>NC_138994.1:6324718-8724718 GCF_964341445.2 Mesoplodon mirus
AACAGAGCCTAGCTCAGAGTCAGTGCTGAGAAAAGAGCGTTGAATGAAGTTCTGTTCCCTATTCTTCATGTGTTCATGCAGAGGGACCTCAGCTAACCTGACGCCCCTCATCAGGTCTCCACCCGGGGCGGACAGAGAACCTCATGCTCCTCTTACCTCTGACCCAATCTCATTGGCGATGATATTCATGAACTCAGAATCACCCTCCTTCCTAAAACAAAGGGCAAAGACATCAGATCCAAGTTGCAAGGGGAGCTAGGAAGCCCAGCTCCTCCTCGTGAGGCTGGCCACACTGCTACCTTTTGTGCGAAGTCCCAGAGAAAGAGAGCGCTCTCTGAGGGCCAGCCTGGCATCTTTCTAAGCCTCGGCACGTATAACAAGTTTTGCGTTTGTTTCTGTCTCCCTTAAACAGGATTCACCCGAGTAAGTGGAGACCGGTTAGATGGCAAAGGAGATGAGGGAAGGCTCTAATGAAAGTTATAGCGAAGATGTTTACATCAAACCCAGGAAATCTGCAAGGCAACACACTTCTTCGGGTCTTCTCAGCCTTAAGAACACCAGGGCTGACCCGCCTCCCACTCTGCACTGCGTACAGGGGAGAGGCTGAGCCCTAAGCCTAGCACCCCTGGCCTCACCTGTGTAATGTGACCACACCTCCCCAGTCTGGGCTGTTCCTGAGGCTGTGGGCGATGTGCACAGCCAGGTCTCTGAGCAGATTCAGGTTGTTCTGAAAAGGATGCCATAACTCAGTTGACAGGTGGGGAAAGGGTAACCAGAGAGAGCACCATCTCTCCACCCCTCCCCTCCCCACTCACTGCCCACTGACATGCTGCACATCCAGTTCGGTGGAGGGGCTGAGTCTGGGGAGCCTATTCCAGGCAGGGCCCACACCCTCGCCACCCTCCACGGATAAAGCACCTTCTGCAGGAGCTTGCTGGAGTTCTGCAGCTTTTTCACTGCCTCCACGTGATCCCCTGCTCCACACCTGCAAGAGAAAGGTTCGTGGAGGCCTGTCTAGTTTTCCAGCTGCTTTTGGTGTCAGGCGTAAATCAATGGCGCCCTTTTTTTTTTTTTTTTTTTTTTTTTGCGGTACGTGGGCCTCTCGCTGCTGTGGCCTCTCCCGTTGCGGAGCACAGGCTCCGGACGCGCAGGCTCAGCGGCCATGGCTCACGGGCCCAGCCGCTCCATGGCATGTGGGATCCTCCCGGACCGGGGCACGAACCCGCATCCCCTGCATTGGCCGGCGGATTCTTAACCACTGCACCACCAGGGAAGCCCCTTACAATACTCTTCTCCCTCACTATTTTTTTTTTTTTTTGCGGTACGTGGGCCTCTCACTGTTGTGGCCTCTCCCGTTGTGGAGCACAGGCTCCGGACGCGCAGGCTCAGCAGCCATGGCTCACGGGCCCAGCCGCTCCACGGCATGTGGGATCCTCCCGGACCGGGGCACGAACCCGCGTCCCTTGCATCGGCAGGCGGACTCTCAACCACTGCGCCACCAGGGAAGCCCAATGGTGCCCTTCTTGATGGGACCCACGGACATTCCAAGGAAGCCTCAGGCTGTTGGGGAAGGGGATGTAAAGGAAGAAACCATTTTGTGTGCATCTGATTGACTATCCAAAGCACTTCGGCATTTCTGATTGCACCCTGCCCCTAAAGACAGGGTATTCTGTCTGCCGTACGGGTGGGAAGGCTAAGCTCCGGGCTGCCCAGGCGCTGAGAACAGGAGGCAGTGGAAGGGGGCGTACTTCAGCAGGGCTGTCAGTGCCTTCTCAGAGCTGAGACTCTTCTCCATCCACTTCAGCACCCGGTTCCCAGCCAGAAAGGTCACGTTGGTTTTGTTCTTTTTCCCCTTCTCAGAGCCCAGGATTTTAATGACCTACATGAGGCAACACACACACACACATATAAACCGCAGCAGGTGCTGGACCCAAGAGTAGGAGAGATCAAGACCTCCCCGCTGGCTCGGAAGCAATAAGGAGTGATTTCACTCAGGACCCCTCAGGTGTCCCCCTCTATCACTCCCCGCCCTGCTGTGATCCCCGACCTCCGACACCCTCTCTCCCACGCACTCAAGAGCCCTTCCTCAGCTACCTGAAGGTCACTGAGATTGTTCACGTGGGTCCCACAGCACATGTTGGAATCAACGCTCTTGATGGTAACAACTCGAATAGGCCCAGCATGATCATCCGGCAAACCCCGGCCCCTCACCTGGAACGCAAGGGAGGGAGGAGGGCTGTCTGAATTTTGATGAGGAGCCCTCGGAGGGCCACTCTACAGAAGCCACCCTGCTGGCTCTCCCCTCACCTGCTCCACACCGGGATCATCCAGGCTCAGTTCTTGCACATACACAGGCAGCCGATCTCTGATTTTTTCATTGACACTCTGCTCAATGGCAGCTACTTGCTCTGCAGTCACAGAGGGGCTGTCCAGCTCGATGACACTCCGGAGTCGCCCTAACTCCCTGCAAGAAGAAGTACAGTGGTCACAGGATGCTGATGGGGACAGTTAATAACAGAAGGAAGTTTATCGTTTACAAAGCATATTCATGTAAATGCTGGTATTTAATCCTCACAAAAATGTCACAAAGTAGGGACTGTCATTTCCACTTTACCGGTGAGGGGTGATAAGGAACATGATCAAGGTCATGCAAGGGATTCAGCCCCTAGGTCACTGAGCTCCAAAGTCCATGTTCTTTTTTAAGCAAAGGGAGACGTTTCTCAGGGAAAACATAAAGTCATCCATCACCCCATCTTCGAGGGGAACAGGTGAGCACAACAGATTTTTATCCTCCTTCCCCTGACTCACTACTAGGAAAGGAGCCAGCAGTCAGGGACCCATGCCTGACAGTTAGTCTTATGCCTCTTGCTCACCATGATGTTGTCTTCAGCCCAAACAGATGATCAGCAACCGCAGTGATGAGATGCTGCCCTGAGCAGAAAGAGGAGGAGACGGGAGAAGAAGTGAGAAGTGATCATGAGTGACATGATCCCAATGTCAATGTCATCACAGAAATTCTCCTGCTGAAGACCTGCCTGGCACTGGGTAATACTCTTGAGAGATACTTTATTGAAAACCCTCAGGAGAATTCTGCAAGAGGCTTTATGATGCCATTTCTTGAATGAGGAAACCAAGGTCTAGAGAAATCAAACTTGCCAAGGCAACAGTAGCTCGTCAGAGGCAGGATTTGAACTCGAGTTCTAATTGTGCCAGATTCATTCACTCAACAAAAATTTATCAAGTGCCTACCACGTGCAAGGCACAGGGCTTGGCACTAGAGATACAGCGCTATCCCTGATCGATACAGCGCTATCCCTGATCGATGACAGCGAGGAGGAGGAGAAGGAGTCAACTGTGAAGGCAAAGGGAACAAGACAGCCAAAGGCCTTGAAGGAGGAAGAAGCAGGATGTGTTCAAGGAATGGAGAGAAGGCCAGCATGGCCAGGATGCAGAGAGCGGGAGGCAGGAGCACCGGGTGAGGCTGGAGCAGTAGATGAGCGCCAGCCCAGGCAGGCCTTGTGCCCCACGGCAAGACGTTTGGCTTCATCATGAGCTACAGGTAGCCTTTGAAAAGCTTTTTTTGTTTTTTTTTTTAATGCGGTACGCGGGCCTCTCACTGTGGTGGCCTCTCCCGTCGTGGAGCACAGGCTCCGGACGCACAGGCTCAGCGGCCATGGCTCACGGGCCCAGCTGCTCCGCGGCATGTGGGATCTTCCCGGACCGGGGCACGAACCCGCGTCCCCTGCATCGGCAGGCAGACTCTCAACCACTGCGCCACCAGGGAAGCCCTGAAAAGCTTTAAAGCAGGGGAGTGGCCTGATCAGACTTTCATTTTTAAAAAATATTCTGGCTGCTTTGTGGAGAATGGGTTGCAAAGAGACAAGAAAGAACATGGGGAGACTAGCCAGGAGGCTATTACAGAGGGCTTGGGAGAGACAATGAGAGCTGGGACGAGGATGACTGTGTTGACAGTGGAAGCAGATAGAGAAGTATTTAGAAAATAAACCGACATGACTCAGATTGACTGGCTATCCCTAAAGAAGCGTCTGAACTGACTTCCAGGATTTGAGCAACTGGGTGGATGCTGATGCCATGCAATGAACATAGTGAAGGCGAAGAGAAGACCAGATCTGGGGGAGGGGGTGGCTTTTTAATTCCATTCGGGACATTTTGAGTTTAAGAAGCCTATGAGACATATACAGATATAGATATCAAGTGGGAAGTTAGTAATACTTAAATGCAGCAGTTATTCTAATACTTTTACTTTAACTGCTCATTTTGCTTTTATAACATTCATCACATCTTGTCTGAACTGGAGCTGATTCTGAATATGTCTGTCTCTTCCAAAAGCTTAACTCCTAGAGGACCCAAGCCACGTCTCAATCATCGTGACATTCCCACACGCAGCAACTGCCCCATCCCACCCCACCTACCTGAATGCTGCTGCATGTGGTCAAACCTCCGTTCCCAGTCCACCCGGACCTGTACCTCAGTCCCAGGGGTCAGAGGTGTCTGTGTGAAATGATCAGCCTGGGCGCCCCGGCGGGTCACTCTCAGCACAGAGATGTCATTGATTGTACCACGGTCATCAGGCTGGGGAAAGAAGTAAAAATAATCGGTGGGGGCTTCCCTGGTGGCGCAGTGGTTGAGAGTCCGCCTGCCGATGCAGGGGACACGGGTTCGTGCCCTGGTCCGGGAAGATCCCACATGCCGCGGAGCGGCTGGGCCCGTGAGCCATGGCCGCTGAGCCTGCGCGTCCGGAGCCTGTGCTCCGCAACGGGAGAGGCCACAACAGTGAGAGGCCCGCGTACCGCAAAAAAAAAAAAAAAAAAAAAAAAAAAAAAAATCGGTGGTAGCAGGTAGGGCTCACCCTAACTCCTGGATACAAAGACCCTCTAGCAAAAGTTTGTGAGAAACACACCCAGAATTTGAGCTTCCCTAAGGGAGAAGAAGCAATGCCAAGTGAGGTGGTCCACTTTGTTCATAGGGGACTCCCTCTATACTCTTCACTTGGAACACCTTTTGTTCTTCAGAACAAAATAACAGAATGAATACAAAAATTGTAACTACAGCATAAAATAGATAACTAATGAAAACCTACTGTATAGCACATGGAGCTCGAAAACAAATAAATAAATAAAATTTGGAAAAAAAATGTAACTACAGCAACGAAAATTTTAGTAAAACCCAAAGAAACTTAATCCTCACTCTCATTGCCTTGGTTTAAGATTTTTATCTTTCAATCGTTTCCAAACTGACCTGAATTTTTCTCCCTTCTTCCACTCTATCTTCTACACTGCTACTAGAATTAAATTCAAAAATATTCATGAAAAATATCAAATATTACAAAATATCAACGGCTTACAAGACACTGTGCCTACCCAAGAATACAATGTCAATAAGACATGGTCCCTCATGGAACTGAAAAGTCTGGAGAAGAATAGAGACATACTAACAGGCAGCTGCAATATGATCTACAACATGCCATAGTTCAAAAAAGTACATTGTTTTAGAGGAGCTCAAAGAAAAGGAACCTAACAGTCTTGGGGAATCAGGGAAGACTTCCTGGAAGAGGTGATATGTAAAATGAGACCTGCTATGGATACCTGAGGGCACAGGTTTTCCTTCAGCAGATCAGAAAACCTCCATGCTGGGAAAAATTGGAAGTTTCTCATAATCAAGTTTACTGAATATGTTCTCTCACATCATTTCTTTGCCTAAGTACTTCCACGGCTCACCACAGCTTCCTGAATGAAGTCCACACACCTTAACACATCCTTCAAGGACCTCTGAACTGGCCCCCACTTATCTTTCCAAAGCCATCTCCAGCCTGTCATCAACACACACCAGAGGCTCCAACTATATGGGACTATTTTGCAGTTAACTAGACTTGTCAGATTCTTACAGGCTTCCCTGCCTTTGTGCTATTCTTTCGGCTGGGAAAGCCTCTCCCACAATGCCCATCTTTGGTGTTATTATTCTCCTTTCCCATGTTCTCATTGGACCTTGTCCCTACCCCATCACAGCACTGATAAGTCTGCCCTCTGTTGTGCTCTTTCAGGGGAAACTTTTTCAGTCCATGCCAAACACCCTAATCGAATTCCTACCTCAGGTCCTTTGCACTTATTCTCCCTCCCCGGAATACTCCCCACCCCCCACCAGCACCACTAGATAATGGCAATGGATTACCCCCTCACCTCACTTAGTTCTCGACTGAAATAACTTGCCCCCTACCTAGGAGGCCATCCCATCACTCTCTTTCCCTCGACCTTTAATTTTCTTTATAGCATTTATCATACCGGCATACTACTTATCTATTCTCCGTTTTGTCTGTTTTCTACAATAAATATTCTACGTATGCAGAGACACTTTCTTGTTCAGCTTTTATCCTTAGAGCTTGAATTAGTACCCAGCATTTGTTACGGACAGATAACTATTTGTTGATAAATACCTGCTGAATGAACAAATGAACTAAATTGAACTAATTTCCATATGTATTCACTACAGCTGGGACTGAGGACCAGGAGAGCATTTCCGACCTGCTCGGAAAGAATTAGGGGCTTCCTGGGAGGAGGGAGAAGGAAAGGGGAAGGGACGGGCCTGGTACCTGTCCCCCGCCCTCGGGGAAAAGCAGCGTGTCTTCCAGCACCACGTGGAAACCGCTCAGCACTTCCTTCTTGCCGTTGCTTCCTTCGGTCTGCAGCTCCGCGGGACTGCAGGAGACCACGGTGGTGGTGAACTGGGCAGAGAGGGATGCGAGAGTAAGCCCGGACCCCAACCCTCAGCGCACCGGGACTGAATCCAGCTCGGTGCCCCCTCCACGCGGCGCCCTCTTCCCCGCACCGCCGCACCCGCTCGGAGCATCAGGTATCCCGCCCGCCGGCCGTACCTCCCTGGCGTAGCTGTCCCGCTGACACTGGAAAGCCATCGCTGCTGTCTCCCAGGACGCCGATAACCTTGCACACTGAAACGCCTGGCCCCGGACGGAGAGCGAAGCGGGACAATCTTCATCCCGGGCGCGTCTCTGCGCAGAAGCAAAGAACGGGGTGTGGTTTGGACAAACTTATTGAAAACGCGAAATGCAGGCGCTCAGGGTTGTTGAGGGACTATTTTAAGACGTTGAAGAAAACCAGAAGACAAGACAGAACAAAACTGAGGCCTGAACTTGTCATAGCACTTTGTTTGGCCCTGTTGGACCCCAGGGATGTATGTAATTCGGCCCCGCGGAAGCCCGCCTGATAGAAGTGGGGATGGTACTGGCTTGGATAGACAGCAACGTCGCCCAATGGAAATGTAATGCAAGCCACATACGTTAATTTTTCTTTAAAGCTCTTTTTAAAAAATTAATTAATTATTTATTTGGTTGCACTCGGTCTTAGTTGCGTCAGGCGGGCTCCTTAGCTGTGGCATGTGAACTCTTAGTTGCAGCATGCGTGTGGGATCTAGTTCCCTGACAAGGGATCGAACCCGGCCCCCTGCATTGGGAGCACTGGGATCTTATCCACTGCGCCACCAGGGAAGTCCCTTAATAATGTTTTTATTTAAATCACCATATCCAAAATATTATTTCATCATGTAATGTGTATTTTATAATAAGTGAGTTTTTCCCCCCCGTACAAGATTTTCGAAACCTGGTATGTATTTTACACTTAACAGCACATCTCGGACTAGCAACATTCAAGTACTCAATAATCACGTGTGACCATTGCTACGGGATTGGACAGTGCAAATAAAGAGGTTAACAGAAGTTTAACTGCAATTGGTGCCTTAAAACGTTAAATGGATTAAAAGTTAAGATTAACTTTCTGCTCTTTTAAATCGAGTAATAAAAAGCTTGAAGTTCCCAGATGTTTCAGAATATAGGGTTTTTCTGATTTTAGGCAGTAATGCAGACCATACCCATGTGTTACGTAATGTGTTCCATTTGGAACTCTGGAGCAACTCCGTGTGATCAAACGTATTAATATTTATGCTGAGAAATAAATACGCTAAATGGAATAAACAAAGACTATAAATAGCCTCACATCATTTTAGGTCATGTTTTGCTGCCGGATGAGTTTTGGTGTTAATTCTTTTTTTAAGTCAGTCTTTAGAAATTTTCGGTTTTCGGAATTGTGGGCAAGGGCACATATGCTATAGAAGTTCAAGTCCCAGCTTTGCCACTTATTGTGACCTGTTTGAGCACCTATTAAGAGAAGACTTACTTGTTTTACAAGGTTGATATGAAGTTCAAAATTTTTAATGAGATGATATTCAAATACTTAGTAAATTGTAAAGCACGATACAAATAGATTTGCATTATGTTATTTTTTAAGTTTAAGAACTAATGTCAATATCAAAGTGGGCAAAAGACATGGACAGAGCACATTAAAAGAAATATTAATCACTAATAAACAATGAGCAATCTCATAATTTAAAGCAAATTAAACCAGGGAATTCCCTGGCGGTACAGTGGTTAGGATTCTGTACTCTCACTGCTGAGGGCCCGGGTTCAATCCCTGGTTGGGGAACTAAGATCCCTCAAGTCCTGTGTCGTGGCCAGAAAGAAAAAAAATGAAGCAAATTAAACCAAGTATAATTTTATCTTAGCAAATATCTAAAAGGTTTTGGAGAATGGAGCACTCTTGGTGGAAGTGAAAATTGGTATGATTTCATCTAAAAGCAACTTGGCAACAGCTTTCAAAATGTTTATCTGCTCTTTGACCTAGCAATTCTACTTCTAGAAATTTACCCTATAGGAATTCTCTGGTGGTCCAGGGGTTAGACTTGGTGCTTCCACTGCCAGGGCTCAGGTTCAATCCCTGGTTGGGGAACTAAGATCCTGAAAGCCGTGTGGTGTGGCCGGGAAAAAAAAAAAAAAAGAAATTTACCCTACAGATATTCTTGCCAAATATGTAAGGATATACTTTTTAAACTGTTCCTTGCAGCCTTGTTTGAAAACTGAAAAAGACTAACCACAACTTAAGTGTCCCTTGATAAGGAACCAGTTAAATTATGGAAAATATATTCAAATGAATACCATGTAGCCATAAAGAAGGGTCAGATCTATGTATACTGACTTAGAAAGAGCTCCAATACATATTAAGTGAAAAAAAGCAGGGTATAAGATGTATATTAATAGTATGATTCCCATTGTGTACACACAGATGCATTGCATTTGCCTATATGTGTTAAACTTTAATATATTGATATATTGTACTGTATATAAACAATACATGATATTGTATATGTTTATGTTCCAGATATGTTGTATGTTTTATATATAACTATATAATTATATAATATAAATTATAGGTATTATGGAATCTATAACAGATATAATATATAGATATAAAGATATAGACATAAATATATAAATTTATTGAAGAAACTGTTAACAGTGGTTACAGCTGTTGAGGGAGTGCAAATTCTACTTTAAATTTTACACCCTTCTATACTATTTAATTTTTTAAACTATGTCCATATATTACTGAAATAAACTTTAGATTTTAATTTTTTTTAACAAATCTCAGTACTTTACCGTGAATTCAAGGGCAAAGCCTGAGTGTTGCATTTTGTTTAAGTCACAATTTAAGTACACACTGGGCCCTCAGAAAATGTTTGTGGATGAATGGGGTAGCTGGTGAATAGAGTAGTAAACAGACATAGGCATTAACTAATGTAACAATTAGCTTTAAAAGTGTAAAGATATTTAAAGGAATGCTCTCCTAGTACCAGTAAATGGCCTAACTTTTTTTAAGTGCAAAAACCCCCAAACATGTAAAGATATTTCTGGAGTATGCAGGAAGCTAAGGTGGGTTTCTGGCTGGTTCTAGAGGTGGCAGTATTAGCTATACAGTGAAAGGCTGGTTTCTGCTCTGAAGATCTGGGCATGGGAAAGTTCCCCAGCTTGGTTACAGGTCTGCTCCCAACATCTTTCTTCTTCCATTCTCGACAGTAAGGGCCAGGATCTCTGACACCCACCTCTCCACTGGAGAGGAGCTATAGACAGGAAGAGGCTTGCCTCTAGGAGGAAGAAGTACAAAAAAGGAAAGAGACACAGAACAGTTCCTACAGACTTATTATAATCTACATGCTGCTTCTATGGCTTTTGCTCTTACACATACACACACACAGAGGCTCAAATACTCCAGAAAGCCCTGATGAGTGGCCCAAACACAAAGATTACAGCCAATTGGTAGGAAGTCAGAAGCCCCACCTGTCTACTCCTCTCCTATCCTGTCATCTGACGCAGCAGCCATAGTCAAGTGCCTAGGAAATAGAAATAAAGCATGAAGGAGGACCCTTAATAAAGAGCTTCTAGGAAAGTTCGGAGATCCCAGAGGACCCTGGCGCACAGCCAAAGAGCTGAGAAAGACCCAGGACCTAGCTTGTTAGAGTGACTCGAAGATAGCCACAGCGTCCTCCCCAGCTCTGCCGTCACAGAAAGTTGATTACCTGTTGCGTCCGCACTGTCAGAATCATCCTGGGGGAAAAAAAAAGACAAAAGCACCTGTAGAGTCTGCAAAGAGTGGACATTTATGTTCACAAATGCTGCTCACTCCCTCCAGCTCTCGAGGTTTTCTTTGGTAATTTTCTGAATCACACAACCTCTTGGGAGCCTAACACGGAAGGATTTAGATTTTGTATGATAAACTAAGACACTTGTACTCAGTAAATAGCACTGTGCCATGCATCATTTAATGCCAGAATTTCAGCGAATGCTACTGGTCCTTACAGCTATAAAGATAGTCAACAGGGCCAGGTCTGCCCTAGATTGGAGAAGCAGAAGGGGAGATAGAAGGGACAAGGGTCTTACTGGGGTTTTCTAGAGCATGGAGAAGAACATTTGACCTTCTGTGTCAAATTCAGATTTGGCTAAGATGCACTGAGAACCACTATGTGCTAGAGACTGGGACAGGAGCTTTCTAGTATCTTATTTTTAAGGGGTAAAAGGAAAGGGAAAGGTTAAGGAGCAGGCTTTACTTACATCCAGGTCGTCCATTGCAGGGGGAGGCCTCTTGGTGGTGACCTTCTCCAAAAGCTGGTGGGAAGAGAAAAGTAGTCACAAGAGAGAAGAGGGGCAAAGGAAGAGCAACCTGCATATTGACGGACCACAGGAAAATGGTCCCAGGCAAACAACTGCCCCAGCTTTAAAGCCCCTAATACATCACTGGAATGAACTGGAGAAAACTAAATTGATACCCCCCTTTTAAAAAAATTTTATTTTATATTGTAGTACAGTTGATTAACAATGTTGTGTTAGTTTCAGGTGTACAGCAAAGTGATTCAGTTATACCTATACATGTATCTATTCTTTTTCAAGTTCTTTTCCCATTTAGGTTATTACAGAATACTGAGCAGAGTTCCCTGTGCTATACGGTAGGTCCTTGTGGGTTATCTCTTTTAATTATAGCAGTGTGTATATGAAATTGACCCCATTTTTAAAAGGAAATTTAGACACACACACCTCCTTACTAATCTGGTTACTGTTAGTGTTTTTGGAACTTGAATAAATAGCTGAAATTCGGAAACCAAATATTGTATAGCACGGTGCAATTTATTGGGGATTGGTGATTTATTTTGTGATGTGAATTTTTAGACTGTGTAGTTTGAGCTTCCCATGATGCTATCTGGCTCAGGAAAAACACACACACATATACAAAGAAAACAGAAGAGAGAACAAGAATTACAGAAAAGTAGGAAAACCTTTTGCCAAACTTTTTTGGAACACAGACTCTAAACAGTGAATGAATCTATGTATACAATTTCACTAACAATATTCACTTCTCTCAACCCTACTAAATAAACATTGCACAAAACATAAAGACTATCACACCACTGAGCAACCTGCCTGGGGAGATCATAACCCTCTGCCTAGCCCCGACGACAATCCTCCAGAGTAATGCGTGCGGAGAGTCACAGAGAATGATTGAGATAGGCAGAAAACAGCATTACCTCTGCGTAATGGTCCATCTGAGCCAGCTCCACTTCTTCATCCCCTTCCCAGTCTCTCCAGTTATCAAAATCCACAGACAACCACACTGGCTGCAGGAGGAAAGCACAGAGAGTCACAGGCCAGGAAGGCAGCAGCAGAAGCGCATAGATGAGCGTGGGTATGTGTGTGGGAGCACGCTTGGCGAAAAGAGGGTCAATGGGGGTATCATCTTCCCCACAGCACCCCTTTAGTTAACCCCTCTCCAGGCTGCCACATCATCATCAGCAGCAGCAGCAAAGGTTTACCAAGAACGTACTAAGTGCCAAGCACAATGCCAGGCATTGTAGGAGATGGAAAAGCATAGAAACTCTGTCCTCCAGGAGCCAACTGACTAGAAAGATAACACATCTAGAAAGATAACTGTATCATAAAGCATCCTAGGAGTCAACCGAGCAGCATTCCCTGGAATCAGGGACAACCCTTGAGGCCCATATTCCAAGTTCCCACATTTAGACAGGGAAAGAAGTTACTTACTCATTCATTTAACAGATATTTGTTGAACACATACTGTGGTTGGCACTGGGATTTTTAAAATGTTCACTACACAGTCCCAGCCATCAAGAAGCAAGTAGGGGACTTCCCTGCTGGTGCAGTGGTTAAGAATCCACCTGCCAGTGCAGGGGACACGGGTTCAAGCCCTGCTCCGGGAAGATCCCACATGCCACGGAGCAGCTAAGCCCGAGTGCCACAACTACTGAAGCCCGTGCGCCTAGAGCCTGTGCTCTGCAACAAGAGAAGCCACTGCAATGAGAAGCCCGCGCACCGCAACGAAGAACCGCTCGCCACAACTAGAGAAAGCCCATGCACAGCAGTGAAGACCCAATGCAGCCAAAAATAAATAAATTTATTTTTTTAAAAAAGTAGGGAAGGGAAATGTAAATAAATCATTATAATACAGTGTGGAAAATGTGATGGTGGGTTCTGTAGGGGATATTATAGGAAGCCAGCCTTCTTGGAGTAGCAGGGCCTTAAAGGATGAGCAGGGGTTAGGTGGGCAAAGGTAGTGGTGATGGAGACTTTCCAGGAAGAAGGCATAGCTTGAGCAAAGGTATTGAGGTGCATAGTAGCCTGGTGTGTGGAAGACAGCTGCAAGCAGTTTGCTGTGGCTGGAATGTGACATTTGAGGCAGAGAGTAAAGGGGTGTGAGGCTGCAGAAGGAAAGAACAGCCACGTCATCAGCTTATACGTCATGCTCTGGTGCTTCGACTCTAAGCCAAATGGCAGAAGCTACAAGTTCAAATGCCTGAGAGTGTCAGGGAGATAATGAAAAGGAGTGAAGTGAAGTGGAATGCATGCCCCATTTCAAGCTCCAACTCTAGGCATTTGGGAATTTAGACCAGTGTGGCCAGAGTCTCCAGTTTCCAAGAGAAGCTGAGAATCTAGATATTTAGGTGAAATCCCTACGTTTTTATTTTTATTTATGTATTTATTTATTTTTACAATCTAGATCTTTTATTTTCTTTATAGCTATCATGCCATGAGTTCATAGGGAATGGGTTCCAACAGTTCAGGCTCCTTTCCATTGGTTCTCATGAAGTGTGCTTCTCTGGGTGGAGCGGGCTGGTGCTTCAGCTGAACCCAAGTACTTTTCTCTTTGGCTTCCTTCTTTTTCTGATCATTTTCCTTCACACATTTCAGGAAACTATCTCTGCTCTCAGAGTGCTTAATATGCTCAATATGCACATTAATTCTCTTGGCAATAATCTTGCCCTTAACTTGTTTGTTTACAGTGATGCCAACAGCATGCTGGGTAATGCTGTAGACTTGCAATTTTGCCATGGTAACATTTGTGGGGCATTCCTTTTTGAACAGAGCCCATTCGCTTGATATCTACAATACCATCTTTCTTGTAGATGCGCATGGAAGGAACAACTCCATGTTTATTTAAAGGCCTAGAGAACATATAGTGGGTGGCCTCCTCTTTCCCTTTGTGTTGGTCATCTTGGTGAGTTACTGGAAAATGGCGGTTCCGGCTGAAAGGTGAAATCTTCACATTTTAAAAAATTAATTAATTTATTTATTTATGGCTGCCTTGGGTCTTTGTTGCTGCATGCAGGCTTTCTCTAGTTGCGGCAAGCAGGGGCTACTCTTTGTTGCGGTGCACGGGCTCTAGGCTTCAATAGTTGCGGCACGTGGGCTCTGTTGTTGTGGCTCGCGGTCTCTAGAGCGCAGGCTCAGTAGTCGTGGCGCACAGGCTTAGTTGCTCCACGGCAAGTGGGATCTTCCAGGACCAGGGCTCCAACCCGTGTCCCCTGCATTGGCAGGTGGATTCTTAACCACTGAGCCATCAGGGATGTCTGAAATCTCCACGTTTTTAAATGTCAGTGGCCCATCAAAATAATTTTTAACACTTTGAAGACTGCTAAAACAAATTTGAGAGGCAGATCCAGCCAGCATGCAGCCAATTTTCAACTTTTAGGGGAAAAGAAGCCACTGGAGGGTCTTAAGAGGAAAAGTGACAGGGTCAAATGTGTGTTTTAAACAGACCATGCTGCGAGGAATGCAGAGGATGGATTGAGGGTGGTGCTGAAAATATGCAACAAACCTCACCCAGTAATGGATAAGGCCTGAATTAGGAAGAGATTAAATCATGGATTCTATTTAAGAGGTCAAATAGGCAGGACCTGGTGAGTAACTGAATGTTGGTGGGAAAGGAGCCAAGGGTGAGTCCCAGACCTAACTTGTCTACCTGGGTACACAGATAGACAGCACAGGAGAAAAAGCGGCCACTTCCCGCACACGCACCTTGATATCCTCCTTAGTGAGTCGGGGCCAGGCCACCTTCTCCTTCCATTTCCTCACAAAGCAAGTAATGGAGCGGCCAGAGCGCTTATCCCGCGAGTCCTGCCCGATAGAGAGCATCATTCTTAGGGTCTGAGGTTTAGAATGAATCTCCGTTTCCCAAGCAGCCTCCCCATCCAGCCCTTACTGCCCCACCCCACCCTTACCTTGCAGTTCACCTTGGCATAGAACTCAATCTCATTATAAAACTCCACTCCATCGGCATTCTTGCAGCTGAGGAGACAATGCAGCTAAGGAGAAGAGGAGGCTGAGTGTGGAGTGTGGGGGCATTAGGAGAAGGGAAAGGTTCCCAAGAAGCCAGGCGCTGGCAGCAGTGGAGGGGGAGGGGATTACCTGAACACAATGCGGTGGTCTTCGATGAGCACGTGGACATCGGTGCTGTCCTCAACACAAAACTCCATGAACACATACTTGGGCCTGTCGTACCACAGGGTCCGAGCATGCTGCCTGAAGAGGAGTTGAGGTGGGGCTTCATAGGGGTGCGAGAGGGAAGACCGAGGGCATTTGGGAAAGGTTGGGGAAAATCCAGGGACGTTTTATGCTACAGCACGGTCAAAGCGGAGCTAAATAAGACAGAAGCGGGTGGAAGGGGAGTGACGAGACTGAGGTGTGCGGTGAAGATGAACCTGAGGAGAACCGAAAGTGCGAGAGTAGAGAGGTAGGGAGTTATGGAGAACATTCAGGTCACACTTCCCCTCACCACCCCAAGGGTACAGAGACCTGGGGTCAGGGGTTCCCATGGGACCTCGCAGAACCTGGAGAGCCCAGAAAACGAGGGGAAAGGAATCTCTAGTGAAAGAGGCGGCCAGAAGCACTTACCGTGCCATGGCGGCTCCCGCTGCCCCGAGGCGTTTGGAATCCGAGGCAGGGGCCGCTATCTTTAGATCCTGGGGACGCCCCCAGCAGCTGCCTCTCCTTACATGGTTGGGGAAAGGGTTTAGAGGAAGTGGGAACGTGGCCTAAGCCAAGGGATCCGCACTCCGAAGAGATTCTGGGAGAGCATAGTTCCTGCATCCCTTCACATCTTGGGGTCTCCAGAAATACACACGTTAGGAATAGACGACCCGCCCGCCGGGATTAGAGGTCGATACACACGGAAGGACTTGTCCCGGCTTCATTAGCCTGTTTCGCCAATGCTTAGCACACTCAGTGACCGACACACAGCAGGCGCTCTATTAAAAAAAAAAAACTACTGGCCAGAATTAAATCCCAAGGGAAGGCCGGCCCTGGATGACGTCTAAACTAGGTGACGTCTGGGCCCCGCCCATCCGCTTCTCCGGGTTTCCCAGCCAGCGCGCCGTTGCCATGGCAGCAGGGGGCGTGGCTGACGTGCGGCGGCGTTTCCTGAAACATGGCGGCTCTCGAAGCGGCTGAGGAACCGGTAACGGGGGTGGCGGCCGTTGGACCAAAGGCGAAGGACGAAGAGGAGGAGGAAGAGGAGTCGCTTCCGCCGTGCGAGGCAGTGCGCTGGGCGCCGGTGGGGGCGGTGGCAGAGGCCGGGCCCGGGGCGGCGGCGTTCTCGGAAGAGGCGGCGGCCGAGGAGCCCGGAGCGGCCCCGGGATCCCCACCGGACTCGCCGGGCCGGACGCTGCGGCGGCTGCGGGCCGAGCGGCGGCGGCTGGACTCGGCGCTGCTCGCGCTGTCCTCGCATTTCGCGCAGGTGCAGTTCCGCCTGCGGCAGGTGGTGCGCGGGGCGCCGGCGGAGCAGCAGCGCCTCCTGAGCGAGCTCGAGGACTTCGCCTTCCGCGGCTGCCCTCACGTCCTGGGTTACGGGAGCCCAGAGGACCCCGCCAGCGATGATGGCGACGGGATGCCGGGGGACCGGCCACGGTTGCGGGGCGAGGACCAGGTGAACAGCTGGGGCCGGGCCCCGAGGGATATGGGAATAGAGGGGTGGGTGGGTGGCGATGCTAACGCGGACGGAGGTAGCACTGGTGAGAAGCCGGGTCGTCTAGGTGGCTATGCGTGTCCCAGAAGAGGAGACCAGACAGGTGTTCGGGACCTGCTGAAAGGCAAGAGGACAGAGAGGCCTGGGAAGCTGACGGTGAGAGGTGTTCACCAAAGGTGTGGGAAGAGATGCAGGTGTGATGAGGTGAGAAGCAGAAGAGGGATGAGCGAGGAGAGTGTTCAGAGGGCAACAGAGCAGCCAACTGAAACAGTGCTGCTCCCGCTCACCTTGCCGTCGCCTCAAGAACCTACGTCCTCAGCACATTTGCTGATAGAGTCCTCCGACCCTGGAGATTGAGAAAATTGCTTAGAGGAGAGCAAGTGAATTGAAATCCATGGAAATTTAGATGTACTCCCTGTCCGTGCTTTCCTAGAATCTAGAGAATGTCTTTAATCTTCAGACTCTTGTCTGGGTGAGAGCTTTGGTGAACAGCAAGGTCTCTTAGTAATTGTAAGAAACACAAGTCCTAATTATGTGAATTTCCTAATGCTGGTATTTTAAAACTCCTTCCCCATCCTACTTAATAACTAGGTATTCTAAAGGAAGCCCTTTTGGTAACTGTGACAAGATTGATTCAGTTAGTCAACACTGAATGCTGAGAATTTGTATGACAGCCCCAGGGGACGTTTCCTTACAGTCCTTGAACCTCTGGAAGTGCACAGTTGTAGATAGCTTGTTGGAAGAGACTCGCTGTTTTTTCTCCACCTTCTTATTGTTTAGCTTACAACCCGTATGTGGCTTTCTTCCCACTTAAATTGGTTTTAACCAAGAAGACTTATCAGTAGCAGATATTGACTTGCGTATTTTAACCTGAAATGTTGCCAGTGCAGTCCTTTGTTTACTGTTCCACCCGTCTCTCCGTATACCCACAGCTCCTTGCACAAGTCCTCAAATTGCCAGACTTTTTTTTTTTTTTTTTTTTTGCGGTACGCGGGCCTCTCACCGTTGTGGCCTCTCCCGTTGCGGAGCACAGGCTCTGGACGCGCAGGCTCAGCGGCCATGGCTCACGGGCCCAGCCCCTCCGGCATGTGGGATCTTCCCGGACCGGGGCACGAACCCGTGTCCCCTGCATCGGCAGGCGGACTCTCAACCACTGTGCCACCAGGGAAGCCCAAACTGCCAGACTTTTAAGGAACAGGTAGGATAGAAAGAATTTCTGTGCTCAGGCCCTGTTCAGGAGTGAGGAGCACCAAAGGTTTGGTGTGGATGTGGTGCTCTTTTGGTTGTCCGTTTTTACTTTTAGAAACAGTGTACAACTTAAAAAAAAAAAAAAAAACTGTAGCGCTCAAAACACCTAATAAGCAGCTGTAATCTTGTGTGCATATATTGACACATGAACAGGTGGTGCCAAAGTGGGGACATGTTAGAACCAAATGATTTACTACTTATCAGTTCCAGTTTTTTGTTTTTTTAACCAGTATTTTCTCTCGCTTCATACTGGAAATTATTTCTGTTATTTCCTGCCTTGCACCAGAGCTCATTGTTCTCACCTAGTAAACACGTTTGCCCAAACTCCAGTAAATCGCATACTCAGTAATTACCATGGCAGGTAACAGCATTCAGCAGACACACTCATGAAAATGGAATCAGGATCTATGGCTGGTTTCTTTCTTCTTTGGCTTCATAAGGTTGGGATGGGATACAATGAAAACAAAAACAAAGTTTCCCTAGTCCTTTCCCTTTGGGCTGGTTAGACAACTTTTTCCATAAGAGTTCATTATTTGGAATGTGGCCTTCTGGACCTGATTGTGTTCAGTAACATACAGCAAATGTGTACTGAGAGCTTACCCTGTGCCAGACACAGTGCTAGGCCTTAGGGGTCGTCAGGGCCTTTGCCCTTAAGGAGTTCATAGACTTGGGGAGACAGAATCCTAAACAAATCATTATAATATGACATGAGCTAGAGTAGAAGTGTGTACAAAATACGGAGGAAGTGATTGGTTCTGCCTGGGGAAGTCGAGGAAACCTCTTAAAGAATAGCTAGGCCACTAAGTTGGGGAGAAGAACAGGGTTCTAAGAAAAAAACCACGACACTGGGAAAGCTTTGGAGAGGCAGTATCGCCTGAGAAAAGGCTTGCTTTCCTATTGAGCAAAGCTACAGCAAGGGGATTGCTTTTTAAATAGCTAAACAAAAAGTTAATTTGTTGTTTTTCATTTGTTCTCTCTCATACCTTACTTCTGGAGGCCTTGGTAAGTACCATGTTAAGATTAACTTTAATATCTTCTAGACATCTAGTTTAAAATGCAGCCTTACACCTGTAAATGATTTGCTAGTTTTGCTTTGTTTTGTTTTTGATACTCAAAAAAGGCAAGGAAGAACCAGTATTTGAAAATACATTGGCAAGATTTTACCTCTCCGAAGCGTTTTTCATCATTCAAATGCAGAAACTACCGGGTGGCCAACAGTGAGAAAAGGTGTCACTGGTCAGGGAACCTTACCGAACTTTTATTTATTTATTTATTTTAAACATAATTACCTTCTCACCCCTATTACTTGGCTTTGAATTTTTTTCACTGCCCCAGGTACCTGTGTTTGTTTGATTTTGCAATACACTGGAGGCACTTTGGACCTTAAGAAAACTGGTTATGAGTTATAAAGCCTCTCTCTACACCCTTACCTCCAGATTCTCTCGCAAAATTTGGCTGTAGCAAGTATTCAGGACTTATTCTTTGGTAATTGGCTCTGGAGGATGGCATGTTTAATTCCAAGGAGGCTGTCTTGGCTGAGATAAATTGTGTCAATCTTAACTAGACCTGAGGGGGTGGGAAGCAATCTTAAGGAAAGGCCCCATTGTATTTATATCCTATTTCCAATGAAGGACAAATACTTTCTTAAAGAAAATACGCATTTAATAAATTGCCCCGGTGAAGTAATTATTCTCATTTTTGAACCTGTCCCATGAATTCTGTATTTCATTCGGGTTACTTGGAAACATCTTATATTTTACTAGTCATTATTGGCTTAAGAGAATTCATAATGTGCCCTGACTTTTTCTTTTCCTGTGAAATCACCCCAAATCTTTTCCCATCTTAGAGTGAGCAGGAGAAACGGGAACATCTGGAAACCCAAAGGGAGAAGCAGAAGGAACTGATACTGCAGCTCAAAACCCAGCTCGATGACCTGGAGACGTTTGCCTATCAGGAAGGCAGTTACGACTCCCTGCCGCAGTCCGTGGTCTTGGAAAGGCAGCGGGTGAGCAGATCCAGAGGCGCCTCCTCCACTGCCTCAGGTTACCTTGTCCCTTCCAGCGTTCACAGGACAGCCTTGTCCAGCTTGCTCACCCTCGGCCTCACTGCTGGCCCATATCAAAGGGAAATTTTGCTGCTACCTGGGACCAGTCTTTATTCACACGTGGAAACACACATGCCAAAGCTTTCTAATGTGATGATTGAGCTCTTTTTTTTTTTTTGGTGGCTATTATTATTAATAATAGTAGTAATAAATAATAATAACAGCAATAATTTCTTTCATTTGATCATTGAAACCGTTCTACTTGGGCACTTCATACGATGTAAACTAGTTTTCTCCCCCAGCACCAGTAAATAAATATTCCAGGAATCCTGACTTTAATGCTGTATTTATTAAAGCAACACCTGGGCAGACAGGTAAATCTGCTAGTCAAAACACAGTCTCCTTTACATGTTTGTCTCTCTGGAGCTGTGATGTGGCTGTTTTTCTGGCAGGGCTGGAGTTATACATTATCTGGTTTTCAAATTGTTCCTCATATTGTCACTAGGATATTTTGGCTGTAACATGCCTGGATGTTTCGTAGAGCTTTTCCTTTAGTTGCCTAGAGTAGTAAGGCAAAAAGGGATGAGAAGGACTAGAAACTAAGGGAAATCAGTATTTATTCTCTTGGAGGCCATGGGGGAAGCTAACTGTGGGGCTTTTGGGATCATCAGCCACTTTGGATCATTCACACTCTTGTTCTTTTGAGTGAAATTTACCTGGCCTGGTAGAAAATTTGCAGTGAGAGGAGCCATTTCTGTCAGAGAGGAACCAGGGGTCCTTATTTCTATAAGAGCAGTAAAAGGCCCGTGCCCTCACCTTGATCAGCAGTTGCACCATTTTCCTCACAAATTTGATTTCCATTTAAGGGTAGGAGGGAGGCACACTAGTAAAGATTCTCCTTCTTCCTAACCCTCTCCCCAAAAATTCCAAAGGGTGTGCTCATGGCTTGTAGTCTTGATAGGTGATCATCGATGAGTTAATAAAGAAACTGGACATGAATCTGAATGAGGACCTCAGTTCACTGTCCACTGAGGAGCTTCGGCAGCGTGTGGATGTAGCTGTAGCTCAGATCGTCAACCCAGCCCGAGTGAAAGAACAGCTGGTTGAGCAGCTGAAAACTCAGATCCGAGACCTCGAGATGTTCATCAGCTTCATCCAAGGTCAGAGGAGGGATGGAAAGAGAAGGGTGGCTGGATGTCATCATAATTATATGTATTCTGAGTACTAACACCTAAAGGTGCCAGTCCTTGATGTATATGTAAGAGGTTTGATCACTCGGTAAGGGAGCCAGCATGGTGGAGTAGAAAGGACATGGATTTTAAAACCAGAGAGTTAAAATCTCAGCCCTGCCCCTTACTGGCTTCACGTCCTTCGTAGACTAATGAGGTTCAGCAGGTTCCTAACCTCTTCAGTCCCTCTGTCCTCCTCCATAAAATGATGATTCATGCTTCCTTCACTCAGCAGATATTTATTGAGCCAGCTAGTGTATGCCAGTCACTGTTCCACACGATGAAATACTATTTGTAAGAGTCTTGTCACGTGGTAGGCACTAGTAAGTAGTATTTCGCCTTTAAAAATCTGCCATAAAGAGGCTAAATAAATGTCTCCTCTTTGTAACTTGTGATTGCAGATGAAGTAGGAAGCCCGTTACAAACAGGTAGTGGACACTGTGAGTGCAAGGCCAGTGGGAAGACAGGAAACGGCTCCTGCAGGACTGGCAGCAGCAGACCACCTCCAGGAAACAGCAAAAGTAAGTACAGCTTCCAAAATGCGCAAATCTATAGAGACAGAAAGTAGATCAGGGGTTGCCTAGGCCGGGGGATCGGGGAGAAGTAGGGAGTGGGAAATGCCAACAGTACACGGTTTCTTTGGGGGATGATGGTTGCCCAACTCTGCGAATATACTAAAAACCACTGAATTATACACTTTTAATGGGTAAGTTGAGTGTTATGTGACTCATACCTCAAAATAGTTACTACTAACCAAAGTAAGCCCAGCGACATCCTAGGTGGCTCTTGGCTTCATGTGGGACCCATGCTGTGGCTCAGAAGCAAGACTGGATCTCAGCTTGTGACTTGCTGACTGTCCCTCTGACCACTGTGGCCTCTCACTGATGAGTCGTTGTGTTTTCTATGCAGCGACGGCAGAAGACATGAAGAGAGTTCGGGAGACAGGGCCGCACCTGATGCAGCGAGTGCTGGCAGTTCTCCAGATCTTTGCTGTTAGCCAGTTCGGTTGCGCCACGGGCCAGATCCCACAGACCCTGTGGCAGAGGGACCAGGCTGACAGGGACTACTCTCCCTTATTGAAGAGGCTGGAGGTGTCAGTAGACAGGGTGAAGCAGCTGGCCTCGAGGCACCAGGCGCACGACCACTTGAGCGGCTCCGCCTGCCTCCAGGACCTCTCTCTGGGAGGCAAGGACGAGCTGACCGTGGCTGTACGGAAGGAGCTGACTGTGGCCGTGAGGGACCTGCTGGCCCATGGACTGTACGCCTCCTCACCGGGGATGAGCCTCGTCATGGCCCCCATCGCCTGTCTGCTGCCGGCCTTCTCCTCGGCCCCCGAGGCCATGCACCCCTGGGAGCTCTTTGTAAAGTACTACCACGCTAAGAACGGCCGTGCTTACGTGGAATCCCCCGCCCGGAAGCTCTCACAGTCCTTCGCCCTGCCTGTCATGGGAGGCACTGTGGTGACACCCAAGCAGAGCCTGCTGACAGCCATCCACGTGGTGCTGACGGAGCACGACCCTTTTAAGCGCAGTGCAGACTCGGAGCTGAAGGCCTTGGTGTGCATGGCGCTGAATGAGCAGCGTCTCGTGTCCTGGGTGAACCTCATCTGCAAGTCGGGGTCGCTCATCGAGCCCCACTACCAGCCCTGGAGCTACATGGCACACACGGGCTTTGAGAGTGCCCTCAACCTGCTTAGCCGCCTCAGCAGCCTCAAGTTCAGCCTCCCTGTAGACCTGGCTGTGCGCCAGCTCAAGAACATCAAAGATGCCTTTTGATGAGAATGATCTGGCCCCAGACCAGCATCTTGCTCAGTAAGGATAGATGGTTAGTCTTCTAGGATAACAGCAAGAATTAGGAGGAGGGGCTAAAGACATTTTCCCTAGCCAGATGATGCAAAGTCTCTCTCCCTCATCAACTTAGCATCTTAGAAAGATATGCTGGAGACCCTCTTGTTAAAAGGTTCTGCCCTGGCGTGTAACCACGGTGTATGTGTGAGCACATATACTTGAGCCTGTTGAAAAGACATCGGTCATGGCACACACTCATCACACCATATCTGATTTGTAGAAAATCCGGGTTGCTGTAACCATTCTCTTCACGGTGGTGAGGGACAGCATGAGTGAGTTGTTTGTCCTGGAAGACATTCAACTTAAGGCTCCTGTCAAGTTGCGAGCCATCTTCCTTCACTTGAAGCAGGTTTGAGAGAGTCCTAGGTCAGAATTCAAATTCCTTTTGTGAATACTGATGCCTCTTCCTGACCCCAAGGTCAGGGGAGGCCGTGTGTGTTCCATAGCTGCCTCTAAAACCGGGAGTGGGAATATCTGAGAACAGCATTTCTAAGGGTGTTTACCACAGTTGATTTTTTTTTTTTTTTTTTGGCTGCGCCGAGCAGCTTGCGGGATCTTAGTTCCCTGACCAGGGATTGAACCCCGGGCCCACAGCAGTGAAAGCGCCGAGTCGTAGCCACTGGACCGCCAGGGAATTCCCCACAGTTGATTTTAATATGAGCCCTTTTTCGTGTAGAGGTAAGAGCTGAAATCTGTCCCTGACCACGTGGTCCTTTCCTCACAGCCCAGATGATGGTCTTTCGGTTTTGGAGCTGGTTTACCAGGACAGCCACCATCTGGTACCATGTCCTCTGGCGAGTAACCTTTCCTCTGCACACCTCCCAGCTCCTCAGAAGGAAACGTGTCCGAGGTGTGTGCCACGTGTCCTGGAGGCTGGATGGCAGAGGAGGTCTGACCACGTGATCATACTACAGCGCGGGTAGGAACTGTGGCAGATCACTGGTGACAAAGAAGGGGCTTGGCATTTGCTTGTAAAACTGACTCTAGACTGGTCCTGTTGGGTCTCTTTTAGCCTTTTTAGTTCATATTTGCCATTCAGCTTGCATCCTGCTCTGGGACTGACCAAAGGTGAGCAAAGTGTATCACCTTCTGGAAAGCCAAATGGGTTCCCAGCACTGCTGATATACCGTCGTTTCACGTATTAAATCGCCAGCTGCACTTTGTGTCGCACTATTATGTGGTGCGTTTTAACTTAATTTTTTCAGTAAGATATTATTTAAGATATATTCTTGATAATTCATTAGAATTAGTCCTCCTTCATGTGAAACAGGATAAGTGTAAAATGTTGTGAAAAATGGTATCTGTGGTTGCTAATAAAATCATGGTATTTTGTGTAGCTTCTCTGCAAAGACCTTAGAGACTGTTGGCTTTGGTTTATAAGTCTGGGCATTGTCAGCGTATCTGATCCAGATCGGTATTTCCTTGAGCAATGCCTGGCTCCTGGCCTTTCTGCCTCTTCTCTGCCCCCTGCGCTGGATCAACTCAGCTTTGGTGGTGTTTCCCCCACTACCCGCCTTGAACAAATTCATGAGAAAGTGTCGTTGGCATTATCATCCCATCTTGCCCAGGCCTACAGTCCTATCCCCACAGCAGATCTCACCACACATGCCACTTTAGGAATTGGCGCTTTTAAATTCACTTGTCTGGATACCATTTAGGGTGGGTGATAAGTGCTGTAGTCATATGGCATAGCCCTGGATCACCCCAGTATTATCTTTTTCCAATCCTCACAAAAACTGGTATTAAGGCTTTTATGCTAACATCATGAGAAGCATTTTGTGTGTGTGCCATCCTAATTTAATTCTCACTACATGTAAAGCAGGACAACATTATCTGCATTTTATAGCTGAGGAAACTGAACTGCAGAGGTTAAATATTTTGTCCACGTTTGCATGTTGGAAGAGCTGGGATTTGAACCCAAGTTGCCTGAATCCAAATCCTATGTTCTTTATACTGTTAATGTTACCTCATTGTATCATGCTGCTTCTAGATATTTTGTTCCTCTCTCTCCTTTATCCACCCCCTCACTTCACCATCACTTTGTGGATGAACAGGTATTTTCCACATGCCTGCCAGAAATTTCAGCTGCCAAAGGACTAGGCTGCAGGGAGATGGGCAGAGAGCCATTGCTCTGCCAAGTTCTTCATGAAACTTAAAGACATGTAGAGACAGAGACAAGCCTGCCAGCAGTCACGTACCTGCTAGTCACTGATAACATCTGCATTATAACTGAGGACAGAGGTCTGTGCTTGGCTTGGAGTGAGGCAGACAGGATGAAGGAGGAGGGGAGGGACTGTCAGCCGAGGTCTAAGGCTATGCAAGAACAGAATGAAAGAGCCATGGATATGTATCCAGTGAAAGTGCAGGGTCCATTGTATGGTCTGCAAGGCATCATTAAAGATTCCCAAGATGCTCTGCCTTCATTCATTCACTATTGAGCACCCACCAACTGCTTGGGCCAGGCTAGGTGCTCAGAACTTCTCTCTCCCTGCCTTCAAGGAACACAAGGTTTAGCAAAGGAGGTAGCAAGCCAATTGGAGATTTGAGTAGCTTGTTAAAACACAAATTGCTGTGACTTCCCTGGTGGCGCAGTGGTTAAGAATCCGCCTGCCAATGCAGGGGACACAGGTTCGATCCCTGGTCTGGGAAGATCCCACATGCTGCAGAGCAACTAAGCCCGTGCGCCTCAACTACTGAGCGTGCATGCCACGACTGCTGAAGCCTGTGCTCCTAGAGCCTGTGCTCTGCAACAAGAGAAGCCACCACAATGAGAAGCCAGAGCACCACAATGAAGAGTAGCCCCCCCACGCACAGCAACGAAGACCCAATGCAACCAAAAATAAATAAATAAATAAAACAAACAAAAACCAACCACAAATTGCTTGGTTCCATCCCCAGAGTTTTTTATTCAGTAGCTCTGAGAATTTGCATTTCTTACCAAGTTCCCATGCTTGTTATGCTGATGCTGCTGGTCTGGGGACCACACTTTGACAACCACTGATCCAAACCAACTGAAATATGTTCTATAGTAAAATTAAGTATGGATTGGATTGCTGAGGGAGCATAGAGAAGGAAGAGATGAATTCTGCCTGGGAGAACTCTAGAGTGGCCTTGAAGGATGGATAGGATTTTGCCCAGCTACAGTGGAGGAGAAGAATAACGAAACATGGAACAGCTCGCATGAAGACCCTGGCGCTCAGAAGGGGTCGGATCTTTGAGTAGTTGAGCTGGCTGGAACCCAGGTGGTATGTGAAGGGTGTGGAGGAGACAGGAACTTATACTGCAAGGAAGATAGAGAGGAAGGGAGTGAGAGTTCAAACTTTGGTACAGAGAGCCAACGAAGGATTTCAGGCAGGTAAGTGGCGGACTTAAGAGTTGTGTTTAGAGAACTTTCTAAAAATAAGATCTATAGCTCATGGCTCCACACCAGACCTGAATTGGAATCTCTTCTGTTGGCAATGCATATTTAATAAGCATCCCAAGCAATTTTTGACCCACCCAAAGTTTTGAGGAGGGACTGGAGAAAACAAAGAACTGAAGCTGGATCAGTTAGGGAGCAGGTGTAAAAGGATAGAGAAGATTTAAAAGACATGAGGCAAAATTCACAGGATTTAGTTACTAATTTGATTTGGAGAGTTTTAGTATGTGATAAGAGTTCAAGGCAATGATAAGATTTCAGGGTTTGGTTTCTGTTTTCCAAGAGAGAAACAACAAAAG
Organism: Mesoplodon mirus; assembly: GCF_964341445.2. Taxonomy (NCBI): domain Eukaryota; kingdom Metazoa; phylum Chordata; class Mammalia; order Artiodactyla; family Ziphiidae; genus Mesoplodon; species Mesoplodon mirus. Next base: position 6,351,471 of record NC_138994.1, read on the forward strand.
AGACAGAAGCAGATAAGGAGGCTGAAAGAAGACCATGGAGGTGGAAATGGACAGGGTCGTGTGGTGCAGTGGCAAGAGCGGCTTGGGAACGGGGGAACCTTGATCTGCGCCACCGACTCCGTGACTTTGCTGCTCTAGAACTTTCCTCTTTGAGAGGACAGAGTAGACGATCTCTGAGTTCCTTTCCAACTCTACAATGTCATATTACAAATTAAAACAAAACTTTTTCATTAAATGTAGAAATATAAGTACATAATTAGGGTGATAAACTATTGGAATGAAGTCCTGAGGGCTGCAGGGAAAATTGGTCCCTGGAGAGCCTGAAGAAGAGAAATGATGAAACCTTGATTGTTCCCACGTCTTGCCCAAGACCAATCCTATAGATTCGTCAGTGTTCAAATGAGCAAAAACTATACGATGGTTTCTCTTTCTCTTGAACTCCGAAGACACCTAAGGAACCATCTAAAAACACTCTTCCAGTAAGTGATGGGAAATAATTCAGTTTGAGAGCCAACTAGACCTGGGTTCAAACCCAGATTTGATGATCAGAGCCTTAGGCTCTCTAAATCTCAATTTCCTCATGTCCAAATGGGAGGAAAATACCCAAGATGCAGATTCCTGAGAATTAAATAGCAGTTGACTTACCTGAAGTGCCTAGCATCTTGCCTGGCACAGAGTGGGTACTCAATTTGGTGACTGGGTAAACAGCATGGGCTCAGGAGGACTGCTTGAATCTGAGTCCCCAGCTTGATCCACTGGCTGTGGATTTGGGGCAAATTACTTAACCTCCCCAAACCACAGTATCTTCAACTGCGGAATGGAGATAACATTACTTATCTCTTAGTGTCGTTATGGGGATCAAAAGAGATAATACACGTAAATAGATTAACTTGGCCTGACACAGGGTACACGGCTGCTAGTATCACCATAATCCTCCTTCATCTCCCTCCTTTATTCTGGTCGGAAATGTCTCTGACATCATTAGACTCTAAATGAGGGCAAGTTCCCTTGTTTGATTGATCTTCGTCTCTTCCTTATGCGTAACTGTACACAGTTGGTACTAATAAAGGTCCTATTTTGTTTCTTACTGTTCCAAAGCAAAAAAAGTAAATTTCAAATTGTGCCTCCCCCACCCGCTAGCGCCAGAGAAAGGAACTACAACCAAGGGGGCAGAGGAGCAGCTGTGTCCACGTAAAAGCCTTCCGGGGGAGGCAGAGCTCCTTTGCCCTTTCTACTGCTGGAGCTGCTCATAAAGTTTGATTTGAATAAAAAAGCTGCCAGGCCTTCCTTTCCCTTCAATAGCTTCTTCCGCCCTCAACACAGATTCTGAGCGCCACGCAAGAGGCGGGGAGAAGCCCGAGGGGGCGGGACAGGAAGTGAGGTCACCCTCCCCGGGGTGAAAGGTAAGCGGAAGTGCTCTTTCTTCCTCTGCTGTGGGCCGGAGAGGTTGCTGCCGGTGAGTAGCGGCTGGGGCGAGGTATTACAATCCGCAGCCATCCGCGGCCTGGGGGTCGAGTTGCGGGGTGGTGCCGGGTGCTTTTCATTCCTCGGTCTCTGACGGCTTCGTAGCGGATCCTGTCTTGCGAGCAGGACCTGCGGGCGGCCTGAGCCGAGACGGCAGTGAGCGCCGCTGAAGTTTCGGGCCCACAGCCTGAGCTGGCGGGTTTCTGAGCGGCCCCTTCTCTTTCCTCTGCAGACATGGGCAAGTTCATGAAACCCGGGAAGGTGGTGCTGGTCCTGGCCGGTCGCTACTCCGGACGCAAAGCGGTCATCGTAAAGGTACCAACCTCGCGAACCTGTGCCCCTTTGTATCCCGTGAATGGGGCGGGCGGGCCACTTGGAATTCAAGACCTAGTTTGGGGGCATTACTCACTGAGCATTGCGAATGGTGGTGGGGGGGGTGAATGCATGAGAGCTTTTGAGAGAGAAAGACGCAAAATAACAAATGGGAGTTGAATTGGACAGCTAACACCCAACGCGTTCTCTATCAAAGAGGTTTTAAATAATACTAATGGCTGACGTTTATTGAACGCTTGCTTGGTGCCTGGCACTGCCTTATATAAGTGTCATGTGCAGTCCTTGCGGTAACCATAAGGTTGCTTTCTACTGCGAAGGTTTAGAGATGTTAAGTTTCACCTGAGGTCCATCAGGTAGTAAGTGCTGCAGCTGGGACTCCGTAAAAAGAGGAGAAATTGTTTCTAGTTAAAATGGTCACTTAGCATAATCTAGCCGTTCACCGTTTGCCTTTTACCTACGTCTTTAGCCTTTTATGAGATTTTCCTAAGCTCTGGCCACATACACCACTGCTGTTGACTGTTGGGGACACCGGGGCACCCTTGGTTCCCTTTCCTCCGTCTACCTGAGGCTGGTTTTGGAGTTAGGCAGCCAGGTTTGGGATCCTGCCTGTAACCCTTCCTGGCAGTGCAATCCTGGAGGAGGTTAAGAGACGTAAAGTCCCGAGAACTAGTGCTTGGCCTATAGCAACCACGTCATAATTGTTCACTGTTGTTACATTTTAAATTTCTTACCTCCCAGGAACCCTTCCAGATTTTTCCTGGTGGGAAGGATACCACCCTTTTCCCTGTTACTCTTTGGGCATCTAGCATAGCACTTAGAATGTCTGCTTTGTGTGGTTTTTATAATAGTGGGTCTCAGAGGCCTCGGGGTTGAGGGTGTTCTTTCTACACGCGCCCTACATCTCGCAAAGGGGCCTACATAGCAATAACATGTAATTGCTCATTCAGAACATTGATGATGGCACCTCAGACCGACCCTACAGCCACGCTCTGGTGGCTGGAATTGATCGCTATCCCCGCAAAGTGACAGCTGCCATGGGCAAGAAGAAAATTGCCAAGAGGTCAAAGATCAAGTCTTTCGTGAAAGTTTATAATTATAATCACCTCATGCCTACAAGGTGAGCATTTCAAGAATGGGAATGAAAGTGACTTTTTCTAACTTTTCCCACTCTCTGCCCTGCCGAATAAGGAGACAACCTTGCAGCCACTCCAGTGGAAGAGACATCATCTTCAGTTTGTCATTTGGCCGTGGTTTTCAGTGTTGCGTCTTTAATCCATGTTGGAAGTGTTGACTTTCCTGTCGTTTTCTGTTGATTTCCCTGACTTGGCAAAGCCGGATTGAAAAACGTCTTCCAGACTTGCTCTTGATCTGTCTCTCTCCTCACCTGAAAATTCTTTGAAGTGTTGAGTAAAGGTTGTTCCATTTGTTTCCAGCCACAGTAAACACAGGCATAGAATCTGGCCTGCCTTCTTCCACTCTCAAGGATAATAGTTACTACAGGGTAGGGTAGTTGTGGGAAACTGAGAATGAATTGTGACGTTTTTCAGTGGCTTGAATCTATGTAAATGAGTTTGTTAAAACTGGGCATTTCCAAAGAATATCATCAGGACTTCAGCACAGTTTTGATGATAGCTCCTATGGAGTCAGACCTTAACATGCCAATGTCCCAGGAGTGGGGCGGAGGGGTGAAGGCCCTGGCAGCATGTGGGCTGCTCCTACCTTCCTGCCATTGTCCCCAGGTACTCTGTGGATATCCCCTTGGACAAAACTGTTGTCAACAAGGATGTCTTCAGAGACCCTGCTCTCAAACGCAAGGCCCGACGAGAGGCCAAGGTCAAGTTTGAGGAGAGGTAAGTAGGCTTTGGTAGTGAATGCTGGAGTATGGTTTCACTGTTCTCCATGAAGACAGTTTTGTCTTCTGTGATTCTTCCCCTCATTGGTGTCCTTTTCTCCCCTCTAGATACAAGACCGGCAAGAACAAATGGTTCTTTCAGAAGCTGCGGTTTTAGGTCTGTCTTGTTTCAGTCATTAAAAATACAAAAATACAAAAAAAAAATCCATGTGTCTGCCTTCTTGTTATTAGACTGGGAAAGAGCATTCATACGATGAGAGACACTGGGTGGTGGATGAGGGACTGTGGGAAAATATAAAACAAAAGGTCAATCTGCCTTTGTGAGACATGGGCTACTTCTGTCCATCGCCTCATAATCCTTTCATGGTCTAGCTCAATGGGTAAAATGTGATATTGAACGGTTTCCCCAAAAGAGCTACTCTGGACATTTTTAGGTGTGGAATTGTTTAAGCATCCCTGGCTTCAACCCATTACATATCTAGAGAACTGTTCTCTCCCCGCCCCACCCCCGCCATGTTGTGACAACCAAAGGCCCCTCTGAGTGGACACCATCTACTTTGGATTAAGAGTCACTAGCTTGAGGTGGTTTGTTAAACCAGAGTGCCAGATTTGGTAGGTCAGAATTCAGCATCTTGTCAAGTGATGTTGGTGCTGCTTGGACGAGGACCACACTGGAGAACTGCTCTAGATGGGGATGGACACCAACAATGAAGGCCTGAGCCACAGAGCAGCCATTCCTAGTGGGACCAAGGAGAAGTCCCCAAATGGTCTGGCTAGCAGAGACAGGCAAGAAAGGGTGTGATTCAAGGGGTTTGGGCTCTGGATTGTCACCACTGTGTTACAGGAAAGGCATTTGGCCCTTCTATAGCATTTTACCTCTCATTAGATACTTAACTGTGACTGGTGTTACTGATGAAATAGGTTCTCCAGCCAAGCTGGTACTAAGTCACTAAATGGAACTAGGATTAACATGGCCCTATTTGCCAAGCTTCACACTTGGCACACTTTCAGCTGGGGTGAGGGGTGGGGGCTTGAGAAAGGGGCTCAGTAAGTTACTCTGAGTGGGAAGCCCTGGCCTAGGTGAAAATAGAAAACAACTATCCTGCACTGTTTTATGTATATTCATTGGACTCATCTCACCCTTAAAGTGTTTTTTGGGTTTTTTTGTTTTTGTTTTTTATTTTTGGCTGCATTGGATCTTCGTTGCTACGCGCAGGCTTTTCTCTAATTGTGGTGAGCGGGGGCTATTCTTCGTTGCAGTGCGCGGGCTTCTCATTGCGGTGACCTCTCTGCGGAGCACGGGCTCTAGAGCGCAGGCTCGGTAGTTGTGGCGCAGGGGCTTAGTTCCTCCACGGTATGTGGGATCTTCTCGGACCTGTGTCCCCTGTGTTGGCAGGCGGATTCTTAACCACTGCGCCACCAGGGAAGCCCCTCACCCTTAAGTGTTCAGTGTTCCATGTCTCCAGTAAGTAGCTTGCCTACTCACAGTCACAAATGGAACTATATTTAAACCCTTCTTTAACTAAAAATTCAAGTTCAAATACTGTTCCAACCAGGTTTGGATACATGCATCACTTCCTAGCAATGTGACTTTGGGCAGGTTTCTACACTTCTGTGCCTCACAAGTTTAGAATCTCATCGGGAAAATGGAACCAACTTCAAGGGGTTGTTTTGAAGGTTGAGTTAATTCATGGAAAGCAGAATTGGTATTGGGCACATAACAGCTCTCAAGTGCTGGCTATTGCTACAGCTTTGTCAACTTGATGGGGCTTTATCTGTCCTGGTTGCATTTCTCATTCAGTTATCAACGTCTGCATGTTCTGGGCAACATTCTAAGCTCTTGGGAAATAGCCATTAACAAAGCAGACAAAATTGAACCAATAGGCCTGTGCTGGGATTGCTAGGTTGGGAATGAATGGCTGATTGGGGCCAGCATTCAGTTCGTAGTTGCTTGCAGGGTAACTTCCCCTGAGGCCTCACAGCTGGGGGAAGTTCGAAGACCAGGAAGCCACCCAGGGGTGGAGTACGGAAGGGCAGGGACTTTACTGAAATGAAAGTGAAAGCAAAGAGGCTGCATAAGAACCGTAAGAAGTGTCTTTCAGGCTCTGCTGGGGAGACCAAAACTCCGCAAAGTGCAAGCAAGACTTGAGTCGCATTGGACCCTGCCACTTTGTGCCAGCTCTGAAGCCTCAGCCCTTGCTAACTGGACCTTAGACCATGATGGTGAGAGGAGGGTCTTGGGGGTGGGGAGAATCCAAGAGGAATGCTCCTCTTGGCCAGGAATCTACAGGTATCCCAGGGCCTGGCAGGCAACCCTCTCCCTACCCATCTCTTAGACCTGCTACAGGTGTGGGGAGAGACTGCTGGGATGACCTACCTCTCCGCTAGGGAGCTGGTCCCCTAATCCATTGCCTCAGACACAGTTCTATAACCTGTATCTCAGGGGATCATGAATTCCTTGTGTGGATGTGCATTTTTCTGGAGAAAGAAGCCATCGTTTTCATTAGATACTCAAAGGGTTCTGTGACCCCCAAAAGTTTAAGAATTGCTCACACCTTTATCTCCTGAGATCTTCCTCAACAAGTTCCTCTCCTCATATTTCCATCTAAATGTCACCTTGCCCTCTCTTCAGGGTGAGGGGAAGAAGTGTTACTCTTCTGAGACCTAACCTTGCCCCTGTCTGCTGTGGCCCCCCCTTTCCCGACCCCTGATCGCCCCTGCTCGTGCTAGACTAAGCCCTCTGCGGGCTGGTCCTTTGTCTCAGCCTGTTCACCCTTGATCCCCGGTGCCCAGCACAGTGCCTGGCATGCAGTAGGCGCTCAGTAAACAGCTGTTGAGTGAATGAATCTCATTTCCCTAGTTTCTTCAGTCTTTCTCCCTGATACTACCCCGTCTGTTACAAATATATAGATCTCTTGCTTGGAAATTTTTCATTTGCCCCTCAAATGTTGAAGGAAGACACAGGCTCTAGAGGCCAGCCTGCCTGGTTCCAAATCCTGGTTCCTCCAATTGTGTGGCCCGGAGTAAGTTATCAGCCTCTCTAAAGTTTACAATCTAAGCCCCATTTCCTTATCTATTTGGTGGGAATGATAGTAACACTTCCACACAAGAATACCTCCCTGCCAGAATTAAACTAAACAATCCCTAAAATACACAGTAAAAACTGAGCACGCTGCTTGGCACCTACTGAATGCTCAGTACATGTTCATTATTGTTCATATTGCCAACCTCTTCATATCCCCAGTTCCCCAGTTCAGCCACCCCTCACTCCTCCCACTCTGCTAAAAGTGCTCTCTTAAAGGGCCTTTACATATTAGAAAGGAAAGATGGAAGGTGGGTTCAGGAAACTATATTTTTAAAAAATCACCCTAAAGTCATTATTGAGAGACAGTCTATTAATGACATTGTGATGTCTATCTTCCCAGAATTTTTATGCATTAATAAATATCCTCATGAATTAAAACATTTTAAATCAACAGAATAGGGAATGTCTTTATAGGCAGCTTTATATTTTGCTTTTTTTGCTTATTGTGAGCACTTTTTCATGCTAAATGTTCTTTATTACTGTCTTTTAATTGCTAAATATTTTATACTTAGCTGTTTCTTGTTGGACATGTAGATTTCTTTTTTTTTCCATTGTAATCAAGGCTACAGTGATCATCCTTGTGCATGAACTGACCATCTCCTATGATAAGCAGGACTTTTTTTGTTGCTCAATCTCAGCGGTCATTCTCATGCCTCCTGGCACAAGGCTTGTTCGCAGCACTGGGCACAGCTGTGGGCTCCTCTGCCTTAACCGTGGTGTTCTTCATGCCTGCTCCCCCTCAGATTTCACCAGCCCCTCCTCTGCATTCTCCTCGGCTGGTGCTTCCTTGTTCCCCTGATCTCTTAGTGTTGGTTGCCCCAGAAATCAGCCCTTGGACCTCTACATGTTGATCTCATTTAATTTTGTGACTTTAAATATCTCTGCTTGGATAATTTTCAAATTTATACTCATGGCCTGGACCCCTTCCCTGGATGCCACATCATAGAGGCAACCACCACTCTACGTCTCTACTGGGATGTCAGGTAAGCACTTCATCCCTAATATGTTCAAAGTAAACCCCAATCTCTTCCATCCAACGTATTTCCCATCTCGGCAAATGGCTCTCCTTTCCCTCAGTTGCTCAAGCCTGACAGCTTAGTGTCATCACACTCGTCTCTCTTCTTCCACATCCTACTTCCAATCCATCAGCAACTTGAATCAATCTAAACTTTGTGTGTGTGTGTGTGTGGCACGCTTGCGCGGCTTGCTGGATCCTAGTTCCCCAACCAGGGATTGAACCCGTGCCCCCTGGAGTGGAAGTGTGGAGTCTTAACCACTGGACCGCCAGGGAATTCCCTCCATCAGTCTAAACTCTTGACCGCGCCTCACCCCCTCCACTGCTGCCACCTGATCCAGGCCGTCAGCATTGCTCACCTGGACACTGTCATGGCCTCCTAAGTGGTCTCCCTGTTAGTGCCCTTTCCCCACATCAGTCTGTTCACACAACAGCCAAGTTACCCTGGTGGCATTTCAGCCTGCCTGCAGCCTCCCACCTCACTATGTGAAGGGCCCTTCATGGCCCCCCTCTGTTTTCTCAGTGACTTTGTCTCCCACCACTCCCCCCTCACTCACTCTGCTCCAGCCCCGTTGGTCTCCTGGATGTTCCTCAAATACATACAACACACTCCCACCTCAGGGCCTTTGCACGTGCCGCCCCCTCTGCATAGAACTTTCCCGCACATATGCACACGGCTGACTCCTTTATCTCCTGCAAGGATAGGATCAAATATCTCAGTGAGGCCTACTCTGATCACCCCAGTTAAAACTGTACGCCAACATTCTCCATCCTCCCTTCTCTGTTTTTGTCCATAACACTTATCACTAACATACTGCAGATTTTACTTATTTATTGTGTTTATTATCTGGCTCATCCCCTAAAATGTAAACCCCACAGGGAAGTCCTGTCTGTTTGGTTCACTACTGTATCCCCAGAGCCTAGCACAGGGCCCGACACATGGTAGATGCCTGGTAGCTGATCGTTGCATGAGTGAATAAGGAAGCAAATGAGGGAGGGGACTTCCTGTAGCCCTCCTTTTCTTTTGCCTCCGTTTCATCACTCCTCTTCCTTTGTGTCTATGATGCTACCTAATCCTGGCCCTGGCCCTGCCCAGGCCTTCTTTTTCTTTTCTTTTTTAACATGTATTTATTTATTTTGGCTGCACCGGGTCTTAGTTGCGGCACATGGGATGTTCGTTGCGGCATGCGGACTCTTAACTGTGGCACGTGAACTCTTAGTTGCGGCATGCATGTGGGATCTAGTTCCCCGACCAGGGATCGAAACCAGGCCCCCTGCATTGGGAACACGGAGTCTTACCCACTGGACCACCAGGGAAGTCCCCATGCCTTCTTTTTCTTCTCTGCATTCCTTTATCTTTCCTGACCCCTGACTAGGTATCTTCAAAGATCACATTTTTAAGGGCTCTGTCCCTGAATGAGTTCTTCCATCCTCTTGGCTTCTACCATTACCACATACTGTTCTAACCCAGAGTCCAATCCACCAAGTCCTGTCCCTGACACTGTGTCTTCAACAGCCTTGGGTTTGGCTTACTTTGGCCCATTAGGGCCAAAGTTTTTTTGTTTGGTTTTGTTTTTTTGTGGGTTTTTTTTTTGTTTTTGGCCACACCACGTGGCCTCCAGGATCTCAGTTCCCCGACCACGGATTGAACCCAGGCCACAGCAGTGAAAGCCTGGAATCCTAACCACCAGGCCATCGGGGAACTCCCACCATTAGTTAACCTTGATGAACTCAGGTTCCTCAATTATCAAATGAGGATTATTAAAATATAAAACATTTAACATAGTACTCATCATATGCCGGGAACTACTTTTCCAAATAAAATTATACATAGGTAGAAATTGCTATTCCCACTTTACAGATGAAGAAACCAAGGCACAGAGAGTTAAATAACTTGCCCATTGTCTTGGCAGTAGTAAGAGGAGCTGAATGTAAGCCCCAGAGCTTTGGCCCCAGAACTTGTGCTCTTAACTGCTATATCACACTGTCTCTCAGTACTGCTATGATGAACACAGGTAGCATGAGATTTTATCTTAGGGGTGGTTAGGTTCTAAACTTGGCAAGTAAGGCAGAAGAATTCATGTAGTCAAATGAACCTCAAATCATTAACTCACCCCTAAGTATCCAGAATTTACAGTCTCTCAATGAGCTCAGTGTAAAACGGATCCCTTTTTTTTTTTTCAGTTGAGTACCAGATGGATACTGGCTTGCATTTAGAGACCAAGTTATCATGTTCGTTAAGTAAATAAATAGCATGTATAGTTGAATTCAAGTAAGTGAGTACAATCAGCCTGTGTTGTCCTTAAGAAGTCTGTGATAGAGAAGTTTCAGTTGGGAGTTGGAGACAGGAGGCAGTTTTGTGATACTTAAATGGGATGGAGTCCAACTGTGCCAGGCACTTAGCAGGTCCCCAGTAACTACTGGCTCTCTTCCCTTGCCTGCTGGGTCAATGACATTATACCAAATCCTTGGACACCCAAGTCTGCAACCTCAGTGTCGCATCGTCTCTCCAGTCTGTCCCCTCTGTCGCTTTAATACAGCATCCGGAGTCTGGCAGCTTTTCCTCGTGAGATGTACTCATCTGTGTGTGCTCCTTGTGCAAGTGCCAGAGGTTCAGGTCAGCTCCTGTCACGTCTGTGAGCATTAGAGCTGCAGATCTGGGCTTGTTGTCCTCAGTGCCTGCTGCTCCAGTTCATCCTGCCGTCACTGCCAGCTCTTTTTTTTTTTTTTTTTCTTAAGTATCGTTGATTTACAATGTTATGTTAGTTTCAGGTGTACAGCAAAGTGATCCACTTATACATATATGTATTCTTTTTCAGATTCTTTTCTGTTATAGGTTATTGCAAGATATTGAATATAGCTCCCTGTGCTATATACAGTAGGTCCTTGTTTATCTATTTTCTACATAATAGTGTGCATCTGCTAATCCCAGACTCCTAATTTATCCCTCCTTCACCCCTTTTCCCCTTTGGTAACCATAAGTTTGTTTCCTATGTCTGTGAGTCTGTTTTTGTTTTGTAAATTAATTTGTGTCATTTTTTTTAGATTTCACATGTAAGTGATATCATATGGTATTTGTCTTTCTCGACTTACTTCATTTAGTATGGTACTCTCTAGGTCCATCCATGTTGCTGTAAAATGGCATTATTTCATTCTTTTTTATGGCTGAGTAATATTCCAGTGTGTGTCTGTGTGTGTGTCTGTGTGTGTACACACATATATATATATAACATCTTCTTTATTCATCTGTTGATGAACAGTTAACTTGCTTCCATGTGTTGGCTACCATAAATAGTGCTGCCATGAACATTGGGGTGCATGTGTCTTTTCAAATTAGGGTTTTCATCTTTTCCAGATATATGCCCAGGAGCAGGATTGCTGGATCATGTGGTAACTCTATTTTTATTTTTTTAAAGAGCCTCCATACTGTTTTCCATAGTGGCTGCACCAATTTACATTCCCACCAACAGTGTAGGAGGGTTCCCTTTTCTCCACACCCTCTCCAGACTTTTATTATTTATAGACAGAGGATGGCCATTCTGACCATTGTGAGGTGATACTTCATTGTAGTTTTCATTTGCATTTTTCTAATAATTAGCAATGTTGAGCATCTTTTCATGTGCCTGTTGGCCACCTGTATGTCTTCTTCAAAGAAATGTCTATTTAGGTCTTCTGTCCATTTTTTGATGACCGGATTGTGCTCTTTTCAACAGTGTCCATCACCTCACTCCCCCTTTCAGAAATCTTCACCAGTTCCCCATTTTCCCACTGATAAACTCTCTGCTTGAATTTGTTTGTTTGTTTGTTTTTCCTTGTATCCATTCACCAGTGGATGGACGTTTTTGAATGTTTTTTTTAAACTGTATTTATGAAGCTTTTAAAAATAAATTTATTTATTTATTTAAAGCTATTTATTGAATAGCATTGCCAATTACTAGATTTTCAAACAATATGTATAATTAGGTCAAGATTTAAAGCAGAAGTAAAAAGAGGATGGACTAAAGACTGAATCCAACTTTTATTTTTCATATTTATTTAAAATCAAGCCATCTTTTTCAAATAAAAATCCAGATTTCTGGTTTCCCTTAGAAATGGGAAGATATAGGATACTGGGATACTGAGACCACATTCCATGTGAAAAAACTTGGCTAGAGCTGAGAAGGGGTTGCCACTTTAGTTGGAACATGCTGTCTGCAGGATGTAAGAGTCCCCACCTCTCCGTATCACACTGCACCTGCTCCCCTGACTCATTGATGTCATGTAACTGACCCTGAAAGTCACTGATTATTTCTCACTACATTAACCGGCATTATTTGATCAAGCCCTAGTTTTCTTCTGCTTAAAATAGAGTGAACTCACACTGAATTATTCAACGCCCACTGTAATATGTTCCCGTTCTGTCATTTGTTCACTTCATTCATTCACTCACTTCATTCATTCATTCAACACGGGTTTACTGAATGCCTGTTTTGTGCCAGGGACTCTGCTGAACACTTGGGACACAGAGATGGCCAGGACAGAGTCCCGTCCTCCCCAGTGAGCTCACACTTCCCTGAGCTGACCTTATTTGTCAGGCTTCCAACCACAGGGTGAGCTCTCCATCCCACAAACAAAGGTGCATTTATTCCCATCCCTGGTGTCACTCCCCTGCCCATTTGTCAGCTCTCTCTGGATCTGCTCCAAATCACACCCGGCCTGAAAGGCTGCTTGGTACAGCAGAAAGGGTGGCAGTCATGGGACAAGCTGGGAGATGTGGGGTAAATTACTCCCCTGCTCTGAGTTTGATTTCTTCACTGTAAAGCATAGATTGAGTCCGTCGTCAGACTGCCTAGGGCCAAATGACTTCGGGTAAAAGTCACCTGACCTCTCTGAGCTACTGTTGCCTCATCTGCAAAATAAGAAGAGGGTGTTTATTTCATAAGGTTGTTGCAAGACATGAGTGGTATAATCCATATAAAGGACTTAGCACATGTTAGCTGGTAGTCTTATGACATCTTGCAACTGTAAGCCCCTACTACTCCTCGAGGCCTCCCTAGTTGTGTTAACCGCTTTGGGACGGTCCCTCCTCCAAATTCCTGCTGTCCTCCACCATCAGCCTCTCCTCCACCATCAGTCGTGTGATTGTGCACTGTCCTGAGTACCGTTTGTTTGTCTGTTTGAAATATTTATTTATTTATTTAGGCTGTGCTGGGTCTTCGTTGCAGCATGCGGGATCTTCGTTGCGGCATACGGGACTCTTAGTTGTGGCACGCATGAGGGATCTAGTTCCCCGACCGGGGATCGAACCCACACAGGCTGCTTTGGGAGCGCAGTCTTACCCACTGGACCACCAGGGAAGTCCCCTGAGTACCGTTTTATATAGGCCTAAGCGCTGGACCCTTTTCTTCTACTGCCTGTGTCGTGCCCAGTACCTCAGAGCAGGAGCTCAATCAGTGTTTGTTAAACTCTAGGTCTCCAGGAATGACCCAGCCGTGGCTGCTGCAAAGGCTCCTGCCTTTCAAGCAGCTGAGATGGGGGCAGCCAGGCTGGGCCAAGACAAGCCCAGGGCAGGGTGAAGGGGTTGGGTTGTTCTCGGGCTGAGCATCAACTCTGCTCCTGGAGTGTCCAGAATAGCGGCCCCCTTTCCCTGGCTCATTCATTCTCTGGAGAGGCAGGCGGATGTCTGGTTGTTCCCTTCTGCTCCAATAGGCCCTCCAAGCCCTTCAGGAGGAACAGGCCAAACTAAAGACCAGGCTACAGGAGCTGAAAAGGAAGCTCAGGGACAACCCCCAAGACAAGGTAAGCTGGGAGGGGGTGTGGCCTGGTAGAAAGAGCTGGGGAGGTCTTGGTTTCACTACTGGCTCTGCCATTTCCTTGCTGTGTGACCTCGAGTGTGTTACTTGAACTCTCTGAACCTGTCTGCTTCTCTGTAAAGTGGAGCTACCTACCTCACAGGCTTGTGTGAGGGCAAACTAAAATTTTGTATGTAAAGTGCCAGTACATGCTTGACCCACATTCATCCACTTAGTTACCCAGCTCTTCTTTCAGTATTCATCCCTGGCACTCAGCATCAGTGGCATGTAATTGGGGGTGCTTTCCTCCTGGGAGTGGGGCGCTCTCCCAACCCTGGAATCTGCATCAGCCTCTCCTCCCCCACCTCCAGGTCCCATTCCCAGTGCCTGAGGCCCCCCTGGTGTTCCGAGGAGACATTCAGCAGGGCAAGGAAACGGCCAAGTCTGTGGTTTCTAACGTGCGGATCTGTTACCCTCTGCCTGGAGGCTCTGCTCTGGTCACCTTTGATGACCCCAGTGGTGAGCTCCGGGAAACCTTGGGAGGGAGGCTGGGAGGCTTCCTAAGCACTGACCCTACTCCCCCACCCAGTGGCCAAGCAGGTGCTGCAGCAAACGGAGCACACGATCAATGTGGAAACGTTCCGACTGCGGGTGCAGGTCCAGCCCTTGGAGCTGCCTATGCTGACCACCATCCAGGTGACAGAATGGCAGGGTCCTGGGGTCTGCACGGGGCCCCATGCACCTGGGCACAAGGGAGTGGGGTGTGCCTGGGATGACTCCCTCCTGCCTCCCCCTAGGTGTCCAGCCAGATGAATGAACAGAGAGTACTGGTCAGTGGGTTTCCTGCCGGGCTTAAGCTAAGTGAGGAGGAGCTGCTGGACAAGTTGGAGATCTTCTTTGGCAAGAGCAAGAACGGGGGTGGCGATGTGGAGACGCGGGAACTGCTGCAGGGCAGTGTCATGCTGGGCTTCGCTAAGGATACAGGTAAGGGGCTTGTCGTCGAGACGAGAGCAGAGGCACCAGGCCACGGGAGGGGGGAGCCCTTGATACTGAAGGTCCCCCGCTCCCTGTCCCTGCAGTGGCCCAGCACCTGTGCCAGATGGGCCAGTTCACAGTGCCACTGGGTAAGCAGCAGTTCCCTCTGAGAGTCTCTCCCTACATGAGTGGAAAGATCCAGAAGGCTGAGGTAAGTGGGAAGGTGGAAGATGGGGACTGGACCCGCTAACCTGTCTGCCTGCCAGAAACTTGCCCAAGGAAGGACCACAGCCCCGAAACCCCACTGACCTACCCGCTGCCAACCTCTCCAGGCCTCCTGCACCTCCCATACTCCCACGGTCGCCACCTGCCCCGACCTCTGCCCCCGACCCCCGATCCCCCAGCCCAACCTGCACGAGCCCTTGCCCACCTCCCGGCTCCTTTTCCAGGTCAGGTCCCTGCCAGTGCCCCACTCGGTGCTGGTGCTCAACATTCCCGACGTCCTGGATGGCCCGGACCTACAAGACGTCCTGGAGATCCACTTCCAGAAGCCCACCCGTGGGGGCGGGGAGGTGGAAGCCGTGACAGTCATGCCCCTGGGACAGCAGGGCCTGGCGGTCTTCACTGCCAAGTTGGGCTAGGAGCCTGCCCTGCTCATCACCCCCGCCCCTCTGCCAAGGTCCTCAAACCAGGCTGGGGTTGGACGCATATACAGGAGAGAGAGGTCATGCTGGTCAACGGCAGGAGGGACTGTGAGTTGTGAAACGCTGCCCCGAGAACAGTAAAAGTGCCTGCATTGCATGATCTTCTTCCTCATTTCGTTTCAAGAAAGGAAGCTCGATTAGGCCGTGGAAGAAGGCTGGGGGGAGGGAGAAACCCTAGCCTTCCACTAGCAGCGCTGGCCTCCCACAAGCTCCCCTGCCCCTCCGCTCTCAGAGGCAGCATCCGGGACCCAGGGCTTGGCTTTTTATTGACACAGACACAAAGGCAGCTTCGGTAACGGCAACGGGGTGGGTACACAAAAGTGAAAATCGCACTTCACACATTTAGGCCTCGTTCAGATGATGAAGAGGCTGAGCCCCTCCCCCCACCTCCCAATGGCAGTGGCTTGGGCAATAACCCGCCCTCATTCCAGATCCAAGGGCAGAGGGACTTACACCCCTAGCCCCGGGAAGTCCCCACTTTGGTTCCCGTGGCCCAGGTCCTAAACCTCCGCTTTGACCCCCCTGTTCCATCTCCCCACCCATGTAAACAAAGTTTGGGGCTGAGTCTGAAAAGCTGCCTCCCTGCTCTGAGGAGACAGTGGGCCTCCGTGACTACATGGGGGACGTGCTTCGATGTTTACTTTGGTCCCAGAACAAGAGACAGATGGCATCGCCTCTCAGAGCTCTGGCTGGTAAGTGCCACACTTAGCTGCAAGGCTGAGAAAGCTTCCCCGCCTCTTTCGCCTCAACCACCATAGAGGAATGACAGCCCCAGAGACAGGACATGGCACAGGCCCCTGGAGGCTAGGGGCTGGCCCCCCACACACCGGCACACACACAGATTTTTGGCAGTGCTATGGGACTGGGGAGCAGCGAAACCCCAGCTCCAGCAGAACAAGGAAGGCACTGGGGAGGACGCGGGGAGGAGGTGTGGGGCAGGGACCCCTACACACACGAACAAGCTTTCCATTGCTAAGGCACTGAGAACAACTCCAGAGAACTCAGTGAAGGGGAGGGGGCTCCGTGTCCCTCCCATAGCGTGGTGGCCCAGGGCAGCAGGTCTGACTCCCGCCCCTGCTGGAAGAGGCACCCCTGCTGGAGAGTGGCAGAACCCCTGGAGGTGGGAGAAGCCGATTGTGCTCGAGAAATTGGGGACAAGAGGACGAGGCCTTACAACAAGGTGGGCGCTGGCTGGCCCGGGTTGAAGGGACACTAGGGCGACACAGGGACATTGCTGGATTCACACAGATTGGCCCCATATCCTGAGCTGGCATTTCGATTCTTTGGGGAGGTGTGGGGCGGGGGCAGGAGGGGAGACGAGGCGGAGGCGGAAGCACAGGGAACAGGACGGGAAGGGATTGGCTAACCTTGGCACAAAAGCAGCACAGCGAGGCCCGGGGAAAGGGTGGGGGCAGGAAGCGGCCGGCCTCCCTCTGACCCTCCCTGTCCCCTTGGCAGGGCCCAGACATCCAAGTGGTCACTTCCCAACCTCTTCAGAGGGCAGGAAGCGGGGAGGGGGAAGCCCTGACTAAAGAGAAAGAACAGGACAGGGGAGAGGACATCACCGCAGCGACCTTGGGGGGAAAGAGGGCAGCGCATTGTGATGGAGGATGAACCGCGAGGGTCTGGTGGCCAACAGCACGTGGCTTCCCAGCTTCTCTCTTCCCCGGGCCCTGAGGGTCTCCCAGCCCCCTGCCTAGTTCTCCTTCTCCGGCCCAGGCACCAGGAGGACTTTGCCCACGTTCCTCTTCTCCTGCATCTGCCTCATGGCATCCGCCACCTGGAGAGGAAGACAAGACTCTGCTCCCAGCGCCATTCGGCCCGTCCAGGGAGCCGGCCTAAAGGAGTCAGCCCTCCTCCTCCCAGGACTCCTCCCCTAGGGACCCCAGCCTTCACGGGTCCTACCAGGCCTTCCCTGCAGGGCCATCACACTCACCTTCTCGAAGGGCCACACGGAGTCGATGTGGGGTTTGATGTGGCCCTGGTTGTACAGAGCCACGAGGCGGGTCACCACACCGCTGACCAGCTCCACCTCGCCCTCCAGGTAGCCCAGGTGGAAGCCACACACGGCTCGGTTGGCCGGCAGCAGCTGCAGAGCTGTCACGCTGAACTGATTCCACCATGTGCGCGCCACGGCCATCAGGTTCCGCTTGGGGCCCGTTAGCAGGTTGGCCATTCCTGAGGGACGAGGAGACACAGCCTGTGGATCCAGGTGCCAGGCACATCCCTGTGTGTCTGGATCCAGGCTCATCTGCCCCCTGCGGGCCCCTTACAGTTATCCATACCGGCACCCGGGAGTGGTAGGAGAACCTCCCACCTGCTGGCTACCTGGCCCAGATGGACTCTAGCTGACTCAAAGATTGCTCTAAGCTTTATGTATTTGTTTTTGGTGTGAAGTAGTTTTTAAAATGGAAATGCAACTTTCCCAAGAAGCCCAGGAGGTAGGACAGAGGAAGGCAGACTGGTTGATACTGCATCAGGAATAATCCCCAAACAAGAACACACAGAGAACAGAATTTGCTATGACTCATGAACGAGAGGGACAGCAGCTACACCCAGGAGGGAGCCATCCGAATGCAATATCCAGCACCATCCTAACCGTGATGCTTCCTACAGAGCACCGGAGTCTCTGTCCCTTCTGCATTCAAAAGCCCCGGGCCCCTATATCCTACCCCTCAGACCCCACCCTGCTTCCCCTAACTCCCCCTCCAGCCCCGGCCCACTAACTCACCGTAAGTGACTACTTTGCCCATGGGTTTGAGGAGGTTGTAGCCCTTGGCCGTATCTGACCCACCCAGAGGGTCCAGGACGATGTCCACTCCTGTCACAAAGTAGGGGGCCCAGGAACAGCATTAGGATCCACAGATCTGGAGACCCCCCTCCCTGTCCCATGCCATCCTACCCCTTCCCACTCCCTGACCCCACCTTTGGGAGAGATCTTCTTGATCTCTTCTACGTAGTCAGTCGTGTGGTAGTCGATGGGGTGTGTGACCCCGCTCTCCTTCAGCACCTCATGCTTGCTGGCTGAGGCCGTTCCGAACACCGTCACATTCTCTACTGTATGGCACAGCTGCACAGCAGCCATACCCACACCCCCTAAAGCAAGACACTTTCATAAGGAGGGGATGTAGAGTCGTCCAGCCACCACTCTCCATTCTCACCTCTCAAGGATCCAGCCCATCACCTTCATTTTGCCTGGGCTCATCTTGAGGCTTTCTCCCACCATCCCATGTCTAAGTTCCAAGATTGAGCATTGGGGGGAAGGTGGCTGGTAAGGAGGGGGTGCTGGGCAAGGGCACGTTGCTACGGATAGCACACCAGGCTGGACCTGGTGCCTGAATGTTACCACGGCAACAACACTGCAGAGGCCTCTGGGCACCATAGGCCGAGGCAGCTAGTGTTGCCATGACAACAGTCCAGACAAGCAGCAGGGAAGAGGCCTGGAAGGAGATCTGGGTGGGGTAAAGAAAGGGGATAAATGGAGGGTGCCTGTCACCTGCAGCCATGTGTACCAAGACGCTGTGGCCAGGCCGTAGGTTGCCAAAGTCAAAGAGGACCATGTAGGCTGTGATATAATTGACCAGCAACGCAGCAGCTTCTTCAAAGGTCATGGCCTCGGGCATTAGGAAGGTCTGGGCCGAAGGCACAGTCACCTCCTCCTGCCACATGCCTGACCGGATCAACACCATCACCCGGTCCCCTACCTTGAAGAATGGAAAAAGAAACTGAATCACTTTGCTGTACAGCAGAAACTAACACAACATTATAGATCAACTATACTTTAAAAGAAAAGAAAAAGAAGGGAAACAGAGCATCATTCGTTCACTCGTTCCTTCACCCACTGGCAATTTATGACCTTCTAGCTATGCACAGGGCCCTCTTCCTGGCAGTGAGGTAATCGCAGAAGCAGCGGCACTCGCGGTGATGGTTATACGCATAACGATAGTAATGATAACGCCATCAATACCCCACATCCATTGACTGCTCGCCAACCGCCAGGCCCCACCGCAAATGCTCTGCACAGAAACACTCAGTCCTCGCGTCGGCCCCTGAGGAAGATACTATCCTCACCTCCGTTTTACAGATCTCACACTGTATTATTGTGCAAGATCCCTGAATGCAAGGAGCTTACAGTTAGGGCAGCATGAAATTTTGGTGAAGAGACCACACTGCTTTGGTTTAAAAAAAAAAAAAAGGGCTCCACTGTTTACTGACACTAGGACCTTGGGCAAATAAAAATTATCTAACCTTTCTGAGCCCCAGTTTTCCTATCTGTAAAACAGGGCAGTTAATGAGGATTAAGTAGCAAAAAACCATTCAGTGGGTTTTAGCCTAAGGTCTGACACATACTAAGAACTTCGTAGTGTTAGCTACTAATAAGGACAACAATGATGACAATAGCAGAAGCAAGGAGGGGAGGTCACCCATCCATTAACTGAAGGAAGAGGGCCGTATGCTGTAAGGGCCATCCCGAAGCGCAGGTAAAGGTCTCTGAGCAGTTAGGGCTGTTACCTCAGGAGCAGGGTCTGAGCCGCCACTGGGGGCTCAGAAAGAAGCTTCACCCAGAGACTGGGGGGAGGAGTGATGGCCAAGGAGAGCCACACAATCCCACCTACCAGGAAAAGGCATCCCCCTCCCCTTCCCCACACCCTCAGCCACCTGCGCAAGAGCCTCCTTGCAGGAGGGAAAGGCAGCAAAGGAAACAGAACCTTCCCCTCCAGTTTAACAACTGGGGCCAAGGGGAGGACAGGGGAAAGGGGGCAGTCTCCAGAGGAAGGCCTCTCACGGTCCTCTGAAGAGCATGGAGAGGGAGGTGTGGGTGCTGTTCTAGGACAATCCGAGTCTGTCTTGGTCCCTGCCAGGAATGATGGGAATTCTGTACATTAACGAGACTTGGGATCCATGGGGCAGGGGGATGGGACTCCCACACATATCCTTTTTCATGTCCACACTCCACTGAGGAGGAGTACTGAGGGCAGAGTAGGACCTTTCTCTGCAAGCACTGGCCTGAGATGAGGTCTGAGGAATGGAAGCATCCCACCCCAGGACTCAGGACTAGCGGACTCAGAAATAACCCAGGAGAGCTGGGGAAAGTGTAGTGGTCAGTCCAGGTGGTGGCCAGTCGCAGATTTGGCCCAGAACAAGGTCCACTTACCCAGGCTAATGCTCACCCCTCAGCCCATTACAGGGCAGGCCCATGACCCTTCCCCAGCCCAGATATCAGGAGGGAGGGGGGGCTCTCCCCTCCGAATCCAGCCTCTTACATCATATTCTTACCCTGGACAGGATATCCTGTATTTACGAAGCGGAAAGTGTGGGGAGAAGAGGTTAGATGGTTGGCCTTCAGCAGTAACATGAACTATTACTCCCCCAACCAAAAAAAAAAAAAAAAAAAAATTCTTCTTAGCACCTTCTTAGAGTAGGATTATTTAGAAGTCAGTGGAAAGGGTGGGGCCAGAGCTGATTTCACGGAGAAGCCCTTTAAGGAGGAAGGAGACGTATGCCTGTACAATAAATCCAAAAATTCCAGCTCTGAGCTCTGGGACCCGCAGGTCTGGCAAGAAGAAAGTCTGCATTTGATGAGTCTCTCTTGCAGGGGCCAGATTTGAAAAGAAACCCCTAAACAAATGACGTGCAAAGGCCTCACCCCAAATCTCTCAAAAAGTTGGCCATTTGAAACTCTCCGGTGCCTGGGGCTGTCGCCAAGATTAATGATAAACAAAAAGGAGTCACAGACCGGCAGAGCTGGGCCAACCTGCTCACGGTGCCACACCCCCCTCCCCAGTCCAAATGGGCACCGGCCCGGTTTCTGAGTAGAGGGTCCTCTACGAGAAGACAGAGGTGGGTTCCGCCCAAAGTTCCCAAGGGCAGCCCGGGGTCGTGGTCCGCTGGCTGAGTCACCGGAGGAGGAGACAGTGCAGTCACGGGAGACAGAGAGCCCAAGACAAAGATCCAGACACCCAATCTCGCCCCCCACCCCACCCCACCCCGTCCCCACTCCCACCCCCACCCCCCCGATCAGACTGGCAGTATGAGGCCGGTGCGCGGGAGGAAGGGGTGGCAGACTCCCTCTCCTCCATGATGGGCGTGCCTGTCTCTAAGGCCCAGCTCTGGGAGGGGCCGCCTCACACCCCCACAGACCACGGGGCTGCATGTGACTAGGGCTCTGGCACGGCCCCGCGCCCCCGCCCAACCCCAACTACATCGCTCTTCAGGCTCCCTCGCGGGAAAAAGGTACCGACCGTCACTCAGAGTCACAGACCACAATTACCCGCGGAGTGTTTAGTGGGCAGGGGTACAGGATAGGTTTCACGGGTGGTGGGAGGGGGCCGTAAAGGTCATTGTGCGCATGCGCAGAGGCTCCTTATTGTTTCCCCACCCACCCAGCACCAGCACCGTTTCGGGGCGGCGGCCACAATTAAAATGTTTGCGGAGGGGGCAATTACTTCATCTCAACTTCCCACCCCCAAATATAAATCCAGTTCTCCAGGAGCCTCAGAGCACAGGCTCCTTTCCTACGTCTTCCATGCCCGTCTACCCGGGTTCACGCCAGTTTCCCCCCGCTCTGCCACACCTATGGCGCCCGCCCACTCGTGCCCCACTGCCCCGTGGCCCGCGCAGCCTCTCCCTGCCCTGCCTTGCACTGGCCCGCTCACCTTGCGGTCGTTAACTCCCTCTCCCACAGCGATCACCACGCCCGCGCCCTCCATGCCTGGAGTGAGAGGCAGCGGCGGCAGCCGGTCGTACAGCCCCTGCCGGGCCATAAGGTCGGCGAAGTTGAGCCCGCAGGCCTTGACGCGCAGCGTCAGCTGGCCGGTCCCGGGGGCCGGGGGAGCGGCCGGCCGGGTCTGCAACTTCACCTTGTCGTAGCCACCGAAGCCGGTGAGCACCAGGTAGCGCAGCGGCGGCGGCGAAGGGGCGACGGGCCCCTCGGAGGCCGCGGGTGGCTGGGCGTCGCCGGCTGCCTCCGCTTTCGGGAGCTGCGAAGAGGCATCTTCTCCAGCCCCTGCCTCGGCCGCCGCCACCACGGTGGCCGCCTCGGCTACCTCTCTCTCGGCGGACATGGCTGGGACGCTCGACGTGCGCGCACAGCTGGACCGAGAGTGCACCGCTGGGGAAGGCGGGGCGCGAGTCAGGACTTGCTAAGGCTGCGGACTCGCAGCGGGCGGGGTGGGGCGCCGGGACGGGGGCGGGGCCTCGAGCGCGGACTTAAAGGGCCAGGGACACCGTGCAGGTGCGGTGCGAGCGCGAGAAGTGGAGAGGAGGCGCTTATTGGGTACGGGCCCACGCGAGGTCCTTCTTGGGATCATGAAGACTACGAGTTAATTTACTTACTTATTCATAATAATTAAGCTAAAAATATATTAAGGGACAAGGACGATCCCAAAACCTGAGCTTACATCAGATGTGGGGAGCCAGCCACCTGTGGAGCGGAACCCAACTGAGTTGTTCCTCAGGCTCTGACACGACCCAAATGAGACCCATTCTTTGCTTGCAGTGGCAAACTTGGAGCAGGGTGACCGAGCCATCTGACTTTGTTAAAGCTCTGTGCTTCAATTGTCCTTTCTGTAAAATGGTGATGGTGTTGCTTGCTCTAGTTAATCTTTACAGGGTAAAGATAAAATTAAATCGAGTATCCTCTATTTAAAGAAGCGCTTTTAAACGGTAAAAGATGCCATGCAAATGCAAAACAGAGGTTTGATTATTGTTAGACTCCGAATCAAGCCTGAAATGACTTTAGAGCTTGTTTCTGGCTCCAGCACGGCTGTCACCCTGGGCAGTTCTATCTTCCTCTTCTTTGTCCCGGTCTCCGTCTCCCCGAAGCATCCACCAGAGGACGCAGCTTCCCCAAAACTTTCCACCCTGCGCTTGGCTGGAGAAACTCAGTCCTTGCTTCCCTGCTCACCCGGGCCCGCGGTTAAATCACCGCAGACCAAGGCCAGGCCGTCCGTTGCCATGGGAACGGAAAGCCAGGGCGTCACCATTGTCCGGGTGGGTGTATTGGAGTCCTTGCCTATACATCCCCAAGACTCCCTGCCGGGACTTTAGAGTGGGGGAGGAAGACCGTACCAAAAAGACGCCCTTTTTCCCCCTACCTTCTCGCGCCCCCTTCTGTTCAGAAAGTGGATGGCTTCCCCCGCGCGTGTCCGCACTAGCACACAGGCGTTCACGCGTGGTACGCAGAAGGCCCAAGCCTCGCGCTTGTGCAGCTCCCACCCTACCCCTCAGAACTTTCCCCGAACTCTGCCCCTCCCCCATCCCTAAGGAAGTCAACTCAGTCAAATAACCCGGTTCAGCACGTCCCAAACCCAAAGGGGCCCATTAGACCACACCCGCGCGCTAGAACCCTTCTCCTGGGCCTCTGTTTCCCCGGGGCTCCGCCCCGCTCCTCTGGGCCCCGCCCCCAGGCAGTGCGGGGCGGGAGGCGGGGCCGGGGGCGCGGCCGCCGGGCTGGGGGCGGGGCACGGGGGGGCCGCGGGCCCGGGCGGGGGCTCGGCGCGGGCCCGAGAGATGCCGGTGTCGGCGGCCCGAGCGGCTGCAGCTGCAGCGGCGGGGGAGGCGGCAGCGGAGCCCGGGAGGGGGGCTGCGCGGGGGGCCGGCGCGTAGCCGGGAGTATGGAGGGGCAGAGCGGTCGCTGCAAGATCGTGGTGGTGGGGGACGCGGAGTGCGGCAAGACGGCGCTGCTGCAGGTGTTCGCCAAGGACGCCTACCCCGGGGTGAGGAACCGGCGTCTTGGGAGGGGGGCGCTGAGGCCGCGGGGGTGGGTGACTGGGGCCTGGGGGACGGACGGAAATGGGTGCTGGGGTAACCAGGGATCAGAGAGAGGGGCTTGGAGGACTGGGGAAAGCGTTGGGGTTTCTGAAAGGACTGCAGAGGTTTGGGGTGGGAGGCATTGGGGAGCAGGGTGAGATGAATGGGGTTTGGGAGAACCGGAGGATCCCGGAGGGGGCGCTAGGGGAATGTCGGGGGTCCTGGGCATTGGAGAGGGGAAGAACTAGGGCCTGAAAGGACCGGGAGGGGGTCCGGGAGCCTAGCAGAGATTCCGCTGAGGCAGCCGCTCCCGGGATCTCCCCTTTGCCCGACACCGGACCAACTTGTGTCCTCGGGCTGGGCTGCGCGGCGTGTGGGAATGAGGAGGGCATTTGTCTGGGGTGAGCACTGGAGGATCTCATCTTGAGCCATTCATGTCTGCAGAGTTATGTCCCCACCGTGTTTGAGAACTACACCGCGAGCTTTGAGATCGACAAGCGCCGCATTGAGCTCAACATGTGGGACACTTCAGGTAGCCAAGTCCCTCGGGGTCACCCTGACTTCCAAGGCCCCCACCCTGCTCCCTCCCTGGGCTAGACCCTTAGGCTCCAGGTCAACCCAGCCCATCCATCCTATTCTAGGAGGAAGGAAAATTAATTTTCTGCTTAAAGCCAGGAAAACTAGGCAGAGCTTTCAGAGACACACAGAAACCTTGTTCTGAAGGAGAAAGCCCAGTATCCCATCCCCTCAGCTCGATTCTGCATACCTGGGAAAGTTGGGAAGGAATGGCTTTTATTTTGGAACATGTTTCTTAGGAGATAGGGCTGGGTTTAGGAAAGACATTTAGAATTTCTTTCGGGGGCAGGAAACTGCTTCTCTAGACTGAACTAGAGAAATCTGAGATCAAGTCCCGGGAGGGTGGGAGGGGTTTTTTGTTTTGTTTTAAGTTTTTACTTGGCTCCCCTGGAGAGCTTTAGAAGATGTCTGTCAAAGCCCAGAAAGCACATGCAAAATTTTGTGAGAATGTTGAGAGATTTCATGAGCTTCTCAAAGACTCAGAAAAGATGATGGATGATTACTTTTAGAGAACCCCCTAGGGAAGTGGAGAGCTGTTTTCTGCCATCTAACCTCCCCCTCTGTCTACTCCCTTCCTTGGAGAAACACAGACTCCTTGATGGGTATTAATACCTGCTCTTTCCCATTCTGTGCTCAGAATCCCTTGACCGGGATTGCTAAGGTCTCCCACTCCCTTCCAGGCCTTCCGCACACTCAGGGCCCTCGTCTGTCCCCTCCCTCCCTGTCTTCTCTCAGGTTCCTCTTACTATGATAACGTCCGGCCTCTGGCCTATCCTGATTCGGATGCTGTGCTCATCTGCTTCGACATTAGCCGACCAGAAACACTGGACAGTGTCCTCAAGAAGGTGGGAGCCTAGGGAAGCAGGCCAGCTAGACTGAGGGGGACCAGAAAACACATGGGCCAGGAGGAGGGAATTTCAGCTGAGCATGGCCGTCGGGGAGAGTGTGTGTGAAGCTCTCACCCTTCCCAATCCCCCCCTGACTTCCTGGAAATCAGTCCTCAGAGCTGGATATGGCATCTGGGGGAGATGGGGGACAACAGGGAGAAGTACTCAAGGGACTTCTCGTCCACCCTCCCCATCTCCTTGGGTGTGGGAGCCCCAGATGGAGGGGATAGGAATGCTGCTGCTGGAGCTCAGGAAAGCCCTGTGGTCTCCTCTCCAGGCCCCTAACTCCATGAGAAAAGCCCATGGTGAATGGACAGGAGTCAGCTAAGGCAGCCCCAGTTCCCAGCGAGGGGAAGGGAGGGCGGGATTGGTCTGTTCCCAGGAGCAAATTTGGGAAAGGGGGTGGCAGACCCTTCATGGCCACTGAGGTAGAAGCAGGCCCCCCCCCCACCCTCTCCTCCCTTCCCTTCTCCCACACCCTTCCTGCTTTCAGCCCGAGCCCACCACTCTCACCTCCTTGCTTACTTACATGGGAGAGCCCAGAGAGGTGCATGGTTTCTGCATGCTGTGAGCAAGGATTCACCCTGTGCCGCTTTCTACCCCTGCCTAACTCTGTTTTCTTCCTCCAAATAGTGGCAAGGGGAGACTCAGGAGTTTTGCCCCAATGCCAAGGTTGTGCTGGTTGGCTGTAAACTAGACATGCGGACCGACCTGGCCACACTGAGGGAGCTGTCCAAGCAGAGGCTTATCCCTGTTACACATGAACAGGTGGGACCCTTGATCTCTGACCTAGTCCCCACCTAGACCTCTCACCTCTGCCCGTCTCAGCCTCTGATTTGAAAACACCCAATTTGGCTAATCCCTTGCCCTGGCCTCTGACCTGATCCCTTGACCCCCCCTGCCCTCGGCTTCCCTGCCCCTTGCTGAGCTGCAGGCTAAGCCCTGTAACTCTCTCCACTCACTCCATCCTTCCAGGGCACTGTGCTGGCCAAGCAGGTGGGGGCCGTGTCCTACGTGGAGTGCTCCTCCCGGTCCTCTGAGCGCAGCGTCAGAGATGTCTTCCACGTGGCCACAGTGGCCTCCCTCGGCCGGGGCCATAGGCAGCTGCGCCGTACTGACTCACGCCGGGGACTTCAGCGATCTACTCAGCTGGCGGGACGGCCGGACCGGGGAAACGGGAATGGGACCGGAAACGAGGGCGAGATACACAAGGATAGAGCCAAGAGCTGCAACCTCATGTGAAGGGCCCCGTGGGCAGACCGAGGAGGGAAGGTGAAGGCACAGTTGTCCCCCTGCTGGCCCCCGGCCTCCTGACCTCCTGACTCTGGCTGGGACTTCAGGGCGGCCGAGTGAGCAGTTCTCCTGGGCAGGGAAGCTGGAGGCAGAAGGGTACCGCCATTCCCCACATGCTCATTCAGCTCCTCTCCAAGGCAAGTTGAGGGAACTAGCAGAACAGGCATCTGGGCTGGGAGCTGGGATGGGGCCAGGGGGTTGGGGAAGCTGGCATCAAGCAGTGACCTTGGTTGAGTCTCCGTATAGGCAGGGTGCCTTCCCTCCCCACCTTCAGTTCCCATATCCTGGTCCTGGCTTCCTTCCCCAAGGAAAGTGTCCATTTTCTGACCTTCCCTCTTCCTCTCCTCTCACTCGTCCTAACCTCCAGGCAACATGCACTAAATTAAAAAGCAAGTTGAGAAGCCTCTCCCCCGATTTACCCAGCAGTCTTAGCTCCCTCCCTCCCTTCCCCCAAGAGTCCCCAAATAAAGCCCATGTCCATGGAAAACGACTGTGGCTTTAGTTTTGTTGCTTTCTAAAAAACCAATCTACCAGTCTCTAGCAGCAGGAGGGAAAGTTAGACTTCAGTAAGAACTTCCCTGTCGACGCCCACAGATGGCGCAGAGGAAAAAGCTATGGGTTGGATCAGCAGTGTCCTTTTAGGAGCCAGAGGCGGGAGAGAGAGAGATCTTGGGAATATTCATGTCAGTTAATGAGCCAGACAATCCTAAAGCCGTTAGGGGGTTTTAAAGTGGACTGATGTGCAATTCATTACTCAGCCCAACTGGGGCGGCCGGCTAATGTGGGAAGGGTCCTGCTGAAGTGGTCCAGGCCCCTCGCTCACCGTGTCCAGCCCCAACTTGGAGTCTGCTGGTGCCCTGGGAGCTGTGGGTGTAGGGAGGGCATCAAAAGCCTCTATATCAGGGTGACCCTGTACAGAGTGGTTTCCCAAGGGAACAGTAGTTTGATTCTGGGGTCTCCTTGGAGGCCGGGGCAGGGGCTCTCTCCCTCTTTCCATCCTGAGCTCCTTGATGATTTTGGAGGGAGCACAAGGTGTGAGTTGAGGGTCACACCTCCCCAACCCCCTACAGAAGGAAAGACGGTGGAGGGGCCGGCCAGAGCACTTGTTGTCAGGAAAGACAGTGCTGGTCTGTTTTCTCCGGAGTCTGGTTTCACATTGTCCTGTATTCCCTCCCTGGCTCTGATCCCACTGGCCTCTTTTCGGTGACATTCTCCCCCAGGATCCATCCGTGGCTCTCCCCTCCCCCAGCCCCAGCCAGTTCTTCAGACACAGTCTGGGAGAGAACACAGACCTTACCCTCCCATCTGCTGGGATCCCCACCTAATTCACAGCCCATCTTTCCCTCATTCATTCAGCAAATGTGTACTGAGCACCAACTGTGTGCCAGACACTGGCTTGGGATTCTGAAAGGACCCGTCTCTGTGCTCTGGAGGCCAGCCCAGTGGGGAAGAGAGGTACCCCAGGTGTGATGGTTCCTTGGTTGTGGAAGCTCCTTACAGCCTCAGAAGCCCATCCTCTGAGCCAGGTCCTTGAGGGTTGAAGAGGAGTTTGCCAGGCAGGGAAGGGGTAGGACAGGCAGTCTGAGCAGAGGGTACAGCATGTGCGAACACGTGGAGATGAGGAAGAGCATGGCACGACTGGGGCTGCCATGGCAGGGAGGGCGGAAGACAAGGCTAGGAAGGTACAGGGAGCCCGCTGCAGGGCCCACAAAGGAACCAGGGCTTCACTCTGAGGGTGTGAGGCAGCATGAGGGATTTCAAGCAGAGAATGAAGGGACCAGATTTGGGTTTTGGGTAGATGGTTATCCGGATGAGGTGATGGGGGGCTGGGGTGGGGGTGGGGTGGGGGGCGCAGGGAGGGCGTCTAGGGGGTTTGGCTCTGTGATGTGTCATTTTAAATAGCTTCTCCCTCGGGACTTCCCTGGTGGTTCAGTGGTTAAGACTCTGCGCTTCCACTGCAGGGGGCACGGGTTCAGTCCCTGGTCAGGTTAACTAAGATCCTGCATGCCAGGCAGTGTGGCCAAAAAATAAACAAATAAAATAGCTTCTCCCTTCCCTATGCCAGGGCCCAGTCTTGAGAGGAAAGGAAATCCCCACCCACTCCTGGCTCATCAAACACTCCTTATCCTCCCTCTTCCTCCAAGACCCTGTCCTGGTCCATCTCAGCCAATCTTTTCAAGGATTCTGGGACAGCTTCAAGGGCACCAGGCACCCTACCCTCTTAAACTGAGACCTGGTTAGGGGCTGACTCCAAGATCTTCTGCAAGGATACTGAGTCCTGGATTGAGGGTGCTGGGGAGCGCTGGGGCTCAGCTAGGCGGACCTCAGTCTGGTCCCAGAGGCCTGACCCTTCCCCCACAGGGGCCTGACATACCACTGTCGTCTTGGGATTTTTGTCTGTGGCTTCTCATCTCCACTTTGGACTTTGGTACAAACCAGGCTCAAAGTACGGAGTGTTTGCACCCCCTCTCTTCTGCCAACCTCCCTCTCCTGCCATGCTCAGGGAATGCAAACACATTTCAATATTTGCCTAAAACAAACATAATTAGGAAGATAAATCAGCTGGAGGAACCCCTAAAGTTTAATACATTTCCAGTACCACCGGGAACAGATTTTGGTCCCCTCTGCAGGTCTGGGTTGCCAGACGTTTTATTTCCACAGAGGGGGCTGTGCCTCTGGGCTGAGGAGCCCAAAGGGTGAGAGGGGGGAATGGGGCTGTTCCTAGATCCTCAAAGGCCCCTGCAGGCTGGAAGGAGGGGACCTTCCCCCGACCCCAGATGCAGGAGTCAGACCCAGCTTCCTCCTCTGCAGCTGCTTCCCCCACACATTGGACACCCCTTTGGGAAACAATGTAGCCTCGTTAATCATTTAATGAAATAAACAACTGATCACATTGCGATGCTGTCAGTGTTTCTTAACCTCAGCAATCAGCCGGCCCTGGAGGGAGGAGGGGGAAGGGGGGGACTTGGTCTAACACCTGAAATGCTTCAGCTGACGGAGGGTCGTCATCCCCTTATGACGCCAGCCTTTCCAGGAGGGACAGTCATGAAAAGCGCTTGATATGTGGAGGCAGAGGTCCGAGGGCCTGGGTCCTAGCTCTGCTGCTTCCTCCCTGGGGAGCCTTTAGTGAGGCCCTGCAGGCGTCTGAACCTCAGTTTTCACCCTTGGAAAAGGGAGCTGATTGCCACGTCTGCCTCACTGTGTTGCTGAGGAGGATTCAGAGAGGAGAAAGGATGTAGAGAAGTTGTTTGACCCTTTAAAGGGGCTGAACTGATACCCACCTTTATTCTTTACAACTTGCACAACCAGGCTTGAGCGCCTCTGAACTGGGCCTGACGGAATAAGGAAAGGCTTCTTGGAGAGGCCCTCTTGTGCTGGGATTCAGACTGGAGGAAGGCCAGAACACAGGACGGGGCGGGGCAGGTCAGGTGTCTCGTCCCCATACCTATCCTGAGGGCTAGAGAGAGAGGTCTAGTGACTCCTCCAAGGGACGTCCTTTGGTCCCCATTTTTCTGAACTCCCCCCATTACCTTTTCTGAAGTCTGGGTGAGGGCACCAGGTTGCCATAGTGACCCCACTCCAGATACACGCAGACTGGTCCTGCAGGCTGAGGGAGGTGGGGGGAAGGGGTCATGTCCCGCAGGTTCCCGGTGGACACCAGGACCGTGGCAGGCAGTCCTGGTACAGCTGTCCCCTACACTACTCTCTCTTCCCCAGGAAAGGGGTTCAGCTCTTCTGAGTGTCCCCCCCTCCGTCTCTGCCAACAAAGGAGTTTCTTCTACACAGTGCAGCCCCTCTCCCCCCTTTCCCCCTTTCAGCTGGGTTCCCAGGTCTCTCTCCATTTCTAGCCAATCCCCTACTCCCTCTCCTCAAGGCTGGGGGTGAGGGTCAGAGAGAGGGGAGGCACCAGGTCCAGGCATGTGGGGTGATTCCCAAGCAGCTACCCCTGCCAGCAGCCAAAGAGACAAGAGGGCCACGTACATAAGTGCCCCTCCCCCCAAGAAAATGCCTCTGCTGTTGACTCCTAAATAACAGATGTCTGTCTGCATATTAATGAGATTGGACGAATAATTGGTGAGTTTTTCATTCAGTGTCAGAATGAACCCAGAGGCCTTATGTTCATGCACACAGACACCCACTCACTGACTCTCCCCTTCCCCCAGAGCACAATGAGACAGAGGCAGTGGCTGGCAAGCTTGAGCCACAAAGGGGAGGGGCGGGCAGGGAAGTGGGAGGGGGCGTCAGCAGGAGGGAGACTGCCACCGTCTGGGTCTGTCAGGTTTCTCCCTCTTGACTGCTATCTCCCCAGTCCCCCACTCCCACCAGGGGCAAAAGCTTGCATGTGTGAGATTTCACCACCGTGCAGAAGGGGCCCAGAGGAAGGTGGGAGCCTGAAGGTAGGGAGCGGGGAGGCAGGTGCTGCCCAGAGGGGAGCAACAAAGCAGTGGCCTCCTTCAGCAAGGTTGTTACCTCCCATGAGCCTGGAATCAGGGGGCCCTTACCCTGCTTAGCCCCTGTGCCAGGGTGTGAGGTGATTTTTGAGTCAGATAGCTGCCATCTGCCAGCTGGGTGCTCTTGTGCAAATTACCCAACCTCTCTGAGCCTCTCATTTTCCCGTCTCCAAGAACACCATCTTGCAAGACTGAAAGGAAGAAATGAGATAAAATGTGTCATGTGTCTGTCTTAGTGCCTGGTTTACAATAGGCCCCCACACATATTTGTTTTCTCCCCACCTATCCCTAAAACACACCAAGACAGTTTCAAAATTGCTGCCTCTCCTGCCAGACACACGCTCGTTAGGGCAGGGGCGAATGAGAAGTTTAGTAATTATCCTGGCTGCCTAGAAACCTGGGGGTAAAGATAGAGAGGAGCAGGAACAGAGAAAGATTAGATAGACACAGGAGAGAGAAGTGATGGAACCCAAGGCCTGGAACAGAAGGTTAGACCACAGAGATACAGAGCCGCAAGCTGGGAATGGAGAAGGTACTGCAAGCAGTGGAGTGAGCCCTGGAGTGAGAGTCTGGAATCTACACTGTAAATTCCAGAAGCCCTGGCTCCGCCGCCATGCTCACTGTTTGACCTTAGCGAGTCTCATCCCCTCTTAGCATCTTAGTCTCCTCCTCATCTGTAAAATGAGGGGTTGATTTGCTCTCTGGGTCCCTTCGCACTGTGTGAGAACAGGAGCCCCAGCGGCAGCGGGTTGGTGGGGGGAGCAGGGAAGAGGAGGCGGGATTGCCCCCCGCCCCCAGCAACTTACTATGGCCCATCGGTCACTCTTGCTCTGTGTCCTCCCTCCCTTGATAAATAGATCTGCTGCGCCAGCAAACAACTGTCCATTGTGTCCTAATGAGGGCCGAGCAGGGAAAACCAATCACTTATGATGCAAATGAGCGGCGGCTGCGGCCTCGTCGCTCTCACTGAGCGCCTCTCTTCAGCGCTGCCCCAGTTGGGCCTTTCTCCTTGGCCCCAGTTCCCATCTGGTCCTGGAGGAGGAGGGTCAGGCCCAGACCGCCCTTCCCATTGTCCTTCATTGCCACTCCCGGCAAGGGGGCTCTAGCCTCACAGCTTCCACCAGGCCCCGCTTCTCTCCCCACCCCCAAGGAGCTCCCAGGGCAGCTCGGTTTTTGTTTTTAATTAAGGTGAAATTCACATAACATAAAAGTAACCATTTTAAGGTGTACAGTTCCGTGGCGTTTAGTGCATTGACACTTGTGCAACCACCACCCCTCTGGGCGTGGGTGTCATGCGCCTCTGCCCATCTCCACACCCTACAAGCTCCAGCGGCGGAGGCCTCAGCAAAGGGTCGAGGAGCAATGGAGGCTGGTGTTGGGCTAAAGGCTGAGAAAAGCCCAGAGCTGGCCTGGGGTGAAGAGGACAAGGCCTGCTCTTTAGAATGGAGCCCAGGGAGAAAGCTCGGGCTTTGGTGGGAAGGGAGAGATCGTCACTGCTTTCCCCAGCACAGCCCTGGGGCCACATCTTTAGGAAATGGCCTCTTGAATTGCTGTAGAGATTTTTTTTCCTTAATTTTTCTGACATTTGGTTGGAAACCAGAGGAGGTTCCAGCACAAATCTTGGCTTCCATGGCTTTCAGAGTCTCTGGGCACTTGGGGATGGCCCCACCAGCAGGCGTCTCACCTTGGCAGCTGTGGAGCGCCATGAGACGGCCCCCAAAGCCCTCTGCCTCCAGGAGAGGCCTCTCCTCACCAAGACCCAGGCTTCACCAAGGGAAGATTTTCTACCCACTTGGCACTAGTTTATTGCAGAAGTCCTATAGCCTAACAGCTGGGAAGACCCACGTAAGTTGTAATTTGAGTTTCTCTTGCCATTTGGTTTTTTTTTTTTTTTTTTTTTTTTTTGCGGTACGCGGGCCTCTCACTATTGTGGCCTCTCCCGTTGCAGAGCACAGGCTCCAGATGCGCAGGCTCAGCGGCCATGGCTCACGGGCCCAGCCGCTCCGCGGCATGTGGGATCTTCCCAGACCGGGGCACGAACCCGTGTCCCCTGCATCGGCAGGCGGACTCTCAACCACTGTGCCACCAGGGAAGCCCTGCCATTTGGTTTTAGATTGTTTTCAAAAGATGGCAAACATCTGACTACCTGTGTGTCTGTGTTACCTTTGGATTCACCTCTTTTTCCCTCTTCCCTAATCTGGGACATGTAGTAATGCTTTAAACAAACAAACAAACAAACAAACAAACCCACAAAAACTCTTCTGGAATTAACCAGTGCCAACTGCTACAGCATTGCAGAGAAAAAACTTTACAGGGTCACAAACTTTCTTTTATCTTCCCTGGCCCCTACCCCCACTCAACTGGAGTCCACACTCCCTCTCTCGGACAAGACACAGCCCAGACACCATAATGAGAGCATTTTCATCTGTGTTCTAATGAATAGGGAGTCCTGGGCTAGTCAGCTCCAGGTCTGCCATCAATTCACTGGGTGACCTTTGACCAGGCCCTGGACCTCAGTTTTGTTTTTGCTTTAGTTTTTTTTGCTGTGCGGTTCGGCTCACGGGATCTTAGTTCCCCAAACAGGAACTGGACCCAGGCCCTTGGCAGTGGAAAGCATGCCAAGTCCCAACCACTGGACTGCCAGGGAATTCCCATGGGCCTCAGTTTTATTACCTATAAAGTGGGGATAACAATCTCTACCCTAGTGATCTCCTAGGGAACAAGCAAGGAGAGAGAAATAATGGTTGTGCCAGGGCTTTGAACTTGCAAAGAGATTATCATGAGCATCCTAATTATTTCTCCAGTGATGGCATAGCAGTTTATCTATCTTGAGTATCTAGCCTGGAGGAGGCCCTGCTGGAGGACACATGGAGAGGGGATTTCCTTCTCTGTCTGCGTGGGTGTTGGTTTGATTCATCACAAAGCAGTAGGCTTCATGATAGGCAAAAGAGAATCAAGGAGGAAATCTGTAGGTGTGGACTTAGAAGAGAAAGAGTGATTCTTGGACGTTTAGATCTCTCGTACTGGTTTTGGAGTAAATTTGGGTACTAGAAAAATGGGTGGGAGGGATTGAAGGGAATTAGCACTCTCAGTGGCAGAACATGGCTTGTTTTCCAGGACTAAAGTTCTTGAGGGTGGGGCTAGCAGCTGGATAAGGCCTTTACTCAATGAGTCCATTCATTCATTCTTTAACTCTTGCATTCAGCAAATATTCATTGAGTACCCAACAGGGTGTCTGCCAGGAACAGAGCTGGGTTATAACAAAGATAAAATGATACTGATCCTACCCATAAGGACCTTCTAGTCAAATAGAGACAATAGAGTATGTGCAAAATAACTTACTGAGGGAAGAAAGTATCATAAATGAAGCAAAGCTTCTGGGATGCTGAGTGGGGAGATTCTGGCCTGGAAGTGGAGAGGGCTCTGTGGAGGAGGTGGGCTGGGCAGTATTTGGGCCTGCAGAGTGGGCAGAGCAGGACTCACTGAGGACAAGACAGAGTGTGAGCAAAATCTGTGGGTCCCCATATCTGGTGGCCAGGGTGCCTGAAAGGAAACAGCAGGTGAGGCACTGGTGGGTATGGATTTCAGCTTAGAAGGGAAGCCTGAGGAGACCGGGTGGGTCAGAGAAATAGATCCTTAGAAGATTCTCCCAAATCTTCTTCTGGATCCTCTCCCTAATTCTGCTAGTTGGGGGCTCTTAACTGGGACTTCTGGAATCTCCTGGCTTTTCACCTGCCCAAATCCTACCCAAGAGCCAGCTTGAGATGCTTTGCCCCTTATACTAAGCCAGTGGTTCTCCAACGTGAGCTTGTTTCAGAATCACAGATTGCTGGCCCCACGTCTGGTTTCTGATTCAGTAGGTCTGAAGTGAGGCCCTGGAATTCGCTATCTAACAAGTTCCTAGACTATGTCGTTAGCCCCCACTCCCATTCCCCATCCGGGGACCATGCTTCGAGAATCACTGCATTAAGCTGCACGTCAAAACTGCCTTAGCGTTCTGGGTGCCGACACTAAGTCTCAAAGCTCTTGTTTGTTGGCCCCCGTAACGTGGAGGCATGAGGTGACTCCACAGCAGGCGGAGCCCACCACACAGCCCACAAGGGGCTTCTGAACCAGAAGACACAATTCTGCAAGGGTTATCGGTGGCCTCCTTGCTCCACCCATTGAATAGTAAGCTCCTCCTCCCTCCCTTCCACAACCCTAGCATACACAGAGTCCACTACGAAACCGGGCACGCAGTGGCCCCCTCAGTCATCAACCTTGCTGTTATCACCTCCTAGGACTGGTTCCCAGCACAGTTCAGCCTCACACACACCTTTGTTTGCATCAAAGTTTTGCCACCTCCTTTTGTGGTGTGATCTTGGGCAAGTTGCTTGGCCTCTCAAAGTGCCATTTTCCTTACTGGTAAGTTGGGAATAGTGCCTGGCGCTGAGGAGTGTGGCACGTGACAGTCGCTTATGATTATTATTGTTGTTGCTCCTGAGAGCATGCAAGACCGATGGTCCACAGACCCCATTTCTCTTCCTTTTTAATTGAATCATCTCCCACCTGCCTCCCGTTCTGCCCTCCCTGGGCCTTTCCTGTCATCACTCTGTGTCTCCCTGCCTTTCTCTCTCCAGGCCAGCTTTCCCTTCTCCCCTCGCAGGGCCCGCTGGCGGCCGACTCTTGCTGGGTAAGGGTTGTCTGTACCTTGATCTCCATCAGTCAATAAAGGTAAATTACAAAATCATTTGTTTTACTTGTTCTCATTACCTGGAGGGCTGTCTGAAATTGCCTTTCTTTGGAAAGCCACATTTGCATATCTCTACGCTGGAGTCAAAAGCTGCAGCTGTGGTTTCATTGCAATTTAAATATTAATAAAACCTCCTAAACCTCTAGCTGTTGTTTTAAGCAGTCTGGCTCTTCTCTGAGGTTGCTAATATAATTTAATCTTTGTCCTTTGCTTTGTATTTGTTTAAAGAGCCATTCTGGAGTCAACTGGAGCTAGCTGCTGCAACTTTGTAGATAAGAACCACTCACCAGCGTGGGAACCTTAGTTTTCCTTAACAGGCCCAAGATCTTCCTAGAGACAAAAGAATAGACAGTAGGTAACATTTTATACCAATTAGCAGCCCCTTACACTAAGCCAGTGGTTCTCAAACCTGAGCTTGCTTCAGAATCACAGACTGCTGGGCTCTTCCCCTAGTTGTGATTCAGTAGGTCTGGAGTGAGGCCCTGGAATCTGCATATCTAACAGGTTTTGCCTGCCCCCACCCCCTCCACCCCATTCCTCATCAGGGGACCATGGTTTGAGAATCACTGTCCTAACCTGCATGTTAAACTGCATTATCATTCTGGGTCCCTGAAACTAGGTCTCCAGAGCTCTTATTTGTGGGCCCCCATAAGGTGTGGGAGTCTCTCCTGTCTTCCATTTCTTCTAGCCCCTCAAACCATTACTTAGATTTTCCTGATCGTTGAGACTCATTTCAGGATCTGCTTCCTCCTGCACCTCCCCAATCCTTGCTCTCCACAGTTCTCCTTAATTTTCTCTCCAGTTCTCCTTAATTTTCTATTTGCCCAGATCCATTTCTTTAATTTTCTCCTTGGTCTGGGCAGATTTAAAGCCTGTTGGAGGGAGCTAGGCATCCCTGGAGTACGGTACAGGGGCCTCCGCCTCAGCCATTTTACAGCCGTTGATAAGCAAGCTCCCACAGTCCCTGGGCAGTGAGCCCCATCTCTCTCAGGTTCTGCGGGTAGATCTGCAGTTCCCCCTCACCCTGCCCTGCTCTCCTCACTGCCTGCCTCTGGGGCTGCCCTTATCTGCTCCTCGCAGCCTTCACAGGATACACTCTGGGCAGCCTGGCTCCTTCCACTCCAAACCCCCAACACTGATTCCTTTCTTCTCCCCCTGCATGTTTTTGAGCCGATACTTTGTGGATGATCCTGGTTGCATTTTTGGGGAGGAGATAATCTATGAGCTCTTCTCTGGGCCCCCCTCCCTGCGCCTGCATGATCATCCCTCCTCTTCTTTCCAGCTTCTTTGCAGAAGTTCATTTCGTGAAATGAGATAAAGGCAGTACAGGAACTAGTTCCCAAAATGCAGCTGTGCCCAGAAAGGGCTGAAGACTGTGGGATGGAAAAGTGGGAGGATATCTTAAAGCCAGAGGTCAAAAAAGCAGGTAGCTTTACTCCATCTTCAGATAAGACTCTTAAGCTCTGCCAAGCATCCTGAGGCCAGGGCCAGAAGCTGACTTCCGGGAGAGGTTATGCAGAGCTGGAAAGACAGACTGGGTGGACATTTGTTGGGAGACCTTGAGAGACAATTACAGAAAACTTCTAAATGTGTCTTAGTTGTCTCTGCTTTCACCCAGGATTCCTGGGAAGGCAGGATGTACTACATAGATGTTGCTTTTTCTATTAACCCATCAGCGATGGGGGCAGCAGGATGAGGCCTAGCTTACCCCCAGGGTCCAGTAAGCCATGGCTTGTCACTGGAAATGAGACATTTTTGACCGAAGACTGGGAAGCACTTGCTTCTTGCCTGCCTTTACGGACTCCCTGCCAGGTGGACAGGAAGCTGGCGTGGGCCCGAGAGAGGTCACACAGTGGGCAAGGCTGAACTGGCAGGTCCTGACAGCTGAAAGATAAGAAACCCTAAGCTGGGAAGCTGGATGGGAGTGGACAAAACAAGTAGCCGTGATCCAAGCCTGTAAATCCCCTTGCCCAGGGCTGCTTTCCCAGGGAGAGCTGCCACTTGGAGGCAGGAACTTTCTACCGCCTCCCACCACAGGCCATAAAGCCAGAGTGCTAGTTCCCCTCCCAGTCCGCTCCTCTCCCCAAATTCCCTTGAGGCTTGAACCAGTGCCTTCTGACCTGGGGTCAGTGACTGATGCAGGTGGAAAGCTGAATGATGGGATGGAAAGGGCGTGGGTTGGGATCTTCGGTTGTCATTTATTAGCTGTGCAAACTCTGAGCAAAATCCTGTATTTCCAGTTCCTATTCTTCAAATGAGGTGACAAATACCCACTCCACAGAGCTGTGATGAAGACTAAATGAGATAAAAATGTAATAATGGCAGTTAGTTCCATTTTTTCTACTTCTCCCCTCACCTACCCACCACCCTCCTTACAAATAAGGCAGCATTGCATCCTCTTTGCCTCAAAGAGAATTCCAATCTGAACAGGGTAAAGACCAACAAAAGATGAGACAGACTGTTTTCAGTGGATTAAGCATGTTAAACAGGAGTGGCTGTCAGAATTCCAAAGATGTCCTCCATAGATTTCTGGCCCCAGCGTTAGTTATTCAAACACTAAGCTAGGTAATGCTGTGAAGGGACTTTGCAACTGTAATTATGGTTCTGGACCTTATGATAGGGAGATCACCCTGGATTACCTGGTGGGCACAATCTCACCACTTGAGCCCTTAAAAACAGAAATTTCTTTGGCAGGAGTTAGAGAGATGAGGCAGAAGGGGAAGTCAGAGAGATTCCAAAAGTGAGACGGATTCGATCAGCCATTGCTGGCTTTGAAGATGGAGGTATGGGGTCATGAGTCCAGAATATGGGTGGCCTCTAGAAGCTAAGGATGACCTCTGGCCGACAGCCAGCAAGGAAACAGAGAGCTTAGTCCTAGGAGTGCAAGGAACAATTCGGACAACATGAAATGAGCTTGGAAACAGATTCATCCCCAGAGCCTCCAAGAAGGAACACAGCCCTGCCCTGCTGGCACCTTGATTTTGGTCTTATGAGACCCGAAACAAAGAAACCAGTTGAGTCAACTTGGACTTCGGACCTACAGAACTGTGAGATAATAAATGGGTGTAGTTTTAAGCCACTAGATTTGTGACAATTTGTTATGGCAGCAATAGAAAACAAATATAAGGGTTTTTTTTGTTTGTTTTTGTTTTTTTGTTTTTTTTTTTTGCGGTACGCGTGGGGCCTCTCACTGTTGTGGCCTCTCACATTGCGGAGCACAGGCTCCGGACGCGCAGGCTCAGCGGCCATGGCTCACGGGCCCAACCGCTCCGCGGCATGTGGGATCTTCCCAGACCAGGGCACGAACCCGTGTCCCCTGCATCGGCAGGTGGACTCTCAACCACTGCGCCACCAGGGAAGCCCTATAATAAGGTTTTGAAGTCCCCTTGGTAACCCTAGGAGTCCCCTTGGTAACCCTAGGAGGTAGGTACTATTATTATCCCCGTTTTACAGATGAGGAGATGAAAGTACAGTGAGAAAAGGCTCTGAGAAAGTCTGCAGGTGTGAGCCTTCAGAACAGTCATACTTGGTGGAAGTGTTTGCTACCAAGTTTATTTCCAGGTGAAAAGCACATTTACAAAACATATTTTGTACAATCAAGTCTTTACTGCCCGCACACACTGGGGGGCTAAGGAAGACCTCGTCCTTCCAACAGCTATAAACAGTCCTGGATAATGAGTTTATGAAAAACACTTTCTCTTCCTTCAGCAAACAAAATTATTTATGAATCTGTACAGTTCAGCAATAGGGAGCAAAGGGAAAAAAATTACCTCAAGGAAAGCAAACAGCTCCTTTCCTGGTGGGATCCATCATCTTACAGACATGAAATATTCATATCAGAGATCTTATATTTCAAGAGGAATGGGTTACATATCAGAGCTACAACAATAAACATTTTATTTGTCACTAATGGAGAATTAGAAGATTCTCTTTGGACACCAGAATTCTTGAAAAGATTCTGCTGTTTCAGAGCACATCTGTGCTAAGAAATTCTTTAGAAGCCCAGCAACTATAACCCAGACTTTTGGAGATCAGGGTCAGCAAGACTCCCCTCTCCTCTAATTAACCCTCAAATTTCATATTATATCCATTACCGCCTCTGGATTTCCTCCCCAATGCTCCACTCCAACACTTGAGAGCTGTCCAAGGACTGTTCTGATTTTAAGTCACGGCACAGATCCCCAAGTACTCACCGTCCATTGAAGGATCTGACTCCTGGACTTTAAGAACACAAGGGTTTTGAGAAACAAATTTAGGGAAACCAGTTATTCTCCTGAGACCAACCACTCTGTGCCTCCAGCTCGAAGCCGACAGCCCCAGGACAGCCCCAGGACAAGGAATAAGGCTGATAAATAATGAATCAGCATCTTGCTCAATTGGTGGGGTTTAAATGGTTTTAAATTCTTTTCAGGTGAAAAATTACCACAATTTTGTGCTCATGGCAGATTTCAAAGGGAGACTTGAAGCAGAAAATCTTTAAGGGACCCTTGCAGAGCCAGAAGTTCTTTTCAGGCTGATGTACATAAAATATTTAGGAATCGGGGCTGTGGAAGGACTGAAGAGGCCTTTCCCTGGGCCTGGAAAAAGGTCATTTCTTAAGCTCATTCTTGAGGTCCTACAGAGACAGGCCCTATCCCCTATATACATGGCTGGCTGGAATCAGCAGCAGCTCTGGGGGACCTGGGGTATCAGGTAGGTGTCCAGCTCCTGGCACTGGTAGAGGGCTACGCTGTCCAATACCCACTCTCGGGTCACCACAGGTGCTTCACACATCTGCCCGATGACTGGGGACAGAGAACACAAGCAGAGATTAGTGTCAATTCGCATTTCCACAGACCAGACTCTAGTCAATCTACTCGGGGCAACTGGTTGGATGAGTTCTTAGAGTGACTTAGGCAGGAGCAATATCACTGATCTTCAGCAGTGCTTCAGGACATAGAACCTTACTCAAAAGCCTGAGGACTGACTGCTGGTGAAAGCCTACAGCCTCTGGCAACTTTATTAACATGAGCTCCAATCTGTTAAAGGAAAAGTCACCAGAGAGAGCAAAACAGCATTGCAATTTAATGACGTGGAAACATGTTTGCCACATCTTAGGTGAAAAAGCAAAACAGTATGATGAGCATGACCACATTTGTATAAAATATATGTGCGTACATACATACACACCCAGGCCTGGAAGAATTTTCTGGTGATCATCTCCAAGTGGTGGGATTGCTGGGATTATTTTGTTGTGTTTGTGCTCATTTATATTTTATGTGATGACTTTTCATATTTAAGCACCCCCCCCCTTGGAAACAGTTCATGCACTACTTTTATAATGCAAAATAAACAAACAACAAAAAAGTTTTAAAAGGACATTTTAGCCATTCATTCGTTCATTCAACAAATATTTATTGAGCACCTAGAATGTGCTGAGAACTATGTTAATCAAGCACTGGGTGACCTGTGTTGAATCAAACTCTTCCCACCCCATATGACACAGGTACATGCCTATGGCCTTCCGGAGCCCCACACAGGTGCACCATCCACTCCAGTTGATCTAAACAGGACATTTAGACCTAAAATCACCACAGTAATCTGCACACTTAACCTGGGCCCTCTATCCCATACTCCTCTGGATGAAGGCTTACAGCAAGACTCACCATGGAAGCCACCGCCCTCTGTCCAGGCATCCGGCTGCACGACCACAATGGGTTGAGTACCCTGCACCCCCAGAAAGGAAACAGCATTGAGGGTATCAGAGCAGGACTTTTGCGACAGTCACTTCACCATTTCTTTTCTTTTTTCTTTTTTTTTTTTTTTTGCAGTACGCGGGCCTCTCACTGTTGTGGCCTCTCCCATTGCGGAGCACAGGCTCCGGACGTGCAGGCTCAGCGGCCATGGCTCACGGGCCCAGCTGCTCCGCGGCATGTGGGATCTTCCCGGACCAGGGCACGAACCCGTGTCCCCTGCATCGGCAGGCGGACTCTCAACCACTGCGCCACCAGGGAAGCCCACCATTTCTTGATAGTTTGCTAAAGCAGACTACTC
The DNA here is from genome assembly GCF_964341445.2 of Mesoplodon mirus. Lineage (NCBI taxonomy): Eukaryota > Metazoa > Chordata > Mammalia > Artiodactyla > Ziphiidae > Mesoplodon > Mesoplodon mirus. The sequence continues at coordinate 6,393,393 of NC_138994.1, forward strand.
TGGGGGCAACCACACAAAGGAGGGGGAAGGGAACATGTCAAAAAGGAAGGGTCAGAGGGAAGGAGCCTTCCCTGGGTCTGTTTACTGTGTGTAGCTCTCAAGTCCCTACGTATCCCTTACAGATGGAGTCTTCTGGCACAGGTACGTGGTCAGAGAAGCGTCAGGGTGAAGTGAGGCTTCTAAGGCTACACTGGGGGGTGCATAGGGACTGAAAGGTGCTGCCTTGCTCAATCTCAGGACAGGATATTGTGTCCCCCCCCCCCGACAGGACACCAAACACTTACCTGGCTGAGCGTGAATGATGAGGGCTCCTTCACCACAGAAGCTCCACACAGATGCACCATCCACTCTAGTTGATCTAAATAAGACATTTAGACCTAAAGTCACCACAGTAATCTACATATTTAACTGGGCTCTCTACCCCACACTCCTCTGGATGAAGGCTTACAGCAAGACTTCTCAGTGGGAGAGTCCCTGTTTCTCTGCTCCAAAGGGACGGAAAGGCCTTAAACTACAAATTCTAAGTCAATTTGCTACAGATATGCTACCTACTTTGGTTATCAGTCCCCGTAAGGCCACTTGGTAGATAAGGTCTGAAAGTCAAATGAAACACTTGGAAAGAAAGAAAGAAAAAAAAAATCGAAGATCTCTTTTCCATTAATTTGCTAAACTGCTGGCTAAGACACTGTGAAAAAATACCTACCCGCCATCCCTCCTTCCTTGCCTAATTCTGTTGGTAATTGATAATCACAGCCACTGACAGCACCATACTTGGTGGTAATTATTGTAAATGTCAAGAGATGGGAAGATAATTCATTCAGTCAAGAAAAAATAAAAGTCATCCTGGACAGAGACTCAGCACATCAGTGGGGAAAGGCTATATGCTGAGCTGGAATCAAATCACTTGAAAAAATCAGAAGAGATCTTAGAGATGTCCCACTTGGACCTGGAAAAGCAGCAGAAATGACCACTGGGTGGCTCCTGGTCACCTCTGGGTTCTCTTTACCATCAGCCCATTTCTGAGGATTGCTGAGGTGCTCCTGTTTGGCTGAGTGAACCGAGGTCAATTAACTTACCTCCAAAAGGATAGCTACTAGAGACCCTCGTTTTCATTGTACCAAAGTACAAAAACACTGAGAAAGCTTTGAGTGGCATTTGGAAATTTCATGACCACCCAATCAATAACTAATAAAGACAGAAGCAAAATTACTTTGCCAGGTTCTCTTGCTGCCACTCATCTGTCCCGGATCAGATGCCAAGGCTGACTTCGGGGGAGTAAGAGGACCTGATCCTGGGGGCAGAAGTGGGTACAGCGGCAAAGGTGGGTAGCCTTTGTTTGGAAAAGAATGAACCAAATCTAGACACACCCCAGGGCCTCAGTGCCTCACAACTTCCGAGCGGAGCCACATAGCACTCCTCAACATAACATCACATTCAGTGTCAAATTTAATTAGAAGGGCTTCCCTGGTGGCGCAGTGGTTGAGGGTCCGCCTGCCGATGCAGGGGACACGGGTTCGTGCCCCGGTCTGGGAGGATCCCACATGCCGTGGAGCGGCTGGGCCCGTGAGCCATGGCCGCTGAGCCTGCGCGTCCGGAGCCTGTGCTCCACAATGGGAGAGGCCACGGCAGTGAGAGGCCCGCGTACAGCAAAAAAAAAAAAAAAAAATTTAATTAGAAAATGTTCATCAAGGGTCTTCCTCTGCTCTGGGCCTATGTGGGGCCCCAGGCCCACAGGGCTTATGCAGCTGTTGTGCTTCCACCTCTGTATCAAATGAAGATGGCTTAGGAGGAGCAGACTTCTTTCTTGACATTTACAACCCCAAAAGGTATCTTCTCCCTAACTTATTATTCCCCCCTTTCTTAGACCAAAGGGCAGTAAGAGCAGCTCTACCCCACTGAGCACAGAACATGTCGTGTCCTAGATCCTAACTCTTCACTGCCTTCTAGCTCTTGAGAAGGGGCACAGGGCTAGTTTTTTTGCCATGGGTTAATATTTTGGTGCAGTTCTGCCTGATGAGTGGTAGAGAAATAGAATAACCTCTGGAATATCTCACCCATATGAGGGAACCCCCATTAAGATGATGACGTAGGGGAAAGGCTGGTGCTGGATTCGGCAGTTCTCCCAGTCTCTTACCTGTGGGCATATTGGTAAAGGGTCCATAGCAACAGATTTCTAAGCCCTTGAAGATCTGGGAGAAGAGAGGGACAGAGGGGTGGAGAGAAAGAAACATTAGTTATAAAAGATATGGTTTTATCAAAAGCAATATAGAGACTCTCAAAAATGAAGAACATTCCTTTTTAAAAAAAAATTTAATTTTTATTGGATTATGGTTGAGTTAGTGTTGTGTTAGTTTCAGGTGTACAGCAAAGCGAATCAGTTATACATTTATATATATCCACACTTTTTTTTTTTTTTTAAGATTCTTTTCCCATATAGCCATTACAGAGTATTGAGTAGAGTTCCCTGGGCTATACAGCAGGTTCTTATTAGTTATCTATTTTATATATAGTCGTGTGTGTATGTCAGTCCCAATCTCCCAGTTTATCCTTCCCCCGACTTACCCCCTGATAACCATAAGTTTGTTTTCTACATCTGTGCTACTTCTGTTTTGTAAATAGTTCATTTGTACACTCCCCCCCCCCACCTTTTTTTTTTGCCATACACGGGCCTCTGACGGTTGTGGCCTCTCCCATTGCGGAGCACAGGGTCCGGACGCACAGGCTCAGCGGCCATGGCTCACGGGCCCAGCCGCTCCACGGCATGCGGGATCCTCCCAGACCGGGACACGAACCCGTGTCCCCTGCATCGGCAGGCGGACTCTCAACCACTGTGCCACCAGGGAAGCCCACACTCCCCCTTTTTGTACGATTCTACATATAAGGGATACCATAAGAACTTTCCTTTTCTTTTCTTTACCACCTGATAATTTCTGCTGCTACTTCCCAGAGACAATCAGCCCAATGTCCAAAACACTGATGGATTTTAGACTTTTTTCATGTGTGTATGTATTTGATCTACTCTATAGTCATTCTTTGTCATTCAAGGGCTGGGCATCCCACCTTGCCACCAATCAGGTCCAGGCTCTTCCCTGATGACCTCTGCAGGTAATTTTACCTCTCGTTAGAGACAAGAAGAAAAAATGGGTCCTCCTTTATGTTTAATAAAAGGCTTGGATGGCAAGAGATTCAAACTATCAGCTGAAGTTTGATGTTTATCCAGATTTGATATACACATCAATACTAACGCTGACCCTAACTGGCAGAGAGGTCTATGTTTATTTTATGTGTACCTGCTCCTTTTCTCCTGGTCCCAGAACAACTGTTCCTGCCTTCACACTGCTCTAAGAATGGCCCTTGTTCCTTCAGCAATCTAAGTCGTTTTTCATTGAGAAGGGAAGCCTGGTTCTGCCTCTCCTCACTGAGCTTACCGCCTAATTTCCAGGAGACACAGATCACACTGCACCTTGCAGGTACCTCTTCCACTTACAGTGCTCAATAGACTGTCCAAAAGAACTTTCTGTTTTGGTGGAAATATTCTATATTTGCTTTAATAAGGTGGCCATGAGTCACATGTGGCTAATGAGCACCTGAAATGTGGTTAGGGTGAGTGAGGAACTAAACTTCCTATTTTATTTAATTTTAGTTAATTACAATGTAAACAGCTTTGTGGCTGATGGCCACTGTTAGACAGGCAAATTCTTACACATGCTTTGGCACCAATTCTTAGGGAAGGACTTAGGTATCATTTCAAAGAACAAATCTAAATTTGTGTCAGTTGGCTGGATACATACCATTTAGGTAACCTCTGTTCTCTTGACCCTTCTTCTTTCTCCTCATTCCACTACTATGAAAATTGTCTAGGCCTAGAACTCACCTCCCTTCAAAGAAGAGAGACTGGGGTAGAGAAAAATCAGGAAACTAAAAACACATGATGGCCTTTTAGGAAATGCCCACTCACCCCCACCACCCCATTTCAATCTCAGTCAGAGGAACAAGGACAGACAGCAGGACAAGTCTGTTTCTGTTGTACGTGACAGCCTCCATCTGTGCCATTCTCACTATCTGTATGAATAAACTCCATCTCCAACCTGTTGGCAGGATCTAGATACTCATAATGCTAAAAGTTCTCCCCCGGTGGCCAGCTGGAGCCAAATGTTGACACAAAAAGTACAAAAGATTAGGAATTTAAAAAAAATTTATTTATTGTATTTATTTTTGGCTGCATTCGGTCTTCGTTGCTGCGCAGGCTTTTCTCTGGTTGCAGCAAGCGGGGGCTACTCTTCGTTGTGGTGTGCGGGCTTCTCATTGCGGTGGCTTCTCTTGTTGCGGGGCATGGGCTCTAGGCGTGCGGGCTACCGTAGTTGTGGCAGGTGGGCTCAGTAGTTGTGGCTTGTAGGCTCTAGAGCTCAGGCTCAGTAGTTGTGGCGCACAGGCTTAGTTGCTCCACAGCGTGTGGGATCTTCCCGGACCAGGGCTCGAACCCGTGTCCCCCTGCACTGGCAAGCAGATTCTTAACCACTGTGCCACCAGGGAAGCCCAAGATTAGGAATTTTTACATCCAGGCTGACACTCACTGATGAGGATGTCTAGTTATGAGATTAGAAATTTGAAGTCTCACCTCTACAAATACATTTCTCTTCCACAAGAAAACACTACAGTGACATGCGGTATCTTCAGAATGACACTACTTTGACCAGGCACGTTCCACAGTTGCCACCCCAAATGCAGGGCAAAACTCCAAATGCTGGAATTTCCTTTCAAGGAGGGCTGGTGCTGATTTTGCCTTGTATCCAGTGGAATAAAACATATGACTGGCTCACACAGAGCTCCCCTCAGGTGCAGGCAGGAGAAACAGGGCCAGCAGCTTTTCTTGGCATCTGGAAGTTACTTGATAGGCTCAGAGGGTGAGGGTGGGCTGACCCCAAGGGTTCAGAGCTCCAGGGCTTGATTTGTGATCATCTCCCAAAGCAGTTTTCCTTAGAAAATCATCTCTGTTGGTTCTCTCTCAAGTTCTATAAAGGAACAGGAGGTGCTCCGTATGTGGATGTTCTGACATGCCCAGTGGTACACACTTGAAAAAGGAAGAAATGCAGACCAGGAGCATAAGCACTCAGCCAGTGACCCAAGAGCAGCCAGCTCAGGCCTGACAGGCTGGTGTGAAATCTTGCCTGGATTTCTCCTTGAGAGAACGACATAATTTTGGCTACATCATCTGTTACAGTATGATCTGGGGAAGAAAGTCACTGAATCTTCCTGGGCCTCTAGTCTTCCATTTGTAAAGCTGTTAGAATAATCAATTTTTCTCCTGTGTGAAAACTTCTATAATGTGCCAGGAAACTATGGTATTGTCATTAAGAGCTCAGATTCTGGAGGGAGACTGGTTCTAGTAGGGTTCAGCTTCTAGTTGGGTTCACAACTAGCTGTGTGAGCTTGGGCAATTTACTCAACCTCTTTGAGCCTTAATTTTCTCATCTATAAAATAGGCATAATTATAGTACACGCTTCCCAGGGTTGCTGTAAAATTGTTAATTAGTTAAGATAGTGTCGAGTGTTTGGAGCAGTCCCTGGATATAGTGAACATTACACAGATGTCAGCTATTGATTATCAATCACTTCCTCTTCTGTGCTTCCACAGACAGCCTGGGTACATCCCCTCACAGCACTTACCACACTGCTGTAGAGAAAGACACCACCGTGAAGTAGAAAGAGCAAAGGTTTTAGATTCACATCTGTCTCAAATCCCAGCTCTGCCATTTATCAGCTAAGATTTGCACCCTAGAATGAAACCCAAATTATATAACTTCTCTAAACCTCTAAGCTCCCTCATTCATAAATCGGATAATAGAGTTGGCCCACTGGCCTACTGTATTCAACAAGTTCCGCGTCCACAGATTCAACTAAACTGCCAATGGAAAATATTTGAAAAAATTTTTCTTCCAGAAAGTTCCAAAAAGCAAAACTTGAATCTACTTTTTGGCAACTATTTACATAGCGTTTATACTGTACTAGGTCTTAGAAGTAATCTAGAGTTGATTTAAAGTACATGGGATGATGTTACATGCAAATGCTATACCATTTTATAAAAGGGACCTGAGCATCTTTGGATTTTGGTATCTGCAGGGGGTCCTGGTACCAATCCCCCAAGGGTACTGAGGAATGACTGCACTTATTTACTCTGCTGGGCCGGAACAACTAAAAAAACCTATATGAATGCACCTACTTGGTATTCTAGCAGTGTAAGGGGCCATCTTGTAAGGCCCCTTACAAGATGAATGAGACCATCTCCACGAAGTAGGCAGGAATGCAGAGGGGTGGGTAGGTTTTTTGCCAACATGGGGGAGGAGGGCTTTACCTTCCTGTCCTGGGATTCTCTTGCTCGCTTTGGGCCTTGATGGTTTCTTCCATTGACAACATCGCCTCTGACTTCAAAATCATGCTGAAAGAAACCAAGCCCAAACCACAGGGGTCAGAGAAAGAGAAACTTCCTTCAATGGAAACAGGAGATATGTCATATTTAAGGAATCAAATATTGCCAGGCAGTTTTGAACCCTACCTCCCCCAAAATCATCTTTTCTTGTGGACTACATGAAATGACCAGCATCTCAGCTGCTGAAATCAATTCACTGAAGCAAATCTTTGTGGGCAGAAACTAACAATTGGCTTTTCACCTCACTGGGACTTAACGTATTTTAATTTGCAACATCTATCTCCTCTCAGAACATTCACTTAGCATTTAAACTGTTAATACTGTGCTATTATAAAGATAACTGGAGAATTCCTGATCTCTTAAATCAATGTGTATTACCACCTAAAGAAATGAGGGCTTCTCAGATTTCCATTGAGAGATTTACAGTTAATGAAACCAATATAATAAAATATACATTTAATACTGAAGAAAGTAAGAGGCTTTTCATAATCACTATTTGGACTGGTCAAGGCTGGGGGAATAAAGAAAAATAGGATTAGGGAGGTTAGAGGTTTGGGGAGAATTCTGGGGAAGAATGCTTAGAAACAATTCTTACTGAAACTCAGATTGCAGGGGAGACCACATCTGTTGCCAAGAGAATTATGAAGAATAATAAAGTCATGGGTATAACCACAGGTTGTTATTAGGTGAAAGAGCTCTTAATATTTCCTAGTCACATGAGTGAGAAGAGTCTAGTGATAAACATGTCACCTATTTGAAGATGACCCTCAAATTTATAGTCCTGATTTGTACCCCTGTGCCTACTAACCTCTCTACCCGGAGGTCTCATATAAATCCCCAAATCCATGCACCTAAAACAGAGCTCTTGATTCTACTCCTGCCTCCTGCTCCCCGGCCTCCCAGGATGCTCCTCCCCAATGTCTTCCTTATCTACTTAACATCACTAACATCCACTTCATTGTTCAGGCCAAAAATCTAAGCGTTACCCCAATTCCTGTCTTTACCTCATCTTCCAATTTAACCTATTAGTAGGTCCTATATCTTCCAAACATCTCAAACCAAACTCTTCTTACCATCTCCAGGTCTCATCACCCTGTGAATAAAATTCAAATTCCTTACCACGACTTACACCAAATCCCACCTGATCTGGCCCTTGTCTATGACCTTCTCCAACCCCTTGTCTAACCTCTACTGCCTACATATGATTCACCAATTACAACTCTCCAGCTATACTGGCCTGTTTTTCTTTAATAAACCAAGCTCATTCCCATCTTAAGACCTTTATGCTTGCTGCTATTCTGCCTATAACATTTGTTCCCTACATTTTTCTCTTTTTTAAAAAAAATTTTATTTATTATTTTTATTTATTTATTTATTTTACTTTTGGCTGCATTGGGTCTTTGTTGCTGCACGTGGGCTTTCTCTAGTTGCTGAGAGCAGGGGCTACTCTTCATTGCGGTGTGCAGGCTTCTCATTGCGGTGGCTTCTCTTGTTGCGGAGCATGGGCTCTAGGCGCGCAGGCTCAGTAGTTGTGGCACATGGGCTCAGTAGCTCCTCAGCATGTGGGATCTTCCCGGACCAGGGCTCGAACCCGTGTCCCCTGCATTGGCAGGCGGACTCTCAACCACTGCGCCACCAGGGAAGCCCCCTACATTTTTCAAGGCCAATTCTTTCTTGTCTTTTTGGTCTCAGCTCAAGCTTTTCAGAAAGCCTTCTTGGGTCTCCTTACCTAAATAGTCAACCTCTGTCCCCAGTCAACCGCCAGTCTGTCGTTCTGTATATTTCTTCATAGTGTTTACTGGTATTTTAAACACATCTTTATTTATTATGCATCTCTCCCCCACAGAACATGAATCCCACCACAGCAGGGACCTATCAGTCTTATTTACTGCTGTATCCCTGGTGCCCAGCACATAGTAGGCTCCCAATAATATAAGTCATTGAATGAAAGTTAAAACCAACAGAAACATCAATTAATTAATTATGAATACGCTGAAAAGTGCATAATAGTTTAAAACTGCTTTCGCTAATTTTATTTTGCCTGATCTGTTGTCACCAGCAGCTCTAAGATGGCTGTTCTGAAATTATTCCTCCTCCTACGCTCTATCTTATTTACCTCTCACTGTTCTCAGTATCAAAGAGTAAAATAAAATCTCTTTGAAGGAATCGGATTTCTAAACAGATACATTTACATATTAATTTGAAGGATTCTTTTCAACTGTGAAAGAGTTTTCTATAAAGGTGTATGCATGTAAGATTTAGGTGGGCCTGTTTCTCTCTAGTTGTGGCGCTCAGGCTCACTAGTTGCAGCACACAGGCTAAGTTGCCCCGCCGCACGTGGGATCTTAGTTCCCCAACCAGGGATCGAACCTGCATCCCCTGTACTGGAAGGCGGATTCTTAACCACTGGACCACCTGGGAAGTCCCTGCTTGCATAACGCTTGATGATCCACATCATCAAGGAAAATCTTCAGAAAGTAGTGCAAGGCAGGAAGCAGATAAGTTTTCATGACTCAGTATGACTCAATGGCACCAAGTTTTTCTGATTAGTTTGTAAAACAGAGTACCTACCTCATCCAGCATCTTTCTTTCTTTAATCGACTGGGTCACCCCTAAAGAGATCACAGAAAAGACAGGTCACACAAGAGCAGAAGACCTCCTTTCATGGGGGTAGATGGTGAAGTGATTCACATAAGAGTGTGGGAGAAATAACACTGAATAGAGGTCCTCTCCCTATAAAGCCACAGCTCCTTAATAGATTTCCTTCTGGAGACACCATTGATGCTTAATTTAAACATTATAAAAGTGCCTGCTGCACATGGATTTCTGCCTACAATTAAATAAATCCCTAGTTCATATGCTAACATTACCAGGAGCAGATTAGGTCCTATTAGTTATAAAAAGAAATACATTTTCCCCCACATCACCAGCTATCTGAACAAAGAGCTATGCATTAAAGATAAAGCTAGTTTAGTGTTACCACTAAAGACCTTTTCGTAATTCAGATTCAGCATCAGCAAAAATCTTGGGTGTTAAAATGTTAGGTGTCAAAATGCAATTCTGAGGTGTTAAAGGGAGGAGGGGAGAAATTATGTGGTACTTACAAAAATAGCTAACTACCCATTTTCCTCCTGCAATTCCCAGAAAATATTTCAGCGTCCGTTCACACACAAACTCAGCATCTGCAGAATGGAAAACATCCTAAGGATTAGAAGTTGAAAACAAAATCAGGAAGGGCTGCCATAAGAAGCTAAAGCGCCCCAGCTCCTTATGCTACTTGAGATCAATCTGGATTGATGATTCCAACACCCCTGGTGATAGACTCAGAGGCTGGAAGCACCCCTAATTCTAACCAGCAGGTGTGGATCTTTGGAAGTCTGGAGAAGGCTGATATGAAGTTAAGACCACAGGAAATGTCTGCCCTATCTTCTAGATGCCAAGGCCAGCTAAAGATGTCTGTCATTGTGCTCAGGGAATTACCCATGTCGGTAGTATTGATACACATGGACGGGGAAGATCTATTTTACTGGATGACGATATGTGAAAGGAAAAGAAAACAGTATTGTTGAAATCCTAAATTTGAAATGTCAATGATGAATTTTCACCCCCAGAACTTCTACTTGGGGAATCCTAACCCCCAATTCTTAATTCCTCTGTAAGGCAGAAAAATATAGTATTTTCATAGTTTTTCTCTTTTCAACGTATTTCAGAAAGCAGTAGCTGAAGTATCACTTCTGCTTATTTTTTAGTGTTTTAAAGGCCCGTTTGAAGGACTAAGCAAACTCAGTAAAGAACACTTAGTTTTAAACAGGAGAAATGTATTTAACTAAATCCTAAACACAGCAGGCCATCTGCCAGTAGTAGCAACAGCCATTCTCCCTAACCGAATTCTTCACACATTAAAAAAAATCTTTTCTCTTTCTTCACAATTTTTTTTTTTTTTTTTTTTGCGGTATGTGGGCCTCTCACTGCCATGGCCTCTCCCGTTGCGGAGCACAAGCTCCAGACGCACAGGCTCAGTGGCCATGGCTCACGGGCCCAGCCGCTCCGCGGCATGTGGGTGGGATCTTCCCGGACCAGGGCACGAACCCGTGTCCCCTGCATCGGCAGGAGGACTCTCAACCACTGCGCCACCAGGGAAGCCCCTCTTCACAATTTTTAAAGCTTTTTGTTTAACTGTTGTGAAGGTTGACTTAATAATATGTTTTAAACTCAGAAATCTGAGCTCATTTTTAGTTTAAAAGTAGCAAATGTATTGCCTTTGAGTTTAAACACTGAACTACTTTAGATTTAATTTGCATTTTAAAGTTTTCTTTTCACCTATCAGCAGCCTTGATCCAAACCCATAGCTTAAGATATATTCAAGTTTAATGACATTCATCTCTAAAACAGTTTAGTTCATGGTAACTTGTTTTGGCATCAGATTCCTGTGAGCATTATCCTCTGACCCTGTAGTATGATCTTTACACAGTAGAAACCTAAGCTCTTAGAGGTTCTAGGGTAGCATGTCCCTGCCAAGGAGTCTGGACCCTATGCTCAAGAACCTTCAGCTGTATGAACAGAAACACCCTGGAGAGGACCCGAGAGTCCATTTTGTTAGGAAGGTTTTAAGAGTTGAGCTTCAATCTGCATCTTCTGTGTGCCATAGGCACCAGTCTTTGCTTTCTGGGGCCCATAAGTGAACCTAACTCCTCCTCCAGATAAGAACTCTTCAGATATTTCAAGACACTTGTCTTGTTCCCTTAAGTCTTCCCATTCCTTCATTTGTCCTTCAAATGACATTGCTTTGAATTCCTTTTCCCCATTCTCTTCATCTACCTCTGGATAAACACTCTCCAGTTGTCAGGGACCAGCATGAAAAGAAAGCATGGTGCTCAAAACAGAGCACACACCTTCCAGGTGTTCGCTCCAGTGGGGGTGGGGTGGGGTGTCGGGATCATCACCTCACTTGCTCTGGACATTAGGCTTGTATCAATAAGGCCCAATTTCAAATGAGCTTTGTTAGCAGTCCTGAAATGTTTACTCAGATTTAGCTTCCAGTCAACTAAAAGCCTCCGAGGTCTCCCTTGTCATCACACAAGTCATACTTAAGATTTTTTTTTTTTTTTTTTTTTGCAGTACGTGGGCCTCTCACTGTTGTGGCCTCTCCCGTTGCGGAGCACAGGCCCCGGACGCGCAGGCTCAGCGGCCATGGCTCACGGGCCCAGCCACTCCACAGCATGTGGGATCTTCCCGGACCGGGGCACGAACCCATGTCCCCTGCATCGGCAAACGGACTCTCAACCACTGCGCCACCAGGGAAGCCCCATACTTAAGATTTAAAAAGGGGAAGGTGTGGGACAAATGAATTTTTCCCTTCACTTTTTTCTTTTTCACATGCTAGGCTATCTCAGAGCTGATAACTGGACTTGTTTCCTGTAAAACTCTCAACCACACTCAAACTAGGTGTTGGAGTGGAGTGAGGACATGGAGCTAGGGTTTCCAACCACCCAGATTTTGAGTGAAGACTCACTTCTGCTCATTCCCCTCTTGGCCCCATTTGTTCCTCCAGGACTCAGGCTCTGCCTTCCCAGAAAGCCCTCACCCAGTGTAGTCCAGGCCGGGTGGACTAGGAGAAGTGATTCATCGTTCTGGCTCACCACTCTCCAATCTTAACCCAAAATAAAAGGGGGTCAGGAAACAGCAAAACTATTATTTTTCTTTCATCAAGCAATAACTGATTGACTATTGGAAGACGGTCACCCATGCTATGCTTAACAAACATGCCCATTTCTTCATGTAGTTTTATGCAACAGATGCAGCATATTCTGTAAAGGTTCTTGGTGTACCTGTTTTCATAATGACATGAGTAGTCTCTTCAGTAATTAGATTAGTTAAAGTGATGTGATGTTTTCTGGCAAACTTGTGCACAAGCACCTGAAATCAAATCAAATATTACATTATAATAAATTACATCTAGAACACAGCTTGAGTATTACTTATCCCAGCTTTGAACCTCCATTTTTCTCACAAAAGGTACATCCTTTTTATTCTAATATGAAGTTTCAAAATAAATAGTAATTTAATAAAAATTATGTACAAATCAGAGGAAGAAACTCTAAAATAGTCTGTGCTAACAGACATGGAATTATAACCAAGGATTCAAAATAATATTAATTTTCCTTTTATAACAGAAATCATTTGATTCCCTAAGACAGTTTCTTTGCAGAGTGACACCCTACTATGCTGTAATTTAGATTTATCAGCCTACACTTTATAAGCTGAGAGGTAACTTGCCTATACAGAAAGTTATGCTCAGATATGTGGCTTAAGAACTAGATTCAACCTGCTGACAGTTTTAAAACGTTCAAGTCAAGATGCTTCTAAAGGTCAGTACAAAAACTATCAATTCCTCTTAAGGAGAAGGATTGGAAGAGACTCATATTCTTCCCAAAAGAAATCTAGAGCCTTCTAGCTATTATCTATCAACCAAATAAAAAATCAATAGGCAGTAAAAGAAATTAACCAGATCCATTATAGACACATTTGACATAATCAGCAGCTACTGCTTGGTAAATAACTTTGTTTACCAAGGGCCATCATTTGCTAGCCATCACCACCCACGCCAGTATTTCCATCATTTGCTAGCCATCACCACCCACGCCAGTATTTCCATCATTTACTAGCCATCACCACCCACGCCAGTATTTCCATCATTTACTAGCCATCACCACCCACGCCAGTATTTATGTGCCCCACGAGACTGCAGTGGAGGGTGGGCTGTCTTTCTTTCATGCTGCTTCACTCCATACTGCCACAGGGCACTGAAAAAGGCAAGCTGGAGAAGCTAATGACATCCTCCTCCTTTTGCCACTGCCCTTTGCCAGGATCATTAGCAATTCTGAACTGATTAATTGCTGAAATCCCAGCCTTGAAACAGCATTCAGTTAGAAGAGCAACTGCTGAAAAGATCATCTTAATATGGGCTTCGGAATTAATCATGTGTTAATACAGTCAGCAGCTTTCATAATAAATTTACCACACTTCGGCAAGTCTGAATAGAGCTGAAAAGTTTTCTTCTTTGCTTGTTTAGAGACAATATGTACCCAAACCACTTAGAGTCTCATTTGCAGTTCAGGATTGCCCATGGCAAGAAAGATTAGATCATTTTAGCCTTCTCGGAAAAGCTGATCTCACAAAACAAAGGAATAAGGAATGCTAATTTTCAGTGAATAAATGGGTATTTTAGATGTGTTGACAAAAGATCAAGAGCAATATAAACAGACATAGGTATGAATTTTTAGAGCAAATAGCTGTTCTGGGCACATGGTTGTGAGATGAGAATTCTGGCATTATTGATGAGAATTTATTCATTGTATCTACTAGGGCAGACACAGCTTACTTTGCCCTTTTAGTAGTGGGACACATCTGGTCACAGAGGTCATGCTGAGCTGCTAACCTATGGAGAAGCTAGGATGAGAAATGGTTTCTATTCCAGGAAGGATATATTAAGAAAGATACTTAAGAATGACTGAATCATTTCTCAGTGTGCAATAAATAGCATCCACTATTGAATCTGCTTGATACTCTGGTGTGTTATCATGGTTTTAAAGAAATCTTCACTCAATTAATGATTAATTGATGGTGATTAATTAAGGGGAGATAAATTTCCTATGATGTCTGAAATCTATGCTCAATCCAAGTAGAAACAAAGTTTCAGTGGTCTTAATACTTGAATGGGTATTTTCCCACAGCACAGAACAATTCCTGTTTCTAGCAGGAGATGTCAAAACCCTAACAGGGATGGGTTATTGTAGGGTAGAACTGACAGGGCAAGCTATTGGATAACAGTGTTACAAGCCAGGATAAAGATAAATAAACACTGGAGAAATGCCGCTATCTGGCCATGTACTTGGAACCAGTTTAAATTTAGTTAATCATGTTGGTAAGTTCACTCCGATGTGAACAAAGGTGGGGAAAAGATGCCTTCTGCAGAGTAGAGCCATAGCTCCTTGCTTTTTTAGGCAGAACGAAAATTAAAATAAAAAAGCTCTGTATTATACTCAAAACCATAACCTTTCTGCTAATATTTAATAATTATTTCCTTTACTAAATACATACAAAATAATCCATGCTATAGCTTTATCTAGGTATAAGTTTTCAGAAATTAGTAATGGAAATGAAATTACATAGTAATGAGCTTGTTTGCCAGATTTCTTCCTATAGGTTATTCACAGCTAGTACCCATTTAAAGCCATTGCGGTATGTTAATGAAGGCTCAGTCATTAGGGAAATACATATGGATACACTCACAAATTCTTGTGGGGTCAAGCCTGATGCCACCATAGAAATTCTTTGGTTGCTTCTTTGTGTTGAAGATATCAACTCTGGCTTCTCCCTGCTGACACTGTCTTCCCTCACATTATACTCTGCAGTATTAGTAGTATGAGCAGCAGCCGGACTCCTGGAAGATTCTTCTACTTGAAATTGGGGTAATTTCAGTGCAGAGGCTGAGCGTGGCATGCTGCAAACATGAGCTGGCTCTGGGGCTCTGTCTTCAGAGGGATCAGACTCAGGGTCATCAGAGAAGAGGCTGATTCCAGATTCTAGGTGAGGGGTTCCCTCTGAAAGGAATGAGGAAAGAAATTTAATCTATATGACAGTGAATTTTGAATTATAACATCTAGTCTCTGCTAAGAATTAAAAAGACAGATTAAGTTAGGTTAAGAGAAAAATGGGTACATTAATAACACTGTTGGTAGATGTGCAAAGCAGCTTAACTTTTCTAAAGGAAATTTGGCATTATGTAGCAACAGCCTTGTGTGTTTATACTTGCAGTCAACAATTCTAGTTTTAGAAATGTATCCTAAGGACATAAAAGAGGTCTGTAAGTATAGTCATAGGAATGTTCACTGCAACATTGTTTATAACAGTAAGGTTTTAGAAACAAACTAAATGTACAATGAGATTAAATAAATTATGCCACATCCATTCCAATGAACTACTCTTCACCTATTACATTTAATTACAATAAAATGGAGAAATGCACACACTCATGTTTGTTGTAGCATTATTCACAATAGCCAAGAGGTGGAAGCAACCCAAATGTCTATCATTGGATAAATGGATGAAGAAAATGTGAGATACGTATATATCTATATCTGTCTACACACACAATGGTTTTAAAAAAGCTACAAACATGGATGAACCTTGAGGACAGTATACTATATGAAAAAAGTCAGTCATAAAAGGACAAATACTGCATGATTCCACTTACATGAGTTATCTAGAGTATCTAAACTCTTAGAAAGTAGAATGCTGACTCCCAGGGGATAGGGGAAGGGGGAAATGGGGAGCTGCTATTTAATGGGTACAGAATTTCAGTTTTATAGGATGAACAAATTTTAGAGATCTATTGCACAATAATGGGAGTATACTTAACATTACTGAGCTCTTAAAAATGGTTGAGGTAAATTTTATGTTTTTTTTTACCACAATTAAAAATAAAACTAAAAATTAAAGAAAGATACCATTGATTTTTAAGATGCTACCCTATTTCAGTTTTAACATGAAATATGTTTGCACCTTAGATATTAAATGCAATATTATAAGAAAGCCTGCTTTCTATAATTTCTGTCATTTATCAGTTTAGTTCTTAGGGGATGGTTTTGATTCAAATGTATACTTCTTTAAAAAATTTTTATTTTATATTGGAGTATAGTTGATTTACAACGTTGTGTTAGTTTCAGGTGTACAGCAAAGTGATTCAGTTATACTCAAATGTATACTTAAATCTTTGGGCTGCTTGTGAATATTTTGGCACTTCCTATATCACTGAAACTTAAAAAAAAAAAAAACCAAATACAAATAGTTGACTAAATACAATCAAAATGATTTTTGTTTCTTCATCCATGATGATATCATTAACTTTTTCACTTAATAAATCATCAGATATCATTACCAAATTAAAAACAGACCATCCCTGAAACATTTCAGAAAATGTCACTCCATCAGCAAGTAAGCACAGCTAAGTAGAATGTATGAGATTCCTAAAATGACCCTAGTGAACATGGCCAAAAACATTTAGATGTCTAAGAGCACCTTTTATGATAATGTGTTTTTCAGGATTAATTTAAAACTTTCTTTACTGATTAAAACCTTGATTTACAAGCCATAAAACACACCATTCAGTTACAGTGATTTATGAAGCATATAATATATAGCAATTTATATTCATTAATTCATAAAACAAGAGCTTACTTTAGAGATCTGACTCATTTTTCAATAAAGGACAAGCCTAAAACTTTACCCTAGGACCCTAGAACTCTCATCTAACAGTTGAAGTAAAATATTTGGAGAGCACCAAGACTATCCCATCCTCAAAACTGTTAGAGTTAAACCAATATAGACTGATTAACAGCGGCAATAATGTTCAACTTGGATTAACATTCAAGCTATTTTTCCAATGGGTTTAAGTATAACAGATGCATTCATGATAGACTACCACATTTGAAAGCTGATTCATCAGAATATCTTTAGGTTAATACTCGGAGTAAAATAAAAGTGTTTTCTCCATCAGAGCAGATGAAATATTACCTAGATCTTGTCTTGGCAGAGAAGACAGCTCCATTAAATCCTGGGCCTCAGACTCCGTCAGCTGTTGCTCCTCCACATAAACAACCTCAAGCTCCTTTTGAGGTGGGCAGTTTCCGTTCTGAAGACTCCTTGAGTGGCTGTGCATATACTGACTATTATCTGACAACTGCGATTTAGAAGGGGAAGACCTAGAAAAAAGGATGAAAGGAGAAAACCATCACTGTAGCTTGTGAAAGGACTAATCATACTTCCCAGGCAGCCAAGGCATAAGTGAAAGAGCTCACTGTCAGAGATCGGGAATGACTAGCAAGAGGGAACACGAGAGATGGCTAGGAGTCTGGGTTCACGATGTCTGCCAACATGTCAGGGCTGACATATAACATCTCTCCTTAGGGTCTGGCCTGAGGCAGTGTATCTCCTAGCCATTTAAAAGCATGTCAGCAAATTTCACCAAATTATCCACTGCCACTCACTCAAATTCTATACACTATTTCAAATGAATGTATGAGAATCAGCTCTCTCATGAAAATAAGCTGATTAATTTTGACATTGCTACACTCATTCTTTCTACCCAGTTTTAGCAGAATTCATAGAATCATCCCTACCTCCTACCTTTTCAATGTCCAGAGTCATTCTAAAAATAAAAGCCAGCTATAATATATTGTTAGAAGAGCACATGCACACAGTAATTCCTCTACTCTTTCAGGTGTTTAGAACTTTGCTTAATACGATACTTATCAGCAGATTTAAAGGACCTCAGAGATCAGATAACTGATTCAAACAATTATTGGGTATTTAGTATTAGCCTAAAGCTAGGCTCCATGGATTAAAGATGAGCAAGACCTGAACTGTTCCTCAAGCAGTCTAGTGGAGGAAGTTCAATCAATGTGTAGGTTTTTTAACAGAAGTCTCTATAGGGTATACTGGGGTGGGGGTGGAGGAAGAGGAATATTTCATCTGAATATTAAACAGGTGGTTAGCTCAATCGGTTAAAGCACAGCAATGAGGTCATTACCTCTAATCATGGGTTTAGGGCCTATGGAGGTCAAATCTTTTCATTCTCTATCACAGTCATCAGGCCATTATCACAGCCTCAAAAATATATCCTCAGTCCAATCCAAGATGCTTGGAAAAGATGGTGTGATTAGATTATTGACAACTTGTCACTATTCCCAGAGAGATAAGTGAAAATATACATACACTTGGTAGAAACTCAATAAATATGAATTCCTTTTCCTTTCTAGAGTCATGAGATGTGTGACTCTATCAGTTCTGAGACTCTTATCCTGAACTATCAATTTGGAATAATAGTCCAGAACTTGTCCTTTTACTTTCACTGTGTTTTTATAAAGATCAAATGAAGAAGTAGATAAAGTATTTTTAAAACTATAAAGTGTTATATTGTCTTATATCAATAGTGATGTGAACAACATCCCTGGAAGATATTCTGAATATTTACTGGGGTAAATTAATAGCTAAACTTTTTCTAGGAAGGCAAAAACTTCAATTAGGGCAAGGGCGGCCTTGGAGAAGTCTACCATCAGCCTCCAGGCCTGTTGAGGTTTTAGTTCTGTATTTTATTCTGACCTTGAAAAGGGACAGATCTACTGTGAATTTCTCATGTTGTAGCTCATGCCTTGTACAGGTCCAAAGAGCCTACATACAATTAAATAAAAGAAGTGTCCTAGGGCAATGAGAGGTTAGATATGTCTGTGTACAAAAAACTAGAGAAAGTATGGTGAAAAAAAAATTAACACTAAAAGTTTAATGTAAGTACAGGTGTTACTTAGCTACCAAACTTGACATTTATTACTTCTTACCTTTCCATTCCTGGTTCTTTATTTTTACTGGTGGAACAATCCGGAGATACTTGAAACTTGTCAGCAGAAAGGCTTTCTGGATTCTGGCTTATAGGATATTCACTACTTTTCTCTGAAGTTAATACTGCTGTAGATGGAATGAGAAAACAAAGAAATCTACTTTACTGCTTTATCCTGGTAGTGATAATTCAGGTGAGAATATCAATTTTTTCAAAAGCAGCAATCTGTGACAATCAAATTGGTTTTTTAAAAAATTTATTTATTTATTTATTTATTTATTTTTGGCTGAGTTGGGTCTTTGTTGCTGCGTGCAGGGTTTCTCTAGTTGCGGCACAGTCTCGGTAGCTGTGGCACCCGGGCCTAGTTGCTCTGCGGAATGTGGGATCTTCCCGGATCGGGGCTTGAACCCGTGTCCCTTGCGTTGGCAGGCGAATTCTTAATCACTGCACCACCAGGGAAGTCCCCATCAGATTGGTTTTTAAACAGGTATATCAGACAGAATTCTATAAACACAAGTGATACAGCACCAAACGGAACTCAATGACTAAAAAATAATAACAACAATAAAAGGAACACTTTAAAACTGGGTAAATAAAGATACCCAGCTGAGACAAGGCTGAAAAAATAATATATTTATATTTTTTGGCCCTGAATGATAAGGACATAAGAATAGGAAATGAATTTTTATCTCTGCAGCAAACTAAATTGTACTCAAATCACCTCAGACAATAGGGAAGAGAAAGTACTAGAAAGCACAAAGCGCACTCTCTTCTCCATCCCTATCGCCTCCACATCAAAGACTGTACAGGGCTTTAGCAAGACGAGCGGCCTCCACCCAGCTGCTGCTGCAGCCAGCACCTCGGTGAAGCCCATTTTCAATCGGGACATGAACAAGGCTAAGTGAAGGCTGCGTGAGCTCTACCGCGCCTGGTATCGGGAGGTGCCGAACACTGTGCATTTATTCCAGCTAGACATCTTTGTGAAACAGGGACCGGATAAAGTCCGAGAAATGTTTATGAAGAATGCCCACGCCATAGACCCCAGGGTGGCTGATCTTCTGGTCATTAAGGGAAAGATGGAGCTGGAAGAAACAAAGCGTGGAAGCAGCAGACACAGGTCATGCGGTTTTTCCATGAAACAGAAGCACCAAGGCCAAAGGATTTCCTGTCCAAGTTCTGTGTTGGGCACGACCCGTGAAATCACTCAATGTTAAGGTGCATGTTGATATTTAAATATTTTAGAGCTCAAATAAACTCAATATATGATTAAAAAAAAGATTGTATAGGATGGGGGTTTGAGTTTTTGCATGTGTGTGGAAACGAGGGAGGGGTCAGATGAGAAAGAAAACAGAGGTGACATTTTGCTTCACATTTTCAATTACTAAGAAAATAATAAACCGAAAAACCAATACAAACAAAAAAACAAGGTGCCGACTGATAAGGAACCTGGAAGTAATACATGGAACTAATGATGAACTGGCACAAGAAAGGAAAAAACACAGGACAGACCCAAGGCACAGTTCTGGCACGTTAGTACATCCTTTTTATTCATTAATTCCTCCAAATGTATTAGTGTGTCACTGCTTCCTAGGAAGTGGCTTAAAGGCAGAAATATTTAAAAAGCAAACACAAATACTTAAAAATTACAAATGTCTTCTATCCATTACAAAGTCACTGATGACTATAATTTATTTTGAGCTTTTATTAGAAAAGCCAAAATCCATAAATAAAGGCAGAAAAATTTAAACAAAGGGCTGTATTAATTAAACTATTTTTTTAAGACACTGGGTAGCCTGGGGGGAAATAATCATTGATTTCCTGAGTTAATCCTCAAATACATTATTTATAGTTTCCTTTATAGTCTTCTTTTCTGGCCCTGTGAGTTTCTAGGAACACAAGAACCCTGCCTGGAGCTACTGTAAGGTGCTGAAACAAAGAAGGGTCTAACCATGAACCAGCAGGTTTTTCTTCCAACTGGAATGTAAAGTTTTTAATATAGGCATCATTTCCCCCCTAAATACAAGGTGATCACTGATAAAAGGTAATGTGCAATGTCTAAGGAATCACACCAAACAGAATTAATTATTTTTTTAATTAAAAAAAAAACTTATTGAAGTATAGTTGATTTACAATGTTGTGTTAGTTTCCGGTGTACAGCAAAGTGACAGAATGAACTATTGGAAAGGGCTTTTTTATTTTTTTAAGTGAAAGGGTGGGGAGGGAAAGGCCTCAGACACAAAAATAGATATTAAAAAGTCATTCCACCATCTGGACATTTAACATACAAGTTCCCCTTTTCACTACAATGGGGCCCAAGCTACAAAGAAAATAAGCTAACCTGAGTTAGGATTCAATAACTCAACAGTACCTAAAAAATACAGGGAAAAACTTTTCTGCTCTTCTTTTTCCTTAATCCTTATTTCATAGATGCAGTGATCCAGAGCCCAAGTACTGGAACAGTACTGTAGTCCCCCCTGAAATCATTCCTTCATCTGTGGGTCTTAATATGTTATATTCTTCATGGGTAGGAAATATGGGCCAGACCAAACATTTAATAAATTTACTGACTGCCTATTAGGTGTTAATAAGCATTGTTGAAAAGTATTGGGAAGAATCAAAGAGAAAGACGTTGAAAAGGAGGAAAGAGATATTGAGAAATGATAAACTATAAGCTTTCAGGAATGAACGTACTGTAGCGCAGAAAAGCTCAGATGTGTCTGAAAATCATTTCAGCTGTAATGGACTACGATGTTACAAATGCTAATGTTTGCTTTATGAATGACAGGTAATTCAGGAGGAAAAAAACAAAACAAAAATAAAAACAAAGTGCCTGATATGAAATAGCTTTACCTGCAGAGGGAGGTACACATCATTCATAATGGGTAAGAATACACGTTTGCACAAAAATATTATGCAGGCTTGGGAATGACCCTTAGGTAAACAGTAGGGCAGATCTAGGCTGAGGGCAGGACATTTGATGTAAAGATCCTGGAAAAGGAGCTTTCATCATCATTAAGAATACGGATTCTTAAAAAATAAAAACTGGGGTTTCCCTGGTGGCGCAATGGTTGAGAGTCTGTCTGCCAATGCGGGGGACACGGGTTCGAGCCCTGGTCTGGGAAGATCCCACATGCCGCAGAGCAACTTGGCCCGTGAGCCACAACTCCTGAGCCTGCGCGTCCGGAGCCTGTGCTCCACAACAAGAGAGGCCGCGATAGTGAGAGGCCCGCGCACCGCGATGAAGAGTGGCCCCCGCTCGCCGCAACTAGAGAAAGCCCTCGCACAGAAACGAAGACCCAACACAGCTAAAAATAAAATAATAATAAAAAATAAAAATAAATAAAAATAAAAACTGGTGAAATATGATTAAGTCTAGAGTTTCGCTCATTACTAGTAATGCGCCAATGTTGGTTTCTTCGTTCTGACAAAAGTACCATGGTAATGGAAGATGCCAACATTAGGGGAAACTGAAACTAGGTAAGGGGTAGAGCTCCTGTAGGAACTCTCTGGACTATCATTGCTGCTTTTCTGTAAATCTAAAGTTATTCAAAAATAAAACATTTATTTAAAGAATAAGTCATTTTAGTACAGCTGAAGGTAAACAAAACCGCTTTTCTCAGGATTAAGAAGTTTGCTTGAATTTCAGTTAGACTCACACCAATTTAAGAGGGAAAAAGGCACAAAACTTGAGCTGCTATTAAGTTGATGCTCAAAATGTTTCAGAAATAAAGCCACAAAATTCCAGAATCCATACCCAGAAATTTTCTTTCAGTAACTCTATAGAGTGGGCTTCAGAGTTTTAATCACGTGAATTAAAATATTTATTGAGCACCTACTGTGATCCAGGCTCAGGTGTAAGGGTTCTCTGCCCAGATGGAGACTACATTCTAGTGGGAGGTAAGGAGGAACTCTAAACAATATGCAAAACAAATTAGATATTGTTAAAAGTTAAGGGCCTTCCCTGGTGGCGCAGTGGTTAAGAATCCGCCTGCCAATGCAGGGCACACAGGTTCAAGCCCTGGTCCGGGAAGATCCCACAAGCTGTGGAGCAACTAAGCCCATGTGCCACAACTACTGAGCCTGTGCTCTAGAGCCTGTGAGCCACAACTACTGAAGCCTGTGCGCCTACAGCCTGGGCTCTGCAACAAGAAGCCATCGCAATGTGAAGCCCGCACCCCAACAAAGAGTAGCCTCCGCTCACCGCAACTAGAGAAAGCTCGAGCGCAGCAACGAAGACCCAACGCAGCCAAAAATAAATCAAAAAAAAAAAAAAAAAGGTTAATAAGGGCTATTGAAAAAATCTAACAGTATAACAGGGTAAAGTGGGGCCGGAAAAGTCAGAGACTTAAAAATTACAATAAAAAATATCGTGGTTGGGCTTCCCTGGTGGCGCAGTGGCTGAGAGTGCGCCTGATGATGCAGGGGACACGGATTCATGCCCTGGTCCGGAAGGATCCCACATGCCACGGAGCGGCTGGGCCCGTGAGCCATGGCCGCTGAGCCTGCGCGTCCGGAGCCTGTGCTCCGCAATGGGAGAGGCCACAGCAGTGAGAGGCCCGCGTACCGCGAAAAAAAAAAAAAAAAATACTGTGCTTATAGATGATCTCCTTGAGAAGTAGCATTTGAGCAATTTGAACAACATATTCAAGTTGTGCAAATATAAGTGGGAATGGCAGACACTCTCTGTGGAGTTGGGAGAGGAGACACTTCTTTTTAAATGGAGAAATTCTCATAAGCCTCTCTTCCCTCCTCTCAACATTCACCTACCTACTTCAAAACTCTGAGGATATTATAATTTCATGAGAAAGTAGACCAATGAATAAGTTTACCACAAAGGATAGAGTAAAAGCTCTTTCATTAAAAAAAATGTTTTATATAGAAATTCAGAAGAAGTTTTCAGTTTTTCAAATTCATAGTAAAATAGAATACATAAAAGTATAGCACTTATGAAAAAAAAAAGCCACAAAGAAACATTTTGTGTACAGATCTTCAGGAAAATATACCCCCCAACAACAAAGATGAGATAGTAGATTCACACACATATTCAAAGCCAGACAATAAAATTTTATATCTGGTGCATTCAAATTGAAAGTCTAGTCTGTTTTTAGATTGAAGGTGGTGAAAGCACCAACGAGAATTGTGATGGTGACGAGACTTGGGGCTACATTATCTGGGAGATGAACTAAATGAAGATAGTTACAAAGAATGCATTTAAGGAAATACATTTTGAACCACTGCCATAGCAACAGAGTTCCTAGCTTCTCATGCATGAGCTACTTACTGTTTCTCTCTGAACATAAAAACACTACAAGGCACACACTCCGGGACCAACGCCACTCTCCTGAATAATTAAGAGTAGAGTTCCTAGAAAGACTCAGAGGAAGGTCCTTTGGCCCCCTGTAGGCCTGAGGAAGGGAGAACGAAGAAGGACTTTAACACTAAGTTAGCTGGGTAGCTAGCACCAGCTCCCCCCTGGAACCCAGGCCTATGCCTAGCCTCTCACTGAGTGTCTGTGTATTTGCCCCTGTTTAAAACCCTGCCTGATGTGTTGTTTTTCACAGGCTTTTTCCAGTTAAAACTCAGATTTTCATCTCACTTTCCTTCCTTTATGCCAGGTTATTTCTCAGCTTGGTGCTCACTTCTTATAGGGAGTCAGCTCAGAGCAGCTCCCCCTGCCCAGTTACTCCAAATGCCTCGTCTTGTTGATAACAATCATGCTGTTATAAAGCACCTGTCTCTGCCACATAATTGGGCTTTCTGTGGATCAAGGTGCAGTTCCTGAAGTATATATAGACGTCTCTGTCTATAAACCAGAAAGTAGACTAAATAGGGCTTTGTGATCTGACACCAGTGCTATAAGAAACATGTCTGAGTGGTTTTTTTATAAACTTTCTAAAATGATGGGGTTACCTATTTCCAATCTGCCCCATGACACTCAGCTTCCTGTGGGTGCCCCATAGCATTTCCTTACTGTGGGTACTCAGATGACGATGCTTACTGACTGTCTTGGGCCCTCTGAATGGTAAATTAGTTGTAAGCAGAGACTAGAAGAAAGGCTCTAAGATTTCCCACGGAGTGACTCAGCAAATATATGCTGAGCAAAGATCATAAAATGTTGGAGCTGGGTCCATACTTTTCAGAAAGAGATAAAGGCTTAGGGAAGGAAGAATTTTGCTTAAGGTAACAGTTTGGCCAATATTACAAACCTTTTTCTGATGTGTTTTGTTCCAGATTTAGCAGGTCCTCAGGGGCACAAGAATCGGCTATGAGGGAAAGGGAGCTGTGAGAAGCCTGGCTCCCGTGCCGCTCTAACACAGCTTCCAGTTCGGCCATTTCCTGCTGGATCTTTAGCAGGTTATCTTGCATGGTATCCCTCTGCTGCAGACACAAGAAACAACACCAAGAAAGTTATACTCCTTTAGAAACTTGCCAGAAATCAAGAACATGTTACACCAATTAATTTTACCACGGGACTTGAAATCACCTGGTATGGAATTATAAGTTCTGCCTGAGCACCTTTTTAAAAATTTATTTATTTATTTATCTATTTATTTATTTGTCTATGGCTGCGTTGGGTCTTCTTTGCTGCGCGTGGTCTTTCTTTAGTTGCGTTGAGCAGGGGCTACTCTTCCTTGTGGTGAGTGGGCTTCTCATTGTGGCAGCTTCTCTTGTTGCAGAGCACGGGCTCTAAGCGCGTGGGCTTCAGTAGTTGTGGCACGTGGGCTCAGTAGTTTTGGCACGTGGGCTCTGGAGCGCAGGCTCAGTCGTTGTGGTGCATGGGCTTAGTTGCTCTGCGGTATGCGGGATCTTCACGGACCAGGGCTCAAACCCGTGTCCCCTGCATTGGCAGGCAGATTCTTAACCACTGCGCCACCAGGAAAGCCCTGAGCACCTTTTAATCTGACCGTATTCATGCAATTAATGCCCATGAAATTATTTCAGAAAGATGTTAGAGGGGAAGAAAAAATTCCTCAAACTCTCCCAAATAGGCTTGTTTTATTGTGATGTCCTTTTGAAGTTGGTTATTTTCTTTCTTTTCTTTTCTTTTTTTTTTTTTTGTGGTACGTAGGCCTCTCACTGTTGTGGCCTCTCCCATTGTGGAGCACAGGCTCCGGACGCACAGGCCTATCGGCCATGGCTCACGGGCCCAGCCGCTCCGCGGCATGTGGGATCTTCCCGGACTGGGGCACAAACCCGTGTCCCCTGCATCGGCAGGCGGACTCTCAACCACTGCGCCACCAGGGAAGCCCCGGTTATTTTCTTTTAAAGCTAGGGAGTGACAAAATAACATACTCAAAACACTGTTGGTATTTAAAATTAGCATGATTCTGTTAACATCTTCCACAGGCTGCATTTCAAAAATTTGGTATTGTGGCACTCATAAGAGATTTGGGTTAGTCCATATAAAAATGTCTAATCTCTGGCTTGTGAGGTCTCTTCCTTTTCTGGGATTCTTTGAACATTTAGTTTCTAACAGAATAAGCAAAGAGCTAATTCATTAATTTATCTATTTATTCATTCAACAACTATTTGTTGACCACCTATTATGTGTTAGGCACTGGGGATACAGCCCTAGAATGGTGCTGCCATTCTAGATGGGGACGGGGTACCTAGAGATGGCTGCAGAGAAGAACCGGCTATATGGAAGGATCCAGCAGAAAGAGCCCTCAGAAAGCCTGTAAGGCCAGTTATTGTTTTCAATTCAAGATAATGGGCTCCTCTTGCTTATGAGGCTCCTGATGTTTATTTCTCCATATGAAGAAGAAATCTGCTAAGTCTAAGGCTTTTTTTGTTTTGTTTTGTTTTTTTAGTGTTTATTTATTTTTACTTGTTGACAGTTTGCTTTATTTATTTATTTATTTATGGCTGTGTTGGGTCTTCGTTTCTGTGCGAGGGCTTTCTCTAGTTGCGGCAAGCGGGGGCCACTCTTCATCGTGGTGCGTGGGCCTCTCACTATCGTGGCCTCTCTTGTTGCGGAGCACAGGCTCCAGACACGCAGGCTCAATAGTTGTGGCTCACGGGCCAAGTTGCTCTGCGGCATGTGGGATCTTCCCAGACCAGGGCTCGAACCCGTGTCCCCTGCATTGGCAGGCAGATTCTCAACCACTGCGCCACCAGGGAAGCCCAGTCTAAGGTTTTTGATAAGCGAAGTATTTTGTAAGTAAGGAGCTCTCCAAAATATACATTTCTTCATTACTTTTAGAAGGAGCATGTATGGTTGCCAGCAAACCCTGGGGAAACAGATTGTTTCACCCTGTGTCTTCTGATCCTCGCAAATGACTTTGCCCTCTGCTAAAAACAAGCCATCTACTTTCTCCTGTTCACAGTTTTTAGGAGGTTTTTATGACTGGGAAATGCATTCCCTGCTCCACTAAGGCTTCCACTGCACCCTGAGGCTGCTCTGCTGCCAATGTCCACAGCAGCACCATTGCCACCACGTGGTGTCTTGTGAGTAGTTCCATCACTGATCAAATCCTAGCCAAGGGCTCACCTCAGTAAATCTGGAATGAAACCAGGACACCTGATAAGCTTCAAGGAGCTCTATCAGTCACTACTGCCACAACCATCACATCTAACTTCTGCGGCCATTAAATAGGTAAGAAAATCAGAAAAGTAATGGGAGAATTATAGGTAGATAACTTTCCTTTGGGTTTTCCCAAAGCAGTTACTTTATAACTTGGACAAATTCCCCTGCAGGCAATTGGCCTGATACATTTGGGAGACTAAACCCAAATTGGTTACCAAGTTTTCTTGATTCTAATTCTTGTGTTTCTTGAATTAGCCCTACTTTTCTTTTCTATTCCCACTGTGCTACTCTGATATCTACTTTTAATACAGCTAAAGTTCCCTAAAAGCCATGTTCATCATGTCTCTTTTTTCCATTAGGAGCTTAGTTGTATACAACTGCTCATATAAAATGTTAACACTTTCTGAATACTGTATAATTATTACTCGTTATTGATCTCATGATAAATTCCAAATTCCCAAGCACAGCATTCAAAAGGGCCTTCACGGGCTTCGCTGGTGGCGCAGTGGTTAAGAATTCGCCTGCCAATGCAGGGGACATGGGTTCGAGCCCTGGTCCGGGAAGATCCCGCATGCCGCGGAGCAAGTAAGCCTGTGTGCCACAACTACTGAGCCTGCACTCTAGAGCCTGTGAGCCACAACTACTGAAGCCCGCGTGCCAGAACTACTGAAGCCCACATGCCTAGAGCCTGTGCTCTGCAAGGAGAGAAGCCACCGCAATGAGAAGCCCGCGCACCGCAACGAAGAGTAGCCCCCACTCGCCGCAACTAGAGAAAGCCCGCGCGCAGCAACGAAGACCCAACTCAGCCCAAAATCAGCCAGTCAATCAATCAAAAGGGCCTCCACACTCTAATCTTATCTCTTGTTTCTCCCCAAAACCACCATGCATGCCCTGTTTTCCAGTCACATGGGACCACTTTGTGTTTCCTGGTCATGATTTCACGCCTCTGTGCCTTTGCCTCGACTTACTGCCTCTCTTCTCTTTCCACCTGGAAAAAATTCTCATCTTTTAAGGTCCAGCTTGACTATCTCCTTCAGAAGTCCCCACCAGTAATACATCTCCTGTCAGGAACAGATGACCCCTCGGTGCTTCATTTATACTGCTGGTGCATTAGTGTACCGAAGTGGAATACCTGTTCCTCCTAGATGGATGGAATCCTTCCTTAATCATTTTTGTATCCCCAACACCCAGCAGGCAGTAAGCATTTAGTAAATGTTTAATGCAGAAATGAATTAATGAATAAATATAGTTAATCCGTCTTTGATAAAGAACAGATACTAATGATACCAAATTAGGATTTATCTCCTATATATGTCTCCCCAGTTCTGTATAAACAGACCTTGGGAAAAGATCCCACTTCAATCACTTTGCTTGTTGGAGCTACTCTAGATTTAAGTTAGCCCTGAAATCTGACTTTGGCTCTGTTTTGGGTAGATGCTTGATAAAAACAGGTTACAAAATGAATCTTGAACAAATAAGACATATATCTCTGGGAACAAGATCAGAAATATAGAAAACAAGGAGGTAGTTTATTGAATGTCAAATATCATACAATATGGCTAAGGCAGATGGAATCAGAAACCGAACACTACAACTCTAAAACACAAGGGATAAAAAGGTGAAAGTCATGTTGACAGAGCCCCAAATCCACACTGAGAAAGGATCATAGTAATTGCAAACAGAGAAAAGGCCTCCTAGGGAATCCCCTGGCGGTCTAGTGGTTAGGACTCTGCACTTCTGCCGCAGGAGGCACAGGTTCGATCCCTGGCTGGGGAACTAAGATCCTGCAAGCTGTGCAGCACAGGCAAAAAAGAAAAAAAAAAAAGAAAAGGACTCCAAAATCTTTTCATTAATTTAGTCACCATGGCAATCCTGCAGAAGTGGAGAATACAGGTGACAATTCAGGCACAGAACAGGCAGTGGTCTCAGAGGTTTCTTCCTGACTCCAGCAGGCTTCAGTCCTAGAGTGATTTGCTGTGTTGAAAACAGGCAGTAGAAGACAAGCCCTCTATCTATAGTCCTCACAGCAATGCCAAGACTCAGAAGTTTAGAACTGGATACTACCCAGTGTTGGCAAAGGTATAGGAAAATGGGAGCTACCAAGTACCACAGGGGCTGGAAGAGCACAGCTTGGTTCAGTCTTTCTAAAGGACAATTTAATAACATGTATCAAACAGAAAAATTCCAGTCCTAGGAATTTATACTAAGGAAGTCATTGGGGATGTGGGCAAATATCTAGCTATCAAGATAATACTACAGGGACTTCCCTAGTGGCACAGTGGATAAGACTCTGCACTTCCAATGCAGGGGGCCTGGGTTCGATCCCTCGTCAGAGAACTAGATCCCACATGCATGCCGCAAATAAGAGTTCGCACGCCACAACTAAGGAGCCCGTGTGCTGCAACTAAGGAGCCGGAGAGCTGCAACTAAGGAGACCGCCTGCTGCAACTAAGACCCAGTGCAACCAAATAAATAAATAATGTTTTTAAAAGATAATAATACAGTGCTGTACATGATAGCAAACTGTGTCTCTTGCCCTGAAACCCTCATATTCAGCAATAGGTTGAATAAATCATGGTGTACACAAGGAAAGAATACTATATAGTAGTTAAAAATAAATTCATTGAAGAAAATTTAGTGACAGAGTAAAAACAATGTAAGTATGTAGAGTACCATCTGAATGTTTTTTAAAGATAAGGTATACACACACACACACACCACTGTGTACAACAGGAAGAAGAAAGAATATATACCAATAAGTTAATAGTAATGATTTTTAATGCATAGAATTTAATTTTAAAAATAATTAATACAAGTTCATGGTATAAAATTCAAGGCACAAAAGGATATTCAGAGAAAAGTAAGGCTTCCTCCTTCTCTTTCTCCCAATCATCTATTTCCCCACCTGAAGGCAACAACTATTACCTATCTTTTGTATATCATACCAGAGATAAATGTTAATATTTACCAAACCAATCTCTCTCTTTTTTTTTTGTTTTAAGTTTTGGCTGCGTTGGGTCTTAGTTGGGGCATGCAGGATCTTTCATTGTGGCAAGTGGGCTCTCTAGCTGTGGTGCACAAGCTCAGTGGTAGCGGCGCACAGGCTTAGTTGCCCTGCGGCATGTGGGATCTTAGTTCCCCAACAGGGATGGAACCCGTGCCCCTGCAGTGGAAGCACGGAGTCTTAACCACTGGACTGTCAGGGATGATTTTTATTTATCTGTATTTTCTAAGTTTTTTATGATGCACATATACAATATTATAAGACTTTCGGTTTTTCTCAGTTTTATCTAATCTGGCATTTCAGGAAGTTCAGAAAAAAATGTCATTTTTTGCTAGCAGCGGAAGGTGTATTTAAGGTTTAGGTGAGAAAAAGAAGTCATGGCAGGATGATTCAAGGTGGTCCAGATATCTCCGTTTTAAGAATGTACATACTATAGTTCAGAGATGATAAGTAAATTGCCTAGAGTAACACAGCCAGGTACAGAACTCTCACCAATATTACCACCAGCAACCACTGTGTCCATATTCTAAAAAAATAAGTTGAGGGTCTTCCCTGGTGGTCCAGTGGTTAAGACTCTGCGCTCCCGATGCAGGGGGCCCGGTTTGATCCCTGGTCAGGGAACTAGATCCCGCATGCTGCAACTAAAAAATCCCACATGGCACAACCTGGCGCAGCGGAAAGAAGGAAGGAAGGAAGGAAGGGAGAAAAAAGAGCTGAATGAGCCTGAAGTTTTGAATGTGAGAACTTAGAAAATCTGGGTGCCACTCCTGCAAAATAAAAATTAGGAGACAGAGCCAGGTTCTGTGAGGAATATGATGTTAACTTTTAGATGCTGTGGTAGAGAATGCTTTTCCTAGGAGACTATTCTGCCTGGAGTACTGAAATACTCGTGTTACCAAATGCTGTCGATATGACAAAGCTGTTACCCCCCTCACAAGTCACCAAAATATGGGATATTGACCACTAGGAACAAGAAGTAAAATTGTGTACCTTTTAAAGAAAAAAGATGACTTACGGGCACTGAGGAACAAATAACTATACGATTTAAAAAGAAAAAACAAAAAGAAGTATCCACCAAACAGTGAAAGGCTAGATAGTGTCTAACAGGAAGAGAACTCTAGGTGTCAGTTTGGTACTGAGAAGAAACACACCCCTCTATTTGATAGAGTAGTGCTTTCATATATGTTTTTGCTATAGGGCAAATGGGTTTTGAAGGTTTCACTTATTCATTAAATTCAGTATTTAGTGTTCTGCAGTGAGCATGTTGGTACGTACGTGTGAGTATGTGTGTGTATGAAATAGGAGGTAATGTGTTCCATCTCGGTGCTTACAATCCAATTTGAGGAGAAAAGGTCCCCCACACAACTGTTACACCGTTAATTCTAAGAGGTGATATAAGCAAATGTAAGAACGCGGGATGCATAGCACTGAGACCACCACACACACATCCCCATGTGCTTTTTACCTGAGTGGTTAAGATATCACTCTGAGAGGACAGCCCCAAACAGTCTTCAGAGAGGCTTGTTTCACTCTCATACTCGGATGCTGCTTCACCTTAAATGATAAGAAAAATAGAGATTCAGATGTAAAAACAGACAGGCAATACTCCCACTTGCAGTACCTGTTTCTTCTCATTGACAGGACAAACTTCACTTTCATGTCACACAACATGATTATACTCTTTGTTTGGGGACACTGGATTTCCTCTCAGGAATCGTAAGGATGAAAACCAGAAGCAAGTCCACCAATAATGAGGGCATTAAATCTCATTCAAATAGAAAAGATGTTCTAGCTGAGTAAAGGACTTTTGAGGAAAAGCACCTTGGGAGGAACATGTTTAAAGTTTAAGAAGCAGTTACTTTCGTTGTACTTGGAAACTCGTAAAATGTGCTCCCCCAAAGGCATAAACATTTAGCTCATTTCTATAAAATAGACGGGGGCAAACACAAAAACCTGGTTCCAATACCTAAGTCTGAATCCACACTCTGCTCTTCTTGGCGATTATCCTCTTCCAAGCCAGTTTCCCTCTCATCATCATCTGAAACCAATTCCTTGTCACTCAGAACTTCTTGGTTTTCAGACTGATGCCCCACTTGTTTGGAAAGAGGATCCAACATCAATAAAGGATCCTGGGTGTTAGTATTAGCGGTGAAGTCTTCCACTGCACTGCACCGTGAAGAAAATAAGCTATCAGAACATCTCACTTCCTCATGAAGGTGATGTTCCTGGGATGCCTTTGCCGATGTTACCTGGTCACTGCAGTCATTTAAGCTATTCTTCAATGATATTAGGTTCTCTTTTGTTTCCTTAGATAGACCCTCTGTGGCAACAGCATTATGTCTGGTAGATGGAGACAGTGTATTGGTGGTTACTTTACCAAGTAAGTGTTGGAAGCAGGGAAGCTCTTCATCCTCACTAGACACATTCTCTTCTGAGGACTCAGCCCCTCTTTCGTGACCCTGAGCCAAACATGTATGATGGGCTAAAGGGCCAGGGCTCCTTCTGAATTCTCCTTTTTGGACACTTTGGCTAAAAACAGCAGATCTTTCCTTAATGTCACTTTCAGCAAAGTTGCTATTTTCCTTTATTTTGTCATCACTTAACAAATCATCAGGTGTCTCAGAACAAACCTGAGAAGCCTGGCTTCTTCCCATAGGTTGTTCTAGGTTATCTGAAATTGGACATGGGGAGAAATCTGCATTAACGGCCTGAAATGTGCCTTCATTTTCTCCTTGCCTTTTTATTTCAGGAAGTTGACAGTTACTTACAGGAAGACTTTGCTTATAGACTTCGGGTTGCATAAGACCTAATCTGAGCAAAGCACTTAATTTAGGTCCTCTGTTTCTATCTAGTTTTGCTTGAATGTTTTCACCACTGGAACCTACTTCATTACTACTGGAACCTACTTCATTACTACTGGAACCTACTTCATTAATACTGCTTGAGCTGACTTCTTTAAAAGTGCTTTCTCGAATGTTATTTTGGCTGATTGTGCTCACTGTACTTTGAATGGTGCTCTCGTTTTCCACTGCTCTTTCAGGTGACATTACAGGCTCCTCAAACTTTTCCTCTGACAGGTTTTTCTTACACATAGTTTTAACAGATGACCTGATGGGAGAAAGTGATGGTATAAGATATGGGTTTTGTGAAATCCCATGTTTATTTGCAATAATGAGCTCAGTTTTGTTGCCTCTGAACTGTGATGACTGACAAAGCCTAGTTACTCTTTTTGCGCTATGTTTGGCATGATCGCTCGGCTTCTTATCTTTTTGATCAGCCACAGGGAAGTCCACAGTTGTATTAGTTGCCCGCACATGCTTGATTTTAGACTCACTCTTTCCCTGATTTTCTTCTTTTTGTCTGCATTCAAGAGGGACTGTTGGACTTTGTTCCCTTAAGGACCCAGGGTGGGCACAGACTGTTGCACGTTCCTTTTCTGGATTTTCTGGATTTGAAAACAGAGCAAACGTCTGACGCTTTGAAACCTTGAACATATTCTGCAAATACTGCGTATCAAGTTCACTATCTTCCATTTCTATGCTCGCCTTCTCAATGTGGTTAACGTCATGTCCCAGTGGATCCTGAAAGTCCTCTGTGTCGTTCCTAATATCTTTAGAACAACCAGGGATAAGTTCCTTGGGGCTTTCAATTGCTGCACACAGACCCACATGTTGATTTGGTGCTGTCTTTGTCTTCCCTAGGGTGTCAGCTTCCAATAATGAGATACTATCCTGAGTGCCATAATCAGTATCAGGTACCAAGGAAATACTGGTACTCTCTACAGATCTTTCAATTTGCAAACCTTTTCCTCCACTTAATGTCAGATCTTTGGGGTCTTTGGTACTATTCGACACTTGAATTGTTCCTAGGCTCTCCTCTCTTTGAAGGCTAGGATGAACAAA
This sequence comes from Mesoplodon mirus, assembly GCF_964341445.2. NCBI lineage: Eukaryota > Metazoa > Chordata > Mammalia > Artiodactyla > Ziphiidae > Mesoplodon > Mesoplodon mirus. Next base: position 6,427,647 of record NC_138994.1, read on the forward strand.
CTCTTGAAGTTTATTAGAACTGGAACAGTGAGTTAAAAAAACAGGTATGTTTGTTAAATTTAGTTCTGGATAAGTGTCACTGGCAAGTCTTTTATTTATTTGTTCGTGTGGCTTGTTACTCTTCTTGGCTCCAGTTGTAGGTTCTTTATCTCCCGTGAATTGAAGCTTTTTGCCGTGCCTGACTGGCATTTGGCTGGAATGTTTTTTCTGCATCTCTTCACTGCTAGAAAAACTATCAATTTGTAGTTCAGTATGAGTAGGTGGGCTTGGGTTTCTACTGACTACTACTAGTTCAAGTGCATGAATCTTCCTGGTAGAAGACTTCCTCCTCAACCTATTTTTAGGTGCTTTTGAACTATGGATATTCAATTCTAGTTCCATATTCCTTATACTGCTGCTTATAGGTTCAGCCTTAGTTCTGAAAGCAGATTCTTTTTCCAATGACTCTGTTAGGTTAGCATTTTTCTCTTTCTGAACATAACCACCTTTCATTTCAGTCTCATGACCATTACTAGTAATATTCATCCCACGACCATTCTGCTCTGTTTGGTCAGTTCCCTCAATTATTTTTTCAGGAGTCTTTGGAATAACTGGCAAATCGACTTTCTTGATAAAATCCTCAGGATGAAGGCCTGATGTACTTCTCCTTTTACGCTTTAGTTTATTTGTGAGGGGGTGCTCTTGTGTTATCTGAGGTTCTACAGTAGATGCTCCTATAATTAGATCTTCAGCTATGCGGCTCAAGTTACGGAGGCTCGCCTTCCTCTGATAGGTTTTCCCAAATATTTTATCTTCAATATTATTCTCTACTGGTTTGGAGTGGACTCTTTCACTTTCACGTATTAAAGCACCATGAGGATCACTAGCCATTAAGTCTATTTTCTCTGAAGAACCCACATATCCATCAACTTCCTTTGGAACTTCCACTGCACGAGCTACTTCAGTGTTTGATTCAAATCTCCCATCACGTGAGTCGTTAGAAGTTAACATTTCATCACTTCTGGAAAACCATTCATTAACTTTCTGTATGCTACTATTCACTGTTATCCAAGGAAACTCTTGGGAATCTCTAGGACTGTCAGAGCATGCAGGTTTCTGCTTATTCAGTTCTTGTCTCCCATATAGGGGATCAGCATTCAGAACCACCTTTTTCTCTGTACTGGGAGTCTGCCTATCATTACATGTGTCCTTACTTTCAGCCCATCTGCTCTGTTGGCTCTTTGCTAAGACAGGCTGTTTGCTTTTATTACAGAATTCAGCCTTTTCTACATTCATTCTGTCTTTAGTGAGTAATAAACTGCTGTTTTCATGCTGTAATGAGCTGGCATGAGTATCTGTGCCACATGGCTCCACATGCAAGTTTGAAACAAAAATACCCTGATACTTTTCTGGATGCTTCTCAGTTTCATGCTTCCCAGTGGTGGTCAAATCTTTATTACTGAATTGATGATGTTCAACCTTTGTTATGTCCTTCTCAGAAAACTCACAAGCAGCTAGAAAAAAAAAAAACAAAAAACCCAAGGTGTTTAAAAACGGAATTATTATGAAAAAAATATGTACTTAATACAACTTTGTTGAGGGGGAATGAAGGAACTGGCTATTCTTAGAGAAACCTCAACTATCAAGTATACTGAAGATGTAGCTCATACTCTTCTGCTTAATTCCTATTTATCTAGATTCTCATTATTTCCACTCAAAATAGAATTTTAATTTCAGAATTCTCCCTACTCATAAACCATACCTCCTATTTCGCTAAACTCTAACAGTGAATTAAAAGCACAGTTTGAGACTCACAGACATGGAGAACAGACATGTGGTTGATAAGGGGGAGGGAAGGGTGGGGAGAGATGAAGGGGGAGTTTGGGGTTAGCAGATGCAAACTAGTATATATAGAATGGATAAATAATGAGATCCTACTGTATAGCACAGGGAACTATATTCAATATCCTGTGATAAACCATAATGGAAAATATTACAAAACATGTATATATGTGTAAAACTGAATCACTTTGCTCTACAGCAGAAATTAACACAATATTGTAAATCAACTCTACTTCAATCAAAAAAAAATGCACAGTTTGGGCGTCAGACATATAGTGCTTCTGTTCTATCTTCAGACTCATACTCCCTCTATCTAAATACCAGTATGCAAAGTATGAAATAAAAACACAGCAGTTAAAAGTAAAGGCAACATGGGCTTCCCTGGTGGCACAGTGGTTGAGAGTCCGCCTGCCGATGCAGGGGACGCGGGTTCGTGCCCCGGTCCGGGAAGATCCCACATGCCGCGGAGCAGCTGGGCCCGTGAGCCATGGCCACTGAGCCTGCGCGTCCGGAGCCTGTGCTCCACAACGGGAGAGGCCACAACAGTGAGAGGCCCGCGTACCGCAAAAAAAAAAAAAAAAAAAAAAAAAAAAAGTAAAGGCAACAACCAATTACGTAGGGTACTATTATAACCATATCAGTCTAGTGCCATTGTCAGGCTGTACCATGACATCTGAGAAAGAACGATATTCTAACTCTGCCAAGAAATGTTGTGCAATATAAACGTCCCAAATGGTTCTTCAGAATAATCTAATTACAGTACCACAACTACCTATTCTTTCTTTAGTGCTTGTTAAGTTGGAAGACTTGCCATTACCCTTTTTTGCAGGATTCAAACTGGCTTCAGCCTTGGCTCCTTGAGGGGTGATTTCTAACAATTCATGGTCTCTTACACTATAGGGAAAAGACAGAAGCCTTAGTGAGAAACAGTAGTTTATATGCGCAAATAGTTGTCACATGATCAAGTATTTTAGCTCCTCTAGGTAGGGTTGCAATAAGGGTGATCAATCTGATTCACTTTTTGAAATCTGCGCTCTCCTTTGGTAACTTCTAGTCAAAATGAAATGGTCAAAGACTGAGAACATACAGTCACAAAAATCACAGCAGTAGTATAGAACATTGCTTTATGGACATACAAATGAGAACTAAAACTTAAATGATGGCCAAATAATAGCTAAAAGATAGTAAAGAGAAAACCAACAAAACTTAAAATATATCTTAATGAGAATACAAGTACAAAGTTATCTAAACAAAGGGAGCACTGGGATGGAACAGACATTCCAATAGAATGCAAAAGCTACCACTTTGCAGCACTGACTTCTGTGCTTCTTTTCAGGCTAAAAACCATTTTCTCCCAATTGAGAGATCAGGAAAAAGTCATTTGCAAACAAAATCTGATTGGCAATGACACCATCACAGATCTTAGGGTCAAGCAATAATTCCTAACGAAAGCAATTTGACAACCCAGTTGGGGGCTGCTTGTAGATTATGGTTTAATTTATGTAGACAAAGTTTGAGTTACAGACGGAATTAAGGAACAGAGGAAGGAAAGAATTGAAAACTGAGTACTCTAATGTTTTCAACAGCCACAATTATCATTGAGTGAACACTACCATACACGAGGAACTAAGCTAGGGCACAACCATCTGCTGGAAGCAAGTCTGTGCATAGTTCTTCTGTTACCTTAAACTCTTTCAAACTCTTTACTAAGAAACCAACCAACGAAGCAAAAAGGATACTTTCTGGACTTCCCTGGCGGCGCAGTGGTTAAGAATCCGCCTGCCAATGCAGGGGACACGGGTTCGAGCCCTGGTCCGGGAAGATCCCACATGCCGCTGAGCAGCTAAGCCTGTGTGCCACAACTGTTGAGTCTGTGCTCTAGAGCCTGCGAGCCACAACTACTGAACCTGTATGCCACAACTACTGAAGCCCGCGCACCTAGAGCCCGTGCTCTGCAACAAGAGAAGCCACCGCCATGAGAAGCCCACGCACTGCACTGAAGAGTAGCCTCCGCTTGCAGCAACTAGAGAAAGTCCGCATGCAGCAACGAAGAACCAATGCAACCAAAAACAAATAAATAAATATTTTTTAAAAGGATATTTTCTCAGCTATAAAATGAGGAGATTAAAGTAGATGGTCTTTAAGGTCTATTCCAATGCCATGATTCTAACCTAAAGAAATACCAATCCTTAATATTAGCTAGATACAAAAATGCCAGCTTCATAGAAAAAGGCTCTCTTTGACTCACCTGAAATAACTGGCCTTAGTAATTGTATCTTCAGAAGAATCAGATCCTAAAAAAATTCCCCAAATACCCCCAAATAACAAATCAATAAAAGGATTTTTATTGAAAGGGTTAAACTCAAAAAATACACTTGTTGCAAAACATATCTTCAAGAAATATTTACTGAGCACCCACTACATGGCAGACACAATGATACATACATATGATACATACATGACAATGATACGTATGTCAGGCAATACAGAGAAGTGGTCATAAGCACAGGTTTGAATCATGACTCTGTCACTTACTAGCTTTACGACCTTGGCAAAATTTCTTAACCTCTCTGTGCCTTAATTCCCTCATCTGTAAAATAAGTATAATAGTAGTAATCATCTCAGGTTTGTCATGCATCTTAAATGAGTTACACAAGTAAAACACACCAGTGTGTGCACTACAGTAGGTGCTCCTAAATATTCTCTATTATAATTATTTTGATTATTTTTATGAGGCAATACCTGTTGTCTAGGAACTTATGATCTTAAAAGGGGAAAAGACAAAAGAAATTTCGAAAGAATATGATAAGTGCTATGTCAAACATTAGTGCTTGGGAGCTCAAAGGAGGGCCGTTCTTTCCAATTATAAATATACTCTAAAGGATAAGACATAGAGAGACCTGTTTGAACTGAGCTCAGCTGTTCTTAAAAGTCTTTCTAGTCTAGTACAAGTTATCTTAGATCCCTCCAATGCTGTAGCCCACTCATCACATTCTTCCTTAGCCCTACTCTCCATATTTCCAAAGTATATTTACACATACTTATAACCAGACATCCTTTCTTTTGCTCTCTTTACAAAGGAAGGTTCTTTAAGGTGAGACCTGCATCTTTTACATTATTTATAACACATCATAAGGCTAGTAAAATTATTTTACTTTCACTTCCTAGAGCTCCCTGCCACTGTGTAAATTGTGACCAAGGTTTTTGGTAAAACTCTTAGACAAGGAATCCAGCAACTATTATTCTAAACTTACAAAATCTGAGACTCTTACCCAAGTCAATGTAGACGGACTTATTCTGAGGTTGTATCTGCTGCTTTGTCCTCAGAGATCTCACAATTCCAAGGTCAGAGAGCTGGACACTAAGACTGGTTTCCTGCTAAGCAGTAAAGAATGATCAACAAATTGTTGGCCAGTCCTGTGCTTTTTTTTTTTCTTAACAGAAACTCAAAGCCATGGACAAAACAAATAGATCATTATCAATTAGCTAACATTTATGACACCTCAAAAAAAACACTTCGCAGACTACACACCAGAATGTATGAGTTTTGTGTGCTTTGAATACTTTTCCCCTCTCTCTGCTGTTCTAAATTTTTCTAAAATAAATATGTATTATCTGTGTAATATTTTTAAAGATAAGGAAAGCATTTTTTCTTCTTTTTGGTTTTGTTTTTGTCTTTCTTTTTTCATTATTTATTTATTTATTTATTTTTGGCTGCATTGGGTCTTCGTTGCTGCACTCGGGCTTTCACTAGTTACGGCGAGCGGGGGCTACACGGGCTACTCTTCATTGCATGTGCAGGCTTCTCATTGTGGTGGCTTCTGTTGAGGAGCACGGGCTCTACGTGCGGGGGCTTCAGTAGTTGCGGCATGTGGGCTCAGTAGTTGTGGCACACAGGCTCAGTAGTTGTGGCTCATGGGCTCTAGAGAGCAGGCTCAGTAGTGGTACACCAACTTAGCTGCTCCATGGCATGTGGGATCTTCCCGGACCAGGGCTCAAAACCGTGTCCCCTGCGTTGGCAGGTGGGTTCTTAACCACCGCACCACCAGGGAAGCCCCAAAGTAAATTTTTAAAAAGGATAAATGAAAATAAAGAAAACCCAGCAAGCCTAAGAATATTCAGTACAGGAGAGAATATTTAGAAACGGGACCTTGCTCTGATGAAGCTTTCCTTCTTCTTTTTAAGCCCTTCAACATCTACCGAAAAATGAATGCTGGTACTATGAGAACTATTTTTTTTTAATTTATTTATTTATTTATTTATTTTTGGCTGCGTTGGGTCTTTGCTGCACATGGGCTTTCTTTAGTTGTGGTGAGCGGGGGCCACTCTTCGCTGTGGTGCGCTGGCTCCTCTTTGCAGTGGCTTCTCCTGTTGCAGAGCACAGGCTCTAGGCTTGCGGGCTCTAGAGTGCAGGCTCAGTAGTTGTGGCTCACTGGCTTAGTTGCTCCGTGGCATGTGGGATCTTCCTGGACCGGGGCTCGAACCCATGTCCCCTGCATTGACAGGCAGACTCATACCCACTGCGCCACCAGGGAAACCAGAGAACTATTATTTTTAAGATCTTCATTATTCATTCACATATGAATAACAACAGTGCAAATCTCTGCATTTTCTTTGACAATTACACTTTTAACTTGAAGCAATTTTCAAATGTTAAAAATCGATCTTTTTTTCCAGGCAACTTTTCAGAGGAAATAAAATAGAAGATAAATTTCCTTGTCCCTGGAGAACTGCCATAAGATGGTTATTTTAAAAACTAGCAAGCTGACCATCAGTGTCCTTGTGTCTATCTTAGACAGATATGAACAAAAATATGTTCATCAGAATGAACAAAGCACTAAAACCGGGGACCTTCTCTCGTCTCCTCTAACTCTTGTTTGGCCACTTAATTTACCATCTTCCCTTGTTTACTGACTTTTTATGTAAATCCATAAGCATATAGCACACTCACCAACTCACAGTGCTCAGTAAAGAGATGTTATCAGAATACACAAAAATGGCCTTACCAAGGTAGGATTTTCAGGTTCACTCTGTTGAAGTCTTTTGGCCCGGTTTCGGTAGCCCATAGTTTGAATGATAGAAACTTCCTCCTTTAGATGCTCAGGAGAGTTATTTTCCTTTTTTGAAAAGTTATAACTGTTTGCGACTGTGAATTACAAAGGAAAACATTATTTTTGCAGTTAGAAAAAAATGTATTAATTGTAAGCAAAGAACCAAGAGAAAGCCTGTGTATGCTCTTCGTTGTACAATATTAAAACAATGCATTAAAGGTTGCCTATACTTTTTTAAAAAATGAACTTCAGAAGTTCTACTCCTAGGAAACGAACACACAGACCAAAGTTATTTCTACTCCTTTATTTCCCACCTTAATACTAACAAATTTGCCTATTAATACCATATTTCACTGAAACTAAAATACCAGTGATATAAAATGCACCATTATTTTCTGTACCACTAAGAAAGAAAACACTAAATTAAACAATGACACACCATTGATGGTAAATTGCTCCCAATTTTGGAGATGTGCAAATAAAAAACGTGCATCTTAGTATGGATAAAATAAGGTGTGAGACCAGTGGGAATGATTTAAAAAATAGATTACAGGGGCTTCCCTGGTGGCGCAGTGGTTGAGAGTCCGCCTGCCGATGCAGGGGACACGGGTTCGTGCCCCGGTCCGGGAAGATCCCACATGCCGCAGAGCGGCTGGGCCCGTGAGCCGTGGACGCTGAGCCTGCGGGTCCAGAGCCTGTGCTCCGCAACAGAAGAGGCCACAACAGTGAGAGGCCCGCGTACCGCAAATTTAAAAAAAAAAAAGATTACAGATAAAGAGCTAAAGTTAACCTAGACCAAAAGGTCTTACCACATATTCATATAAAATAATTCCACAAACTTCCATTTTAATAGATGGCCACTTGAGCATTGGCCCCTGGGGTCATGCAACACTTACTCTGCAATCCTGTGTCAAGCTCAAAAGCATGAATAATCTTCAATAGCTCTTCAACAAGCTGACTAAATCTTGTACTTTCTTGTAGGCTTCTGAAAGTAAATTGTTTGAAAGACACACTTAGCAAGTGATTACCAACTTTTGAAGGACACTAAAATAAGGAAAGACATGTAAACAAATAAAAAAAGAAGTAGCAACAGTTAAAAAAATAACTATATGAAAAGAACAGAGCTATTAGTGACATTTCACTAATCAAAACATCATTGACAGCAGAATAAACCACATAGCATATTGATTGTTTTTATAATTTGTTTTGGCCATTCAAACTTACCAAAAGCCTATAACTATCTAAAATAATAGTACTTTGAATCCACAGTAGATATAAATCCATTGCATTGAGAACTTATTATTCTTAACATCTGAATCGCATCCACCCAAACTGCCACTTCTAGCTCTCAGGGATTTCTGCCTAATCATGATTACATTATTTCAAAATCACAGACAGATAACAATGTCCAAAGAGAGATTTTGGTTTAGGACAGTTGTAGGACAATATAATTTATTTATTCATTGACATATCTGAGTGACTACTATGTGTCAAACATTGGAAAAACAGTGTTGACTGAGACAGACAAAGCCAGTGCCCTAATAGAGCTTACATCCTGGCCAGAGGGACACACAATATATAAATGCATTGCATATGTGTGTGTGTAAATAAGTAGAAATATACGCAAGGAAGAAAAATAAAAGCAGGATCAGGACAATGGGGTCAGGGTGGTACAGTCCTATATTAGATAAGGCTGCAAGTTCTTGCATCATATAGAAGGATTAGAAAAAGGCAATGAATTGCTAGTACCTGTATAAGGCAGATGTACTGTAAAATTTTCAGAAAAATGACTTGAGAAATAATTTACCCTGTCAGCTAAACACGCTTTTTAATATATTTTTCTACTGATGAGTGGTTTGATAGGAATACCAGCTATGTTATTAAGGAATTTCTACTTTTTCCTGTTGTTGTCACTTCCAACCTCCCAACTACCCAAATTATATACCTTCTGGTTATATCATTCTTACACAAAGGACACTGTGAAGGTCCTTTCTTCTGGTTGAGAAGTTTCAGCATACAAAATCTGTAAATTTTAAAGAATGAAAAGAACAACTCAAGTTACATTTTTTTTTTTGCAGAGAGAATATTCAAAAAGCAAATAGCCATGAAAAGATAATCTCACAACTGCCCTTAAGAGCCATTTTAAAGATAATGGCAGGTGAATTACAACCAGTGGCCTTCTTTAATTCTTTTTAGATGCTGTATAATCAGAAAACAAACTATATAAGCAAAGATCTATGAAAACTGAACTTACATGCATATGGCTTACTGTTATGATCAAATAAAACTTATTAAAAGTTAATATGGCATATTTAATGATATACTCATAATTATTTCATGCTGCATAATCAGACATAAATGATAAGTGGTTCAAGTAAAATGATTATAATTAGTTTTAAAACTCAGCACCTCAATACAAAAGTTACAGTAATCAAGACACCATGGTACTAGCATAAGGATAAACATATACATAAATGGAATAGAATGAGAGTACAAACATACATCTATGCTACTGCTGATTTTCAACAGTAGCACCAAGACAATTAAATGGAAAAGGAATAATCTTATCAACAAATAGTGCTGGGACAGCTAGATATCCACATGCAAAAAAATGAAGATAGACTCCTACCTCACACAATACAGAAAAATTAACTCAAAATGGATCACAGAACTAAATGTAAGAACTAAAACTATAAATATTTGTGACCATGGGTTAAGCAATGATTTCATAAATAAATAAATGGCAAAAACACAAGCAACCAAAGAAAAAATGGGTACACTAGACTACATCAAACTTAAAAACTTTGGTGTTACAAATAATACTATGAAGAAAGCGAAGGGACAATCCATAGAATGAGAGAAAATATCTGTTAATCACATATCTGATAAGGGACTTGTATCCAGAATATATGAAGAACTCTTAAAATTCAATAAAAAAAGAAATAACCCAATTAAAAAATGGGCAAAGGATATGAAGAACTATTTTTTCCAAAGGAGATATACAAATGGTCAATAAGCACATGAAAAGATGCTCGATATCATTAGTCATTAGGAAAAAGGAAATCAAAGCCACAATGAGATGCCACTTTATGCCCACTATGATGGCCCTAATTAAAAAGACAGATAATAAGTATTGGCGAAGATGTGGAGCAACTGAAATCCTCATTCATTGCTGGTGGAAATATAAAACAATGCAGTCACTTCGGAAAACTGTTTGGCAGTTCCTCAAGATGTTAAACAAAGAGTTACCATAAGACTCTGCAATTCTACTCCTAGGTTTCTTTCCAGGAGAAATGAAAACATAAGTCCACATAAAACTTGTACACAGGACTTCTTCCCTGGTGGCACAGTGGTTGAGAATCCGCCTGCCGATGCAGGGGACACGGGTTTGAGCCCTGGTCCAGGAAGATCCCACGTGCCACAGAGCAACTAAGCCCGTGCGCCACAACTACTGAGCCCGCATGCCACACTACTGAAGCCCGTGCGCCTAGAGCCCATGCTCCGCAACGAGAAGCCACCGCAATGAGAAGCCCGTGCACCGCAACGAAGAGTAGCCCCCCGCTCACCACAACTAGAGAAAGCCCACGCACAGCAACGAAGACCCAACGCAGCCATAAATAAATAAATAAATAAATAAATAAAATACAAAACAAAACAAAACCCCTCAAGGCTGGAAGAAAACATGCTCCTTTTTATATTCACAATGCCCAACAGAGTATCTGGCATAACCAAGCTGCCCACTAGACATCTAAGGAATGAAGGAGGCTCATTCAGGGTTTTAGAATGGCTTTGGATAAAGAACAATTTTCTTCTTTGTCTCAGACGCTGAATATGGCTAAGAAGACTTGAAAATCATATGCAACATGTTCAGAGTCAGCTTCCTTTTTTTTAAAATAAAGATTTTAACATTTATTTATTTAGGCTGCGCCGGGTCTTAGCTGCAGCATGCGGGCTTCTTAGCTGCGGCATGCTGACTCTTAGTTGTGGCATGCGGACTCTTAGTTCTAGAATGCATGAGGGATTCTAGTTCCCCAACCAGGGATCAAACCCGGGCCCCCTGCATTGGAAGCACTGAGTTTTACCCACTGAACCACCAGGGAAGTCCTGAGTCAGCTTTCTTAAGAAAGGAAAATACTGCTCCCATTGGCTGGTGGTGTCCATAAAGATCAACGTTCCCATAGGAAGAAGACAAAAGAAGACTCAAGAGAGGTAGAATGGAAAAAAGGGAAGAGAGCAGAAGTAGCTGTGGTGATGATTATTAAAAGCAGTGATTCACTGATACAACCAGTATTTACTACATGTGCAGTATTGTTCTAGATGCAAGAAATTCAGTGGAAAAGGAAAACAAAATCCCTGCTATTATAAAGGACATAATATTATGGCGAGGGAGGTGACTGGGGAAGGGAGTAGAGAAGATTCCGACATTGAAGAGAGCCAGGAAAGAAGATTTAGGGAGCTGAAAAGGCAGTGGGAATGGTGAGCCAAAGATTTAGGGAGCTGAAAAGGCAGTGGGAATGGTGAGCCAGCAGACACTTAGAGAGCACTTTTTACTGGCCAGGTCCTTTAACATGCATTGCTCTCTCTCAGTCTATACAACCCTGAAGTATTATCTTCATTTTACAGTAGAGACTTGTCCCAGATCATACAGTAATCAAGTAAGTGGTAAAGGTGATACTCGATCTAGGATTGAACTGTAGCAAAGCCCATGGTTTTTCCACCAGAGAAAGTAAATGTAGGTAGGTTTGGTCAAGGAGACCCAGGGGTCCTTCTTCACTTGTATAGTTGCTTGAACTACCACATTGCACTTGACAACAATTCTATAGTTTAGGGGACAGGGGTATCAAAAAGCTACCTGCTCTGTATATAAAGCCCATTTAAACTTTTATTTATTTATTTGGCGGTGCTGGGCCTTAGTTGTGGCATGGGGGATCTTCATTGCCGTGTGTGGGACCTCTGTTGCGGCATGTGGTATCTTTAGTTGCGGCATGCGGGAGGCATGCGGGATCTAGTTCCCCGACCAGGGATCGAAACTGGGCCCCCTGCATTGGGAACACAGAGTCCTAACCACTGGACCCAGGGAAGTCCCATAAAGTCCATTTAAAGAGCCACAAAATAGAGGCTACCACTCCTTGAGAAGATGCAAATACTACCTGCACTCTACCATAATGGCTCTAGGAGGCATCAATGCATCACACTGGCAAATGGTACAATTCAACAATTCAGAGTAGAGGTAGGGAGGTAATTCCCTAAACATAGTACTGCAGAATACAGCAGCTAAGATACTGCGTGATAAGCCAAGCTATAGATGTTGCAGCCTGTACAATAATTACATAAGTAACACAGGAGAACCAGATACGTAGAAATCAACCAAGATATTATGAGTTCCAATCTTTCTTTATGCTAGAAAAAGAACAAACTCATAAAGGTTATTAACTAAACTCAAAAGAGAAAATAAACTTGTACATGACTTGAAAAGACTGAGCTAAGGAAAATATTGACAGATCAACAGAACAGTGGCATGTCTTTCAGGGCTCAGAAGAATTTATTAAACTCTGTTTTAGAACCCTGGGGAATCTATGTGATGCACTAATTAAATGAAAACACATATACAAGTTCTACAAAAGGTTCTTAGTGAAAAGGTCTAAGAAAAGTTTTGGGATTCTTGGGTTTCTAAAGCCCAATGGTTAAGGAAAGGCAATACATTTTTAAAGAAAATGCAGTATGTTTTCTAAAGGGCAGCTTCAGCTTTTTAAGAAAACGCTGATGGAGAATAGTAAAATCACAGTGCCACAAACAAACTTGGGGGACTTTTCAGAGTACTGATTTTTGAGCACATCTACACCCTGAACAGTTTAACAAGTTATGGAAACTCATCTAATTTTGAGTTGCTTGTCCAAGTCTATCCTGGCAGGAAGCAATGAATTAATAGTTCTAAGTACAAGCAAAATAAAGGCAAGCTGACTTTTGGCTACCTTCAGTTATATTGGGTGCCCTGGCTTACTATCAACAGAGCTAAGATAATAGACAAATATGGTCCCTTGTTAAAGGAAATAAAGACCCTGAGAGCTCCACAGCTTAGCGTCTCAGCATCCACTTATGTTGCTGGTCCCACCAAACCTTGTCAGTTTGTATAAATAAGGTTCTGTTTTCTTTTCTTTTTAAAAAAAAATTATTTATTTTTGGCTGTGTTGGGTCTTTGTTGCTGTGCACAGGCTTTCTCTAGTTGTGGCAAGCGGGGGCTACTCTTCGTTGCAGTGCATGGTCTTCTCATTGCAGTGGCTTCTCTTGTTGCGGAGCACGGGCTCTAGGCACGTGGGCTTCAGTAATTGTGGCACATGGGCTTAGTTGCTCCATGGCATGTGGGATCTTACCAGACCAGGGCTCAAACCCGTGTCCCCTGCATTGGCAGGCGGATTCTTAACCACTGCGCCACGAGGGAAATCCTAAGGCTCTGTTTTTTTTGTTTTGTTTTGTTTTTTGCGGTATGCGGGCCTCTCACTGTTGTGGCCTCTCCCATTGCGGAGCACAGGCTCTGGACACGCAGGTTCAGCGGCCATGGCTCACGGGCCCAGCCGCTCCGCGGCATGTGGGATCTTCCCGGACCGGGGCACGAACCCGTGTCCCCTGCATCAGCAGGCGGACTCTCAACCACTGCGCCACCAGGGAAGCCCCCAAAAGGTCTTTTTAAAAGGTGAAATTAATATAGTTATATATTTTTAACCCAATTATGGCTAAAATTTTATCATTTCAAAATATAAAAATATTAATGAGATATTTGACGTTCTTTTTTTGTAGTAAGTCTCTGAAAGCTTGTGTTTTTCCATACTTACAGTACATTTTAGCTCGGACTAGCCATATTTCAAGTGCTCAATAGCCACATGTGGCAGCTGTATTGGACAACACAGCTCTAGAAACTAACTACTCAAAGTGGGACTCATGGGTCTGTAGCAACCACATCACATGGGAAGTTCCTAGAATCTCAGCTGTACCCCAAACCTGCTGAATCAGAATCTGCATTTTAACAGGATCCCCAGGAGATTCTCATGCACATTAAAGTTTGAGAAGCAGTGCTCTGGAATGATAACCTTTCCATACACTTATATGGAGGATACTAAGAGGGACTAGACCAAGGAAGGCTGAGGTTTAAAGACCAGATAGACCAAGTAAGGCAAGTCTTGGGGTCAATTAACTGAGGAGATCCAGATAAGTGATGAGTCAGTGTCGGGGACGTTTCACGGCTGGATACATTAGATCATGACACCAGGGAATTCTGTAATCTAGTAATAGGTCAGTATGTCAGAGGTCCAGAAATAGGCAAGAGATGGATAATCTAGCAAGTAGATTGAACATAGTCTCTCAGGAGTCTAGCAGCAGAAATGAGAAGTTCAGGGTGGTAGTTATAAGGGAAGAAAAGTAGCAGGGACCCAGCCATAGGAGGCTGAGGGTTAGTGGTAAGATTCTCATCCCTAGGAGACAAGAGCCTTGACTCAGGGGACTGGGATACTGGGCAAGGAACCTAGGCAGAATCTCCCAGATGAAGAGCTCAAGATAGCTTCTTGGTGGGGGAGGGATAAATTGGAAGATTGGGCTTGACATATACACACTACTATATATAAAATAGATAACTAATAAGGACCTACTGTATAGCACAGGGAACTCTACTCAATACTCTGTAATGGCCTGTATGGGAAAAGCATCTAAAAAAGAGTGAATATATGTATATGTGTAACTGATTCACTTTCCTGTACACCTGAAACTAACACAACGTTGTAAATCAACTATACTCCAGTAAAAATTTTTTAAAAAGGTAGCTTCTTAATTGTTGGAACTAAAGTACAAACCAGAGGTTTGATTAAAAAAACAGAGCCTTGGGGCTTCCCTGGTGGCGCAGTGGTTGAGAGTCCGCCTGCCGATGCAGGGGACACGGGTTCGTGCCCCGGTCCGGGAAGATCCCACGTGCCGCGGAGCGGCTGGGCCCGTGAGCCGTGGCCGCTGAGCCTGCGCGTCCGGAGCCTGTGCTCCGCAACGGGAGAGGCCACAACAGTGAGAGGCCCGCGTACCGCCAAAAAAAATAATAATGAAATAAAAAAACCTTTTGGTAATGTGGCTACTAGAAAATTTAAGTTAGATTTATATGGCTCAGATTATATCTCTTTGGACAATGTGGTCTAGATCTTTCAAAAAGTATTACACATTTCATCTGTTGTTTGGAAGCTGCAAGCTAATGCATGAATGGCCTAAGTAATATTTTCTAAACTGGTACCATTGTACTTTCTGTATATCTCATGAAAGATTTCAGAACTACAGGCTTACTCCGGTCAATAAAGCTGCGTTATCGTTAGCAATTAGAGCTCACCTTGAGAAAATACAATTAATGCTTGGAGGTATTTTTCTGAGCTTTCTTATCATATAGATCAAGGTGTTATTCAGACTATAAAGGTATTACAGAAGATATTTCATGAAAAAGTTGATCTATCACACAGGCATTATACTAAACTTTTAATTCTAACTTATCACTTAAAATATGGCTGGCTAGGGCTTCCCTGGTGGCGCAGTGGTTGAGAGTCCGCCTGCCGATGCCGGGAAGATCCCACATGCTGCAGAGCAGCTGGGCCCACGAGCCATGGCCGCTGAGCCTGCGCGTCCGGAGCCTGTGCTCCGCAATGGGAGAGGCCACAACAGTGAGAGGCCCGCGTACCGCAAAAAAAAAAAATAAATAAAGCCTGGCTATTCTGCTTTTCCTATCCTCCATATTAGGAATTGCAAGCCTTTTTCACTCTCCTCCAGCTGCCAACTTTAACCTTCTCAATCTCAACAGATGTCTTTACCTCCAACTTCACTGAATAACAACTATTTCTCTTTCTAGCATCCATTTTCTAGTTCCAATCACTCTGCCTCCTCTTGGATCTTTCTCTCTTGCAAATATCATCTCCCCTCTGAGGGCTCCTTCCTTTTGTAATACAACTCCTCTATGTATATGAAAAGTTAGTTTCTTTTTCCTGAACATATTCTTTCTTCTCTTCATACCTTTGCTCATATTATTTCCTCTGCCTGTAAAACTGCCTTCTTCCACAAGCTCTCAAAGTAATGAATGTTCATAATTTAATCTCTTCTTTACACACTATAATACCGTATGTTCATTATTCAAGGGGACAGGAAAGCATACAGTACATTTCAGAAAGATTCTTGTCAAGAAACAGTGAAAGTCCCAGCATTTAAAAGGTTAGTCTTCAGCTATCTGTAACCTTTTAAATAGTGGGACCTTAAAATTTTGTTTTATAAAGGTACTGATCTATAAAGAAAGTGGCCCTATACCACAGACAGTTTCAGAAGCTTCCCTCTAGAGGCCACAAAACTAAAAATTCTTGAAGGAGAGATAAAGCTGTGCTGCCATGACACCTGACCAGGGAGAAGGGCCTGAAGAATGAGAAGGAAACTGTTGGGAACAGATCTAGGCCAGTGGCGTGACCTGGAAAAGGGGTGACAGTGGAAATGGGCTCTGGATCCTTGTTGGGACAGACAAATAGCAAGAAGGTAAAATTCAGAGGAAGGAAGGGGCTGGCCAGCTGGCAGACTTGTGCTCAGAGGATATCCCTCCAAAGGGAACAGGTTTCCTCCAGCTTCAGCCAGCCCTCATTATCCTTAATGCAGAAGCTTTTCATGTTTTCTAGGTTACAGAAACGTTCCAAGCTGATGAAAATTATGAACTGTCTTCCCAGAAAACTGCACAGGCCCATATTTTTAATACAGTTGAGCTTAAAATTCAATATAATTCTAGGAAATTCATGAAAACCATTCATGAATCCCAAGTTACGAACTCTTGAATCTAAAACTTCCTTAGAGGATACGTAAGAAATTGATAATTGTGGTTTTTTTCTGGGGAGAGAAGGGAGAGGCAGGGGTTTGAGGTAGGAGGGAAAAATACTTTGCATCATTTATGCTAGTAAATGCATTACCATTGACATGGCTTGCCTTTTCAATTAAAAAAGAAAAAAATGCTTCAAAAGAAATAAGTTGGCATTCAGGGCAATCATAGCTTAACATCAAGGAAAGGAGAAAACCCCCTGTTCCACAAAATTACCTACCAAACTTTTTCTGAAATTATTCCATCAAGAAACATATCCATTTCAAAGGGCAAAATCCTTAAAAATGTAAATATAACTTGAATCATTGGTATGAATGAATTTCAGCCTAAATATAAACTGATATCAGGTCCTTTCCTATTTTCACAAGGATTATGAAGCAGGCAAACACTGAACCTTAGAGGGCAGAGAGCAGAAGGACATGCAGAAATGAACAGAAAGGAGAAACTGGGACAGTTGAAACACAATTTGCTTATTTCGTAACTGCTTTCAATCTGCTTTCACCCATGGACACAAAAAACAAACAGCTGTTCAAAGTGATTTCATATCCCACTAGATAAATATGCCAATATTTTACCACAAACTATGGCTACAAAAACTTACGATTCGTTTTCACATAATTGAAGAAGCTAAAGCTTTAATAAAGCTAGGTGTTTCCTGTTATGAAGGATAAACACAAAAGCTAATAATGGAGCCACATAAAACATTCAAACTTACTTGCAAAATATGTGATCACATTTTGTGGAAACAGGCTCTTTGATCAACTCCAGACTAGAAGGGTAGGGAAAAAAAAAAAAAAAAGAAGAGAAATGAGGTTCAATAATTCATTTAAAAATAAATGAATAAATGAATTCTTAATAAAGAAGTTCAACTTTAAGCTGCTATAACTAGTCAAAGTAAGGCTTTAAGTTCATTCAATAAATATTTATTAAATGTCTGCTGTACTAGGAACCAAAAATACAGCAAAGAATATGATCCTTACCCTCACTGAGCTTTCAGACATCAAAACAGAATATATCATTCTTTTCTACATTCTATGTTATCTTTAGCATTTAAAAAATTAGCTGATATTATTTCATATTAGTTTTCACTGATACCTTTTTTGAGCTATCATTGTGGGTGCACATCCTATATGTTAACTAAACTTTAAGCTCCACAAAGACAAAAACTTCTTGTATTTCTTTTGAATTCCCTCGTAGCACTTTTTTGGCATGTGATTGCCTTTTCATTTTTTATTTATTTTATTTTATTTTATTTTTTATTTTTTGCAGTACGCGGGCCTCTCACTGCTGTGGCCTCTCCCGTTGCGGAGCACAGGCTCTGGACGCGCAGGCTCAGCAGCCATGGCTCACGGGCCCAGCCGCTCCGCGGCATGTGGGATCTTCGCAGACCAGGGCATGAACCCACGTCCCCTGCATCGGCAGGCGGACTCTCAACCACTGCGCCACCAGGGAAGCCCCTATTTTTTATTTCTTAATATGGAAGGCTTCAAGCATTTACACAAATAAAACAGTAAAATGAACTCCCATGTACCATAACCCAATTTCAGCAGTTATCAGCTCACAGCCAATCTTATTTCATCCATACCAAAATACACTCAAAGCCAAGATTATTTTAAAATAAATCCCAGGGGATTTCCCTGGTGGTCCCGGGGGTAAGACTCCACACTCCCAATGCAGGGGGCCCACGTTCAATCCCTGGTGGGGGAACTAGATCCCACGTGCATGCCGCAACTAAGAAGCCTGCATGCCGCGACTAAGAACCTGCATGCCGCAACTAAAAAGATCCCGCATGCCACAACGAAGATCCCACGTGCCGCAACTAAGCCCCGACGCGCAGCCAAAATAAATAAAATAAATATTTTTTAAAATCCCAGCTGTCATAGCATTTCATCTATAAATATTTCAGAATATATCTTTCAAAGATAAAGACTTTTTTAGTTTAACCATGAAACCATTATTACTCCTAAAAAATAATTTCCCTAGTATCATCTAATATACAACGAATGTTCCAATTTCCCTCACTGTCTCATAAAAATTTAATAATTAAATTCATTTAAATCAGGATCCAAATAAGATCCACACATTGCATTTGGTTGATATATCTCAAGTCTCATTTACAGATTTCTACTCTTTTTTTACCTCGTCATTTATTTTA
Organism: Mesoplodon mirus; assembly: GCF_964341445.2. Taxonomy (NCBI): domain Eukaryota; kingdom Metazoa; phylum Chordata; class Mammalia; order Artiodactyla; family Ziphiidae; genus Mesoplodon; species Mesoplodon mirus. The sequence goes on from NC_138994.1 coordinate 6,446,539, forward strand.
AAAACTAGGTCATTTGACCTCTAGAATTTCCCACATTCTAGATTTTGCTGATTATAACCCTATGATGTGGTTTAACTTGTCCCTCTAACCTCTATTTCCTGTAAACTAGACCTACAGGCTCAGTCAAAATTGGGTTCAATCTTTTGGCAAGAACACTTTAGAGATAGTTCTGTGTACTTTTATTACATCACTTCAGGAGGTACATGATGTTTGGTTTGTGATTATTTTGTAAGAACAGTGTAATAAGTAGTCACTGAAGAAAATTTAGAAAATAATAAAATTAGAAAAATATTAAAATCTCCAGAAAAGAAAATACATCACTCAAATTCTCATCCCTACCCATCTAACCACAAAATCTCAAGGCCCTCCTGAGATTAATTCATTTACTAATATAACAAGTATTTATTGTGCATCTACCATGTGCAAGCACTGCTCTTGGAGATGCAAATACAGCAGCGAACAAAATAAAGCCTGCCCTCACAGAACTTACATTCTAGTTGTGGTAGACAGTTGATTGAGAAACAAACATATATGGGAATAAGTGCTAAAAAGAAAAATAAAGCAAGGTAAGGGGACAGGGAGTGCAGTGTGTGAGGGGAAGGGTATATACAGGGTGGTCAGGAAAGGCCTCACTGAGAAGGTGACACTGGCAGACAGCTGAGCAATGTGAGGAAACAAGCTGTGCAACAGTTGGGGGAAGAACATTCCAGCAGAGGGAGCAGAAAAGACAGACTCTGAGCAGGACCATGCCCAGGGTTTTTAAAGGACACCGAGTAGGCCAAGGTCTAGGATGGATAATCAAGGGGAAGGTACTAGTAGAAGAGGTCAGAGAGGTAGGTGAGCATGTAGGAACCTACAGGCTATTTTAAGTCTTCAGTTTTTATTCTGAATGAGTTTCAGAAACTGATTCTTGGTAAAGTTCAGGCAAGACATCAAAGAACAGGTAACCTGTGTATGTGATAGGAATGTGGTTCATTAAATGTTTAACTTTTTAGAAAAGGATCACAAGAAAAGCTGGGGGACAATAGTCTCCTTATGAAGGGTTTGGTAACACAACTCTCGCAATCATGGGGTTTCTGACGCAGCACAGGGCAATGAAAAGAAAAATACCAGAGTAAGTCAGAAGACTGGGTTTCTACTACAGTTCTCTTTGTTAGCAGAGTGATCTCAGGCCAACCACTCTACCTGAACCTCAGTTTCCTTCTCGGTCACCCACTCTACCAGTCTCTTGAGGCTATTCTGAGAATAAAATTAAATGCTACTTGGGAAAATGTTTACAACCTGAGATGACTTGTACCAATGTTAGTATTAGCATTGGGACTGAAAGTGATTTTAAAAAGAAAAACAAAGAAAACCCTGATTTGTTAGTAAATCACTATTCTTCAGATACGCTAGACAGCAAAAGAAATTCTCAGTAAAAGAGAAGTTGGATTTAGCTATGATACCAGATGGCTTTCATTCTCACCACTGACTCAATTCTGAGATAATTATATTTCAGTATAGTAATTAAAAACCAAGCTACACAAACATACTGTAAACACAAACTTTGAACAGATGAAAACTCCAATACATAAAAAAGTAATTACTGTTGAAGGAAAAGCTTGAAGAGAGAATGGGAATGAAAAGAAAAAAATTAAAATGTTCTCTTCTAGGTCCTGATGAAAGTAAATGTTTACTATAAAAGTGATTCAGGGACTTCCCTGGTGGCGTAGTGGTTAAGAATCCACCTGCCAATGCAGGGGACACGGGTTCGAGCCCTGGTCCGGGAAGATTCCACATGCTACAGAGCAACTAAGCCTGTGCGCCACAACTACTGAGCCTGTGCTCTAGAGCCCGCAAACCACAACTACTGAAGCCTGCGTGCCACAACTACTGAAGCCGCTGCGCCTAGAGCCTGTGCTCCACAACAAGAGAAGCCACCGCAATGAGAAGCCTGCACACGGCAACGAAGAGTAGTCCACACTCGCCGCAACTAGAGAAAGCCCGTGCGCAGCAACAAAGACCCAACTCAGCCGAAAATAAATAAATTAATAAATAAATAAATTTATCTTGAAAATAAATAAAGAATAAAATAAAATAAAAGTGACTCAAATATTTAAAACCTTTCAAACCAGGAAATATTTTAGGCCTACTGCATACTTATATTTAGAGCTTCCAAGATGGTAAGTGATTGGAGAAAGAAGCTAGGTTATGTTCAAAAAACAACCACCACCCACTGGGATACACATTTTAGCAAACTCTTCGAAAGTCAAAGAATTTGTATATTCATGTGTAAAGAGTTAGAAAGAACTACCAGTTATCAGAAATAAATGCCAATAATGACTCAGGGGCCAGGAGAAGGAATTTTAGCTTGAGACCTCAAAGAAGCTGGAAACCTACCCTATAGTTACCATAAATAACATTGTTTCCATTCACAGTCAGGAATCATTTATTAAGACATTAACTGCAAATTGTACTGTTCTAGGCAATGTTAAAAAAAAAAGTGAACTAGGTATGAGTTTAAGGTTTAACAACCAGGAAGAACAGTCTTAGTTTAAAAACCCAGGTCTATTTCTAATAGAAAACAGATTGAGGACTTCCTTGGTGGCACAGTGTTTGAGAATCCGCCTGCCAGTGCAGGTGACATGGGTTTGATCCCTGGTCCGGGAGGATTCCACATGCTGCGGAGCAACTAAGCCTGTGCGTCACAACTACTAAGCCTGTGCTCTAGAGCCTGCGAGCCACAACTACGGAGCCCACATGCCACAACTACTGAAGCCTGCACGCTCTAGGGCCTGTGCTCCACAACAAAAGAAGCCACTGCAATGAGAAGCCCGTGCACCAAAAGGAAGAGCAGCCCCTGCTCACCACAACTAGAGAAAGCCTGAGCACAGCAACCAAGACCCAACGCAGCCCAAAGGAAAAAAAAAAAAAACAGATAGAAAAAATTAATAAATAAGGAGCTGGAAAATACACAGTAGTTGACTGAAAATAAAAATTTAACATTAACTTTCATTCTCACATCTTTAATTTTTATGTATCTGAGTTTTTCATTTGATGGTTTACTTTGCCAGAATGAGAAAGAACATTACATTATTATGACTGAGTCCCATGGAAATGTAAAATAAATGGACCCAAATGTCATATTATTAAGGACTTTTTGATCACTCCTTATAATCATCATGAGTAAGTTTTATGCTTTTTCAAAAGCAATTTTTTTTCCAATTGTCATTTCCTGCTAGCCTGGCTCTGATGTTTCATACATTAAGCTGTAAAGCTCATTTAGCTTTGGTTCTTGTTTAGCTGAAATGTTGAGAGGCGGGAGAGCAGAAGGTAGGTTACTTATAAATCTTGTTTCTCTCTGAAAACACAACTTGCATTTTTAAAAATCTTATTTACTTGACTCCAAATATGAAAAATAACTTTCATTAAGCACAAAGGAAAGGTAAAACTTTTCAGTTTACTTTTTGAATACCCACCACTATCACCATGTTAAAAACCACTAAATTATCAAAGAACCAATTTAGTTTATTACTTAATACCTTCAATAAATGTTTACTGAGTGGCTACTATGTCCCAGATACTGTTCTAACTACTGAAGATATGAAGTAAATAAAACAAATAAAAACCTCTGCCCTTGGGAGTTTATATTCTGTGGGGGTTGAGAAAAAGGATAAATAAATTATACAGAATGTCAGATAGTTTTAAGTTATGTAAAAAATAAGCATTATGGAAAACAAGGGGGATAAGGGATGTGTTGAGGGTGGGAGTGTTACAATTTTAAATTGGGACTGTCTGCCTCTTTGAAAGATGGTATTTCAATCAAGATTTGTGAACCATGCAATTACCAGGGGAAGAATGTTGCAGGCAGAGGGTGTAGCAAGCATAAAAGCTCAGAGGCAGGAGAATATGTCGCATGTCTGAAGAGCACTGAAGAGGCCAGAATGACCAGGATTAAGAGAACAGAAGGAAGAGGATAGTCAGTAATCCTCCTAAATTGCCTTTCTGGCTTTTTACCAAGAAATTCTGAGGTATGGTTTTTAATTTATTTTATAGATTTAAGAGATACCATTGAGGTCAGCTAGTGACTACCTGGGGTTCATAACCTTTGTTGTACCATGGACTCCCTTTGGCAGTTGGTAAAGCTCATGAACCCCTTTCTTAGAGCAATGCTTTTAAATATATAAAATACAAAATATAAAATTACATAAGAAACAATTATATAAGAATACAGTTCTATCTATAGGCCTCCAAGGGTCGTGGAGGGTCAGCAAGTTAAGAGCTCCTGAATCCACACAAGATAACTTTCTGGGGTGATGGAAGCGTTCTATATCATTCATTCATTCATTCATTTATGGCTGTGTTGGGTCTTCGTTGCTGTGAGCAGGCTTTCTCTAGTTGCAGCGAGCGGGGGTTATTCTTCGTTGCAGTGCGTGGGCTTCTCATTGCGGTGGCTTCTCTTGTTGCGAAGCACAGGCTCTAGGCGCGTGGACTCAGTAGTTGTGGCTTGCGGGCTCTAGAGCTCAGGCTCAGTAGTTGTGGCGCATGGGCTTAGTTGTCCGTGGCTTGTGGGATCTTCCCCGGCCAGGGCTCGAACCTGTGTCCCTTGCATTGGTAGGCAGATTCTTAACCACTGTGCCACCAGGGAAGCCCGGAAATGTTCTATATCTTGACTGGGTTACTCAGATATATATACACTTGCCCAAACTCATAGACTTGTACACTTAAGCTCTCTGCATTTCACTGTATGTAAATTACACCTCAATCTAAAAAAACCTTTACTATTCTAGTCTCCTCCTTATTTTGTAGATGCAGGAAACAAAGGCTCACTCAAAAAGTCTAAGAGCGGGGAGGGGCAGTATAGGGTTGGGGGGTGAGAGGTACAAACTATTAGGTGTAAGATAGGCTACAAGGATGTATTATACAACATGAGGAATATAGCCAATATTTTAGAATAACTGTAAATGGAGATTAACCTTTAAAAATTGTATAAAAAATAAAAATTTTAAAATAAATGAATAAATCTGGGGGGTGGGGTCAAAGAAACTTGCTAAAGGCTTTGAGGACTCACAGTATTCTTATTTAAATATAGTATAGGGCTAGTTTCCACCAAAGGTTCTCCCAAGACCTACCCACTCACTGACACCAAGCATTTGTGATTTTATTTTGCCGTTATTAACTATGTCCATTCCAAGTGATCAAGCTGGTTGTAGAGATGGATGAAATGCCCAAATGCCACTTAAGCCAAACCAGATCCTTGCCCCAATATAGAGCCAATCAAGACAGTCTGTGTGGGCCCCCCTGGTGGCGCAGTGGTTGAGAGTCCGCCTGCCGATGCAGGGGATACGGGTTCGTGCCCCGGTCTGGGAGGATCCCATATGCCGCGGAGCGGCTGGGCCCGTGAGCCATGGCCGCTGGGCCTGCGCATCCGGAGCCTGTGCTCCGCAACGGGAGAGGCCACAACAGTGAGAGGCCCGCATACCGCAAAAAAAAAAAAAAAAAAAAGACAGTCTGTGGACATTCAAGACAGGGGGCTGTGTGTGTTGAGGTGACACAGAGGGAAGGTTAGAGTGGAGAAAAAGGAGTAATTTCTTATATTCCTAAAGCTCTTCAGTTAAGAAAAGCAGCAACTTTAATAGCTTAATCTTAAAAAAATTATAATTTTTTCTCCTTTCTATCTAAGGTCAATTCTATTCATTTGCATCGGACATAAGGAAGAATCTCAAATTAATAAACTCTTGACTTACCAGATTGGACACTCTAAGATTTTCTGCATATCATTAAGGACATTTTGTACTTCTTCAACGTGATCCGCAGAAAAATCCATTTCTTCCTGTTCCCATGAACTTTAACACATGAACTTAAATATATATGTAAATAAATCACGTTAAAAGGTTTAAAAGCTTGGTTTCATTAAGTGCCATTTAAGATTGGCATGCTTTAGTATCAGATCAACCATAGAACTAATGACAAAAACCTTATTTTTAAAAAATTCTATAAGTTTTTTGTAATTAAGACCATTTAAATTCTCTATTTTTTCACATCTAGCCTCCAATCACTTTCTTTTGGTCTTTTCCTTTCTCCAAGAACGGGAAAGCCACAGTGGGGTGACTGACTGGGTGAGTGGTGGTAGCCACCTAATTCTCCAATCATCCCGGCTGTTTTCTTTTTCTCGCTTAAAATCAAAATCAACACTAACCAATGCTCCCCACCCCTGTCCTTCCCCAGTGTTTCCCACTGGCCTGCACTCATCTCAGGATCCTCCTCAGGCACATCCATGCCAGCAGCGTATGTGCCTAGGGAGGCTCGCCCCTCTACTTCCTTCTTGTCCCTTCTCAGAAACACCTATGAATCCAGTTCTTAACGGCTCTTCCTCCCACAAAATTCTGTTTCCTCCTCTTCCCAGACACATTCGTGCACCCCGTTTTCCCTCTGGGTCTCCATCTTACATATACCAGCCCATCTTTGTATACCATGATGTCCCCCTCAAGACCCATTCCAGTTTCCACCATCAGGATTCCCCCTCGGAGACGCCCTGCCCCCTCCCTTATCTTCAGCGCCTCCCCCCGACCGTGTGACCCACAAATTACCCCCCTCCCCACGATTTCCCCAGATTCAACATCTTAGGCTTCTCAGGTTCCATCTTCCGCCCGCCCCTTGGCAGATAACACCCATCTTGCTTCGCCTTCAGGAGTCACCTCTCCCCTGCTGTCTCCACACCTGTTTACTGCCTGTCCCCGGAGCACCCTGTGGGCCCCTCTCCCTTCCCCAGGTTCTCTCACCTTTACCCAGAGCAAAGCGTCTGTAGTTCCCGGGACCAGAGGCCCAGTTCTCTGAAAAACCCCCCGGACCGCCCTTGGTCAGGAAAGCTCACACAGCGCTGTCGCAGTTTCGATTAATCTGTAATTCCCGCGCTTTCCTGTTGCCACGGAAACCGGTCGCTGCGCCTAGCGAGAGCCTCTCAGAACGCGAGAACGAAACACGTTACGGAAGGGCGGAACAGAAAGAGCTGAGTCTCTCGGGGTTCCTGATTGGTCACCCATTCTTTCCCTGCGTTACGTAATTAGAAAGAGACGGAAGAGGACGAATTCTGCTCGAGTTTTCTAACAGGCGCTTGACCTCTTATCTCTACGCTTCCAGTTGCGGCTTATTATGTCACAGTAATTGCTGTACTAGGGTCGGAATCGCTCCCTGAGGCCCGAATATGAGCGCAAGATAGTGCCTAAAAGAGTCGCAGGAAGTGGCCCCGTTCCCTCACCCTTTCCGTCGCAATGGAAGTCTCCAGTTTTGGTAAATAAAAGGGTTGTGGGGGAAAAACTACGATTTCCAGCACGCATTGCGGATCGAAAAGCCTTGGCCACAGTGTCCCTTGGAAACTGTAGTCTTATGGAGAGGAGCTTCCGACACGGGAAGCGGGCACGAGTCTCACGGCAGCCCAGTTGACAAATTGAAGAGCTCCGTCCGCTTATGCACGTCAACAGATATGGATTGGAGTGTTATGTTTTAGTATCTTGAGAGCGGATAATGGGCTAAAGAACCTACAAATCCTAGGAAGACTACAATTCCCATCCATCCCCGCGAGTCTCCGGCAACTCGTTCTCTAAGGTCGGTGACCTAAGGTCCGGCGCAGCTTTTACCTGGGAAGGGGAAATCGGCCCACGGCTGCGCACTCGTAGTTCCGCCCCTTTGCCCCAGTGTTTGTTGTTGTTGTGAGGTTCTGGCTGCTCCTGCCCCGCCTCCGCCAACCCATCTTCGACCAATCAGTGTGGTGGTAGTTTTGAGGGACAAGTAGTAAGAACCAATCATCTTGTCGGAAACTCAGCGACGCAGGGGACTAGGCCCTGTCTCTCTCCGCCATGTTAGATTCACCCCGCAGGGATAGCCCCTGAGCTGGCTGCGGACGGTTCTTGGACTGGCTTCGGGCAGGCGCCCCCCGGGGGCGGGAAGCTGGTAAGGAAGCAGTTGCGGTTACCTAGGGGTAGTGTCACGTCGCACTGAGAGGGCTTGGGGAGGTTCAAGGGAGGAACCCTGCAAAGAAGAGGGGCGACTTTTTCCGTGTCTGGGGCCAGCCGATCTTTTCAGTGACCGGATGGGAGAGCTGTTCGTGTTCCGAGGGGCCAAGGGGGCGGATACCACCGGAGGGATGGCGGGTCCGTGGCTTAGAACGCCTGGCTTCTGCTGAAGGACGCCGAGACTCCCCAGCACAAAGAGGGCCTAGGCAAAGAAAACGAGAGAGAGTCTTCAGGGGTTGGTGATACTGTCTTGGGGACATGGAGTGCCAGGAAAAGATAAGTGGAAGACTAGGATGAAGTTTTCAAGAAAAAAAAAAAAAAAAAAGACACTACCCACACAGCCTCCTACTCCCCCTCATCCCACTTTTGGGGAACCTCATAAGGAAGTCTCCTTGGTCAGGGACCTCTGGTATTGGAAAGGCACCGTTTTTCCTTTTTTATCGAACACGCAGCTTTCAGGTCACAAATTTTAACTCCAGGATAGCTTGTATAGGCCTCCGGTGGAGACAGTAATCAAAGCTCAGGTTCCCAGGTCAGATTCATTAAAGGGATTTTTGATATCCTGGAAAAATCGACATAGAAGAAAAGCTGATCTATGCCAAGCAAAGATGAACCAGTGGCATGAACTTAATATAGTGTCAATTAATGAAAACTGAAGGCCGAGGCCCCAGCTACCTGACGTTACTAACTACAGGGACAGAGGGTACTAACGATAGCTTTGGTATTTCCACAAGTTCAAGACTAATGCTCTTGCTGAAAGAATTTTCACATATAAGGCAAACAGAAGTAGGCAGCTCTTTATGAAGACCTGGATATGGTCCAGCTAAACTAGAATCTCCCACTTCCTGTTTTCTCCTCACCAGCCAACCAGTTGGATGAGCTCCAAAGTATCTAAACTAATTTCCAACTGTGTAATTTGAGAAAAGGCAAAGAAGATTAGTTTCCATTAGACTTTAAAAAGTGTGGAAGTGTGTTTCTCAGAAGTTGAAAAGTGAGAATGTGTTTTAGAATATCCACTTTTGGCTGAGTGAATCAGTCACCTAATCTCCCTGATTTTTTGCCCAAGATTCTGGGGAGTTGCCAGGAGTTCTGTCCAAATTTTAAGGACTCCAAGAATTGCATTCCATATGAATGAAATACTAGATGTCAGCAGGATTGGTGCTGGAAACTATTTTGGTGGTGAACTTGGCTCTAGGTAGACACAAAGAATGGAAAATGTTGGAGGATGTTTGTCTTTGGATTAAAAAAAAAAAATCCCTGATCCTCAGAGAGTTCAAGATCGTTTTTAATGACAGTTGTATTGTTTCACAGGGCAGTTCGTTACACTGTGGAAAACAGGACTATTTCAGGCCTTGATTTATTATGATAATAACTTTTATATTTGAGTACCGTTTTCAAAGAAATAGCATACACATTTTTACTTGATCCTTATGATAACATTGTGAGGTTAGCAAAGCAGAGGTTTTAGACCTATTTTACAGATTAAGGAACTGAAGCTCGGAGGTTAAAAGACTTGCTCACACTTACATGGCTAGTAATGTGCCAGAGCTGTGTCTGGAACCCAACTCTTCTAAACCCCTGTGATCCCTCCCCTCATTACACTGTAAACTCCTGAGACTTAATCTTGTTCCTCTCCAATGTCCTGTGCCTAGAGCAGAACCTGGCTCTTTGTAGATGCTTAGTCAAGATTTACGGATGAATATGTTTTTTAAAAAACATACAAACATATTAAAAAGCTGGCCTTTTTCATTACAACTTACGTTTAGATTTAAACCAACTATTTTTTCATAAAGTCAAAAAAACAGTCTAACAACTCATAAGTAATCAATCCTTAAAATTCGTACCTTTTAGAGGTAAATATTCAATTATTTTATGGATGAAGTGAGTTTGGTTAAAACATTAGTTGACTACAGTCAATCCATATTGGGGGGATGGAAGGGTATAGATGAAATGAGGGTAGTTTCGAGTTGATCATTGTAGTTAGATGTTCACTACTCTCCACTTTAATGTATGTTTGAAATTCTCCATAAAAGAAAAAAAGTAGCCTACAAAAAAAACAAAACACATGAACTTCGATGAAGGTTGTTGAATGCTACCCCTGTATAGTTTCTTGGCGAGTGGTTCAGCCTCTAACTTGTTAAATGGATCTAATAGAGAGCCTTGGTTGCTCAATTTAGGAAAGGGCTGCTTTTCCAAGAAAAATATAGACCATCACTTTCAGGCTTTAGGAATGTAAATTCCCCAAGGGTGGAGACCTACATTTACTCATCTTGGTAACCTGCTAGTAAATATGTAGCAGTAGGTATCTTTAATTAAGCAATCATTATAAAGTTCATAAAATCCTAAAGGATTTTACAAATGTTAGATGATTTCTGTGAATGTGGCCAAAATTTACATTCTCTCTGCAAACATATGGCAGTGAGATTTGTTTTAAACCACCCACTAGACTGTAAATAGCAAAAGAGCAGGGACATTATCTTCACACCCACTGCTGTGTCCTCCTAGCCTAGCCTGTATTAGGTCCTCACAAGTATTTGTTGAGTGAATGTTTATGCAGTTTATAGAACTCTTTCTAATGTGTTTTCTCTCTCTCACCCATCCCCTCTTCTCTAGCCCCACAGCATGGAACCACAGGTTACTCTAAATGTGACTTTTAAAAATGAAACTCAAAGCTTTCTAGTTTCTGATCCAGAAAATACAACTTGGGCTGATGTGGAAGCTATGGTGAGTGTTACTTTGTTTTGTTTCTCCATCCTTTAAGCATAAATATTTTTTCCAGAGGTAGCAATTTTTAGTTGTGCTTCCTAGCTGTAAAGTCTTTCATATTTACCATTTCTGGGCCTTTTGGAAAACTATTTTTGACAGGGGCTTGGGATTCGTATAGGAGATGTGCCCTGGTAGAGGAAACAAACCAATTCGTTCTGAGGAGTTTAGAAAGGAAAGGTAAATTTATTTTTTTAAGTGAGATAGGACTTAGAAATCCTGTTTATTTTAGAAACAGCCTGAGGAATGAATTGGTGTGGACTCCACCCTGAGGCCTGAGGTGAATGTTCTCTTGCTTGAGAGCAGATAGGTTACTGTGGTTTTTGAACCACCAAGGATATAATTTGTGTTTTGCAAGAGCTGATCGATTGCTTTTATTGCTAGGTCAGAGGATGAATATCTCAAAGTTGAGCAGGAAAAACTCGCAGGGGTGTTCAGATAGCAGCTCATCTGTCACTTCCGTTGTTGTTTGTGCTTTTCCTCTTCTTGGTTTGCCCTTTGTACTCTTCTGTTTTTGTTTGATTTGCAGTTGTGAATGTTTTACTTCCTGTGTAACTGTGTTTGTCTAATGAAACTCTTTGGTAAAAACCTACTTTTCTCTGGTTATGTGTTATGGTAACCAAAAAGGAAAAGAAATGGTGGAGAGACCTCAAAAGATGATCTGGTCTCATCCTCTGTCTTCCAGGAAAAATATTTCCTTTATACTACCCTGGACAGATAGTTATCCAGAAAGTTGGATCTTGTTTGTCAAATGATCTGAAAATCTAACACAGTTATCTTTTTTTTCCTAGTAGTTAAATGAGCTGACAGCTTGCCTTTTTTCTTTATTGTAAATTTTAAATTACAAAAGTGTAATACATGCCCATTGTAAGAAGTGAAACAATCCAAACATATATAAAGAAAACGTTGGGGGCTTCCCTGGTGGCGCAGTGGTTGAGAATCCGCCTGCTAATGCAGGGGACACGGGTTCGAGCCCTGGTCTGGGAAGATCCCACATGCCACGGAGCAACTAGGCCCGTGAGCCACAACTTCTGAGCCTGCGCATCTGGAGCCTGTGCTCCACAACAGGAGAGGCCACGATAGTGAGAGGCCTGCGCATCGCGATGAAGAGTGGCCCCCGCTTGCCACAACTAGAGAAAGCCCTCACACAGAAACGAAGACCCAGGACAGCGCAAAATAAATAAATAAATTTAAAAAAAAAAAAAAAGAAAGAAAACGTTAACATCCCTCCACTCCCCACACCCTCCACCCGCTATTCTAGCCTCTTTGGGGGTAACCAGTGTTAATAGCCCTGAATGTATTTCCCACATTTTCCATGTTCATACAGTTATCATACCATACTGTGAACATTATTCTACAACTTGCTTTTTAAAAACAAAACAAAAAAAAAACAGGAGAAAAACAAGTAGTGGTTTACTAACATGCATACCTCCTGTATGCATGAGTGATACCCAGGAAAACTGAGTAACTCTGCAGCTTGCTTTTTTTAACCCAGCCTGTATTATACACACTGTTCTCAATGAACAGACAAGGATCTAAGCTGCTGGTGGTGGTAATACAACAATTTAACCATCCCTTATTGAAAGATTGTTTTTAGGGTGTTTTGTGGTTTTTTTTCAATTGAGATATAGTTGACATATCACATTATATTAGTTTCAAGTATACAACATAATGATTCTATGTTTGTGTGTATTGCAAAATGATCACCACAGTAAGTCTAGTTAATATTCATTACCACACACAGTTAAAATTTTTTTTCTTGGGATGACATCTTTTAAGATCTATTCTTTTAGCAACTTTCAAATATACAATATAGTACATATTATTAACTGTAGTCACTGTGCTGTACATTACATCCCCAGGACTTTATTTTATAACTGGAAGTGTGTACCTTTGACCACCTTTACCCATTTTATCCACCTCCCATTCCCTGCCTCTGGCAACCACCAATGTGTTCTCTGTATCTATGAGTTTATGAGTTGTTTATTTCTCTTTAAGATTCCACGGTAATGAGATTATACGGTAGTTCTCTGTCTGATTTACTTCAGTTAGCATAATGCCTCAATTTCCAAAAGGTTGGGGTTCTTTTTTTCCTTTTACCACTATAAAATAAACTACAGGAGATCCCTCTTTGTATATATAATGTTCTATAGGATAAAGTTTCCCAAAGTGAAATTAATGGGTCACCAAGCATGTGACTTTAAATTTTCATGGATACTACTACATGCTTTGCAGAACAATGGTAGGACCCCACAGAAGCACACGACAGTGCCCTGGATCTTTATCCACATTGGATGTCTTTGTTTTTGTTTTTGGCCGCAATACGTGGCTTGTAGGATCTTAGTTCGCCAACCAGGGATTGAACCTGGGCCCTCGGCAGTGAAAGCCCGGAGTACTAACCACTGGACTGCCAGGGAATTCCTCAACATTGCATGTTACAGCTTTAAAAATTGTGTTGCCATTCTGTTGAGATGACATCTCATTGCTTTAATTTAGGTTGTTCTGACCACCATTAAGGTTAAACATCTTTTCATGTATTTGTTAGGCATATCTGATTTCTTCTGTGAAATTTCTGTAGATTTTGGCCCACTTTTACCAGTTAAGATCTTATGATTAGCAGTTGCTTCTTGTGTATTGCAGATATTAACCCTTTGTCTCTCGTGATTTGCAAATATTTTTCCCAGTCTATTGCTTGTCTTTTGACTTTGTTTTTTGTAACCATGTAAAATGTTTAATTTTTATGTAGTGAAATATGTCAATCCTTTATTTTATGACTTCTAGGGTTCTATTACAACCTGCCTTTTTGATAACTTGATCATATAGTGTGTACATTTCATTTGCAGGTAAAAGTTTCATTTGATTTGAACACTATTCAAATAAAATACCTGGATGAGGAAAATGAAGAGGTAAAGTATATTATGGTACCCATGACCCGGTATCCAGAATAGGGATCTTATTTCTCAAGAGGGATGTGGAGCTCAAAAAGTTCAGAATAGTGTTTATCTCATTTGTGTAGGAGTTTAAACATATATGATAATTGCATGTTCTAAGCTGATTTGTGCCATCTGAGATGGAGTTGAGAAATAGGGAAGCGACATTGAAGAAGAAAATCTGAGAGATAACTTTTAAAACTGTATAGTGATCTTATGTTCAACTATATCACAAGCTGCTATTTAGTTTCTAGTAATAAAAATAATAATGACAAACCCTTATTGAGTGGTTACAGTGTGTCAGACTAACAACAGTACTGTTATCATTATCTCTGTTTTACCCATGAGAAAACTGAGGCAAAGAGAGTTTAAGTAACTTGCCCAAAGGCACAAAAGCTTGGAAATAGCAGAGTAGGGTACTACTCATACCCTCTGATATACATACTTTATACCCTCTGGCTCCAGAGCCCAGGCTCCTAGCCACTGTATTATGCTGCTTCTTAACTACCTGAAACCAAGGAGGATATAATAGTTAAGCAGTAAAATTACTTAATTATTCACATTTAGTTCAGATACTGTAAAAGCTGAACACCTGACCTGAGGTTTTGTATCTGTCCTGTGAGGCTGGATATGCTGAATTGCTCAGTTGATGAGAGGTTTATAATTCACTGTTGCTTTTTTTCCTTTTACAGGTATCCATCAACAGTCAAGGTGAGTCCCTAAGAGAACCTATTCAGCTTTATTTAAAAGCCTTAATCTGATCATAGGCATTGGCATTTCCATTTACGTTCAAATCTTGTTGCAGTATTTATTTTAGAGTAGAATTTGGTGTGCAATAAATGCACTCACTTACCCATAGGCATTAGTTACATAGGAGATCTTTATTTTTTAAGTTTTTTGTGTATAGGTTGGTGCCTTGATTGGACCCAAAGGACAGCTTTAATGAGAGGTTCTCTTACATTTAAGATGCTCATGTTTTGAAAAACATGTTTCCCAATTCAACACATTTAACTTGTTTTCCTGGTATCGCTTTTGTCCTTGACTTGGTATATATGTTAAAGTCAAGTTATAAATAAGATGGTTGGTTTTTGGGAGCATGGGGTGCATTTTCCCACAGGAGCAATGTTCTATTTGAAGATGAGGTTCCCAGGCTCGCCCCCAGAAGCTTATTTTAACCAGCTGAAATGAGAGTATTAACACCATCTTTGAACTTCCTTGAGTCCTGAGCTTCACTAAGCCTAGTGTGAGGGAGCTGGATTGAGTTTTTGTAACTGGAAGACTCTAGTAGCAGAGAGAGGGATTTAAGGGGGAGAACTAATCTGCAGGTAGCTTCTATTTATGATGCGGTAAGAAGGGAATTTGTCAGCAAAAAGGTAGTAGCTGTTCATGTGTAAGGACTGTAAGCTAAGAATTCTTAAAAGTAAGAATTGTCTGTGCTTAATAGAATCTTCTGGGCTGGTAAAAAAAAATCACAGTATGTATATTTTTGTCCTTCTAGGAGAATATGAAGAAGCACTTAAGGTAATGATCATTTCATCTTATTTTCAAATACTTTTAAAAATGTTTATGGACTAAAACTTGAGCCTGAATTCCATTAGCCATGTGGAGAAACTAATGACTATAAACACAGCAAAACCCATTTTTAGGGAGACTACAATGAGTTCAGCATACCACGCAGCAAAAGGTACCTCCTAATATAAAGATTCTTTCCAGTATCATTGCATCTCATTGCTGGTCTTGATGCCACTGTACTGGCATTTCAAAATTGAAAGAACTCTCTGAAATGATGCTCTCTGGATCACATTTTTTTTATCTCCTTCCTTCACCTTGTTCCCTATCGAATGTTACACTATAATGTAGAAGAATTTAAGGTATAAACCATCCAGTTACAATCTCTTGTATGTCAGTGATGAATTAAGAGTATTCCTCGAGGTCCCTTATTTAAGGTGTGCTAAGCTGACCTTTCACTGACTATCCTTTTTGAACTTCTAATCCAGGCTGAGCCATTTTCCATAATCACTTTTTGTCTAGGGAGGGAAAGGCAAGATTTTTTTTTAAATCAGGAGCTGGATTTACCCTTCCTGGTTTTTGGTCAGAATTGCTATTCTGAGTGCCACTTGTTTCAAAAGTTTAGCCAATGTCTTCTTGGTTTTTACTCAGAAGTCCTCATTTACCAGCCAGTCTCTTGGTTTTAGACATTCAGGCCCTTTCCTGGTTTCTCTTAGTTGAAATACCCGTCTCTGTTAGTAATTCTTCATGCTTCGTAATTTCCCTCTGCAGGACTTGGGATGTGTGTGTATATATAAGTATATAATATATATAAATATATATAATACTGATTTAAAAATCAGATTCTGCAACGTACATTTTTTTTAATCTGTGCCAAAAATGTGTTTTCAGAGAAAATCTTATTTTCATACTCAGACTTTGTATTGTCACTCATTTGTATAAGTGCACTTCGTTACAGCACGGGCCCTGCCCCCACCATTTGGAAGTGTCACACACACACAAAAAGCCTGTACAAAAGACTGGCTTCCCTTCTTCCTGTGACCTTGACCTCTCCCACAACTTCCTAACACGTATTAATTTATGAAACTTTTTCTCAGCGCAGTTTTATTTTGCATGTCCACTGGATTACAAACTTTATTAAAAAATATAGAACAACAACAAAAAGAAATTTCCCTCTGCCCCAGTTTTCACATGGTCTTCCTAGTTCCTCTTTGCTTTTTTTTAAAAATTTATTTTATTTATTTTTGACTGCGTTGGGTCTTCGTTGCTGCACATGGGGTTTCTCTAGTTGCTGGAGTGGGGGCTACTGTTCGTTGTGGTGCGTGGGCTTCTCATTGCGGTGGCTTCTGAATTCTGAATTCCATTAGCCGTGTTACGGAGCACAGGCTCTAGGCGCTTGGGCTTCAGTAGTTGTGACTCGCGGGCTCTAGAGCACAGGCTCAGTAGTTGTGGTGCACGGGCTTAGTTGCTCCTCAGCGTGTGGGATCTTCCTGGACCAGGGCTCGAACCCGTGTCCCCTGCATTGGCAGGCGGATTCTTAACCACTGCGCCACAAGGGAAGCCCTTCCTCTTTGCTTTTAAGCTGTTCTAACATGATGTCTCCCAACACCCCTTTACTCTTCTCCAATCTTCTGGCTTTTCTTTTTCCATATTCAGAAGCTACAGTAGTTTCATTAAAAAAGTCATTTAAAAACTTCAGAATTCTTCTACCTTTTTCACAGCCACTATTAGTTTACCTATTCTGTCAGAAATCTTGGATCTCAGCAGTCTAGAGTTTATATAAGCCTGTCTTGCCCTAGGAAGCAAAACTTTTTCTACATACATTTTTTTCTGTAGTAACATATAATACTTAAAATTCCATGTCTATATTTTGACACAGTTCATTGTAGTTGTTTCTTGAGCAATTTTTTCCACAGACTCTACCAAATATTTTAGAAAAAGCTTCTTGGTTTATGGTCTAGAATAGGAGTTGGCAAACTATAGCTGGAAAGCTGGCCATATATGTATGTGTGTATGTATATATATATATATATATATATATATATATATATATATTTAAAATTTTTTGTAAACATTGTATTTCATCTGAATTTAATATGATACAAAAGTATTATATGCTTGAACCTGTCACTCAAATAGAAGGTTCTTTCAGTTCTCCAGGCCAACCTTCTTTTAGAGGCAAATAAATAAGAAACAAATCACCTCACACCTGTCAGAATGGCTATCATCAGAAAGACCACAAATAACAAATGTTGGCGAGGATGTGGAGAAAAAGGAACACTTTTACACTGTTGGTGGGCGTGTAAATTGGGGTGGCCACTGTGGAAAACAGTATGGAGGTTCCTCAAGAAACTAAAAATAGAGCTACCATACGACCCAGCAATTCCACTCCAGAGTATATATCCAAAGAAAACAAAAACATTAATTTGAGAAGATATTTGTACCCCAATGTTCATAGCAGCATTATTTACAATAACCAAGATATGGAAGCAACCTAAGTGTCCATCAACAGATGAATGGGTAAAGAAGATGTGTACACACACACACACACACACACACACACACACACACACACACACACACACACACACACACACACACACACACACACACACACACACACACACACACACACACACACACACACACACACACACACACTGGAATACTACTCAGCCATAAAAAAGAATGAACTTTTTCCATTTGCAACAACATGGATGTAACTTAGAGAAATAGGTCAGGGAGAGAGAGACAAGTATTGTATGTTATCACTTATATGTGGAATCTAAAAAGTAAAACAGGGACTTCCCTGGTGGTCCAGTGGCTAAGACTGCACTCCCAATGCAGGGGGCCCGGGTTTGATCCCTGGTTAGGGAACAGATCCCACACGGTGCAACTAAGATCTGGCTCAGCCAAATAAATAAATAAATAAATATTTTCAATAAATAAAATAAACTAGTGAATATAACATAAAGAAACAGACTCATAGATACAGAAAAGAAACTAGTGGTTACCAGTGGGGAGGGACAAGAAGGGTAGGGGATTAAGAGGTGCAAACTACTATATATAAAATAAATAAGCTCTAAGGATATATTTTACAGCATGGGGAATTTAGCCAATATTTTATAATTAAGAAAGAGAAATCACATTATGTAGAGTATATATAGATAATTTGCTTTTACAAAAACAAAATATTTGGACATTTTATATTCAGTATAGCTTAGCAATCCAGTTTCTGTTGACAAATTTAGTTAACTGTTAGGAGGTATAGTACATATTCAAGAAAACTTAATAGCCCGCAGATATTTTAACCTTTAAGGATGACATGTCTGATTTAATTTTGTTTTGTTTTTAAAGAAGATACTGGTAGGAATCCCCTGGTGGTCCAGTGGTTAGGACTCCGAGCTTTCACTGCCAAGGTCATGGGTTCTGTATCTGGTTGGGGAACTAAGATCTCACAAGCCACGTGGTGTGGCCAAACAACAAAAAGAAGGTCATACTGGCCCTTTTTAATAGAGGCTTTGAGCTGCTTCTCTCTCTTTTTTCCTCCTAATTCTTGTTCTTTTAACAGCATGCTTAGCTTGTACCTGTTCACGTCCTTCTTGTGCTGTTTGATTTGATGTTTTCTTTTTATTTTTCTTTGGAATAGCAAGAGAATTTACTCTTATGCTACATTGTTCTTCTGGCCGAGGCTGCTCAAAGCTGCAGTGTTCTTCAGACAAAGCCTGGTCAATACTCTATTGCTCTTCTG
The DNA here is from genome assembly GCF_964341445.2 of Mesoplodon mirus. Lineage (NCBI taxonomy): Eukaryota > Metazoa > Chordata > Mammalia > Artiodactyla > Ziphiidae > Mesoplodon > Mesoplodon mirus. The sequence continues at coordinate 6,465,483 of NC_138994.1, forward strand.
GCAAAGGTTCATCCACGTATTCTTCTTACAAAGGCTGGTCAACTTGTTCTTCTGATAAGAACTGGTCAACTTTTCTAGGTGGCTTCCTGAGTCTTTCCTCTACATCTAAGTAGAGGTGTTTCAGATGATCAGGGTATAAACCTGTGAATTGCGATTCCTGTGAGGTTTGAGCCTTCATTTCCCGCTGTAGCAATTTCTTATAATTTTTCTGACTTTTTAGTTTTCTTCAAAATGTAAAGCCTTCCCTCGCGAACTTTCCCCACGAAGGCCTACAGATGGTTGATGGTTAGGTTGCCACGTGCTCTGTTTCACATTCTTATTTCTGAATCCTGCCAGTAAAGCTCCTTTGTTACGTGTCCCTAAAATCCCTGTCTGCCACCTTGCTGCCAACATCACCCTGGCCACATATTTTTATAAATAAAGTTTTATTAGAACACAGTCATGCCCATTCATCATGTATTGTCTGTGGCTACTTCTGTGCCACAGTGGCAGAGTTGAGTAGTTGTGACAGAAACTGAATGGCCTGCAAGCCTAAAATATTTATTATGTGGCCCTTTAAGAAAGTTTCCTGGGTACTTTCTTGGTGGTCTGGTGGTTAAGACTTTGCCTTCCAATGCAGGGGGTGTGGGTTTGATCCCTGGTCAGGGAGCTAAGATCCCACATACCTCACAGCCAAAACACCAAAACATTAAAAAAATAGAAGCAATATTATAACAAATTCAATAAAGACTTTAAAAAAAAAACTAAAAGTTTGCTGAACAACAAGGATGTACTGTATAGCACAGGGAACTATATTCAGTGTCTTGTAATAACCTATAATGGGCAAGGATCTGAAAAAGAATATACATATATATATATATATATATATATATATATATATATATATATAATTGAATCACTTTGCTGTGTACCTGAATCATTGTAAATCAACTATACTTCAATTAAAAAATGAAAAAGCTTGCTGATCCCTGACCTCAGATAATAGCTTTCAGACTTTTTGGACATGGAATGCTGTTTTTAAGTGGAATCTTAAGAAGTCTAATGTGTGAAAATAGATAAAGGAAGAACAAATCTTGTCACTGGGTAACAAGTGGGAGGAGCTAGAACCCCACGGACTTGATCCCCTAATCTCTTCTTGGACGCTGGAGTACCTTCATGGAATCTCAAATGCTCCTTGAAGTAGAGTTTCCAAAATAGGATATTGAAGAAGATGCTCTTCAAAAAGAGGTGACCACTTAAGCATGCTTTCCAAAATACTATTCTTAGTGGGAAGGTAGACGCTTAACTTTGGACATAGCTTTAAGTTTCCTGGGTCTAGAATTGACTTTTGAAAAGTTGAAATTAGAATCCGTAAGTGGAGTCCTACATGAAAACCAGTTAATAGATGGTAACTAGACAAACTGTGGTGATTATTTCACAATGTATACAAATGTCAAATCATTATGTTGTAACCTGAAACTAATATATGTCAATTACACTTAAATTTTAAAAATTAAACAGAAAAGTAGTAACCCAATTAATGAAAACATCTCACCTAATGAAGAGCTACACTAAAACCCTTTTGTTTTTAACAAAACCATTCCTAGTTAACATTCTTGGCAAAGAAACAGCAGACTGTTAACATATTTGTCATTTGATTTAATAAAAGAAGCATGAATCCTGATATTTTCCAGCATATTTTACCACACCTCTTCTGTTCAGGTGTCTTTGAAATTTTATTTAGGAAAGGAGAATCACACAATATTGTTTTTAATTTCATAACGTATGCTCTCAGATGGCAGTTAAGCAGGGAAACCAACTGCAGATGCAAGTCCATGAAGGCTATCGTGTTGTCTACGAAGCCCCACCCCCAGTTGGAGCAGAAAAACGACCAGTTACAAGGACAGGGAAGAAGCCACTTGCACATTATTCTTCACTGGTGAGAGTCTTGGGATCAGACATGAAGACCCCAGAGGAGCCTGCAGTGCAGGTACAAAGGGAATGGACCTGTCTCTGTGATCTTCTAACCTACGTTTCATTGTCTCTAGTCTAAGGTTTGAGCTGTTCATCAAAGATTTGGGAGCTGTTGTGACTGTCTCTCTCTGACTTTTTGAAACTAGTAACAGTGGTTACTTCTGGAGAGGAGCATGAATAGGGTGACATAAAGACTTCGGTTTTTCCTATACTCTTTCATGCTCATTTTTTTGACCATATATTTATATTATTTGGCAACAGAAACCTCAAAGTAATACATTTCAGGAGATTTACTTTAAACAGAAAAAGAAAAAAAACTATCTCCGATTGTGTTTACTTGCAGCAGTTTCCACCTGCTCCACGTGACGCAGACCAGCCTCAAGACAAGCCCCCAGACTGGTTCACAAGCTACCTAGAGACAGTGAGTGTTCTTCCTGGCTTGGGTTTTAGCGGCAGTGTTGGAACAGGTGGAATGTGGAAGAAACAGAAAGCTAAATCCAGATGGCTGCTGCCTCTGGTACAGGTGAATGAAGAGTAGTAGCTAATAATATCCAAACTAGAGCAGTTCCAGTCAAGAAAGTTCCTAGCTTTTACAATAATGTACTAGAAAAAGGGGGGAGTTTAATTCTAAGGATGTAAGGGAAAGGGACAAATCTCTGCGCTTGAGAAGGAAGAGTTAGAAATTTACCCATCAGTGGATTGTTCGGTATTTGATTTGGGCCAGTTTAGCTATGGAAGGAATAGACCTTTTTTTTTTTTTGCTTCGTTTCTGTCCCTTCATTCAGTAGCTATTACCTGTTTATTATGCTCTTATGTTATACCAGAGATGGTGAGGTTTCAGGTCTATTTGATATTTTCATGCCTTTTTCCAATCTTGGAACTGAGGGGTTTTCTCCCCCCGTCTTCTGTGTATTCTAGTTCAGAGAGCAAGTGGTTAAAGAAACGGTTGAGAAGCTTGAACAGAAATTACGTGAGAAGCTTATCCTCCAGAATCCATCCTTGGGTTCCTGTCCTTCAGAACTCTCAATGCCTATTTCAGAGGAAACACTGTTTTTGCCAGAAAACCAGTTCAGCTGGCATATTGCTTGCAGCAGCTGCCAAAGGAGGATCGTTGGTGTGCGTTACCAGTGCAGGTAAAGCAGGAACTTGGCAATGAATAGCTCTTAGGAGAACTTAGAGTAGGTGGGCCTTCTAGCATTCGGGAGGGAAAGGGTGTGCTCACCTCTGAGCGTCATCCATAGCAGCTCTGGATTGGAAACAAGCCACTCTTCACCCACAAGAGAAAATAAGCATTTGAAGGGTATTCAGATTGTGGTGTTCATATATACTTTTGAATTAAAAGAGCCAAAATTAAGTTCCCCAAAACAAAACTGCATCCCCAAGGATTATCTCCATATTCCAAATGCTTTCATATCGTTTTCTCCCGTAGATTGTCCTTTGAAATAGATACAGGTGAAGTGTTATTATCCTCATTTTATTCATGAGGATTGAGACATGGCATGGGTGGGTGATGAGCTCAGGTTCCCACCTAGCTGTTAATAGAGCAAATAAGGAAGTCTGGGTCCCTATCGCCCAACCTCAGGTACTTCCCACTGTTCCTTTCTTTTCTTCACAGCCTCTGCCCGTCCTACAATATCTGTGAAGATTGTGAATCGGGGCCATATGCCCACGACTCCAACCATGTCCTGCTGAAGTTGCGGAGACCTGTTGTGGGCTCCTCTGAACCCTTCTCCCACTCGAGGTTCTCTACCCCTCGTCTTCCTGCTGCTCTGGAACAGGCCAGGTAAAACCATATGTGCATGGGCTGCTTGTCCTCTGTTTGGTTTCTTTGTTTTGGTGACAGGGTGTGAATCACAAGACTACAAATAGTCTCCTAGGAAATCCCTGGCTGTCCAGTGGTTAGAACTCCACGCTTTCACAGCAGGGGCCACAGGTTCGATCCTTGGTCGAGCAGCTAAGGCCCCACATGCCGCATGGCGCAGCCAAAAACAAAACACAAAAACAAATAGTCTCCTTAGTTCCCACTCCTTTCCAGTTGATGTGCAATGATGGGGATAATTATCCTCCAAAGCTAATGAGATGGAAATGAGAACTACAGAAAGAAATTAAGGAACTAACCTAGAAGCTGACGCTGATGGAGACCACAAGTGGCTCAAAATAGCTTCAAGATTTTTAAAATATTTATTCATTGATTTATTTAGGCTGCACCGGGTCTTAGTTGTGGCACTCAGGATCTTCACTGTGGCGTGTGGGAATTTTTTTTTTTTTTTTTGTGGCATGCATGCGGGATCTAGTTCCCCAACCAGGGATTGAACCCGAGCCCCCTGCATAGGGAGTGCAGAGTCTTACCCACTGGACCACCAGGGAAGTTCCTGAATAGCTTCAAGATTTGTTTGTGAGATTTGTTTTTTAAGACTGTGTTTTTTATCTCACAGGCTCCAGAAACAGGTTGACAAGAACTTTCTTAAAGCAGAAAAGCAAAGGTTGCGAGCTGAGAAGAAACAGCGTAAAGCAGAGGTCAAGGAACTTAAAAAGCAGCTTAAACTCCACAGGAAGATTCATCTGTGGAATTCGATCCATGGGCTCCAGAGCCCCAAGTCTCCTTTGGGCCGACCCGAGAGCCTGCTGCAGTCTAACACCCCAATGTAAGCCCAGGGCCAGGGTGGGAGCCAGGACTTTAGGTCCAGCCCTCTAAAACTGGAACTTAAGCCTACTTCTGTCTTATATATTGGTAACCCATAACACCCAAACCCTTAAAACTTCCCATTTTCCGATCCTAGTGTTCTTTTTTTTTTTTTTTTTTTTCTTTTGGCGGTATGCGGGCCTCTCACTGTTGTGGCCTCCCCCGTTGTGGAGCACAGGCTCCGGATGCGCAGGCCCAGCGGCCATGGCTCACGGGCCCAGCCGCTCCGTGGCATATGGGATCCTCCCAGACCGGGGCACGAACCCGTATCCCCTGCATCGGCAGGCGGACTCTCAACCACTGCGCCACCAGGGAGGCCCGATCCTAGTGTTCTTAAAGGGTGGTTTGGTAGTTATCTTTGACACTTGCTTTGTTGCCTTCTTCAGAAAAACAGAAACCAGGAAGGTTCAGAAACTGGCTGGTGTGACCTCTCTTCACTGGAGGCAGTCTGGATTTGAAGCAAAAGAAGCAAATATTTTAAGAGCCCAACTCTTTAGTTAATTTATGGACCCTTTTAGTTATCCTCCCCATAGTTTTTTAGCTTAGGAGTCAGGTCCCCTTGGGTTTTTTTTTGTTTTTTGAGGTTGTTTTTTGGGGTTGTTTTGGGCGTGCGGGATCTTAGTTCCCCAATCAGGGATTGAACCTGCGCCCCCTGCAGTGCAAGCACGGAGTCCTAACCGCTGGACTGCCAGGGGATTCCCATTGTTATTATTATTTTTAAGTCAAGTGCATTGGTACATCCTCCAGGGTCACTGTCTGCGTCTCAAACCACAGTATTGGGTATTCAGAAGACATCACACCCAGCAGCAAGTGATTAAATATTTGAATTTCTGTTCAGGCTCCCTTTGCAGCCCTGTGCCTCAGTTATGCCAACCCTCAGTGCAGCATTTGTGGATGAGAATTTGCCTGATGGGACTCACCTCCAGCCAGGAACCAAATTTATCAAACACTGGAGGATGAAAAATACAGGAAATGTAAAGTGGAGTACAGACACAAAGGTATTTTTCCCCACAAAACGTGAAGATGAAGTGATTTGAGGTGGCAGTGTGTTTAACTGACAGGCTTTCTTTCTCTTGTCACTATTCTTTTCAGCTCAAGTTCATGTGGGGAAACCTGACTTTGGCTTCTACAGAAAAGAAGGATGTTTTGGTTCCCTGCCTAAAGGCCGGCCATGTGGGAGTCGTGTCTGTGGAGTTCATTGCCCCAACCCTGGAGGGAACATACACTTCCCATTGGCGTCTTTCTCACAAAGGCCAGCAGTTTGGGCCTCGGGTCTGGTGCAGTATCATAGTGGATCCTTTCCCCTCCACAGAGAGCCCTGATAACATTGAAAAGAGCATGATCAGCTCAAGCAAAGGTGATAATCTCACCTGCCAGCAAGAGGTGAGCATTGGAAGGGTGACTAAAACCAAAAGAGCCCACTCACAGCTGGTGGTTCTTCCAGAAGTCTGGAGAAGCCAGCTTCTCCCCTCCTTCGAACACATCGTGTGCTTATATTGGGCCTAGTCCTCAGGGGCTTTGTTTGCATGTCCTTCGCATCTTGGTGCAGGCGTCCCTCAGTGCTTTCGTATCTCTGTAGTGATGTGTGGCCAGCCTCTGTGCTGCATGAGGAAAGCAGAGCTGCCTGGCCTGTGGACCTGCTGAGCTGATGCCTTTGCTGCTTAACAGTCATCTCTCCTGTATATCCCTTGTGTATGTTTCCTAAATACTAATGAAGTCTTACCCTGGTTGTTACTTGGTGCACAGTTTTTTAAGGCAGCTTCCCTGTTTACTACTTAAATTTAGTTACCCAGTGTTAATGTCCTGGTTTTGACTGTTGTTTTTATGGTTAATCTAAGCTATTGTCATTAGGGGAAGCTAGGTGAAGGGGGTAATTAGTAAACTCTCTGTACTGTTCTTGTAACTTTTCTATAAGTCTAAAATTATAACAAAACAAAAAGTTTTTGCACAGGCTCCGGACGCGCAGGCTCAGCAGCCATGGCTCACGGACCCAGCCGCTCCGCGGCATGTGGGATCTTCCCGGACCGGGGCACGAACCGGTGTCCCCTGCATCGGCAGGTGGACTCTCAACCACTGCGCCACCAGGGAAGCCCAACAAAAAGTTTTAATACATGCAGTGCTTTTGTTTTTAGGGAGGCAGCCGTCAGTTTGCCTTTTGAGTTCCGTTGAGGGCCTAAAATGTGTCCCAATGGTTTCTCTCCATAGGAAGCTCTTCTTCCGGCTAAAGAAGAAATTCCACCTGGTGAAACAACTGAGCAGACAGAAGGGACAGGAACCTGCCTCCCACAGAAGGCCCAAAATGCTGCCAGCGAGAGGGAGCTCTACATCCCATCTGTGGACCTTCTGACTGCCCAGGTGGAAGATTGAGCACTTTGAGGGGCGAGGGACAGAAAGCCCTGGGGAAAGAGTTCTTAACTTGTTGAAGAAAAGGCGGTAGAGCCATAGGTGGTGCCCAGGAAGTTAGAGATATGCCCACTCTGATCTAGTCAGATGCACTGAATGGCAAAATCATCACCAGTGGAAGCAGGCTTCTAAACTAAATGTTTCGTCTTTGAATTGGGAACTTATCTTGTGCTTCCCACAACTTCCCTCTAGTTGCCTCTTCTTTTCTGCCTAACTGGTTCACCTTCACCCCCATTGCATTTGCTCTCTTTCCTGCCATTTGGTTATTTGAATGCCTACTTCCCATTTAACTCTTTTTGTTTTCACTTGACTGAGGTGAGGCATGAATTTGAACAGAGTTGAATCTGGAATGATACAGAACTCAGTGGCCTGCAGGACCCATCAAGACAAAACGTGGCTCTAGCGTGTGCTGCGAGTAGCCTAACCTTGCGCCTTTTTTTTCAGGACCTGCTGTCCTTTGAGCTGTTGGATATAAATATTGTCCAAGAGTTGGAGAGAGTGCCCCACAACACCCCTGTGGGTAAGAATGTCGCTCGGTCCACCTTGTTTATTTTATTAACAGGCCCCAAAATACTGCAGCCCTGACTCTAGTAGTTAGTATTTTATTCTGAGGAAATAGTTGGCAAGGATTTCTCCCACAGTGTGATATTAAAACTGCACCCATTGGTTCATTTTCCTTCCTCTCCCTGTTGTCAGAGGCAACAATACCAGTTTGTGCAAAGTTTCCCCACCATAAAGGGACCCTCTTCTCCATTTTTCTCTGGATATTTGTGTCCCTTTGTTCCTTTGCATTCATGGCTCTGTGTCTTGGCCATGGTCTTCCAAAGCCAAACAACCGTTTGTGATCCTTCCTGCATTGATGGATCTGTCTGAGATACTTGTGTGCCTAATGGTCTGGAGAAATTCTTTAGATCGCCTTGAAGTGTACCTGGATTTATTTTAGCCATGCGGGAGGCAAGAAGCCCATGAGTTGCTGCTTCTGGACACTGACTGTTGATGATGTGATGCTTTTTCGTGGTTGATGGTTCTCCTGTCTTCATTCTCCAGATATGACTCCCTGCATGTCTCCTCTGCCACATGACAGTCCTTTAATAGAGAAGCCAGGCTTGGGGCAGATACAGGAAGAGAGTGAAGGGGCGGGATTTAAAGAACTTCCTGGTAAGGGGTTAAATATTTGTAAAGTATCTGCATCCCCCCTTCCATACCACACCCTGTTGTTACACGTACCCCCTACTAACCTTACCTTGCTGTGTGAGTGGGTTTTCTGTAGGATCTCATTTTTTGAAGTCTCCTCACCTTCACATGGCACCGATAGCCGCTATTCCTTGGCATCGCATCAGCATGGGTACATGACTGGAGGAAGATCTTCAACACTGTAAACACCAATTGCAGACAAAGTTCATGCCTTTTTCAGATTCCACAGTGTCAGTAAAGAAGAGGGCTGAGAACATTTCTTCAGTGGAGGAAGCAGAAGATGACCTGAGTGGGACCCAGTTCGTGTGTGAGACTGTAATCCGATCCCTTACCTTGGATGCTGCCCCGGATCACAAACCACCTTGCAGACAGAAGTCCACGCACAGTGAGTGTCCCTGAATTCCGCCCCCCCACACTGAGGTGACGCCTGACTGGTGACTGCCAGACCTGAGCAGACAGAAGTGCTCTTCCTTACTGAGAGTGGAGATCGCGGGATCTTTGTTAGAATTCGGATCATGGTGGTTTCTTTGGGCTCCACATGTGCTGCCTGACCATTTTATTTATAGCATCAGGAGCAAAGCACCCACCATGACTCATTTCTGTACTTCTTCAGGGGCAGAATTTCAGTTACACGCCACAGAGGAACAGCAGCCTGTTGTGCTGCCTGGATTCTGCAGTAAGGAGTCTTCTTGTAAGTTGACAGAGCCCCTCAGCAGAGACCCCCCCCACTGGCAGCTGAGTTGTCTCCTTTCTCCAAGGGCAGCAGTCAGGAAATAGTGGGCAGAAACAGGAGCACCAGACTAAGTTTCTCAAGGTTAAATTCCGCTGTCATAAATCTCTTTGTGGCAGAAATTTCTAGATGTCAGATAGGTAGAACCACTGTCATGTATTTCAAGTACTATCCAAAAACTCAAATTCTACTACATCAAAATAATGTGAAAAAATGTCTTGTGTTTATTATAGTGAAATTTGACCTATACCTTTAAGCATGATTTATCTCACTTTTTCATTTATATATCTATATTTAAACTGTATATTTTTAAAAATATATGTATTTCCTCACACATACTTGTGTACAAATGCATAACAAAAAAGTCTGGAAGGACTTACGCCACAATGTTCACAGTAGTTATCTCTGATAAGATTATAGGTACTTTTTTATTTCTTTTTTTTTTCCTCATCCATGTTTGCCAATTTTCTATCATGACTACTCATTACTTTGCAAAGAAGAGGAGGAAAGTAGTCATACAGTCCTTAAGTATTTACCACCAAACATTTTCTCTTCTTATAGCACTGTTAGCTAGTATATCAGTTTTGATTTGAACCCCTCTCAGTATGTTAACCGTCACGTGAAGAGGAACAGGGATGAGGCCTCCTTGTTTTAAGATTCATAGTGTTCTCAGAAGCCTCGATGTTTCTGCCAATGTTGTTTTTGTGAACTTTGGTTCTGTTTGGCTTTGCGTAGGTTTAGAGTATGGCCGTGACTGTGGTTTCAGCAGCCCTTCCCTCTGGTTTGCCCCCGTCCTCTGGGTTTCATAATTATAGCTCATGACCTACAAGGCTTGGTGGGGTAAGGGTAGCACAGGGGCTGCTTTTAGCTTATACCTTAAAGTTGGTTGCTTTCATCCTTTAGTGAAATTTGCCCCACCCGAAGAGGGACCACTTGGAGACAAGAGGGAAGAGGTGGTCCGTATTGTTGAAGAAGCAGCTGTCATGGAGGAGGAGGAGGAGGAGCTCAAAGATGAAGTTCAGAGTCAGTCTTCTGCTTCTTCGGAGGATTACATCATCATCCTGCCCGAGTGCTTTGACACCAGCCGCCCCCTGGGGGACTCCATGTACAGCTCTGCCCTCTCACAGCCAGGCCTGGAGCGAGGGGTTGAGGCTGGGCAGGAACCAGTCGAGGCTGGGGAGAGACCCCCTGGAGGGGAGAACCAGCCACAGGGGCACAGCATCAATGACATCCTTATGACCTCACAGACTCTGGACACAGTGCCCCTGACCCCAGAGGTGGTAGGGCCTCCGCCACGGCTGCCCAGGTATCATCCACACCCCGCTCTGCTGGGCTGTTCTCCAGAGGTGGAATAAAGAGAGAGGACTCAATCTGATCTCAAAACCTGTTTCCTTGTCAGCAAGGGAAGAGTCTATTTCCCGTAGTAAAGTCTGATGAATAAACGTTGTACTTCCCAGTATTTGTGTATTCTCGATTTAAAGAAATACTTGTTTCAGTTAACCTTAATTATCTGAGTATAAGCTTATCTACTTATGTTTTGATCATTCAGAGCCAGTTTTTAAACACACACATCCCTGGACCTTCCTCCCTGTCCTGTTGACTCATGGGCAAAGGCAGCACAAACTCTCCTTCTAATCCAAACAAAGTAGAATAAGAAGTTTAATCTGTTATGGAAACGGCTATACTGCAAAACCAGATAGAAGTTACTGTTTTCTCTCCTGGTTCTGTCTGTGTCACTGCTCTCTCACAGTATGGACAATGGTGGAGCCTTGACTGTAATTTCAAACATTCTCCCAGGGAGCTAGGTATTTTCTTTTATCAGCACCACTTGATACAGGGGAGGCGACCAGACTGAAGCCAGTCTTTCTCGCTTGCCTGTGGCTGAGGAGGGAACCAGAAGAAGGACGAGCGCCTCTCACCTGACCCCTAAATTCAGACGTGTGATCCGGATCAGAATGTGAAGCCTCTGTAGAGGGCTTGGCACTGCTGTGGTCTGTGTGCTGTTTCTCCACGGTTACTGTAGGCGCCTTTTCAACTCACTTTCAATATTGTGTCTTTCTGAAAGGAGCCCTCCGTATGCACAGCAGCATGGTTCCCCAGGAGTGGATTTACCCGTTACCGAACCAGAAGTGTCTTCAGTCCCTGATCAGAGCAGAGGAGGTAATGACCAGCCTGAGCTTTCTCTGTTTCTGTGCTCCTTTCTAATGGAAGCAGCTATAAATAGGCGCTCTATCTTTGTGATTCTTGGCAGTTTTTAGAAACGTACCCTTTGACTTTTTCTGTGCTCCTGCCTCATACTCTTTCTGTTCTATCTTCTAGCTTAATGTTTATTAAACGAGATCCCATAGAGGTTGGCATTGTGCTATAGTGGAAAGAACACAGGCTTTGGGGCCAGACTAGTCTAGGCTCCAGCCTCAGCTCCAACTTTCTTCACCGTGTGACCTTGCAGTGGTTCAGCAGGGTTCTAAGACCTACAGGTCTGTTTCCTTATCTACAAAATAAAGAGAATAGCACTTTGAAGTTGTGAGTAGACCCTCAAAGTCGCTTTCCTCTCGTCCTCAAAAAACAAAACCTGAAAGTACTTAAGAACTAATAAACTATTGTGATAGGATTATAGAATTAATTTTTCTGAGGCACTAAACACTCACCTTGCATTGCATTCTGGACAGTTTTCTTTAACATTTACTTAAACCACCTGCAAAATTTCTCAAATATTTAAAAAGGAAAAAAAAAAGACTTTAAACATTGCAATCAGATTGCCACCTGCCTCAAAAATAGCCTTGCAGTGAGTTAGGAAACACCAGGTGTTTATGGATGCTGCATCTAACCAACAGCTCTTTTGCTTTTAGAGCTCAGAGGCTCATCAGGACTTGTAAACAGCAGACAGAAGAGCTATGACCACTCAAGGTAACTGGGGCTTCCTTGTGCAGCCTCTCCTTCAGAAGCAGATGGATATCCTAGTACTGCCTCCGCTTCCACGAGCCTCTCAGAGCATGTGCCACCTGCCGAGAGCGGAGAAGGAGAGCCCGCATTCCTTCCTGTTCTTATTTCTCCTAAAGCTTGTGAGCAACACTGAGCAGAGGGCTAATGGTGATGTTTAATAAGAGTGTTCACATCCCAGACCAGGAGGAAGTTCCCTCAGATTCAACCCCTGCTTAGTACCAGAGAAGAAGGCAGGAAGGCCCAGCCCGCTGTGCATCTTTATAACGTTTCCTTAGACACACCTGCCTCTCTGCTCCCAGTCATCTCAGAGCAGTGTCACGGCGGGCTCCTCCCTACGTACAGCGTTCAGAAAATCACCTTTCCTTTGGGAGGTGTTAACTCTGAGATGAGAACTGAGCGTGCAGACTGCCAGTACCTCGGTGTGCTGCTGAGCACATTAGTTTCCAGCTGGGGCCGAAAGCTGGCACGCTAACCAGGGTGATGTGCTTTCTGCAGTGCCCATACCTTGCAGCAAGCAGTAAGAGCTGGGCCCGACCTCAAGCCCAGATGTGTAGCTCGAAAACTGATAGGAAAATAGTCGCACTTTCCTTTTACATCTGATTTTTTTCTCAGGGAAATCTCATTTTCTTCCCAGGATTAGAGCCCAGATTATCCATAGGAAGATAAGGATTCCTAAAGAAAGGATTGTTTCTTTAGGGAGACATTTGGCTTTCCCCCCGCAGGCACCACCATGGGAGCAGCATTGCTGGAGGGCTGGTGAAGGGGGCTTTGTCTGTTGCCGCCTCTGCATACAAGGCCTTGTTTGCCGGACCACCGGTCACTGCACAGGTCAGTGTATGTGTTATTTTCCTGAACCGAAGCCAAGTCACCAGTGAAAACAGTGGCGTCTGCCTGGGTTGGAGAGAGTAGCATGGCATCATAGCAAGCATGAGCTTTAAGTTTAGTCTTTAACACACAACTCTGCCACTTTCCAGCGGTATGACTTGGGCTGAATTACTTAAGGGAGGAAAGAAAAAAGACCTAACGTTGGTCGCGGACCTACTGTGTGGGGGGTCGCTCTCCCAGGTGCCAGCACAACAAGGTGACTCAGACACCAGTTCCTGCCCAGAGACAGTGGGAAATAAGCAGACGGACATTTATCTGTGAAACTTTTGAAAATTGCAAAGCACTATAGAATTTAAAGAATCTTCCATTCAATTAAGAAAACAAAAACAAAAACGTTTATTGTGCAGCGTGAGATGCTGTGCCAGTGTTCTCAGACCAGTGGAACACCTCAGCCTGGTGTCGGCCCCATGGTGGGGCCAGGGAAGGCGTCCTGGTAGATGACGCCTGAGCTCAGTCCTAAAGGACAAAATGAGTGTGTGCCAGGAGAGAGGGTTAGAGAGGGCACTGTAGACAGAGTAGCCAGTACAGAGACTTGGAAATGTGAACCTGGAGGGTGAATTTGTGCCAAGCAGAGAAAAGACCAATGATGTAGGTGGGATGCTGTGTTAAGTGATTTTGGATTTTATTTTTAAGACCCGTGGGAGGGACTTCCCTGGTGGTCCAGTGGTTAAGGCTCGCGCTGGCTATACTTTCTTCCCGTTTCCCATACTTTCTTCCAATTACCATCTCTTCTCTTGCGTCTTCTTGCCCCATCGTCACGATTGCCTTTAACTTCACAGGGTTTCCAGAGTTTGTTAGCATCTTTTCCTTCATCTCGTTCCAAAGACAGTTCACTAGTCACGTGGTTGAGGGTGCAGACATACCTAATCCAAAGCAGGGCCTTCGCAGTCCTTCTTATCCCCTCAGAAGACCCATCAGTATTGGGTGGACAGGAGTGCCATAGCCTTGCACCTGATTACCTAGTCTTTTGAGTAAATCTGGAAGATGAGTATGCCTTAACAAGATAAACACAGATTATACAAAAAACGTTGTTCTGCTTTTCTTGACTCTACACAGCCACTAGTTTCCGAAGATCAGACAGCGGCCCTGATGTCCCATCTCTTTGAAATGGGCTTCTGTGACAGGCAGCTAAACCTAAGGCTGCTGAAGAAACACAATTACAACATCCTGCAGGTTGTGACAGAACTCCTCCAGATCAACAACAACGACTGGTATAGCCACCGCTACTGAGGAGTGACCTCGTATTAAACAACTTTGCCTGCTGCTCAGAGACGATCTTTATTCTGTTTTGGGGGAGTGGGGTGGAGGCCCTTGCTTGTTTTTTAATCTGATGAACCTACCTAGAGCCCGTCATTGAACGATCAAGACAATACCTGCCTTGCGGTATTTTTTTGGAGCAAATGAAAGGCCAGAACTTAAATCTTCACGTTAGACATTAGATGAATCGTAGGAAGAGCATTTTTCAATTGATCTGGATAAAACTCTTCTCCGTTTTAGCGCATTGAAAAGTGCAACTTAAACTTCCTATAGAGGCATTTTTCTTCCTGCTTGTATTGAAGTTGAGTATTTTTCTTTGCTTAATGTGGATGTTTTTAATGAGGGTATCTGTTAATTGTCAGTTTATAAAAGAAATTAACCTTGGAAGTTGTTTTCCAGAATTATTCTCATAATTTTTCTAACCTATCCCAAGCTTCATAGCTGTATGAAGTATTAAAATATGTATGGTATTAAAATAACAGCCAGGGCGCGATGGGAGTTTTGTTCCTCTTCCCTTCTCAGGGAGAAAGTCGTTCCCCTGCAGGTCTTAGTAACCGGCGCTGTTGTTTTTCAAAAGAGCCCCAGTGATGCGTTTAAAGAATATCCACCTTCTGGTCTCCGCGCTTCTGAGAAAGGAGCGGGGAGTGTGCTCACTGACCCAGCAGCGCCTGTTGAGCAGTGTCTGTTGTAGCAATTTTGCATACATTTTATTTTATTTAAGGGAGAAAATTTAGGTAGTGTGAAATATTTTGCTAATGCTACAAAGAAGGAAATAAACTCTTCTATTAAAGGGAAAAGTCAATTGAACAGTTACCCTTTTTCTTTATGTCGGGGGTGGGGGCAGGTCTTCTTTACAGTAGAGTGGGCGGGAGTGTACAGGAACATGAGAAAAGTGAAAGGCAGGCTCCTGTGTGAATCTCGGTAAAGTTCAGGGGTGGGCAAGTGAGTGGGTGTGAGGCTTAGGAAATCCTGATGGCCTCCTGAATGTTTGCAATCTGTTCAAGAGAACCTAGAATGAGAAAAAAGAGGCGGGTGTTTTACAAGACTTGGATGGGAGCAAACTCACTGAAAAAGTTTTGGTTTAACCGCAGGGTGAGTGAGTGGGAAGGAGCTTGCTTACAGGGGTCCCGGTCCTCACTCTGTTTTACAGAAGGGAGTCTTGGGTACAGCTGGTAAAGAGGTAACAAAAAACACTACAGATTTTAGTCATAAAAATTATTTGCAGAAAAAGAAGAATCTGACCCCCAGCCTGAAGGGGGAAGGATAGTAAAATAGTATTACTTAACCTGGTTTGGTATTGTAATGAATGGTGAGCTAACTTAATCATTGGCCATAATGATGTTTATTTACAGTATAACTCTTGAATGCTGTTAAATAAGCCAGGATTCAGACTGCAAGCCAACCAGCGTGTTTATTACTTAAAACGTTTTTATGGGGGGCCGGGGGGGCGCTTCTGGGTAGAGGCTGAGCGGCAGGGTGTGCGTAATTAATTCGGTTGATTTGGGACGGGATCTGTCTTGACCATGTGAGTTGTATTGTAGGGGCCCAGGAGGGCCCTGGGGTCCGGTCGTCTGTCCCATTGTACTTGTACCCTAACCGCTTAAAGAATGGTGAAATAAACTTTGAAACTCCTACCTGGACTGGCCGGTCCTTTCGTCCGGAACCTCGCGTGGCCTTTGAAGAACCGAGAAGTTTCCTGGCCGCTGTGTCGAGAGAGGCCGGCCCTGAGAGGGAGGGGCGGGTCCGGAGGAGCCGGGGCGGAGCTTCCCAAGGCTTTGAGCCGAAGCTTGGGGCGAAACCCCGGCTCCCACGCTTTCGGTTCTGCTTGGCAGGCGTTTCTGTCGCTGCGGTCGCCCGGGGGTAAGGCGATTCGGGACCCTCCTTCCCTTCTTCCCCTTTGGCATGCAAGGGCCCAGGCCCCTTCTGTGCCTCCTCCTGGCCCAACACGCAGGTTCCAGGCTCTACTCAGGGCCTCCCGGGGTGTCTGGTGGGACTGAAAATCCTCCTTCAGTGAAATCCTAGCCTCTCGGTCCGCTCCGACCCCGCAGCCCGTGGCCGAGCCCCAGAGTAGGGCGTGAAGCCTCTGGGGAGGCCAGGGTCGCTGCTCCCCACCTCCTCCAACGCGGTGCAGTCGGTCCCCGGGACTCTACGGGAAGGGGACTGGTGGCCCCTGCAGCCACCCTGCCTTACAGGCCCTCCTCCCCGAAGAGGTACTCCAGAGATCTCTAGCCCTCTTGCAGCTGAGAGGAGCCCAGGATCTCAGACCTGAACCAGGTGAGGCTTCCTTTATTTTAAGCCCCGAAGGTCTGAGTTCGGCTCACCTTGCCCACTCATTTGCCACCGGTCTCTTGGGCAGGATCTGGAGTTAGCTGTGACTCGTCCTGGTGAGGGACTGAGCCTGAAATTGCTACCACCCTCCCCCAGACGCGCTCTCCCACCCCAACTCAGAAAGCAGGCGGAAGAGGTTTGTGCTCCCCTCCACAATCATTTTAGGGTTTTTAGCCACACCTGTGGCCAGCCTAGCCTCCTTTTTCTTTTCTTGTCCCGAAGAACCCCTGCCTTCCTATTACACCAGCACCTGTCCAGGCTCGGGAATGGAAACTCTCCTCCCACACCCAGGCTGGAGACCTCGGGCATTTCTTGCCCGGGTGCTCTAGAGACACGTTCAGAGTCATCTTGTCGCAGAGGATGAAGGGGCTCTCCTGGCTGCTGCCCCCAAGACCTATCTAACTTCCTTCCCTTGCAGTGAATGACAGCTCAGCAGCTTTTCCAGAACAAAATTAAGCGCTCTGCCTTTCACTTATGAAAGTCCCTTAAAGTGAAATAACTTCTGCTTTGCTTTTCCCTCTTGTAGGCCGACTGAGCTCTCCTACAATAAAAAAGAAAAGAAAAGAGTTGAAATGCATGGAGATTCCTGATCCAAGAGTCGTGTGTGACTGCTCGCATTTCCACAGCCTCACTTCCTTAGGCTTGAGCTTGCTGAAATTGTGGCGGGGCTCCTTGCCAATCTCCAGAGCCTAAAGCCAGAGGGACCCCCGGCGTCAGTGCTCACTGAACGTTGTTCTTCTCTCATCAGTGAACAACACCCCTGAGCAATGGGCGAGACATTCTCCCAGCTGGGCTCCCGGGAGGATGAGAACACGTCGGTCCTGCCGTCCGCCCCAGCCTTTGGCAGCGAGGCTGCCAGCTGCTCCGGCATCACCAGCAGCAAGGCGTTTTGTTCCTGGGCGCCTTGTGACAGGGCTGCCGGTGTCAGCTTCGTGACGTGCCCCACCTGCCAGGGCAGTGGGGAGATCCCTCGAGGTGAGTGGCCCCAGGCTCTGGAAGTCGCCTGGGATCCGGGAACAGCTCTCCGCAGCCAGCTGGCCAGTGCCAGGCCCCTCTGAGTCTCCTTGGATGGGGTTGGGTCTCCCAGCTCCTAGTCCCCGAGTTTCAAGGCCAGCCAGGGAGACGCTAACCCTCCCCCGGGCTCGCTGCAGAGACCCCCTCCTGCCCTGGTTGTACCGCCCAAACCCAGGGGATTCCCAGCCTCTCTGCTCTCTTAGCAGCACTGCCTTAGGATTCAGGAAGTTACAGTGACGTCTCCAAAGAAATCGGGCTTCCCTGATTGGTGGTGACGTGCAGGAATTCCTCACACCTGTTAATGAAAATCTCGCACCTCCGTTCTAGAGATGGCCAAGCTGAGCTGCCAACAGCCCGGTATCCCCAGTCCTGCTCTGAGGCAGAGGTGGCATGCTTCTGACAGTGCTCTGTGGGATGGAGGGCTGCTTCTGGCAGGCTGGCACAGGAAACGTTTGTCATGGACACTTCCTGGCCCTCCCTCTCACCCTCTTTCTACAGAAGTAGAGAAGCAGCTGGTGGCCCTCATCCCCTATGGGGACCAGAGGCTGAAGCCCAGGCACACGTAAGCCCCTCTTCCTATCCCAGCTCTGTAGGCATTGCCCCTGCGGGCTCTTCCTCTTTGTCTCCCCCAATCCCCCTTCCCCCCCACCCCAGTTTTTCTCCATTGGTCCTCCCCCAGAAAGCCTGAGCCTCGCTGGCCTCAGACGTATTAGCTCCCTGTCTCCAAGGATTGTCCTAGTGTAAGAAGCTCGGGGCACAGCAGATGCCACCTGAGGCCTCTTGGTGTCCTGAGCATCACTGCTTCCAAGAAGCGTGGCTCCCTTTTGAGGACAGAGAGGACCTCTTGACTCTGCAAGGCCTTCCAGGAGGGAGGGAGTGGCTGTGGTTGCAGCTGGTTTGGGGAAGTGATTTCTCCTGAGAACTTCCTTTGCTACGGCAGCTCAGACCTGCTTGTTCTTTTCCCCGTAGAGACGGGAAACCAGCTGCTCTGTGTTCTGGGACACTTGAGAACCTCAGAGGAGGCAGCCCTGAGTGTCACTGGGGGGCCCACGACCCTGTTTGTCATCTGGGTCCTTTGACATAGATCCCTGCAACCTCCTCCCCGGGTCCTCAGCTTCCGTGGGGGAGCCACCACCCAGCCTGCCCCCACCAGTGCACCAGGAGCCAAATCTGACAGGGCCCCTTAGGAAATGCTAACGAGGTGCTCTCTCTTTAATGCATATCTCGATTTTGAATTAGATGGACAGATGATGTCTTGTTCTTAATATGAATATTAAAGTTCAGAACTGTCAGAATTCACGTGGGCTTACTTCTTCCAGTGAGAATAGCTAGCGTTGGTTGAGCCTTTGGCTATGTGCCCGGGCCAGGGATTGGTGCCTTGTCATGCATTAGCCCCTAACAGATTGTATGAGGTGGGTACAATTATCCCCATTTTATAGACAAGGAAACTGAGGCTTAGGGCGGTTAAGCGGGTTGTTCAGAGTTGCTGGGCCAGTGGGTACACAGAGCTGGGAATGGAAGCCGGGCTGCCAGCCTCTCAATCCGGTGCTCCTACCCACTTTGGGCCACATCTGGGCCTAGGTCGTACCTCCGCATCTGGGGAGCTAAGTGTACAGTTGTGGGGGGGCGGCTCGGAGGAGAGCCTTATATATAGAGAGAAGAGTGTCTGAACGCCCCCGGCCCAGGCCGCCTTGGTGTCCAGACTTCTCCACTCCTCTGCCCCGGGTCCTGTTTTCCCACAGGAAGCTCTCCGTGTTCCTGGCAGTGTTCATCTGCCTGGTGACCTCCTCCCTCATCGTCTTTTTCCTGTTTCCCCGGACTATCGCCGTGCAGCCTGTAGGCCTCAACTCCTCCACGGTGACTGTTGGCGAGGCCGCTATCCACCTCAATATAACGGTGGGTGGGTGCCTGTGCCTCTGGTCTCCGACCCCACCTTCCTGGCAACACTCCTCTGTAGCCCTTGTCCAGTGTCCTCACCCTGGGCATCGGTAGCCAGGGATCTTATGGCACCCAGAGGATGTCAGAGGGCTGGGGAGAAGCAGGAGCAACCATGAGCCCCCTAACAGACTGTGCTGGATTGGACCTGTGAGGGGTTAGAACTGACGCCAGAGCCATAAGTCACCGGGTGCAGTCGGGGTGGTGTGCCTGAGACTCCCTGGGTGGGCAGGACTGAACAGAGAGAGCCTTGCAGGGTGAGACCGGATTTTGAGCCAGCTTAACGTCTTAGTTAAAGGTGACCCCTGGCCATTAAGAGCCCCTCCGATGGGCTCCTGGCACCGGGGCCTCGGCCGCTGCGGCCCACATTGGGGGTGGGGCTCGGTCAGGCTGCGGGGTTTTGAAACCGTTGGACTTCTTCTTGCCAGGGATGGTGCTACCCGAACCCCTTCCTTTCCCTGTCCTCCTCCCCAGAATATCGTGAGCATCTCCAATAACAACTACTACCCCATCGCTGTGACCCAGCTGACCATTGAGGTGCTGCACCTGTCCCTCGTGGTGGGGCAGGTCTCCGACAGCCTCCTCCTCCACATCGGCCCTTTGGCCAGTGAGCAGGTGACTCCCTCTTGCTGGCCAGACCTGCCCACGGGTGTGTGGACGCGGGTGGCTGGAGTTGGGGCTGACTCTATACCCGTTTGGTTGACAGATGTTCTATACAGTAGCCAACAGGATATGGGATGAAAACACATAGTGAGTAGCCCTTGATCCCTTCTCCCTTAGCCTCTTTCCTGGTTGGAAACCCAGTTTGAATTCCCACCAGATGTTCTGATTGCTCAGCAAACCCTGCAGTCAGCGTGTGGCCTGCACTCTTGTGGCCAAGACTGCAATGTACAGGCATTCAGGGTCCCCAGCCTCTGCCTGTTTGGACCTGGACTGGAATGAAAACCAGGCTAGAATCTGGTTCCTACTTACAATATATGACCTTGGGCTCTTCAGCCTGACTCACCGTTTTCTACTGAGGAAGAGGCCAGCCCGTGCCTGGGCCAAACCAGTGGGGGTTGGAGGAGTGATACTGCAGCAGGGGCGACATGCTCACCTTGGGCAGAGGGAGGGGGAAGGGGTGGAGGTGGCACGTGGGGCCCCTGATGGAAAGGAGGCGAGGGGGGCTGGGCCGGCAGGTCTCCTCCGAGCTGTCTGACGGGCCGCTCAGTGTGTGAAACGTGGGCCCGGGTTCTCTCTCTCTCTCTCTCTCTCTATCTCCCTCAGCAAGATCTGTACCTGGCTGAAAATCAAAGTCCACCACGTGCTTCTGCACATCCAGTAAGTAGGGCTTGGAGCCCTGGTACCCTCTCCCACTTCTGCCCCCCACCCCGCTGTGGGAGGAGAGTCATCGCAGCGAATCCGTGAGTCTGTGTCGGCTCTTGTCAGTAGCAGGTCCAGCCCCTTCCCTAAGGCCCACCTTGCTTATGAGCCACTGACAGTGACAGCCACAGATCTGCCCGGAACCCTGGGAGGGGGGCAGCTGTGCCAGGTGCCTCGGCAGAGTGGGGAGCAGAAGGAAGGGCCGGGTTTGGTCTGAGGAAGCCAGCCCTCCCCAGAGAGCAGAGCAGGGCCAGGGCTTTCCTCTTCTTCCCAGACCCCTGTGGTGTGGAGGAGTAAAGACGGTGAAGCGCAGACCTGGGGGCGGGAGCTCTCCAGCCGCCGTCTTACTCCTTTCCTCTGCCGCCACCAGGTCTCTCCCCTCACCTCCCTACTTCCTTCCCTCACTCCTACCCCAACTGCAGATCCTTAGATCGGTGGAAGTGGAAGCTGGGAGGGGTCAAGGCTCAAGTTCTGTAATCTTCAGAATAAAACGGGTGTGTTTTTTGGGGGGGAAAAAAAAGAATAAAGCCCTGTTTCCTCTCCAGGGGCACCCTGACCTGTTCCTACCTGAGCCATTCAGAGCAGCTGGTCTTCCAGAGCTACGAATACGTGGACTGCCGGGGAAACGCATCCAAGCCCCACTTGGTGGTCCCTCGCCCGCCGTGACCTGTCTGCTGTCGTCGAGCTCCGGGCACCTGCCGGCCTGGTCTGTATCTCCCACCACTCCATGGCACCCAATAGGACGAGAGTGACTTTGCCAGAGGAAAAGCCCTGCTTTATCATACCCTCCCCCTGTTCACCCCCAGCAGAGGAAGCTTTCTGTGGACGTTAACTTCATACACGCACGTGCACGTGAGCGCGCGCGCGCGCGCACACACACACACACACACACACACACACACCCTCACCCCCTCTCTGATTTCCACAGGAACGGAAGCTTGGTTCTTCTAGAGGCCAGCACCACATATTCCCCTTGGTCTGTCTTGAGGAAAGTCTGACCTGACATTTCCTCAGAGCCGCCTCAGCGGCATGGAGTGGCACCCACACTGTCTGTGCTGAGCAGCTTGGTTGCCCAGCTCGTCCAGGGAAGACCTTGGTCCTGCCTGAATGTGGAGAAAGCTTTCATTTTGTCTGGCTTTTAATACATGGATCCTTTCCAAGTTCTCCACCTGGTAATGAGAAAGTGACTTGGGGGACAGCCAGTGTTGTCCCCAGGGCCTTTTAGGGAACCGCAGGTGCTCTCCTATGCCGCCCTGCCTTGGTCGTGTGACAGGGTGATGGTGATGGCCTGCTTCTCGCCTGGTAACTTGCGCCCCCACCCCACCCATCTGACAGCAAGATTGGCCAAGGCCCTTTGGCTCTGCGGCCTTCCTGGTTAAAGACTGTCTGGGTCCCCAGGAAGTCGGAGCTGTTCTGCAGCCCAAGCTTCTCTCCCGAAAACAGTTTTATCGTTCTCTTTGGAGCAGGAACCAAAGTAGGAGGGGAGGGGAGGGAGGCACCGGGCACCCCCTGGGCCTGCACAGGAAAAGCAGAGACAAAGCCAGGGTCATTTTAAAAGGTTTTTATTGAAGGAGGCCACACGCCTGAGCCCACGTGAGGGGACACAGGCAGGTCAAACGGTGGGTGCAGCTGCTCTCCCGCTGAAAACCTGCAGAGGTGAGGCCGAACCGCTGGGTTCCGCTGCACCCCAGCCTAGTCCCAGGGCGCCCTCTGCTCCCAGAGGCCTCTCCTCTCCTTTGGGCACTGACGGTATGGAGCCACCTATCAGTGGGGACCGGTCTAGGCCGTCCCCTCTTTGCTGTCACTCAGATGACGAGAAGCCCCCGGCAGCCCCCAGGTTCTTGAGCCGAGCGGGAATTGCGTTTGCTCACCAAGGGCGGTTACGGGGTTTCCATCACTCAGGCGGGCAGAGAGGTGAGCCTGAGTGGCAGGGAAAGCCGAGTTTGCAGCAGGAAGGGCAGAGAAGGGGACATGGGGCCAGAACCTGGTGGGGAGCCGGCGGGGGGGATGAGGGGAAGGAAGGAGTTCGTGCTGTCCACGCGCTTGCACGCCTGGGTGACTGGCGTCGAGGTGGTGCTGGTGAGAGCACGGAAGTCCACGAGGGCCAGGCTGGAGCTCACGCTGGGTGGAGTTCGCCAAATGTAATGGATTTATATTGGGGTCAATCGGCTGTGCTTAACAATGTCTAAGAAAGGAAAATAAAAGGCTCCTGTGCGTGGGAAGGGAGCTGGTGGACGCTCCCCATCTCACAGCCTGTTTCTTCATATCCAAGTGGGCATCAAGGTCCCTTCCCCAGTCCCTGAGCCCCTCGGGCGCACGCCCGGCCTCTCTGCCTTCTGGGAGACCGCTCCCGGGGGCTCGCTCGCTCCCTTCCCCTCGTCACGTATCTCTGAGTCCCTCCGACTTTGATGCTCCTGTTCTGTGCGCCCCGGCTCCTCCGCTTCCCGCAACCGCTCCTCTCAGGAAACACTGCACTGAGAGGCTCCTTCAGTCTCACCCAGAGGCGACGCTGCAATGAAAGGCCCCAGGCATCCCCCTCACCAGTCAAGAGTGGAAGAGGGAGCAGGGCTGGGGGACCCCAGGTGTCAGTTTCAGGAAGTGGTGAGGGGGATGCCTGGGGCCTCTAGAGCCTCTGGGTTGTCTCTGCGACGTGGAAAGGCTGAGACCCGGGGAGGAAGAGGCCTGTGGATTTGGTGGGGGGGGCAAGTCCCCCTCTTCCCCAGGTCAGGTGTCCTGTGCCTGAGGCTACAGTCCTCCTTTCCTCTGAGTTCTTTCTCTCCATCCCTTCCAACCGTCCTCCGTTCACCAGCGGCGTGCCCACAGTGGACCAGGCATGACACCGGACTCGGGGGAGGCCCCTGCGTGCCACTCCTTCCTGATGCTGCCCCAGGTCCCGGGTCTGCTCTGGTGTGATGCGACCCACGCTTCCCCAGGTGCATCTCAATAACCATCGGCCGGGAGGAAGGGCTGGTGTCTCCGGTGAGAGTCGTAAACCTGAGCCCCCAGCAGGCCTATCACTGCTAAATAAGGGCCGGTGGTGGAGCGGTAGACCTGGGGGCCCGAGGCCAGGTTCCCCCATTGGCTGTGCCTGGAGAAGCGTGGAATTGCCCTCCACTTTCTTCTCGCACCCTCTCCATCCTCTTTGTGGGTCTTCCTGCCCCCTCCCCCCTCATCTCGGTCTCACGGGAGCCCAGCCAGCCTCTTGAATCTTTTTTTTTTTTTTTTTTTTTAAAGAAGATGGTGGGGGTAGGAGTTTATCAATTAATGTATTTATTTTGGCTGTGTCGGGTCTTTGTTTCTGTGCGAGGGCTTCCCCTAGTTGTGGCAAGCGGGGGCCACTCTTCATCGCGGTGCGAGGGCCTCTCACTATCGCGGCCTCTCTTGTTGCGGAGCACAGGCTCCATACGCGCAGGCTCAGGAGTTGTGGCTCACGGGCTTAGTTGCTCCGCGGCATGTGGGATCCTCCCGGACCAGGGCTCGAACCCTTGTCCCCTGCACTGGTAGGCAGATTCTCAACCACTGTGCCACCAGGGAAGCCCCAGCCTCTTGATTCTTTCCGGGAAGAAATCACACGTTATTCCCAGCCAGCCTCCCCTGCCAGAGTGGATCCGGAGGGCTTGGCTTTTGACGTGGAGATGCTGCTGGGAGGTAAGAAGATGGGGCTGCTCATCTGATGTTTGCTGATGGCCAGTGGGGTCTTGGGGGTCTGTCTCTGCATCACCACTGCTGGCTGTAATTCGCTGACTGAGAAGAGGGAGAGACAGGAGGCAAAACAGGTTAGTTAGCAGCTCCTGGGCCTGCTGGTTTCAGAACATTGTCTTAAGCCCTCTGAAGCCAGAGTAATCAAAGTGAAATGTAGCAGCCCGGTCCTCATCTTAAAGGGCCGGGATCAGGTTCTCCCATCCCTTGCGCCTGAGTCAGGGGGAAAAAAAGCTTCTTTCCAAAGCTTATCCTGTTTCATGTAATTCTCAAGACTCAAAAAAGAGTCTTCCTGGGTTTGACGGTCTACAGTGAGCCAGGCTGTAAGCTAAGTGCTTGGATGCTTTGCCTTTTAATTCAGTCCTCATGACACCTCTACTGAGGAGGTGGTATTATCAGTCTCATTTTATGGGTGGGGCAGCTGAGGCTCAGCGATCTGAGTCGTGCTACCTACTGGAGGGTGGTGATCCCGACGGAGAGCACAACCTCTGACCTCACGTCTTGCCGTCCTCCCGCTGCAGCTGGCTCTCCCAATCAGCGTCTCAAACGGCCCCTTGATGTTGCTTCTCTGGCACCTGTCCCGTCTTTCCAACTAGATCGTCAGCTCCTTCACTTACACTGAGTGCTGAGCAACGGGGCCTACAGGGACATGTTTATGGTGGCGTGGAATGGAGGAATGGGCCATCCAGAAGTGACTGAATAACTTCAGTCCCCTCTCCGGATTCCTGCCAAGGAAGCCTTTCTAGACTCCACCTGCACTGACACGCGAGCACACGCAGACACGCAGCCAAACTGTAGCCGCCTTTCACACTCTGAGTCCGTCTCACCGTGAATCGTGGGTACTTGGTGTGTGTCTCTGGGCTAGATTTCCTGAAACCTGATGATGAAACGAAGCACACGTTACTCATCTGGCAGTTCCTGAGAATGGCACGTGCCACAGCCAGACTCTTTTACCACGTGTCTGGGGGGCAGGCCAAGGCCCCTAGCTGGGGCAAGGCAAGGTCCCAGCCCCCACTGAGCATTCTCCACTAGGAAGCCGACCGGTGCTTCCCCGTTCCAGACCCCTCCCAGGGTTCAGGATATCCGTTGCTAAGCCTACACCTCCTATCCCACCCTCTGGCCGCCCCGACCCCGTCTGTCACTCTCACTCTGGAGAAGGGACCGACAAATTCTGAGCCACCCTCTGCTGCGGAAGTCAGCGGGTTTCTCTGCAGCTCTCGCTTGGTGCAAATCCACTCAGAGAGTGACCCCCCCCCCAAGTAAAGGTGCAGGGTGCCAGGGAGGGTCAAAGGGTGGGGTGACAGATGTGGCTTCTGGACTATAGCCCGGGGCTCTCTCCTCACCCTCTCCCGCTCCCAGGCATCTCACTTACCTGCACCTTGAGGGTTCATCACCCCTCCTTGGAATCTGTCCCTGTGGGCGCCTGGCCTTTGGGAATCCTGGAGAACGTACCGGGAGGTGCGCTGAGTAAGAGGGTCTTGGGCATTTTGTGGCTTTGGCTGAGGCTGCGGCGGCGGCTGCGCGGGTGGTGACTGTGGTGGTTGGGTTTTTGTTTTCAGATTGCCGTTCCTCTTCTTGGAGTTTCTTCAGTGCCTGTCAAGAAGCCCCCCGCAAGTGGCATCCTCCTCCCTCCCCACCCAGTCACCCCCCTGCCAGAGACACTGAGGGGAGCAAGGCAAGGGAATCCAGAGGTGGAGGTGGCTGGAGGGTGTCTGTTCCCTGGAGTTGGAGGCTGAGGCTGGAGCCTGAGCTCTCTCCCCTCACCCACCCACACCCAAGGACTGTTTCTGTAGCAACAGTGCCCCCCGGCACAGCCCCTGCCCAGGAAACAGCGGCCTCTGGCCACCTACCTCCTAGCTTGGGAGCTACGCGCGCACTGAAAACCGTTTGCAGTGCCAGAGGGTAAAGAATAATCTCTTGCAAATGCTTTGAAACAGCACTGTCCGATGGAAATATAATGAGGGCCGTATATAATTTAAAAAGCTCTGTTAGCCACATAACAGAGTAAGAAGAAATAGGTGAAACTGACTGTAATAATATATGTTACTCCACCCAATACAGCCAAAACGTAAACCCAATTGGAAAATATTAATGAGATAGTTTATAGTCTTTGTTTTTGTATTAAGTCTTCAAAACCCGGAGGGCATTTTATACTCAACAGCACATCTTAATTTAGACACTACATTTTGATTTAAAATATTTGATCTATATTTAGAGTTCAGATAATTTACAGTCGAAGAAGTAGGTTCACATATGTACGTTGTTCCAGACATACTTAAAAATGTTCCAGTATGTAAAATGAAATGAAAATTTGTCTTAAAGAGTATATTTAAATACATTAAATGTATGTAACATTTAAAATTCAGTTCCTCGGTCTCACTAGCCACGTCTCAAGGGCTATAGCACCCAGGCTGGTGGCCACCCTAGTGGACAGCACAGCTTTAAAACCTCCCGAGCCTGACCCTTCAATATCCCACGTGAGGCCTCAGCCTAGTACAACAGCAAAGCTGAGTCACCCCAGTACACACACACACACACACACACACACACACACACACACACACACACACACAGAGTCCCTCCAAGACATCAGAGGACCTTGCTTTCCTCCAGCCCAAGCAAAACAACATTCACCAGGTAATGGACAGCTTCCTTGGGGTCCGTCGTCTTCCCTCCCCATCCCCTCCGTGTCCCCGGAAGGACCCTGGTGAACGGGGCCCCTCTCACGCACCTGCTCTTGCTGCTGCTGCTGGGTCGTCAGCCACCTCCTGCGGTCCAAAGCCATCTGCCGGCGACGGGCCTCCCAGTGGTACGCGCTGCCCATGATGGTGGCGGTGACAGAAGGCCCCAGGCAGGGGCTGGGGGCAGACAGAGCTCAGGAGGCTGCCACTGCCCCCACCACTTCCGTCTCCTCCCACCTCACCCCCCTGGCCTGTGACCAGAACCACCTCACAATGCGGCCGCTACCGGGGCAACTGGGCAGCACCCCCCCCCACCGCCTGTCTTGTGAAGGAGGGGGGTGTTCTTCCCAAGCCTCCTAGAGAGCATCTGTACCTTTCTCTCCAGGGCCCTGGGCAGGTAGAAGACACCTTTCCACCTTAACCTTGCGTTTCAGTGGACCCCGGGGACAATCCCCGAGTGGCCTGGCTTTCCTCTCTGGTTTCTTTCTCCTACCCTTCCCAGGATTCCAGCCTCCTCATCTGGGTCTCTGCGGACCCCTCCCTTCCCTCCTCCCTCGGTCCTCCGTCTCCCCCGCTGTGCTGACTCAAGAACATACAGGGACTTCCCTGGCGGTCCAGTGGTTGGGACTCCGCGCTTCCACTGCAGGGGGCTCAGGTTCCATCCCGGGTTGGGGAACTAAGAGCCCGCGTGCCGCGTGGTGCAGCCACAGAAGGAAAAAAGAAAAAGAAAATCCGAGACCCAGCCAGCTCTCACTGGGGTCTGAGCTCTGTGAAGGCAAAGTGGCTTATTAGAAAGTACCCTGGGGCTTCCCTGATGGTGCAGTGGTTGGGAGTCCGCCTGCCGATGCGGGGGACAGGGGTTCGTGCCCCGGTCCGGGAGGATCCCACGTGCCGCGGAGCGGCTGGGCCCGTGAGCCATGGCCGCTGAGCCTGCGCGTCCGGAGCCTGTGCTCCGCAACTGGAGAGGCCGCAGCGGTGAGAGGCCTGCGTACCGCAGAAAGGAAAAATAAATGATAATAAGAAAGTACCCTGGTTCTGGGGATTTAATATGCTGGGCTCAAGCCTACCCTCTCTCTCTTCCTCTGACCCTGGACTCAGCTGACCTCTCTGGGCCTCAGTTTCCTTGCCTGGAAAACCAGAAGGGTAGCACTTGTTACCTTCCTCACGGGGATCATACAGGACCACGTGGGTCCATGCATGAGGGGTATGTGAAATGAAATATAAAGTTGCTCAGCTACAGGTTGGTATTATTTATTATCCTACCTGATTTGCATCCTGTTGGGGAGGAAAAATTCGTCCTCTAGCCTTCTAGGTTATTTGGCTGGTCTAATGACCAAATTGACATCGGACAGACTAATAGGAGAAAAACAAGTATAATTATATATGTTCAGGGATCCCATAAGGATATGAGACCCAAGGGCAGCCGAGGCTTGCATGCCGTCCTGAGCTAAAGGAATGCGATAAGGGCCTAGGGCTTCAAAGCAGAGAAGGGTGAGTCACCGGACCAAAAGAAGGGTAACGGGATGTTTGCCCTGCTGTGCAGATGGGTCTCTCAGATAAAAGTTGTCTCTGATAGTAACTCTCTCTGAGCCAGGCCCCCTATCTAAATTCTTTTAGGCAGTTGAGGGGGAGGTAAAAAGCTCACCCCGTGTCTCTGGGGCCTCCGTGGCTTTCGACCCGAATAACCCCACCCCAGGCCAGAGTGGCACATTCTGGGGAGACTCATTTTGAACTCCTTGGGTCTCCGGGAGATGGAGTGGCCAGGGGAGGGTGTCATTTCATGAAGCCCAAGGGCAGGCTTCTGGGGGCAGGGACTGGGTAGACGGTGGGTCTTTCCCCAAAGAGATAAATTTTTCTAGAAACAGCAGAGGCTGGGTCCAACTGGAAGCAAGAGAAGGGTACAGGTGAAGAAGGGGCTTCCACCCAGCCTCAGCCTCAGGCACTGTTGATGGGGGAGGGAGGGTGCGGGGTGCGGCCCTTGACCCTGAAAACAGGTTCAAACAGAGAGTCTGAACCTCAAACAGAGAGTCTGTCTGTGGATTCAGGCAGCCAGTCGAGTGGAGTCATCTAGCGCTCTGGAGTCAAACAGACGCAGGTTCAGTCCTGCCCGTGTCACCGACCGCCTGGGGGAACTTGGGCAGGTCACTCAGCGTCTCTGGGCCTTTCCTCTGAAGGTTGTCGGAAGACACTATAGGATGCTTGGGAAGTGCCCGCCGTCACGGTGGGCATCTGGCTGTGGCCAGCTGCTAGGGGTGCCCCAGCTCTGCTGAGGGTCCAGTGGGACGTGAGCCTTGCTAGAAAACTTTCTCCCTTTTTCAAAGACGGTGCTACTCCCTTCTCGTCCTAGCGCCCAGGGATGTCATTTGCGACGACAGATACACAAGGGTCTCCGGATACAAAAAATGAAATGGAGGCTTGGCACTGGACATTTATTTTCGCAGCACATTTATCTTCCTATAAACGAGTTCTGCAACTATGTAGGTGGAAAGTGCCTATTTTACGAGAAAGGGAAAGAGAAAGGCACTTGACTGTCTCAGTCATTAAATGGGCAAAAGAGGAAGTGGGTTCCTGTTGGTATCTCTTCCTCCCTCGATTTGCCTCTTACTGTCCTCCTACCTTAGGAAGGACAGGGCTCAGATGTGGAGACGCTCAGGGTGGGGGCGGTGGGCTGGGCTGAACCTGGGGAACTGTTTCCAACCCTCTGAGCCAGTGGTCCTGCGAGAGGAGGGATTTTCAGGGCAGATCTGCCAAGACCGCGCCCTCCCCACTCTCCTCTCCGTTTCTGAGCCCCTCTCATGCCTTCCCTGTGCACGCTGCCTCTCGCACGCCCGCCTCTGACCTCAGAACTCCCTCTGGCTCTAGATTCTACTCCGTAGCCCACTCCACCCCTGTCAATATGGATTTTAGCTCATATCGGCCCTCAGGGAACTTCCCGTGCTGTGAACTGATTGTAGCCACTTGCATGCCGGAGTCCAGCTCCAGCGAGTCCAGGGATACCCGAGGGATGGATAGCGTCGGCGAAGGAAATAATTCTATTACACTTCTTAAAGTATCAGCATTGCATGTTTCTCTTTCTCATGTCTTTATTCTTCATTCTTCTTGTATTGTTTACAATCACAGGTTTATATATTGTAGTTGATTACATTACCAGGTACGTGGCCAAACAATCTTAGCACAATCAAACCTCAAAATGTTCTATAAAGATTTAAAAAAAAAAAAATCCCCTAGTTTCTAGATGTCCTATTAAAATATTTCCCCAAGTTCCCATTAATCACAGGTTATTTCTTAGTAACCAAGCCAAGCAGTTATATGATTATTTCAATTGTAAAAGTTGGAGCTACTTGTTCCTATTTCTCTTCTTGCATGGGCAACCTTTTACAATGGTTCCATGAAAATATTTACAATATACCCTGCATGCCCTTTCTCGTTGTTTCCTTCAACTGAGACAGTGTTTTCTCCCTATCCTAGCAACCAATTCTGCTCTAGTCATTTGCTTTTCTATAATTAATCTTCCTTTATAATAGAACCATAAATTTCCTATGTCATCAGGAACTCCGGCCCATGGCCATAACTCCACACTAGAGGGTGTTTCTCATAAAAACATCCCCTTAGTTCCAGGCTCTTAATTCTTTACCCATTTCCCCGGGGCTTTAGTGGGTACTTCCCATTCTATGGTAGTTTCAGGAGGGGGGGTCCTAGAGGAATTTTTCTTTCACGTGGAGCAACGTCCCCCCAGAATTGCCCCTGTAGGTAAATTTATTATCATAAAACATAACAACGGAGCTGTAGTCCACCTTCCTGGCACGGCGCTGCCTTGCAGTTTCGCCTTCCGTTGCTCATGACTTTGTCATGGTGCAATGGCTCCAGGATGGCTTCCGACACTTGCACATTGCGTTTCTAATAGAGCTTGTTATCATACAAGACCCAGACTCTTTTGCCGTGGAAAGAACAGGGTATGGTTAGAAGCGTGGGCCAGGTAAACCTTATGAACTACCGGCTGCATTATGTATCAGGCGTGCGAATGTGATCTAGCGGCGGCTCTACCCCTCTGATCAGTTTCCTCCCCTGCAGGGTAGGGGTAATAATAATACCTCCATCCTAGAGGTGTTGTGATGATGGAAGGAAATAATCCGTGTCACACATCGGGTTCCATAAACAGAGGCTTTCATTATTATAGTAGTTCACGGATTTAAGATGCCATCTTTTGGGAGAGGTACCATTATTTTACCTAGCCCTAAGAAAGACAGGACGAAAGAAACAAGGAAAGACGTGCTGCGATGTAAACAGCGACAGTGCTTTCTCCTGGCATCGAATGTGAGACGCATCCTGGTTCCTGAGATGTAAAGATATGAAAAAGATGGGCATCCTGGAATGAACAAAATCAGGCATCACTGTGGAGCGTGACGCCGCCTTCTGTTGGGGGCTGTTGAAAGACCGAAAGGAAAATGTGGGGATTTGCTGGCCTCCGCAATGGCAGGCAGGCAAGTTGTGAAAAGCCCAGTTCTTGGTTGAGTCTAACCAGTTTGATGGATCCAGTCTAGCTGGGCAGGAAACTTGCTCTCCAGCGCACAGACTCTTACGTTGTAGCGCCAGGACCCCGAGCACATTCGGGGTGGGGGCAGGGGGCTGAGGAGCAGACGGTCTGCTGGTCCACGCACACCCCTGAGGACGTTGCTGGGAAAAACAATCTCCCTTTCCGACTGCAAAGTCAGACAGACCGATCCGGTTCTGTTGCTGGTCCTAAGAGTGAAAGCTTTTGTTTTGTGACTGGGAAGCCAAGGAGAAGGCGGGAGAAAGGAGAATTGAGGGCGAGAGGGCGGGGTCAGAGAGGAGGGAGAGGAGGTCAGAGAAAACAAAATGGTATCTCCCTCCCTGTCTCTTCAACTAGGGAAAGCTGACAAGTGATGAAAAGAAACCTGAGGGAGCCGTCCAAGAGGTCAGGGTAAAACTTGAGGTGAAGGCAGGGCTGCTGCAGGGCCAGGAGAAACAGATGCAGTGAGGCCTGGACTTGAAGAGGCTGTCCTCCCCAGCCGGCAGGGCACCCAGCAGACCTCTGATGCCCAGGGATGGAACACTTAGAAGCACCTGGAGTTGGCAGCCTTGGCACGGGCAGACCTTATCTGAGTGTGCAAGGCTTCCCCGGCAGCAAAGAGCAGTGGATGTGGTTGAGTGGCAGCCAGAGGAGAGGAAGGGAAGAACACGGCAGATGCCCCTTGCGGACCACAGGGACGAGGTCATGTTCGACTGTGTGACCCCAGGACCCACACAGTGACAGGCACAGAGTTAGGTGTGATACCAGAGAATCAGTTGAATCAAGACTCTTAAAAACAGGATATCAGAAGATTATTTTTTAAAAAAAGAGAAGTCCAGGGCTTCCCTGGTGGCGCAGTGGTTGGGAGTCCGCCTGCCGATGCAGGGGACACGGGTTCGTGCCCCGGTCCGGGAGGATCCCGCATGCCGCGGAGCGGCTGGGCCCGTGGGCCGTGGCCGCTGAGCCTGCCCGTCCGGAGCCTGTGCTCCGCAGCGGGAGAGGCCGCAGCGGTGAGAGGCCCGCATACCGCAAAAAGAAAAAAAAAGAGAGAAGTCATATATATATATATATATATATATATATATATATATATATATACTTTTTAATATGATAAATTTGGCATCTGAAACTGATGAGAAGATGGACTATTTCATATATGAAATTGGGACAACTGGGTAGCCATCCAGACAAAATAAAGTCAGATCTATACCTGAACTCAAATACTAGGACAAATGTGAAGTAGGTTAGAGATGGAAACGCAAAAAGATCAACAGTTCAAACGGCGGTGGGCAGGGGATAGGAACGTGCAGCTCACAGAAAATGATAATGGATCTCAAGCACGTGAAAAGCTGTACAACCTTGCTCGTAGTGGGAGATAACATTGGATATTATGCAAAAGTTTGATAACATGATGGTTGGGCAAGGCTGTGGGAAACAGTCACTGGTTGTGCCCTTCCAGTCTCTGTCTCTGGCTGATCGTTTCCAAGTCCCTGGCAGCAATGATAACTGGGTCCATAGTGAGATTGTAGGACACTTGGACAAAGGCTCACCAGCCAGCCACGTCCTGGTGTTGCCTGAACTTTTATAGGCTAGGCACTTTGGTCTGTACACATGGACGTGAGCTGGCTGAGGGGCACTGACTCACGTTCACCGAACTCACGAGAAGCTGGCACGCGAATTAGAATGCTAAGTCGTTGGTGTACAAAGGGAGATACTCCTTTGCAATGACAGAACATGCATGTCTGCAATCCAAGGTCCCTCATTCTAAAGATCAAAATACCTAGGAAGCTAAATTGGTGAGCACAAGATGACCTGATAAACACGGAAGCAAGCAGAAATGTAGTGGGACACAGTGAGGGTCGTAATAATTACCACGAGCCGGGAGGTCTGCTCATCTCTTTCTGTGTGGACAAATCGCATTATTTAATATTGACGCATTCGGGTGTTCGACCAAATTCATGTGTTCGTGTGTCTAGTGTTATGTCAGGCAGGCCCTATTCTAAGCACTGAGGAGATCAATGTGGACAAAACGGACAAAGTTCCCTGCTCTGGAGCTTACATGTCGTTAGGCTAGAAGGCAATAAAGAAATAAATGTGTAAGATGTCGGGTGACATGTGCTATGGAGTCAAATAAAACCAGGTGAATGAGGGAAGATTAAGCACAGGACTATATGTTAATATTCTCATTTTTCTAGACGAAGAGGGTAAGCTACAGAGAAGTGAGTTGCCTGCGATATTTTCCCTTATGTTTGGTACTTACAGGGGTACCATATTCCAGGCGTGTCTCGTAATTCTTAAGATTATGTCTAATAATTTCTCATTTCCTTATCTCCAATTTACAGATCATGTGGCTCCATCGAAGACAGACGGTTGAGCGGGGAGGCCAAGTCACGCACCAGGTCACACGATTATTAACAGGTAGAGAGGGATTAGAGACTAGGTGTTCCAAGTCTCTGCTCTTAACCGCTGCACCAGACAGCTTGTTCCTGTGTCTCTTCAGACAGGCCTGTGTGTCAGGCTCAGCAACACTTCCTCTCATGGTGGGCGGGACACGCAAGAACAACTTCTCTGTCTTTTGGTGCCCTTTTCTAGGTCCCGCGCTCTTCGTAGATGGATCCGACCTCTTCCGCTAACTAGCTGTGTGGTCTTGGGCAAAGTTGCTCGCCGTCTCTGTGTCAACCGCTCCATCTGTAGGTAGACTTTGCAAGTCTGATAGAAGGAGAGCGCTTAGCGCAAAGCCCGGCCCAAACAATAAATGTTTCCTATTGTGTTGTTACAGGCAGCACAGTTGCTCAGTTGTTTCAGTGTCACAGCCATGACGCCTTCACTGGAACCTCGTTGGACACTAGGGCCCACGTTCTAGACTACCAAACCAAGGTCGCCTCATTAGCTCCCTTTATACTCCCTCGACCCCACACGGTAGGCACTGAGGTTCCCACTTCTCAGCTGGGGAATTAAGGCTCTGGAGGTGAAGGAGTTTGCCCTGGTGGCCTGCAGCCGGGGCAGGGCGGGGGTCCTGACAACCAGGGCAGCAGTGCTCGCCGGGCGCGATCTCGGGTCCCAAGTTCTCTCCGCAGCCCCTGCCAGGCGACACCGGACAGGCACTCCTGGACTCCCAGCCTTCGACCGGGTCTTCGGCCTGGACAGAGTCAGCCCGTGGGACCCTATGGTCTTCACAGTGAAGACCAGATGACGTTTTTCGTACTCGGACCAGTCTGCTGCAAATCAGTTCCACAGCCGCCCTCCTCTATTCTCCCAGCCCCAATTCCCCTGAATTCTGTCTTTACGCGAGAGCCGGTGCCAAAGAAGGGGTCCGCCCCAGCCCAGCCTCCGCTCAGGCGCGCGGAGGCGGTTCCGAGGACTGGGCGGATCAACCCGCGCGGCTACACCTACCCGCGCGGAAAGGGCGGGGCATGCAAATTGAAAATGGCGCTCCCGCCCGAGGACGACGAAGCTACCGCAGGTACAGGATTCCTCTTGTACAATGTAGAGAATAAAAAATCTTCACGAGAGTGTGGTGTGGTGCCACCCACAGTACTGTCACCGAAGCAAAGGAAGTGAGGCCTCGAGTGAGCCGTGACAGGGGTCACACTGAGTCTAATATGGATGAGAGGAGGACGGTGAGAGCGATGGGAAGGCGCTAGGTATCGCTTCTCGGCCTTTTGGCTAAGATCAAGTGTAGTATCTGTTCTTATCAGTTTAATATCTGATACGTCCTCTACCCGAGGACAATATATTAAATGGATTTTTGGAGCTGGGAGTCGGAATAGGAGCTTGCTCCGTCCGCTCCACGCATCGACCTGGTATTGCAGTATTTCCAGGACTGGTGCACCCCTCCTGGGGAAATAATTAGAGTTTAAAAAGTAAGAACCATGTGTGTGTGCGTGAGAGTGAGTAAGAGTGTGTGTGTGTGTTTTTAGGTTGTACGGTTGTGGGTTTTTGTGTTTGTAGAGTGAAGTGTCTTCTCTCTGGTAGAAGTTTTTTGTGTCTGCTTTTTGCCTTGTAGACTCAAGTGCAGGTTATGCGTGATTGCGTTGTTTTCAGAAAGAAGCGTGACTAGTAAGAGAAAAGAGAAGGTTCACTTTCTCTGGCAACTGGTTCACGATTTTCTATTGGGCAGCGGGGGAAGAGTTTGTTTTCCCGTTGAGGGAAAACGCCAACGCGCGGAAGGAAGCTGTCTGACTTTTTACGTCTTGTGAGGCGGGGGGGTGGTTTGGCTCTTCTTTCGGTCATCACCGGGGAGAAAGAAAAAAGAGTGGTCTCCGGACGGGGTTAAATACCTCCTTCCTAGTGTTTACCATGAGGATTAAGTAAGACGAAATGTGTGAGCTACTCAGCCAGGGGACGGGCATACACTAAGTCGGCTGTCCCTCGTAGCCGTTAGTTTGGCCCGGGAGGCCAGTTTACTCTTCCTCAGAAAGCGTACAGAGTAATACATTCACACTGAACACCGAAACTGCGATTTTTTTCCCTGTGTGTGTGACATGAGAAATCAGTGCTTCTCAATTTTTAATGTGCACAGGGATCGATCCCCTGCGGACCTTACAAGAACGCAGAGCCTGGTTCAGTGCGGGGGTCACGGACTGAGTTGTGCCCCCAAAGTTCGTATCTTGTAGCCCTATTGGGAGGGGAGGCCTCTGGGGCCGATGAGGTTAAGAAAAAAGGTGATGAGGGTTGGGGTCTTCGTGTTGGAATCAGCTCCCCAATGAGGGGAGGCACCGGAGAGCTTGTTCTTTTCCTCTCTCTCTAACCACATGAGGAGAGGGAGGGAAGTCCACCCTCTGCAAGCCAAGAGAGGCATCTCCCCAGAACCCTGCCAGGTTGGCACCCTGATCGGGGCCTTCCAGCCTCCAGAACTGTGAGAAAATACATTTCGGTTCTTTAAGCCACTGGCCTGTGGCACTTTTATTTTGGCAGCCCCGGCAGCCCTAAGACCGGAGGTCTGACTTGGTGCCTGCATCCTGCGTTTCTCACCAGCTCCTGGGCGATGCGGCTGCTGCTGCTCACAGACCGCACTTTGAGCGGCAAAGGCCTAGAACAGATTACTAGAAAGTGACCCTAAAGGCTGTATATTTTCCCTGACGATGAGTATTTTCAGTGTTCTCCCGTACATCCACAACCGGGATCTGTTATGATAACCGCACACCCCTCACCGCTCTGGCCTGTCAGAGGCCCTCAGCAAATCGTTGCCACAGAGAAGAATGGATGAGCCCAGGGTTGTGCCTGACAGTTGGCTGCCGGGCCTCGGGGGAAGACCTCTGCCCTTGGACGACCTTTGGAAGCCTCGTGGGTGGGTCCGGCAGCCTGTCTCTCCTCCGAGAGTTGGGGGTGATAACACTTCCTCAGGGTCCTGTAAAGGTAAAATGAGATTGTGACCAGGAATGTGCCATAAGCAGTGCCTGGCTCACACTGGAACTCCTTGATGCAACGCTCATGTTGGCCTCCTGACCTGGAAGCTGACCAGACTGTCCCGGTCAGGGCAACCAGCGGGCCCGGGCGGGAGGATAAGCATGGGTGGGGTGGGGTGGGGTGGGGTGGGGTGGGGTGGGGTGGGGTGGGCGCGGAGAGATGAGGGAATTTATTTAGAGCCCCTTTTCATTTTCTGGGACATGGAAAATACTTCCGTGCCTGGCCTTCACCCATTTTTTCCCTGTTGAATGGTTGTTCTTTTATAATAACTTCTAGGAGCTCGTTATGTGTTAGAAAGAGTAGTTTTTCTGTGATTGGGGTTGCAAATATTTATTCTTCCTTGTTTTGTCATTAATCACCTGTAAGTGGTGTGACACCCCTGGGCAGGTGCTGGGAGTAGACAGAGGCAGGCCAGAAGGCGCTCCTGCCCTCAGGGCGCCTCCAACCCAGGATGGGGACTAAGACACCTGCCCAGATGGCCAGAACACCAAGCAGGACAAGGAGGAGGCCAGTGAGAGATGAACAGCTGGTTGGGGTGTTCGGACCACAGCCACCCTTTCTCAGGGAAGCCAAGTGAGTTGAGCAGAAGGTGGTCTGATGCACACAGATCTGGACAGGGCTCCTGGGATGGGGGGGCCTGAAGAGCCTTGTCAAGCACATCACACATTGTCTCATTTGACCTTCATCCATTCGTGCAACAAATATTCACCGAGTGCCAAGTACGTACGGAGCACTACCACAGGTGCTGAGGAAAGAGCAGCAAACAAAACCTTTACCATCGAGGTGAAAAGCAGTACAGCACTCATATCTGTACCTGCGTGAGTAGACCTACACACCTCTGTGTCTGTGTGTCCGTATCTATGTGTATGTATATCTATGCCACGTGACAATCATAGGTGTCAATGATGACTTGGCAGCCGGCAGGGAAATAAGACCAGGTGAAGTGGGATGTGAAACAGGAACGCTCAGGGTGGGTAGGTGGAGATAGTTGACAACACTGTAAAATGGAATTGTTTCTATTTTACAGGCAAGAAGTGACTTTCCCTAGAGTGTACGTATCAAGACAGTCCCATGTGCTTGCATTTCCACGCGTAGCTTCACAAGTCCACTAATCAGAGAAGCATTATCATTATCCCCAGTTAAAAAAATCATGATCCCCAATTTTAAAAAAACCGAGGCCCCAGTGTTGAGTGAGATGCTTGAATGCAAACCCTGACTTTGTTTCACATTAGCTGTGTGACCTTAGGCGAGTTGCTTGGCCTCTCAGCAGCACTTCAGTGTTTAGCAGCGCCGCGTGGCTCGTGGGATCCCAGTTCCCCGACCAGGGATGGAACCCGGGCCCCGCTCCCACCCCCCGCAGTGAAAGCGCCGAGTCCTAACCACTGGGCCGCCAGGGAATTCCCTCACACACTTCAAATATTCTTAACTTTAAATATTCTTAGTCACGTTAAAAAATAAAGAGAAACGAGTGAAATTCAGTTTAATATTCTCTTTAACTCAAGATACCTTGGGAATTCCCTGGCGGTCCAGTGGTTAGGAGTCGGGGTCGGGGGTGGGGTGGGGGGGCCGGGTTTGATTCCTGGTCGGGGTTACCGGGAGCTGCGGCGCGGCCACAAAAGTAGAACAAAAAACAAAAACAGATATCTGAAATATCACTTCAACACGTAATTAATACGGAAATCACGGAGATATCTGACAGTTTTTAATACTAAGCCTTTGCAATCCCGTGTGTATTTCACACTTAACAGCACATATGGATTAGGAGGAGCCACCTTCCTAGCGCTCCCTAGCTGCGAGTGGGTGGCTAGTGGCTGTGACAGCTCAGGTCAACAGAATGGGGATGAGAGTGGAGGGAAACGAGTGAGGCGCTTGCCTTGGCCAAAAAATTTCAGGGAGCACCAAAAACCCAGTAATCAAAATAAATCTCGCGATTATCTTAGAATCCAGGTAAGATGCGTTATACCAAAATATTACTTACCTTGATTGCTGAAGTGGCACTCCCTTAAATGTTTCGCCCGCCCGCCCCGAAGGCTAGTTTCCCACTGGCCTCACCTAGTCCTGGCCCCGGATAGTACTACTAATACCCACCCCGTGGAGTTATGGGGAGAATCGAATGGGTTAATACACACGGAGCGCTCGGCAGAGGGGCGGCCACTGGGAAGGGCTCAGGCAGCACCCGCCATCAGGCTTTCCCTGCGGCGGGGTGAAACGAGCCACTGGGTTTCAGTCGTACATCAGTGATACCTTCTAGCTCTTCTGAGATCCAGTGGAAGAAACAGAAACTCCCCAACTAAAGTGAAGCTCTGTTAGGAAGGGGGATGGAAAAGGTTTACGCTGCCTGGGCAGCCTGCAAGCCTTTCCCACAGAGAAGCGTTGCCGCTGCGAAGCTTTATCCCCGCTTTGCCAGAGGCCTTAATTTATTTATGGGCCTTGATGCCCAGAGCGTCCCTGGCAGTCACTCTCCTCTCTGGTGTCCTGCCACCCCAGGCCAGATCTTCCCCCTCTTCACCCCTGGATCGGGCCAGGACCCTCCTAAGTGCTTCTCCGATTCAGTCTGTTTTGCACACCTTTTGTTCACTCAACAAACGTTTACTGTGCACCTCCTACAGGCCGGGCACTGGGCTAGTGCTGGGATACAGAGGTGAAGTGCTGACGAGGGTCGCCGCCCTCAAGGATCTCGGATTTCAGTGGCGGAGATACAGGATCTGCCCCCAACGAGTGGTGAATGGTGGACTTGAAGTCCGGGGTGGGATGAAATACAGAGGAGGGCCGCAATCATCCTGGGGTGGGGTGGGGTGCGGAAGAGCCCCCGAGGAAGGCTTGCTGGGGCAGCTGAAGCCGAAGCGGAGCCCAGAGGCTCTGCGTAAGAATTAGACAGGTGAGGAGGAGGTGTCGGGAGAGGAGGTCTCAGGCAGAGGAAGCTTTCTGTAGGAAGCCCGGGATCTGGGTTCATTCGTAGAAGCACCGACCGACGCAGGCGCTTGAGTTGGAGAGAATCCCTCCAGCTGCTCAGCCCGGCCCTCCGCATCCACACACCTCCTCCCTTCCCCACTGTGGGCCATCCGCCTTCCGCCTGACAGGGAGATTACCCCACCGGCCCTGGGAAGCCCCCCCCCCCCCGCTAGATCTTCCGCTCCCCGGACTCAGGATGAGCGCCCCATCCGACCCTACGAAGCGGAGGCCTATTTAACACATTGCAGTCTGGGCGTTTCTAGCGAATGTGTCTTGCGACCTCGTCTTCAGGAAAACTCTCAGCCAACGGCTCCTCCCACAGGCCCCTCTAGCCGCCCACCCCGAATCCCCTACGGTTCGGTCTTTTGTCTCCGCTTGCATTGATGCCAAAGAGGAGCTCCCCGGCAGCAGCCCCGAGGATAAGGTCAGCCCGCCGGAGCCACGCCCCCTTGGGCGGGCGGGGGCGGGGCATGCGAATTAGAAATGGCGCTCCAGCCCGAGAACGACGAAGCTACAACAGATCCAGGATTCCTCTTCTACAATGTAGAGAATAAAAACTCTGCACGAGAGTGTGGTGTGGTGCCACCCACAGTACTGTCACCGAAGCAAAGGAAGTGAGACCTCGAGGGAGCCGTGACAGGAGTCACACTGAGTCGAATATGGATGAGAGGAGGACGGTGACAGGGATGGCAGGCGGTTAGGTATCGCTTCTCGGCCTTTTGGCTAAGATCAAGTGTAGTATCTGTTCTTATCAGTTTAATATCTGATACGTTCTCTATCCGAGAACAATATATTAAACGGATTTTTGGAGTTAGGAGCCGGAGTAGGGGCTTGCTCCGTCCGCTCCACGCATCGACTTGGTATTGCAGTGTCTCCAGGCCTGGTGCACGTTCCCCCCGGGGGCGGTAACTGACGTTTAAAAAGAAAGGGTCGTGTGTCGCTGTGCGCTCCTTTGGCGGAGTTTTTTCTGTCTGAGTGGACCAGAGCTTTTCTACTCTCAATAGAGTTTTTGCAAACCTTTCCACGTCTCTTTCTCTTGTAGGCTTGTTTGTACAGGTAGGTTGTATTTGTAGGAAAAGGAGTAGTTACGCGGGAAGAGGAAAGAACCCGCTGTGCCTGCTGAGAGAACTCTCTCACAGTTTCCCACTTTACAGCGTGGGGAGGGTTTACGCACTGGTTGGGGGAAGGCCCCACGACCAGAAACTGACTGCCCTCTCCCTGCCCCTGTGTGCTTTGGCTGTTTTCGCATTCACCCTGCCGTCTCTCTCCGTTTCTTTTTCTGTTAGTAACTGAACGTCCCTTTCTCCATTTTTTTTCTCTCATTTCCCCCAAATTTTAAATCCTGTTTATGCGCTAAGAATTTCTCCTCTTTTCTGCCTTCTCTCCAAGTGGAGCTTTGTGCTTTTGCTCAAACTTGGCGTCCTCTGGAGGACCTAGTTTCTACCCCACACCCCTCTCAGGGGGCCTGTCTCCCACATTCCTCCGTCTGTGGAGGAAACTAGGAAAGGAGCGGAGAGGGTATTCCAAGCTTTCTCTAGCTGCTCCCAGACCGTTTTTCCACGTCATCCTCAAAGCAGAAAGAAAACAGTAGCTTGAGTCTTCTGTTCTTCCGTCTCTACTTTCCCCCGGCTTCTTTTGGTGTCTCCAGCATTACTCCCGTCCTAGTGTTTCCTGACGTCAATATCCACAGGCAGAAAAGGATCGCGCGCGAGGGCAGCTCCCGCTGAGAGCCACGAAGACCCACCCGGAATGGAGGTTTAAATGATGGGCTTTCCGGGCTTCTCTGGTGGCTCAGTGGTTAACAATCCGCCTGCCAGTGCAGGGGCCACGGGTTCGAACCCTGGTCCAGGAAGATCCCACAGGCCGCGGAGCAACTAAGCCCGTGTGCCGCACCTACTGAGCCTGCGTGCTGCAGCCCGCACGCCTAGAGCCCGCAACAAGAGAAGCCACCGCAATGAGAAGCCCGCCCGCTCGCCGCAACCAGAGCAAGCCCCCAGCAGCAACGAAGATCCAACGCAGCCAAAAATAAATAAATAAATAAATTTATATTTAAAAAAAAGAAAAAGTGATGGGCTTTTCACTTAGGTGTGTGTGTTGGTTGTACTGTATACAGCTGACTGACTGACGAGGAGAGGTCACTGAAGGAGTTTTATTCCTTACAGTTCCCAAGAGAAGAGAGGGCACGCCACACCCTGCAGAGAGCCACATCGGGACTCGGCCTGGCCTGCTTGGGTGGGAGGCAGGAGAGGAGAGTATATGGCCTTTATCGTCCTGGGGAGGGGAGGGGAGGGGAGGGGAGGGGAGGGTGGGAAGAATGGGCAGAGGCAGCAGGGTAGGCAAGTTTGAGCAAGGTTCGGATTGGACCGTTAGAATAGCATTCGGTGAGCTTTGGGCTGCAGGGCTGTTCTCTAGTTGTGAGGTACCGGGCCCTGGGGTGAGAGAGGGCAGGGGAAATACTAGCTGGAGGGTGAGAGCAACTAGAGGAGGCAGTTGCAGGTACGGGTGTTGGAAGATTGCTTTGCAGGTGAACGGCAGGCTCCCGAAGCAAGTGGGTTGCATTTCTAGGAATTAGTTAGTCCTGCGAGGGGCAGTCTCTTCCAGGCCAGCAGGCCCTCAAGATGTCAAAGCATCGTAAATTATAGAAAAATGTAAAACACGATTAATCCAGTGGATGATCATTTTATTTGAACTTTGCAGTCTCGGGATTACCTAGGGGTAGAGAAGGTGGAAAGACAAAGAGGGCGCTAGGAGAAGCATTCGACATACACCTCTCCTACCAAGGCATCCGCCCCCGCAGCACGAGATCAGATTCCAATGAACAGTATACATTGGGGTTTATTCATTCAAGAAATATGGATTGAGGGGCTTCCCTGGTGGCGCCGTGGTTAAGAATCCGCCTGCCGATGCAGGGGACACGGGTTCGAGCCCTGGTCCGGGAAGATCCCACATGCCGCGGAGCAACTAAGCCCGAGCGCCACAAGTACTGAAGCCCGCGCGCCTACACAACAAGAGAAGCCACCGCAATGAGAAGTCCGCGCGCGGCAACTAGAGAAAGCCCGCACTTAGCAACGAAGACCGAACGCAGCCAACAGTAAATAAATAAATAAAGTAAATAAATAGATAGATAGATAAATATTTAAAAAGAAGAAGAACAACAACAAGACCTAGAGGAAGGTTTAGGAAATTATTTTATAAATCCTTTCGAGTCAAAAAATCTGAAGGATATTGTTTTAATTGACAAATATGATATAAAAAGAACCTTCCATGAAACCTTTAAGCAATGGAATCATCACCTTAAGTAAAGCCAAAGCCAGATATCCAACAGGAGAAAATGTTCACCGCTTCCATTGTCCCCTGAATGTGTAAATTGCAGATCCACGCCCTTAGGATAAAGCCCAACCGAGAATCCAGGAGGAAAAAGGGTCGAAGACCCCCAACAAGGAGTTAGTTCACAGAGAGAAAATAAAGGCGTCTCCGAAACAGGAGAGGACGCTCAACCTTATTTACCCAAGATTAGAAAACTGCAAATCCAAACTACGCCGAGGTACCATTTTCACCTATGAGGTCGACCCCTCCCCCTTTCCCCACCCCGCAGCAAAAAAGCATTCTCAGGTTTGATGCCACGTGGGGTTGTTGGCGAGGCTGGGGAAAGAGGCGCTGCCGTGCTCTTCCAGTCACCGTCCGTGATCTCCCGAGCTTCAAGGCTCCGTTGCAGTGAGGATGGCTGGGACCGCGACGGCCCTGAACCACCGTGAGGGCACAAGGGCACGCGACCGGCCTCCGCAGAGCGCCGTGCACGGGGGCCGGGCGCGATTCGCAGGCCCTTCAGTCCGTGCACGTCGATTTGAGCAAACTCCGCGGGAGTGAATCACGCTGCGAAAACGGAGATGCTCAGTTATTGATTTGCGACGGGCAGTGTGGCATTCCAACGACTGTCACCGAGGGCATCCCTTCTCAGGACGACACCCCCCCACACCACCACCACCAGGGGACCCGAACCGTCGGGCAGAAGACGGGCGGGAGAACACCGACG
This sequence comes from Mesoplodon mirus, assembly GCF_964341445.2. NCBI lineage: Eukaryota > Metazoa > Chordata > Mammalia > Artiodactyla > Ziphiidae > Mesoplodon > Mesoplodon mirus. Next base: position 6,509,475 of record NC_138994.1, read on the forward strand.
CGAGCAGAGCGGCCCCGAGCAAGGAGGGGCGAGGGGGTGTGGTGGTGGTGGCGGTGGCGGCTGAAGGGCCGCCGTAATCATGGCGTGTGTCGGGCACTGGCTAAGCGTGGAGGAGGCACTCTTACTCATTGAACGGTTGTTGAAGGTGCCGTGCGTGCGTGGGGGAAGAGCGGTGGACAAAAGCAAGTTCTTGATTGCTGGGGCTCGAACCGTGACAGCTGCTACCGTGTCAGCGCTCCCCTCGCATTCTCCGGCTGCCGCCCCTGTCTCCGGTCTGCGGCGGGAGGTGCACCGGCCAGGAGGCCAGGAGGCGGGCTCCGGGTCCGGCCTGGGCTCCGGGCGCGAGGAGCCGGTCCGGAGGGTGGAGTCCGCCCTTGGGAGCCGCGCGTCCTCGGGCGACAGAAGGCGGAGCATGCAGATTAGAAATGGCTGTTCGGCGCGGGAAGGACGGGACTAATCGAGTACACAGAATTTCTCCTCACGAAGGTAGAGAAGAGAAAGTCTGCACCGGAGTCTGGTGATAGCACGGTGGCCGACGCAAAAGGAGGCAGACGAGGCGTGAGGACGAGAGCGCTCACCGTGGCTTGAATAGGGCTGAAGGGAAAACGGCAACGGCCAGAGGCGGCGAGGTGGTATCGCTTCTCGGCCTTTTGGCTAAGATCAAGTGTAGTATCTGTTCTTATCAGTTTAATATCTGATACGTCCTCTATCCGAGGACAATATATTAAATGGATTTTTGGAGCTGGGAGTCGGAATAGGAGCTTGCTCCGTCCGCTCCACGCATCGACCTGGTATTGCAGTATCTCCAGGAACGGTGCACCTCCCCTCCCGGGGACTAAACCACTTCGTTAAGAAAAGATGTCGCTTTCCAGCTTACTTATCGTGTGCAGCTTGCTGCCGTGTAGCCGCAGCTGCGGCCAGCTTTGCTGTTATTCGCTTTGCTTTTGTGTGTGTGTGTGTGATTTCCCATTCCTGCCGTTCTTTTTTTTTTTTTCTTCCGCTGTGTTTCTGAAGCTTCCGCCTCGCTCTTGTTCTTCCTTGTTTTTCGTTTTGGGGGCGTGGCCTTGGGGCGCGAGTGCGCTAATGCAGTTCTTCTGCTTTGTGTTGCGGAAGGAGGGGGCTGCTGCTGGAGCCTCCATCTTCAGTGGGACTGGTTTCTCAAGTGGAGGCGCGGAGCACTAGCGTTGCCGCAGGCCGGGGGCGAGAGCGGGGAGGCAGAGGGAGAACTTTTGGGGTGCAGGACCTCCGCCCTGGTCACAGGTGCCGACGTGCGGTAGGCTCCGCCCAACTACGCCAGACGGAGGCTGCTACGCGTTCTTCTTTTTTGACCGAAGTGAAGTCTACGTTTGGGCCGAGAAGGAAGCGGTGGTTCGGCCAGTACTTTTTCTTTTTTCCTCCTACCTTCGTTGTGGAAAGACCCACCTCCTCACACCGGATCTTACTTACTTCATTAATTCCCACTCTCTCAGCGGGGGCAGGTACCCGTTCCCCTCAAAAACGCTTCACAAGGGAGGGGCACGGAAAACAAAAAAAAAGTTGGCTTACGGGGCGAGAAAACCAGCCCCCGACCCCCTTCTCTCCTCGTTAAGTCCCTCTTTACTTCTGCGATGGAAACCGATCTCCGAACCTACACACCAGAGCTGCCACTGCGGCGGAGCGAGCGCGCCCTTTAGGCCTATCGCCCGGCCCCGCGTTAGGGCCAGCCTCGTCGCAAATGGAGCTGTAACAGGGCAGGCGCACCGCCGCCCTGGCACAATGGGTGGCAGCGGGCGCCTTCCAAACCCCCCCACCGCGGCGGGTCGGACAGACCCCCCTGCGGTGTCAGCTGCGCTGCAGCCTCAGCCGCCCTCGCTGGCCAAGGAGTGAGCTTTAGCTTCCACCCAGAGGCTGTCCGGCGCCTCACCTGTGTCGTACACTCCCCGCCCCTGTCTGGTCCGCAGTGGCATTTAGTTCTGTACTAGCTAGCGCAGGGATGTAAAGAAGGGGCGCTACGGCTCTGTGTCCACACTGTCAAGCTGCGCCAGCTCACAGCGGCCCTGGCGCTGCTGTGAACTGCACAGGGCTCTGCGCTCCTTTTTCCTTCTCTCACCCACTAAGGGGTGTGGGGGGGGGGCGGTTTTCCATCTCCTCGGGTGAGGCTGCTTGCTGCCCGCGCCTGCGGCGGCAGTGCGAGTGCGGTGTGGGCTCTCCACAACTGGTACGGACGACGCTGGAAAATCAGCGCCTGCCTACGGGGGAGACGGGGCACACAATGCTTCGGGGCGCCTGCGGCCCCCCCGGCGCCGGGGCCCCATTCAGCGTGGAGAGAAAGACGCGCTCGCTCGGGCTCTGGCTTATAACTACAAACGAATCTGCGTCGCGGTAGGTATGAATCTCGCCCGTGCTAGACACCGGGTCGAGCCGAGAAGAACCAAAACTAGACCGGCGCCTTTAGCCGTCTCCGGAAACACAGCAGGCGGTGGCGAAAACTGGGCTGGTGCTCACAGGAGATTTCTTTGCTCGTGAGACAGCTACTCGTGACTGTTACGGGGCTGGGAGTACCTAGACAACCGTTTGCTTACTATAAAAACACGCCGTCCAGACAGAGAACGTAAGAAAAACGAATAACTGCTGTGGACAGCCGAAAACGAAAACAGAAGCTCAGCGTAGAGAAGGTCACTGACGAGCGGAAAACTGTGAGACGCGAAGCATAACTGCGAACTGCACCCCCGTGTGTCCTGTTTTTCACACTTAATATTTCCCCGAAGGGGGTGCACCGTTCCTGGAAGTACTGCAATACCAGGTCGATGCGTGGAGTGGACGGAGCAAGCTCCTATTCCAACTCCCTGCTCCAAAAATCCATTTAATATATTGTCCTCGGATAGAGGACGTATCAGATATTAAACTGATAAGAACAGATACTACACTTGATCTTAGCCAAAAGGCCGAGAAGCGATACCGTTGTCAACCCCTTCGCCAGCACGCCCGTCTTCTCCCACACCTTTTAGCTCACGGTGAGGGGACTCATCCTCAAACGAAAGCCCGCCCTGTTCCCTAGACTTCACGGTGTCCTATTGCCACAACTTGTAACACATACCTAGTTTGTCAGATCCTTTAACTTATTGGGGGCTTTTAGGCTTTCTATTCTCCCATGCCTCCTCCGGACAAACAGCCAAGCAATTTGCATGCCCCGCCCACAAGCGCGCCCGTTTCCTGCTCCTCGTGTGCGCCCTCTCGCGGTGGAACCGAAACAGGCGCGTACCCGGAAAGCTCCTTCCGCCTGCTTTCCCGGGAAACGCCCAGAGCGAGAGAGACGCGCAGAGTTCTACCAGGTTTTGCTTTCCAGCATTTCTTTTTCTTCTCAATTTCCCCCCCAAACATACAGCTACGTTGAAAGATTCTTACAAGTGGACACCCACCCACCACCTAACGTCATCTTACTGTTGTACGGACGCATACGTACATGAGTTGCCTATGTTTAAGTTCTAAGGTCCATTTTTAATAACGTCGTTTCCCACAGTCCTTTATTTTCCCTTCTATCACTTATTCACAAAAAGACTTAAATATAAGGAAAAACAAGACGAAACAAAGCAGGTCCTTCTTGTGTCAGGGCCTACTGGGTCCCGGAGAGCAAATGTGCATGTCTATTTTTCCCTGGATACTGAGAGATAAGGGGAGCCCCATCAGCCTGGCTGTGTTTTTTGCCACCTACGGTCAGTTCAGTGGCACAGGTGCAGCGCAGAGTGGTTAGGAGGGGGAGGTTGGCCACGTGAGTCTGACAGCGCGGGCACGGGGCGAGGCAGCCGCGGGGGGGGAATCTTCGTGCGGGGGAAATTGTCTGGATGAGGGGTGGGGGTGAAGGGACGCTGAAAGGTGTGCCGGCAAAACAATGAATCAATAGGCAATCTAAGAAGGAAACGGGAAATTTTCTGCGAGCCCACCTGAGGGTTATAACCGGGGAGACGGTCTTTCCGAAAGCTCTGAGGACTGTTGCGAAGAGGCAATGTACTTTTCTCCCCCGCCCCACCCCCGGGCCGCGTGGCTTGCGGGATTGTGGGATTTGGGATCTCAGTTCCCCCACCAGGGATTGAATCCGGGCCCTCCGCAGTGAGAGCGCCGAGTCTTACCCACTGGACCGCCAGGGAAGTCCCATGTGATACTCTTTGTTTATAATTGAAGTACAGTTGATTTACAATGTTTCAGGTGTGTGTACAGCAAAGTGATTCACATATATTTATTTGCTTTTTATTATATATTCTTCAGGTATATAATACATATTCCTTTTCAGATATGTATACACGCTGTATATATTATATAGTATCATATAGTCCTTTCAGATTCTTTTCCATTATAGGTTATTACAAGACACTGAGTATAGCTCCCTGTGTTATACGGTAGGTCCTTGTTGTCTCACTCTTTTATGTATAGTAGTGTGTATCTCTTAATACCAAATTCCAAATTTATCCCTCTCCTCCTCACTTTCCCCTTTGGTAACCATAAGTATATGTGATTTTAGAGAAGGGGTAAGTGCAATCAAGCACACGTCTTGGTAAAAGGTTACGGCTACTCAGAAGGAACAGATATCTTAGTTAAGGGTTTTCGTGCTTTTCTAAGTATGGGAAGCATGCAAGAAACTGGGTGCATAAAATTTTCGCTTGCAAATATCTAACTCTCCGAGGTCTGGTTCTGTCCATTTCCTCCTCATCCTGATCTCCACCCTGAATCCCTTTCAGGGTGGGTGGGTGGTAGGTAGGTCAGCAACTATAGAGACTAATGACTCGATCCTTGTAGAACTGCGTGGTGGGTAATTCTTTACTTTACAGTCCCTTCCCTTTCAGTCTTAATTTCCACCAAGGCTAAGGGGGCATTTCGTAACCAAGCTGTGCCACTTGCTAAGAATGCTCGTTCCCAGGTCAGGTGAGGATTTCGTTGATAGGCCACTCCATGTGCTATTAGTGGACTCGGCCCTGTTCACAATAACCAAAAGCCTCTGGGCTGCCTGTCTTACTAGTCTGTTATGGTCCAGGAAACAGTCCCCTCCTGTTGCTCCTTCCCTCATCTACAGGTACACTACGGCATTCGTCGCTCTTATAGAACTGGATATTTGATCTATCATTGCAAGTCCCCAAGTCATCGTTAGTTCTGATCTCAGATGGCCTTGGCCTGTGGCAGCTCGAAGCAAGATTTTGGTTCCTGGCCAGAGACTGAGGTCAGGTCGAGGCAGTGAGAGCACCAAATCCTAGCCACTAGATCAGTGGTTGGTGACAAGGACCTGGTCCTTTGGCTTTGCAGAAAAGAATTCCCACAAAGAGGTAAAGTAGTGAAACAAGTAAAGTGTACAAGTAAAGAGTACAGTACCTGTGGATAGACACACGGGTGGCTCAGAGAGAGAGTCGTGCCCTCGTGGTAGTTTGAATCACATTTATGGGGCATTTCTTACAGGTTTCCTTTGACTAATCATTTTGCTTTGCCTGGTTCTGAGTCTGTATTTGGTCTATCTCCTGCCTCATTTCTATCAGCGGCTCAGTCACACGTTCAGTAATGCAGGAAACAGTAATCTTGTAAAATAGGCAGAATAAAAGTAATATAACTAGTAACATCAATAAGGTCATAAGTAAGTATTTAAGCCAAGAATTCCATTAGATGCAGTTCAGTATCTCCCCAGGTCATCCGATCTGTTCCACACCAATTGCTATCTCCGGAGGACAACAATTGTTGCCGGCAGGAGGGCTTTTTAAGTAGTGCTTAACGTGTTGCAACTCCAAATCCTGGAACTGGTTTTATCCAGCCTTGCGGAGGCGGCATCTCCAGGTAACGTTGTTAAGTAGGTGGCAGGCCCGAGGCTCCATCCAAGGCGGCTGCCAGGCTCCATGCTCTTCACCACTTCAAGCCTGCCTGACCACCAGGTGTTGACGCCTTCAACAAGGTCGCCACTGCACTGCAATCCGGCCCTGCCCCTAGACCTGTGGTCACGAGAAGCCCAGGCCTCTGTCTCTTCCATGTTTGCAGTCTCTTACCCCGTAAGACTGTATTCTCTTGGACCCCTCCTCCAATCCCCCTCGGATTGCTGAAACTTTGTTTTCTGACTCTCCCCACCCCCCATTCTCAACCTTCCTTCTCTGTTCGCTCTAACCTTCCCCTGAGGACCCGCATTCCTGCAGCCTCCTCAGGTGGTGGCCATCTCTCTTCACACCTCATTTCCCTGGTCCTTGCTCCACGTGGCCCTTCCCTGTCTGCCACAGCCAACCTTGAATCTCACACCACCAGGCTATACCACCCACGACCAAGTCTCCTTGCTACTGTCGACCATCCAGCTGCAGGTCACTTCCTGGCAGGTTTTAGCTCCTGGCTCCCCCTTTCTCCAGCACACTCCCATTATCATTCCTGGTGATGTCAACAGCCCCACAGATGGCCTCTCAGTTTCTTGACTTAGTCCCAACCCCAGTCACTCACTCCCCTGGTCTAACCCTAAATCTAGTCTTTTCTTAAAATTTTTAATTCTTTTCTTTTCTTTTTTTTTTTTTTTGCGGTACGCGGGCCTCTCACTGCTGTGGCCTCTCCCGTTGCGGAGCACAGCCTCCAGACACGCAGGCTCAGCGGCCATGGCTCACGGGCCCAGCCGCTCCGTGACACGTGGGATCTTCCCGGACCGGGGCACGAACCTGTGTCCCCTGCATCGGCAGGCAGACTCTTAACCACTGCGCCACCAGGGAAGCCCTAATTATTTTATTTTATTTTAGGCTGCGTTGGGTCTTTGTTGCTGTGTGGGGGCTTTCTCTAGTTGCAGTGAGTTGTTGTGGAGCACGGGCTCTAGGTGCGCAGGCTTCAGTAGTTGCGGCACACGGGCTCAGTAGTTGTGGCACACAGGCTTAGTTGCTCTGCGCCCTGTGGGATCCTCCCGGACCAGGGCTCGAACCTATGTCCCCTGCATTGGCAGGCAGATTCTTAACCACTGCGCCACCAGGGAAGCCCCCTAGATCTAGTCTTTACCAAGTGCTTTAACCCCCTCTGCTCCTAGCATCACACTCTCCAATCACCTTCCTCCTTCCCTCCCCCTCCCTTCCCCCCTCCCTCCCCCACTCCCTCCCTCAGCTACCCTTTTGTACCTGCCACCTGATGAAATAAAATTCATATTTTAAGGCAGGCAAGAAAAATTTTTTTAAATATTTATTTATTTTGGCTGCACTGGGTCTTAGTTGCAGCACTCAGGATCTTTGTTGCAGCATGTGGACTTCTTAGTTGGGACATGCATGTGGGATCTAGTTCCCTGATCAGGGATTGAACCCAGCCCCCTGCATTGGGAGCAGGAGACTTAACCACTGGACAACCAGGGAAGTCCCTGCAGCAATTGTTGTCTTTAAGGGAAATGATGAATTGGCATTTTACATAAAGTTCATGGAGTATGTGTGCACATACAAGGTGAGTGGTGGGTTATCCTGAGCCCTGACATGATAGAGAAAGGAATGTTATCTTCTTAGGAGTTATCTGGCTGGCGCCAGAAGGACAAAAAAATGGATGTTTATGGTCCAGCAGGTATTTCTGCCCTTGGGGAGGTCTGTTTATGCATAACATAGATGCACAGTGCACACTAGAGGGGAGGAAGGAGGCCCAAATGGGCAGAGAAAAAAGGTTTGTTTCAATTTTCCTTGTGTGGGGACTCCCCTGGCGGCCATCTGAGATCAGAACTAACGATGACTTGGGGACTTGCAATGATAGATCAAATATCCAGTTCTATAAGAGCGACGAATGCCGTAGTGTACCTGTAGATGAGGGAAGGAGCAACAGGAGGGGACTGTTTCCTGGACCATAACAGACTAGTAAGACAGGCAGCCCAGAGGCTTTTGGTTATTGTGAACAGGGCCGAGTCCACTAATAGCACATGGAGTGGCCTATCAACGAAATCCTCACCTGACCTGGGAACGAGCATTCTTAGCAAGTGGCACAGCTTGGTTACGAAATGCCCCCTTAGCCTTGGTGGAAATTAAGACTGAAAGGGAAGGGACTGTAAAGTAAAGAATTACCCACCACGCAGTTCTACAAGGATCGAGTCATTAGTCTCTATAGTTGCTGACCTACCTACCACCCACCCACCCTGAAAGGGATTCAGGGTGGAGATCAGGATGAGGAGGAAATGGACAGAACCAGACCTCGGAGAGTTAGATATTTGCAAGCGAAAATTTTATGCACCCAGTTTCTTGCATGCTTCCCATACTTAGAAAAGCACGAAAACCCTTAACTAAGATATCTGTTCCTTCTGAGTAGCCGTAACCTTTTACCAAGACGTGTGCTTGATTGCACTTACCCCTTCTCTAAAATCACATATACTTATGGTTACCAAAGGGGAAAGTGAGGAGGAGAGGGATAAATTTGGAATTTGGTATTAAGAGATACACACTACTATACATAAAAGAGTGAGACAACAAGGACCTACCGTATAACACAGGGAGCTATACTCAGTGTCTTGTAATAACCTATAATGGAAAAGAATCTGAAAGGACTATATGATACTATATAATATATACAGCGTGTATACATATCTGAAAAGGAATATGTATTATATACCTGAAGAATATATAATAAAAAGCAAATAAATATATGTGAATCACTTTGCTGTACACACACCTGAAACATTGTAAATCAACTGTACTTCAATTATAAACAAAGAGTATCACATGGGACTTCCCTGGCGGTCCAGTGGGTAAGACTCGGCGCTCTCACTGCGGAGGGCCCGGATTCAATCCCTGGTGGGGGAACTGAGATCCCAAATCCCACAATCCCGCAAGCCACGCGGCCCGGGGGTGGGGCGGGGGAGAAAAGTACATTGCCTCTTCGCAACAGTCCTCAGAGCTTTCGGAAAGACCGTCTCCCCGGTTATAACCCTCAGGTGGGCTCGCAGAAAATTTCCCGTTTCCTTCTTAGATTGCCTATTGATTCATTGTTTTGCCGGCACACCTTTCAGCGTCCCTTCACCCCCACCCCTCATCCAGACAATTTCCCCCGCACGAAGATTCCCCCCCCGCGGCTGCCTCGCCCCGTGCCCGCGCTGTCAGACTCACGTGGCCAACCTCCCCCTCCTAACCACTCTGCGCTGCACCTGTGCCACTGAACTGACCGTAGGTGGCAAAAAACACAGCCAGGCTGATGGGGCTCCCCTTATCTCTCAGTATCCAGGGAAAAATAGACATGCACATTTGCTCTCCGGGACCCAGTAGGCCCTGACACAAGAAGGACCTGCTTTGTTTCGTCTTGTTTTTCCTTATATTTAAGTCTTTTTGTGAATAAGTGATAGAAGGGAAAATAAAGGACTGTGGGAAACGACGTTATTAAAAATGGACCTTAGAACTTAAACATAGGCAACTCATGTACGTATGCGTCCGTACAACAGTAAGATGACGTTAGGTGGTGGGTGGGTGTCCACTTGTAAGAATCTTTCAACGTAGCTGTATGTTTGGGGGGGAAATTGAGAAGAAAAAGAAATGCTGGAAAGCAAAACCTGGTAGAACTCTGCGCGTCTCTCTCGCTCTGGGCGTTTCCCGGGAAAGCAGGCGGAAGGAGCTTTCCGGGTACGCGCCTGTTTCGGTTCCACCGCGAGAGGGCGCACACGAGGAGCAGGAAACGGGCGCGCTTGTGGGCGGGGCATGCAAATTGCTTGGCTGTTTGTCCGGAGGAGGCATGGGAGAATAGAAAGCCTAAAAGCCCCCAATAAGTTAAAGGATCTGACAAACTAGGTATGTGTTACAAGTTGTGGCAATAGGACACCGTGAAGTCTAGGGAACAGGGCGGGCTTTCGTTTGAGGATGAGTCCCCTCACCGTGAGCTAAAAGGTGTGGGAGAAGACGGGCGTGCTGGCGAAGGGGTTGACAACGGTATCGCTTCTCGGCCTTTTGGCTAAGATCAAGTGTAGTATCTGTTCTTATCAGTTTAATATCTGATACGTCCTCTATCCGAGGACAATATATTAAATGGATTTTTGGAGCAGGGAGTTGGAATAGGAGCTTGCTCCGTCCACTCCACGCATCGACCTGGTATTGCAGTACTTCCAGGAACGGTGCACCCCCTTCGGGGAAATATTAAGTGTGAAAAACAGGACACACGGGGGTGCAGTTCGCAGTTATGCTTCGCGTCTCACAGTTTTCCGCTCGTCAGTGACCTTCTCTACGCTGAGCTTCTGTTTTCGTTTTCGGCTGTCCACAGCAGTTATTCGTTTTTCTTACGTTCTCTGTCTGGACGGCGTGTTTTTATAGTAAGCAAACGGTTGTCTAGGTACTCCCAGCCCCGTAACAGTCACGAGTAGCTGTCTCACGAGCAAAGAAATCTCCTGTGAGCACCAGCCCAGTTTTCGCCACCGCCTGCTGTGTTTCCGGAGACGGCTAAAGGCGCCGGTCTAGTTTTGGTTCTTCTCGGCTCGACCCGGTGTCTAGCACGGGCGAGATTCATACCTACCGCGACGCAGATTCGTTTGTAGTTATAAGCCAGAGCCCGAGCGAGCGCGTCTTTCTCTCCACGCTGAATGGGGCCCCGGCGCCGGGGGGGCCGCAGGCGCCCCGAAGCATTGTGTGCCCCGTCTCCCCCGTAGGCAGGCGCTGATTTTCCAGCGTCGTCCGTACCAGTTGTGGAGAGCCCACACCGCACTCGCACTGCCGCCGCAGGCGCGGGCAGCAAGCAGCCTCACCCGAGGAGATGGAAAACCGCCCCCCCCCCACACCCCTTAGTGGGTGAGAGAAGGAAAAAGGAGCGCAGAGCCCTGTGCAGTTCACAGCAGCGCCAGGGCCGCTGTGAGCTGGCGCAGCTTGACAGTGTGGACACAGAGCCGTAGCGCCCCTTCTTTACATCCCTGCGCTAGCTAGTACAGAACTAAATGCCACTGCGGACCAGACAGGGGCGGGGAGTGTACGACACAGGTGAGGCGCCGGACAGCCTCTGGGTGGAAGCTAAAGCTCACTCCTTGGCCAGCGAGGGCGGCTGAGGCTGCAGCGCAGCTGACACCGCAGGGGGGTCTGTCCGACCCGCCGCGGTGGGGGGGTTTGGAAGGCGCCCGCTGCCACCCATTGTGCCAGGGCGGCGGTGCGCCTGCCCTGTTACAGCTCCATTTGCGACGAGGCTGGCCCTAACGCGGGGCCGGGCGATAGGCCTAAAGGGCGCGCTCGCTCCGCCGCAGTGGCAGCTCTGGTGTGTAGGTTCGGAGATCGGTTTCCATCGCAGAAGTAAAGAGGGACTTAACGAGGAGAGAAGGGGGTCGGGGGCTGGTTTTCTCGCCCCGTAAGCCAACTTTTTTTTTGTTTTCCGTGCCCCTCCCTTGTGAAGCGTTTTTGAGGGGAACGGGTACCTGCCCCCGCTGAGAGAGTGGGAATTAATGAAGTAAGTAAGATCCGGTGTGAGGAGGTGGGTCTTTCCACAACGAAGGTAGGAGGAAAAAAGAAAAAGTACTGGCCGAACCACCGCTTCCTTCTCGGCCCAAACGTAGACTTCACTTCGGTCAAAAAAGAAGAACGCGTAGCAGCCTCCGTCTGGCGTAGTTGGGCGGAGCCTACCGCACGTCGGCACCTGTGACCAGGGCGGAGGTCCTGCACCCCAAAAGTTCTCCCTCTGCCTCCCCGCTCTCGCCCCCGGCCTGCGGCAACGCTAGTGCTCCGCGCCTCCACTTGAGAAACCAGTCCCACTGAAGATGGAGGCTCCAGCAGCAGCCCCCTCCTTCCGCAACACAAAGCAGAAGAACTGCATTAGCGCACTCGCGCCCCAAGGCCACGCCCCCAAAACGAAAAACAAGGAAGAACAAGAGCGAGGCGGAAGCTTCAGAAACACAGCGGAAGAAAAAAAAAAAAAGAACGGCAGGAATGGGAAATCACACACACACACACAAAAGCAAAGCGAATAACAGCAAAGCTGGCCGCAGCTGCGGCTACACGGCAGCAAGCTGCACACGATAAGTAAGCTGGAAAGCGACATCTTTTCTTAACGAAGTGGTTTAGTCCCCGGGAGGGGAGGTGCACCGTTCCTGGAGATACTGCAATACCAGGTCGATGCGTGGAGCGGACGGAGCAAGCTCCTATTCCGACTCCCAGCTCCAAAAATCCATTTAATATATTGTCCTCGGATAGAGGACGTATCAGATATTAAACTGATAAGAACAGATACTACACTTGATCTTAGCCAAAAGGCCGAGAAGCGATACCACCTCGCCGCCTCTGGCCGTTGCCGTTTTCCCTTCAGCCCTATTCAAGCCACGGTGAGCGCTCTCGTCCTCACGCCTCGTCTGCCTCCTTTTGCGTCGGCCACCGTGCTATCACCAGACTCCGGTGCAGACTTTCTCTTCTCTACCTTCGTGAGGAGAAATTCTGTGTACTCGATTAGTCCCGTCCTTCCCGCGCCGAACAGCCATTTCTAATCTGCATGCTCCGCCTTCTGTCGCCCGAGGACGCGCGGCTCCCAAGGGCGGACTCCACCCTCCGGACCGGCTCCTCGCGCCCGGAGCCCAGGCCGGACCCGGAGCCCGCCTCCTGGCCTCCTGGCCGGTGCACCTCCCGCCGCAGACCGGAGACAGGGGCGGCAGCCGGAGAATGCGAGGGGAGCGCTGACACGGTAGCAGCTGTCACGGTTCGAGCCCCAGCAATCAAGAACTTGCTTTTGTCCACCGCTCTTCCCCCACGCACGCACGGCACCTTCAACAACCGTTCAATGAGTAAGAGTGCCTCCTCCACGCTTAGCCAGTGCCCGACACACGCCATGATTACGGCGGCCCTTCAGCCGCCACCGCCACCACCACCACACCCCCTCGCCCCTCCTTGCTCGGGGCCGCTCTGCTCGCGTCGGTGTTCTCCCGCCCGTCTTCTGCCCGACGGTTCGGGTCCCCTGGTGGTGGTGGTGTGGGGGGGTGTCGTCCTGAGAAGGGATGCCCTCGGTGACAGTCGTTGGAATGCCACACTGCCCGTCGCAAATCAATAACTGAGCATCTCCGTTTTCGCAGCGTGATTCACTCCCGCGGAGTTTGCTCAAATCGACGTGCACGGACTGAAGGGCCTGCGAATCGCGCCCGGCCCCCGTGCACGGCGCTCTGCGGAGGCCGGTCGCGTGCCCTTGTGCCCTCACGGTGGTTCAGGGCCGTCGCGGTCCCAGCCATCCTCACTGCAACGGAGCCTTGAAGCTCGGGAGATCACGGACGGTGACTGGAAGAGCACGGCAGCGCCTCTTTCCCCAGCCTCGCCAACAACCCCACGTGGCATCAAACCTGAGAATGCTTTTTTGCTGCGGGGTGGGGAAAGGGGGAGGGGTCGACCTCATAGGTGAAAATGGTACCTCGGCGTAGTTTGGATTTGCAGTTTTCTAATCTTGGGTAAATAAGGTTGAGCGTCCTCTCCTGTTTCGGAGACGCCTTTATTTTCTCTCTGTGAACTAACTCCTTGTTGGGGGTCTTCGACCCTTTTTCCTCCTGGATTCTCGGTTGGGCTTTATCCTAAGGGCGTGGATCTGCAATTTACACATTCAGGGGACAATGGAAGCGGTGAACATTTTCTCCTGTTGGATATCTGGCTTTGGCTTTACTTAAGGTGATGATTCCATTGCTTAAAGGTTTCATGGAAGGTTCTTTTTATATCATATTTGTCAATTAAAACAATATCCTTCAGATTTTTTGACTCGAAAGGATTTATAAAATAATTTCCTAAACCTTCCTCTAGGTCTTGTTGTTGTTCTTCTTCTTTTTAAATATTTATCTATCTATCTATTTATTTACTTTATTTATTTATTTACTGTTGGCTGCGTTCGGTCTTCGTTGCTAAGTGCGGGCTTTCTCTAGTTGCCGCGCGCGGACTTCTCATTGCGGTGGCTTCTCTTGTTGTGTAGGCGCGCGGGCTTCAGTACTTGTGGCGCTCGGGCTTAGTTGCTCCGCGGCATGTGGGATCTTCCCGGACCAGGGCTCGAACCCGTGTCCCCTGCATCGGCAGGCGGATTCTTAACCACGGCGCCACCAGGGAAGCCCCTCAATCCATATTTCTTGAATGAATAAACCCCAATGTATACTGTTCATTGGAATCTGATCTCGTGCTGCGGGGGCGGATGCCTTGGTAGGAGAGGTGTATGTCGAATGCTTCTCCTAGCGCCCTCTTTGTCTTTCCACCTTCTCTACCCCTAGGTAATCCCGAGACTGCAAAGTTCAAATAAAATGATCATCCACTGGATTAATCGTGTTTTACATTTTTCTATAATTTACGATGCTTTGACATCTTGAGGGCCTGCTGGCCTGGAAGAGACTGCCCCTCGCAGGACTAACTAATTCCTAGAAATGCAACCCACTTGCTTCGGGAGCCTGCCGTTCACCTGCAAAGCAATCTTCCAACACCCGTACCTGCAACTGCCTCCTCTAGTTGCTCTCACCCTCCAGCTAGTATTTCCCCTGCCCTCTCTCACCCCAGGGCCCGGTACCTCACAACTAGAGAACAGCCCTGCAGCCCAAAGCTCACCGAATGCTATTCTAACGGTCCAATCCGAACCTTGCTCAAACTTGCCTACCCTGCTGCCTCTGCCCATTCTTCCCACCCTCCCCTCCCCTCCCCTCCCCTCCCCTCCCCAGGACGATAAAGGCCATATACTCTCCTCTCCTGCCTCCCACCCAAGCAGGCCAGGCCGAGTCCCGATGTGGCTCTCTGCAGGGTGTGGCGTGCCCTCTCTTCTCTTGGGAACTGTAAGGAATAAAACTCCTTCAGTGACCTCTCCTCGTCAGTCAGTCAGCTGTATACAGTACAACCAACACACACACCTAAGTGAAAAGCCCATCACTTTTTCTTTTTTTTAAATATAAATTTATTTATTTATTTATTTTTGGCTGCGTTGGATCTTCGTTGCTGCTGGGGGCTTGCTCTGGTTGCGGCGAGCGGGCGGGCTTCTCATTGCGGTGGCTTCTCTTGTTGCGGGCTCTAGGCGTGCGGGCTGCAGCACGCAGGCTCAGTAGGTGCGGCACACGGGCTTAGTTGCTCCGCGGCCTGTGGGATCTTCCTGGACCAGGGTTCGAACCCGTGGCCCCTGCACTGGCAGGCGGATTGTTAACCACTGAGCCACCAGAGAAGCCCGGAAAGCCCATCATTTAAACCTCCATTCCGGGTGGGTCTTCGTGGCTCTCAGCGGGAGCTGCCCTCGCGCGCGATCCTTTTCTGCCTGTGGATATTGACGTCAGGAAACACTAGGACGGGAGTAATGCTGGAGACACCAAAAGAAGCCGGGGGAAAGTAGAGACGGAAGAACAGAAGACTCAAGCTACTGTTTTCTTTCTGCTTTGAGGATGACGTGGAAAAACGGTCTGGGAGCAGCTAGAGAAAGCTTGGAATACCCTCTCCGCTCCTTTCCTAGTTTCCTCCACAGACGGAGGAATGTGGGAGACAGGCCCCCTGAGAGGGGTGTGGGGTAGAAACTAGGTCCTCCAGAGGACGCCAAGTTTGAGCAAAAGCACAAAGCTCCACTTGGAGAGAAGGCAGAAAAGAGGAGAAATTCTTAGCGCATAAACAGGATTTAAAATTTGGGGGAAATGAGAGAAAAAAAATGGAGAAAGGGACGTTCAGTTACTAACAGAAAAAGAAACGGAGAGAGACGGCAGGGTGAATGCGAAAACAGCCAAAGCACACAGGGGCAGGGAGAGGGCAGTCAGTTTCTGGTCGTGGGGCCTTCCCCCAACCAGTGCGTAAACCCTCCCCACGCTGTAAAGTGGGAAACTGTGAGAGAGTTCTCTCAGCAGGCACAGCGGGTTCTTTCCTCTTCCCGCGTAACTACTCCTTTTCCTACAAATACAACCTACCTGTACAAACAAGCCTACAAGAGAAAGAGACGTGGAAAGGTTTGCAAAAACTCTATTGAGAGTAGAAAAGCTCTGGTCCACTCAGACAGAAAAAACTCCGCCAAAAGAGCGCACAGCGACACACGACCCTTTCTTTTTAAACGTCAGTTACCGCCCCCGGGGGGAACGTGCACCAGGCCTGGAGACACTGCAATACCAAGTCGATGCGTGGAGCGGACGGAGCAAGCCCCTACTCCGGCTCCTAACTCCAAAAATCCGTTTAATATATTGTTCTCGGATAGAGAACGTATCAGATATTAAACTGATAAGAACAGATACTACACTTGATCTTAGCCAAAAGGCCGAGAAGCGATACCTAACCGCCTGCCATCCCTGTCACCGTCCTCCTCTCATCCATATTCGACTCAGTGTGACTCCTGTCACGGCTCCCTCGAGGTCTCACTTCCTTTGCTTCGGTGACAGTACTGTGGGTGGCACCACACCACACTCTCGTGCAGAGTTTTTATTCTCTACATTGTAGAAGAGGAATCCTGGATCTGTTGTAGCTTCGTCGTTCTCGGGCTGGAGCGCCATTTCTAATTCGCATGCCCCGCCCCCGCCCGCCCAAGGGGGCGTGGCTCCGGCGGGCTGACCTTATCCTCGGGGCTGCTGCCGGGGAGCTCCTCTTTGGCATCAATGCAAGCGGAGACAAAAGACCGAACCGTAGGGGATTCGGGGTGGGCGGCTAGAGGGGCCTGTGGGAGGAGCCGTTGGCTGAGAGTTTTCCTGAAGACGAGGTCGCAAGACACATTCGCTAGAAACGCCCAGACTGCAATGTGTTAAATAGGCCTCCGCTTCGTAGGGTCGGATGGGGCGCTCATCCTGAGTCCGGGGAGCGGAAGATCTAGCGGGGGGGGGGGGGCTTCCCAGGGCCGGTGGGGTAATCTCCCTGTCAGGCGGAAGGCGGATGGCCCACAGTGGGGAAGGGAGGAGGTGTGTGGATGCGGAGGGCCGGGCTGAGCAGCTGGAGGGATTCTCTCCAACTCAAGCGCCTGCGTCGGTCGGTGCTTCTACGAATGAACCCAGATCCCGGGCTTCCTACAGAAAGCTTCCTCTGCCTGAGACCTCCTCTCCCGACACCTCCTCCTCACCTGTCTAATTCTTACGCAGAGCCTCTGGGCTCCGCTTCGGCTTCAGCTGCCCCAGCAAGCCTTCCTCGGGGGCTCTTCCGCACCCCACCCCACCCCAGGATGATTGCGGCCCTCCTCTGTATTTCATCCCACCCCGGACTTCAAGTCCACCATTCACCACTCGTTGGGGGCAGATCCTGTATCTCCGCCACTGAAATCCGAGATCCTTGAGGGCGGCGACCCTCGTCAGCACTTCACCTCTGTATCCCAGCACTAGCCCAGTGCCCGGCCTGTAGGAGGTGCACAGTAAACGTTTGTTGAGTGAACAAAAGGTGTGCAAAACAGACTGAATCGGAGAAGCACTTAGGAGGGTCCTGGCCCGATCCAGGGGTGAAGAGGGGGAAGATCTGGCCTGGGGTGGCAGGACACCAGAGAGGAGAGTGACTGCCAGGGACGCTCTGGGCATCAAGGCCCATAAATAAATTAAGGCCTCTGGCAAAGCGGGGATAAAGCTTCGCAGCGGCAACGCTTCTCTGTGGGAAAGGCTTGCAGGCTGCCCAGGCAGCGTAAACCTTTTCCATCCCCCTTCCTAACAGAGCTTCACTTTAGTTGGGGAGTTTCTGTTTCTTCCACTGGATCTCAGAAGAGCTAGAAGGTATCACTGATGTACGACTGAAACCCAGTGGCTCGTTTCACCCCGCCGCAGGGAAAGCCTGATGGCGGGTGCTGCCTGAGCCCTTCCCAGTGGCCGCCCCTCTGCCGAGCGCTCCGTGTGTATTAACCCATTCGATTCTCCCCATAACTCCACGGGGTGGGTATTAGTAGTACTATCCGGGGCCAGGACTAGGTGAGGCCAGTGGGAAACTAGCCTTCGGGGCGGGCGGGCGAAACATTTAAGGGAGTGCCACTTCAGCAATCAAGGTAAGTAATATTTTGGTATAACGCATCTTACCTGGATTCTAAGATAATCGCGAGATTTATTTTGATTACTGGGTTTTTGGTGCTCCCTGAAATTTTTTGGCCAAGGCAAGCGCCTCACTCGTTTCCCTCCACTCTCATCCCCATTCTGTTGACCTGAGCTGTCACAGCCACTAGCCACCCACTCGCAGCTAGGGAGCGCTAGGAAGGTGGCTCCTCCTAATCCATATGTGCTGTTAAGTGTGAAATACACACGGGATTGCAAAGGCTTAGTATTAAAAACTGTCAGATATCTCCGTGATTTCCGTATTAATTACGTGTTGAAGTGATATTTCAGATATCTGTTTTTGTTTTTTGTTCTACTTTTGTGGCCGCGCCGCAGCTCCCGGTAACCCCGACCAGGAATCAAACCCGGCCCCCCCACCCCACCCCCGACCCCGACTCCTAACCACTGGACCGCCAGGGAATTCCCAAGGTATCTTGAGTTAAAGAGAATATTAAACTGAATTTCACTCGTTTCTCTTTATTTTTTAACGTGACTAAGAATATTTAAAGTTAAGAATATTTGAAGTGTGTGAGGGAATTCCCTGGCGGCCCAGTGGTTAGGACTCGGCGCTTTCACTGCGGGGGGTGGGAGCGGGGCCCGGGTTCCATCCCTGGTCGGGGAACTGGGATCCCACGAGCCACGCGGCGCTGCTAAACACTGAAGTGCTGCTGAGAGGCCAAGCAACTCGCCTAAGGTCACACAGCTAATGTGAAACAAAGTCAGGGTTTGCATTCAAGCATCTCACTCAACACTGGGGCCTCGGTTTTTTTAAAATTGGGGATCATGATTTTTTTAACTGGGGATAATGATAATGCTTCTCTGATTAGTGGACTTGTGAAGCTACGCGTGGAAATGCAAGCACATGGGACTGTCTTGATACGTACACTCTAGGGAAAGTCACTTCTTGCCTGTAAAATAGAAACAATTCCATTTTACAGTGTTGTCAACTATCTCCACCTACCCACCCTGAGCGTTCCTGTTTCACATCCCACTTCACCTGGTCTTATTTCCCTGCCGGCTGCCAAGTCATCATTGACACCTATGATTGTCACGTGGCATAGATATACATACACATAGATACGGACACACAGACACAGAGGTGTGTAGGTCTACTCACGCAGGTACAGATATGAGTGCTGTACTGCTTTTCACCTCGATGGTAAAGGTTTTGTTTGCTGCTCTTTCCTCAGCACCTGTGGTAGTGCTCCGTACGTACTTGGCACTCGGTGAATATTTGTTGCACGAATGGATGAAGGTCAAATGAGACAATGTGTGATGTGCTTGACAAGGCTCTTCAGGCCCCCCCATCCCAGGAGCCCTGTCCAGATCTGTGTGCATCAGACCACCTTCTGCTCAACTCACTTGGCTTCCCTGAGAAAGGGTGGCTGTGGTCCGAACACCCCAACCAGCTGTTCATCTCTCACTGGCCTCCTCCTTGTCCTGCTTGGTGTTCTGGCCATCTGGGCAGGTGTCTTAGTCCCCATCCTGGGTTGGAGGCGCCCTGAGGGCAGGAGCGCCTTCTGGCCTGCCTCTGTCTACTCCCAGCACCTGCCCAGGGGTGTCACACCACTTACAGGTGATTAATGACAAAACAAGGAAGAATAAATATTTGCAACCCCAATCACAGAAAAACTACTCTTTCTAACACATAACGAGCTCCTAGAAGTTATTATAAAAGAACAACCATTCAACAGGGAAAAAATGGGTGAAGGCCAGGCACGGAAGTATTTTCCATGTCCCAGAAAATGAAAAGGGGCTCTAAATAAATTCCCTCATCTCTCCGCGCCCACCCCACCCCACCCCACCCCACCCCACCCCACCCCACCCCACCCCACCCATGCTTATCCTCCCGCCCGGGCCCGCTGGTTGCCCTGACCGGGACAGTCTGGTCAGCTTCCAGGTCAGGAGGCCAACATGAGCGTTGCATCAAGGAGTTCCAGTGTGAGCCAGGCACTGCTTATGGCACATTCCTGGTCACAATCTCATTTTACCTTTACAGGACCCTGAGGAAGTGTTATCACCCCCAACTCTCGGAGGAGAGACAGGCTGCCGGACCCACCCACGAGGCTTCCAAAGGTCGTCCAAGGGCAGAGGTCTTCCCCCGAGGCCCGGCAGCCAACTGTCAGGCACAACCCTGGGCTCATCCATTCTTCTCTGTGGCAACGATTTGCTGAGGGCCTCTGACAGGCCAGAGCGGTGAGGGGTGTGCGGTTATCATAACAGATCCCGGTTGTGGATGTACGGGAGAACACTGAAAATACTCATCGTCAGGGAAAATATACAGCCTTTAGGGTCACTTTCTAGTAATCTGTTCTAGGCCTTTGCCGCTCAAAGTGCGGTCTGTGAGCAGCAGCAGCCGCATCGCCCAGGAGCTGGTGAGAAACGCAGGATGCAGGCACCAAGTCAGACCTCCGGTCTTAGGGCTGCCGGGGCTGCCAAAATAAAAGTGCCACAGGCCAGTGGCTTAAAGAACCGAAATGTATTTTCTCACAGTTCTGGAGGCTGGAAGGCCCCGATCAGGGTGCCAACCTGGCAGGGTTCTGGGGAGATGCCTCTCTTGGCTTGCAGAGGGTGGACTTCCCTCCCTCTCCTCATGTGGTTAGAGAGAGAGGAAAAGAACAAGCTCTCCGGTGCCTCCCCTCATTGGGGAGCTGATTCCAACACGAAGACCCCAACCCTCATCACCTTTTTTCTTAACCTCATCGGCCCCAGAGGCCTCCCCTCCCAATAGGGCTACAAGATACGAACTTTGGGGGCACAACTCAGTCCGTGACCCCCGCACTGAACCAGGCTCTGCGTTCTTGTAAGGTCCGCAGGGGATCGATCCCTGTGCACATTAAAAATTGAGAAGCACTGATTTCTCATGTCACACACACAGGGAAAAAAATCGCAGTTTCGGTGTTCAGTGTGAATGTATTACTCTGTACGCTTTCTGAGGAAGAGTAAACTGGCCTCCCGGGCCAAACTAACGGCTACGAGGGACAGCCGACTTAGTGTATGCCCGTCCCCTGGCTGAGTAGCTCACACATTTCGTCTTACTTAATCCTCATGGTAAACACTAGGAAGGAGGTATTTAACCCCGTCCGGAGACCACTCTTTTTTCTTTCTCCCCGGTGATGACCGAAAGAAGAGCCAAACCACCCCCCCGCCTCACAAGACGTAAAAAGTCAGACAGCTTCCTTCCGCGCGTTGGCGTTTTCCCTCAACGGGAAAACAAACTCTTCCCCCGCTGCCCAATAGAAAATCGTGAACCAGTTGCCAGAGAAAGTGAACCTTCTCTTTTCTCTTACTAGTCACGCTTCTTTCTGAAAACAACGCAATCACGCATAACCTGCACTTGAGTCTACAAGGCAAAAAGCAGACACAAAAAACTTCTACCAGAGAGAAGACACTTCACTCTACAAACACAAAAACCCACAACCGTACAACCTAAAAACACACACACACACTCTTACTCACTCTCACGCACACACACATGGTTCTTACTTTTTAAACTCTAATTATTTCCCCAGGAGGGGTGCACCAGTCCTGGAAATACTGCAATACCAGGTCGATGCGTGGAGCGGACGGAGCAAGCTCCTATTCCGACTCCCAGCTCCAAAAATCCATTTAATATATTGTCCTCGGGTAGAGGACGTATCAGATATTAAACTGATAAGAACAGATACTACACTTGATCTTAGCCAAAAGGCCGAGAAGCGATACCTAGCGCCTTCCCATCGCTCTCACCGTCCTCCTCTCATCCATATTAGACTCAGTGTGACCCCTGTCACGGCTCACTCGAGGCCTCACTTCCTTTGCTTCGGTGACAGTACTGTGGGTGGCACCACACCACACTCTCGTGAAGATTTTTTATTCTCTACATTGTACAAGAGGAATCCTGTACCTGCGGTAGCTTCGTCGTCCTCGGGCGGGAGCGCCATTTTCAATTTGCATGCCCCGCCCTTTCCGCGCGGGTAGGTGTAGCCGCGCGGGTTGATCCGCCCAGTCCTCGGAACCGCCTCCGCGCGCCTGAGCGGAGGCTGGGCTGGGGCGGACCCCTTCTTTGGCACCGGCTCTCGCGTAAAGACAGAATTCAGGGGAATTGGGGCTGGGAGAATAGAGGAGGGCGGCTGTGGAACTGATTTGCAGCAGACTGGTCCGAGTACGAAAAACGTCATCTGGTCTTCACTGTGAAGACCATAGGGTCCCACGGGCTGACTCTGTCCAGGCCGAAGACCCGGTCGAAGGCTGGGAGTCCAGGAGTGCCTGTCCGGTGTCGCCTGGCAGGGGCTGCGGAGAGAACTTGGGACCCGAGATCGCGCCCGGCGAGCACTGCTGCCCTGGTTGTCAGGACCCCCGCCCTGCCCCGGCTGCAGGCCACCAGGGCAAACTCCTTCACCTCCAGAGCCTTAATTCCCCAGCTGAGAAGTGGGAACCTCAGTGCCTACCGTGTGGGGTCGAGGGAGTATAAAGGGAGCTAATGAGGCGACCTTGGTTTGGTAGTCTAGAACGTGGGCCCTAGTGTCCAACGAGGTTCCAGTGAAGGCGTCATGGCTGTGACACTGAAACAACTGAGCAACTGTGCTGCCTGTAACAACACAATAGGAAACATTTATTGTTTGGGCCGGGCTTTGCGCTAAGCGCTCTCCTTCTATCAGACTTGCAAAGTCTACCTACAGATGGAGCGGTTGACACAGAGACGGCGAGCAACTTTGCCCAAGACCACACAGCTAGTTAGCGGAAGAGGTCGGATCCATCTACGAAGAGCGCGGGACCTAGAAAAGGGCACCAAAAGACAGAGAAGTTGTTCTTGCGTGTCCCGCCCACCATGAGAGGAAGTGTTGCTGAGCCTGACACACAGGCCTGTCTGAAGAGACACAGGAACAAGCTGTCTGGTGCAGCGGTTAAGAGCAGAGACTTGGAACACCTAGTCTCTAATCCCTCTCTACCTGTTAATAATCGTGTGACCTGGTGCGTGACTTGGCCTCCCCGCTCAACCGTCTGTCTTCGATGGAGCCACATGATCTGTAAATTGGAGATAAGGAAATGAGAAATTATTAGACATAATCTTAAGAATTACGAGACACGCCTGGAATATGGTACCCCTGTAAGTACCAAACATAAGGGAAAATATCGCAGGCAACTCACTTCTCTGTAGCTTACCCTCTTCGTCTAGAAAAATGAGAATATTAACATATAGTCCTGTGCTTAATCTTCCCTCATTCACCTGGTTTTATTTGACTCCATAGCACATGTCACCCGACATCTTACACATTTATTTCTTTATTGCCTTCTAGCCTAACGACATGTAAGCTCCAGAGCAGGGAACTTTGTCCGTTTTGTCCACATTGATCTCCTCAGTGCTTAGAATAGGGCCTGCCTGACATAACACTAGACACACGAACACATGAATTTGGTCGAACACCCGAATGCGTCAATATTAAATAATGCGATTTGTCCACACAGAAAGAGATGAGCAGACCTCCCGGCTCGTGGTAATTATTACGACCCTCACTGTGTCCCACTACATTTCTGCTTGCTTCCGTGTTTATCAGGTCATCTTGTGCTCACCAATTTAGCTTCCTAGGTATTTTGATCTTTAGAATGAGGGACCTTGGATTGCAGACATGCATGTTCTGTCATTGCAAAGGAGTATCTCCCTTTGTACACCAACGACTTAGCATTCTAATTCGCGTGCCAGCTTCTCGTGAGTTCGGTGAACGTGAGTCAGTGCCCCTCAGCCAGCTCACGTCCATGTGTACAGACCAAAGTGCCTAGCCTATAAAAGTTCAGGCAACACCAGGACGTGGCTGGCTGGTGAGCCTTTGTCCAAGTGTCCTACAATCTCACTATGGACCCAGTTATCATTGCTGCCAGGGACTTGGAAACGATCAGCCAGAGACAGAGACTGGAAGGGCACAACCAGTGACTGTTTCCCACAGCCTTGCCCAACCATCATGTTATCAAACTTTTGCATAATATCCAATGTTATCTCCCACTACGAGCAAGGTTGTACAGCTTTTCACGTGCTTGAGATCCATTATCATTTTCTGTGAGCTGCACGTTCCTATCCCCTGCCCACCGCCGTTTGAACTGTTGATCTTTTTGCGTTTCCATCTCTAACCTACTTCACATTTGTCCTAGTATTTGAGTTCAGGTATAGATCTGACTTTATTTTGTCTGGATGGCTACCCAGTTGTCCCAATTTCATATATGAAATAGTCCATCTTCTCATCAGTTTCAGATGCCAAATTTATCATATTAAAAAGTATATATATATATATATATATATATATATATATATATATATATGACTTCTCTCTTTTTTTTTCTTTTTGCGGTATGCGGGCCTCTCACCGCTGCGGCCTCTCCCGCTGCGGAGCACAGGCTCCGGACGGGCAGGCTCAGCGGCCACGGCCCACGGGCCCAGCCGCTCCGCGGCATGCGGGATCCTCCCGGACCGGGGCACGAACCCGTGTCCCCTGCATCGGCAGGCGGACTCCCAACCACTGCGCCACCAGGGAAGCCCTGGACTTCTCTTTTTTTAAAAAATAATCTTCTGATATCCTGTTTTTAAGAGTCTTGATTCAACTGATTCTCTGGTATCACACCTAACTCTGTGCCTGTCACTGTGTGGGTCCTGGGGTCACACAGTCGAACATGACCTCGTCCCTGTGGTCCGCAAGGGGCATCTGCCGTGTTCTTCCCTTCCTCTCCTCTGGCTGCCACTCAACCACATCCACTGCTCTTTGCTGCCGGGGAAGCCTTGCACACTCAGATAAGGTCTGCCCGTGCCAAGGCTGCCAACTCCAGGTGCTTCTAAGTGTTCCATCCCTGGGCATCAGAGGTCTGCTGGGTGCCCTGCCGGCTGGGGAGGACAGCCTCTTCAAGTCCAGGCCTCACTGCATCTGTTTCTCCTGGCCCTGCAGCAGCCCTGCCTTCACCTCAAGTTTTACCCTGACCTCTTGGACGGCTCCCTCAGGTTTCTTTTCATCACTTGTCAGCTTTCCCTAGTTGAAGAGACAGGGAGGGAGATACCATTTTGTTTTCTCTGACCTCCTCTCCCTCCTCTCTGACCCCGCCCTCTCGCCCTCAATTCTCCTTTCTCCCGCCTTCTCCTTGGCTTCCCAGTCACAAAACAAAAGCTTTCACTCTTAGGACCAGCAACAGAACCGGATCGGTCTGTCTGACTTTGCAGTCGGAAAGGGAGATTGTTTTTCCCAGCAACGTCCTCAGGGGTGTGCGTGGACCAGCAGACCGTCTGCTCCTCAGCCCCCTGCCCCCACCCCGAATGTGCTCGGGGTCCTGGCGCTACAACGTAAGAGTCTGTGCGCTGGAGAGCAAGTTTCCTGCCCAGCTAGACTGGATCCATCAAACTGGTTAGACTCAACCAAGAACTGGGCTTTTCACAACTTGCCTGCCTGCCATTGCGGAGGCCAGCAAATCCCCACATTTTCCTTTCGGTCTTTCAACAGCCCCCAACAGAAGGCGGCGTCACGCTCCACAGTGATGCCTGATTTTGTTCATTCCAGGATGCCCATCTTTTTCATATCTTTACATCTCAGGAACCAGGATGCGTCTCACATTCGATGCCAGGAGAAAGCACTGTCGCTGTTTACATCGCAGCACGTCTTTCCTTGTTTCTTTCGTCCTGTCTTTCTTAGGGCTAGGTAAAATAATGGTACCTCTCCCAAAAGATGGCATCTTAAATCCGTGAACTACTATAATAATGAAAGCCTCTGTTTATGGAACCCGATGTGTGACACGGATTATTTCCTTCCATCATCACAACACCTCTAGGATGGAGGTATTATTATTACCCCTACCCTGCAGGGGAGGAAACTGATCAGAGGGGTAGAGCCGCCGCTAGATCACATTCGCACGCCTGATACATAATGCAGCCGGTAGTTCATAAGGTTTACCTGGCCCACGCTTCTAACCATACCCTGTTCTTTCCACGGCAAAAGAGTCTGGGTCTTGTATGATAACAAGCTCTATTAGAAACGCAATGTGCAAGTGTCGGAAGCCATCCTGGAGCCATTGCACCATGACAAAGTCATGAGCAACGGAAGGCGAAACTGCAAGGCAGCGCCGTGCCAGGAAGGTGGACTACAGCTCCGTTGTTATGTTTTATGATAATAAATTTACCTACAGGGGCAATTCTGGGGGGACGTTGCTCCACGTGAAAGAAAAATTCCTCTAGGACCCCCCCTCCTGAAACTACCATAGAATGGGAAGTACCCACTAAAGCCCCGGGGAAATGGGTAAAGAATTAAGAGCCTGGAACTAAGGGGATGTTTTTATGAGAAACACCCTCTAGTGTGGAGTTATGGCCATGGGCCGGAGTTCCTGATGACATAGGAAATTTATGGTTCTATTATAAAGGAAGATTAATTATAGAAAAGCAAATGACTAGAGCAGAATTGGTTGCTAGGATAGGGAGAAAACACTGTCTCAGTTGAAGGAAACAACGAGAAAGGGCATGCAGGGTATATTGTAAATATTTTCATGGAACCATTGTAAAAGGTTGCCCATGCAAGAAGAGAAATAGGAACAAGTAGCTCCAACTTTTACAATTGAAATAATCATATAACTGCTTGGCTTGGTTACTAAGAAATAACCTGTGATTAATGGGAACTTGGGGAAATATTTTAATAGGACATCTAGAAACTAGGGGATTTTTTTTTTTTTAAATCTTTATAGAACATTTTGAGGTTTGATTGTGCTAAGATTGTTTGGCCACGTACCTGGTAATGTAATCAACTACAATATATAAACCTGTGATTGTAAACAATACAAGAAGAATGAAGAATAAAGACATGAGAAAGAGAAACATGCAATGCTGATACTTTAAGAAGTGTAATAGAATTATTTCCTTCGCCGACGCTATCCATCCCTCGGGTATCCCTGGACTCGCTGGAGCTGGACTCCGGCATGCAAGTGGCTACAATCAGTTCACAGCACGGGAAGTTCCCTGAGGGCCGATATGAGCTAAAATCCATATTGACAGGGGTGGAGTGGGCTACGGAGTAGAATCTAGAGCCAGAGGGAGTTCTGAGGTCAGAGGCGGGCGTGCGAGAGGCAGCGTGCACAGGGAAGGCATGAGAGGGGCTCAGAAACGGAGAGGAGAGTGGGGAGGGCGCGGTCTTGGCAGATCTGCCCTGAAAATCCCTCCTCTCGCAGGACCACTGGCTCAGAGGGTTGGAAACAGTTCCCCAGGTTCAGCCCAGCCCACCGCCCCCACCCTGAGCGTCTCCACATCTGAGCCCTGTCCTTCCTAAGGTAGGAGGACAGTAAGAGGCAAATCGAGGGAGGAAGAGATACCAACAGGAACCCACTTCCTCTTTTGCCCATTTAATGACTGAGACAGTCAAGTGCCTTTCTCTTTCCCTTTCTCGTAAAATAGGCACTTTCCACCTACATAGTTGCAGAACTCGTTTATAGGAAGATAAATGTGCTGCGAAAATAAATGTCCAGTGCCAAGCCTCCATTTCATTTTTTGTATCCGGAGACCCTTGTGTATCTGTCGTCGCAAATGACATCCCTGGGCGCTAGGACGAGAAGGGAGTAGCACCGTCTTTGAAAAAGGGAGAAAGTTTTCTAGCAAGGCTCACGTCCCACTGGACCCTCAGCAGAGCTGGGGCACCCCTAGCAGCTGGCCACAGCCAGATGCCCACCGTGACGGCGGGCACTTCCCAAGCATCCTATAGTGTCTTCCGACAACCTTCAGAGGAAAGGCCCAGAGACGCTGAGTGACCTGCCCAAGTTCCCCCAGGCGGTCGGTGACACGGGCAGGACTGAACCTGCGTCTGTTTGACTCCAGAGCGCTAGATGACTCCACTCGACTGGCTGCCTGAATCCACAGACAGACTCTCTGTTTGAGGTTCAGACTCTCTGTTTGAACCTGTTTTCAGGGTCAAGGGCCGCACCCCGCACCCTCCCTCCCCCATCAACAGTGCCTGAGGCTGAGGCTGGGTGGAAGCCCCTTCTTCACCTGTACCCTTCTCTTGCTTCCAGTTGGACCCAGCCTCTGCTGTTTCTAGAAAAATTTATCTCTTTGGGGAAAGACCCACCGTCTACCCAGTCCCTGCCCCCAGAAGCCTGCCCTTGGGCTTCATGAAATGACACCCTCCCCTGGCCACTCCATCTCCCGGAGACCCAAGGAGTTCAAAATGAGTCTCCCCAGAATGTGCCACTCTGGCCTGGGGTGGGGTTATTCGGGTCGAAAGCCACGGAGGCCCCAGAGACACGGGGTGAGCTTTTTACCTCCCCCTCAACTGCCTAAAAGAATTTAGATAGGGGGCCTGGCTCAGAGAGAGTTACTATCAGAGACAACTTTTATCTGAGAGACCCATCTGCACAGCAGGGCAAACATCCCGTTACCCTTCTTTTGGTCCGGTGACTCACCCTTCTCTGCTTTGAAGCCCTAGGCCCTTATCGCATTCCTTTAGCTCAGGACGGCATGCAAGCCTCGGCTGCCCTTGGGTCTCATATCCTTATGGGATCCCTGAACATATATAATTATACTTGTTTTTCTCCTATTAGTCTGTCCGATGTCAATTTGGTCATTAGACCAGCCAAATAACCTAGAAGGCTAGAGGACGAATTTTTCCTCCCCAACAGGATGCAAATCAGGTAGGATAATAAATAATACCAACCTGTAGCTGAGCAACTTTATATTTCATTTCACATACCCCTCATGCATGGACCCACGTGGTCCTGTATGATCCCCGTGAGGAAGGTAACAAGTGCTACCCTTCTGGTTTTCCAGGCAAGGAAACTGAGGCCCAGAGAGGTCAGCTGAGTCCAGGGTCAGAGGAAGAGAGAGAGGGTAGGCTTGAGCCCAGCATATTAAATCCC
This sequence comes from Mesoplodon mirus, assembly GCF_964341445.2. NCBI lineage: Eukaryota > Metazoa > Chordata > Mammalia > Artiodactyla > Ziphiidae > Mesoplodon > Mesoplodon mirus. The sequence goes on from NC_138994.1 coordinate 6,538,150, forward strand.
CAGAACCAGGGTACTTTCTTATTATCATTTATTTTTCCTTTCTGCGGTACGCAGGCCTCTCACCGCTGCGGCCTCTCCAGTTGCGGAGCACAGGCTCCGGACGCGCAGGCTCAGCGGCCATGGCTCACGGGCCCAGCCGCTCCGCGGCACGTGGGATCCTCCCGGACCGGGGCACGAACCCCTGTCCCCCGCATCGGCAGGCGGACTCCCAACCACTGCACCATCAGGGAAGCCCCAGGGTACTTTCTAATAAGCCACTTTGCCTTCACAGAGCTCAGACCCCAGTGAGAGCTGGCTGGGTCTCGGATTTTCTTTTTCTTTTTTCCTTCTGTGGCTGCACCACGCGGCACGCGGGCTCTTAGTTCCCCAACCCGGGATGGAACCTGAGCCCCCTGCAGTGGAAGCGCGGAGTCCCAACCACTGGACCGCCAGGGAAGTCCCTGTATGTTCTTGAGTCAGCACAGCGGGGGAGACGGAGGACCGAGGGAGGAGGGAAGGGAGGGGTCCGCAGAGGCCCAGATGAGGAGGCTGGAATCCTGGGAAGGGTAGGAGAAAGAAACCAGAGAGGAAAGCCAGGCCACTCGGGGATTGTCCCCGGGGTCCACTGAAACGCAAGGTTAAGGTGGAAAGGTGTCTTCTACCTGCCCAGGGCCCTGGAGAGAAAGGTACAGATGCTCTCTAGGAGGCTTGGGAAGAACACCCCCCTCCTTCACAAGACAGGCGGTGGGGGGGGGTGCTGCCCAGTTGCCCCGGTAGCGGCCGCATTGTGAGGTGGTTCTGGTCACAGGCCAGGGGGGTGAGGTGGGAGGAGACGGAAGTGGTGGGGGCAGTGGCAGCCTCCTGAGCTCTGTCTGCCCCCAGCCCCTGCCTGGGGCCTTCTGTCACCGCCACCATCATGGGCAGCGCGTACCACTGGGAGGCCCGTCGCCGGCAGATGGCTTTGGACCGCAGGAGGTGGCTGACGACCCAGCAGCAAGAGCAGGTGCGTGAGAGGGGCCCCGTTCACCAGGGTCCTTCCGGGGACACGGAGGGGATGGGGAGGGAAGACGACGGACCCCAAGGAAGCTGTCCATTACCTGGTGAATGTTGTTTTGCTTGGGCTGGAGGAAAGCAAGGTCCTCTGATGTCTTGGAGGGACTCTGTGTGTGTGTGTGTGTGTGTGTGTGTGTGTGTGTGTGTGTGTGTGTGTGTACTGGGGTGACTCAGCTTTGCTGTTGTACTAGGCTGAGGCCTCACGTGGGATATTGAAGGGTCAGGCTCGGGAGGTTTTAAAGCTGTGCTGTCCACTAGGGTGGCCACCAGCCTGGGTGCTATAGCCCTTGAGACGTGGCTAGTGAGACCGAGGAACTGAATTTTAAATGTTACATACATTTAATGTATTTAAATATACTCTTTAAGACAAATTTTCATTTCATTTTACATACTGGAACATTTTTAAGTATGTCTGGAACAACGTACATATGTGAACCTACTTCTTCGACTGTAAATTATCTGAACTCTAAATATAGATCAAATATTTTAAATCAAAATGTAGTGTCTAAATTAAGATGTGCTGTTGAGTATAAAATGCCCTCCGGGTTTTGAAGACTTAATACAAAAACAAAGACTATAAACTATCTCATTAATATTTTCCAATTGGGTTTACGTTTTGGCTGTATTGGGTGGAGTAACATATATTATTACAGTCAGTTTCACCTATTTCTTCTTACTCTGTTATGTGGCTAACAGAGCTTTTTAAATTATATACGGCCCTCATTATATTTCCATCGGACAGTGCTGTTTCAAAGCATTTGCAAGAGATTATTCTTTACCCTCTGGCACTGCAAACGGTTTTCAGTGCGCGCGTAGCTCCCAAGCTAGGAGGTAGGTGGCCAGAGGCCGCTGTTTCCTGGGCAGGGGCTGTGCCGGGGGGCACTGTTGCTACAGAAACAGTCCTTGGGTGTGGGTGGGTGAGGGGAGAGAGCTCAGGCTCCAGCCTCAGCCTCCAACTCCAGGGAACAGACACCCTCCAGCCACCTCCACCTCTGGATTCCCTTGCCTTGCTCCCCTCAGTGTCTCTGGCAGGGGGGTGACTGGGTGGGGAGGGAGGAGGATGCCACTTGCGGGGGGCTTCTTGACAGGCACTGAAGAAACTCCAAGAAGAGGAACGGCAATCTGAAAACAAAAACCCAACCACCACAGTCACCACCCGCGCAGCCGCCGCCGCAGCCTCAGCCAAAGCCACAAAATGCCCAAGACCCTCTTACTCAGCGCACCTCCCGGTACGTTCTCCAGGATTCCCAAAGGCCAGGCGCCCACAGGGACAGATTCCAAGGAGGGGTGATGAACCCTCAAGGTGCAGGTAAGTGAGATGCCTGGGAGCGGGAGAGGGTGAGGAGAGAGCCCCGGGCTATAGTCCAGAAGCCACATCTGTCACCCCACCCTTTGACCCTCCCTGGCACCCTGCACCTTTACTTGGGGGGGGGGTCACTCTCTGAGTGGATTTGCACCAAGCGAGAGCTGCAGAGAAACCCGCTGACTTCCGCAGCAGAGGGTGGCTCAGAATTTGTCGGTCCCTTCTCCAGAGTGAGAGTGACAGACGGGGTCGGGGCGGCCAGAGGGTGGGATAGGAGGTGTAGGCTTAGCAACGGATATCCTGAACCCTGGGAGGGGTCTGGAACGGGGAAGCACCGGTCGGCTTCCTAGTGGAGAATGCTCAGTGGGGGCTGGGACCTTGCCTTGCCCCAGCTAGGGGCCTTGGCCTGCCCCCCAGACACGTGGTAAAAGAGTCTGGCTGTGGCACGTGCCATTCTCAGGAACTGCCAGATGAGTAACGTGTGCTTCGTTTCATCATCAGGTTTCAGGAAATCTAGCCCAGAGACACACACCAAGTACCCACGATTCACGGTGAGACGGACTCAGAGTGTGAAAGGCGGCTACAGTTTGGCTGCGTGTCTGCGTGTGCTCGCGTGTCAGTGCAGGTGGAGTCTAGAAAGGCTTCCTTGGCAGGAATCCGGAGAGGGGACTGAAGTTATTCAGTCACTTCTGGATGGCCCATTCCTCCATTCCACGCCACCATAAACATGTCCCTGTAGGCCCCGTTGCTCAGCACTCAGTGTAAGTGAAGGAGCTGACGATCTAGTTGGAAAGACGGGACAGGTGCCAGAGAAGCAACATCAAGGGGCCGTTTGAGACGCTGATTGGGAGAGCCAGCTGCAGCGGGAGGACGGCAAGACGTGAGGTCAGAGGTTGTGCTCTCCGTCGGGATCACCACCCTCCAGTAGGTAGCACGACTCAGATCGCTGAGCCTCAGCTGCCCCACCCATAAAATGAGACTGATAATACCACCTCCTCAGTAGAGGTGTCATGAGGACTGAATTAAAAGGCAAAGCATCCAAGCACTTAGCTTACAGCCTGGCTCACTGTAGACCGTCAAACCCAGGAAGACTCTTTTTTGAGTCTTGAGAATTACATGAAACAGGATAAGCTTTGGAAAGAAGCTTTTTTTCCCCCTGACTCAGGCGCAAGGGATGGGAGAACCTGATCCCGGCCCTTTAAGATGAGGACCGGGCTGCTACATTTCACTTTGATTACTCTGGCTTCAGAGGGCTTAAGACAATGTTCTGAAACCAGCAGGCCCAGGAGCTGCTAACTAACCTGTTTTGCCTCCTGTCTCTCCCTCTTCTCAGTCAGCGAATTACAGCCAGCAGTGGTGATGCAGAGACAGACCCCCAAGACCCCACTGGCCATCAGCAAACATCAGATGAGCAGCCCCATCTTCTTACCTCCCAGCAGCATCTCCACGTCAAAAGCCAAGCCCTCCGGATCCACTCTGGCAGGGGAGGCTGGCTGGGAATAACGTGTGATTTCTTCCCGGAAAGAATCAAGAGGCTGGGGCTTCCCTGGTGGCACAGTGGTTGAGAATCTGCCTACCAGTGCAGGGGACAAGGGTTCGAGCCCTGGTCCGGGAGGATCCCACATGCCGCGGAGCAACTAAGCCCGTGAGCCACAACTCCTGAGCCTGCGCGTATGGAGCCTGTGCTCCGCAACAAGAGAGGCCGCGATAGTGAGAGGCCCTCGCACCGCGATGAAGAGTGGCCCCCGCTTGCCACAACTAGGGGAAGCCCTCGCACAGAAACAAAGACCCGACACAGCCAAAATAAATACATTAATTGATAAACTCCTACCCCCACCATCTTCTTTAAAAAAAAAAAAAAAAAAAAAAGATTCAAGAGGCTGGCTGGGCTCCCGTGAGACCGAGATGAGGGGGGAGGGGGCAGGAAGACCCACAAAGAGGATGGAGAGGGTGCGAGAAGAAAGTGGAGGGCAATTCCACGCTTCTCCAGGCACAGCCAATGGGGGAACCTGGCCTCGGGCCCCCAGGTCTACCGCTCCACCACCGGCCCTTATTTAGCAGTGATAGGCCTGCTGGGGGCTCAGGTTTACGACTCTCACCGGAGACACCAGCCCTTCCTCCCGGCCGATGGTTATTGAGATGCACCTGGGGAAGCGTGGGTCGCATCACACCAGAGCAGACCCGGGACCTGGGGCAGCATCAGGAAGGAGTGGCACGCAGGGGCCTCCCCCGAGTCCGGTGTCATGCCTGGTCCACTGTGGGCACGCCGCTGGTGAACGGAGGACGGTTGGAAGGGATGGAGAGAAAGAACTCAGAGGAAAGGAGGACTGTAGCCTCAGGCACAGGACACCTGACCTGGGGAAGAGGGGGACTTGCCCCCCCCACCAAATCCACAGGCCTCTTCCTCCCCGGGTCTCAGCCTTTCCACGTCGCAGAGACAACCCAGAGGCTCTAGAGGCCCCAGGCATCCCCCTCACCACTTCCTGAAACTGACACCTGGGGTCCCCCAGCCCTGCTCCCTCTTCCACTCTTGACTGGTGAGGGGGATGCCTGGGGCCTTTCATTGCAGCGTCGCCTCTGGGTGAGACTGAAGGAGCCTCTCAGTGCAGTGTTTCCTGAGAGGAGCGGTTGCGGGAAGCGGAGGAGCCGGGGCGCACAGAACAGGAGCATCAAAGTCGGAGGGACTCAGAGATACGTGACGAGGGGAAGGGAGCGAGCGAGCCCCCGGGAGCGGTCTCCCAGAAGGCAGAGAGGCCGGGCGTGCGCCCGAGGGGCTCAGGGACTGGGGAAGGGACCTTGATGCCCACTTGGATATGAAGAAACAGGCTGTGAGATGGGGAGCGTCCACCAGCTCCCTTCCCACGCACAGGAGCCTTTTATTTTCCTTTCTTAGACATTGTTAAGCACAGCCGATTGACCCCAATATAAATCCATTACATTTGGCGAACTCCACCCAGCGTGAGCTCCAGCCTGGCCCTCGTGGACTTCCGTGCTCTCACCAGCACCACCTCGACGCCAGTCACCCAGGCGTGCAAGCGCGTGGACAGCACGAACTCCTTCCTTCCCCTCATCCCCCCCGCCGGCTCCCCACCAGGTTCTGGCCCCATGTCCCCTTCTCTGCCCTTCCTGCTGCAAACTCGGCTTTCCCTGCCACTCAGGCTCACCTCTCTGCCCGCCTGAGTGATGGAAACCCCGTAACCGCCCTTGGTGAGCAAACGCAATTCCCGCTCGGCTCAAGAACCTGGGGGCTGCCGGGGGCTTCTCGTCATCTGAGTGACAGCAAAGAGGGGACGGCCTAGACCGGTCCCCACTGATAGGTGGCTCCATACCGTCAGTGCCCAAAGGAGAGGAGAGGCCTCTGGGAGCAGAGGGCGCCCTGGGACTAGGCTGGGGTGCAGCGGAACCCAGCGGTTCGGCCTCACCTCTGCAGGTTTTCAGCGGGAGAGCAGCTGCACCCACCGATTGACCTGCCTGTGTCCCCTCACGTGGGCTCAGGCGTGTGGCCTCCTTCAATAAAAACCTTTTAAAATGACCCTGGCTTTGTCTCTGCTTTTCCTGTGCAGGCCCAGGGGGTGCCCGGTGCCTCCCTCCCCTCCCCTCCTACTTTGGTTCCTGCTCCAAAGAGAACGATAAAACTGTTTTCGGGAGAGAAGCTTGGGCTGCAGAACAGCTCCGACTTCCTGGGGACCCAGACAGTCTTTAACCAGGAAGGCCGCAGAGCCAAAGGGCCTTGGCCAATCTTGCTGTCAGATGGGTGGGGTGGGGGCGCAAGTTACCAGGCGAGAAGCAGGCCATCACCATCACCCTGTCACACGACCAAGGCAGGGCGGCATAGGAGAGCACCTGCGGTTCCCTAAAAGGCCCTGGGGACAACACTGGCTGTCCCCCAAGTCACTTTCTCATTACCAGGTGGAGAACTTGGAAAGGATCCATGTATTAAAAGCCAGACAAAATGAAAGCTTTCTCCACATTCAGGCAGGACCAAGGTCTTCCCTGGACGAGCTGGGCAACCAAGCTGCTCAGCACAGACAGTGTGGGTGCCACTCCATGCCGCTGAGGCGGCTCTGAGGAAATGTCAGGTCAGACTTTCCTCAAGACAGACCAAGGGGAATATGTGGTGCTGGCCTCTAGAAGAACCAAGCTTCCGTTCCTGTGGAAATCAGAGAGGGGGTGAGGGTGTGTGTGTGTGTGTGTGTGTGTGTGTGTGCGCGCGCGCGCGCGCTCACGTGCACGTGCGTGTATGAAGTTAACGTCCACAGAAAGCTTCCTCTGCTGGGGGTGAACAGGGGGAGGGTATGATAAAGCAGGGCTTTTCCTCTGGCAAAGTCACTCTCGTCCTATTGGGTGCCATGGAGTGGTGGGAGATACAGACCAGGCCGGCAGGTGCCCGGAGCTCGACGACAGCAGACAGGTCACGGCGGGCGAGGGACCACCAAGTGGGGCTTGGATGCGTTTCCCCGGCAGTCCACGTATTCGTAGCTCTGGAAGACCAGCTGCTCTGAATGGCTCAGGTAGGAACAGGTCAGGGTGCCCCTGGAGAGGAAACAGGGCTTTATTCTTTTTTTTCCCCCCCAAAAAACACACCCGTTTTATTCTGAAGATTACAGAACTTGAGCCTTGACCCCTCCCAGCTTCCACTTCCACCGATCTAAGGATCTGCAGTTGGGGTAGGAGTGAGGGAAGGAAGTAGGGAGGTGAGGGGAGAGACCTGGTGGCGGCAGAGGAAAGGAGTAAGACGGCGGCTGGAGAGCTCCCGCCCCCAGGTCTGCGCTTCACCGTCTTTACTCCTCCACACCACAGGGGTCTGGGAAGAAGAGGAAAGCCCTGGCCCTGCTCTGCTCTCTGGGGAGGGCTGGCTTCCTCAGACCAAACCCGGCCCTTCCTTCTGCTCCCCACTCTGCCGAGGCACCTGGCACAGCTGCCCCCCTCCCAGGGTTCCGGGCAGATCTGTGGCTGTCACTGTCAGTGGCTCATAAGCAAGGTGGGCCTTAGGGAAGGGGCTGGACCTGCTACTGACAAGAGCCGACACAGACTCACGGATTCGCTGCGATGACTCTCCTCCCACAGCGGGGTGGGGGGCAGAAGTGGGAGAGGGTACCAGGGCTCCAAGCCCTACTTACTGGATGTGCAGAAGCACGTGGTGGACTTTGATTTTCAGCCAGGTACAGATCTTGCTGAGGGAGACAGAGAGAGAGAGAGAGAGAGAGAACCCGGGCCCACGTTTCACACACTGAGCGGCCCGTCAGACAGCTCGGAGGAGACCTGCCGGCCCAGCCCCCCTCGCCTCCTTTCCATCAGGGGCCCCACGTGCCACCTCCACCCCTTCCCCCTCCCTCTGCCCAAGGTGAGCATGTCGCCCCTGCTGCAGTATCACTCCTCCAACCCCCACTGGTTTGGCCCAGGCACGGGCTGGCCTCTTCCTCAGTAGAAAACGGTGAGTCAGGCTGAAGAGCCCAAGGTCATATATTGTAAGTAGGAACCAGATTCTAGCCTGGTTTTCATTCCAGTCCAGGTCCAAACAGGCAGAGGCTGGGGACCCTGAATGCCTGTACATTGCAGTCTTGGCCACAAGAGTGCAGGCCACACGCTGACTGCAGGGTTTGCTGAGCAATCAGAACATCTGGTGGGAATTCAAACTGGGTTTCCAACCAGGAAAGAGGCTAAGGGAGAAGGGATCAAGGGCTACTCACTATGTGTTTTCATCCCATATCCTGTTGGCTACTGTATAGAACATCTGTCAACCAAACGGGTATAGAGTCAGCCCCAACTCCAGCCACCCGCGTCCACACACCCGTGGGCAGGTCTGGCCAGCAAGAGGGAGTCACCTGCTCACTGGCCAAAGGGCCGATGTGGAGGAGGAGGCTGTCGGAGACCTGCCCCACCACGAGGGACAGGTGCAGCACCTCAATGGTCAGCTGGGTCACAGCGATGGGGTAGTAGTTGTTATTGGAGATGCTCACGATATTCTGGGGAGGAGGACAGGGAAAGGAAGGGGTTCGGGTAGCACCATCCCTGGCAAGAAGAAGTCCAACGGTTTCAAAACCCCGCAGCCTGACCGAGCCCCACCCCCAATGTGGGCCGCAGCGGCCGAGGCCCCGGTGCCAGGAGCCCATCGGAGGGGCTCTTAATGGCCAGGGGTCACCTTTAACTAAGACGTTAAGCTGGCTCAAAATCCGGTCTCACCCTGCAAGGCTCTCTCTGTTCAGTCCTGCCCACCCAGGGAGTCTCAGGCACACCACCCCGACTGCACCCGGTGACTTATGGCTCTGGCGTCAGTTCTAACCCCTCACAGGTCCAATCCAGCACAGTCTGTTAGGGGGCTCATGGTTGCTCCTGCTTCTCCCCAGCCCTCTGACATCCTCTGGGTGCCATAAGATCCCTGGCTACCGATGCCCAGGGTGAGGACACTGGACAAGGGCTACAGAGGAGTGTTGCCAGGAAGGTGGGGTCGGAGACCAGAGGCACAGGCACCCACCCACCGTTATATTGAGGTGGATAGCGGCCTCGCCAACAGTCACCGTGGAGGAGTTGAGGCCTACAGGCTGCACGGCGATAGTCCGGGGAAACAGGAAAAAGACGATGAGGGAGGAGGTCACCAGGCAGATGAACACTGCCAGGAACACGGAGAGCTTCCTGTGGGAAAACAGGACCCGGGGCAGAGGAGTGGAGAAGTCTGGACACCAAGGCGGCCTGGGCCGGGGGCGTTCAGACACTCTTCTCTCTATATATAAGGCTCTCCTCCGAGCCGCCCCCCCACAACTGTACACTTAGCTCCCCAGATGCGGAGGTACGACCTAGGCCCAGATGTGGCCCAAAGTGGGTAGGAGCACCGGATTGAGAGGCTGGCAGCCCGGCTTCCATTCCCAGCTCTGTGTACCCACTGGCCCAGCAACTCTGAACAACCCGCTTAACCGCCCTAAGCCTCAGTTTCCTTGTCTATAAAATGGGGATAATTGTACCCACCTCATACAATCTGTTAGGGGCTAATGCATGACAAGGCACCAATCCCTGGCCCGGGCACATAGCCAAAGGCTCAACCAACGCTAGCTATTCTCACTGGAAGAAGTAAGCCCACGTGAATTCTGACAGTTCTGAACTTTAATATTCATATTAAGAACAAGACATCATCTGTCCATCTAATTCAAAATCGAGATATGCATTAAAGAGAGAGCACCTCGTTAGCATTTCCTAAGGGGCCCTGTCAGATTTGGCTCCTGGTGCACTGGTGGGGGCAGGCTGGGTGGTGGCTCCCCCACGGAAGCTGAGGACCCGGGGAGGAGGTTGCAGGGATCTATGTCAAAGGACCCAGATGACAAACAGGGTCGTGGGCCCCCCAGTGACACTCAGGGCTGCCTCCTCTGAGGTTCTCAAGTGTCCCAGAACACAGAGCAGCTGGTTTCCCGTCTCTACGGGGAAAAGAACAAGCAGGTCTGAGCTGCCGTAGCAAAGGAAGTTCTCAGGAGAAATCACTTCCCCAAACCAGCTGCAACCACAGCCACTCCCTCCCTCCTGGAAGGCCTTGCAGAGTCAAGAGGTCCTCTCTGTCCTCAAAAGGGAGCCACGCTTCTTGGAAGCAGTGATGCTCAGGACACCAAGAGGCCTCAGGTGGCATCTGCTGTGCCCCGAGCTTCTTACACTAGGACAATCCTTGGAGACAGGGAGCTAATACGTCTGAGGCCAGCGAGGCTCAGGCTTTCTGGGGGAGGACCAATGGAGAAAAACTGGGGTGGGGGGGAAGGGGGATTGGGGGAGACAAAGAGGAAGAGCCCGCAGGGGCAATGCCTACAGAGCTGGGATAGGAAGAGGGGCTTACGTGTGCCTGGGCTTCAGCCTCTGGTCCCCATAGGGGATGAGGGCCACCAGCTGCTTCTCTACTTCTGTAGAAAGAGGGTGAGAGGGAGGGCCAGGAAGTGTCCATGACAAACGTTTCCTGTGCCAGCCTGCCAGAAGCAGCCCTCCATCCCACAGAGCACTGTCAGAAGCATGCCACCTCTGCCTCAGAGCAGGACTGGGGATACCGGGCTGTTGGCAGCTCAGCTTGGCCATCTCTAGAACGGAGGTGCGAGATTTTCATTAACAGGTGTGAGGAATTCCTGCACGTCACCACCAATCAGGGAAGCCCGATTTCTTTGGAGACGTCACTGTAACTTCCTGAATCCTAAGGCAGTGCTGCTAAGAGAGCAGAGAGGCTGGGAATCCCCTGGGTTTGGGCGGTACAACCAGGGCAGGAGGGGGTCTCTGCAGCGAGCCCGGGGGAGGGTTAGCGTCTCCCTGGCTGGCCTTGAAACTCGGGGACTAGGAGCTGGGAGACCCAACCCCATCCAAGGAGACTCAGAGGGGCCTGGCACTGGCCAGCTGGCTGCGGAGAGCTGTTCCCGGATCCCAGGCGACTTCCAGAGCCTGGGGCCACTCACCTCGAGGGATCTCCCCACTGCCCTGGCAGGTGGGGCACGTCACGAAGCTGACACCGGCAGCCCTGTCACAAGGCGCCCAGGAACAAAACGCCTTGCTGCTGGTGATGCCGGAGCAGCTGGCAGCCTCGCTGCCAAAGGCTGGGGCGGACGGCAGGACCGACGTGTTCTCATCCTCCCGGGAGCCCAGCTGGGAGAATGTCTCGCCCATTGCTCAGGGGTGTTGTTCACTGATGAGAGAAGAACAACGTTCAGTGAGCACTGACGCCGGGGGTCCCTCTGGCTTTAGGCTCTGGAGATTGGCAAGGAGCCCCGCCACAATTTCAGCAAGCTCAAGCCTAAGGAAGTGAGGCTGTGGAAATGCGAGCAGTCACACACGACTCTTGGATCAGGAATCTCCATGCATTTCAACTCTTTTCTTTTCTTTTTTATTGTAGGAGAGCTCAGTCGGCCTACAAGAGGGAAAAGCAAAGCAGAAGTTATTTCACTTTAAGGGACTTTCATAAGTGAAAGGCAGAGCGCTTAATTTTGTTCTGGAAAAGCTGCTGAGCTGTCATTCACTGCAAGGGAAGGAAGTTAGATAGGTCTTGGGGGCAGCAGCCAGGAGAGCCCCTTCATCCTCTGCGACAAGATGACTCTGAACGTGTCTCTAGAGCACCCGGGCAAGAAATGCCCGAGGTCTCCAGCCTGGGTGTGGGAGGAGAGTTTCCATTCCCGAGCCTGGACAGGTGCTGGTGTAATAGGAAGGCAGGGGTTCTTCGGGACAAGAAAAGAAAAAGGAGGCTAGGCTGGCCACAGGTGTGGCTAAAAACCCTAAAATGATTGTGGAGGGGAGCACAAACCTCTTCCGCCTGCTTTCTGAGTTGGGGTGGGAGAGCGCGTCTGGGGGAGGGTGGTAGCAATTTCAGGCTCAGTCCCTCACCAGGACGAGTCACAGCTAACTCCAGATCCTGCCCAAGAGACCGGTGGCAAATGAGTGGGCAAGGTGAGCCGAACTCAGACCTTCGGGGCTTAAAATAAAGGAAGCCTCACCTGGTTCAGGTCTGAGATCCTGGGCTCCTCTCAGCTGCAAGAGGGCTAGAGATCTCTGGAGTACCTCTTCGGGGAGGAGGGCCTGTAAGGCAGGGTGGCTGCAGGGGCCACCAGTCCCCTTCCCGTAGAGTCCCGGGGACCGACTGCACCGCGTTGGAGGAGGTGGGGAGCAGCGACCCTGGCCTCCCCAGAGGCTTCACGCCCTACTCTGGGGCTCGGCCACGGGCTGCGGGGTCGGAGCGGACCGAGAGGCTCGGATTTCACTGAAGGAGGATTTTCAGTCCCACCAGACACCCCGGGAGGCCCTGAGTAGAGCCTGGAACCTGCGTGTTGGGCCAGGAGGAGGCACAGAAGGGGCCTGGGCCCTTGCATGCCAAAGGGGAAGAAGGGAAGGAGGGTCCCGAATCGCCTTACCCCCGGGCGACCGCAGCGACAGAAACGCCTGCCAAGCAGAACCGAAAGCGTGGGAGCCGGGGTTTCGCCCCAAGCTTCGGCTCAAAGCCTTGGGAAGCTCCGCCCCGGCTCCTCCGGACCCGCCCCTCCCTCTCAGGGCCGGCCTCTCTCGACACAGCGGCCAGGAAACTTCTCGGTTCTTCAAAGGCCACGCGAGGTTCCGGACGAAAGGACCGGCCAGTCCAGGTAGGAGTTTCAAAGTTTATTTCACCATTCTTTAAGCGGTTAGGGTACAAGTACAATGGGACAGACGACCGGACCCCAGGGCCCTCCTGGGCCCCTACAATACAACTCACATGGTCAAGACAGATCCCGTCCCAAATCAACCGAATTAATTACGCACACCCTGCCGCTCAGCCTCTACCCAGAAGCGCCCCCCCGGCCCCCCATAAAAACGTTTTAAGTAATAAACACGCTGGTTGGCTTGCAGTCTGAATCCTGGCTTATTTAACAGCATTCAAGAGTTATACTGTAAATAAACATCATTATGGCCAATGATTAAGTTAGCTCACCATTCATTACAATACCAAACCAGGTTAAGTAATACTATTTTACTATCCTTCCCCCTTCAGGCTGGGGGTCAGATTCTTCTTTTTCTGCAAATAATTTTTATGACTAAAATCTGTAGTGTTTTTTGTTACCTCTTTACCAGCTGTACCCAAGACTCCCTTCTGTAAAACAGAGTGAGGACCGGGACCCCTGTAAGCAAGCTCCTTCCCACTCACTCACCCTGCGGTTAAACCAAAACTTTTTCAGTGAGTTTGCTCCCATCCAAGTCTTGTAAAACACCCGCCTCTTTTTTCTCATTCTAGGTTCTCTTGAACAGATTGCAAACATTCAGGAGGCCATCAGGATTTCCTAAGCCTCACACCCACTCACTTGCCCACCCCTGAACTTTACCGAGATTCACACAGGAGCCTGCCTTTCACTTTTCTCATGTTCCTGTACACTCCCGCCCACTCTACTGTAAAGAAGACCTGCCCCCACCCCCGACATAAAGAAAAAGGGTAACTGTTCAATTGACTTTTCCCTTTAATAGAAGAGTTTATTTCCTTCTTTGTAGCATTAGCAAAATATTTCACACTACCTAAATTTTCTCCCTTAAATAAAATAAAATGTATGCAAAATTGCTACAACAGACACTGCTCAACAGGCGCTGCTGGGTCAGTGAGCACACTCCTCGCTCCTTTCTCAGAAGCGCGGAGACCAGAAGGTGGATATTCTTTAAACGCATCACTGGGGCTCTTTTGAAAAACAACAGCGCCGGTTACTAAGACCTGCAGGGGAACGACTTTCTCCCTGAGAAGGGAAGAGGAACAAAACTCCCATCACGCCCTGGCTGTTATTTTAATACCACACAGCTATGAAGCTTGGGATAGGTTAGAAAAAGTATGAGAATAATTCTGGAAAACAACTTCCAAGGTTAATTTCTTTTATAAACTGACAATTAACAGATATCCTCTAATAACATCCACATTAAGCAAAGAAAAATACTCAACTTCAATACAAGCAGGAAGAAAAATGCCTCTATAGGAAGTTTAAGTTGCACTTTTCAATGCGCTAAAACGGAGAAGAGTTTTATCCAGATCAATTGAAAAATGCTCTTCCTATGATTCACCTAATGTCTAACGTGAAGATTTAAGTTCTAGCCTTTCATTTGCTCCAAAAAAATACCGCAAGGCAGGTATTGTCTTGATCGTTCAATGACGGGCTCTAGGTAGGTTCATCAGATTAAAAAACAAGCAAGGGCCTCCACCCCACTCCCCCAAAACAGAATAAAGATCGTCTCTGAGCAGCAGGCAAAGTTATTTAATACGAGGTCACTCCTCAGTAGCGGTGGCTATACCAGTCGTTGTTGTTGATCTGGAGGAGTTCTGTCACAACCTGCAGGATGTTGTAATTGTGTTTCTTCAGCAGCCTTAGGTTTAGCTGCCTGTCACAGAAGCCCATTTCAAAGAGATGGGACATCAGGGCTGCTGTCTGATCTTTGGAAACTAGTGGCTGTGTAGAGTCAAGAAAAGCAGAACAACGTTTTTTGTATAATCTGTGTTTATCTTGTTAAGGCATACTCATCTTCCAGATTTACTCAAAAGACTAGGTAATCAGGTGCAAGGCTATGGCACTCCTGTCCACCCAATACTGATGGGTCTTCTGAGGGGATAAGAAGGACTGCGAAGGCCCTGCTTTGGATTAGGTATGTCTGCACCCTGAACCACGTGACTAGTGAACTGTCTTTAGAACGAGATGAAGGAAAAGATGCTAACAAACTCTGGAAACCCTGTGAAGTTAAAGGTGACTGTGGCGATGGGGCAAGAAGAGATGGTAATTGGAAGAAAGTATGGCCAGCGCGAGTCTTAACCACTGGACCACCAGGGAAGTCCCTCCCACGGGTCTTAAAAATAAAATCCAAAATCACTTAACACAGCATCCCACCTACATCATTGGTCTTTTCTCTGCTTGGCACAAATTCACCCTCCAGGTTCACATTTCCAAGTCTCTGTACTGGCTACTCTGTCTACAGTGCCCTCTCTAACCCTCTCTCCTGGCACACACTCATTTTGTCCTTTAGGACTGAGCTCAGGCGTCATCTACCAGGACGCCTTCCCTGGCCCCACCATGGGGCCGACACCAGGCTGAGGTGTTCCACTGGTCTGAGAATACTGGCACAGTATCTCACACTGCACAATAAGCATTTTTCTTTTTTTTCTTAACTGAATGGAAGATTCTTTAAATTCTATATTGCTTTGCAATTTTCAAAAGTTTCACAGATAAATGTCCGTCTGCTTATTTCCCACTGTCTCTGGGCAGGAACTGGTGTCCGAGTCACCTTGTAGTGCTGGCACCTGGGAGAGCGACCCCCCACACAGTAGGTCCGCGACCAACGTTAGGTCTTTTTTCTTTCCTCCCTTAAGTAACTCAGCCCAAGTCATACAGCTGGAAAGTGGCAGAGTTGTGTGTTAAAGACTAAACTTAAAGCTCATGCTTGCTATGATGCCATGCTACTCTCTCCAACCCAGGCAGACGCCACTGTTTTCACTGGTGACTTGGCTTCGGTTCAGGAAAATAACACATACACTGACCTGTGCAGTGACTGGTGGTCCGGTAAACAAGGCCTTGTATGCAGAGGCGGCAACAGACAAAGCCCCCTTCACCAGCCCTCCAGCAATGCTGCTCCCATGGTGGTGCCTGCAGGGGGGAAAGCCAAATGTCTCCCTAAAGAAACAATCGTTTCTTTAGGAATCCTTATCTTCCTATGGATAATCTGGGCTCTAATCCTGGGAAGAAAATGAGATTTCCCTGAGAAAAAAATCAGATGTAAAAGGAAAGTGCGACTATTTTCCTATCAGTTTTCGAGCTACACATCTGGGCTTGACGTAGGGCCCAGCTCTTACTGCTTGCTGCAAGGTATGGGCACTGCAGAAAGCACATCACCCTGGTTAGCGTGCCAGCTTTCGGCCCCAGCTGGAAACTAATGTGCTCAGCAGCACACCGAGGTACTGGCAGTCTGCACGCTCAGTTCTCATCTCAGAGTTAACACCTCCCAAAGGAAAGGTGATTTTCTGAACGCTGTACGTAGGGAGGAGCCCGCCGTGACACTGCTCTGAGATGACTGGGAGCAGAGAGGCAGGTGTGTCTAAGGAAACGTTATAAAGATGCACAGCGGGCTGGGCCTTCCTGCCTTCTTCTCTGGTACTAAGCAGGGGTTGAATCTGAGGGAACTTCCTCCTGGTCTGGGATGTGAACACTCTTATTAAACATCACCATTAGCCCTCTGCTCAGTGTTGCTCACAAGCTTTAGGAGAAATAAGAACAGGAAGGAATGCGGGCTCTCCTTCTCCGCTCTCGGCAGGTGGCACATGCTCTGAGAGGCTCGTGTAAGCGGAGGCAGTACTAGGATATCCATGTACAACTTCACTCCACTTTTCTTCCGGACGCAGGCAGTGACAGACATGTCCACCAGAGGGCAGCATCTGCCACTTTCCAGCCCTTGCCTTGGCCCTGGGTTGTTTTGGGTGAGTTGCCTCTGAAAGGGCCCCTGGCATGGGAAAAGGGTACCTAAAGGCCCCTTTTCCACATTTTTTCTTTTCACACTCATTCTAAGTAGTAGGTTCTGTTTCCTCCATTTGATTCTTGAGGAAGCAAAGCTGGGATTTGAGATGCGGGTCTTTGCGATTCCCAGGCCGAAGCCATTCCTGGGCATCCACTCCCCCAGCCCATCCCCACTCCTGCAGACTCCTCTCCCTTCATTTGTGCACTCAGACAGGTACTTGGTTGGGATGCTGTGGAGACAAGGATGTCCTCAGCTGCTTTCTAGGTGAGCTCCATCCATCCTGTACCCTCCCCTACTCTAGAGCATGGGCTGTCCCGGGGAAAGGGACCTGGAATCATCTAAGTCCCTAGTAACATGCTGAGGAAACTGAGGCTCCCGGGGGAAAGTGGCTTTTCCAAGCCAGTCTACGTGGGAGGACAGGACTCATGATGACTCTCAGCCCAGGGTTTCAGCCCACCAGGTCTTGAGGGGTCCTCTCTCTCCAGTGTCATCTGTCCCATGGCCTCTGTTTTTCTCCTCCAGGAAATCCCTCTTCCCCAGTAAAGGCCTGAGGGTTGAGTACTGCCCAGACCTTGCCTAGAACTGCAGGGTTTTACAGGCATCTCTGCCAACCCCCAAGGACCCCAGACCAGGAAACTCCCAGCTAAGGCTGGATGCTTGGTTCTCATACTCACGGAACCCCCTTGAGTACATTTAATCATTCCATCATGCAGTCATGAATCGTGCAAGATTTCCTGATTGCCTACTGTGTGGCAGGCATGGTGCTGGGCACTGCAGAGCTGTGGATGAGAAGAACCAGCTCCTGGGCTCAGCGTTTAGTCTGGTGGGGAGACAGCTCTGAGGAAGAATAATCATTCAGCAGCTACAATCTGACCCAGGTCAGGGAGCCAATGGGAGGAAGCAGGTAGGTCCCAGGTAGTTTGTGCTTCTGTTTGGAATGCTTACTTGACTCTTTGCCACTTAAACCTTGGCTTTAACATCACAATGGAAAGGCCTTCATAAGCAATCCCCCTCCCCCAGGTAAGGCAGCTCTCTCCCCAGTCACTCTCTAGCACATTTCCGTGTTTTATTTGCCTTGATGGCATGTATCGCCATCTGACATTAACCTCTTTAGCTATTCCCTGTCTCTCCCCACTCCGCATTATAATGTCCACTCCACAAGGGCAGGTCCTAAGCCATTTCACTCAGGCCTTCAACCTAGCAGGCACTCCATAAATGAATGCTCAAAGTAAGAATGTTCCAATGTTCTCTGTAGGGAACCCTCCAATGCACTAGGTCCTGGGCTGTCATCTTGTGGAGACAAAGGGCTGCAGAGGTGAGGCTGCCAGGAAACAAAATGGTCATTAATGGAGGAAGGCTCCCTGGGCCGCAGGCTGGGTGTGGAGGCGGGGTTCCCATTTAAAGGAGACTGGATTGGGGTAGGCCCACAGCCTGGTGCTGCCCTGACAAACTGGGCCCCTTCCTTCTCTCTCACCTTGCCCTACCTCCTCCTTCCCATTTGTTCATCAACACCTTTCCTGGCAAAGGCAAAAGATGAAGGGTGGGGAGATTGCCAGTTTCATCTCCCTCATCAGGTGATCAAGTGACAATTTCCCTCTTGGGTGTGAGGCCCAGGAGATGTAGGAGAAATGTTAAAGAAATTTCAAAGACTGTGGAAGAAACACAAAACAACGTGTGTCTGTTTTCAGTTTCCATGTGCTCTCCGTTTCTCTGTGTTTTCGGTTTCACAGCCATTGTAGCATGTGATCAAAGCCAAGTTTGGCCAATTTCTAGCTGGGTGACCTTGGACATGTTACTTACCCTTTCTGGCTTTGGTGTCTTCTTTTTGGAATAACTATACTTACTACATGGTTTGAGTTGTGTATTAAAAAAAGGAAAAGTGTTGGGAATTTCCTGGCAGCCCAGTGGTTAGGACTCTGTGCTTTTACTGCAAGCGCGTGGGTTCTGTCCCTGGTCATAGAACTAAGATCTCGCAAGCCGCAAGGCACAGCCAAAAATAAAAATTTAAAAAAAAAAAAAGAAGAAGAAGGAAAAGTATGCAAAGTCCCTTGACCACAGCTTAGCATGCACGGGCCACCCAGTGAGCTAGTGGTTCCCAACCTCTTGGCTTGCTCTGACTTCCCCTCTCCTAGCTCAGTTCCACCCTTGTGCCTTAGCTCCTGCTGCATTCTGCCACCCCCCAACATGGGGTGTAACAAACTAAGTACCTAAGGTTTTGATCTCTTCAGGGATTTGGGGAAGCTCCCTGCATTGCTGGGGAAAACCAGGTGGCTGGTTTTGTTGCGGGGAGGGGACGAGGAGGGTGCAAGGCAGGCTGGTGCTCAACAGATGGGAAGCTAGTGGGCAGGAAGGGCTAGACCCTCCTGTCTGGCAATGGCTTCCCCCCCACCCCCTTTTACAGTTCCCCTCATAGACAGCCTTTTAAAAAGTTAACACTGAATTATATAATACATGCAAGCATCCAGCTTCCTGGTAAAAATGGAGAGAGTGGAGTTAACATTTCATTCTCCTTTGAACCCCCTCCCCACCTTCAGTGTTACCTTCCTCCCTGCAGGTAATCACTGTTACCCTTTGGTCACACTGCCCGTTTGTGACATCTCCTCCTCTTCAGTGCTGCCCAGACTGTATCAGGCTGTAATGACTGGGGAGATGCCACTCAGTCCTGTCCACCTCCTAACCAATCCTACGCAGGACTAATTAACTTCTGGAAACCTTTCCAGAAGCTTCTAGTTGACATGTTCTCTCCCTCCTCTGAAGTCCTATAAGTGCTTATCTCATGATTTGCAAAGTCCCAATGTTCCCTGTCAGTGGCCAGTCTTGTCTCTCTCAATAGAGTAGAAGCCGTCTGAGGCCAGGCCCCGTGGTCTGCTCATCCTCTATGTCTCCACAGTCTCTTTGGCTCATGCACAGCAGACAGTATTAATGAGGTCAGTAAACACACTGTGAAGTGAAGGATTCTGTCTTTATCGATTTGAACAAGGGAGGCCCTCAGGGGGTCTGCTGCTGGCGGGCACTCTGACCAACAACGGGGCGGGGGGACTTCTGCTGAGAATCTCCCTGAGGAGAGAGATTGGATAGGTAAGTGGTGAGGGGCCAAGGCACTGGATTTCAGACACATCCTTGCTCAGCCACTTACTAGCTGCTATATGTGACCTTAGACAAGTCATTGAGCCCTTCAGAGCTTTCTTCACTTATATAATGCAGACGACACCAGTCCCTACCTCACAGGCACCCCAATCTACCTCTTGAAAACTGTTTCCTGCAATTCTGCCCTGCTTTCAAATCCTCTTCGTTGCCTTACCTCAATATATTTTTGGACGACAGTTATCACTCTTTGGTTAATTCTTCTTCCTGATTGGAAATTAGAGTGACATGTACCTGTCCAAACACCTAGAGCTGGTCTCTCATTGGTTCCCCCTCTTTCCGTTCATCCTCTGGCTGTTACGAAGATCAATAGGGGTAATGGGTTTAGGCTGTTTTATGGGGTTCCATGTTCACACAGGTTAAAACATTGAATTAGGAAGGATAAAGGAGGAAGACTTGTCAGCATCTCTCGAGTGGACCCGGCCAAGGGAGCGTATACGTGGGGTGGATGTCTCTGCCTGGGTGAGGGGGATGTGGTGGTATTGAGAGTATTACGCTCTTCACCTCTCCTCCCTAGTCAAACGCTGCCACGCGTGTTCCTTTTGCCCCTCCCACCTTCCATCCCGGATTTACCCTGAGTTTAATTCCAAATATTAGATTATGGTAGAAAAGATCAAATAAAACGGTCACCAGTTGATCAGACGTCCATCACAGTGTGGCCCGGGTTCCAGTCCGCTGATCTCCACGCCCCGCCCCGCCCCGCCTCGCTGCCGCAGGGCCGCTGATTGGCCCGCGCCACGTGACGTCACACGCGGGTTTTAAGGCAGAGTGCCCCGGGCTGCTCCGCAGTGCCAGCAGGCTGGAGTCCGGCTAGGATCCCAGCGGGGCTGGCCCGGAGGGGAGCGGGGAGAGCGCGGCTGTCGGAAGGTAAAGGGGCTGTTCAGGCCGAGCCGAGGCGATCCGGGTGCGGGGCCGGGGGAGCTGGAGTCGGCGATCGCAGGAAGGCGGGCAGTGGGGTGTCGCGGGGCAGTGGGGAGGGGGTCTCTGTGTAAGGAGGGCTGTGTCAACCGCCTAGGGATGTGGAAGACGGGTGGGAGTGGGCCTCACTCTCCGGTCTCAGCTCCCGCACCCTGATTCTTAATTTGGGCCCTGTGCCCCCCAGCTGCACGTTCCCCCGAGAATTCTCTCCTGGGGAATGGGTCGCGATGCCTGCTACCTCGCCATAAGCGCGGAAGCTGACTGTCCGGCGATCGAGCCCCCCAACCTCAGTGTCCCGGGACCTGGGGGTTCCTCTAGGTCTCATCGCCCTTGTCAGGGCCCCCAGGGAGGGGGGAGAGCCTCTGTTATACCTGCAGCTGCTTTAAGAAAAAAAAAAGGAATTAAAAAAATGAGCAGCTGGTTTAGGAAATGATCAGGAAGTTGCAAATTTCATGTTTATTATTAAACATCTCCTCCTCTTTTCTCCCATGACCTTTCCCTGTTCAGATAGCCCAGCTGTGGTCTCCAGAGCCTGCAGTTTCAAGGCCTCCTCCCTGCCTCTACTGTGAGCCCCAGGACCTGCACCTCAGCCAGAGTTCATCATGGGGAACCACTTGACAGAGATGGCGCCCACCGCCTCCTTCCTGCCTCACTTCCAGGCCCTGCACGTTGTGGTCATTGGGCTGGACTCGGCTGGAAAGACCTCCCTTCTTTACCGCCTCAAGTTCAAAGAGTTTGTTCAGAGTGTCCCCACCAAAGGCTTCAACACCGAGAAGATCCGGGTGCCCCTGGGGGGGTCCCGTGGCATCACCTTCCAAGTGTGGGATGTGGGGGGGCAGGAGAAGCTTCGGCCACTGTGGCGCTCCTACACACGCCGGACAGACGGGCTGGTGTTTGTGGTGGATGCTGCTGAGGCTGAGCGGCTGGAGGAGGCCAAGGTGGAGCTACACCGAATAAGCCGGGCCTCGGACAACCAGGGTGTGCCTGTCCTGGTGCTGGCCAATAAGCAGGACCAGCCTGGGGCACTGAGCGCAGCCGAGGTGGAGAAGAGGCTGGCAGTCCGCGAGCTCACTGCTGCCCC
This sequence comes from Mesoplodon mirus, assembly GCF_964341445.2. Taxonomy (NCBI): domain Eukaryota; kingdom Metazoa; phylum Chordata; class Mammalia; order Artiodactyla; family Ziphiidae; genus Mesoplodon; species Mesoplodon mirus. Next base: position 6,559,575 of record NC_138994.1, read on the forward strand.
ACTCACCCACGTGCAGGGCTGCAGTGCTGTGGACGGGCTGGGCCTGCAGCCAGGCCTGGAGCGCCTGTATGAGATGATCCTCAAGAGAAAGAAGGCTGCCCGGACAGGCAAGAAGAGACGGTGACCTGAGACTGCCCCTCCTCACCAGTAGGGGTCTACACGCTTGGACAGCCAGGTTCAGCCTGTGGCCCCTCACTTAGCCCCAGGGTGCAAGGACCTGTTCACCTCGATGAAGGACCAAGGAGCACACCGGGGGTCCTCTTTTGGGGCAGCACTGGGGTGGGCGATGGGAGGTGGGATGTCTTCTCACATCTCTCCCTCATCCTCACTTCTGGAGAAGTGAAGGCTGCAGGACTGTGGAGGCTTAAATGTAAACTGACTCTACCTCGACCCTGTTTCCTGTTTTTCTTCTCTGGCTCTTTGATTAGATGTGTTTGGGGGTGAAGGAGAGTTTCTTGGAGGATGCATTTGAAATAAACGAGAACTAGCTCTTGCCCCTCCCCCAAACTGAGGGGTCTCCCCAGGTTGCTTTTCTAGGGGTGCCAGTCGTAAGAGTCTATATTTTTCTCTTTGTATGAAAGTGCCAAGAACTCCTCCCCACCTTTGTAGACTCACAGCCATTTTTATAAGCCACGTGTGTCCTCTGTATTATTATTATTAACGATTTTTTAGCATTTGCCTATAAGTTATTAAAGACTGATGATGTTGTAGCTCTAACCTTGGTCTGGATTTTCCTCTCCTCACCTAGCCTCAGGGTTAGTCCAAGATTTCTATATGGGCAGGCAAGGGTGGGGAGGAGGGACTTATCTTGGCTGAATTTGCAAAGCAAGCACTTTTCTAAAAAATTAGATTGTGTGTTTATGGGCTGGTGGGGATTATAGAGAGTTGAAATAACCCCATGCTATTGCCTGATCTCTGCCAGGTGTTTTTGGGTCCCTTCTTTCTTCCACTTTCCTCCCCTCCCCTCCTCCTCTGGCTCTGACTTGCCCCCGATCCCAGCTGGTCCTTGCAGATTTAACTTCAAGTTTTTGCTGGTGTCAGCTGCTCCTAGGTCCTTGCCCTTGGGGACACCTCTTAGGTCTATGTAGGTAGGTCTGCCTCGTCCGCAGCACTCAGGTGGTTAGTCTGATTTCCTCTCCCAACCCCAATACACATCTTGGGGGATGTGGAGAGAATGGAAAGTAATTTCCTCCTGGCCTTAAGCCACCTCTGTGTGCTCAGTCCTGCTGACTGCAGCTCACTGGCAGCAGTGCCAGTGACTGGTGCTGGGGAGGCCTGGGCTGGATGGAACCAGCCAGGCACCTGTGACTAAGCCACGAGTCGTCCAGCTATTCCCAAGAGAGGGGAAGTCTAGTAGCTGTTTGAGCCTGGTGCGAGTGAGGACGGCTGGATATCCACGTAGACCACCAATGTTAGCAGTGATCGTAAGAATAAAATGCTAGTGTCGTGAGAGCCTGAATACCCCTGCCCAGACTTTCAGGGCCACGCCCACCTCACCAGCACGAGGGCCAGCTGTGTCTGAGGACAATTAGATCTTCCTAATCTGAGTGGGAGTCGTAAGTAAAAACCAAGCACAATTCCTTCCAGTCCCCCAGTCCCATGCCCACCCTTTGTGCAAACACGGGATCCCCAGAGCATGTTCCGAGTCCCTGCTCCAGAATCAGATTAAAGGACCTGGGGAGGCACGGGAGGTGCTGGCAACCCCATCCTGGGGGAGCCTTCCTAAGGAACTCATTTCTTCCTAGCCAGCCGGCAGAAGCTGAGTCTGCTGAGTCTGGGCCGGGTCAGATTGGCTAACACCAGTGCACGCCCCTTCTCCCGGCCCTCAAGGTGGCTGGCAGGATGGGGGTGGATGTGCATCCATCCGGAAGGGTGCCCAAGTCTGCGTCAGTGCTGGGGCCTGCTCGACAGAGCTGCCGGGCTGGTTCTGCTGAGGACGCGTGCTACCTGGCTGCCCTCTACCCACACCTGTGACTCATCTCTCCCAGTCCTCAGGGTAGAGTCCTCTTCTGCAGCCCAGGAATAGGCTGAGGAGGACCTGGCTGGAGGGATCCTAGGTCTTGCTGGGAGATCTTTCTTCCCCATTCCACCCCAGTTTTGCTCTTTTGTCTCAAAATCTCCAAGGACACGTTCTCTCCATTTTTGGTCACCTGGGGGACTGAGGTCTCTGGATTTGGGGGACTATGCATGCAGAGGTGCTCCCCCATCCCTAGCAGAGAGGCATCCATGGTGCCAGCTCTATCGTTCTGCCAATCAGCCTCCCTCCCTATCTTATTAGAACTGCCTTCTGCTCCCCTCTTCTCCCCCAAACCCCTCTCCAGCCCTGGGTGGGGGCCATGGTCCACAGGAGACCTGTGAATGTCCTGGCTAGTGCCCTGACCCCCTGGGGGGTGGAGGAAGGGGGGTGCTGGCGACAAGTGAGATGGAGAAGCCAGTTGCTCTGAAGTGTTGTGGGGAGAGGGGAGCACGGGGGCATTCTGATTAGAAAGCTACATTCTGGCTGGGTAAGGGTCCGGAGCTTTGTAATAATCCTCCTGCCTTAGTCCATCAAAGGGATGGAGGGCACGGAGGGAGGGGACCACCTCGGGGGTTCGGCGCGTTGAACTCTGGGCCAGTTGCTTGGGATAGGGGTGGGATCAGGATTGCAGGTAGGTTGTAGTTTCTTTGTCTCAGCTTCTTTCTTTAGGAGAATTTCTTTGAGACCCTGAGATGGGTGTTGAGGAAGAGGCTCCTTAAGGGCCGAGGGTGTCTAGGGGCTAAGAGTGGGGGCAGGGGCTAGTTGCCTGTGAGGTGAAGTTGAAGGAAACCAGTGGTCCCAGAGTTGGGGCTCCCTTCTGAGCGGCACCCCCCAGTCACACCCCTCAGCCACCGCCCCCCGCCCCTCCCTGCCCCAGCCACCTCTTCTTCCTGCACAGGTTGGATGGTAAAATCCAGATGGAGTGCACTTTTCCTGGGTGCCCTGTGCTTCCCCAAAGCCCTCATGAGGGTAAAGATGGCAGTGGTCCCTCACCTTCCCACACCCCCTCCAGTCCTCCCATGCTGCATGTGCTCAAGGAAGAGAAAAAGTAGCAAAAAGGGAGGAAAGAAGTCCCTAAGGGGGTAGCGACTTGCCCGAGGACACAGCTACTTAGTGGTGCGTCCAGATCCTTCCTCCCAGGCCAGCTCTTTGGACTCCCTTGGGCAGACAACCAGGAGGTTGGAGACAGGGAGAAAGTCCAGGACCTCAGAGCTCTGACCTGCCCCTCCTTCCCTCCCTCCCTGCCGTGATTAGATTAGGGACCAGCTTTCCACTCCCCCCACTCCCCTTCCTGAGGCGCGCGGGGGCTTTATCTTCAAAGCCCAGCAGAGCTCTGGCCTCAAATCTGGCCAGAAGTCCCCACCCTCCTTTTACACTGACCACGTGTCATACCAAGTCTTTCTGGAGACGGACACCTCCACCAGGGCCTGGGAAGCGCTGAGTTCCACTGAAGCTCTAGGAGCACACAGGACAGCCTGTTCTCCAACATGGGCATTTTTGGAACGGAGGCCAGTGGGAGGGGAGGGAGCAAAGGCAGTAAGGAAAGCCCAGGCCAGCACTGGGCTGTAAGGAATGGGCAGTCTGTAGCCACACATCATTTCCAAGACCATCTGCAGGACCACGGCTGGGGAGTTTGTGGGTGGGTGTCATGGAACCTCTTCCTCTGGCTAAGACAGAGGAGGGTGTTTGTTCTTCCCTCTTTCCTTTAAAAATTAAAAAAAAAAAACCAGTTTCCCCCTTCCTCACTTGATTATAAAAGTAATAGGTCTTTGTTGTAAAAGAAACTTAGAAACTTAGAAAATGGAGAGCCCCATAGTCTAAACTTCAGAGCTAGCTAAACACTGTGAACAGGTTTTTACATATAATCTTTCAGATATTTTTTCTCTGCATATATTAAAAATAGTATATATATATATATATATATGAATGACACATGGGGTTATCTCAGGCATATCGTTGTACAATTTTGCTTTTCTCATGTATATCTTGGGCATAATTCAATGTCAGGACATATGGATTGTCTCATTCTTTTTGATGACTACATGAGATTCCATTGTATGAATGGGCCCTCATTTATTAATTAAATCCACAGCATGTCCCCAGCAATGAACTTCCTTGTACATATTTCTTTGTACACTGGGGGGAGATTTCCTGTAAGATGATTCCTAGAAGTGTAATTGTTGTGTCAAGGGGTACACTTATTTTTAATTTTTCTAGATAGTGCCAAAGTGTGTGTATGTGTGTGTGTGTAGAGAGTGGGTTTGTGTGTGTGTGTATAGAGAGTGGGTTTCGGGGTGTGTGTGTGTGTGTGTATAGAGAGTGGGTTTGGGTGTGTGTGTGTGTGTGTGTATAGAGAGTGGGTTTGGGTGTGTGTGTGTGTGTGTGTGTATAGAGAGTGGGTTTGGGTGTGTGTGTTGGGGGGAATTTAATTCAGCCTCCTCATCCTCCATCCTCAAATTTCAAGGCCTCTTCAAGCTGAAGGGTGTGTGTGTGGGTTAGGGTGAGAGAGTAGACATCCCAGTGCTCCTGCTTTATGGCAGGTAAGAAAAAAAAATCACCAGCGATACGGTAGAGGATTTGCAGTCCTGGGGATTGAGCCCCACCCAGGGCTGCCTGGTTGATGGCGGAGGTGGGCAGATGGTGAGGACTCCCTAAGCACCCAGCTTCTCACAGATGGCAGGCGGAGTGGGCGAAACAGCTCCTGAAATAAATCCCTGGGTCTTGGCTCAGGGAGGGAGTGCGGCTGAGATTAGGAGCGTGGGCTGTGAAGGGAACATGGAGAACAGATCTGAGCCTGAAGGAGGGCGGCTGGGGACCTGGACCTCCCCCACTCCCCTAGTGGGGACCCCCATCAGCCACTATAGCTCATGGACTCCTGGAACAGGAAGCAGAAGCGTGAAGTATCATGTCCCTCGGCCACTCTGGGTTGTTTGGGGCTCCATCTCTGTTGAGTTCATTCAGGCCTCTGGGCTAATCCTGGGTCTATGCCCCTCCTGGGTGGACCGGGATGGTGGGGAGTGAGGCAGGCAGGAGAGTGTATCTCTTTAGTACCTCCCATCCCCTCCTATTAAATCTGGTGGAGATTGGTGGAGGAGGGTGGGGCTGACAGCTGGCTTTTAAAGATTGCTGAAAGTGAAGTTTTACGATTTTGATTGTGTTTGTTTTTATAAGATCAATCACTGCTTTCCATTCCAGATGCTGACTCTTATCCCTCCAGAGAGAGAAGGCAGAAGTGCTTGCTCATTCCCTGGAATGTTCCCAGTCTAATGGGGGAGGAACAGAGCCACCACTCTGACCAGGCAGCACCTCAGAAAGTAACCTCAAAGTAAGACGTGGCTCTGCCACCAACTTCTGTGACCTTGACCAAGCCCTTCCTTGTCCCCTGGCCTCAGTTTACCCATCTGTAAAGTGAGGAGGTTGAGTACACAATATCAGATCTTTTCTGGTTCACTTTCTGTGGCCTCAGTACAAGGTGGGTGTGGGGAACTCCTTAATGATCTTTCTCCCTTCATCTTAGCACTCTCTGAAATTACCTTGTTTTGTTTTCAAGTTTGTTTACTGTCTGCATTCATTTCCATGTTGTACAGGACAGCCCTCAACCATTTTGCACACCACTCTATCCCCAGGACCGTGGTGGGCACACAGTAGGTGATCATCTCATATCTATGGAATGTGGGGTGTCCGCTCAAGGATTGGAGGGTTGGGGTGTCACCGCAGTGAAGAAGTGGTTTTAGTTTATAAATGCTGACAGCACTCAGGAAAGAAACTATCAAATAAGGTTGGAAATTTACCTGGGAAGACTTCCTGGAGGAGGTGGGAAAAAGAAGCAGATTAAGGAACTGGAATTAAGTATTCTGATTAACTAGGGACTTGGAGGACCATGGGCTTGGAAGTACTTTCTTGGCCCTACCTACTGCTCAGGAGGAAAGATCTGAGGTTGAGGTTTAATAGACACAGCTTCCTTCCTCCCTTCCCAGTAATTAGTTGCCTGGCCTGGGATGCTCCCTGGACTCTGTTCACCACTCCCCTCTCCCAGCTCCTCCCAAGGTCACCCCAGGATAGTCAAACTGCATCTAGATTCCCATTCTCTGCCTCCCACCCCAGAGGAGCTGAGTGTAGAGCAGGTGTTGGGGAAGGGACTCCCAAGGTCTGGACTTGTGCTATCCCATATGGCAGCCACCAACCACACGTGGCCACTGAACCAGGGAAATGTAACCGAACTGAACTGGGACATGCCGTAAGTGTGAAATACACAACAGATTTTGAAGCCTTAGTATGAAAAAAGAATGTAAACATCTCATGAATACTTTTTTATATAGACGTGTTGAATTTTTGGATATATTGAGTTAAATAAAATGCTTCATTAAAATTAGTTTCATCTGCTTCATTTTACCTTTAAAAAATGTGGTTACCAGAAATTCTAAAATTACATTTGCTGTTCGCATTCTATTTCTATTGACAATGCAGGTCTAGATATTTGGGGGAAGGAGCATTATGGGTAAAAGAATGGGAGAGCCATTGTTCTTCCTTTCTGCCAAAATCAGAAGAGAAACAGACCAAACTGCGGCAATCTGGAAGAAGGAGGGGAGGTTACAGAAAGGTCTTCTCGACAGGGAGGACTGAACAGTGTGAAAGATCTGCTCACCTCCTTCCTGGAAAGCTTTCAGGATAGGTCAAGACTTTGCATATCTCAAGTTATTATTTATGTATTTACTTTTTTGGCCTCGTGTCATGTGGGGATCTTAGTTCCCCAACCAGAGATTGAACCCAGGCCCCCTGCACTGGAAGCGAGGAGTCCTAACCACGGGACCGCCATGGAAGTCTCTCAGATTATCTTAAAACACCTTATCAAACTACGATTCTCACTGATCCAAACCTGATTACTTTGCAGGTGATTTTGCAGCTCCATTTAGGGTGTTTTCACTCTATCAACAGCTCTTTAACTGTCTGTTTCACGATGAGCCCAGTTACCTGGAGTCCACAGAAAATTCCTATCCTGATTTTACCCAATAGTCTCTGACCTTTCATCATACCGCTGAGATAGTAGCAACAGTGTTGACAGACTGAAGTTTCATCATCTTGCCCTCCCCTGCTGCCCTCTGCCCAACCCTCTCCCAACCCCCGAAAGGTGCTGGAGCAGAAAGAGAACTCAGGCAGGAGATACTGAGGGGGAAGATGCCAGCTGGGGGTGTGGACAATCCACCAACTAGATTATCTGCTCCTGAATTTGCACAAACATAAGCAGGTGGCCTATGTGCAGACGGGATGTACTGGGATGAGCCATGGGGATCAGGTTAACACTGCGTGTGTGTGAGTGTGTGTGTGTGTGTGTGTGTGTACGTGGGGGAGGGCAGTTCTGCAATAAAAACCCTCACCCACTTATCTCCCACCCAGAGCATTAATTCAATCAGTCATGTATTTTTTTCAATTAATCGCCTATAATATCATAAGATTTAGCCTTACTGGGCACTGACACACCATCCTAGGTGCTGGAGCTAAAGGTGTGACCAGTGTACAAAACTGTTCTAGATCCGGTTTCCTCGATGCAGAGCCTGAGACAGGGATTCAGGGGCACGTGGTTTATTGAGGGCAAAGTCAGGAGAAAGGGAGGAAAGGAAGCAGGATGGGGTAAGGGAGGGGCTAAGCAAGGACCCCCTCTCACAGCTGGAGTCTAATTTGGGCTTCACCTTGTAGGAAAGCTCTGGATGGAGACTGGGACCACAGAAAGGAGCCCCCTGAGGTAGGTACCACCACCCCCATACCCCGTCAGTCAGCTAATTGGCTGCTGGTTGCTCAAGTCTCCAGAGAAGGGGCGACTGGGAGCCTTTGGAGTCATTGGAGCCAACGCTCACAGCCAGCAGAGGGACCTGGGCGGGGCATCAAAGGCACCACTCAGGGTGTAGACTGAGAGACGAAAAAGTCACTGACCTGGGCAGGCCAGTGCCCTGATTGCTGTCCTGGTTTGGCAATCCAGTCCTGGTTCTACTCTCACTCTGGGCCTCAACCTCAGCCCTTAACTGCCCTTGTCGCACCTTGTTTCTCCCTCCATCTGTTTCTTGGTCCCTTCCTACCCCCACTATCCTTGGTTCCTGCCTTTGATCTGCCTTCTCTCTTCTGAAACTCAGGATGAAATGCTGAGTTTCTTCGAGAGTCTCCAGGAAGCTGGGGTACTGGGTCACCCCTGTTGACCTCTTCCCTTGCCAATGGGTCACTTGAGCCTCCGTTCCCCTGGACAGAAAGCTTTGGGGTCCCAGGGGACATTTGACTCAAATCACTTCTGTTGTGCGACTTCTTTACTGGATGTATCTGTCCCTGCCTCTTCTTGTGGAGCAAGGACAGTTCAGGAGAAATTCATTCTCAAGGCTTGACTCCTACTTAAACATCACAGGATACATTCTCTGGAAGGGAAGTGGGGGATCTGGGCTGGCTTCCTTAGAAACTTCAGCACTGAAAAGAAACCTCCTTTCCTTGACCCCTCCCAAATTCAAACAGGGACTGGGAGAAAGGAAGAGATGATTATTTCTGGCCAGAGGATGGGGGATGGATGGACTGACCTCCGAAATTTCCTTTTCTCTGGCACAGCCCTGTTTGTAGAGATGCCAGAATTCTGGCTCAAAAAGCAGGGGAGAGAGGGAACTTCCCTGATGGCTCCGTGGTTAAGACTCTGTACTCCCAATGCATGGGGCTCTGGTTCAACCCCTGGTCAGGGAACTAGATACCACATGCATGCCACAACTAAGAGTTTGCATGCCACAACTAAGGAGCCAGCAAGCCGCAACTAAGGAGCCCACCCGCTGCAACTAAGGAGCCCTCAAGCCACAAATAAGGAGCCCTCAAACCACAAATAAGGAGCCCGCCTGCTGCAACTAAGACCCGGTGCAGCCAAACCAACAAATAAATAAATAAATATTTTTAAAAAACAAAAAAAAGCAAGGGAAAGAGTACTCTCTGAGGGCATTTGGTTGTTCTTTCATACCCCAGGTCACACAGAGGGATCCAGTGTCATGCCCTCCACATCCTCCTGTCCCTAGCATGTGGATTTCCTGTGGTACGTGTCTCTCTCTGACACACACACACACACCTTGTTGAAACCAGGATTGCTGGTTCCAGAGAGGGGAGTGAGGAAGCAGCTGTGGACAGGTGTGGGTGGTCACATGTTTCTCCCTCTGGGAGGTGACACTTGCACTACACCTCCACAGGTTTCATCTGAACCTCACCCTAACCTGGGCCCTGTGTCATCAAGGAGGGCAGGAGGGATGGAGGAGTTGAGTTGGCCCTCTGGCAACAAGGAAAGCTTTCTTAACAGGCCCTTGAACTGTCAGCAAATCAATTCTCCCCAGGACCACATCTGGAGGAAATTCAGCTTAAAGAACAGCAGCAGGTGGGACTTCCCTGGTGCCTCAGTGGCTAAGACTCCATGCTCCCAATGCAGAGGGCCCAGGTTCGATCCCCGGTTGGGGAACTAGATCCCACATGCATGCTGCAACTAAGAGTTCGCATGTCACAACTAAGGAGCCCTCGAGCCACAACTAAGGAACCTGCCTGCCACAACGAAGACCCGATGCAACCAAATAAATAAATAAAATAATATTTTTTAAAAAAAGGAATCTGCCTGCCAATGCAGGGGACACAGGTTCGATCCCTGGTCCGGAAAGATCCCACATGCCACAGATCATCTAAGCCCGTGAGCCACAACTACTGAGCCCATGTGCTGCAACTACTGAAGCCCACGTGCCTAGAGCCCGTGGTCCGCAACAAGAGAAGCCACCGCAATGAGGAGCCTGCACACCACAACGAAGAGTAGCCCCCACTCACCGCAACTAGAGAAAAGGCCCCCACGCAGCAACGAAGACCCAACGCTGCCATTAAAAAAAAAAAAAAAAAGAAAAAAAGGACAGCAGCGGGAATCGGGCCTAGATTGCTGGGTGAACTTCAGTGATGGTTGATAGAAGCACCCCGGAGAAGTTTGGGGGAACATCCATCCTTCCTGATGTATTGCTTGAAGGCAGGGTAGGGCCAGGATAAAGTGTTCGGTCTGTATCAGGGAAAATGACCCTGGCATTCCAAAGCATTTGGCTGCTCTGAATCAGAGGAAGGGACCGTCTGACCGGACGAGTCGCCCCCATTAGGCTGGGGTTGAGGCTGTAATTGCGGTAATTCGTTGATGAATGCAATTTGCAGCTGGCTTCTCTCCCTGTGACAGGCCCTAATTAGAGCTGCTAGAGGGAGCCGAGGTGGGAGGAGGAGCTGGGATGTTGTTTCTGACTGCTTCTCCTGGTCCCCTTTCAGCTTGCGGCCCCACCCCAAAGAAACAAGAAGGGATTCTTTAGGATGATTCATTGTCCCCCAACTCCTGAACTTACCCCCTGAGATGTAATTTCAGAACAAGTGGTACTGGGTGGAGAGGGAGAAAGGTATAAAATGAAGGATGCCTTCCGCAGGCTGCTTTGGAACGCTATGGATTTTAAAACTCAATGTTAATTTAGTTTAGTGTTTTCTCACTTATTTTAGAGCCTCTAAAAGTCCTATAGGAAGGAAGATTTCTTTTTTTTTTTTTTTTTTCAGTACGCGGGCTTCTCACTGTTGTGGCCTCTCCTGTTGCGGAGCACAGGCTCTGGACGCGCAGGCTCAGTGGCCATGGCTCACGGGCCCAGTTGCTCTGTGGCATGTGGGATCCTCCCGGACCGGGGCACGAACCCGTGTCCCCTGCATCAGCAGGCAGACTCTCAACCACTGCACCACCAGGGAAGCCCGGAGGGAAGATTTTTGAGCCAAAATACTTATATCTGTCTTATAGTCCCCTGTGCGTCTCATCAGACAAAGGGGAAAAATACGAGGCAGAATGATGGAAAGAAGTGACAGAGAAAAATCAACTATATTTTGGCCGCGCCGTGACGCTTACAGGATCTCAGTTCCCCGACCAGGGACTGAACCCGGGCCACGGCAGTGAAAGCACCAAGTCCTAACCACTAGACCACCAGGGAACTCCCATATAGATACATAATTTTAATTTCAAAAGACTGTAGGGACACTAGAGACCATTTAGTCCAATGGTTTTCAAACCGTTTTTAAAAAGTAGTTGCAATGTTTCTTCCAACAAAATCCAACAGAGAAACTCAATGTGCAAAAAAGTTGTGACTGATACAGTGAGAGTGAAAGTGGGGGCTCTGAGCCCCCTGGACTCTCCTCTGCCCTGAGTCCTGCTTTCCCTACTTCCTGCCTCTGTGACCTCCCTATGGTATCTGTAAGGGTCACCCTTCAATTAGGGTGAACAACTCATCCTGGGTCTGTCCTGTTTTAGCATCAAAAGTCCCAAATCCCAAGAAATCTCTCAAACTGGGGCAAACTGAGACAGCTTGTTACTCTACATTCAGTGGAGCATAGTTAGAAAACCACATTACAACCCTTTTGATATAATGATAAATATACTGAGGCCAAGAGAACTGACATGGTTTGAAGTCCTGTGGTTAGATTCCCCATGCCCAGGTGTAGCCTACATATTGGGGTGTAAGTCTTGCCCCTCTGCCCTGTATCCCTGTGAGAGGTAAAACTGTGCACCTCCAAATTTTTCTCCTCCTTCAAGACCCTTTCTTACGAAGCCTTCTCTGATTCCTCTAGAAAGAGTTATGTCTTCTAATTCTTCTTTTAGAACATTTCTAAGATTGAGTTATTTTTAATCTTGGGTCTTTTCCTGCATTTGGATTGGAAGATTCTTGGTTCCAGGTCTCATTTATTTTCATATCCCTCAGCACCTAGTGCAGTGTCTGGAATACAGCAGACATTCAAAAGATGTTTTTAGATAGATAGATGGATGGGTGGACAGACAGATAGATTTGGAGGACAGATGGATGGGAAGATGGATAGATGGAATGGATGGGTGGATAGAAAGGTGGATAGATAGAAGGCTGGGTGCCATGTTGAAGGCCTTGGGATGGAACAAGTGGTCAGTTTCTAGGCAAGTTCCTCTTGTATCAATTTCGCTAATATGGCCATTTTGCTTGAATTTGACTTTTGGATTATCTAACCAACCCATATTCAGATGCAAGGACTGAAGCAGCCTCCCAACCCAATTAGAAGTCATTTAAAATTGATCATTTTTGGATTATTTGTGTCATTGCTTTCCTCTACGGAAAGTTATGATTTAACTACACAAATACAATATTTGATGAAAATACCTCCAATAGGCAGCCGATGGCTGTGACGAATACTGTCTGAAAATAAAACAGTTTAAAAATATCAGCAAAGGGAGAGTGTAGGAGGCAGGGAAAGAGGGTGAGCAGCTGGTGAATATAGCGAGCAAGATGATCAGGGCTCGAGGACTGGAATCTGAAAGGAGGAATGTGTGTGAGGTGCACATTAGAAGAACTTCCCAATTCTCAGCATCCTGAGACAATAGGATTAAAAAAAGAGAGAGACAATAGGATAGAAAGTTTTGAAAGAAACAGGGGAATGATGTGGATCGTGTCTGGAAGCAAAACATTAGACTAAATGATTATTCGTGATTATTTTGACCTACTATTCATTCAGCTGCAACTTACTGAGCATCCGTTCTGACCCACGTGTCAGGCCAAGCAGTTTCACTTATGTTACCACAGCCCGTTTTGCCTGGGGACAGGAAGACAGAGTCTACACATTCTCAGATGTGCAAATTCTTCTCCGCGATCACATCCACACACATGGTTTTAACCACAGCAGCTACGCTGCCTCCCAAGTGTTCATCTCTAGCCCCAGACCTTACCTCCACCCTGATGCTGAATATCTCCCCCAGATGTCTGCAGGAGACATTGTGTTAAACTCAAGAGACTCCATGTTGAACTCGTCTGTTTCCAGTCCAAACTTTCTCCTCCGCCCAGATTCCCCATCTCTATTCAAGGTCCCCTCATCTGATTCACTCAACACCCAAGTCAGGACCTGGACCTCATCCTCTTCTCCCTTCCCCCACCCCCATCTCCCCATGCTGGTCACCACGTCCATTAAGTCTACTTCCTAAATACCTCTCAGATCTGTGTCTTCCTCTTCCTCCCCTCAGAACTGCCCTAAATTCAGGTCCTCACCTTTTTTTTCAATTCCATGACTTACTTTACTAAATGAGTAGGAAATAGAAAAATTAAGACATAGATATTTGGGTGTTTTTTTACATTTTATTTTGATTAATTTTTATTGGAGTATAGTTGCTTTACAATGTGTTAGTTTCTTTTTTTTTTTAACGTCACTCTTTTAAAATAAATAAATAATTAATTAATTTTGGGCTGCGTTGGGTCTTCGTTGCTGCGCACGGGCTTTCTCTAGTTGTGGCGAGCGGGGGCTACTCTTCGTTGCGGTGCGCGGGCTTCTCATTGCGGTGCTTCTCTTATTGCCGAGCACGGGCTCTAGTAGTTGTGGGCTTCAGTAGTTGTGGTGCACGGGCTTAACTGCTCCGCGGCACGTGGGATCTTCCTGGACGAGGGACCTAACCTGTGTCCCCTGCGTTGGCAGGGGGATTCTTAATCACTGAGCCTCCAGGGAAGTCCCTGTTGTGTTAGTTTCTACTGCACGGGTCCTCACCATTTCTCACTGGACTATGACCGTAGCTTCCTTAGTGGTCTCTTACTTTCCCCTCTTGCACCCTGGGAACCTCTTCCCCACTTGGTTACTAGACTCATTTTTCTAAAATGCTAATCTGATCAGTCACCTCCTCCTCTTAAACCTTTTGATGAAAGCCCAGCTGTCTTTAAAACAACATCCAAACTCCTTAGCATCTGTGACAAAGGCTTTGCTACTTGGACCACGCCTCTGCTTCTCTCCTCACTCAGCTGCACCAGATCATGGCCCGTGCTAGCAGGGTGCTCTCTGTGTCAGCCCCAGGCCTTGGCACAGGCTGTTCCTGCTGCCTAGGAATGCCTCTCCTTCCATGTTCACTGATCTAATTCCTCCTCATTCTTCTCAACTCAGGGTGTTGGGTGTGACCTCCTCCAGGCTGACTCTCTGACCACCTCGTCACTCCTGAGTCCGGGTGAGGTGCCCCTCCTCTGACCTCTTATTGTGTCCTGTGCTTGTCTCTTCCTTTCCTCTGATGGCACTGTAGCGCTGTTGCCCGTTTACTTGTCTGTCTCTCCCACTCCAGTGTGACATTTCCCGGGACAGGTATGCTGTCTTTCACAACTGCATTCCTGTGCTGAGGGTGCTGCTTGGCACGCAGTGTGCCCAGTAAATGTTTGTCGAATGAATGTATGACCTCTTGTCCTTCATCATGGGTGAGACTTTGATCTCATCCTCCCACTTGGGGAGGCCAATTCGGGACAGTTTAAGATAGGGCTCCGGATGTGCTGTAGGAATCAGTACATTTCTCTCTCTCCCCTCCCCCGTCTCACGCAGATTTTGCCAGTGGCCACACCCTTGGCACAGATGCAGGCAGCTCGGTCTGCAGAACGTCAGCTGGCAGCGAACAGCCCTTCCCTTCCTCCCTGGCTCTGTCTTCGCTCAGCACAAATCATTTTTCCTTTTTGGGTGTTCAGAGCTCTGATAGCAGAGGGCTGGGTGGGAGGGTGGGAGCAGCGGGCCGTCTGCAGGGAGGTGGAAAGCTGGGGGGGTGCTGTGGGAGAGCCAAGGCGTGGGTGGAAGTGTGCTATGTGAGCCCTTTTGAGGGAGAAAGAAAATTTAGCTCTTTGGGGCTGTCTGGGGTAGAGCAGCTGGGATGTACTTGTCCTCTTTTGTTCTCTGAAAGTTGAGATTACCCTGTTGATATTTAGCCTCCTAAATATTGGGGGACTCAGGACTTCCCAGGTGGTCCAGTGGTTAAGACACCGTGCTTCCACTGCAGGGGGCGTGAGAACTAAAATCCTGCATGCTGCGCGGTGCGGCCAAACAAACAAACAAACAGATCTAAAAAAGAAGAGAGGATCTTCCGCATGCCTCATTCATTCACTCATTACCTGGGTGATGCCAGATGCTTGGGGACACAGAGATGAACAAGGCTCGGTGCTCACAGTCCAAGGGGGTGAGTCTGTAAGTAGATATAACACAGAAGCCAGTGTGGTCTGGGATGGCTGCCAGAGCAAGAGCTTAGTGAAACTGGAGGGCAGATCACTGTCTCCGTGATTGCCCTCCAAGGCATCGGCTAAGAAGGTGACATTCCTGCACTGACTTGTTCTTATTACTGCTTCCAACTTCCCTTCCTCAGAGGAGACTCTGTTTAATTCTTCATGAGGAGCATAGCATCATATATGGTAGAGAGAGTAACTGAGTTCTGAGACAAGAACATGGTTTCAGATCCTGGCTCCCCAGCTCATTCATTCATTCATTCATTCATTTATTCAGTAAATGCCCTTAATCAGTTGTGAGACCTTGAAAAGTTGACATTAACTCTCTGAGAGTCAGTTTTCTTATTTATGTAATTGGGATTCCGGTGACACCCACCTCATCATTCTTCTGGGAGGATTACATGAACTGGTGTACGTGACAAGGGTTTGTAAGCTGTAAAGTGTTTTGCAAATATGATCGGTTATTTGTCCTTCCACTTATGCGCTCATTCAGCCAGCCAATAGCTATTGAGGGTCCTCTTCTAAGGAAGGTCTGACAAGCACCTGAGGCAGAAGCCTATTTCATGTGTGTGTGTCTGTGTGTCTGTGTGTCTGTGAGTGACTATAGTGAGCCTTCATCAAGCAGCAACCATCTACCCCGTCTGAAGGGAAGTCCTAGCTTCCCTAGCCCCCAGCCCTCACTCCCTGGTGTAGGCGGTAACACGCTCTCCCGTCTTTCCCTTGGCTGATGGATGCTGGTACCTGGAGGAGGCTGGCAGGGTGCATGACTCACCAGCCTTAATCACTCTGCCTATGGGACTTCTCTTTCTACAGGATGATGACCCCAAATAAAAACATGGGTGAAGAGCAAGGTAGTTTCCAGGCTGTGTCCCTGTGGGTCATCTGAGCCTCCAGGAAGGGAGCCAAATTCACTATTTTGCACGTCCCCCAACCCTTCACCACTCACATCGGGAGCATCCCGGAGAATTCCAGAGCTTGAAGGGGCCTCGTGGTGAGCAGGAGACTGGAGATTACTTTCCCACCACGGTCATTGCCTTAGCAGACCCTGGCCAACCACACCATCAGCTCCAGCGTGTGTACAATGCTTTACAGTTTACAAAGAGCTTTCATGCATTTCTCGGCTTAGATTCTCACAAGAACCTTGTGAGGCCATTACTGGAGAGGCAGAACAGCGCAGAGGTGGAGGGTGTGGCCTCTGGAGCCAGACAACCTGCATTTGAATCAGTCTCTATCGCTTCCCAGCTGTGGCACTGAGCAAATCCCTTCACCTCGCTATGCCTCAGTTTCCTCATTTAAAAAAAGAGGCTAATAATAGTACCTACTCTGTACAGTTTTTGTAAGGACTAATGGTCTACTTGTTTATTGTCTGTCTCTCCAAATTAAACCATAAACTATAGAAAGGAGAGAATCTTCGTTTTGTTCGCTGAGTGCCTGGAGCATTTAGAACAGTGCGTGACACAGAGAAGTTTGCCAAAAAATACTTGTGCAACGAATGAAGAAGGTTGGAGCAAGCCAGGCACACAGTATGTACTGTATGTGTTAGCTATTGTAGTCAGTTTGGGCTACTATAAAAATAATACTATAGACTGGGTGGCTTAGACACAGAAATTTATTCTTCACAGATCTGAAGTCTGGCAATTCCAAGATCAAGGTGCTGGCTGATTTGGTTCCTCCTGGCACTCCTCTTCCTGGTTTGCAAAGAGATGCCTTCTTGCTGCATCCTCACAGGGCCAAGAGAGAGATCTTGCGTCTCTTCCTTTTCATAAGGGCATTAATCCCATCATGGCCCCCCCCCCCCCCCCCCCGCTCATGACCTAATTAATCCTGATTACCTCCCAAAGGCACCACCTCCAAATACCATCACACTAGGGATTAGAGTTTCAACATATGAATTTTGGGTGGGGTGGTGGTGGTGGTAGGTTGGGGTGGGGGAGACACATTCAGTCCATAGCAGCTATTATGATAGAATTTCCCTTATTTGGTTGTACAAACTGAAGTTTAGAGCACTTAAGTGAATTGCCTGAAGTCACAAAGCCAAAACATGGTGGAGCTGGAGCTTAAAATGGGGCTGCTTACTCTAAATCTAGGGCCATTTCTCTTATACCATGACTACCTCAGTTCCTCCTCCTGTTTCCTCACTTTAATATCTCCTCTCACCCTCTCCAGGTAAGTATTCACTAAAGTTGGATTGATTGAGTTAATCCAGTTCCTTTTCTGCAGCATAGAGGGCTGTAGGACTTTCACCAATTCATAGCTTTTGTGCGAATAGTTTCTCCATCTCTTAAATGAACATCGTAATAGAACCTACTCCATAGGTTCAGGGTTTTTTTTTTCAAAGTATTTTATTTACTTATTTATTTGGCTGTGCCAGGTCTTAGTTGTGGCACGCGGGATCTTTAGCTGCAGCATGAAGGATCTTTTAGTTGCTGCATGTGGGCTCTTAGTTGCAGCAGGCATGTGGGATCTAGTTCCCCAACCAGGGATCGAACCCGGGCCCCCTGCTTTGGGAGCACAGAGTTTTAACCGCTGGACTACCACAAAGTCCCAATAGGTTCAGTTTTGGGAGGATTAAATGATGGATAATGTATGGAGAGTGATAGGCACATAGTAATAATAGCTCATACATATAAAATATTAATCATCATTTTCATCATCTTTTAGTGGCCACTAGGCAGAATTTAAAATATATCTTAGATCTAGACTCATAGAATGTTAGAGTTGGAAGAGATCTTAAAGAATATGGTCCAACCTTTTAATTTTATATATGAAGAAATAAAAACCCAGAATCATTTTACTTGCCCAAGGGTTCGATACTTGCTAAAAATATGTATATCCTAGAGGAAACTGGGTGAAGCTTTACAGGGACTCTTTTTTTTTTCCTAATAAATTTATTTATTTATTTTTGTCTGCATTGGGTCTTTGTTGCTGCTAGCGGGGCTTTCTCTAGTTGTGGTGAGCGGGGGCCACTCCTCGTTGTGGTGTGAGGGCCTCTCATTGGTGGCTTCTCCTGCTGCGGAGCATGGGCTCTAAGTGCACGGGCTGCCGTAGCTGTGGCTTGCGGCCTCAGTAGTTGTGGCTTGCGGGCTCTAGAGAGCAGACTCAGCAGCTGTGGCACTTGGGCTTAGTTGCTCCGTGGCATGTGGTATCTTCCCAGACCAGGGCTCGAACACGTGTCCCCTGCATTGGCAGGCAGATTCTTAACCACTGCATCACCAGGGAAGCCCTGGGACCCTTTCTACTATCTTTACAACTCTTTTGTAAATCTAAAATTATTTCAAAATAAAAATAACAACAGCAGACTTCCCTGGTGGCACACTGGATAAGACTCCAAGCTCCCAATGCAGAGGGCTCTGGTTCGATCCCTAGTTGGGGAACTAGATCCCACATGCATGCTGCAACTAAAACTTTGCATGCCGTAACTAAGAGTTTGCATGCCACAACTAAGGAGCCCTGGAGCAGCAATTAAGGAGCCCACTTGCTGCAACTGACCTGGTGCAACCAAATAAATAAACAAATATTTAAAAAATAATAACGGCAATAACAATAAGCATCACAGCTACTTTTAGAAAAATAATCACCTAAATTATAAGGTAGGGAGAGGAATGAGGGCTTGGGGCTTGGGGGGAGAGGTAGGGAGATATGGAGGGATATTCTTCAATGACCTTGTCCCTCCCCAAAGAGATATTGACTCATATTTCAGTGCGTTTACACTGTCTCTGTTATAAGTAGTAAACCTATCCATCGATTTCTTATTTTCAGTGTCCATTTGATTTTTTTTTTGTTAACAGATAACTACTTGATTTTTTTTTTTTTTTGCTGTACGTGGGCCTCTCACTGTTGTGGCCTCTCCCGTTGCGGAGCACAGACTCCGGACGCGCAGGCTCAGCAGCCATGGCTCACGGGCCCAGCTGCTCAGCGGCATGTGGGATCCTCCCGGACCGGGGCACGAACCCGTATCCCCTGCATCGGCAGGCGGACTCTCAACCACTGCGCCACCAGGGAGGCCCTATTGGTATAGTTTTAATTTGTAAATCTTTAATTACAAGTGATATTGAATATCTTTTCATACTATATTATTAAAAGCCATTTATATTTTTCTGAGAACTCTCTCTCTTGCACGTTTTTGTTTGTTTGTTTGTTTGTTTTGCGGTATGCGGGCCTCTCACTGTTGTGGCCTCTCCCGTTGCAGAGCACAGACTCCGGACGCGCAGGCTCAGCAGCCATGGCTCACGGGCCCAGCTGCTCCGCGGCATGTGGGATCTTCCCGGACCAGGGCACGAACTCGTGTCCCCTGCATCGGCAGGCGGACTCTCAACCACTGCGCCACCAGGGAAGCCCATAACTACTTGATTTTTAAAATTTCTTTTCCCTGTTGAAATTCTCCATTTTCATCTATTTTGTACATCTTCTATTTTCTGAACACGTTAAAAATAATTATTTAAAAGTCCTTGTCTTCTAACTCCAATGTCTGTATCACCTGTAGATCTACTATTGTGTATTTTTTTCATTTGATTATTGGTCATATATTCCTATCTCTTCACATACATAGTAATTTTTGATTGCATGTTAGAAATTTTGTATATAAGCACTGTAGAGGCTCCACAAAATGGTTGCTTTCCACAGAGACAGTTCATTCTAGGCTCTGCAAGACACAACGTGTGGCCGATCCCATTAATCCAATGGGGATCTCAGCTGGGGCAAGGCTGTATTACAGATTTGGTGAGATTCAGCCTACCTCGGGTTTGCACAGTTCTTGGGATGTGGACCCTCCTCAGCTTCCAGCTGAGGGCCTGGCAGACTGTGTCCTCAACACCAGGAGAAATGTAAGAATTTCCCCTCTGTTTTTCAGAGGTTTGTCAGTGTCTCTCTTTAGCTTTCCTCCCTGCATAGTTTTGGAATTCAGCATGTGTTTAGAGGGGAAACTGGCTGCATATTAGAGGTCCCTCAAGTCTCGCATTTTGGTTTTCTAGTTCCCATGTGACTGTTGGAAGCTCTAATGGCTTTTCTGCTCAGCAGCAAAACCCTCTGTTTAGGAATAATCCAGATTATCAGTCTCTCGTCCTGCCCAGAATTCGAAAATGCTCCAAGGGGAAAAGGAGCTACAGATCTCCAGTCATTTCTAAGGGGTCCCCCCCAGCCCCCAGAACATTAGTCTCTAGAGGACTTCTGCAGTTCTCTAATGCTTTTTTTTTTTTGTGGTCTTTTTGTTGTTGCTGTTGTTTTGAAGTATAGTTGATTTACAAAGTTGTGTTAATTCTGCTGTACAGCAAAGTTATTCAATTTTATACACACACACACACATATACATTCTTTTTTATATTCTCTTCTGTTATGGTTTATCTCAGGTTATTGAATACAGTTCCCTGTGCTACACAGTAGGACCTTGTTGTTTATCTATTCTATATGTAATACTTTGCATCTACTAACCCCAAACTCCCACTCCATCCCTCCCCTACCCCCCTTCCCTTTGGCAACCAGAAGTCTGTTCTCTGTGTCTGTGAGTCTCTTTCTGTGTCGTAGATAGGTTGGTTTGTGTCATACTTTAGATTCCACATACAAGTGATATCATAAGGTATTTGTCTTTCTCTTTCTGACTTACTTCACTTAGTATGGTAATCTCTAGGTCCATCTATGTTGCTGCAGATGGCATTTTTTCGTTCTTTGTTAAAGCTGAGTAGTATTCCATTGTATATATGTACCACATGTTCTTTATCCATTCATCAATCGATGGACATTTAGGTTGTTTCCATGTCTTGGCTATTGTGAATAGTGCTGCTATGAACATAGGGGTGCATGTGTCTTTTTGAATTATAGTTTTGTCTGGATCTAAAGCTTTTATAAATATTAGTTCTGCAATTTATCCGGCTGAAAAGGACGTATTGGCTTGCTGTGAACTATTCTATCCTACCCAGAAGCACTCCCAAAAGAGATATTATAAAGGATTGAAAAATTGGGACAATATCCATTGTGAAATAATTTTTCCCTCCCTCTCGTCCTCCCTCTTTTGTTTTCCAATAGCCCACTAGGATGTGGGTGTAGAAAAGAGAGTACAGCCTTGGGGTCAATTCCAGATCTGCTACTTACCTACTGCGTGACATTAGAAAATTTATTTTACCTCTCCACCTCTCAGTTTTATCTGTAAAATGGAGATATCGTAGAAATTGAAGTAATACCGCATGGGTGGCGTGCAGCACAAAGCCTGACATATAGATTTTAGTACCTTTCTCCTCTTTCTTCTTTCCCCTCTTTCCACAGCTGGTTTAAAGCTTTCTCCTACTTGGTGGCTAGGAGAGTGGGGGAGTTTTCCCACAAAGGGATCAGGGTTAGTGGGTTTTTTTTTTGGCTGCACCACGTGGCTTGTAGGATCTTAGTTCCCTGACCACCAGGGATTGAACTGGGGCCACAGCAGCTAAAGCGCTGAGTCCTAACCTCTGGACCTCCAAGGAGTTCCCCAGGGTTAGTGGCTTAAAGGTGGTTTCTTCACTGACCAGTAGAAGCGTGGTCAAAAAGCCTGGCCTCAGGTCCATTTGATGTGAAAGGAGATAAAACAGGGTCTCCACTCACAGCTTGTGGCCCTTGGAAATGACAGCTTTAAGGTATGAGGAGGATAACACTTGTAATTTAGAGAGGTGATGGGGCTTCCCAGGGGCCCGGCATTCATAACAGGCTGAGTCTTTGCCCAAAGTCAGGTGGGGTTACACGACATCCATGGAACGGAGCTGCTCAAATCTTGTCACTCTTCAATTGCCTCTCCCTGCTCCCCCCTATGCTAGGCACTTACATTCTTGCTCTTATTTAAACCTTACAGCTGCCCTGAGCAGAAGTTGTGACGTGCTGGAGCCAGCTCACACCGGCTTGGCTGGTGAGAGCCAATTTTCAAGAATTTTGTGAGCTGGTTGACGTCATGTTGATAACTTGGAAGCTGTCATTGTGGGACTGTTTTCATCATGGAAATTAGCAAACCCCACAAGGCAGGGCTCTTCTTTTCTTCCGGAGAGCTGGTTGTTAAACATTTCCTGGCATACCATTGGACATAAGTGTTGTTAGCATTTTACGATTGGGTAAACTGAGGCTTCGTGACCCACGTTCTCAGAGCAAAAAGCAGCACAGCCAGGATTCAAACTCAGATCTGTTTGGGTCCAAAGTCCTTGAGTGCTTTTCCCTGGGGACATCAGCTGATTTTCATTGTTGTTGGTGTTCCCATGATGATCTAATATAACCCCAGTTTAGGAAGAAATAGAAGTGCTGTATTTCCCACTCTCTTTCATCTCTCCACCTCCACCCCCAGCGCGAGTATGCAAAGAACTTCAGAATCTCACTTTTTCTCATTATGAGCCTCACCATGACCCCCTGACACAGGCAGCCATCCCCATTCTACAGACGTGAAGGTACCATGACTCCCAGCCCTGTGCTCAAACACCAGTGCCAGGACACAATAGAGGCCTCCTCACCTGAACTCAGAAACCTTTCGTCATCTCTGGTTGCATCCTCTTTAAGGAGCAGAATTCTCACTTCAGATTCAGGGTCAGCCACCAGGCACGTTTCTTTTCCTTTTCCCTTCAGGTGACAGGAAGCCACTGCTAGTCCCCTATAGGCTCTAATTATTGCTGCCACAGCCTTGGCTGTCGCTATGGTGGATCTGGGCACAGCTGGGAAGCAGAAACCTGCCTAGAGGCTAGGAAGGTAGATTAAGGTACCAGTAGGACCTGGTCTTGGCATCTGACTCCACCACTTACCTTTGCTGGGGAACTTGGACTAATTGTTGTGAGCCATGGATTCCTCACTTATAAATTGAAAATAGGAACCTTACCTCACACGCTAGTGAGGATTAACTGAGTTAACACCCAGCCCAGGGGCTGGCATGCAATCTGTGCCCAATAATTGGTGAATTGGAGGCACACTGAATAGACATTTTTTAAAAATTTATTTTATTGAAGTATAGTTGATGTACAATGTTGTGTTAATTTCTGCTATATAGCCAAGTGATTCAGTTATACATGTATATACATTCTTTTTCTTTTCCATTACGGTTTATCACAGGATATTGAATATAGTTCCCTTTGCCATACAGTAAGACCTTGTTGTTTATCCATTCTATATATAATAGTTTGCATCTGCTCATCCCACCGAATGGACGTTTTGGACAAATGTCAAATTAATGTTTGGCTGAGAGTGAAGATACATATTACCATAGAATGAAATTCTTGGGAACAAGAATAAATCTTAAATTTTGTTAAAGATTTAGCTACTGTTGCAATTTTGTTCTTTTAAAAATGTAGTAGCAGGGCTTCCCTGATGGCGCAGTGGTTGAGAATCCTCCTGCCAATGCAGGGGACACGGGTTCGAGCCCCGGTCCGGGAAGATCCCACATGCCGCGGATCAACTAAGCCTGTGCGCCACAACTACTGAGCCTGCGTGCTGAACTATTGAAGCCCGTTTGTCTAGAGCCCATGCCCCACAACAAGAGAAGCCACCACAGGAAGAAGCCGGGCACCACAACGAAGAGTAGCCCCCACTCGCTGCAACTAGAGAAAGCCCGCGTACAGCAATGAAGACCCAACACAGCCAAAAATAAATAAATAAAATAAATAAATTTAAAAAAAGAGTTGTTATTCTGACTGAATGGTACTTTGAGCTGCCATCTTTGGTTTAAAAAAAAATGTAGTAGCCAAATTTCTAAAGTTTGTCATACTGCAGAAATAATACTTTCTCAGCATGTTCAGCAGCTGAATTGTCCCTGCAGTCACTACATGGCACATCTGGGAATATTAAGTAACAGCTTACTTTCATCTGGGATAGGTGGAGGGGCAAAACATTTTTTGGATACATTTTCTCTAACATTTTCTTCTTATCTGTATTTTCATTATTATGACTGGATTGAATGTGTCATGTCATGGATGTTGTATGTTTTCTCCTTCTGAAAATTTGAGGCAGCAAAGTTGACATTCAGCTTTTTTTTTTACTTTCAAATATATATTTAATGGTAGAAAATAGTTCATTTACATATTGGCATTCTGCTTTTAATGCATCCTCACAAGATAAGAAAGTTCTTAGAGTCTTTTCTTGAAAGACTCATAGACTAAATGGCATTAAATAAGAATTACAGTTCTAAAATTTATTTGGATTAAGGTTATAGACATTAGTTCACCAAATAATTCAACAAAGACTAGACTTACGATATAATAACTATCATTTTGCTTTATATTATCATTTATATTTTCATAATTGTTTCACAGTTCAAAAAGACTGTAATGTTTTCTGCAAAGTTTTCTCACTCAGTGCTACTTAGTGTAGGTCCTAAGACCAGCAGCATCATTATTACCTTGGAGCTTGCTCTAAAGGCAAATTCTTGGGCTGGTCCAGAGACCTATCTAATCAGAATATCTGGAGGATGAGCCCCCCCCTTCTCCTCAGCTCTCCAGATTCTGATAGTCCCTATGTTTGAGAAGCACTGATTTAGCCAACACACTCTCCTGTTATTTACATAGTTGCCACCTATTTCTTTATATCACCATCTGAAAGTTGAACACTGTTTTTGTACATAGAACCGCCAGTTTTCACATTCATCATTAATTATTAGAAAAATTTAACCTTGAGGCAATAATTTCAACACATAAAGCATACAATGAGATTTTCACTCCAAGGTACATTGGGAACGCTTACCTCTATGGAAATAACATATCAATAAATTGAGGGACTTCCCTGGTGGTCCAGTGGTTAAGACCCCGTGCTTCCACTGCAGGGGGCAGAGGGTTTGCCCCCTAGTCAGGGAACTAAGATCCTGCATGCTGTGCAGTATAGCCAAAAAAAAAAAACCCAAAAAAAACAAAAAACAAAACAAAACCAAACCTGAATGACATGCCCTGTTTATATAACTGATGTCATGATGTTATACCGGCAAGATATAAGATATGATGGCAAAATATGTGGCCACATGGTCACCCATCATGTACAAGTTCAGAAATGTCATTGAAGGACACATTTCACAACTCAGTCTTCCAAAGGATGAAGTCAAAGCAGAAATTTTGGTCATATATTGAGATCGAAGCTGAACTTTGAAGCATCCCTAGTAGCTATTATTAACTGTCAAGGTGACATTGTGTGGGAGTTCCCTGGTGGCACAGTAGTTAAGACCCTGCGCTCCCAATGCAGGGGGCCCGGGTTCGATCCCTGGTTAGGGAACTAGATCCCACATGCATGTTGAAACTGAGAGTTCGCATGCCACAACTAGGGAGCCCGTCTGCCACAACTAAGACCTGGTGCAGCCAAATAAATTAAATAAATAAATATTAAAAAGAAAAAAGGTGATGTTGTGCTCTTCTGGGGCCTGGAGGGGCTTCAGTCTTCTTAATACACCCCCTACCATCTACTGGGCCAATTCCAGCTCCCAGGGAACTCAGAGTTCCCCATCTCTAAGTGACACGTTCATCTGTGTAGGTGCCCAAGCCAAAACCCTCTATTTTGACACCAAATCCTATTAATCCAATGTCTTAACTTTCTTTCTGCTGTATCCGCCTCTCTCCCTGATCCAAGTCGCAGTTCTTTCTTACAGCTTTCACTCTTACAACCGATAATCCACTTTTCACACAGCAGCCAAAGCGATTAAGTATATATATAAACCAGAGCCTGTTACTCCCCTGCTTAAAACTCTCCCTTGGCTTCCCATCACTTTGACCACTGGCCATTTCTAGCTCCTGTCTACCTTGTCAGCCTCATTTAGGACCACCCTCCCTCTGAATGGCGGGCATCTAACCAAACAGGATTCACTTTTGTTCCCTGGACACTTCTGGTGCTTTCTTGCTCTGAGACTTTGCACATGCGCTTTCTCTCTCTACCTGAATGCTCCCCACTGCTGCTGACTCCTGCTGGCTCTTTTCTATCCTTCAACTCTTTATTAAACGTCACTCCCTTAGAGAGTCCTTTTCTGATCAGCCAATTTAATGTAGATCCCTCCTCTTCTCCCTGCTTCTACCATATAGCCCTTAACAAACGTGTATTTATATATTGGAGGGTTTGTTTACTGTCTGTCTCTCACTGGGAAATAGGTGCCATGAGGAAAGGAACCACATCTGCTTTGTCCTTCACTGTATCTCCAGTGCCCAGCCCATAGCCGAAGCTCAATAAATACGTGCTGAATGTTAGATGAGTCCCTGTCTTGAGCCTGAGCCCTGGTACGTTGTGGGTGGTACCAGGCTCTCTGTGGAGACAGAATCCAACAGGTCTTCGCTGGCTATTGGAAAAACATCCCAGTTTGTTCCAGCTCAAATGTCACCTACTCCAAGAGGCCTTCCCAGCCCCCTACCTACTTGCTCCCTTCCTTCATTATTCTCTGCCATATTATTATTACATATTATTATCCTTGAAAGCCCTTACCACAATCTGAAATTATCTTGTTTATTTACTTGCTTACCTATTTGTTGCTTTTCTCCCTCGATTGGAAGGAAATATTTGGCTTGACTTTGTACCCCAAGCATCTAAAATACAGTAGGCGAACATAAATATCTGATAGCTTTTGCATTGTCTGACATTCCTAAGTTTATCTAGGTATGTGTAGGCCTAGGATGAGCTGCTTTTTGTAATAAAAATCAACAAAGCTGTTCCATTTCAGCAAAAGAAGAAGGATACAAAACTGTACATAGAACACATTGTCAACCAGGTAACAAATGCATAGGAAAAAGACTGGAAGGAAATATATTAAAATGTTAATAGTGCTTTTCTCTGTGGGCTGGTTTATGGGAATTGCTGCTTTTTAAAATTAAAAAAAAATTTATGCTTACTTGTATTTTTCCGAATGTTCCACAATGGTTAAGACTTATTTTTATAAGAAAAAAATTAAACTGGATAGATGAAATTAAAAAGGAAAATAGAGCACAGAAGCAACTTCCAAGGCCTCCCCAGGGGCTCTGCCTTTCCTGTAGCTCTCTCTGCCCTAAGAGGCTTGGCTCCTGAGTCCATTGCTCTTGCTCTTCAGTGAGGCTTGAACTGATTCCACTGCCGCAAGACAGAGTGTCTCCTGGGAGGATGGGCCAACAGGACGTCTGGAAGCCTAGGGCTATATACAGGCTCTATTCTGAATGCCTGGCAGGTTGGGGCTGGGGATATTCCAGGCTGGGAGTAAAGAAACGCAGGCAAAGCCTTTGGTTGGCCTGGAGATGTGTTCAAACTCTCTACCCAGAAGCTTTGCTTCTCCTTGGGATGTACAGTCCTTTCAGAGAAGATACCCTTGTTAATTGGAAATACAGTGGTGGAAGGAGGCAAGGGCCAAGGTGGTAGAGGGGAAATAAGGTTGCGTTTGGCTTGGGTTCCAGTTCTGGCTGTTCTATTTACCTGCCAAGTTAACACAAGTAGGTACTTTGTTTCTTTGAGCTGTTTTGGTTTTGTTTGTTTGTTTTAATCTGTAAAATGGGAAATATAATCCCTGCTGTAGAATTGATTAATCACAAAGGGGAATGGGATTCTCTGCCCTAATTGCATCCCTGACAGAGCCCACAAGACCCCTACTGAAACTGTTTTGGAATTTCGTTTGATTATTTCCTCTTCTTTCCCAACCTATCAAGGTGATTGAGAATATCATGATATACCAGATGGGAAGGTGCTTCATAATCGAAAGGGGACCAGAAGAGGAGCCCCTGTGAACATGTGGTAATTCCTGAAGAAATGTCCTTTGAGGAGTGTTTTGTGGTCAGAATATATTCTCTGCAGCCTCTCATTCTTTCATTTTTTCGTTTGTTTGCTCACATGGCCAACCCTTCTTGAGTACTGCTCTATGCCAATCCCTATTCTGGGCACTGGGCGTAGAGTGGTGTGAACAGGCAGATCTGGTCCTTGCTCTCAAGCAGCTGTCTATGGGACAGAGGGAATCCCGGAGGATTTTTTTTTTTTTTTTTTTGGCTGCATTGGGTCTTTGCTGCTGCGCATGGGCTTTCCCTAGTTGTGGGTGAGTGCGGGCTACTCTTCGTTGCGGTGCACAGGCTTCTCATTGCGGTGGCTTCTCTTGTTGCAGAGCATGGGCTCTAGGCCCATGGGCTTCAGTAGTTGTGGCACGTGGGCTTAGTTGCTCCGCAGCATGTGGGGTCTTCTCGGACCAGGGCTCGAACCCGTGTCTGCTGCATTGGCAGGCGGATTCTCAACCACTGCGCCACCAGGGAAGTCCCTCCCGGAGGATTCTGATGCTGTGTGATTGGTGCCAGGATAGAGGGGCACACAGGGACCCTAGGATCACAGAATTCTCATATCAATCCTTCCTAAGATGTGGAGCAGGGGGTGTCTGCCCAGCATGGGGTTCCCCCAGCCCAACCTGAGACATCCCTTTGCTCTAGTTCATGGGTCCAGGGTGGACAGCAGATGGGGAAGGTCTGGGAAGACTCCACGCAGGAGGAATCCAGGCTGGGCATATTCCTACTGTAGCCCTCTTGCCCAGACCCTGTGTCCCTCTGTACGGTGTTTGCAGAACCAGTCATGCCACTTCAGCCTTCTCCAATTAAGCATCACGAAGGCGGGGAGACTTGGAGTGCAGCCTGGCCACGGGGTTATTTATTCCATCACTTGAATCACAATACATCTCCAAACTTCCCTTGATTTGGCTAATTCAAGAGATGAAGGCCCAGATGTGACGGGGGCAGGGTTGCCATTAAGTGTCACAAACCCCTCATTTTGTACCAGCTGATGGGAGACCGTAATTGCCCAGATGGTGGGAGAGCATGATTAGTCCCGCTTTTATGCCAAGCCCCATGAGAGATGAAATTAGTCATGGAGCCAGAGTGGGAAGGGCTCTTCTGTCTCATCCTCTCTCTCAAGCTGGCCAAGAAGATCCCTGATGAATATGCAGTAGAGGAAGCTGGTCAGTCTTCCTGCTTTGCCAATCCAGTCTAGCTATAGTTTAGGATTCTGGCAGACTCTATGTTCAATACCGCTTTTCCTCCAAGTCCTCGCCTTCTGGCTGCATATTTTGTTCCTCCCCTTTTCCTGTACACTTCACTTCTTCACTTCCCACTCACACCTTTCAATATGCTTCTATGCTCTTGGCAACACTCTTACCAAGGTCAAGAGTGATCTCCTAGTAACCAAGACCAACGGCCTCCAGGATTGTTTTCATCTATTTGACCTCCTCCCTATAAGGTTTGAAGCTGTTGGCTACTTCTTCCTTCTGGAAACTCTTTTTTCTTCTGGGACTTCCTCCTCCTGCTTTTCTTTTCTTTCTTTTTTTTTTTCGGCTGTGATGCGCGATGCGCTTGTGGGATCTTAGTTCCCCCCCCACCCCCACCGCCCAGGGATCGAATCCTTGCCCTTGGCAGTGAAAGCACAGAGTCCTAACCACTGGACCACCAGGGAATTCCCTTCCTCCTGCTTTTCTGATCATTTCTTCTCCATGTCCTTTTTTTTTTTTTTTTTTTTTTGCGTTACACAGGCCTCTCACTGTTGTGGCCTCTCCTGCTGCGGAGCATAGGCTCCGGACGTGCAGGCTCAGTGACCATGGCTCACGGGCCTAGCCGCTCTGCGGCATGTGGGATCTTCCCAGACCAGGGCACGAACCCGTGTCCCCTGCATCGGCAGGCGGACTCTCAACCACTGCGCCACCAGCGAAGCCCTCCATCTCCTTTCTTTTCTGTCCTGAAAATGTTGACAAATTCCCAGTTCTCTGTCTTAGGCCTTTGTCTAATCTCTTGGCTTCCTCAGTGAGTGGCAGATACTGTGGGCCACCCATTCAACAATCATTCTTTTTCTTGTTCAGGGAAGGTGACCCTTCCTCTGTGCCAGGGGATGGATCATGATTGGTCCAAGAAATCACAGTAAATAATTTATCTTTGCCTGTGATTTGTTTAAGGGTGGACACGTCTACATGGCCCTGGCTACTGGGGCACGAGCAGAAGTTTAGGTGGGAGGGATTTCACGGGACCATTTTGGGAGGACAAGCAGCCTTTCATACCTTTAAACAAGATGTGAGGATATGGTGCCTGAAGCTGCAGCATCTGTCATGTGAGCCTGGGGAGAAGACCAGTAGAATCAATCACAGAGATGCTGCCCAGGATCTTTGATATAATTAAGCCAATGACTGCATCAGTCCTGGCCTGACCCTGCTATTCTCAATTTTTAAGCTGTTGAAAGCATCTCTGACCGATGTATTGGAGATGTATTCTAACATCTCTTATGACTTCAACTACTAGCCCTCTGCTGATGCCTCCCAAATTTACATGTTTAATTGAGACCTCTTGCCTGCAGCATCACAGACATCTTCACCTGGATATCCCTCAAACCTAATGTCTAAAACAGAACTCCATCTGGGACTTCCCTGGTGGTGCAGTGGTTAAGAATCTGCCTGCTAATGCAGGGGACACCGTTTGATCCCTGGTCCGGGACGATTCCACATACTGCGGAGCAACTAAGCCCGTGCATCACAACTACTGAGCCTGTGTGCTAGAGCCTTCCAGCCACAACTACTGAAGCCTGCGCACCTAGAGCCCGTGCTCCGCAACAAGAGAAGCCACTGCAATGAGAAGCCCGCGCACCGCAACGAAGAGTAGCCCCAGCTCGCCGCAACTAGAGATAGACTGCGTGCAGCAATGAAGACCCAACGCAGCCAAAAATAAAAATTTAAAAATACATTTTAAAAAACTGGAAAAAATCAAGAATTCAAAATATAACCATATTGGGCTTCCCTGGTGGCGCAGTGGTTGAGAGTCTGCCTGCCGATGCAGGGGACACGGGTTCGTGCCCTGGTCCGGGAGGATCCCACATGCCGCGGAGCGGCTGGGCCGGTGAGCCATGGCCGATGGGCCTGCGCGTCCGGAGCCTGTGCTCTGCAATGGGAGAGGCCACAATAGTGAGAGGCCCACGTACCGCAAAAAAACAAAACAAACAAACAAAAATAACCATATTAAAAAATAAATAAATAAAACAAAACTCCATCTACATATCCTCTTATTCTCAGAGCAAGTCAGTTTGTCTTCTAGCATCCTGTAGTACTTTATTCATACCTCTGCTAGAGCACTTGTCACATGGGTTTATTTGTTTTAACTATCTGTCTTCTCCTCTAGAATTTAAACTCCCAGGGGGCTGGAAACTTATCTGTCTTTAAATCCCTAGTATCAAATAGGAGCTCATTAGATTTTTGTTGAACAAATTAATTGGTGAATATTCAGAATATTCAGATGTGTTCAGCTGCAAGTAATACAGTACCTAGAGAATTGTAGCTTAATTGTAAAGGCATTTAAAACAAAACATGGAGTCTGGAGGTAAGTGGTCTGAGAATTAATTAAGCAGCCCAGCAAGGTCAGGGCACTGAGTCAGAATCTCTGAGATTCTCTTGGCTCAGGATCTCTGAGAATCTCTGACATTCTTCATGGTTGCAAGATAGCTGCCACAGCTCCAAGATCACATCCTCACACAATAGGCTTCCAAACAGGAAACAAGGATGGGAAGTCTTGGTGGCAGCCTAAGGGCTTCCACTTTACGTACTAATCTCTTTGCGGGGGAGGAAGATCCTCTTATCATTAGTAGCTAGAACTGTTAGATGCTCCCTTGGACCAATTGCTGGCAAAGGCAATAGCAATGACCAGGAATGGCTTAGACTAATCCTGAGTCATCTTTGGTGCTGGGCACATTGCTGTGTTCTTTTTTTTTTTAATAAGGGATTTTATTTTCCTTTGGCTGCATTGGGTCTTCGTTGTTGCGTGTGAGCTTTCTTTACTGTGGCGAGTGGGGGGCTGCTCTTCGTCGCGGTGTGCGGGCTTCTCACTGTGGGGGCTTCTCTTGTTGCGGAGCACGGGCTCTAGGCTCACAGGCTTAGTAATGGTGGTGCACAGGCTTAGTTGCTCCGCAGCATGTGGCATCTTCCCGGACCAGGGCTTGAACCCACATCCCCTGCGTTGGCAGGCAGATTCTTAACCACGGCGCCACCAGGGAAGACCCAAAAGCAGGGTTCTGAATCAAGGCAGAAGAGGGGTATCTACTGGATCAGCGATGCTTGCCACTGATGTGCTCTGCCCTGGTCCAAGTTCTGACAGAACCCTCACTGCTTTCTTGGGCATTTCTAACATACTTGTGGCTCTATGGTCAACTTGGTGCCCTGATGCAGGAACAATCCCTAAATGTTCCACAGTTAGTGACCCATAGCTGAGGTTGATTACGTGCAGTCTTACAACTTTGTGAACCTGTCCTCTGGCAGAACTGCTGCAGAGAATTGTGAGGGTTGTTTGTTGCACGTGGGGGTCAGCATCAAGGGGAACAAGCCAGGGCTGAAAATCCAGCTTCAGCTCTGCTTGCCCAGCCATGCACTGTGGCACAGACTTGTGTCTCCTTGGAGGCAGGAGTATCTTGTTCCAGTCCAAACAAGGGCACCCTAAAGGCTGGGGCTGCCCTGCCTTCCAGAAGGGTGTAACAATTTATCCACCTACCAGCAGCATGAGAGTGTGTGTGTGTCTCTGTACCTTCTCCCTTGCTAGGTATTATGGTTTCAGAAAATCTTTCATAGTCTCTTATCTGGGCCCCCTGACCCCAGCCGATCTCTGTGTACTTACTCCCAGTTTTATCTTCCCCCAAATCTTTTTTTTTTTAAGACTATTTATTCTTTTTTTTTTTTAAGACCATACTTCATTCAGATTTCTTTTGCTTTTTTTTTTTAATTTTATTTATTTATTTATGGCTGTGTTGGGTCTTCGTTTCTGTGCGAGGGCTTTCTCTAGTTGCAGCAAGTGGGGGCCACTCCTCATTGCGGTGCGCAGGCCTCTCATTATCGCGGCCTCTCCCGTTGCGGAGCACAGGCTCCAGACGCGCAGGCTCAGTAATTGTGGCTCACGGGGCCAGCTGCTCCGCGGCATGCGGGATCCTCCCAGACCAGGGCTCGAACCCATGTCCCCTGCATTGGCAGGCAGATTCCCAACCACTGCACCACCAGGGAACCCCCACCAAATCTTAAATGTCACTTCCTTGCTCAAGATCTTCTGTGACTGTCTCTTAGGTATAAGTTAAACCCCTTACCTGGCATTCTTGGACCCTCAATATTAGTCCCCACCCTATGCTCCTGGCCTTATTTCTCATCATGAATCTTTTGCCTAAGCCAAATATTTGCTTATACTGTCCTCCACCCTCAAATTGCTTTCTTCTTTTCTGCTCATTCTTGAAGCCATGGCTTGGTTCCCATCTCCTGCAGAAAGATTCCTTGGCTACTCTAGCCTGCCCTCTTATCACCTCTGAATTCCTTCAGTTCAGTGGTTCTCAAAATTGGCTGCACCTTGGGGTCCCCCAGGAAGCTTTAGAAAATACTAATGCCTGAGTCCACCCACGGGCATTCTGATTTAATCAGTCTGGCTGCCAGACTGGGCACTGGGGTTTTTAGACGCTGCAGGTGATTTGAGTGTGCAGCCAAATTCCAGAACCACCTATTGAAATCATTTGGCCTTATTGTCTTCCATATGGGAGAGCTCCCTGGGGGAGCTTTAAAAGTCAGATTCCCAGACTGCACCCCTGGAGGTTCTGACATCTGTATTTTTTTTTAAAAGCTCCCCAGGTGATTCTGATGTGCAACATGATTGAGGACCACTGTAGTACACTCACGTTTTTTCACACTTCCCACAGGGCCACGCACAGAGGCGGTGCTTTATAACATCTGATTGTTTATACATTGACTAAGGAGAAATAAAACGACCTAAGTATGTAAAAGAGATTTGACAACTGTAATGTTCTGTGCAAGTGTAAGCGTTTATTATTAAGAGGTTATCGGGAATTCCTTGGAGGTCCAGTGGTTAGGACTCGGTGCTTTCACTGCAGTGGACCGGGCTTTGATCTCTGGTCGGGGAACTAAGATCCTGCAAGTTGGGCAGCGTGGCCAAAGAGAAAGACAGTTGTTATGACTATTTTAAAGTTCCAGGCTTGCCTTTGCAGTCTTTGGGGTAGGGCTATGTTTGGTTCCAGTGAGTGCTTGGGATGTTTGTTGAATAGGTGCGTGAAGGTCTCTTTATGATATAGCAGTGCTGCATGGCACTCAGGCTTTCAGCCTCAGCACAGACCCTTTCCAGTGTCCCAGACTGTGGCTACGCTGAGGAGTTCTCGGTTTGGAGAATAGGTTAATAGGGCCTTGAATACCTATGTTACCAAGACTCGTGTTTCTAGTTCAGAGACAAAACCAGTAAAAAAACAAAGCAAAACAAAACTCTGCTTCTTCTCCCTCCTGTCCCTCCATGTCCCCAGGTGCAGCTGCTGATGTGGCCCCTGCCTGGAATAAAAGGAATCCTCTCTTTCATGTGAGTGGGGATTTTGCAAAGCAAGCCAAGATTGGGATGGAGATGGGGACAAGGAGGTACTCCGGAGGGGGACTGGGATGGGGTTGGGGGTTGGGATGGAGATTGGGAGGGGAGAGTGGAAAATGGCACTGAAGCGAGTCCCAGGTATGATACAACCCCCACTTACTCTTATTTTTTCCTCTTCCCTCTTGCTAATTATAGAAGCAATACATATTCAGTATGGACAACCTGAAAACCATGAAAATAGCCTATTAGAAATCTATAGGGCTTCCCTGATGGTGCAGTGGTTGAGAGTCTGCCTGCCGATGCAGGGGACGCGGGTTCGTGCCCCGGTCCGGGAAGATCCCACATGCCGCGGAGTGGCTGGGCCCGTGAGCCATGGCCGCTGAGCCTGCGCGTCCGGAGCCTGTGCTCCGCAACGGGAGAGGCCACAACAGTGAGAGGCCCGCGTACCGTAAAAAAAAAAAAGAAATCTATAGAAACATCTGACCACCCATAATCCCACTACCTAGAGAGAACCATTGTTGTTTGCATTTATTTCAGTCTTATACGTATGCATAACAAAAATGGTAGCTTGATTTTCTATTTTCATTTAGCAATACGCCATAAACATTTGTAAATATTCTCCTATAGCAGAGGTTGGCAAGCTTTTTCTATGAAGGTCCAGATGGTAAATATTTCAGTCTTTGCAGGTCATAAGGTCTGTTGGAGTTACTACTGTCATATAGCATGAAAGCAATTGTTGAGGACACGTAGACAATTAGCATGGCTGTGTTCCAATAAAACTTTATTTATGAAAGCAAGAGGCAGGTCAATTTGGCACGTGGGTGTGGTTTTCCGACTCCCATTCTATAGCATTAGTATTTTTTTTTTTAAATAAATTTGTAAGGCATTAAAAAAATATGTTTATTTATTTATTTAGGCTGCGCCAGGTCTTAGTTGCTGAATGCGGGATCTTTTAGTTGCAGCACGTGGGATTCTAGTCCCATGGATGGGACGCGGGCCCCCTGCACTGGGAGCTCGGAGTCCTGACCACTGGACCACCATGGAAACCCCTGTAGCATTATTTTTTAAGAGCTTACTAGTATCCCACTGTATGTCTACAATTTTTATTCTCTTACCCTTGAACATTAAATCATTTCCATTTTAAAATATTACAGATATCACTGCAAGTAATATCTGTGAACCCTGGATTTTTCTTTTTTTCAATTTATTTAGTTTTTGGCTGCATCAGGTCTTGGTTGCAGCGCACGGGCTTTCTCTAGTTGCGGTGAGCAGGGGCTACTCTTCATTGCGGTGCGTGGGCTTTTCATTGTGATGGCTTCTCTTTAGGCGCGTGGGCTTCAGTAGTTGTGGCATGCGGGCTCAGTAGTTGTGGCTCACGGGCTCTAGAGCACAGGCTCAGTAGCTGTGGTGCACGGGCTTAGTTGCTCCACGGCATGTGGGATCTTCCCGGACCAGGGCTTGAACCCGTGTCCCCTGCATTGGCAGGTGGATTCTTAACCACTGCGCCACCAGGGAAGTCCAGGGAGAACTATTTTGGAACTTAATGTGAAAACATCTTTGTGATTTTGCCTAAGTAAACAAACCCGACTCCTTGTTTTGAGTCCCAGGGCTGGTGGTCCACCCCTGAGGTGATGTCCTGTTTTGTGACACGGGACGTGGTGCCTTTGTGTGGCTTCCAGGCTTTGCTGACTCTTTAGGAGTTTGATTTGGGAATGGGAAAATGACGGCGACTGCCATCATCAATTCCCAAGAAACGTTGCTGGTGAACAATTTGCATCTAAGAGGCAGTTTGGGAGTTTGGTGAATAGCCCATGATTGCAGATAAACACCACCTGCCACGCTGTCCACCACGGCCCCCCGTCTGCTTGGAGCGGAGGGTTTTCTCTTGGGCAGAAGAGCTGTTCTTTTCCTTCACTCTCCAGTGCTTTTACGCTAATGCTTTGGAGCTAGCCAGGCAAACTGGATTTACAGGAAGTCTAGCTGGTTCCTCTGGGAAGAAGGAAGAGCTGCTTCCTATTGAGGTTCATCTACATTTTGATTAAATTGGAAAAGTAGCTGCAGAGGCCCTTTCCCAGTCCTCAAAGGTCCCCTTTGTATGGTCTGTGGACAGCATGCTTGTTGGAATGCAGATTCTACGGCCCCACACCAGGCCCAAGGTCAGCCAGGAGTCTGAGTTTTTAACAAGCACCCTTGGGATCTTATGGATCCCAAGGCAGTGGGTTCTAAACCTAGGTGAGCCTCATAGTTATATAGATCCTCGGGCCCCAAACCCTGAAGATTCTGATTCCACAGACCAGGGACCTGGGCATGGGAAGTAGGAAGGGTTCTCCTAAGGGATGAATGTTGGGAAGCAGCCAGGTGTGCGAATTTTGTGGGTTTTTTTGATCATGCTGTGTAGGCAGTGGGATCTTTTTTTTTTTTTGCGGTACGCGGGCCTCTCACTGTTGTGGCCTCTCCCGTTGCGGAGCACAGGCTCCGGACGCGCAGGCTCAGCGGCCATGGCTCACGGGCCTAGCTGCTCCGCGGCATGTGGGATCCTCCCAGACCGGGGCACGAACCCGCATCCCCTGAATCGGCAGGCAGACTCTCAACCACTGTGCCACCAGGGAAGCCCAGTAGTTTTAATTTTAGTCATTCTAATAGGTGTGTAGTGATATCTCATTATAATTTAAATTTGCATTTCCCTAATGACTAATGATACTGAACAGCTTTTCATGTGCTTATTTGGCATCCTTATATCCTCTTTGGTGAAGCTTTGTTCATATCGTTTACTCATTGTTTAATTGAGTTGCCTATTTTCTTTTTTTCAGTTATAAGAGTTTATATTATATTCTGAATACAAATCCTGTGTTGGGTATGTGATATGTAAATATTTTCTCCTGGTCTGTAGCTGAGACAGTACTTTTTTTTCTTTTTAGATGATGTTTTTATTTTTTAAAAAATATTTATTTATTTGTTCATTTATTTATTTTGGCTGTGCTGGGTCTTAGTTGCGGCATGCGGAGTTTTTAGTTGCAGCATGTGGACTTTTAGTTGCAGCATGCATGCAGGATCTAGTTCCCCCACCAGGGATCGAACCCAGGACCCCTGCATGGAGAGTGTGGAATCTTACCCACTGGACCACTAGAGAAGTCCCAGTACTTTTTTTTTTTTTAGATAGTATAACTGTTATTTTATTTTATTTTATTTGGCTGCATTACATGGCATGTGGGATGTGGTATCTTAGTTCCCTAACCAGGGATCGAACCCGTGCCCCCTGCAGTGAGTGTGGATTCTTAACCATTGAACCGCCAGGGAAGTCCTGAGACACAGTACTTTTTGTACATGTGTCTGACTAGAGAAAGGAATGGAACTGATATTTATTGAGTACCTACTGTGTGCTAGACATCATACTGGGTTCCTGGAGGCACCGGGGTATGAGTGAGCCAGAGTCCCAGAGGTGGGAGTGGAGAGGTGAACTTTGAACCACAAGCAAAGTCTGAGCCACTTGAGGGCACAGAGTGAGGCAGGAGAAGGAAATGGTAGCACCGAATGGTTAAAAGTGAGGGCTCTGAAGTCAGACTCTGGTTCTAGCTGCACCATTTGTCACCTGCGTAACCTTGGGCAGGTTACTAAACTTCTTCGTACCTCGGTTTCTTTATTTGAAAAATTGGGGCAGCAATAGTGTCTACTTCAAAGGGTTGGGGGGAACTAAATGATATGTTGCAGGTGGCACATGGTACACTCTCCATCAAGGTTATTGTTATTTCTTTTTGTAGCAGCATTGTTCTGCGGCAATCAGTGAAAGCTCCCTTGAGGAGGTGTCCTTTGAGCTGAGCCTCAAGGATGGGAAGGATTTCCGGAAGCTGAGATCGGGGCGGTAAGGAGGTAGAAGCCACTCTGGAGCCACAGACTGTCTCAAAGCTTATATTTCTTCCCTCTTCCTCGTTCCATCCCTCCCTCTTCAGTCTGTAATCTCTTCTCCTGCCGGGTCTCTTTCTTTCCTTTCCCGACATCCTCCTTTTTCCTTCTCACCCACTGGAGTCCTCCCTCTGGTGTCCTTGGTCTCCCAAGCTCGCTGACTGCTGGGTTATGAGGTGCTTCTCTGGGGCTGCAAGGCCACCTGTGGCTCCTCGATGGGGACTCGGTGCCTGGTTCCAAAAGGAGGCCGGATGCAGTATGGAGGATTCTTCCCCTGCAGCCAGTGCCTCTGCTCAGGGAGAGATGGATTTAGTGCTGGGTCACTTTCCGTACAAATTATTGAGCAGTTTTCTGTGTGGACATCAGGCCTATGTTGGGACAACAGCTGTACCAGCTCGAGCTTGTTCAGTGAATAATTTACTGCTGGGGAATGGGAGTTAAATGAGCCAGGAGGCATATTTTGTGTGAACTTTGGGACACCTCCGACAGCCATTTGTGTAATTTGTCCGGGAAGATCCTAAGGCTGTCTGAATTCTAACGTTTTGTCTTCCACACTGACCCTTGGATCCCTTTTATTAACATGGTTGGCTTTGATTTATATTTATTTTATTGTTTTGGTTTCTCTTCTAAGCTCATGACTGGAGTAGTGGTGAGTGTGGAAAATGGCTGTGTGTGAGGAATTATGTTCCCGGGTGTCCCTATTCAAAGGAACCACCCAGCAGTCGTGTGGGTTTTCTCTGCTTTGTGTTTAGAAGGAACCCATACTTGACTTATACCTCTGCTGCTACCATTTTTGGAATTCCTAATAATTTATGGACAAGGAGACATCATTTTGTACTGGGCCCTGAAAATTATGTATCTGGCCCTGTGTGTGTGCCATGGTTCTTGATGCTGAACTTGAGTGACCCTCCAAGGTCATTCTGTCTCTTCTCCTGCCTCCTGGACCATCCTGAAATCCTGACTGTCGAAGACCTTCAAGGAGGCTATGGCAACTCTTTCTAAGAATCTTACAGCCCTACCAGCAAAGATATCTTAAAACACACACAGAGATAAAGAAGTTGTTTTAAAATAAGTAATATATGGCTTCCCTGGTGGCGCAGTGGTTTAGAATCTGCCTGCCAATGCAGGGGACACGGGTTCGAGCCCTGGTCCAGGAAGATCCCACATGCCACGGAGCAACTGGGCCCGTGAGCCACAACTACTGAGCCTGCGCGTCCGGAGCCTGTGCTCCGCAACAAGAGAGGCCGCGACAGTGAGAGGCCCGCGCACCACGTTGAAGAATGGCCCCCGCTCGCCGCAACTAGAGAAAGCCCTCACACAGAAATGAAGACCCAACACAGCCAAAAATAAATAATAAATAAATTTATAAAAAAATAAAATAAAATAAAATAATATATGGATTTATATCAAAATTCAAAAGGTATAGAGGGGCTACTGTTGTTTTCCCCTAGTTTTCTTGTTCTCCTTCTGCAGAAGCATGAGTTACCCATCTCTGGCCACCTTCCCAAGAGAGTCTATGAACATATATGCACATATCTCCATATTTCTTTTTCTTTACCAGATGGTGGGATAACTTATACACTGTTTTGAACCTTCTTCTTTTCACC
Organism: Mesoplodon mirus; assembly: GCF_964341445.2. Lineage (NCBI taxonomy): Eukaryota > Metazoa > Chordata > Mammalia > Artiodactyla > Ziphiidae > Mesoplodon > Mesoplodon mirus. The sequence continues at coordinate 6,599,362 of NC_138994.1, forward strand.
TAACTCTGCATCTTGGAAATAATTCCAAATCACCATATAGATTTGCCTTATTATTTTTTGGATGATGATTTCCCATTGTTTGGATTTTCTATAATTTACTTAACAAGTCCCCTATTGATGGACACTTAGGTTGTTTCTGAACTTTTGCTCCTATAAACAATGTTCTCAGAATAGGTTTGCCAGAGTTAGCATATTGAAATACAGGCTTTCCAGTTAAATTTCTTAAAAAAAAATTTTTTTTTAAAAATATTTTTGGCCATGCTGCGCAGCATGTGGGATCTTAGTTCCCCGACCAGGGATTGAACCCACGCCTCTCACAGTGGAAGGGCAGAGTCTTAACCACTGGACAACCAGGGAAGTCCCTCCAGTTAAATTTCAATTTCAGATGAACAGTGAATAATTTTTTAGTGTAAGGATATCCTATACTTCTATCCCAAGAGGGCAGGACATTTGGGACATAGTTTTTTTGGTTTTTTAGTTTATTTTTTTATCGAAGTATAGTTGATTTACAATGTTGTATTAATTTCTTTTTTTAATTTTAATTTTATTTTTTGGCTGCGTTTTGTCTTTGTTGCTTCGCGGGCTTTTTCTAGTTGTGGCGAGCGGGGGCTACTCTTCGTTTCAGCGTGCGGGCTTCTCATTGTGGTGGCTTCTCTTGTTGCAGAGCACGGGCTCTAGGCACGCAGGCTTCAGTAGTTGTGGCACAAGGGCTTAGTTGCTCCCCGGCATGTGGGATCTTCCCAGACCAGGGATCGAACCTGTGTCCTCTGCATTGACAGACGATTCTTAACCACTGCGCCACCAAGGAAGTCCTACAATGTTGTATTAATTTCTGCTGTACAGCAAAGTGACTCAGTTATACAAATGTATACATTCTTTTTTATATTCTTTTCCATTATAGTTTATCCCAGGATATGGATATAGTTCCCTGTGTTATCTACTAACCCCAAACTCCCAGTCCATTCCTCCCCAGGAACATCGTTATACTAAAAAATATTTCAGTGTTTATCTGAAATTCAAATGTATCTGGGTAGCCTATATTTTATTTGGCAACCCTATCCTAGAACAATGCCTAGCATATAGTAGAGGCTCGGTAAAGATTTATTGGGTGAATGGATAAACGTTTCCTCTCTGGAATGAAAGCTCATGAGGGCAGCTATTTTGGCATGTTTCCTGCTATATCTGCAATGTTTAATATTTATTTGCTCAACACATGGACAAGTGCTACAGTGAATGTCCTTGTGAATGCTTCATTTGGCCCATGAGAGAATATATTTGTAGGGTAAATTCATTCGTTTAAAAGTCTGATTCTGCCAAATTGCCCTCTACAGGCCTCTGATACCTCTTGGCTGACTTGTCTAATTGTATTCCTGCTCATCTCCTAAAGTCATTTAACCTTTGGGGAACTTCCCCCTTGAGGCTGCCTTAAATGGGGGTCAGAAAGGAATTAAAAGTGCTACCCCATTATCCCATCCCTTTATGCCTCCTCCATCAATTCATGCCAAGAAATGAGGAATTTTAGATGCAAATGGCAGGAGATAACATCTGGCTCCTCAGGGCCCCCCTGGCTGTCTTGTCCCCGGAAGCACTGGGGGAGCTCATGGGCCCTGCCAGCTCCCGGTGATGGATAGGTCTTGCTGGTTGGGCTGTCCCAGAGGTGCTTTCAGGTTCATGGTCTGTCTACCTGCCTCCCAATCTTCCAATCTGTCACTGACACAGGACAATTTAATCATTGTAACGAGGCTGTCACAGTGCACACGCTGCCACCCCTGGCGGGAATGCCTGTTACACTTCCTCCCCCACCAGCCTGAGCACATGTGGTCTCTGTTTGCCAACCACCAAGATCTGGGAGGATCTGAGGTTCCATGCAGCAGAGGGACAGAGTGAACTAGGAACGGACTTTTTTTTTTTTTTAAATAAATTTATTTATTTATTTGTTTGTTTGTTTGTTTATTGGCTGCGTTGGGTCTTTGTTGCTGCACGCGGGCTTTCTCTAGTTGCGGCGAGCACGGGCTTCTCATTGCGGTGGCTTCTCTTATTGTGGAGCACGGGCTCTAGGCGCGTGGGCTTCAGTAGTTGTGGCACGCGGGCTCTAGAGCGCAGGCTCAGTAGTTGTGGTGCATGGGCTTAGTTGCTCCGTGGCATGTGGGATCTTCCCAGGCCAGGGCTCGAACTCATGTCCCCTGCATTGGTAGGAGGATTCTTAAGCACTGCGCCACCAGGGAAGTCCCAGGAATGGTCTTTTGAACTAGGAATCTGGGTGCTTGGATCTGGGTCTTTATTTCACCACTTCCTGTATATTGGCAGGGTGACCTTAGACAAGTTTCTTAACCTCTCTGAGCACCAGTTTCCTCTGCAGCAAAAAAGGGGCTAATAACTGCTACCTACTACCTCAAGGGTTTGTCATGAAATTCAAATCAATAATTTATGGGGGAAGGGGTGTGGAAATTGTGAAGTGTTCTATAAATATAAACTATTTTGAGGTTGAGAGTGTGGACAAGCAGACGGTCTTGAGTGGTTTCTGAGTTATTATTATTATTATCTTTTTATCAGCGTGGCTTCAAAAAATCTGTCCAGGAGGGCTTAAAGGACAACCACGTGGAAGGTGGGAGTGGGGACTTGCCCTTTAGAAAAAATTGGAAAGAGTCAATATCAATCGACAGTCCGCATCAAAGCCAGGGATCAGGGCTGGCTGGTTACAGAAACGGGCGAAGCCTCTCTAAGCCGCCCCTTGGTGACCCCAACTGTCTCCTCCCAGGGCTGGGAACTGGGGTGTCTGCTCCCTTGGCTTCCTGGGTTTTTCTACCTAGAAGACTCTTTCCAAGATTGTTCATCAGGCAGACAATATCGACTCCACCAGCTTCTAGAAAACTGCCATTTTGGGCTTCTTCCAAGTTCCCACCTTGGCACCTCTTGATCCATGGTGGATGGGAGTTCTTGCAATTTAAGAAACAAAGCCAATTTCTCAGCTCTCCGGGGTAAGTGCAGGAGAGCCTTCCCAGAAGTGGCTGGGGAGCAGAGGAAGTGCCGAGCCCTGGGGCGAGGGAGGTTGGATCATTCTTACACCACAATGGGTGTCAGGACTATTGAAGTGAAGGTCCTGATCCACCCTGTCCCTGCTGCCAGCTCTTGGTTTGTGGCTCTGAACTCCTCTTTTTCCTCTGAAGTAAAAAGAAAGGTGGCAAATCACAGTGTGTGTGTGTGTGTGGGGGGGGGGGTGTGGCGTGGAGAGAGTTGCAAAAGGCATTACTGACCTGGCCCCTTACCTCGAGGACCAGTGAGCTTTGTTCTGGTGTGAAATGCCAGTGAGCTGCAAATGAAGAATAACTTCCAACATCTACTTCCAGTGTAAATTACCTCCAAAACAATCGTGTTACACCTTTGCAGAGAAGCTGCCCTTGTAGAGGTGGCTTTCTTTGCCAATTGTTGGGTCTGACAGCTTCACACCCAGAGGTGGGAAATACACAAGAATGAAAGTGGGTTTGTCTAGGCTGCTTGGGGGTGGGGGGAATTCCCTAGGTGGAGAAAACAAATAGAACCAAGCAAAGCAGATCAAAACCCAGCTTATCTCACATTGTTCTGCACCTGGGGGCAGATAAATTCTAAGTTCCAACAAAACAGAGACGTGAGAGGTGGCTGGCTCTTGGATTCGGGGATGGTAGGGGGTAGGGTGTGGTGTGGTGTGAATCTAGTTATAACCAGTAGGGCACATTGCCCTGGGTGCCTCCACTCCCACCAGTAAAAGAGTGGAAATGCAGGTAGCAGAGGAAGTCTCCAAAGTTTAGAGAGGATTGATGGGCTCCTGGCCTGGAGGGTGGTGGCACACGAGTGTTTCCTCACCTGTATTTTCACTTCCCTGGGTGTTTCAGATTAGAAAGCTGGACATGTCCCTTTCAGGGTTCTGTCCCAGGCACAGGAAAAATGGGCCAGTGGAAGAAGCAAGTGAAAACCTTCCCATCTCTTATCTCCATTCCCAGACCCAGTGTCCCAGGACTCCCGTGCCCAACTAGTGTGGAAGTTTGGGAACCTGTGGATTTTTCCACAGAGTGTCAGTTCCCTCCTGCTTTGCTTTTAGCTCCACTGGCCTCCTTTCTGTTCCTGGAAGCCACTTTTCTGTCTCAGGGCCTATGCATCTGCTTTTCTCCCTGCCACGTTCTTGGAGAGACTTCCCCTTCAGCTCAAAAGTCTCATCCTCAAGGAGGCTTCTCCAATACCTCTGGGAGCTGGAACATAAGGTCCAGTGGGCAGGGAGCCCTCAGTCAGGTTGTGCTCATTGATTTATCTCCAGCACCCAGCACAGTGCCTGGCCTGTCGTAGATGCTCATGTATTTTGTTTAAGGGAACATTGAATGAATTATTCACCCTGCTTTATATTTCCCATAGCCCTATTGCTATCAAACATCATCCTGTTTCCTCATTTGTCTGTTTACTTGTTTGTTGTCTGTCTCTCTGGCTAGATTAGAACCTCTGGGAGGGCAGGGACATTTCTGTCTTGTTTTCCAACGTCTATCATCAATGCCTGAATGACTGCCTGACACATAAAGGGTTCTAGATAAGCATTTGTTTAATGAATCCACAGGGGATCATGTTTTTCACAGACAAATGTGTCTGAATTAAAGACAACACCCTCCTTAGAAAAAAGGAGGAAAATTCTGAAGCACAGACAGACTGGGGTTGTATTAAGACTGTTTCCACCATTCCAGAATCATTTCCTGTACTGAAGTGTGGATTGTACGGTTCCCTTGACTAACATCAAAAAAATTTAGCTTATATATCTATTGATCACCTACTGTGTGCCAGGCAGTATGCTAGGAATGTTCACATATGTTGTGCCTCAATAGAGAAATTCTGTCCAATAGATTAATATCACTTAAAATTTTGCTTCTTTTTAAGAAGTACAGAAACAGGGACTTCCCTGGCGGTCCAGTGGTTAAGACTCTGTGCTCCCAGTGCAGGGGACATGGGTTAGCTCCCTGGTCAGGGAATTAAGATCCCGCATGCAGCAGGAGAAACAAACAAAATAAACATCCATTTTATTGAGGGTTCTGGTTTATTGGTTCTTTATTGTTTGCTAGGCATCCAATGCCCTGGAAGATCACCTCCCAATCTATTGATACCTTCCCAAGTATCTGTCCCACTGCTTCCCTTAAGGTAGGCCAAGACCCAGCAAATTCAAAGTGCTCACAATTCTTGCTCTTTCCATCCTGTCTCCTGCATTTGCCTGTTCTGTTCCTGTCCCTGGGTTATTCCATTTCTCATCTCCATGGGTCTAAGTTTTCTTACTTATCATTCAATGTCCACCTCTTCCAGGAAGCCTTCCCTTATACCACCTTGGATTTATGGTAGGGCATGCCTTATCTTTCCCCCCTCAGTGGTGCCCAGCATGGAGTTATGTTAATGAGGTGACTTTTGGATGGCACCTAAGGATGGGGGCTGGTTGCCAAAAAGATCAACTAGGTGATCAGAGGGCTGGAACTTTCAGTCTCTCCCACCCCAACCTCTGGAGACACAGCCCGTGCTCCACAACAAGAGAAGCCACTGCGATGAAAAGCCTGCACACCACAGCGAAGAGTAGCCCCCGCTCGCCACAATTAGAGAAAGCTTGTGTGCAGTAACGAAGACCCAAAGCAGCCAAAAATAAATAAATTTTAAAAAGACGGCTGTGCAAATTTGACAGATAATCACTAACAAAACAATGGTTAAAAAAAAAAAGGGGTAGGGCAGACTTTCCTGGCAGTCCAGTGGTTAAGACTCTACGCTTCCAGTGCAGGGGGCGTGGGTTCGATCCCTGGTGGGGGAAATAAGATCCCACATGCTGTGCTGTGTAGCCAAAAAAAAAAAAAAAAAAATAATAATAATAATAAATAAAATTAAATGCCTTAAAAAAAAGCAAAATGGTAAAAAAAAAAAAAAGAGTAGGGCAATGCAAATAGAGATGATCATCCTAAGTGAAGTAAGTCAGAAAGAGAAAGACAAATACCATACTATATCGCTTACATGTGAAATCTAAGATATGGCACAAATGAGCCTATCTGCAAAACATGAAGAGACTCACTCAGAGACATAGACAACAGACTTATGGCTGCCAAGCGGGAGAGGGGTGGTGGAGGGAAGCACTGGGAGTGTGGGATTAGCAGATGTAAACTATTATATGTAGGATTGAGAAGCGACAAGGTCCTACTGTAGAGCACAGAGAACTATATGCAGAACCCTATGATAAACATAATGGAAAAGAATTTTTTCTTTTTTTAACAGAGAGGTCTTTTTATTTATTTCTTTATTTTTGGCTGTGTTGGGTCTTCGTTGCCGTGCACGGGCTTTCTCTAGTTGCGGCGAGCGGGGCTACTCTTCGCTGCAATGCGTGGGCTTCTCATTGCGGTGGCTTGTCTTTGTTGCGGAGCACAGGCTCTAGGCGCGCGGACTTCAGCAGTTGCAGCACTCGGGCTCAGTAGTTGTGGCTCGCGGGCTCTAGAGCACAGGCTCAGTAATTGTGGTGCATGGGCTTAGTTGCTCCGCGGTATGTGGGATCTTCCCGGACCAGGACTCGAACCCACGTGCCCTGCAATGGCAGGCGGATTCTTAACCACTGCGCCACCAGGGAAGTCCGGAAAAGAATATTTAAAAAAAAGAATGTGTGTATGTGTATGACTGAGTCACTTTGCTGTACGGCAGAGGTTGCCACAACATTGTAAATCAACTCTACTTCAGTAAAAAAAAGTAAAACAAAACAAACAAAAAAAAGGAGTAGGGTGTTTGTTTTTGTTATTTTCTTGTTACCATATGCTTTAAAAAAATAAATCCTGATTTAATGGATGTGCAAAGTGTGATCTAGTCAATCAGGTTGAATGGAAGGATAGCTGTCTGCATGCATTCTGTTTTTTAAAAATTTTGATAAAATGTACATAACAAAATTTTCCAGTTCAGTAGCGTTAAGTACATTCACATTGTTGTGCAACAATCACCTCCATCTATCCGCAGAACTCTTTTCATCTTTCAAAATTGAAACTCTGTATCCTTTAAACAACAACTCCCCATTTTTCACCTCCCACCTTTCTTTTGATGGTATGTGTTAGGATGGTCAGAAGACGCATTAAAAATATGAATTTTTCTCCCTTAACTGACTCAGCTTTCTGCTCGTCACTGTTTCTCAGAAGAAATGATTATACAACCACATGAATCATCTGCCTCTAATGGGATCAAAGGATTAAACATTCCCTCTCTACAGCTGTGGGCAGGGAAGGGGCCTTGGAGTCACAATTCCCTGAGGCCTATTAAGTTCAACTGGGAAGCTCACTGGGTAATTAATAGTCCAGATAATAGTCAAATGGGACAGATGCTGGGCTGACATTATTTTGAAGAATGATTAGGGAATGGAATTTTTTTTAAAAAGTTAAAAAAAAATTTAAACATAATAGATGCTCAATTATGAAAATTTTAAGCTTCATGGAAGGGTATAAAGAGAACATTAATTGTTCCTCCTTAGTTCTCTCTCCTGTTTCTTGTGCTGCTTTCTGGATTAAATATGTAGAAGAGCATATGTTTTCAAGTATGTTTATATCCATCTGTATCATCTATTAATTTTTTTCTGGTTCTAAAAATATGTCTATTGTATCATCTATTCTTTAAAAAAGACCAATGGAATATTATTGTTCTTACAGCTCTGCCACTTCACGACTGCCCTGTCTTCCCAGGATGGATGTACCATGATTCATTTTGTCATTTCCCTGGCGATGGGCATGAGGGTTGTTTGTAGTGTTTCACTAAGCAGTGTGGCAATGAACAGTCTCATGCATTTAGTCATATAGTTTGCATACTTACGTGCACATGTCTATAGGATAAATTCCTGGAAACAAGATGTAAAAATTGGATGGATATTGCCAACTACTGAAAGCTAAAAATTTAGGACAACTGTTGACCTCTTGAGAAGCTTGGTTAGGCCCTCGTGACTCTATAAGCTGGAGAGATGCCCACCCAGTAAGTCAGTTAGGACCATCCAACTGAGGAAGATGCTGTGTGGTTGTAGCACCTGCATAATTTCAGGCGGGGTACTCCTAGCACTGAAAAGTTTCATCCTCATTATAAGTGGTCAATTTAGCTTTCTGATTTCTAAGTCAGTCTCTTGATGACTTTGGTGAATATCAATAAATTCTCTGGAGATTGCTCACCGATCTAAGGGGACCAATGCAATTTACAATTTATTTTCTTCCCTTGAGGTTTGAGATGATCGACCAAAGGGTAGCTGCACTGCTGAAGCATTTAGCCCCTACTGCTCAGTTGCTCTGCTGGATTGCTGGCTTGAATGACCAAAATGCCCAGAGCTACTCTAAGACCTGGGGTAGGTCTGAGTTCTCATTTTCCCGAAAGCCCGCGGGGATCCCAGGTTGATCTTGGCTGACCTGGAAGAATCTTCCCTAAGAAACATTTATCTTCCCATGGGAATTATTCTATTTATTTCCTCAAGATTGGTCTGATTGGAATCTAGCCAGGATCTCTGATCATCTAAGGCAGATCTGAGTTAGAGATTCTCACCCAACTGATTCTGCCTGGTGGAGGAACTGAAGCATCTGGGGAGTCTGTGACAGATGTCTCCCAGCGGGTGCAGGAAGAGCTTTGGCAACTTCAGCTGGAGGATAGTCCCCAAGTGACGGCAACGCCTCTTCCCCAATTTACATTTTGATCTAATTTCTGCATGTGATTTCTGAACTGATAGTCTTCTGGTGACAGGGAACAAAGCAATGACAGGCCTCAATCATCTTTCATGTGCTCAGCAGGAGAAATCATGTTTTCTGCTGGTAGGATTGTCTACTAACAGAAGGGCAGGATTTTCACCTCCACAGGACTTAGGCAATGGAATGTCCTCCTGCCTCCTTGAATTAGCTTCACGTGCCATTGAAAATAGCAAAAAGGGGGCTTCCCTGGTGGTGCAGTGGTTGAGAGTCTGCCTGCTGATGCAGGAGACACGGGTTCGTGCCCCGGTCCGGGAGGATCCCACACGCCTTGGAGCGGCTGGGCCCGTGAGCCATGGCCGCTGAGCCTGCGCATCCGGAGCAGCAAAAAGGGATTGGGGCTGTGTGTATGATCCATAAATCATTCGCTAGCTCCTGCGGTAATATTTTTTTTTCTTGAGCAATTTTTTTTTTTTTTTTTGTGCTCAAGGCACAGATTTCTGAAACAGATTGCTTGAGTAGCAAAACCTTTCAATGCAAGATCTAATTGTTTCTAGGGCCAGTAAGCACTGCCTTAAGGACTTTCTTCAGGGCTGGCAGGCCTGAAAAGTGCCTCTCTCATGCAGTGGGGATCTAAGGTCTCTGAACTTGCAATACATAAGTTCATGATGGGGTTAGAAATGTTCACAGTTGCAGATGTAGCTTCATGTAGTGTAGTGCAGAGCAAGACAGCCCAAGTTTAAGTGATTCCTCTGCCCGGGAAGAGTCACTTCATGCCTCTGAACCACATGTGTTCATTCCTCAAATGTTCACTGAGCATCAGTAGCACATGGACTCAATGAATGAATTTATTGAGCACCCACTATGCCCCTGGCACCGTGGTAGGTGTCTTTTCTCATTTTTCCTCTCTAAAATGTAGGTAATACAGCACCTGCTCTCTATTCCTCCAGGGTTACTGTTGGACTCAAAACAAGATAATGTGTGGGAAAATACTTTGGAAGCAGCAAACCATGTAACCATGTAGAGGCCTGTTACCTTTGCCTTTATTTCAGATTTTCCACTTCCCCTGTTTTCCCTTCCTATCCTTCCAAGTCTGTACGAGTTTACCTGGGTGTGGCTTCACGGGGCTGATTATTCACCATGCCACCCAAGTCCAGTGCAGACACATAGCTGGGAGTGTAGCATTTCCTTCCGAACCCATGCCCTTAGGCACACGTGTCATCTTGAAATCTACATCAGTGCGAACACCAGCTTCCCACACCCTGTGGGAGATGGAGTTTGAATATGTGTGTGAATCACGTAAAGTTGAAGAGTTGGGTTCCGTGCCTTTGTGCTGTGCTGTTCGTTCCCACGTTGTCAGAGACAAGATCCGAGTGATCAGGTGAACTTGATCTGCAGCAAAAATGGCATGGGCTTGCCGCAACTACAGAAAGCCCACGTACAGCAACGAAGACTTAACGCAGCCAAAAATAAATAAATAAAATAAATAAATTTATTTTAAAAAGTGGTAAATGAAACTGTGTGAATAATAAAAGATGCAAACCAATCTAAAGAGTATTATTACAGAACTGACAAAAAGACAAAAAACACTAGTGTAGGCATAAAAGAACATAATTGAATGTGAAATTTTTGTTTTACATAAACCAGGTTAAAACTAATAAAGGGAAAGGTAAAATGTAGAAAATTAAATGAATAGCTTTTTAAAATAAGTCAAAAATTCAAAACTATATTAAACAAATACATTAATTATATATATCATTATATATATACAACTTTTAATATACAAGAGTGTGTGCAAGTAATGTCTGCCTTTTATATTTATACCCAAAGCTGAATGATACCCAAAGATCATGTTCCCATGTGCCATGGAGGAAGAAAGGTCTCCTTTGAGCTGGGATAATAACTTGAGCATCAGATGGCTTTTTGATCACAAACCCAGTTGAAATTTACAGGTAGCTGTGAATGACTAGGCCAGGCAAATGGGGCCAATATGGTTCTTGGAAAGAACTGAAGGATATAGTTCAAGGCTTAAACCACCCCCGCTCAAATTTTCTTCTGAAAAGCAGGAGAAATTAGAGGCCCCATCACTTGAGACCTGGCCAAATTGCCTTGCTGCCTGTCTCCCCACTTCCCTGTTTCTTGCAGTTCCTACCTACTGCCTGCGGTTGTGATGATGATCATTAAAGTATCTAGCCATGTGCCTATGTAGGTACTCAAAGCATACTGATTCTCTTTTACATACGGCTCAAAAAAAAATCTTAAAAAAATCATGGGCACAGGGGCTTCCCTGGTGGCGCAGTGGTTGAGAGTCCGCCTGCCGATGCAGGGGACACGGGTTCGTGCCCCGGTCCAGGAAGATCCCACATGCCATGGAGAGGCTAGGCCCATGAGCCATGGCCGCTGAGCCTGCGCGTCCGGAGTCTGTGCTCTGCAATGGGAGAGACCACAACAGTGAGAGGCCCGCATACCGCAAAAAAAAAAAAATCATGGGCACATAAAAAGGTTGGCTATAGACATTCATTGTAAGAGCAGGTCACATGGCTCAAATATTGACCACAGTACCCTCTGATTTGTTTGAAATTGGCTGAGAGGAGCCCTCAGTGATTCTTAATCTGATTTGAGCAAGCTCAATTTGAAAAATATCTCAGTATTCTAAAGGCTTCCTGGTCCATAATGAATCAGGCAGGCAAGAGCTTGTTTGGATGAAGATTCACATTTCATCCATGAAACTATATAAAATTCTTATATTTTATCTTGTATTACACAGACACATGATATAATTATACTACGTGGTATGCCAAAAGCTCAGAATAGCAGAACACTTATTTAAATTATAGTTTAGAATTTCTCAAATCACTACCTTTTCCTAAGAAGTCCATGTCCTCATGACATTGTCAGCCCAATTTAAAAAATAAGCAGGAAATCTAGTTTATCATTTGAATGTGCAGTTTCCATCACACAGCAGAACATCTAGCCATGTGGCTTTGGGCAAACCACTTGATCTCTTCAACCTGAAAAACATTTTCATGCCTACCACGTGCAAGGCTTTGGGATGGACTTCTGTGGGATGACTCAGGCATGCCTTTGAGGAGAAGGGCATGCTGGGTAGGGACTTTCAGTAGAAGTAAGTACAGAATCTGCAATAGTTCTGGAAGTAGACGGCGTATTAAGGAGGGGGGGGACTAGCAAGTGGTTTGGTCTGGTGGAAGCATATGGAACATGTAGACGTGCAGGGGGGGCTAAGGTTGTTGGGGAGCTGTTAATTGGATAGAAGGCTCATAAGGAAGGCAGGCATCACAGATTTGGAGCCTGGATGACTTGGAGAATAGGATGCCTTTTAAGCAGCGTTAGGGAAAATGGCAGTTAGTGTTAGTTTTGGGAAACCAAAAGAATGATGCTTTTGGTTTTAAATAAACTGAGCTTAGGATCCTACTTGGTTATCCAGCTGGAGCTTCCAGTAGGTAACCGAAATAGGGGAGTACAGTTTGAGAGTTGCAGGGGCTGGAGATAGAGATCTGAGAGTCGCCAGAGTGATAGCTGAACTTGACTGGATCTGTATTCATTAGGACGTGGGTTCAACTGATATAACAGCGACACCCAAATATGGTAGTTTAAACCAGACAGAAGAGTATTTCTTTCTCATGTAATAATTCAGGAGTGGAACTTCCTTGGTGGCGCAGTGGATAAGACTCTACCCTCCCAATGCACAGGGCCCGGGTTCGATCCCTGGTCAGGGAACTAGATCCCATATGCCTGTCGCAACTAAGGAGCCGGTGAGCCACAACTAAGACCTGGAGCAACCAAATAAATAAATAAATATTTAAAAAAAAAACAACGAATTTGGGAGTGAGGAGTCTAGGGCTGGAGTGGTGTCTGTGGGAGATCAGAGCCTTAGGATCCTTCTACCCTTTTGCGCTATGAACCCTAGGGTCATGACCTTGTTCATATGGTCCAATATGACGCAACACTATCACATCTGTACTTCCAGCAGGGAAGGGGGGAAAATGGGAAAAAGACAGGACCTGAAAGTACTATAGGAACAGAATTGGGAGAGTTGCCTACTGATTAGTGCTTTCACTGCCATGGCTGGGTTCAGTCCCTGGTCCGGGAACTAAGATCCCACAAGCTGTGTGGTGCAGCCAAAAAACAAACAAACAAACTATAGGACCAGAATCCCAGACTTAGCTAGACATGTGGCTGCCCACAATAAAGGTTACATTACTCATCCGCCTTGTAGATAAGTAGCCAATAAGAGGTGAGCAAAAGACACGTGAGCAACTCCTATATCCACCCTACAACATGCTTTGAATATCACTATATCCTTGCATAATGAATCAGAGAGTGCACTGTGGTGAAAGCCAAATTAAGGATAGTCTCCTGAAGGAGGGGTTTCACGATGCTATCCACATGTCAAGGAGTATGAGAATTGAAGACATTAGGGCAGTGGCCCTCAACCAGTGTTGGTTTTGCCCCTCAGGGGACATTTGGCAATCACTGGAGACATTTTTGGTTGTCACGACAGGGGGCAGAGGATGCTATTGGCATCTAGCAGATAGAGGCCAGGGACGCTGCTAAATCACCTATAGTGCATAGGAAAACCCCACCACCAGCAAAGAATGATCTCTGCCCAAGAGGTCAGTAGCGCTGAGGTTGAGAAACCTTGCATTAGGGGATTAGGGAAGTGGTTCCCAAACTTTGCTACACATTAGAATCACCCAAGAAGCATTAAAAAATCCTGATGCCCAGGTCACACCCAGACCAGTGAACTCAGAATATCGTGGAGTGAAGCCCAGACATCAGTAGTTTAAAAAGATCCCAGATGATTCCAACGTGCAGCAAAATTTGAGAATCACTGGATTAGGAGGTAACTGGTAAACTCTCTGAGAGGGGAGTTTCAACAATGACTGGCACAGAGTGGGTTCTCAATACATATCTGTTGAATGAATCAATACATAAATGAATAACGTCATGAGGGTGGGAGGAAATGGTCAGGGGTTGAGGGGTAAGTTGGATAAGGGGGCAGGTGGGAGGAGGGGGAACAGAGAGATTTGAGTACAGTTTGCTTTTCCCAGAGCTCTGGTTGTATCAGGAAACAGATTAGGAAAGTAGGTTGAGTGAAAGCAGATAGAGAAAAGATTTTCTTTTTTAAAAAAAAATTAATTTATTTTATTTATTTTTATTTTTGGCTGTGTTGTGTCTTCATTGCTGCGCGCGGGCTTTCTCTAGTTGCGGCAAGCAGGGGCTACTCTTCATTGCGGTGCGCGGGCTTCTCATTGCGGCAGCTTCTCTTGCTGTGGAGCACGGGCTCTAGGCGTGCAGGTTTCAGTAGTTGTGGTGTGAGGGCTCAGTAGTCGTGGCTCGTGGGCTCTAGAGCACAGGCTCAGTAGTTGTGGCGTGCGGGTTTAGTTGCTCCACGGCATGTGGGATCTTCCCAGACCAGGGCTCGAACCCGTGTCCCCTGCATTGGTAGGTGGATTCTTAACCACTATGCCACCAGGGAAGCCCCAAAGATTTCCTATTTTTAGCTTGGTGGGGACTTGAACATGTTTGTAACAAGAGGGTAAGAAACAAGGAGAGAGAAAAGGTAAGGATGCAAGAGAGCAGAGAGGTTGTCAATGGAGAGGATGAGACGAAGATAGCGTGGTGGAGGCATGAGCTTTGAGGAGGAGAAGGGGTATGTTCCTAGAGACAGAAAGAAACATCAGCTGAAAGGATGGACTTATTCTGAGATGGAAGTGAGGGTGGGGATGGGAGGGAAGTCTTCTTTTTTTTCCGGGCCCTTGGTCGTGAAAGCATGGAGTCCTAAACACTGGACCGCCAGGGAATTCCTGGGAGGGTAGTCTTGAATGACCTCCATCTTCCCTGTAAGTAGGAGGTGAAGTCTTCTGAGAATGATGGTGGTGGGGGTGAGTTTGGGACTTTGGGAGAGTTGGGACATCCTGAGTCACAATGAATGGAAAACCACTGTCCAGAAGAGCCCAAGTGAGGCCCAGGTGAGGTTCAAGATTATGAATTTATACTGTGTTGAACCAATGTGACCTTGGGACTTTCTCCAGCAATACCCAGCAGTGAGGGAAGAAAGAAACAGGGTAACAGGAGCCACTTGGGGCTGGCAAGATAAGGACAGTGGAAAACCAATGGAGGGAGGGATTCCTTGACATTTGTGAACATCAAAATGGTTGAGGGAATATAAGTGAAAAAGAATGGTGATAGATTGGAAGAAAGGATAGGTGAAAGATTTAGAGACACCATGAAAATTAAGAGGAGGTCCAGTGGTAGAAAGGATACATTGGGTTAGAGAGAGGAATTTCAGGTATTGAGGTCAGGGGAGTAGAACCATTTCAAATAAAGATGGCATCTAATGAATGGATTTGATTACATTATCTCTTAAATCCCCTCTAACTCTAAAACTTCATGAGAAGTACAAGTGATTGAAACTGCATTTAAATCCAAATATGCAAGTAGCTGACAGCGTGACCCCAATCAATCCTTGTCAAACGTGAAGTCCCGTCAGGTCCAAGTCCATGGGGATAAAACAGGATGGGGATTTCTGCATGTGATCCGTAGCGAGGTTGATCAATCATTATGGGATCTCCATGTCTTGCAAAAATTTTCAGATAAGTTCTACTCACACCACTATTTGAGAGTTAGGGAAGATCAGAGTCTTTCTGGGTCATGTAAAAGCAAATATATGCAGGTATTCCCCGGCTGTCCAGTGGTTAGGACTCTGCGCTTCCACTGCAAGGGGGCACAGGTTCGATCCTAGGACTGGGAAACAAGATCCTGCAACCTGAGCAGCGCAGTCAAAAACAAACAAACAAACAAATATATGACTATGAAGAAAGAATATCTTTGCCCCACACAAACCTATGTGATAAAGGTTTATCCGCACTTCCCTCCTTCCTCTCCCTCAGCCAATTTGCAGCAAAAAAGGGTAAGATGTTGTTGTGTGGAACAAATGATTCTTTTGAAAGGTGAAACCACAGGTTGGTGTTTATGGGGGACAGACCAGGGGCACTACTGAGAGGCAAAGCGGATGCTTATTAGGATTTGTGATCATTACTGAGGCAGGCAGGGAAGCTGGGGCCCTGAACTCCGTCTCTTTCTTCTTGGACTTGAAAGCAGGAGCTGGCTTCCTAATTGCCCCATATGCTGGTTTTATTTGGTGGCTCAGCTGGGTGTAGTGAACCCTAGGAAGAGATGCATTCATTTTTAGTTACCTCACCAGATTGCTAATTTTCACTCTGGAGGCATCAATCACCATAATGACTATAATCCCAGGACGGAGAGGCAGCTATTTCGGCACCAGGGCAGCAGCTATTGCTACCACCAAAGCTCCTTTGAGGCTCAGGGCCTGGAGAGCCCGGGGAGAAGTCCCTCATGGCTTGCTCTGCCGGGCACTCTCAGATTTGGGATGGAGGGCATGCTGGGAAGTCTTCCTTCTTTTCTTGGGGGAAGAAATGGAGTTTCCGAAGGAGCAGTGTCTTTGGAGTTAGTGGCAAGTGTGCAGATTAACACAGACCTTTGGCCTGGAGCTAACTGGGCAGCTGTTTACATGCCTGACTTGCAAACAGAACGCCAGCTCCTCTTTTCTCTGCTATTTTCCTATCAACATACTTTTTGGTTTGCCTTGTTTTTTGCATCTCTCCTGAGGAAAGCCTCAAGTTACTAAAGAATGACCTCAAACAGAAACCAGAGGCTACAAAAATACCCTGCTCCCAGAAATCGAGGCTAAGTATCACTAGAGAAAAAAAAAAAGTTCAGTGTAACTTGCCACTTTGTCACCTAGACTTGTAATATTGACTTAAAAATTTTTCTTTTATTTTCTTTTTTAAAAAAGTTTTAAATCCTGCCATATGCTGATCTCCTAAGTGGCTTCCTTGCCTTTTTTTTTTTTCCCTCTTCTCTCTTTTTTTCTTTCTTTTTTTTTTTTTTTGCAGTACGCGGGCCTCTCACTGTTGTGGCCTCTCCCGTTGCGGAGCACAGGCTCTGGACGCGCAGGCTCAGCGGCCATGGCTCACAGGCCCAGCTGCTCCATGGGACGTGGGATCCTCCCGGACCGGGGCATGAACCCGTGTCCCCTGCATCGGCAGGCAGACTCTCAACCACTGCGCCACCAGGGAAGCCCTCTTCTCTCTCTTTTTTAAAAAAAATATTTATTTATTTATTTGGTTGTGCCAGGTCTTAGTTGTAGCAGGCAGGTTCCTTAGTTGTGGCATGAATGTGGGATCTAGTTCCCTGACCAGGGATCGAACCCGGGTCCCTTGCATTGGTAACATAGAGTCTTAGCCACTATGCCACAGGGAAGTCCCCCCAGAATTTCTTTTTAAAGAAAACCAACCTAAATGAAGTCTACAAAATATCCACTGCATCCCGAAGCAGGGTCACTTAAAGACGATTAACAAATAAATAAATATGTGAAAATTTCTTACCTTTTCCACAGACGATGAGGAGGTAGAGGTGGGGGAATAAATTCTCTTAACAAGTTCACATCCTAAGGGTGTCTGGGTGTCTGATTCTTTTTATTCCCCTGACATTTTAAAGACAGCCCTTAAAGTGAGAGAGAAAAGAGGAAACTTAATTGTGACAAAAAAGGAAAAGTCTGTTAAGAAGGAATTTTTTTGCCGAATAATATAAAACTTTGGAGAATTTAGAGCTCAAAGCATCCATTGTTAATGATGGCAGGTTGATGACCTAAGAGGAGGCGAAATTTTAGGTCGGGGATATTTGGGGCGAAACTGAGGCTGTGCTGGAGCATCGTAAGATAAGGCAGACAAATAAAGGATTGCAACAGGAGGAATGGCCCTCTGAAATGGCCCTGGCCCCGTCTGCCCCCTTCCCTCCCCTGAGCTGACCTCAGAGGACCAGGAGCAAGCGTGCTTTGTTTTTTGTTTTCCGATCACCTGCCCTTTTGTTTAGGCAGCAGACAGACCAGACTAATAAACACAGCTCTGCCCCCAGTCACGCATATGGTATTAAGAATATTCTAGTTCTTCCTTGATGGTTTTCTACTGCCTTTCTGACCCCTAATGATCCTTTCTAGAACCTACCACAGTGCCTGTGCACGAAGTAGGTGTTCAATACATGCTTGATGAATTGATTCAAATTTGGAGAAGAATTTGGGGGGAAAGAGTAAAAAATGAGGGGTGTTTCACTACTTCACCCTCTCTGGGGTCCGTCCTGTCCCTCTCAGCGAGAGCCTCGGATGAAAGGGCTCAGGCCGTTCCCACCAATGACTTTTGGTTGGTTCCCAGAGTCTCCGGTTGGGTCAGGGCCCCAGCGGAGCAGTGAAGTAGGTGCCATTTTTTTCTGAACTCTCCCTGCATTAATAACAATAACAGGTGAGTGGCAGTCACATGCTTAGAAGCAAATCATTCTGATTTTGCCTTCCAGAGCAGAGCTGTTTCCCCTGAGGTCCCAGCAGAAAAAGTCAGGGCTCTCTTGGTTACAGCAACACCATTTTAAAAAATTAACTAAATTAAATAAATAAATAAATAAATAAATAAATTATTGGCTGCATTGGGTCTTCGTTGCTGTGCGCGGGCTTTCTCTAGTTGCGGCGAGCGGGGGCTACTCTTCGTTGCGGTGCGTGGGCTTCTCATTGCAGTGGCTTCTCTCTCTCTCTTTTTTTAAAAATAGATTTATTTATTAATTTTTCAATTTTTGGCTGTTTTGGGTCTTTGTTGCTGCGTGCGGGCTTTCTCTAGTTGCGGCGAGTGGGAGCTACTCTTCATTGCGGTGCGCGGGCTTCTCATTGCGGTGGCTTCTCTTGTTGCGGAGCACGGGCTCTAGGCACACGGACTTCAGTAGTTGTGTCACGCGGGCTCAGTAGTTGTGGCTCGCGGGCTCTAGAGCGCAGGCTCAGCCATTGCAACGCACAGGCTTAGTTGCTCTGAGGCACGTGGGATCTTCCTGGACCAGGTATCAAACCCGTGTCCCCTGCATTGGCAGGCAGATTCTTAACAACTGTGCCACCAGGGAAGGCCTACCATTTTGTTTTGGTGACAGGAAGTCCTGTGGTTTTTCTCACCAACTTCCCTGAGGATGCCATCTTTCAGCTACACACACGTAGGTTATTTCTGCTTTCCATCCATCCAATCTAGGGTTGCCAAGAGGTTCAAGACTTTCTTCTCTGCTTCCCCCAACCCCCAAGTTCTTACCCCTGGGACCAGTCTCTGGGACAAAACAGAAATAATGTGGGAATTGTGGGTACGGTTGAACACATACATCAGTCTAGGAATAGGCATAAAGTAAAGCCCTTGTTATTACAGGAGGGCAGTGGGAAATTATTTCTTATCCATCATGGGTGGTGGTAGTGATTAAGCATAAGCTATTTGTTTCAGTCTTTTATTTTATTTATTTATTTTGGCCACGCCACATGGCATGTGGGATCTTAGTTCCCCGACCAGGGATGGAACCTGTACCCCCTGCAGTGGAAGCTTGGAGTCTTAACCACTGGACCACCAGGGAAGTCCCTCGATATTTTAAATATTGTTTTGTGAAGGTAGATTATTTAATGGGAACTATCAACAGTTGTATTAAATGGGCCACATGGAGGCTGTCCAAGGAAAGCAATATAATAATAACTGGCAATTAATTACATCTGGTATAATATTTAAAAACATATCCAAAGGACAATGAGAATAAATTCAATTTTTTTTTTTTTTTGGCTGTGCCGCTCCACTTGTGGGATCCTTGTTCTCTGACCAGGGATTGAACCCAGGCTCTCGGCAGTGAAAGTGCTGAGTCCTAACCGCTGGATCGCCAGGGAATTCCCAGAATGAATTCACTTTAAAAACTTATTTTAATTTTATTTTTTATTAAGGTATAGTTGATGTACATTATTATATGTTTCAGGTGTACAACATAGTGATTCACAATTTTTAGTGGTTATACTCCATTTTTAGTTATTATAAAATATTGGCTATATTTCCTGTGCTCTAAATATATCCTTGTAAGAATGAACTCACTTAAAAAAATTTTTTTTTATTGGAGTATAGTTGATTTACAATGTTGTGTTAGTTTCAGGTGTACAGCAAAGTGAATCAATTATACATATACATATATCTGCTCTTTTTTAGATTCGTTTCCCATATAGGCCATTAAAAAGTATTGAGTAGAGTTCTCTGTGCTCTGTTCTCCTTATTAGTTATCAATTTTATAGTAGTGTGTATATGTCAATCCCAATCTCCCAATTTATCCCTCCCAGCCATGAACTCACTTTTTTTTTTTTTTTTTTTTTTGTGGTACCCGGGCCTCTCACTGTTGTGGCCTCTCCCGTTGCGGAGCACAGGCTCCGGACGCACAGGCTCAGCGGCCATGGCTCACGGGCCCAGCCGCTCCGCGGCATGTGGGATCCTCCCAGACCGGGGCACAAACCCGTGTCCCCTGCATCGGCAGGCGGACTCTCAACCACTGCGCCACCAGGGAAGCCCTGATTTCATCCCTTTTGATGAGACAGCCACTCACTTGGGGGTGCCTCTGTTTCCTCATTCATCACTCAGAGCAGTGTGGTGTGGGAAAATCCTCACCTCTGTCACATAGGAAAAGGGGGCCTGAAGCAGAAGCTGGGAGACCTGAGCTTATTGACTTTGGGATCACAGCACAGCTGATATTTGGGGGAAAAAGTTCTGAGAGGACTGAGGGTATTAGCATCCAGAAAATCAGGGGTTGAGAAGTGGTTTTCACAAGAGAGGAGCCAGGTGGCTCTCTGGGGTCTCAGACTGAGGAGATCTACGCTTGACAGACTTTACGGTGACCATTGTCTCAGCTTTGGGATTATAGCAACTGCCATTTGTAGTGTGTTTACTAGAGTCAGGCTCCTTGTACAGTTATCTCATTTGATCATCACCTAAACCTAGTTAGAGCAACATTATCCCAGTTTACAGATGAGAAAACTAAGCCCCAAGAGATTAATTTGCCCAAGGTCACTCAGCTAGATAGTGGAAGTAAAATGAGTTAACGACAGAACTAGACTCCATCGCCTGCTGGTTTGTTACAGAATCGCTTGAGATAGTCATGACCCAAGCGGAAGCAAAGCCCAGGAATATAGGGATCTGCTGTAAAGCGAATCTTGCCTTTTCCATACTTGAATTCGGGTACCTTTTTCAAGGCTTCTAAAGCGCGGTTCGGCGGGGTGGAGGGGAGTTCGATGGGGGGAGGTCGCGACCCCCTTTCCACAGATCCCCTTGCGCAGGCCCCGGTCGCCCTCTGCCGACCTAGGGCGGAAGCGCGTGGAGCATGAACGTTTCCGAGCCTGAGAGCGGGCCAAGAAGCTCGTTGGCCTGTAGAGGGCGCCTCCCTGTGTGCAGAGTAACCCACTCAGCCGTCCCTTCCTTAAGCACTTCCTGTCTGATCTCTATGATCCATCCGGTAACGCCAAGAGAAGCTCCAGGAGATATCACTTTACCGTAAACAAAAGAGAAGTGCGCCGACCCGGAAGAGGAAGCTGGAGCGGGGTGGGAGTAACTCGGAAGGCCGGCAGTGAGGGGGCCCGGCGGGTACAGTAGCTCCGAAGGCTGGCAGTGAGGGGCCCGGGGCAAATCGTAGCCATGGCGGTGGCCGTGGCCACGGCGGGAGCCGTACCCGGAACAGAGCTGGGCCCCGCGGAAGAACTAGCCAAACTCGAGTATCTGTCTTTAGTGTCGAAGGTTTGCACTGAGCTGGACAATCACTTGGGGATCAACGACAAGGATCTGGGTGAGTCCGCGGAGGTCTCTGCGGCATCTGGGTTTGGGCTTGAGGGAAGCGGAAGGAGAAAGGGGATTGATGGACCGAGTGTGTGGGTCCGCGTGAGTCTATCTCTTTGTCAGAGACTTGGCCCAGGCAACCTGCGGCAGTGGCCTCCTCTTGAGAGCCCTCCGGGCCGAGCTGTTAGAAACCATTTCCCAGAGCTGTCAGTGAAACCTG
Source organism: Mesoplodon mirus (assembly GCF_964341445.2). Taxonomy (NCBI): domain Eukaryota; kingdom Metazoa; phylum Chordata; class Mammalia; order Artiodactyla; family Ziphiidae; genus Mesoplodon; species Mesoplodon mirus. Next base: position 6,620,937 of record NC_138994.1, read on the forward strand.
GAGCGGCCATCGCTTTGTTGTTGTTTTTTTTTCAGACACAGACAAACAGCATTAACAACAACAACGTAGAGCCACATGATGATGATGACGATGAGATGTTCATGGCAGACACTTACTGGGTTCTCACTACATGCCAGATATTATGCTCAGTGCTTTACTTACATTATCTTAGTTGGTTTTCATACCATTCTGTGAGACAGTATCATCTGTTTATAGATTAAGAAAACAAGGCTCCGAATAATTAAGTAACGCCCCTCAAGATCACATGTCAAATGTGAGTGAGCCTGCTCTGGAATCCAGGTCTTTTGTAGTCTGTGGCTTTAACTGTGCTCTTAACCATTCATGCTTATACTGTCTCTCAAGCACCAATGTCTAGTGTCTGTCAAACATTAGACGTCTTGGGACAAACTGTGTACAGGGAGAACCCAAACTGAGAAAATGGAAAAGACTGGGGTCCTACAGCTAAGGCCACAGGCAGGCGGAGTCCTTATGAAGGCAGAGGGATGGATGGGGTCGAGAGCATGAGTGGAGGGATTTTTTGACAGGTACAGGGATGCTTCATCCATTTTAACAGGAAGGAGGACAGAATATGGTTGTAGATGCAGGTGGATTTAGGGATTGGCGGTGGGGAGATGAGGCAGAGAGTTCCAATGTGACTGTTCTGTTTTCTAAATGAAGATGAAGTCATCTGTTGGAGGGATGGAAGGGAAGGGACCCATGCGTGACAAAGAAGGGTGAGGGAAGTTAGATGTGTGATCTTGGGTAAGATGTAATTTCTGTGAAGCTGTGTTTCTCATCTGTGAAATAGGTATGATACTGTGTTCTTCACAGGGTTAGTATATAGCACCTGTATATTTTAGTTCACTTTTCTCTTGCCTCCCATCGAGATGTACCTATCCTGTGTCATTTTTCCTCAGTCTTCTCTTTTAGATAATAATGAGGTGATATTCTCGTCAGTTGGCTATCTCTCTGGGTAATATGTTCCTTCATTCAGCAAACCTTTGTTGAGCTAGGGGCTTAGGAATACAGTAGAGAACAAGGTAGAGTCCCTCGATCAGTGCGCTTACATTTTTTCTCTCTCTCTCTCTTTTGAACTACAGTGCACTAATGCCTTAGCCTCTTTTAGAGGAAACAAAAACTTATTGAGACCAAAACTGCCTCGCCCCCACCTTCGAGGGCCACTTGCAAGTCCAAGTTGTCAGGTGCAATAGATCTGAGGTTCCACCGACCCCCTCCTTGGGTTTGATTCATTTTCTAGAATGGCTCACAGAACTCAGAGAAGCATTTTACTAACTGGTTTATTATATTTATTTATTTATTTATGGCTGCGTTGGGTCTTTTGTTGCTGCGCGTGGGCTTTCTCTAGTTGTGGCGAGCAGGGGCTACTCTTGGTTGCAGTGCGCGGGCTTCTCACTGCGGTGGCTTCTCTTGTTGTAGAGCATGGGCTCTAGGCGCGCGGGCTTCAGTAGTTGTGGCACAAGGGCTCAGTAATGTGGCTCGCAGGCTTCAGAGCGCAGGCTCAGTAGTTGTGGCGCACGGGTTTAGTTGCTCCACAGCATGTGGGATCTTCCCGGGCCAGGGATCGAACCCGTGTCCCCTGCATTGGCAGGCAGATTCTTATCCACTGCGCCACCAGGGAAGTCCCTAACTGGTTTGTTATAAAAAGATATAACTCAGGAAGAGCTAAATAGAAGGTATGTGGCAAGGAGAGAGGAGCTTCCATGCTCTCTGAGTGCCCCACTCTCCCGGAATCTCCATGTGTTCACCATCCTGGAGGCTGTCCAAACCCTGTCCTTTTGGGTGTTTATAGAGGCCTCACTGTATAGGCACAGTTGATTAAATCATTGGCCATTGATGACTGAACTCAATCTCCAGCCCCTCTCCCCTCCCCAGAGATCAGGTTGGGGCTGAAAGTTCCAGCCCTCTAGTCTCCTGATTGGTTTCCCTGGCAACTAGCCCTCATCCTAGTTACCTAGGGGCTTTCCTAAGGTTATCTCAGGAACATAAAAAAAAGATAACTTACTCTCTGCATTTAGGAAATTCCAAGGGTTTTAGGAGCTCCATGCCAGGGATGGAGACCAAATATGTATTGCTTCTTATAAATCACAGTATCACACTGTTAAACACAGAATTACAAAACCAGTAACATTAAAAATACTAATATTGGAAAAATGTGATAAACAATATTGTTTTGATGAAACTAAATTGCCAGAGTTCGTTTTAATAACAAAAAGGTATATATTTACTTCTTTTGTGTTTTATTTGTTGACTTAATTCTTTTGATTTTGACCTTGATGTATTATCATTTAAATCAGTCTCATTGTTTTTCCTGTTTTCAACAATGAGCTTGTTTTTAATTACTGATCCAGTGTTTGATACTTCAGTTAATTTAATGATGTCCTCATATAATTCTGAAAATTAAAAAAAAATCCTCATTAATGAAGGCTGCAGTATGAATATGCTGCTGACTGCTTTCGGATTGGCTCTTTTGAGCATTGTATGACTAGCACCATGTGACTTAGTTCTCCCTCCACATTTCTCTAAAGAATTTGGGCTCTGAAATCAGATTTCTGGATTCCAGTCCTGGCTCCACCAATTATTATTGGGTAAGTCACTGTCTCGAACCCTCAGCCTCTTCATCTGTAAAACAGGGACAATAATGGTACCTACCTATGTGGGTTGTTGTGAGAACCATGGGGATAACCCATGTGAAACACTTAGCATAGTGCCTGGCATGTAGTAGATGTTTGAAAAGTCTTAACCACTGATGTTGTTATTAACTTGTTATTTTAAAAAAGCTGATGGCATCTGGCTTTCACTTAATGTCATAAAAAAGGTAAAGGCAAATTTCAGCATGGAAATGGTATGGTGTTACTAGTTTATAAGTTAGCTATCCAGATCTTCCATGTCTATTATTATTTTTTAAGGATTAAAATCCAAATGAAGGGAATTTGCTGGCGGTCCAGTGGTTAGGACTCCATGCTTTCACTGTGGAGGATACGGGTTCAATCCCTGGTGGGGGAACTAAGATCCTGTAAGTGGAGTGGTGCGGCAAAAAAAAAAAAAAAAAAAATCCAAATGAAATCATTAAAATTTTCTTGTGGAACTTACAGTGTGAGGCTTATTATCTCAGCCTATCATAATGCACTTTTCTCCTGAAAGTCTCGTAATTAATAAATAGTTCTAGGGCTTCCGTGGTGGCACAGTGGTTGAGAGCCCGCCTGCCGATGCAGGGGACACGGGTTCGTGCCCCGGTCCGGGAAGATCCCACATGCCGCGGAGCGGCTGGGCCCGTGAGCCATGGCCGCTGAGCCTGTGCGTCCGGAGCCTGTGCTCCACAATGGGAGAGGCCACAGCAGTGAGAGGCCCGCGTACCGCAAAAAAAAAAAAAAAAAGGTTCTAATATTAGAAATTTCAAAACTAAGCCGGTTTGTAGAGAAAAATTTGGGGGAGAGGGGCAAGTGAGTCTTTCACCGACTCTGATGTTGTACCATCCAGCAGCTGCCTGGCCCTCATATATAGATCGGGTGTGTCCCTTCAGAAACTGTAGAAAGCATCCTATTTGTGCGTGTGTCCATGTGTGCGTGCATGTACACATGCACATGGGCTCATGCTCTTGGATGTGGTTGCCTCTAGAATCTATATGGTGGAGTACATACCTAGCAGTTTCATGAAGAGAGTACAGTGATCTGGGACAAGGAGGTCTTCCTCCCTTAAATACACTCAAGGGCCTGATGAGCCATTTCTTGTTTTTACTTATGAAAATTAACTAGACTATACGTGGCTAATCTTGGTAGTCTAAATTCTTTCTTTACCCTTACTGAATGGTGGTCGTCGGTTTTTGTGACTGTTGGATAACCCAACTGGTTTTATTTTTAACATACTTGAAACTGATTTCTTGCTCAAGTCTCCATTCTTCTTGTAATCCCTTTTCTCATTTGCAGCTGAATTTGTGATCAGTCTTGCTGAGAAAAATACCACCTTTGATACTTTTAAGTCTTCACTGGTCAAAAATGGTGCAGAATTCACGGTATGTGTATGTAGAGACCCCTGTTTTGTTTCAGTGTCACTGTTGGATTTAAATTTTGATAGTACATGCCAATCAAGTAAGCCATTAAGTGTGATGTTTTCATGCCACTAAGCAGTGGTAATGTAACTGAATTACCTGTGACACCTTTCTAGGAAAATGGGGCACGATTTCCATTATTAAGTCTTTATGGGTGTTTACATTCTTGTTCTCTGAATCAGGAAGTAAAAAGCAAGAGTCTAGGTTTTAGAGGTAGTTCTAAACCATGGGAAATAAAATGGTTGACGGGAACTGAATTACTTCCCCCCAAAGAGTCCTAAATATTAGCTTCCTCTGAGGCTGTGTTACTAGGTTCGTGCCATATTAGGTTGACACTCTATGCTTCATTTGTGCCAGTTAGCTAAATTCAGGTGCATAACCACCCTTTTCTAAAGGACACCCCTTTTCTTAGTGTTTTTAAGCACTGATCCAGGAGCTGACAATTTTTGTTGTTTCTTTTCAAAGGATTCTCTTATTAGTAACTTGCTGCGTCTCATACAAACCATGCGGCCTCCAGCGAAGCCTTCCACAAACAAAGGTGAGCAGAGCTCCTAGCCAAGCTTCATCTCCAGAATAATTTAGATTGTAAGCGTCCGGTAAATTGCTTTTATTTCCCTTGCAGCAGCTGCTGAGCAAGTAAATGTTCTAGCAAAATTTTCAAATGACTTAAGACAAAATTAAAATGATAAGACATAACCAATCAAATGAATACTGAATCATACTCCCCACTGCCACGCCGGGATAGTTTGTTAAGGGTTTTGTAATCAGTGTTTTTGTGTTTTTTTTGAAAATTGAATTACGTTTATAGTAATGTATGTGAGTAATATGTAGGAAAATGTTCTGTTTTTAGTTTGATGCGAATCTAACGTTGGAGTTCTTCTGTTAACCACTAAGAGTATTAAATATATCTTTTTTTTTTAACCCCTTCATGCGCTTTAATGAAACAAGATCCAGTTGTTAAACCCAAAACTGAAAAAGAAAAGCTGAAGGAACTCTTTCCAGTCCTTTGCCAGCCAGACAACCCTTCTGTTCGGGTACTGTTCCCATGAGAGGATGAGGATGAGGATGTCTACTGTAACTGCATGTTCCCCCCTCCTCACCCCTTTGCTTTGTCTCATTAGTTATTAATTTTAAGTTTGTCTACACTGTAACATATTTTTCAAAGTGAAAGTGGTCACTCCCTGAGCACATACTGTTGTATTGAATAGTGTTAAAGGGTTCAGAGAACCATATTTTAGGGAAATGAGATTGGGAATTATGGAAAGCAGTGATTAGGGATATGGAATAAGTATGCAACAACTTAAGGTTCTGGAACAGATGCCTGATGTGCGAAATTAGATTTTTTTTTCTCTATTACATATTAGAAGATCCTATTTATATATATATATATTTATTTATTTTTATTTTTATTTAATTAATTAATTAATTTTTTTTTGCGGTACACGGGCCTCTCACTGTTGTGGCCTCTCCCGTTGCGGAGCACAGGCCCCGGATGCGCAGGCCCAGCGGCCATGGTTCATGGGCCCAGCCGCTCCGCGGCATGTGGGATCCTCCCGGACCGGGGCACGAACCCGTGTCCCCCGCATCGGCAGGCGGACTCTCAACCACTGCGCCACCAGGGAAGCCCCGAAGATCGTATTTTTAAAGTGTTTTGATTTTTAGATTTCATTTTAGCAAGTATTTATTGAGTACCTACTGTGTGCCAGGCACTGTTAAACTACCAGGGTACAGCAGTGAACAAAATAGACTAAAGTGTCTGCCCTCTCGGAGCTTACATCCTAGTACTAGGGTGGGGACAGGAAATAAACACGTAAACTCCTCTAATGAGGAGGAGACAGGCAATACACAAGTAAGTATATGATAGAGCTGATAGCTAATAGAGCTATGGAAAAAGAAATAAAACAGGTGAAAGACAGGAGGGAGTGTAGAGGGAGAGTTCCTTTTTAAACAGTTTGACGTCTGTTTTCTGTGTATAATCCTCACTTTCATGCTTTCACGGAAGGGGTGATATCTAATTGCCTTCTATAGGCTTGTATTAAGGACAAGGGGGATGTGCCAAGTGTAGAAATGATTCCCAGGAGCCTTTGCTCATTCCTTCTTCCTTTATCTCAAACTGTGTTGGGAATCTCTGTCCTCTCTACTTCTTCACATAAGTGGTCAGAAATGTAGGGGGTGTTAGATTTGTAGATGTACCTGAAGTACAGAGTCTTGAGTGACTTGTCCCCTCTTCTCCTAACTTGGCTGCCTCTGCCCCTGTAGACCATGCTGGATGAGGATGATGTGAAAGTCGCTGTGGATGTCCTGAAAGAACTGGAGGCCTTGATGCCCAGCGCGGCAGGCCAGGAGAAGCACAGAGATGCTGAGCACCGGTTTGTCCCTAGCGTCCTGTCCTTTGGAAGTTTAGGATATGGTGATAGTTGAATTGTGGACCAGCCAAGCAAAATTTGGGGCAAGTTTACAGAATCTAGACTGGCCACGTACCATACTGTTGCATCTATTTTCATTGCTCCCTGTCGAGAATGTTTAGGCAGCAAATGCTGAGGTGTTCAGAAGATAGAAATCCAGGTTGAAAGAGGGTGAATATGTTTGTGGCCTCCTTTATTGGCCTGCAGGGATGTCATAGTTATTGAAACTCTGGTTCAGTTCAGCATTTAGTGGGTACCTGCCGTGTACATGGCACTGTGCTGGGTGCTTGGGAAGGCAAAGATGGAATTGGGCTGGTTTCTTTTTCAAACAGGTATTTGTTGATTTGTTAGGGACAAGACAAAGAAGAAGAAGCGGAGCCGAGAGCGAGACCGCGAGCGAGACCGAGACCGCAATAGAGACCACAAGCGGAGACACCGGTCCCGCTCTCGGTCACGTTCCCGGACCCGGGAGAGGACTAAGGGGAAGTCTAGATATCGGTCCAGGAGCAGAAGTCAGAGTCCCCCCAGAGACCGGAAAGACCGAGACAAGTATGGGGAGAGGAATCTGGACAGATGGCGGGATAAGCATGTGGACCGCCCTCCCCCAGAAGAGCCCGCCATCGGGGACGTTTACAACGGCAAAGTTACCAGCATCATGCAGTTTGGATGCTTTGTGCAGCTGGAGGGACTGAGGTAATGGCTGGTACTCTTCTTTCACACCACTGAAGGACAGAATTTCTTTTATCACTGGGGATTTTCACATTCTAAAAAATTACTGTATCAGGTTGTTAGAAGTTGACTTTTTATTTGAAATGTCATAGAGCCATTTATTCCTTCCTCTGCCTTCGGGAGATCTGCCCTTTTGCTGGTTGAGACAGATGAGAATTTGTTGCCCCCTGGCCCCCAACTTTTTCTCTGGGAGGGTGGTAATCCTATTTTATTGTTTGGCCGCCTTTTTGGAACTTTCCTCTTGAGTTTAAGACCATTTCCCTTTGTTCATTTCCAACGAGGGTGGAAATCGGTTGGGGAAAAAGTGTTTTAGGCATGTTCCAGACGTGTGTGACTCTCCCTCAGGAAGCGGTGGGAAGGCCTGGTGCACATCTCTGAGCTCCGCCGGGAAGGCCGTGTGGCCAATGTGGCTGATGTGGTGAGCAAAGGCCAGAGGGTCAAGGTCAAAGTGCTGTCCTTCACTGGGACCAAGACCAGCTTGAGCATGAAGGTAGGTGAGATATCCAGCCGGTTTCCACAACTGATGGCCAGGGAAACATAAGAGGACGGCAGGTAGGCTATATCCCTTGTTTTTGTGCCTTAGGATGTGGATCAAGAGACTGGAGAAGATCTAAACCCAAATCGACGACGGAATCTTGTTGGGGAGACCAACGAGGAGACCTCTATGAGGAATCCGGATAGACCCACCCACCTCTCCCTCGTCAGTGCCCCTGAAGTAGAGGACGACTCGCTGGAGCGCAAGCGCCTTACCCGCATTTCTGACCCGGAGAAGTGGGAGATCAAGCAGGTTGGGGCCATTTGCTCTTATGGCCACGTAGTCATTCAGCAGGTAGCATGGTGTTTAGGAGTGCGGGCCCTGGAGCATGATGGCTTGGGTGACTTTAGGCCACTTGCTAGCTTGTGATCCTGAGCCAGGTTACACTACCTCTTTGAGCCTCCATGCCCCCATCTGTAAAACAGGGCCAGTGGTGACACTGTGGGGATTAAATGAGTTAGTAGAAGTAAAGCTCTTAGGTTAGTGCCTGCCTGTGTTACGTATTATATAAATGTTCATTCTTGTTTTCATCATTAGTCAGTAAACATAAAAACGCTATTGGCCAGGCCACTGTGCAGATGCTAGGGCTATGAGGACCTATCATGGTTCCTACCCTTGAGAATCTCTTCTCCAGGGGAGGAGGTAGGTTGAAACAAATAACTGCGAAGGCTTACATATTACATAATAAGGGGTGTGCAGAATGCCATGGAGTCAAGGGAAGGAGCAGATAACACCCTGGGGGTGAGACCCTTGAGCTGTGCTTTTGGGCACCACGTTGTCGCGCCCCCCTAGGGATGGGATATACGGTGTTCAAGGCCCAGCAGTCCTGGATCCGCAAAGGAAAAAACCTTGGTTTCCTACATGAAATCTCTGTATTAACTCTCTTACAAAAGAAGAGTTTTGATCTAGCAGGTGACAAATGCTTCCTTTTATCCTTTGGCTAGATGATTGCTGCCAACGTCCTTTCCAAAGAAGAGTTTCCAGACTTTGATGAAGAGACTGGCATTCTCCCTAAAGTGGATGATGAAGAAGGTAACCAGCCACTTAGATGGAGCAGGATAATGGATCGGGAGGACGGTTGGCAAGTTGAGCCGTGGATAGGGTTTATTTGTAGTTTAACCCAGTGGTTAAACTCATTTGTTCCTTGGGTCTCACCACTCATCTCTCAAAGGAAAAGGTCACAATGGAAGCAAAAAACTTCATTTTTCTGATAAATGTGTATATATTGTTACACTTGTTGCTTATAATCAGTTTTTAGGATATAAAAAGTCATAATTGTATTTTGTGGAGTGAATTTGATCTCACATTTTTAGTAATTGTTCTGTAAACCCTGGATCTGCCTAGATTACCTCTGAGTTGCCCTGGAATAATTTTTGACTTAGCCCATAGGCAATTTTTTTAAATGGTGAAATAAATTCCTTAATAAATTGTATATAGTTTATATAACAATAACAAATGAACATCTGTGTATATAGTTATATAGTTTATATAACAATAACAAATGAACATCTGTGTACCTACCACCCAGTTAAGTAGAACTTTACCTCCCAACACCTTTGAAACCCATACATGCCACTCTCTGATTAGATCTTCCTCCTTCCTCCTTTGGGTAACCACCATTCTAAATTTTGCGTTATTTCCTATTTTCCTTTAGCGTTTTACTATCTACTATATATCTATCCCCAAACATTGTATTGTTCAGTTTGTCTGTTTTTGAACTTCTTCTTTTTTTTTTTTGAGTCACCATCATTCTTTCCATATTTATCTATGTTGATTTTTTTTAAAATTTATTTATTTATTTTTGGCTGTGTTGGGTCTTTGTTGCTGCTCACTGGCTTTCTCTAGTTGTGGCAAGTGGGGGCTACTCTTCGTTGCGGTGCACAGGCTTCTCATTGCGGTGGCTTCTCTTGTTGCGGAGCATGGGCTCTAGGCACGTGGGCTTCAGTAGTTGTGGCATGCGGGCTCAGTAGTTGTGACTCACGGGTTCTAGAGCGCAGGCTCAGTAGTTGTGGCGCACGGGCTTAGTTGCTCCGCAGCATGTGGGGGTCTTCCCGGACCAGGGACTGAACCTGTGTCCCCTGCATTGGCTGGCAGATTCTTAACCACTGTGCCACCAGGGAAGTCCCTCTATGTTGATTTTTATAGTTATTTTTCCCTCGTTTTCATTGCTGTAGAGTTTTTCTGTATATAAATTTATGATTATTAACTCATTTTACTTTTTGATGGGCATATAGGCTGTCTTCTTGGGTTTTTTGTTTACCTTTATGAATAGTTCTATTATGAAATTCCTGTATTTGTCTCTTAATTCACATATGCAAGACTGTCTCTTTTTCCTAAACATGTAGGAGGAGAATTTCTGGGTGGTAGGAAATGTGTGTATTCAACTTTACCAGGGAGTCCACATTGTTTTCTAAAGTTTTTGTACCCATTTACACTTCTACCATAAGTATAAGTGAGTTTCTGTTGTTCCACATACTTGTCAGCATTTGGTATTGTCCATTTGTCCAACTAAAATTTTTTTCCCTTATCTATTATGGGTTAGGAGTTATTCCATATGAAGTTGGATGGCAAATGCCTTAGTGCCATTTAGAGTGTCAGACAGCGTTTTCCCACAGGCTTAACTCCTTTTGAAGAAAGCTCTGATCAGTTCTTGGGCTGGGGCACAAATGCCCTAGAAATGGCTGGTGGAGGGGGAAACAGACACCTGCATTAGAGTTTTGACCTTGGGAGCTATCTTTGATAAAGATTGCTAATGCTTGTGGAAATGTATTGTTTTGGTGAAAACGATCAGTCATTTCTCTCTTTTTTTTTTTGGCTAATTCTTCTTTTGGGGGACTTTTAGATGAGGACCTTGAGATTGAACTGGTTGAGGAAGAGCCTCCATTCCTGAGAGGGCACACCAAGCAAAGCATGGACATGAGCCCTATCAAAATTGTTAAGGTGAGAAACACTGAGACCCTAACCTGGACGTGTCAAGTGAACTTCTTTTCCTAAAGCAGCAATTCAGTTTTTCAGAGCAGGTTACTTGATCTGAGTAAGCAGAATTCAGGCTACGGGAGGTAGTAGTGACTGTTGGTCGGGGTCCAGAATATTTTTGTTTTAAAGGAAGATTGACTTGGCTTTGTTGTTTTTGCCTTTTAAATTCTTATACTCTCATTTTAGTGTGTTTTGGGAGGAAGCAGAGATAAATATGAGTGCTGGATCTACCATCACTGCCTTTGCCCAGGCTTTAGGGCTTGAGTCATTACCTTGCAGATTCAAGGGCAATTTTGAAGGGTACACTTGAGCAATTGGGCCCCCCAGTAGAAAGCTATAGCACTGGGTGTTGTGGAGGGCAGTGTGAGGAGAAGAATTCACTGAATAATTATGATAAAATTTTAGGTTTGAAAAAGGGTATCTTAAAGATCTCCCAGCCCAGCTGATGCTTGTAATCCGCCCACGTATCCTTCTGCAGTGTTCCTCCCTCGTGGTCTTCTCATGTCTGCTTGACAATGTTGGTGACAGGGAATTCACCAGCCCTTGAGGAGACCCATTCCATCCCCAGATAGATCTGATCAATAGTTCTTCTTTAGGTAGACCTGAATATGTTTTATTGAGGCATCTCAGTGGTCTCAATTTTAGTTCTCAGGACCATGCAGAAGAATTCTTATCCGTTTCTTACATGTCCATTCTCTTCGGGTTCCCATCTTCAAGCCCCAAATCCCTAATTTCTTCAGTGATTTATCATTGTCCTTGTTCATTTTCTCTGAATATAGTACAGTTTATCCATTTCTTTCATGCAGTCTGGTATGTTAATATGAACTTTCTTCTGGGTGGGCCTCCTTTTAGATTTGAGTGGGTTAACATCTGTATTTTATTTACTGGATATTTAATGCATGCTGAGATCCCATTCTGATGTTGCCTTGTCCTCTGTTGCACTAGAACCCGGATGGTTCCCTCTCCCAAGCAGCAATGATGCAGAGTGCCCTCGCCAAAGAAAGACGGGAACTCAAGCAGGCCCAGCGGGAAGCAGAGATGGATTCTATTCCCATGGGACTCAACAAACATTGGGTTGATCCTCTGCCTGATGGTAGGACTCTGGGAGGGGACTGTGGACTTTTCAAAAAAAAGAAAATCTGAACTTTCACATACACAGGGAGAAGGCATTGCCAGTACATAACTAAAGATTTAGCCTTGGCTTTGGTGATTTAGTTTTTCCCTTCAGTTAGAGCATGTTTTTGGTTTGTTTTGTTTTTTAAATGTTTTCGTAACCGTGGTCAAATCATTAGACTGGCTGTTTTCTTCTGAATAACTTAAGAATTTTTATTCCAAAGATAATACAGCTTTGAAACTTCTCTTTTCATATAAATCTTTGTGTAGTAAATATTAACTGACTGCTGGATACAGTCATAACAAATACTTACTGTGTGTGTTAGGTACCTGGGTATACAACTGTGAAGAAAGCAGACATGATCCCTGCTCTATGAGGCTCACATTTTAGTGGGGAAAGTGGGTATTAACCAAATACTACCAAATTACTGACCAAGTCACGATGCGTGCTACATAGATAAGAAGTACAGGTAGTATAGTTGGCTCTGGTGGGTCACTTCCCTGGGAATGTGGAGACCCGAAGGATAAATAGGCTTAGTCTGTCCAAGGAGCTGGCATGGGGATTGGGGAATATGCTCCAGGCTGAGGAATAGCCTGTGCTGAGGCTGTGATGTGGGAAAGAAGACCTGTGTAGCTGGAACAGAGAGAGTGACGGGCAGAGAGGTGGGGGGTGAGTTGTGGCTGCCAGGAATTTGGAGATGGCATTAGGAGTTAGGGCTCAATCCTAAAGTTCACGGGGAAATGCTGCAAAGTTCTACGCAGGGAAGTGGCAAGATCAGAGATGCATTTCCAAAGGATTATTGAGGCTGCCCTACAAAATGGATTGGATGGAGCAAGAGTAGACACATGCAGTGAATTAGGAGGCTTTTATAACAGTTCAGAGGAGAGAGATGGTGGCTTCAAGACAGAGATAGCAGAGAGGAGGGATGCACTGGAGAAATGTGATTTGTTGAGTGTGGGGGGAGGGGGCAGTGAGGTAGCATGAGGATGATACCAAGTCGCCTGTTTTCCTTTGCAGCGGAAGGCAGGCAGATCGCTGCCAACATGAGGGGTATTGGGATGATGCCCAATGACATTCCCGAGTGGAAGAAGCATGCCTTTGGGGGCAACAAAGCTTCTTATGGAAAAAAGACCCAGATGTCAATCATTGAACAGAGAGAGAGCCTGCCCATCTACAAACTGAAGGAGCAGCTGGTCCAGGTGGGAAGCCCTTTATGATGTGTTGGTGGGGAAGTCAGGGTGTTTTCTAAAAAGAGGGTGACATGTTTTAATTGAAATTAGCACATTTGAAGTGGCTTTTCCGAAGGGGATAGGAAAAAAAAAAATTTCCAAGTACTTAAAATATATGTATATATTAGTCTACACATTTTTTTTCCTATGAGGAAATAAATCTGTTTGAACTAGCGATCCCTAGAGCAAGTGGACAGAGTATTGTGTTGCACAGACAAATAGCTCTGGACAATAAGAATAATGGGGATGCTTAACTTGACATTGAGGCAAATCTTTGCTTCGGATACTTATTTCCATTTTCTGGAGATCTGATTTAAGACCACTAAACCTTCCTGAGGCAACTGAGTTTACTAGTTTCCAGGGAATCCTTTCAGTAACATCTTATACAATGAAGTACAAATATATATAAAAACACAGATATTATATGTTTTATATGAGCTGTATGTGTTTCTAAATGACAGCATATTATATGTACTGTTCTGTATTTAGCTTTTTCCCCTTAGTGATATAGCTCAGCATTGTTCCCTTTTTTTTTTAGGTGCTTTGTTATGTGGATGTGCTCTGGCTTATTTAACTAGTCCTGTGTTAATAGACATATAGGTTGATGGATGTCCTTTGCTGTTATAAACAGTGTAGAAATCAGGTGACTTTAGGGGGTAAAGTGACTTTATAGAGTTGGGAATGGCAGTAGAAAGGAACACTGTATTTAACTTACTTATTTACTACTGAATTCTTTAACCATGTTTGTGTAATACTTAAAAAAATACATGTACATATATAAAGTATTAGGTCTATCTGGATAGTTATGCTTTTAGCATCATCTTTGTGTTTTTATGAACTTAAGGAAACCAATAAATTAAAAAAAATTTGAGTCAGTTAAAAAGAGAATTCTCATAAAGTTTAAAGTTTTTAATTTGTCATACATGTGATTAAAATAAGAAAGAACATTGCTCATAGAAAATCACTGTTAGCGTTTGTTTCTATGCATCATTAAAAATAAATTAAACTCTGATTGTCATCTTACGTATGTATACTACTCTTTCCCCTTCTTCTCCTTTAGTGTTAGAGCATAATCAGTTGTTTTGCTCCAGAGTAATGTGAGGCAGGTTTTAAAGACCGTGTTTATATTTGGTTGTTTTCAGGCTGTCCATGACAATCAGATCCTGATTGTCATCGGAGAGACAGGATCTGGGAAGACAACGCAGATCACCCAGTACCTGGCAGAGGCGGGCTACACTTCCAGGGGCAAGATTGGATGTACCCAGCCCAGAAGAGTTGCGGCCATGTCAGTGGCCAAAAGAGTGTCAGAGGAGTTTGGTTGTTGCTTAGGCCAAGAGGTAAGCGGTTGGCGAAGCTATTCTGAAAATGCCTGAAGAAAATGTAAAGGCCCAAATCTCTATCTATAAAATGGGAGTAATACTACCTTTTTTCAGGTTTCTCCTGAGAGAGAGGGTTCTCATGGTCATCAGTGATCTGTTCAGGATCAAATCCAAGGCAGATTTTACTTTGAGGAAATCATTGTACATCTTGGTCAAATTCTGTCTGTTAAGATGATGGGTAATAGCCTGGGCTAAAATCTTGCCTGGAGATTGCAAAAAGGAGAGGTTTGTGTCTTAAGGTTTTCAGCTTCTGTTCTGCTTTAGGTGGGCTACACCATTCGATTTGAGGACTGCACCAGCCCCGAAACAGTTATCAAGTACATGACGGACGGGATGTTGCTCCGAGAGTGCCTGATTGACCCTGACCTCACTCAGTATGCAATCATCATGTTGGACGAGGCACATGAGAGAACAATTCACACTGATGTGCTCTTCGGATTGTTGAAAAAGGTAACTAGGTGCTCTTTGGTGACCCTTATTCTACCTGTTGGGAACTGAATTCTGGGAATTGGATTTGAGTACCTGTGCCTCTTCGGGCAGTCCTTTTTAGTAAGCTACATTGCATTTCCCTTTAGACGGTTCAGAAACGGCAGGACATGAAGCTGATTGTCACCTCAGCCACCTTGGATGCGGTGAAGTTTTCTCAGTACTTCTATGAAGCTCCCATCTTCACCATCCCAGGTCGAACATACCCAGTAGAAATACTGTATACAAAGGAACCTGAAACCGATTATCTGGATGCCAGCTTGATCACTGTCATGCAGATCCATTTAACAGAACCACCAGGTAGGGGGAAAGAGCATTTTTTCCTCTTAGACCAAGTCCTAATGTGGGTATTTTTGCTCATCTTTTAAAAAATGCCGTTTAGGGACTTCCCTGGCAGTCCAGTGGTTAGGACTCCACGCTTCCACTGCCGGGGGCCCGGGTTCAATCCTTGGTCGGGGAACTCAGATCCTGGAAGCCTCGTGATACGGCCAAAACAAACAAACAAACAAACCAAAAAAACCATCTGTAGTTTAGACCTTTAAAAAAATGCCTTTTAAATATTGGTCTGTCTGTAAGTCTCAGGCTTGCAGGTTTGAAATGGTGGTGATGAAAATATAAATAATGGTGTGCAGGGTTTAAATGCATCTATTTAAAGATAGACACAAATTTTAAAAAATTTAAAAAAACAAAAACAACAAACAAATGAATAAACATGGATAGACGAAAACCTCTTGATTTGTTAGAGGTCAGAATATGAGTGTGTTTTCCATCGTTTGGAGTTCGGTGAATGTCACTGTGGCCTTTGTACAGGACACACACAGAGAAAGTCAATGCTTCTGTTCTCCTCTCAGGTGATATCCTGGTCTTCCTGACTGGTCAGGAAGAGATCGATACTGCTTGTGAGATCCTGTATGAAAGAATGAAATCCCTGGGACCCGATGTTCCAGAGTTGATTATCCTTCCAGTGTACTCTGCTCTTCCCAGTGAGATGCAGACCCGAATCTTCGACCCGGCTCCACCTGGCAGCAGAAAGGTAACACGGGCTCTTGTGCTCTGAAACCATGTGCTGTATGCAGCTGGCGCTAACAGGGATTGCTTAAGGTGTATGTGCATCTTGTTTATTATGTTTTAGAAAGTGGTCCAACCAGTTTGTTAAGGAATGAGAATCTTGTATGTGATCCTGCTCTTCTTCCTCTCTTTTCCTTCATCTGACAGATATTTTTTTGAGCATCTACCAGGCTTCGGGGTAGACACCAGGGCTGCAGTCTGAGGACAGGCTTCTATCTGCTGTGGGACATCCACCGGTGGACAGGCCTTTAACATACAGTGTGAACGTGCTGCTGGTGTGCTGGATGCCCAGTGGGGGAGCACCCAACCCACTTAGTGAGGATCTAAGCTAGTCCTGAAGAACACGTGGATGTTCATCTAGATGAGAAGGGAGGAGAACATGCATTCTGAGTAGACAGACAGGCTGTGATAGCCGAGGGGTGAGAGAGTGTGGCCATTTCAGGGAGCTGTGTAGTTCCAGCAGCTGGAATTGACTGTGAGTGTGTGTATTGAGGCAGTGGGAAAGGGGACAGATGGATTTTAAAATAATAGTTTTACTGAGATATAATCTACATACCATACAATTGTCCCTTTAAAGCATACAATTCAGTACACTTTAGTATAGTCACAGAATTTTTTTTAGTATATTCACAGAATTGTGCAGCCATTAATTACCATTATTAATCATTAATCACCATTTATCACTACTGTTAATTTTTAGAACAATTTCATCACCCCTCAAAGAAACCCTGCACCCTTTAGCAATCATCCCCCATTCACCCCTCTGCTCAGCCCCTGGGAACCACTAATCCACTTTCTGGATCTGGATTCACCTATTCTGGACATTTCATATAAATGGAATCATATAATTTGTGGTCCTTGTGGACTAGCTTCTTTTTTTTTTTTTTTTTTTTTTTTGGTACGTGGGCCTCTCACTGCCGTGGCCTCTCCCGTTGCGGAGCACAGGCTCCGGACGCGCAAGCTCAGCGGCCATGGCTCACGGGCCCAGCCGCTCTGCGGCATGTGGGATCTTCCCGGACCGGGGCACGAACCCGTGTCCCCTGAATCGGCAGGCGGACTGTCAGCCACTGCGCCACCAGGGAAGCCCCTAGCTTCTTTTACTTAGCATGTCTTCAAGGCTCATCCATGTTGTAGCATGTATAAACACTTCATTTCTTTTTATTGCTGAATAATATTCTGTTGTAGAACAGAGTGTACCACATTTTGTTTATTCATTCATCAGTTGATGGACATTTGGATTGTTTCCACATTTTAGCTATTATGAATAATGCTGGTGTGAACATTTGTTTACAAGTTTTTGTGTGGACATGTGTTTTCATTTCTCTTGAGTATATACCTAGGAATGGAAGAGAGATGGATTTTCTTTTTTAATTGAAATGTAGTTGATGTACAACATTATGTTAGTTTCAGGGGCACTACAAAGTGATTTGACATTTGCATATATTATGAAATGACCACCACAATGAATCTAGTAACCATCTGGAAGACAGAAGGATTTGAATAACATTAAAGAGTTAGAACGGTCAAGACATAGTGGATGCCTGGAGGTGTAAGGAAGGGCAGAGGGGAGAGGTCAGGAATGACTACCAGTTTCTGGCTTGGGCAGCTGGATGCAAGATGGTGCTGAGGAGGGAAAGGAGGAAGAGCAGGTTTGGTGGGAAGACGGTGATTCTTCCTCTGTTCTGTTCCTGGTGATGGCACTTCTCTCCGGGAGGGCGTCTGCAGCTCTCTGGCAGGTAGAAGCGTTTCAGGGCCGGTAAGATGCTGGCATGGGGTGAGATGTTCTGGTGCCTCCTAACAGTGATTTTTCTGAGCATTTGTGTTTTATTATCTGAACCTCTGGGTATAAGAACCGTGGCAGTGCCAAGCTGAGACCAATAACCTTCTAGATCACATATACTGCTGCATACACACAAACTGTGAAATTCCTCTGCTGCCTTATAGTTCATTTCATGATCAGAAAAAAAATCTCCCTCTTGTTCCACATACACAAACAGCCCATTCTGTAGTCCAGATGTCCCCGTGGGGGAAGAAAAATCTCATTTTGCGCTGGCACATGTGATGCCAGGAAATCTCTGCCTTCCCAGGGTGCTAGAAAATTAAAATTGTAGTAATCACCATTGGATCTAGAAAATGAGATATGTAGCCATTTGCACCAAATGAAATTGGCTTTGATTGGCCACTGCTTTTTCCTACTCCACTTCTCTCAGGTACCACTCCCTCCCCAACCTAACCCTTAAGACGAAGGCACCTCCCCTTCTGCCCATTTGAGGCCAAACTGAGATTAAGTGCTCTCCAATCATCTAGAGAGAGGGAGAGCCACACAATCCCTTTGGGAAGGTGTCTGAGTTCAGAAGTCTCCTTTCACACCTCTGGGCTGAGCCTGGGCGGCTCATTCCAGCTGTGTCCTTCTCGCCTGCAGGTCGTGATTGCCACCAACATTGCGGAGACCTCACTGACGATCGACGGCATTTACTATGTGGTGGACCCTGGATTCGTGAAGCAGAAGGTTTACAATTCTAAGACAGGGATCGACCAGCTCGTGGTAACTCCTATTTCTCAGGTATGGCAGCTTCTCCTGGCAGCTTTTCTGAAAATCCTGGTTAGGGCTTTTCTGAAATTTTTTATGGTTTTGTATTTTGAATTTTATTGTTTTAAGATGCTGGCTGCTTTCTTGAGATAAGGGAGATTTTGTGTTGTTTGTTTTTAATCTCTAGAATTGTGTGTCAACATTAAAAAGCCCCATAAAACTGGAACTTAGAAAAAAAAAGAAATTGAATCCTAGCACCCTAGATGATCTAATATAAGTGGTAAGAACATATTTTTTGAAGTATTGCACTTAGCCACAGATATCTGAGATAGTAATAATTCATGAGATGATAATGTGTTTCTTTGGTAATTATGGAATAATTTCCTACCTAAATTATATTTAAAAATGAATAGCCTGATCATCCCTTCTGAAGGCAGTTTGGCCACAATGTATCCAAAATGTAAAAGTTCATTTCTTTGTTTTTTTTTTTTTTTTTTTTTTTTTTTGCGGTACGCGGGCCTCTCACTGTTGTGGCCTCTCCCGCTGCGGAGAACAGGCTCCGGACGCGCAGGCTCAGCAGCCATGGCTCACCCGCCTAACCGCTCCGCGGCATGTGGGATCTTCCCGGACCGGGGCACGAACCCGTGTCCCCTGCATCAGCAGGCGGACTCTCAACCACTGCGCCACCAGGGAAGCCCAAAAAGTTCATTTCTTTCACCTCACAGTTCTGCTTCTAGCAGTATATCTGAAAGTTAGAAATGACTGAACACATATCCAAAGGTAACGGGAAAGGATGTTCCCTGAAGCATTGTTTATATTGGAGGGAGCCTGGAAAAACTCTAAATGAGCTCCAGAAGGGAAGTAGTTTAATAAAATATGGTAAGTTCATGCCATAGAATGTTATGTGACATTAACATGGTGGTGTGTATCTATATTTAATGACATAAGCATATAACTCTGATATATCGTTTGAAAAAAGTGAGCTACAAAATAGCATGAGTAGTATAATCCAATTTTTGTTTAAAAATAGATGGTGTGTGCTTGTGCACAGTGTATGTAAACGTGCCTGCGACTGAAAGCATGTTGGTGAAATGTTAGCCAGGGTTATTTCTTGGTGGTGCCGCTGGTTACTGTGCTGATGGGTAAAGCACATTTTCTTCCCTGTACTTTTATATATATATATATATATATTTTATAGGGGTATAGTTGTTTTACAATGTTGTGTTAGTTTCTACTGTACAGCAAAGTGAAGAAGAGTTCCCTGTGCTATACAGCAGGTTCTTATTAGTTATCTATTTTATATATATTATATGTATTGTCTTAATATTCTGTAAGAGGTATGTATTACTTTCATAATTTATAATACCATAAGGCTGTTTTCATTTTGAAACTTTAGTAATAATAGCTAAGACTTGCAGGGTACTTCCTAAGTGCCAGGCACTGTCCCAGCTACTTTCACATACATGAACTCATTATATTCTCAGTTGATCCTTTGTTGTAGATGTTATTATTATCCTCATTTCACAAATGAGACTGACAACCAGAGGGGTTAAGTGTCTTGCCTGTTACACAGCTGGTGGAGCCAGGATTTAAACCAGGGCAGTCTGGCCCCAGCATGTGTACTCTGTACAGTTCTCCTGGGGGTGATACGTGCAACTCGCAGTGATGGAGAAATTATTTATTATTCTCTGCTCTCCCTGATTTGGAGAGACACCTGTAGAATGCTGTGGAATCTGCCACGGTATGTGATGGCTGCCTGCCTTTGAGTGGGTAGTGACCTTTCATATTCCATCCTTTGGTTTGGAGCTGGCATAGGACTCTCTAAATCCTGATACTATTTATAAGACAGATGGTTTTGTCAGAAAACAGCCCTCTTCAGATTGCTATTCACTGTTTCCTAGCAACCTAGGGCTAACCTACATTTTTTTTTTAATTTCAGAAATTAGCGCCCTTCTCCCGTAAGTTCAGAAATAATATTACATTGGTTTGGAAGTTACCCATAGCCCTACCACCACCAATCACTGTCATCATTTTGACGTTTTTCTTGCCCATCTTTTTTCACGTTTGTTTCAGGTTGCATTTCTAGTAGTGTAGTAAGTATGCGGTTTTTAATTAAATATTTAATTTTCCTGGTTATTAAAGTGATATATGTTCATTGTTGGATATTTGATAAAGAAAACAGAACTCATCTATAAGCCTTCCATCAGAATTAGCCACAGTTAACATTTTAAGGTATTTTTTTCCTAGTTTTTTACTTCTGGTAGTTTGTATATTTGCATTAAGATTAAAAAATAGGGCTTCCCTGGTGGCGCAGTGGTTGAGGGTCCGCCTGCCGATGCAGGGGACACGGGTTCGTGCCCCGGTCCGGGAGGATCCCACATGCCGCGGGGCGGCTGGGCCCGTGGGCCATGGCTGCTGAGCCTGCGCGTCCGGAGCCTGTGCTCCGCGACGGGAGAGGCCACAACAGTGAGAGGCCCGCGTACCGCAAAAAAAATAAATAAATAAAAGATTAAAAAATAAATAAAATTAGTATTACATTGTTTGGCAACTTGCTTCTTCATCTCTGTGAGTGAACATTTCCTTCTGTCATTGAGCATCTCAAACCGAATTTTTAAAACAGCTGCAGACTCATTCACTGGTATGATTAACATTATATTTATTCAGTTCACTTACATTTGGTCATGACTGTGGAGGGTGGGTTTTGTCATTTTGTTTTATGCTTTCTCATTTATGATGTGCCACACTATTTTGTTTTTTTTTAATATATTTTATTTTATTTTTTATTTTTATTTTTTGCCTGTGTTGGGTCTTGTTGCTGCACGTGGGCTTTCTCTAGTTGCAGCGAGCAGGGGCTACTCTTCGTTGTGGTGCGTGGGCTTCTCATTGCGGTGGCTTCTCTTGTTGCAGAGCACAGGCTCTAGGCGCGTGGGCTCAGTAGTTGTGGCGCTCGGGCTTAGTTGCTCGGCGGCATGTGGGATCTTCCCAGACCAGGGATCGAACCCGTGTCCCCTGCATTGGCAGGTGGATTCTTAACCACTGCACCACCAAGGAAGCCCCTGCCACACTATTTTGAAGGTATATTTCTGTGATCTTTACCATATTTCTTCGATTCACTTGCTTGTATTTGGCCTCACTTGAACAAGCTTTCCTGAAATGCTGAGTGTTGGAGAGGGGATGATAAGAGCGTTGGTAGGTAGTCTTGGAAATGACCCTAAAGGAAGTGAAATAAACCCCATTTTAGGTTTTGCCTGTTGCTGAGTGCCCTTCTTTTAACAGATTTCCTGGGTAAAGCTGTTAAGCAATGTTTAACAGATATGTTACTTTTATATGCCCACTCCTCTAGGCTCAGGCAAAGCAACGTGCTGGCAGAGCGGGGAGAACAGGCCCAGGGAAGTGTTACAGGTTGTATACAGAACGTGCCTACCGAGATGAAATGCTGACCACCAACGTGCCGGAAATCCAGAGAACCAACTTAGCAAGCACAGTGCTCTCACTCAAGGTAGAAATCACTGTCTTGTTCGAATGCTTTGGTAGAATAGTCCAATCCTGTGGCCTTAGTAAATGAATCTCAGTTTATGAACCTTGTTAAATACTTCAGTAACCCCATGGAACCAGTCCCTTTGAGTGGAATGCAAACGGCTGTGATAACAGCCTCTCTGCTGCGGGGCTGGGGCTAAATTGGCATGTGTGCTGTGACATTTTTTTCTTGCCATCGTAACCAGCAGGGTATTTGGTTATAAAAGGTTTTAGCTGGGAGCATTTTCAAACAGGATATGAGGAAAAATCGAATCAGTGCCAAACTGTGGACAAACTCACTTCCCTCAACCCTTTAACTTTCAGATCCAACTCTGTTCTTTTAGAACAGAAGCAAAACCCCCAATCCAAAGAGGGGAACTGTTAGTACAGATTTCAGCCTGGCCCCCTGGGGACTTGGTTTTCATCTGAATCGTTGCTCTTCCTCTCTCAGTCCCCTGTGAGGACCTTCATTGTCTTTTGGCAGGGGGAGCCGCATGAGTAATTTCCTAGATGATGGCACCCCCGCCCCCCGCCCCCCGCCACTGATGCTGCGCTGGAGCCCTGGCACTTCACTGATGCAGAGTGCTGTGTTGTAATTTATTATTCATTCCCTGTAAGAGGCTAAAACAGAGCTTCAGAGAAAAAAAAACCTGCTCCAGTCTCTGGAGTGAGAACAGAGAGGCATCTGTGGCTCAAACTTCTGCTCCGAGCTGTGTGTCCTTGGCAAATTTATCTGCTCGGCCCTCTGACCTCTATTCTCCTCTCAAAAGCAGGGGCTGTTAATAGTCTCTCCTGTGAACATAAAGGAGATAATGCAGGTAAAGGCACTTGGCACAGTGCTTACCGATTGCTAACATAATTCCTTGTAGTTCTTATACAGTAAGAATTTATTGAACACCCGCTGTGTTTATGGTCACCATCACTTTATGGGAAAGAAACAGAAAGCTTAGGTCCTGCCACATCTCCCTTTATACACACTTGGATAGTGCATCATTCACTTGTTTCTTTTAGTCATCAAATTTGGTAACAAATGTATCGAATATCCACTCTGTGCCAGGCAGATTGCAGGTGGTTTTGTGTCCATGTGTCTCACCATTGTGAACTCTGAGAGCAGGGACCATGTCTTAGTCACCTTTATATCCCTGCCACCTAACATGGTACAAGGTACTTCCTAGGTGCACAGGAGAAATTATGTATGCAAGAGACAGGGCAAGCTGGTTGTTGTCTTTTTTTTTTTAAATTATGATAAAATACACAATACATTATCACTGTAATCTTTTTAAAATGTCCAGTTCAGTGGCATTAAGTACATTCACAGTGTTGTCCAGCCATCACCACTGTCCATTTCCAGAACTTTTTGATCATCCCAAATCGAAACTCTGTACCCATTTAACTAAACTATCCCTTTTCCCCTCCCTTCTGCCCCGGTAACCATTATTCTACTTTCTGTGTCCATGAATCTGCCTATTCTAGGTACCTCAGATAAATGGAATCATAAAATATTTGTCCTTTTGATCTGGCTTATTTTACTTAGTATGATGTTTTCAAGGTTCATCATGTTGTAGCATGTGTTAAAATTTCATTTCTAAGGGTGAATAATATTCCATTGTATGTATATACAGTGTTTGGTTTATCCATTCATCTATTGATGGACATTTGGCTGGTTTCTACCTTTTAGCTATTGTGAATAATGCTGCTGTGAACTTAACGTACAAGTATTTGTCTGAGTCCCTGCTTTCAGTTCTTTTGGGTATATATCTAGAAGTGGAGTTCCTGGATCATTTCATAATTCTGTGTTTAAGTTATTGGTGAATCACCAAATTGTTTTCCTCAGCAGCTGCACCATTTTACATTCCCACCAGCAACATATGAGGATTCCTATTTCTCCATATTTTGCCAACACTTGTATTTTCTTTCTTTTTTTTCTTTCTTAAATTATAGCTATAGCCATCCTAGTGGGTATGAAGTGGTATCTCCTTGTGGTTTTGATTTGCATTTCCCTAATTACTAGTTATATTGAGCATCTTTTCATATGCTTGTTGGCCATTTCTATATCTTCTTTGGAGAAATGTCTACCTTTGCCCATTTTTAAATTTTTATCTTTTTGTCGTTAAGCTGTACATACTGTCATTCTGAGTGAGTGTTTTTTAAAGTTTCCCGAGAAAGTATATGCTTTCTATCAGTCTTGAGTTTTGTGTGGCACATTCCTGGAGATTCCTGCTAATCCTGCTAGTGGCTTCCTAATTGCAGTCGAAGATATAAGAGAGAAGGTGACAAGTAGTCTCCCTCCATGTTAACACTGGTGAGGCTGACCCTCCCATCACACACATTCTTCTCTTCTGTTCTAGGCCATGGGCATCAATGACCTGCTGTCCTTTGACTTTATGGATGCCCCGCCAATGGAAACCTTGATCACAGCCATGGAGCAGCTATACACATTGGGGGCCCTGGACGACGAGGGCCTACTTACTCGCCTGGGCCGCAGGGTAGGGGACAGAACCTGACTTCCGGTGCTTTGGGGAAGGTTCCTTGGCTAACCTTCCATACTCTGTTCTGTTTAAAAGATTAAACTCTGAGGCCCTGGATAAGCTTTGAGTAGAATTCTACATGCCTGTTTTTAACCTGGATTTTCCACTATCACTTAAAACTCTTTCTTCTTTACAGAAAAAGAAATTCTATTCAGTTAATCTTACCTCATGATATATTATTGAGTCTAGCCTTAATTTGAAAAGATGTCGGCAAAATTCCCACCTATTCCAACGGTAGTTATACTCTTGGTCACATACATTTTGTTGGGTTTATTTGGGAAATTAAAAAAAAAAATCTTCTGATAGAGCCAGGCATCCCACACCATCATGCTTAGGTAAACCTCCTGTGGTCTGTTACCCACTCTGACCAGTGTTTTTACGCTGGCAACCCAGATGGGTCTTCCCCAGGGATGCAACTGTAGTTTCTTCTTCTCCCTCTAGATGGCAGAGTTCCCTCTGGAGCCAATGCTGTGCAAAATGCTGATCATGTCTGTGCATCTAGGCTGCAGTGAGGAAATGCTGACCATTGTGTCCATGCTGTCTGTGCAGAACGTCTTCTACAGGCCCAAGGTAGGGAGTTCAGGCCCACATTCAGACAGGGGTCAGGTGAAGTTGGGTGAAAGCAGCCTGTTGCCACCACAGTGCTTAATGTGGACACTTGATGGGGCCGCAGAGGGCTCCCCAGCACTGCTGGATGTTCAGTGAGTAGCTGTGGGGTGGAAAATGATCCTCTCTGCACTGCTTGCAGGATAAACAAGCCCTCGCAGATCAGAAGAAGGCCAAATTCCACCAGACCGAAGGGGACCACCTCACCCTGCTGGCCGTGTACAACTCTTGGAAGAACAATAAGTTCTCCAACCCCTGGTGCTATGAGAACTTCATCCAGGCTCGTTCTCTGCGCCGGGCCCAGGACATTCGCAAGCAGATGTTGGGCATAATGGACAGGTAACACCCGGTGACTTCTCGCGTTCAAGTTGAACCTCCTTGAATGCCGTGTCTGTTTGTACGAACCTGTGAAGTTGTAGGCATCTGTACTCTCACTCCTCACATAACTCTTTTCCTCCAGCTTTTCCGTCTTTGTTGTACTCCTCCCCAGGTAAGGATGTGGCTGAGAATCACTTCAGAAAGTTCCTAAGAGGGAGATGATATATTAGTTGTTGAAAATGCTCTTTGTTTACAAGCCTCTGCAACATGATTAATTGGGTTGAATTACAACCTAAGCAAAGTGTCTGGCTCTTGTGGCATCCATCTTGCCCGCTGTGTAGAGCTGCCCCTGGAAGGGCTGGAAGCAGGGTCCTGGTGCCAAACTCTGGGGACCCCAAGAAGGGTGTGTTGGGTACCATCATTCCGGAAGATAGAACCTCTGAAAGCAGAATAGTCTCACACCTTTGACCTCTCTTGATTTATTCTCCTGCTAGACACAAGCTGGATGTGGTCTCCTGTGGTAAGTCCACAGTCCGAGTGCAGAAGGCCATCTGCAGTGGATTCTTCCGGAACGCTGCCAAGAAAGACCCACAGGAGGGTTACCGGACACTGATCGACCAGCAGGTGGTCTACATCCATCCTTCCAGTGCTCTCTTCAACAGACAGCCCGAATGGTAGGTGGGCAGAGAGAACTTGTGGATCTACTGGCCTTTTTGTGTTTGTATCCTCACCCACCCCCAGCACTTCCTATTCTAATATTGCTCATATTTCTAGAGAAGCAGGAGCCTGAATTAGACACAATATCAGGCCCTTTTTTATTTATTATTTATTTATTTATTTTTAGTTTTATTTTTTTGGCCGCACTGTGCGGCATGCGGGATCTTAGTTCCCTGACCAGGGATCGAACCCACACCCCCTGCAGTGGAAGCGCAGAGTCTTAACCGCTGGACCACCAGGGAAGTCCCGAGGCCCTTTTTAGAGAAATAAAATCATGGGGGTAAGAGCTAGGAAGGATCTTAGAGATTATCTAGTGAGGTGGTTAAAAAAAAATTTTTTTTTTCAAGTAGTATTTTTTTAAAAATTGGAATCTTACCCATCCTAACATAAAACCAATTAAAAACCACTGTGCCACCATGGTGGTAGAAGAGGGCTGGAGATGTAGAGCCTTGCCTGCTTGGCTTTCCCCATTCCCTTGAGGCAGCCTCTGAGGTCCTCTTCAGGGCCCTAGAGTTCTATGGATACAGCCTAGAAAACCACCCATTTCACAGAGCAGGAAACCAAGGTCCAGAACAGGGATGTGATTGGCTCCGTGTCACTTAAATCGTTGGAACTGGCAGTTTTCTGTGGTTAGAGGTGTGTAGGCTCCTCAGTATTGGGGTGTGGCTATCATAAACAGAGGCTGCAGTCTCCTCAGGGGTCAGGCAGGAGAGGTAAGAGGGTCAAATACAAGCTCAGCTGAGGCCCACCAGGGACCAGGGTGCCGTGGAGCTGGGCCTGTATCGGAGGCTTGAGCCCTCTCTCTGTCCCCCGCTCAGGGTGGTGTACCACGAGCTGGTGCTGACCACGAAGGAGTACATGCGTGAGGTCACCACCATTGACCCCCGGTGGCTTGTGGAGTTTGCTCCAGCCTTCTTCAAGGTCTCTGACCCGACCAAGCTAAGCAAGCAGAAGAAGCAGCAACGACTTGAACCCTTGTACAACCGCTATGAGGAACCCAACGCCTGGAGAATATCCCGAGCCTTCCGGCGGCGCTGAAAGGCGAGAGTCTGTGTGTCTCTTCTGCAGCAGTGGGCCCGGGCTTGGCCTCGCCCTTATTGATGAAAAGCTGATCCTGAGGATACAGCTGTCCAGTGACTGACTATCTTAACTGGGCATTTCCTAAACTTGTCTCTCATTTCTTCCCTGGTGGTAAAATAGAAACAGGGATTTACGCCTGGTTTGATCAGAGCCTCCAAGCCCCACCACCCCAAGGCACTCAGCCAGGGCTCACAGCCAACATGGGAGTACACTGTATCATCTCCAAGAAAGGCGAAACTTCTGCAGCCCTCGGATGGGAAAGGGGAGTCATGAGCATATGGTACCTGGACTCAGTGAGGGCCCTGATGCCCTAGCTGGTACTCTGGAGGAGGGAGCCACAAAGCTCGCTGAAAGTGTTGGCCCCGCTTCCTGTCCCTGTCCAGCCTCTGTACTTTTGCTTAACCTCCTGCAAATATTTATTTTCTTAAGGAAACAAAAATTGGTTTTCTGTGGCTGTTTCTTCTAGCTGAAAGGTTAGTGTTGGCCTGGGCTGAGGGTGGGGAGGGTTAGTATCTGTGGCTTCAGTGGAGAGTCCCCTGAAACCAGAGCCCGGGGCCTCTTTGGGCTGGGAGGTGACGCACAGCCAGACCTCCAGTCTTATCTCTCAGCACCGGCGCTGGTCCGGCTCTGCATGGACCGCCCCATGATTAACCACATCCACTGCACAGGCGCTCCACTTTGGGCGCCTGAGTGGTTACAGATGCCACATATTGAATACAGAAGGCTCTCCCTGGCTCTCTTTCCCGCCTGCCATGCTCACAACATGCAGCGTGTCCTATTTCCTTTTGAAACATGTAAGAAATGACACAACTTTCAGTTTATTTTGGTTTTATTTTTATCCTCCTGAGGTCTTTGACAAAGGGTTGTTTTGGTCAAAGCCTCCCTTCCTCCACCCGCAAACTGAAAATCAACAGAACACCTCTCAGAGCCTGTTTGTGCTGCCCAGGATCTGTGCGCCTGGCCTCGTGCTTGGTGGTTTTCTCCTAGCATTTGGCTGGGGAATGGCCACCTCCAAGTGCCCCTCTCACATTTCCTGAGAAGCCTCTGGGCTTGCACTTGGAAGAACAGCAGGCAGATTCTGCTGGGCCAGGCTGTGGAACTTCTGGAAAGTTGGTCTTGTAGAGAGCCCCCGGGGGTTGGGGACATCCTGTGTTATGGCCTGCACTACTTCCTACCTCCTCACACCAGTAACTAATGATGTAAATACTAGAACTACTATACAGTGGTACGCTGGACACTAAAAGAGACCATATGACATACTAGGATATAAAGGACACTAAAAGAGACCATATGACATATTAGGATATAAAGGACTGTGGGCTGTCATTGAGCAGCAGACCAGCCACCCTGAAGACACAATTCAGAAACAACCCAGCAGAACCTGCTGACTGTAGGCCCCGCCCCTTTACTGAGCTGAGTGAGCCCCTACGATTCTGAGTGTGCCTCTCAGGAAGCCAGGCCAGCAGTTAAGGGCAGGTGATCTTTACGTGCTAACCTTCAAGGTATTACAGGGAGAGATGGTGCAGGGACGGACCGAGGAAAGTGAAGTGGAAGCAGGGGCTGGGTACCCAGCTCCCCAGTCTTAATTCCAGCCCAGGTCTCTCCAGTTTAGGAAAAAACTCTGGGCTTGGCAGCCCGCCTGTCCCAGCTGGGTGACCAGCACTGACAGCATTCGTACCTCTGAAGTCATCGCCCCCAAGGAAGGAGGTTTGGGGTTTAAGCTGAAGTTGAAAAGGGGATGTTTAACAGGCCAAGGGTGAGAGACAGCAGCTGGTCATCTTTCTGGGTTAGGTGAGCACAAAGAAGGACCCCAGCTCTGTGGGTGTTCCTGGAACATCTCCCCGAAGAGCTGGGGTCATGTGACGACATGGCTGGGGTCTGACCTTCTGACTCCATCAGGAAACAGCATGTAGGCAGTATTGCTGAGCCTGCCCAGAGGGAGGAGGGGGCTCCCGGCCAGATTGGGAAGGAGGACTCGCCTGCTGCTCCTACACAGTGGGGCCCGTTTCTCTTCCTTGAACCAGTATTTCCCGAGATTGAGTGACAGCCCAGGAGAAGATGTGGGTCTCACGCAGGGAGCTGGAATCTTCTCGGTTGTTAAAAGTACGCTGTTTAACCCCCCGCTCCGTGGGAGCCTAGCTCAGGAGTCTCCTGCCCCTGCACATGTGCCAAGTCTTGTACTTGTCTGTGTGTCGGGGACCATCCCCACGGGCCACATGTCAGCACTCCTGCTGGGTCACGTGCCTTGGTCCAGGGTTCACCTTCATCCATTCTGGAGCACCATTTGGTTTTGGCTGTCTCTCCTTCAGCCAGAGAATTCTCTCCAGTGGTCGTGCTTGTGGTCTGGTAGCTGTCTCCTCTCGGAGCAGTGCCCTCCAAGTGTAAGGATTTGAACAAGAGTTGTGAGGAGTGTCTCGTTAACACGCATTTCAGAGGGCAGAGGTCATGTGTCTCAGCCTGTGGAGACCTTTCCAGGACACTGCTTCTCACCTAAATCCCTGTCTCTCCTCATGTGCGCCTACTGGGGACCTCAGGGTTTCCACTTGACTTTACACCTCTTCCCACCATGATAGCCTGGCTTTCATGTACAATTAAATCATATATTTTTAAAAACTTGTTTCTTAGAATTTTCTGTCTCTTGCTCTAAATGATGAAAATCAGCACATTATGTTTTCTGTTTCTGGGGGAAGAAATAACATTGCTTTCTATTTGTGGGTAGGGTTCGCGTGGCATCCCTTTCTGCCATCTTGGCGTAAGTACTGGGCAGGGGCTGAGGGTGAAGCATTAACGGGGTTGGGCCGGCCCTGCCTCAGCGCAGCTGCGGTTCCCTGCAGTTCTGATGTACCTGGATGGAGAGCACCCGTTTCCACCTGAGCCTGGCTCCTAGGAAGCCGCTTACACAGGGGCTGGACCTAGAACTGCCCATCCTGCTCTTCCCTTACGCACAGCCACCCCGTTGTCCTATCTACTGTTACACTTCCTCTCTAGGTGTCACTTTTTCAGCCTGGCCTTCCCCCAAACCCCAAAAACTCGGCCCAGGGTTCTGGTTTCCCCCAAATTTGGGCAAGGAGAATCCATGCTGTTTCCCCTTCCCTTGTCCTGCAAAGGTCTGGCCTGTTCTTCCTCCACTAGCCAGGACCCAGGGCTCGGGGCTGCTCCAGGCTCCCCGCACCCTCCCGCCTGGGTGCCTTTCTTCTCTCGCTGCTCTCCAGATCCTCTCCACACAAACTGTCCTCACCTTCAGCAAAAACAGCAACCTGGAGCCACGGTAGGAGGGGACACACAGTTGGGGTACACATGGGTAGCGTGGTCATGGGAGCAACTGTGATCACAGAAACCACAGGCCAAACTCTGCCTGAAGAAGCCCCAGGAGGTCCTCAAAGCTCTACTAGGCTCCCACTTCCCTCAACCTGGACAGGGAGATGGCTGCAGGTGGCCAGCGGGCACTAGGCCAAAGTACCCTTTGTCCATTATTTCGGACAATCCTCACACAATAAGCCTGGGAGGGGGAAAGAGCAGGTATCACTGAGCCCATTTTCCAGAGGAAAAACTCAGAGGTCAATTGTTTTTTCCTAAACCCATAAGGGAAGTTAAGTGTCAGGGCCAGGCCCCAAACGCAGGTCATGGGCCCCTAAGGCCAGAGCTCCTTCCAACCCCAGCTCCTTCTCCCATGGCAGCAAAGAGGACAAAGGAGAACTCACAGGAGACGCAGAGCCTTTATTAGGGTCTGGCAGGTGTAGTGGAGATGGAGGTGAAAGCCCAGGCCTGGGCCTAGGAAAACGCAGAAGAGACGCAGAGGGCCCTGGAAGCCGAGCCCAGCCGTCCCTCCTCCACCTGGCAAGCCCTCCCCCATCCCAGGTTCCTCACTCCAGCCTCCCCCTGACTCTACGAACAAAAAGCACCAAGAACTGCCAAGTAGGACCCTCCAGGGCCACAGCTTGGAGCGGAGTGCAGGCTGCAGGCCGCTGTCTCCCCAGCATGGGGGATCAGGGGAGCTCAATGTCTCCCTCTCCACCAGGCTGAAGTGGGGAAGCTCCTTCTCTGTCCCCCGGAACAGAACAAGCTCTTGTTCTCTGTGATGGGGGAGAGGGAGTGGGGCTTGGCCTGTAAGCAGGACCTAGGAAGAGGCCAGAGGTGGAGTCCCCGGAGGAGTTTCCGAGACGCCACCTTCACACTCGCAGTGTCTCCACTTTCCCTTCCCGTCAACCCTGGGGAGCAGCTCAGAGTCTGGGCTGGAGTGACTGATGGGCAGAGGGGGTCTGCTCCAAAGACATCTGTGGGTTTCAGAGCGGGAGTTTCCCTGACACCAAATTTATCTCTATGTACACAGGGCAGCACCCCCGGCAGCAGGGGAGCAGCTGCTAGGGGCTAGTAAGAGTAGCCACCCTTGGGGCCAAAGGGCTGGGCAGGGCCAGCCAGCTCTGGGAGGTAGGCGGGGCTCTCGTCCAAGTGGGACAAAGGGACTGTGTCCTCCTCACTGATGGGCCGGTCAAACTCAGCCTTGAGAGTTGGACGCTGATTGTCCGGGAAGGCCAGAGAGAAGAGGGCCTCGGGCTCGCACACAAACTTATACACGTAACGCTCGCCAGCCACCTGTGGGAAGAGAGGGCTGGGTCAGTGTGGGGGTGGGGAGAGCAGCCCTCCTACAGATGCCTGGGGCACATTTCTCCTCCAACTGGTTCTTCTAAGAAGCTCCTGTTCTCTAATCTCAACCTCTCCATGCTTTAGGCTTTTCCGTTACTATTTATGTGTATCACTGTTTTGGGAGAGGGAAATCTTGGGATTGTCCACAGTTTGACTTCTCTGACTGGTTCATTGTCTGCTCCTTCAAACTTGCGAGAATGCTCTCCTGCCCCCATCACCTTCCCACATCCACTGCCCCCCACCCCCTTGTCCTTGGACCCTTAACACCTGACCTTCTGCATGATGCCTTTCTCATAGTAGTATCGGAGTGAGCGGCTCAGTTTGTCGTAATTCATGGCTGGCCGGTTCTTCTGGATGCCCCAGAGCCTGGCGACCTGGGGACAGGAGACAGAGTTTGGGGATGGCGATGGCAGCTCAGCGGAGGAAATAATGGGGCACAGGTCAGAAAGAGTACTTGAGATT
Organism: Mesoplodon mirus; assembly: GCF_964341445.2. Classification (NCBI taxonomy): domain Eukaryota; kingdom Metazoa; phylum Chordata; class Mammalia; order Artiodactyla; family Ziphiidae; genus Mesoplodon; species Mesoplodon mirus. The sequence goes on from NC_138994.1 coordinate 6,653,325, forward strand.
CTTGGTGCAAATGCTCAGCTGGCCCTGCAGCTAAGCACCAGCCAACAGACCCTGGTTTGGCAGGAATTCAGGTTAAATAAAGCAACGGTGCTGGTGAAGGCACGTGCCACCAGTTCCCAGGTCCTCTCATCTCCAGGCCCCAAAGTCGTTGGGAGGAGGGGTGGGGACATCTGAGAGGCCCACCTCCTCAGGCTCAATTAGTTTGAACTCCATCCCCCGGCCGGTCCAGGCAATGAAGTGGGCATTTGTCGGGTCATCCAGCAGGGCCACCAGAAACTGCCACAGCTGCAAGGCACCCCGGCGCTGGTAGGGCGGTCCCTCTCTGAAGGCTCCCACCCCTTCCTGTTTGATGTCTCCTGGGGAACACGGGAAACAGGTGGTGGAGGGCTTGTGCCTTCTGGTCCCCCAAGCAACCCGGCCCCCTCTCCCCAGGGGTCTCTCCAGGCCCTTTCTCATGAAATGTGATGTGATTCCTGGGGGACACAGAGGGCATGAAAGGTCACTTCTCTGACCTTCAAATTTCTCAGGGACGACGCAGACATCATCTGGGAATGGTCGCAGAGGTTTCTCATAGCCATAGCCTTGAGGAGGAAGTTGCAGGGATCACTTAGATCTGGGGGTTCACTGATACGAGACCCCACAGAGTCCAGAGGGACTCCTGGCCAGGAGCCCCTCCCCCAAGGCACGACTCCCTCCTCCAAACTTGGAGGGCTTGGCAGGGGAGGGAGGAGGCTGCCTTACCCATGGTCCCGTCACCTGGAGAGGGCCCGGAGAAACCCTCTGCGTGAAGGTACATTGAAGCATACCCAGGGACATCTAGGGGGGAAGAAAGAAAAAAGGGCGATGTTATAGGTATATGGGGTAGGGGCGGCAGTCCTGCACACGTTCAAGAACTTCTGCCAGCCTGCCTTCCGGCTCTTTTCCCAGAGGCCTGCCTACCACCAAATCCTAGGGGAACTTCCCCCAGAGGGAGTGAGAAGCCGGAAGCCTTCAACTTGAGGGCGGGGTCCGAGGGCCTGGATGGCAGCAGCTGGGGCTGGGCAAAGCTGCTCCACAAGGCCCAGGATTCCAGGGAGCAGCTGTTTCCTGTGAGTTTAGGGGGAGGAGGAGGGTAGAGATGAACCTCCGGGGAAAGGGTTCAGTGTCCCAGCCTAAGATTCCCTTGGAATGGGCTGACGTCCGGTCAGCAGGGCAGGTTCCAGCCCAGTGCGGGTGTGAGGGAGGGAGGGAGAGAGGAAAGGAGTGAGAGTGGCGGGGGGGAGAGAGAGAACACGCATGCGTCTATCTGTGGAAGAGGCGGTGGGCACACGGGGCTGTGTGTTTTCAGGCCTGACAGCAGACCGTCCACTCTATTTCATTCCATTCCACGGAATTGACACCTCCCCACCCCACCTGGAGGAGGCCCCGGTGCAAAGCCAGCCCTTCAAGCGCCAGCCCCTTCCCGCCCTACCCCCACCACTCCCACCTATGAATGAGATGGTGAAACCCGACACCTCCGGGAGGAGGCGGGAGGGTGGGCTCATTCATGCCTCCATTTTGTGAATGGAATTCCTGACTCCATTCACAGGAAGCTGAAGGGGGAGGGGCAGGAGTTCAAGGGCATGTAACACGATCTCCTCCGGTCTACATCCTTTGAAGGTCGGCGGCAAGAGCGTCTCCCTCCTCCTTCCTCCATCTCACAGCCGGGCATGGCTCAGGCTTAGGGCCCGGGCTTGAGGAGAGGTGGGTGCTCCCTTCTGGTTCTTGCTGGGGCAGCCTGGAGGATTTGGGGCTCACCCCCGCCCCTAAAAGACTGGGCACCAGGAAAAGGGAAATTCAAAAGCTCTGGCCAGCTCTGAGCCTACCTTAATCTCTGAATTTATTTTTTCTAATGCAAGTTTGCAGATAAACTCAAATTTGGAGCTGGTAGCAATGTTAACAGGAGACAAGGTTTTCTGGGCCTTTCCTGGGCGCATGGGGTTTTGAGCTGTAGTTGTTAATGAACACAGCAGCTGAGTGCATCTCACTCCTGTCAACAGCCAGGTGGAAACTAGAATTTAAAGCCGTCCCTACTTCCGGTCTGGCCAGGATGGCGGGTCCTTCCAACCTGGAGGCTCCGAACAGGATGTGAAAACCACATGTGAACCCCGCCTTCCAACTGGGAACTGTGAACCTGGCTAGTTTCAAGTTCATGTTTCTCCTCATTCAAATCCCTTTGTATTTTTAAGCTTCTGTGGGGACAGGCACCAATGACACGTCCTATTCATCTTTGTGTCCTCCAACTGCACACACTCATGCTCCTGGCACAGTACTTAAATCTCAGTAGGTAATTAAACCCCCAAGCACCTGCTAAATAGAAATAGGAAGAAATGCATTAACTTTCCTATCAAGTCACAAGCTACCTGAGGGCAAGGACCTGCACATGTCACTCATCTCTTATCTGAATATAAGTTTGCTAATTGAAAAGTGACAGTTCTTTTGAATCTATGAAAAGAAGTGGTAGGTGGGTGGGTTGAATGTATGAACTGGTAAATGGATGGGAAGGTAAAAAAACTTGTGGGGAGACATTCAGGGTTTAATGGAACTGATCACATGCCACCCCACCCAGCAATCCACCAAAACCCCTCCATCCCCTTCCCAGGAGCATCTCTTACCTGAGTCGTAGGAGAAGTCCATCTGCTCCTGTTTGATCACTACCCCCGCCCCTGGGTACCTGTGCCCATTGACTCCACCCTGGCCCACTGCCAGATGGCCGGGCTGGCCGGCCTGTTCATACAGGGGGTCAAGGTATTCCTGCTTGAAGCTCTGCTGGGGGTAAGGTAGGCAGGGCTCCGACAGCTGGTGTTGGTAGGGGGCTGGGAGAGGTTCCCGGCCCCCTCCCTGAGAGGGTGTGAAGGAGTGGCAGATATCCAGGGGCTGCTGGAAGACAGAGCTGGATGTGGTTGGATGGAGAAGGAAGAAAAGAGAATATTAAACGAAGTCCTCCTTGTGCCTGCGGCTCCCAGAGCTTAGAGTGGGCTCCAGTGGGGGGGGGGGAATGGGGGGGTGTCAGTATCCCTTCCTCCCTACCTCCCCCCATGCCAGGTTTCTTAAGGGCAGCGAAGAACACTCAGGGATTGAGAAAAAACTGGTGAGACCTGGTTCTCCTTGTCACCTTACCTATGCTCCCCGAGGTACCCATGGCCAGGGTGGGGCTGGGAGGTGCCAGAGGATCTCAGGAAACTCCGTTGTTCTGCCCGGGGAAAGGGTTGCAGGGGCGACTGTCCGGGGGCACCAGGGGCGGGGGACTTGATGGCGATTTGTCTAGGGGGGTCATAGGCACTGGAGGTGAGGGGGAGACAGGGGTGAGGGGGCAGAGAAGTTGAGCGAGCATCTTTGAACGCTTCACTCCCTGGGAAGTCAGGTCACAGGGATTATGGGAGAAGAGTAGAGGGTGCCGGGAAAGGAACAGCATGAGCCAGACTCAGCCCCAAATGAACTTTTTTTTCTCCTTTCTTAATCCTGAAGCTGGGTGTAATCTTTATTTATTTATTTATTTATTTATTTTGCGTTACGCGGGCCTCTCCCTGTTGTGGCCTCTCCCGTTGCGGAGCACAGGCTCCGGACGCGCAGGCTCAGCGGCCATGGCTCACGGGCCCAGCCGCTCTGCGGCATGTGGGATCTTCCTGGACCGGGGCACGAACCCGCGTCCCCTGAATCGGCAGGCGGACTCTCAACCACTGCGCCACCAGGGAAGCCCGGGTGTAATCTTTAGAACACCTCTCCCCAGCCCAGAGCAGCTGGGCTGGGTCAGACGGCAGCTTCTCCAGTGGAGACACTCTGCCCGGGTCTTAACACACATCCCTTGAACCCGCTGCTGCATTTTTCATCCTAACAACTCAGGAAATCCTGAGCTATATTACTCCATTCCAGGAGCTCGGAAGTCCTTTCTGTCGTCTAACCTGCATCTCAACTGCTGCCATTGCTCACAGGTGCCCACCCCCACCCTCCATCCAGCCCTTCCCCAGGGCGGGGCTGGGGCTCACCTGGAATAAAGGCACTGCTCGCCATGGTGGTAGGAGAGGGACGGCTTCCTGCTGCAGGGCAGGGCCCGCTCTGTGCGGGGACTCTGGGGTTCCTTCTTGATCCTGGTCGTGGGGCTGTGGAAAGCTACTGTGGGGGTCGGGAGGGGCAGAGCAAGGCCAGCGAGTGTCACAGGAGAGGCAGGAAGAGCTTCGGACACCTTCTGCTCCTTAAGGAGCAGCTGGGCGCCAGTACAGCCTCATCCCCGTTCTCTGGATCTCCGTTGTCAGACGCTTCTAAGAACAGTTCGGCTATTTACATTATGTGTAGTTTTATACCTCAGGCTAATGTCCAATCTGAACCAAAGAAACTGTCTGAAGTTCAACATTTAACGCAATCCCCCCACCCCCCAAACACCTTTCTAGGAGTGAGCACCTCCAACCAAAGGCCTCTGGTTTTCCTGACTGCCCTGGAAAATTCCAAGGGAGAACAATGTTTTCTTATTTGGGGCTATGAAGAATCTTTCTTTTTCTGGTTAAGGTTGGATATGAGCCCACTTGCCTGTCAGCTGACGAGCAACATACACATGCTCCTAATTATCTGAGAAGAACATTGGCCTTTCCTGTGGCCCCTGCTGGGTTCGCCAACTCCAGCCACCAGGCTGAGCAGCAGAGTCGGTTCCAAGGCAGTGAATGTAAGAGAGTCAAAACCTGCCATCGACGGTTCTGTTGTCGATCATTTGTGCCCCGTTTCACTTCACTGAAGATAGTTGAGAGCAAAGTATCTGACATTAAAGCAGGGTTTCTCAACAGTAGCACTGGTGACATTTGGGCCAGATAATTCCTTGTCATGGGGGCTATCCTGAGCATTGTAGGATGTTAGCGGCATCCCTGGCCTCTACCCACTAGATGCCAACGGCACCCCACCCTCGGTTGTGACAACCCCAAATGTCAACTGACATTGCCACCTGTCTCCTGGGGGGCAAAATTGCCCCCGGTTGCATGAAAGTAACTTAGAATGGTAGAACTGCACCCTGCTGCACTGGTCCAAGCCCCTCGTTTCAGAAATAAGGAAATGGAGGATCACAGAGATGAAGCGTCTGCTCCAAGGTCACACAGCTAGGATGGACAAGCCCCGATTTGAAGACATCTCCCAGTTATTGCTTGGTATTTGAGTCCAAACCCAAGAATGGGGAGCCCTACCTTCCACCCTCTTCTAGAAGACAGAACAAGTTGATCTTTTGTGATTCTCTATCCCTATGACTCATTTCCTGCCCTCCCCTACTCCCCATTCCCTCTACCCAGGGCCCTCTACTCACAGTTTTCTGAATGGAAATCAGGAACAAACTGCTCATCACTGTCCGGTACCTGAGCTGCAGAGAGAGGCCAGAGGTGAGTCTGGGGTGGGGGCCCTGGATGGCAGTCCCTGGCAGACACCATTATTGCAGCCCTGCAGATTAGCACCAGCCCGAAGCGGGGAAACGGCTTTCCTAGGACTGAAGGCAACTCCACCCCAGGTCCTAGTGACCTCCATCTCTGGGTTCCATTAACACCCTGGAGGGAAGGCTGCAAGTTCTCAGAACCCGTCTGAGCAGATTCCAGAGTTTTGTCCTAGATGCTTTGTCTTTTTTCCCCTCCACTTTTATGAGTGCAGACAGCCCTGCCCCTCAGAGTTTACAAAACTCCCTCAAAGCTCCCAGCAGAGTCACATCTGGGGTGGGCAGGTACGATAAGGAGTGAGATTCTGTGGACTTAGAATCACATGGGAAGATTCTGAATCTGGGCTGAACCCAGGAATCTGCCTTTTATAGAACCTCCCCGGTGAAAGGTAGAAATCTAGAGCCTGGGAAAGGAGATGGAATGGAAGAAAGAGAATGGTTCAAGAGAGGTGATAAGAGGATGACAGTGGGAGAGGAGGCTGGGGACACTGGCAGGTCAGGTGCCTTATCGCTTTGATGTGCAACTAGGAGAGAGAGAAGGGCTTCCCAAGCTTGGAGCTCTGAGGAGCACTCCCAGGGCGCCAGCGTGGGTCGAGTTGAGTTTGGAGATTAGGCAGGAAAACTAAAATAGAACAACAGCTCATCCATGGCCTCCAGACTGGATATCCGGGCTTTGATTTCTAGTTCTTACCCTGGCCTCACTAACTCCTTCAGGTGGGATACAGCTGAGCGCCTCTCCTGACCCCAGAGTCTTTGCCCACTTTTTGCCCCTCTCTCAAGAATAAATAGATCACAGCAGGAAGAGGAAGGGTAGACACCGAGAGGGACATCCTATCAGTCTGGGAAGAGACTGGCTTGAAGATGAAGCAATGGAACCCATGGAGAGGGGTCTTTCGTTCCCTGGAGACTGCTCTCAGATTGGACAATCAATAGGAAAACTCATGGATACAATGACTGGAGAGTTGAGAATGGCTGGTAAGGGTGAGGGATATGAGGAGATGGCTGGAGATCATGGCCACTCGTCCTAGTCTATACAGGACACACCCCAGTCTCTATGGCTTCCCTCCTGGGCCAAGGCTCCATCATTTCTTCCTTGGATTTCAGCCACGACATGTTTTCAGAACTCCCAACATCTACTCTCCCCCAAACTGTCAGAGGGATCTTTTTACAACAGAAATCCGATCACTTCTCTCCCTTGCTTAAAGCATGAACCCCAAACTCTTGCCCTTGGCCTCTGGGGTGCCCAAGTTCCTGGCTCTTGCTTACCTCTCTCACCTGCCTCTCCTTGCCTGTTACTCTCCAGAGCTCTGGTCTCCTTTTGGGTCCTCAAACTTGACCAGCTTGAACCCTCTTCCCCACATCTTGGCCCGTTTTTTTTTTTCTGGCCTTTGAAGTGTTAGCTCACTTTGCTATCTCAGAGGCCTTCTCTGACCACCCAAACCAAAGTGGTCCCTCCTGGCTCTCGATCGCATCCCTGTTTTATTTTTTCCCTAGCGCATATGACTACCTGAACTTATTAATTTACGCACATGTAACTTATGTGTAATTTATTGTCCATCTCCTCTACCAGAAAGTTAACCTTGCTGAGGGCAGGGGCTTTGTCTGTCTTATTTGTCTGACTCCCCAGCACCCCTCAAACAAGCTCTCGTTCAGAAGAGACACTCAATGCATTATTTGTCAACTATATGAATAAACTACAATGACTCCTTGTCCTCAGGCTGGTGAGAGCCAGCGACATGGGCCTGGGAGCAAGAACTAAAGAGATCCTAACCAATCAGCCCTTCCCTCCCCTTTAGGGTTCCCCCTCTCCACCACCAGGTAACATTAGAGGCAGGTCCCCTGAAAAGCACATCTCACAAGGGATGCTTTAGGCTGTGATCAATTGCTTGGCAAGTGGGTTCTTCACCAACTTACTTTAAATATCAGAGGTGTCAAGTGCTTTAAAATACACATTTATGCGGGGGGGGGGGCGGGGGGAGGGATAAATTGAGAGCATGGGATTAACAGATGTACACTACCATATATACAATAAACAAGGATTTATGGTATAGCACAGGGAACTATATTCAATATCTTGTAATAAACTATAATGGAAAGGGATAAGAAAAGAATATAGGTCTACGCATATATACATGTATAACCAAATCACTTTGCTGCACACCTGAAACTAACACAATATTGTAAATCAACTGTCCTTCAATAAAAAAATAAATTAATTAAAATAAAATATCGTTTGTAGGTAGGTGACTTCCTGACAGAGGGAACCCAGTGGCCGAGGGGTTTAAGAATCAGGAACCACTAGCAGCTAGAGAACTTATGAAAGAAAAGGAAGCAGAGAACAATCCTAGAGTGATCAACTAGGTCACTAGACCGTGAACTCCCGTGGCAAAAACAAACAAACCAAAACACCACAGAGCACATCTTTTCAGGAGTGCAACTAGGGCACAAAGGCAACCATTCCCAAACTGGGCCCAATCAAGAATCCCGGGGCGGGACTTCCCTGGTGGCACAGTGGTTAAGAATCCATCTGCCAATGCAGGGGAGACGGGTTTGAGCCCTAGTCCGGGAAGATCCCACATGCTGCGGAGCAACTAAGCCCCATCTGCGTACAGCAATGAAGGCTCAATGCAACCAAAAATAAATGAATAAGTTTATTTAAAAAAAAAAAAAAAAAAAAAAAAAAGAATCCCGGGGCATTGTTAACAACAGATTCCCAGTCCCCTCCTCTGGAGAGTCACATTCCATAGGCCCGGGGTGGGGGCCAGGCATCTGTATTTTAACGCATGCCCCTGGTAGCTCTTAAGGATAGGCAGGTTTGGAAAACTGGATAAAGGGAAGGGTGCAAAACCTGCTCAGCTGCCCAGGGGTGCAAGGCCCAAGCCCATCACTGCTGTGCCCTCTGGCCCACCCATAGACAAGACCCCCGAAGTGGCAGGATGGGGGTGATAAGAGTAAGATGGACAATATTTCCCTCCCTGCCACCTGGGCAAGGAGGGTTCCAAGGGTGGAGGAGGTGCAGAACACGGGGGAAGCTGACGCACACAGGTCTGCCTCTGGGGCTACATTAACTGCCAGTTTCCACGGAGGTAATGGGCTGGGGGCATCTCCTGCTGGCGTCACAGACCAGGTCATGTGACGCTAGAGAGCCCTGGGGTCATCTTGTCTTTCCTCTTGCCTCAGGCCTGAAGGTTTGACCAGAACCCCCAGTCCCCCCAGCAGTCCCAGAGGAGGCCCCCCGCAGCACACTGACCACACCTCAAAAGAGGTGGCACCATCTTCATCCCAGGGCCATGAGAAATCAGCCAAGCAAGAAGGGGCTGTGGTGGGAACCCCAGTCCCTGCCTGGCCCCTCTCCAGAACACCGGCTCCTCCCAAAGGGGCAGGACAGGGCTTCAGTCGCACAGAGACTGTCAAGGATGGAAATAGGAACAGTAACAATGAGCCTCTCATTCCTGGAGAGCAGAAGAATTTCTAATTACCGTGTTCGGTCTTGAGTGTCAGCCACTCTATATTTGTTGACCTGGCTGAGCTCTGGCTGCCAAGCCAGTGTGCCAGGGTCTGCCCCCAACTCCATCCTGGCACTAAGGTGGAGTTGATCTGCCTGGGGACATGGCAGATGATTAAGGAGGGGACGGGAAATGTGCCAAGCCAGCATGATGCCCAGAAAGAGAGAATTTTAGGGAACATCCCTCCAGTGGGGGGGGGGGGTCAGTAGAAGAGAAGGGGCTTAGGGGCCTCCCAAGCTGGGCTCCAGGAGAGCTGGGAGGTGAAAACCACCAAGTAGCTAAGCCCACCCCAGCCAAACAACCCACCTATATGATATATGCCCCATCACCTTCTCCCCCTCCTAGGGTGCAATCACAGGGCGAAGGGGTCTCTTAAGGAGCCCCAGGGGGAAGGGGGGCCATTTCCCGGAGTTTCTGCTCCATTGTGTCACCACTCGCCTCATCTCTCACCCTTACCCCGCCCCCACCCTGGCAGTGTGCTGGAAGGACCCAGTTCTCTATCTATGGAGGGGACATTTGTCCCCTAGAGCCTTCTGGAAGGGGAGGAGACAGAAAGATGTAGAAGGAGGCAATGTAGCTAGGAAAGACTGGAGGAGGGGATTAACCCCATATCACCCCACAGACAGGCTGAAGCACCAGCGTGCACACACGCAGATTCACACACACCCTGATGCCTTTTACTTCACGCCAGCACACGGATGAAACACATCCTCCATGCATACCCTTCCCACACAGGTTCTCTTTTTGGACTTAAAAATACGATGAGGGAAAACCAAGGGGCAAGGGAGCTGAAGACCTTGGAGGAAGATTTGGGAGCAATGGTTCTTGTGACCAGGGGAGCACAGACCCACCCCTTTGAGAATCTCATAAAAGCTATGGATCATTCTCTTCCTAGAAAAATTCACATTCCTTTGTGTATGGTGTACCCCAAACAATTTTATACACATATCAGAGGGCGCAAGGACCCCTGCAACCTATCCACAGAGCTTTTGGGAATCCACCGACCCCGTTATGGACCCCCGCCTCATACAAAGGACATACATGACCCAGAGTCAATGTTCCTTTCCATCAAAGAGACCAACATCATTGTCTCTGAGGGTTCCTGTGGGCTCCCGACAAGCCCGGAAAGGAACCCTCGTCCAGAAGCGGCACATCTTTAACCATAGCCAGACACAGCCTGGGCTCAGCCTGTCTGAGCCTGGGTTTCCCTGCAGTAGCCTGATTATTTCTCCAGCAACTCAGCAGATCTCAGGCACCCCGAAAACAGACACACCTTCTTAGCCTCACTTCACCCCCACCCTCTCCATCTAGAAAACCTCCAACCCAAAGATGTCTGAGCTGCCTCTACAGAGCCCCCCTCCCCCTCCCCCTCAATGTTGCACAGACACCAGACGCCGCACCCAGAACCGCCGCCGCACCCAGAACCGCCTCCGCCAGAATCCAGCCTCGTGTTCCCCCGAAATCTTCACAGCCTCACCCACACTTCAAGGACCTACTGCGTCTCTCCACGTTGGGGCTTTAGGGGGAAATCAAGCTAAGGGAGTTTGGGCTCTGGCCTCCAGTCCCACGCGCCCCACCACTGGCAAGTTTCCAAAGGAGCTAGACCCTCCCTGCCACCCCAAAACTCCCTCTGGGCTGCAGGGGTCACTGACCTGGTGGGAAGAGGCAGGAGAGGCGGCTGGGGTGCTGCTGGGATGGTGCAGGGGGACAGGGCCCCGGCAGCTGCATCTGTCTCCGCAGAGAGAGCGAGAAGGAGCGATCGGCCTCAGCATCCCCCCCTCACGCCTGGCCATCCATCGCCAGCTGGGAACCTGAGCTGCTCCCTCAGAAGGAAGGACAGGGAACCAAGGAGACCCCAGCGGCCCCTCCCCAACCTCCGTCTTGCGATCCCCACCCACTGGATTTAAATGTACAGGGACTTCCAGGGCAGCAGCAGGAAGCACACACACTGGCTGTCACACTGACACATGCAGATAGACACAAGTACAATTTCTAGACCCCCACCGCCAAGGGGTGGGGCTTCCAAGGTTGAGAGCAGATGAGAACGTTTTCCTCCCCTTCCCATTCCAAACCCAGCTGCTTCCAAAATGCCACCCTCTGAGCCTACCCCTAGATCACAGTCCCGGGAGCTGCCCACCTGGGGAGCCTAGGGACCCTCAGCTGACAGACGAGGAGCCTGGCAAGCCAGACAGAAATCAGGCTTTGGGAAAGGAAGTCTTTGAGAGACGGTGGAAACCGACACCGCTGCGTTCTTCAGCTCCAGCCCAGCTCCGGAACCTTAAGCGGAGGATGGGAGGACTGGGCATAGCTCTGCATGTAACTCGCAGCTGGGCACACAGGGCTTGCAGAATCGGGGAAGACAAGACGTGCACAATCTCCCCCAGAACCCCCAGATCCCTCCAGCACCCACGAGGCCGTTTAGCCTCGAATTCCACAAAATGTCTTGAGTGCTTGCTCTATGCTAAACAGTCTGTTAGAGTACATATTTTGGGGACACCACAGTCGTCGAGACAGATCTAGTCTCACCTAGTCAGGGGTCTTTCTCTTCTACCCCAAGGTTTTAAAGATGGCTCTAGAGGAGCTGGGTTTGAGTTTTAAAAAATCGTCAAAGATACCCAGATGGAGGGAAGGGGAAATCCCAAAGAAGAAAAGAGCCCTCAAGAAGGGGTTCCTGGTGCTGTAGTTTTTTGGTTTTCAGTGTTACACTGAAGGGACCCTCAGATGGGGGTGTTACCCCTTCCCTCTCAGACTGTCTAAACACCATAAGCCTCCACCTCAGCCCCACCGGCGACACCCTCAGGCCCCACCCAAACACACCAAGGAATCCAACCAGGAGACCCCCACCCCCACCCCGGAACACACCTCGCTACCCAGAGGAGGCCTCGCTATTGACCCCACCCCTCCAGCTCAGAGCGCACCCCACCCCCGCCCCCAGCAAACTGGAGGGGCAATTTGCCTGTGGAGGGAGGTAGTCAGGAGGGAAGGGGGCGGGAGGATCAGCTGCCATTAGAATAACAATTAAGGCTGTTTGAGGGAGAAGCCCTGGGCTGCTTTGCCAAAGTGCGGCCAAAAAGAATTATTTAAACTTTTGCTGTTCTTTTGGCTCAAACAGTAAATTGTTTGGCGCTGCGGGCTGGGAAGAAGAGAAACCAAGGGTGTAACAATGAATGTTTTGGCAATTCCAGAAAGCAAGTAACAAATGAATCTCTCCTTCTCCTCCCCCAGTTTCTCAAACGCCCCACTCCTGCAACACCCCAACCTACACCTCGGCCTGGCGGCTGGTGCCAAACAAACTTTGCAAATGAAAATTTCAACCAGGAAAACGGGCCTGGGGCCAAGTTCCATTCAAATAGGCAAATACCCCACACAATGGTCTGATTCATCCGCAGGCCTAGTTACACAAGCCTGGCTCAAGGCAGAGAAAATAAATATCAATATAAGTATCCACGCTGGGAGCTGGAAAGAGTGGAGAGGCAGGGGACTTGGGGAAGGGGCCTTGCAGAGGCCCTTGAGGGCGAGGAGAGAGGAAGCGGGCTAGGCTGGAATAGTAGGGGTAGAGAGCATCCCCCACCCCAATAATAGTAAAGGTCACAAAACCACTCACCTTCAGCAAGCCACGTCTCCTGGAAGTGACTTAGATCCTGGAATAGATCTGAGGGGTGAATAATGGAATTGGAGAAGGTGAGCTGGAGGTGCTCGTGAGAGAGCGGGAGCCCTAGCGAGCCGGATGACCTCCCCCTTGGGGGTACTGGCAGATAATGACCAGAGTCCCTTGGAGGGCGAGTCTTTTTGGGAAAAGGGCAGGGGCTCCAGGGTCAGCCCTCGGGGTGTGTGAGGTGGGGAGGGTAGAGGTTTATCTCTCTGTCTCTTTACCTTCGGAGTCGGGGGGCGGCAGGGAGCCCGGGTCCATGAGCTTCCCCTGCGGGACCATCAGCGCTTCGCGCAAGCTCCCATTTCCGGGAGATTTCTGCGGAGAAGGGGAAGAATGCCCCCGAGTAACCCTGAGGCCGCCTGGTCTGGGGGGCGGGGCTGGGGTCCCGGGGTGACTCAGGGGAAGGCAGCCCTGGACCCCGTTGGGGCCGCTGGGTGGGTAGGGGCGGGGTGCAGGGAGGGGGCGGGCGTGGAGGCCGGCGCGGCGCTCACGCTGCAGAAGGTGTAGGGCACTTGCTGGTCCAAGTATCCGCCTTTCATCCTCCGCTCCATCCGGCCTCTCCCTCCGGCCACACGGCCCGGGCCCCGCGCGGGGGCAGAGACCTGGGGGCGGGGGGGCTGCGTTTGCACACCGTCTGGGGGAAGGCAGCGAGGTGGGGGTGGGGAAGGGCGACCGGGAGGGGCAGTCTTGAGGCTCTGGGTCCGACGGCAAAACTTCTCCGACTCACTTAGGCGATGGGGAGGTTTCCGCCTGCCGAGCTTAGCGCCGCCACCACTCCCCTCCCGCCAAAGGAGGTCCCACCTGCTCCTGGGAGCCGGGCTCGCCGTTTCGGCTGCTTTCTGCAGCCCTGCTTTGCCCAGGCTCAGTTACATAAGACGTGTGTGTGTGTGTGTGTGTGTGTGTTCGCTCGCGCGCGCGTGTGCGCTGGCGCGCGGAGGAGCGGGCGAGGAGCGCACCATTCGCACACCCACAACTCTGGCGCCCCCTCCAACCCTGAATCCCAGCGTCTCCCACCCCCTGCCCTGGAATCTGCGGAGGCGGCGGTGAGAGTGTGGTGCGTGTTGGAGGCGAGGCTGGGAATCGCAGACATTCTCCCTCCCTCTCCCTCCCGCAGCCTCACCTGAGGCCCGGGCGTCTGTGCTGGAGCAGCGGGGGGTCCCAAGCATACCCCGGGACCCCACTGAGGGCCGCGGGGCTAGGCCGGAGCGAGGCGGCCCCGGCCCCGGGTCCCCCGCGCACCGGCTTGTTTTCCGGGCGCCGCCGACAGTTGTGAGCCCGGGGGAGCCGCTGATTGGTGCATTTCCTTCGCCTCGGCCTCGGCTCTCTCTCCCCCCACCCCGTTCCCTTTGTTTCATTGACTTTTGTGAATGAAACCCCAGGGCCCGGCTCGCCCGCCAATCCCGAGACTCGCCCGGCCGACCCGGAGGGGCGGAGTTTCCCAGCTGCGGGGGCCAATCAGAACGCAGGGGCTGGCTCCCGGCTTCATTCACTGCTTGGGCTCCCATTCATAAAAAAATAAACTCCTCGCGGCCGGAGTTCATTCATAAATAGCTGAGAGAAAACGGGGGAAGTCCAGGACCCTACGGCTCCTCTGCGGGACTCGGCTGTGGCCCTGAGGCTCGGCTAGCACCCCCGGCTGGCGACTGCACACATCTCTGTGCATCTGCGTGTACGTGGGAGTGTGAATGCTTATCTCTGAAGCATTTATGAAGCGCTCTGCTTCCACGTGCTCATTTCACTCCCATAAGCTGGCGAAGGGGTTCTATTTTTTCCATTTTACAGAGACTGAAAATGAAAACTCAGAGAGGGGCAGTGGCTTTGCGGAGGTCACTCCGTCAGCGCGGCTGGGGTGTGCAGCCCGCAATCCCCTATGTTCTCCTGTACAGCCCTTTGAGGCCACAATTAAATGAATTAAAGCTATGTGACAACAACTGATACACAGTAGGCGCTCAATAAATGTAAGCTGGCACGGAATCCAGACTTTCTCTCAAGGGTCTGTTCTCTACAGAGCTGTTCTGTGACCCATTTTCTATTGATTGCAGCAGAAACTAGAGGCCCGGCATGGACCTCTGAAAATGCAGTTCTCTCTCCGCCATCTTTCCTCTTATCCTGAGAGCAAACACAGGGTATGAGGGAGCAAAAGCCCCAGGGGATCTGATGATCTGGGGGCAGGACTGCTGTCAGTTCTAGCCAAAAGCTACTCATAGTCTGTCACCTCATTCATTACCAATTCATTCAGTAAATATTTATTGTGCCAGACAGTGCTGGGTGCCAGGTAGGCAGCTGTGACTGAGATAGACACTTGGTGTGCTGTGCTGCTTAGGCTGGAGCCATGGAGACACACAAGACATGACATTCCCCAGGTCTTTTTTTTTTTTTATGAGATAATCTGGGTCTACAGTCTATGCCCTCCTTTGAGGAGAGCCTGATTTTGTTTCCTGACTGTTTGTGATAAACACAAGAGAGTGACCAAACCTCAGGCCTGTTTTCAAAATTCATCTACTCTAACACCCCCACTTTACAGATGAGGCTGTCGAGCTTCAGAGAAGGAAATGATACATGCAAGCTCTTTCAGTTGTCAGGATCAGAACTAGAACTAGAACACCAAACCTCTAGCACCTGTTTAGGGCTCCTTTCAGGAGATCATCCTGGGCAAATGAAAATAAACTTCCCTCTCTTCTCTGCCGAAATATTTAAGACTCATGCTTATTGCCTCTCTTCTCCAGGAAGCCTTCCAGAGATCCTGAATCAGTTCCGTAAAGACCCTACAACATTCTTGCCTATATCTCTGTTGTCATGTTTTTTTCTGCCTCATGGTCATCCGATTGTATGGAGAGCTTTCCAGGGCCTGGAAAAGATCTCATTTGCCCCTTTGAGTCTTCCCCAGCTTACTTCATGCTTATGAGGGTCCCAGGAAATAGTTGTTTAGTGAGTAGGTACAGTAAAGACCAAACTAATCGAGCTTAGCAAGGAACCCTCCCCAAGCAAGGAGAGACAAGCCCAAGCAAATCTCAGCTTTAATCTGGATGGGACCAGTTTAGGGAGGAGCTTGTGTCTCTGAGCCAAGAGAAGTGGGGGAGGAGGAAAGGCAGCTTCCAGGAAGGCAGCTCCGATGTAGTTTCCAAGACAATGAAGAAGATTCTGGTGGGTCCTGGAGAGGGCACTCCGGTCTGGGGCTCTCTTTGGGGTGCCCCTCTGGTTCTGAGTGCTTCCATTTTTTGGAGGCCCCCTGACTCCCTGGAGAGTAAGTGCTTCCTTCTCATTCCTCATCCAGGGTCGTGGCTGGGGGCCCTCCTCCTCCGGCTGTGGCTCCGCAGGCTGGCTGGGTCGTCACTGCTGTCACCTGGCCTCTGACTCAACATCCAGGCTCAGCGTGAAACAGGAGGGGAGGGGGCAGGGCACAGCCTTTAAAAAAACAACATAGCCATAGGCTATGATGAAGGCTGGTTAGAACCAACTAGGTCCCAGACGGCAGAATATTTGACTTCCAGTGGACCTTGAGCCTCAGTGTATGCTCATTGTAACACATCAGCAAGTTAAATGACACACCCACAGGCGCCATGACAGTTCCAAGGCTGACCATAAAGACCAAAAAGTGGGCGGTGGCCTATTTCCTGGAAATCTCCACCCCTTCCCCAAAATAGTTGGAATAGTCCTCCCACTCATCAGCCTGTGAAATTACTCAGCCCATAAAAACTAACCACGCCATATTTCGAGGCCGCTCTTGCTTTCTGAGATGGCCCACACTCTTGTCTGTGGAGTGTGTTTCTCCCAAGGCCGCTCTTGCCTTCTGTCTGTGGAGTGCATTTCTCTCTAAATAAATCCACTTCTTACCTATCACTTTGTCTCTCACTGAATTCTTTCTGTGATGAGACATCAACAACCTGAGCTTCATTAAGTCCTGAGACCAGGTGTGTAATCTCAATTAAAATACCGTGGTTTCATAATTCAAAAAGAGTCATGTACTACAACGTTCATTGAAGCACTATTTACAATAGCCAGGACATGGAAGCAACCTAAGTGTCCATCGACAGACGAATGGATAAAGAAGATGTGACACATATATACAATGGAATATTACTCAGCCATGAAAAGAAACGAAATTGAGATATTTGTAGTGAGGTGGATGGACCTAGAGTCTGTCATACAGAGTGAAGTAATTCAGAAAGAGAAAAACAAATACCATATGCTAAAACATATATATGGAATCTAAAAAAAAAAAAAGTGGTTCTGATGAACCTAGGGGCAGGGACGCAGAGGCAGAGAATAGACTTGAGGACACAGAGGGGGTGAGGGTAAGCTGGGACGAAGTGAGAGAGTGGCATGGACATATATACACTACCAAATCTAAAATATATAGCTAGTAGGAAGCAGCTGCATCACACAGGGAGATCAGCTCGGTGCTTTGTGACCACCTAGAGGGGTGGGACAGGGAGGGTGGGGGGGAGACGCAAGAGGGAGGGGATATGGGGATATATGTATACATATAGCTGATTCACTTGGTTATACAGCAGAAACTAACACACCATTGTAAGGCAATTAGACTCCAATAAAGATGTTAAAAAAAAAAAAGACCGTGGGTTCGGGACTTCGCTGGTGGTGCAGTGGTTAAGAATCCGCCTGCTAATGCAGGGGACATGGGCTCGAGCCCTGGTCCGGGAAGATCCCACATGCCGCGGAGCAATGAAGCCCATGCGCCACAACTACTGAGCCTGTGCTCTAGAGCCCGTGAGCCACAACTACTGAGCCTGTGTGCCACAACTACTGAAGCCCACGTGCCTAGAGCCTCCTGCAACAAGAGAAGCCCCCGCTCGCCGCAACTAGAGAAAGCCAGTGCAGCAGTGAAGACCCAATGCAGGAATAAATGAATGAAGAAATAAATTTATTAAAAGAAAAAAAAAAGATCATGGGTTCAAGTCCCAATCTGGGTTTCACGGTTTTAAGAGCAGTGACATCTCCAGGGGGAACATTTGAGCTTCTTCTAGGGCTTGAGGTAGTTGGGGAGAGGAAGGAATAGAGGGGCTGGAAATCACGTTTTGCTGAGGAGAGGGTCCAGAGCTTTTTTCTGTTGGCAATCACATCACAATAACCAATATTTACTGAGAACTTCCATGTGACATGCCCTGCTGCAAAGACTTGGCCTGTATTTACTCATGCAGCCTTCACAGCAGTCCTGTGGGGAGTCAT
The DNA here is from genome assembly GCF_964341445.2 of Mesoplodon mirus. Taxonomy (NCBI): domain Eukaryota; kingdom Metazoa; phylum Chordata; class Mammalia; order Artiodactyla; family Ziphiidae; genus Mesoplodon; species Mesoplodon mirus. The sequence continues at coordinate 6,671,089 of NC_138994.1, forward strand.
CTTCATTTTACAGACGAGGAAACTGAGGCCTTGGAAACACACATCTACCCCCAAGGATCTGCTCAACAGACTGAGGACTCCCCAGACCGACTCATGGGCCCAAAGACTACATTTGAGTGAATACACAGCAGGAGAGATGGAGAACACGCTTGAGCCAGAGAGTATACATGGACACATCCAGATTAAGGAAGCTCACAGTCCCCTCCTGGACACACAGCTTCACGGAGAACACATACAACATACACCCTGACACCCCCCAACACACCTCTAGTTGGGGGCTGTGCAGGTTAATACTTCCTTCTCTCTGGAATATTGGGGCTGGACGCTGACTTTGTTTCCTAGGAGTCTAAGTTATAAAATGTAAATGTGGATTTTAGATATGCAAATGTCCAACAAAGGCAGCTTGGGACTTGTCTGAGAGCTGGAAGTTCCAAGCACTGGGATGAGGAGGGAGAGACACCTGGATTAGACCTGAAGGGCCTAGGTGGCCTTTCAGAATGTAGCGGTGGATACTGGGTGACCTGCCCAGCGCAACTATGAGGGGAAGACAGAAATGCCTTCAGAGGCTTGGCTTCCTCAGTGTCTGGAAGAGCTGAGTCTCAGTTGCTTAAAGGGCAGTATTTAGAAGGTAACCCAGCTTAATAGTAAGGCCAGATGGATGAGATAAACAGGGTCAAGAGGTAACCTGTGACTCTTTAGTGTCTCCCAAACTGGAGTTGTCACCAGGGGGAATGAACCAGAGAATAGGGTCAGGGCCTATTTTCTGGTGGGGGTGGGAGAACATGGGGTCTTCGCCATGGGCCGGTGAGTCACCAAAAAAAGAGTGCCACTCTTGGATTTCCTTTTGTCCTTGTCTCACAGTCCCACTCTCTCACACTGCTGCCTCTAAACTGCAGGGCTTCTGAGCCCAGGGTCCATGGATAACGCTACATCTTTTTTTTTTTTTTTTTGCGGTACGCGGGCCTGTCACTGTTGTGGCCTCTCCCGTTGCGGAGCACACGCTCCGGATGCGCAGGCTCAGCGGCCAAGGCTCACGGGCCTAGCCGCTCCACGGCATGTGGGATCTTTCTGGACCGGGGCACGAACCCGTGTCCCCTGAATCGGCAGGCGGACTCTCAACCACTGCGCCACCAGGGAAGCCCGGATAACTCTACATCTTGAAACCAACTGTCTGCATCAGTGCGTGGAGATGTGTATGCATTTGGCTGAGGAGAGGATCCAGAGCTTTTATCGGAACCATCACAGATGGGTCTATGATCCCCCATCTCCCCAGGTTAAGAACCACTGCCCTAATGTCTCTTATCCTAGATGTCTTCACAAACATCTTGTCAATATATATGATCTTAAAAGTGGTTGGAAAGAGCACTTTTGGAGACTCTGCTTGGGAGGGGGTGGAGCAATTGCTCCCCTTGTTCTCTCCACCTTCTACTTAGTGTGAGACCTCTCGAGAGCCCCACAGAAAAGGGGGCGGGCCCTCCCTCCAGCCATTTGGCTGGGAGCACGTCGTTGGGCTGGAGGAAATGTAGGGGTAAAGCAGATGTCTTGCGCAACTCCGGAGGGCACCCTGGTAGAGGAGAGCTGTCTCAGGAGAAAAGGCCTGAAAATGAGGCCATGGGTGGAAACCGGGCCTTTCTTTCCCTTGGGTGTTGTAGGGGTGGGATGTACTCAGGAAACCTGGGAGAAACAAGAGGAGGTGATCACCACAGCCTGACTCTTGTGGGATCTCGTACAGCAGAGAGAGGCCACAGTCAGGAATCTGAGATGGGAGGTTCTGCTTTCCCCAGAGACCCTCATCTGGGTGTGAGATTCTCAGGAGCAGAGGGACAGACACAATGACCTCCTTGGGCCAGGCCAATCCCTGGGAGGGGCTGATTTTGGGACTCTTCCTTCGGGAGTCACCTTTTGGGGAACCGTATAAGAACTGGTCAGACACCCACCGAGGAACATTTCAATATGTTTAAACAAGGCTAAATAAATGTGTCCTCCTTTCATCTGGGATATTGTCATGGCAGGAAAGTTTGCGCCTAACGCTGGGAAGAGTCTGGGAGGTCAAAGTGTGCCCCTGAGGAAAGTCACTTTTATTTTTAGAAGGTGCTGGTGACTTCAGCTTTTCCTCTTTGCTGCTGCAGCCGCTCAGGACTCTCCCAAATGCCAAGTCTTCCTTGTCTTGCTCTGTGTCTTCCCCTATTCGTTTAGATTTCAATCCCTCGGCCTTTAGACGAAGCAGCCCAGCTCAAGAACAGGCCCTCCCTGAAAGCTGTAGGATGGAACAGGATCTTTTTTTCCCTTTCGATTTTTTTCCCTTTCTGTCAAAGAGAGACAAATGGACAAATGTCAGCAGCCTGAAGGATGAGAGTGGAATCGGTGCCAGTTGGGCAGAATCCAGGATGATCCCCTTTTTAATTAAGTGCGGATTTGAATTATGAGGGGCCGTAGCTCCTGATGGGCAGGGCACTGCCAAGGGGAGGCACTTTCTCTCGTTAAAGATTAAATGCCGTTCATTCCACTTAGTCTCTCCCCAGTTCTCTGAGAGCGTCTATATTTGCTCTTGTCATCACGAGTAATGCGCCGCCGAGTGAACGCCCCAGCTGGCTAAGGCAGAGGCAGGGGACCCAGAGCTGGCAGAAGCCTGGGGGCTTGACTTCTCCTGGACTCTTTTTGGAGCAAGTAGTGGTGGGGGGGGGATTCCTGGTTTTATTTCTGAGTGTTTTTTTTTTTTTTTCAAGTCAGAAACTCTTCTGACTCCCCCTGAGGCATCTTGAGGGCTTCTCTGCAACTTGGGAAGCGCTGTTGTAGATTTACTTCTCCTGTTGATTCTCAGCTATCCCTGCTGGCGACCCCAGCCCAGATTTATCTGGTAATTTACAGCCACAGTTGTTAATTTACAATCTGGGGCCAAGGAACCCAGAACCCAGGAAACGATGCTCGCCCTGGGTGAAGGCGCTGCTTTCTTTTCACTCCGTGGGGACCAAGCACCTGGGTGGAGAGAGGATGGCAGAAAGGGAGGATGTTAGGGGGAGGCATGCAGAGAGCACACAGAACCTCACCCGATGGGGCCCAGGCATTCTGGATCCCAATCTGAGTTTCCAAAATACGGTGTTTTCACGTGTGCTTGTGTGCTTTACATTTTATTGTATTCCTAAGCCTTTTCAGATATGTTATCTAATTACCTTTTCCCAGCATTCTTCAAAGCAGCTATTTTTAGCTCCATTTTGTGGTTGAGTACTCTAAAGTTCAGAGGGCAATTGGCCTTATGTCACCGAAGGGTGGGGAGTGGGGGGGATGGGAGAGTGGACCGAACTCCCACCTCCTGCTTCCCTGTTCAAGCTCCACCCAGCTCCAGGGGCAGCCGCTTCTGAGAGACCCGTAGAGACAAAAGCATATTGTTCTTACCAGCCTGATCCCCAGTCCTCTGATATCCTGACCCACCTGACCCTTCCCTCCCTGACATTTCCTTTTTATGCTCTTTCTTTCTCCCTACAAGACCCACTTTCCTGTTAATACCTGTTAGGGTCTTGTTAATTGTGTATCTTCTTAGGGGGTAGTTCGGCATTTTCTTAAATTGCATATCAGACACGAATGTCTCCCTCAAAGGGAAAACTAATGCAGGGGGAAGCATTTTGCTCCCTAGAAATTGAGAACGTAAAGTATATTTAATTAAAATGATAAATCTGGTTTTCAGTTTTGTTTTTACTACCGCTAAAACTAATCTATTTTATGCATGTTTGCAGGAGGCTGCAGCCATCAAATCAGAGAATATTAGAGCTGCGAGGCACCTGGAGATCTTTCTGGGCCAAACCTTTCATTTTATAGACAAAGAAACTGAATCTTGATTGGGGAAGGGACCCCTGAAGTTCCAGTGATGTGTGAGGGGCTGGTTCTTCATGGCCCCACCTTCTTTCTTAACTTACTGGTGTATCTCAAGGGCAGGAATCTTCTGGCTGTGCTCCTCTCTCTTTAAATGTCTCCCCCCATCCGCCGTGCAAACTCCTGCTGGGAGGGGCTTGGCCTCTGGAACCCCTGCCCCCACCTCCCCAGTTGGTACCGACCACTTCTCTACCCAGTTCTGTCCCTCTGGCTTTCCTGGCTTCCCAGGCTGGATTCTTATTCTCAGGATCATTTGGTGTGATTTTAAATTGTGTTTGACTCTCTGTAATTTTCTCTCTGCCTCTTCAAGGTAGTAACCAGACCTTTGTTTTTCTTGTCCCCGTTGTGTCACAATCCCCAGGGTTGTGTCTGCAGAGTTGAAAACAGAAGCTGTTGAATTCACATTTTATGTTGTTTTTGTTTAAAACAAGGTTGTAACTGTTGCAAACCATTATTTATTTGAATAGTTAAGACATGCACTTGGTACAAAATTCAAAAGTCATATAATGCTCTCTGATGAAATTTTATAGTCTCTCCCCTGGCAACCCATTTTACCTTACTAAAGGCAGCTGAGATGACATGTTCAATTTCTTGTGCATTCTTGGTGAGACAAACAATACACATATACACAACAATTGCAGACCTCACACACATACCTGAATCTCCTCTCCTTTGTTTATACAAATGGCGTAGACTTGTGAACACGGTGGCGGGGGTTGGGGGTGGGGGTGGGTGGGTGGGGTGAAAATACCAAGAGCCAAAGAAACTTCATCCTGACACAGCCTGGCCTAACCAGAGAACAAATAGTTCAATAAGCTGAACTAGAACTTCTAAAGGTTGTTATATGTACTGTTAAGATGGTTTTGCCCATCTCCGCCACCTCCCATACAATTAAAAACAACAAAAACCATAGAATAAATTAGAGGAAATCCAAAGAAGATTGGATTTTCATCATGATTACCAATACCAAAGTATTGCAAAGGAAAAAAAAAATTGGTGCCTCTGTTTTGCCCTAAGCACAATCTGAGTCTGATTACTTGGCAAGGGTTTTGAGACAAAATCCTGGTTGTGCCTCTGACTGGCTCTGTGATCTGGGTGAGTCAATTAATCTCTCTGAGCCTCAGTTTCCTTATATATACAATGGGAACAATAAGATCTACCTTGGCTCAGGTCTAGGTATAATGGGTAGAAAATGCCGAGTTAACAAGAACAAGCCCCTTTTCAATCTCTCTCTGTAAATGTATGTGCAAGGTCTCTCTGGCTGCCCCCTTCTCCCGGTGCACCCTCACTTCATGGCCTCCTCCATTTAAGCCTCTCTGGCTCCCAGTGTATGGGCTGATATTCCCCCACTTCCCCTCCATCTGCTCCACGCTGCTGTCCTGGGGAAGCCTCCACAGCTGCTTGGCCATGGATCTGGGTGTGCCAGTTTACAGGCAGTGACCTTTCTCATCTACTGGTTATTGGTGGCCAGTTTCATTTAGATTCTAGAGGAAGAGGCTTTGAGGTCCCCAGGGTCTAGTCTGCAGTGGCTGTTGGGATGCTATGCTTCCAGGGACAAGGGGTTCCGCCTTCTTTGGCAGAGAAATGGGGATCCAGTTAAGAGGCAGGAGATCAGAGGAAGGAGGATTGTGGGTCCTTGTGTGTGTGTGTGTGTGTGTGTACATACACAAATTATAATAGTCACTGCTTCACTTCTTATTTCCAAGAAGTCAGAAGGCTGCACTAATTTCTTCAGAATGAGTCCTCCCCACCCTACCCTGCCCTGTGACTCCCAATTGTCTGTAGGATGCAATCCCAGCTCCTAAACCTGTCTCCACAATGTTCACACTCCCCAGTCCCACGCTCAATACCCAAGTTCATCAACCCGGGGACACATATTTTCTTTTTTTTTTTTAGCAGGTTCTTTTTTTGGAATTTTATTTATTTTTTTATACAGCAGGTTCTTATTAGTTATCCATTTTATACATATTAGTATATATATGTCAATCCCAATCTCCCAGTTCATCCCACCACCACCCCCGCTTTCCCCCCTTGGTGTCCATACGTTTGTGCTCTACATCTGTGTCTCTATTTCTGCCCTGCAAACCGGTTCATCTGTACCATTTTCTAGGTTCCACATATATGCGTTAACATAGGATATTTGTTTTTCCCTTTCTGACTTACTTCACTCTGTGTGACAGTCTCTAGATCCATCCACGTCTCTGCGAATTGGGACACATATTTTCTTTTGGGCTTCTGTGCCTTTGCAAATGCTACTTCTTCAACCTGAAACCCTTTTTTCCTCTCCTACGGATGAAACCTCACAAGACCCAGATGAAATGCTTCCTCTCCACTTTCCCAGGCAGAGGGCCCTCCCTCAAATCCTGCAGGACACTCAGAGCACACTTCTCTTGGAGGGAAACCTGGTCTCCTGCATTGTCGGCATGAGCTTACTCAGCTCTCTCCCTTTGTGGTAGAAGCGTGGAGTCCTAACCACTGGACCACCAGGGAATTCTGCCCCCGCGCGCCCACTCCCCCCGCCCTTGCTACTTTCTAGCTCTGTGACTTTGGAAAAGTTTCTTAACTTCTCTGAGCCCCACATGTGTGTGATATGGAATAAATGAGTAACACATGTAAAACTGTTGGCTTGGCACATGGTGAGGGCTAAAAGAAAGATTTGCTGTTGTTTTTTGGCTGTCACTTACTATGTATTCCCATCTCCCAGCAGTGCCATGTAGCAGTTGCTCAATAAATGAATAAAATGGATTTATTAATTAATCAGTTACGTTCTCCTACCTCCCCCCACCTCAGCTCCAGAGATGCTGCTGTTTCTCCAAGTTTGGGACCCCAGATGTAGCATTAGTCTGATGCTTCCTCTGGAAGGCAGGGCTCCCAGTGTTCCACATAAACTGACACCTGTCCCCACCCCCACTCCACCCCAGAGAGCGGGCAGCAGAGGGCATCCTGAAGCAGCAGTCACCAAACGAAAGTGTGAACACTTGTCCAGGATGTCCTGCCTCCAGATGTGGAGAAATCGGAGCTTCACCACCAGCATTCTTCACCTTTTCACTTTCCCTTCTTTGGCTCTAGCTACAATCTTTATTATCTGGAACCACGAATCCTCAATTGGGTCTCTGCCTCCTCGCCCTGCTCCTCAGAGTGGGGGTGTCTGGACTAAGCCTCATATCTCCTTTTCTCAGTCTCTTGAGGCCACTGATACAATGAAGTAGCACTAGACAGAGAATCAGAGGGGTTCAGGTTCCAACTGCCATTCCTGGCTGTGTGACCTTGGGCAAGTCACTTAACCTCTCTGAATCCCCGGGTTGTGGTATGAAAATGTAGAGATGGGTGAGACTCAGTCTTGTAAAGCTGCATGGAGATTATTCTGGTGGTCCCCTTTCCCTGCCACGGCTGCCTGCCCTAGGAGACTGACAAGGCAGGGTCAGAGCCTAGGGTCTCTAGAGTTTGAGATCCTGAGGGGACCAGGGAAGAGGGGTGGACCAGAGCCACCCCCATTACCCTTGCCACGGAAAAGTGGGTGACTTGGAGGACATGGGCAGATATCCTCCTACCAGGGGGCCCCATGGGACAAGGCACCTCGACTGTGGCTTGGGGCTGCCATGTTTCTCCCTTCACATGCAGTTGCTGCAATTGGGTTTGGGCAAAAAGCACAACGCCTCCCCCAGTGTTTGAGCAGAGAAAGTAAGCTTCATAGCTCCTGGGGGGCGGGGTGCCAAGTCACCCAGGCCCCCTCCTTCCGCCCCAGGGAAGACGCACCCATATCAGTGTGGTTCTGGAATCTCCATCCTCGGCAGAGAGCAGCAGAGACCACATGAGGGCCTGACATGCCAAACTGGGTGAGAGGGGCCCGGCTCAGAAGGACCTCAAGGAAAAGCCACCGCTGAGCTGAGCAGGAGCTCAGAGCCTCTTCAGACCGTAACTGGGGTGGGGAAGCCCCACTCTGGGAAAGGCTTCCCCACCCTCGTGTTGACATATACCTTCCCCATATTGCCTTTGGTGCCTCAAACTTGAGTTATGAAAAATGTTATAATGTTATCATTATAACATTTCACTGCCACTCCCACCCACCTCCCTGACTAGACGGGAAGCTTCTGGCAGGTGGAGGCCTGTTCTACACCTCCCTGGACAAACCCCTTCCCTCGTTACCCACTTACCTTCTTCCTTCCTTCACAGATATTTATTGAGCACTGATGTAGGTGCCAGGGACACAGCTTGGATGCCTGAGGCTCATTCTTTTGGGGTGTCAGCTGCTAAATCTCCCAGTTTGGTCTCCCAGGCTCCCCAAGGTAAAATTTCCCCTACTCTATCCCAGAAGGGGACAGTGGGTCCAGCCTGGTAAGGAGAAGCCACAAGCTGCCTGCTTGCAAAGGAAACCAGTTCCCTCTTTCTTCCTCCCCACAGCACCGGGGTGATGGTCCCATGGAAAATTCACAGGCAGAATCTGGAATCTCAGCGGGGGAGCAAGCCCAGGCTCCCTTCAGGGGAATCCCTGCCGGCCAGACCAAGCCTGAGCCCTGGGAAACCAGTTGAAGGCCACTGGTGTGTGCAGGCCTGGGCAAGGTCAGGGCCAAGTGGAGCCTCTCTTTCTCTCACACTGGCTTAGAATTTCTCACTCAGCTCTGTGGAGGGCCAGCTGTGGACATCAGGCCTGGGACCGCAGAGCCAAGATTCCAAAGAGAAAACTCCAAGGCAAATATCTCAGGAGTTTTTAGTTTTCCCACTTTCCACAATCCCTTTCACACCCCCCTAGAATCTTCTAATTTAGCCTCATGCTTACCAGCCTCCTGCTGCTGGTCCTGATATCCCCGAAGCCTGGAATACCCTCTCCCCAGCCCCATGCCTGAATCCTACCCCCTTCAATGCCGGCTCCAATGCCACCTCCTCCGAGAAGTCTCCCCTGATCCTCCCAGTGAGCATGTGTCTCTCTCTCCTTGGAACACCCACGTTCAAGCTGTGGTTAGGACTTTGACTGCTGAAATCAGACAAGACTGGATTCACAGGCTGGCTGTGCCACTTCCCAGCTGGGTGACCTCAGGCAAGTTCCCCCTCCTCACTGAGCTTGTGTGTTCCCATCTATAATAAGGGGATAATGACAGTACCTCTCTTCCGCACAGTGTTTTTGAGAGCATTAAGCGATTTTACACAGGCTTAGAATAGTGCCTGGTACCAAGTAAGTTCTCAATAAATGTTAGCTATTTGTATTTTACTTATAACGTTCTCCCCGTAGCAGAGAATCTTCTCTACCAGAGGGTGAGCTCAACCCACAGAAGGACCCCATGAATATGTGTTGAATGAATGAATGAACAGATGGGGAGGGGCGGGGCCAGCACTGCAGGTGTGAGCTTTCAAAAGAGTTGCTGTCAGTTCTGTTCAAGATGGTCTCCTGGGGTTGACCCCGACAGTGACCCTTCCCCCCTTGGTCCTGAGGAAATGCCACCCAGGCACAAGGTCTTCTGCTCATCTCTGTGATTCTTGGTTGTTCTTCAAGGCAAGTTTCCCAAGTGTCTCAGGCTGCCTGGCCTCCTCCACGTGGATGCAGAAGGAAGATGGGAGCACAAAGCATGCTGGCTGAACCCCTTTTTCATAGGTGGTGGAGGGCGGGTCAGGGCCGACCCCAGTGGCGCCGTGGCTGAGCCCTGCCATGGGAGGAAAAGCTGCCACTTCTCACCCCGTGGGCTCAAGTCCAGAGTCCATGGTGATGGGCAGGGCTCCCCCCTGAGGATTCTCAAACCTGCTTCTCCAACTCATTCTGAATAAGTCAGCCTTCAGGAAGGTGAGAGCATGATGTACTGGGAACCCCTCTTCTCCTTGTGCGGGTGTCCCCTTCCCACACCCTGGCGGGGTCTGGGGGGCAGCAGGGAACTGGAGCCAGATGGCCATGCCACATGGAAGCAAACCCCAAAGCCCCTGCCTCTTTGTCACCTCTCAGTTCCACTTCCTGGCTCTCCTGACTCGGGGAAGATACACCTCCAAAGGTCCTTCTCAGCCCCCTGGGCGGGGTTCCGGCTGGGAAAATGGGTCGTGGGCTGCCTCTGCCCCTGACTTTCCCAGAGATACTTGGTCCCCTCCCTGGGCTGCCCAACCTTCCACGTGGACTCCTACTATTGGTGAATTAGGTCTTCCATCTACACTTTAGAGCAAGGCTTGGTGGACTTTTTCTGTAAAGGACCAGAGAGTAAATATTGTAGGCTTTGTCAGTCATACCATCTCACCTGCAAGTACTCAGTTCTTCCATTGCAGCACAAAAGCAACCGAAGACAACACCTAAACAAATGAACATGACTATGTCCCAATAAGGTTATTCATCGAACTTACACTAAAATTTAAATTTCTTATATTTTCCATATGTCATAAAATATTATTTTTCTTTTGATTTTTTTCCAATCATTGAAAAAGGTAAGAACCCTTTGGAGCGTACAGGCCTTACAAAAACAAGCAGTGGGTCCAACTAGGACCATGGGCCATAGTTTTCAAAGCTTTGCTTTAGAGGTACTGGTCTTTCCATGTCTCTCAGGAGAGCATCCTCTGGCTGTAAACTCAGTTCCAGGGGCTGTGCAAAGCAGGTAGGTGTCTTTCATTCAGCATCAGCAGACGCTTCCAGGGCCTGGGCTGAGAATCAAAGGGGCACAGAAAAGGAGTGAGGCACCCAGGCTGCCCTCAAGGAACTTCTCATCCAGTAGTAGGGGGGTGTCCAAGACAAGTCCAAGGAAGATTCTGATACACGGTCAAGGACAATTGGCATCATGAAAGAGACCTTGCCTTGTCTGTGAATAAATAAGTTCTCTGCAGAATGTAAATTGGTGCAGCCACTATGGAGAACAGTATGGAGGTTTCTCAAAAACTAAAAACAGAGTTACCATATAATCCAGCAATCCCACTCCTGGGCATATATTCAGAGAAAACTATAATTTGAAAGGATACATGTACCTCAACGTTCATTGCAGCACTATTTACAATAGCCAAGGCATGAAAGAAACCTTAATGTCCACCGCAGATGAATGGATAAAGAAGATGTGGTGTGTGTATGTATGTATATATATATATATATATATATATGATGGAATATTACTCAGTCATAAAAAAGAATGAAATAATGCCATTTGCAGCAACATGGATGGACCTAGAGATTATCATACTAAGTGAAGTAAGTCAGACAAAGACATATCATATATCATTTATATGTGGAATCTAAAAAAATTATACAAATGAACTTATTTACAAAACAGAAACAGGCTCACAGACTTAGAAAACAAATTTATGATTACCAAAGGGGAGAGGTGGGGGGGAGGGATAAATTGGGAGGTTGGGATTAACATATACACACTATTTTATTTTATTTTATTTTTTTTTACATCTTTATTGGAGTAAATTGCTTTATAATTGCTTTACAATGGTGTGTTAGTTTCTGCTTTATAACAAAGTGAATCAGCTATACATATACATATATCCCCATATCCCCTCCCTCTTGTCTGCCTCCCACCCTCCCTATCCCACACCTCTAGGTGGACACAAAGCACCGAGCTGATCTCCCTGTGCTATGCAGCTGCTTCCCACTAGCTATCTATTTTACATGTGGTAGTGTATATATGTCCATGCCACTCTCTCACTTAGTCCCAGCTTACCCTTCCCCGCCGTGTCCTCAAGTCTGTTCTCTACGTTTGAGTCTTTATTCCTGCCCTGTCACTAGGTTCATCAGTACCATTTTTTTTAGATTCCATATATATGCATTAGTATATGGTATTTGTTTTCTTTTTTTGTGACTTACTTCATTCTGCATGACAGCTCTAGGTCCATCCACCTTGCTACAAATAACTCAATTTCGTTCCTTTTTATGGTTGGGTAATATTCCATTGTGTATATGTGCCACATCGTCTTTATCCATTCATCTGTCGATGGACATTTAGGTTGCTTCCATGTCTTGGCTATTGTAAATAGAGCTGCAGTGAACATTGCACACACTATTTTATATAAAATAATCAATAAGGGCCTACTGTATAGCACAGGGAACTCTACTCAATAGTCTGTATATACGAAAAGAATCTGAAAAAGAACAGATATATGTCTATGTATAACTGAATCACTTTGCTTTACACCTGAAACTAACACAACGTTGTAAATCAACTGTACTCCAGTAATAAAAAAAGAGTTCTCTGCAACTTGAGTTGAGAAAGTTGAAGGAGAGTAATGGGCTCCCTGGGAGAACAAATGTGGCAGGAAAGATTTCTTGGAGGAAATGGCATTAGAGACAGAGTTGAAGAAATCAGAACTCCAGGACTCACCTTCACCTCTAGTCTCCCTCTGGTGAAAGGGAGCCTTCTGACTGCATGAAAACACTGAGGACACGTAGGTGCTCTCCATGCCCCGCCCCATAATGCCATTACTAGATGGTGGGCTCCTCTGGGCAGGGGCAGGGGCCCGACTCATTTCTGAGCCTCTGGACCCCCAAGAACATGGTTTTTTTTTTTTTTTGGCTCAAAGTTTATTTTGGTAAATGCTTGCTAAGATTGAACTGAAGTTGGGGTTAGGGGAGAGGATGAAAAAGATTTCTGATGGAAATTGGACCCAATAAATTGGATTGTTTTCTCTGTTTTATCCAGCTCCCCAGACCCCAGAAAGACATTTCCCAAGGAATGTGCCAGCTGACTTGGGCACAACCTTAGAGTTTCTTAGAGGGGGCTTGTGGAGGGGAAGGGATGTTAAAGCAGTTCTGACTGATCAGACCTTGGACAGAAGGAGGGAGGGACCCTCAAGAGTAGCTCATATGTGATCCTGTCTCAAGGCCTATACCCCCCACTTCTTGCCACATAAGATGCGATGCCATCCAACCCAGACAGATGGCAGAGGCATGACTGCAGGGCAGATGAAAGCACAGGCCAGGGAGCCTTACTCATTTTTTTCTGCTACCAATAAATTATAGGACTTGAGCAAGTGAATCTCTCTTTCCCTTGGTTTCCTTATCAGTAAATCAGCGGTAATAAGAGTACCTACTCCAGGGAGCTGGTGTGATGATAGAATGCATCAATATAGGGGAGCACGGTGTCAGGCTGTCCTTCAGGATTCAATAAATGCTAGTTCTTGTTATCAGATGTCACCTCGGCACCCTGCCCTGGGTCCAGCCAGCATCTCAAGAGTCCTGGTTGTCAGGACCAGCCCTGAGTCTGATCTAAATCCCTCCTGCTGTGGATGGATCCCAGCTTCCTTGACAGCCTTCCGGGACAGGGATGCACTCTGCGTTCAGTGCTCCCTCACCTCACGCTGCCCCTCTAATCTCAGCTCCTTCCCTTTCTCCCCTCCCTTGGGATTATCATAAACTCCCCGGAGCTAGCTAGCCAGCAGGCTTGGCTGGGCCCCGTCTGCAGCCAGGTTGCCAGCCCCACACACTGACTTCTGAGAAAGCTGCTTCTCAGCAAATCCTATCACCAAAAAGACTCCCCTCTTAGGTATTCCTGCCAACTCCGTTTTATAATCTCCGAGCCGGGGAGGGAGGACAGTATAGGCACTTTGTGCGCAGGAAGGAAGCAATTAAATTATTAGCACTTTGAGAAATTAAACGACATAACTTATGGCAGAATAAGTTTAGCAAAAAAAAAAAAAAACCCTTGTAATGTGAGAAAACAATTAAAAAGAATTATATAAGGTTGGGCTCGCTCCTTTATTGCGATAGAGTTAGCAGTTCATTGATTAGCGTCGTTATAATGTAGCAGGATGGTGCAGGCTGCCGGCGGAGGCAGCAATACTCAGGAAGCGAGATGCTTAGCTGGGTCCTGCAAGAAGACACAGAGGAGGGGCTGAAAGCTTTTCCTGGAGAGGAATGGGGGAGGGGAGAATGGGGTCAGGGGAGGATCACCAGAGCAGCTCTTGCTTCTCCTGGCTCCTTCTGCTTTGGTAGAACTTGTCAGTTTCAGCCTGCCCAGACCCTGTGCCAGCAATTCTGCTCCTAGGTATTCATTCCAGCGAAATGTTCACACAGCTCCGTAAGGGGACATGGGTGAGGATGATCCCCGAGGCACCCTGTGTGTCCTTTGTTGGGACAGTGGAAAGGTAAAAAGGGCTGGATGTGCCACGGAGCAGCAGCAAGAAGCAACAGACTGCATGCACCCAGAACCACGTGGCTAGATCTTGAAAACTTAGGAGTAAAAAAGAACACATGACTGCTACCCGCATCACGTGGAGCTGGAGCGATGATCTCCCAGACAAGTTGAGCAAAAGAAGCAAAAGACATGAAAGATGGGAAAGAGGCCCTGCTGTATGATTCAATTTAGATGAAGTTCAAGAACCAGCTAACTATGGGGCTTCCCTGGTGGCGCAGTGGTTGAGAGTCCGCCTGCCGATGCAGGGGACACGGGTTCGTGCCCTGGTCCGGGAAGATCCCACATGCCGCGGAGCGGCTGGACCCGTGAGCCATGGCCGCTGAGCCTGCGCGTCCGGAGCCTGTGCTCCACAACGGGAGAAGCCACGACAGTGAGGCCCGTGTACCGCAAAAAAAAAAAAAAAAAAAAAAAAAAGAACAAGCTAACTAACTGGGTGGTGACAGAAGCTGGAGTAGTGGTTACACCTGGCAGCAGAAGGGGGGAGAGTTTATTAACGGGGAAGCGGCACAGGGGAAGCTTTCTAGGGTACTGGAAATGTGTTATCTTTTGATCTAGGTGGTGATTACACAGGCTGTATTCAAAGATAAAAAACTGAGTTTTAGACTTAAGCACACATACTTTGTTGTATACATGTTATCCCTCAACAGGGGAGTACAGAGCAAAAAATGTTGCCCAGGGAAAAAAGTAGGAAACATGGAGATATGACACAATACCATTTATGTAAATAAGCCCCTGCATGCATGTGAAACAACACTGCCCATCCTGCAAGAACGCAGCAAACAGAAAGATAGCCACTATCATTTGGACATAGGCAATGGGGATAAAAGAGAATGAATGAATGAATGAATGAATGAATGTATGAATGAAACCAAGAATAGGGTCCTGAAAAGGCTAATTATGAAAACAGGTCATGAAAGGAGAGTATGGTTAACTTAACCCTCTGCCTCTGAGGTAGAAGTTTGTAGAAAATCACTAGTTAATTAATCAGGAGGTCTCTTTTATTTTCTTTGCGGCACGCGGGCCTCCCACTGTCGTGGCCTCCCCTGCTGCGGAGCACAGGCTCCGGACATGCAGGCTCAGCGGCCATGGCTCATGGGCCTAGCCGTTCCGCGGCAGGTGGGATCCTCCCGGACCGGGGCACGAACCCGCGTTCCCTGCATCGGCAGGCAGACTCTCAGCCACTGCGCCACCAGGGAAGCCCAATCAGGAGGTCTTTGGGCTGGATGTGGGATGTGTGGGGTGTCGGGGCATTTTGATCTGAGGGGTGAGTGTAGAATCAGTCACCGACGCCTGCCAGGGGGTCAGGGAGGCACCTGTCTCATGTTTCTATCTGTCTCTGCTGTTTGCCAAGTGACACCATCATGCCCACTGCCTGAGAGGACCTCATATGGTGGGCAGATCCCCGGAGTGGGTTGACTGGGGCCAGCCCATCTGCACTTAGCCCAGATCTCCCACTCCCAGCTGAGCCCCCTGGCAGGTTTCTTAACCTCTCTGGATCTCAGCTTCCTTATCTGTTACATGGATGATAAAAGGAGGGTCCAAAGTGAGGGTGTGGAGCAGGGCTCAGCAAACATTTTTCATTTGTTTTTTTTTTTTTGTCAGGGCCATGTGGCTTGCGGGATCTTAGTTCCCTGACCAGGGATTGAACCTGGGCCCCGGCAGTGAAAGCGCCGAGTCTTAACCACTAGACCGCCAGGGAATTCCCTCAGCAAACTTTTTATGTAAAAAGGCAGATAGTAAATACTTTCAGCTTTGTAGCCCATAAGGTCTTGGTCACAGCTACTCCAGAAGCAGTCATAGATATAAATGAATGTGCATGGCTGTGTTCAAATAAAACTTTATTTATGGACACTTAAATTGAAGTATCATATGATTTTCATGTGTCACAAAATATCATTCTTTTGCTTTTTTCTCCAAACCATTTAAAAATGTGAGAATGATTCTTAGCTTGCAGGCTGTACACAAACGGGTGGGGGGAGCGGGGGCGGATTTGGCCCACGGCAGGTAATTTACTGAGCCCTGGACTAGAGCAGTGAGTGAGCCGGAGCAGGGCTTGGCACATAGCAAGTGCTCAAGAAAGTTTAGCTATTACCGTTCTTACCCCCACTGTACAGCGAGAAAGCAGAGATGTGGAGAGGCAATGTGGCTTCCCAGGGTCACTGTGGAGTTAGTGGCAGAGCTGGGACTCCGACCCAGATGTCCTGAGTCCCCATTCAGGGTGGTGGTTTCAACCCACTTAGAAAAATGCTCAAGGAGGGAAGAGTCTGGTGGTATCCACGTCCCCTTTTCCAGGGCCCGCTACTTGCAGCAAGAAGTCTGGCTTCAGTCTGGGTGGCTAGTTTTGCCTGCTGAATCAGAGAACGCCTTGCAACCATGGAGTGCATTTTTACCCTTCCAAGCCCTCGGTCATCCTTAGTCTAAATGAAGTGACAAACGCTTCTCTACACTCCTGTTTCCTAGGCTTCTTTTGTCCTATGGCATCAGTGTGATGAATTTCTTGATGTGGATGCCATTAAGGGGCATCAAAGTGAACTTCTGATTCCATTTACATAAAGTTCAAAAGCAGGCAAAGCTAATCTGTGCTGTTAGAAGCCAGGAGAGTGGTTACCCTGGGCAGGAGGCACGTGGGGGCCTCTGGGGTTCAGGAAATGCCTCTTGATCTGAGAATGATCTTTGTGAAAAGCCATCGAACCTATACTTATGACCTGGGCACGTTTCTGGGCAGATGTTCTACTCCAATAAACTGTACAGAAAATAGCTCCAAAAGTATCTTGGGAAAAACAGCGAAATTTCGGTAAGTCTAGTTGTGGGAACAGGAAGGCATTGCTGATGTCACCCAAGCCTTATTGCTCTGCTGGGGCAGAGAAGGACACTACTGATGAGACCGGAAGTTCACCAGCCCATACGCACCTTTCACCTTAATATATAAGGTACTACTCTTGATTCCCTGGAGCACAGAAAATGTGTGAGTATATATGTGAGAGTGTGTAGTGTGTGTGCAAGTGTGGGTGGGTGTGATTGTGCTTGTGAGTGTGAGTATGTGAGACATGTGTGTGTGAGCACCACTTAAAAATGGGCCCCAGAAGCTTTCCTCTCCCTTTGGAGTTTGGATGTGGGACCTGGGCAGGGGTGTGTATACACATACTTAGCGTGTGCCACACGTGGAGGTTCTGGGACGCATCTCCCTGGTGTGAGGGCTTGGCCCATACCACTGCTATGCCTCCTGTGGATAGCCTTTATGTGTTTTTTATAATGCACAGGTTTTGTAATGCTGCAGATTTATGCAGAGAAAATGGCTTCTGGTAACTGGTTGACCCTTGTAGCCATTGTTCATGTGGGTGGATCTCAGGCCCTCTCTTTGTTTCTGGAGGGTTTGCTGGAATTCTCTCTGAAATGTGCTGAGCTTCCTGCCTAGGAGAAGAAATTTATTTAATTTATTTAATTCAGATGATTAAATTCTCTCATTTACAGGGAGCAAAACACAGATTTTGCATTACAGGAGCCTGAAGGAGAGAGGGAGGGATGGAGAAGATTGAAACATGGCGATTCCAGCTAGAGCTGGAAGAGAACTTCTCTCCGTTGGAAGGAGTTTCACATTTGTACCAAAAGGATTGGTCTTTGGGGCCTTTCTGTGAAAAAGAGCTGATGTCGTTGACCACATTTGAGAAAGAACGTTCCTGTCCTTCCACCAATATCACCCTTTTGGACTCCTCTGGACCGAAGTCCCCTAGTCCCTGCCTTCAGCAGCAGACCATGCCTACTGAACTCCACCCCTGCTTAACTCCCTCTCCCTCCCTTGAACTTGACTTTTCTAGTTCCAAGGGCATGCCATGCCCCTGCGTGCTTCTCTCTACTGCCTGGAACATCCTCCTTCACCCTCAGCCCACTTGGTGAACCCTAATTTGTCCTTAACTCAGCTCAGATGTGGTGTTTTATGCGCTGCTTTTCCATCTCCTCTCCCTTGCAAAGATCTCGACTCTGGTGCTTACCACACATAGCTGTAATTCTTTGCACATGTGTTTTTCTCCCACATTGGGGCCACAAGTTACTCCTGGGTAGAGACCCTGTCTTGTTCATCTCTGAATCACCGGATGCAAGGGCAATGCTTGCCTCAGAGGAGATGCTGGGTGACTAGAAGCTTCCTGAATGAATGAATGAATGAATGGGCACACAAGTGGGGGGTGGGGAACTGAACGAAGTCCACAGGTCTCAAATGCAAACACACAGACATGTACATGGCTGGGCCAACGCACACTCCCCGTCCCTCACTCGCTGAGTTGAATTGTGTCAGTCAATTCTTTTTTTTTTTTTTTTTTTTGGCCTCGCCGCGTGGCATGTGGGATCTTAGTTCTCTGACCAGGGATCATACCCACGCTCCCTGCATTGGAAGTGCAGAGTCTTAACCACTGGACTGCCAGGGAAGTCCCGTGTCAGTCAATTCTTTTTTGCACACGGCACTTGGCTTTCAGAAGGGTTCTGGGTAGTAGCGGCTGTCCTTTCAGACAAGGTCTACCTGAGTCTAAAACAGCACAAGATGAGGGTGAAAGGTGGGACTGGAGGGGCACTCCGATGTGGGGCAAGACCAAGTCGGGGGACTTGGTGCTCTGGGAGCCTGGCCGGAACTGGGCCGCTCTGCGCGCGATCACAGGCTGGGGTGGGAAGGCTGGTGGGGGAAAGGGTTAGATCAGTGACCCAGAAGAGAGAAGGATCAAAGGCTGCCTGGACAGATGCTATCTCTCCATGGATGAGTGTCCCCACAGGCACCGGCTGCTCCTCTGTGCTCAGGTGCTTGCTTGCCACGGAAGCTCTAGTGAGAACACATACGAGCACCTGGCGCGGAAAACGAATGAATGAAAGAACTCATTGTCTGAATTGGGCACGTGATTTTACGTCCTTGGGACTCATGTTTTCTCACCTGGAAATTGAGGGTGTGGAACTACGGGAGCCTTTCCAGCCCTGCTCTGGCCTCACTCTCCTCTGTGTTGATTAGTGGCCCATGCACTGCTTAGACATAAATAATCATATACTGGCATGAAATGTTAATTTTGCCTTCAGCACAGGAGGATGGAGACTCTGGAGGCAGACAAGGGAAAGTTTCAATTTTTGAGTTGGCCACTAGCTAATTGTGTGATTTAGGGCAGGTTCTTTTAATTTTTTTTTTTTTTTTTTTTTTTTTTTTGCGGTACGTGGGCCTCTCACTGCTGTGGCCTCTCCCGTTGCGGAGCACAGGCTCCGGTCGCGCAGGCTCAGCGGCCATGGCTCACGGGCCCAGCCGCTCCGCGGCATGCGGGATCCTCCCGGACCGGGGCATGAACCCGTGTCCCCTGCATCAGCAGGCGGACTCCCAACCACTGCGCCACCAGGGAAGCCCAGGGCAGGTTCTTTTAGAAGCTGCTGGTTCCTCCTTGAAGTAGGGATACTACGCATTCCACTGATCTCTCAGAGATGTGGGCATGAAGCGAGATAATATATTCAAAAGGGTTTTGCAACCTGTCAGTGTTACTAAAGTGGCGTTCTTTATGATGATCTCACACAGTGGGGTCTCAGTAAATGCTCACAAAGTGAAGGAGTTTCTGGATTTGCCTCTATCTTTAGTCAAGCTCTGCTAACGTTAATTCCCGTGTGTGTGTGTGTGTGTGTGTGTGTGTGTGTGTATTTAAGGGCCTTCACCCCCATGCTGCCGGGAGCTTGAAGCAGTGCAGCCAGAAGTTCTCCATCACTCCTTAAAGCCCAGCAACTAAGTGCTGCAACTTTGTTCCTCCCATAAGTCGACAGAACCAGTGGGGATAGGGAAACAAAGGAGTCCTTAGCAGGTAGGAGCAAGTCGGCTCAGTCTCCGTGCAAGTCACCACCAATAAAAGCTAATCAATGCAACCCCTTTTAAGTTGGTTGGATCAGTGACCCAGAAAATAGCTCCCCTGCAGAAAAGGAAATGATAGTCAATAAACTGAGATGTCGAAGGGAAAAATCTATTAAAGCGAGGGAGATATCAGGAGACCTCTGGTGTTAACAGAGACCCTTTGGAACGGAGCCACGGACAGAGAGTGGGTTTTTAACCCTCTCGAGGCCAGAGTTGCCTCTGCCCCAGCTCAGCTTCTGGTGCTTTGCTCGGCCCTGCATCTCCCCAAATGGTATGGAGGAACCCATGATGTGATGAGTGCTTTGTGCTGCTTGGCCATTCAGTGTTCCCTCCTAGACGGTCGGCAGGTGGGGCTGGTTCGAGGCTCTGTCTGGAGGGCTGCCCTAGAGATGATCCCTCTCTGGCCCACAGGGAAAGGAGCTGGGGGTCTCTGCTCCCTCAGTTATAACAGCTGTTCTGACCTGGGTGTGTGGAACCAGATGGCTCACCCTGGGCCGGATGTGCTGCCACCACGCTGACAATTAACAAGGCTTCTCTCCTCTGGAGTTTACCAGGAAACGCAAGCTGTCCCCAAGAAACCGTTCCGCGATAAGGTCAAGTGCTCTCCTGGCCTGCACACGGCGTCAGCGACTCTTCAAGCTCCCCGTGATCAAGTAGGGCAGGGGATGAGGGACATCGTGGTGGGTTTCAGGGTAAAGCTGTGTTGAATCCAGAAACCTGTGGGAGCACATGGGCAGGTGGGTAGCTCTCAGAATGGTGTGTACAGGTTCCGGGATTGCTGGAGAGCCCACCCCAGGCCCTTGTCCTATGCCCATCATGACCACTGGCGCTGAGCTGTGTGGACTGTGTCTGTGTGCGCAGGTGCTGCTCAGGTGTCTTGGAATGAAGGCTGCTGTTAAGGAAAATCACCATTGTATCACGCTCAACAGACAGTGACGATGTCTAAGATGAAGGACATTTGGATATGTTGCTCTACTGTGAATAAACAGGAAAGTGTTGGAGTTAGTTTAAAGGGGGGTTTGTTGATGTGGAATTGGGGTGAACTAGAAGGGGCCAGCTTGGGGGCAGAGAGTTATGGGAGTAAGACCTTGACTGTACTCTTCCTCCTCTCATTTGCCTTTGGACAGAGACTTTTGCTGGTTAACTTTGGGTTCAGTCACTACACCGCATCCTTTATGTTATTATTATTGTTATTGCTATTGTTTAATCTTTGAGTTTTACAGTCTTCTTCTTTGTTTTTTTTGTGGCCATGCTGCACGGCATGTGGGCAGTGGAAGCGCGGAGCCTTAACGACTGGACCACCAGGGAAGTCCCTACAGTCTTCTTTTGGAAGTAGAGTCATACAGCCATAGTATTCATGCCATCCTGGTGTTAGCAGGCTCTAGGGGAGATATTGGCAGTGGCTTGGTCCATCTGGGACATGTCCATGGCTCATGGGTGGGTTTTTATACCCCAAGGGGCCAAAAAGCCCACAAGAATAAGATAAGATTACTGGATGAGACAATTACAGACAAATATCTCCAGCCTGGGGTTAAAGGTCATTCTAAATATAGCTTTTTTTTTAAAAAATTGAAGTATCGTTGGTTTACAATGTTGTGTTAGTTTCAGGTGTACAGCAATGTGATTCAGTTATATATATATATATATATATATATATATATATATATATATATAAAAAATATTCTTTTTCAGATTCTATTCCCTTATAGATTATTACAAGATTTTGAGTATAGTTCCCTGTGCTATACAGTAGGTCCTTGTTGGTTATTTATTTTATTAAATATAGTATTTAGAAGCCATGATCTTGGTGCTAGGGGTGCTCATTGCTACTGGGGTGTCACTGTTCCCAGCCCTCTCACTGAGGAGAGTTAGGGAGTGCGTGTACATCCACATTTTCTATTATAGGCATACCTCAGAGATATTTCAGGTTTAGTTCCAGACCACTGCAATACAGTGAATATTGCAATTTAAAAAAAAGGATCTGGAGGTTTTTCTTAAAAAAGATAATTTAAAACAGGGGTCAACAAAATACAACCTTTAAGCCAAATGTGGCCTGTTGTTTTTGTGAACAAAGTTTTGTTGGAACACAGCTGTGTAGCTCTCTCCTTCCATCTTTCCTGATGATAATCACATTGCTTGAGAGGTGTCAGCTGTTATGGTGGTTATGTTTGGTGGAGATTGTGAAAGATTTTTTTTTAAATATTTATTTATTTGGCAGCTGGGTCTTAGTTGCGGCACGTGGGATCTGCGTTGTAGCATGCGGGATCTTTTCTTTTTCCGTTGCGTGCACGGGCTCTTCTCTGCGGCATGCGTCAGAGCATGTGGGCTCAGTAGTGGAGGCGCATGGGCTTAGTTGCCCCGGGGCATGTGGGATCTTCGTTCCCGGACCAGGGGTTGAACCCATGCATTGGAAGACAGATTCTTAACCACTGGACCACCAGGGAAGTCCCCTGTGAAAGATGTTCTAATGTGTTTGAGGAGGTAACTGATTAGCAACTCTATGAGGATAAAATTTTTGGATCTGGGCTTATTTTGCTCCTAGGGTGCAGGAATGTCAGGAAGGGAATCACTTTTCCTGAGAATATGAGAACCAGATGGGTCTCTGTCTTCATTTGCCACCTCAGGTTGGTCACGGCCTCTGGGAGGTGGTGGCGAGGTTTCCACTAGTGGTGACAGAATAAATTGACAAACTGTTGCAGACACATGATTTGAGTTATTGGTTCCTCTGAGTCATAGGTTCATGCCTTTGTTAGGATCTGGAGGTTTTCTTTGGCACTTAAGGGAACATTCTGGAAGCTTCTGATGTGCCCCATTTGCCTGGTGAGCCCAGAGCCTTGGGTGAGGTTTCATCTATTCCCGTTCTTGGAGCAGGGCGGGGCTGTTCCTTAGATACCTTGCTCCGTCCTCCCCTTCAACACAGTGACTCCCCATCTTAAGAGGCCTGTGAATATGGAGTCTGAAATATCTGAGAAAAATTAGCTACCCACATTGCCTGAGCTTTGGAGTCCGGTGGTCTTTGACTTTCAGGGTAATCTCTTTCTAACTGTGTGACTTTGGTCAGTCACTTCACCTCTCTGAGCCCCAGTCTCCTCATCTGTAAAATGAAAGCCAGTTGTATCTTCCTCACAGCGTTATTTTCAGGATCAAACAAGACGATGTTTGTAGAACATAGTATTTACCACAGTAACTGGCACACAGTAGGAGCTTGGAAATGGTAATTCCTTTCCTTATCTGAGACA
Source organism: Mesoplodon mirus (assembly GCF_964341445.2). Lineage (NCBI taxonomy): Eukaryota > Metazoa > Chordata > Mammalia > Artiodactyla > Ziphiidae > Mesoplodon > Mesoplodon mirus. The sequence goes on from NC_138994.1 coordinate 6,694,146, forward strand.
GGATCATATTTACAACGAGTGTCCCATGTTACAAACTGTAAGAGACATTTTTGGAAACAGAGCCCCCGTTGATAAGAATATGTCTCTGTTACAGGAGGAGGGTGGGGTGGGGTTCAACCTTTGACCACAAGGGCGCCAAATTGAGGCCTCTGCTGGGAGTTATGTATTTCCGCCACAAGGTGGCAGTATTGGCAAACGCACAACATCCCATGCGTTGCAGAGAGGCCCAAGCCAGAAGAATTTTACCTCCAATTTAAATTATTTTAAGAATGGGAGTGCTTTTAGAGATCACCTAATCCCATGATTGGACACCTTGGGAAATGAAGGCCCAGAGATGGGAAGAGCTATCCCCAAGATCACAGAGCAAGTCAGTGGTAGAGCTGGGTTCACAATTGATCTAGGATTCCCGACTTGATTCATTCAACACACCTTTGTCATCCTGCCCTTTCCCATCACGTTCTTTGCCTCAGGGTGAGGGGTCGGTGGGGCGGGGCAATGACGAGGGCTTCAGAGCCCTCGGTTCAGTCTTAGCATCTCTGTTTTCAGAGGCGCCAACAGGAGCCCCCCCGCCCCAAGATTTATTTAACCACCAGAAGTAAACCGAGAGATCCCAGAGTCCCCAGGATCTTAACTGCATATCCCCCACCTCACTTACCGTTCGTTCGTTAGTATCCTAGTGACAGAGGCAATCAGAAAACCATTTTTCCTCCCCTCCCCCTGCGATAGTCTGGTCTTTTGTTAAATCCATGGTGAACGGATGGCCCAGCTCTGGTTTGCCCGCTCTTTCACAGGAAGGACCCCAGTCTAGCTGTATTTGTCACAGCTCGACATGCAGTTGATTTGGCTTCTGCTCTATGCTAGGAACCAGGTGAGTGCTGACGGCCCCGCCCTCACGGGGTGATGCTGGTAGTTGATGGTTACATCTCCCAACTCACAGCTAAGGAAGCACAGGCTCAGAGGGGAGAAGTGACTCACCCAGGGTCACGCAGGATTTCCAGATTCTGAGCTTCTGCTCTTTCTAGGCTGGTCCGGTAGGGGGGTGGTGGTGGTGGTGGTGGATGGAGATGGCCCGCCTTTGGGATTTGTGTCCTCATACCAGGTGCTTCGTCCTGCCATGGACGATCCCTGAGCGGCAGGTTCTGTGCGCAGACTCCTTCCCTCCTCCCATCTCGCCCCCTCCCTACTGCAGCTTCTCATGGGTTCCTTTCCAGAGCAGTCACTGGCTGAATAGGTTGCTAGTGGAAATGTGGTCTTCAAATTTGGGAAATCTCCATTAAGTCCTTTTCTTTAAGGAGGATGTCATTATCACGCCTCCCCGAGGACTATTAGGGTTCTATTAGGCAAGGCCGCAGACTTCTTAGGTACTGTCTGGGGTCTGCTTCCTGGGCAGGAAAATGCGAGACAGGAAGAAGCGGAGGCAGGAGGGGGAGAGAGACCAGGGGATGTGGAGGGGCTGGAGGAGAAGGAAGAGAGGAGAAAGAGCGAATTAAGTCAGGAGTGAGGACTGAGAGAGACACGCGAGGGCACGCACACCCTTTGCTCCCTGAGGTGTGGGGAGAGGACAGAGACCCTGGACCTCTGGGCCACCTGCTAGTTCAGAGGGTTGAAGATTAAACTGGAGGGGAGATGCCCACCCCTCCTCCTTTCACCCTTTGGAGCAGACAACACAGGCCTTCCTGTCTTCCAGCTGCCAGTCCCGCCTCAGGGATCCAGGTTCAGACTTGGGCTGGGGACCCTCTGTGAGGGAGAGAGGAAGAAGATGCCCAGGGAAGGTACTTCTGAAAACTGTGTCTGGGCTTGGGGCATTGGCCTTCCTGATGACTCCGGTGAACACACGTTTCCTATTCTCTGCCCCTCTCTCTAGAAGGTAAGCTTGAGAAAAGCAGGACCTTCTCTCTGCTCCTGGCTGTCTTCTGGGTTCCTAGAGCAGTGCCAGGCACAGAGTAGGTGTTTGCTAAATGTTTGTGGGATGAATAATGAACAATGGATGAAGAAATAATTCCACAGGGTCCCTATCCTCTCCCTCGTAGAGCTTAAAACAGCCTTCCGGTTCGAATGGATCTTCTCTCTGTTCTCAGCAAAGGCAGTGATCCTTGATGCCTTCAGATTATCCTCTGAGACACACACACACACACACACACACACACACACACACGGGGTTCAGGGTTTAGGGAAGGTCAGGAACCGCATGGTAAGCCGCTGACACTGGCTTGGCCACAGGAGACAGAAAAGAAAAAAAAAAGCCTCTCCTGGGACTTGCCTGTTAGGGGGTTACCAGCAACAGACTGGAAGCAGTTTTAACCTCTGGGCAGGAAGGCTGCTGCTCTTAGGACAAACATCCTGGCTGGGAAATCCCCTGGCCTGGGTGGGTCCCTGGGGCCTGGCAGCCTTGCTCCATGCCATCCTGGCCTCTGCAGACCTTCCCCTGGCTCCCAGCTTGAGGCCAGGCACCCCCCTCCACCCTCAGGAGCCCGGGGAGAGCTAGCTCAGGCCCCTGGAGCTCCTGTGCAGAAGTGATTAATGAGGCAGACAAGTCTTTCTTCCCCAGCTGTGTCAACACGCCCCAGGCCGCCTGGAAGTGGCCCTGTTAGCTGCAGGTATGGGAAGCAGCCCCAGGCCTCCTTAATGCCTGTTCTCCCCTCACCAGGGGCTCCCTTTAGGGCCCTGGGCCTCCCACTGGGCCATCAGAGTCCTGATGGTGATGATGATGATGATGATGATGATTTTATGATGCTATAGCTCTTGATATTTGCAGAGGGCCTGGCCCTCCTTTTCCTCAGCTCCTCTTTCCAGCTGCCAGAGCCAGTGGGTTGTGTGTGACTACGTTTGGGTCACAGGGAGCAACTGAACTATAGTTGCTGGAGCTTATGCCACCTCCTCTGTGAAGCCTTCCTTGATCACCCTGGCAGGCTTTGTGCATATCCCCATCGTCCAGTCACTGCCGGGTGTTTTCACTGCGTGGGGAGTACATCTGTTTCCCTCACTGCTTCCTTAAGGGAGGAGACTGTGTGTTTTTCTGGGTCTTATTCATTTTGTACCTGCAGCCCTCTTCCCCCACATCCCCATTCTCACAGCAGCCTAGCACAACGCTTGGCATGTGCTAGGATAAATACTTATTGAATGAACAAATGACCTTTAGATCTGGAAAGATTTTAAATTCCAGGGCTTTGGTCTGTCTGTGGTTCTGATTTCCTTGTGTTCGAGCTGGTTCAAATCCGTCTATGACCACACATCCTGCCTCTGGCCCCAGCTCGTCCTCATGGGGCTCTTAGTGGTTGCCACCCAAGGAACTCTGATGGAGCAGCAGATCGTGAACTTGTGCTGCGGGGTGGGGGGATGGGGGGGTGGGGGAGTAGTGAGGTTGGAGTGGGGAGGTCAGGAAGCTAGAAACAGTCATATGATTTTCTAAAAAATAAACCTGGGGCTTCCCTGGTGGTGCAGTGGTTGATAGTCCGCCTGCTGATGCAGGGGACACGGGTTCGTGCCCTGGTCCGGGAAGATCCCACATGCCGCGGAGCGGCTGGGCCTGTGAGCCATGGCCGCTGAGCCTGCGCATCCGGAGGCTGTGCTCCGCAACGGGAGAGGCCATAACAGTGAGAGGCCCGCTTACCGCAAAGAAAACCCCCCCAAAATCCAAAAAACCTGAAATTTGGGAATAATTTTATTTTTAAAAAATTTATTATTATTATTATTTTTTGGCTGCATTGGGTCTTCATTGCTGCACATGGGTTTTCTCTAGTTGCGGTGAGCTGGGGTTACTCTTCGTTGCGGTGTGTGGGCTTCTCGTTGCGGCAGCTTCTCTTGTTGCAGAGCATGGGCTCTAGGCGTGTGGGCTTCAGTAGTTGTAGCACGTGGGTTCAGCAGTTATGGCGCATGGGCTTAGTTGCTCTGCAGCATGTGGGATCTTCCCGGACCAGGGATCAAACCCATGTCCCCTGCATTGGCAGGCAGATTCTTAACCCCTGGACCACCAGGGAAGTCCCTTGGAATAATTGTAGATTAATAGAAAAGTTGCAACGATAGTACAGAGTCCCGTACACCCTTTAGCCCAGTTTCCCCTCATGTTAACATCTTATATAACCAAGGTACTTTAATTAAAACTGAGAGGTTCACATGGGTACCTTACTAGTAATTAAACTCCCGTCTTTATTTGTATTTCGCCGGTTTTTCCATCAATGCCCTTTTTCTGTTCCAGGCTCTAATCCTGGATCTCACATTGTATTTAGCCCACATGATTTGGAAGATGATGTTTTATTTAAAAATTCATGCGTGTCGCTCTCTTCTTCATAATCCATCTGGGTTGATTTTATGTGAGAATAAAGCTTCTCCCAGCCAAATATTCCGGTAAACAATTGTCACTGTGTTGTTTCTCATGGCTTCTCTGGCTATTCTGCACACTGCTGTGGCTCTTCGGGGAGTGAAGCATGATCCCAAGAGGACAGTCTCACGGCGTCTTCTGGATACACAATATTAAAATCTGCTGACTGCAGTTCTGATATGAACAAGAAACAGGGATCATTGGGGTGATCTAGGGCTGGGGACAGCAGAGGGGTGGGTGAGAAAGGATGGATGTGAGGGTATTTGGGGGAGGTTTGGGGGAAGAGGGATCTTGGGGTGGTAGCCCGGCATTTCCTGAGAGGCAGGGACACGATGTTTGATCTGTGAGTAGATTTGTCCTGGGTTCCCCTGGCTCATTGGTCCTCCGCCTGTGTCTCTCTCTCTTTTCTATGTTTTCACATGGTTATCTATTTGCAGCATCACAGTTAGTCTTGGTTTTGCTTGCATTCCTGGTCCGCTGGAATAATTAGAGTTAAGGGGCGAACATTACTCCCGCTTTGAGGAAGACAGGATCTTCCTGTGCAGTGAAGGCTTTGGAGGCCCGAAGGACTGGGAGAGGAGGAAGCAGAATGCAGGCGGGGTGATGGGTCAGTTAAGGCCCCTGCTGTTTGCCCCGCCCTCCCCAGACCCACTCTCCTTCTGGTGCAGGTCTCTGTCCAGTGTCTGCTGATGTCATTTCCATGCTTCTGGTTTCTAAGTCTCACTGCTTCAAGAGATAGACAGGCTGGTGGGGCTGTGGGAGGATGTGGGAGGGAAGGCATTTGAAGTTTGGTTTTGGAACTCTGGCTCCTTTTGAAAGAATAGCCAGTGACTTCTGGGAGAGCCCTCCGCAGGCTAGCTGTTCCGGTCAGGGCCTGGGTGGAGGTGGGAGGAGGGGGAGTGGATGGAAAACCCCTCCCTAGCTGGGTGGGCCTGAGGCCAGAGGGCCCGTCCACACCCTCAGGCTTCCACCCCACGGCTCCCTAGGCCTTGTACTTTTTGGAAGGAGGAGGCCTGCAGAAGTCCAGCACCAAGACAGCAGGCAAGAGAGCCCTGGGTACAGGGCTCCCCAGAGCCCGCAGACACCAGTGTATGAAGGGGTCAACTCTTCTCATCTCTGTGTGGAGGGAGCCAGGATGTGTGTTGGGGAACAGGGAGAATTTCCCACCATCTCCATCATTCTCTGCTATGAATCCACTTCCTGGTCCATATGTGATAATCTCAAAGGTCTCAAGGGTGCCTTAAAAACCCTTGAATGGTGATTTGAAGCCTCATCATTTCCCACCTCCAGTTGTCCCCCCATTTCAGACCATGTCAGCTGGTTTAGAAAGGAACACAGGCTTATTGTGCTAAGTGTGTTTCGGGGTGCTTGCCTGCCCATCTCATTGCAGACTCTGTAGGAAGTGCTGGCTTTAAAAGTGGAGGGGGCATTCATTCATGTGAACTCTTGCTGGAGGCAAACATCCTGTTCGAGTCATTAGCTTTTCCCAGAACTTCTCGAAGGCACCATCCACCTCCTCACCACTCATGAATTCTTCAGGCCTCTTCCCACCAGCCCATGGAAACAGATGTGGTAGTCCGTGGATTTAGTGGAGATGCAGATTTTTTTTTTTTTTTTTTTTTTGGTGTCACGCGGGCCTCTCACTGCTGCGGCCCCTCCTGTTGCGGAGCACAGGCTCCGGACGCGCAGGCTCCGCGGCCATGGCTCACGGGCCCAGCCGCTCCGCGGCACGTGGGATCCTCCCGGACCGGGGCACAAACCCATGTCCCCTGCATCGGCAGGCGGACTCCCAACCACTGCGCCCCCAGGGAAGCCCCGAGATGCAGATTTTGAAGTTGCTCTTACTAGAGACGCCAATGACCTCCTCGTCTTCAGGCTACGGTTTGGTTCTCGTCTTCATGTCCTCACCGCTCTGCTGCATAGAACCGTTTCTCTTCCTTTTGTCTATCAGCTCTCCTGGTCCCCTGGATATCACTCTTTCTTGCTCTTCTTCCTCCCGGATCTCCTTGCTGGTTCCTGGTCTCCCTCATCTCTTTCCACTCTTCCTCTGCCAGCCTCTCATCTACAGCTCTCTTTTCTCTAGACCCTCCCTCTGGCTCAGCTCACCTGAGATCTCCACACAGCGATATCTCCAGCCTAAAATTCCCCTTGAGCCCATCACATCTCATTTGGTTATTTCATCTGCGCATCTTCCATCTACTCAGAGTCAACAAGTCCTAAGTGGAGCGCATCCTCTGTTCCCCGATTTGCTCCTCCTCCCATATTCCCCTGTTTCGTTTGCTGTACATAATCACCTAAAACAGAAACCTGGAAATCAACAGAGACTCCTCCCTCTCCCTCATCCTTCATGTCTACTTAGTCACCAAGCTGTGTAGCTTCTCATCAGAAATCTCTTTAACTCCATGCCTGCTCTCCCTCCCCGACACCGCTGACTTGGTTCACGCCTTTATCATTTCTCCCTTGCATTATTGCACAACATCCCAACTGACTTTTCTACCTCCAGATACTTCCAACTTCAGTCCCTCCTCTCCTTGGCTGCCAGCATTCTCTTTCTAAAAACAGATCAAAAATGCCATTTTCTGCCTAAAAGCTTCCAATGGTTTCCCACTGCCAAGAGAATAAGATCCAAATTTTTATCTTAGCACACAGGGCCTTTCGTGGCCTACGTCGAGTTTATCTTGCCATCTACTTCTCCCATCACTGACCCTCCTGCACGCTTTGCCCCGCCATCCATGCCTCTCCCCATCTCCAATCATGCTGCCTTTTTTCACACCCTGCCTTTGCACGTACAGATTTGCTAGGGACGGAATGCTTGTGTCCCCCCAAAATTCATGTTGAAATCTGAATCCCCAACCTGATGGTGTTTAGAGTTGGGGCCATTGGGAGGTGATTAGGTCATGAGGACAGAGCCCTTATGATCAGATTCGTGCCCTTATAAAATGAGACCCCATAGAGCTCCCTCGCCCCTTCTGCCATGGAAGGACATGGTGAAAAGAGCCATTTATGAACCAGGAAGTGGGCCCTCAGCAGACACCAAATCTGCCAGCACCCTGATGTTGGACTTCCCAGCCTCCAGAACCATGAGAAATGCATTTCTGTTTATAAAACCACCCACCTGCTCTATTTTTGTTATAGCAGGATGAACAAACTAAGACAAGGTCCTTGTCTGAAAAGTTGCTAGTCTGTCTGGCACGATTCTACTTGGATAGAATTCAAGGCCCTGCTCAGCAAAACCTCCCCTCACTGTCAGCTAAATATCAATAGTTGTCCCCTCTAAATTCCCACATTCCTTTGTCTCTAAAGAGCACATGTCACTTCATTTTGCATTTATTTTTCTGTGTCTGTCTGAGTCTACTGGATCTTGAGGCCAAGGATCACAAAGGATTCAACCAATGCCCAGCAACATCTGGCATATACAGGTATTCAGTTGATGTCTGTTATTGAAGGAAGGAAGGAAGGAATGAACAAATGAATGAATGATTTTGGTCTGTGTCTGGGCCTAGCTTTTTCTAATCTGTGGGTATAAACTGCTGTGGGGGGCAGGGGGTTGGGAATACATTTCTCACATGCTGTTTATCACCATCTCCCCAGGATGGTGCCCAGTTTGTGGATCAGAGTGTTCGTGGATCAGATGTCCAAAATGTCTTGGGTTTGGGCTGACTTAGATTTCTTTGGAATGAAAAGCAACAAATAAGCATTCTTCTCTCCATTTTACAGATGAGGCAACTGAGCTTAGGAAGCTTGCTAAAGCACTATTCACAATAGCCAAGACATGGAGACAACCTAAACGTCCATTGACAGATGAATGGATAAGGAAGATGTGGTACATATATACAATGGAATACTACTCAGCCTTAAAAAAGAACAAAATAATGCCATTTGCAGCAACATGGATGCAACTAGAGATTATCATACTAAGCGAAGTAAGTTAGAAAGACAGAGACAAATACCATACGATATCACTTATACGTGGAATCTAAAATATGACACATATGAACCTATCTAAGAAACAGAAACAAAATCAGGGACACAGAACAGACTGGTGGTTGTCAAGGGGAAGGGGGGTTGGAGAGGTAGGAGTGGGAGTTTGGGGTTAGTAGATGCAAACTGGTATATATAGAATGGATAAACAACAAGGTCCTACTGGAAAGTGCAAGGAACTATATTCAATATCCTATGATAAACCATAATGGAAAAGAATATGAAAAAATATATATATATATAACTGAGTCACTTTGCTGTACAGCAGTAATTAACACAACATTGTAATTCAACTATACTTCAATAAAAAATAGATTTTTTCCATAGAAAGCAGAAAAAGAATTCATTCCAAAAGAGGACAGAAATAAGAAATTCATCCTGAAAATATACTTTGGTATAATTCTGGTGGGACAGATTTTCCCTCTGAGCATGTTCTTTCACTGACGGCCCCACTGGAGTCTTATTGTCATATAACAGTTTTTAAACACTTCTCTGATTCTCATGTTGTGAGCAGGCAGGAACCATCTTCAAATCCACAGTTTCCAAGGAGAGAGTAATGTTCTTTCTCAGAGGCACAGCACTTTCTATCTTGGAAGAGTACATAAACATTTTATAGAGGCAGCACAGTTTAGATTCAATAGGCACATCATTCATCAAAGTGTAAACAATGTGATAGGAAAAAATACTGCATGGTAGAATAAGATATTCAAATGTGGTGGGAACGTTTAAGGCAGCTGATGGCCAGAGCGTGCGAGTCAAGGAAGGTGGTCTGCGTATGGAGGTAATTTTGCATCCAGAGGAGTTCTCTTCATGACCTCAGCGACTGAGCACTGGCGAGCAGGTCTTCTTCCTCAAGGCCAATGATGCTTGAGGTACCAGATGGTTTCATTTTTCAACTGTGGTCCAAAGAGAGGGTTGAGTTGGGCCAGAACTGCAATCAGCCAAAAGAGATAGCAGCAAACGGAACAGGTCACCAACGTGGTGACTCCCCGGTTGGGACCCTTTGGGATAAACCAGGGCACCAGGAAGCCGACAAAGCCCCAGAACACGCTCACCGCGATGAGAGGCACGGTGAGGCCGGTACAGGCCATGATTTCTGTGGGAGGTGCCAGCCTCTGCCCCACCGCCGCACTGTGGTCGCACCCCAAAAAAGAGATTTTTAAAAAAAAGAAAGCTTGCTAAACTCTTCCCAGGTATACGGTAGCATCAGATTTTCCAAGAGACAGGGAGCCAGGATCTGTGGAGTCCCTTGGTTCTGAGTTGCTGACCAGCATGGAGCTCTCAGCACATGTGGTATGAGAGTGATCTCAAGCCAAATTCACATGGGTATGTTGATCTCTGCAGGCCTGACCTCTTCTCCCTGGGGTTTGTACTCCAGAAAGGGACCCTCTGTGACAGGCCCAGGTCTAGGATGAGGGGAGTAGGCACTTGCTATAGGCCCAAAATATAAGGAGGCACCAAAAAACCCAGTAATCAAGAGAAATGAAATTTAACACAATATTCAAAAAAATCAGTAAACTACAGCCCATGGGCTGGCTGCCTGCTTTTTATTTTATTTTATTTATTAAGTTTTTAACATAAGTTTTTTTTTTCACTTATGATTTTGGTAAAGACTTAAAAAAATTATTTATCTATTATTTTTGGCTGCTCTGGGTCTTAGTTGTGGCATGCGGGATCTAGTTTCCCAACCAGGGATCGAACCCCAGCCCCCTGCACTGGGAGAGTGGAGTCTTACCCACTGGACCATCAGGGAAGTCCCTGCCTGCTTTTTTTTTTTTTTTTAAACATCTTTATTGGAGTATAATTGCTTTATAGTGGTGTGTTAGTTTCTGCTTTATAGCAAAGTGAATCAGTTATACGTATACATATATCCCCATATCCCCTCCCTCTTGCGTCTCCCTCCCGTACTCCTTGTCCCACCCCTCTAGGGGGTCACAAAGCACTGAGCTGATCTCCCTGTGCTATGCAGCTGCTTCTCACTAGCTATCTATTTTACATTTGGTAGTGTATATATGTCCATGCCACTCTCTCACTTTGTCCCAGCTTACCCTTCCCCCTCCCTGTGTCCTCAAGTCCATTCTCTACGTCTGCGTATTTATTCCTGTCCTGCCCCTAGGTTCTTCAGAACCATTTTTTTTTTTTAGATTCCATATATATGTGTTGGCATACAGTATTTGTTTTTCTCTTTCTGACTTACTTCACTCTGTATGACAGACTCTAGGTCCATCCACCTCACTACAAATAACTCAATTTTGTGTCTTTTTATGGCTGAGTAATATTCCATTGTACATATGTGTCACATCTTCTTTATCCATTCATCTGTTGATGGACACTTAGTTTGCTTCCGTGACCTGCCTATTGTAAATAGAGCTGCAATGAACATTGTGGTACATGACTCTTTTTGAATTATGGTTTTCTCTGGGTATACGCCCAGTAGTGGGATTGCTGGGTCATATGGTAGTTCTATTTTTAGTTTTTTAAGGAACCTCCATACTGTTCTCCCTAGTGGCTGTATCAATGTACATTCCCACCAACAGTGCAAGAGGGTTCCCTTTTCTCCACACCCTCTCCAGCATTTATTGTTTGTAGATTTTTTGATGATGCCTGCCTGCTTTTTAAAATAAAGTTTTATTGGAACCAGGGCTGGGCTAAGGAGGATGAGGAAGGGAACTGAGAACAAGTTTAGATCTTGTCTTTATTTGAAAAATTTGTATTTTGTTCATCATGAATTTTTGCATTAATTTTGATTAAAATACTGCATTCAAATATTATCTACCTTGATTTCTGAGGTTTGCAGCACCCCCCTTACCTTCTGTGCCCCAGGAAGTGCCTCACTGATCTTCCAGAGTTTTCCCCAGTGTCCTGAAGACCCTGGGTCCCTAGACGGGCATCTGTAGGTCACTGTCAGGCCCCCAGGGCTCACTTCCCCGGGTCCCTGGCTGACCACAGCCCCAGCCAGCCTGTATGAAGGAGCTGTGGGCCTGGACACTCTCTGTCCTTTGGAGATTGTGGCATGAGATTTTTCTTTGGATTCCTTAGGAAGTTAGGTCTCCCCTGGCCCACTGGCATTTGATTATTGAACAGCTCCTATCTGCCAGCCTCACCACTTTGCACCCTAGCTTCCACAGCACCACCAGGGTCACCCGGACAAGGTGCATATCTGACCTCAGTGCTCCCCAGATAAACTCTCCAGTGCCTTGGGCATACGTCCCAACACCCTAAAAAAACCCCGTTCCTGGGCCAGCCCAGCCCTCGAATCCCATCTATGTTCCGGCTCACCAGACTCCTTGGGATGTTGCTGTGTATGTCTTTCCTTCTTTCCTGCTCCTCTGTCTTTGCACATATCGTTCCTTCCCCTTGGATGCCTTGTCCCCTGAACCAGCCCAAGGGTCTTCTCCTATTGTGCTCTGTGATTCTCCTCTGTTTACCTCAGTTATCCCATTCATTCCTCTGCAATGTGGTTATTTATTTACAGGGCTGTGCCCACACCTCTCCCCCACCCACCCCCACCAAACTGTGAGCTCTTGGAGGGCAGGTCATGACCGTTTTGTATCCCCTCCCCTCCTGCAGCGCCGCAGCCCCACACCCGCAGTACAGGGCCTGGCAGAAAATAGGCTCTGAGTGAATGAACGAATGCATGAATGCAGAGGACATAGTCTTGTTTGCCCCTCTAGGATTTGCTACACTTTGAAGCAAGATTTTGAGCAGAGCCCTCAGCCCTGGCTTCATTCTAGAGCTCACAGCATCAGATTTGGAAGCCAGGGGTTCCTGGTGCCCCAGCAGTAGGGAGGTCAAGTGAGAAGACACTTCAGGAGAGCTGGGCCACTCCAGGGGAGGAAATGAAAACTAAATTGAATTAATTAGTGGTCGTATTGAACCCTGCTTCTTGAATGTGCTAAAGTCTGATTAAACAAACAACAAAAAAGATAAAATCGCTTAGCTACTTTTTTTTTTTTTTTTTTTTTTGGTAAGAGAAAAGAGAAGAAAACAAAATGTTGATTTAAGATGCGGCCCAGGGCTGGGGGCCCAGGGGAAACCTGGTGAAGGCTCCTGTTGTTTGGGGTCGGAGGTCGCGGGAGCAACCGCTGCCTGGGGATCAAGCTCAAGGTTCTGGAGTGATGGAAAAACCTGGCCTGACGCTTTTCCTCAGCGGACCCTTAACTCGCTAACAGGAGCCAGCTGAGCGAACACAAACAGAGGTGCTGTGCCGGCACCGATCCCAGCTTCCTCTGAAATTTCCAGGCCTCTTTTTTCCTGTCGGATTCCAGACAGATGAAATTTTCCTGGCCCCAGCCCTGTTCCTGGCAGCATCTCCCCTCTGAATCACCATAAATCAGGGCTGGGGGGCGAGTGATGGGATTTTCCTGATTGACAAGCCGCTACCCTGGTAAAATGGGGGCTCCGTTTCCTAGGCTGAAAATAGCTCTGGGGGTGCTGTCCTGAGTCCTCCCCATCCCAAATCCCTGTAGGTATCTGCTTTGGATTTTAAATATTCATATCTGTCTGTGATTATGATTTCATCGAGAAGGGCTGTGGACGTGCAGATGTGAACTGCTGGGGGCCGCGGTGGTCGTAAGCGACACCATTGTTCGCGGGGTCACTTGCGGTGGGGGGGCGTGCTGTGCATTCCTCAGAGCCTCCATCATCCACGGAGTCCCCAATTAATTTCAATACAAACACTGGATCTGGCCTCTCCTCTGCCTCTGCAGCCATAACACATGAGGTCATGCCGCTTTGGTTAACCGGAGGAGTTTGGGGGCGAGGTGTGGGGGGGGGGGCTTCCAAGTCCCTGGGGGATATGTCCTGCATGGCTCAGGCTGGGCTGTTTTCTGCAGGGGGTCCACCTGCGCATCCGAACTCTCTTTCTCACCATCCTTTTCTCAGAAACTCTGAAATCTTTTACTCTTTCTTTTCCCAGTCCCTCCAGCTTCATCCCCACCACGCCGTTGATAACCCACTGTCCCTGCAGTTCTTTGAAAACACCCAGAGCCCCTCACCCTCTGTACTTTTGCTCACACAGCTTCATCCACTCGGGGCATGTTTTTGCCCCTTCATATGGCTCCTTGTTCTTGAAGATTTCCTGAAAGAGTTTCTTCCTCCAGGAAGCCTTCCCCATCACTCCACTCTCTCCTCTGTATCCCTATAGCTCACAGATTCTCAAACATTAGCCTGCGTCAGAGTCACCTGGAGGGTTTGTTAAAATACAGATCGCTAGGCCCACCCCCAGTTTCTGAATCAACAGGCCTGGAGAAAGACCTGTGAATTTGTATTTCTAGCAAGATCGCAGGAGATATTGATGCTGCTCTAGCCCCACGTGAGCACCTCCAGTGATAGAACTTATTCTGCTGTGTTGCTATGACCTGTTTGTAGTTTTCATCTTCTGGGAGGGCTGGAACGGTCTTTTTCGGCTCTATAGCCCAAAACACAGTGAAGTTGCCCACTGGAGGTTTGTTGATTGAATTGTGGACACAGAACTGACTTGCTGGTCACAGAGCTCAGTGGAGGGGAGGAGGGTGGCAGACAGAGCCTGCCCTTTAAGGACCTGGCTGCTGTTGTGCAGAGGTGGGGCGCCCGGGCAAGAGGACTGGTTCGTGGGGGATCTCTGGAGCATGAATGGGAGTCACCCCCACTTTCTGCAGGTCTCCCAGAAAGCCTGAAACAGGAGGGTCACTGATTCAGCTGCTAGGCAGAGATGCCAGAGGAGGAATGGGAGTCAGGGTTTCAAGTTGCTTTTCTCCCTTTGAGACCCGGGAGTGCCCAGATGATGAAAGGACATGGGGACCCTGTCCCTTTTCTTGAGCACCATCTGAATGCCAGCTCCTGCCACCTCATGCTCCAGCCACATGGCCAGGTGAGATCTCAGCCCCTGCCCCAAACGATGAGGACACATCCTACGTCTTAATCATCTTTGTAGTCGCCCCTTCCCCTTCCACACTTTGAACTGTGTTTCCTATAGTTTCTTCAATGTACTGTTGCTTCCACAGCTCACACCTTTGCTCATGCTGTCGCCCCTGTTCAGCAATGTCTTGTTCCTTCTTTGCTGGTCGAAATCCAATACATCCATTCTAGGCTGAGTCCAGATGTGCCACTTCCGCTCCGTGCAGGTCAGAGCCTCCTTGGCTTCCCTGGGCTCCCACCCGGTAGCAACATCACGGTCTGTTATATATATATATATATATATTTCTTTCTTTCTTTCTTTTTTTTTTTTTTGCGGTACACGGGCCTCTCACTGTTGTGGCCTCTCCCGTTGCGGAGCACAGGCTTCGGACGCGCAGGCTCAGCGGCCATGGCTCACGGGCCCAGCCGCTCCACGGCATGTGGGATCTTCCCGGCCTGGGGCATGAACCCGCGTCCCCTACATCGGCAGGTGGACTCTCAACCCCTGCGCCACCAGGGAAGCCCACGGTCTGTTATATTTGTTCGAATGGGTTTGGTTTCCACCCCAGATGGGGTATGTGTTCCTCCTCCTCTGTTCTCCCGCCTCTAGCACCCTTCCTGCTTTACAGTGGGTTGCTCAGTCGGGGCCCTTTGAACTGGGCTGCACCTGCTCATCTCGGGGAACGTGTTGGTGAGAGGGATCAGCTTGGGGCATCACTGACGCTTTAAGTGCCAGGGCTGCTTGGCTGAGCAAGGGGTCTTCTCCCCCCAACTCCCCATTCCAGGGTGGCCCCTGTCTAGCCACACGCTCAGCTGAATGGGACAATAGGTTGGTGTGGAGGGGAGTAGTACCCAGAGATTCCCAAGTCCAGCTGCAGAGAGTTCAAAGCCTGGTTCTGCTTCTTTCCACCTGGGTCAACTTGAGCAAGTTATTTTTGTCATTGAGCCTCAGTTTCTTCTTCTGTAAAATGGGGAGTATAACCCTCCCTTGCCAGGCTGTGGTAAGGAATAAAGAGGATAATGTCTTGCAGGCTTCAGGTCCAGGCCTTGGCATGGCTGCCTCTTCTTCTCCACCAGAGCTTCAGAACAGAGACCTTAAACTTTCTCTTTGTAAGTCCCAGCTCCCCTCCGTAATTTTCTTCCAGTAACAGAGGAAAGCAGTCTGAGAGGGGAATCCATCAGGGCTGGAAGCGAGCTGTTTCACCCCGGCCGATTTCAGCTGGACAACCAGGCCTTAGACAGGAGGGAGGAAAAATTATTAAAGGATTAAATCCAGAATAATCCTATAAGCCCCAGGAGGCTCCGAAGGCAATAAGCCACAGACTTAAAGTCTGATCTGTGAAGTCTTGGGGGCGGAATCAGCGTCGGAAGGCTGGGAGTGGGTTTGCAGTATACAACGCTGTTAGATCTGTTCTAAAAGGTGGCTTCATTTTCGCCACTCGGACAGTGTCTTTCTTTTTGTTTGTTTTTTGTTTTTCCCTCCTCTTGTCATGGATTTTAATACCAATGAGCGAGCTGCAGGAGTGGGGGAACTTTAGCTAAAATTCCATAAAAATAAAACTTTAATTAAAGTACACAAGTCATGAAATTCCATCCATGTAAAGTGAGATGTCTTGGGACTCTGCCCTGAGCAGATCTTGCTCCCTGAGGCCCCGGGTTCACACGGGCTCCTCCTCGGGAGGCCGTGATAGATGACACTCAGCCTGGACCCTCGTGTTGCCAGCTGAGTGAGGAGGCGTCTTCTGGCCCCTCCTCCACAGCTCTCTCCAGTGTCCTGCCCAGAAAGGCTGGGAGGGCCACGGGGCTGGAGTGGGGGCGTTTTACAGGACTGGAGGCAGGCCCCGTGTGTGGGCTTTGGGAGACACAGAGCACCCTGAGCTTTGGGGGCAGAAAGTGCATTTTTCACATTTTCCCAGGCAGCAAGAAGAGCACAGAGCTGACCACTGGAGACTGGGAGTCTTCTTTCCTAGTTCCGATGATGTTACAACGAGCTGGACCACTCAAGCAACGCTCTTTTTGGTGGACCTGTTTCCCCATCTGTAAAATGAGTCGATTAGATCCAGGGATTTTCCAAAGTGCCCACTGAGGAGACTTAAAGATTTCACACAACCTTCCTCAGGGCCTCTCTGGGGGCTTTGGTGCTCAAGGCTTCCTCTCCCCCTTACCACCTTCCCTGTCTCCTTTTGTCTGTTTTACAGATTGGGTTTTCTGGTAAGATTTTGTTTGAAACAAAGGGTCCTGAGGCTGAACATGTTTAAAAACTTCTCAGGACTCCTCTGGTTGGAACAGTGTGTGATCTGCCCTGTAGTGTCTGACTCTGGCTTCCTTCTGGCAGCGAGTTCCTCCGTCCTGCTCTAGTGTATGAGGACCCCTTGCCCTCCCCACCATCACCTTCCTTTCTTCTACAGTAAGTCCCCTACATATGAACCTCCAAACTGTGAACTTTCAAAGATGCAAACGTGAGCTCGCATGTCCAATCACGTAAGTTAGTGTACGTGTCTGGCGTACATTGTCACGTGCATGCATCCTCTGCAGTGGTTGTACTTTTGTGTACTTTACTTCAGTATTGTATAGAGCAGCAGTCCCCAACCTTTCCCGCATCAGGGACCGGTGTCATGGAAGACAATTTTTGCACAGACCGGGGGCGGGGGATGGTTCAGGCGGTAATGCGAGTGTTGGGGAGCTGCAGACGAAGCTTCGCTCGCTCGCCAGCCGCTCACCTCCTGCTGTGCAGCCCGGTTCCTAACAGTCCGAGGACCGGTACCGGTCTGCGGCCCGGGGGTTGGGGACCCCTGATATAGAGTACAGCAGTACAGTATCTTTATTTCAAGCCCCGGATGTCCGGAAGCAAGCGTAAAAGCAGCGGTGATGTAGCTGGTACTGCTGAGAAGCTGTTGTACTGGACTACTGTGCTTTTCAAGGTACTGTATTAAAAATGTTTTCTTTATTTCTTGTGTTTGTTTGTTTTTTATGTATTATTTGTGTGAAAAGTCTTATCAACTTATTACAGTACGGTACTATACAGTGATTGTGTTAGTTGTATACCTAGGCTAACTTTGTTGGACTTATGAACAAAGTGGAATTACAAACGCGTTCTCGGAACGGAACTCGTTTGTATGTAGGGGACTTCCTGTATCTTGTTTTCTGAGTCATGGAACTCTTTGAATTGGATGAAGATGACCAATCTTCTCTCCAGAAAAATTCACATAGAAAAAAATACACACACTATGAAACTATAACTGTTTTAGCCTTCAGATCCTTTTGGGAAAGAAAATGTTTTCCTTTGCAAAAATGACTTGATGGGACTTCAGGCCCCCGAGCAGGGCATGAAAGGCCCGAGCTTAACAAAGGGATGACTAACCGTGCTGTATAAGAAAATAGTTCTGTTTGCAGTGTCTCACTGCCCTGCAGGTACTGCCTTCCTTTTGCTCTGGGTTGAGCCAGACTGGAAATCAGCCCCTCTCCGTGACTTCTATACCAAAAAATGTGTTGCAGACTTGGCCAAACTTTGAGGACCAGCAAGGTAAAGTAGACGGAAACCCTTGCTGTGTTCAGACTTCTGGTAGCAAGTGATTAAACCGCAATTCAAATTTCTTAAGAAAAAACCCAGGAAAAATGAAATGTGTTGACCCACCTAGCTGGGAAGTTGATGATCGAGCCATGGTCCCACTGAGATGTACAACTCAAGGGGGCACTGTTCACATTGTGGTAGCTCAAGAGAATCCAGGGACTCAAAGGACACTCCCTTCTTGTCCCCCTGTCTCTCTTGGCTTGGCATCTTTTGGTCTTCATTCTCTTTCCTGTAGAGAGGCCTCTTCCACACAGTTGGGAAGATGTGGCCCCAGCAGCCCCAGCAGCCCCAGGCCTACCTTGAAGCAGCTCAGTCATCCCCAGTCTCTGGGGGACGGGGTACCTTAGTTGGATTGGGCCAGGCCTGGGTCAGGTGCTTAGCCCGGTGGTGGGTGAGCTTGGATACTGTATATGGCAACACTTTCAGAATCATGGAATCGGGGAACAGAGTCCTCTGTTTTTACCCGATGGTGAAAGAGACACTGGGCAGATAAAAAACAAAGACACAAAACACGCACAAATAGTCTTGAAACAAAACGAAGGTCTACTCTACCTGACTGGCCCTTGAGTCTTTAGCCCAGTCTGCAATATACTTGTGTATGAGTGACTTTGTGTGTGTATTGAGGTCACAGAGAGGGGCTGACTTCCACATCCAGGTCAATCCAGAGTAGAACAAAGGCAGTACCTGCAAGGTGGTGAGGTGCTCCACAAACAACTAACTTGGAAGACCATAGAGCCAGTGATAAACAGGAAATTCATTATCGAGATGCCAGAATCCTTGGAGGGGCTGGGAGGGGTGCATGTGGGATGGAGTAGGCACTGATTTTATTAGAACTCAAAGGATCGGGTGTCTTAGCTGACATCTGGATCACACACACGCAAAATATTGCATACGATTCTGAGGACACAGGATCCCCTGAAACCTATCCAGTGGAGAGCCCCCATCTCGGACCCTGCCTCCTCTTTTGGAGTTTCCTTCCTTCCTCCACACTTAGTCATGCATTTCCTCTCGTGCAGAAGATTCCAAGGCTGAGGCCTCAACCCCAACACTCAGCCCCATCTAACTCCGCTCCGACGTGACACCTACACTCCCATGGGAATTTTCCGGACTGTTCTCAAAGGACTACTAGGCAAGCCTGTCTTCTGCATTTGTACCATCTTCCTCCCCCCTCAGGATGAGGTAGCAATCCCAACAGACAAAAAGTCCTGCTCCCCTCTCCTCTCCCGTCTGCACTGCTGAGAACTCATCTTCCTTGATGATGCCATCTCTGGCACACGGGCCTCAGCTAGAATGAGCAGCTCTGGGTCACCCGCTGCAGGCGGCTCGGAGCAGGGGAGCTGCCACGACTTGGTCCTGGGCCTCAGCTGCTGCAGGATTTACTGTTACCTGCTTTTTTGGGATCTGACAGATGCAGAAAGGGCTGGAGAACGGATTTTGAATTTGTCCCAGGGAAATAATTCAAAAGAAGAAAAACGCTGCAGGCGGGAAAGTATCCATTGTTATGGTAGTGACCTCAACCAGCAACATCCTAAAAGTCCAGTGATGAGAATAGCCAACATTTGCCCTGTGGGTCACATGACTCCACATGCGCCTCACGATTACCTCATGCTCTCGAGGTACATGCTTGGTTTTACCACTTGCCTTACACAAGTTAGCTAAGAATGCCTTCTATTTATTTATTTATTTAAATTTTTACTTTTTATTTTATATTGGGGTATAGTTGATTTATAATGTTTTGTTAGTTTCAGGTGTACAGCAAAGTGATTCAGTTATACGTATACATATATCCATTCTTTCTCAGATTCTTTTCCCATATAGGTTATTACAGAATATTGAGTAGGGTTCCCTGTGCTATGCAGTAGGTCCTTGTTGATTATCTATTTTATATATAGCAGTGTGTATATGTTAATCCCAAACTCTTAATTTATCCCTTCCCCCCACCTTTCCCTTAAGCTTGTTTTTGAAATCTGAGTCTCTTTCTGTTTTGTAAATAAGTTCATTTGTATGATCTTTTTAGATTCCACATCATATGACATTTGTCTTTCTCTGTCTGACTTACTTAACCTAAATGTCCATTGACAGAGGAATGGATAAAGAAGATGTGGTACATATATGCGATGGAATATTACTCAGCCATAAAAAAGGAACGAAATAATGCCATTTGCAGCAACATAGATGGACTTAGAGATTATCATAGTAAGTGAAGTAAGTCAGTAAGTAAGAATGCCTTCTGTTGATTGCTGGTTTGCTTTGTGCTGGAAACTGTGCCAGACAAGCAATGTATGTGCTCCCAAATCTTCACCAAGCCCTGTGAGATGGATGTTCTTTTAAAGACAAGGAAACAGGCTCAGAGTGGGTCAGTTATTTCTCCAGAGTCACAGATGTGCTTTTAGGTTGTGTCTGATTATTAGCACTTGTCTGCTGAGTGTCATACCCAGGGGAATGGATGAACTTGACAGCAGGGCATGTGACTCTCCTCTGGCACCGTAGCACTTAGTAAGTATCCAATAAATATTGGCTGTTGTGAAAGAACAGTGACCGTCTGTGATTCACAGCTGTTTCTGTAGCACATCCGGGAGTCTTGTACTTGCTCCGGACCAGGCCTCAAGTTTCTGGATGGTTAGGAGGGCTGTGGGCAGGGGGTGGGAGCAAAAGGCAGTAAAGCAGAGCTATCTGGCTCTCCCATTCTCAGAGCCCTGTGCTGAGCTTCCGTCTCACCCAGCAGCTTGTATAGACTCCAACCATAGCACTTACCATTATGAAATACCTGTTGTTGTTGTTGTTTTCCATACCGTTAAATAACTCAATTCTCGGAGGACATTGACCAGATGTCCTACAAATTTGACTTAATTCTGAAGCTATCTGCCTGGAGATAGCATCAGATCCCATAGATAAGGGCTTAGTCCTACAAGGCTGCCTACCTCTCCAACTCCAGATGCCAATCATAAGTCCTGATTGTCACTGGTAGATGGCTGACTTGCCATAGATTGGAGGTTCCAACGACCCCCTCCGTGGGCTTAATTAATTTGCTAGAGTGGCTCACAGAACTCAGAGAAACATTTCTCTTACTAAATAACTGCTTTGTTATAAGAGGATATAACTCAGGCACAGTTAGATGGAAGAGATGCGTAGGGCAAGGTTTGGGGAAAGGGCACGGAGCTTCCAGGCTCTCTGAGTGCGCCCCACTCTCCCCGCATCTCCATGCATTTACCAACCCAGAAACTCTCCAAACCCTGACCTTTTGGGATTTTATGGTGGCTTCATTACATAGGCACGATTGGTTAAATCATTGGCCATTGGTGATTGAACTCAATCTCCAGCCCCTCTCCCTGTTCCAGAGATCAGGGGAAGTGGGATGAAGGTTCCAGCCCTCCAATCACAAGGTTGCTTCCGCTGGGAACCAGCCCTCATCCTTAGGTGACCCAGGGGCTTTTCAAAAATCACTTCATTAATGTAACAGAAGATACATTGATCACTCTCTTCACTTAGGAAATTCCAAGGGTTTTAAGAGCTCCTGGCAGAGAAGGGGATAAAGACCAAATATGTATTTCTTACTATAAATCACAATATCATACCATGTGAGAGTGTCATCATTTATTTATACATCTGTCCCTCTCCTTAGCCTGGAAGTGCCTTAAGGTTTCTGTAGCCGCAGCACCTGGACCAGTGCCTGGCACAGGACAGGCATCCTATAAATGACTGTTGACTAAGCGAGTTAATGAACTGGAGAAGTGTGGGTAGGAGGAAAAATGGGGACAGGACCAGGGATTAGAGGCGCCATAGCCTCTGTGCTGGTCAGTTTTGCTGCAATAATGCTCTATGATGAGTCTTCCCCAAACACTGGCTTACAACAACCAATGTTCATCTGTTTCCATACTCATGAGTCCTGGTGTGGGCTGTCTCGGCTGGGCTCAGCTCTCCTGGCCCCAGGCTTATGCTCAGGTATGCTCCATGTGTTTCTTCATTTTCCTGGACAAGCTGCTGTTTGGGACATGTCCTTCTTGTGGTGAACGTCAGGAGCAGAAACTTATGGTGCCCCTTCAGGCTCTGGCTTGGAACTGGCATGTTGCCATTTCTGCTCACATCCCATTGGCTAAAACTAGTCAAATGGCCAAGCCCAACATTATTAAGGCGGAGAAATATATTCTGCCTATTCTCCTGCCCCAAGGTCACAAGGTAGGTGAGAACGAAGAGCTGAAGGACAATCTACCACAGCCTCCCTTAAGAAAAAGCCCTGAACCTCCTTTATTCCTTGGGGAGAATCTCTAGAAGAGTCCCACAGGCTGGTCCCAGAATTCTGCCTGTGGCCCTGATGTTACTTTCTTCTTGGGGTTTATGGCAGAAACTATTGACTGTCCCCATTATTCACTGCCCCCTTCTTCTTTTTTAGTAATAGAACACCCCAGGTTTTAGTTTGGGTACATGGTGCCCACAGGAGGCCACATTTCTCAGCTGCCTTCGCAGCCAGACATGGTCATGTGACTAGGCTGTGGCCAATGGGATGAAGTGGAAAAGCTACAGGCATCTTCTGATGTCAGCTGTATGAGAACGATGCTTGCCTTCTCCTTCTCTCTCCCCCTTGCCTTGGGCTGGAACGTGGGCTCACCTGGACAACAACGCTCTAGGGAATGACAGGGCACCACAATAGAAGGAATCTGGGCGTCCAGACAAGCTCTTGGAGTTGGCCCAGTTTGCCTGCCACAGCGTGGGAGAAGAAGAAATGCCATATTTCTGTTTGCTCCAGAATCTCAGCGTGTACATTAGCCCACACGAGGTCACTTGCTTGTCATCTCATCGCCCCCCCCACTTGGCGTCTAAAGGCCACTGGTCCACTCTTTGTCCTTCATTCACCAAAATGTGAACTCAAATCCCTTTTCTTAATTTTCCTTAGCAAAAGTGAGACAGGATAGGTTTCTTTACAAAAAGGGATTTCATGAAGTAAAGAGAAATCAAAGGAGAAACAAAATCCAGGAAGCTAAGCATAAACCAATCCAGTTTCTATCCTAAGAGATAGCTTATCCAACCGCAGCCATGACCAGGGCAGGCTGACGGTGGTTTTTGCCCATGGGGCTGGAAATTTAGTGGATATGAAATTTAAAACTATAATTCCAGAAGGTGATAAAATTTTAAATGTGAAATATACATACTGTTAGCACATGTGCTCCTTCAGTGACACTGAAACAAAGGGATTTGGCTCCTCTATAGGAAGCTTCTAGAGGCCCATTGTTAATAACACCCACTTCGTGATTCACAGATGGAAAATCAAAGCTGGCTTGAGAATGTGTTTTAGGCCTTGCCTGAGGCAGCTAAGATGCCAGTTAGAGCTCTGTGTCCTACCAGAGGTGACTCACTCCATGGGCCCTGCACCTTTTCACCCTTGCCTTTCAGAATTTCCACCTGGTACAACTTTGTGGCCACTTTATGGAGTCTCTTGCTCCTGAACATTCAGTCTGCTTCTATGCACCCAGCATCATCTTCTTTCCTGCCTCCTCTGGCCTGGACTCCTGGCCACATCATTTCTTTCTTGGCCAAGACCAGGAAAGCTCCCTTTAGCTCCTTGGAATCCCTGTTCTTTTTTTTTTTTTTTTTTTTTAACCATTTTTTAAATATTGAAGGATAGTTAATTTATAATGTGTTAGTTTCAGGTGTACGGCAAAGTGATTCAGTTATACATATATATATATATATATATATATACATACATATATCCTTTCTTTTTCAGATTCTTTTTCCCAGATAGGTTATTACAGAATATTGAGTAGAGTTCCCTGTGCTATACAGTAGGTCCTTGTTGGTGATCTATTTTATTTTTCATTTTTATTATTATTTTTTGTGTGTGGTACGCAGGCCTCTCACTGTTGTGGCCTCTCCTGTCGCGGAGCACAGGCTCCGGACGCGTAGGCTCCGCGGCCATGGCTCACGGGCCCAGCCGCTCCGCGGCATGTGGGATCTTCCCGGACCGGGGCACGAACCCGTGTCCCCTGCATCGGCAGGCAGACTCTCAACCACTGCGCCGCCAGGGAAGCCCCGGTGATCTATTTTATATAAAGTAGTGTGTACATGTTAATACCAACCTCCTAATTTGTCTCCCCCCATCCCCTTTGGTAACCATAAGTTTGTTTTCTATGTCTGTGAGTCTATTTCCGTTTTGTGAATAAGTTCATTTGTATCACTTTTTTAGATCCCACATATAAGTGATATCATATGATATTTGTCTTTCTCGGTCTGACTTACTTCACATACTATGAGAATCTCTAGGTTCATCCATGTTGCTGCAAATGGTATTATTTCACTCTCTTTCATGGCTGAGTAGTCTTCCATTGTATATATAGGTGCCGCATCGTCTTTATCCATTCCTCTGCCGATGGACACTGAGGTTGTGTCCACGTCTTGGTTACTGTAAATAATGCTGTTATGAACATTTGGAACCCCTCTTCTTAATTCTGGGTTTAGTTCAGAGTGACTTGTGTCAACCCTAGGCCATGCCAGGAATCTGTGACCCCATATTTCCCAGAGTTGTGGGAATTTGACATTTGTAAACCCCAAAGTCTTACAGTTCTTTAATTATACAATATCATTTGCTTCCACAGGCAGGAAGGGAGGAAGGAAATACTAAATGGATATCTACTGTGTGCTAGGCATTTTCCCATTTGCTTTCCCATCTTACATGGTAACAGATGAGACAGCAGAGGCCCAGAGAGGTGCAGGCCCTCGTCCAACACCACACAGCCAGTAAGTGGCAGGGCTGGGACTTGAACTGAGGTCTCTCGGATTTCAAAGCCTGGGCTCTTCTTCCCTCACGTTCCCCAAACAAGAACGTGCACAGCTGCTCAAGGGTGTTGAGGGGGTGTTTGGTCACAGATACAGGAAGATAGAGGGATTGAATGACAGTGGACTCAGATAATGGAGGTGGGAAATGATGGAGAGGGAAGGTGACAGACAGACTAGCTGATGGAAGAGGGAGGTGAGGGGAGGGTCAAAGGGTTTGGCTTTGACAAGGGATTTTGGATTCCAGGCAGGGAGTTTTTTTCCACACTGCGCCTTGCTGGAAACACCTCACATCCCCACACGCGATGAGCTCATTCTTCTGTTGGCACCGACTCGCATCCCATCTTGGCCCTGGATGGGCCACACCAACATTTCTGCAGGAGGAATAAAGCAATAACAGGATTCTCATTTTTCTCCTTAAAATAATACCTCTCTGTTCTGCCAGCAAGCAGAGAGCTGTGCCTGCCAGCAGTCCTGTGGGAAGCCTGTTCCCAATCCTGCAGGATTAGTCTGATGCTGGCTTCCCAGGAGCCCCCCAGCAGGCAAGGCAGCCCTCAGACAACCTCAAGCCTCTGGCTGTGGATCCCTGCTGTCTTTCTCAGTCCTGGAGGGTCATTCATCTTCCTGTCCCCATCCCTGGTTCTCCAGGGCAAAGGGATGCTGCTCTCACCAGCATAGGCCACAGGTTCCCCTAGCTGATGGCTCCCCTGGCATCTCTTTAGGACCTAAGCTATTTCCTACAAGGAAAGGATCATTGGAAAAGTCATTTTGAACAGGAAGAATTTAATTTTTCTGTACCAGGCTTTTTCCTTCTTAAAAGAGAGAGAGAGAGAGAGAGAGAGAGAGAGAGCGCGAGAGAGACACTCATTTACCTAAAGGCTTGAGTGCCTGGAAATTTCTTCCCTATGTGCACATTACCCACTTCCTGGCTGCAGGGATGGAAGGACTCGGAGAATTTGGAGGATATTAAACAGATTCATAATGGACCCAGCAGTATAAACACATCTCAAGTGCAGACAGAGGTGCCACAATCTCTTCTTTGGTTTAATGTAAAACATACACCATTTGTGTCTGTGTTCCCATTTTACAAATAAACAAGGTGAAGAGATGGACTCCGAAATTGTCCCCGGGGAGCTAGGTGCCTTCGTTCCTTGTAATTTCCAGGCTTCTCCTGCCCACAAACAACGCAGAAAAGAACGCTTAATGTAGCCTTGCAGATCACTGCCAAAAGGCA
This sequence comes from Mesoplodon mirus, assembly GCF_964341445.2. Lineage (NCBI taxonomy): Eukaryota > Metazoa > Chordata > Mammalia > Artiodactyla > Ziphiidae > Mesoplodon > Mesoplodon mirus. The sequence goes on from NC_138994.1 coordinate 6,719,895, forward strand.
GAGCAAATGGGAGAGACCTGGCCAAATGGTCTGCAGCCATTCCCACCCTTCAGGGTGATGCCACAGTGGCTGGGGGCTCCAGAGCCCGCAGAGGGTGTTACCAGCCGAATTGTCCAGGCAGCTGGGTATATGCTGGATGGTGCATCAGGAGACGTGGATTCAAATCCCACCTCTGCCCCCACTGCCAGCAGGCTGTGCCATCCCAGGCAACTGACTGTACCCCTCTGCCCCAGCTGGGTTTCCTCATCAGTGGGATGAGGTGACAATCCCAGCCTGTGTATCTCACTGCATGATGGCGGGTCCCCCAGGAGACAAAGGTGGGTCAGCATCCTTGGTTAGGATGTAAATGATCTTAGGAATGGCCATTTTCCCATTTTTATTCAAAATCAGTATCTCTTACCACTGATTCTCTCAGACCCAGAGGCGGAGGGATGTGTCACTGCCAGAAAGTCTAAACACGTTGAAGCAGGGTCATTTTTTAAAAAATTAATTAATTATTAATTAATTTTTTTGGCTGCTTTGGGTCTTCGTTGTGTGGGCTTTCTCTAGTTGTGGAGAGCAGGGGCTACTCTTTGCTGCTCTGTGTGGGCTTCTCATTGCAGTGGCTTCTCTTGTTGCAGAGCACGGGCTCTAGATGTGCAGGCTCAGTAGTAGCAGCACGTGGGCTCAGTAGTTGTGGCTTGAGGGCTCTAGAGCGCAGGCTCAGTAGTTGTGGCGCACGGGCTTAGTTGCTCCCACGGCATGTGGGATCTTCCCGGATCAGGGCTCGAACCCGTGTTCCCTGCATTGGCGGGCGGATTCTTAACCACTGTACCACCAGGGAAGTCTCGAAGCAGGATCGTTGACTCAAGGGCCAAAATGACTAATTTGGCCCCATAACTAGCTCAGTGTGAGGAATACCAGCCAAACCAGTGAGCTGGCTGAACTGACTGGTGGGATCAGTCAAAACGCACTGCCTGGTGGCTCCAGCGGAGGCAGGGCCCACATCTGGCCATGGAAGGAGGATGGATTAGCCATCAGAAGGATGGACTGCGCGGCCAGCCTGCCTGAGTCTTGCTGGGTGACATGGGGCAAATTCCCTAATCGTCCTATGTCTCAGGTTCCTCATCTGCCAAATGGAAAATAATAGAAGACCCCTCAAAAGGGGTTGTGAGGATGAAATGATGTCATATGTGTGAAGAGCTTTGGATAGCGCCCGGCCCCCAGCAAGTGCTGTGCGAGTGTTAGCTATTCTTTGGGTCAAGGGAGCTCCTTGGGCATTGACAGTGAAATGTGTCTAGAGAAGAACAGAAATTCTTCAGATGAGGAAACCGAGGTCTGTAAATGGGACGTGATCTGCTGAAGGTCACACAAGTTCAACTTGCATTTGACTGATATTTTCCAGGCGCCAAGATCATAGTAACGATCACGTGGTTAACATGTATTGATCCTTTTCTCCATTCCAGGCACAGAGCTCAGCATATCTCATGCTTTAATTAAATCCTCACCACCACTCTGTGATGAAAACACCCTGAGCCCCATTTTACAGATGAGGAAGTTGAGGCTCAGAGAGGGAAGGGACTTTGCTGGTAGGTGGGATTAGCTGTGCTGGTCATAGGTCTGGGGTCTTGGAGTCCGTGTTCTTCTTCCCCAGAATGCCCATCAGCCCTTCATCCAGGCCCAGGCACCTGGTTCTTGATTCTTGGTCCAGACTCCATCCTTCCTGCGTTGCTTCCTGTGGCTTCTTCCTCTCGATTCCAGGCTCACGAGGGCCTGGGTGCGCTGGCTCACCCGATGTGGGGGCAGGGACAGGAAGGCTTTGAGCTCAGCCTTCCCCCTGGATCTCCTGTCCAGGTGGGTGTCACTGAGTCTCTCCAAATGTCCTCATTCAGCACTACATATTTCATGGTGCTTGGTGAGTGCTTGGAGCATTTTTCCTCCCCCCAGGTTTTTGGCCATGCTCCTGTCTAAGGCTCTAAAGATTCTCTGTTTTCAGACAATAAATTACAAGCCTCTAAGTATTCCAGAGATCTGGGAAGGAAGAAATTCAGCAGCGCCGAGACCCGAGGAAGATTTGGACCTGACCCAAGAGTTCCTGGCATCCTGGTTCATCTGTCCCCTAAGGCATCTGCTCTCCCACTTCTCTGACCAGCTGGCGTGTAAATTATCTCCCAATTCTTCCCAAGGAAAATAGAAAAGAGAGGAGTGGGGAATCAGAGAGAGAGAAAGAGGAAAGAAATACCAAAACCTGGGGGAGAGAATAATAATCCCTCCTACCTGTGATCACTTTAGAGTTTCGAGCAGTACCTAGCACCTTCGACCAGACAAAAGGGGCCCCTGATTTGTGTGCTCAGCCTCCTCCTGCCACATGTCTCTCCATGGGCCGAGCAGTGTGCAAGGCCAAGGGGATGCACCCAGTAGCACCAATGCCCCCCTTCTACACCGTGCTGAGCGTACCTGGGACCCAGGAATGTCCGAGCCTCTCCCAGGATCTGCACAGGCTTCTTCCCCAAATCCATCCTCCCCAGCCGCCCTCAGAGTGTGGACCTCTAGGTCCATAGCTGTTTGCAGCGTGTGTATGTACGTGTAGGTTAGAGGTTAGGGCTGGGCGTCCACCTGCATCTGCATGAAGCCCTCGCTGTGCAGGATGGAGCCGCGCTGGGAAGGGAAGGGGGTACGGACTGTGGGCTGTGGCAGGCTTCCCCATGCCGTGGTGTTCCAAGTTCTACTCCAAGGAGTCCAGGAACTCTGAATTCAGACCTGGTCTTCCAGATTATGATATTTTCTTAAATATTATCATAGAATATTTGTCAAGTTTGGAGGATAACACATATTTCATCTAAGAGTTTGTTAGACTTGATTTTTTTTTTTTTTTTTTTTTTTTGCGGTACGCGGGCCGCTCACTGTTGTGGCCTCTCCCATTGCGGAGCACAGGCTCCGGACGCGCAGGCTCAGCGGCCATGGCTCACGGGCCCAGCCACTCCGCGGCATGTGGGATCTTCCCGGACCGGGGCACGAACCCGTGTCCCCTGCATCGGCAGGCGGACTCTCAACCACTGCGCCACCAGGGAAGCCCTAGACTTGATTTTTAACCCAAGGATTTAGACACACGCAGAGGAGCCCCTCTCTGTACTGTGGCCCCAGGCCCTGCCACTGTTAGGGGCGGGCCTGGTTTCCAAAACACCTCTGGTCTCCTCTAAGCCTGTGAGCTGGGTCTGATCATTTTCACGTCCAGATGAAGACTCTGAGGCTCAGGGAGGTTAAGACACTGGCCTGAGTCTGCATAGCTGGAAAATGGCAGAACTTCAAGGTGAAATCAAACCCTCCAACTGCACTGCTGGCTCTTCCTACTGCCTGGACCTCCTTCCTGCCATGGGGAGCCGCTTCTGTTTTGGGAGGTGGTGTCTTGCTCCTCTGTGGGTGCCCAGGCTGAGTGGTGAGCCAGGTGGAAGGGGGCACACACAGGCTGGGAATATACCGGACAGACTCACCCCAGCAGAGGAGGCTCTAACCTGGGGTCAACCAAGTAGAGCTCCCACTTAGAAGAAAGAAAAATGAGAACCTTGTCTCCTGTCAGATTGGCAGGTCCCCACAGCTCCTATTTCAAAACCATAACCTCATCAAGCTCCCCCTCCACCCCCCTAAAGCCTCCCCTCTCTCAACAAACTGAGAGTTTTCCATTGTAGAGGAGGGAAGAAATGCGTCTCTAATCCTCTTTGTTCCATGATTTCATCTCCTTCTCTCTCTCCTCCCTGGGGGCTCCAGGCAAACAGTTGGAGGAGGGAAGGTGGGGCAGGGAGGAGAGCCAACACTTTTTTCATGGTGGGGGGGAGGAACATTCTGGGCTTTGGGCAGGAGGGAGGGGAGCTGGAAGGGCTCATCCATCCCCTCCCCCAGCCGCCAACCAGAGCTGGAAACCTGGGAGACTTCCAGGAGGCCACCCTCCCCTTCCCTCTGCCCAAGCCCACACACCACCGATTGCACCTCCTTGACTCCATCCCCAGTGCTCCATCGCGAACACAGTTGCTGCCTGAGCGTGAGCCTCATCGCTCATTCCTCACCGGATTTTGCAACAGCTGCCTAAGGGGCCTCCCAGACTCCAGTGCCGTCTACCATGGGCCCATCCTCCACTCAGCTGCCCAAGTGAGCCTCAGAGGCTCCACACCACCCACAGGATAGAGCCCAAGCTCCTAGGTGGTACTCAAGGCCCTCCTGTCCTCCCCCTGCATCCTCTCCAAACTCGGTTGTCACGGTGTCCTACCACATTTTGTTTTTCTAATCATCTACTTACTTCTCACCCACTAAGCCCCTTGAAGGAGGAATCTTCTCCACATTTTTACATTTTTGCTTTTCCAGGCCCTAGCAAAGCTCTTGGCCGGTCAGCCTTACCCTCCCATTCGGGGAAGCCAGGCAAGCCCTCTACCCACAAACCCCGTCTCTCATTTACCTGCTCCCCGTCTTTTCCTGCTGCCCGACGTGACCCCACTGCAGAGTTTTTCTTTTCTTGTGTTGAAAGATGGCAAATGAGAGAATTCCCTAGCAGTCCAGTGGTTAGGACTCGGTGCTTTCACTGCCAGGGCCCGGGTTCGATCCCTGGTTGGGGAACTATAGATGCCTGCAAGACTTGCTGAGTGGCCAAAAAAAAAAAGATGGCAAATGAACATGCATATCAACTTTTGCTCCCTCCCAAACCCAAATCCCATGTAAACAACGGATTTGCATTTTTGTTAAAGGCATAAATCCACAAGAACAAGAAGACCAGGAGAGGAAAGCAATATGCAACAGAAGAAAACTTAATCTTACACCAGCCCTGGGGAAAGCTGAGAACCCATCTGATTTTCATGCCCTGACTTTCAGGAATGGTGGCCTTGGGGAACCTCTGGATCCTCTGGGGAGATTGGTGAGTGCTCAACTCAGGCAGATGGGTTGGAAATCTGAGAAACAGTCCCAGGTCCCTCCCACGCTCTGAACAGTTGGTGGTGCAGGACTTCTCAGGGTCTTTAAGAAGCTGATGTGCAGTTATATTGAGACAGTCCACAAATGGGATTCATTAGGCAGCATTTTATAAACAGATTTATATCATCTTGAGGCAACATAGCTTGGGCAATGCTGTTAAAACTTGCCAGCGGCTGGGAGGTGGGGTGGGAGTGAGACAGGCTGGGACCTGGGACCGTTTGCTGCAGTGCTTGTACCTGGACCAAAGCAATAAAATACAAAGAGACTATAAGGGACTAAAAATAACTGTGTGTGTGCTTGGTCAGGGCAAATTCTGGACAACAAGATACAAAAAGACCAAGAAAAACCCAACTGCCACTTCTGAAGAGCCGGGAGCAAAAGCAGGGTACTGCACATGCCCCCTGCACTCAACACCACCAAAGGGGTGGGCAGACCCCCTGAGCCGCCCTTCTGGCCCGACCCCTGGACACACCCCTACCCTCACCGCATATAAGGAACCAGCTTCCTGGTTCCTTGTTCCTTACAAGCAAGGGAACCTGTTACTTGTTATCACTCCCCCCTGCTGCAGCAGGGGCCCCAATAAAGCCTTGCCTGAATTTCTTGTCTGGCCTCTAGTCATTCTATTGATTGGGAAAGGCCAAGAACCCTGACCAGTAACAGGAGCACATGTCAGAGGTTAGTCCAAGTCACCCTTAGAGCAACCTCTTCACTCAGGCCAATTAAGTCTGATCCTTCATTCATTCATTCATTCATCAAATGTTTATTAAATGCCAGTCTGGGCATAGGGTGAAAACAAAGATGAATAAGACACAGTTCCCACTTTTGGGGGACTGACCTCCTGGTGGGGAAGTAATCAACTGTCTGTTCCCATTTAGGTAACAGAAGGACCTAGCCCTTTCCCTTCCTTTCTCCAGAACCAACTTCCTCTAGAATATTCAGGGAGAATATTCTCCCTTGGGCTCCTGGGTCATTCAGTTCTCTGTGTATCTTCTCTCTCAGCTCTCACCTGGCTCCACCTCTCTGAACCTGCCCAGTTTTCTCTGGGGCCTCGTTCAACTTGCTGCTGGTCATCAGAGCTCCCCTAACATAGGCTGGTGTGTGTCTTATAGATTCTCACTCCAAGTTTAAGATAATATGGGGTTTCCAGACAGGAAGCCACTTGAAATTGAAAATCATCTATCGCTAGACCAGGTGTCAGCAAACTTTTTCTGTTAAGGGCCAAGTAATAAATATTTTAGGCTTATGGACCAACAAGCAAAATCAAGCATATTATGTATAGTATGCTTATATAACAACAGAGAAAGCAAATTTCCATATATTTTTTATTAATGAAATTCAATGTATGGTAATAAATGAGTTCATTTCTTTGTAACACAGGTCTACTAAGGAGAAGAATGGAATTATTTTGGGGGGGCATATAACATTTTGCTTAGTTGGTTCAAAGTTAGTGTTCCCCATCATCAAATTGACATGATCATCTGTGAAAAACAGTTTTAGCTCACGGGCCTTACAAAGACAGGTGGCAGGTGGATTTGGCCCATGGACCGTAGGTAGTGACCCTTGGGCTAGACATCCATCAGCCATTCCCTGCCTCTATAACTAGCTGTCAGGTGTAGGCATTGCTCTGTCTTCAAGTTGTCTCCTCCAGACCTTTCCTCCCTTCTCCTCTCCACCTACCCTCAGGTCCCCATCCCACAGTGTTTCCTTATTATGTAGAGCATTTAAATCTTGTTAGGCTAAATCTTTCCAATCTATCAGCAAGCTACATCAGGAGCCAAGTCCAGCCTGCTGTCTGTTAGTGTACAGTCTAGGAGCTAAGAATATATATATATATATATATATATATATATATATATATATATATATATATATGTGTGTGTGTGTGTGTGTGTGTGTGTGTGGCACGCTGGCCTCTCACTGCTGTGGCCTCTCCCGCCATGGAGCACAGGCTCCGGACGCGCAGGCCCAGCGGCCATGGCTCACTGGATCAGCTGCTCCGCGGCATGTGGGATCCTCCCGGATCGGGGCACGAACCCATGTCCCCTGCATCGGCAGGCGGACTCTCAACCACTGCGCCACCAGGGAAGCCCTATATATATATATATTTTAATAGCTTTATTGGGAGAGCATTCACATACCATGTAATTCACCCATTTAAAGTGTGTATGTCAGTGGTTTTTAGCATAGTCACAGATACGTGCAACCATCACCACAGTCAATTTTAGAATATTTTCATCACTCCGATAAGAAACCCCATACCCTTTCACAGTCCCCGCCCCCCACTCCCCCATCCTCCTTGTCCTAAGCAATCACTAATTTACTTTCTATCTCTATTAAGAATACTTTTTACATTTTAAAGTGGTTTTTCTTTTCTTTTATTTATTTACCTTTTTAAAGACATTTATTATTTATTTATTTATTTCTGGCTGCGTCAGGTCTTAGTTGTGGCATGTGGGATTTTTGCTGAGGCATGTGGGCTCTTCGTTGTGGTGCGTGGGCTTCTCTCTAGTTGTGGCGTGCGGGTTTTCTCTTCTCTAGTTGTGGTGCACAGGTTCCAGGGCACGTGGGCTCTGTAGTCGTGGCGCACGGGCTCTGTAGTCGTGGTGTGTAGGCTCTAGCTGAGGCATGCAAGCTCAGTAGTTGGGGCGTGTGGGCTTAGTTGCCCCGCGACATGTGGGATCTTAGTTTCCTGACCAGGGATCAAACCCCCCGTCCCCTGCATTGGGAGGCGGATTCTTTACCACTGGACCACCAGGGAAGTCCCTAAGGTATTTTGGGGTTTTTTTTGTTTTTTGTTTTTTTGGCTGCGTTGGGTCTTCGTTGCTGCACGTGGGCTTTCTCTAGTTGCGGAGCATGGGGTCTAGGCGTGCAGGTTTCAGTAGTTGTGGCGCACGGGCTTAGTTGCTCCGCGGCATGTGAGATCTTCCCAGACTAGGGATCGAACCTGTGTCCCCTGCATTGGCAGGCGGATTCTTAACCACTGCACCACCAGGGAAGCCCCCTGAAGTGGTTTTGAAAAAATCAAAAAAGAAGACTTCGTGACATGTGAACATCACATGGAATTCAAATTTGAATGTTTGTAAAGTTTTATTGGCACACAGCCACACCCATTTGTTTATGTAATTGTCCAGGGCTGCTTTCTGTACCAGGAGGGCAGAGTTGAGCAGTTGCACCAGCAACGCTGTGGCCCTCAAGCCTACAGTCTTTACTATATGGCCCTTGACAGAAAAGGTTTCTGACCTCTAATGTGGGCTAGGACTTGGGTGGGGGTTAGGGAGGAGGGAGGGGGAAGCTTTTTTCCCCAGCCTAATGCGCCCATTAGAAGAGCATCTGTAGAGGACCTGAACTGTTGTAGAGGAACTGAACTGAACTGCTCTCCTGGCCCAGTGGTTCTTAGATTTCTGTGAGGGGACTTTGGTTCCAGTGCTGACTCCTGGGGCTTATTCCAGATGGGTCCAGGGCAGGGACAAGGAAGCTGCCTCTTCATCAGCATCTGATGATTCTGAGGCAGGTGGGCCCCAGAGCACACTGGGAAGCCCAGTCCCTATCAGTGCACACTCAGATGGCAGCCCCTCTCATGGAACAAGGATGTTTCCTTCCTGTTCCAGAGGCAGTGACCTTGAGGTGTGAGAAATGTCATGAGCACCTATGTGTGCAGTGAAACAGGAACCTGGACGAGGCGGGTCCTGAGGGAGCACCACCCCTGAGCAGGTGTCCTGAAGTTATCTATCTGGTCTCTGGAATGAGCATGTAAAAAGTAACTAAGTGAAGTAACTCAGAAAGAGAAAGACCAATACCATACAATATCACTCATATGTGGAATCTAAAATATGACACAAATCAACATATCTATGAAACAAAAACAGACTCACAGATATAGAGAACTGACTTGTGGTTGCCAGAGCGGAGGGGTTGGGAGAGGGAAGGATTGGGAGTTTGGGATTAGCAGAGGCAAACTATTATATATAGGATGAATAAATAACAAGGTCCTGCTGTATAACACAGGGAACTATAGTCAATATCCTGTGATAAACCAAGATGGAAAAGAATATGAAAAAGAGCAAATATATATGTATAGCTGAATCACTTTCCTGTACAGCAGAAATTAACCCAACATTGTAAATCAACTATACTTCAATAAAATTTTAAAAAATAAATAGAAAAAAAGAGTAAGGGGCCAGATATACTCATTCTCCTGAAGCCTGTACCAGGCAGGCATCGGCCATAGAAGAAGATTCTGATCAAACACTGAGCAGCCTGGCTGGGGGCTGACCTGGAAAGCACTTTGTCAATTCTTGGGGGCCAAGGAGGTGTGGGTGAAACATCATACCCACTCAGGCCTCGAGCAGAGTGGCTGCTTCCCCTGCGCTCCCAGGGGAGAGGGAACCAGTGCTTCAGAGGGACAGACCCAGGCAGGCTCTTTAGAGAGAATCTTCCATCTCTTCTTCCTCTGTATTAAGAAAAATAACAAATGTACAGAGAAACAGAAAGACTAGTACAACACAACTAATATCCCACCACGTGGACCTGACAGCAGTCAGCATTTTGTCACATTCACTTTCTCCCTCTCTTCCTAGATAGGTAGATAGGTTTTTAAAAATCATACATTAAAGTTGGCTCTTTGGGTGTACAGTTCTATGAGTTTTAACACATGTATTGCTTCGTGTAACACACCACAATCAGGATGCACAACAGTTCCATTACCTCAAAACCCCCCTGGCGGGACTTCCCTGCTGGTCCAGTGGTTAAGAATCTGCCTTCCAGAGCAGGGGACGCAGGTTTGATCCCTGGTCGTGGAACTAAGATCCCACATGCCACGGGCAACTAAGTCTGTGTGCTCTAGAGCCCGCGCCACAACTAGAGAGCCTGCGGGCAACAAAAGATCCCGCATGATGGTCTTTCCTGGTGGCGCAGTGGTTGAGAGTCCACCTGCCGATGCAGGGGACACGGGTTCGTGCCCTGGTCTGGGAGGATCCCACATGCTGCAGAGTGGCTGGGCCCGTGAGCCATGGCCACTGAGCCTGCACGTCCGGAGCCTGTGCTCCGCGGCGGGAGAGGCCACAACAGTGAGAGGCCCGCGTACCGCAAAAAAACAAACAAACAAACAAAAAAAAGATCCCGCATGCTGCAAGTAAGACCCGATGCAGCCAAATAAATATAAATATTAAAAAAAACCCCAAAACCAAACCCCCCCTGGCATCACCCCTGTATGGACATCCCCTCACCCCATTGATAATCTCTGGCAACCACTGATCCATCCCTACAGTTTTGCCTTTGGGAGAATGTCGTGAAAATGGAAACACCTTTTGAAACTGGCTTCTTGCACTCAGTATAATACCTTTGAGCTTATCGAAGTGTTTGAGTGTGTCAATAGCTGTTTCCTTTTTATTGCTGAATAGTCCTCCCTCATGTGGACGTACCACACTTTGTTTATTCATACACCTCCTGAAGGATATTTGGGTTGTTTCCAGTGTTTGTCAATCATGAATAGAGCAGTTAGAAATATCGTGTAAAAGTTTACATATGAATGAAAGACTTCCTTTTTCTAGGGTAGAAACCTAGAATAGAAACCAGGGTGCAGTTTCTGGATCCATCATAAGGTGAGTGTATGTTTAACTTTATAGGAAACGGCCAAACTATTCGAGCCATTTCAAAGAATCAAAAACACCATAACAATTCATTCCAAAATACTTGAGGGTACATTTCCAAGAATAAAAATTTCTATCCCCTCACAAATCACAATGCCATTAAAAACCAGCAAGTAACACCACACTGTAAATCAACTACTCAATTAAAAAATAAATTTTAAAAATTAAATTAAAAAACGCCAGCAAGTGTCTCTAATACCTGTTTGTTTGGTTGTTTTTTAAACAACTTCCTGACAGGGTGGCAGCTGCAGAGGCTGAGCCCCTGGCGGAAGGCTGGCTGTTGTAGGTAGACCAGCAAACCCGTGGACACACAGATGAGAGATTCCGGGGCTCCAGCCTGCCATGGGCACGTCGGGCACTGAGAGGATGTGCATCCCTGCAGGCACGTGGGAGGACAGAGCATTTGAAGTCCACGTGCCCCCCTTTCCCCTGGGTAAGAGGCTGGCTCTGTGGCACAAACCCTGGGCGCATGGGGGAGAAAACAGAAACACTGAGGTTAAAGTTTTCTGCAGCCTGTCAGGGTCAGGCCTGAAAATAGATACTGAGTTGAATTATAGAAAATACAGCTTTCCTTTCCCCATACTGAAGTTTGTGGTCTGAGAGTTATGCCTCCTGCAAAGGTAGATGGTGGCTCTGGGACTGGAAGCCAGGTGTTTTGTGTCCAAAACCACAGCTGTTCCCCTGCATCTGCTGGCACTTGTATTATAGGTATCTGCCCTGTGTCTCTTCCCCCAGTAGATGGGAAACCTCTGAGGGCAGGATCTGGGCTGCGTTCATCTTCAGAAGCCAAAGTCTGACACCTAGTAGGTGTTTTATAGAAGTGTACTGATTTGGCTGAAAAGGAATTGGGGGGGGTGTCTTGATGACTTTTGGGTTTCAAGCAGGATGGTGACCGACCCTTGATCACTGATTAATTAATGTTCAGTGGTGGGGGGGGGCGGTTTCTAGAGCTGAATTGAGAGCCCATTGAAGGTTGGGTGGGTCTCTTCCTGGCTAAGGTGCTGTGCGTGGCCCTGGCCGTGTTTGTGTCCCTATTTCTTCCTCCCTTCAGGGTGATATCTAAGGACTTTCTGCCTCCATATCCTGATCTGTGGATGGGCTACGAGGGTGCACTGTGGGGAATGTGGCGCTGGGGAAAGGGGCTTGGGGACAGACCTTCCACCCTGAGTCCTTGGCAACTCTGGACTGGGGGTGCTATCCCCCAGGAGGAGGGGGAGGGAATGGGTAAGGACTGTGTGAGGGTCATCCTTCCAGACTCTTAGAGCTAGGCAGAGGGGACCTGACTTTAGCGTTGAAGTAAGAAAGAACCAGAAAGGTACGGTTACTGGCCCAAGGTCACAGAGCTAAGGTTGGCTAGCTGGAGCAGATCTCCTGACTCCCAGCCCGGGGATCGATCTGCGGCACCTCACACTTCCATTGGGCTTTACCCTATTTCTGAAATATGGCGGGAGTAAAAATTAGCCCTGAGATGGATACTTCAGCTGCCGTCTACCCCAGGAACCACCCACCAGCCTCAGCTAAGGGAAGCCGGGTGGAGGGAAGGACTTTGCGTTTCTTTGAGCATTTTTGTTGCCTTCAGACGGCTTTTTATTAACATCGGTCTCTTCTCTTTCATCATGTCTCTGGGGCTGGCCGTGCCTCCATGGAAAATCACTGGGGTGGAAGAGCACGGATGTGATGCTTTCAGAATCCTGGGCTCTTAAATGTACCGTGTTTGATAGAGGGGAAGAGTCTCCATGGCCCCGGTCATTCTGAGAGCCAGGGGAGCAGCTGTCCAGAGCTGGGGGCTCACAGACCTGGCTTCGACCCCTACCTCTGTCTCTTGTTTCCTGCATTTCCATGTCTAATCACCCTGCACCTTGGTGTACTCATCTGTCAAATAAGGATAATAGTTCTGTCTCCTTCATGGTGTTATTGTGAGAATTCAATGAAAAGATGCATAGCACTTAGCTCAGAGGGAACATTCGATGAATGCTAACATTCTTTTTCTTCCTTTCAGTTTTATTGAGATACAATTGACATACGGCATTGTATAAGTTTAAGGTGTACAGCAGAAATTAACACAACATTGTAAATCAACTATGTTTCAATAAAATATTGATAAAATAATAAAAAATAAGGTGTACAGCACAATGACTTGACTTAGGTATATTGTGAAAAGATTACCACAATAAATTTAGTTAACATCCATCATCTTGTATAGATACAAGAAAAAAAAAAGAAAAAGAAAAAATGTTTTTTCCTTGTGATGAGAACTTTTAGGATCTGTTCTCTCAGCAATGTTCAAAAATACCATACAGCAGGGCTTCCCTGGTGGGGCAGTGGTTGAGAGTCTGCCTGCTGATGCAGGGGACACTGGTTCGTGCCCCAGTCTGGGAAGATCCCACATGCCGCGGAGCGGCTGGGCCCGTGAGCCATGGCCACTGAGCCTGAACGTCCAGAGCCTGTGCTCCGCAACAGGAGAGGCCACAACAGTGAGAGGTCCGCGTAACGCAAAAACAAAACAAAACAAAAACAAAAACAAATACCATATAGCAGTGTTAACTCTAGTTATCAATTTGTACATTTTAACATTCTTCTTATTAGATTTATTACTAGTTTTAGAATCAGAGCTCTGAATTGGAGTTCATGGGGGATAACTCTGAGGCTTCTTCTGTACCAGCTCTGACCAAGGAAGTAGAACCATGTGTATCTGTAATTCTAAGTTTTATGGTAGCCATGTGAAAAAAAAACAACCCTAAACTGGCGAAATTAATTTTAATAAGATTTTTATGGAACCCAATACATCTAAAATATTATCATTTCAATGTGTAAACAACAAAACAAATTATTAATGAGATATTAGGCATCTTTTTTCTGTCCTTAGTCTTTGAATTGGTGCGTATTTCACACAACACCTCTCGATTCAGACTAGCCATGTTTCAGTGCCCAGTTGTCACAAGTGGCCAGTGGTAATGCCTTGGACACTGAGATCCATACAAGTCTCCTGGTGCGCCCATGTGATTGGGCCCCAATTGCCCACAGTGGGCAACATGCTGTGACACACTCTTCAGGGACCCCTTTCTCTTCCCTGCCTCAGCCCCCCTTCCACTGGTACTTCCTGGCCTCGCTCCCAAATAAACCATTTGCCCTCAAAGCGTCGTTCCAGGGTCAGCTTCTGCGAGAACAAGGCCCCAGACACGGGCTTCTTTCATTCTCCACTTCAGTGAAGCCAGGAAGAAAAGAAGGTTTTTTTCCCCCCATTCCGTAGAAAGGATGCTGGGGTTCAGAGCTGGTCTGAGGTTTGCTGACAGTCCCCCAGCAGGCCTGGAACAGAACCAGGTGCGGGAGGTAAATGTTCTCTCCCACCTGCTTCCAACCCCCTGAGTTTTTAAATTTTATTTATTTATTTTAAACCAGGAGAACAGCATTCCCCTGGTGGTGGGGAACTTTGTTTCCTGCCCTGTGTCCCACCTAGCTACCTTGCAGCGTAGACAGTTCTGCTTCCGGAGTTCAGCCAGCCCGGGCTGGCCCTGTCCCGGGGTGAGACCCTGTGGAGGCTGTGGACACAGCCTGAGACACCCTGAGGACCAGCGGCGGCTGGTGGGAGATGGGCTCCCTCGAAGGGTATGATGGGAGAAATGTCCCTGGGTACCCCCAGCCTCATATATCCAGCAAGAGGAGAAGAACAGATCTCCTGGAAGGGGGGAAAAGAAAGGAAAAAAAAATCTTCCATCTGTTGAGTATTAACCTCTGAACCATTTAACCAAACATTGGCTTCTCTTGTCATTTGATAAGGTGTATCCAGCCAAGGGAGATGAGAAAATTGGGAGGTTATTCTTTTAAATTACATCAGCAGGGGGTTTGTTCCTGCCGCAGAGCTCGGAGGGTCCCGTCTGAGCCATCACATCACCACCAGCACACTCAAGGACAGATTTGAGTGTTTTCCTCTGCCTGGGCGTTCAGGCATTCACAGGGATTTTTTAAAAAGCAAGAGGGATTTGAAAATAAAGCCCATGCACGGCAGGCTGTCTGCCCTGAGCCAGCACTGCAGCGAGGGTGATTATGGAGGAAGGAATGGTTTGTGTCACCGCCACACAGAAATGTCCGACGGCTTTTCTGCAGAGACAACGCCTCTCAGTCTTCCAGAGACTCTGTGTGCAGACTTCCGGAGCTGTCGGGGACCTCCAAGGCCATTCCGCCTGCCCCAGCCTGCCTTGAGTCGAGTTTCTCGGTGGGATGGGCCAGCAAGCAGTCTAGACAGATAGGGACCTCCAGAGCTGGCCAGCCAGCTTCTGTGGGCAGATCTGACCTGTCAAGAGGACATCAGGCCTCAGAAAGGCAGGAGCCCAGCCTTTGGCTCTTGTCTCTGGCCCAGGTCTTCCTCCTGTCCCTCTTGACTGTCGACTCATAGGAGCACGTTATCTCCCCAGACCCGCCCCCCTCAAGGCCTCCTGGGAGGCTAGCTGAGCACTGGAGGGAGTCAGGAGTCTGTCATGAATGCCTTGTATGACCCTGAACCAGTCCCTTCTCTCTGGGCCTCAGTTTCCCTGTGGATCAAAGGAACTGGATCCTTTGTCAACTCTGCCCTATGGTGGTGTTTGTTCATAGGATTCCTCCAATACGGAGGAAACACATAGTCTCTGTTTCTCCCGGTGACTCACAGCCCCAGCCAGAAGTCTTCTCTGCCATCTTTTCTAGGCCCATCTCACTGAAGCATCACTCCTTTTCCTTTCTCTAGCCCTTTCCCCTTGGTTGGCAGAGCCCATGAGGTCTCACCTTCCTCCTACCCTGGACTCACTCCATCTTGTCTTTCTTTTGTTACTTTTTCCCTGGGGAAAGAGAAAGGCAATCCATTCCCCCTAAGCACTGACTAAGCTGGCCCTTTCACACATATTAGCTCATTTAATTTTCTCAGCAGCTCAGAGTCATGGATAAGTCTCATCTCAGATGGGGAAACTGAGGCTTAGAAACCATGGCTTGGCCAAGCTCCCACACCAGGAAGAGGCGGAGCCAGGATTCAGACCAGGTGGGTTTGACTCTAAAGGTCAGATTCTCTTCACTACATCACCTTTCTGTGTCACCTAGCCATCTGGGTTCTTCCTGGGTGAGGCTCCAGGCAACCTGAGGACAGAGGGGGCAGAATGGCAGAGTAGGCAAACGTGGGATCTTGCTTTGAAGACCTAACTCCTTGGCAGACGGGGAAGGGAAGTTCTCAAGTCTCAGAAATCGACTGGGACATGACAGTAATGAACTTGGGCCCTGGGCTCCCTGCATATGATTTCACGCCTGTTGCACTCCCCATCTCAGGTCATGGCCAGCTTCACTGACCAGGTTGGCTTACCAGAGAAGGCTCTAGAATGAGTCCCACACAACAGCCCAAATGACACAAGGCCAGGTGCCATCTTTTCCAACACAGAGTAAATCTGTGACCTTGGACGAGTTCCTCCAACAATCAGAACTTCGGTTTGCTCATCTGCATAATGGGCATAAGATCCCCCACCCACCTCAACAGGCAGCAACAGTGAAGAGACTTCATTGGCTCTGATGTAAAATATACCATCTTTCTTATTCTCTCATAGCCCCCATCTCAGGGACACCTGTAGCCTACAGCTGGCAGATATTTGTTGGGTATAAATTAGTCACCATCATTTGGACAGACCTTTGGAATTTACTGAATATTTACACACCTTATATTCTTTAATTCTCCTAGTAGACCTTTCAGAGGGCAGGGTTGCCCTTTGCCCCAGTTTACAGGATGGGGAAACTGAGGCTGCTCTTTTTTTTTTTTTTGTAATGAACTTATTTATTTATCTATGGCTGCGTTGGGTTTTCATTGCTGCACGCAGGCTTTCTCTAGTTGCAGCGAGTGGCGGCTTCTCTTGTTGCAGAGCACGGGCTCTAGGCGCACGGGCTTTAGTAGATGCAGTACACGGGCTTAGTAGTTGTGGCACGTGGGTCCTAGAATGTGTGGGCTTCAGTAGTTGTGGTGCACGGGCTTGGTTGCTCCGTGGCATGTGGGAGCTTCCCAGAGCAGGGCTTCGAACCCGTGTCCCCTGCATTGGCAGGCGGCTTCTTAACCACCGTGCCACCAGGGAAGCCCCAGCTGGCTGAGGAGTTGTGATGACTTTCAGAGCCCTCTGCCAACAGCTCTCTGTCTTCTTGTCATTTGCAGAGAGCTAGCCTGTAAGGGCAGCTCAGCAGCCAGCTGCAGCCCAGATGTGGAGGTCTGGCTGGCCATGGAGGAGGTGGGTGGGTGGGGACATCCTCCCACTTCCTCCCCTGAAGACAAATGGTTCAGGGGCCACTGGAGGCCCTGCAGGCTGTGGCTGGCTTAGGAGCCTTCCCGGAGCCTCTGTGAGGCGGGCGCTGTGCTCATCTTGAAAACAGTTCTTATACTGAGGTGGTTACTTGGAGGATGAAATCAGAGGGCAGGGGCTCAGCAAGCTGCCTGTCCTTCTCCTCACAGCACGACTCTCTTTAAGCTTGCTTTGGCTCTGGGTCCTAAGGGCCCTCCTCCTGGTCTGGGCAAAAGCAGGCAGGCTAAAGGGGGCCATCTTGGCCAGCACTTTTTTTGGCTGTTTTTTTGTGGAGGCCCAGCATTTTGAACTCTCTCCTCTGGACGTGGAATGAGCAGACACATACACGCACACACAGAGAAAACATACACACGCTGCACACTTATGCACCCGCACACACACACATATACACACACCCGTGCACGTGTGTGTACACACATGCATGTCCATCCACACCTCCCAGGAGAGACCGTGAGCTCCCTTAAGCCCCTCAGGGGAGGAGGGAAGGAAGCTGGGTGTCGTATATCATTTCTCTCCAAACAGGCAGTGGCCTCGGCCGAAAGCGGGCTTGGGGGTGTTCGGCAGCCTTGAACTGGTCTCGGGAAGGAGCCCCTCTGGCCCATATTTCACAGACACCCCAGACGGAGCCCGCTGTCAGGAGCGCTGTCTGATTTCCTCCCCTGCCTGCCGGCTCAGATCCCCCCATAAAGAGGGCCATTGTGTCCGCCTCCACACCCCTGGCATCTGCTCCACAGAGATCCGACGGGGGGCACGCTCAGAGGGGATCTGCGGGATGAAGGAGCCGCATCCTGAGCTGCAGCCCACAGAAGGGCCACAGATTCTTGAGCAGAAAGAACCTGGTCCTGGCTGAAGGGTCCCCTAGCCTCGCAGGCCTCAGAGTCCGCAGCACTCCCACCCTCCCGCCAGTCCTCCCAGGTGCCCCAGGGCCCTGGAGTAGCTTCTCCTCAGGCCTTTCAGGGATGAGATGGGTGAGAAACCATTGAAGAGGTGGTGACTGAGGATGAGAAGGCATTTTAAGGGGACAGGAGCCCTCCCACCCTCTCCCACAAGAAAAGCCCTTAGTCCTTGGTCTCCTTTATGGAGGGGAGAAAGCCAGGCCGGCTGCAGGGAAGAGGCAGTTGTGTCTGGTTTTTCCTGCTCTAGAGTTTCCACGGGTTGGACATTCTGGGGAGGGAAAGTGGGGTCCTGGGGGCCAGTGCCAAGGAAGACAGAATGAAGGGAGAGTGGGCTGGCAAGAGAGGACTTATGGGGCTGAGAGAACATCGTTCAGCAGGGGCCTGGGCATCCACTTTCTAATTCCCTCCAGGGACACCTCTGAAGAGGCTGCTCCACCCCAGGTGCCAGGTCACTGGGTCAAGATCTGAGAGATGCCTCCCGAAATCAGACAGCGCTCCAGACAGCGGGCTCCGTCTGGGGTGTCTGTGAAATGTGGGCCAGAGGGGCTCCTTCCCGAGACCAGTTCAAGGCTGGGTATGTGTTGGGGGCGGTATAGGGGTAAGGAAGCTTTCATAACTGAATCGCTATCATAGGGGGTTCTCTTGGGGGGTGTGGTGTGAGGCCATAGTGTGGCAGTGGGCAGGGGTTCTGTTCTGGGCTAACGTATCAGAAGCAGTTCTAGCCCCAGCATCCTGAAAACCCTTGACCTTGATCACTATCCCCTACTGCCCCACAGCAGTGCTTCTTATCTGGACAGCTTGGTGCTTTGAAAACATTCTGCCCAGGGTGTCTGCGTATCTTTTATACTCAAAGCAGAGCAAGGTATAAGATTGCTTTTTTTTTTCACACCTGGAAATTGGCCCAGAGAGCGTAAGTGGCTTGCTTAAAGTCACACAGCACATGAGTAGGACAGCAGATCCTAAAACCCAGGCCTCCTTCTTGCTCTGTGCTTTCGTTGTTGCTGCATTGCAGCCTCCCTGTAGAAGGAGAAGAAAACTCTGTCTAGAACATGGGGGGTGTGTGTGTGTGTGTGTGTGTGTGTGTGTGTGTGTGTGTGTGTTGGGGAGGGGAGGTGGAGCTGGGGGAAGGAAGGTTATAAGGAGTAAGGGATTTCTCCTCCTGCAATGCAGAGCATATTAGAAGAAAACAACCCGAAGAGAGCCTGGTCCCACCAGACAGGCGGCCTGCAGACACAGACCTGAAGCTGCCTAGTCAGGTGTGCTGGGTGCCTTAGAAAGGATTTGTGTTCCTGGAAAACTGGTTTTAAATCCTTTTAAAAAACACAAATAAAACCATCCTTTACAGGTGCTGGGAAAGGCTGCAGCCATTTTTTCTTTGGTACCATCAAGAATTCTTTAGAGATTTAAAATTGCCCTACTGGATTTTCTCAAAGTATGGTAAATCTGCTGGATCGGAGAGAAAACCAGGCATCGGGCTCCGGCCAAGATGAGCACAGGCTGGATAGTAGACGCTCTTCACAGGGGCTCTCAGACCTGGCTAAGCCTGTGCCCTTCCCAGTAACGCTGGAGTTCAGCCCAGCCGTGGGCCCTAGCCCTGGGGACAGGGTGGAGTCCTGAGGCAACAGCTCCAATTAGGAAATTAATAAAGAAAGAGAAGCTCTCGCAGCCAGGCCCATGGTGAGAGACGAGTTAGGTCATGTCTCTTTTTGTTCAGTCGCATATTAGTACTGACCCTGAGGTCACCTTCAAGCTATTAAGCATCACCCTCAGAGGCTTGAATGAGCACCTCACAAAGTTTTTCTCAGGTATACCCCTGAGTCTTGCTGTCGTCAGTGGTCGACCCTAGACACTAATTTTTTGTCCACTGCAGGTCAAAGGAAGTGGCTCTTTTAGACCTCAGGGCTCAGGGCTGTGAGTTGGGGAGTGACAGAGAATCTTGGTTTGGTCCTGTGGCTAGAATCAGAGACAGTTTCCCCGAGCCACAGAAACAGGGTGGGTATCCAATTCCTTCCTTTTTGGCAAGGGCATGGACTGCCAAACTTGGTGGGCAGTAAAGGCCTGGACTGCATCAAGCCAGCCAGTTTAACCAGTATCTTGGCCAGAGATTCCCCTATGTGGTCTGTGTGGCCCGCAATGGGCAACTGTGAGCTGAGAAGCCAAGTGACACCACTAATTTAACAATTCCCCCATCCATCTGGCCATCCATCTATCCATCCATCCATCATCCATCCATCCTACCATCTGTCCATCCATCCATCCATCTGTCCATCCATCCATCTATCCATCCATCCCTTTATCCATCCATTTGTCCACCCATGCAATAACTATCTATTGAACATTTATTATAGTCCAGGCATCATGCTAGTAGCTGGGAATAAAACGGTCAGAGAACCATAATTCATTTTCTTCCCTCCAGCTTGGAGCACAGACCACAAATGAATAAGCAAACAACAAATAAAAGAACTATAAATTGTGGTAACAGCCATAAAGGAACACACATAAGGTGAGAAGACAAGGATCAAAGGATAGTAGTGGCCAGGGTTGATGGTGGCATCAGAGAAGGGCATGGATATGAGATACTTTTTGAAGGTTTATTCATGATTTGTAGGAAATGGGACTGAGAAGTCACAACCAGTGAGAGAAGGAACGTGGTGAGAGCCTAAAGCTATGGTGGCTAAGAGAGGACACCACGTGCAATTTTTATGTTGGTGGCTGTATGGGATTACCTGGCACAGGCCCTTCTACTTGGCTGAAGAAGATATAGCTCCCAGTGGAAAACATTTCTACTCAATGGAAGGAAAGAAAGCCATCCACCATGGGTTTTCCTGGTTAGTGGAGCTGTGGCACTTTGGGGGTCCAGACAGGAAAGAGTGGATTCCTGCCTGACACTGGTTCTCCTCTTTGAATAGAAGAGCTGTTAGAAATGCATCCATCACAGGGTTTGGCCCAGGCAGGGGGGTAGACTTCTGAAGCCCTGAGTCCTTCCAGGCCCTTTCATTTGGAAATGGATTCTCTGTGTACTTCCTCTTACTTTCCTCTCTCTCCCTCTCTCCAAAGGGCAGCCACATCCTTGCTTGTCCTCGATGTTCTCTGAAGGATGGAGAAACCCATTACTGAAAAGTTACTGTCGGAGAGTTCTTGGCTGTTTGGATTCCTACCAAGCCACCATCTCTGGTCACAGTCACTGGTTCCCATCAGGGAGTCGCCAGTGGGTGGGCTTGCTTCCCTCGTACAGCTTTGCACCCGAGAAAAAGCAGATTTTTACCAGCTTGAGGAGCAGTTGGTCCCAGCTACTGTTCACCTAGCACTGTTCAATCAAACGCCAACACTGAAGAGTGGGAAGAGTCAGGGAGTCTTCAAAAGAAACCAGAAAACTTGACTGATGTGTGCGTGCACCTTTAATTTCATTATCAGACTCTCCTCCGTGGATTTATTAACTATTATTGGAGAAATTAAAATTCTCATATCGAAAGAGATTTTCTTCTGTTGACTTTAGAAAGTGGATAATGTTGCTGCCTGATGTCAGGCATCGGCCTCCTGTTGAAAATTGGGCCATACTGACCCATTAAAACTTCCTCTGTGTGCCTTTCAAGTTGTCCCTTTAAGTGCCAGTAGAATGCCTAAGTCCTTGGGGAGTGGGCCCGGGTCTGGGAGATCTTTCCAAACAGAAGAGAATGAGCAAGGGAATGTAGGTAAGAAATCACACGGTATCTGTATATGGAAGGGCCAGTGGCTTGGTATTGCTGGGTTTTGTGGCAGGGGGTGGTGTAACGAGGTTGTAGAGTTAGGCAGGGGCCAGAGCATGGGGAACCTGGAGGCATATAAAGGGTTTCAAACTTCATTTTGTAGGTGATAGGAAGCCATTGATAGGTTTTAAATCAGGGGTGACAAGGTTGAATTTGTGTGTGTGTGATTGCTGTAGGGGATGGACTTTGAGAGCTATTAGAGGTTCTAATTCAACTGTGAGATGTTGACAGCCTGAGCAGAGGCAATGGTGGTTGGAAGACAAAGCATGCATGGGTGTGAGAGATACCTACGAGTTAAGTGAAATGAACAGGACCAGGTAACTGATTGGTTCTGCAAAGCAGCTAGGTAATATCAAGGATGTGTCCCAGGTTTCTAGTATGAGTGAATGAGGTTTCTAGCATGAGTGAATGGGTAGCTTGTGGTGTCGCCAACTAAAATAGATGATTCAGAATGCAGGCGGAGGGGCTAGCCTAAGCTGGGGAATGGAGGTTTCCCCTTCAGATATTTTGCGTTTGACATGCCTATAGCCATTTAGGTGGCAAAGGGCAGTAGGCAGCAGAGTATGAAACTTGAAGCTCCCACATCAGGGGTAGGGGAATGTTGGTCTGGTGTCAGAATGCTGGGATGCAAATCCCAGTGTCATCACTGGAGTGGTCAGTTTCCACAAAGTGGTGCAGCAGTGACAAATGACCCCCAAATCCCAGTGGCTTACAACAGTGAACTTTTATATCCTCACTGACATAGACGAAAACTGGGAGCTGGCTTTGGCTTTGCTCCACGTCTTTCTCATTCTGGAGCCCAGGGTAATGGTGGAACCCCCGTCTCAGCCCAGCCTTGTGCGGAAGGAAAAGAGCAATGGCAGAGCCATGAGATGACTCTAAAACTCCTGCATAGACAGGGCACTTGGTGCTTTTGCTCACATTCTATTGGCCGAAGCAGGTTCACATGGACAAGTCTGAAGTCAACCAGGTGGGGACATACACTCCTCCCAGCGGAGGTACAGCATATGACAATGGTCAGGGGGCAGTATTCATCTAGTGGAGAGAAAAGAAAATAGTTGGGCCCAACCATATGACCTATGACAACCACTAATGGGCTATAAAACCTTGGGGATTTACTCAACTTCTCTCTGTTTTGCTTACCTTATCTGTAAGACAGGAATAGCAGTACTGCCTCTTAGGATTGTTAAGAGAATTAACTTAGTTCGCCCATGTAAAGCGCTTAGAACAGTGTCCGACACAGAGTAAACACTTTATAAATGTAGGTGGATGGAAGGAAGATGGAAGGTGGGGATATTATTTAATGGGTTCTGCGGTTCAGTTTGGGAAGATGAAAAAGTTCTGGAGACGGATAGGGGCAGTGGTTGCACAACAATGTGAAAGTACTTAATGCCACAGAACTGTACACCTAAAAATGGTTAAAATTTTATGTTGGGTATATTTTACCACAATAAAAAAATGTAGGTAGATGGGATTGTCTGGGAAGGGCAAGAAGAGGAGAAGAGGGTGGTGGGCAGAAAGTGGAAAACTTGGGAACCAGCAGTGGGGGCAAAAGCATTGCGAAAGGGAGATTAAGTCTGCTCGGGAGACAGGGAAGGAACATTCTAGACACACAAGAAAACCAAGAGAGGTTGATGTCCTCCGAAGCCACAGGAATTGAGTTAGGAGGGAGTGTTGGAGTGCCTGAGGATGTCTGCTCTGCTTGGCTTTGAACCTGAACCTTCCCTTTGGCACCTTGATTTTTGTGGGTCTGCTTTCCTCTGCCAGATCCTGATGATGTCATTTCTGGTCACCGCCAACACCAGGCCCAGACTGCCTCAATGCCAAATCCTGGCCAGGTCTCTTCTCCGAGGTCCCTCCCTCCCCTCCTCTCTAGCCAGTCCTCTTTTGTCCATTGCTGACATCTTGGTGAGACAAATCTCTTTTAATTAAAAAGACACAGAATTGAGGACATTTTTTCTTGTGTCATTTTTTTTTTATTACCGTTGGTGTATATTGCTGTACCCTGAAAAACAAAAATCTTCAAACTTTGAATTTAAAAATTAGGGTTGGTTAGTTTATGGTCAAGATTCCTTTATTAACAAAAGAGTTCACCTTTTGTTTACAGAACATTGTCTATTTGATAAGCCATGGGTTAGAGAAACTGAAAGCTAAAATTTTTCAAAGGGAAATGCAGACTATACAGTTGCAAGGAAGACAAGATTCTTTTTTCTTTTACATCAATTACATTTGCACCGCCACCTTTGGAGGAACCAAGAGATACCTTGGTCCAGAGGATTTCTTCCATTTCTTCGTTGCTTCTAGACCTTGTCTGGCCAATCATCACATGAGCATCAGAGGACTGCGCACAGAGCTGTGGTTTTTAGCTCTGCCAGGAAAAAGCTCTGCCAGGAGCCTGGCTTTTTCTTATTGATTTTATTTCTCGAAGAGTTTTCTTACTAAGTGAATTGACCTTACACAGTTAACTTGATGTAATCTAAAGAAAATAGATGAAGTATGCTTTAGAAAAAATTACACACGCTCTAACCAGCCACTTGGCAATCATTTTCCACAGCGTCTGTCCTTTCGGGGATGGGGAGGTGGGGTTTTTTCTTTTTTTTGTACACGTGAATGATTACATCTACATACAAGAGCTCCAAACTCTTACTGACCTCCCTCTGCAACACCAGCTGGTGCTGGGGCACAGAGCACTGAGGCAGGCAGGGGGTCTCTCTCAAGGCGTCAGTCACCCCAGGTTGTCTGGCCAACAGTCCCAGGGCATCTGGGCAGTCCACACACATAAACGTGGCAGCTTTTCCAGTCATAACAGCATTTGCGGAACACATTGGATGGCCTCAGATGCATCCCACGGAGATAGGGGGACTTTTTTTTGGTCCTTATTTGCGGTCAGAGTTCTTTGAAAGCACAGGACATTGCAGCTGGAGAAACTTTCATACCAGGGTTCCACATTTCTAGGTCCTCACCCAGCAGCCTTTACCTCAATCGCTTCATGAGCGCTTCATGAAGCGATCACTTCATTCCTAGAATATAGGGGACCCTGTCCAGCCCTCACCTCAATCATGTGAGCATATCTGGATAGGTTTTCAATCCAGAAATTATAGATTTAAAAGGAATAGCTGTTCCGGTGTTCTGGGGGTCCTGCTCAACAGTCCTGGGTGTATCCCTGAATTGATTTTGAAGAAGCAGGTGCTGTCCTGGGTCCATTCTCATAACCCAGTCAAGCCAGCGTGAAAGGCCTGTGTGGGGACCACAGAGACCTACACCAGGCTGTTCTGCTGACGGTCTGCTTCTAGCTAGTGCTCACGAACTTGCCCATTTCACCAGCAAATTTGGATCCAGGGATGGCTTCTGATTTGTAGCAGCTAAGTTTCTGACCTCAAACTTCCTCACATTGATTTTCCCTCGGGTTTTGGGACCTTTGAGGTCCCCCAAAGCCTCAGATATAGAGCCCAGAAAGGAAGGGTGGTCTAGGGTGTGTGTGTCTCCTTTCCTTTCTTTGGGGGCATCTGTGTTCATGAGTGGCAGCTGAGACCCCGAGAAACAGTGTCCCTGGAGCTATTCCCGGGATTCACTAGGGTCCATTCTGGCTGCTGTATGACTGACTCCATGAGAAATGTGAGAAGCAAAGGCCCTGGGGAAGGGGCCGCTAAGACAGAGCAATGCTGGACAGAGCTTTCTGGGAAACTTCAAGGCTCCCAGGAACCCTGGGCAGCTTCCTATCCAAGAGTCACTGCGAGGTGTGGAGAGGCTGCCCTGGGTGGGTGGGAGAAGGTGAAGGTAGGGTTGGGGTGGGGGTAGTTGGTACGGGGCTCTGTCCTCAGTCCTTTTTTTCTCCCTGGAGAATTTCACTCTGAACTTGGAGAGGCGGCAGAGTCCCCATCCTCGGGGTCCTGCCCAGGGGGGGAGATGGGCTGACCCCCCTTCACGCGCTTCCACTTCATCCTTCGGTTCTGGAACCACACTTTGACCTAATGAAGGAAACAGAGGAGCCTGGTCACTTCACGGCAGGTGTGACCACCTCCTCATATTGATGCTCAAGCTACCTGGGGTGCAGCTCTGGGGACTCCCCAGCTCGAAATTCTGCTTGCCCCTCCCCACACCTCCAAAGGCTCCAGGAATTGAAAGGGAAGACCCACCAATCAGCCCAGAGGCTTGTCTTAGGTCTCCAGATAAAGAAAGCCTGACAGAAGAACCAGTTCTAAAAGTCACACTGGCCCCACCCCCTTTCACAAGCCCCTCCCCTCCTGTGCCAAGACCCTCTCCCTCTAGCTTCTATTACCCAAGGATCTGGGAACACAGGATCAAAAGCCTCACCCTTAGGCACATTTATAAAGCACTTTTCAGCTTAGATAGCTCTGGTCTGGACATTTTCTCATCTGAGCTTCAGCATTTACCTGAAGGTAAACCTGCAGGGTGGGGTTATGACACTGCCTTACAGATGGAGACCAAGAGAGGTTAGGAGAAGACATGTCCCAGAGGTCTCAGGGCTACGAAGGGGTACAGGAAGGATCTGAATCTAAGTCCTCTGATTCTAAATCCAGCACCTTGGCAGATGCTTTCTCAACTGAAAGCTGCAATCAATAATAATAATAATAATAATAATAATAATAATAATAATATTTTATTCCACATCAGAGCACAGGTATGGGTGGAATGCTCTGAGAGAAAGCCCAAAACAAAGGGCTAGGAAGTTTTTCTCAGAGTGTGTTCAGGAACCAGCTGCAAATCCAAATCACCTGGAGAACTTACTAGAAATGCAGATTCCTGGTCCCACTCATTATTACTGGAAAATCGCTCTGTGGAGCTCCAGAAGCTGCATTTTAAACAGGGCCTGGATGATTCCACTGCACACTCAAGTCTGGGGATAACCAGATCAGAGGTTTCAACCCTGGTTGCATGTGAGAATCACCTCGGGGACCTTTGATGAATTCTGATGCCTGGACTTCAGCTCAGACCAATGAAAACAATCTCTAGGGGTGGAGCCCAGACACTGGTGTTATTAGAATCTCCACAGGTGATTGTCAGGTACAGCCAGAGTTGAGGACCACTGGACTGGGGCAGAGGGAGAAGACGAAGAAGGTTCTGGGAGAAGCGGGGGAAGAGAGGGGCATGACAGAGCACAGGAAGCGAGGGACGGCCAGAAGAGGAGGGGCACCTGCCGCTCGGAGAGGTCCAGGTTTACAGCTATCTCGTATCTCCGGAGCCGCGTCAGGTAGTTGTGATGAGCAAACTCGGCCTCGAGCTCCCGCAGCTGCTCCTTGGTGAAGGCCGTCCGCTCCTTGCGGGCCTTGCTGCTGCCCTCTGGCTTCCCTCGGTTCTCCTGGTTGTCTGGGGAGAGAGGGCCCCAAACAGGAAGAAGTGAGCCGCAAGGGCCTTGGTTCCCTTTCTTTTGTCCTCAAGCAGCGGGGCAGCCTTTCCCGGTCACTCTTACTTTGAAAGGATGCTCAGAAAGAACCCACGGTGTCCCTCTATCATTCATTCTAGCGTCTTTACCCCCAGAGAACTGGAAGGATTTTTGGATATCAACCTCAGGCACACCTCCCCCGCCAACTGTTTTTAATTCCCAAAGCACAAGAAGCTGCCCTTGGCTGTTTAATGATCTCCAGCCCACCTCAGTCCCCACCTACCCACAGCTTGACATTAGCAGTGGCTGTAAGTTTGTGGGGCAGGATGCTCTAAAACTGAGGTTCTCTGTTCTCAGCGACAGAAACATCGCCTAGGAACTTGTTAGAGATGCAGATCCTTGGGCCTCACCGCACACCTGCTGAATCAGAAATTACAGGAGTGGGGCCCAGCAATCTGTTTTGTTTTGTTTTGTTTTGTTTTGTTCCCAGCGATCTGTTTTAACAAGCCTTCCAGATGATTCTGACACATGGTCATGGTTACAAACCTCTGCTCTAAGACCTGGCTACTCAGAGGGTGCCTGGTGGCAGCGGTAGTGTGGCCAGGGAGCTGTCAGACTTGCAGGATCTCCACCTCACTCCATCCTCAGACCTACTGAATCAGAGTCCGCATTTCAGCCAGATCCCCAGGGGAGGTGTGTGCACGTGTAAATTGAGAAGTGCTGCCTTAAGTTTCTCCCGCTCCCCCCCAACGCTCTGACACCAGGAGGGGCCAGGTCTGGAAAGTTCATTTATGAAGGAGGCTCTGAGTTCGACAGGGCAGGGGCTCAACCATAGCTGGTAACAGGGGTACAGGAATCAAGCACCTTACATGCATCAGCCACTTAATCCTCACAGTAATTCAGCCCGGCGAGTTCTAGGATGAGACTCATTTTATAGACCATAAAACTAAGCACAGAGAAGTGAAGCAAGTTGTCCAAGTTCATCCAGTTCAGGAATCCAACTCAGGCAGTTTGACTCACACGGTGTTCCAGTGAAATATATGTAGGAAGGCTTTACAAACTGTAAAGTGCTGTGCACCCAGAAAGGACTGTATCGTGATCTGAACAGGGGAAGGGGCGGTGGTGGGTGGAGAAGCGCACAGGACGGAGACTGACACACCTACACAATGAACTACCAACGCGTGCCACGTGGCCGGGGAAGGGCTCCAGGAAGCACGTTTTACGCAGGACTCTTAAAAGTTAGAAGTCTTTCACTTCATTGCCCTTGTTGTACAGACAGGGAACCCGGTCAAGCGACCAGATTGCCGAGCGGGACGGGGATGTGGAGCCCCCTCGTCCACCCCACGTTCCCAATGGGAACGTCAGCCCGCCGGTTCTTTCTAGCGCTTTCCACGCAGTCCCCCTTGTATTTCTGTCTGCGCATCCTCCGCCCCCGCGCCACGCCTCCGGGAGCCGGATAGAAGGGGTAGCCGCCCGTCCCCTCCCGACGTCCCCCGGAAAGCAGAGGAGGCGGAGGAGGGGCCGCCGCCGGGGGTCCCCGCAGCCCCGATGCTCGGCTCCCGTTCCGGATCCGGGTGGGCCGCCTGACGGGCGCGCCCGGGGGCGGGAAGGAAGGGGGCGAGTTCTCCTGCCGGGCTGTCTGCCCAGACCCCTCCGGAAGCGGAGCCGGGGCTGGCGGGGAAGGACGCGCCGCCTGGCTGGGGTCCCCCAGGAGTCTTCAGCCTTGGCTGGCGCGAGCCCGGGAGGGAGGGGCGGTCACGGTCACGCCGCGGAGGGACGCCCATTCCGGAGCACATCCTCGCCTGCGCGCCCAGAGCGAGGCTGGGAAACCTGGATTGTTTCCCATCCGCTCCTGTCCAGGGGCTCAGTATTTCCCAGCCCTTCCCTTTCGCAGCATCGGGGGTGTCGAACCCAGAGGACTTGCCCCGAGGTTTGAATCCTGGATCTTCTTGCTGGAGCCTCTGAGGAAGTCGTTTAACCTCTCTGGGCTTCTCATCCAAAAATCTACCTCCCAGAGGTTTTGGGAAGTTAGGACAAGCTGCTGTGTGTGGAAAATGCTTTTAAAACTCTAAAGCTCTGGACAAATATAAAGTATTCTTCCGATTCTTCAATTCCTTGAGATGCCATCTGAGGGGCTGGGGTAATAGCTACCGTTTCTTAAAGGCTTCCACGTGCAAAGATGCAGTCACTGCTTTAATCCTCCCCATACACCACACGTAGGAGTAGGTAGTATTATTATCCCTTTAGCTTTGTCATGTGGATTTGTGTGATAATTTGATTAATAGTGCTCTCTCCCCAGGGAGGTAACTGCTTTTTCTCACTTGCTACTGTACCTGGCACTTAGGAGGTTCTTGCTAAATGTTTGCTAAATCCTTCTCAGTAGATAGAGGCAGAAGCAGCCTCAGAGAGGCCCGGGAACTTGCCCAGTGTGCCAGGCAGCTTTTGGGCGGCAGAATCGAGATTCGAATCCAGATCCACCTGACTAGAGCCTTGGCCATCAACCCTGGCGTCAGGTTCTCCATCTTGCGTCGGCTGGCTGGCGGCTGGACCTGGACCATCGCAGCTCTGCTCATCTCCACCTCCAGGGCTCCTGGGGGCCCTGGGTTGATGACCACACCCACCCTCCCCTTCTCCCAGGCCTGCTGAGGTGTGCACAGGTCCCCTGTGGAAACCCCCCAAATACCGCCCCCCCCACACACAGAGTTCTGCACATAATCCTTCCTAGAGAGAAGAAGGGAGATAAAGGGAGGAGACCTTTGGAGCTGGTCTTGGACTGGTTATGGGGGCAGCTGACTATTGTCAACCAGGCCAAACCCCTCCCTATCCACTCTCCTCTCTCCTCTTAGTATCCTGATTTAGGCACTGGGGCCTCAGGATGGGAAAGAAGGAGCCTGGGCTGGGAACTGAGTGTCTGAGCCCATGTGTGAACCTCGGGGCAACACCCACTAAAGGGGGTGGCATCTGGCACTGGGAGAACCCTTGTCCCTCATCAGCTTCCCAGAGGGGTAAGAGCTTTCATCACTGTTAGAAATGACAGGGCTTCCCTGGTGGCACAGTGGTTGAGAGTCCGCCTGCTGATGCAGGGGACACGGGTTCGTGCCCCGGTCCGGGAAGATCCTGCATGCCGCGGAGCAGCTGGGCCCGTGAGCCACGGCCGCTGAGCCTGTGCGTCCGGAGCCTGTGCTCCGCAACGGGAGAGGCCACAACAGTGAGAGGTCCGCGTACCGCAAAAAAAAAAAAAAAAAGAAATGACAAAGGAGCCAGAAGTATGGCAAGTTAGCTATGAAAACGAAAGTGGAAGTTATGGTTCTCTTTGTTCTGCAATAGTATAAAAAACTGTAACATTTTCATCAAGATAGGAAAAGACAAAGAAAAATGATAAGTACTTTTCTACCGTTTCTGGCCAGGGAGTGTCCATCCTGCTGGCTCACATGCACAGGTCCTATGCATACTACCCCCAAGATGGTTTGATCCCTTTGTTGGGGAGCCTCCCTCCCCTCTCTGGCCTAAGTTTCCCCACGGGTAGAAGTATGGGATTGGGCTGGGCCTTCTTCCCTGGGCGAGCTGTAGTCAGAGTTCTTTTCCAATACGCCACCCTGGCACTATCTTCTCTCCCTACTCCCTCTTCTGTTGAGAAACCCCGGCCTGGAATCTGAGGTCCTTTCCAGTTTCAAGGATTCTTGTCTTGGCCCCAGGTTACACCCTTCAGTCAGAAGGAAGGAACTACGTGTTGTGTATTCTGTCCCAAGGCCCTCCGCAGCCTTCCCAAGGTCCTCAGCCCAACGATCAGGGCTATGCTGGGAATTTCTCTCTCCCTCTGACATGCACAGCTCCCCAAGCCTGGAGCTGCGTGGAAGGGAGTTGTGTTTGCAGAGATTTCTGAGGACCTGTTGGAGAGCCTGAGCGTCAGCTGGCTCCAAGAAAGGGCTCTCTGACCTTGGGCAAGTCCCTTAAGTTCTCTGAGCTTCAGTTTCCTCATTTGTAAAACACAGTAGCCTCACCCACTGTGATCAGAAGGCGTCTGAGAAGGTAAAACGAGATGGGTAATGTGTGTTAACAGCACAGTGCCTGGCACACAGCTGAGGCTCCTTTTGGAGAACCATCAGAAGAGGTTCTACTGGAGATGATGTTGGAGAGATGACACAGGCAGAGATAAAACACAGTGCATCTCAAGGTACCGCGTCTCCAGAGCTGTGTGAAAGGGATGCCTTTTCAATGTCTGGCCTTTTAACTGTTTTCCCTTCTCCACTACTTTTGCACATTTGTACTTGAATCTGTGTCTCTATTGCTTCCAGGCACAGTAACTAGAACTGATCAGCGTGACGATCCACGTCAGTCCTCCTGGTCCTGATTCTTCCTCAGGGCCAGCGGGTGCCTCTTCCAGGACTGCAGAGGGAGGAGGCCGGTTCTCAGCTGGCTGCCTCTGTGGTTAAGGAGGAGCCCCCTGGCCCCGCCCCACCCTCTGCACACCCTCAGAGGGAGCAGGGCCATGATGGAATGGTCCAGAGCGCCCAGAGAAATGCAAACAGGATGTGTGTGTGATTGCGGTTTCCACCATGAGCTTTTACACCATCCGAGGTAAATTATTTCATAAATAGCTGTCACGTTTGGCAGACCTTCTTAAAGTTAGCAGACAGCTTTATCGGAACTACGGGGAGGTTCAGATAGACCTTGGGGAACGTGCCTTTTTGGAGTCCTGTATTCCTACTCCCCAACTCTCACAGCCAGTTAACATAAATTTCTATCCAGGACCAGATAGACAGCCACAAGTCCCACATTCAAGTAGCTCTTTGCAGTTGACAATTGACAATGGATTTCTTTCCCCCAGAGATAAACTTCTTTTGGGCTTTCCTCTGTACTACAGAATCATAGAATAGTAGACCTGGAAGGGGACTTAAGAGATGATCTGATGTGGCCTTTACATCTTACAGGTGAGCCTAGAGAAGGTAAGAAACTTGCCTAAAGACACACAGCAAGTTAGCAGCAGAATTGGGCTGAGAACCCAGATTTCCTTTATAGGAAGCTATTTCCTGACTGTTAGGCTGCTTCCTACTGGATCCTCTTAATTATCCTGTGAGGTAGGTAAGGTACACATTAGCCCATGGAACAGATGAGGAAATGAAGACCCAGAGACTAAATGGCTTGCCAGAAGTCCCCTGGGACCAGTTCAGGCTACGTCACACTGCTCTGCAGGGGTGATGAGTATGGAGCTGTGATCGCTCCAGGGATGGCGTCTGGGTCTGGGTCCAGGTCTGCCTCCCTGGGACTCCCCTTGGCAAATCCTCTGAAAATGGGGTCTACAGCTTCCTGAGCTACAGACCAGACCTTTAAGGTGCTCGTTAGTTTTGATACTTTCAACTTCAAAGGGAGGAGTCAAAGCCCTGAAAATAGACAAGACCTGGATGGAGCCAGTCCCAAGACCAGATGGGCGTTTGCATCCAGACCTCCCTGGCTTCCTGGGACTGGCTTGACTTTCTCTCTGGGCCCCGACCCACCTCAATGTCCGGGCCCTTTCTGTCTCCCATGGGGGCCTGAAGAGATCTGGTGAGGCTCCCAGCCTCTTTGAGGAGCCCAGCAGTGGGGCTGGGGGATTCAGGGAGGGGAATACCTGGGGCTAGAGTCGTCTTTGCTGAGAGTCCCAGGTGGCGGGGGGTGGGTGAGGGTGGACAGTGATGAGGGAGAGTGGAATGGACTGGGTGAGGAGATGGGGTGTGGGGACCATGGAAGAGGGGAGCAGAGAAGTGGAGGGGTACGGGGGCGGTGGAAACGAGAGGCTGGAACAGCAGCAAGTTTCTGAGACGGTTGGGGCAGGCGTGAGCAGCGCTGGGTTTTGTTTGTGTTTATCAGTTCCAGATGTCACCCTCAGCTGTCACCGAAGGAAGTGTAGGCTTCAGGACCCAGGGCCCACTGCTCACACTGCTCCTCCACCACTGAGTTCAAGGAAAACATGACACAGAAGAGGCTGGAATGGGGGTGGGGACTGCAAGAGGAATCCTGGCCAGAGGCCAGGGCACCCTGATTCCATGAATGGAGTGGGCACTGGGGAAGCTGGCCCCAGGGGTCTGCAGGGGCCTCGAGTCCTGCCCCTCAGAAAGGGGTGAGTGTGGATTTGAGATCACTCAGCCTGATACTCGGTGTCACGTTTGTGACCCAGGCGACACTCACTGAGGTTGTCCATTTATTTTGTTATTACCTCCTTTCCTTCTTCCTCTGTTCAACAGCCTGCTTTGTTAGAGATTCATTCGTAAAACAGTCTCCACTTTTTTTTTTCTCTCTTGATGGGTGTAAGATAAGAATGTGGGGATCTGCTTGTGGCCAGAAGCAACGCTCTGTCTGAATGGACAAACTCTAGTGGCCAGTGGACCCGGGACTGGAGCATTTGTCCCGCTGCTAGAACTTTGTCCCTGTACCCTCTGTTTATGGGCTGAACTGTGTCCCCCCACCAATTAATATGTTGAAATTCTAACCCCCAGTACTTCTGAATGTGACTGTATTTTGAGATAGGGTCTTTCAAGAGGGGATTAAATTAAAATGAGGCAGTTAGGGTGAGCCCTAATCCAATCTGACTAGTGTCTGCATAAGAAGAGATTAGGACACACAGAGAGCCACCAGGGATGTGCACGCACAGAGGAAAGGCCATGTGAAGACACGACAAAAAGGCGGCTGTCTGCCAGCCAAAGAGAGAAGCCTCGGCAGAAACCAAACCTGCTAGCATCTTGATCTTTGACTTCCAGCTTCCAGAACTGGGGGAAAATAAATGTCTGTTGTTTAAGCTACCCAGTCTGAGCTATTTGTTTTGGCGGCCCAAGCAAACTAAGACGCCCCCAACTCCCCATAGCCGTGCTTAACACTGAGGAGAGAGAGGGAGCAAGGCCACTGGGGGGTGCTTGGCAAGGCTGATGCAAGGCCATAGGGACGGCTCTGCAAATCAGAAAAAGGTGCCATTTCCTCTAGACTGGAGAGCACAGTCACTTGTCCATGTGGCAGCTGGGCCCTCTCGTTGCCCAGCTGTGAGCCCCCCTAACTGCCTGGCTGTGGTGGGTCCCCTTTGTTGCTCAGCCACAGCAGCTCCAAGCCATGGGAGTACTTGGGATGCAACCCCAGTACCCTGTAGCGGATTCCTGCAAGTCCAGCCTGCATGTGGATATTTACACATCTTTCTGACCCAGCACTCACCCTGACCCTGGGCTGGTTTTATGACTGAAGTCTGGCTCTCTGCACACTTTTTTGTGAGTGAGACTGTAAAACTCCTGATGCATTTTACAGAAGCACATCACACATGGTGAAAACCCTCATGCCAGGCGGTGGAGCCACTCTCAGAGAGAAAGTGAGAAAATGAATGAGTGAATGCCGGGCTGCACTAGAGGCTATTGGCCAGACATTGAATGAGCTTCTCCTGTGTACAAATAGGTGCTAGGGAGACTGCACAGGTGAATCAGATAGCATTCCAACCCTCTAGACACTTCAATTTTAAGGAAAAAGGCAGCTATATGCATCTAGAACTCTGGATACGGGCCAACTGTGGTTTGATTCTGAGATGGAGATGTCAGCAAGGTATGCTCCATGTGTGAGGGGAGAGAGGTCATGAATGGATTCTTGGACACTCAACAAACTAAGAGTAGAAGGAAATTATCTCAATATAATAAAGGCCATATATGAAAAGCCCATAGCTAACTATGGGCTCATACTCAGTGGTGAAAAACTGAAATAGTTTCCTCTAATATCAGAAACCAGGGAAAGGATGCCCACTCTCACCATTTCTATTCAATATAATACTGAAAGTCCTAGCCAGAGCACTCAGGCAAGAAAAAGAAATAAAAGGCATCTAAATCAGAAAGGAAGAAGTAAAGTAATCTCTGTTTATAGATGAAATAATCTTGTATGTGGAAAACCCTGAAGATTCCACAAAAGCCTCTTAGAACTAATAAATAAATTCAGCAAGGTCGCAGGTTACAGAATCAGCATGCACAAATCATTTGTGTTTCTATACATGAACAATGAACAATCCAAAAGGGAAATTAAGAAAATAATCCCATTTATAATAGCATCAAAAAGGATAAGATACGTAGGAATAAACTGAACTAAAGAGGCAAAAGACTTTTACAATGAAAATTACAAAACATTGCTGAAAGAAATTAAAGGCACAAATAAATGGAAAGACATCCTGTGTTCATGGATTGAACGACTTAATATTGTTAAAATGTCCATACTACCCAAAGTGATCTTCAGGTTCAATGCCATCCCTATCAAAATCCCAATGGCATTTTTTTGCAAGAATAGAAAAAAAAATCATCCAAAAATTCACATGGGATCTCAAAGAACCCTGGATAGCCAAAACAATCTTGAGAAAGAAAAAGCTGGAGGCCTCAGGCTTCCTGATTTCAAAACATATTACAAAGATACAGTAATCAAATCATTATGGTACTGGCACAAAAACAGACACTTAGATCAATGGAACAGAATAGAGAGTCCAGAAGTGAGCCCTCTCATAGATGGTCAAATGATCTTCAACAAATGTGCCAAGGCTACACAGTGGGGAAGGCACAGTCTTCAACAAATGGTGCTGGGAAAACTGGATCTCCACAGGCAAACAAATAAAGTTGGATCCTTACCTTACAACATATGTAAAAATTAACTCAAAATGCATTAAAGACCTAAAAATGTAAGACCTAAAACTAGAAAACTCCTAGAAGAAAACATGGAGGAAAAGCTTCATGACCTTGGATTTGGTGATGATTTCTTGGATATGACACCGAAAGCACAGTCAACAAAAGCAAAAATAGACAAAACTACGTCAAACTTAAACATTTCTGTGTAGCAAAGGAAACGATCAGCAGAATAAAAAGGCAACCTAAGGAATGGGAGAAAATACTTGTGGACCATATGTCTGATAAGGGATTAATATCCAGAATATACAAAAAACTCCTGCAAGTCAACAACAAAAATCAAACAGTCCAATTTAAACCTGGACAGAGGACTTGAATAGACATTTCTGCAAAGAAGATATACAAATGGCCAATAAGTATATGAAAAGATGCTCAACATCACCAGTCATTAGGGAAATACAAATCAAAACCACAATGAAGTATCACCTCATACCTGCTAGCATTGACTACTATCAAAAAACCACCGGGGGGGCTTCCGTGGTGGCGCAGTGGTTGAGAGTCTGCCTGCTAATGCAGGGGACACGGGTTCGGGCCCTGGTCTGGGAGGATCCCACATGCCGCGGAGCGGCTGGGCCCGTGAGCCACGGCTACTGAGCCTGCGCGTCTGGAGCCTGTGCTCCAGCAACAAAAGAGGCCTCGATAGTGAGAGGCCAGCGCACCGTGATGAGGAGTGACCCCCCGCTTGCCACAACTAGAGAAAGCCCTCGCACAGAAGTGAAGAACCAACACAGCCAAAAATAAATAAATAAATAAACAAATGTGGGTAAAGGCTCATGGTGATTGCAGGCATACATGAATGAATGAGCGTTTAAAGGACAGGTGAATCTGGAATATTTGCATTAAAAACAAACAAACAAACAAAAAAAAACCACCGGAAAATAACAAGTGTTGGCAAGGATGTGGAGAAAGGAGAAATTGGAACTCTGTGCACTGGTGGTGGGATTGTAAAATAGTACAGCTGCTATGGAAAACAGTATGGAGGTTCCTCAAAAAATTGAGAATGGAATTACCACCTGACACAGCAGTCCTACTTCTGGGTATATATCCAAAAGAATTCAAAGCAGGATCTCGAAGAGATATTTGCACACCCATGTTCATTGCAGAATTATTCATAATAGCCAAGAGGTGGAAGCAGCCCAAGTGTCCACTGACAGAGGAATGGATGAAGAAAATGTGCACACACATACAATAGAATATTATTCAGCCTTAAAAAATAAAGAAATCCTATCATATGTTACAACATGGATGAGCCTTGAGGGCATTGTGCTAAGTGAGCTAAACCAGTCACAAAAAGACAGATACTGCTTGATTCCACTTACATGAGGTATCTAAAGTAGTCAAATTTTTAGAAACCGGAGGGTAGAATGCTGGTTGCCAGGGCCCGTGGGGAGAGGGTAAAGGGGAGTTGTTTTTCAACGGATATAGAGTTTTCCTTTTATAAGATGAAAAAGTTCTAGAGATTGTTGCACACCAATATATGCATATAGTTACTGCTTCCGAACTGCACACTCAAAAATGGTTATGATGGTAAATCTTCCATTCTGTGTTCTTGACCACAATTTTTATTTATTTTTATTATTTTATTTTTATTTTATTTTATTTTTTTTTTTGCGGTACGCGGGCCTCTCACTGTTGTGGCCTCTCCCGTTGCGGAGCACAGGCTCCGGACGCGTAGGCTCAGCGGCCATGGCTCACGGGCCCAGCCGCTCCGCGGCATGTGGGATCCTCCCGGACTGGGGCACGAACCCGTGTCCCCTGCATCGGCAGGCGGACTCTCAACCACTGCGCCACCAGGGAAGCCCCACAATTTTTAAAAAAGCAGATTTCAAATGCAAGATGTTCAAAGGTAAGAAGTCTCAGGGGAGCTCCTTTATGAAGTTATAAGCTGTATTTATAAAATCAGCACAGGTTCTAGCGATCCTATAGTTTGAAACTTCTAAACTGTAACTTTCACTGAAATGATGCTAGGTACAAGCGGAGTCATAAAGGAAGGAAGGAAGGAAGGAAGGAAAGAAAGGGAGGGTCCTTGGAGTAGGTGGCTTTCAAGCTGGATGTTAAAATAAGTAGGCGGAAGAGCCCGGCAAGAGAAGGGTGTTTGAGGCAAGGCGAAGAACTGAGCAAATGCGGGGGGGCGGGGGCATGGGGAGAAACAGTGGGGTGCCTTTGCAAGGCAAGTAAACTGGTACGGTTTCGTGGCAAGGTGAGTGGAGATGGAGGTGGGAGGGGTGGCCTGTAGCGGGAAATAAGCAGGGAAAGAGGCCAGTCTGTGGAGGATTTTTCAACCTCAGGGGAAATTGAGAGTGCGCGTAAGCTGCGCAGGGGGAGGTGGACATCAGATCTTGCAGGGGAGAAATCGGGGAAGGAGGAGCCCTGGGAGGCACGCGTGTTGGAGCTGCAGGAGGATGGGGCAAAGCGAGTGTGATGAAGGCAGAGTGAGTGTGTCAGAGTGTCGGCGAGGGGCGCTGAGCTGATCCGGGCCACCGCGACTCTCCCAGGCGGGCGATCAGATTCACCTGTAGCCGGGCTGATCACGCGCGACCTTCCCTTGAACCCCGTCAGGAAATCACCGCGAAATCCTTCATTTCCATAAATTAAAGACGACCACGGTAGCAACGACAGATTGGGGGCAAACAAGAGTGGCCTTGCAGCTGTCCTTGCCAGCAGGGGTCTTTAACATCGCCTGGCCCCAGGGCGGGAGTCGTTGGGATGAGTTAATATCACAGCTGTCTCCTAAATCAGTTTTGTGCTGTGGACCAACAGAAAGTCTCAGGGTAGGAGCCGAGGACCCCTGCTTTCCTGAGCATTTCCTTGAGCAAGTCAGCTCCACTTCCAATAATGGGGAGTGATGGGGGAGCAGCTGGGACTGGCAGAGGAAGAAGAGGAGAGAGCAGAGAACGTTCCTTTTGAAACAAACTTTCAGTAACTTTCTGTTACCGGACCCCCCTGGCCAGGCCAGCCAGTATGGGACACGTTTACCAGGCATGACTCACCCCCTACCCCAGCCTCTCTGGCAGATCTCTGCGCTCCAGGCTCCTAATTAATGGCAACTGGATTTCAGGACCAGCAAAGATTGCGAGAAATTCCCACATCTTATACCCCAGACTCAGGAGTTTCTGAGACAGCGTATTTGAAATATTCAATTCCACTGTCCCCCATAACATAGGGCTATTTATCAGATTCTATGTTCTGAAGACTGGATCTGGAAATATGGGCCTAATACCATTCATAGCTGCTATTTATCGAACTCATGTGCCAGGCACAGTGTTAATCTCACAGGTCACAGAATTTAACCTTCACAGTGACTCCATATCGAGAGTGATTTTGTTATGGTCCCATTTTACAGCTGGGGAAACAGGGGCTCCAAGAATTTAAGACCTTTCCCAAAGTCAAGCAGCCAAAAGTGGCAGTGCCGACCCTGCAACCTGACTGCCTGATTGTGAAGCACAATGGAAAACACACTTCTGAGCAATGCTGGTTAACCTTCCAGAGATGGCTTAGTAGGGGCCAGGGTGAGGTGCGTGAGACACGACGAGTGCAAAATGCAAGGGGTGTCCAAAACCTCAGTAATCAAGAGAAAGAATATTTTAATGCAAAGTTTTAAAAAATCAAAATTAATACAAAAATCCACAACGAGCAGAATGTCAAAATTTAAAATAGAGAATCCAACCAGTGGCTTAGGATTGGTAGGGTGGGGCGGGGGTCTTTGCGGGTTTGTCTCTTGTGAACTGAACTCCAGACTCTCGGAGTTGGTTGTGAGCCTTGTCCATCGCTTTCCCTTTTCTTTAGGCTCTTACAAAACTGATCTTTCCTGCCTCCTTCCCCTTCAGTTAAATTCTGAAGGAAGATGCAAGCAGCCATGCAATAAAGGTTTCCATGCTGACCAGAGAGGGTCTGGAACCCCAGAGAATGAATGAGAGTCAGCTTGCTGTGCCCCGTTTTGTGCGACTGCTGCTTCTGAGGGAACCTCGAGGAAGAACCCAGGCTCCCTCCTGGGTGGGAACCTCCCCCCACCAGAGGCTGACCCTATGAAGAGGGTGCTCTGGGGTAACCCTATGAAGAGGGTGCTCTGGGGTGGCCAGCTGCTTGGCAAGTGAGCAGCGCCATCCATGGGCCACTCGCCAAAAGGAAAGATGGTGCACTTGGGTCTTGCTGAAACATGGAATGAGCTTGCTGAAGCCCAGCCCTTGGCTTTGCCCATGCCTTCCCAATGCTCTGGGCTCTCAGTTCCCTGGAAAGTGGCTGGATGCAGCCAAGGTGGATGTGGGCAGAGATGGAGGAGCCACAGTGGCAGGCGCCAAGGAGGGGAGAGCTCTTCAACTAGGCGCAGAGCCAAGTGGCTGACAGCTCACTGGAGAGGAGAAGCAGAAAGTGCCCCATTCTCTGCAAATCTCCATCCAGGCTTAGGAATAGTTCAGGGTTGAACTGGCTGGGGATTTAAAGGGCCCTTCTATTTAGCAGCCAGGAAGGCTGTGGTTTTTACCATCCACTGTGAGCACAATGAGGGGCTTCTTTAAGCATGGAGACCAGATATTTCAAAATGAGGATTCTGCTTGAAATCTACTGAAGGGTGTGGGATTCGGGGTCTGAAGTCTGGGGTTTGAGCTTTCTTCTAGGGTGACCAACTGTCCCGGGGACACTGGACTTTCAATGCTAAAACCAGAAAAGTCCTGAGTACGTCGAGATGAGTGGGTCACTCTGTTTTGACTCCATGCTAGCAGAGATCCCCTCAGACTTTTCAGTCTCTCCTTTTCCACATGTAAAGAATCAAGTCACTGACAAGACCTGCTGTACCAAACTCGAAAACTTGTGGGACTCAAAAGAGTTATTGTATGTTTCCTGCAGCACCTCGAACCCCCTAGATCACAGCACATCCACTGCCGGACAGGTATCTGCTGGCTTCTCCTCCCTCTCAGTCTGAACTCTTTGGGGGTGAGACCACCTTATTCATCCCTGCAGTCCCAGGACCTCTGCCAATGCTTGGCAAAAAAAAAGAAGCTCGGGAAATCTGTGCTACTTTGAAAGTGCTTCGTAAAGCAAAGCAGAGAGTGTTCTCGTTGG
Organism: Mesoplodon mirus; assembly: GCF_964341445.2. Lineage (NCBI taxonomy): Eukaryota > Metazoa > Chordata > Mammalia > Artiodactyla > Ziphiidae > Mesoplodon > Mesoplodon mirus. The sequence continues at coordinate 6,760,487 of NC_138994.1, forward strand.
TTAGTCGGTCCTCTCATTTGCTGCCTGCCCCTTGTTAGCCCCATGTAAGGTCTTCTGTAGGTTCAGACAGACAGATGTGCCCCAAGGGCGGCCGTCAGGAGGACGTAGTGGGGCAGTGGGGGCAGGAGGCAAGGGCACTGTCTTGTTCCAAGCAAGGTGGGGACGGGGAACCAGACAAAAGGTTAATGGGCAGTGAGAGAGGCTGGGGTGGGGGAGCGGTCCCACAGGGAAATGAGGAAACAACAGGTCCTCCCAACCAGGAGGAGATGGACTTTAGCTGGGATCTGAACAAGCAGGTCGGCTCCATCATCTGGCCTCTGCTGCTCCAACGCCGAGCAGGGCTTTACCTGCATTCTGAGGTCCAGTGCTTGCCTTTTGCTGCCTGCCTCCCTGACTTTCTCCAAGACTGGCAATCCCTCAGGAGGGCTCCTCAGAGAAGTGGCCTTTTGTGGGGGGGGGTCACCCAGACCTTAGCATGCTGAGCTGCCCCTTGGCCTGGGCACAGCCCAGCTGCAGAGGGCAATACCTCATGGGCAGTCTGCCCCAAATCTTACTGCCTGCCTCTTGCGTCCCTGTGCTATGTCTGTTTCTCTCCCTCTAGACTCCTGGAGACACGGAGTCCTGGTTCTACTTGACTGCCCGGGGTCCCAGCCTTGGTCCTAGCCCTCCGAGCCTTGGTCTCAGCTGACTTCCCTGGGGAGCAAGCCCTGGGGCTCTGGGACCATTTGGACCTGGCTGGGGCATGGTGGGGAGAAGCGTGACCCAGAGGCAGCGTGGCTCAGGAAAGCCCCTCTCCAGCCCTTGCCAGCCTGTACCCAGAGGCTCCGGCCCACATGTCCTTCAAATCTTTGTGGATTCGGTTTCGTTCTCTTGCCAGCACATCCTTCCCAGGGCCCAGGAGAGCTGAGGACACAGACATAGCCCCCATCACCAGAGAATCCTAGAACTCTGAGTAGAAGCAACCCCAAAGGTAACTGTTCTAAGTCTCCTGCCTTTGAGTAGATTATATCATATTGTTCCGCATTCATGGTCAGGATACCTAGGCTCAGAGAGGGCAAGCAACCTTCTCAAGGTCACACAGCAAAGGAACGGTCAGCTGTTCCTCAGCCACTTACCTGAACTCTCCTTTTTCCGCCTGGTTGACTTCTTCTCCGTCCCATTGGCAGTGCTCCCAAGGACCTCGTAGTCCTCACCTGGGCCTCCCGTGGTGTCCACCAGGCCTGGGCTGCTGGCCCCCATCTCCTTGGAGCCCCCTACTGGGCCTGGGTTGAGCCTATGCCGGGCCTCCGAGACAGGGAAGTGCCAGTCAGGGGGTTGTGGGAAGGCGGGGTGCTGCTCAGTGAAGCCGCGCTCCTCCCGGGGTAGGCTGTGTGGGGTGGCCGCCAGGCAGGAGGCCGAGAAGTCAGGGTACGCTGCCGTTGCTGTCGCTGGGAAGTCTGGTTTCTGGTGGAAGGAGAACGGGGTTGGCGGGTAGTGGGGGAGGCCTGAGGCCCCACTGCCTTCTGAGTGAGGGTTTCGAAGGCAGCCCCAGACCGGGGCTGGGGGATGGGGGCCCCTCATGCAGCTGCTGGCCACTGGATCCATCTGCTGTCTGATGCACGCCTCAGTCCTTTCAAAGGCTGGAGTCTTACACTTTTTATATTCAAAGTGTTAAAAATGCAAAAAAAAAATTTTTTTTTTTAACAGGAGGGAAAAAGGTTCAACAGAAAATTCACCCCAGGAACCAAAACAAAAACCAAAGCTAAAGTTGTTCCTTTCAGCTACGCACACATGTGTCTGGCCACACATACGTGTGCCCGCACCTATGTTGGACTTCGTTCCTGGCTTCCTGGTCCGCCCCTCCGACACACCAACCTGCCTAGTGGGGTCCCCTGTACGTGTATTTGTCGCCGATGACACTAAACATTTTCACTGTCCCAGCCCAGACGCACCAGCTGATGAGTGCTTGTCTTGGAGCCCGCAGCAAATGCCTGCAAAGAGCTGGTCCAGGGCTGCTGAGACACACTTTTAAATCCTGCGGTGGGGAGAGAGTGACAGATTTCTGAAGTGAAATGTGAGAGAGGAGAGGGAGGGGTTAACCAGCACACACACGATCCCCTCCAACCAAAACCCGAGCAGGCAACTATTAATCATCAGAAACCTTATATGCACATCTAATGGGATTTGCAGATGGAGTCTTTTAAAGAAACATTGTCTGTATTTTTTTTTAAAGGAAAGAGAGCAGCACACACACAATTTCTTTAATGTTTCTCCTGTAACACTATGAAGTTATTTTATTGCACTGTTAACAAAATTCCCCAAGTCTTGGATTTGGAAAAAGACTTAAGTCATATCCAGAATCCATCAAGTGCCAAATTCCAGGGAGTGAAGTGGGAATAAGCGCAAGAGACAAGTTTGCTGATTGCATTTGATTTAAAGGCCCTTCTACTGCTGCTTGCAAAAAGGAAGGTGGATTAAAAGAAACCTTTTTTTGCAAGTCTCAGCGGCCCACTATGGTCTGTAGTAGAAAGACACACCCCAGAAAAAAATTATTTCTCTCGGCCCAAAGTGACATTCTCACTTTCTCAGTAACTTAAAAAAACAATCAGATTCTTCCTTCCGCTCTTTAACCCCCAACTTACATGCCAATTAGCCACACTCTTCTCTAGAGGCATTTCAAGTCATTTTTCTCCACGGCAAAGGAAAGACACTTAGATAAGTTCCTTGAAGTTTCTCCAGGCCTCCCCCACCTGCTCTCTGGTCCCCTAAACTTCACCCACCTGCTTCCCCTTGCCCACCCCCAGAGGCCAAGGTTTCCATGGAATCTGGGCATGGAAATAGGAACTAGGGGATTCTCATTCCCAAAGGAGTTCCCTTCGGCAAACGGTTGCATGGTCTTCCGGGCTGGTGCCCATCACAGGAGGACCCACTGCCATTTCAACTGGGCGATCAGTCTACTCAACCCCCATGACCTTGCTGGCCTCTCTGGTGGGTTAATATAATTTCTTGGAGGGTGACTTTCCAAGCACATGGGGCCAGAGCTCCTCTACCACTGAATATTTCCATGGCCCAGTGCAGCAGGATTGGGATTGAAATGGGAATGGACCAGAAGAACAATGTCCCCGCTGGCTTGTTGCAAAGATGCCCAGGGTTCCCCCAGAAGGGGCCACAGGTCTCAATTTTGCAGACCGGAGGCTGCACACACGTTCTTCATGAAATAGGCATCCTGTCTTCCAGAACAGGTGGCCAGGGTGTTGCCGGCTGGCAGAGGAGATGGGGTCATGGCCACAAACCAGACTCACCTCTCCGCTTTGTCCAGGACTTACCTGTTGCACACACATCTCTCCTCTGAACCTCACAACTCTCCTATTGTGGGTAAAGTAAGAATTATGCTCCACATTTTACAAATGAAGAAACCGAGGCTCAGACAGATGATGTGAGTTGCTCAGAATCACACAGTTAAGAAATGGCAGAAGCAGGAATTGCCCTTAGGTGTCTAGCTGTCCAGTCTGGAGCAGTTTGATGCAGAGGAAGAAGGAGCGTGGACTCTGGGGTTAGACAGGTCTGAGTTCAAATCTGAAGTTTGCCATTTCCCAACTGTGTGCCCTGGGGCAAGTCACCTCACCTCTCTGAGCTTCCATTTCCTCACCTGGGATGGTAGTTAAAGCTGCCATTCATCCCCTGATCTTAGCACCTCCCACACATTCCCCAGGGGACACCCACAGAAGCCCTCGGAGGCAAGAGCTTTTCTCACCTTCTCCATCTTTCAGAAGAGGATTCTGAAGCACAGAGAGACTATGTAACCTGCACAAGGTCACACAGCTGGGAAGTGGAGGATCCAGGATTCATACACAGGCAGCCTGGTCCCACTGCATCGGAATGCCCGCCCCACAGATGCTGGAGAATTTGAAATGAAATCGTTTATGTGAAGTGCGAATAGGTAATTGATACATGTGGCTCCCTTCCTAGTACATGCAGTTCTCAACCTCAGTGATTCCAAAGGGTGAGTGTGGGACTGCGGGGGGCCCTGAGGAGATTCTACAGAAACAGCCTTGGGAGGTCCCTGGAGGGGCTGCAGGCTGTGAGGGCTCTGGAAGGAATCCACAGGGGGCTGGGAGGGAGGAAAGCCTTCCCGGGGCCTGGCCTGCGTGCTGTAATCGGATTCCTGTTCTGGCCTCCGCATCTGGCCAGGGACCCCATCCCAGGGAGGCCCAGAGCCTGGCCCTTTGCCCCTGGAAGGGTGGGCCCTGGGTCGTGGCGGGGGGGCAGGGCACTGAGAGGTCAGGAGGGGCGCGGGGGGCCCTCTGTGCTGAGAAGGCAGGGCCCTGGCACCCCGGCGCCCGAACAGCTGCTGGCGTCTGTCAGCCTCCCTGCGGGGCGCAGCCGGGGGCCTGCCGGTCTCTACATCTTCCTGACAGGCCCCTCTTCTGAGGCCGGGAAAGAACAACAATGGTCCCCCCCTCACGGCGACCCATTTGTTAGATGAAGGCCGGGCACCGGCACCTTTAACCTCCTCCAAGTCAGCGTGTCCCCGCCAAGGCCCCGAGGCCTGTGAGACAGAGGTGGATGGACATGGCAGAAAGGATCCCTGCGCAGCCAAGGGGAGCAGGGCTTACAGGAAGGGAGGGGACCCCATTTCGGCTTGTGGTTGGGGGAGGCAGGGGAGGAAGAGGAAAAGGCTGCATCAGGAGGAGGGTCCCTGAGGAGGATGGTGGGCTTGGCCAGACCTGAGCCATCCCAAGGAACTTTCGGAATTTCCCCCATTGTGCTCGACAAGCAGGCGTGCCCCTGGCGCCTGCAGACCTGCTTCCGCACTTGCCCCCCTCCCACCTGTGCCTGGACTTGAAGGGGTGTCAGGGGAGAACCCGGGGCCTGGAGGCAGGGACTCTGGTTCAAGGTGTGGCCTTGGCCTTCTTCTGCTGTGTGGCCTCAGGCAAGTCACACCTCTTTTCTGAGCCTCAGTTTTTTCGATGGCTAAGTAGAGATAACAGTACTGGCCTCCTGTGGCTGTTATGAGGATAAATGACCTGATGTCTGTGAAAGAAGGGACGTGGGAACAGATGTATATGTATGACTGATTCACTTTGTTATAAAGCAGAAACTAATTTAAAAAAATAAAAAAAAAAAGAGCTGGCTGACTGTAAAGGGCGATGTACCTGGGGAATTATCATGTCTTCCCCGTCCTTACTCAGCTGGACTACGGGGCAGGTCACGGCTCCATGGAGGGTGAAGACAGCCCATCCTAGTGGCCCCCCCAACCCCATACTTTCTTCTATGGTAACATAACAGAGGGTCAAGATCATAGCCTTGGGAATCAGGAGAGTGTGGGTTCAAATCCTACCTCTGCCACTAATAAACTGAATAGTTTTGGGCAACTCTATCACTTGAACCTCAGTTTCTTTTTTTCTTTTTCTTTTTGGCCGTGTCGAGTGGCTTGTGTGATCTTTGTTCCCTGACCAGGAATTGAACCCGGGCCCCGGCAGTGAAAGTACCGAGTCCTAACCACTGGACCGCCAGGGAATTCCTGAGCCTCAGTTTCTTCATCTGTACAGTGGGAATATATTTTTTCTCCTTTCCCCGTTGGGTTGCTGAGAAGAGAGTGAGGTGATGTAGGAAATCTTGTGCCATAGCCTGGTGTACAGTGTTTAGTGGTAACGTCTGGAAGATGATGATGAAAATACCTGAGGTTTTTGCCTTGAGGACAACTCCAGAAGGCCACCTGAGAGGGACAAGGTGAGGTCATTAGCATTCACTCATGTAGCAGAGCATGTGAATCAGATAAGACACCTGATCCCTAGCAAGACCACGAGGGATGGGAGGGGAGACAGACAAGCTTTAAATATGACGGAAATCATTTTGGACCACAATGTTTATTGCTGGTCCTGGGAATTATTTGGAACGTATATGTCCTTTTTGTCTCAGAAAACTTTGAGGCAGAAGGGTCACTACTCACCTATAGGACTTTTGCGAGGCTCAACCAATTGGATGGACAGGTCGGAGTTGAGTAAACCACAGAATACAGTCCTCACAACGGTCACAGATGCTCCCAGGAAGCTTCCAAGACATTTCAGGGGAATGTCCCAGGGACCCGACGACAGGGTCTTCCCCTAAATCCCAGAAAATACTGCATTGATAATAGAGACATTCCCCTCAGATGAAACTTCTCTCTTGTGTACATATTTTTTAAACCTTTGGTGCAACCGTCACTTGTCTGCTTCCAAGATTGTAGGCAGATGGCTGGAAAACACAATAATGCACACAGTGGCCTGCATTCGGACCCCAGCTCCCGGAGGTCACATGGTCACTGTTTCCTCAACTGAAAAGTGGAAGCTGGCTGTATAGACGATGTGCAGTAGGTGCTCAGTAAATGCACCCCTTCCAGAGCTTCTGTGCCTGAAGGAGTTAAAGGCACGTTGATCTCAAGGGAAGGCTCTAAGTTAGGGCAGCCAGAAAAAATACAGGGAGCCCAGTTAAATACGTTCTATGCAATACTGGGGACACACTTGAGCTGGAAAAGTATTTGTTGTTTATATGAAATTCAAATTTAACTGGGTGTCTTTTTCTCCCCTCTAGGTCCAGAAACTCTAATCTAAGGCAAAACTAATCTTCAAGTTGGAGAAGGCTCTGACTTTACTTTCTGAGCCGGGATATTTGCACTTTGACAGAAGGCTCTGGAAGGAAACTCTCAAGGGGGCATTCCAGGGGGAGGGGTGGTGGTCCGGTAGGTTTAACTTTGGCTGTGGGCTTTCTGGTTGCAAGAGGAGCCCAGGGTCCCCCAGGAAGGTCTCCCATGGAGGCCTTGGAGTGAGACAAAGCAGACAGGAGGAGGGGGAGGAGGAAGGGCATGCAGGTGAAGGGAGTGAGGACAAAGGTGAGTGCCCTGGGCAGGAAGTGCTGAAAGAGAGAAGGAGGGAGGCCTGGGCCGGGCGCCAGCCTGGGAGACTCCCAGGCTCAGTTCCCGCGGCGCACTTTTCCAGCCCTTGATGCAAGGCAGCAGTGCTATTATTTGGGGGAAAACCAGCTAACCAGATAGGACAGCAAACCGGGGATTTATGTGGTGTGGGAACAGCTCGGGTTTCCCTCACTGTTTATCCAGCAGTATTTTTTAAAACAGAAATCAGCGCGCGGGTAACCACAGCTGTGACTTACTGGCTCTGGCTGTGAGGCCTGTGAGGGCTGGGGAGGGTGGGGGGGTGGGGGTTTCCTCAAAGGTGCTTTGCTCTGCATCGGCTTGGAAGGTGCAAAAAGAATGTGCCCTTCCAGAGCCGGGGGCCAGGTGAGAAGAGTGGCCCTGGGCGGCTCCCGTGTCACTCTTTCTCCTTAGGACAAAGGGCAGCATCCCTGAGGGAACTGTGACTGTCAAGGCCTAAAGGCTTCGAGACCTCTAGGTCTAGGGGTCATGAACCCACAGGGGCCGGGGAGGGGTGGGTGGGCAAGTAAACACAAGCTAGGAGAGCCAGCTGGGAGACACAGGGGTAGAGTGAGAGATAGAGGGGGCCCAACAGCTGCATGACACTGGCCAATTTTTGCCTTGCAAGATCTTGGCTTGGTTTAACCAGATCTTTTCTTTTCTTTCTTTCTTTCTTTTCTTTTTTAAACCATGGTTCTAGATTTTTAATGCAATCTCTCAATTTTTATTCATTTATTTATATTTATTTATTTTAAAAGGGAAATCTAGTTGATGTACAATATTATGTTAGTTTCAGGTGTACTACATAGTGATTTGACATTTGCATACATTCTGAGATGATCACCACGATAAGTCTAGTAACCATCTGTCCCCATACAAAGTTATTACAATATTATTGAATATATTCCTTATGCTTATTTATTTTATAACTGGAGATTTGTACCTCTTAATCTCCTGTACCTATTTCTGGCAACCACCTATTTGTTCTCTGTATCTATGAGTCTCTCTCTCTCTTTTTTTCTGATACATTTATTTATTTATTTATTTATGGCTGCGTTGGGTCTTCGTTGCTGTGTGTGGGCTTTCTCTAGTTGCAGTGAGAAGGGACTACTTTTCATTGCGGTGCACAGGCTTCTCATTGCAGTGGCTTCTCTTGTTGTGGAGCACGGGCTCTAGGCATGTGGGCTTCAGTACTCGTGGCACACGGGCTCAGTAGTTGTGGCTCGTGGGCTCTAGAGTGCAGGTCCAGTAGCTGTGGCACATGGGCTTAGTTGCTCCACAATATGTGGGATCTTCCTGGACCAGGGCTTGAACCTGTGTCCCCTGCATTGGCAGATGGATTCTTAACCACTGTGCCACCAGGGAAGTCCTATGAGTCTCTTTTCATTTTGTTTTATTTGTTTGTTTTGATTTTTAGATTCTACATATAAGTGAGATGGTACAGGTTTTGTTTTGTCTTTGTCTGACTTAATTTCACTTAGCATAATACCCTTTAGATCCATCTATGTTGTCACAAACAGCAAGATTTCATTTTTTTATGACATATATATATATATATATATACATTTCACATCTTTATCCATGCATCTGTCAATGGACACTTTGGTTGCTTCCATAGCTTGGCTACTGTAAATAATGCTGTAATGGACATTGGGTGCATATATCTTTTTGAATTTGTGTTTTCATTTTCTTTGTGTAAATACCCAGAAGTAAAATTGCTGGATTGTATGGCAATTCTGTTTTTAATTTTTTGAGGACCCTCCATACTGTTTTCCATAGTGGCTGCTCCCATTTACGACCCCACCAACAGTGCATGTGTTCCCTTTTCTCCACATCCTCACCAGCACTTGTTATTTTTTGTCTTTTTGTTGATAGTCATTCTGACAGGTGTGAGGTGGTATCTCATTGTGGTTTTTATTTGCATTTCCCTGATGATTAATGATGTTGAGTATCTTTTCATGTGTCTGTTGGCCATCTGTATGTCTTCTTTGGGAAAATGTCTATTCAGATCCTCTGCCGATTTTTTAATCAGGCTTTTTTTCTTGTGTTTTTTTTTTTCTGATGTGGTAATTGTATGATCTCTCAGTTTTTAAATATTGGTAATGAATTTAAAACACTGCTAGTCCGAGAATTCCCTGGAGGTTCAGTGGTTAGGACTCAGGGTTTTCACTGCTATGGGCCTGGGTTCAATCCCTGGTCGGGAACTAAGATCCTGTAAGCTGTGCAGTGCGGCAGAAAAAAAAAAAAAAGCCTGTGGGCACAATTTGGTTCTTTTTTTTTTTTAAACATCTTTATTGGAGTATAATTGCTTTACAATGGTGTGTTAGTTTCTGCTTTATAACAAAGTGAATCAGATATACATATACATATATCCCCATATCTCTTCCCTCTGGCGTCTCCCTCCCTTCCACCCTCTCTATCCCACCCCTTTAGATGGTCACAGAGCACCGAGCTGATCTCCCTGTGCTATGCGGCTTCTTCCCAGTAGCTATCGATTTTACGTTTGGTAGTGTATATATGTCCATGCCACTCTCTCACTTTGTCCCTCACAATTTGGTTCTTGAACTGCCACTTTGCAATTTCTGGTCTCCTCCAAGTCTGCCTGCTCCCATTTTCCAGATGATGAAACCGAGGCCCAGGGAGGCCTAGTGACTTGCCCAGAGCTGCACAGGTTGCTGCTGGGAAAACCATGGGTCCAGGAAGCCTGTCCAGTGTTCCTTGCCCAAGCTAGCAGTTTTGTTGGCTGAGCCCGAGGTCTTATCAAACAATTCTCAAGTGCTTCCCATGTATCTCTCATTTGCAAAGACATGACATTCACAAACACCCATAACCTACTCGATTCTAGCAATGACCCTGAGGGAGCCGGGCATTAATCCATTTTGTACAGGTGGGGAAACCGAGGCTGGGAGAGGCTAGGTTACTTGCAGGGTCAACAATCTTAGAAAGGGCTGGAGCTAGGGCCTCCAATGAGCGATCCATGATTTTTCCAGCCCCCAAATACTGTCATCTTTGGGGGATTCAGCCTGAGATGGATAATAAACCCCTCCTAAAAGGGAACAGAAAATGGATGGGATACTTGGGTAAACTGAATGTTCTTCGTAACTTAAAGTTAATTGAAAATCCATAGGTTATCAATTTTCCAAGCAAGAGAATAAAATAGAAGATATTTCAAAAAGCAATTATACTAGGCATGGTTTAATCTTTCTTTGATGATTCCGAAGGCATTTCAGGGGAATGTAATGCCTTGGGGTATCATTACGAACACTAATAATTACTGTGTAGGGCTGTGAGACAAGTTCTCATCAATTTCCTCCTGGCTATTTGGGGGTGTTCTAGAAGATCGCAGCCCACAGTGGGGAGCGTGTGTCTGTGCTCCTGATGCTCTTTCCACCTTTGCCTGTTTCAGGGTGGCCTTGTGGAAAGAGCAGTGTCCCGGGAGAGAACTTGCTTCCCTTCATCTGTAAAATGGGGATAATGCTGATGCATTCTATAATCACTGTATAAGGTTCTACTTAAAGGATCTCAGATCTCACAGCATCAGAGCAGGAAGGAGTTTCCGATCATAGGGTACATCAGCTTCATTTTACCAGGGAGGAGTCTGAGGCCCAGAGAAGTTAGGGGCCTTGTCCAAGGTCACACAGCCAGGGAAGGGGTGTTGGAATCTGGTTTTTCTGCTTTCTAAACTTTCCTGAATACCACATTGAGGCAGAAAAGACCTGTAGGAACCGAAAGATTAACACACAACTACACATGCAAACAGAGACACACGGGGTCTCTCTGGCCACAGAGAGGAAAAGCCCAGATCTCCCCAGCCAATTCTGGGGAGGCTGTGAACCCCTTAGTTCAGGGCAGGGAGGAACCCAGGTTAGGGGGTAGGGTAGCTGAGACACCCTTGTGAGATTTATGGTTTCATGAAGGTCAGAGCATTTTAAAATATGGTAATTTTGAGTGTGCAGCCTCCCAGGGCCCTTTTTTTTTTCTTGCGGTACGCGGGCCTCTCACTGCTGTGGCCTCTCCCGCCGCGGAGCACAGGCTCCGGACGCGCAGGCTCAGCGGCCATGGCTCACGGGCCCAACTGCTCCGCGGCATGTGGGATCTTCCCAGACCGGGGCATGAACCCGCGTCCCCTGCATCGGCAGGCGGACTCCCAACCACTGCGCCACCAGGGAAGCCCCCCTTCTTCTTTTAATTGAAGAAATAAACAATCTCCCCTAAGGTATCCTTGGCCAAGGGGAAAGGCAGGGGCAATGTTGACTGAGGAGGGGGCAGCCTGGGAGGACACTGGGTCATGGAGAAGTAAAATAGCCAGAGAGCTAACTGGCCTGGCCTGAGCCCCAGGGGAGGCAGGTCACAAGGGGTATGCCACACATATCAACATGCGGACACACCTGCACACCTCCTGCCTGGGCCCTGAGAGTCCCTACGTAGAGCACATGCATATGCAAAATCAAATACAGAGCGGCTCAGCGCACCAGCAGCTGTATGTGTGTCCGTGGCGGATGCCCTCAGAGCAGCTACTGGGTGACCTACTCACGCTTAGGGCAGAGCCCTCGTCATCTGGGCAGAAATACGAAAGCAGAGGCAGACACACACAGCACAGCCACAAATGCTTGATCTAGGTACTCCCACCTGCACACACACACAACTAGACACACTAGAAGGCACGTCAGGACGGAAGTGTCCCCACATCCCTCTCCCTCTACACATATGAATGTTCACCCTCCCCGACCCTCTAAGAAACGGTTTTATCAGTCCAAGCTCTCAGACAGCTGGACACAAGAGATGAGCTCTGAAACCCCAATGTACATGGGCGCTCTGGTCTCACACACACGTGCACGCACACTCGCATGCGCACACTGAGGCGTGTCCACAGCCTTTGGGTTAGTTTTGTTGGTTCCATTTTCAAACAGTAAAAGCATTCATCTCCTCTGCCAGCTTAACCCACAACCCACCTCCCACATTCGGCACACAAACAGTTAATGTCCCAGTTCTTGGACCTTCAAAGCATCTCACACCCTGGTCAAAGGATCCTGCTTTATAATCTCTGCAGGAGCTTCCACCTATTATACAAGGAAAGGAAGAGTAAGAAAAACGGGTTCAGGGTTTAAGGTTGAAACATTTTGGAGCTAGGGACTGGCCCTGGGCCCTGCGGCGCCATCTGGTGGTGAGAAGCAGAACTGCAGCGCATTCTACAATGAACCCAGGCCTAAGCTTCGACCTCTTCCAGAGTGTGAGGACCCGCTTTTGACCCTAGAATGGTGGGGGAAGGATGGGGTCTCAAGCCCCTGTGGTGTCTGTGGCCCCACAGGTGCATGCAGACACAGAGGGTGGGAAGAGAGCTACCTGCTGTTTACCGAACCCCTCCCCAGGCTTATGTCGGCCCCAGCTTCTGTTTTTTGGATTTTAAAGGGAAGATAAAGCCAGAGGGAGTGGTGGACAGCTGTCCCCACTACAGGCCTGCAGTGTCCCCTTCCAGTGAGACCCAGTGGCAGAGCTGGAAGGCAGATGCTATCAGGGCCTGCATCTGCCTTGCTCACCTGCCCGGGCCCAACAAATCACCTGGCACAGTACCTGCCACAAGCAGAATCTCTAATATGGAGAAAAGAATTCCTGTTTTCCTAAGTTCAGGCATGGCCTCTCCGAAAAGGTGATATTTGAGCAGAGACCTGATGGAAATGAGGGATGGAGGGAGCATGCTGATATCCAGAAAACAGTCTGGGCCAAGAGAGAAGCACGTGCAAATGCCCTGAGGCACAGGAGCACTTGGAGACCCCAAGGAATGGCAAGGAGGCTGGAAAAGAGTGAGCGAGATGGAGAGTGGTCAGAAATGTAGTCAGAGACATAGCTGGGGGGGGTGGGGAGGAGGGGCACACAACTACGCATTGCTACCCATCTTGTTCCAAAATGGAAATTAAGGCAGCTCTGGGTATTCTCCGTGAAGAAACTGCCAGGGACTCAGTACTACCCTGAACACTTGGTGATACAAAATGATAAGTCCCTTCCTCCGTCTGTCATAGAGTCCGATTTCAGAGATGAGACATATTCATATGAATAATAACAAAGGATATAAGAGACCCAAGCATATAAGAAACACACTAAACAGTGTGGCATCCATAGGCACTGGAGGACTGGAAGGTCATTTGGGCTTGGAGTAGTCCCAGAAGTCATCATGGAGGACACGAAGGTGTGAGCCTGGCATGGCAGCATGGAGGAGAGGGGAGAGGGCAGTCAGGAGGGGGCACAGTCTGGGCAAAAGATGGCAGGGGATGGGAAGTGTCACTTTGAGAATAAAATCTGCCACGTTTCAGGAATAATAGAAAGTGTCTTGATCATTTATTTAACATGTATTTACTGAGCCAGGCACTGTTCCGCAGTTGAGCCCCTTCCCGGCGGGGTGACCCATGCTGAGTCCACAGACCTCTCTGAACCTTAAGGCAGCATGGTAACTACACCACGAGCAAAGGTGGTGCACCCATGGGGCCTACAGTGACAGGCCGGGTGCCGTGGTGGTGATAGGAGGCTTGCCCAGAAGGAGCTCGCAGTCCAGAGAAGGGAAGATGGCAGATCCATTAACCCCAGATAGAGACTGGGACTGGAGGCCGAGAATGGGTGAGCAGAGTGGGGTTTGTGGAAGGACAAATGGCCCAGCAGGACAGGGCTGGGGTCCACACTCAGCATGAAGCGGCCTGACCTGCCTCTCCCGCAATGCACTTTCCAAGCAGGCTTGTCCCTCCAAAATGCAGGAGTGGAAATTTCAGAGAACCCACCTCATTCTCCCTGCACTGCTCAGAGAAGACGACTGTAAATGTAAGAACACTTGTCAACCCACAGACAGGCACTGAGCTCCTCCCTAGGAGATCAGAGAAGAGGCCCTGGCCTGGGAGCTCCTGCGGGGGGTCCTTGGGGGCCCCGCGGGGCATCCTCACGTTAGGGCAGTGGGGAACAGGAACAAGCCGGAAGGAACGGTTCTGGTGGAAAGCAAGGAGAGAGGACGTTGGAAGGGTCGCTGAGAGGCAGAATGCAGAATGGAGAATGCGGGGTGACGAGTCAGAGGGCACTGGAAGGTGCTGAAGTCGTGTGTGTGTGTGTGTGTGTGTGTGTGTGTGTGTGTGTGTGTGTGTGTGTGTGTGTGTTTGGGGGGCAGATGAGTGTTTGTACAGGGCATGGGGCTGCCCCGAGGGTGGGCTAGGGGCAGGACCTGGAGGGGGAAGGAGGCTGTAGGAGGGGGAGGGGAAGGCAGCAGGGAGGCCAGGGCCTGAGGCCAGAGGACTCTGCAGGAGGCATTTGTGTCCATGAATGGTCCCTGGGGAAGCAGCTCTGAATGCAACAGGTCTCTGGAATGCTCCTGGGCTGCAGATGGCTCCTTGAATTACTGCCACAAGCCCCCCAGGTCTGGGGGTCTCATAAATTCAGGGGTGGGGCACACCTGTATTTGTCGGGACCAGTCCAGCCCGCCTTGCCTCTTGTCGCTGAACAGGTCACTGAACTTGCAGAGCAATCAAATCCCAGGTGGGAGGGGCCAGAGGGCAGAGTAGGCCCTGCCTCCACTGCCACCCCCCAGGATGGGCACGGCCTGGTGCTCCTCTGGCTGCTAACACGTCTGCTTTTCTTTCTTCACTTGGGAATCAGAAAAGAAGGCTCGAGGCCTGGCTTTGCCCCTCACCGGCTCTGGGACGAGGGTCATGCCTGATGACATCTTGGAGCCTCCTAACTCCTGTAAGCCCGCGAATCCAGGAGGCGGCTGCTAACACTGTCTTCAGTGCTCCGACTTCTCTGGTTTAAAAACCCTTTCTCCTCTGACATGGACACCCCCCCCCCCACCTTGTGCCCCTGCACTCACTCCCACCTCAGAGGGGTCAGGCTGTGGTGAAAGGTCAAGGTGAAAGGTCATGAGTCCTGCTGCTGCTGCCGCTGCCCTGGGGTGAGCAAGATTCCCAGGCAGCTCCACTTCGAGAAGTTCTGAGGCCCCAGGCAGGCCACGCAGACACTGTCCCAGGGTCAGGTGGAGGACGTTTTGTGCCTCTTTCCTTGCCAAAGGAAGGCATGGTGGTGGCTGCTCCCAGATCCCAGGCCACAACAAAGTCCTGCCGGCTCCCACCGCTGTGCACTCGGTTGGCCTCTTCCAGGCCTGGGTCACCTGTCCCTGCCCTGGAGAAGAATTTGCACCGTGAATCCCTCCTCGACCAGAGGAGGCTGGGCAAAGTCACTGCCACGGGGGCCCTCGCCACCGTGTCCCAAGCACTCCGACTTTTTTATCCAGAGGAAGCAGGGCCTGTGGGGACTCAGCCTCCATCCCCACTTCATTCCTCTTAGAATAAAGCCCTGTTTCCGGGAATGAGGTTTGATGGCTTTGGCAAGGGGGAGTGGGGATGACACAGAACATCCAGGCTAAGGAGATTCGTGACAATTTCTCCATAGGGAGAGAGGAGAAGGCATGAAAGACTGGCAGGGTTGGGAGAGCTGGAAGGGAAGGCTGACCACCAACACCAGCCCGCAATTCCTATGGACTCTGTGAGTTGATATTCTTATTTACCAAAGAAGCTGCACGTACTTGCCTTTATTTTCATCTCTCATATAGATCATCAGGGACATTTCCTAGTTCAGGATCACAGAAAGCACCAGTGCCTGCAGGGCGGTCAGCCCTTGGCACCTGGGTTTGTCTGGGCAACTCTGGGCAGCCGTCTAGAGGGTAGATGTGTGCCCCCCATTGGGTTTCTGAAATAGCTGAGGACAAGCGTCCTCCCCTCCACACACACTGCCTTCAGGACTTCAGGGATCTTTGGTGCGCTAACCTTGCGATTTCACAGATGGGGCAACAGGGGCACCGAGAAATCCTCAGCCTTTCCAGCACGGACTGGGACCAGAACCCAGGAGGCAACACTGGGAAGGCATCTCCCGTTTTCCGCAGCCGGCCGGAACGTGGCGGCGCTGTCCGGGGACTCCCAGCTTCCCGATGCAAGAGAAACGCCCTGGCAGTGTTTGGCCCCTAGCTGCCCACAGATTTTGGCTCCAGGGAGCCTTGGAGAGAGGAGCCGCGGGTCCCATTTGTCCCGGCTCTGGGCGGTGAAAGCGGACTCCTGGTCCCACGGCCGCCCAGCCGGCCGCCCAGCCGGCCGCCCACAGCCTCCCATATCCCCCTGCTGGACGATCCCAGAACTACACCCTCGCCTTGCCTGGTGCAAACCCCCCAGAAATCAGCAGGGATGTGCCCACCAGTCCCAGGGGAGTCATCCTGCGTCTCATTATGGACACTGGTCTGTTTTCATTTTCTTCCTTTTATTTACTGCTTATTCTGGGGGTTGATGGTGAAGGAAGGGCATGACTCCATCAGGGTAGGATACAAATGAATCTCACCTCCCAGGGAGGGTTTGAAGACCAGCCCTGCCTGCTCTTAGAGAAGGGCAACTGTCTGTCGCTAATGATTTGGCTTTGGCTTTGGCTTTTAATGGGCCATTAAGCTATACCGTGAAAGAAAAGTGAAGGAGCTTTTTTTCTGTGGAGGTCCAAGAGGGTGTGGAGTGGGATCCCAGGGGAGGATGAGGGGAGGGGGAGTAAGCAAGGGGGTGGACTTAAGGGCAGATCTGGGGAAGTGGATCACAAGGACCCTCCTGAGTCAGGAAGTGCTTGTGAGTGGACAGTGAAAAGGATCAGCAAGGACACTGTTTACTAGAGTCATCACCAGCCAATGCCCATGGCCGAGATGGCCCCACTGTCTGTGCCCAGGGCCCTGCCATTGGATCACCAAGTCTGCACCCAGGATGGGAAGTTTGCTCTCTCTATATCCATTACGTGGACCTCTAGAGCCCTAAAGCAAGTCCCTGGACTCCTAGGCAGGTGGGGAGAGGAGCTGTACTTGGGAGGGGGGCTCAGGGGAACACAGGGAACCCCCTTACACACAGGGTCTTCTGGAGGGTCTTATTCAAGGACTGAGTCCTCTGGGAGGAAGGGGTCATGCCTTCATTTGAACTGCTCAGCAAGGGGTCCCACCCCAGGGAGGTCCTGGAGGGCGGGAGCAGGGTTGGCAGGGCAGTTTGGTGAGGCCGGGGGAGGAGGGAGAGGGAAGAAGAGAAGTGGGAAGTGGGGGAGGGGATTTATGTTAATCCTCAGAGAGAGAGATTGGGGGAGGCCAAGCCAATTTGCTGCTCCTCGAAGGTTTGCCTGGCTCTGTGTGTGTGTTGGGGGCAGGTGGCCCAAGGATGGGTCATACCAGAGTGGCCTTCCTGCCCCTCCTCCGTGTTCCTCAGCATTGCTGGTCCAGAGAGACTTTCCTTCAGAGAAGAATATGGCTGGCGGAAGGCGAAAGATACTGCAGAGGGAAGGAAGCACAGGCCTGCTGCCTTGAGCATTAACATGATTTAGGAGAGACACAGGTCACCCTCTCATGACTGAAAGCCATCCCGGAATGCAGGTTTGCAGCTATTTCTAGGCAAAACTGTGTGATGAGATGGAATAGCTCAACTCCTGACCATTAAGTCATGAAGGTCACGACCATCATAAATCTGAATGTCTGCAGCCTTCTCTGTCCTGCATGGAAGCCCAGCCCAGCCAGTGCCAGCTGCCTTGGTGGGATCCTCATCGTCCTGGCAGTGCCTCTGAGGACCAGGTAGGCTTCAGAACCAAGGACTATGAAGGCACTTGAAAGCCACCCTGAATGTTAATTATTTTTCCTGGGTGATCTAGAGTTCTTCCTGATCTGTACCAGCTCAAATCCTCCACAACTCACATCAGACAATCTGGCCCTGCCACTCAGATATCTGATTACTTTGTGCAGGTAAGTTTATCTCTCAGAATCTTAATTTCCTCCAAACCCTGGCTCAGTTCTGTCCCCTCTTCCAGGAGTGTCCTTCCCTGTTGTCTTCCTGGCTAATTCTTACCCATCCTTAAGGGCCTCATCCCCAGGGGGTCTTCCTGACTCACCCAATCGCAGCTGATACCCTGTTCCCTTCTGTGACTGCACTGACTACCCTTTGGCATGGTGGCTTTAAGATCTAGAGGCAAGGTGACTCTGAAGAGTGGAAACGGCTGGATTTTCTTTCTATTTGAGGGACTAGGAAAGGGGGATGGGGTTAGAGAAGGTAGTGGTTGGGGACAATTTCAGACTGAGGGATTTGGGATTAAGGGAGATGGGGTTATTGGAGTTGGGAATATAGTTCCTCTCCCTGGCTAGCAGACGGAGGACGAACCTGCCCTGTCTCTCCCAGACACTGGGCCTGCAATTCCATTGGTGGCCACCAGGTGTCAGTGGTGTCCCTAGGGCAGCTGTGTTGAGAGAGGCTCCCTCTCAGCACTCCTCCAATCCTGCATTAATGAGGTTAGAGCTGCAGTTCTTGCCTCTCCTGCCCTGCCACACCTTGTGATGATATTGGCTGGTGCCCTACTCCCCTGAGAATCTACCTCAAGGACCATGCAGGGCAAGTTCAGTTCTTCACAGACTTTGGTACTTTAAAACTAGGAATATGACACCTATGACATACTTCAAGATGGTGTGTGGTAACATTGTAGTTGAGAAGCACTGAGCTAGAAATGCTGAGAAGGTGGCCCTCCGAAGACAAGCAAAAATTCCAGCCGGGGGCTGTCACCATTGGGTTTTTCCTGGCTATCTTTTCAGAGAGGCAGCAGAGGGGCGTGATTAAAAGCAAGACTCTGGAGCCAGACTGTCAGCCTGTCTCTACTGCTTATCAGTTCTGACACCTGAGGCAAGACTTAGCCTCTCTGTGCCTCAGTTTCCTCATCTGTGAAATGGGAGTCATAATAGTCCAATCTCATCTGTTGTTGGGAGGATTAAATGAGTTAATACAATGTGGGAGTCATAGTAGTCCAATCTCATCTGTTGTTGGGAGGATTAAATGAGTTAATACAATGTCAAGTGCTGAAACAGTGCCTGGCACACGGCAAGGCCTGCATAAGTATTAGCTCTTATTATTATTAGAAGAGGCCCCAACCTACTCACTTGCATCAGATGCTAGGTTCAGAGTACTGATCTTTTAAGATCAGACATAGAGAGATGGGTGGGAAAGAGTTGGTCAAAACAGACCTTTCATCCGAGCAGACAGGGCCTCATGGGTGCGTCCTGCCTTAAAAGGGCCTCACACTTACAGTTTCATGCTCTACTATTGCTGTCTTGATATTCTTAGTCATGTATGAAGAAGGGACCCTGCATTTTCGTTTTGCATTGGGCCCGCAAACAATGCAGCAGTTCCCGCAAGCAGATTCCTCTGGATGCAGAAGGCCCTTGCCCTCCTCTTCCTCTGCTCAAACCAGTTCCCTTCTCCCATCACATGCAGGCCCTCCACCTGGGGGAGATTTGCCCCAGACTGAGCCCTTTTTCCTCTGCAACATTTTAATGCAAAAGTCTCAAGCATCTAGCAATGTTGAAAGAATTTTAGAGTACACACTTGAACACCTGACACCAAGAACATTTCCTATATTTGCTTCATCATCTCTTGCTAACCTCTCTAAAGCTTCCAGCCCTGCTGTCTGGACCAAGAAAGGCCTCCTGTGTTCTGGGGTCACACAGTGGCCTGCAGGAAAGGGCATTGTGGATGAGGGGGAAGGCAGCTGGGGGTTCTGGAGAACATGCTGGGGAAAGGCCCTGTGGAATGGAGGTGAAGAATCAATTAGGGTGAGTTCTAGAAAAGCAAGGAAGTGTCATTCTGGAGTTTGTGGACTGAGATTTCTACCCTTGGCCATAGTTCTGGTTAGTTCCTTGTATAGTTTCTTCCATCTTCCATGCTATTCCAAGCGTTTCTCACAATGTGGTCTGGCAGGCAGACCCCAGCAGCCCTGGGAGGGGGCAGGGAGGAGAGTCTTCTCCCCACTTCGAAGCTGGGGAAACTGAGCCTCAGCGTTTCCTTCAATGACCTGCCCAAGGCTCAAAGAGGCAGCCCCGGGAAACACGCCCAGCTCCTCAGACCCCAAGAACAGGCCTCCTTCTTTTGATCCCACAGGGGCAGGGCAGCAGTGTCACATTCCCCGGGGTAATTTGAGAAAAAAAAAATCCCCAAACTTTCTCTCTTGGAAAAAGAGGGTGTCTGGTCTGTGATTTACCTCTGAGAGTATAGTTGGGCCGGGAGTGATCACATTTCAAAGGGTTTCTCTGGACACTGTGGGCTTCTCCCTGCCCCTCCCAGCATCCCTGCCCCCTCTCAAGTGCCGCAGGCAGGTGACACCTGTATTATTGCTAAGGGTTAAAAAGCCCCCGAATCAATAAAACCCATTAATGAGTGTTGGTACCTCGAAAGCTACAGATAAACCCCTTCTACTCGGTGAGTTCAATCCCATAAAACAGCTCTCGCCTTTTGATCCTGGCATTCATTTGATAGAAAATGTGGAGAAATTTTTAAAAGGTGACTTACTAATTGCCTGTAAAAGAAAAGGCAGATGGAAGCTTTATTACAGTTGAAGGAAGTCAGGAATATTAAGGTAAAATGTCAAATAACAATTGATTTTCCTCAGACATAAAGGGGCGATTTATGGCTTCCTAGTTACTACAAATGAGAAATTATTTGAAGTTCTAAAAAGTATGAGGCGAAATAAAGATTAAATAGAAGATGAAATCATAGGGATTTCTCGGGGAGGTGACTTCAATGCCCCTAGGGACTAGAATTCATGTGGCTGGGGGTCCAGGCAGCTGGGGCTTCGCACGGCGCTTTCAAGATTTAGAGGCGAGGTGTCTCTGAAGAGTGTTTGCTTTGTTGGAGGAACTGGGAAAAGAGATGGGGCAAGAGATGGTGGTGGTTAGGGGTGAATCCAGTTGGAGGGGTTTGGGATCAGGGGAGATGGGCTTATTGGAGTTGGGAATATAGCTCAGCTCTCTGGCTAGCAGAAACTGGGGATCTAAGAAAGGAAAGGGTAAGTGGCTTCCCTGGGACCACAATGGCTTTCTTCCATTTGGCCCATCCTTGCGGATTCCTGGACAGCAGTGATTGCACAACCCCCTCCAGGCCACAGCTCTACCTAAGGCCCTGCAGTGACTTCCCCTGATCTGGACTAACCTGATCTCCACACGGAGAGCCAAACAGAATTCACTTCCTGGCTGCCAGACACTGTGCTAGGGCTCATCTCAGCCTGGAGTTCCCTGGATGCCAGCCTGAGACAAGGAATCAAGGGCAAGTTGTTTATCCGAGAGGTGCTCACAGCCAGCTCCAGCAGGAGCATGGGGAAGTGAGGCAGGGAAGGGAAGGCAGCTTACAAGGGGTGTGTTACTAGGCAGGTTACCCCTGTGAGTGACTGGGGCTTAATCTCGCTGGGGGACTTAGGGAGCCAGTGTGGGAGCCACACCTCAGAGTCATCTGCCTGAGGGAAGAGGGAGCTGGGGTATTTATACACCAAGTCCATTCTGTCCTTGTGTGAGCCTGCTGAGCGGGCCGGGGGCATTCATTCTGTGGCACTTCCAGGCCCGCAGACAGTCAGAAGTTAGGTCCTTTGGGCTCCAAGATGATGGGGCCCTGGGGGATATAGGCAAGGTAACCACAGCCTCTGCCTCTGTGCTTTATGTATTTATGTTAATCCTCATAATTCTTGTCATGTGCAAATCAGAACCCCCACTTTATGGAAGAGACACTGGGACTTGGAGAGGTTGCCTAACTTTCCCACACTGGGAGGGCTCAGCCCGGAGTGGCTGACCTCACACCTTTTCCATAATTAATAAAAAAGAGGGGTGTCCAGGAATATGCACTCTAATAAGCCGCCAGCCAGGCTAGGCAGGCCACCAGCCAGACTTCAAGAACGACTACCACAGCCACTGCCAACCTCTTTTTCACAAATTTCCACTTTCCCTCTTCCCCTCCATTTGGGTCTGTTCCCCAGGTGCTCCCCCTGGGAGCCCTGAGCCACAACTCTGTCCCTGAGGACCCAGGGTTGGAGAGAGCAATCGCCAGACTGGAGTAGGTCCCCAAAGAGGCATCGAGAAGGGGCCTCCTGGCTCTGTGGCTCCCGAGGCTGTGAGAGGGGGCAGGGCTGGTAGCTGAGAACAGGAGAGGCTACAGGGGTTGGGGGGAAGGATGCCCTGGACAATCTTGCTGTTTCCTTAGCTTCTCAGAGGTAAGAAAGGGGGGGGGGCGTAGTGATAACCCTTGGAGGGGAGTGACTTCCTCTCCCAAGATTGGGGTGCGTCAGGCTGCAGAAAAGTTGCAGACAAGGGACCAAGCAAACAGGAAAAGAGCCCACTGCAACCCAGCATGGAAGGGTGAGAGTGTCACAGAGAGCAGGTGGGAGGCAGTGGCCCATGGCCTCTGGACAGGAGGAGCCACTTGCTGCCGGCGATCACGTGGGGTGACCCTCAGGGATGGGGTTCCCTGTCTAGCACTGTCTGCAGACACTGCCCAGTGCAGTTTCCTGGGACAGAGCTTCTCTTTAACACCATGTTAATTTCCTCTTGCTGCTGTAACAGATGATCACAAGTTTAGTGGCTTAAAACAGTACAGATTTAATATCTTACAGTTCTGGAGGTCAGCAGTCCTAAAACCAAGGTGTCAGCTGGGCTGCATTCCTTCTGGTGGCTCTAAGAAAGATTCTACTTCCTTGCCTTTTCTGGCTTCTAGAAGCCACCACATTATTCTGGCCTCTATTCTGTTCTCACTTCTTCTCTGACTCTCCTGCTTCCCTCTTTCCTTTACAAGGACCCTTTTGATTATATTAGACCCATCGAGGATATCTCCCCATCCTTGGTTTAATCCCACCTGGAAAGTCTATCTTCCCATGTAGTAACATATTCACATTAGGGCAATTGAGAGGATTGAGATGTGGACATCTTTTGAACTTTTTTTTTTTTTTTCTTGGCCATGCCACATGGCTTGTGGGATCTTAGTTCCCTGACCAGGGATGGAGCCCGCGCCCTTGGCAGTGAAAGCTCAGAGTCCTAACCACTGGAACACCAGGGAATCCCCTAGGATGTGGACATCTTTTCGGGGCAGAAATAAGGACCAGGGTTTCTCATCTCACATCAGCCTTAGCCAAGTTGGTGACCATGACCATGAGTAAGGCATGTCCCCTGTCTGGGCCTTGGTTTCCCCACCTGTGCAGTGAGGATGGGCCCTTCCAGCTCCTTCAACCTGATTTTTTTGCTGGGGGAGCCTCTTGGGGCCGGGCGTATAGTCGTTCTATTTCCAGGCCTGCCAAAATCCTACAGTGGTGTGTGTCATGCCGTGTGTGTATATTTAATTTTCTACATTTGGATGTGGTCTTAATCCAATAAATGCTTAGGAGGTTTCTACAGAATAGATTACTTTTTACTAGAAAAAAATATAATTGGTGGATGTTAAGGCTACTGCCCTGACAAATCTGCCTTGGCCATATATCTGAGAAAGTAAAAGACCTGATACACTTGCACATAAATATGCCATCCTCCCTGCAGGCCCTGGCAAAGTACTCTGGGGAGGCTTCCCTCGGTGATTTATTCTTCATTAATAAGCTCTATGCTATATTAGGATAGATTTATGACTCTGCCTTTCCAATATTTCTGACATTTCATCTACGAAGAATTACAGATGAAATCTTGAAACTTTGTCGCTCCTCCCAGGTGGTGCCCAGAAAGGAGGGGCCTGAGGAGCAGGGCACAGAGGCAAGTTTCTCGGGGAAGGGAGAGTCAGCTTGACTTTGGGTGGCTTTAGGATGGCACACAGCTCGGGAGGTGAGCAGTTCAGGCTGGAAGGCTGTGGCCACCACCATGGCAGCAGCAGTGATGCCAGTGACCTTTATTAGAGGCCGGCTGTGGTGCCAGGCACAGTGATTCATTCATTCATTCATTCATTCATTCAACAAATATTTATTGAGCCCTTACCATATGCCCAGTGCTGTGTGAGTTGCTTGGTGATTGGGATCCAGCAAAAGATAAAATGATGCAAAGACGAAGATCCCGGACCTGACGCGGACCATGTCCTAGCAGAGGTAGAGGCGTGTCAATCTTGAATGTGTGAACATGATAAATCTGGAAAATATAAAGTACAATATGATTGCATGTGATAAGGGCTTTGGCAAGAAGAGCGGGGTAAAGGGAGCCAAGCGTGCAGGTCGTGATGTTACCTAAGGAAGCACTTCAACTCATCCACTTAGGGGACTGCAATTATCCCCATTTCACAGGCCAGGGAAGAGGCTCAGGTGGACGAGGGGCCACACAGTGACACGAAGGGACAGTTTGCAAAGTGCTCTCTCAGCCCTCAGTGTCCGTTCTCCCCTTGACTGCACACCGGAATCCCCTGGGGACCTGAAAAATATTGTCACCTGGGTCCCACCCACAGAGAGTCTGGGTTCAGACTGGGACTTGGGGTGTTTAAAGGGCGTCCGGTGACTCTACTGCACCGCCAGGGCTGAGAAGCACTGGCCTCAGGGCCAAGCTCAGGTGTTAAAGGGCTGCCTGTGAATTTCAGTGCTGCCTCACCGGCCTCTGTTTCCTCACCTGTACTGGGTAAAAATATTTGCCTCTGTGCCCCAGGGATGGCATGAGAGTGGCACGTGGCGAGTACTCCACGCCCCTCGGCCCCCTCCCCCATGCCAGCCCCCCACTCCCAGTTGGCCCTCCTGACCCCAGACTGGCTCTGATTATTTCACAACCACAGCCAGAGAGCAGACCTCTGGGTCACTCTGTAGTGCTGACCAGCGCCCTAGAGGTCACAGTAGCCAGCAGTGATTTCTGCCGATGCCCCGCATGCAGGGTGGCAGGAGGGAGGGGCCCTGTCAGTCACCGCCATTGTGTTCACGGACCCGCAGTGGGTTCCAGCATGGACAGTGGCACTCTCTTATCCACCCACCCCCTCATGTGACAGAGGGGACGAAGAGAAGTAACTCAAAAAAATTAAGGTGCTGGGCAGAAAGGGCAAATGGCAGGTGTATGTGTGACATACGTGTGGGGGAGAGCAGATAGGAGGCCATGAGCAACTGTGATGCCCTGCTGGGCAGTGGATATTCAACCAAGGCCAGGAAGGCTTCCTGGAGGAGGAGGGACTGGTGGGGGCTGAAGAAGTAATGCATGGGGATTTGGAGAGTGTTGTGAAGGGGACCCACTGCCAGCATCCCCCCCACCCCACCCCACAGAGCACTCCCTCTATTCCTCTCCGTGTCATCTATTCCCTCCGGGGGGGGGGGGGTGCTGTGCAAAGGAACAGCTTGCATACCAGCAAGGGGGGGAGGGGGAGGGGGAGGGGGAGGAGCCCAGCTGGGAAAAGTCAGGAAATACAGGTGGAGAGAAGGTCGTTCCTGGCTGTGTGGGCCTCGAAACCAGGCCTGTGCACTAGGACTTGATTGCTGGGGAGCCAGAGCAGCTTCCTGAGCAGGGGAAGGGCGGGATGACAATCCAACTAGGGGGTGAGGGAGGAACCAAGAAGCAGCAGGTCACATGAGAAAACAGATGCTCCTGTTGACTTACTTTGTGGCTTGAGGTGGTCATAACTGCCCAAGCCTCAGACTCAGGCTTATTGGTTTAGCGGGAGGTCATGACGATTGGGAAGAATCAATTAGGTAAAGTACAAGAAAAGTGCTTTGAAAAGTATAAACCACAATGCGAGTTCTGTTGTTGCTGGTGTTTGAAGGACTCATCGAGTCACCCCCTGCCAGTTGAGAACCACTACATTAAAAAGAAAGAAAGAAAGAAAGAAAGACTTCTGTATCGTCTGCCTATGGACTAAATTCATTGAAATTGATCTAAAATGACCGATTCCATTTCCATATGAACATTTTCTTTATTAGCTGCCATTTTATTTCCTAGTAAAGCACAAGTCACATTTAAGGTGCAACTAGACTTCCTTTTGTAAATAATACCTAATGGATTTAGTTTTGTCAGCAGCCTAGAAAATTCCAGTGGCTCAGAAAGGAGGGAGATACAGATTGGACCACTGCAACTGAGAAGGTCTTCTGACCAGCACTCTGGCACCCCCTTAACAGCTCTGTACTTGGGGTTCTCAGCTAGGCTGCAGCAGAATCACCTGAGCCAAAAAACCAGACTCACCCCTCCCTTATCTTGAGGTTCTGGTTCTCTAGGTCTGAGGCCCTGAAGCCTGTGTTTTTAAAACTCTACAAAGAATTTAGATGACCGCCCTAGTCTATAATATTTATAATATACTATTTCCCCCCACTTCGTCATTGTCCTCTAGAACCGCCCTGGAAATTAAGAAGGGAGTTCTGCTGGGGTGCAGTTCTAAAACTGGCCACGAGATGTAGCTTTTCAGCCACAATTCCCCACTATGTGACCCTGCAGAGACATGGCCTTTGCTGAAGGACCAAGGCCTCGGTATCCCGGTTCCTTCGCTATGTATAGCCTCTCCACAGATGTGAACTGTCCCAGCTCCTGGCCTGCCCCTGCCTCAAAGCCTCTCAGCAGACAAGAGCTGGGAGCTACCAACTGAGCTATTACTAGTTCCCATTTTGTTTAGAGCCACCAAAAGCAGAATTATGAGGGTCGAAAGGGACCTCAGAACATCTAGTGCAGTGGGTTTCAAACTTTTAAATAAATGGTGTGGTCTTGGACAAGTTATATACTCTCGCTGCCTCAATTTCTTCATCTGTAAAATGGGATAAGAATATATCTTGTGTGTATGGTTGTTATGAGGAGAAAGAGAATGAATGCATGTAAAGCACAGGGTTATGGCCTCCATCAATGGAAGCTTTTTTTTTTTTTTTTTTTTTTTTTGCAGTATGCGGGCCTCTCACTGCTGTGGCCTCTCCCGTTGCGGAGCACAGGCTCCGGACGCGCAGGCTTAGCGGCCATGGCTCACAGGCCCAGCCGCTCTGTGGCATGTGGGATCTTCCCGGACTGGGGCACGAACCCGTGTCCCCTGCATCGGCAAGTGGACTCTCAACCACTGCGCCACCAGGGAAGCCCTAATGGAAGCTTTTGTTGTCATTATAATTTTATATATGGGTTCACTGAGGCTCTGTGAAGCGAAGTGACTTGCGCAAGGTGATACAGTGAGACACTGCTGGATCTGGGGCTCCAGCTCAGAGTTCCTGCTTCTCGTTGTACCACTACTTTCAGTGCTCTGATTCTTCCTTCAGGGAAAAATCCAAACCCCAGAATACAGCACAAAGAACAATAAAAGATGGCTTTTGGGTCAGTGAGTTCTATCCAGAGCTGGGAAAAACCCTGATCCTGGCTTGAGGACAGATGGGTGAGTTCCCCTTTGACCTTTCTCTGGCTTGTGGATGAGGATGAATGTCCATCCCCGGGGCCACGAGAAGAACAGTGGCTGTGCCTTCCAGGAGTGCAGTGAGGGTCCGACCAGAACATCAGAAAGACTCGTCAATGTTCAGTGTGATCAGAGAGCCACAGACCCTTCCCCTGCACCCCTCCCCCTTCCCTAAGAGAGGTGGCCCCTCGCAGGAGGCCATGGGTCCAAGACTTGGCACCAAACCGGAATCCCAGAGACCTCGGCCTAAATCTGGTTCTGCTCCAATTTGCTGTTTGGCTTTTGTCAAATCATTTCTTCATTTGCAAACTGGGGGAGCTGGATAAAATTATTTGGGGGGTTTCCTTCTGGCTCTCATAATCCTTACGTGCTCACCACACCCTCTTCGATTTAGCACGCACGTCCAGGAAAGGGTTTAGCCATGGCAACCCCCTTCCAGTGGTGGCAGCCCCTCTCCCTCTTCAGACAGGAAGGTCAGGGGTGAGACCAATACAGGACATGGCCGCTGTCGGTGGAAATGATAATATTTACTTTCTAGACTCACATTTGTCCCCTGTCCTTGAAGCCTTGCCTTCAGTGTCCTCACAAAGACGTCAGTGAGGGGCAGGAGAGAAGCTCAGCACTTCTCTGAAATGGATACGCTGGCTGCACCCCCTCAAGGCTGGTCTCATTTGCCTTCTTCATTTTTAGACACATTCCAAACTTTTCAGCAAATTACAGTGTTTGCCAACTGGCCGTCTGGGGCCCAGGAGAGATGCTATTTATAGCGGTGCTGGGACACTGCCATCCCAGAGCAGCCTGTAAGAAATTGGGCCAGAGTGGCCGGGGGTGGTGTCCTGCGCCCTAAGGAGAGGCTGGAGCTCCTGGAGCAGGGTGACAAAGCTGGGCAGCCCATGACAAGGCCCACTGGCACAAGTCCACACCCGGGAGAGACAAGGGTACTGCTATGGTCACAGATCACTGAGCAAAGGCAAGGTTAAGACTCACTATGGATCCACTCTTGTTCATGCTCCATTCACTCCCTCCCTCCCTCATTCCTCAGGGCCTGAGTGCCGGCTCCGTCACTACCTGGGAGTGTCAAGTCACCTCTGTGAGCCTTGATTTCCCCTTCTGTGCAGAGGGTGGATCTGAGCCCCAAGGTTCCTTCTCCCATTCATGTGAGATCCCTGCAGGGTGTCTAGTACACAGCAGGTGCATAATAAACGTTTGTGTTCCCATCCTTCCCGGTGCTGGGCACGAAGTCACACAGAGGAGAAATATGAATAAATGTGGCCTTTGTCCTTGAAATATGGGACACAGACCAGCTGGACATGCACAGGACAGCAGCACGCCCTTCCATTTGTGCTGGACACTACAGTTTACAAAGGGATTTTGTGGCACGTGCCGTTCCCTATGAAGTGTGGTGATGCCCATTCTCAAGGGAAACACTGCATCTCAGAGAGGCTGAGTGTCAGTACGTGGGGAAGGAGCCAGGTCCTCCTGGTGTTTTGGGGGGCTCTGTTCTCCATTTTAACATGCTCTCTTAGCACAGGGAGATCAGCTCGGTGCTTTGTGACCGCCTGGAGGGGTGGGATGGGGAGGGTGGGAGGGAGGGAGATGCATGAGGGAAGGGATGTGGGAACAAATGTATATGTATGACTGATTCACTTTGTTATAAAGCAGAAACTAATTAAAAAAAAAAAAAACATGCTCTCTTGGACTTCCCGGACTCTGGGTCTCCCCTCTGTGGGGCCCCCCAACTTTCCATTAAGAACTCAATTTTCTTACATTCTTTCTTTTCTCTTCCCACCCCTGGAAAACTCTTCCCACTCCCAGAAAAGGATTTGATTTGGTCGTTTGCACCGTACTGTAGCTCACGCCCAAATGACTGTGGGGTCCCCAGTGCCGGCCCCATCTCCTGCTGGGGAAATCCACGCTGCCCTTTTCTGCTAGGAAGGGGTGTGGAAGGCCAGCAGCTGAAGACACTGTTTTTTAAGGGGAGACTTAACTGTTCTTAGATTATGCGATTTTTTTCTTCTATCTTTTCTGTATCTTCCATATTTCCACAATGAGCATACATTACATCTACAATTTTTTTAACATCTTTATTGGAATATAATTGCTTTACAATGGTGTGTTAGTTTCTGCTGTATAACAAAGTGAATCAGTTATACATATATATATATCCCCATATCTCTTCCCTCTTGCGTCTCCCTCCCATCCTCCTTGTCCTACCCTTCTAGCTGGTCACAAAGCACCGAGCTGATCTCCCTGTGCTATGAGGCTGCTTCCCACTAGCTATCTAGCTTACGTTTGGTAGTGTATATATGTCCATGCCACTCTCTCACTTCGTCCCAGCTTACCCTTCCCCCTCCCCGTGTCCTCAAGTCTATTCTCTATGTCTGCATCTTTATTCCTGTCCTGACCCTAGGTTCTTCATGACCATATATATATATTTTTTAGATTCCATATATATGTGTTAGCATATGGTATTTGTTTTTCTCTTTCTGACTTACTTCACTCTGTATGACAGACTCTAGGTCCATCCACCTCACTACAAATAACTCAGTTTCATTTCTTTTTATGGCTGAGTAATATTCCATTGTATATATGTGCCACATCTTCTTTATCCATTCATCTGTTGATGGACACTTAGGTTGCTTCCATGTCCTGGCTATACAATTTTTTTTTTTTTTTAAGGAAATCTTCATCTAAAACAACAATCAGACCCAAGGCAAGATATGCTTAAGTGCCAAGAGGCCAAGTGGCGGGAGAGGCATTAGTCACTGAGGCCCTGAGTGGCCCTGCCTGGAGGGAGGGGCGGGAAGGAGGGCAGGGAGGGTGGTGGGGGCCCTCTGGGGGGCTCCAGGAGCTGTAGGCTCTGCCGGTACCCCTCTGCCCCTCAGTACTCTGGACAGTGCCTTGTGCACAGTAGGCCCTCAGTAAATACCTGAGGCAAGGCGTGGACCTAGGTGCAAAGTGTGCTGGAGGCCGGGGCAGGGGGCGGGGTGCGGGGGGTTCCTGCTAGGCTGGAGGGGAGGGTCAACTCCGGGAGCAAAGGCCAGCTGAGACCCAACCGGAGAAGCCTTTCAGCGCCGGCCCTGAAGGGTTCCCCCATCGCAGGGGGAGAGCAGCCACACAACACAGTGGCTGAGGAGCCACACTTTGGGATCAGTGTTTGAAGAAAATGGAGCCAGTGGCCCAGGGGTGCTGACCTGTGAACTTGAATGGACTCTGGGGGTGGGAGGGGGGTCTCCGGGGCTCCTGTGTTTCAGACAGTCCACTGAGAGCCCCTCCCCAGTGATGGGCTCACGGTAAGCCAAGTCCAGTGTGAGAGGCCACCCCGGGGGCCACAGCTAAGCAGGGAGCTCTTGACGGAATGCCCAGGGTCCCAGAGATAGGGTGGGGCTGGAGAGCTGGGAGTCGTCCCCACCTCGAGAGCGAAGACGGGGCGGACTGAGAGGACCAGGAAGCTGAGGGCTGAGCATGGCCAGTGAGGGGCTTGGGGAGCAGAGAAGGCACTGGGGCTGTTGGAGAGGTGGGAGGGGAGAAAGCATAGGGAGGCGTCACCGAGGCAAGGGGTGGGGGAAGCCTGCCAGCAGGAGGATGAAGCTGGAAAAAGGCAATGGGACATTGGCCCGACTGTGGCTTACACTGGTCCTCTCCTTACAGATCCCAAAGCAGGGGGCTCAGCCAGTGGCTTCCCCAACCCCCCTCTGCCTTTTCACACATTCTCAGGCTCTTTCATTAGATAGCTGGAAACAAGTTATACTAGATGATGCGAATAAGATTCCACGTCCTTCTCACAGGGTCTGGCCCCAGCCCCCTCCTCGAGCCGTCTCACGTCACGCCCACCCTGCCCCTCCGCTGGGTCCTGCTCCTCCAGCCACAGGCTTGCTCCTCCAAACACCTCATTCCTGCCTCGGGACCTTTGCACTTGCTGTTTCCGCTGCCTGAAATTCCCTCCTCTAGATAACCACATGACTCATTCCCCATTTCCTTCAGCTCTCAGCTCCCTTATCAGACAGCCTTCCCCGGCTGCCCTATCTCAGCGGCACCCACCGGTCTCCTCCTCTTCTCCAGCTTTCTTTGTCTTTCTGTTTCTCTCACCACCTGACATCATGCATTTGCTAGTTGGCTTGTTTATATTCTGTCTCTGCCCTCCTTAGTCAGCTATTACTGAAATAATGCTGTGTAACAAACCACCCCAGTACTCAGGGGCTTAAAACAACAGCATTTCTTTTTTTTTTTTTTATGTGGTACGCAGGCCTCTCACTGTTGTGGCCTCTCCCGTTGTGGAGCACAGGCTCTGGACGCGCAGGCTCAGCGGCCATGGCTCACGGGCCCAGCCACTCCGTGGCATGTGGCATCTTCCTGGACCGGGGCACGAACCCGTGTCCCCTGCATTGGCAGGTGGACTCTCAACCACTGCGCCACCAGGGAAGCCCAGCATTTCTTTTTCTTATGTATGAGTTTGTAGGTGAGCTGAGGCAGTGCAGCTCCAGGCAGTGGTTTCAGTGTAGGTCTGTTCCAAGCATTTCTTTTTTTTTTTTTTTTTTTTTTTTTGCGGTACGTGGGCCTCTCACTGTTGTGGCCTCTCCCGTTGTGGAGCACAGGCTCCAGATGCGCAGGCTCAGCAGCCATGGCTCACGGGCCTAGCCGCTCAGCAGCATGTGGGATCTTCCCGGACCGGGGCATGAACCCATGTCCCCTGCATCGGCAGGCGGACTCTCAACCACTGCGCCACCAGGGAAGCCCTTGTTCCAAGCATTTCTTCATTCTCCTTGGACTAGTGGGGCTTATTCTTTCCATGGAGAATGGCAGGAACTTAAAAGCCAAGCCGAACCTCGCAGCACATTTAAGGATGCTCATGACACACCGCTAACATTCCACTGGCTAAAGAAGCATTACGTGTCTCTTTTTGAATTATGGTTTTCTCAGGGTATATGCCCAGTAGTGGGACTGCTGGGTCATATGGTAGTTCTACTTTTAGTTTTTTGAGGAACCTCCATACTGTTTTCCAGAGGTGGGATAGGGAGGATGGGAGGGAGGCTCAAGAGGGAGGGGATATGGGGACATATGTATGCATACGGATGATTCATTTTGGTGTACAACAGAAACTAACACAGTATTGTGAAGCAATTATACTCGAATAAAGACCCATTTAAAAAAAAACAAAATAAGAAGCATCACGGCCAAGTCCAATATCAGCGGAGTGGGGAAATATATACCTCTTGCAACAGGTGTGTGAATGTGGATGTGGGGGTGGGTGGGGGTGGGTGGGCGAATGACTATTTCCATACCACAATCCAAACTATCACATCCCCCAGTCATACATAAACACTAAAGGGCTGGGGCTGGGGCCCTATCCAGCCTTAGCCCCAGCACCTAGACTAGTTCTCTGTACATTGCAAGGGTGTAATAAACGTTTGTTGAATGAATATACAAACTAGCCACTTAGCATTCAGATGACAAAGCTGTCCATCTCCTCCCAGCTCCTGTGCCTGAAAGGTTTGTGGTCTCCCCATCTCTCTGACACAGCTCTCTTGCCCCCACCTACCTGGGCCTAGGAATTGGCTGCTGTAACAGGAGGCATGGGAGCCTCCTGTCTCCCTTGGGCTCCCAGTACCTTTGAGAACCAGTGTGCCCCTTCCCCTGCTCACCTGGACTCCATCCCCTGGGACCCTCTGGAGGAAGCTTCCAGGGCTCTCCAAGCTTAGCCAGATCTTATGTCTGGCTCCACTTGTCATCCCAGGCTTGGCCTTGTGTTCTGACCTGATCACAGCTTCATTCCTCCTATCTGACTGCAGAGTCTTGGCCAGCCATGGGGCAAGGGGCAAAGGGGGTCCGTTTCCTGGGACCTTGACTGTTGAAGACTTTGTCAGGCTGGACTGAAACAGGAAGTTGCTATAAGGAAGGGTGTTAGACAGCCAGTGGAATTAGAAAATGGACTGGAAATTAGATCATAGTGTTGTGTTGCTATTCAATTTCCTGAGATTGATCATTTTCCTGTAGGTATGTAGGCAAATGTCCTTGAAATATTTAGTGGGGCAGGCCGTGATCTCTGCGACTTACTCTTAAATGGTTTAGCAAGATAAAAGGCTAAGAAGAGTAGTGTGTATTTTGTTATATTAGATACACATATGTACAGCGAGAAAGAACTAAAGCAAATACGGCAGAAGGCTAAGAATGGGTGAATTTAGGTGACAGGCGTTCGGAAGTTTATACTATCCTTGCACCGTTTCTGTAGGACTGAACAATTTCAGAATACGTTTAATAATAAAAACAAAAGGTGGAGCCTTTCCAGTGCTCTTGGAGGAAGCTGCCCCCCACTTTTCTATCCCCTCATTTTCTCTTGAGCATCCCCATCCCCACCCAAGGGCCCAGAGTTTTGTTTACTAAACACCTCAGCAATAAGCACCCCCCACCACCCCGACTTCATCAATTATAAATGTGCTTGCAACTCACCACAGAGCAATTTGTGATGGACTGTGGCTTGTGGTGAGAGTAGCACCATCCAAGTTCACCGCAGCGTCGGGTAGAGGCGGAGGGTTGGGGCCAGACACAGGGCTGTGAGGGGCGGTGGGGCACCCAGGCAGCCCCGCCACCTTCCTGTTTGTCAGCCAAGAGAGGCTGCGGAGGGCAGTGAGCAAGCAGGTCACTGCTCAGGCTGGCTACTGCTGGCGGGCCAGCCTGGGCGGGTCTGTGCCGCCAGAGCCGGAGGTCCCCCCCAGAACCTGAGGTGTCCCGGCTCCTGGGAACTTCAGCAAACACTCCTCTGCTTCGTGTATAAATCCATTTAATCTGCACAACAAAGCTAGAGAGCTATTGTTATTATATCCCTTTGGCCAATGAGGAAACTGAGGCATAGAGAACTTAACTTCCTCCAGGTCATTGGTAAGTGACAAAACCAGGTTTTATTCCCTTCGCCAGTATGCCATGTTGCTAAGTAATTTACATTAATAGATACTATGTTTTTAAAATTGACACCTAATGGTTAAAAGTCACGAGTAGCAACAGTTTCACTGCTGTCTGACTCACCGCCCTGAACCCCAAGTTGATAATGTCTTTTCCCTGTGTAACACCATCCATTAGCTCTTACTGCCAATTTATAAAGTAGAAATCCTTAATCTGTCACACAAAGCCCTCTTTCCGGTCTAATTTCCCATTTCCTCTTTCCCTCTTCTGGTAATAGCCCTTTCCCTACTTGCCTTACCGGGAGCTGACCCCGCCTGGCCATGGCTCAGATAAATCATGTGACCAGGCCTGGCCAATCAGGTCACCAAATCCTCCAGCCATAGTGGTCGTTGTAGGGAGGGACACATGACTAACCAGAGCCAATGAGGATCTACTCTGGGACCTCTTTCTGAACTCTTCGGAAAAGAAAATCTCTCCTAACGATGGGGTGCCTGGGAGAATGAATGCGAGCCAGGAGCTTCCCACAGCCACTGTTCCCCTCAACTTCTGGATAGTTTTCACTCCTTTGAACAATTCCAAATCTTAATTTTTCCCTACTTTCTTCCTTTCACCAATAATATTACAGCACTCAAGGGCTTACGTGGTTTCTCAAATTTATGGAGTTAAAAGCTGACTTTGACCTTCTGGCTTCCCTGGCCACAGTGACGATCTGAACACTGCTTGCTTTCTGCTGATGGTGGGGAAGGATTTAGCCTGCCTGCCCTTCCTCCCTGGTTAGTTCTCAGACAGCAGATGTCCTGCCTTGCTCTTCTCCCACACAGGTAACAAATGAGAGAGTCAGATCATGGCCCTAAATGCTCCAGAAGTGGTGGTGAAGCACAGAGAGGTCCAAAGTTGGGACTAGAAGACTTTGGTTAGAGTCTAAACTTTGCCATTTACTAACTGAGCGTTATCATGCACATGAGATAATCTCTCTGAGGCTCAGTTTCCCCATCAGTAAAATGGGTACTGCTGAAGGTTAAAGGTGATGTGGTCTTTCAAAGTATTCTCTAGATTGTAGGGCACCATGATTCCTGATTGTTGGCTCAGCAGGATAGAAATGGGTTCTCCCTCAGTCGGGGTGTCATTGAACTTCTGGTCATTGTGAGATGCATGACCGAGAGCAGGTCTTTGAACACCCAGACAAGGCTGTCTTCTGTGTTTCTGGAGCATTCCCAGCCAGCATCAACCACATATGGACCTTGGATCAGAGTTTGCAGAATGAGTGAGTAAATGAGAATTGTGTCAGAAGACAAATGTAGACATTGTCTTATTTTAGTTATTGTTACTCCTGGGGACCATTCTTGCTACAGTAATATTGCACAGAACCTAGAAACTCCAGTGTCTGAACTGAGACCATGTTAGTGACTTAAAGTGACCTCAGAACTCTCTTTTACGTAAGAAGGGACAGAAAAGTCATGGGCCTGCGGGGTTTTCATTCAGAAACAGGGGAGATTCTCTCACAGAAGAAAATTTAAAAGAGGGTGGGGGACAAAAATAAAGTTGTGCTTGTTCAGTGTACCATATACACCTGCCATCAGAGAAGTTATGAGAAAACCCGGGAGTCTAAAATTATATCCAGGGGACTTCCCTGGCGGTCCAGTGGTTAAGACTTCACCTTCCAATGCAGGGGGTGCGGGTTCAATCCCTGGTCGGGGAGCTAAGATCCCATGTGACTTGCGGCCAAAAAACCCAAAACATAAAACAGAAGCAATATTGTAACAAATTCAATAAAGACTTTAAAAATGGTCCACATCAAAAGAATCTGTAAAAAATTTAAAAAGTAAAAATAAAATAAACTAATATCCAGAAGCCTCTGAGCACATGGGAGCGGGAGGAGGGGGGTGTCCCTTGGCTAAAAGTATGAATTAAACCCCCAGAGCCTTCTCAGCCTGTCGGCCCCTGTTTCTAGGGACCCTGTCCTTGAATCTCGCTGCTTCTCCCATGGGCTGCTAGAAATCCAAATCGGTCCCCCAACCCCCCTCCCCCAGGCCCCAATCGTGGGAAGGGGAGCCCCTAAGCAGCAAGCCAAGCCCTGTTCAGCCTGGACCCAGCTTCCCATCCATGGGGTGGTCTGGGCAGTGGCCAGTCCAAGGGTGGTAATTACTGCTGAGGCACGGGGAGCTAAGGTGGGTCCCCCAGGCCCCCACCTCCATGTGGGCAGTAAATGGCCCTGGCCATGGACAAGATGGTGTCAGCAGGCGCCTGTCCACCCCTTGCTGGGTTCCCAGGCCCCTGGAGCCCGCTCGCAATAGGAGCCATTTGCCCCATAACCAGTGGGTGACCAGATTTTTAATCTTGGAGGCCCCTTGGATCTCAGCTGGGAAGTGGATTTGTCAAATGCAGAGGGGAGGCCCTGTCTGGGAATGCCAGAGGGCTTCTCAGCAGAAGGGGGTCATCCTGGAGCGATATGCCTCCAATCCGGACCAGTCCCCCCGCATCCCTCCAACCTCCCCCAACCCCAGAAGACGGCTCTGTTCCTCCACGGTGTCTCCAACATGCCCAGCAGTTGAAAGCCAACAAATGCCTGAATTCGAAATCGGGATGGCTTATTTTCTACTAACTCAGATATGTGTCAGATTGGGGTGTCTCTTGGCTGGATCCTCATCCTCCCTTTTTTGAAACTGTCTCTCTGGCCTGCTGCCCGTCAGCAGCTGCCCTGCAAAGACCCTGTCCCTGGCCACTGATTAGCTGCCTCCTGGCTGTCTGGAAGGGTGAGAAGAACACCAGGCCAAAATCTGCCTACTCTCTGCCACAACTTGCTGTGTGACCTTTGGCAAGTCACTTCCCCTCTCTGGGCCTGAGTTTTTAAAAGTAGGGGGACAGACTTGGAACTTCTTGAGTGCCCAGTATGTACCATGTTCTTGACATGGCTGATCCCATATAAACCCTTGCCAATGACCCTGTGACACAGTCTTGTTCTCAGTTTACAGGGGAGGGGATATTGCCTGGGAGAGGTGAAGCAGTTGTCTCAGGCTGCACAGCCAGTTGGTCCAGGGCCAGGATATGAAGCCAGGCCTCTTGAACTCCACTGCCTGAGCACTTTCTCCTCTGTGGTGACTTCCAGGTGATCCTGAGGACGCCTTCCAGCTGAGATTTCAGCACCTCGGGTTCTCGCGGCTTCTCCACCTTCTCTGTGGCCTTCGCTGCCTGACTACCTAGTTCCTTTCCACTGAGGGTGCTCCTCCCATCTCATCTTTCCCAAATTTGGGGGGGATGTGCAAGCCACCCAAGGTTTCACCTTTGAGCCTCAGTTTCCTGATCTGTAAACTCAGCTTCCTAGGGAGGGTTGATAAACTCAGATGCCACCTCCTTAGCGAGGTCTTCCCTGACCACACTGCGTGAACCAAAGCCCATCATTCTTGCAGGGATCAGATTATTTTGCATCTTCATTTGCTAACCACCAGCTGTCTCCCCACTAGAATAGAAGTTACACAAAGGTGGGTGCTTGACCTGGTACTTTCACTGTTATATCCCCAGCACCTAAACCATGCGTGACACCTACAGGGCTCAGTATGTATTTGTCGAGTGGACAAATGAATGAATTGATAATAACAATACAGCTACCATGTCTGGAATGTTTACTATGTGACAGGCACCATGTCAATCTTCACAACAACCCCACGAGGAAGGTTAAGTATTATACCCATTTTACAGCTCAAGAGACTGAGTCATACACAGACTGAGTCATACACAGACTGAGTCATACAGAGGGTGAAGAACTTGCCCCACATCCTGTGGTCTGGCTTTAAACCTCTGCATATGTGACTCTATTGCTCATCAGAATGCTTTGTCAACTCAAAAGTGCCCTAAAACTCAGTGGCTTATGTCAACAGAGCTTCTCTCAGCCTTGCTAAGACCTGGACCTTCAATATCAGTGGAGCCCTGTGTGCAGCTGGCCCTCTCCTAGGCCTCTTGCTCTTGCCAAAGGGAGAAGCACTGAGGCCCCACAGGAGCCCTGAGTACAGAGACCTGGATCCTTTCCCTCTCGTGGGCAATGGTCCGTAATTGAAAACAAATACTTTAAAATAAAAGCCATATTAAAAACCACCCCCAAATTTCGGCCTTAAAATATTGTGAGCCAGGGGCGCAATTAGCAATTATGCTGTATTTTATTATGAGAAGATGGAATTCTAATTGGACTGATTTGAATTCCACACACCTCCACAGATTGTTTTGGGAATTAAGGTATCA
Source organism: Mesoplodon mirus (assembly GCF_964341445.2). Lineage (NCBI taxonomy): Eukaryota > Metazoa > Chordata > Mammalia > Artiodactyla > Ziphiidae > Mesoplodon > Mesoplodon mirus. The sequence continues at coordinate 6,798,623 of NC_138994.1, forward strand.
GCTGTATCGGTAATTATGGTTTACCATTAAATTACCCCTCCACAGAAAACTGTTAACTTGTCTGTGACAGTGCTTAAATTTAGCCCAGACCCATGTCCTATGAAGACTGCGCAAGTCAATACAAGCCACCCGGAAACCACTGGGTGCCCTGTGCCAGGCGGTAATTAGGCGTTGAGGTTTCCAAAGTTTTACCTGAGACACAGCAGGGACAAGCCCGGGGCTGCAGGACGCTCACGTGGAGGGCTTGGCCACCCCTCACGCGCCCCCAACGCAGAGCGATGTTCTAGGATCCTGCCCTGCTTTGAGAGGCCAATACCTGAGCTGCAGTGGGCATTCTGAAAGGCAATGTGGTTTCAGCTGATGGGTGACACTTTGGTGAGGTGTACCAGGGCAGAAGGAACCCCGGGGCAGTGGGGGACAGCGTATGGCCTAAGCCCTTGAATCATACAGCAGTAAAAACAGCTAATATTTCTCAAACACTTAGTAAATGCCAACCCTTATAGAGCACCCTGCACATTGATTATCTCCTTGAATCTTCACAATTGCCGTATAAGGCAAGCACTCGTTTTATCTTGAGGATTCAATGCCCTATGGACGTTGCAATCAGACGCTCTGGGATTGAGTCCCTGCTCTGCTCTGCCATTTAGGGAGGAAGCTCGGGAGGGCCACTTCATCTCTTTGAGGCTCTGTTTCTTCATCTGTCAAATGGGTATACCCCCTGCTTCATGCATGGGTTATTGTGGGGATTAACTGAGAATATCATGGTGACAACAACGCTCCCTGATCCTCTTGTGATGCGCCAGCCACGTGCATTCATCTTTTATCTCTATGACAAACCTATGAGTTGGATAGAAGTGCTGTACTGGAAGGGTCTTTGATTGCAAGCAATACACCTCAATTCCAGCGGACTTAAGCAAACTGGGAACTTATTGGAAGGGCAAGGGGGAGCTCAGAGAATGGAGAGGAAAGCTGGAAAAGAGGCTCCGAGCAGACAGGACCCAGTGAGTGCCGCAGGCCTCAGGAGCTGGAACTTCTCATCACATTTTCCTGGGTGACCCCGTGGAACCAGAAAGCTCCAGTCGCCTCTTGCATCCCAGGCTCCCATTCAAGACCCGGGCTGAGCTGTAGAGGCCCCTTGGCCCTACAAGGGGAGGCAGCAAGAAGAAGTTCCCAAAGGGCAGGCACCCGGGTTTCCTATTCCTCAAGAAAATACAAAGAGTAGTGAGGGCACATTAGGGTGCTGGGGAATTCTCACCATCCCCACTTTATAGACCAGGCAACCAAGGGTCAGAGCTGTTAAGCCACTTGCCTAAGTTCACACAAAACGGTGAGTAACAGAGTTGGGACTTAGATCCATGGCTCTCCTAGAAAATAGCTTCCTTCCTTCAGCCCCCAATATGGACTTTTCCAGGTCAGGACCAGACATCAGCATCCTTGTACTGTACTGTGAGGTCTCATGCAGATGTCTGGCTCTGGGGTGCCCAGCCAGGGTGAAAAGCCTCAGGATGCAGGGGCAGCTACGCTCGTCCAACTCACAGGACCAGCCTGTCAATGTGGGGAACTTCTCTCTGATCTTTCCGTGCTCGAAACACATGGCTGTCAGGAAGCATCGAGAAGGAAGAGATTTCAAGGTTGTCAGGTGTTCAGGCATTGTTTTGATGCGTAAAAGGGCTCTGCTGTTTCCTCCACAGGGAATGATGTCTCCGCATCAAGGTTTTACAATCTTACATGTTCTTGAAATCTGGACCCAAATTCCACTTTATCAAAGAAGCTTTCCTGATTCCTCAACTAGGGCAGAGCTGTCCTTCCTCTGGCCCTTACAGGGTTTGCTCTCATGGCTCTGGCCATGCTCTGCACAAAGTTGGATCCAGGTGACAATCACTGGATGTGCGTTAAATGGTACAAAACTGCTTTTTTCCCCTGAATGAACTGCATTTTTTTTAGCATTTACTACTAAAAATGCCAGATACTTTATAAACCATCTTCTCTAATCCTCCCAGCTCCTGTAAGGGGTTATTCTCTGTTTTATAAATGAGGAAACTGGGGCACAGAGGTTAGGTCCACTTGCCCACAGTCACATACTATTAAATGAGGTGGCTGGGATTCAAACCCAAGCACGAAACCACCATGATAGATGCCCTCTGCATCTGTCCCTGTGTCTGGAAATGCCTTGAAAGGACCCGACCACAGCAGAAGGCTGTATTTTCTCATTTCAAGAATCCCCCCTCCCCACAAAAGATTCTGTGGGCAGTTCCTCTCCCCTGAATATAGAACCGAGAAATGGTAATAGGAAACTGGCTTTTTAATACCATGGTGCAAAGGAGCGAGTTCTGCTGGGGCCTCCTTGATGTGACCTGATAGAGCAAAGGGTAAGACAAGCCACACCCCATGAACTATGGAGGTCATTCTCCATGGTGGGAAGACGGAGGAGATAGGAAATCCTGCAAGAAGAAGCAATGCTTGGGGAAGATAAGGATCACAGGCAGGGCATGGCATGCTCCTTCTGGCACCATCGGTGATTGGCACATGAGCTTTGGTTCAAGTCCTGGCTCTACCAATTTACTAGCTGTGTGACCTTGAGCAAGTCACTTAACTTCTCTGATCCTCAGTTTCTTCCTCAAAATAAAAAGAGTGCTTGCCTTATACGGCAATTGTGAAGATTCAAGGAGATAATAAATGTGCAGGGTGCCCTATAAGGGTTGGCATTTACTAAGTGTTTGAGAAATATTAGCTGTTTTTACTGTTGTATGATTCAAGGCTTCCTCATCTCTGACACAGACCTCTGCAATAGCTTCCAGCCCACCTGTGTGCCCTATACTCCTACCATACCAGGCAGCCACGACAGCCTGAGCACCCTCTGACTTCGTCGTGCCTCCATGCTTTTACACATGCTGTTCCTTCCGCCTGGAATGCCTTTCCCTTTTTTCTACTCCCTTGAGTCCATCTACTGTCTTGCAGACCCAGCTAGATGGTAGCTTCTCTGTGATGCTGTCCTAGCAACTTGGCCGGCCTGCTGCTCCCTTGACCCTTAGTGCCTTTAGTTCAGCTCTGAACACGGTGAGGATTAAGTGGGATGATGTCTGAGAAAGCCTGTGGACAGTGCCAGGCATGGACTGGGTGCCCATAAATGACAAACAGAACTGGGATCGCTGTCCCACCAGCCTCCCTGCCTGGCTGGTGCCTGCCTTCCTCACGTCCATATTCTAGCACCAGGGTAACACCTGGCAGATTCTCAGTAACTGTTAGACATTTGTCATTTGGGGGGCTGCTCAGCATCCCACATTGGGGTGTGGAATCTCCCATGGAGTAGGCCTGGTGGGGGAAGTCAGGGATCCCGTCACAGAAGCTGGGGAGGCCATATCCTCCCACTTCTACTTGGGGTTGGACATGTGACCCAGGCTTGGCTAATCCAATGCCCCACCCCCCACCATCTTGCCCAGAATTCACACTTGGCAGTGATTTCCATAGTGGTGACAGGAGTGGCCAGTAGGGGTGGTACCCCGGTGGTATCTTCCTAACCCAAGTTCCTGAGGTGTGATGCTAGCTTGTTTCCTGACACCTGGCCTCCCTTGCCCCATCCATCGTGGTGCTCAGCCTTCCTGCGGACTCCTGTGTTCACTAATATCCTTGCAATCAACTCCTTTGCTGCTTCTTAGCCTAGCGTCAGTTTCTATCCCTTGCAACCAAGAGGCTGGTCAGATGCAGAAGGAGTTGGATGCGCAACTGAAATGGATTGACGTGCGTTTCTGTGCATGCTCTGAGTGGCAGGCCCTGGGCTGGGGACCACCATGTTCAAGTGATGCGTAAGACATGGGCAGTGCCCCCAAGGGTCCTGACGTCCTGGGGAGACATTGAACAAGACAATGAAGTGAAGTTGGGTTTCATTGGGCCTTGCGGCCACTTGGAGGAGATGACGTTGAGTCCTCATTGGGTGGTGCCATCCCAAAGTACAAAATGAATTAGACCATGAGAACTGGAGGCACTGGGACAATATTCCACATGAGGGACTTGAGCTTAAGGGGCTGAAAACGGCTGAGTCGGGTGGAGGGGAAGGGATGCTTGCTAGCAGGCAGTGCTTGTGGGAAAACACAGCCCAGAGCAGGAAAGGACCAACCTAAGAGTGAGCACTCAGATCCTGCAATTTACACCCATTTTTGCCCAGCAGGGGTTAAGGGTACGCCCATTACCAGTCTATGGAGTTCCCCTGTCTGTGGGCTTCTGCTTTGCTGAGGATCATCAGAGAAGGAGCTGTGGTAGGATCTCATGAGGTGCCAACACCGTGATCTCCAGACAGCTGGAGTGACCATGGCTTCCCTCTGTCCTCTCAGGCAGGGCGGCCAATGACCATGAACTTCACCTGAGGAGATGGAGAGTCGGAGGCACAGCTGGATCCTGGGACCCTAATTGAGAGCTGGGGTGGAGGAGTGATTCTGAGTGTGACACCCTCCAGGATAGCATGGTGGCTTTCCAGAGGTCCCTCCTGAAGCAGGCTCTGAAGACAGGAGCTGTGGACCTGAGGGGTCAGAGCAAAGCACAGTGTTACCTGGGTCTGGGCTCTCCTTGGCAGGTAACAGCGTATCCCAGGAGTCTTCTGACTCTCTGTCCTGCCCTCTCCCTCCCCTGTCAGATGTTCAGATCTGTGTCACCCCCAAGCCTCCGCCTCACTGTGTACCTCTCAGAGTCCCTCCTGCCAGGGCCATCTTCTGTCCACTTTTCCATGGTGAACAGCCATGGGAGGAAGACATGGGAGCATGAACAATACTTTGCCAAGGGCTTTGGGGTCTTAGGGACAGCAATGATGTGGCCGACCCATCCAGAACTTGGTCTTGTCAGCAAAGTTGGGACCCACATTCTCTGAGTGGCTTATCCTGAGAACACATGGGTTACTACAGAGGAGAAGAAATCAAGTCTGATTTCCCTTTGCCCGACTGTCCCCTACAAGTGCTTTCTTCTTACAGTGTTACCGGGAAAGTAACAAAACAGACCAGGATATCAGCTGGGGTGATACCAAAAACGACTGTGGGAGAAATGACTTCAGCAAATCGGAAAGTTGGGGTGCAGACAGCAGATGCTTTGTCTTCATCTCCCAGTCTTGGTCTTTGTAAATACAGAAGATTCCACCATCACCGAACCTGGCAAGGACCTGGATGGACTGTGAGGTAGATGACTTCTCCAACTGGCAAACTCCAGCGCCCCTCCCTTGCCTGTCATTGAGGGGTTAGCTCTGCAGCACAGAAAACGAAAGATGACAAGAAGCCAAAGGTGTGAATAGCTCCTGTATCATAATAAAGCTGGCTCAGCCAATCGTGCTACTTCAGGACCTAGGCTGGGCCAGTTCTCAGGTGGCCCTGGCAGGAGGAACCCTGAGCGTGGACACTGAGGTGGAGGCTTGGGAGTGACAGGTCTGAACATCTGACAGAGGGAACAGAAAGGCAGGAGAGGAGGTCCAAAATCCAGGAAGCCTGGCCTTCCAGAAATTACCAACACTGGGGTGAGGACTCTCCCAGCACCCACCCATCCGGGTCCCTTTTCACCTGTACGTCTACCCCACCCCCACCTGGAGCTGCCCCCAGGGACCTGCTCACTGACCCCCAACGTCATGCCCTTTGTGCGTGGATAGGAAAGCGCAGGGTACACATGTGGTGAGCTCCTCCTTTTGAGACTGTAAGTCATCAGACACAACCCTTTTGGAAATCAATTTGGCAATGATACCAAGTGACATAAAAACGTTCATAGCCTTTGGCCCAATCATCTTCCTCCTGGGAATTAAGCCTAAGGAAATAATTCATCCGGAAGAGAGAACAATTCTCTATCTATAGAGACATTTACTGCAATGTTATTTATGATAGAGAAAATTGGAGCCAACATAGGGGGATGGTCCTGTACGTGATGGCGCATCCATCCAATGAAATACTCGGCTACTAGTAAGGATGGTAAATTGGAAAATTGTGTAACAACAAGAAACGGTATTTAGAAACTAAAAGCATGTGGGAAAAGGAACACAAACTTATACACATGCCATGATTATTACAACGCTGACGAGTGTATGTGTAGGGGTGAAGATTTACCCCAAGCTAGAGAAATTAAAATAGCTGTTGTGTTGCATACAGTGGATGGGGAAGGTAGGTGTAACGGTACCTCAGTTGTCCTCTTCCGTGGATGCAGAGTCCTACTGAGAAATCATTTTTGTAAAATCGTAATTTGTCACCGGGCTTGCTTTATTGCCTCGAGGGAGGTGGCCGAAGAAGCCCATCTCAGACCAAGTCTTGGTCCCCCGCCCTGCTTTCTTCACCCCCACCCCTACCCCTGCCCCCAAAGGAAAGTCCCCATCGCAGAGTCTCCCACTTTACTGTGAGCTTTCCATGGCAGACAGAGTCTCGGGCCACTTGTTCATGATCATAATTCAAATTACCTGTTTAAGTCGGTCAAATGAAAAAATAGCCGCTCCGCCTGCACGGGGGCCGGCGGGGGCGCGGGAGCGCCGGGGCGGCTGCAGCGCGCTCTCCGCGGCGGCCCGGCCCTGAGCTCATTTCCTGGGGCGCGCGCGCCGGGCTATTTCAGCCTGGCGCTGTGCAAACAGGACAATTTACTGCGGCCAAAAGGGGCCCAAATTACAATCGTATCACAGACAAATATCCGCCACGCCAGGCCTCCAGAGGGAGGGGCTTCTCTCCCAGCGCGGGGGCTGGGATTGGGGGCGGCGCGGGGTCACGGGGGTCAGCGGGGCTCAGCCCGGCCGGGACCTCTGTCCCTGCTGCGCCCCTGTAGCATTTGCCAGCGAGGCTGTTCCCAATCTCTGGCAGCAGGAAAGGACACCCCGGGAGATGGTTCTTGTCTGGGCCCCAGTGCAGAAAACCTTGCCTCTTCGGGGAGGGGGGGGGGTTCTCCATAATTTAGGGCCGCCTTTTATTTGGCTGCTTCTCTGCACTTAGGATGAAAGCATCCCTCCATCCAGCCACCCCAGGGTTCAAAATCGTATCTCCTTGCTCAGTACCTCTCTATCAACCTTAGAGAAAAGTCCCGAATCCCTAGCCTGATGGTCAAAGGGCACCCCTGTCCTGGCCCAGTTCACCTGTGTAATAAACTCCCCGCCCCCCAACCACACCAGTCTTTTTCACAATTCCATGCCTTGTCATTTTGCCTTTTTCACTCTGCTTGTTTCCTGTTTTCTCTGTCTGGTGAATTCTTGCACATTCTTCAAGATCCAACTCATATGTCACCTCCTCCAGGAAGCTTTCCTTGCCCTCCAGGCAGAGTCAGCCCCTTTCCCTTGCTAGCACTCTACAGAAGTATATGCTACTTCTCCCAGCCTGTAATTATTTGCTTGCTGGCCTGGGCTCCACTGTCCGTTGTTCACTGGTATTCCGTCCTCCTCCCTGGAGAAGGAAACTACTTCCCTGACTCACTGGCCTCACTCAGGCTTGGCCACGTGACTTGCACTGGCCTGTTAAGTGGGACTCATGAGTCAGTGAGGACCAGAAGCTTCCAAAGCCAAGTATGGTTCACCGTACTCTCTTTTCCCTCTGCTGCAAAGGATTGGCAATGCCCCAGCCAGAAACCATGCTGCCAGCCTGGCACTGGAGTAAAGTGTCCAGGGAGCCGGGAACTGACTCATGACACGCATGAAGTGTGAGAGAGAAATGAACTTGACCGTGATGCTTGAGGCCTCTGGGACCTTGGAATCATGTGTGACTGCAGCATAAACCAGCTGATCTTGACCTCTCCAACCTCTGCCTCTCTTCCCCAGCTTTACCAGCGCAAAATCAAGAATCTCATCTTACTCATATTACAGGGCAGACCCTCAGCTCATGTTCTTTGAATGGCTAATAATATTAATAGGTAAGGTTTGCTGAGCACTGATCGTGTGCTTGCCACTGTGCTGTCCCCTTCCCAGGTGTCACCCCATTTCATCCTTTCAACAGCAATGTATGGTGGAAACTACTCTTATCAATATATAGAATTTGCAGAAGAGAAAAGGGGCACAGTGGAGTCTAGGGGCTTGCTGGAAAACTTAAAGTCGAGAGAGGTAGAGCTGGTTCTTGAGCTCAAATCCCGCTGACGCCAGAGACCTTGAACTTTCTGCCATTCCTCCAAATCTTCCTGAGGAGGACTGTGGAGTTTGGAAAACAATGCGCAGGTTGTAACTATTGTTTCCTCCTGTCTCTTCCACTGGGCTATGTCTGCTTGATGACAGGGGAGATCATAATCATCTCTGAGAATTCATTCATTCAGTCATTTGACAGGGGTTTATTGAGTGCCTACTATGTGCCAGCCACCATCTTATGTGCTAGGGACACAGAAATAAACAAAACAGATTAAAAATCTCTGCTATTAAGCTAACCTCTAGTGACAAAAGGCAGATCAGTGGTTTCCTGGGGCAGCAGTGGGGTGGGAAATGGGGGGATGATTGCAACTTTTGAGGGAGATAAAAAATATTTAGTGTCTCGGTAGTGATGGTGGTTTCACAAGTATAGACATCCAACAAGGCTCAGAATTGTACACTTGAAATGGACGCCATTTATTACATGTAAATGATACCTCAATTAAGTTGATTTTTTAAAAATCCTTGCTCTTATGGAGAAACACTCTACTAGGGGAAGTAGACAATAAACACAAAGATAAAACATATGTCAGAAAGAGGTAAGTGGTGCTGAGAAAAATAAGGCAGGGCAGGGGGATCAGGAATGCTGGGGGTTGCAATTTAAAATAAGGGGTCCGGGACTTCCCCGGTGGCACAGTGGTTAAGAATCCACCTGCCAATGCAGGGAACACTGGTTCGATCCCTGGTCTGGGAAGATCCCACATGCCACGGAGCAACTAAGCCCGTGCACCACAACTACTGAGCTTGCACTACAGAGCCCACGAGCCACAACTACTGAGCCCACGTGCCACAACTACTGAAGCCCGCGCACCTAGAGTCCGTGCTCTGCAACAAGAGAAGCCACCGCAATGAGAGGCACGTGTACCGCAACGAAGAGTAGCTCCCACTTGCTGCAACTAGAGAAAGCCCGTGCGCAGCAACAAAGACCCAACATGGCCAAAAATAAAATAAATAAATAAAATAAAATAAGGGGTCCAGGGAGGCCACCCTGAGAAGGACGTGTAAGCTATGCCCTGCCACGGTGTTCTCCCACACACAGCGGACTACACCCCCAGCTTAAAGCCTTTCTGAGACCACCTTTAGGGAAAAGACATGGAAAGATTCTTTCCTAGATCCTAGAAGTTTCTAGAAAAAGATGGTGTCCTTCCTTAATTACTCCAAAGCAAGCAGCTTTGAGCCCAAGATGCTGCACATTAAAGCATTGTTGACAGACTTCCAGAAATCTGGTGCGGGGCTCTGATGAAGCTTTGTAACAAGTCTCTGTACTGGGCCTGGCGCCGCTCCCTGCACACAGTGAGTCCACAGCAAATGTGTGTGGGATCAAACACTCCTCTTTATCACCCGCTTTCTCACCCAGGCCATGGACCACACATCTACACACCCAATTTAGCTGTTTCTGATGCCCCTAGTGGGTATTGCCTACTCTTGCTATTTGAAATTGCAACTCAGAGGTCCCAGGGTCAGCTCCAGGTGGACGGGGCCTGATGCTCCTTTATCTCAATACAACTCAGACACCCCCCCCAACCCCCAAGCCCCCAGACTACAGGTGAAATCCTGAGCCAACTTTGGTTTTTTTTTAATAACTCAGGACTTTCCTTTCTGTGCCTCTTTCCTCCTCATGGAGCTCCCTTCCAGCATCTGGTTCTCTCTTCTAGCTCTTTTTACCTTCTCACCAAACCAGCATTTAGGAAAGACTCTTCTATCAGTCATTTACACCCTAGTGGGAAAAAATTTACATCACTGTGTCTCCTCTCTCAGAGCAGTTAACACCTTCAGCCCTCTCTCTGATTCCTCTCGCTGATTATTAGGAGGAAGTTTCACCGTTTGTTCTTAAAGACATTTCAGGCTGCAGCTAGTCTGGAGAAGGGAATGTATTTTCAGTGATTTCAGGGCCCTGAAATTGCTCTGCAGACAGAGGCAGCCGTCGCTCTCCCCTGCGGGCTCTGTTGGCCACACCATCTTTGCTGCTGCTTCACAGGTGGTCTTAGCAGAGGCTGGCTGGGCTCTTACCAGCTCCTTTCAACAGTATAAGCAAAATGAGGGCTTCCCTGGTGGCGCAGTGGTTGAGAGCCCGCCTGCCGATGCAGGGGACACGGGTCCGTGCCCCGGTCGGGGAAGATCCTATATGCCGCGGAGGAGCTGGGCCTGTGAGCCATGGCCACTGAGCCTGCGCGTCCGGAGCCTGTGCTCCACAAGGGGAGAGGCCGCAACAGTGAGAGGCCCGCGCACTGCAAAAAAAAAACCAAAAAACGAATAAGCAAAATGTGAAAAATCCCAGACACTCAGCTTTTTAGTCAGAGGAGCACCCCCTGCCCCAAATCAGCATGGCTCAAGATTTAAAGTGCTCTTCCAAAAGACAAGAGATAACAAGTGTTGGTGAGGAGGTGGAGAGAAGGGTTTCCTCGTGAACTGTTGGTGGGAATGTAAATTGGCAAAGCTGTGATAGAAAACAGTATGGAAGTTCCTCAAAATTTAAACATAGAGCTACCATATAATCCAGGAATCCTACTTCTGGGTATATATCTGAAGGAAATGAAGTCACTATCTTGAAGAGATATCTGTATCACCATGTTCATTGCAGAGCTATTCACAAGACATGGAAACAACCTAAGTGTCCATTGCCGGGTGAATGGATAAAGAAAATGTGGTACATATATACACAATGGAATACTATTCAGCAATAAAAAGAAAGAGGGCCTCCCTGGTGGCGCAGTGGTTGAGAGTCCGCCTGCCGATGCAGGGGATACGGGTTCGTGCCCCGGTCTGGGAGGATCCCATATGCCGCGGAGCAGCTGGGCCCGTGAGCCATGGCCGCTGGGCCTGCGCATCCGGAGCCTGTGTTCCGCAACGGGAGAGGCCACAACAGTGAGAGGCCCGCATACCGCAAAAAGAAAAAAAATAAATAAATAAATAAAAAGAAAGAAATCCTGCCATTTGCAACAACATGGATGGACCTTGAAAGCACTATGCTAAGTGAAATAAGTCAGAAAAAAAATACTGTATGATCTCCTATAGGCGGAATCTAAAAAAGTCGAACTCATAGAAACAGAGAATAGAATGGTGGTTGTTAAGGGCTGGGGGTTGGGGGAAATGGGGAGATGATGGTCAAAGGGTACAAACTTCCAATTATAAGATGAATAAGTTCTGGAGGTCTAAAGTAAAGCATGGTGACTACAGTTAACAATGCTGTATTATATATATATGTATGTATATATATGATAGATAGATAGATATACTTGAAAGTTGCTAAGAGAGTAATTTTTTTTTTTGCGGTACGCGGGCCTCTCACTGCTGTGGCCTCTCCCGTTGCGGAGCACAGGCTCCGGACGCGCAGGCCCAGCAGCCATGGCTCACGGGCCCAGCCGCTCAGCGGCATGCGGGATCCTCCCGGACCGGGGCACGAACCCGTGTCCCCTGCATCGGCAGGCGGACTCTCAACCGCTGCGTCACCAGGGAAGCCCTAAGAGAGTAATCTTAAATGTTCTCACCACACACACACACACAAAATGGTAATTATGTGGGGTGATATAGGTGTTAACTAATCTTGTGTGGTGACCTTTTTGCAATATGTCTGTGTATCAAATCATCATGTTGTTATATGTCAGTTTTATCTCAAAAATGCTGAGAAAAAAAGATTGAATACATATATGTATATGTATTTTTTTAAGATTTCAAATGCCCTATAGAGAATCCAAGAGAGGGCATTAGGAGTCCAAGGTCATTTCAAAACCCCAAAGCTAAAATCTTTTACCTCTTCCTGACCTTCATGGCTTGGGAATTTGGGCAGCCTCTTGGGGGCCTCCCTTGCCTGATACAAATTTGGCCACAAGTCATCCACAAAGCCCTCACCACTTAAGTTCTATGCCCCAGGCAGAGAGAAAGCAGACATGAGTAGGGTCTGTCTTCAAGGGGCTCAAAGTCTATGGTGAACAAAGACCTGTTAACACATTAGAGCTCAGAGTTGTGCTGAGTGCTGTAACGGCCACGTCCACAGGCTGTTGAGAAAATACAGAGCAGGGAACCACCAGTGCTCGTGGGAAGTCCAGGAAGGTACCTGGAAGACGTTAGAGTTGAATTGGGCCTTGAAGGACGAAGACGAGTTCCTCCCAGAGAGAAGACAGAACAGCGTCCTGAATATGCTGAGAATCAAAACTTCTAGTGCTGGGCTTCCCTGGTGGCGCAGTGGTTGGGAGTCCACCTGCCGATGCAGGGGACGCGAGTTCGTGCCCCGGTCCGGGAAGATCCCACATGCCGCGGAGCAGCTGGGCCCGTGAGCCATGGCCGCTGAGCCTGCGCGTCCGGAGCCTGTGCTCCGCGACGGGAAGGGCCACGGTGGTGGGGGGCCCGCGTACCGCAAAACAAAACAAAACAAAACCATCTAGTGCTTACCAAGCTCAGGAGCAGGGCAGGTGAGAGTAAGGCAGCAGGGGTTGTTGGAGGTGGTGAGCTGGAAGGCCCACATCCTGCCTACACGGCCTCTGCTGGGCGGACAGCCTAGGCTGCATTCAGCCTCCATTTACCCCATCGGCTAGGTGCCTTTGTGCAGTTCACAACCCTCACAACCTCACATGGTTGCCCTAAACTGGCCATCAGCTGCATCTTGCCCTGCTGGGAAAGAGAGTTTGGTTTTGTCACATCTTGCTTTTTCAAGACAAGTCAGAAACCCAGATTTTCATGTGAAATTTTCCAATTTTTCAAACCCTATTGAGGCCAAACAATATCCAACATCAGTCTAGATCCACTCTAGGGTTCCAGTTTGCAGCCCCAATGGGAACCAATCCCCAGGACACACCTACTCTCTCTCCTTCCCATGGGTATCACACAACACAGTCCTTCACTGAGATTTGACAGAGAAAAACACAATCATTGATGCAACCCCCCTACGAGCTGCTGCAAAGATGAGATTGGCCTCAGAACAAGGGGAGAACCACGTGGGGCTGCCCAGCAGCGGCCACCCCCTGAGACTGATGGTTATAACTTTAATTTATTGATGCACCTTCTTTTGAGAGAGCCTCCCCTGCCCTCGTGGCTGCCCCCACCCTCAACCCCTCCTGTTTGGCTAATGATAAATGACAAGCAGTGGACGTTATTAATTAAACTGCCCCCAGTAGCCAGTGGTCAAACCCAAGGCTGCATGCAGAGGAGGCATTCAAAGTATTTCTGCTGCCCTGGCTCAGGGTGCAGGCTTGTTCCTGTCCTGGCTAGAGCCGGCCCAGCAGACGCAGCCTCTCACAACGGGCCTTTCTAGGAACTCTCTGGGCTCCCCTCTGTCAAATGGAAATCAGCGACACAGGCCACACAGTAATTAAACTCCTGACATTCTTTTGACAAAAAAAATGTTTCTCTTGGGATATTCTCACAGGCCACTGAAGGACTGTTTGGGGCCTGCGAGCTCCCAGCTGATCGCCAAGAGATTTTTGAAGTTGGCCTTGACTGGGGATCAAAAGGGGATGGGAGTTCAGGGCATAAATATTGGGGGGGGAATGCCTTATAATTAAATGTATCATTTGATCGTTCAGCTCGAAGCACCAATACCTGCTTCCCCAGGACCAAGATGGGCAGAGAGATAAAAAGAGACCTCCAAGGCCCGTTTATTTATATTCCTATTGTTTGTTCAGTGATGTATCCCCAGCACCTAAACAGAGCCTGGCATGTAGTAGGTGTTCAATAAATACTTGTTGACTGATCAGCCAGAGATGTGCTGATGCCAATTCTTCACAAATCAATGATCAGGAGCAGATCCTAATGAAGGTCCTAGAGCCAGTGGCTTCTAATTGTTTGATGCCACAAGACTGTAAACATGTTGAAGATGAGGCCAGTGTCTTATTCAACTGGCTATCCCCAGAACCAGGCATGATGCCCTGCCCGGGGCTGCACGCAGTGGTTTCTCAACAGTATCTGTTGACTGAAGGACTCGGGGGCAAACCACATTCCAGGGCTGGTCCGGCAGAGCCCCAGTGGACATGCCCTGTGTCTCTTTCGGCAATTCCTTGACCTGCAGCAGCAGCAGTGGCAGCGACAAAGTCAGAAAGCCCAGGGATCAGACCCACAGCAGATGTCACAGCTGGAAAGGCCTGAGATCTCAGCCATCTCCTGATTGAACAGAAAGAGGAAATGAACTAGCTACAATTGGGGGTTTCTTAAAAAATGCAACTTAATTTTCCCATATCTCTCTTTGAGAATCCCATTCCTCCCAGTAGCAGCAAACTTAATCTAATCAATTTCAGCTGAACTCAGAAATTTCAGATTTAAATTCAACCTATCCAGGATTTTCTCATCTCCCGCCTTGGGGCAGCTCCTCAGTTCCAAGGGCTTCTGTGGCATAGGAGGGGGAGCTGGAGGACAGTGGGCACTGAGCCATGGTCATTGGTGTCTGTCTTTGTGAGCCTCTGGGGCATGGTCACTCCACTTCACTGGTGTCTGCTAAATCCATGTCCTTTTTCCAGTGACCATCAGTCCACACACTCTGCTTCTTCCTCATCCTGCAAACAAGGCCCTCCAGGACCACCACCCTTGCCCAGCACCTTCCATGGCCTCCTTGAGAGCTTGAGAGCTTGGCAAAGCCTTTCTTACCCTGGGGGCCCAGGGAGGCCCTCATGGCCTCTGGATACCCTGATAAAGCAGGGTTCCCGATGCACAGTTGGGGCACAGTCCCCTCTGCTCTGGTATTTCCCAAACTGGTTGGGGCGGGTTCTGTTGGTGCCCCAACTCTATTTGGACCATTGTCTCTGTTGTGAGCTATGGATGCACATGAAGGGGAGGGTCACCAGCAACAAGGAAATGCAGCGAGGGGACAAGGTTGATCTTGCAGCATTTTATCCCTTGAATGTCACATGAGGAAAAGGAGGTTAAGAAAGAGGGAAAGACTCACTCAATTCTATATAACATGAGTGAGTAGCAGCATCAGGCCAAGAATTTGGGACTTGTTAAACCATTCCTGAGCCCTCCTCCTGAACCAGGCTGTCCCAGGTTCTATCACAAGTAACCACAGCCAACAGGGTATTCACAATAGTCTTTTTTTTTTTAAGTCTTTATTGAATTTGTTACAATATTGCTTCTATTTTATGTTTTGGTTTTTTGACCACAAGGCATGTAGGATCTTATCTCCCCGACCAGGGATCGAACCCACACCCCCTGCATTGGAAAGTGAAGTCTAAACCACTGGACAGCCAGGGAAGTCCCAACAACAGTCTTAAAATATGGCCACAAATTCTTTGACACTCTTCCTCTTGAGATGCAGGGTCTACGTCTCTTTTCCTTGAATATTGGCAAGTTTGTGATTGCCTCAATCAATAGAGTATAGAGAAGTGATGCTACGTGACTCCCAAGTCTAGGTCATCACAGACCATCAGCTTCTGCCTTGTTAGCTGGAACACTTGTCTTTGGAGCCCTGAGCCTTGGTGTAATTTCAGTTATCCTGAGGCTGCCATGCTGTGTGGAAGCACAAACCACGTACAGAGGCCATGTGTAGAAGACACCCTGGTTGACAGTCACCACTGAGTCATCCCAACCCAGGCACCAGACACGTGAGAGAAGAAGCCCTCAGATGACTTCAGACCTCAGCCTTTCAAGCCACCTCCAGCCATTGAGTCTTCCCAACTAAGGCCATGGACATTGTAGAGCCAAGACAAGCCACCCCTTTGGCCCCTGTTCAGTTCCTAACCCTCTGAATCTGTGAGCCTAATAAAATGCTTATTGTTTTATGCTACCAAGTGTGGGTGTTTTTTTATGTAGCTGTAGATAACTTGAACAGTGTGCCATCTTGGTCTGCTAGGATCCTCCAGTCTCTGTTATCCATGCTTCTGCCACCCATTAAGCCATGCCTGCTCCCACCAGGAGGCCACCAAGAAGCCCGGTGAGTATGTGGTGGTGACCCTTGTTCTAGGGAACTTGGGTGAATGAAGTTGTTACTGGGTATGGCTGGTAACAAAGGAATGTGTATTCTAGAGGGAATATATATTCTGGAGAAGTGGCCCTGGCAGTATCTTAGGGAAGTAAAGTGAGGGAATAATGACTCACTGACAACAAATTCCATTCCTGGCCCTGCCCATCCTCATTTCATTTATTCAACAAGGGGTCTTGGGACAACTACTAAGTGCCAGGCCCCGTTCAGCTCCTGGACAGGGACACAGGCCTGGAGCCTCACAGTTCTCATAGTCCAGCAAGAGACAGACATTAAACAACTATTTAATGCACACACTTTGAATGAAAAGTGTAGGGTGTCCTGAGAGTGGGTGGGGGCTTGTTTCATCCTCATAACATCTTTCTGAGGTGGCTATTATCATTTCTTTTTTGCAAGGTGAGGCTAAGGCTCAGAGAGATTAACTGACCTTCCCAAGGCTACTCAGCAAAGGAGACATCAGACTGAAGAGAAGCCTGGGCAGGGTCCTCAAGGGCAACCGGAAAAGCAAGGCACAAATGACCAATGCAGCTGGCTAAGAGGGAGAGAGCTGGGCCAGTGCCCTCAGACTGGTGACCTCTGAAGGACCAGCATTAACCCTGGGAAGGCAGGGGTGCCTGTTAATCCAACAGGGCCACTCCCATCTGGTTTTCTACAGGGAAGCGCTGACAGGGCTCCTAAGTCACCTCCAAGTCCCTGGGCAGCCACACTCATCAGTTGTTAAATGGGGGCAGGAATAGCCAGCTGAGGTATAACCAACCTAGAGGCAACACTTGGGACCCCTAACCCATGCTTGGATTCCAAGACCCAAAAGCCAAGGGAGAAGAGGTGAGATGGGACACCCAGAGTCCCCTGGAGATACCACAGAGGAGTGGATTCCATTCCTTGGGGTGTAGAAGAAGCATCTGGAGAACAGGTCAAAGGCTTGGCTCCCACCCTGAGAGATTTGGGGTCGGTTGGTCTAAAGTGAAGCCCAGGAGTCTAGAGTTAAGTTTCCCCTGGTGTTCTGATGCACAGCACCCATACCCCAGTGTTTGGGGACCACTGTCTTAGAGCATCCTCTCCCGTGCCCTCAGCAGACAGAAGAAAAAATGGAAGCCAGAGAAGGGGTCCTCAGCACAGGCTCAAGGCTTGCCTCCCCTGGAGGAAGCAGATGGGAGGTCCGGTGTGGACATCCAGCCTCTGCTTCTGCCCCCAAACTCCAGCTTTGTCAGATTTCAGGGGCAATCCTGTCTTCCTCCTCTCACTGAAGGGGGAACTCAAAGTCATGGGCAGGGGACTCAGATTGGCTGGGTGTGAATCCCAGCTTTGCTACTCACTAGCAGCGGGACACAGCAGCTTTGAAAAATAATCGGCAGCGTTTTTTTGTTTTTTTTGTTTTGGCCACGCTGTGCTGCGAGGCATGCAGGGATTTTAGTTCCCTGACCAGGGATTGAACTCATGCCCCCTGCAGTGGAAGGATGGAGTCATAACCACTAGATCGCCAGGGAAGTCCCTCAGCAGACTATTTTAAAAAAGATACCCCTAGACGAACTTTTTATGAACTTTTTAGAATACTCAAAAGAACAGGGAAAACTAGGACACTAAAAGGTGCAAACAGGTGATTAGGCGGATAAATCATTAGACAAATTGGTTTTCAGGCTAATGGTCCCCCTCCATCCATGATATTGGGCAAGTTACTTGTCTATTCCAAACCTCAGTTCCCCACCTGTAAAATGAGGTGAATAAAACCGATTTCACAGTGTTGTTGTAAGGACATTGTAAGACAGAGGGAGCCAGGAGCCGAGCCGGGTAGATGGTAAACATTCAATAAATTCAACTTCCCTCCCTTCCTGACCATTCGGACCACACAGAAGCCTCCCCTGCTTTTGGCTTTGGCTTTAAGGAGCCTGTGGTCACAGAGAGGATTTCACACTGGAAGTACATGCATTCCAAATCGACAACTAACTGTATATTTTCTGGTGTAAACTATATGTCGACTCTAACTTTAGCCTGGGGGCGCGTTATTATTTGTTTCCCTTCCATGAAAGCTGTAATAGAGGCAGAGAAAACCCTGCCTCATACATTCCAATTCCTAAATACACAATTTTCTGGGATATTATTTAAGTTTATTTTGGTTCTGGAGTCTCGCCATCCTGGTAGGACGCTTATTTAAGTTCTGGGTGGGCTCTGGAAAGGCCTGGAATGTCTCAAAGGTGGGAAGGAGAATCTTCCCGTTCATTAAATAGCATGGTCTGTGTGTGTGTGTGTGTGTGTGTGTGTGTGTGTGTGTGTCTGCAGGTTCTAGAAGGTTCTGGAAGCTTCCCTGACATCAGATGAGGGATCCCAGCCGTGGGGCTGAGCTCACACCAAGCCCTACTTCTCATGGCCTGAACCTTTGACATGACCTGGGCTTCTTCCTGGTTTTACCATCCTCTGCTTTGGCTGGAAGCTCTAGCTTCCTCCCTTTCTGGAGATGGTCATAGGACCCAGCTGGGCCCCCACGTGTGAGAAAAGACCTGTGACCCTTATCAGGTTCTCAGAGGGGCCCAGCCTCCAGAAGGATAAATGTCATCAGCCAAATGGTCAGTGTCTACCTCCCTCTACATACTTCCTGCCCTCAAGTGCTGTTCTTGGGACAAGGCCATCCCTCACACTCAATGGCGGGTCCCCGAGAAGGTCCCGGACTTGGGGACCATCCTCCCCAGAGGATGGTCTTTTTTTGCTTTTGCTCCTGGCCCTGTAGCTGGTGCTGTCCTTAGCAGTGGAGGGTGGAATGGGGCAGCATGCTGGGGTTCTCCCTGCTTGTTCTGATTACAAGTTGTAAACTCCTGTTCTGGAGTTCCACACTAGGGTTCTCCAACTTCAGAAGAATCAAGAATGCAGAAGAATCAAGTGTGTTTTTCTTTCCTTCTTCCTTCCTTCCTTCCTTCCTTCCTTTCTTTTTTCTTTCTTTCTTTCTTTCTTTCTTTCTTTCTCTCTCTCTCTCTCTCTCTTTCTTTCTTTCTTGGCTGTGCCATGTGGCTTGTGGGATCTTAGTTCCCCGACTAAGGGGATTGAACCCAGACCACGGCAGTGAAAACACTGAGTCCTAACCACTGGACCGCCAGCGGAAGTGTGTTTTTCAAAGCACCCCAGGGGATTCTGATGCAAGAAGACATTTGGAGAAACACTGGTTGATAAAGTTGCTAGAAAGCTGTTCCAGGTTGCTGGGTGTCTTTGAACTATTTAAAGTAAAAAACAAGTAAGCATCCTTTAAGAAGGCAGACTGTGAGGTAGAGGACCCGTTCCCAAGGAGGACAGGCCTCTGAGCATATTAAGAGCAGTAGCAGCTAACTCAGAACAGCACTGAGTGCTGGGCACTGTTCTACATGTTTATGAACCACAGCCCCATGAGGGAGGTGCTCTTCATGCCCTCATTTTACATATGAGGAAACAGGCACAGAGAGGTTGAGTGGTATATACAAAGGCCCACAGTTACCCTGGGGGCTGGACACCAGCAATCTGGCCCCAGAATCCCTGTTCTTTCCTATGTTCCAAAACAGACTCAGGAGTCAGTGCCTCAATTTCAGGAAAGGCCATTCGGACCCTGCAGGAGGGTGAGAGGGTGAGGGCTAACGGAGTCCAGGTAGGTGAAGAGGAGGACTGTGAGGCTGGAGAGAAATTAGGAGCATCTCAAGATCAAGAGGTGTGATCGGCAGAATAATGCCCCCCCGCCAGATGTCTACATCCTTATCCCTGGAACCTGTGAATATGTTACCTTACATAGCCAAAGGGACTTTGCAGATGTGAGGAAGGATCTTGAAACAGGGAGGGTATCCTGGGTTATCCAGGTGGGCCCAGTGTGATCACAAGGGCCCTTAAATGTGGAAGAGGGAAGCAGAAAGGGTAAGAGTCAAAGGGGTGTGATGTGAGAAATCTCAGACAGTCGCTCCTGGCTTTGAAGAGGAAAGGAGCTACAAGTCAAGGAATGCAGGCTGCCTCTAGGAGCTGCAAGAGGCAAGAAAATGTATTCTCCTGCAGATAGGAACACAGCCCTTCTGGCATCTTGATATTAGCCCAGGGAGACCCATTTTGGACTTCTGACCTCCAGAACTCTAAGGTTTGTGTTGGTTTACACCACTAACTTTGTTATAGCGGCTGTGGGAAACTAATAACAGAAAGAAAAGGAGCTGTTAAGAGAGATATTGCACTTTGCTTTGAACAGTGGGTGAAAATAGATGAGAAAACAGGGAGAAGATGCCCCAGAGTAGAAAGAGGACGAGACAGTCTCCTCCAGGACTGAAAAAGAGCAGGGCTTCCAAACAGTTCTCAGGAGTTCATGTTATAATGCCTTTCAAGGGAGAGTAGAAATAAATCAATCTCTGTGCTGTGTCTTCATATAGAATATTTGTTGGGAAGATTTATGATAAGTCATTTGTATTTTTTATTAATACTTGCTTCTCCTAGTCTTCCAAATATTTGTTAGAAGCCTGGAGTTCAAATCTCATTTAAAAATTGACATGGGGCTTCCCTGGTGGCGCAGTGGTTGGGAGTCCGCCTGCTGATGCAGGGGACACGGGTTCGTGCCCCGGTCTGGGAGGATCCCACATGCCGTGGAGCAGCTGGGCCCGTGAGCCATGGCCGCTGAGCCTGCGTGTCCAGAGCCTGTGCTCCGCAACTGGAGAGGCCACAGCAGTGAGAGGTCCGCGTACCGCAAAAAAATAAATAAATAAATAAAAACTGACATGATTTACCTGGCACATTCTCTAAAATGCACACAAAATTTCTAAGAAGACTTCATCATGACAGTTAATAGCAATCAATTGCTAACATGCAGTGAATGCTTGCTCTTTGCCAGATGCTGTACTAGGCACATCACATGTTTTGTTTCATTTCAGTTTTTTTTTTTTGGCCACACCTCAAGACTCGTGGGACCCTAGTTCCCCATGCAGGGATCAAACCCGGGCCCTTGGCAGTGTAAGTTCAGAGTCCAAACCACTGGACCACCAGGGAATGCCCTCATTTCAGTTTTGAAGTGAGGGCAGCCTTGCGGGGGATGGTGCCCTTCACTTGTGGAGTCTGCACTGACTCCAGGTAGAGCGCTAGATTCATGAATGCCTGATTCAAGATTTAGACTTTATTTGGTTGGTGGCTGGAAGTCATAGAAGGTTTATGAGAAGATGAATGACAGCATTACTAACTGGGATTCTGGAAGAATAATCCAGCAGAGATGGAGGCTGGCCAGAGTTCTCCCTGAGTCCAAGGGCCCTGGGGTCATGCGGTTTCAACCTTGACCTGTAGTGCTAGGCACCAAAGATGAGATAGAGCAGCCATAAAGCATCCCTTATATATTGGTAGGATTGGAGCCATCCGAAAGTAAGCAGCGAAGGAGCTGCAGAAAATATTCACTCCTAGGAAAAAAGTCAATTTGTTCTTCCTGGCTCACCCTCTGCAGACATTGGGGGACCTGGAGCCCGATTTCTTAAACTCCTGTGCTCGGACTTCCCTGGTGGTGCAGTGGTTAAAAATCCGCCTGCCAATGCAGGGGACACGAGTTCCAGCCCTGGTCCGGGAAGATCCCACATTCTGCGGAGCAACTAAGCCTGTACACCAGAACTACTGAGCTCTAGAACCCACGAGCCACAACTACTGAGCCCATATACCACAATTACTGAAGCCCGCATGCCTAGACCCCGTGCTCTGCAACAGGAGAAGCTACTGCAGTGAGAAGCCCGCGCACCACAAGGAAGAGTAGCCCCGCTCAACGCAACTAGAGAAAGCCCGCGCACAACAACGAAGACCCAACGCAGCCTAAATAAATAAATAAAGTTTAAAAAAAAAAACCTTCCTGTGCTCTCCAGCTTGTTTCTTTCCAGCAATAGTTAAACACTGAGAAAGTGTATTTTGACATTTCTTGAACATCCCCTGCAGGCTCGGCACTGTGTTGCTTGCTCTCTCTCTCTGGATCTGATTTAGCCTTCACCAAACCCCTACCGGGGATGATGACTTAATCCCTGGGCCGAGTGACTGGAGCCACGAAGTTCAGATGGATTTTGCAAGACAAAGACCTAAATCTATTTTGTGGCTGCCGATACACATTCTGACTTCACCACATCCGCGGTCATTCCAACCACAAACACAAAAAGTGCTAT
This sequence comes from Mesoplodon mirus, assembly GCF_964341445.2. NCBI lineage: Eukaryota > Metazoa > Chordata > Mammalia > Artiodactyla > Ziphiidae > Mesoplodon > Mesoplodon mirus. Next base: position 6,820,737 of record NC_138994.1, read on the forward strand.
AAATTCTTTTCCATGTGGTATTTGATTGTTTCTGGCATTATTCACTTCTTGATAAGTCAGCCAGTCAAAACAGGCAGTCCAGGTCTGTCACTGATCCCGAGAGCTCCAACGTGGTGTCCTTGACAGTGTCCTGATGGGTTTAGGTCTTAATTGTTAGCAGCAGTTTGCTTTTTTTTCATAAACTCTGTTTTCTCATTGACTTTGATGAGAAAAAAAGTTGAGAGAGATACTAATGAAAAAGTTTAATTGCACTCCACTCAGAGAAGCAGCAGTCTTTCTTTTTTTATTTAATATTTTTATTAAATGATGGGCATTAGAGAAAAGAACACAAAGTACCTTAATTTCATAACATTTTGGTGTGTTTTCTCCCAGTCTTTTTACTCCACACCCACACATGCTTGAACTTAACTGGAATTATCTATTATATGGTTTCACCCTTGGTAACAGCAAGTAGCAGAGGCAACACCTGGAGCTTGTCAAAATTTGTAGATATTCTTTTTTTTTCTTTTACATAATTGAAATTTAATAGAATATTGATACAAGGGCAGAAATTAACTAAAAGGTAAAGTATAGAAGCTTAGGAAGCTTTACAAACACTTCCACAGAAACACAAGTCTCACCTTACTGCTTGTCTAGTCACTAACTACACTGCTGTCATATCCAGTTGGTTGGATTATCATATTGGACAATCCATTATCATATCCAATGCATAATGTAGATTCTACATCAAGTCAATATCATTTTCTGAGAACTAGTTCTAGATTATGTCAGATGTCATGTGTTATGTATTTCATTTATTTATTTTACTGAGATGTAATTCATATACCATAAAAATTTTAAATGTACAATTCAGTGGTTTTTTTTTTTTTTTTTTGCGGTACGCGGGCCTCTCACTGTTGTGGCCTCTCCCGTTGCGGAGCACAGGCTCCGGACACGCAGGCTCAGTGGCCATGGCTCACGGGCCCAGCTGCTCCGTGGCATGTGGGATCCTCCCGGACTGGGGCACGAACCCGTGTTCCCTGCATCGGCAGGCGGACTCTCAACCACTGCACCACCAGGGAAGCCCTATTTGTCTTTTTATTGTTGAATTTTAAGAGTCTCTTATCTATTCTTGACACGAACCCTTATCAAATATATGACCTGCAAATATTTTTTGTGGTTTGTCTCTTCACTTTCTTGATTGTATTCTTTGATGCACAGAAGCTTTTAACTTTGGTGAAGTACAATTTATCTATTTTTACATTTTGTTGCTTGTGCTTTTGAGGTCATATCTAAGAAACTATTATTTAATCCAAGATCACGGAGATATACGCCCATGTTTTCTTCTAAGAATTTTATACTTTTAGCTCTTACGTTTAGGTCTTTGATCCATTTTTTAGGTTAATTTTGTATATGGTATGGGGTGCAGGTCCAAATTTATTCTTTTGCATGTGGCTATCTAGTTGTCCCAGCACGGTTTGTTGAAAAGACTATTTTTCCCCCATTAAATGGTCTTGACACCCTTCTCAATCAGTTAATGCAATAACATTGAAAAGAATAAAATACTTAGGAATAAACTTAACCAAGGAGGTGAAAGACTTGTACACTGAAAACTACAAAACGTTGCTGAAAGAAATTAAGGAAGACACCAATAAATAAAAAAAGATCTCATGTTCATAGATGGCAAAGCTTAGTATTATTAAGATGTCAACACTACTGAAAACAACCTACAGATTGAATGCAATCTCTATCAAAATTCCTATGGCTCTTTTTTCAGAAATGGAAATATCCATCCTAAAATTCATATGGAATCTCAGTGGACCCTGAATAGCCAAAATAATTTTGAAAAAGAAGAACAAAGTTGGAGGTCTCACACTTCCAGATTTCAAAAGTTACTACAAAGCTACAGAAATCCAACAGTGCCATAAAGACATAGCCTAGACATCTAGACAGATGGAATAGAATAGAGAGCCCAGAAATAAATTCTTATGTATATATGGTCAAATGATTTTTAACAAGGGAGCCAGGACCATTCAGTGGTGAAGAACAATCTTTTCAACAAATGGTATTGGGAAAGTTGGATATCCATATGCAAAAGAATGAAGTTGGACCCTTACATTACACAATATACAAAAATTAACTCAGATCAAAGACTTAAACGTAAGAATTACAACTATAAAACTCTTAGAAGAAAATACAGGGGAAAAGCTTCATTACATTGGATTTGGCAATGATTTTTTTTTTTTTGGATATGACACCAAAAGTACAGACAACAAAGAAAAATAGATAAATTGGACTACATCAAAATTAAAAACTTAAGTGAATCAAAGGACACAATCAGAGTAAAAAGACAACACAGAATGGGCAAAAAAAAAAAAAAAAGGATGATCAAAATGAATAACAGATGAATGGATAAACAAAATGCAGAATACAATGGAACATTATTCAGCCTTAAGAAGGAAGGAAATTCTCACACATGCTACAACATGAATGAACCTTAAGGATATTACGTTAAGTGAGATAAACTAGTCACAGAAGAACAAATACTGTACGATTCCACTTATATGAGGTACCTAGAGTAGTCTACTAGAGTAGTCAAATTCATAGAGACAGAAAGTAGAAAGATGGATACTAGGGGCTCAGGGGAGGCGGGAAATGGGAAGTTATTGTTTAATGGGTATAGAGTTTCAGTTTTGCAAGATGAAAAGTGTTCTGGAGATGGATGGTGATTATGGTTGCACAACGATGTGGATGTACTTAATGCCATGGAACTGTACATTTAAAAATGGTTAAGATGGTAAAGTTTATGTTATAGGTATTTTACTACAATTAAAACATTAAAAAAATCAAGTGGCCATACTTGTATGGGTTTATAGATGCTTTCAAAAAATACTTTTAAGTACATCTTTCAGATGCACAAAAGAAAATGCTATCCTTAATTCAAAATGAGTCACAAGAACACATCTGAAGTGAAGGTCTGGAACTGTGGTGGTACTTTCTAGAACTTCACTTTCAGGATTGCATTCTTGCCTCCTTCCCAAGGTGTGCCTGTTGGAGCCTCATTGCTTAAAGTGTCGTTTCTGGACTGGCAGCGTCAGCCTTACCTGGGAGTTTGTTAGAAAACCTTGGCCCCAATCCTGACCCACTGAATCAGAATCTCTGGGGCTGGGGTCCAGGAACCTATTTCACCAACTCTCCAGGTGATTCTATGATCGCCAGAATTTGAGAAGAACTGCCCTAGAGCAAGGAGCAGTAAACTTTTCCTGTAAAGAGTCAGAATGATCATTGATTGAGTCAGAGTAAATATTTTGGGCTTTGTGGGCCAAGAAGCAAAATCAAGAATGCTATGTATGCACTTCTGTAACAAGAGAGTAAACAGATTTCCACCAATTTTTACTGACAAAATTTTAAATATGATCCTAATATTCAGGGAAATATTTTTGTAATACAGGTTTACTGATGAGAAGAATGGATTTTTTTTGATAACGTCTCACTGAATTGGAATTCATCAAATTGATTCCAAATGTTCATCTGGAAAAACCATTCTTAGCTCGCAGGCTGTTAAAAAAAAAAAAAAAAGCAAAACAAAAATCAGGCAAAGGCTCAGATCTGGCCTGTGACCATACTTTGCCAATCCATCCTAGCACATGGAAACCTCCAATGTTTTAGTAGCTTGGCTAGTGGCAAGCTATTGCTTTTGCTTTCATCTTCTTTTAATTTGATCAGTTACCTCTCTCCTGTTCCATGTAATCCTGATGTGACTTCAGGGGCACTGCTGCCCCAGCTAGAGCAATCAGACTTGTCCCCCAGGAATTTGAATCTGGAGGGAGTCATCAGTGGACTCCCACAGAAGACTTCTGATGCCAGGGCCCTGAATTAATCCCTGTCACGAGGCTCACACTGCAATGTCAAGGCCTTGTGGGATTTCTGAGAATTACACCCCATCTGCCCCTGCTCCAAGACCTGCAGAGAGTGTGTCATATCCATTTATCGATTTAGTTTAGCAACATCCACTAATGACCCTTAAATCCCGTGCAAATGTATTTGAAGCGGCCCCAGGGGTTACAGATCTGGATGTTCTCTCTCCAGCAACCGCACCACTGCCCCACCACCTGCAGGATTTTCCATTCCGCTTGCTATTAAACATTTATTTATTGCATAGTAATATGTGCCAGAAAGGGGACCTTTTCTCCGCCTGTTTGGGTCATGAGATTGTAAACTGGTACCTATCGACTGGAAAGCAATCAGGCAATATATGTCAGGAGCCACAGAAATGTCCCTTTTCTGGAAAAATAAATAATCCTAAATAGAGAAAAATCCATCTGGGCAAAGATGTTCGATGTCCAAGGTGGACACAACCACCTGCCTTGCATCCCCTCTGTCCTCTGAGTGGAGGACCCTCAACATAATCAGCCTCTCTGGTTACGGTGGATTCTCAAGGTATCACTCTAATGATTTATCATTTTAAAAGACTCCCTCTCCAGTAGGGATGAGGACAGAGAGGGGAAAGAGGCTGACAAGGCCAGAGAACCCCATCCATCATATCTACAACAATAAGAAGATTATAAATCATTAGTTGTTTCAAATGCCTGCTTGCACAGCCAAAGGCATGACCCAGGGGCTGGGCCTGGTGGAGGAGGTACTCCAAGCAAAAAGACATCAGATCTGAGGATGGGTGCCATACTCAGCCTGAGGAGGTAGGGCAAAGGCCAGTTCTAGAGAAGCATTTTGAATTACCTTGGTTTTTTTTTTTAAAACTGGGTGTGAGCATGGAGGCCGTCTGGAGAGCCACTGTTGAGGGTCTAATATTCTCAGTGGGTCTCAAACTTGGACTTCGACTGTTACTTTAAAATGAAGTTGCATGCTTAGTCCCAGAGAGCAACTGTGACAAGACCAGTCTCAGCATGGGTTCCCAAGAAGGCAAGGAGATTTTCTTGGGACCAAGGCATTGCTGGGCCTCTGTGCCCAGGGTGGGCCCCTGGCAGGGCTCCACACCTATACTCTACACTTGTCCCCATTGCCTTCTCCTTGGCGCCCCGCCCCCCAAACCCTTTAGGAAATGTGGGAAGTTTTACTTTTATTTATTTAATAAATTAATTTAATTAATTTATTTTTGGCTGCGTTGGTCTTCATTGCTGTGCGCAGGCTTTCTCTAGTGACGAGAGGGGGCTACTCTTCGTTGCAGTGCGTGGGCTCGCATTACAGTGGCTTCTCTTGTTGTGGAGCACGGGCTCTAGGCACGTGGGCTTCAGTAGTTGTGGCATGTGGGCTTCACTAGTTGCGGCTGTTGGGCTCTATAGTGCAGGCTCAGTAGTTGTGGCGCGTGGGCTTAGTTGCTCTGCGGCATGTGGGATTTTCCCAGACCAGGGCTCGAACCCGTGTCCCCTGCATCGACAGGCAGATTCTTAACCACTGCGCCACCAGGGAAGTCCTGTGGGAACTTTTAAATCCCATAGTCTGGGCTTCAGGGATTTCAATGAAAGCAGAATATGACCTATAGGGACTTAGAAATATTTTGACAGTAAGTATTGTTAATAAACTATGTAAAAGTCATTTGTTTTTTTGTTAAAAGAGGCAGAACTTTCCTCTATAAAAGAATCAGACTTAAACTTAAAAAAAAAAAAAAAAAGCTCAGCCCAGTCAGAGTCAACCTCACATGGTGGGTCTGCCTGCATCAGAATCACTCAACGTGTTTGCTACAAAATGCAGGGTCTTGGGCCCAGCTCCAGAGCTATCCAGCCAGAATTCAAGAAGGTGAATACAGGGAACCTGAATTTTGAACAAGCTCCCCGGGTCACTCTGAAGCACAGCAAACCAAACCAGTGGTTGAGTGGCTTCCATGCTGGGGAGCCTGGCTCCCGCCAGGAACCCCCCACCCCGTGCTGGGCACTGGCTGGCACTGCAGGCTGCTTGTTCCTTAGATACTCCGTAACCTGAGGATGAGGAAGACATGGCAGACGACGGCAGCTGCAAAGTAGGTTTGTACCGAGTCCTCTGGGAGCCCCAAGGGGAGCAGGGCTCTCAGAGAGGAAAGAGTTCTCAGGGAACTTCAGATTCTGAAGTCGAAGTAGGGTTGACCGGCTAAAGAAGGGAGCAAGGGCATTGCAGATAAAGGGCAGAGCATGGGCGGGGCTCAATGGGGAAGTGTAAATAGGGGCCAGGGCCCGGGAGGAGGTGGAGGAGAGGGAGGCTGGGGAGATGAGGGACAGGTCCTCGTGCTGGTTTTGTATTATGCCAACTTGGTTAGTCTGGGAATGACACTTCCCAGAATCCCTTTCTCCACATGGGTCTGGGGTAGAGTTGGTCAAAAGAGGAACTCCCGCGAGATTTGGAACGGTAAAGTGAAGCCGCGCTGACTCTCAGCACCGTGACTGTCAGATACCACGAGGTGTCCTGCCTGCCCCAGCTTGTCCTCCCATCCTCTGCTCCCTGTCCTGCCTGCTGGCCTTGCGGAACAACGGCTCCTACAGCTGTTTCCACAAGCTCCCTTCACGGCCCCCCTTGGGCAGCTGGACATGCTTGGTTTCTCAAATTTCCTTGCAAGCTCGAACTTGTCACCCGGGGCAAGACTGGTGAGTGATACTTTCTCTGATGGTCTAAATCCCCTTTCAGGACGTCACTTCCCCAGCTCCTCCCACTGTGGGGTAAAGTCTAAGGCCTATAATAAATCCTTTATTCCCATATACGCTGCTTCCCTGGCTGGATCCTGATCAATACCGTTTTTTTTTTTTTTTTTTTTTTTTTTTATCATGAGTCCCTTTTTAAGAGGAAAAAAAAAAAACCTCCATAAGCCTCCCCCCACCCCGCCTCCCCAGTGCATCTGGTAGACCCCTTAACCTCCAGGGCTGGAGAGGAGCAGGCGCTCTCACACTCAGATGTTAGGAGAGCTGTGCCCTCTTTCAGGCCACCTGCCAGGAGAAGGAGGTGTGTCCAGACTTCCGTCTAGAAGTCTCAGAGGGCTGCCCCATGGTTTGTCATTCTGGAACACAGTTATGCCTTCTTGAAGACAAGATCAGACCACAGGATGCCTGGGGCTCCTCCTTTCCCACGGGTCTCCAAACTCCAATCCTGGGAGATCAGCTCCTCCTGGCTGGGCTCCTTTGCTGAGGCAAAGTTAGGTCAATGTATATCCTTCAAGTTTGGCTGCTCCTGCACATCCATGTTACAGAATTTTCAAACCAGGGTCTTCTCTGCAGCCCTGAGCAGGACAGCCAGCCCCTGTCCTGATGGAGCTTTCAGTCTAACAGAGAAAATAGACTGTAAATTGATGATGAAACAGCACCATGCCAAGAGCAAAAGAAGGGAAGGTATGATCTGCCATGAGAATACAGGGGAGGGTCCTAGCCCAGGCCGGGAAGCTCAGTGGGAGAAGTGATGTGAGCTGAGACAAGAGTAGCAGGTGATGCAGGAAAGGCTTTTAAGTGAGGGACCAGCCGCATAAAGGCTGGAGGTGTGAGAGAGCGTGGGTCTTGGGGGAAGCGAGAGATGCCCGGCGAGGCACCTGGGAGTTTGCCAGGCACTGGGAAGAGAAGGAGCTGGAACTGGGAGGTCTGATCAGGTCTGGCCCAGGGCCCGGTCGAGGTGAAGGCTCACCATCCTGAGGCCACAGTGCTAAGCAGAGGAGGGGCAGGATCCGATTCCACTCCTTTGGGAAGGTTGGCTTGGAGGAGGTTAAGTCCAGAGGCCCAGAGAACCTTGGAGGCAGGGACAGGGGAGAGGGTGGCTGAACCAGCGGGTGGCACTGGAGAGAAATGAATGGATTCAAGGGACATTGGGCAGATAGAAGAAGGTAGAAATCACATACATGGTGGTCAGTGGGTTGGATGTAGGGAATGAGGGGATGGGGGAGTCATCGAGAATCCCAGGTGTCTGGCTGCAGCCCGGCTGGAGGCACCCAGCTGGTCAGCCAAACAGAAGCTTCGGAGTGGATGAGCCCCACTCTGACTTCAGAGGTGCGCCTGGGTCTCCCCAGACAGCACGACAGGACCAGGAGAACATGAAATGGATTCTACAAACGGTATTGTTAGCAAAATGAAGTCTCTGATGAAGGTGTGAGTACTGGGGAGGGGCAGGGTGGGGGGTGACAGGGCAAAACAGTGATTAAGGGAAGGAAAGCTTCTTGTGCTAAAGAAACAAAGGATGAGAAATAGAAAAGCTCAAAACATTTTTCCAGGTCTGGAGTCTCTTATCCCCTCTCCAGGAGGAGGGCTGTGTGAGCTGACCAAAGCTCGGCTGTGTTTGTGATCCAGTATTTAAATGACACCTGCAATGGTCCTATTAACATCAATAGTAGAGGGCGTGGGCTGGTGGCCCCCTTGCTCCTTCCCAGTTCAGTCATTTACAAGCATTTCCTGAGCCCTGCTGTGTGCCAGGCTCCTGGGTCTCAGCACAGGGCACGGGGTGGAGAGGAGGCCAGCTCAGCCCCTGCCTAATAGAACTTACGATTAGGCAGCAGAAGCAGACACGACGTGACACTAATGCAAAATGACAAATTGTGACAAGGGTTGGGAAAGAGAACCGTGGAGTCCTGTTTCAGATGGGGAGGTCAGGGAAGGCCTTGGAGCAGGTGACATTTGAGCTGAGATTGGAGGGCAGAGAATTCAGGAAGAGCGTTCCAGGTGGAGGGAACAGCATTGCCATAAGCTACAAACCGGTGCTTTCGAGGAACTCAGAGAGCAGCGTGGGTGGAGGGGGGAGCCAGGACCGGTTAGGGGTGAGGGACACCGACAGCAGACAGGGCTGGAGAGGAGGTGGGGACTGGCTGTGCAGTAATTGGAATACTTCCGCTAAGTCCAGACCAAATGACTTCTCAGGGCCTTTGTTACCCCAGGTTTCAGTGACATTTTAAAGAGCCATCCTGACCCTGTTGGTCATAAAAGCCTTGGGAGTCTGTTTCCATCTTCAACGCTCCTTTTAAGACAAGGGCACCCAGGCTCTCATGGTAAAGATGATCCAGAAGACGCCCTTGGTGCCCTACAAACTGTCCAGCAACATTTTTAGAAAATGCTCCCTTTTAGATCCAACTTCTCTTAGCCAAATTGACCAGGGAAAAATAAGTACCTACAAATAGCGATCACCAGCCAGCAAAGAGAGTCATTATCTTAAATTGAGGCTGGTTTCTAAGAAAAAAGAGAAGGGGGGGTGGGGAACCCAAATGCCACTAGACTAAAACCTCACCCGCACCCACCCCCAGAGCATACGTGAGAACGGTGGCTCCAGTAGCCTCCTTGCAAGGACGGGGCTCAACACCGACCTCTGTGTGAAGGGAAGGAAACAGGCAAAGGAAGGAAGGCCAGAGATTAGAGAAGCTGACAGATGTAAATAGCCTCAGAGGAGCCACGCTGTCCCGGCGCTTCTCCCCAGGGAGCCTTTTGTACCAAGGAATCTGGTTGCCTGAACGAAAAATGATATCATTTATTTCTTTAGTCAGAGCTGAGCTGTTTTCTTCAGACATAGAAATAACCTCACACCACAACACCAAATTGTTGGCCAAGTGATAGAGGTATCTGTAATTTGCACGCGTGATAATGTCCTGGGTAAACAACCACAGACTTGGTTTTCTTGGGAGGGGCCCCACTGCCCCCAACAACACTGCAAAGCTATAGAAGGACTTGAATGAAAGAAATGCATTTGGAAAGTTAGTCCCAGAGTCTTGCCTGCTGCTGAGCTAGAAGGAAGATGGAGTTTTCATTGCTGCTCAAATCACGCCCTACTGTCCAAACATCCATTAATTCAATAAACAATTATTAAGCACTGACTCTGACCAAGCCTGTGCAAAGGCACTGGGGTTACAAATGTGCAAAGGCTGGGACTCTGCCCTCCCTAGGCTCACAATTGGTAGGGGAGGTAGCCAAGTTCAGCCCATGTGATGCCCTGTGATGCAGTATGTACATGATGGCACAGTGGTCTGCCCCCACAGAGGAGGCAGCATTTGAGACTTGAAGATGAAGAAAACTTTCCAGATCAGAGAAGTAGAAGGAGCGTGTCCTAGGCAGACTTAACAGCATGTGTGAGAGCACAGAGGTTTAAAACTATCTGGACTTTTTGGAAATTAAAAGAAATATAATATTGCAGGGAATAAAGTGTTAAGGAGGCCAGTGGTCTAATGTCTGACTGGAGAGGTAGGCAGAAACCAGAGGCTAAGGAGTTTAGAGTTTATCCTTTAGGTAATAGGGAGCCATGGAGGAATTTTGAGCAAGGAAGCAACATGATTAAATTTTTATATTAGAACACTCACTTCTTTCTGTCTTGAACAAACTCTGTTATATAGGAAAACAATGCAGGCAACTTCCTTATAACATTGCTTGTGAAAACTCTGGAAACAAAATAAAGGTCCACTATTTGCTTATCCATAGGAAAATGTAGATAAGCAAATAGTGACATAGTGACAAAATGTTATAGAGTTCAGTAGTTAAAAATGATCCAACACGGCTAGATCTTAAAAACATAATTCTGAGTAAAAAAAAAAAATGTGAGTTTCAGAACATGTATAGTATGATAAAATGCATGTAAAATTTAAAACCACACATCTGTATATTGTTACATATAATATATGTAGAAAAGCACAGAAACATGGATTGTTGCTTCTGGAGAGTGAGAGAAAGGCATGGGGAAGGGGAGAAATACAGAGAACTTTGTCTATAATGTTCTATTTGTTTTTATATATAAAAGAAATAATGGAGCAAAGTTGTTTTTTTTTTAATTTGAACTTTGTCTTTTAAAAAACAGAGAAAGGTCCATCTGGTAGTGGTGTAGAAGATGGAAGGAGGGAGATTGAGAGAAGGGACCCCAAGCTGGCCTCTTTGTCTCCACACAGCTTCTCCTGGATGGAGGAGGCAGATCTTGGGGGGCCCCCGAGGGCAACACATACCCACCTTCTTGGGTGGCTTTTGTCCTCTGGGCAGAGCTGTGGTGCAATCCTGGCCTCTTGTCTGGTGTCCCTGGAAGACAAGGGGCTCTGTCTTGTCCATAACTGGCCACGATTGTGATCTGATGTGACTTCTGGATCTCAGCATCGTTCTCAGTCCCCAGATGCCAGTACTGTCCTTGGACACCTGCTAACAAAGGGGCAGAAACAGGAGGCTTGTAGAATACCTGGGAACGTTTGACATTATATGTTCAGAGTAACGATGGTGTGTGTGCACACGTGCACGCATGCACCCACGTGTGACCACATGTGCAAAAACCAAAGAGCAGACAGAAAGCCAGTCTTCTAGGAGGGGGTTTGCAGTGGACGCTGTCACATGAGTGTTCTCCTTGATGGGAACGTTCTTATCCAGTTCCGAGAAGTAAGCATGAATCTTTCCAGGAGAAATTCATTTCTAGACTCCTGCTTACCCTTCAGATCTCCATCCCTTGATCCAGGGTCTCATAATAAACATGTATACTTCTACATATATGTATATGTCCAGGCTAGAGCCACGGCAGGAAAAAACAATCAACACATCCATGTTTGCATTTTCCCAAGCCGAGCTAATCCTTGCTTCCGTCCCAGGCTGGATTTTGTGGGCATCCACTAAAGGAAAACTGCAGACTTTTCTGCTATTATATATGAATTTCATAACATATGTGTGTCCTAGAAAGAAGACACCTGCCCGATGCCCATGACCTTATTTAAGCAAACCTATCCTGTGCTTTAAGGACAAAGGCATGCGTTATATGCGGCATCTAGAAAAATGGTACAGATGAACCAGTTTGCAAGGCAGAAATAGAGACACAAGTGCAGAGATCAAACGTATGGAGTCCAAGGGGGGAAAGGGCGGAGGGGGGCGGTGATGGTGGGGTGAATTGGGAGATTGGGATTGACATATATACACTAATATGTATAAAATAGAGAATTAATAAGAACCTGCTATATAATGAAATAAAACTTAAAAAAAAGAATAAAGGCAAGTGTAGCTGCATAATTAATAATATGCAAATTATTCTTTCCCGGGGACCACTTGGTCTTTAACATACAGAAACAGAAGAACAAAGAGAGACTCTCTCTTTTACACACACACACGCGCGTGCATGCACACCTCTCCCCACTATAATTATAATTACCACGCTGGCTTCCAGATCAGGGGTTAGCAGCCTTGGCACAGAGACGCCTGAAAGCCACCCAAGGCAATTAGTGGTGTCGCTTCTCCACCCCCTCCTTACCTTCAGGGCCTTTGCACTTGTCGTTCCCCCTCCAGGCACACACATTCCCTGTCCTTGTGTGGCTCACACCCTCCCTGAATTTAGGTTTCATCTCAAATACCACCTCCTCAGAGAGGCCTGGCGTAGCCACCTCCATGGCTCTCTATCTGCTCACCTGCTTTATTTTTCCTTACAGAACTTTTCACTCCTGTGCATTATACTATGCATTTCCTTGTTATCCAACAGCCATCCCCCTGCCAGCACTAGACCGTGAGCTTCGAGAGGCTCCATGAGGGCGACCACATGCCTGGAGCCTAGGGCGGTGCCTGGCCTGCAGCCGGCTCTCGGTCAGTTTCAGTGGAATGCATGAATGATTTTCCTCTTCTCCTTTCCATGTCCGTCTTCTCCTTTCTCCTACTTCTTCTCCTGCCTCCGCCTTCAAACTGCTGGCAGGATGAGACCTCAGGAAATTGTCAAGCAAGTGAGGTTTGTGGTCTGGGTTCTTCTTTGTCCATCTCCCTTTCCCACTCTCCTTCATGGGTACCCATCTCCTACCTGCAGCTGCCCACTGTCAGCTCTGGTCTTCTTGGTGGGCAGGACCCAAGCTCAGACAGCCCAGGTGATTGGAGGGAAACTGGGAACTAGGGCCGAAGGAGGTTGTAAGAAAGACAGGACTTAGTCTCCCAAGCAGCCCTGCAAGGCTGGTGGAGAACAGAACATCGTTTGGGGCACCCTTCGGCACCTGCGACCCAGCTCCTTGTCTTCCTCACGGGAGTCAATGCCACCCTTACGGGGACTCAGCCCTTCCCTCCTTGCCAGTTGATGCCCCCTCTCTCCTGCCGTGATTGACAGTATCTACCCCCACCCCACCCTTCTCTCCTTCCTGGCTTCTGCTTCCTTCTGTAATAATCATAGAGAGAGCCGCTGCATGCCAGGTCCCATGCTGGCATCACCCCACCCCACCCGATATGGGTCCCCCTTGCTCCCTTTCTTTCTGTGGCCTCTCCTCTCTGCCCCTCTGAGTCCTGGCAGCCTTCAAAGCTCAGGCGGACCCCATTGCTGCCTTGTTCCCTCAAGCTCCCACCCTCCCCTGACTCTATCACTCTGGTGACAAATGGTCACATACTCCACTGTTATACCTAGTGCCCTCATTTTCCATTTGACCCTCAGCAAGATTATAAATGGCTTGAGGGTAGAAGCTGTGTCTTATCCTCAGAAACCTAATGAGAAAAACGATCCGGGGAAACAGCTTCTTTGCACAGAAGTCAGATCTTCCCCTCCCCCCTCTCACCATCATCCGTACATCCCAGTCTATTCCACCCACCTGATCTCACGAGGGAAGAAATCCTAAATAAACTGAACAACAACTATGCGACCACAATGCATATAAGTCGCCTACTGCATGCTGGGAACTTGGGGTGCCCTGGGGAGCAGCAACAGACAAGAGTTCCTGCACGCAAGGAGCATCCCAGGCAGAGGACCAGCATTTGGAAATGGGTAACTGGGCTCCAGCCAGTCCAAAGAAAGTTGCATCTTTTAACAGCAAGGGAACCATATAGTTTATTGCCCAAACCAGGACTTTTTTTTTTTTTTTTTTTTTTTTGCGGTACGTGGGCCTCTCACTGTTGCAGCCTCTCCCTTTGTGGAGCACAGGCTCCGGACGCGCAGGCTCAGGGGCCACGGCTCACGGGCCCAGCTGCTCCGTGGCATGTGGGATCTTCCCGGACCGGGGCATGAACCCGTGTCCCCTACATCGGCAGGCAGACTCTCAACCCCTGCGCCACCAGGGAAGCCCTTACCAGGACATTTTTGAGAGTAAAAGTGGGAGTTGTTAATAATTACGCTGCGCCAATAGATGTCCTGGACAAACCAGGTGCGTGATTGCATTAATTAAGGGCGACAGTCCCCCTGCCTCCTGCCCCTCTGGCCACAAAAGGAACTTCAGCTATTGGTCAAAGCTGCCAGATCTGAGCCTCTGCCTGCCCTTGCACAAGGGAGAAGACAGAGGATGCACTCCAGGAATGGGTGGGGGAGGGGAGGGCAGGAATGACTGCAGGACCCAGAGCTAGAATCAGTGATCAGGAATTAGGGCAGGCCTGCGTCTGGGATCAGGTACGAGGGGTGTGGGATATGGCACCAGCCTCCAGCTGCTGTGTTTCCGAGCTCGGCTCACAGGCAGGTAGCTTTTGCAGGCTCTCCACCCTCCCCAATTGCCCAAGTCCTGCCTGCTTCAAGGAAAATGGGGACGTTTGGTTGCCGTTTGGCTTCTTTGAGTTTCTTTCACTCTACCTCCTTGGGCAAAGGTGGTCTGGTTTGTACTTGCAATCTAGGTGGAGCCCCTTGGAGTGTGTGTGTGTGTGTGTGTGTGTGTGTGTGTGTGTGTGTGAGAAAGAGAGAGAGAGAGAGACAGAGACAGAGACAGAGAGACCTATTTCCTCCTGTCCCTCTGTCTGTCTGACTCTCAGACTATTAATACAAGCCTCATGTCTGGCTGCACCCCCAGAGCATATGCTCCTGCAGCACAACCCTGCCCCTCCCAGCTGAGCCTGTTGTCTGTTCCGTTTCAGATCGGCGCCAGGCTCAGAGACCCCATGTAGGTAGAATATAACTTTCCATAAATAACTCCCAGCCCGACCTACAATTTAGATTTGGGTTTTTTTCCCCTCGTGGTAATGGGAGTGTAGCCTGGGCTCATCCCTCCTGGATCTCCGGGTCCCGGAAGCAGACCCTAGGTGTATCTCGGGGTTGGGGCATTGGTTTGAATCCTCGGTTCCCCCACGCTGCCTTACACACGACGAGGACTCGGTACACGTCAAGGAATTGAGTCTCCTCTGCCCACGAACCTTCAGCCTCGGTGCCTTGGCTTGGGCCGTGCCCTCTACCTAGAATGTCCCTGCTCCCTTCTCCACCTGGCGAACCGCTAAGTAGCACCCACCTCCGTGAAACCCTCCCTAAGCTTTATCCCTCATCCCCACCCACCACAGAGTAAAATTACTGCCATCCTTGGTCCTTGTAACACTTTGTACAGACAATGTGACCTGATTATTTGCCCATGTGCCCACCAACCAGGCTCTGAGCAGCTCGAGTGAGTGTCAGGGAGGGGAACTGAGCCCACGGCTCAGATTCAAACACAAACCTGGCTCCAGAGCCCGTGTCCCACCCACCTGTGCCACTCTGCCTCTGGGGGCTGGACGATGTATCCATTTCCTACCTGCTCTCGTGTTCTGGGCCCTGGGACACTCCTGACGATGCTTGGATTCCTTGTAGGGTCTCACTGAGGTCTCCTTGGGGCCTGGAAGCGGCAACACCCACTGACACCCATCAAAGACTTGATGATGATCATGAATTTAGGAGGGCTCATTGGGAGTTAAAGGGAAAAGTTAGGGGGAGGACCTCAGCTTACTTTGGGGGTGGGGTTACCCCAAGATGGGCTGGACTTAATTCAAAGTTTTGCAATTGAGCATCCCACCTTATGGCAATGGAAGAATATTTCCTGATTCGCAGCTAGCCTCCAGAACTGTTAGGTGAGGCAAGAGGTTTGAGAGAAGTACAAGACATTGTCCCTGCTTGTGAAGGGTTTACATGCTCCTTGGGGAGGCATAAAATTCACATTTGGGAAAAAGCTTGACTGAGCTCCTGTGAGCAGGTCCTAACATGTACTTGGCTTTGTGTCTATCCCAGTACTAAGCACAGCTCCGCCAGGTGAAACAGGTGGCCCATGAGTGACTGTCCAATGGAAGACACAGAATCAGAAACCAAAGGAGTGGCACAGACAAAGGGGCTGGACATCTGAGGAGAGAGGGATCATCGGGGATTGGATTATCTCTGGGAGGTTCACGGTAGAGGTGACAAAGAACATGCACCCCAGAGAAAGAGCAGGAGTTGTTGGGGGTGGTAAGCAAGGGCGGTAAGCCGGGCGGGCAAGGAGCAGGACAGTCTGTGGCCACTTGGGAGTAATTAAGGGAGCTTGGGAGAATGGGGGATGGGAATCAAGCCGACTTCCATGTCAGAGTGAGAAGCCTGAACTTGATCCTGGGCAAGGAGGAGCTATTGAGGAATTTTTGAGCAGGGGTAGGACGCGATGACAACAGTGTTTTTGGAAGACAGTGTGAAGGGCAAGCTGCTAAAGGGAGACCAGGCTGAGGTCAATACAATGGCCGAGGTGAAGGGATGAGGTCTCGGTTTGGAAAGGAAGGGATGAACATGACCTTTCAAAGGAAGGACATAATTGCCACAAGGGCCACCGTAACACAATCAAAGGTGCCTCCCAGGTTTAAGCTCTAGTGACCAAGAGAAGGATGTTAACGTTGACAGAAATGACCACGTGTGGTTGACAAAACAAGACCACATCCTTTCCGTAACAATTCATTGTCTTTATTAACAATGCTTCTGGATTCTGAAAGAACAGACTGATATTTCATAAAGCAATATTAACGTTGTCATTCTCTACAAGAAAAACTTATGCATAAATAACTTAAGTGAGAAAATAAATATGTAACTTAATTTTTTTTTAAACTGCTACTTTCATTCTTGTGGACAAATTCCACATGAAAAGATTGCAGAAACGATCAGCTGGGCAGGCTTTCACATGGCTTGTGCTTCTGTTTAAAAAAAAATTTTTTTTTTTTTAGCAATTAAAAACTGCACAGAAAGTGAGTGGTGTCTGGAAATGATTTTCCAAAAGAGTTTTGGATGGCAGCATTAAGCTTTGCGGCTTCTCAGCATATATACAGCACTTGTAATTTTTTCCCCAATAATATTATTTTAATGTAAGCTATGCCATCACACATAACAGCAGTAAGAAGCTCTTTTCCAGACAGAAATGTGTCCATGAGTAGTAGGCAGGAGGAAGTGCCTTGGAAGGGACCCGCTGGCCTTTGAATGGGTGGTGGCTGCTCTCTTGGGCCCGGAAGCCCAGGGTGCTGGGACCTTGAGCTCCTCTGCAGAGGGTGATGTTAAAATATGGCCATGGTGGCGGGGGGTTGTTGCTCTTTGGGAATAGGGGGTGATTTCTGTGCCTCCCACCACCCTTGGGACCTTCCTCTCTACCCCAGTTGATGGTGTTGTTTCTGCGTCTTTTGAGATGGAGGGGTGGAGGTAGCCAAACATCTGGAAGGCCAGGCTGGGACACACCACAGCTTCTTCCACGAGCTTGTCAGCCATAAATAGACTCTTTTCTTTTTCCTGCTTGCTTTCCATCTTTGGCTGTCAGATCAGAGGATTACAACTCCGAATTCTGGAAGCGACCACGTCAGTGATTCAATCCAAACGCTCTCTCCTCAGCCCATTCAAAGGGCACCCGAGTCCTTGGAATTATATGACAGTAGATTCCTCCAGATGTTAATTCCTCCAGATGTTAATCCCACCCCCACTTCCATTTTACAAAGGGGAAATCAAGGTCCAGAAAGAGAAGAGTGTAATAATCCGAGGTCACCCGGCACGTTAGTGGCAGAGCCAGGACTAGAAACCCTATCTACGGACCCCAGTCATGTGTTCTGGGCACAACTTGCCAGGCAGAGAGGTGGGGGGAAGGGGAATCTTATCGAACTTTCTTAACCAGTCCCTGGACTTTTCTCCACTGCTCCCTTAAAACTCCAGGGCAGTGAAATGCTTCCTTTTCTGCCTCCTCTGAAGTGGGACCAGCAAAGGTAGGCGGCCCGGAGGGCGGGGTTGCGTGGCTCAGTGTCTGTGACTCTCAGCTCCCTCCCCTGCCCCTGGGGACCCCCTTGGCAGGCTGGGTGGGGGGAGCGGGGTGGGGGGCTTTGCTGACACCCGGATCCCCAGGGCCTGCAGCCGGGAAGGTTTCAGCCCCCGGCCCTGGGTTGCAGGTATTTAAAGTGAAACACAAACAATCAAACCGGGCGCGCAAGGGGCGGAAACCTGGGGCGCCTGGGTCGGGGGCGCCCGCTGGGGGCGCGGCGCGGAGGGCGGGCTCTAATAGGCGTTCTCCAGCTCCGCCCGGTTGGCTTTGGCGCCCCGGGCGCGGGGCCGCGGCTTCCGGCCCTTCTGTGGCCGGGCGGCCTCGGGCCCGAAGTCCTTGAGCTCAGACTGGTTGTGGAAGCGGGTGAGGCGCTTGCATTTGCACGAGGCCACCAGGCGCACCTTGCGCGCGCGCGGTGCCGCGCCGCCGGGACACAGCAGCTGCACCCGCTGCGCGCGGTAGCGGTCGGGGATGCAGCGGAAGTCGGGCCCGCTCGGGCGCCACCACTTGCCGCGGCCGATGGCGTTGGGCAGCAGGCGCGCCGGGCCGCACTGGCCCGAGCACACTAGCTCGGTGACCGGCTTGGCGCTGCGGCACTGCCCGTCCGTCACGTAGCGGGTGAAGTGCAGCTCGCGGCAGCTGTACTCGGAAGCGTCTGCGGAGAGAAGCGCGCGTGAGGGCGACCATCCGTCCCGCCTCCCTCCAAACCACTCCGCCTCTTCCAAACCTGCCTCTCCCCCGACGCTTTTGCCTCTGGGGATCTATTACGGGAAGGGCCCAGGTACTCTGGAGTTGGGGAAAAGATCCCCGATCCACCCTCTCCCCCTAAAACTTTGGAGCCAAGTGATTGCTTCAGTTCAAATATCAGCTCCATGACTGTGTGACCTTGGACTAGTTACTTAACCTCTCTGTGCTTCCTATCTGTAAAATAGGTTGTCTTGAAGATTCAGTGAGCTAATCCATTACATCTATAATGCAGAGGACACTGCCTGGAACATACTAAGAGCTGGAAGTGTTGACTGTTATTATGTTATTATTATTCCTCTCCAAGGGGGCCCTCTTTGCCAGACTTAAGTTACATCTGTGCCACAGGGCCCCTGGCCTCAGTAGGGTAGGTATTAGCCACATTCTCTGAATGGCTCTGGCTTCTCCCAAATTCCTTTTCCAGCCGGTTGGGAGGGGAGACTGGGGGTCGGGGGATGGAAAAAGGAGTAGGGGTTAATTGAAGATAATAAATCAGGGCAGCTACTGAGAAGAGGGATGGAAGGGGAGGTGGAGAGGAGACTGAAGTCGTTAGACTTGAAAGGAGCCAATGGCAGCCTGTCCAGCCCCCTCATTATCACTGTGGACACTGAGGTCCAGAGAGGGAAAAGCTCTTTCCAGATAAGCAGAGCCGGTCTCCTGACTGCTCCTCTGGGGTCCCAGAGCTTCTCAGCTCCCACAAGGGTGGAAGCTGTGTGCCCGAGCACCGAGGGATGCTGGGTGGGGGACAAAGGCCTGCTTTTTACTATTTTTACTATGGTTACTTCCCTACCAGAGGGAGACCAAGCCCTGACTGAAAATCTACAGCTTTGGCTGCCACAAACATTTATTAAGCACGTGCTGTGTACCAGGCACCGTGCTGGGCGAGTCTCTTCTGTGACATTTGATGGACACCCAGTGGTGGCACAGGCTTGCTCCCTGGGCAGAGAAAATTTGGGCTCTAAGGCCTGGCTTTGTCCCCGAAGACACCTTGATCATGTCTCCTAGTGTGGGCTTAGATGGGTGGGAGCTTTTTTAAACAGCTTGTCCTCATGTGAGCACTTGTCCATCCCCAAGGGTCTCATAGGGACAGTTCCAATGTGACACCAAGGGATGAAAAATAGTCCTAAGTCCAAAACCAGAGAGGAGGCAAAGAAGGCCAACCCCCCGCCCCCGCCCCCGCCCCCCCCCTCGTGAGAACAAGCACAGCAGGGGAGATGTCAGGGTTCCCTCTCTCCCATGGCTGCCTCCTGGCTTCTGGGTTGGTTTGGCATCCTCACCTCTGCTCCCAGGCCCTAGGGGTGGTGTGTGGGCGTGGCCTGTTTGCCCAGGGAAGGAGGCTTTGGGGCTTTCCAAGAATAGTACCCCTAGGTTAGGCACTTCCTCTGCAAAGGGCAACTTTGTTTTGAGCACGTGGCTTCCTCCGGGCCTGTAGCTCTCATGGGAGCCCAGGGAGGACGTCTTGTGCTTGGGTCCCCTACAGTCCACTGCTTGAGCTTAGTTGGCCGTCCCTGGGCAGGAGCAGGGGAGATGCCTCCTCGGGGGGTGCCCTTTGCAGACCCCCACTCCCAGCTGGTTGTGAGGCAGGGAAGGATGGGATGCAGGGGCCTGGGCAGTGGACTCCTCTCCCACCTGGACCATAGCCAGAGGGCCTCACTCTGAAGCGTCACTCCAGGCCCCGCCCCCAGCCTTTCCTGCCAGCTGCAGAGCCAGCTGTGCACACCGCCCCCCAGGCTTCTATGTGCAGACCTGACCAGGAAGCCAGGTGTGCCCTCCACTGGGGCCACTGCCTTTCCGCTAGGGTCAGGGTCCCTCCCAGGAAGGAGGCAGGTCAGGGTCTGGGGTGGGGATTCAGGACAGCTGGTGCCACCTGTGTCCACACCCTGCACAGAGGATGGCTGCCTCCCCTCCAGGGCCTGGACCCAGTTACCACCCAGGTCAGAAGCTAAAACTGTGCCTGCAGCTCCCATTCCCTCAAGTGCCAGCTCACTGGGTAGACCATGGGTGGTGGGAGCTGAAGGGGTGCCTCTTTGATGTCCCTTTCCCACTGCTTTGCAGGGATGGGCTCTGGCTTTCGGCCTCCGATGCACCCACACACACACAGTCCCCCACCAAGGCTGTCTTGTAATTGGATCAAACTGGCTTCAAATCTCAGGTCTCTACTCACTAACAAGCTACTTGTTCTCTGAAGCCTCCGTTTCTTCACCTTCCACTTGGGAGCTCCCCAGGGTATGGTTCAGGCACAGCCCATGTAGTATCTGCATCCAGCAGGTGCTCATAGATGTGAGGCCCCCTTGCCTTATTTCCTCCCCAGTGGTGTCAGCAGCTGGACCCTGCTCCTCTCTTCTCAGGAGGGGATTCTTTGAAATCTCCTTTCTGAGCCCCTGAGGCTGTCCCTCTCCACCTCAGCCTCCTTCCTGCTCTGGGCTCTCGCTGCCAGCCCCCTACCAGCCCCATGCCCTTGCACTTGAATTCCAGGGCTACGCTGGCGTGCCATCCTTACCCTGCCTACAGGCAAGATGGTTCCTCCACTGGTGCTGGCAGTGGCGGACAGTCTACCCCAGTCTTCAAAACCTCCCCAAAGAGAACCCTCCCAGGACCCTTATGCTAAAAAGGCTCTCCTCCATCCCGTACCTTTGGTCTCAAAGGGGTGGTGGGGAGGCCTCCCTCCGTTTTCTGCCCGGTTCATGGTCTTGTTGTTCAGCTCTGGCGGAGGCTCGGGGTACTCGCCCAGCTCGGGGATGATTTCCGTGGCATCATTCTTGAAGGCCTGCCACCCCTGGCCCTCCACCACGCGGAAGGCTGCGTGTACCAGCAGGCAGACGAGACACAGGGCAAGAGAGAGCTGCATGGTGCCAGCTGGAGGGGGTGCACCCGACCTTCCAGCTGCACAGGCTCCGGTCCCCAGCTCAGACACGTTTGCCTTTTTAAAGCCCCCTCTGCCTCATGCCAGCCAATGAGGACAGGCTGGGGCAGGGCTGGTCCCATGCTTCCCTCAGCCCAGGGGGAGGGAAGGGGGTGTGCTCCGAGCAAGCCCTCCCCAAAGACTCCTCCTTGAGCTCAGAAATCTCCCAAATTGCTGCTGGTGCTCCCAGGTGACCCACAGTGAGGGGGCGTGTGAGGCAAGCCTGCTCTCAGAGCCTGCCACGTGCAGGCGGCTGCGTTTTCAGATATCAAGATGAGCTCCAGCTCCTCATCTCTACCTCCCTGGGTCCCTCGGGCTTCCTCCAAACAAACTTTGGACCAACTTAACAAAGAAAACAGCAGCTCTGAGTCCTCCATAGGTCTTAGCCCAGCCGATCCCATTTCTCAGGCCAAGTTCATTTGTCACCCCAGCAAAATAAAACGGCCCTAGGGGTGTCTCTTTGGCCCTCACAGACCCAGCCAGAGGCAGAAGGCTACTTTTTTTTTTTTTTGCCGTACGCGGGCCTCTCACTGCTGTGGCCTCTCCCGTTGCGGAGCACAGGCTCCGGACGCGCAGGCTCAGTGGCCATGGCTCACGGGCCCAGCCGCTCCGCGGCATGTGGGATCTTCCCGGACCGGGGCACGAACACGTGTCCCCTGCATCGGCAGGCAGACTCTCAACCACTGCGCCACCAGGGAAGCCCAAAAGGCTACTTTTTAAGAAATCTCATTGGTCCCAACCCCATGCAGCTCAGCATCAATTATCCTGACCAAGAAAGCCCCACTTGTCATCCCTCTGGAAGGCAAGAGGGAAAACTGGAGGATCACAGCTAGGGCTTCCACTTGGCTGAGGGGGCAGGGATTCCGGTTTCAAGGCCAGGATGAGAAGTCAGCAGGCTCTGGTGATGGAGACAAGGAGGAAACCTCAGCTCATGCTCCTCGGGGATCCTGTGCTTGGTGACAGGCACTTCTTGGCAGGCTGATGGGCCAAAGGCGGTTATTTCCTGGGCCAGGCTGTGGGTAGGAGTGGAGAGCACCAAACCCCTTTTCTTGGCAAAAGTGAAAGCCACCATTCGCAGTGCTGATTTTTTTTTCTTGCCTCCCAGCCCATTACATTTTCAAAACCAGCTCTGAGTCCTAGATGGAAAACCTTATTGGTGCATAGCACGGGCGCATCCTGTGAAGCCATCCCAGGTCCAGCTAGCCACAGAGAACCCAAAAGGAATTGCTACCTTGGCCCCAGAGAAGAAGGAGGGGCTGGGGGAGGAATGTTCACACCTGAGATGCAGGACAAGGAAAGAGGGCCAGCGGAAGCTTTCACTGCAGACAGATTGTTTGAGGAGGTGCACGCACTCCTGGCCCTGAAGGAGGCTGGGAAGCGGGCTGTGGCCCAGGTCCCTTGGTATTTTCAGTGGGCAATGAATCAGTGCGCCCCACCTGCAGAGCCTCTGCAAAGCCTCTGCCACCTGCCTCGACTTGTAAGTCGCCGTGTCCATCTGCAGCTTTCTGTCCCTCCTTTCCATCATCCATCACTCGACACATGAATGCAGCTGCTCTGACAGTTTTACAAGCCAGACAGAAGCCCCTGCAGGAAGGGCCCTCTCTGATACCTGCTTCCTAAGTCAGTTTCCTTCAGGGCAGACGAAAACAGCTGTGGCCATTGTTGCGGGTGATCTATCTCTCCCTACAGAGCTGGTGATGTTGTGAGAAGGGGGCCCTCGGAACCCTCTCCCTTTGTCTGTGACCCTCCAGCCTCCTTTTCCCTTGCCCTGGAATGTGGACCGTTAACCCTATTGTGGCCGGACAACTGCCTTTTTGCCCTGGATTTCGGAGAGGGCACTTCTGATGTCTGGATTCCTTGAGCTGGCGGGACTGATGCTGGAGCCCCACCTGCTGTTGGGATCTGCCGCTCAGCCACAGGAAACGGAGACCGTGGGGACCGTCCTTGGAATACTTCTGCCACCTGCTGGAGCCGGAAGGAGAAGCCAACGATCAGAGGATGGCAAAGCTCAGGATTTCATTTCATTTTATTGTTGTCATTTTATTTGAAACTGAAGTAATGTTTAAAGAGAGAGCGAGAGGTAGAGAGAAGAAGAAGGAGAAGGAGGAGGAGAACGAAAAGAAGGATCCAGTGGACTTGAACTTCTAAATTATCTCCATCCTTTTGAATTAACTCTCTGCCAAGGTATAGCCACGCTTTTCACAAAATGGCTCAGAGAGAACCTGCTGTGATGCCATCTGCTTTTTCACTTAACACTAATTCAGTTTTATATTGATTCAGTCCACAAACTTGTCATTGTTCAGAGCTAGACAACACTCCCCAGAGTTAAACCCTCAGGGCTTTAGCTGACTTCTGTTGTGGGTAGTTTAGGTTATTTCCGATGCTCCTCTATCCTCGGTAGGGATGCGATGCTATGAACATCCTTGGACAAAGTCATTTTTTTGAATTAAGCTTTATATTTTGGGGTCATTGTAAATTCACATGCACTTGTAAGAATTAATACAGAGAAAATTCCCTGTTCCCTTTGCCCAGTGTCTCTCAATGGTAACGTCTTGCAAGAACCAGGATACTAACATTGATACAATCCACCAGTCTTATTCAGATTTCCCCAGTGTTATTTGTACATGTGTGTGTGTGTTTCTATGCAACTTTATCACGTGTTGGTTCAAGTAAACACCATCACAGTCAAGACAAAAACAACTCTGACTACAAAGATCCCCCCCATTGCCCTTTTATAAGCATACCCTTCCCCTTCACTCCTAACCTATGGTACCACTAATCTGGTCTCTATTTCTACAATTCTGTCACTTCAAATAAATATGTTATATAAATGGAATCAGTCATGATGTAACCTTTTAGGACTGGCTTTTTTCACTCAGCATCATTCCCTGGAGATTCATCTGAGTTGTTGCATGTGTCAGCAATTTTTTCCTTTTTATTGCTGAGTAGTATTCCACAAAGTATTTTATTTTAACTGTAGGGTTATTTCAGAAGTGAATTCTGGGTCTGAGAGGATAAACAGTCCCCAGGCCCATGAGCCACATACAAGTGGGCATGTGCCTTAGTTTGCTAGGGCTGCTGAAACAAAGTACCACAGATTGGGTAGCTTAAACAACAGAAATGTATTGTCTCGTAGTTTCTGGAGGCTGAAGTCTGAGATCAAAGTGTTGGCAGGGTTGGATCCTTCTGAGGGCTGCGAGGAAGAGTCTGTTCTGTGCCACTCCCCTAGCTTCTAGGGGCTTGCTGGCAATCTTTGGCATTCCTCGGTTTGCAGAAGCTTTGCCCCGATCTCTACCTTCATCTTCACATGGCATCCTCCCTGTGTGCACATCTGTGTCCTAATTCCGCCTTCCTTTTTTCCTTCTTTTTTGCGGCACGCGGGCCTCTCACTGTTGTGGCCTCTCCCGTTGCGGAGCACAGGCTACGGACGCGCAGGCTCAGCGGCCATGGCTCACGGGCCCAGCCGCTCCGCAGCATGTGGGATCTTCCCAGACCGGGGCACGAACCCGTGTCCCCTGCATCAGCAGGCGGACTCTCAACCACTGTGCCACCAGGGAAGCCCTAATTCCGCATTCTTATGAGGACATCAGTCGTATTGGATTAGCGCCCACACTCATGACCTCATCTCAACTAATTACATCTGCAACGACCCTACTTCCAAATAAGGTCACATTCTGAAGTCCTTGGATTCAACATATGAATTTTGGAGGAACACTGTTCAATCCATAACAGCATGTTTCTCCACAAGGCTGCCAACCCTGGGTTTGGGCTGTTAATTTTTTTTTAAATTGAATTTATTTACATATTTGGCCATACCACGTGACATGCAGGATCTTAGTTCCCCGACCAGGGATCAAACCCAGGCACTCTGCAGTGGAAGTGTGGAGTCTTAACCACTGGACCGCCAGGGAAGTCCCTTAAACTGAATTTATTTATTTATTTATTTTTAAAAAACATTTATTTATTTGGTTGCACCGGGTCTTAGTTGCTGCAGGCAGGCTCCTTAATTGTGGCTCCAGGGCTCCTTAGTTGCAGCTCGCCAGCTCCTTAGTTATGGCATGCGAACTCTTAGTTGCAGCCTGCATGTGGGATCCAGTTCCCCGACCAGTGATCGAACCCAGGCCCCCTGCACTGGGAGCATGGAGTCCTATCCACTGTGGCACCAGGGAAGTCCCCCTATTGAATTTTTTTAAAAATAAATTTATTTATTTATTTACTTATGGCTGCGTTGGGTGTTCGTTGCTGCACACGGTCTTTCTCTAGTTGTGGTGAGCAGGGGCTACTCTTCGTTGTGGTGTGCGGGCTCCTCATTGCGGTGGCTTCTCTTATTGTGGAGCACGGGCTCTAGGCACGCAGGCTTCAGTAGTTGTGGCACGTGGGCTCAGTAGTTGTGGCTCACAGGCTCTAGAGCGCAGGCTCAGTAGTTGTGGCACACAGGCTTAGTTGCTCAGAGGCATGTGGGATCTTCCTGGACCAGGGCCCGAACCCGTGTCCCCTGCATTGGCCAGCAGATTCTTAACCACTGCGCCACCAGGGAAGTTCCCCCCCGACCATATTGAATTTAATACTTTAGTAGTTGCACCTAAATTTCTAGCAAGGCTGTTTTTCTATGTGATGACTTACTGGGTTTTGTTTCTACCAAGCTGCCTGTTTATAAGTCCACTTGTCAAACATTTAATGAAGCAAGGCCTCCTATCAGGCATGATGAATTCATACACGCTCCCCACCAAGGAGCTCTGGTACCAGGGAAGGAATAAATTCTTCACCCAAATAACTCTAATGCCAGGTAGAAAGTGATTGGTGCCACTAGGAAATCTTCAGATACATTCTTTAAACAGGATAAAGTGTTATGGGCCTTTAGAGAAGAGAACAGTCTCTTCCCCCTGGGGTGGTTCTGGGAAGATGTGGCATTTGGACCAGACTCTGAAGGACAGGCCAGATTTGGAAGGTAAGTTCTTAATGCTCGTCTGACTCCTCGGGATTGTAGAATGTTTGATCTGAAAGGGACCTCAAAGGTAAGTTAGTTTCACGCTCTACTTGGTTCCCAAGCTCCTGGTCTCTAATTCATGGAAACTGAGGACTCTTATTAGCTGCAGTTTTTGTTTGTTTGTTTGTTTTTGCGGTACGCGGGCCTCTCACTGTTGTGGCCTCTCCCGTTGCGGAGCACAGGCTCCGGACACGCAGGCTCAGCGGCCATGGCTCACGGGCCCAGCCGCTCCGTGGCATGTGGGATCTTCCCGGACCGGGGCACAAACCCGTGTCCCCTGCATTGGCAGGTGGACTCTCAACCACTGCGCCACCAGGGAAGCCCTAGGCATCTGCTTTGAATGAACTGGAGATGACCCACTCATGTTGTTTCCTCCAAATTAACTCATTTTGGTGTAGACTTCAGAAATGGATTTTCCGTGCATCTGAACTTCTTATAAATGGGTCATCAATTCAGAAGGCCATAGCTCAGAGACTGTCATTTTGAAAATTAGGCTTGGGCATGTCCACGCCCATGAAATTACACAAGGGAGCACAGGACATCCCTCCTTAGTTAGCTCTGAGTATCAGAATGTGCTTGACACTGTACCACCCCAGCAGATGACAGAAATTAACTGCATGCAAAGCAGATCAAATACTGTGATTACCATTCATGAGTCTCATTGTATATTTGATGCTCATTAAAGCAGACTGCACCCTTAAAATAAGAGTATACAGAAATCACAGTACGTCCATACACAATGGATGCTAGGTAGCTGGCAAAATGAATGGGACTATAAGAAACAAGAGGGTACAAAATATTGTTAAGCAAAAACAGCGAAGTGCCAAACATTCTCCACTTATGGGGAAAAGGCTATCTCTACATACACACAAGTATCCATATGTGTGCACTTACACATGAACAGCACTTTTCTAGAGGGACATACTTAGTAGTGGCTTCCTCTGGGGTAGAGGCATTGAAGGTTTGGGGTGGGAGACACACTTTTTGTTCTAAGCCTTTGTATTGTTTGAATTTATTACTGTGTATATAGACAGTATTGCCTTTTTAATTAAAATGTTTTTTAAGTGTAACTTACACTTAAAAAAACATGTTACCAGTTTTATATATCAGTGCCCTGCCTTAAGATTTTGTGTGAAAATATAAAGATTATGTTGCCAAAGAAGCTTGACAAATGCTGAGCTAGTCTAATTGCCTCCTGCTGCAGATGGGGAGCTGGAGACCAGAGAGGCTCTTTTTCTGCCCAGGCTCTTTCTGTCTGGAGAAAAGGCACTCAATTTTCTCTAAGTTTTTTATTCAGAGGAAAAAAAAGGCAATGCTTATCATAAAGGAGCTTACTGCTACGGGAGGAATTTATAAGACATCTGGAGGGAGGGGATGTTGGGGACTGCCTGCTTGCAGGATGACTCAAATCCTAAAATGCCACCCAGTCATCTTCATGTGAGGCCACCTTGAGACTGTCACCCCTGTCCCCTGCTTTCTTAGGAACATAAATCTTACCTCCCTCATTTGCAGTGGACTACTCTAATCAAGAAGATTCCAATCAGGACTTCCCTGGTAGCGCAGTGGTTAAGAATCTGCCTGCCAATGCAGGGGACATGGATTCGAGCCCTGGTCCAGGAAGATCCCACATGCCGTGGTGCAACTAAGCCCGTACGCCACAACTACCGAGTCCATGTGCCTCAACTACTGAAGCCCGCTTGCTTAGAGCCCGTGCTCCACAACAAGAGAAACCACTGCAGTGAGAAGCCCTCACACTGCAACGAAGAGTAGCCCCCGCTCACCGCAACTAGAGAAAGCCAGCGCGCAGCAACGAAGACCCAACGCAGCCAAAAATAATTAATTAATTAATTAATTAATTTAAAAAATATATTCCAGTCAATTACACCACAATAAAGCTGAAATTTTTTTAATTAAATTATTTTTAAAGATTATTCCTAACACAGGAAATTTCTGGTACTGGAGAGATGTTCAATAAATATTTACTGAATGAATGTAATCATCATGGAACCTGTAACTAATCAGGAGGGCTAATTTTTAGATGATTACTTTAAAACGTTAGAAAAAGCAAACAAAAGCTAAGCATAAAAGTATAAAAGACAATCAACTATGATAAGAAAGACAAAAAAGACCATTTCTTTGTAATGTAAGACATTTATTTTGGTTACAGTTTTAGTGTTTTAACACTGATTTGTGATAGAACAGACATTAAAGTTACTTGTTTTTAAACCAATTTAATACCTTCCCCTTTTCTGTCCAGAAAATTCACACTTTCACAATCAAATTGCCCTAAAAGCTGACAGGAGGTAAGTAAAGTTTCCAAACAATCTGCTCTCCCAACCGGAGATGGCCTCTCTTTCCAATCAGGATAAAATCTTGACTTGGAAGGACCATCATTGTTGGCTCTTCAGTGATTTTTGTGCAGGTTTTATGACAGAAAATTTCCTGCGAGAAAAGCTAATATATTCACATTTTAAGATCAGTGCTTATTTCGATTAAAACATTAGCATCTTATCATTAACTTGTGACACAAAAGGCACCAACATTCCTTTTCCAAGCGTCCATCACCACAGGTGGAACACAACGCCACCTGCTGGTCATCATATGGTTACACACCCTATAATTTCCAGATGGCAGTCAATATCAATGCGGATTCTTAAAGAACCCTAGGGTGTCAGAGCCAAAAGGGACCTTAGAGGTCTTCAAGTTGAGTCCCCTTGCTTGACAGATGGTGATCTCTGCTCTCCAGCTCACTCAGAGTGGCAGGGAAACAGACCAGCCTGAGAAAGGTGTACTGCTTTAGGATCTAGAAGAAAACTGTTTGGTGCTCTCATCTGGCCTGGATGGGGGCTTGCTAGTCAAAGACAGAGATCAGGTCAGAGGAGGGTGTAAGAGGCGCCCTGAGTTCCTATCCCATCACTTCCCAGGGCGGAAAGCTACCCAGAAACAGCTTTCCACTCACAGCTGGGCATGTGTTGGCTCAAACAATAGAATTTGATTTTGAGGAGCTACATCTCGCGAAGTCAATACAGCGTTGCTGGGACCAAAGACTATCAAGAAAACCCAAGTTATCAGCCAAAAAGTAGCCCCAAAGTGAAGGCATTAATTCTCCCCATGGCCTTTTCTCCAACATACCCCTAACAAAGGGTCCTTCAAGAGATCCTGGTCAGCTGGCCTAAGTAGCTGTGGCTGTCCTGTGCAGGGACCACTGCCTGGGCGTGGGAGGGGGACCCCCGCCCCAGCTCCTGGGCCTCTTCCGGAAGTGGAGCAGAAAGCTCTGACTTAGGGATGCTACATGTTTCCTAGAAGAAGAGCCACACATTCTAACCCGGTTGGGGACCCACGCTTTTTACTTCCTTGTCCTAGAGCAGAGTCCCGCCGCCCCCAGCACCACAGCTCGAATAGCTGTCCTCTGGCCACAAAGCTAACTGGCTCTTGTGCACACAAGCTGGGTCACGGACATGCCCAGGGGCTCATTTCTTGAGGAGTGTAGTATGAGAGAAAGAATTCAGCTTCAGAGAGCAGCCAACCTGAAATCTCGCCTCAGCTCTGCCTTAGAGCTGGGCAGCCCTGAGCACTACACCCCTAACTCACTCTGAACCCCAGTTCCTTTCCTGAAAGGTAACAATACATGAATAAGCCCTACCAAGTTAATAGGTTATTGTGAGGATCAAGACAGATTAAGTGCGAGAGTTATCTGAGCACTGTGAGGGACATAGGGGAGAGGGTGGCCGTTTCACTTAGGTGGGTCTATTGGGGCAGCCTCGTAGCTGAAAAAGAAGACAGATTCTAGTTTGTTCGGGGCTGCTGAGGTCACAAAGCAAAGGGGACATCCAGGCTGCAGAGGTGCTGCTTCTGCCAAGACAGAGACCATTACACCTGGGTGTGAAGCCCGAGCCACACCTGCTTCTCCTCAACCTAGCTGGAAGCTTCTGGTCAACTCTGGAAAAGGCACATTCCCCACCTCCATACAGTAATAACGCTGCCTGAATTGAAACTTAAAACTGAATTTTAAATATTCAACAAAAGTCCCTGATATTTCCTTTCAGGTAAGACTCCTTTGCAGATTCTTGCAAGTGATCCTACCACCAAGTCAGGCTTCTGGGAGCTTGATACACCCACCAGAACAACACCCTGCATATATTTGGTGCTCAAAAAAAAAAAAAGTTTAATTCCACAAACTTTTATCAGACATCTATGTGCTAAGCGCCAGGGGCAGAGCTGAGGACCACCTCTCTGCCATTAGGGAACCTGAAGATGACAGCACTGCATCGCTCGCCCTGATGACAATCAGGTCAAGTGCTAACAAGACTGGGTTCAAAACAAAACTCCCATATTCTGACAAATGTGCGCACACGCACATGTGTGTGAGTGCTTGTGCGTTCCGACGTCATCCTAAAAAAGTCCTTACAAAGGCTGTTTCTTTTTGTTTGTTCTACCACCAGTACAGGCTCCATTTGGACATTCCGCCATGTTTCCTTTCTGCCTGGTTGAGTCACTTTTGCTGCCGAGGCTCCTGGACCTTTTCTGGCAACAGAAAGCTGTAAGAACTACCTGTGAGTGGGCAGGATGTGAGCCTGGGCCCGTTCATCCCCTTGCTTGTCCAGCCACTGGCTGTGTTGCTCTCTCTCTCTCTCTCTCTCTCTCACACACACACACACACAGATATGCACACGTGTGCACGTGCACGCACGTGCTATAATTGGCCAACTTCCTCCTCCTGTTCTTGGAATAGTAACCGAGACAAAAAGCAGTGAGCACGAGTGGCTTGGGCTCGCCAACACTATAATTCAGGACAAAACCCTTGTAATTCTCCCAATGGTGGGGTTTTTAAATAGGCTGGACTTCAACACCCTGTTTTCTAAAAAAGAAAAATAAAACCCTGCCCAAGACAGCGCTCTTCTAACCAACCAAGTGACCTCTGAGAGCCGGGTACCCCAAACAGGTGGATTCTGAACTCAAGCCTTCCAAGGAGTCACATTTTTCAAACAATTAATTTAGGAGAGTCCTCCAGGGGCATGTATTTGCCCACTCAAAGGCTTCTTTGTTTCGGTATCTTTAATCCTAAGGAAATCATTAAAATGCAGTCTCTTCATGGGAATTTCCACCCACGGACAACTGACACTGAGTCAACTTCAGACCTCACGACGTGCCTCTGCCTACGAGCAGGGTGTGGGGACAGGGGAGACAGACACGGTGGGGGGAGAGGGGCCCACGTTTGCATAGTTCCTTTACAGGGCTGGGGTCCCCACTCAGGAGAGGGCCCAGGGGTGAAGGGTGGGGAGGCGGGGAGGGGCCCCTGTGAGCATCTCAGGCCTTACACTTCCACACACCTCTTGCCCTGGGTCATCCAGGAGAAGCACGCCCGTCACAGGCCTGCGCCCCCTCTGCGCCCCCTCCTCAGGGTGAGGACATCATAAATTGTAGGCACCAGGGAGCAGGAATGCCCTCCTCAACAAGCTTCTTTATATGCTCCCCAGGGGGAAAGTGGCCCAGGGCTGTGTTGGGACAGACTTGTGGGCAAGTGCCTGGTGATGCTGGGAGCAGGGTACACTGTGTTTCCTAAACATGGCAGCTTGGGACGCCACAACCAGGGCGCCTCCCTCCATCCGACCTCTAGAGAAGAGGCAGTGAGGGCGCCCTAGAGTTTCAATTTCCCCTCCTTGACTAGTCTGTCATTGAGCTGGCAGAGCTGGGCCAGGAAACCATCGTTGGGGCCGATCTCACGGTTCTGCCGGACGATGCTCAGGGCAGACTTGACATCCATCTTCTGACGCATCATGAGATACGCGATGACGAGAGTCGGGGAGCGGCTGTAACCCTCGCGGCAGTGGACGAGCACTTGGCCTGTGAAAGATGGGGACACAGTGAGCTGGGGCCGTCCCGTCACACCTCGACTCCGGTCAAAACCCGTCCAGGAAATACAAATGAAAATTATAACGCGAGGCCGCTGTGTGCCCACCAGAATGACTAAGATGAAAAAGATAAATACAAAACACACAGCATTAGTGAGGATGTGGAGCAGCTAGGACTTTGATCTGTGGCTCGGGGACGGGGTGTAAACGGGCACACAGCTTCGGAAAGCCATGTGGCAGGATCTACTCAAGCTGAACACGTGCGTTCCCCAGGGCCTGGCAGTTCCATCCCAGACCCATGGCTGGCAGGAATGCACGCACACATCTGCTAAAAGACTGCAGGCAGCACTGTTCACAGTAGCCCCAAGCCCCTTTGGAAACTCCCAAAGGCCCGTCAACGGCAGAGTAGAGAAATACTAAGTATGAGCAATCTCCAACTTCCCAGATACAACATGGAGGAAACACACAAACAGGATATGTATGATCCCATAGGGCAGAAGAGCCAGGGGACTCCCCTGGTGGTCCAGTGGTTAGGACTCCGCGCTGCCACTGCAGGGGAACTAAGATCCCGCGTGCCACAAACTGTGGCCAAGAACAAAAACAAAACTTTAACAACAACAAAAAAGAGCCAGCAAAACTGAACTATGCTGTTAGAAGTCTGGATACTGGTATGCGAGGTGGGAGATGTGACGCTGGGAGGGAATACCTAGGGGGGTTTCTGGGGTGCTGGTCATGCTTTGTTTCTTGATCTGGGGGCTGGTACATGGGTGTGTCCAGAGCACTGATACACTGTGATATGGGTACTTCTCTACGTGAATCTTCTATTTCAAGCAAAAGCAAAATATGACGACCACCCAAGTGTCCATCAACAGGTAAATGGATAAACAAACTGTGGTATGTCCATCCAACAGAAGACTACTCAGCGTTAAAAGGGCATTCCTGATACGTGCAACAGTGCGGAAGAAACTCAAAATAACTCTGCTGAGTGAAAGAGGCCAGACCAAAAATGCGGACATACCGTGCAACTTCATTTATATGAAAGTCTACAAAATGTACACTAATGTCTAATGATAGAAAGCAGATCAGTGGTTGCTTAGGAACAGAGGGAAGAGAGGGGTGGAAGGGAGAGGTCACAAAGGGACATGAGGGAAATCTGCGGGGTGATGGATAAGCTCATGAGCTTGGTTGTGGTCATGGCTTCACAGAGGTATACATATGTCAAAACTTACCAAACTCAACTATGTGTAGTTTACTGAATGTCAATTATGCCGCAACAAAGCCATTTAAAAAATAAAAGGTACGTGCGTGTCAAATAAAAACACAAGAAATCAAAACAAGCACACAAACAGGGCTTCCCTGGCGGCGCAGTGGTTGAGAGTCCGCCTGCCGATGCAGGGGACACGGGTTCGTGCCCCGGTCTGGGAGGATCCCACATGCCGCGGAGCGGCTGGGCCCGTGAGCCATGGCCGCTGAGCCTGCGCGTCCGGAGCCTGTGCTCCGCAACGGGAGAGGCCACAACAGTGAGAGGCCCGTGTACCGCAAAACAAACAAACAAACAAACAAAAACACACACACAAAAACACCCTCTCGTGGTCCCCCAAATGTCCCACGAGGCTCTACTAAATCTGCCCCTCCCCCCACCACTGCCGTAATCCCCTCCTCCCTCCCCTCCCTCCCTCCAGCCGGCTGGCAACACAAGCCCACTCCCCATACTCCTTCATCCCCTTCTCCCTGCTTTGGTCCCCCCACCCCCTGACGGGCCACATATCTTTTTCACTTGTTTTTTGTCATCTTCCCCCAAAACATAAGCTCCACGAGGGCAGGGATGTCCATCTGTTTTGCTCCCTGCTGCATCCCCAGCATTGGGTGAAGGAAGGAAGAAGGGATGGTCAGGAGAGGTCAGAGACACTGTCAACAAGGTTCGTGTAGCCTGAGCTACAAGCCTCGGCTTCTCTTATCCCCACCCCCTCCTCACACAGTGCTCAGTTCAGGTCCTTGTCACCTCCCACCTCTGCCCCCTCACCTCCACACTGAGCTCTCGCTCTATCTTCACCACCACCACCCCACACTCCAGCTGGAGGGAGCTTTCTAAAATATAAACGTGAGCTGCCACCATTAGCCGGGGAGCCTAGTCCCCAAGGTGTGACTTACCAGGCTAACCGCCCATGGCCCCGACACCTTTCCAGGCTTTTTCTCACCTCTGTGCCTTTGCACATGTTGTTCCGTCTACCTGGAACATCCTCTCCCTCTTGGCTACTTGGCAAACTCCTGCTCATACCTTAAGACCCCAGCTCAAGTCTTTCCTTTGTCAGCATCGGGACTTAGAACCCAAATCTTTGAAGTCATGTGAATCTGGGTTTAAATTTTAACTTGCTGGTTGTGATGGTTAACCTTGTCAACTTGGCTTGTCTATGATGCCCACTTGCTTGGTGAAACACTAGTCTCGAAGAGATTTTGTAGATGTAATGAATATCTCCCATCAGTTGACTTTAAATAAAGGAGATCGCCCTTGATAAGGTGGGTGGGCCTCATCCAATCAGTTAAAGATCTTAAGAACAAAAAACTGAGGCTTCCTGGAGAAGGAATTCTACCTCCAGAAGTCCTGCCCGAGTTTCCAGCTGCCGGTCTGCCTGACAGATTTCAGATTTGCCAGCCCCTATGATTACGTGAACCAATTCTCTGAAATAAATAATAGCTATATTCTATTGGTTCTGTTTCTCTGGAGCACCCTGGCCAATACACTGGTTATTACTCTATGACCCACCTAAGCCCACTGTGCCTCAGTTTCCTTGTCTGTGTTAATAGTACTCATGGCACAAGGTGGTTGGAAGATTAAAGGAAGCAACACGTAAAACCCGTAGGCTATGGGCTTCCCTGATGGCGCAGTGGTTAAGAATCCGCCTGCCAATGCAGGGGATACGGGTTCGATCCCTGGTCCGGGAAGATCCCACATGCCGCGGAGCAAATAAGCCCGTGCACCATAACTACTGAGCCTGTGCTCTAGAGCCCACGAGCCACAACTACTGAGTCCGCGTGCCACAGCTACTGAAGCCTGCGCACCTAGAGCCCATGCTCCACAACGAGAAGCCACCGCAATGAGAAGCTCGCGCACCGCAACGAAGAGTAGCCCCCGCTCGCCACAACTAGAGAAAGCCCGTGCGCAGCAATGAAGACCCAACACAGCGAAATAAATTAATTAAAAAAAAAAAAAGACTTAGGCTTGTGCCTGGCGGATGGGAACATTCAATAATAAATATTAGCCAACACTACGAGTCCTCTGCTGGCACCTGGTACATCCTCTTCTACAGCAGCCTGGCTCTGTGTTAGTGTCAGCCACACAAAGACGGACCCTCCTCTGCCAGAGTGTGAGTTCCTTAAGGGTAAGGACTGTGGGGTGCTGATTTTAGATGCCCTACAATCTCCAGCATACAGTAGGTGCTCAATAAATATTTGCTGACCAGTTGAGTGAATGAATACCCACCAACACCTCTACACGGGCATTATTCTGAAGG
Organism: Mesoplodon mirus; assembly: GCF_964341445.2. NCBI lineage: Eukaryota > Metazoa > Chordata > Mammalia > Artiodactyla > Ziphiidae > Mesoplodon > Mesoplodon mirus. The sequence goes on from NC_138994.1 coordinate 6,856,537, forward strand.
AAATCTGCTGGCCCAGAATCAAACAGAGTGTCTTCCGTTCCCATTACCCTATCCCCCAAACATAACCCTATTTTCCCAATGCTGATGAGCTGGAACGGGGAGTCCTCCACTTTCCTGCCCATTCACTCTCTGGCCAGTGGACCCAAAGTATTCAGAGTGGGGCTTTCCCTGCCCCCGCCCTGGCAACGGGACCCTCTGCAGAGCAGCTGCCTCACCACCTGGAACCAGGAACGGACTCAGCATGCCCAGGGCTCATAGAGCCAGTGCGGAAGGGGAGGGTTCAAAGCCCATCCTTCCAGGCCCCGCCCAGATGCCACCTCCTCCACGAAGCCTCCCTTGATCTTCCCAGATGGAAGTGACTGCTTCCTTCTCTGAGTGCCCCTGGCCTCTCCCCTCCTCTCCCCTCTCCAAAGTGACGGGACCCCAGCTCCCCCGAGCCCGGCACAGTGTTGGGGGCCAGCGCATTTCTGTTGACTCACTTGGCCAGTCAATCCTGGAAGCATTTACACTGGGCATTAGAACCCTTGGAATTCCTTTTTGTCACTGGTTCAGTAATCCAGTGTGCCTGCTATGTGCCTGATCTACGTCAGGTGCTAGGGAGAGCAGACAAGGGACACAGCAGACCCAGCCTGAGGGCAGGCTTCATGGAAGAGAGGACACTATGCCCAGTACTCAAGCACGAGGTGGGGTCTGCCAGAGGACAGGGCAGGGAGAGGCAGAGAGAGCCTTCCAGACTAATGACCCAACCCACGCGGGCTAAGGCAGGAGGTCACACAAAGTCAGGGTATGTTCCTAGTTGTATGGAAAGAGGAAACCATCAGAGGGCTCTAAGTTCTCTGAATGGATGACCAGTCAATACACAGGAAGAGCGAAATCCATCCCCTTAACTGGGCCCCTCGTTCTCGTCTATACAGGAGCTCAGAGCAGCCGCAGAGGAGGTGGGTAAGGTGTACAAGGCAGTGGAGGACCACGAAGGGCCTGATGATAAAGTCTGCAGATTCCCCAGACAATAAAACTTCTCTTCTGGGCCCCAAACGTGTGCTAACCAGCGGCTAGTAAACTCTGTTCCCTGGAAGTCATTCCAGTGGGGAGGCTGCTGGGACAAGAAGCATCAGGGTAGCAGAGACAGGCTAGAATCAGGAGAACAGGGCTGATGACACCTCAGTGGAGGTCACTCCCCCTGGGAAGGTTTGGGGTGGGGAGGAAGAGGCTGGAGGAAGCGGCGGGAAGGTAAAGGCAGTTGCTGAGAGAAACAAGCTAAAAGCAGAAAGGGCAAGCGGCCCAGCCTGCTCAGCTGCTGTCTACCCTCTGGCCTTCTAGGATTTCTCTCTGGCACGCCTCGCCCGACTGCCAGCACCTCAGCAGTTCTGCTTCAGTCTTACCTTATATTTGGGAGTTGCAGGAAGCATTTAAAAACTGGGCCAAAGTTTGCTGACTTTGGGCCTAAGCCGATCATGACTGCCCCCCCCCCGCCAGGTATTCATGTGACCCAGCTGTAGCCAGTGAGATGTGAGAGGGGCTCCACTGGGGGGTTTCTAGGGAATGTTTCACTTTCTCTTAAGAAAAGAGAGGAACATGAGGAAGAGAGGGCTGCCTCATCTTTTGCTGCACTTTGTCCTGTTGGGAGGTGGTAACCAGATCTGCCTCAGCCATCTTGGGACCATCAGGGGAGTCCCCAACACTAAGGGTGGCAGAAGAGTCCTGAAGCCACCACAGAGCTGCTGAATCAACAAGCCCTGGAGCCCCTTCGCCTCAGGATTTCTTATCACGGAAAATAATAGATCTTCATTATTGCAGCTATCTGAATGGGGGGAGGGGCTGGCAACTGACTCTCAGCCAAGGTCAGATGAAACACAAGGACCCCGGGGCTGCCGCTGTGTGATGGGTTTGTACATCTTGTGTAATGTGAAGCCACCTGATGGGCAGCCAGGTAAGCAGAGAGAGACCCGAAGCTCTCAGTCATTCAACACAAGAGACAGGAAACCACAGATTTTCCAAGAAGAGCCCTGTCGTGGGCCTGTTTTCTAGAGAAAGTCCAGTCCAAGGTGCCTCCCATAGTTTCCTGGGTGGCAGGTCCCTTACCGTTCTTCTGAGCCAGGGCCTGGTCGATGAAGTCTGCCGCCTTTTCAAAGTAGGCGCTGAGGTTGAACTCCTGTGTGTCATTGGCCCTGATGCCCAGGTAGGTGATGCCAGAGTCCTTGTAGAAGTTGGCACTGGTATTGACGTGCATGAAGGACCTGCCCTCAGCCGCATTCAGGACATGGGTGATGCCCAGTTTCTGCAGCTTGGGGATGTCTTGAGCCACAGACCTGGACAGGAGACAGAAGCAGGGGGGTGATCAACTGACCACCTGGCAGCCCTCGGGGGAGAAAGATGGAGAAGACCCTAAGCCTCTTGGCCCAGCAAGGACCCTCCATGCTCCGGCCCCTGACTACTTCTCCAGCCCCAGCTTATGACCCTCTGCCCTCACTCCAGCCAGATCTAATGACCCGCCCCGAATAGTCTGGGCATTTTCATGCCCGTGCTGTTCCCTCTGCCTGGAATGCCCTTCTCCACCATCTTCATGGAAATGTACCCTCTCATTTCTCACCACCCTTGGCAGTATTTCCAATCTCCCCTCCATTCAGCATTGTGCTCCCTATACTGTGGTGGTGGTATCACCACGGGGCTAAAAATGGGCTCTGGAGCCAGACTGCCCGAGTCTGATTCCAGCCCGGCCACTTACCAGCCAGACAACCTTGAACAAGCCACTAAACCTTTCTGTGCCTCAGTTTCCCTATCTGTAAAATGAGGGTGATAACAGTACCTACTGTTAGGTACTGTTAGGAGTTGTTTTGAGTGTCAAATGAGCTGTTCTATAGACAGAACCTGACACCATGGTCATTGCCACTATCCTAATGCTTGATTGTGCTTATTTGTTTAGATGTCCAGGCTGTGAGCTCCTTGAGGGAGGAACCACGCCTACTTCATGTCTGTATGCCCAGCACGTGCTATGGAACCTGGCACACAGCAGGTGCTGAATATGTGGTGAATCAGTGAAGAATGAAATCAGCACATCCCAGGCAGCCTTCTTCCTTGGATTCTAAAGTGCAGCAGCCCCCTCCCATCCCCCAGAGGGATCTTTTCTACCATAGTCCACTAGCCACGTCTCTGAAGCTCTCTTGGGTGAGTAAGCACTTGGGGAGCAAGTGGCCTCAACAGAACTCTGGGGGTTACAAAACATTCGATCTGAATAGTCAAAGGGCTCCTTTATTTCATCTCACAACAACGTCCCAATTCAAACAGCAGTTTATACTTCACAGAACGCCTTCTCCTGCATGATCTTGTTTTCCTGTCACAGCAGCCCGGGGAGGAAGGACAGAGCTTAAGCTCTGGCCCGACATGACAGCGGAAGGATGTGCATATGCTCACATGGGCTGCTGCGCAGAAGGGCTGGGAGAAGGCCTCCTTTCTCCTGACGCGAGCCCTGCTGTCTTCCTCCTCACCCTGCCTCTCATGCCCATATCAACTGCAAATCTCAGGAGGCAGAAAACGTGGCTCATCCAGGCTCCTCTCTGCCCTGTGAGCCCTGATCAGGAGCCCTGATTTTCTTAAGGCGCTCCCAACTGCGGGGGTTGGGGGGGATCGGTACTCAGTCCATCCTCCCTGCTGAGAGGCCCCCACACCCCTGGCTATGTCAAGGGCAGATTTACTTGAGGGCAGATTTACTTGTTCACAACCTTAGTTTTCACTTGGGAAGTAGTGACAGCCCAATGTGCCAAGCCACCCAAGAGAGCAGGTTTCCGAGAAGGCCAAGGCCACTTGCTGCTTGGGTGGCTGGAGAGGGGCTTATCCTCAGAACTTGGCAATTACCGAGGCCTTTGGCTGAGATCCTGGGACCCTTTTTTAGCTATCACGACACTGCACACAATTGTAAAGCAGTGGCTCATTAAAAAGGCACTAAAATAAAAGCTAACTTTGAAGAGTCACTACCATTCATCTTCCTTCTCTAAGTCAACATTCAACAACTTGACCATTATCATTGTCATCAATACTGTGAATACTTGTTCAACATCTGTCACACAGTGATGCTCCAAGTGGTGAATGAGCGATGGATGGATGAGACCAGCCCCCATGAGGCCCAGACTGCCTTCCAGACCCCCTAGCTCCGTGATGACCCCCATTTCTGTGGCAGTCCTTGGCAGACTAAGCATCAGGTCCTAGGCCAGGACCTGGGATACAGACATGAGCAAGACATTGACCCTAACCTCACAATCCCTAAAGTGCTCGGCCATCATTTCTTCCTGTGTAAAAGGAGAGAACCGGATTAGACATGCAGTCCCTGGGCCCATGGAGCTTAGGGCCTTGGTAACTGGGTCTCAAAAAATCCAACCTGCACCCTCCCACGGCTGTACAGGCGTGGGAATCTATTTTTTTGCTTTTGGCTGGTATTTCAGCACCTCTCTGAATGGTTAACACTGGTTTTCTCCTGCTGCTGAGAAATTCTTACTGGTAGTTTGACCATGAGAAAATCAATCAGTGATAAATAATAAATGCATTTCCTGGTGGTGAGAAGGTCGGCAGCCTTTTCTAAGTGATGGCTCAGGTCCTTGGGGGGGGGTTATCATTGGATCGTTCTAGAATTCTAGATAAATCAAACCCTAACTGGAAGGCAGGGGGAGGAGCGAGGAAGTCCGGGCCCATGTCTCTGGACCCCTAGTTTGCGATATTTCAATTCCCACATCTGGGCCCGCCCGGCCGGGAAAGTTCCACGCCCGAATTGTGACGTCACCCCGTTGCCATGGCAGCGAAGGCAGACATTCCGCGGTGACCTCACTGCAGAACCAGGCAGCTGTCACATGACGAGCGGGCCGGAGACCGGCCGGGGGACAGAGGGCCACCTGTTAAGTGAACATGGTAGCCCCGACACCGCCCAAGGCCGAGCCCCTAGAGGGCTGTGGCTTCGGGCCTGACTCCGGGCTGCCCGAGCTGCGCCCGGGTCTCCGCCACCCAGCGAAGGGAAGAACAGAGCTGGGGCGGGGCGGGGTTCAGCCCCTCCGCCCTAAGCGCGAGGGTGGGCGGTGACTCCAGCCCCCGCCCAGCCCCCGCCCAGCCCCCGCCCAGCCCCCGCCCAGCCCCCGCCAGCCCCCGCCTTGGCTTCCGGAGGAACGACCCCGCCCTGGCTCCCCCCACCCGCGCCCGCCGACGCCCACCGCCCTCGGGTGGGCGGGGCACCCCGGGGAGGGGCCGTTGGGGTGTCTCGGGGCTCGGGAGCGGCGACTCACGCGTTGCCCACGTAGATCCTGGGGGTGACCTCGTTGCAGGGCTGGCTCGGGAGGCTGTAGCAGCCGCTGCCGTCCGACAGCAGGTCGTTGAGATCCTGCACCGAGAGCTCAAACGGGCCCGACATGGCGGCGGCCGGGCCCTGCACGCCGGGGTAGCAGCAAGCTAAGGGAGAGCGGCCGGGTCAGCTGGGCGGGGGCTCCGGAGCCGGGACCCGCCCCGTCCCGCCCCGGAGGCGGGCCCGCCGGGCACGGGAAGCGGCGGAGCGCGGGCGGCGAGGCGCGCTCCGCTCCCGGGAAGTCTGCGCGCCGCCAGGCGCCAGGCGGACGCGGGGGCAGACCTCTGGGCCTGAGTTTGGGGGCATCCTCTTTCCACCCCCCGTTAAGGCGTGGAAGTGCAGTAACTTCACTGGACTAAATGCAGGGCGCAATAAAAGTTTCTCTTGACCGGGGTACACCCTAGTGTCGCTGAATTTTCTCAGGATTACAGGGACACCCGGGTTCCGTTTGTGAGCTCTGCCTGCTGCGGACCAGCAGCGTTGGCATCACCCGGGAGCTGGTCAGAAATGCAGAATCTCCGCCCCAGCGCAGACCTGCTGAGTGAGAATGTGCATTTTATACGCCCCGCTGGGGATCCCTACGGAGGTTAAAGTTTGAGAAGCCCAACTCGGGGACACATTTCTTCCAGCCTTCAGTGAGAGTTGGCATCGTGCTTAAAGCTTGGGCTCTCTGCAAGCAAGCATGGCATTCTGGCCCTGGGCAATGACAACCTCTCTGAGCCCGTTTACTGAAAAAAATGAGGGTAATAACAGCACCTAACTCCTAGGGTTGTTTGAAAGATTAACATGCCAGGAAAGCGCCCAGCTCTACATAGTGAGCACTGGATAGGCGTTCTCCCTCTCTTGATCAGCAAACGTGTAGCGCACCCACTAGGTGCTACACCCTGTGCTAGTGTGGACATGAATCCCGCTCCTTTGCAGCCCTTCCTGGAGCAGCTGCCAGCCCACTATGAGCCACACGATGTCAGCAACTCATCATTTACTGAGGTCCAACTGCCCGCAAAAGACCGTCTCTGTTCTCCTCCATTGCCATGAAAATGGCAGATCCCCCCACCTCTCCAAAAAGCACCTGTGGTCCTGGGAATTCAGGAAACCCACATCCTGAGCCCAGTTCTGCCACTAACTTGTTCTACAGCAGTTTGGCTGTTGCTCTGGACTTCACTTTCCTCATCTGCGAAATGAAGAAATTGGATCAAATTAGCATTAAGGTCTTTTACTTCTGCAAACAGCTGTAGCCTCACACCTTCAGGGAAACCATTGCAATGGAGACTAAACTTATAGCCCAAGGTGTGTAACCAAGGCTGGATTTCTCCCCACTCCCACCCCGTGCCTTCCCACCCCTCCCAGACACCACCCCTTTTCCTGACGCTGTTGGTGGCACCTGCATTCCAGACAGCTGGGAAAGCTTCTGAGCCTCCGCCCTCATCTTGACTGGGTGAGCTCTCAAAAGAGAAGCCCAGGGACGGCCAGGCATGCTCTGGGGCTCCTCCTTCTTCCGGGGGACCGGTCCCTGATGTCATAACTGGGTAACTATGGTAACCCGTCATGGGGACAGCTAAGTACCTCACAGAGGAGGCTGGGTGCCTCATTTCTGGAGTGAGACTAGGAAGAGAAGATGAACAAATCCCTGGATTATCTAGCCTACCCTGTAATCGTCTCTAATCATAGTCAGAGCACATCATTCAGGAGGAAACTGGACTTTGACCACTATGTATTTCATAAGAATAGAATACAAACAGGTACGTGGGGCAATTTGAACTGGACACTGCGATTAGGGTTCTGAAAGGGCCCACCTTAGAGATATTGACAGTAAACCAGACCAGTACATGGCTTTGCAAATTTATCTTCCACCAGGGAGTTCATTTGATGAATATGCTCATTTAAACTCTTTAAAGCCAAAGTAAGGTAGACAGAGGATAGGACTTCAGCATCCAGTAGCCAGGCTAGTCGTACTGGGAGAGGGTGGGAGAGAGGTTTCTTTGATTAAATTCAAAGGATATTTATGTCTGTAAATTTTATTTTTCACAGCCCTCACCATTCTCTCATGTCTGCTCAAAACTCTCCAAAAGATGTCAGTTTGGGAAAGTCAACTAAACCAAAATTCCTGAACTGGATTAGTTCAGAATTCAAACTTGTAATGTTTTAATCAGGGCCATTGTCTAGAATGTCTAAGGCTACTAAGAGGACACCTGTGATGTAACATTGCTCTCTTTCCCCCCTCTCTAGTGAAGCCTACTGTTGATACCAAGCCTCCAGTGGTGCACACACCACACATTTTAAAACTGAGCAAACTACAGGTACTTGTTCCTGCCATTATTGATGTTATCTATGTCCTAAAGAGGGCCAGTTTCCCAGAGCCTTCTAAATACCCACCTCACCAAAGATTCCTTCATCCTTCTCCTCCCCATACACACCACCCCTGGATTCCTCAGCTTCTCTCCCAGTCTCCACTGTGGCCCCCAATATGCCCCTTTGGCACAATCCCAGAGGAGGGGGATGCTCAGCCGTTGTGTGGTGGAGCATCATGTAGCAATGACGTCACCATGATGGGGTGGGGTTTCTCACCAGGGTGAACAAAAGAAATTCGACAAAATCGAATATGAAAACAAGCAACTGTGTCAGAAAATTGCCAACGCCCACCGTGGCCCCGCCAAGGTGGATTGCTGGAACGAATATTTCTCTAAGAGGTAGTGTTCTTTCTCTTCATTTCATTTTCCAAAAGTCAAAATTGACTTCACCCTTGTTGGGTTTTAGTGCCAGAGGAATACTTAAGGGAAGTTATCTTGAGGGATAAGCAAAGAGACCAAGTTAAGGAGAAAGTAAACCACCCCAAACAGGGACCTTTCTCTAGCGTTAAAGGGACTCTTCAGAGTCCTATTCAGAGTTTGTCACAAGAAAGCACTTTTGTAAAATGGTGACCATAGCTGGGACTACAGCACTCTTAAAATTGCTTCTGCAAATATTTCCTGAACTACCATGTGCTAAGCACCAGGACTATGGAGGTGGAATGAGAAGTATATTTCCTAACTCCAAAGAACCCAGTGTCAGGTAAGGGGGACATTTATGTAAAGTTACGCAGTGTGATCAGGGCTCCAAAGGAGTGTATGCAGGGAAAGAAGAGTGTTGTGTGTGTCTGTGTGTGTGTGTTGGGGGGGGGGGAGTGTCAAGAAGTCTTTCCTAATCCTTGTATTCTGAAATTGAGTTGAAAGCTGAGGGGAGTGAGGTGAACCAAAACTTGTCATCAGCCATTTGTGATTTATCTGTAGGCAAGACCTTCATTCTCTAAACCAGAGATTCTCAATCCTGGTTTCACATAATAATGCCTGGAAAACTTTTGCAAAATGCCAATGCCCAAGCTCCATGCCAGACCCATAAAGTAGAATTTTCTAGTAGGCAGCAGGGCTGAGAACCACTTAATCTGAAAAGGCTTTGCACGTTTCTCAGAGTGTGGTCTGGTTCAACAGGCGTACAGGGCCTCAGGGCTCGGCGGGACAGCTGGTTCCCTGCACTTTGGCAGCCTGGATTTATGACATCACGACTTCATCTCCCCCACTCCCATCCAGGAGGAGAACTTTATTCTTCACACGTCTTGGGATTTTGTATTTTTCAGCTTAAACAGAGAAAAAAGGAACCGGGAGCTAATGAGAATCACCGTGGAGAACCAGGGCATTCTGAAGAGGCTTGGTGATTGCAAACCCCACTATGACCGCAGGTCGTTGGAGTTAGACTGGCAGGCACGTGGGTACTCTGTGATATTCCTGTGCACGCACAGAGTTTGCGTTCAGAGTAGAGCCAATCTCAGGAGAGACCCCTAAGCGGCTGAGGGTGAAATCAGGAGAAATGCAACAATCGTTGAGAGAAAAACTACCCAGAGCCTACAAAGCTAACAACAGGAGCAAACCATCCACCAGCTTGGTAGCAAAGTCATTATGTGTCAGCTTCAGAGAATATCTGGTAGCATCTTCCCTCATCCCTTAATTCATTTAGGCTGAATGGACAAGCAAAGGGGATGAGGGTATACAATTCAGTATGTGGTTGGTTTGCTTCATTTAAGAATGGCTCTTCAAGAAGGAAAAAAAAAGCCATCTGCAGTGCTTTTATAAACTTCCACTCCCTGGCTTTGGTCTGGAAGCCTTTTCTAAGCCATCCATAGGATTTAGTACTTCAACTTTCGCATCAGCACCCTGGCATTGACATAAATCTTTCTGATTCTTTTCCTTCAAGAATTCAAGGCGCTATATCAGAAATACAACCAAGTGTCTTCTCTCCTGAGATGAATAGGTATGTCTTCACATGGCTGCTCTTTATTAGAGAACACGGTGATCACAGTTGATGCCAAAGTCTTAAAAACCGTGTAGATGGAGAACGAGGGGCCCAAATAAGGGGTGGATTTTGCTCTTCTGTAATATTGATTGGATATCCAGTCAGGGACTAGAGCTCTGTCTTTGTTTCCTCTCTGCATACAAGTAGGAAATGACTGCCTGTTGGCATCAGCTTTGAGTCTTTACATGAGTCTAAGGGGAAGTGATTTGTTTCAATAAGACATAAACAGGAGGTCTTGTGGCTTTAATATTATGCTAAACTTATATTACAGATCTCTGTCGCTGTTCAAAAGTAATATTGTGTTGGCATTTTGTATTATTTCATATTATTAGTAATGACTAAGTTTCCCTGCTCTGCTGCTGCCCCTGGGGAGAAGGATAGATGGACACTCAAGCTTTCCAAAGAACAGTTCTGTATAACTGATGGCTCTCCATTTCTCTCCCTGTCCTCTCCCTGAATACAAGGTTACGCACCATGGAAAAGACAAGAGAAGGCCCTAGGATTTCTTAGCTGCTTAGGATTTCAAGACACTCCTAAGTGGCTGAATGCTCGGTCTTAGGATGCTACAATAAAGTTTGGAATATAAAATGAGTAAGTTACATTTAAAGTACCCAAAGGCTTTAAGTCCCATCCCCAAATGGAGACAGAATGGGGCAGGCAGAAGGAAAGATGCAACAAGCATTTTTATGGGGGGCTATGAAAAGTTTTAATGAGAGAGAGAAAGAGACCACTTTTTAAAACATACACCATCACCACCACCCCGGGGGAAAGAATAGGTGGGGTGTGATGATCCAGCCACAAGTTCAGCTCTGTCAAAATGGAAAACAAAAGCATGTGAACACATGACAAGACAGTGCTGCGTGTCTTCTGTAATTGGTCTAATTATTTTGAAAGACAGTAGATCTTATATCTTCTTATCACAAATAAATGTTTTATTTTAAAATAATTAGATTTACAGGCAGTTGCAAATAAATGTACGGTGGGGCCTCCTGCACCCTTCACGCAGCTTCCCCCAATGTTAACATCTTGTGTAAATACAGTACAGTATCAATCTAGGAAGTTGGCATTACTACACTCTATAGAGCATATATAAATTCACAATTATACATGCACTCATTTGTATGTAGGTGTATAGCTAGTTTTATGTAACTAGCATGTCTAGTTTTGTATAAGTACAACCACATTCGAGACAGTTAACTGTACCATTATGGAAATACTCTACTGTACTACCCCTTTTGGTCACAGCCTCTCTCTTCCTCCAGCCCTAACCCCTGGCAATCACTAATCTGTTTTCCATCTCTGTAATTATGCTGTTTCATGAGTGTTACATAAATGGGGTCATGCAGTATGTATCCATTCTTTTCAGATTGGCTTTTTTCACTCCATATAATTCCCTTGAGGTTCATCCAGGTTGTGTATACCAATAATTCATTCCTTTTTATTGCTGAGTAGTATTCCATGGTAGGAATGTACCACAGTTTATGAATGTAGCATTCACCTACTGCAGGACATTTGGGTAGTTTCTAGTTTTTTGACCATTTTGAATAAAGCTGCTGTGAACTTTTGTGCACAAGTTTCTGCATGAAAGTAAGTTTGATTTCTCTGGGATAAATGCCCAAGAGTGTATTTGTGGGGCTGTATGATACGTCCATTTTAAAAGAAACTGTAAAGCTATTTCCAGAGTGGCTGTACCACTTACATTCCCACCAGCAATGGATGAGTGAGCCAGTTTTTCCACATCCTCAGCAGCATTTGATGTTACCATCATTTTTAATTTTAGGCATTATAACATGTGTGCAGTAGAGAAACTTGCATTTCTCTAATTAATGAAGTTGAACATCTTTCATATGCTTACTTGCTATCTGTATATCCTCTTTGGTAAAATATTGGTGCATTTGCCCATTTTCTAATTGGACTGTTTTCTTTTTATTGAATTTTGAGAGTTTTTTACATATTCTAGATCCAGGCCCTTTGTTGGATATGTGATCTGCAAAATATTTTTTCTGTAATTTATCTTTTCATCTTTCACAGAGCAAAGCATTTTAATTTTGATGACATTCAATTTATCAATGGTGAAACTGTTCTGTATCCTGACTCTCTCATATCAATATCCTGGCTGTGATATTGTGTATAGTTTTGTAAGGTGCTACCACCTGGGGAAACTGGGTAAAGGGTACACAGGATCTCTCTGTATTATTTCTTTCACACATGTCAATCTACAATTATCTCAAAATAAAAAGTTTAAAGCAAAAATCAGTATGTCCAAATATAAATTCATTTTTAAACTGGTTCCAGTTCATCTCAGTTTGAGGAACTATTCTTCTAGACATCCAGGTGAGAAGTCTGGCAGTCATCCTTTAGTCCCTCTCTTTCATCCCTTCCTCCTTCCTGCATATTTTTAATCTACCAGTCCTGCTTCTCAGTCTTTGTATATGCTACTCCCCATTTCAGGCGCTTGTGATTTACAACCGGTATTATTAATGCAAAAATATGCCCATATCACTTTCTAGCTTAATACCTTCAATGATTTGCCATTCCTTCCAGAATGAGCCACACTTCTTAATACGGCGCCCTTCAATCCTGTTCCTCCTGTCTTGGAAGCCTCTATCAACAGGAATTCTTAGTTCAAGCAACAGAAATTGACTTTAAGTAGTCAATACTACTCTTTTATTGAAAGAATATGAAATAGTTAACAGTATTTGCTAGGAAACTGCAGAACCCAGCTCCAAGCGGCACACCAAGGGACAACGCCCCAAGTCTTGCTGTGGAGCTGGTCTGTGGCGCTGTGGCTAGCACAGCTGCCCTTGCTCTGTCTACAACTGCATCTTGCTGACCCGCTAGTGCTGCCTCTGAAAAGTCTTCACTGTCCCCGCCATTTTGTGTCACCTTCTCCCAATGCCAACTCAGTGAAGGGGTATCTGATTTGTGTAACTTAGATCATATATGCCCATTCCTTATCTGCAAGGGAGGTTGGGAGAATGAGTATCTGCCTTTTTCCAATGCTGAACATGAGTTCTGCTTCTCATTCTCACCAGAATAGGAAATTTCTCCCCAGTTAGAATGAGGCTCAGATACTAGAATTTCACAAAAATGACAAATGTCTGCAAACTTATATCTCATCATTCCTTGCCTTTTTCAACTAACAGAAGACATGTTTTCTTCTCATCCCATTCAGCTGTTGTCCCCTCTAGCTGGAAAATCCATAGTTGTATGTCTTTACCTGGAAAACACCTATACATTATTTATACAAGCAAGTCCATTCTCTAGGAAGTTTCCATGAACTGCTCAGGTTATATTAGGTATTCTTTTAAATGTTTGGAGATTTTCCTGTTGAGTCCATTATGGTCAGAGAACATACTCTATATTTCCAATTCTTTTAAAATTTATTAATATGATCTATCTAGGTGAATATTTCATGGACATTTGAAAAGAATGTATATTGTGATGCTGTTGGGGGAAGTGTTTTATAATGTCAATTAGATCCTGTTGGTTGATGGTGTTTAGTTCTTTTATACACTGGATAACTTTCTGTTCTAGTTCTATCAATTGTTGAGAGTAGGGTGTTGAATTCCCCAATTATAACTGTAGATTTGTCTATTTCAACTTTTAGCTCTATCAGTTTTTGCTTCATGTATCTTATTTATTTATTTTTAAAGCAAGTGGTGCTCAAGCTGTTTTTTTTAATGAATTTATTTTTTATTTATTTATTTTTGACTGTGTTGGGTCTTCATTGCTGAGCGTGGGCTTTCTCTAGTTGTGGCAGGCGGGTGCTACTCTTCATTGTGGTGCACGGGTTTCTCATTGTGGTGGCTTCTCTTGTTGCAGAGCACGGGCTCTAGGTGCACGGCCTTCAGTAGTTGTGGCTCGCGTGCTCTAGAGCGCAGGCTTAGTAGTTGTGGCACATGGGCTTAGTTGCTCCGCGGCATATGGGATCTTCCCAGACCAGGATTGAACCTGTGTCCCCTGAAATGGCAGGCGGATCCTTAATCACTGCATCACTAGGGAAGTCCCTGCTTCATGTATTTTAAAGCTCTGGTGCATATACATTTAGGATTGCTATACCTACTTGGTGGAGTGATCCTTTTTACCATTTTATAATGTCCCTCTTTGTCCCTAGTAATTTTCTTTCTCTGAAGTCTACTTTATCTGATAATAATATAGCCTTTTAAAATGATGTTTTTAAAAAAATTGTTTGTATAATATTTAAGCTTCCATCGTTACTTTCTGACTACCTATGTACACTTGTAGATGACGTATAGTTGGGTCAAGTTTTTTTAATCCACTCTACCAATCTCTGTCTTTTAATTGGTCCCTTTATCCTCCTCACTTTTAGAATATAATTATCTTATGTATTTCCTCTGCATACACGGAGCATCACATCAGATGGGGTTATAACTTTTGTTTCAACCAGAAAATATGGATAAAGAAACTCAAGAGGTGAAGAACAATCTATTACGTTTACTTCTATTTTTACCTTTTCAGTTGTTTTTTTCCTTTCTGAAAGTCCCAGCCTTCTGCCATTTTGTTTGGAGAGCTTCCTTTAGCCATTCTTTAAGGGTCAGTCTCAACAAATTCTGTTAGTTTCCCTTCATCTAAGAATGTCTTTATTTCCCCTTTGTTCCTGAAGGATAGTTTCCTCACATATAGGATTCAAAGTTGAAAATCTTTGCTGTCAGCACTTGTTAAATGTTGTGTCACTTTTTCTGGCCTCCACAGTCTCCTTGATAGTAATACTAAAATAGAACTTGCGTTAGTGTTCCTTCCCCATTGTTTCTCCCTGTTCTTAAGATTTTTTTTCCTTAGTCTTTAGTTTTTCGAAGATTAATTATGATGTACCTTGGTATGGATTTCTTTGGGCTTATCTTATTTTGAGTTTATCAGCTTCTTGAATATGTAGATTTATATCTTTCATCAAATTTGGGGAATTTTCAGCTATTATTTCTTTGAGTACTTTTTGGTCCCACACTTTCTCCTCTCCTTCTGGGACTCTGATGATACAAGTGTTAGCCCTTTTGTTATTGTCTCATGGGTCCTTGAGGCTCTCGTTTTGTTTTTTTTTCCCAGTCTGTTGTTCAGATTGAGTAAATTTTATTGATCTGTCCTCAAGTACCCTGATTTGATCTTCTGTCATTTCTACTCTACTATTGAGTTCATCTGAGTTTTTAATTTTACAATAACTTTTCATTTCTATAATTTCCACTTGGTTATTTTTCATAGCTTCTATTTCTTTGCTAAGATTTTGTTTAAAAATTTTTTTTTCAAGAGAATTTGTTATTGATTGTTGAAACATTTTTACTACAATTGCTTTAAAATCCTTGTTAGATAAATTCCAACATCTGAATCATATCATATTGGTATCAGTTGATTTTTTTTTTCTTATTTAGATTGGGGTTTTCGTGGTTTGGGATATGATGAGTGATTTTCTATTGCATCCTGGATATTTGGGTAATTATGTTAGGAATCTCTTAATGCTATTTACATCTTCTATTATAGCAGGTAGGAGTCCTGTTTAGGTGTAGTGTGTAAGTTTCTGCTTCTTTTATGGGTTTTATTTCCAATGACATTATAGTTTTCTGAGTCTTTGCAATACTATTCTGGTCTGCTTGTTCTTTGGGTGCTTCCAGGACTCCCACTCAATCCCTGCTGGTGTCTTCTGCAGTGTAGGAAGGTGCTTCCCTGGGCTGCACAGTGTTGCTGGACCACCTTCTGCAGAGGGGCAGGCAGACACTGCTGGGCCTGGGTCTCCTAATATCACTGGGTGGACGGCAGGGAGACATAGGGCTTCAATCCTGCTCTGAATGAACTGGGCCACTTGCTGGTACCCAGGTGTGGAGCTAGGGCTGGAGCTCCCCAGTAGGTCTCTACTAGGCTTCCCCTTCCCTGTCCTTTGGCAGAGAAAGCAAGCTTTTCTCCCTTCCTCTCTCCCTTCCTCCCTCCCTCCCTTTTTTCCTTCCTTCCTTTTTTCTTCCCTGACTCTGTCTATTGGTGGTTCTGGTTTGCAGGCCTCTCCAGAGCCCAGTCGGGTGTGGGAGATGAAAAGAAAACCCAGGAAAGTCACCACGTTGTTGTTCCTCAAGTGCTGAGGTTCCCTAATCAATCCACCATCTTCTTTCCAGCTTTCAGAGTCCTTTTATCATTGTCTTTTTAATAAATTTCCAAGGTTTTAAGTTGTATTTAGAGTTGAGGAGGAGGGAAAAATGATTCTACATCATCTTGTTCTGAAACCACAAGCCTGGCTTTTAAAGGAAGCAGTTTAAGACTGTATTCAAAGGGCAGGAAAAAAAAAATCCATATCGACTCCACCAGTTAGAGAAATACTGCTTATTAGTTCTAAAGTATATGCTTCAAGAATGGGTTTTGTGCGTATGGGTTTTGTGTCTGTAGTTATTAAATAAGTCACCAAATGTTTTCACTTTTTTGGACGCATGATCCTGTGATTGGTGGCATAAATGATGTAACCCTGAGTAAGTGGATGTAAAACTTTGATGGGTCACATGTCTTAAAGCACGTATGTTTTCAAACATACAATGGTAAAAGCACAATTGGCTAATGTTTAACATAGCTAAGCATTGCCTGTGAAGAACAGATGGTTATAATTTTCTTAAACCCATTTCCTTCAGGGAGTGGAGTAGATGGTATAGAAGATTACAAATTTATGGATCAAGGATGGCAAACAGGATAACTCACTTGCCAGTTCTGCTCAGTTGAGACTGGATACTATACCCTGAAAGATCCAAAGCAGTGCCTACATTCAGCAAGAGAGTACTGTGATCAGTTAGTGCTGTCTGCCACGGGTATAAGAATGGTTGGTGGCAGCACATGTGACCCACCCATCTAACATCCTTGACCTAGAAAAGCCCTCCAGAGCTCACATTCTCTCTGGTTGTAGACACAGGCAGAGAGCTTACTGGCATTTGAGGGCCCAAGGGGGAAAAAAAGGTACATTTTGAGAGGTATGAAATAAGAAGATTTCTTGGTGTGAGACCCAGAGTGATGGACTTTTGCAAAAATTTTGCCCAGGGGGTCAGAAACATATGTGCTACTGGCTGGAATGGGACTGGGAATTGAATTTACACACATTCCACCAATACATATCTGTGAACAGGTGCTTTTTTTAAAAAAAAAATAAGACTTTTCTTTTTACGAACAGAAAAAACACTTTACAAATGACCTGTCTCTGGGGCCCTGTCCATTCTACTCACAGATTTCGTAGCAGCCAAACAGCTGTCAACACAGCTTGCCTTAGAGGGTGAGAAGGCTATTTTGACAGGAAATAAAGCAGGCATCACATTTTAATGCCTTGCTTCACAATACACATGAAGGGAATGATTACTATTTCATCTGACAATTGTGCAAAAATATTAAGAGGCGGAAAATGTCTGTTGTAGTATGAAATACAAAAAAAAAAAAATCATCTGTTATTCAACCACTGTGCTCCTACGATGGGGGAAAGCCACCCAGATGGGACTTCAGAGTTGGTGAGGATCTCCACCAAGCGGCCTCCCTAAGTGATTTTTCTGGAGTAATTTTAACTTATGTGTTTTTTGCCAGAGAGCTGAGTTTAGATCCTGGCTCTCCTGAATAATACACACAACTTGGCATATGCCATTCCACTTCAAAGGGCAGCTGCCCTCCCTGTGCTGGTTCTATGTGGAACAGCTCAAGACTAATTTCACTTGATAAGAATCCAGTACTTTGTAAGTGCAAAGAGGTCCTCATCCTTTTGCTAGAAAGGTCTGAAGAATGTGATCCTGTTAGGTGGACCTACCAGGTTCATGAGCTAGAATGTGGCATAGGTATCCTTGTGTAAGAAGACAAAAATGGAAATTTCTAAATGGGCAGCAGATCTCCCTGGTGCTTCACGCTTCACCTGGCCTCCTTCTTTTTCTCATGAGGAAAAGAGCTTGAAAATTTACACATGTAAGCAGCCTATTTTCAGTCTTAGAAGCTGCAACCACACTGCATATTATTGTAAATTCTAGCTGGGAACACATTCCTCACTTCTAAGTCCATAATTTAACAGGTAGCCTCAATTATGGGACCACAAAGGAAACAGGCAGTATAGTGATTAATGACCATCTCTGGTATTACGAAGACCTGGGCTCAAATACAATGGCTCTGCCATTTTTTTAAAACTGTGTGAACTTGAACACATTATTTAAACTTTTTAGCCTTGTTCTTCTCGTTTGTATAATAGGGGTGATAAGAATCCTACATCAGGGAATTCCCTGGTGGTCCAGCACTTAGGACTCGGTGCTTTCACTGTGGTGGTGAGGGTTCAATCCTGGTGAGGAAACTAAGATCTCACAAGCCACGTGGTGCGGCCAAAAAAGAATCCTACATCATAGGCTTGGTGCATCTGTCAAAATCACGTATGTAAAGGCCTTAGCATAGCTCCTGGCACAGAATAAAGATTTATATACATTGGCTATTAATAAGAAATACAATTCTCTGAAGCTAAGATATATCACAAATCCTGTGTGACATTAAGCACTTTTTTTTTTTTGCGGTACCCGGGCCTCTCACTGTTGTGGCCACTCCTGTTGTGGAGCACAGGCTCCAGGCGTGCAGGCTCAGCGGCCATGGCTCACGGGCCCAGCCGCTCCGCGGCATGTGGGATCTTCCCAGACTGGGGCACGAACCCGTGTCCCCTGCATCGGCAGGCGGACTCCCAACCACTGCGCCACCAGGGAAGCCCACATTAAGCACTTTTGCTCAGAGACAACCCATCAGGCCCACACTCAGAGTCTATATACTTTGATTTTGATGGTCAGGACTGATTTATTGTGAATTAGGCATAGTTATGACAGGGGGGAATCATCTGGTTTCCCATGATGTAGCAGGATAGGAGCCCCTATAATCTGAAGGTAGGGACAGATAAGAACCAGGAGAGCTGTCAGTAACAAGAAAGACAAATGATGGAATAAAATAACTCAAAGCAAGCAAGCATCAAGTTTCAGAGTCTGAGAATATTTAGAAAAGGCACAAGCAGCCTTACATTCCACAAGAGTCCCTGAAAACACCACTGTATCATAGAAGAGTACAGTAAATCATGGTGACAGGGAAGCGTGCCTTAGTCTGCCCAACAAGTTGATGAATGCTCACTATTTAAGAAGGCAGAGAACCACGTTTTCCATTACCAGACAAACACACACTATCGAAAATGTTAAAATCAACATTTTAGTGCCTGAAGACAGGGGAACTTCAATTGCATGGAAAATCCTCTTGGGTAAAACAACTCAACTTCCAACAAAGCTGGATACATGAAGTGTCACTCTGTTTATAAAGCTTAAACACCTCTGCAAATTGGTACTGTATACATTCACCACCACCACCCCCCAAAAGACAGTGGCTACTCAACTTTGGTACAGAGAATCAGGGTCAACTTGCCTGTGATACTTTAATGAATGACATGTGTTATTTTGTGATATGCTCCCTTTCGACTTGTATTTTCGGCTCCAAAGGGGTGCAGTGAAAAGCCACAGACAAAAACGACTCCCCACATAGACTCTTCTTGATGATGGAGTTTATGGAAAATTCTGCCCTCCTCACTCAAGATTCCTTGATGGTAACATGGGGGAGCCTGGACCAGGTGGTCTTCCAAGTCCCTTCCAACCTGGATGTTCTAGGATACAGTTACCTGACCCAACTAATAGGTACCCAGTGAGTTTCCTTGCTCAGCCTCTCTAAGAGCACTCTGAGCTGGCTGTACGCACTCTGGAGGTCCTCCTTCACCAGCACAGCATCTACCAGGTGCCCGTAATGCTGGTCTATGAAGGCAGCAGAGGCGGCCATCTCTTGCTGCTCCTCATCCTGCAAGGAAAAGGGGCAGTTAGGGAACAACTGCGTTGTTCTCCCCCCAAATAAGAAACCCACAGCCTTTGTCTTGGGCAGTGTTCCAACTTCTAATTTTTAGGTGATGAGTGGATGACTATGGCCCTTGAATAACCAACTGGGTACACAAGAACAGAGCATAGTGATGCTAGCCTGTCAAACTTCCAAGAAAGTTCATGGGCGGCAGCCATAATCATTGTTTAGTCATTCACAAGATATCTACTGAGGACCTGTTAACTGCGAGCCATGCTTTGGGCGGATGCTGACTCTATGTCTGCGTGTCTCTATACGTCAATATCACACTTCCTGTCCGAAGGTACTTCCAAAGTAGCAGTACTATTGTGTTGCATGGCAATTTGGTTAAATAATTACAGGAAAGAACTAAAAATAGTATTCACTCCATAAAAGCAAAGCAAGCATTTCTGGAATCAACTAGGGGAAAAAGAAGGAGAATAAGTAACTCAAATGCCCTCTGAAGACTCCTAAATTCATCAGGTAGAACTCAGTTCTTCTTTTCGTTTCCTCAAACCAGAGCCAAACATTAGCACGGTTGACAAAGTAGAGATATTTAAGAAAGTGCTGGGACAACCCTGACCCAATCCCCCATTTCCTTAGGATACCTGGCTTCTTTAATCAGATTGCTTTCCTGACACCTAACCCTAAGGTCTAGACAGCCAATGATCCCTCCTTTACCCAACCTACCCAGTGTTTTGTTTGCTTCTTCATTCAAAAATACCTCTAGTAAGTAGAATTTCAAGCAGGTAGTTCACTGACTATTAGCTTGGGTTTTGGAAGAAAGGAAAGTGGCAGGATCCACTCTGAGTAAAACTGCCAAGTGAAGTTCGTGGCTGGCATTCACCCACCTCCCTTTCTATCTCCTTCCAGTCCCCTGCTGCCTTCTTGCCTCTGCTTCTAGGGGCTCAGTGTTTTTATGCTGCCGTGGAGGGGGTGAGCTGTCTTCCCCTAAAATGACCCACATTCCAAAATATTCCCTCCCCCCCTCTGTCACCAATCAAAACCAGACTCCTACTTTAGTGAGAGCATCCATACTTTCAGAAAATATGTTCTAAAGGTCTAGGAAACAGTTTTTGCACGCTACCGCAGACAGAAGAGACCTACGGGAAGGCTTAGATAACTTCTTCTCCTTACTTCTTTCCCCCAGGATGGAAAAACCTAGATTAAACTGGGCAGAGCTTCCCAATTCTATATGGTATCTTGCAGGGCTCCTCTCCTACTCAAAAGCACCCTGCAGTGTCCCACTGCTGCCCCTGGATCTTCCATCCCACGTCCCCCACCCCCTTACACACATATATCCTATAGACTGCCTGCCGCTACTGGAGTTTCCCCTCCTCCAGGTACCCTCATTGTTCATCCTGGAAGCATTTATCTATTTAAGAAATTATAGAAGGAACATTCTTTTGCCCCTAAATCCCTCAATCTTCCTAATAAATATCTGTCTCTTGAAAGAACTCAAGTAAATCTCTAATGGAGTAAAATGTGTGACATTTGTTTTGCAGCTGTCAGTCCCCCAAACCCTTTTCCTGCCCTGTAAAGGTGGAACTCAACCACCTGCAGCTTCAGCAAGAGAGTCACAGTCCTGAGCAGCACATAGGAAAGATTCCCCCATGATGCCCCTTGCCTCCATCTTGGATTAGCTTGCTGGATCTGAAGTTGGTGTTTCTATTAAAAATTATTTGGGTTTGGCTTAGGAGTTCAACCAATTTTTGTGGTAGGTCACACTCAGATCAGGTGCCTGATAGATATCAGTCCCTTAACTTTCCAACGGGGTGCTTATGTGAGGGAGTGCAGGGTGGGGAACCCAGGCAAAGCCACTCCTGTGTGAATTGGGAGGCACTTCTGGCTGCCCCACCCTGAGTCTTCAGACCACACGACCATCTGAGTCTGGCCAACAGGCAAAATGGAAAGATGGTCTTGTGTAGAAGGTATGGGCACCCACATGCGGCTAACGGCCCTTTTAGGCCTTCGGAAGAGAAATGATCCACTTTAAACTTACAAGTGGGGCTGCTGCATCCTCACAAGCTGGGGACATGGGTGGCGTCTTCCTCTTTTCCTGAATTGCAGGCTTTACAAATATAACGTAGGGTTTAAACTCTGAGGTCCTCAGTTGTTGCAGTGCCTGAGAAAGAAAGTTCAGGAATATTATATACTTTGAAAATATTTTATTGTGAAACACACTTCTTGAATACTCAGTAATGGTGTGCTTCGTCACATAACCCCAATGGCAAAGGTCCTGACTATATGGTCATACGACAGTGGCCTTCATCCGTGCAGACCACCTGCTCATTTTCCCTTCCTTCACTATGATGCTGGCCTCAGCTGGACCCTGAAGGCTCACTTGCCGAGAACGGAGGTTCCAAAGCCTCCGCTCCGAGAGTTGCCATTTTTCTTAGCCCTGACTACCCTCCGCCAAGCTCTAATTAGCCTTCGTATACCCTGCTCTGCCTGCCTAGTCCTGATGGAAGAACCAGCAGGATTTAATGTGTGTATCTATTTCGTCAAACGTCATCCATTTGGACTGATGCAAAATCTGTGCTATCACACAGGCCTCCTTATGATATTCAAAGAAGAAAAGGTTTGCCAAGCAAATGAAGAGCCTAAGAGATGCCTTGAAGCAAACTGTAAAGACTTTAGAAGGTTTTCAATATGCAAATCATCCTGTTAATTAGTGCATTTTATTTACGATGTAAGGGCCTGTATTTGGAAACACTGGTATTAAACTGCTATATGTTCAGCTTGCATCCCCTCTAAACCAATAAAATCCCTTTTCAAAAAAATTTTTTGAAATTCAGACTTTTAATTTCCACTACCCACTCCCAGTAAGTCCAAATTAGTGAGGGTTTTCCTTTCTGGACATAAGGTGCTTTTTGGAATCCGTTTCAAGCCAACTTCTGTAAAATAAAGCCTACAGTTTATGTCATAAAATCAGAGCTCAGCCCCTATTGAGTTCAAGGCTTACAAATTTTTCTCAAAGACAAGGTTAAAAGGACGGTTAAGCCCCTGTGGGGTGTTCAGGACTGGAAATGTCTCTGAAGCACTTTACAGGGTCAAGTCTGCCCTTTTTCCCTTTCAAACTGCTCACCTGACCACCTCCCTCAGTGGTTCTCTGAGTGGTTCTCTGATTTCACTTGTCCTCGTCCGGGAAGGGATGGCCCAGCTTCCAACTGGTGCATTTACATCTAAGTCCCTGACTGTCAGGTCATAATGGACCAGTCGGTGCCACCATCTCCTGCGTGATTTACTCCATGCAGAGGTTACTATCTTGGGCCTGTGGGCCACCAAGAGGGTCCCTCTAATTCATGTCATTTTTGTGTACAGAGGTGCACATTTTGGGGTACAAAAGCTTTCATTAGATTCTCAAAGGTAGACCCAAGGAAATATTAACCTCCAGTGCTCTGGAATAAAAAGTCCCTGGACTAAGGTCGAATATTCTGTAAAATGTACAACCCCCTAGTTTATAAATTCCATGAACAGGAAATGCCAAACTGGCCCAGGAACTCACATCTGGCTCCACGTCCACCAAACACACTTTGTTTTGGGCCATCACAACCTGAATGGCTTCCAGGCTGGTTCCATAGAGGTTTTCCTTATATTCACCATGCTCCAGGAACCTAGAACAGCACCACAGGGGAAAAGGCCTTCAGCTGCTGAGCTTGCCTGAGTTAACACAGAAGGTGAATGGCCCACCATGACTCCCCACTCCTCCTCCCACCCTCTGCTTCCCCTGACTTTTCCAGAAGCCCTCCCAGAAGGTCAAGTGGAAGACCGGACAGATGCAAAGACACACAGCTGCACGGAGGCCCCACTGGTCCATCAAGGAAACATACTTGTTGTGATGCAAGTCGGCCTCAAATGCTTGCTTAGAGACGAAGTGATATTCCACCCCATCCTCCTCATGGCTCTTCCTGGGCCTGGTGGTGTCTGTGAAAGAGAGGAGGAGGGTAGCTGGGCAGAGATGTCACAGCACAGAGAGCCTGTGCCCTCATTCCTGTCCGGAGCTGGTCGCTGATCTGTGTACAGACCACCCACTTCCCTCCATCGAGGGTCCCTGTGTGCAGGCACGTCACTGACTTGCACAGCTCTGTGATGTGGGCAAAAGGAGGGCAAAAGGAGGCCTCCGGTTTTGCAGGTGAGGAAACAGAGGTGCAGAGGTCAAGCACCCCACGGCTGGGAGGAGAGCCGGGTCGGAACGCTCTCTGTCTCAGGCCAAGTGTATGCCCTTAACCACTCTGCCAAACTGCCTCACTGATGCTGTGGCTTTTAAAGAATCGCCTAAGGAATTCCTAGTCCTCTAGGTTTTATTTCCTAATTGTTTTTCTTTTTGAGAGCCAAGGGGGCAAAAACTCAGTTGACCCTGCTGTATGTTTTTAATTTTTTATTCAATTATTTCTCATCTGGGGAGAAAAGGCATGAAGACAGAGTCCCCTTGTGGACTAGATGTTTCCGCAAGGCTGGCTCTCACATAATTTTTTTTAATTAATTAATTTATTTATGGCTGTGTTGGGTCTTCGTTGCTGCGTGGGCTTTCTCTAGTTATGGCGAGCGGGGGCTACTCTTCGTTGTGGTGCGCGGGCTTCTCACTGCGGTGGCTTCTCTTGTTGCAGGGCACAGGCTCTAGGCGCGCAGGCTTCAGTAGTTGTGGTTCACGGGCTTAGTCGCTCCGTGGCATGTGGGATCTTCCTGGACCAGGGCTCAAACCCGTGTACCCTGCATTGGCAGGCAGATTCTTAACCACTGCACCACCAGAGAAGCCCCCCTCACACAATTTTTAAACACATAGTGTTTCCCCTCTGATTTCCATAATAGAATCAAGGCACGCACCTCTGGGGAAAATCAGATCCTCCACAGGACAAAAACACATGCGAAGCCACACACAGCTTTTTCCAGAGCATTCCAAAAGAAAAGAAGGGGTCTCACAGGACAGTGTTTTCTCCCTTGGGGGCCACCCAGGGGATGCTCTGTGAGCCGTGTGACATCTTTGTCCAACCTCTGGCAGAGTTGCTAGGGTCACCTTTTCTGACCATGTCCTTGCTTTAAAACTTTTATTCACCCACTGATTACATTCTAAACACCTTAGATGAGTATATGAGACCCTCTTAACCAACCCAGCCTCCCACTCAGCTCACCTCCCCCGACATCACCCACACTAACTTCCCCAGTCCCTCCCATTGCTGTACTGGGTCATATTTTGTCCCTTTGCACATGTTGTTCCCTTGGTATAGAGAACTCTTCCTTCTCTTTCTGGAAAACTCCTACTTACTCTTCAAAACCCAGATAAAAGTCACTGCTGCTGGGAAGCCTTCCCTGACTCGCCCGGTTCCTAATAGCAGGGAGAAAGTCACCTATCTGTGGGATGTCTGGAAGCAGGTAGGTCTAGCCATCCAGGTACCCCACCCCCAGAGGATGGGTCTGGAAGTTTCTGAAGGATCCATGTGTGAACAACTTCCACACATCCTGTTTCAGTCCATCTTTTCAGCCTAGAAGGCTGTGGGCCCCCCGAAGTTCTCCCAGGTCCATCACAGGTGCTTCCAGAATGGCCTCCCCAACCCCCCATGACCCTGCCACCACATCCTGCCACTTCAGGTAGGATTCTGGAAGACAATTCTCATAACCCATAGACTGAGCTATGAGCCCTGAGGCCCAGGGGAGTGGTACGGCAAAAGAAAGAATACATAGGTGCGCTTCCTCAGAATACTCCAGAAAGGTCCCATTACTGCCACCACAGCATCCCTTCTCAGTGGCCATCAGGTGCCCACATTGTATCCCTCTGAGGAAGAGGACTGAGAGTCTCAGAAAGGAACAGCCAAGGACAGGAAGTGGCAAGCAGCAGGTGAGAGGCTGTTGTGTGGCCTAAGAATATGACTGTGGGGACTTCCCTGGTGGCTCAGTGGTTAACAATCCTCCTGCCAATGCAGAGGACACGAGTTCGAGCACTGGTTCGGGAAGATCCCACACGCCGCGGAGCAACTAAGCCCGTGCTCCACAACTACTGAAGCCCACACGCCTAGAGCCCATGCTCCGCAACAAGAGAAGCCACCGCAATGAGAAGCCCGCACACCGCAACGAAGAGGAGCCCCCACTCACCGCAGCTAGAGAAAGCCGGCGCGTAGCAACGAAGACCCAACACAGCCAAAAAATAAATTAAAAAAAAAAAAAAAAAAGAATGATACTGGGGCAGGTTGCCTGGGTTTGAATCTTGGCTCCACCACTTACCAACTGTGTGACACTGGGCAAGTTACCTAACCTCTCTGAGCCTCAGTGTCTTCCTCTGCAGTATGGGATGATGACGATCCTCTTCTCAGGGATACTGGGAAGGCTGACCAAGCTACTGCACATAAAAGCTCTTGGTAGAGCTCCTAGCGCTCTTCAGTCTCCTCATCACACTCAGAACCAGGACCTCTGCCTACTGGGTTTCAGCATCTCCAGCTGCCTCTGGACTCAGGAGTGTACATAGCCACCCTGCCAGACTGGATCCAGCTGCAGGCAGAGTGCCTGAGCAACACTGCTCACGGGCTCTCTGGCTTCCCCAACCTACTCTCTTGCCCAAGCAGAGAGCAGGGGCCATAGGAGTCAGAGTCATTGGGAAGAGGAGGCTGAAATACACCCACTGCTGGGGGCCCCTTGGTGTTGGGCTGAAGTTGTCACCTTACCTGCAATGAGCTCTAGACCCACCTCTCGTCCCAGGCAAGAACCAGGCAAGTGGTCCTCCAGTTACTGCCTCAGAGGGTCCTAGTGGACCACTGAGAGTGGGTCTCTTCCCATCATGCCTAGGTCCCCTGATGTGCCTATAGCAGGCAGTGCCTGGCGGTCCTTCAGACCCAAAGTAAGGATGAAGATGGATACATGGAGTCAAGTCCCCAAGAAATATTCATGTGCAGACATGCTTGCACACACACACACACACACACGGGCCCTCTTACGTGGAACGGCCACACCAAAGTGCTGTGGGTTCTCTGCCACCACTTTCTGCTTCAGCTCGTGCAGTCGGGCTCCCAGAGACCCTGGGAAACAAAGGGGGAAGGCTGCAAGGTCCCTGCTGAGCTCCCTCCCCACCCCTCCAGGGAGGAACCAGCCCATTCTCTGGAGACGTCACCTACCGATCAGAACCACCAGGCGGGGCTGCTCACCAGGCTGGTGCTGGTACCTGGTCACCTCCTCGTAGGTCGGCAGCTTCGGAGACTCAGCCACTGTGGATGTCTTTCCTTCCTGCGGGCTTCCCAGTCTCTCCCTGCGGCCCAGCCGGAAGCTCCTCCGAAGACCAGCTTGGGGAGAAGGGCAGGGGGACACTGCGGCATTTGTCTGAGTATCTCCCTATAGACTTTCTCTACCTGGTCAGACCTGGAGGTGGGACTGAGACCCACGGGCCTCTCCCAACCACCTCCTGCTACAGGAAGGGGTTGATCAGGATGTACAGTAATATGACAAAAGTGTGATTACCTGGCATCCAAAATTTAGGGTTCAAGGCTACTGTTTTACTCGGTATGTGACTGACCTCAGGCAAGTCATCACCCCTCTGCGCCTCAGTTCCCTTATCCATGAAAGGGAATCCAAATCTACAAAGGCAATGGGTGCTCCTAGATTGGATCCTGGATCAGGGGAAATGCTCTAAAGGACATTATTGAGACTACTGGCAAAATTTTGATATGAACAGCATATTAAATAATAGAATTGTATGCATGTTAAATTACCGGAATTTTTTTAAAAAATAAATAAAATAAAAAATAAATTTCCAGAATTTGATAATAGCCCTGGGTTGTATAAGAAAAATGTCCTTGTCCTTAGGGGACACATGCTGAGCTATTTAGGGGTGAAGGGACATGACGTCCACAACTCTTACATGACTCAGGGGGGAGGGGGTTAAATGTGTACATGCAGAAAAAGGGAATGATAAAGCTAATATGGCAAAGTGTTAACATCCGGTGAATCTGCGTGTAGAGTATATGGGAGTTCTTTGTACAATTCTCACAACTTTTCAGTAAGTTGGAAATTGCTTCTGAATGAAAAGTTTAAAAACTCTTTGCCTGTCTCTAAGGTCTTTGAAAAGATTTACCAAAATAAAAGAAGTGAAGGTACTTTGGAGATTGATAAAAGGCTCCATTGCTGTATAGGGGTGGCAGAAACACTGAATAAACTACAATTGAGATTATGGTAATAATAAAATCAGTATTAATGTAGGGGTCCTGCCAGGGCACTGCTCCCAGTGGCTGGGTGAAAGTTGGGGTGCGGGACCCCAGGCCTGGGCAGGCTCAGCCCAGCCTCTGGCAGACACAGACTGAAGGAAAATGTGGGTCCCACAGACTCAGCTGCGCTTGAGGGGTTCCTGGGCTCGGATCACCTCTCCCTGACCCAGGAGCCCACGGTGGTCTGTGCATGGGCGGGGGAGGGGGTCTCGGGGGGACAGCCCCCATTACTTACCCACATAATGTCCTTTGAAATATCCCTCACAGTCACAGGTCTCTGGGGACCAAACAGAGAGAGGGAGGCCAGTGAGCCATGCTGGACACACGCCCCAGCCCCGAGGTACCCAGGCCCCGGATGGCCAGGCAGAGCCCTCTGGGATGGAGTCTCGGGGGGCCCAGGACAAATGCCATGTCCCGGCCACCCCAGGTAAACAAGTTTCTCTGTTTCACCCAGTTCTCCATGCTTAGGCCACAAACAGCCTTTCCAGGCCTGGCTGGGGTTCTGGGCCAGCAGACCTCGTTCCAGCCCCTCTGAGTTCGGATCAGTGAGAATAAGGAGGGGAGATTCACTCGCCCTGCCCTACCGCTACCCAGCCAGGTCACGTGGTCAGCCCAGCCAAAGTCCGGGGAGGGCCGGGCCCCACGTCCCCATCAGCTCTGCATGCCTCAAGGAGCAGGTCGGTCTAGCTGGCAGAGCAGGGAGAGGGGTGCCAGGAGCCAGAGGGGCACAGCGACCCCAGAGCGGGGTGGCAGAAGGCAGGACAAGCCCCTCCAGCCCCAGACAGTCTACAGAAAAGGGGCCTGTCCATGCGCACAGGCGACAAATACTGGGCCTACCTTTGTCACAAGGCTGATCATCTGCGGTTTGCACAAAAGACAGATGGAACAGCGTTAGCGGAGGGGAACCGCGAGGCCCTGTGGCCCAGAGGCAGCCGCAGCCTCGGGTGCCTCAGGAGCCTTCCATCTGTCCCCTTTCTTTCCTCCAACAAACCTGTGATCTGAGCTGCGGTGCATTATTAAACCAAGACTTGCTCTAATTAGTCCTCCTGTGTGTGTGTCTCATTAGCGGCCCAAAGCAAGCCAGATCTTCACTGGCATAAGCAGCCTCGGGGCCAATTTACTCAGAAGCCCCTCCGACTTGAGAGCAAGTCTGGAAAGGCGGCTGCTGGCAGTGGCCACCCAGCCAAGGGAGCAGCTCGCCCTAGGACGCCTGCAGCGGAACCCGGACCTGCTCTCTCTTCTCTTGGGTTTGAGACTCTCCTGGGCAAATGCAGGTGCCAGACGACAGAGTGGCACAGCGCAGCGCTGCAGGCCAGCTGTGCTCCATCCATCTGGCATTGTTCTGGCGCCCCACTTGGTTCCAAGCCCCCCCGCTTCCCCCTGACCCCCAGCTAGGGAGGCCATACCCTGGGGAAGCTTCCTCTCCATACGGGGCTCTAACCTGGGGGCTCTGATCACAGGCCCTCTGGAAACCTGACCCCAGCCCCACTCCCTTGACTTCATGAGCCTCTGTTTAACCATCTTGGCAAAAGGGATGCCCTGACTCCACTACTACCCAGGGCTGCTGTGAGGATTAAAAGGCAATAAGGTAGGTGAATGCGTTTTCTAAAAGGTAAGTGATGCACAGAGTAGGGTTGCTAGACAAAATACAAGACACTCTGTTCAATGTGAATATCAGATAGAAAACAAATAATTCCTTAGTATAAGTATGTCTCAAATATTGCACGGGATATACTTATACCAAAAACCCATTCATTGTTTATCTGAAATTCGAATTTAACTGGGCAGCCTTTATTTTTATTTGCCAGATTTGACTGCTGACTCAGAGGCACGGGATCGCTCACAGCCATCTCCATTCCCTTCCAACATCAGTGGCTCTTAAACTGTCAGGGTCAGAGAGCCCCTTGGGGATCTAATGAAAGCTGTGGAGCCTCTCCCAGACACAGACACACAGATACACAACACACACACAGTTTGCACAACATTTTGGGAGTGGTGTTACCATGTCCCCACAGTGTCATCTATGGGCCCCAAATATAGTAACTCCTCTCCAGGGAATAGCTCTCCGCAACCTACCCCCATTTCCCTTCCTCATCCCTCTCCCCATCCCCTCCTCCCTCAGGAGGCCTGAGAGCTCAGACAGGACCCTCGGTGCCCCCTCCAGCCCAGTGCTTGCTTCTTCCCCACACGAAGCCCCAGAGCCCTAACCCCAGCCCCTCCCTGAACTGCTTCCCTGAAGTGCCATCCTGCCAGTCTACTCACACGGGGGCTTCTTGAGGCTCTGGGGGCTCGGCAGGGTGCCCGTGGCTCTCCGGTAGCTTAGTCGCCTGTGGGGACACAAGGGGATGGGCAGACCCATGAGCTGGACCAGAGTACCAGTCATAGGGAACCTTCTGGAAAACTCAGGGAAACCGAGGCCTGGAACCCACAGGTGGGGATAGCCTGGCACTCCAAGGGCCTCCTGCTTCATACTGAGTTCCAGTGAAGAGGGACATTTTCACAGGTTCTCACTGGTTCATGCGGAAGAAACTGAGTTTCTTGCTCTGAGAGAAGCTTTTCCGGCCCAAGATGGTCACACACAGGGCTACAGCCCAGCGCCCATGGTCAGCAGTTGGTCGTCACTTTCCCATGGCTGCTTCTCAAGGAAAGGAGGCCCCTTCTCCAAACTCACCCGGCCTCCCCATCTCTGAGGAAGTTGGAAAACAGCAGAACGACTCCTGGGAGAAGCCGAGGGTGAAAGTGACCCGAATTTAATGCCCTTCCCCACCCACCCTAGCCCAACGGAGAGCTCAGCCTGGCACATTATTCAATGCGTCCCTAGGTGGAGAAGCAACCTCCAAGGCCTCTTTGAGCTGAGAAAACACCCAGGGCTCCTAGAGGTCTCTAGATTTCTACATTTAAATGCAGCTAAAGAGCCTTCCCCCAAGACCTGTGAAGCCAAAGATGCAGATGGGTCTGAGGCTCCCCTGAGGCAATAAAACAGCAGTTCTCAAACTTCAGCCCCTCAGAATCATCTGGAATATCTGTTAGAACACAGAGCTCAGAGTCTGCCCCTGAAGTCTCTGATTCAGCAGGTCTGGGGCAGGGTCCAGGCAGGGATTGGCATTCTAACAAGTTCCCAGGGAATGCTGATGCACCTGGCCTGAGGACCACACCAGGAGGGCCACTGCAACAGATGAACCCTGAGGTCTGTTGCTACAGCATCATTCCACACCCCAAAAATGGAAGAGGGCTACAAACCCCAGGAGAGGCTTGCAGGTGTAAGTGCCACACCTTCTGACCCAGGATTTACACTTTGGGCAAGCTATCCTAAGGAAACAATTTGAAATATAAGGAACAGTCTATGTGCAACATAATTATTTGCACATAGACTGTAGCAGTGAAACATCAGAGACAGCGTCCAAGTACAGCCACAGGGAGGAAGCAAAGTCACTTAGGTAGGACCCTTCCTCAATGAAGCCTTCCATGCTTGCCCGGATGAGGGCCAACCCTCCTGCTAGGACCTGGCGGGGCCCGGTGTCCTCCTCCCTCACACCCATCACATTTATATAAAGTGTTCGTCTGAACCATGTGTGACTTTTCAGCTAAACTGTAAGCTCCTCCAGGGCAGAAACCATAGTTGCTGCCTGTGAATGAACAGTACATCTCCTGATGAAATATTATATTACCATTAATTAATAGTACAGAATAATATTATTCTAGAGTAATATAGGAAATGCTCATGTCAAAATGTCAAGCTACCAAAAAAAAAAAAAAAAAAAAAAAAGCAAGACCTCGAATTCTATGTGCACCACTCACTTAACAGGCACAGGAAGGAAATAAATTATGTTTTTCAGATAGTAGTGAGACTTTGGGTAATCTTCTTTTCCTCGTCCTCCTCTTCTGTATTTTTATATTTCATTTCTCAACTTGCCCTAAGTATGCATTATAAAATATACATTAATTTAATAACATAGATTTCCATAAATCAATATTTATTGAAATCTCAAACAGCCATCACCACTGATAATGGGAGAAAAAGAGCCAACACAGGCACAATTGGTACTTAGCCCAGGGAAGGACACCCAGCGGGCCCCTCTGGCTGTGCTGGCAGAGATTTGGGGCTTTGTCATGTACTTATGCCTCTGGCCACTCCAGAACCACACCCCCTTACAACACACCCCAGACCCACCTTTCCTGGAACTGCTTGGAGGGGATGAGGCCAGCTCGAAGGTTGGTGTCCCCCATTCTCTTGGCCTGCCACCACGTGGGGTCGTCCTGGCTCACCACTTCCAGGACCTGCCTGCGCTGGAAGGGCAGGCCTGCCTCCTGGCAGGGGATGGCCCGGTCCTCCCGAGGGTTGTAGTGGAAGAGGGCCCGCATGAACACCTGCAGGGGAGGGGCTCAGTGAGACAGCCCTTTGCTGTGTAAGCACAGATGTGTCTATGCCACACGGAAAACCAAAGGACAACCACCATTCACAATTACGAAGAACAAGCAGCCTCAAGAATAGAAAGCTGGGACTTCCCTGGTGGTCCAGTGGTTAAGACTCCGTGCTCCCAATGCAGGGGGCCCAGGTTCAATCCCTGGTTGGGGAACTAGAGCCTGCATGCCGCAACGGAGATCCCGCACGTGGCAACTAAGATGCGGTGCAAATAACTATTTATTTATTTATTTATTTATTTATTTATTTATGCTTAAAAAAAAAGAAGAGAAAGTTAATCAGAAACCCCCCGCACCAATTTTCTTAGTGTTCTTCAACCATTTTCAATGTCTCAGTTGGGAAATCCATCAAGAATCAGAAAATGAATAACTGGGCCCCATGAATTTCCCTTTCCAACCTAAACATCTCCTTACTGAGCTGTTCTGCTATCCTTACAACAGCCTCTCAGCCTACACAAAGCAACTATTAGTCCCGGGAGCAAAAAGTAAAGTCAAGCACAATTTCTAACTCAAATGTTATTTCTGATATGCTAACTGCCCCTAATGATGTCAGCAGCCATGTGTAAATAAGTAATCTAGATGTTTTGATAAGAACACAAACATCAATGAAACTACTGTTACCGATTCCTCATCATCACTTTTCAGTGGGTAATTGACAGCTACATCTTTGACAGCTCAATCCTGCCTCATCTGTCACACACCTGGCCAACCCCCAACTCTCCCCTTTACCCTGAAGTCATCCCTCTAGAGAAGAGGATGGGAAGACATAGCATTTTGTCACACTTCTTCGTTCTCTTCTATAATTCAGTGGCATGGATTTATTTATTTCTGTTTCCAGATCATTACAGCCCAAAAACTTTAACAGCAAATAGGAAAAAAAAAAAAAAAAAAGGCCAGAAGGTTTCCTAAGACAAATCCAAATCATATTCCTTTATGTGCCAAGCAGAAAAGATGCAGTTTGACAATAGTAAGAAATTTCTGGCGATATATTATGAGGACAGATACCCTCATTTAGCCACAGATGTTACCAGGGTCCCAGGCACTCAGAAGAAAGCATAATCTTAAATGGCCAGCCCTGATCAAGCATCTAGCTCAAAGAAAAATATTTAGAAAGGATGGACTAAGAGACAGGCTACCCATTTTGTCCTATAGGAAAACCAAGTCCTCTCCCTGTATCGAGTTAGATCCTGCAAAAGCTGCATATGGAGACCATATTAGCTTGTCCCAGGAAGAACCACTTCCATTAGGTATTATGTGTGCCCTGTGATTCAACTGAAGGTGCAAATAAGAAACAGTCATATAAAGATGATTTCTTCGTTTGCCATAAAAAACTGTCAAATACATTGTCCACTATTAACCGCCATTGATCAAAATAGTTATTGACATCTACTCTGTGCCAAATGTTGTAATGTCCCATCTTTCATGTGGGCTGGGAATTAGCTTTCTTGAAAAACTGGCATGCTGCCTTCCATACTCTGATGAATTACATTCATTACTGCAATTCATTATGTTCTCCTTTTTGCCTTGGCTGCTAGAAAGTGCAGATCCACATTCCCTGGGAAATAAAAGTAATGCCCGCTTCCATCCCCCCTACCACCACTTCAGCTCAGGGCTTGACAATCTCTCACCTGGGCTTTCACAACAGACTCCTACCAGGTGCCCTGGCCCCGGTCTCCACCCTCCTCTACTCACTGCCCCAGGGAGCTTTCTAAAACACAAATGTGGTTGTATCACTTCCCTCTTAAAAAAAAAAAAAAACCTTTAAGAGCTTCTCACCGCCTATGGGGTTGTAACTTGGGCTGTGGGGGCCCCCCATATCTCCCGGGGCCTTACTTTTTCAGGGCACCCCAGGCTGACTGCCTAACGGCTTTCTCCAGCCACTGGGATCTGCTCTCCCCTAAACTGGCCGGCAGGAACTGCTGGGAATTAACCCCCGGGATGCAGCCTGGCGGGAGTTGGTGTACAGATCCCCCAGATCTCCCAGCTCTTGGGAGGGATGACGGAGGCACGATCTACAAGGGATGCCAAGCTCTGGAGCAGGATTAAGCTCTGGCTGCCCCCTGCGGTCACTTGCTGAGAACACACCCTTTGTTGCACTGGCTGCCTTCCTTTCCCCACTCCTGTACTGGTGTTTCCTGGGGTCACCTCCAAATTAACTATTTGTAGTCGAATCCGTGTATCAGAGTCGGCTTCTGAGATCCTAAACTAAGCAGGGATGATGCCAAGACCCTTAACAAAGCATTCAAGGCCATTCAGAAGGTAGCCCTGACCCACCTCCCCAGCACACACCCCCATCCTCCCCCTGGAGCCCCACCACCGTGCACTTTCTCACTGACCCCCCCCACTCCTCTCTGCCGTATCTGTGAGCCCCCGCCTATGCAGACTCCTCTGCCCGCCCTTTCCTCCACCTCCTCTTCACCGGAGAACTCCCTCTCATCTCCATCTTCCTCAAGCCTCACTTCCAACACCCCTACTGCATGACACCTTCCAAAGGGCCTCTCACTCTGTACAGAATCTTTCCGAAGCACTTAATCACATAGCAAGGAGAGAATGGCTCCCCAGCCTCCCCTTCTGACCCAGGAATCCTTGAAGCTACTAATCATCCCGGTCTCCAGCATCTGGCTGAGCGCCTGGGCACAGAGGAGGTGCCCACCAAATGTGGGCTCCGCAAGGAATTAAACAAATGGCAGTTACTTAATTGGTCCTGAAGCCATAACATTTGGTATCTTCTCTTCACGGTCCTGCTTTTCGACTTCAATTAGAAGAACCTTGTCTTTTATTAGTAAGCTACGTCAAGTCCTGTTTAGAAGAGGCCGGGTACAGATAAATAAATCACTCTGTGACTGAATTACAGGTCTCTACTGAGCGCTTGTTCCGAGGACCAGACAGATGATCTCTTCCCGGATGACTGTTTCAAAGGCTGAGCTGGAGTCTGCCTCCCCCGCTGACCCCCGCGCGCCGCCGCCTCCAGCTCCCCCATACCTTGCTGTCCTTCAAGCGGTCCTCCTCCTGGGTGGCTGGGATAATTTTCAGGGTGATGGACCCCTGGGATTGCGCCTGAAAGAGCACACAGCCGTATCACCTACCAGATCTAACCCTCCAGGACGTCACGTCTTACTTCCCAGATCTGGAAACTCACGTTCCGAAACAAAGGGGACGTGCTGCCTCCCCTATGACCCACCCTTCTATGGTGGGAGCCGGCTGACTTAACTAAAGCGTTTTCATGCGACAAAAGGACAGAAGACTTAAAATGAGAACCCGAGGGCAATGCATGCGCCAAGTACAGCTCTCCATCCCTCTTGACCGCTAGTGCCCCAAAGGGCTGCCCGTCTTTCTTTTCTCTCGGGTTATTTTAATAACCTAGTTCAGTTTCATTTTCCTCCTTCCTGCCTGATTTGGGGCTAGTTCCCAAATAGCACTCCCTTCTGTGCTTGCATCTTCCCCAATCTCAGGCCACTGCTACCTTCCCAGGGGTTCCCCTCCCCTCTACTGGAGAGAGGCCCTGCACCCCATGTGGGGGGCCCACGGGAAGCACACTGTCAGCCCATGAGAGCACATCTCACCCAGTGCCATCCCTGGCTCCGCATCACTCTGGAACATGAGGAAGTCGGTGCCCAGAACAAGGGAAAGGGGAGTGGGGGCAGGAAGACTGAAGTGTCTGCCTGTAACCAGGACGCCCTACAGCAGGGGCCTTAAACAGCGGGCCTCGGAGCTTCAGATCTCATCCCGTAATTGCCCCCCAAACCATCAGAAGTTAGCAAAGACTGTTGTGTTGGGACAGGATGCCTGAGGATAAAGAGGACAGGACTACGATGGGGGCTTTTTCTATAATTTCAGTTTTGACTTGAACCCCCAGAATGGACCGAGAAGGTGGTTTCCATCCCAGCACGTGATCCCCCGAATCCCCTTGCAGTTGTAAAATGCTGTATCCTCTTCCGGATATTTACATTCTAATTATAACTATGCACTGGTTGAGAAACCATCCCTATCCCTGCTGGACAGGAAGGGAAATGGAAACTCAGACTGATTTGATGACTTGTTCAAGGTTACACAGCTGGAAAGTGATGCAGGCAAGATTTGAACCCAGGACCAATTGACCCCAAAGCCCTTGCTCTGCTGGGCTACAGCCTTTGACTCCATATTCCTCAGCCCTTTGGAAGAGGGGACCCTTTTGAGAGGGTCTTCCAGACGGGTCCTCGGGAAAGAAGGCTGGGGATAGGGAGGACGGCTGTGCTGAAGAGGGGGCCTGAGAGAAGCGGGTGGTCTGGGCGCTCCTTTCCTCCTGTCCCCCACCCTCCATACAGGGCACTCTGTGAGGCCACTTGGCCTGCGGCCTCCCCGTGCAAACAGGGACACTGGGCCAGATCAGCCCTGGCTCCAGGAAGCGCCCTGCTCCGGGTTTCTGAAGAACCACCGCGTCCCCAGCATGCGCGCAGCACAGACCAGAATCTGGCTAATCTCGTCAGGCCGCTTGTGCAGGACCGTGATCCCGTTCACTTCCCGGAGCTCGTCTCCAACGTGGACCAGGCCTAGGAGACACAGGGGCTGACCGTCAGCACGGGAAGGGGGCTGAGGTCCCCAAAGCAGGGAGTTCTGGGTACCGCTGGCACCTGCCTGCAGAACCCACTGCAGGGGAGACGCGATGTTTAAAGACAGTGGACGGGACTGGGATGAACTGAGTTCTCACAGGGTGCCAGATGCCTCACCTGGCATCCCAGTCTCACAACCACGCGGTGAAACCCCCGGTTTACAAACTGGCAGCTGAGATCCAGAAAAGAGATGCAGCTTGCCCAAGGCCACACTGCTAAGAAAAAATGGAGCCAGTGCGCAGACGCAGTTACTTTGCTGTAGAAACCCTGTGTTCTTTCTGCTATAGCCTCTGCTTCTTGAAAAATAGCATTAACTCTTCACGTTCCTGGATGTACAGACCTAACTCCAAAAATGTCTTTCTCAAATTTTACATGAAAACTTAAGGGCACCAGGGAAGATTGTGTCAAGAGTGTTAGACACACCTGTCTGTGGGCCTCTGCTTTAATGACTAGCTTTTTTGCATATCGGGCCCTATTTACCATTCAGGTGGACACTGGCCCAGAAGCAGCAGCAGCACCCAGAAGGCAGTAAAAGGTACAGAGTCTTGGGCCCACCTGAGACTTGCTGAATCCGAATCTGCATTTTAACAAGACACTCAGGGCATTTCCATGCTTGTTAATGTTTGGGAAGCACTGGTCTCGGGGTCCCACCACAATGATCCCCAGACTTCTGGGGCAACACTCCCCTATACCAGGAGATTTGCCTCCCAATTTAGTTCCTCCATATACCAGTGATTCTTTTTTTTTTTCCCCTGCATCGGCAGGCGGACTCTCAACCACTGCGCCACCAGGGAAGCCTAACTTTTAATTTTATATTGTAGTACAGTTGATGAACAATGTTGTGTTAGTTTAAGGTGTACAGCAAAGTGATTCAGTTATACATATACATGTATCTACTCTTTTTCAAATTCTTTTCCCATTTAGGTTATTACAGAGTATTAAGTAGAGTTCCCTGGGCTCTACAGTAGGTCCTTGTTGGTTATCCACTTTAAATATAGCCGTGTGTACATTTCAATCCCAAACTCCCTAACTATCCCTCCCCTCACCCTTCCCCTCTGGTAACCATGTTCGTTCTCTAAGTCTGTGAGTCTCTTTCACACCAGTGATTCTTAACCTGTGCTCCACCTAAACACATCTGGGACATGAACACCCTCCCCTCAGTAACTGTGGCTTGTTAAGGCAACTGGGGTGTCAGAGAAGGGTGCCCCTGCCCCCCCCCAGTTAGGATTTACCCCAAGCTTAACTACCCCAGTCCTCAGGTTAAGCCAATGCTCAAACCTTTCTGATCCCCTCAAAGTACTCCATGCCTGAGATATCTCCGAACAACTAAATTTTCTACCGAGCTTAGGAGGGAGAAGAGAATTCCAGCCCCACTCCCAGAAAGCAAAGCACATCCCAAACAGGTGAGTGGACAGGAGAGGAAAAGGAGACCTGTGGCCCAAGGGGGGCAGGCTGGGGGACCACGGCCATCATCTCAGCTAGGCCGGCACTGATGCCACTCACCGCTCCGGTCTGCTGCGCCCCCTCTCATGATCCTGGCCACCACGACAGCCCCTGAGTGCTCATCCCGCCGGATGGTGGCCCCCTGCATCAGAGACAGAGCAGGCAGGCTCCTGAGCAGCAGCCCCGAACCTCAGAGCCCGACTCTCTGGGCCCAGCAAAGCCTCCCCCCGCCACCGCCCCATCCCTCCCTCTGCCACCCCAGGGGGCAGATCGGTGGACACCTTTCCAAGGCTGAGGATGAAATAAAACCCACATCTCAAATTAGTGCAGCACAGCACTTTACAGTTTAAAGAAAGCAGGAGAATACTGTCACAATCTCATTTGAGAGAAGAGGGACGGGGCACAGAGAAGGAAAGCAACTTCAAGGTCACCCAGCTTTCTGTGATGCCACACCCACCGCTTTCTCTATCGTACCGCAGCCCTGGCCTCTTGCAAAGACATTTAATAATGAGAATATGTGCCAGCAAATTCCCAACCTGCCTCTAACCAAGCACGGGGTTGCCAGGCCTTCTGTTATTGCCAAGGGGAACCAATTATGCCCCAGCCAGAGCTTCGGGACCAGGATGGGGCCCACGAAGCATGGCAGAGATGATATCTAGGATGAGAAAGGCACTAGCAAGCCCTCAATTTCGTGCACCACACAGACTGGACTGTGGCGGGGCAGGGCAGCCATCAGGAGCTGGATGGCCCCGCCATTTACTAAGAGCACGTGCCCTTAGCGAGGAAGCTCCTTATCTTCTCTGCGACTGTTTTGTCTGGGGTGTGGGAAAGCATTGAACTCACAGGGTTGTTGCAAGGTTGACATCAGGTAACGCACGCAAGGCACTTAGCACACGGTAAGTGCTCGATAAATGCTAACCACTTGTTACTGGCTATAAATGCAAACCCACTGGCACACTCATTATTAACTTCATTCAAAGTCCATAAGATAAATATTGCTGGAAAGAGAGACCAGCAGCTAAAAACCCTGCGGCTTCTTGCCACCTAGACTTTCAAACTTGCCAGCATCTCTATCCATCCTTTCCTCTTTCCCCCCATCTCAGGGGAAGGGCTCCTCCTGGCTAGACTGCCCTCTACCCCCTTCCTCCCTCTTCTGCATTCTCAATGCCCCCTCCCCACTGGCTCCTTCCCCTGGCCCTAAAAATATTATCAAGTCTCTCCCATCATTAAAAAGCTGGCAACCCCATCCAGCAGCCACCGGTCTCCATTCCTTTGGAGCAAGCTTCTCAAAGAGGCAGCGCGCATCTGCTCTCTCTGCTTCCTGCCCTCTGAATCACTCCCCGCCTGCCTCGAATGCACCAGCAAAGGCACCGATGACCCGCCAGCTGCCAGCTCGCCACCCTCAGTCTTCTCTCTCTCATCTCCTGTCTGATTCACCCTCCCGCTGCAATGCTCTCTTAGCCTGGGCCCTGTGACACTTCTCTCCCAGTGCTTCTCAGTGACAATTCGTCTCCTTTGCTGAGTCCTCCTCTGTACGCCTTTTAAATGTTGATTAAAGGGCCAGGGTATACGCTTTACCCCGGTGGTCTCAACCTCTCGGGCGGGGTGGTAACGCCTCCTGGAAAATGGCAGCTACCAAGTCTGTATCTCTGCACACGTAAGCCTTCACCTCCTGGATATTTCCACTTGAGGGCACACGGGTCTCTTGAATACAACGGACCCTAAGTTCCTCCTTATAATGGTCCCAGTGCCCACCCATCATCCTAGCTGGACCCCTGGGCCTTACCCAAGATGCCTCCCCAGACTCCTGCCCAAATTGGAGCAGGCACAAAGTGACATTAATTTTATTTCCGAAATATTTCTTGGATTTCTCTTCCCTCTTCCCACAAACCGAGGTCAAGCCCTGTTTCTGAACCTCACGTATTTGGCTTCTACCCTCAAACTGGTCCGCCGCTTCTGGTCTCACCCTCCAGGCCACTTTCTACTTCGTAGCCAGGGTGATACTTCTAACTGCAAATCTGGCCATTTTGTTCCTCACTTACAACCCTTCAATGGTTCCCCCCTGCCTTCAGGATCCAGCCAAGCAACTGTGTGTTGTGATCTGGATCTTTCCGCTCTCCCGCTGATCTGGCCTCGCCTCGGTCACACTCTACCTTCAACTCAGCAAGTTCCCTGAATATAGCAGCCCGTTTACCTTCCCATGGCTTTGCTCATGCAGTTCTATGGTGGAATGCCTTTCATCTTCCTCTTCCTTCTGGAAAACTCCTGTTCCTTTTTTTTTTTTTAGAATTCAGCGTGGGCATCACCTCTTCCAGGAAACCCCCAGTCACTACCTCCTGCGAACTCCCAGAGGGCAAGGACTAAGTCTTAATCCTGCCCGCACCCAACACAGAGCCTCGCACACGGGGGGTGGGGGTCACGATACGTTTGCTGAGTGGATGGATGACTGGCCCATTTTGAAGGTAAGAAAACAGAGGCAGAGGAGAACCCTGGTCCGTTTGCGGAAGCGGCTCATCTGAGGTCACTTGGTGAAAGTTGACAATAAAGAGGGCCAGATGTGGTATTCTCTAGGGCAAGCCCTCAGTTCTCTGGACTGCCATTACTTCCCTCCATCTCATAAACAACTCTGTCCCTTTGCTCAGTAAATCAGTGCTGAACCAGGACCAAAATGATAACAATCTGTCAGCTGGGGAGAAGAATGGCTGCTGCCCTGAGCTTCCCTGGAATTCAGAACAAGCTTGGCCAACTTTTTCTGGAAAGGGCCAAATGTAAAGATTTTATGCTTTGCGGGCAACACAGTTTCCACTGAGTCTGCCGTTGCCATGTAAAGGCGGGGCCCCAGACAATATGTACATGAACGGGATGGCCGGGCACCAATAAAACTTTATTTACAAACACTGACAGTGGGCGGGGTTTGGCCCTTGGACCGTAGTCTGCCAACCTCTGGTTCAGAGCTGACGATCAGGGCTGCCCTGCACAGCTGTGCAGGTTCTTGACTGCACAAAGGAGCTTGACCACAGTGGAGGGAAGCTGTAACCACCCAGAGAAAGAGATACTCTGCACACAAAGATGTCACAGGGACTAGTGGCAGCCCTGACAAAGCTGCCATCACTGACTCCGAAGACTTCAGGAGGGTCCTTTCCGGGGTTTCTGGGTGGGTGGAGGTGGGAAACAGGGAGAGGGTGGGGCAGAGAGGTGGGGGCCACATACCAGGGGTTCCTTGTTTTTCACCAGGCGGACAATCTTCACTGATTCTTCATCAAAATCCTCGTCAATATTATCGGGCAGAGGGGGGAGAACGGGATCAAAATTCTTCTGGGCAACCGTGTCATGTACCATGAGCATGGCCTGTCAGGAAAGCAAGAGAAAAGAAGGGCTGGCCCTAGAGCTTACCTGGGTCTGGGGGACCTGGCCGGGCAGTGGTTTGGGGGTCTCGAATCTCATGCCAGAGAGACGACCACCCTGGACGCTGGCGCTGAGGAACGCTTGCTCAGAAATGTCCTCAGTCTCACGGCCAAGCGCTCCCTCCTGCCCTCATCCCAGGAGACACAGATGTGTGGGTGGCCAGGGACTGTGGCGTGACTACCCTGAGGTGAGGGGTGGACAGCAGCTGGAGCAGTTCCCTCTCGTCACTGTGCATGGAGGCGGCCTGCAGCTCCTCCATCACCTGGGGGAAAAGGAGAGAGAAGGCCACAGACGGCTGTGGGTGCTGCGAGCCTGCTGGGAGTCGCCCAGGGGAAACCGTGCTCCCTGGGCCTCGGACCCAAGGGCCCTCCCAGCCACTACTACAGCA
This sequence comes from Mesoplodon mirus, assembly GCF_964341445.2. Lineage (NCBI taxonomy): Eukaryota > Metazoa > Chordata > Mammalia > Artiodactyla > Ziphiidae > Mesoplodon > Mesoplodon mirus. The sequence goes on from NC_138994.1 coordinate 6,898,459, forward strand.
CCAGGGCGCGGTGGACCCTCAGCCACCCCAGGATTGACACTCCCAGGGAAATCACACCAGAGATCAGAGACCCTGAGCAGCCTCTAATCCTAATGGGAGCTAACTTATTAAGCTCTTCCTGGGTGTTGTCTGCCTTATGTGGATTAACTCTCACAAGGAACTAGATGGAGCAAAACTATTATTTTGCCATTTCAGAAGTAAGAAGTAAATGAGACAGGTTACATATCTTGCCCAAGGTCGCAAAGCTGGTAAGTGGCACAGGCAGGACTTGAACCTGGGCTTATTTGGCTCTATTGTCTGTGCCCTTCACCGCATTTTCCAGATGAGGAAATTGGGGCTCAGAGAGGTTGAGTCACTTGCTTATGGTCACAGAGCTAGTAGCAGAGGCAGAGCTGAGCCTGGGAGCCTGGCAACCTAACCTGCTCCTCATGGCATTCCACAGCCAAGAAAGGCAGGGGATCTGCCCCGACCCCTCACTAGGCCACCTCCTGGGGTTATGTGATTTTATTCAGAAGCCAGCCTTAGTAATCAACCGGGACAGTTTTTCCAACCATGCAACACAGCGGACAGGTCCACAAGAAATGAGGAAGGATTCCTTTAAAAAACAAAGCCTGGAAATTCCCGGGCGGTCCAGTGGTTAGGATGCAGCACTTTCACTGCCGGAGGCCCGGGTTCTATCTGGGCCAGGGTTCAATCCCTGGTCGATCCCGCAAGCCACACGGGTACAGCAAACAAACAAACAACAACAAAACTCCAAGAAGTTGCAAGTCCCCGGACGCAGGACTTCACATTGGGCCTCCCCAAAGCACAGATACACAATGTGCGTGTTTGACCTGTTCTTGTCCCCAGTTCTCAACCGTTTGGGAACTGCCCTCACCTCACAGCTGGGGAAACAGACTTTCTCGGGAACACAAAGTAAGTGGGCGTCACCATGTCACCATGTTCCCTGGCCCTGTCCAAGACTCACGAGTTCCTCCCTGCCTATTAGGAAGCCCAGGGAGGAGGGGAAGGGGAGAAGATGCTCTTCACCTTGGGGCTCCCGAGTCCCGATGTCCCCTCACTAAGCAGTGGCATGCAGGCCAGATGAAGGAGCTACAGGTGGGAGGGGGGCTGAGGCCGTAAGGAGAAACCTGGGGCTTACATCCTCAGCAAGGGCCACAGCGCTGTGCAGAACGGGGGTTGGACTTTGCCTCTCGTAATAGCGAAGCTTCTCGTGAATCTGCAAAGACAGCCGATCTCAGGCTGCAGCCTCCCAAGCCAGCTGCCCAGGTTTACCCTGGACGTCACACAGCCCACCCACGGCTGTGGGGATGCCTGGGGCTGCAGACCGGGTCATCCATGGGGCAGCATAAGAGAAAGCCCTGCACAGTGGGCCAGTGAAGACCTTCCCGGGGCAGGGGGGCCTTTACCTTCATTAAATAATTGAGGCTTTTTTCACTGAAAACATCCCTCAGGAAGCCCATCTCTTCCTTCTGGTTGGAGTCAGGTCTGAGCTGAGAGGTCAGTAGTGCCAGGGTTTCATGCAAACCTGAAGAGAGAGTAAGAAAAACACTGTATAACCAATGCAGTGGGCACTTCCTGCCCTGTGGGACCCCCGAGCAGACCTGCCAACAACACTTCAGCCCTGCTATGTGCACATTTTCTCCCCCAGCTCTCATTCGCAAGGCTTGGAGCTGACACTGGATAGCAGCTGCTTTCTTTGCTGCCCCAGGTTGCTAGGCAGGGTCTTGCCTTCAAGACTGTGGCAGGTCCAGCCCCGGGAGACACTCACCAGAGTCCTCGGACAGCACCGGCATGTCTGTGCTGGTCAGATCTCTGCCTGTGGATTCTGGGGGAAAAAAAGGGGGGTGAAACTCCATCAAGCATATTCATTCAACAAACAGTGATTACACATGTACTGTGTCTGTCTGGGATCAATTTCGGGACTGAGGGGATGGGAATAAATAATTCTCTGCTCAGTTTTTTCAGAGAGGAAGGAAAGAAAACAAAGCTTTGCTGAGTGCTCCCAGTGTGTCAAGCATTGTCCTGGGTGATTTCATATGACATTTATCTTAATCTGTTCAAAGCCCTGAGGAATTGACACTAATATTCCTATTTTTCTGATGAAGAAACAGAGGCTTGGAGGATTCAGTAAATTGTAGGTCAGAATCCATACTCGATTGGCCCTTCCAGGCAGGTCTCAGAGATGAGAAGTGGCCTCTGCCTGACAGTGGGTCCTCTCCTCCACAGCGCACCCCTCCCCTGTTACCTTCTAAGGGGCCTCACTCAAGTCCCTTGACTGTCAACAAGTACCTGGCTGGGCCTACAAGCCCCTCCTCCCCCGCCATCCCCAAGCCCCAACCTAAAGGGAGCCTGCCGCCAAAACAGAGCGTATAGAGAGGAGGTGGAGAGATGAGAGTCGGTGTCTACTCTGCCGGCGGGGGGAGCCCTATCTCGGCGGGCCCCCCGACGTGCTCTGCAGCACGTGGACCTCAAAAAGTCCTCCTTCAGAAGGAGATAAGGAGGGTAATGATTGATTCATTCCGCAAACATGGAGCCAGCCCCACAGCGCCCGCCCGAGCCCCGCTGACACCGAGATGCATAAGAATGGTCCCCGGCCCTCCAGCCAACGCCCCGCCCCCCTACGCCAGACTCATCCTCTGGCTCCTTCTAGCTGTGCCCCCCACTCCCCCAGGCAGCCAAGCAGAGACTCCAGCTCGCTTTGGGAAGGAACCTGTGGGACCAACAAGGAGCGCGGCTGGGCGAAGGCGAAGGCGAGGCGAGACCTGGGGGACGCTCGGGGCGGTCTCGGAGGATGCGGAGCGGCAGGAAAAGAGAGGGGCGCACGGAGCAGGGGGTGGGTGCGGAGAGGAGGCCAGGGGCCGAGGGGCGGGGACTGAGCCCCCCCCCCCCCGCCTCACCATCACCAAGCTGGGGGCCCCGTGGGCCGCGTGGCTGCCTGGGCATGAGAGGCTGGGTCTCAGCCCATCCTCCCCTCCCGCCCGGCCCCTGCGGCTCCGAGCCCCTGGTCCGTCCTCCGCGCGGGTTCCTACCTCGGCGCGCCGGGATCTCAGCTCCAGACCGGGAGCCGCGCGGGTGCCGGGAGTCTCGGCCGCCGCTGGCTCCGCCTCCCCGGCCCCTCCCTGCCACGGCCGCGCTGGCGGGGGTGGAGGAGCCCGAGGAGGCGAGACACCGGGAGGAGGAGGGGGAAGGGGGCGCGCCGGGAGGAGGGGGAGGAGCGGAGGGGCCCCGCGGCGTCTGGCGCCGCCAGCCCTCTGCCGGCCCGGGCTCCGCTCTCCTGCGTCGTACCCCCTCCTCAGTGTCCTCCCACCCAAGCCACGAGGAGCTCCCTGCCTTGTGTCCCCCACCCGGGCACACAGCCAGCCTTCCCTCCCCCCCCCATAGCCCGCACTTACCACCCCCACCCCACCCCCGCGTGCTGAAAGGTGGACGCTTGCTTAACGCAGAATTCGGTGTTGCAAACATTTATTGCGCGCCCTCCAAGTGCCAGGCACTGTGCCAGGGGCTGGGGGTTCCGAGACCACCAAGGCAGAGTTCCTGGATTTGAGGAGTCCCCAGGCCGGGGCGGGGGACCAGTCAGATGCGAGGGCGACTCGTTGTAACAATGCAACGGTGCTGGGAAAGATTTATCGGTGCACCGGGTCCTGGGGGAGCGGGGAAGGGAGAGAGGAGAAGTCGAGTCGGCAAGACTGCAAGGCTCAATTCTGCCCCGCTGTAGTAGGCGGGGGTGGATCTGCCAGGGAAACGGCGGCTTGTGGGCAGGGGCTTCTCCTGGGGGACCGGCTCGGAAACAGCCGTGACGATCACTGACTTTTATTGTGCGGTCTCTATGCCCGAGGCACTCCTCAGATCACTTCGCCTCGCATTAACTCCTCAGATAGAGACCATTATTATCTTTGCTCTGTGACTGAGGAAACTGAGGCTCAGAGGGGAAGGATGTGTACGGAGGAGAGGGCAGGAGCTGCTGGATGAGTGAGCAGGTGGTTGTGGGTATTTGAGGGTGAGGGCTGGGCCGGTGAGTCCCCTCCCCTCGCCCCCAGCACGCAGCACGCAGCGGGAGCGTGGACCCAGGGATTAAGTATGGGAGTAAGTCCAGTGAGTCAAGGAGAACAAATGGATCCATAGGCCCCCACAGCCTGCGGTGCATGGGGAGGCTGTCAGTGGCAGAATATGTCGTGATCACATTTCCCCTCCTTCCTCAAAAATTATCTACACCAGTGCTTCTCAAAATGTAATGTGATTATGAATCATCTGGGGGTTGTGTAGGGCTGGAGTGGTGCCAGATTCTGCATTTCAGCTCCCAGGTGATGTGATGCCTCTTGCCTTAGGACCTCACTTTGAGTAGGGAAAGCCTAAATGAGACACAGTTTTACCAGGGGTGCTTAGAGTCAGAGAGATATCAAGAGTCATCTGATATAGGGTCAGATGATTTTTGACGAGGGCACCAACCAATGTGCTGGAAAAAGTAGATATTCTGAGGGGGGCGGGGGGGAGTGTAAATCCCTACCCTACACCACATACAAAGTTCAGTTTAAGGGGATGGGGGGAGGCGCAACATCAGAACAATGAAATAAATTAACAGAATCCAAAGAGCCCTCAGGAATCCAAACAGAGCAAAATTATTATGTTCAACCTAGAAATTGAACTTCAAATAATTCTGCTCTGTGTTTAATAACAACAGGTATGGTTCAGCTAAGCCAAGTCAGCTAGGTCCCCTCAGCCAGACCGCCTGGCTTCTCTTAGCAAAAAGATAAAGCAAACGAGAGCTCTTGAAGTTTCACAGAATTTCTCGCCTCCCTAAGAATGCAAACTGTATAGATATTCAGGTTTTAAAATAAAATCCCCCAAAGCCAGCTTTGCCAAATGAGGTCAGCTGGGTCTGGCAGGGCCCGCTGGCTCCTCATCCGGGCTGGGTGGCGGTGCATCCTGTAACCAGGACATCCGTGACGTATCGACACAGTCTTTGCCTCTAGATTGTATATTGAAACCGTGAAAGCCGAACTCCCATGGTTCAAGTTTACAGAAATACGTGACAGTGTTTGAAGTAGCTGAGCTGAGACTAAAACAGTCTGACGTCACAGCCTTGGGGAAGATGATGGAAATTTCTTAATTTCTTTGGAAAATTGAAAAAACAGATTCTTTTCAGGTGTTCAATTGGCCACCCAAGCGCAGCTCTTGGGCTGCTGTTCTCTGGTTTTAGAAAATCACACAGAAAGGCAGAGACTGTGCTGAGGACGTCAGCCACATCTTAGGATTATGGTTATCAGACCGTGCTGGGTATTTTCCATGTACCTCCCTCCACACCCCACCCCCGATTCTTTCTCTATCCTACTCTGCTTTGCTCTGTGTCCTTGGAGACTGACCCTGATGGATTGTGTTACCTGGGCTCCCTTTACTTTGGACTTCCAGTTGGATTTGGCCAGTGGGAGCCACAGCAGGAAACTGGCAGGAGGGAGGAGAGAGAGGTCAGGGACTATTCCCCTCCTTTGCCACACCTCCAGCTGTCCAGGCTCGCCCACACAGTTCCCTCCCATCGGCTCTTTTTTGGTAAAAGGCAAGAGTTTCCCACTGTCACAGACCCCTGGGTGACTCACCTCATTCCCTTAATCCTGCCAACGGACCTATGTGTCTCCTGTAGGGACCCTGGGTAATATGCAGACTTGCCCGTTTGCCTTTAACTTCTGGTCAAGAGCTTCTGTGTCCTCATCTTAATTTGATATTGTAACACTATACTGACGGTGTGGAGGATGAATGAAGTACACTCATATCATTAAGAACAAAGAAATGGGGGGGGTGATGAATTGGGAGATTGGGATGGACATATATACACTAATATGTATAAAATGGGTAACTAATAAGAACCTGCCGTATAAAAAAATAGATTAAATAAAATTCAAAAATTAAATAAAAAGGACAAAGAAATATATGAGAATTTTTTTCCATCTCTCAAAAATAAATAAATGGGACCATAGGTCCAGATGGAGAGGTTTGAGGAGCAGGTGTATGGGGAAAAGACTGTATTTGGTCTGATGATCAAGTAGGTCATACACAAGAGTATCCATGAGGTGGGGAGACGTGTAAGTATGACACACACTGTGCAATACTACAGTCACTAGCATGGTGAGCATTTAAGTGCAGCTACTCTGTGCTGAGGTGTGAGTGACTATAAGATCCACCCCAGATTTAAAGACCTGATACAGAACAAAGAATGTAAAATACTTCATTAACAATTTGTATGATGATTACATGTTGAAATGATAATATTTTGGACATAGCGGGCTGAATAAAATATTTTACCAAACTTTTTAAAAATTAAAAAATAAAAGGGGGCTTCCCTGGTGGCACAGTGGTTGAGAGTCCGCCTGCTGATGCAGGGGACACGCGTTCGTGCCCCGGTCTGGGAAGATCCCACATGCTGCGGAGCGGCTGGGCCCGTGAGCCATGGCCGCTGAGCCTGCGCGTCCAGAGCCTGTGCTCCGCAACGGGAGAGGCCACAACAGCGCGAGGCCCACATACTGCAAAAAAAAGTAAAAATAAAAATAAAATAAAAAAATAAAAGGGACCATAGGCATAAACATAAATTAAATTGAGGAAGCTTCTAGAAGAAAAACATAGAAGACTATCTTCTCAATCTTTTGGAAGCCAAAGATTTCCTAGAAAGGACATAAAAAGCATGGACTCTAAAAAAAAAAAAAAAAAAAAAAAACTGACTTCATCAAAATTTAAAATTTCTGTTCATCAAAAAACACTGTCAAGGGCTTCCCTGGTGGCGCAGTGGTTGAGAGTCCGCCTGCCGATGTAGGGGACACGGGTTCGTGCCCCGGTCCGGGAAGATCCCACATGCCGCGGAGCGGCTGGGCCCGTGAGCCATGGCCGCTGAGCCTGCGCGTCCGGAGCCTGTGCTCCGCAACGGGAGAGGCCATAACAGTAAGAGGCCCGCGTACCACAAAAAAAAATAGGCAAGCAGCAGACGGAGAGGAAATACTCACAACATATACATACATATATATATATATATATATATATATATATATATATAACAAAGGATTTGTATCCACAATAAAGAACTCCTGCCACCCAATAATAAAAGAAATAATAATAATAAAAAGAAAAGCAACCCAACGAAAAATCAGGCAAAACATGTAAACACATGCTTCACAAAAGATGATACATAAATAGCCAATAAGCAGCATATGAGAAAGTGTTCATCCAACATTATTTGTTAGGGAATTGCAAAGTAAATCCACAAGCAGGTACCACTCTGCATACACTAGAGTGTTGGACTGAATAACACATAAGGATGGGGAGCATCTGAAACTGTCAAACTGCCACGTGAGTATTACACGGTACAATCACCTAAGAAAACTGTTTGGCAACTTCTTTAAAAAGTTAAACATACATCTATCTCATGATCTAGCAATTCCACTTCAAGGTATTTATCTAAGAGAAATAAAACATCTATCCACAACATCTGTCCTAGAATATTCAGTGCATCTTTATTCATAATTGCCAAAAAAGGGAAACAATCCAGATTCCATCTACAAGTGAATGGATAAATAAATTGTGGTACGTCCGTACAGTGGTATATTGACTCATCCGTGAAAAAAAACTAATATTCAAAGATTATCCCCACCGTGCAACAACATGGGTAGATGTCAAAACGTTATACTGAATGAAAGAAGGAAGACACGAAAAATACCCACTGGGGGCTTCCCTGGTGGCGCAGTGGTTGAGAGTCCGCCTGCCGATGCAGGGGACACGGGTTCGTGCCCTGGTCTGGGAAGATCCCACGTGCCGCGGAGCGGCTGGGCCCGTGAGCCATGGCCGCTGAGCCTGCGCATCCGGAGCCTGTGCTCCGCAACGGGAGAGGCCACAGCAGTGAGAGGCCCGCGTACCGCAAAAACAAAAAAAAAACAAAAAAAAACAAAAACAAACAAACAAACAAAAATACCCACTGGAGGGTTGTGATCTTGATGTTGTCGCTGCACTCAGAGGCCTTGACCGGGCTGGTCCAGAAACCCAGTTTATCATTATTATACAAATTACCAAATCACCCCAGAAGAGAAATACTAACAGGCTGATTTTAATAGAGTAGAGATGTCAAAGAATTTCTCCTTCAAGAAGCACCAGAGAGTTCTGCAGAAGAATTCTACCAAACATTTAAGGAACAGTTACCTTGAACTCTTCTAGAACATAGAAATAAAAGGAAATCCTCAAAATTCTTTTTATGAAGTGAACATAACATTGATACCAAAACCTGTCAAAGAAAGCAGCACACACACACACACACACACACACACAAACACACACACACACACACACCAACCCTACAAACCAGTCTCACTTATTAAAAAAATCCTAAAAGCTATATTAGGGGACAGTGTCACCAGAATACCAGAAAAATAATACAAATGATCACGTAGAGTGTATTCTAAAAATAGTTTAATATTTGGAAATTAAATGGTTTACTCTCTGGAAATCTGTTACGATAACTCCATATAAAGTAATCTATTAATAGAATAAAAAGTGAAATTTTCATATTATTATGTCCACAGATGCTGATTTTTCAAAAATGTCTTTCAAAAGTGAAGGTGAACAAAAGGTAAAACATAGAGTTTCCATATATATCCTCTCCTAGATATATACCCAAGAGAAATGAAAATGAAAACACAAAAACTTACACAAGAATATTGAAGCAATATTACTCATAACAGCCAAATGTGTAAGAAATCCAAAGGTCCATCAATTGATAAAGAGCTAAATAAAATGGGGTATAACCATACAATGGAATATTATTTAGCAATAAAAAGAAATGAGGTACTGATCTGTGCCACAACATGGATAAACCTCAAAACATAATGCAAAGTGAAAGAAGCCAGTCACAAAAGACCACATATTGTATGATTTCATTAATGTGAAAAATCCAGAATGGGCAAATCTATAGCGGCAGAAAGTACATTAGTGGTTGCCTAGGCGGGGAGAGATGGAGGTTGGGAGCGATTGCAAGTGGGCGTGAGGTTTCTTACTAAGATGATGAAAATGTTCTAAAATTAGATTATAGTAATGGTTTTACAACTCTGTGAATATCCTAAAAACTATTGTCTTGTACACTTTAAATGCATGAAATTTATGGTACGTAAATTATATCTCAAAGTTGTTTTTGTAAAAAGTAAATGGTCTAAATCCTCCAAATAAAAGACAGAGATAGTCAGGATAGATTTAAAAAGAAAGACTTAACTATGTGCTAGCTAGAAGAAACTCACTTTAAACACAAAGACACACATGTTAAAAGAAAATGAGTGAAAAAAGACTTACCATGGAAATACTAATTGAGAAAGCTGAAGCGACTACATTAATACAAGGCAAAGTAGACCTCAAAACGAGAACTATTGCCAGGCATAAAGATGAATATTTCATAATGATGAGGGAATCAGTTAATGAAGAAAACATATCAAACCTAAATGTGTATGACTGTAATAATCAAATCTCAAGGTGCCTACCATCACCAGAGTCATTTAACAACATCGCTCTGGGTGTGTTGGCCAATATGGGTAGATGAGAAAAAGAAATAACAGGCATAAATACTAGAAAGATGGAGGCAGTACCGATAACACATGGTATACCTAGAAACCCAAGGCAACTGACTAAAAATAGAAATAGAAATGATGAGAAAATTAAATAAGATGGCAGAGTACACAATTGATATTAAAATTCAATGACTTTCCTATGAACAAAAATATTTATAAAGCATAATGTAAGAAAAAAATTCCAAACTAAAATACCAATCAAAAGATTAAATACCAAGTTATAAACTGAATAGGAAAAGTAAAGGACCTATTGATATGGGAGGGGGGACCTTTAAAACACTGGTAAAGGGCATATACAACAAACTATAACTCAGGGAAAAGGACAATTGAATACTGTAAATATGTCAATTCATTCTAAATAACCTCCAAACCCAATGCAATCTCAATTAAAATATAAAGAGGATTTGCAGAGGGAACTTATTAAATGGTACAGAAGTTCTTCATGAAAAATAAGCATTGGTGAATAATGGAAAATTCCGAAAAAGAAAAGTTATGGGACTAGATTGGGGGGTGGGGAGGCATTAGACCTATCAGATATGAAATATTTCTGATATGAAAACAATTTTTTTAAAGTTTTGTACAGAAGAAACCACCAACAACTAGACAAATAGAACAGAACAGAAAGTACAGAAATATTCCTCATGTATATGCTAATTTAACTTTTAAGAAAGATGACTTTATAAATAAGTTGGGGGGGAGAAATTACTAAAAAAAATAGTGTAGCTACATGCAAAAGAATCAAACTGGACTACTTTTTCACACCATATACAAAAATTAACTCAAAATGGATTAAAGACTTAAATGTTAGACCTGAATCCATAAAACTCCCAGGAGTAAACAAAGGCAGCATACTCTTTGACATTGGTCTTAGCAATATTCTTTAGATATGTCTCCTCAGACAAGGGAAACAAAAGCAAAAATAAACAAATGGGACTACATCAAACTAAAAAGCTTTTGGGACTTCCCTGGTGGCACAGTGGATAAGACTCCGCACTCCCAATGCAGGGGCCCCGGGTTCGATCCCTGGTCAGGGAAGCAGATCCCACATGCATGCCACAACTAAGAGTTCACATGCCACAACTAAGAGTTCACATGCCACAACTGAGGAGCCCGCCTGCCACAACTAAGACCTGGCACAACCAAATAAATAAATTTTTTTTAATCTTAAAAAAAAAACTAAAAAGATTTTGCACAGCAGAAAAAAACTATCAATAAAACAAAAAGGCCGCCTACTGAATGAGAGATGATATTTGCAAATGATACATCTGATAAGGGGTTACTATCCAAAATATACCAAAAGACTCATACAACTCAACACCAAAAAAACAAACAACCCAATTGAAAAATGGGCAGAGGACTGAAATAGACATTTTTCCAAAGAAGACATATAGATGACCAACAGGCACAGGAAAACAGGCTCAGCATCACCAATCATCAGGGAAATGAAAATCAAAACTACAATGAGCTATCACCTCACATCTGTGAGAATGGCTTCTATCAAAAAGACAACAAATAACAAGTGTTGGCAAGGATGTAGAGAAAAGGGAAACTTCATGCACTGTTAGCGAGAATGAGAATTGGTGCAGCTGCTATGGAAAACAGTATGGAGGTTCCTCAAAAAAGTAAAAATAGAACTACCATACAATCCAGCAGCTCTACTGGTATTTTTCTGAAGAAGAAAAAAACCACTAATTCAAAAAGATATATGCGCCCCTATGTCCAATGCAACATTATTTACAACAGTCAAGATATAGAAGCAATCTAAGTGTCCATCAATAGATGAAAGGATATAAGAAGATGTGGTACATATATACAATGGAATACTACTCAGCCATAAAAGAGAATGAAATCTTGCTATTTACAACAATATGGATGGACCTAGAGGGTATTATGCTAAGTTAAATAAGTCAGACAAAAACAAATACTATATTATTTCACTCGAATGTGGAATCTAACAAACAAAACATAAGAACAAACCTAAAACAGAAAAAGACTCATAGATACAGAGAACAAACAGGTGGTTGCCAGAGGGGAGAGGGTGGGGAAATGAATGAAATAGGTGAAGGAGATTAAGAGGTATAAACTTCCAGGTACAAAAATAAATGAGTCAGGGAGATGAAATGTACAGCGTGGGGAATATAGTCAATAATATTGTAGTAACTTTCTATGGTGACAGACGGTAACTAGACTTATTGTGGTGATCATTTTGCAATGTATGGAAATATCGAATCCCTATGTTGTGCACCTGAAACTAACATAGTGTTAGATGTTTGGATGAATGAGACTTTAGAGCTGGAGAGCTGAGGAGAGGGCTGAACCCCAGGACAGAGAAGATAACTCAGGGCGGCGTTGGCCAAGATGGCTGGAAGCCCAGTCAGGGTCACCTCACCCACCCAGGGCTTGGTCAAGGTGCTCCAGCCAGGGCAGCCACAGATGGAATAGGAAGATGAGCTTGAGGCCAGAGGAATGAATGACTTTGCAGGGAGAGAAAGTATAGGAGGCATGCTCTGGCAAAGATAGAATGTCAATGGTCCTTTACCCTCCTAGAGGTGACAGGATCTCTGCTTCAGGCTACAGGTCTGCATCGTTTGGTTTGGCACTCAGCTCAGACACCGAAGAGAAAGAAGAATAATTCCAAGAGGAGAAATGGGCTCACTCCCAGACAAAGACAGTGAGTCAGAGGGTCTGAAGAAAGGGTGGGCTCAGCCTGTTTACATCTCAGTGAGAGCTAGGGAAAGTACTGTAACATTGGGTTTTTGTTTTTGTTTTGTTTTGTTTTTTTGAGATTTCTGATAACTTTTCCTATTTGTTGTTTGTTACTCCATCTCAAAAAGGAAGTTTAGATTTGTGATATAAAATATGCTCGCAGGAAAGGGCATAAACAAGACAACTTCACAAATTAATAAAAAATGAACACCTTGGTAGCCACCACCCCAATGAAGAAATAAACCCTTCCAGCCCCAGAAGCCCCCATGTGACCCCTGAGAGCACAACGTCTTCCCACAAAGACATCCGCTACCCTGACTTTTATAGGAATCACTTCTGCTTTCTGGTTTTACCCTCTAAGTATATATATCACAATACAATGCCATTTCTTTGGGTCTGTTTTTAAATTTCATCTAAATGGAATCAGTCTTTTATATGCCTGGCTTCTTTCACTGAACATTCTTTTTTTATGATTTATCCATGTTGGATGTCATGTGTGTTGCTGATCTTTTCTCCCTCTCTGTGGGTGTGTCTCTTCACTCTTCAAGGCACTTTTTTTTTTTTTTTTTTTTTTTGTGGTACGTGGGCCTCTCACTGTTGTGGCCTCTCCCGTTGCGGAGCACAGGCTCCGGCCGTGCAGGCTCAGCGGCCATGGCTCACGGGCCCAGCCGCTCCATGGCATGTGGGATCTTCCCGGACAGGGGCACGAACCCGTGTTCCCTGCATCGGCAGGCGGACTCTCAACCACTGCGCCACCAGGGAAGCCCCAAGGCATCTTTTGATGAACACTTTTTCATTTTAACAGGGTCTAATTTATCAGTCTTTTCCTCTGTGATCTGTGCTTTCTGTGTCTGGTTTTGGAGCTCTTCCCCTACACCGAGGCCACGAAGATATGCTCTATTATCTTTAAAAAGCTTTATCATTTTGCCTTTTACATTTAGTTTTGTAATCCACCTAAAATTGACATTTGTGTATGATAGGAGGCTGGGGTCAAGTCTCATATTTTTCTACACGGGTACCTAATTGTCCCAACACTACTTATTGAAAAGAACAGCCTTCCCCCACGACTCTACTGTGCCACATTTGTCATCCGTCCAGCGTCCATACTGTACCTCTCTTGGACCCAGGGAAGATGGGTCATGCCCCAGGCCACAGGCTTTAGCATCCCACATATTATAAACACACACACACACACTCACGTATTAAAAAACACAGAGTGTGTTTCTTCACATTTGGAACATTACTGCTTGTGTCACATCTTCTGTTTTCTTTCCTTCTATGTCTCCAGTAAAACGTATTGATTCCCCATTTCTATTACCCTTGTTTCTCTATTTCCCATCCTTTTGTTTCTCTGTGCTTCATCCCAGATGGTTTCTTCTGATACATCTTTCAGTTCACTATTATCATTCAAATGTGTCTAATATGAAACTCACCTGTTGGATTCTTCACTTTAATGATTGCTTTTTTTCAGTTCTAGAATTTTATGCCGTTCTTTTTCAAATCTGCTATGTCATTTTTTATACTTTCTGGTCTCCTGCCAAAAATTTCCAGCCTGACTTTTACCTCCTCTTCTCCTTGAAGAATAGTTGTGTTAAGGCCGTTCCTGCTATTTTCAATATCTGGACTCTCTGGGGGTCTGTTTCTGTTGTTGGCTGTCTCTGAACACTCTCACTAGTGGATTCTTGTCTCCTCATATATCTGGTTATCTTTGATTGCATATTGGATTTTATTTGAAAAAAACGATTTTTAAAATAATTGGAGTCTTAGGCTGTTGCTATTTTCCTCCAGAACCGATGTTTCATTGGTATCTTTATGATACCTGGAGGTAAGGGCCGGGAGGGTGTTACCAGACCAGGACAATTTCCTTATTTGTACTTATTTATTTATTTAGAGTTGATTTACAATGTTGTGGCAATCTCTGCTGTACAGCAAAGTGACTCAGTCATACACATAGAGACATGTTTTTTTAATGTTCTTTTCCATTATGGTTTATCCCAGGAGACTGGATATAGTTCCCTGTGCTCTACAGTAGGACCTTGATGTTTATCCATTCTAAATGTAATAGTTTGCATCTACCAACCCCCAACTCCCAGTCCATCCCTCTCCCTCCTCCCAACTTTGGCAACCACAAGTCTCTTCTCTATGTCCATGAGTCTGTTTCTCTTTCGTAGACAGGTTCATTTGTGCCATATTTTAGATTCCACATATAAGTGATATAATATGGTATTTGTCTTTCTCTTTCTGACTTACTTCACTTACTATGATAGTCTCTAGTCACTTCCATGTCACTGCAAATGGCATTATTTCTTTCTTTTTAAATGGTTGAGTAGTATTTCATTGTATATATGTACCACATCTTCTTTATCCATTCATCTGTAGATGGACATTTAGGTTGTTTCCATGTTTAGGCTATTGTGAATAGTGCTGCTATGAACATAGGGGTGCATGCATCTTTTTGAATTACAGTTTTGTCCGGGTATATGTCCAGGAGTGGGATTTCTGGATCATATGGTAATTCTATTTTTAGTTTCCTGAGGAACCTCCATACTGTTTTCCATAGTGGCTGCACCAACTTACATTCCCACCAACAGTGTAGGAGAGTTCCCTTTTCTCCACACCCTCTCCAGCATTTGTTATTTGTAGACTTTTTAATGATGGCCATTCTGACTGGTGTGAGGTGGTACCTCGTTGTAGTTTTGATTTGCATTTCTCTAATAATTAGTGATGCTGAGCATCTTTTCACGTGCCTACTGGCCATCTGTACGTCTTCTTTGGAGAAATGTCTATTAAGGGCTTCTGCCCATTTTTTGATCAGGTTCTTTATTTTTTTGTTGTTGAGTTGTATGAGCTGTTTATATATTTTGGAGATTAAGCTCTTGTCGGACCAAGACCATTTAAAATTCAAGTTCAAAGTTTAAGGTTTCCTGGGACACCCAAAAGAGAGGCAGCTGAGTGAAGTCCATGTGGCTTGGTTTATTTGCAATTCACCCTTCTCCCAAAGTGCAGCTCTTTGGGGTCCTAGCCTAAGGTGACAAAAAATTACATATATACCAGATTTCTCACCCTTGGAGGGCCCCACACTCCTAGCTCATCCCCTTAGTTGCTTCCTCTGGATCAGTAAATGCTCCCAAGGACAAAGGTAACTTGCCTACTCAGTTCATCTTTCTGGGGTTTTACTTGCAGACCTCAGCCGGGTAATCCTTCCCACTCTTGTTAGCTCTTCACTGCTTTTTTTAAAAATAAACTTTATGTTAGGGAATAATTTTAGATTTACAAAAAAGTTGCAAAGTTAGTACAGAAAGTCCCTGAATACCCTTCACTCTGTTTCCCCTAATGTTAACATTTTACATAACCATGCACATTGGTCACGTCTAAGAAATTAACACTGGTATATTACTATTAACTAAACTCCAGACTTTCTTAGTATTTGGCTAATTTTTCTAATATCCTTTTTCTGTTCTGGGATCCAATCCAAGACACCACATTGCAGTTAGCCTTCAATGTTTTTGAGAATATTTAAAAATATATGCCTATTTCATCCAGCTTCTGAGGGAGGGTGGTCCTATTTACTTCGTCTTACAGTGCTGCCCTCCCCCATTGTTTCACTGGCGTTCCTAGAAATTTAAAAAAAAAATCCTTTAAACAGTCAACATAAAAATCTCAAAAGCAGTTTTTAGACTTGTATAGTGGAGGAAGTTAAACAATTGAGTTTGCCACTGGCTGGGGATGGGGGAGCTGTAAGTGGGATAGAGGATGAAATGTATGTGAGAAAACAAAAAGCAAACTGCAAAATCTCAGTGGCTAGGGACTTCCCTGGTGGTCCAGTGGTAAAGAATCCGCTTTACAATGCAGGGGACGTGGGTTTGATCCCTGGTCAGGGAACTAAGATCCCACATGCTGCGGGGCAACTAAGCCCACACGTCACAACTACCGAGCTCGCATGCCCTGGAGCCTGTGTGCCACAACTAGAGAAAAGAAAACCCGCACACCACAACTAGAGAGAAGCTCGCACTCCACAATGAAGAGCCCGTGGGCCACAACTAAGACCCGATGCAGCCAAAAGTATAAATAAATAAATAAATAAATAAATAAATAAATAAATCTTAAAAGAAAAAACAACTCAGTGGCTAAACACATAAAAGCCTCTCTTGCTCATAAAAGCAAGTCTGCTGCTGACATGGAAGAGAGTCAGCTCTCTTCCAAGTGGTGACTCAAAGATCCAGGTTCTTTCCAGCTTTTGGCTCACCCATCTTTGCTGGATGTAACACTCTTGGTCTCTCCCCACACCTTTACTTATTTGATTGATGAATTGGAAGGAGGAACAAGGCATGTGTCACCCAGCCCTCTTTTTTTTTTTTTTTTTTTTGTGGTACGCGGGCCTCTCACTGTTGTGGCCTCTCCCGTTGCAGAGCACAGGCTCCGGACGCGCAGGCTCAGCGGCCATGGCTCACGGGCCCAGCTGCTCCGTGGCATGTGGGATCCTCCCGGACCGGGGCACGAACCCGCATCCCCTGCATCGGCAGGAGGACTCTCAACCACTGCGCCACCAGGGAAGCCCCACCCAGCCCTTTTTACTTCCCTTTTTCCTGGAAGCTGGCTCGCCTGCAGAGACTGTGTGCTCCGCACTGCCGGTGAATGCATAGTGTGCCTAACTCTGAGGTTCAGGAGTAGAAAGCTCACTCTCCTACATCCAAAACCTGGTTACTGTACCTATGTAAACACAACTTACACTGTTTTTTTCCCCAAAGGTTCATGCATCATCTAAGGCCGTGGTTCTCAACCCAGAGTAATTTTGCCTCCCAGGGAAATATTTGACAACATCTAGAGAGATTTTTGATTGCCTGTACTTGGAGGACAGTGAGGAGACTGACAACATCTAGCGGGTAATGGCTAGAGATGCTGCTACACACAGGACAACACCCCACAGCAAAGAATTATCTGTCCCCAAATGTCAACAGTGCTGATATTGGGAAACCCTAATCTAAGCGGAACAAATGACCATCTTAGATCAGCAGAAGTGACTTTGTCCAAGCAAGTCCAAACTGGAGGGGAATGGATGGGGGTGACAAAGTGGCACCTGTCAAGCTAGGCCCTTTTGGGGCCAGATTTTGTCTGCCCTGCCAACAGCCCTTTCTAAACCCTTCCCTGCAGCTGGGACTTAGCTTCAGCCCGGGTTTTCTCAGGTGACTCAGAGAAAACTCAGTCTCTTTAGGGTTCTCTCTGCTCCTTCTTTCTCCCTAAAGGACTCTAAATCCTGGAGGTCTTTACTTACCATCAGGGCCTAGAGCACCAGGGGGCAGCCTTCCTCATTGTCTGCCTGTGCTAGCATCACTGGGCTCTCCGATCTCCCGTGGGCTCCAGCGTGGCTGTTTCCTCCTCCCCATGTTGGCTGCCCCATCCCCTCATCCCAGCCATGACACCACCAGACATAGCCAAGCCACTCTTGGGCACATGGATGTCACAAGTATGTGGTGAGGCTGCCGCAAGCCCATTGGTCCAGCAACCCTGTTGCTTCCCTGCTCTCCCATCCTATGATGGCAGGGCACCTCCCAGTGCTCCAGGTAGGAAGCAGGACACAAGTGTCCTCTTCTCTCAGATCTCCAAACCTACTGTGTATGGGGGGTTTCTATCCATTGCCCCACACACACCATGGGGCAGGACCAGGTGCAGGGCCCAGACCAGTGCCTCACTCCAGGGCCTTCTTCCCAGCTCTCGCACCACCTCTGGGCCTGGAGGATCTATTTCTGGGTTTTTTTTTTTTTTTTTGGCTGCGTTGGGTCTTCGTTGCTGCGCGTGGGCTTTCTCTAGTTACGGCGAGCGGGGGCTACTTTTTGTTGCGGTGCATGGGCTTCTCATTGCGGTGGCTTCTCTTGTTGCGGAGCATGGGCTCTAGGTGCACGGGCTTCAGTAGTTGTGGCACGTGGGCTCAGTAGTTGTGGCTCGCGGGCTCTAGAGCGCAGGCTCCATAGTTGTGATGCATGGGCTTATTTGCTCCACGACATGTGGGATCTTCCCGGCCCAGGGATCAAGCCCTGCATTGGCAGGCAGATTCTTAACCACTGCGTCACCAGGGAAGTCCCTGGAGGATCTATTTCTTACGGAGTTTTCAAACCTCACTCCTGGCTGGGTGTGGGGCTGGCGGGGGTGGAGGGAAAGGACCTCACAATACACATGAAGGCATCAGGGGTGATGCACAGTACACCCCACACCCTCTTCATAAAAATAAAAATTGAGGTAATGCTTCCTTTACTCTTCTGAAATGGCAATCATCAATAATATGCCTTCTCACATACTTAATTTTTAAAAATCACAATATAGTGCCTGAGCTGTAATAGAGGGGGAAAAAAATCGAAGGAAAACGATTTGTAACCAAATAACACATACTCAAAGTGTCGATGCTGAGGCCTCATGACACTAGAAAACACAATAAAGTGTCAGATGCTTGCCCCTGCTTATAACAAATAAGTTAGGATTTAAGAAAGCAAGAAGATCAGAAATTACTCTATATAAGAACCAAAAAATAAAAGAGCAGAGATATATTATTAAACATTAGAATAAACATTATTTTAATCTGTGTTTTTAAAACTGTGATTACCGGGACTTCCCTGGTGGTGCAGTGGTTAAGAATCCGCCTGCCAATGCAGGGAACACAGGTTTGAGCCCTCGTCCGGGAAGATCCCACATGTCGTGGAGCAACTAAGCCCATGTGCCACAACTACTGAGCCCATGTGCCACAACTACTGAAGCCCACGTGCCTGGAGCCTGTGCTCCACAGCAAGAGAAGCCACTGCAAGGAGAACCCCGTGGGCCACAACGAAGAGTAGCCCCCGCTCGCCACAACTAGAGAACCCGTGCGCAGCAACGAAGACCCAACGCAGCCTAAATTAATTAAAAAAAAAAAACTGTGATTACCTTTTGTAGTCTGAGAGAATAAGAGTTTTCACCCATGTGAACCCCTGTCCCTGCCAATTGAATGCCAGCAGCGCCCCCCAAGCCGCCAACATTGTGAAATTCAAACATATCTCCCACATCACTCACACACACACACACACACACACACACACACACACACACACACACACACACAATCTCCGCTCCCAGAACCACTGAGTTAATGCTTCAAATATTAGCCCAGCAAGTGGGTAAAAATTCCACCTGTACATATGGAAGTATATATGCCAAAGTATTAACAGTGGTTTTCTAAGAGAGGATCAGAATAACAGGAAACGTTAGCATTTTTTTTAACATATCTGCACCGTGTAAAATTTTGCTTGCAACCTGTGTGATCTTTGCAATCAGAAAAAACAAACAACAGAGCTATTTTGGAAAAATGGTATGTCAGGGCTCCCTCTAGTGTGCGTGCTTGTTCTGTTCCTTTCAAGAAGGATTCAGTTCAGCGGTGGGAAGCCGCTAATTAACTTTTTAAAAGGCAAAAGACAGCTCAGCGCGGCTCCCCAGCCTTTGTGCTCGGCCTGCTGGTGGCTCCAGGGACCCGGCTCAGCCCAGCCGGACAGCTTCCCTCACCCTCCGCCTGCACCGCCGCCCCGTGGCCCAGGGCGGTACTGCGCCCTCCGGGAGGCGATGGGGAGGAGAAGCAGTGGGCGCTGCCTGTGGACCCCCTAACTTCTGTACCATCGACCACTTGGCAGTCTGGTGAAGCTTATGCACCACGCCTCAGAATAATGGTCTTTTTAAACATATAAAATAATATACACATGCTTAAAAGAAAACCAATAATAAATGAAGTGGTTATCAAAATATAATTGTGTAATACTGTAATAAATGTTCTTTTTAAAATTAGCACTTTAAATAACAACTCCAGTGGCAGATCTAATAACTAATGATTTTCCAAGTAGTGAGGTGCGTACACAGTATTTCAAGCTATCGGTGACAACTTGAACTGCTAGTGTCTGTGATTTTTAATTGGTGACAGTCACGGCACTGCGAACACTATGCATCATATAAGGAAAGATAAATAAATGTTACGTAAAGGTTAGTGAAAAGTCACGATGTACTATTTTCCAGCCCAGATTCATGGACTCCTTGAATTCTACACACAGGCCCTCTGGGGTGCGCGGCCGGGGGCATGGTTAAGACCCCCTGAAAGGGCATGGGTTTGGGAGAAGCGCTCGGTGGGTTTTCGGGTGCGGGTCGCCGTGAACCAAGGGTAAGTACTGAAGGGAACAGCAGAGGCGCCGCCCCCCGGCTGGGGGAGCCACACGGCCCCTCCCCTCCCTTCCTTCTCTCGATCTCGCCTCTGGAGGAAGTTAAAGTCCCGCGTGGCCCGGAGAGGAATTCCCAGCTCCCGGCGTGCACTCCCGCTTGGCCAGCGCTCACCATGCGACCCCTCGTCCTGCTGTGGGGCTGCCTCGTGCTCCCAGGTGAGATGGGGTTGGGGATGGAGAGATGGTGGGGCTTATCCCCAATGTCCTTATTGCTTATTCTTATTGCCCGTTGGGTCTGCAAGAGAGGGACCTCCTGAACCTACATTTCCTTGTGGGGGTGACCCAGCCCAGCTGCCTGATCCTTCCAGGCTTTACCCCTCCCCGTTCGTCTTCAGCCCTCAGAGGGTGCGGGCACTTGCTGTTTCTGGAACCCAGAGCCAGGTCTTCCCCCAGACCTGTGGGCTCCAGACCCTTCATGTCCAAGTGGCTGTGAGAGTGCCTTTACCTCTTTTGTCTTCATTTCCTGACTCTGTGCCAGCCTGGGGACAGACAAGACACCCCTTATTTAATGTTGGCACATTAAACTCAGCAAATATTTCTTGAACCTCTGCTGTACCACTCACAACAGCCCCAAGAGATAAATTATCCTGTTTCATCAATTCACAAGCCTGCTTTTCTTTTTTTTCTTTCTTTCGTTTTTTAACCTTTTAACATAAAAAAATAGGATGCATCTTATAACTGATGTCAGTTGTTCAAATGACAGTGTTATTTTCTTAATGTTTTATAAAATTATGGTGGCTCTTACATATGATAGCATCTTAATTCAGTGAAATAGGACATTGTCATCATCTATAGGTGAGAAAACTCAGAGGGGTCAAGCAATTTCCCCAGGGCCACACAGCTACTAAGTGGCAGTGCTGGGATTCAAACTCTGGGCTGTATGAATCTAGATCTTCCCCATCACCAGCCTTCAATATGCCAGGTTTAGGGAAACAGCAACAGTCCTGTCCCAAGATTCCTCGGTGGCAGAGTGGAGTACCAGCTCCTACCAGGGCTGCCCCAAGAAGGGAGTGACTGAGGAAAGCCTTCTGGTCTTGATCCTGGTACTTGAATCGGGGAATTCCAACCTTCACCCCTGCTGTGGTTTCAGGTTATGAAGCCCTGGTGGGCCCGAAGGAGATCAGCGGCATTGAAGGTGACACCGTGTCCCTGCAGTGCGCCTACGGGGAAGAGCTGAAGAAGTACAGGAAATACTGGTGCAGGGAGAGCGGGCTCTTGATCTCCCGCTGCTCTGGGACTATCTACTCTGGAGAATACGGCCAGGAAGGCAGGGTGTCCGTCCACGACAACCCCCAGCAGCTCAGGTTGGAGGTCATCCTGAGGAACCTCACCCTGAAGGACGTGGGGCAGTACTGGTGTGGGGTCAAAAGAGTGGGCTTCGATAAGACTTTCTCGGTTTCTTTGCTCGTCTTTCCAGGTAACAAATGTCCCTCCTTCCCTGGGAGGGGTTCAGGGTCATGGAGGTGGGGGCTGGAGGATGGCACTTCCCCACAATAAAGGACAGGCTGCAGCTCAAATGCGGGGGGAGCTGAGAGCCACGCACAGGTTTGGTGTGTTCCTGAGATATGACCTGCTTGCTCAAAATGGCTTCCTCAAGGCCTCTGTTTGAGGTGTAGCTGGGGAAGTTCTGAGAAATTGGTCCTGGGGAGATTAGGGTTCAGGGGTCGAGGGTCAGAGGTCTGGGGATGCTGGGAATCAAGGATCAGGGAAGGTGCTGAGGCATTGCTTTTGGACTTGTAGCTTCTGATGGTCTCCACCTGACAGTCACCACAGCGAAGCTGGGGAAGACAGGGGCAGAGGCCTCTCCATTCACAGGGACCTCCCCATCCAAGCACGCAGCAACCTCTCCGTATGCAGGGACCTCTCCTCACCCAGCAACCTCTCCATTTGCAAGGACCTCTTCTCACCCAGCAACCTCTCCGTATGCAGGGACCTCTCCATATGCAAGGACCTCTCCGTATGCAGCAACCCTTCCAAATGCAGGGACCTCTCCTCACCCAGCAACCTCTCCTCCTGCAGGGATCTCCCGCCAAGCCACACGGCTGGACTCTACCTCAACAGACGACACCATCAGAAGCAGCTCCAATCCCAGGTGAGCAGCTCCAACCAAGGCCAACTTTTCAGGTCATCACTAAACCGTAAGGTGCCCCTGAGTGAATAAGAACACAATACTCCTTCCTCTGGGAGAACACAGCTTCTTGTCGTGGCCGCAGACATGCAGAGAGGGCAGATTCAGCCCCCATCCCACCCCCTACCCAGCAGGGCCCTGGAGCAGTGAACGACCTACATTATGGGGGCCAGCAGCCCTTTTGCCTTGGACATGCAGGCCCACCCAAGGTGAAGGGTCCGCCATGGCCCCAGTCCCCACCTCGCTCCCTGCCCGGCTTCAGGGACAGCCACCCCAGTTCAGTAGCTCTTGTTTGTGCACTTTACACTGGGCCCTGTGCTAAGCAGGAAACTGTGGAACCAAGCAATGTGATGCTTTCTTACCCAACTGGAGGCCCAGCCTGAAGGACTGGCTCTTGGGTCTTTATATATAGCTGCCCTCCATTGCTGGTGGCCAGGTAACTACTCACAGGTTCAGACCCAGCTGAAAGTGCCTTCTGGGGCTGGCGATGGGGGCTGAGGTCCCTTCCATTGGGACTAACCAGATGTTGTGGTCCCTGGTACCCTCTGACCTCCTTGGGAGAGATGAGGGATATGACTGGGACTCAGAATAAGAATGCCCAGTGTGCTGCCGACATCTGATGACAGCCACCAGGCTCCTTCCATCTCGTCCGCAGGGTGTCCATCCCGATGACCCGCATGTTGGCCCCAGTCCTGGTGCTGCTGGCCGTTCTGCTGGCCACAGGCCTGGCCGCCCTCGGCAGCTACGCGCTCCAGTGGAGGAAGAAAGGTGAGTAGTGTAGATGGGAGGGTTGAGAGGCTGTCAGCCAGGGGCCTCGCTGAGACCCACAGTCCCCCCACCGCCCCAGAGAGACCTCGCGG
The DNA here is from genome assembly GCF_964341445.2 of Mesoplodon mirus. Classification (NCBI taxonomy): domain Eukaryota; kingdom Metazoa; phylum Chordata; class Mammalia; order Artiodactyla; family Ziphiidae; genus Mesoplodon; species Mesoplodon mirus. The sequence goes on from NC_138994.1 coordinate 6,921,965, forward strand.
GCCTCGGTGTATGCATCCGAGACGTGGGCATGAGGAGTCCTGCTCCTTTTTTCTGAGGGACCCGCAGGGCCATCCATACTAAGCACAAGCGATTCAAACGGGGGAGCAAGAGACTGGGGTCTCTCATCTTGCTCTGGTCTGTCCGACCAAGCTCATCAGCCACTTCTCTCCCTGTTGATCCCAGTGAATCCATGTCCAGTCTCTGTAGGCTCTGCTTCTTGTACGAGGACTGACTACAGGGGAAGTGCAGGCCTGAGCACTTGAACTTGAGCGGGCTGTGCGTTGTGGCCCCGCACCTGCCGCTGGGTCTCTAGAGGTGCTCAGCTCCTTTCAAGGCTTGGCTTCAAATTCCAGCTCTGCCACTTTGTAGCTGTGTGACCTTGGGCAAGTCATCTAACTTCCCTGAGCCTCAGCTTCCTCAGATATATGCCCAACAGAAAGAGAATAGAAGCCACACGTGTGATTTAAAATTCCCTAACAGTCACATGAGAAAAAGAAGAAACTAGTGAAGTTAATTCTAATGATACGCTTTATTTAACATGATAGATCCAAAACATTATCATTTCAACAGGGAATCAATATAAAGATACTAATGAGGGGCTTCCCTGGTGGCGCAGTGGTTGAGAGTCCGCCTGCCGATGCAGGGGACACAGGTTCGTGCCCCGGTCCGGGAAGATCCCACGTGCCGCGGAGCAGCTGGGCCCATGAGCCATGGCCACTGAGCCTGCGCGTCCGGAGCCTGTGCTCTGCAACGGGAGAGGCCACAACAGTGAGAGGCCCGCATACCACACACACACACACAAATAATAAATAAATAAATAAATAAATAAATAAATAAATAAAAAGATACTAATGAGGACTTCCCTGGTGGTGCAGTGGTTAAGAATCCACCTGCCAATGCAGGGAACACGGGTTCGAGCCCTGGTCCGGGAAGATCCCACATGCCACGGAGCAACTAAGCCCGTGTGCCACAACTACTGAGCCTGCGCTCTAGAGCCTGCAAGCCACAACTACTGAGCCCATGTGCCACAACTACTGAAGCCCGTGTGCCTAGAGCCCATGCTCCGCAACAAGAGAAGCCACCACAATGAGAAGCCTGCACACTGCAACCAAGAGTAGCCCCCGCGCACTGCAACTAGAGAAAGCCCGCACGCAGCAATGAAGACCCAACGCAGCCAAAAATAAATAAATAAATGAATAAATTTATTTTAAAAATAAGATACTAATGACACACATTCTACATTCATTTTTTTTCCAGTTGAGTCCTTCAACCACAGTGTAATTCAGAGTAGTCACATTTCTGGTGCTCAATGGCCGTGTGTAGCTCCCGTGGTGGATGGCACAGATTAAGAGGGTTTAACCGAAATAACAGTAATGGGAGCTGCCTTGTGCCCGGCACAGTGATGTGGCTTATGTTGTTTTTATCTCCTTTAATCTCCTCAATACTGTCGAGTTAGGAACTACTTACTCAACACTTACAAATACCCGCAATGTACAGGGCAAGAAACTGAGGCACAGAGTGGTTAAGCAACTTGCCCTGTGTTTGTATAGCTGGAAAGCGGTAGAACCAGGAAGCCAACTTTGCAAATTGGCAATGTTGTCCCAGCGCTGGTGGCCATGGTGGGGAACGCTGGGCCTGCTACGTGACTCCCCTCTGTGTGGCCCCCAGGAAGAAATGTCAGCTTTACCCACGTCCCTAGGCCCCCTCAGAGGAGTCGGGAGGAGCACACAGGGTGAGAACGTTCCCATCACAACCTCAGAGCCTCTTAGCACCTTGCCTCTCCAATTGTGGTCCCCAGCTGGCAACAGCAACATCCCCTGGTAGCCTGTTAGCAACTCAGACTCTCAGGCCCCAACCTCAGCCTACTGAATTAGAATCTGCATTTGAGTAGAATTTCCCAAGGCCCTGTACACACACTGAGATTTAAGAAGCAATGACCTTGGCATACAGGATCACTTCCCTAGCCAGTTTCTGGTCCACGCGAGGGGATTTCCATGAACCAATCTCAAAAGTCCAGGTCACTGCCGAGGTGCTGGGGTTCTCGGCCCAATCTGCTTGCCAGCTCCCTCTGGGAAGCCCCAGGTGCAAGGAACCCAGTCCACCTATGTGGGAGCAGCTGCAGGCTACCCCGGCTACTCCTGGCTTCAAGGTGCTCCTTCTGTTGCAGGAAGGGGACCCCTTCCAGGGCCCGAGAGCGGGCTCTTGTCTAACACTCGGAAACGAATTGTCTGAGGAGACACACATGCTGACAAAGCAAGAGACTTCATTGGGAAGGGGCGCCCGGGTGGAGGGCAGGAGGGTAAGGGAATCCAGGAGAACTGCTCTTCCACGTGGCTCGCAGTCTCGGGTTTTATGGTAATGGGGTTAGTTTCCGGGTTGTCTCTGGCCAATCATTCTGACTCAGGGTCCTTCTTGGTGGCCCACGCATCACTTACCCAAGATGGATTCCAGCGAGAAGGATTCTGGGAGGTTGGTGGGACATACGGACTGGAGTCTCCTCTCTCCTTTTGACCTTTCCCGAATTCTTCCAGTTGGTGGTAGCTTGTTAGTTCCGCATTCCTTACCAGGACCTCCTGTTTAAGATAACTCATGCAAGTGGTTAGTAACAGGCCTGGCCAGGGTGGGCGGTTTCAGTCAATAGTTCCCTTAACACTTCTGGTCTCTTTCAGCTGAACTGACCACGGAGACACAGAGGAAGGAGAAGGTCCATCTCTCCCACTTGGTAAGGAAGGAGGCAAGCCCAAGCTCAGATCCCTCTGGGTCCAGAAGTCAGGACTCCCAGGCCCTGCCCCTCCGTCTCTCCTGCCTGGTCCTCCACAGCTGACCTCAAGGCAGGACTTGCTTCCCACATCCAGGGAATCTGTGTGAGCCCCGAGATCAGCCCTCAGGCTGCCCTCCTCACCCAGACTTCCCACCTGGTGCCAGCGGGTCTCTGCTCCAGGCCCAAGGACCTCTCCCCATCCCCCCTTTTAGACTCAGAGAACTTTGGAGCTGGCTCCACAGGGGGGCTTTGATATCATCTAGTCCAGCCTTCCTCTAAATTTGGTGCAAAATCCCTTACGGAACACCTTGCGGTGTGTGTGTGTGGGGGGGCTATTAGAAATACACTCTACTCGACATCGGGTGGGGTGGGGGCCAGGAACCTGAAATGTAAACGCTGCCCTGGGGGATTCTGATAGCACACCAGAGTGTGACTCCCAATAGACTCTAGTCTGCTTTTGCAGAAGAGAGAGCTGAGGCCCAGCAAGGGAAAAAGTCTTGCCCAAGGTCACACAGCAGGCTGTGGCCCAGATAGAGAGCAGGATCCAGAGCTCTCGACTCCCGTCTCTCCTCTTCCCAAGACACGCTTCTCTGAGCTTTCGCTGGCTCTGAGACCAAGGTGGTGTAGTTACCTTGACACTCGGGCTGAGGGTGGTGCTCTGGAGACCGGGGGACAGAAAGAATGGGGGTCCCTGTGCCCATCATCCTGGAGAGAGGAAGCTGCCCTCTGAGTCTACCTGCTGCTGGGCCCTTCCCTGGCCCCTGCAAAGAGAGACCCTCTTCCCACACCAGCACTCCTACGGAGAGAGTCACTGCTTAGGAAACCGAAGCCTCATCTGCCTTGCCAGCACCCCCGCCCCTAGCCTCTCCTTCCTCAGCTGTTTACTGAGGTGCCTCCACCCTGATTCCCTTAAACACTGGAGCAGGAAAGGGGGGCTGCCTTTGCCTTCTTTCCTGGCGCCAGCAGGGACAAAACACTCAGGCCCGATGCCCCTAGGGAGGGGCTGCAGTGGGATGGGGTACTGGGCCTTCCTTCACTTAGGAAGCAGCTGTTGTTATCTCAGAAAGCCCAGCAAGACCAAAGGGGTGGACGGGAGTGAGGGAAAGGTCATGGAGACAGATGGAGGGGCTGCCACAGCCACGGCCAGGGCCCTCGTCCTGGTTCGGCATCCTGGGGCTCACCCCTACCCCAACTCCGGAAGAGGTGCTGGGCTCGGAGAGAGAAGCTCCGTGCCTTGCTCCCGTTTTTCTAGTGCCTAGAAGTAGAGGCTCTCATATAGATCTCGTATAGTCAGTCAACAACCCAGAAAATGCCTCCACGCTCGCTGGTACAGCCCAGGGTCCACTGCGTGGGCAGAGGGACCGTTGAGAGAGGCAGACACCCCCCTGGACAGAGGGTAGTGGTCCTGGCCACAGCCTACATGTGTGGTTTGCTCTCTGCCCCCTGAGGTTCTTTCCTCAAATTCTGTCACCCTTGAGAAGGTGACCCTTCTGCAGCTGTTGGCGGTCGGTGGTCAGTGGTCAGCAGTGGCTGGGTTTCGACCAAATCACAAAGCTGTCAGTATGGGATTGATGGGAAATGGACCTGATGTCAGGAGTTCTCTGGTCCAACCCCAGCTCTGCCATGTCCTCCCCACAGGCAGGGCTGGGACGCACGAGGGCTGTGAGTGACAGCCTTTGTGAATTCTCCCTCCCCCTCCCTTATTCCTTCAGGCCCTCATCCCTCCAGTCACATCTCACCTGAGGAATGCTGTTCTGACTCTTACCTTGTCCCCCGTAAAACTGAAGGTGTCACCAGAGGTGGCTCAAACATCTACCTCTGCCCCCATCTCCCACACGTAGGGTATTGATAGAAGCAGGCGCCCAGTTAGTAGACAAGGGACACTGCCACAAAGAGAAGTGTGCAGGACGCCCTACCAGGAAGGCAGCAGAGCGTAGGAAAGAGTCTGAGACCAAAGAATCACGAATACGAGGCCCAGCTCAGCCGCTCACCAGCTGTGTGACTTCTGGCAAGTTACATCACCGCTCTGAGCCTCGGCTCCCCCATCTCACGAGACTGTGGTCAGGAACGAGTGAGATGAGACACCTCGTAGTTATCCAGAAAATCGGAGCTTCTTTCCTTGGCTTCGGTGCCTATCAGGCCAGGGGTTTGCTGGTCGGGCCACCTCAGGGCAGCTCTGCTGTTAGGACACATGGCTGGGGGCCTTGGCCAGCTCCAGCCTCCGCTCTGCTCAGCTGCTGGGCAAGGGAGCAGGCGATGGAGGGGCCCGGCATTCTGACCTGAGGACCACACGGGCAGCTGAGCCCAGGCCAGGAGACGGGCTTCCACACTCGCTCTGGACTACCCACCTCTCTTCCCTGGGCCTCGGTTTTCTCATCTGATCAGGGAGGGATTGTTCAGACCCATGATCCCTAAAGAATTCTTCCTGTGCTGTTTGTTATTTGGTGAACCTTTGAGGTGTCCAACTTTGCTCTCTCCGGGCCTATTACAGAGAACCTGCAGCCTGCACGTTCTTCCTACTTCAAGGATAGAAATAATAATCATGGAACCAAATTAATCATTCCAGGAGTTCCCAGTTGTTGAATGATAAAACATTATCAGAAATATTTATTATAACCCTAAGGGCAAACTTTCCATCCCCGTTTTACAGCTTGGGCCTCAGAAAAGTTAGGTGGCTCGCCCAAGGCCACACTGAGACATAGTGAATTGGCCGCAAGCACTCTGACTTTGCAAAATCCAGCCCCTGCCTTTCCCTCCTCCTGCTCTGGCTTGCGGACCATCCCCGCTGCCAAGAACAGGCCGTTCTGACTGAGTCTGTGTTTCAGCCACTGGGGAAGAGCGGCGTCCCAGAGTATGCTGTGATTGACCTTTCAGGGCCCACTGGGCCTCCTGCCAGCCCCAATGTGGAGATCCGGTGCCTGAGCCAGGTGTGGACAGAAGGCTCTGGGGGTCTGGAGCCGCTAGCCTGGCTCCACTCAGACAATGCAAGGAAGTGGGGGAGGTCTCTGCCCTCAGCATCCGCCTACCTTCCCCACCATAACCAGAGCTTAGACCATTTCACCCGGGAAGCCAGGGCTCCTGACCTCACATCCTCATTTCTTCTGATCCAGAAAATTCTTGAATAGCATGGTGAGAGTGACAGCTTAAAGAGTTCTGAGCTGGCAGGATTCCCACATCTGCAGCCAGAACCGGGCCCGAGGCCATGAGGCTGATCTCCCAGGGAGTGGGGCCTGGGGGCGGGGCGGGGGGGGTGGAAATGAATCAAAGCCTGGGAGTTCTGGGAAAAAGGAGTGGTTAGTCCTGTGCCCCCCAGATGGACAGGCCCAGAATGTGCAGAAAAGGCTGGGCTGGACCCAGCAGCTACCTGGAGGCCCCCGCAGCCGGGCTCTGCTTTTCAACCCCTACTGTTGTCTTTACAGACTTCAAAGGAAGACGAAGCCTCGTGGCAGACCCCTGAGGGAGACATGACCCCAGGCCCTCCCCTCCCCGTGTCTGGGGACGAGCCCGACTTTTCTAAGTTCATCTCGGTCTAGCCGCCTAACGCCCTCCGTGAATCTCTGGAAGGGCTGAATTTGCGCTAATTTGGATAAGTTTTCTGCTACGGCTTCAGAGTCCTCCTGCCAGAGTCCAGGGCTCTCCTCCACCCTCCCCAAGCTTTCCTCCTGCATGCCCCAGCTGACCCGGAAGGCTTCATCAGCACTGGAGCCTGGAGTGGTGGCTTCACGGTTCCAGCTGGAGACGGGGACCTCCCCAAGATGGTCACATTCCTGGGCAAAGCGTGCAGCCGCTGGACCCTCAAGGGGCCAGGCAGGGCTCAGGGGGTCTGGTCCGAGTTTGTATCTGCTACGGGAACTCCCCTGGGCCTGGGTGCCCGGTCACAGGCCGCTCCTAACTCCCCCTCCAGACCCTGCCTTCTCTTCCCTTCCTTCCATCCTCAGACTCAAGGTCAAGTTCTCCTGCATAATCTGGTGAGGAGGAGGGAGACTGCTGGGTTAGACCAGATTCTGATTTCTCAAAGCCAGGCTGTGAACCTCCTGCATCCCAGTCCTTCAGGAAGCTGGTTAAAAAGATAATTCCTGGGCCCCATCAAGAACTACCAAAACGGAACTTCCCTGGTGGCGCAGTGGTTAAGAATCTGCCTGCCAACACAGGGGACACAGGTTAGATCCCTGGTCCGGGAAGATCCCACATGCCGCGGAGCAACTAAGCCCGTGCACCACAACTACTGAAGCCCACGCACCTAGAGCCCGTGCTCTGCAACAAGAGAAGCCACCGCGATGAGAAGCCCATGCACCGCACCAAAGAGTAGCCCCCACTCGCCACAACTAGAGAAAGCCCGCGCGCAGCAACGAGGCCAAAAATAATTTAAAAAAGAAAAAAAAAGAACTACAAAAACCATCTCTGAGGCAGGGCCCGGGACTCTGCATTTCTAAAAAGTGCACTGGTGATTCTAACTCTTGAGTTTGAGCACCAGTGGGCTGGTTGAGCTCTCAGGCCCCTCCAGTTTAGAGAGTCTACATTTGGTGTGTGGAGTCTCCCCACTGCCCCCTATAGGGCCTGCTCTGCCCATGACACCATGACCCAGCTGGGGGCTTTCCTGGACCTGCCCGAGTCCAGTCCCAGGTCAAGTGCACATTGGAAGGGATGAGCGCACATTGGAAGGGGTGAGCCCAGGACTGGCGGGGAGCGGTTGTCTTTCTGATCTCCCTACCTAGCCATGCATTCCAGGCTTTGGAAGGAGGATGGAAAAAAGCACGGCTCCTTCCTTGTCAAGAAACGGTTGGCTACCTGTAGGTTCTGAGAGCTGGGGGGGGGGGGGTAGGAAAACACAGGGTGCAGGTGGAGGTAGGTGTCTAAAAGGGAGGAGGGAGGGGACAGGGCAGGACCCTAAGGGGAACCTGACGGTGACCTGGAGTTTGGTCCCCTGGAGTGGGCGGAGGGAAGGTAGAATAACAGAACTACTGGGTTTTTGAAAAACGAACCGGGAGCTGCTCAATATACAAAACCTAGAAAGATGGGGGGATAAAAGGAAGAAAACATATCACCCATCATCTCACTGCTACCCAAAGACAAAATTACTGCAATTTGTTGTATTTCTTTCCAGTCTTTTTTCTCCACATCACTTGCTGATGTGCTTCTACAAATTATTTTGTACACACAACTTTATATCCTGCTTTTCCCACTTAATTATTATAAACATGTTTTTGCATAATGTTTTTACAAACCTTTTATAAACTAAATGTTGACCAACAGCATAGTATTTCAGATTGGTATGCTTCAGTTTATTTCAGTTCTCTCTCACTAGATATTTAATTTGTTTCTATTTTTGTTATAAATAACAGCATGGTGAATCTAGGCACATAGCTTTGCCTGCATCTGGAGATTTCTTTCAGAAGGATGTGCATATGTAGAAGTGCCAGGTCAGAGGGTGTGAACAGTTCTGAAGTTACTCATACCCATTGCTAAACAGCTTTGAGAAATGGCAGTACCAGTTTCACCCCCACCAGGGCCTATCAGTCAGCATTTCTCAAAGTCCTCACGAGCCTCTGCACACGTCCCAGTGGGTGTGGGAGGAGAAACCACCCATAATGCCTATTGAGTGAGGGCCTAGGGGGCTGGGCAAGGTGGAGCCGGTCTGAAGATGCAAGGGAAACTCACCAGAAGGTGGCAGCCAGTTCCCCGGGGGGTGAAGTAGTGAGCACTTTTTACCTTCTCTGAGTGGGAAGGGAGACCCGAGTCTGAGCTCTAGGGACTCTGCCCAGGATCTGGGCACAGTGTGTGCCCAGAAGTTGGGGGAAGTAGGAATTAGCAAGTTTCAGGTGGTCTCAGAGACCCCAGAAGCTCCTCCAAAGCAGGCTTCCCCCATGAGAAATCTCTCAGCTGGAGACTGGTGAGAACAGGGGCTTCTCAGAAGGGAAAGAAACTTCCTGTCCTCTCAGCCTGTCACCTACAACAGCCAGAGCTTTTGGGGGACCAGGAGTGCTCAGCTGGGTCATCCCAGTCCCACCCCTTGCCTGATTTCAGACCACGTGCCTGCTAAAGAGATCTATGTCTTTTGTGAAGCAGGGCTCTCTCCAAGGCAGCCTAGGATTGGCATCCACTGGATTCCAGGTTTCCATGGATTTATTAGATACTCAAGCATCCTTCATAGACCCTGGCACACCGTCCTAACTCCCAGTGCTGCCAGAGTGCTGGCCCAGCTCCAACCTCCTGGGCAGGGGAAGACGTCTACTCCCTCGCCAGCTGCCACTCTGCAGTCCCCCATCTCGAAACACCTTGGTTTTATATTTGTACACCCACATCTTCAGCTCTGTGATCTTGTGTACCTATGAGAGGACCTTGAACAAAAGAATTGCGATAAGCCGCTGCTCACCCATCCCAAGAGCAAGGGTTTCCAGCCTGGGAACTTGCTGAGAGGTAAAAATTAGGGGAACATCAGCATTGCTAAAGTTCTGTTTTGCCAAATTGGGATATTAGCTATAATAATAAACTACCCTTTATCCTCCCATTAGTTTCTTTTAAAGAAATATTGTAACACCAAAGAGAGTGTCGATGGGAAAATGAATGTTTTAAGATAGTCCGTCCCTAATCGACCCCTAGGCAAAGAATTGGATGTTATGATCCTAATCCACTGAGGCCTACTGAAGAGAGATTTTCTACAATCTTTTGGTTACAAAGGGGGAAGAGTGGGGAAGGGATAAATTAGGAGTTTGGGATTAACAGATACGCACTACTACATAGAAAAGAGATAACCAACAAGGACCTACCATATAGCACAAGGAACTATATTCAGTATCTTGTGATAACCTAGAATGGAAAAGAAACTGAAAAAGAATATATATATATATATGTTTTTCATAGAGACCCTTTACCAGGTTGAGAAATTTCCCTTCTAGTCCTAGTTCACTGAGCTTTTTTAAATCAGAAATTGATGTTGATTTTATCAATGATTTTTCAACAACTATTGAGATGATTATATGTTTTTTTCTTTTTTAGTCTGCAAATATGACTCTATTCTTTGATTTTCTAACATTAAGCCAACCTGGGGTTAACTTGACTTGGTCAGTACTGGTATGTAGTTTTCTTTTCTTGTTAAATTCTCCGCCTGGTTTTGGTATCAGGGTAAGCTGAGAAGTGATCCCCGCTCTTCAATTTTCTGGAAGAGTTTGTGTAGAGTTGGTAATATTTCTTTTTCATATGTTTGGTAGACTTCGTCAGTGAAGGCATCTGGGCCTAGAATTTTCTTTTAAGGAAGGTACAAACTAGACATTATTGTTAATTGCTATTTTACACAGACAATGTTTACTTAGATTCTTACATTTCAGATTTTCTTTTTAAAAAGTCATGTGAGTGGTAAACTCTGTCAGGTTTTATCTGAAAAGCTCTACTGCATCAAAATTCTTGAAAGAGTTTTTTGCTGGGTATACAATTCTAGGTTTACAGCCATTCTCTCTCAGCGTTTTGGAAATACTATCGTTTTGTCTTCTAGCTATAAGTGTTGTTGTTGAGAAGTCGGCTGTCAGACTGAGTGATGTGATCTTTTTTCTCAGACTGCTTTCTGCTTGTACTGGTGTTCTGCAGTTTTACTCCTGACCATGAGTAAATTTTTCTTGTTTGGTGTAAATCCTTACATCTGTAGATTGTGGATTCATGCCTTTCATCAGTTCTGGAAAATTCTCTTAAATATTTATCTATACTCCATTCTTTCTTTTTTTGCGGTACACGGGCCTCTCACTGCTGTGGCCTCTCCCGTTGTGGAGCTCAGGCTCCAGACACGCAGGCTCAGCGGCCATGGTTCACGGGCCCAGCCCATCCGTGGCATGTAGGATCTTCCCGGACCAGGGCACGAACCCATGTCCCCTGCATCGGCAGGCGGACTCTCAACCACTGCGCCACCAGGGAAGCCCTACTCCATTCTTTTTAATGTCTCCATTGACCAGGATAAAATTTTTTTAGACCTTATCTTTATAACGGCCATATCTCTTACTTTCTCTTTCATATTTCCCTTCTCCTTATCTCTGTTCTTCATTCTATATAATTTCTTCAGCTCTATCTTCTAGTTTAGTACTTCTTAAACTTGAAAATACCTATTAATTACCAAGGAATCTTGTTAAACTGCCAATGTGATGCAGTAGCTCTGGATGGGGCCTGAGAGCTGCATTTCTAGCAAGCTCCCAGGCTGATGATGCTGCTAATCCAAGGACCATACTTAGGGAAGCAACTTTCTGGTTCATTCATCTCTTTTCAGTTGTGTTTGATTTGCTGTTAACCCCCTCCAATTAGTTTTTGTTTTAATCATTGTATTTTTATTTCTATAAGTTCTGGATGGTTCTCCTTCAAAACTAACTGTCCATTCTAGTGTCTTGCTGCTTGTTAATTTTTGTAATGCCATCTTTTATTTCATTAAACATTTACACGCACATGGTTAGTTTACATTTTGTGCCTAATATCAGAAGTCCTTGGACATATAAATATGTTGTTGTTTATGTTGACTATTGCTCATGGTGGTCTGTTTCTCTGAATTTTGTGATCTCTTGTTGTGAGCTCATGTTTGGATGAATCTATGGAAAATCTGGGGGCTGAAACTGAGGATACCTTCCTCCAGAAACGATTTGCATTTGCATCTGTCAGGACAGGTCCAGGATAAAGATACCAACTTGGAACCAGGTCCCTAACTTACCAGAATCTCAGGTTATCTTGCCTTGACCCTGGCTTTATGTTTAACTTACCAAATAAGATGCTAATACTGGCATTTGCCTTTAGGACAACTCCACCTTTCCTGTCCACTCACCATGCCTAAGAGGGATGTTTTCTTTTGTTTTGTGACCTCTTTGAGATTTCCCTTCCCACAAGCCCAGCAATGCAATAAAAAATGTTTCACATAGGATCTCATTGTTTAAGAGCACAAGGTACCTTGTTCACTCTGTCTGCACTAAAACCCTGACTCCCATTTTCCAGGCACCATGTAAGGCCCTTAGATTTTTATGTAACTCTACGGAAGGGAAGAAGCCCTCCAAAACAGGATTGAGACATCATTTCTTTCCACTCTGGTGAGCAGGCACTCAGGGAAAGATTTTATTCAAGTTAGAAAAATAATGGGGTGTTTCTTACACTGGCATGTGACAAAATAAAATTCACAGTCACCCCATCAGAATAAAGGGTAATCCTTAAAATTAGATCTAGTCAGCTTAATTATAAACTATCCTCTTGTACTTAATTTTCTCACTTGCTACAGATGAAATGGTCCACAGACCAACACTTGGGTACCAATACTACACAGTATAAAGGCAGGTTTATGAGAAACTGCAGAGAGAGGAAGATCTGTTTCTGGAAGGAAAACCAAGCCCTGAAAAAAATGGGTGGAAACAGCCTTAAACACTTAGATAATTTATGAAATTGTCAGGCACTGTGCCAAGACCTGCAAGCATGAAGTAAGAGAGGATACAAATATAAACATCCAGATGCTGCACTTTCTCCTCCTTAGGTGGGGATGGTGGTCAGAGGTGCACACTCATGCCTCACACCTGGCACATCTGGTTCCCACAGTGCACTGTGGCTCCAACATGGCCTTTTTCGAGGATATTTGGCTGCTCCCATGAGCTGGACTCCCACCAACTGAAAGATGTCCTTGGTTAAGCGGGTTCAATGAACTCTCTTTTCTTTTTTTTTTTTTTTTTTTGCGGTACGCGGGCCTCTCACTGCTGTGGCCTCTCCCGTTGCGGAGCACAGGCTCCGGACACACAGGCTCAGCAGCCATGGCTCACGGGCCCAGCCGCTCCACGGCACGTGGGATCCTCCCGGACTGGGACACGAACCCGCGTCCCCTGCATCGGCAGGCGGACTCTCAACCACTGCACCACCAGGGAAGCCCTCAATGAGCTCTCTTAATCGTCAGCTCCATCTTCTGGTGACTCTCCGTACACTCTTCCTCAGGCTCGGTCTCACTTCCCAATAGCTTTTCTCCTTGATTCCTTAGCCTAAAATAATTTTCTAACTCGCTCATGCCAAGAGTCCTGAAAATTCTATCAATCTGTTATTCAGAACGCTTACAGTCATCACTGAAATTAAGAAGTAGATCGAAACATCCCTCTAGTTGATGGGGCCCCTCCCAGGTGTGGGGCTGTAGCTGGGAGTGTTTGTGTGTGTGTTTAAAGTTTGTCTAATTTGGGCCAAATTTACCTTTATCCTTTTGTGTTGTCCCAGAAAGCTCATACTTTAAGTTGTTTCTAGATCCTTCATCATGAATTTATGCTGACATTTGACTAAGCTAGTGGTGATAAAGAGAATGAAGCCTCTGTTCCTAACCGGTTTCAGGGTTCAAAACTTACACACATAGGGTCCACTTCCTCCATGTAAAATGACATAACACTGCATCTTATAAAGCCCTTTCCTGTTCAGGAATTCAGAGGTCATTGTCCAACTCATAATTTTTTAAGGGAAGAAAATGTCAACAGATGTCAGCTGATAGTATTCATTTGTTCAAAGAAATGGGTTTTGGTTGATATAATTGTACTAAGCCTTGTGCCAAAGGACAAGAAAGCTTGGCCTCTGCCCTCTAGGGACTCCTGGTTATGGAGGGCGGGGAGCCACATAAACAATGACCACAGTGACCCGAGGGGGTCCATGGGGTTCTTGGAGAGTCACATAGAAAGTGAACAGCAGGCACGTGCGACTGTGGATTTGGGTCTTGGAAAATCTCTAAGAAGTCCATCAAGGTGGAGATATGTCTCATGAGCAGTTGAAAATAGGGTTTGGGAGTCTTAATGTGTACAAGGGAACAGACGCTATGGACCCACTGGCCCAGGAGTCCGTGTAGCAGAGAAGAAACAGGAACTAAAGGCAGCATAACATTTCAGAGGTTGGCGTATTATATTCTCGTTTCCTCCCAGTCTTGTGTCCCCCTTTGGAGAACACAGCTTTATTTTCTGCATTAAGTACAGTATATGAGGACACACCTTAGCCCCCCAGTAGGCAAAAATAGGGGCAGTATTCTAATCCGGCAAGTCTGAGTATCTTGTCTGGCCCTAAGCCAAGGTAGCATGACAGACTAAGGGGAGGGATGCTCCCTTACTAACTTGGAAATTTGTAAACGGAAGGTAGTGGGAAATTAGGTGATCTGTGCCTTAAGCAAAAACCCCACGACCACCACCTCCCCTCACATATGTGCACACACACTCATAGCCAGGATTCTGGAGTAGAAAAAGAAATTCAATATCAAAAATATTACCAAAATACACATTCCTTTTCAGTGTGCAACAAGCATTTATTCATCCACTTAGCAAACATCCCCGTATGTTTGAGAATTCGTTCCGGCATCAGCACCTCTTGGAAATGCTTTCTGATGCTCCCACGGACTGACTGAGGAGCCATTTCTTGGTGCTGCTGTAACAGCTTCTCATTACAGGGTCCTGATCAGGACCCTCTTCCTATCTGCTCCCGTAGACTCTGGGCCTCTGGATGTAGGGACTCCGCCTTGTTCCAAGGTGCTCAGTAGATAACTGTTGAATGAATACAGTAGTCCCCGCTTATCAGCGCTTTCAGTTACCCACGGGCAACCGCTGTCCAAAAATATTAAATGGAAAACTCCAGAAATACACAACTTATAAGTTTCAAATTGTGTGCCATTAAAAAAAAAATAAATTTATTTAATCTTGGCTGAGTTGGGTCTTCATTGCTGTGCCCGTGCTTTCTTTCGTTATGGAGAGCGAGGGCTACTCTTCGTGGCAGTGCGCGGGCTCTAGGCACACGGGCTTCAGTAGTTGTGGCACACGGGCTTAGTTGCTCCGCAGCATGTGGGAACTTCCCGGACCAGGGCTCAAACCCGTGTCCCCTGCATTGGCAGGCGGATTCTTCACCGCTGCGCCACCAGGAAAGTCCCCAAATTGCGTGCCATTCTGAGTAGAGTGATGGAACCTCTCACCTGCCCAGGACACGCATCATCCCTTTGTCCGGCATATTTCACCTGACAGTCACTTAGTAGCCCTCTAAGTTAGATCAACTGTCTTGCTACCACAGTGCTTTGTACTCAAGTAACTTTTATTTCACTCAAAATCGCCCCAAAGCACCAGAGAAGTGATGCTGGCAATTCGGATCTGCCACAGAGAAGCTGTAACGTGCTTCCTTTAAGGGAAAAGGTGAAAGTGCTCAACTTCAAAAGGAAAGAAAGGGAATTCCCTGGTGGTCCAATGGTTAGAACTCCGAGCTTTCGCTGCGGAGGGCCCCGTTCCATCCCTGGTCAGGGAACTAAGATCCCACAAGCCACACGGCCAAAAAACAAAAAAAAAAAAAAAAAAAAAAAAAGGAAAGAAAAAAATCGAACGGTGTAAGAACAAATCTATCCAGGAGACTGTGAAGAAGGAAAAACATTTGTGCCAGCTTTGCTGTCACACCTCGAACTGCAAAAGTTACAGCCACAGGGACTTCCCTGGTGGTGCAGTGGTTGAGAATCCGCCTGCCAATGCAGGGGACACAGGTTCGAGCTCTGGTCTGATCCCACATGCCGCGGAGCAACTAAGCCAGTGCGCCACGACTACTGAGCCTGTTCTCTAGAGCCCGAGAGCCACAACTACTGAGCCCGCGTGCCACAACTACTGAGACCCTCGCTCCTGGAACTGCTGCTCCGCAACAAGAGAAGCCACGACAATGAGAAACCCGCGCATCTCAACGAACAGTAACCCCTGCTCACCACAACTAGAGAAAGCCCGTGCACAGCAACGAAGACCCAATGCAGCCAAAAATATAAATAAATAAATGTATTTAAAAAATAATAAATAAAAAAAGAGAGTAATTGGAAACTTTCCTTACTAGATAGTAAAACAGGAGTTTCTAAAGAATTAGAACTCTGATCATGGCAATTAGGCTAGATAAACAGATCAATGGAACAAGCTAGACAGCCCTCCTTACCAGCTGGCAAGGCCTGCACTTGTCTCTCCCAGAACTCTGTGGTCCCCACCAAACCCAGCCCAGACGGAGCCGGGCCAGTGAGCTTAGGTCTAAAGGTGATGCCCTCAACCCCCTGGGTCTCTTGAGGAGCTGAATCTGGGGATGGCAAGGGAGCCCACACGATCCCTCATGGTTCCCTTTCTTGGCCCATGTTTCTCCTCCAACAGTGCCTCCTTCCCCAGGCACAACCCTACCCTCATTTCTAATCAATCCCTCTCCATCTCTAGAAGGCAGCATGGCAGGGAAGCCTGGCTGGGAGCCAAGAGTCCAAGAGCCTGGTTCCAGCTCTGCCAACAACTTTCTGTGTGACATTAGACAAAGCCCTTGCCCCTCTAGGCCAGTCTTCCCAACCATAGTGTGGTAAGAATCCTTTCTGCCCTACTAACCACATGCTACTGTGCCAAGAGGGAAAAAGGATTTAAAAAAAAAAAAAAACTGGCAGAATTCCTTTTAGAAATTTAACTGTCTTTGTTAGGAAAAACTGATGCCAGTTTGGGACTAAAAGGAAATTCCCCACACCGCAAAGTTATGTCCAAAATAGATGGGCAGTGGTTGGCAAACTTGGCTACACATTAGAATCATCTGGGGAGCCTTTATTTATTTATTTATTTAATTTATTTATTTATTTATTTAATGTGGGTTTTTTTGGCTGAGTTGGGTCTCCATTGCTGCACACAGGCTTTCTCTTCTTGCAGTGAGCTGGGCTGCTCTTGGTTGCGGTGCGTGGGCTTCTCTTTGCAGTGGCTTCTCTTGTTGCAGAGCACGGGCTTCAGTAGTTGTGGCACATGGGCTCAGAAGTTGTGGCTTGCGGGCTCTAGAGCGCAGGCTCAGTGGTTGTGGCACACAGGCTTAGCTGCTCCACGGCATGTGGGATCTTCCCGGACCAGGGCTCAAACCCGTGTCCTGGTTAGATCCTGTTTCCTCTTCTGGAGCACCAAGAAAGACTACATTTCCCAGCTTCACTTGCAGTAATCCAGGGCCCAGTGACTAGGGAGACTGGATCCCTGAATCACTGCAAGGAGTGCCACCCAATCTCCATCAGTTGTGTTGTGAGAAAGAAATGAATAATAAAGTTGTTCAGTTGCTGAGATGTTATTCAGTTGTTCAGTTGCTAAGCTCTTAACCTTTCCTGAACTTTGGATTTAATTGCTCTGGATTGGGGTCCAGGCAACTGTATTTTTTAACCCCACAGGCAATTTTAATGTGAGATCAGGGTTGAGAACCACTGGATTAGAACAGAATTACAAGTGTGGAGTTGCTAGGTATAGTAAAGAAATATTGAGTTTCCGGGGGTGCCCCAGGAGATGGGGAGAAAGTTGTCCAGAAATGAGAGAAAAAAGCAGGAGAGGGTCCAGAAACATGGAGGGAAGCAGGGGGACCCAAGAAGAAAAAGTTGGCCAGAAAAACATTCTATGTTCTGGGAATGGTCAAGGGACATTTCAGAATTGGGGTGTTTAATATTCAGGTCTAAATTCTCATCAGGGCTGTCAGGTGGGTGATATAAACCCCTATGGCTGCCTCCAAATCACCAGTCAAGTTAGCCCCACCCTCGTCCCTGTGTGAACGGATGCTTGGGGGGAAAGTCAAAGGAAGGGGGTCAGTTCCACACCTGGTCATCGCAGGGAGAAGGGAACAGTCAAAACCCCCTCTTGAGAATCCTCAGTGAGCATTCTGGGCTCCCCTGAGGAACTCAGGTGGGAAGGAAGGCTGACCCCTCAACCACACACCCAGAGTGACATCGGGGTGACATTTCAACCAGCTCTCTATGGCCCTTGTTGTTAAGCAGCTAGAATCAATCCTAGCATTAGTCCTGGGAGAGGCCATGACACTTTACAGAGGACGAACTTGAGGGCCAGAGAAGCAGAGGAACCTGCCTAAGGCCACACAGCAAGTTCCAGGTGAAGCTGAGTGGATTAGCCATGGGGTCCCTGAGTCCCCTGGCCCCCGTGGATGCTCACAGACTCCGCGATACAAGCATTTAGCAAGAGCATCTTCTGGGGGTGGGGAGTGTGGAGTGGCGAGACGGGAAATTTCAGAAGACATCACAGAACGCAAGACATGTCACTCCAGCTTCCATTCCAGAATCATCTGTGCTGTGCTCCCCACTCTCAACCTTTCCCAAAGCCATCCACCCGACCCCAGTGAAAGACAAACAGAGCCCAGAAGCTTTGCTTTCACATTTAATCAAAGGAAAAGAAAGCCAATCAGAGAGAAAGCTCAAGAACTGGACGGCTGAGAGAGGGGACGGGGGAAGGACAGCTGGGCTGGGACTGAGTGTGGACGGGGGACAGGGTGCTATTATCCTGAGGCTCCTCAATACAAGCGTCCACAGTGGGAAGAGGGAGGATGGTGCCCGAGGGCTAACGCGGTGGGCACACACACCCATTCCAACCCAGTGCGGGTCCCCGGAGTACGGCTAAGGCAGGGGAGGTAGAATGCTGTTCAGAGAGGAATAGAGATGGGAAAGATGGGGCCCAACCCACAGACATCACCAGAAGTGAAGGTGCCAGAACAGTAACTGGAGCTTCACCCTCAAGGACCACGTACCAACTCTTCAGCAAGGTGCCCAGCCCCACCTCCCATCAAAGAGAATGGTCTTCTCATCAGAGCACTTTGTAGGTTAACCAAGGGGGAGGGGGTAGCTGCCTCTATTCCCAAGTCTCCCGGGTGAGGTGGGTATGAACAAAGAACCCCATGGCCCTGGGCCAGCGCGAGAACACCCCATTTTCCTCCCACTCCCAGTCCCCTTGGGTTGAGGGTGAGGGTGAAGCAGGAGAGAGCTGAATTGAGGATAAGTTAAAAGAACATTGACCAAAGGGAAAAGAGGAACCTAAAGTTGACTGCATAGTGGATGCAGAGCTATGCAAATGAGATGGCAGTAGACTTGACCTTTACATCTCATTTGCATATCCTAGGCAAATGCAAATGAGATCCCTAATACAATAAATATATTTCTGACTTTGTAATAAATATTCTGTTTCTTCTCCCTCCCCTTCCCTAGGAAATGGGCACACAGTGGTTCAGGGGCCAGCTTGGCTGACACTGCAGCAAAGACTGATTAGACAGAACGGGGGAGCACAAAGGCTGGGGGTGGGGTCACGGGGGGGTCCCCTACAAGGACAGGTTCACCCCAGGAAGGGTCACAGAGAAGGATGAGGGGTGAGATGCCTGGGGAAGTCAAGGACAGCATACTTTTTAAAAAAGGGATTCTCCTATTTTACACAGCTGCCCTCCTCAAGGACTGGAGGGTGGCATTTAGGGTCGGGGACAACAGGAGAGTGGAGGAAGACATCTGGGGAGGGCCGAGCCTCTGGAATCTGGGATAAGGGTCTCATAAGAAATGGGGGGCTGATGGGGAGCCCAAAAATGGGGCCCCAAAGAGTGACCTCCAAAGCTCAACGACCCTTTGCTTCCCCTCTCCAAAAACTAAGCCTGACACACACACACCAGTGGCAGAAACACAGACCAGGCACCGCAGCCTGCGGAACCGTAAGCTGTGGAGACTACAGTGTGGATGGCGCCCCCAAGAGCTGTGCGGGGAGTCTGCTGGGGCGCAAACATCCTCCAAGGCCATGCCCCGTGGCCCAGCCCTCCCCCTTCCTCAGCCCCCAGGCCACCTTCATGTGAGTGGGCACCTGGACCCGGCCACAGAGACCAAAATGGACAATGACCACGGACAGGGAGCCCAGACGCGTCCCCACCATGGGCCACAGAGGGCTGGGAGCTCTCCAGTCAGGCTCCTCGTCACAGGGCTCGGCCTCCAGCCCATCCCTGCCTGGGTTGAGCCCGCAGCCCCCTGCCGCCCTTGCCCTGCGGGGAGCTGAGCTGGCCTGTCAGGAGCACATTGGAGAAGTCTGTGGAGAGACTTCGGCAGTGAAAAGCTGTGCATGAAGGAAGGACAGGGAGCCAGCCCCGTTCCGAGGGGGCAGAGAACTGCGCTGCTCCCTGGCTGCGGTAACTGGCTGGTGCTTCGGCTCCTCCAGCCTTCGGGATGGCACCAGGCCACCTGGGCCTGCCTAACTGCCAGGGGGCCACGTACCCCCCTGGCCACAGGGAACCAGCCTAAGGCCTGCCCCTAGGCTGCAGTGGCGAGAAGTAGGAGCAGCCCAGGAGTGGGGTCAGGGTGGCCAGTCCAGAGGAGAAAAACTGACTGGCGAGAGGGGTGGGGACAGTGTACCTACTGACCACGTGGTCCCAAAGCAGCTTTTCTCTTCTCTGGACTGAGCATTATGGAGGCGACTCCGACACTCCGGGGCACGGCTTGGCCCTCAGCGAGGGACATCTGGTGGCCAATGAACGTCGGGAGTGGGTAGCACCTGGGCACAGAGGTGCCCCACGAACACCCACCTCCCTGGCAGTGCACGCCTCCTGTGCTGAAGCCAGACTTAGGGCCATGACCCAGGGAGAGCCAGAGCGCCGGGAACGGGAGCTGAGGATCATGGCTGGGGCTCACGGTTGGGAAGGGGACGGATTCAGGGTTCTGGGTCACAACCCAGAGGGCCGAGGTCCAGGAGAAGAGGTTCAGTACACCCAGCTGACGGGCACCCACTGGGGCTCCGTGCGCAGCTTCTCCAAGGCGGCCTGGAGTTCACGGAAGGTCCTCTCCAGGTTGCTGTTGACCAGACTGAGGTCGAAGTAATGCCCGTAGCCCCTCTGGATGCGGCTGCTCTCCTCCACTGTCCGTCTCAGGTCTGCCTCCTGCCAGCACAAGGGGACCTCCCGCCCATCAGTATCCCCCTGGCACCCACAGTATCAGGGGGACCCAGAGCCTGCCCCATCCAGCCCCCTCCCCAAAGCACAAAGTACCAACCATGGCAGGCACAGACCCCCTGGCTGGGGAAGCAGCAGCCCCTCCCTGCATGCCCCAAGGCAGCTCTCATGTAACCGTGGACAGACAGATGGGTGGGGGGAAGGGAGGAAGGAAATAACCTTTAGGAAGTGCCAAGCACTGCACTAAACACTTGGCAACCAGCGTAATCTTCACTACAGCTCTGCAAGCAGGACTAATTATTCTCATTTACAACAGGGGAAACTGACGTACAAAGAGGCCACACAGCCAGCCAATGGCTGAACGGGGTCTGCCTGACTCCAAAGCCAGCGCTCCCTTCAGTCTGACTAGGCCCCCTTACCTAGACAGCCTGAAAGGCAATTGCCACGCCTGGTCCTAGGGCCACCCACAAGGGCCCGAGGCAACCCCCTCTCCAGACACAGCCCAAGCTGGACCGGCAAGGGTGGGAAGGGAACTTGAATACTGACTTATATAAGCCGAGGCAGGGTCTCTAGGACTGACCCAGCTGTGTCCCAGGGGCTCCAGTAGGCCCTGTTTGTGGCCAGAGCAGGCTGCAGCAGTGGGGAGCCCAGCCCCGGACCTTTCTCCTGGGTCTGAGCAGCTGACCGGGGCCTGAGAGCTGCAGTACCACAAGTGGCCAGCAGAGGGACCCCTGAGTTCAGAGCTCTGCAAACCCTACACCTGCCGGGGAAGGCTGTTCCAAGGGGTCCCTGGGGGGAGAGGGGTGCCCTGGAGTCCTGCAACACCTGCCTTGAAGCCTCTCCTCCCTGCACTGCCTCCTCCCTGATGCTAACTGGTCCCTCCAGGCAGCCTTCCAGCCTCCGGCCTCCTCCCTCCCTTCAGCCTTACCCCCAGATGTAAACAGCCCACCTCTGCCCACAGATCTCCCACCGGCCCTCTGGGCTCCCCTGGAGCCCTGTTCCCACAGAGTGGACCAAGCAGGGGGCCTGGCAGAAGCTCCCGTGCCCCGGGCCAGCTGTGTCCCTGACTCTACACTTCACTTCCTTGCTCAGACCTCCATTCCCAGATTTGCAAGTCTTACCTCAGTGGTACCTCAGGTGGGCGCCTCTCCCCTTCCCGACACCACCTTCTTCCCTTCCTCGGCTCTGGCTGGCCCTCCCACACCACCCCAATCAGCCACGAGGCCCCTCCCACCACACCTTAGAGGCCCTCACCGTGAGCTGCTTGGTGGACACCCCACTCTCCAGCGCCGTCCGGTTCATGGCTCGCAGGGTCTCAAAGTCAGGGGCCTCGATGAACACCACATAAGGGACAAACTCAGCTGTTCTCAGGACCTTCACTGCCTGCAGAAGAGGAGGGTCAGGAGTATATCCCCATGTACATCTGGGGTGATGGGGGTGAGAACAGGTACCTGGGAATAGATGAGAATGGGGACCTGGGACTCTGGGACATGAGTCCTGGGGATGAATGGCAAAATAGCTGGCAGGTGGCTAGGGATGGGGTGACTGGGAGTCCAGGAGGCTGAGAAAGAGGTTTTAGGTGGGCTGGGTCCCTAGCAGTAGTTGAGGGGTTATAGGGGGGTACTTGGAAATATATGGGGTAATACTGGGTGGCAAGCAGAGTACCCAGAGAGGTATTGAGCAGGCTGGGAAGGAGCGGGCCAGGCAGTACCTGGGGGTTGACATCCAGCACACACACCCGGCCGGCAGCGACCACACCCCGGATGGAGTCGATACGTGTGCCATACAGGTTGCCCTCGTATTCACCATGTTCCAGGTATCGCCCAGCACGGATGTCAGCCTCCATCTCCGCACGGGACACAAAGCTGTAACCCTGGCCTTCCCGTTCTGAGTCCTTGGGCCTCCGGGACGTGTCTAGGGGGAAGGAAGGGCCGAATGGGCACAGGCAGGCCACACCACCTCAGACACACGTGCTCGTGCTCTACCTGCACCAAGCAGCCCTGCTGCCTTCCCGCACACCTTGCCCTCGCCCTCACCATTGGCAGCCACAGACTCGAGACGTCCATATTGAGGGGACCTTCAGAAATCACTATTGTAACCCAGTGCTCACAGATGCAGGGCTGAAGCCCAGAGAGGGCAATAGGCAGCCCAAAGCCACACAGCAAGGCCAAGCAGACCTGGGGTCAGCACTCAGGTTCCTGTCTCTGGTTCTGTCACCAGAAGCCCTCTTTTCTACAAGGCCACACACAGCTCACAGCCCTGTTTCACATGGGTTCCCAGCTGGGCTTTTAGCAAGTGAAACGTGAGAGAAGGAAAGGTAAGGCTAGCACCACCCACGTGGCCAATGGTTCCTCGCCCTCCCCAGCCTGCAGTTCCCACATCCACCCACAGAGGGCGCGCACCACACACCTCACACCCAAAGGTATCACTTAACCTGGGGCCTACGCAGATGCCCATTCAGTGGACCCAGCCTTGGCCCCCAGGGCAGCCCCTGCTCCCTGCTTCCCACCGGCAGGACCCAGCCCCCACTCACAGGGCACTGTGGTGCCATAGCGATCCGGATCCCACATGATGAGTTTGTTCTTCAGGCTGCGCCGGCCCACACCCTGAGCCCCGATCAGCACCAGGGTTTTCCGGCGGAAGGGGGGCATGCGGGCCACCTCCTCATAAATGAGCAACTCGTGGCGGTCAAACTCTGGACACAGGGAGATGTCACTGCTCATCAGGTGAAGGGGGTGGGGCTGGGCTCTCAGGGAGGCCAAGGATAAGAGGGCTGGGGCCAAGGGCAGGAGGGAAAAACAGGGCGGGGCTTAGGGACAGGACGGGCGGCATCAGCACCAGCAGATGCACAAGTCATCGGTGGGGGAGGGAGGGAGCACTGGAGGAGGACGGGGGACGGGGGCCCCCAACGCCCACCTGCATTCTTGGTGGTCAAATACATCATTCGCTTCTTTTTCTTTCCTGAAATGCTGCCGCACAGGGTCCCTGGCCATAAGGAGATGAGCAAGTGAGGCCAGGCAGGGCCACATCAGGTCCCAGATTAGCGGTCTGGGGGCAGGACTGTACCTGAGGTGGGTGTCAGCTCCAGGTCCCGCTTGACAAAGGCTTTCCGCTTCTCCTCCAGTAGCTGACTGGGGATGAGCCCAGCGCTGCCCCCTTCTACGTGGCACGCCTGAAACGACCGTGGGACAAAGATGTGCCTGAGTAAGCCCTCACCGCCCCCCGACACCATACCTGGAGAGACAGCACGGGTGCCCAGGGCTCACCTGCCACCAGTTGGCGTCATCCTGGTTTACAATCTGAAGCAGGTCCCCAGCATTGAAGCGCAGGCCAGCTTCCTTGCAGGGGATAAGGCTGTCTCTGGCTGGGTCATAGTCAAAGTGGCATTTCACAAATACCTGGGCCAGGGATTTGGCAAAGGGTCAAGGGAAGAAGCAGGAGAAGGCTGGAGGGGGCGATGCCCATTCCTGTTGCCACCCCTACCCCGAGGGTGGGGGGTGGGAGTGTCACACAGTTCACCTCCTGCCCCCTCCCCTCACAAAGATGAAAGAGACCCTGGCACTGCCCTTCTAAAGGCATGATGCCGCAGGCCTGCCTGGTCCACCTCCCTGGTACCAGCCTCCCTTTGCATCCAGAACAAAAGGACTCAGAAGGATAGGGGATCTGCTCAGGCCTGGGGCCCTGGCCCTACCCACCAAGAAGGTGGGATCACCTGGTAAGGAACACGACCCTGGCACCTAATGTAAGATCCCTCCGTCCCCCTACACCCTCCCTCGGAGGAGAGGGCTCTGGCAAAAGGCTAGACAGCCATCAGGAGAGGTGAGCAGAGAGGCGAGACCTCCACAATCCACCAACCTGAAGGCAGCTGTATAGAGCACATGATAACCCAGTTCTGGGCACCCGTGCCTACATGTAGGCACATGGAGAGCTGCACACAATGCAGGAATTCATTTGTACACTCAGGTACTCCGGGCTTTAGATGCGCGCACATCCCTTACACATGCGCATGAGTGCCCAAGACTAGGGCAAACGCGTGACCGCATTCGCCAGATGCGTCTTGCTTTGAGTACACTGGTTGGTGAGGAGGGGCTCCCACCAGGAGGCCTGTGACCCTGGCTGCCAGGAAGCTCAGCCACCCCTTGGGCCTTGTGCTGGGTGAGGGGCTTGGTGGAGGGGCCCACCTGGCGGGGCAGATGGGGCTCCTGGTAGCTGGGCAGGATCTTGAGGATAACGCTGCCGCTGGCGTTGCGCAGGAGCTCCTGCAGCGCGCGGGGGTCGCTGCCCACCGGCTGCCCGTTCACCTCCTTGATGATGTCGCCCACGTGTAGTAGGCCTTGCTGAGCCACCATGCCCCCGTGCAGAATGCGTGCGATCACCAACTCGCCACCCTCCACGCGGAATGTCACACCCTGGGGGACGGAGGGCGGGTATGATGAGGCGCCAACGGCTCCAAGTCAGAATCTTCCGATGGGTCTCTTAAGAGCCCCTCCATTCTACCCTTCCACCTCCACCCTCACAGCGAACTTCTCTGCCACCTTCTGCCCAAATTCTTTACTTACAGGGGCACCAGTGGACTGAAAGTGGGCAGAATGGAGAGAGTCACAATGTCTGCGGTCTCCCGGGTGTGCTGGCGCCTGACCCTGGGCAGAGCTGATCCCGTCTTCATCTTCAGCCCTCTCCTGACCAGACTTGGTCCCCGCCGGTTACTCTCAATCCCCCCTCCCGAGATTCCACCGCTGGCGCTGCCCAGCGTGCTCACCAGATGCTCTCCAGCCGTCTTGCGGATGCCCACCATGCGCACCGCATCAGGAGGCACGGGCTGGTTGATGAACGTGGGGTCCAGGCCAGGGCTGGGGGGCGGTGTCTCATAGGTCTTTGAGGCCACAGAGTCGTGCGTCTCCAGGAGGGACTGGGGAGGTGGGGGGAAGAGGAGGGACCATGGGGCAGTGCCCCGAGCTCCCTTCCCATCCCAGTTCTAACTTCCTGCCGGCGCCCCCCGAGCAGCCTGGGAGAGGACCAAACCTGGAAGTGGGGCTCCTGGAGGATGCGGACCAGCTCAGCCGCCGTGCTGCTCTGCTCGGCCAGCTGCGCCAGGTCCCGCAGGATCTCCTGCACCAGCTCCAGGTTGTTGTCCCGCACGGCCTCCAGCTTCGTCTCCTCCAGTCGCTCATGGGCCTGGGGGTGGCGGCGGAACAGGTGAAACTTGACGCTTCCCCAAGAGCCCTGGGGTACCACACAGTGCCCCCCCCACCAGCTCCCAGGCATCTTCCCACCCCCAAATGCTGACTTTAGACCCCATCCACAGCACTGCTCCTGGTATCAGTCTCAGAGCCTCACTCACTCAGACACAAGCACACTCACACGTGCACACAGGTGCCTTGCTTTCTCCTTTCTCCCCCAGAACAGTGATTGGGACTCAGTTTAGGGAAGAGAGAATCCCAAGGATAAAATTTCATTTCCATCTCTTGCCACAGAGGACCATTAAAATCATCACACTGTCCCCAGCATCCAGAACCCTATAAGCATCTGAGTTCAAGGACAGCTTCTTCTACCCAACATCATGGTTGGGTGGGGTCTTGGACACCCTGTAGCCCAGATTAAGGAAGCCAGGGAAGTGGAGTAGCTTGCCCAAGGCCACAGGGACTCTAACTTGGGTCTCCAAGCCTTGAGCCCTGTGCTCCCAGTGAAGAAGGGGACAAGTATCAGTACATGGTACCAGGAGAAGGCCCTGCACCTCCTCGGTGCTCTACTGAGCATGGGCTCCATGACACTGAGCATGGGCTCCATGACAAGGTGCTTTGAAAAGGGAAAAGGAAGCCTTTGCCAGTGACGAGCCCAGCGGGGAGAGTTACATTATGTTAAGTGGGAAGAAAGGAGTCCCATTTCAGGGATATACATGGAGACTTTTTTTTCCCTCTGAATCATCTGAAAGATAGTTGCAGACAAAAAGTACTTCGCCTCAAAGAACTTCGGCATGAATCTCCTAAGAACAAACAGGAGATCTGCTATATAAACTACAGTGCCATTATCACATGCAAGAAATTCAGCACTGACACACTGATATAATATTATCTCATAGTCCATGTCCATGTTCACTATTGTCTCAAAAATATTCTTTACAGCTTTGTTTTTCTGATCTACAATCTAACCAAGATCACATGTTAAATTTGGTTGTCACATTTTTTTATTCTCCTTTAATCTAGAACAGACTCCAGTAACTCTTAAGTCTTTCAGGGCAATTTTTTTTTTTTTTTTTTTTTTTTTTTTTTTGCGGTACGCGGGCCTCTCACTGTTGTGGCCTCTCCTGTTGCGGAGCACAGGCTCCGGACACGCAGGCTCAGCGGCTGTGGCTCACGGGTCCAGCCGCTCCGCGGCATGTGGAATCTTCGTGGACCGGGGCACGAACCTGTGTCCCCTGCATCGGCAGGCGGACTCTCAACCACTGCACCACCAGGGAAGCCCTTTCAGGGCATTTTTAAAGGGCCCAGGCCAGTAGTTTGTAGAGTGCCCCAGAACTGGATTTATCTGATTGCTTCCTCACCTTTAGACTCAGGCTAATCATTGCGGCAAGGGTTCTATATAAGTGATCTTGTGGTTTTCCCACACCTTTAGACTGTGTGACTATTCTGTTCCCCAACAATCATTCACTAATGGATTTAGTATCCATTTATGGCCTTTGCCTGAATCAATTATTATTATATAGAGGGGTTGCAAAATAGTCATTTTCTAATCCCATTATTCCTTCTACATGTCTTAGTTGGCATTCTATTATAACAGCTCTTCCCTTTTCCCTCCCACTCCTCCTCCCTCCCTCCCTCCCTCTCTCCCTCTCTCTCTCTCTCTCTCTCTCTCTCTCTCTCTCTCCCCATATCTATGGACTATGGAGTTTTTTACTCACTGTGTTCTAATCCGTCACCATCACTACCTTCATTGTCTCAATTTATCCCACATGTGTCCAGGGGAGCCCCAAGCATCCTTTTGACACGTTCCCATCTGTCCTTGAGCACCTCTTCCTTCCACCATGAGCTCACCTTGTACTTTCCCTACCCTGGTTCTGGAATCAGCAACTTCCCCAAGGAACCCTGATTCCTTTGGGTGGGAAATGGTATTTAGAAACCAAGATCTGGGCACTCAGTGCTCATTGATTCTGGGGTGTCATTACTTCAGTAGACGTTAGTTGATTCTGACAGTTCTAATTAAAACCAAACTCTACAATACTTTCCTTATCTTCTCCCATCCCATATTTGTATCTCCCTTCTCCTTTGGTGAGAACTTTTCCCCAAGAACATTAATATATTTTAATTATTTGTTCTGTCCTTCAATATTCAAACAAGTTTCAGATTTGCTAAACTACTGCTACTACCTATCACAAAACTACTAAGTGGGGCTTCCCTGGTGGCGCAGTGGTTGAGAGTCCACCTGCCGATGCAGGGGACGCGGGTTCATGCCCCGGTCCGGGAGGATCCCACGTGCCATGGAGCGGCAGGGCCCGTGAGCCATGGCCGCTGAGCCTGCACGTCCGGAGCCTGTGCTCCGCAACGGGAGAGGCCGCAACAGTGAGAGGCCCGCGTACCGTAAAAAAAAAAAACTACTAAGTAAAAATCAAGATTTATCTGCATTCTTTTTGTCCTCACAATAGTCTAAAAGAACTTACAGCATTAATGGAAATGTTCTATATCTGGGCTGTCTACTGTGGTAGCTTCTAGCCGCACGTGGCTATTGAGAAATGTAACTAGGACAACTAAGGAACACAATTTTTAATCATATATCAGCATTTTAGTTTATTTTAAGTTTAACTTAAATATTTAAATAAATACCCACGTGTGGCTAGTGGCTACTATATTAAATAGTACAGCCTTAGTATATATCCCACTTAGGGCGTACAGTCAGAATATTGCAAGAAAAATGTTACTTAAATTAATTCCTTTTTCTGTAGGATTATGCTAACAATTTGATAGATGGACAAATTCACTTATCTGCACTTAATTTCAGGGTGTGCTTTTTTCATTCTTTTTAATTTAATCTTTTTTAATATGTACAACATTTGCATGGTTCAAAATTTTTTAAAGAATTTAATTCTATTTATTTATTTATTTCTGGCTGCGCTGCGTCTTCGTTGCTGTGCGCGGGCTTTCTCTAGTTGTGGAGAGCAGGGTCTACTCTCCATTGCGGTGTGTGGGCTTCCCATTGCGGTGGCTTCTCTTGTTGTGGGGCACGGGCTCTAGGTGCGCGGGCTCACTAGTTGTGGCTCGCGGGCTCTAGAGTGCAGGCTCAGTAGTTGTGGCACACGGGCTTAGTTGCTCCGCGGCATGTGGGATCTTCCCGGACCAGGGCTCAAACCCGTGTCCCCTGTACTGGCAGGCGGATTCTTTACCACTGCACCACAAGGGAAGTCCCTCAAATTTTAAATCTATATAAAAAGTAAACTCAAAAAAGTCTCATTTCCATCCTCATCCCTTCTACCCTATTTACACCTACACTCTAAAGATAATCATCTTCATTAGTTTCTGGTTTATTCTATCTGGGTTTTTTTCCACAAAAATAAATAAATATTTCCCTTTCTTACGTAAAATGTAGAACACTATATACATTCTTTGATACCTTGGGGCTTTTATTTGTTTAATTGGTTTGGTTTGTTGTTTGGTTTTTTATTTAACAATATGCCCTGGAAATCACTCTATGCCACTCTGTGGAGATCTTCCTTTATTGTTGTTATTTTTCAATCACTACATTTCCCTGATTGTGTGACTGGAGTACCATAATTTATTCAACCAATCTCCATGGGTATTTAGGTTGTTTCTAATATCTTACTATCACAAATAAAACTGCAGTGAATACCCTTGGCATAGCTGATCTATATCTGTGGAGAAGATCTTTCATGTAAATTCCTACAAGTCTTGCTGGGTCAAGCAGTAAATACACATGTGGTTTTGTTAGATATTGACAAACTCCCCTCCGTGGGGCTTGTGCCACTTTGCCATCCCACCAGCATCAGATGAGAAACTTTCCTGAAGCCTTGCCACCAGAGTGTGTGATCAAACCTTTGAATGTCTGCCAATCACATGGATGAGAAACCATCTCTCAGTGGGGTTTGATTTGCATTTTGCTTATTATGAGTGAAACTGAGCAGCTCTTCATATGTTTAAAGGCCATCTGTATATCTTTTTCTGTGAACTGTCTGTTCATGTCTTCTGCCAATTTTTCCATCAGATCTTGTTTCTTTCTTTTTCTCACTTTTTTAAACATTCTCTATATTAGGAAAATAAGCCCTTTATCTGTAATATCTCTTGCAAATATTTACCAGCAGTTTGTCATTTGTCGTTTGACTCAGCTTATGTTTTTTTGTCAATGCAAAAAATATATATTTAATGTAGTTAAATTTATTAACATTTTATGCATCTGAATTTTGAGGCATAGTTTTTTAAAAAGGCATTCCTTACACACAGATCTATGTTTCCTTCTAGAATGTGTATGGTTTGTTTCCTCAATCTCTGATCTTCTTGGAAGTTTATTTTCATGTACAGTATGAGGTATGGATCTACTTTGATATCTTTCCAAATGACTATCCAGGTATCCCAATACCATTTAATAAAAATCCATAAGAAAATTAGTCCTTAATTTTCTGTGTGTGATAATGATAGTGTGAAATTTTTTTTAAGAATCTTTATCTTTTATCTATACAAATTGAAATACAGATAAAATTATGTCTGAGATTTCCTTCAGAATAATTCAGGAGAGAGAGGAGGAGGAGGTGGAGGTATGCATAAAACAAGATTGTTCATGAGTTATTAAATGTTGAAGTAGGATAATGGATGATGGGGGTTCAAGAAACATTTCTGAAAATTTCCATAATAGAAAGTTGTTCAAGCCCATGAGATGAGGAGATTTTAATAACATCTCATAAGGATACTCTGAGGATTTGGTGAGATGGACACAGTGCCTGGCACACAGCAGGTGCTCAATAAAGGCTCGCTCCTTTCCTGTCTTCTCTTCCCCAAACGGGCCAGGGAAACAGCATCCCACATAGGGAAGCATATTGGCCCCACTGTCGCTAAATCATCCTCTGCTGGGGGAGCAGCATTTCAGCCTGACTCCTACAGTCTGGCTAGGCAGAGGGTTCCCTGCTGGGGAAACAGACAATTGAAGGGGCAAAGGAGTAGTACTCGGAGCCCCATTATACCTTGATGATCCTCAGAAGCCAGAGGGCAGAGACATGCCCCAGAAGGTTCCACCAAACCCTATGCGATCTTCACTCATTAAGCTCAGCACAGCCCACAGAGCATCCCTGACTCCGTTACCAGTGTCTAGACAATGCTGAGAGCCCAAGGCCCCAGGAAATGTTTCAAGAATAAACAAAGGCACTCAGGCTTGCAACCATCTCACCATGGTGACCCTGGCCAGGCTCCTTCGGGTTAATGGGAGCTAGCTCTGGCCCAGGTTACGTGAGAAGCATAGAGGCTGCCCATTTTAGCTTTAGCATCTTCTGCTCATGGATGAGGAGGACAAGTTTCCCCAGAAGCCCTCACCTAAACAAGCAGGAAGCCAGTGTGTCTCCCATGCCTTTTACCTCCCACCTTTGACTTAATGACCCCTCCCCCTAGGCTGATCCATTCCTCCGCCTGTGGCCCCCCCGGATGTCTTACCCACAGATGGAAGATCACAGCTCTCCAAGCTCAACCATCATGGGCCAGAGGAAACTTTAAACATTTAATCATTCAAATACAAAAGAAACACTACCAGCAGGCTAACCCAAACAGCTGATTGACCAATACTGAGAACACCCAACATGTGTCACAATTTGCAACATCCTTTTCTGGGACTTCAGGAACTCAGAACTGGATTAATCATATCCTTGGCTCATGATGTAGTCTCGTCATTGGTTTGTGCATGGCTTCCTTTTAGTTGGTTGGTATTAAATTAGGTACTTTTGTAATAATACGACAAGGATCTAAGTACCCACCACTTAAACCATAAAGGAGGATCTTGACAATATCCTACATCTAATCACATGCCCCACGCACCCATCCACCCACCTCTCCCACTCAGAAACCACCATCTTGATTCCCTGTGTTCATCATGCCCTGGCTTCTCATGTTACATAGTTTTATTGTATCTATATGTATTCAGTATATTCCTAAAATAAATATTGTTTTTAGTTATTTTAACCTTTAAAAAAAGGGAATTGTGCTATATATGATTCCTGGAGGCCTGATTTTTTTTTTTCCACTTAGTACTAAGTGAAAAATTGTTTCACTTACTATTTTTTTGAAAAGATTTACTCTTATTTTTCATATTAGGTGAACACATATCACTTAATATTAATTTTCATTTAATGTTATTTTGCTAAGATTCATTCTTTTTTCCCATATCACTTTTTTTTTTTTTTTTTTTTTTTTTTTGACTGTGCCACACAGCATGAGGGATCTTAGTTTCCTGACCAGGGATTGAGCCTGCGCCCCCTGCAGTGGAAGCGTGCAGTCTTAACCACTGGACCGCCAGGGAAGTCCTAGTTCATTCATCTTAATGGCTGTATTACAGTCTATCGTGTGACTATGCCATATCTGATTCATCTCCTCTCTCCCTGAAAGGCATCTGGGTCATTTCAGGTTTTTGCCATTCCAAACAGTACTACAATGAGCATTCCAGTCTATGTCTGCTGGTGCACATATGAGTTTCTCCCAGGAGCAGAATTGCTGGGCCAGGGGGTATATACATGTTTGATGGTAAAATAACACATTTGACAGACATTCCACTTAAATGTCACAATGACCCTGTGAGATTAATAGTATCAAGGCCGTTTTCCCAATAAAGCATCCGAGGCTCTAATGGGTAAAATGAATTCCTTTTCACAGCTCATGGGTGTACAGCAGGGACTCCTGTCAAAGCTTCTGAGCGTCCCCACAGCTGTGATGTCACTATCTGGGCGCCTGTTTTTAGAAAGTGTGCTCCTGTACAACACACAGTACAGTATTAGAGGGACAAGGCCCCACAGCCAGGAGAGTGGTTTTGAATTTCTGTGGTAACCATTTGCTTAATTCGGCTCTGAAAAAATCACCCTCAGCACAGCAGGGGCTCAAGCTCCTTATAGACCGGAAACTTGGGCCAGGTTCACACTCGGCTAATGGTAGAGCCGGCCCTTAAACCCAGATCTGCCAGCTCCCGATGCAGAGCCGGATGTAAACTGCAGGTGCAGAAACGCCACACAGCCTTTCTTTGAAAATCTTCTTCCCTCTGCCTTCCCACTCCAACCTCTCTGATCAGGAGACAGAATTCTCATTTGAAGCCCAGGCTCATACTTAAGTAGTTCAAAATCTGAAAGTAGTCCAGAGTGTGGTGAGCCAGAAAGTAAAGGGACTCTTCAACCTGGATTTGGCCGTGTGATCTGCTTTGGACAATGGGACAATAGCAAATGTGATGCAAAACAAGAGGCTTGGAAAGTGCCTGGGATTGGGGGCTGGTCTTCCACTGCTGCTGAGACCACCATGTGAAGCAACCTGGGCCACCCTCCTAGAGGATGAGAGACCACACCATCCTAAACATTGCAGTCCTCCCAGCTGAGACACCAGACATGTGACTGAGGCTATCCTAGACTACCCCATCCCAACTGAGCAAGCTCAGACCAGAAAAACCACCCAACCAATCCACAAAATCATGAGACATAAATCAAAGTTGTTTTAACCCACTGTGCTGTGGGGTGGTTTGTTACACAGCAAAAGCTAACTGATGTGCTGGGCTCCCCACCACTGTGGCCTCTGTTTGACATGTCCCCTGGTCAGAGTTTCCATCTTAGTGACCCTCCTGGCCCCTCATTCTTGTAAGGCCCTGCCTTGCTTTGCCAGCTCTCTCACCTGCCCCTTGCCCCAGGACTGGAGTCTTCCCTATGAACTCTAGTCCAATGGCCAAGACTGCATTATAACAACTCTTTATGCTTTAAAAATGCTTCCACATCCATGACCTCCCCCTATCCTGACCACAACTCTGAGAGGTAAGCATCGTTATCCCCGTTTCTCAGAGGAAATGACTGAAGCTCAGAGAGGTTCTCAGACCTACCAAAGTCACACAGCTAGCCCGTGAATTTTCTGACTCCAAACCCTGTGCTTTTTCTTCTTCATCTCATGTGGATTAGTTCACAGGCCTCCCAGCAGGCAGATGTCCCCACTGGTAACAGCTTACCTAAATTTCTGAATGGCATCTGCCTCTGATTTCTCGCCGTGGCCTTGTCCATTGTTGGAACACCTGTTACTGGGTCCATGTCAGAGCTCCCAGATGTCACTCACCTGCCAGGGCTGCCACCTGCTGTCTGTAGCCAACCCTCTGGATTTGTGATCTGCCTGCCAAATTTGACTTCCTTCAGAACCTGTAACTCTCTGGGTTTGTCCTCTCAGGGACCTGCTCCTCCCTGGCCCCAGATCTACCCAGTGTAGCCCCTCCCACATCATCTGCCACATCCCTGGAGAGGAGAGTCATCAGGGTAAGGGAAGGAGGCAAATAGCTACCACAGGGGGTTCCAACTGGACTCCGCTCCTGTGGGTTTCTGGGCCACCAAGCTTTTGCAGCTGGACCTTTGATCAAAGTACTTTGTCTAATAGGTTCGAAATTGATCTGTGTATACATAATCACTAAAATAGGTGAGAAAGAGTAAGAAGTAGGTCCTGTTGTCCAAAGCAAGTCACACAGTCAAGCCCAGACTGAAGAGTAGAAACTCTCCCTTTTGATGAGAGGACTGGCAAAGTTGCATTGTAAAGGGTCACGCATAAAGGGATCGGAAAGATCTTTACTGAGCTCAGATGGGCCTTTATGGAGATTCACCTCCTGTATGTTTCACAGCTAGATGGAGAGAAGTCACTGGGTTCCCTTAGCCCCTGAGCCTCTTACGGGGGTCTCAGCATTGAAGACATGTCCACACTACCTTCTGTTGTGTTAATGCACAACTGGAACCATTCTAGGAATTTCTTAGGAGGAAATGCTGGCCGGCTTACCCCAAGAACACTTCTGGAGAAGGGAGTTTACTTACGGTCTGACACAGCACATTGGTAATTTCTCAATCAGGCAGGGGTCCCAGGACTGGGACATTGCAGGGCTCAGTGAGAAAATGACAGACTCAGGCTCCCTCAGGAGAAGAATGAACTTTCTGACAGTTCATTGCCACAGCCCTAGCTCTGTGCCTGGGACTCGCTGAGCACGCCATAGATATTTGTTGAATAGAGGACGGATGACAATGACTAAGTGAAAGACAGAGCCATCCAGCCAGCAATCCCATCTTTGGAGAGCTGTCAAATGGGTTCCACGAGGCCATCAGAGAGGAATGCTATGGGGGTGGGGGGGGGTCACACCTTGGAGGGTGCTGGCTACAGGATCTTCTAACCCAGAGGTTCTGCATCCCGAGAGCCCCTCCTTACTTCACTGGCTGTCCCGCTATAGAAGCAATAGCTAGAGTGACTCAGAGATGATGTGGTTTAATAAATCCAACTGTGAAGTCAGCTTTGGAAGGTTACAGATGTTGAGGTTCAAATGTGCATACTCAGCAACTCCACTGCCAAGTGTCCACCCTAGAGAAACTCTCACCCACGTGCAGAAGCAGATGGATATGAGGATGTTCACGGCAACTCTGTGCTTTACAGAGGCAAGTCGGCAACAGTGTGCCTGTCTCTCGGTAGGGGAACCAGGAAATGAACACACTGGGCTCTATTCACCTATTGCAATACCACACGACACTTCAAATGAATCTATATCTCTACGCATGTCCATAACTATATTACTATATGAACTAGAAATCTCAAAAACCATAGCTGCTTATGCTATCATTCCATTACGCAAAGCTTAAAACCACATATAACAGGGGCACATTGTTTACACCTAAATACATGTGTAGGCAAGACAGGCACACATTCAGGGGAACGGCATCATCGACTCAAGCCAGGGGTCACCTGTGGGCAGGGGAAGCAGTGGAAATGAGGAAAAGGGGAGAGGCATTCACTGGATCACGCTTTTATTTCTTAAAAAGAAAGAGCAAGAACTAAAGCAAACATGGCCGGCATTCACATCCTGGAGGTGGGTCCTCAAGGTCTGTTATGTGCTTTTTCTACACACTCTCTTGTATTCACTCATTCAATAAATATTCAGTGAGCACCTACTATGTGCCAGGCACTGTTCCAGGCTCTGGGGATACAGTAGCAAATCAAGCAGACATCCCTGTCTTCAAGGAGCTCGTAATCTCTCTGTATGAAACATGCATAATTCCTTGTTTTGATTTTTAACACATGAATCCAATCCTTGACCACAGAATGAGAAGCAATTTGCCTTTCTCCAGTCCCCTACAATCTTCTCAGTTTTCTCTTCCCCAGAACCTCCCACTAGCGACCCTCTCACCCTCTCGTCCTCCATCATTAACGACTGCCCTTGGTCTTCAGCCGTTCCACAGATGATAACATACCAGGCTGTGTCCCCGGGACACAGCATCCCCTGTAGCAAGGGGGCCTGGTCCCTTTCCACGCCCCATGTAAGGGCCGACCACAGCTGTCCTGTGACAGAGTCCCCACCCTCACCCTGTGGAAGACCCATCACCTGATTGTACCGCCCTCCCCCTCCCCGCCATCACTGTCATTGCCAACTTCCTGGTTACGCTCACCACCATTCACTGGAGACCCTGGGACTGCCTCCAGTCTCCTCCCCCACCCAACACCTGTGTAGACACTCCCATGAGCCCTCCATTCCTAGATGTCTCTTCTTTTTTAAAAATATTTATTTATTTATTTGGCTGCTCCGGGTCTTAGTTGCGGCATGCTGGATCTTTAGTTGCGGCCTGCAGGCTCTTAGTTGCAGCATGCAGGATCTAGTTCCCTGACCAGGGATCGAACCCAGGCCCCCTGCATTGGGAGCACAGAGTCTTAGCCACTGGACCACCAGGGAAGTCCCAATTCCTCGACTTCTTTAACATCGATGACCTTCCCGTCCACTGCAGCCACATCCTAGATTGTCATGCCACCCCCAGAGCTGTCCTCCTTGGAAATCTTTCACTTCCCAACCCTCTCTCTGACCTCGGCCTTCGTTTCTTCCAGCTATATACTCTATCCCCAAATCCGGAGAGCCCCCAGGCCGTCACCTCCGTTTTCTCCCTGCCCCTCTGTCTGCTCCTGGCCACTCTCCCCTCCCCTCCAACCTCAGGCCCAGTGGTGATGCTCTGGACCATTCTCACCTCTCCCTGCATCTCAGCCTCCCACAGCCCCCATCCAGCACAAGCCCTGGACCAAAGCCACCCTCTGTGTCTCTGGCCTGAGTCACCCCCACCCTGGGATTGACAGTCTGGAGCCCTGTCGATCCTGCTCCCTGGCTTTGGTGGGTTCCCTCTCTCCCCTTCAGTTATTAATTAGTTGAACCTTCACTTCCAAATCCCCCCCTCTGCCCCGCTCCATTCAACCCCTGATCCCTGATGGCCAGCAGAAGACTGTCCGCCTCCCCTGAGAAATCTGAGCCATTGGCATGATTCCCTGCGACTCCCAGCCTTGGGAGTCCTCCTCATCCTCCGCAGCAAAGGATCGCCCCCTCCCCAGTCTATCCTTGCTTCTTATCTCACGTGAAGGCAGCACCGGCCTCACACTTTCCCTGTGCAGAATCCCAGGTGCATGGCTACCCGCACCCCTCACCTTCCACACCCAAATATCAAGTACTGCCAATTTACTTCCTAAATATTTCTTTCATCCTCCCCTCCCTCAAGCCCTGTTACCACAGGTCTAGTTCAGGGCCACCCCCGACGCTGGTCTCTCCAACTCCAGCCATGACCCTCCAACCATCCTCCCTGTGGCTGCCAGAGCGATGCTCCTAAAACACCTGTGTGCCGTCATCACACCCATGCTTAAAACCCACAAAAGGCTCCAAGTTGCTCACAGGACATCACAGGACGATGCCCAAGCCCCAGGCATAGCCCCCAGGGCCCTTCACCAGCTGCCAACAGCTGCCAACATCTCCACATCTCACATTCCCTGTCTCACACCTAAAGCTCCATCTTCACGCTGACACTTGCAGCTCCTGTACACTTCTGGCTCTTTCTCACCTCTGTTTCTGCTCAAGCAACATTCCATGGCATGGAATGCCCTGCCCCTCCTCCTCATACTTCAAGACTCAGCACAAATGGCCCTTCCTCCAGGAAGTCTTCCCTACCCACCCTGGGCTGGGTCAGGCATCTGTCCTTTACACTCCCCAAATGCCTAGCGCATCTGCCTCTATCACTGCTGTTACCAAAGTGCTTTATAACTTTCTGTTTTAGTGAGTCTCTCCCCCACCTGATATGTGGCAGGTGACCTTAGATAGATGTCCGCACAAAATGCCCAAAGACAGAAAGCTACGCAGGATGAACTCTGGAGATTCCAAAGCACAGGCATGCTCACCCCCAACCAATCATACCCTCTACAAGTTGGCACTCACCAAACACCCATCCATGTGGGCACATCTACACACTCACCAGTCAGGCATGGGGGCAGCCTCCCTACCTGCAGTGTCTCAGATTCATCACCTGGGCATGGATGTCCATGCCTACCCCACTCTGGGGGTCTCCGGTGCCACGTGCCCCATTCCCAGCACCCCTGTGGCTAACATCCCCCCACACACTA
This sequence comes from Mesoplodon mirus, assembly GCF_964341445.2. NCBI lineage: Eukaryota > Metazoa > Chordata > Mammalia > Artiodactyla > Ziphiidae > Mesoplodon > Mesoplodon mirus. The sequence continues at coordinate 6,959,985 of NC_138994.1, forward strand.
TGCCTCCCCAGGCACAGTGAGCTTGTGCCAGCCTCCCTGGAGCACTCTACCTTGGCCAGGGATCTCACTATAGGACTTTCCATAATGCCTCGAAGGAAGATCAGGTCCAGTTCGGCTGCCCCTGTGGCATTGGGGAGGGATCCCAGGTTGTCCAGGACTTGCTGCATGGCTGGAGGGAAGGAGCAGGCAGTGAGACACACAAGTGCCAGCTGAGCACAGGGGACCCAAACACACCACAGAAACCCTGCCCTTCTGACCCCACATCCCACAGAAGACAGCCCCTCCCCGGCAGCACATACTTCCCTGCCTGGCACTCCTGGTACTCCTTGAATGCCTGGGGCAGGGGCCCTAAGAGGGGAGGGGCAGTTTCCTTGGCCTGTTCTCTAGGCCCTAGGTAATGTTAGCCTGGGCAAGTGGAAGGCTCTAGGCACCAGGAAGTGGACTCTGAGGTGGGGGGAGGGGAAAAAAGAAAGCAGGTGTCAGGTTCCGGGTTCTGCCCTAAACCAGAGAACCACATCATTCAACCTCTGGCTGGGCTGAAGCCACAGGACTCAGCCACCTGCACCTGGCGGGCTCAGGGATGAGAGAAACGGTGCTTGGAGCACATCCCTGAGTGCAAGTCAAGCAGGCAGCCATGCAGGAGGTCAGGGCCTACCCAGTATCCAGTACCAGCTGCGCCACTAATTCAGAGTGATTTTGCACTAGTCACTGTCCCTCACAGGCCTCAGTCTTTCCTTCCTGTAAAATGGGTGGATTAAACTGGTTGGTATCTACAGGCCCTTCAGCTTTGAAAGACAATGACCCAGAAGTTAATACAGATCATAGGAAGCCAAGGCTGAGGCCCAGAACACTGGTAGGAGCTGGGGAAACAGGCACCCTGGGGCTTGGGATGGTTGTGGACACCCAAGGGCAGAGGGCAGACCAAGTCATCCCAGGGATCAGCAAACCCTCAGCCTGGGATGGGACATAAGCAAGGGCATGAGAACACCTGAAGCTGGGCCACTGCTGAGGTCTAAGGTGGGGGCTGGCTTCCCTCACCAGCAGAGGTGGGAGCTCCTGGCTGTGGCAGGTTCTGGGGGAAGGAAGGGAGAAGCAGAGTGTGCCCAGCTGGGGGCAGAGATGGGCAGGGGGTATCATTACTCTGCCACCCTGCTACCCACGCCTACATCTGCATAACAGCACCCAAACCGGGGAGGAGGAGGGGGGGTGGGTACAGTCCCTGGCAACCCTCACTGCTCTCGGCAGTGCCCCCCTCCTCCAGGACGGAATGGGGGTGGGGAGCAGGAGGCTTTGAGACTGGAGCTGGCGGCTGCTGTCCAGGGACTCTTGGCCTCCCAACCTCTTCCCCCTCATCCTTCCCTCCTTCTCCAGAAAAGACACCCACGCCTGCCCTCCAGACCCCTTCTGCTTAGGCCTGGGCTTGGCATTGGTCAGACACCTGCAAGGCCCTCAGTGGGCTCAGAAAGAGGCCAGGGCAGGGACCCTTCCCGCTCTGCCAGGATATCCTGGGACCCTCCCTCTCCAGTCATCCTCACACACAGATTCCCCAGCCTGCCAGCCATCGGGAGGACTGAGCCAGGGTAGTTGGTGCCCTCAGCCAGGCCAGCGCTCCCGGAGGGCCGCGCCCCCAGACCCTTAGGCTCCCAGAGAGCCCACTCCTGGGGACCCTCTCCAGATGCCCCGAAGCCCACAGGACCAGCCCCCAGCCTCGCCACCCCGCCTTTCCCTACCTTCCCTCCGGAGCTCGGCTTCCTCAGAGGATCCCAAGGATATACCCTCCAAGGAGGCCCCGCAGCCCGGGCTGCCGGCCATGGCTGCCCCCGACCCGGCCCAGGGCTCCCTGAGTAGCCTCCACGCCGCCGCCGCCTTCCCAGCCAGAGGCTGGCAGCGCTGGAGGAGGCGGGACTCAGGGAGCGCCCGCTGCAGGGTCAGCCAATAGCAAGGCTCAGCTGTCTGACCGCCTTGCTGATTGGCCAAAGCCCCGACTGTAACAGAGAGGCGGGGAAGGGGCGGTGGGAGGGTCCTCGTCCCACGGGTGGCAGGATCCCCCAGTTTTAGTACCTACCACTAAAAGGGAAGGAGGCGGCTGAGAGAAGGTTTGCAGGGGGAAGGGGTTAAGCGTGCAGCCCCTTCAGGACGGGAGCGGTGCTCAGAGACCCTCCCCTCCCAGCCCAGCCGTGAGAAACCCAAGGTGGGTGGGGACTTGGCCCCCATCTTGTTCCCGCCCTCCCTCCTCTTTTACACCCCACGCCACCTCCTCTTGAGCCCTCCGACCTCTCCTCTCAGTCCCCTCTCCAAGCACAGTTTCCTTTACAATGACTCCCTCCAGATCTAAGGAAGCCACCAAGAACGACTCTCGGTCCTCCGCCAGGAGGCTGTGGCACCACTTTGGCGTGGGACAAATACCTCAAGCCCCAGATGCCTCCCCCAGCTGCTAGCCATGAAGCGGTGAGGCGGAGAAGAAAGAGGGAAAGGGGTGACACCACTGTGGGCAGGGAAGGGCGCCCCAAGCCCTCTGACCCCACATCTCAGCAGCAGCTTCTCCCTCCCCATCTCCCAGTGGCGCTCCCCCTTGCTTAAGGGGGTGGTGCCCGTGGGCAAGTCAGGCATCTTGGGATTGGGGAAAGGAAAAGGTGAGGGAGCATTCACGCTGCAGAGACCAGGGGGTCCGGGGGGGAGGAGGTGGGGGGGATTTGAAAGTTACCCCAGCCCAGAGCCACCATTCATTCCTCTGAGACCCTGTACCCATGAAGCCACCACTAGGCGCTGCTGCTGCCACCAGACTGCCATTCCCTGAGGAGTGACACCAGGTCACAGCACACCCCTGGTTGCCATGGCAGCAAGCAGGATTACACACTAGGACACTAACCCAGAGATTTAAAGGGACAGCTCCAACTGAAAGCCCCACATCCTAGCCTTGATTCAAAGAAAGGAGGGAACCAGCTGAAGGGGGAAGAGAGGGCAGAGCTGATGGACTGGAGTCCAGGGGTAAGCTGTCTGAACTCTCAGCCCATGCCAACACCCACGTATCTCCAACCCTCAGGAAAAGGCCTCCTCCGCCTTACTAGAAATAGAGTTGGGGTCTCTCTTTAAGAGGAATACACCCACACCATCTCCCTCTCTCCACAACGACAGTGGCCATATTGACACGTAGGTAAGGGTAGAAGGACCCTGCTAGCTTCACGCTCTGCAGAGCCCAAGGCAAGGACCTCTGGGGGAAGGCAGAAGGGACGGGGAGGGTGAACCTGACCTTAGAGGCAGGGCCGCAGCTGTCTATCAGGCCCATGGGAAGTGTAAAGACCACCAAATGAGAAGGGCCAGAACCCACCATTAGATTTTTGAGGCCAGGAGCCAAGTCCAGCCCCAGGGCAGGCGCAGAGAGCCACCTAAGGGAAAGACAAGACTCCTATGCTTTGAGTCTCCCATCACCTCTTTACAGAGGAGGAAACACAGGCTCCAAGAGGTTAAGCAGCTTGCTCCTATCCTTCTTCCTTTGAATATGGAAAGGCAAAAGCCCGTGGCACAACACCCAAGGGAGCAGGTGCCCCAGGAGTCCTCAGAGGAAGCAGGCCCTCACACCCCCACCCCTGGGCTCCACTCCCTGCCCTGTCCCCCACCCCACCAGGGCCTATCAAGAGGCCTGCAGCAGGGAAACTAAATTGCTGGGCCTTCCCCTCCCTCTACACCCCTGCCAGGCACTATTAATGGGTTTACTGGACAGTCCCAGATTGAGAGGCCTTTAATCACAGGCTCAGGGATGGGCTTAATTAACCCCTAAGCAGCTTACAGAGGGGCCCAGGCAGGCTGGAGCAGCAGGGGGAGGCACTGAGCCCTCCAAGACTGCAGAAGCTGGGGGACATTGGTACAGTCCCCCCACTGCATGGAGAACAGGCCTTTCCTGGGGGACAAGGATGTCACAGTTTAGGCTCTGGCCCACTCACAGCAGCCTTCACTTTCCTAGTTCAGTTTGTCAGAGGAGAGGGACAGGCGACTCCATCTAACCAAACTGGGGGGCCTGGAACATACTGCAGAGGCAGAAGCAGAGCCTAGAGAGAGGGAAGGGGCTACATGGGTGGGAGGCGTGCAGGCAGGGGGAAATCCAGAGAAATCAGAGCAATACAAGAGCGGTTTACAATTGTTAGGGCCCTTAGAAGGCCTCTAGCACAGGGCACTTCACCTCGTGGGTCTCTGAATGCACTTAAGGGGGCGTCCCTGAACCCCTGGAGTAGAATGCAGATTTTGTGCATAGAAGACTTTGTCTATGATGAGGACCCTCGGCTTTCATCAGATTCTCAATGGGATTCAGGACCAATACAAGTTAAAGACACTGATCTTGTCCCATCACTTCATCTTCCAGATGAGGAAACCTAGGTCCTAAAGGTGAGGTGATTGACTCAGGGTCACAGGTTAATGAGGTAACAACTCAGCAGCACAGCATAATACTTGGGAATATTCTTAATGGTAACGTGCTTTCTCTGTCATAGCCTTTACACCTCTTTACAGAAGAAGAAACGCAGGCTCCAAGAATTTAAGCAGCTTGTTCCTGAGGCTTCCTAGCTTGTCTGGGTTGACCCACACCCTTGCCCTAAAACCTCCTATAGAACTAAGTCGAGGCTTCCTGACCTGGCATTCTCCACGCACAGCTTCCTGTGCCCCAGCACACACACACTCCCATCTTAACACGTGACAGTCCACTCTACCCATCTGGTGGGCACTGCACCATGGACTTCTCCAGAGCATGCATTCCCCTGACCTCCATGGAGGTGAGTTGTGCTGTGTCTCCAGCCCCACCCTGGGGCAGGTGCAGCAGGGTGATAGAAGTTGCCGAAGAAATGGCTGAGCAGCTGGGTGGAGCAGCTGCAGCAGCGGGCAGTTTGTTCTTACAGGGAGCTGTGGGAGTGCCTGGCTGCTGCTCCCCACCCTGCCTGGCACCCTCTGAACCACTGATATAAACTGACATCCCCACTCCCTTCTTACCAGACTCGGAGTTGGTGGCGGCAACTGGCATGGTGAAATCAGCAAGGGCTCTGAAATGGCTCTCCTGGAGGAGGGGAGAGAGGAGGTTGAGAAGGCACGAGGGCAAAGCAAGGGAAGGAATTAGGAAGGGCCTCGCCCTCAGGATCACCCAGTGAGGTAGGGGAGACGGCATTGCCCTGACACTAAATGATCCCACAGTCCTGGGAGGCAGGAAGAGCATATATTACATGCCCATTTCTCCAAGGAGGAGAAGACAGAGGATCAGAGAGGTTAGTTGATTTGCCCAAGGTCACAAAGCTAATAAAGAGAGCTACAATGAAAACCCAGGGTTTATGACTCAAAAAAAAATTGTTTCTGCCTACCATCTGTCTCTTTTTTTTTGAGAGAGAGAGAGAAAGGGTGGGGAAAAGTCCAGTTTGAGGCAAAAGCAGGAAAGATGGGTGTTCCCTGACTTTAAGCTCCATGGGTCAAGAACCACATCAGTTTTATTTTGCCTCTGGATCCCAGACCTAGCGCAGTGTAAATGCTCCACAAACGTTTGTCCATCTGTCTGACAGAAAGGATGTCATACATCCCCAAGGCCTCTTTCTCCCCATGCCCCTTCTTAGCCGGAGCTGGGACAAGGAGAGCAGGGGTTCTGGGCAGAACCAGCCATGGAGTTTACAGACCCAGTTCCCAACCCAGGTCCTCCCCAAGCTGGGGTTGGATCCCCCATTCTCCAGGGGAGGGTGCAGGTGGGTAACCCACCGTTCTTCCTCACTTTGCCTTCCTGGGCCTGTGCTGCTGGAGAAAACCCTAATTCCTGGTTGCCTTGACAACAGGAGGCGGTGGCTCACAGCAGGGGTGGGGGAGTGCAGGGAAGCAGCTGGCAGTGCCCACTTTAGGACTGAATGCTACTGGGCCCTGGGGGTGGGGGAGCCACAACTTCACCTCCCCCACCAAAAGGTTCCTAGAGGGACCACTACCTGATTTTAATAAAATCTTCTCTCCTCCTATCACCTTCCCAGGCCTGAGCTGGTCATCTGAGCTCAAGTAGCAGAAATTACAAAAGTGGAAGGATGGCTCCCCTTCCTCCTGGCTCTGCCCCTGAGAACAAGGAAGAAAGGAGCTTTCAGGGAGAGGAAGGCACCCCCTGTCAGGCTAGCACCCAGGCTGGGAGCAATGCCCAGGATCCACTGTACCAGCTAGTGCTCCGGGCGCCAAACCCTGCTGTCTATTCCTAGACAGTATCGAGGAGGGCTCCCTTCCTGCCCCCTCCCAGGTCCCAGGGACCTGGAACCTGCAGCCCTCTCCTGGCTGGCGCTAGTCTCCCTGACGGTTGCTGGCAAAGAGAACTCCAGACATCCTCCTTCCCCAGAGGGTGGAAGGTGGGCAGAGGCAGGGAGGATCCTGTCCCCAGAAGTCTTGCCTAGCCTGCCTGGGTTTTGCCTCTGGGGAGTCGGTTCCCACGGCATCGGCTAGCTCTGCCCTACCCCCACCCAAGCCTCCGAGAGGGCGGGGCCCGGCTGTGCCCACAGGAGAACAGCAGTGCCAGGCAAGCCAGCCTGGCTCTGAGCCAAGGTCCGGAGCCCAGGCATCTGGGAACCCGCACCTCAGCTTCCAAAACCTTGGGCCCAGGCGCCCTCTCACCCCTACGTCCAGGCTATCCACACTACCCAGGGTCGGTAGATGATGTGGGCCCACCGAGAAAGGGGGAGGTTTCCTCCAAGCTCCGTCACTACCCGTACAAAGAGATGGAGAGGAGAAAGGTCTGACAAAGGCACTTTGAAGACCAAAAGGTCGTGGGGAGGGGTAGACAGACTGGGTCTTGTGGCCGGGCGGGTCTGCAAGCACCGACTATCAGAGCGCACCCACCCACCCCCCCGCTCCAAGAGCCCAGCCCGAAAACGCTGGGCGCTAGGACCCGGGAGGAGGGGGGTGTGTTGCGAGCCATCAGAGTAGGCTCTTTGCTTGCACGCCCGCCGGAGACTAGGGGATGAGGTCACTGAATGACTGCGCCCCCACCCCCACCCCGTCCACACTCTCCCCCCCACCCACCCCTTAGTTGACCTAACTTTCTGACCCTGGCTCCTCGCTCCTGGCACCGATCCCTTCCCAGATCTCCGGATCCTAGCCTTGGCCCCCGACCCAGACCCGCCCCCTCTACAACCTAGGAAGCGAAGAAGCATTACACCCCCTTCCCAGGACCCCCTCCCAGGAAAGATTAAGGTGTTGGCCTCCCAAGGTAGCGGGGGAGCCAAGGGGACCAACGCAACCTCTGTCTTGCGCCCCCACCCCCGGAAGAGCTAACAGCGCGGTTCTTACGTAATGCCTGGCTCCGAAGTCCCCAGAATCCGCACAGCCCCCAGAGAAGCCGCCCGGACGCCCGGGCCCCTCACAGCTCACCAGCTCTGTGCCTGACGTCACTTAGGAGCCCTCGCCGCGGGGGCGGGGGCCAGCGTCAATGGGCAGCGGGGTTTGGTCTCTCTCTGGGAGCACCCGAGAAAGGGAGGTGGGGGCGGGAGGGTGAGAGGGAGGGGACTGGCCTGAGGGAAGAGGCCAGGGGAGGTGGGACGCACAGAAAGGGCCCCAAGTGCCGTGCCAGGACGAAGAGGGCCCTCGGGTGGGTGCTGGCTCGGGGGCTGGGGGGCGCCTACCTGCGCCCCTAGAGGCCCCTAGCTCGGGGTTGCTCCAGCGCAGCCCGGCGCTCCGCGTTTATTGCTTGTCAATCGCAACCCCCGGTCTTAAAGCGGCGAGGCCTCCTCTGCGCGAAGGGGCGGAGACCGAGAGAGGAGGGGAGGGGGATATGGATGCCTTGGGACCACCCCGAGGAAAGTAGCCTTTCCGAGCAGCTAGTAGGTAGGCCGGGAGGTGGTGGTCTGGGAGACACTGCACAGCCCAGGACCCACCCTCCTCCCCAACTTGCCTCCTACTCGGGGAAGCAAGGACTGGGACCTGTATCCACTAGTCCCTCGGCGCCCAGCGATCCCTTAAAAGGGCGATGGTGAAAGATTACCCGCCCCCTTCTCTCTGCTTAGACCCGCGTTGCAGTTCCAAGCGTGCCTCACCTTTCCTCATTATCCTGCTTCCCAACTGGATAAGGGAGCAGGAGGAGTTTAGGGAAACCCCCAAAGAGCAAGAGACGCACCCCCGTAGGGCCTCGGGCTCAGGGGCAACTTTTAAGGATTCAGTGGTGGCTACCTGGATCCCAGATCCTCTCGGCGAATTTGCAATCAAAGGGGGGAAACGTCGAGACCCTATTTCAAGCCTGGACCGGAGAGCTGGTCCACACCTCTGTCTACGGAGTACAGAACGAGGTAACCCTTCCTCAGAGTGCCATCTCAAGAAATAAAGAAAGACTTAAATCCAGTTGCCCGCCTTCGCCCGGCTTCTGGCTCCACCCTAGACCTGCACTTAGTTCTGGCCTTGGAATACAGGAGGCTCAGCCCCAAGACCACCCTTCGCTAAGTGCGCAGAGCATTCGGGGCCAGCCGCAGTACTACTCTGGCCGCGGTATTCCCCAACCCCTCCAGCTGCCCTCTAGAACATGCAGGGCTCTTAAGATCAGAAATGAACTGCATCCTGGAAACTTGCTTGGAAATCTCAAAAGTGGGTTTGACTTGGAAATCCATCCTGGAAGAATGGGACTGATCCCCGGGTCCAGGAGACTCAGCTCACCCCTGAGCTCCGGAGAGCATAGGTTTGTTGAGTATCAGTAAAGGGAAGAGGCACAGAACCAGGCCAAACTCGACTGAAAACCCTGATGTTTTTCGGTGCTCTCTGCCCTTGTTACTGAGGAAGGAGAAGAACGTTGGTTAGCGACCCCAGATGGCAGGGACTGGAATTGCAGGCTTCTGTCTCCAACCAAAGAGCTTGCTGGAGCACGATGCTTCCAGCCCTCTCTTCTGCCTTCAAGCCAGAAGATCCTCCTAATTCAATTCAGGAAGAAGTCCCTTCTTTCCCATTATGAAGGCTACTGTCCACTCTCACCTGTCCACCTCTGGGCAGTGAATCACTTGGCTATTTGCGTTTGGTTGGGAAGTGGAAGGATCTTGAATCTCTCCAAAATATTAATTACTTCTTCTCAGTCACGTGACTATTACCCCATAGCAACACACAGCAAACTTTCGGTTTCACTCAAGATCACCAGGACAAGGTGGGATCCCAGATTTTGGCCCTCTAGGAAGGTGGAGCCCAATTCGTTACCCTTACAAGCTGCCTCCCCCCCTTAGTCAGTCAACAAGCATCTCTCTTATAAGGGCCTTATAGAATGCCAGCTCCTCACATCTGTTCAGGATCGTACAATTGATATATTGTTCGATTCTCACAACAGCCCCATGAGGTTACAGAGAAGGGAGAAGCATTTCCTGATACAGAGTAGGATGCTCTTATTCTGTTCCAGATAGGGTGCCAGCTTCAGTGATAGTGAGTCAGATACCAGCTTCAGTGCCAGCATCAGTGATTCCTGAAGGTGGAGGTCGGGGAGGGGTGGTGTCAGACATAAAAATCACTGTCTGGCAGTATAACTGAATGTCATAAGAGATGCAGTAAGTGTTCTAAGCAGGGCCCCAAAGGAATGAGGGTGCTACTAGTGGGAAATAGAGTTGCTGGGGCGGGAAGCAGGTTTGAGGGGTCCACCATGCATCCCATGGCAGTTAGGGGCTTCCCTCTGGCGGCGGGATTGGGGAGTGGGGGGAGTAAGGGGAAGTGGGGGAGTTTGGCGGGGGGCGGGGGGGGGGAGTGAGGGGAATGAGTCCTCTCCCTCTGGGGTCTGTATTTAGCTCTGTCTTCCTCCCTGCCCCCGCCCCAGAGGTCACAATGGTGCAGGCAGTGTCTCTGTTTCCCCTAAAATCAAGGTTTTCCTCTGGTGGATATTCATTCCAAGGCTTTGGGATTCAAGGCACAGAAAGAAAGAAAACTAGGAGTGGGTGTTCTGAAGGGTGCTGTATTGAGTGATGTTGCACTTCCGGTGATGACCAGCAGGGGCCGCCAACAGCTATCCCCAGTCTCTGTTTCTACACCCACCCACTCCGATCTCTTTCCCCGACCCCTGCAACTCGCCAGTCTTGTTCTGGAAGCCTTTTCTATTGGCTGTAGCTCTCAGTAAAAAAATAAATAAATAAAGTTTGGAACCGTCACTGTATGTATATTTATGTTTATATATTATATTTATATGATTGAACTAATATGTATATTAAAAATCATTCACGCACCAAAAAATTTTCATGATTATTTTTTAAACTATGAATAGAAGTTCCAATATTTTCTTACCACACCCTAACGGATCATCTGATGCCCCCCTAGGTGCATTCCCCACTTTGGAAACCAAATTTCTAAAGAAAAAGCTGTGCCCCTACCCTCTCTTCAATCCCAGCCTCAACAGGGCATCTAGACAGGTAGCTTTGCCTCCTCTCCAGGACCAAACCGAACCCTCCCTGGAGGGCCAAGTGTCCTGGCCACTTGCTCCCGTCGCAACCTCAAGACAGCCTGAAAAGTCCTCCACCATCACCACCACCACCACCAGACACACACCAACCTGCCCTGCACCCACGTTAGACTGCTGGTCTGGAGGTGCAGAACCTCTCCCGAAAGCAGCCTCCTGGCCCTCCTCCCCACTCTCTGCCCCTGACCCAACACTCGCACTTTGCTCTGACTCCTTGCTTTACTCTGCCACAACCCCATGGGGTGGGATGTTCTGGAACTAGACAGTTCTGTGCTGACATCCTGGCTCCGCCACGTGGTGTATGTGTCCTAGGCCAGTTACATAACATCTCTGAGCCTCAATTTCCTCATCTGCACAATAGGGATAACAGCCTCCACCTTGGGAGAGGACATAGAGTGGCTGTCACAGTGCTGGGCACACAGAAAGTGCCCCATAAATGTGGTTCCTTCCTGGGAGTAGGTCTGAGTAGGCTCTCACTAGGTGCCAGCTGGGCGGTGGGTGGTTAGTCTCTGTCTCTGGCTGTCTGATGTACCCATAACTGGCCTCAGGTCCTCCTGGGGAAGGCGGTGGTCCACCCCAGGGCTTCTGAAGCCCCAGGTATCTGGTACAGAAAGCATGTCCTCTTCCTGCTGCCCACACACCCATTAGTGGCATCTTGCCCAGTCTTATCTGTGCCACCCACCTCTCTTATCCTTTTCCTCCAGTGCCCAACCAAGGTGCCAAGGGCTTTGCTGTGGGCACCATGTAAGGGGCCCAGGAATAAGTAGCTCATCACTGGAGTGGGGACGAGCTCACAAAAGGCAGTGCAGACCCTGGGAGTGGGAGGAAGTCCTGCTAGCCAACCCAAAAACCCAGTGTCTGTTGCTGGAGACTCCCACAAGCCAACAGTGCCTTGGAGTGCCCCTATAGACCCTGGACAGGGCAGGAATGGGGGAGGGTCAAAGATGAAGGAGTGAAATGAGGCTGGGGTTAGGAGAAATGCAGGAGATCTTTTCTTTCCCCTGAGTCTAGAGCATCTGCTTAGTCACAGTTCACCCCACTGGTTAGATTTGCATTCTTCGATTTTCAGAGAGCTTGCTCATAGTTTAAATTTTTATCCTCCAATTGTGGGTTGATGCTCTGAGCTCTAAACATCATCCCCACCAGAGCCACCACTTGTAAGCACACTGCCAGGCATAGTTCCAGTCTCTTCACATGTATTAATTTCTTTGATCCTCATAATTACATGTTGAGGTGGTTCGGAATACTACCACCTCATTTTACAGATGAAGAAACTGAGTGCAGAGAGGTTAAGCAATTGACCTAAAGGCATTACGCTAAGTGGTAGAGTTGGGATTTGACCCCAGGTTATCTGGCCTCAGGCTCTGCTAGACATGCTGCACCTCACTTCATAGCTACTATTATTAGCTTCATTTTATAAATGAAGAAACTGAAGGCCAGAGAAGTTCAATGACTTGCCCAGGATCACCCAACAAGCTAGTGGCAGAGCCAGGCTTAGTAGGTTTGGTTAGTAAAAAGATTTGCTTAGTTTTCCATCAATTATTCTTCAACTTACAAAAATATGATAACTCACAAAAACAGCTGAACTTAAATAACATTTAAATGTGACTTAGATTAAGATTATGCATAGAATCATCAGCCTTAAAAGAAATAAACACCTAGAAACAATTTGTAAACTTTCTTGCTAATCCTTAGCTGTTATCCATCACAGCTTAATCTTGAATTTATCTAGACTTGATTAAAATACTTATACTAATGCGCCCTAAATCTTTTATTCACTTGGCATCAGATACTGGATTGAGAACAGCTTAGCAGCTCTCAAGAGCACCTGCCGGGGATGCCACAATGCAAGAGCCTTCTGGCTTTCGGAGACCGCTTTCCTCCTCCCACACAGAAAACTCAGCCTCTTGGCCTTGGTTTCCTCATCTGTAAAATGGGAGGTTGGGGCACAGGGACTAGTTAACTAAATTCCCTTCCAACTCCATCAATCTGTGTATCTCAGGAGACCACTTTCCGCTCTGCTCATGAAGGAGATAAAAACCTTCTTGCCAACAGGGATTTCCAAGAGGTAACCTCTTGATAGATCTTTCTTGAAATGTTCATTATTCCACTAAATAAATACCTATTTCCACACCCGTGAATTTCTTTGAAGATGGTGAATGTATCTTATTAACCGCTGTAACTCCAGCGCCTAGCGCAGCGCTTGCTATCAAGAGGGTACTGGTTAACACGGGTGCAGGCTCTGGGTGCGGGGCCATGCAAAAGAAGTTTGAAAATCTCCCCAGGGGATTCCAACGTACAGCCAAGGCTGGCAACAGGTGCATGTAAGGGATCGTCAGCAGGAGATGTGGCCTGAGGCCCTTGGTCATTAGACTGGGGCTGGGACGTGGACAGGTGAGGACTGCCGGGCAGCTGGATGCAGAGACGACCCCCAAGGCCTCTTGCCTCAGAAGGCAGCTATGGACTCAGGGCAGCAGGAAGAGCTGAGGGAACCCAGAGGAGAACAGATGGACGTGCCCCCAGACCCAAGGGAAGAGAAGACGCCGCCAAGAACTGATGGCCCCATCTGTGCTCTCTAGTGCCCACCCTGTGAAGGGGGCTTCCATTTGGTGTCTGAGGCCGCGGAGGCCCAGAGGGGTCCATGACTGGCCCCTGGCCACACCCAGCTGGGGGCTCCAGGGTCTCTGGTCCTCGCTGTCCCTGGCACAGCATCTGAGAGCAGGGGCAGAGCTGATGCCCTCAAGAGGAGTCAGCTCCGTCCCCTCACTCAGGGGAGAGACGATCCTCTCCTTACAAAGGGACATGCAAAAACAGCTGATCAACATCCGCATGATGAAAGATGTTTCTTTTTATGAATTTTAAGTATATATATGTATATAATGTTTCAGCAGACATTTTTTTCTTTCTTTTCTTTAATCGAGGTACAGTTGATTTACAATGTTCTGTTAGTTTCTGGTGTACAGCAAAGTGATTCAGTTATATATATATTCTTTTCCATTATAGGTTATTACAAGATATTGAACATAGTTCCCTATAGAGTAGGTCCTTGTCATTTATTCATCAGACACTTTTATTAAGTCAACGCCAAATTCCTTCCCGCTTCTCCTGGGTCTGATGTGAGGTTAACATGCCTCTTAGAGGCACCCCGCTTTGGAGGGGGGAGCTGGGAAAGGGACACACTAGGCATTTGTTAGTTTGTGATACCACGATAAGGGAGCTGTCCTCCTTCTCCTCCTGGGTCTGGGGATCACAGGACAGGAGGGAGTTCCCTGCCAGCAAAACTTCAGTCAAGCTGTGACAAAGCGAGAGAGAGGTATGGACATATATACACTACCAAACGTAAGGTAGATAGCTAGTGGGAAGCAGCCTCATAGCACAGGGAGATCAGCTCGGTGCTTTGTGACCGCCTGGAGGGGTGGGATAGGGAGGGTGGGAGGCAGGGAGACGCAAGAGGGAAGGGATATGGGAACAGATGTATATGTATAACTGATTCACTTTGTTATAAAGCAGAAACTAATACACCATTGTGAAGCAATTATACTCCAATAAAGTTGTAAAAAAAAAAACTTCAGGGCCTCCCTGGTGGCACAGTGGTTGAGAGTCCGCCTGCCGATGCAGGGGATACGGGTTCGTGCCCCGGTCTGGGAGGATCCCATATGCCGCGGAGCGGCTGGGCCCGTGAGCCATGGCCGCTGGGCCTGCGCGTCCGGAGCCTGTGCTCCGCAACGGGAGAGGCCACAACAGTGAGAGGCCCGCATACCGCAAAAAGAAAAAAAAAAAAAAAAAACTTCAGTCAAAACACCTCCATCTCGTCCCCCTCTCCCTGCATGGGCCTCAGGAGTCTCTCACGATTGCATATCGCCACTGCTCCACTGATGACGCAGCATTATCTTGAGATAATTGTTCAAGTTTCTTCCTTGTTGAATGGTACAAAATATCTCTGAAATTAACAGGAAGATATTTTTACATAACTGGTATAACTTGTTGCTTTAATTAAATATTACCTCACCTCATTTTATTTTAACTAGGAGTTTAAAAGTATTATTTAAAGAGTCTTTGAAATGCTTGTAACTAAGAACCAACAGAAAAAATTAAATTTAGAATACGAATGATCTCTTTAATTTCACCTTTTTGTTTTTTGTTTGCTCTAAAACATTATTGAACTTTTTGTAAATATTTTGATTTAAGGTATCTTGGATCTTGTTACTTTATCATCTAAGACTCATTATTTCAATACAGGGGGAAAAAAAGATTTAGCAATTTCTTTTTATCTTGCTAACATGTAAAGTTTGCCATCCAGTCATTTGAGTGTGATCCCTAGGTCCTTGGCAATATGTATTTGCATTCACGCTATTTCTGTTTTACTGCAGTTTTGAAAAGCATATAATGTGCCACCAATCGTCATGTAATTTTTAGACGATGTAACTATAGCTATCAAAATTGATATTAAATAATGCCTAATACTGTGATATGTAAACTTCATGATATCTTCATTTCCACATTAAACATGAAAAAAATCAACTTCAAAAAAACAATTTTTTTTTTTTTTAAATTCCCACCAACAGTGTATGAAGATTCCCTTTTCTCCACACCCTCTCCAGCACTCACCGTCTGCAGCTTCCTCGACGATGGCCATTCCGACCGGTGCAAGATGACATCACATTGTAGTTTTGATTCGCACCTCTCTAACGATTAATGATGCTGAGCATTCCCCCATGTGCTCATTGACAATCTGCATATCCTCCTTGGAGAAATGTCTATCTAGGTCCTCTGCCCATTGCTGGATTGGGTTGTTTGTTTCCTTGACATTGAGCTGCATGAGCTGCCTGTAAATTCTGGAGATAAACCTCTTGTCATTTGCTTCATCTGCAAATATTTTCTCCCACTCTGAGGTTTGTCTTTTCATCTTGTCCATGGTTTCCTTTGCTGTGCAAAAGCTTCTACGTTTCATTAGGTCCCATTTGTTTATTTTTGTTTTTATTTCCATTTCTCCAGGAGGTGGGTCAAAAAGGATCTTGCTGTGATTTATGCCATAGAGTGTTCTGCCTATGTTTTCCTCCAAGAGTTTGACAGTGTCTGGCCTTACATTTAGGTCTTTAATCCATTCTGAGTTCACCTTTGTGTATGGTGTTAGGGAGTGTTGCAATTTCATTCTTCTACATGTAGCTGTCCAGTTTTCCCAGCACCACCCATTGAAGAGGCCGTCTTTTCTCCATTGTACATTCTTGCCTCCTTTATCAAAGATAAGGTGACCATATGTGCGTGGATTTATCTCTGGGCTCTCCCTCCTGTTCCATTGATCTATACCTCTGTTTCTGTGCCAGTACCATACTGTCTTGACCACTGTAGCTTTGCAGTATAGTCTGAAGTCCAGGAGCCCGACTCCTCCAGCTCCATTTCTCTTTCTCAAGATTGCTCTGGCCATTTGGGGTACCCTGTGTTTCCATACAAATTGTGAAATTTTTTGTTCTAGTTCTGTGAAAAATGCCAGTGGTAGTTTGATGCTGCTCTCTGATCTGATCTCCATTGATTAGTTTTGCCTATTTTATTTTAGTTTTGCCATTCATATACATGGCATCAAACAGTGTGTTCTTTTTGTGTCTGACTTCTTTCACTCAGCATCACCTTTTTCACATTTCTCCGTATTGTTAGACATCTCAGCCATTTGTTCTCTTTTCTTGCTGAGTGGTACTCTTCCTTTGTGAGATGTATCACAGTTTCTTTATCTTTCCCGTTCTGGCCATTTGCATTTCAATCCACTTTTTTCAGCCACATTTCCTGCTGTTCCTGCCTCATTGTACCTGTCCAACCCTCTACCTGTTTGACTCCAGTGGCCTCCTGGATAGTCTTGCACCCTCACATCCCCCCCTGCCACACACACACCTTGCCTTTGCTTGTGCTGTTCCTTCTGTCTGGAATGAGCTGTTTTCTGCTCCTCTGCCCAGCAAAATCCCCCCTGGGGCCCAATTCTGGCAATTCCTCTTCTGTGAGGCCTCTCTGGTCCCATCGCTGCCCTGCCCTGGACTCCTGGGGCTCTTGTTCTGCTCAAGCGGCTGTGATGGTGTTTATGGGGTCTTCTGGCAGGTGATGCCCACGTCTGGCTCTTGTGCTAGACTGAACTCCAGCAGAGGGAACAGTGCCTGACTCACTCCCTGTCCCATGGACACTGCCCAATGCCTGGAGGAGAACAGATGCCTGGCGTTAGTTGAGTGAACACATGTTAACTATCTTGCCTGAGTAACAGAATATGAAGAATCAGGATGTGAATTTCACTTCCTTGCACATTCCCAGGGGGATGAGGGAGAGCAGGCCAGGCCACCTCCCAGATGGGGCCAACGCATCTGGGGAGGGATCAGAGAGTCTCAGAGAGAAATGGTGGGAGTCAATTCTTGAGCCTGTTTCTTCCTGTCTGAGCTTGGTTGGAGCATCCAATACCCTTTCCTCCAAGCCTGAGACTCTTTCCAAAGGAAACAGGCCTGGCTCTCTCCTCACAGCCCATGGATCTGAGAGCCTCAGACTCAAATCTTTCGCCCCAAGTAATCTCTTTGATGATGTGGGTATTTGGGCTAACCCATGGGAGGCTGGAGGGGTTGATCCCATGCCTGGGACGCAGTAGGTCAATCTTCTTGATGTCCCTCCCACCCTCTTTGTCTTGCCCTCACTCTTAGGCCACAGGCCTCAACTCAATCCGGCTAAGCCTTTTGGCTGAGTCCCAAAGCAGAGTGGAGGTACAGATGCTCTAAGAACAGCTCTTGTTTTTGCAAAGGGGAGTGGTCTGGAAAATTCCAGACTGGGAGTCCTCAGGGCCCTGCTTCAGTTCCAGGGGTCACTTGGCATATTTATTACACAATATTTATTGAGCACCTGTCCTCCTGGAGGGGTTTCAGGCACTGGGACACACCAGTGAACACAGCAAAGTCCCCTTTCTAGGAGTTTCAATTCCACTCACACTCTTTTTGGGGGGGTAAACGTTTTATTGAGATATAATTCATATACCATAAAATTCACCCATTTACTCTGTACAATTCAGTAGTTTCTGGTACATTCACAGAGCTGTGCAATTGCCAACCACGATCAATTTTAGAGTATTTTTATCACCCCCCCAAAAGAAACTTCATGCCCTTTAGCAGTCACCTCCCATTCCCCCCACCCCAGCCCTAGATAACCAGCAATTGACTTTGCAAGGTTAAGTTCTTTACTACATAATTCCGTCATAGCTGAATAACATTCCATTTCATGGCTGTACCACATTTTGTTTATCCATCTATCAGTTGATACATACTTGGTTTGTTTCCACTCTTTGGTTATAATGGATAATACTGTTATGTGTGGACATAGTTTTTCATTTCTTTTGAGTCCACATCTAGGAATGGAATTGCTGGTTCATATGGTAATTCTATGTTTAGCGTTTTGAGGAACGGCTAGACTGTTTCCCACAGGGGCTGCACCATCTGTTCTATGCACTCTTATTGAGGGAGGCCTCCCCTGGGCCAGACCAGAGTGAGAATTAGAATTAGTAAGCTGACTGTTATTTTTCCTGTAAGGCAAAATACCAGTAATTTCCAGACCAGCATTTCTTTTCCCAGCCTCAATTTAAGATGATATTATTTGCATTCTTGTCATTTTAATATTTAGTCTACTAATGAGGGCTCAATATATAACCTACTTAATTTCTTAACACGATAGCTACACTTTCTCCTAAGTCACCACAGACAACTGTTTCCTTCAGAACCTTCCATCCTGGGCCACATTCTCAGCCTGAGGGGATGCCCAGTTCTGGCCAGATGAGCTGGAAAGCAGCAGGAGGGAACTTGCTGGGGTGATGAAAATGCTCTGTATCTCAACTGTGGGGTTGATTACGTATTTGTCAAAACTCATCCAATTGTACACTTAAAATGGGCGGAGTTTTGTGTTTAAATTTTTCTATAAAGTTGTTTTTAAAGTTATTTTTTTTAAGTAGGCTGAGGTCAAATTGTGAAGGACTTTAGATATCATGCTAAGAAGATTGGGCTTTATCCAGGAAGTAATGGGAGGCTTATTAATCAAAGGTTTTTCAGTTTGCTTTGGTTTGGTAGCAAGTAAAAGTCCAACTCAAGACAGCTTAAGCAAAAGAGGGAATTTCTCTGAAGGGTCCAGGGGCAACTCACAGAATTCAAGGCAGATTTGGGTCTGAAAGCCTAAGGAGCCTTCTCTCAGCTTTGTCTCCCAATAACCCTGTGACCTAGCTGTAATGTACCCGCCATAGCTGAGGACACCGTGCTCAGAGAAGTAAAGTGACTTAACCAGGGATGCACAGCCAGCAGGCAGCATGGTAAGCTTGGAGCCCAGGTCAGTCTGATGCTGATGCCTGTGTCTTGACCTGAGTGGCAGAGAAGAGTTCACTCGAAAAGGCCCCTGGGAGAAACAGAGCCAAGCAGATGGAAGGAGACTGGGGGCGGGGGTGGTGCGCAGAGCATGGCCAGAAGTCTTGCTTGAGTTAGGAGCAGTTGATGGACCAAGGGAGTGGGAGGTGATGGAGGGGGACTCAGGACTGCAGATGGCCCGAGGCCTGAAGGACAGAGAGGCATGTAACTGGCTGGGGGTAGCTTTCCAAGAAGATGGGCCTGTTTCTCCAGATCCAAGAGGGTAGGTCTCAGAACTTCTCTGAGCCTGCTTCCTCAGATGAAAAGGAGTTAACGGTGCCTGCATCGGTCATCAATATTACAGATGCTGCAACAGAATGCTTCTCCTGGTACCCAGCACTGAGCAACTGCAGTGATGATCAGTTATCAATATGTAACTCTATATTCATAGAGCTACTCTTATTGATAATAATATTGAGTCCTTTATCCCTCCTCCTGCAACCTGCTCACCCTATCGAGCTTTTTCTCTTATTCTGGGCCGGGAAGGAGGGGAGCCAAGCACCATCCCTCAGAACTTGATGGTTCCTGGAATGAACTGAGCCCGGAAGAGTGAGGGATTGAGGGCCCTTGGTGCCGGAGGAGGAGCCCAGGGGTTTGTAAGGGCAGCCTGGGTTCTCACAGCCAAAGCTGCAGGAGGACACATATTCGAGCTCTTTCGGGGATGGGGGCATCAGCGCTGGGCTTGTGCCTAAGTAGGATAAATAATAGCCTATTTGTTGGGATTTGAGGTACACTGGCCCCTAGATCTCTCCTCCCGCCTTGTCCTATGGAATTTTATCATAGGAATCTCATTGCTTTTTCTGGAGATTCTCGGCTCCATGGAAATGTAGTCCTGGTCTCACTTGGCTACTGAGCCATCCTATAAACTTCTGTGACATTGACATTGAGTTTCTCACCCCTTCCCCTGAGGGAGAAGTGTGAATGCGGGTGGGGGGTGGGGAAAGAGCGCATCTGGGAGTTGAGGGGCTCACACACGCTAATCACTTATTTGTGCCGGGAGCTGTCCAAGGGCTTCAGCTACATCATCCGACTCAATCCTCACAACAGCTCTGTGCTCTAGGTGTAACCAGCTCCATTGCACAGACAAGGCTGCAGAGACTCAGGGGAGATAAAGTCCCTTAATCAAGGTCACATAGCCAGGAAGTAGTGACGTCAGGATTCCTACCCAGAAGCCCCTGATCTTCCTACTGTGCCCCTTCGGGGAGTGGGATGGGCATCAGCCTACATTTCACAACCTTACCCCAGAAAAGCAGTAATGTTGAGCAGTTACAGGGGCCCTGACAGGCCACACAGCCAAAACTCTGTGACCTGAGGCAGCCCAAGGCCTGAGTTCATCCCTCAAGAAGGCAGCCAACACCCACCACCCTCCAGAAGGCTCTGCAGGTCATCCATCAGGGGCTCCAGAGTGGCAGGGCAGGCCGGGAAAATACCCAGGACAAGCAGTGAGGTCTGCGGTCCTGAAGGCAGAAACCTCACCTTCACCCCCCCCACCCTCCCCACGCCAGAGGCCTAGAAGCCAGGAGCAGGGGCTCTGAGGCCTCACAGCAGCCCTTCAGGGAAAAGAGGCCCTCTGGAGCCAGCTGGGTGGGAAGGAACGCCTGGTCTCTCAACATAGCTCCCCTCCCAACCCTGAAAATAGCCTCTGGGAAAAAGCACAGCTCCTTCTCAACCCCAGAGACAGTTCCTCCCTAGGATCTGTAGGCTTGGAGCAAAAAGTTACCCGAGGGCTTCCCTGGTGGCGCAGTGGTTAAGAGTCCGCCTGCCGATGCAGGGGACACGGGTTCGAGTCCCAGTCCGGGAAGACCCCACATGCTGCGGGGCGGCTGGGCCCGTGAGCCATGGCCGCTGAGCCTGCCCGTCCGGAGCCTGTGCTCCGCAACGGGAGAGGCCACAACAGTGAGAGGCCCGCGTACCGCAAAAAAAAAAAGTTACCCGACTCCTCAGTGCCTCTGCCTCTGCCACCCACGCCTCTGGGCCTCTGGCAGGGACTGTGCTCTGGTCAGGACAGCTGGCGGCCCATGTGTTTCCGCCCCCACCCTCTCCCTGTTCCCAGCTCCCAGGTTATGACACAGGGGCAGGAGAAGGAGGAGGTGGAGACTTAGAGGGAAAGGGGACATGGATGCCGAGGAATATAAAGGGGCTGGGAGGTCCTGACCAGAGACCCTTTTGCCATGCCCTCTGCACCTGCCCAGCACCATGGTAATGTCTGGTGGGCCCTGTCAGCTGTGCTCTCCAGGAGCTTGTGACGGAGGCTGGCACCAAGCGCCCCTCCTCAGGCCATTAAGGTCATGAATGAGGCCAGGGCAGCCCCCTCTGCCAGTCTGATGGCCAGGACAGCTACCAGCGTTTCCTGTCCCTGCTTTGGGTGGTGGGGAGGAGAGGCGTTCTTGGTCGAGAGGGTTGAGCGTCTCAGGGGCCCCGGTGGTGTGTAGCATGTGTATGGGCATCAAAGTATGTGAGTCACTGGGTGTGCCTGTAGGTTGCCAGCACGAAATTCTCTGTGCGCGGCTGGGTGTGCGTGGGGATCCTTGGGCTAGCATTCCTGTATGCAACTGTGTTAGTCTTTCATTTAACACGCAGTATTGAGCAACTACTAAATGTCAGGCACCGTTCTAGGTGCTTGTGATACATCAGTGAACAAAACAGGCAAAGAGCCCAGCTGTCATGGTGCTTACATCGGTGGAGCGGTGGAGGGGTTACTGCTGGGGATGAAAACAAGAAAAAATAAGCATAAAATACAGTAAGTTAGAAGGTGCGGTGAGGGGGCGGGGGGAGTAGAACAGATGAAGGGATGAGTTGCAGTGTTAAATAGGGGCGTCAGAGTAGGGTCCATTTAGAAGGCGAATTTTGAGCTGACTCCTGAAGGCGAGGCGAGGAAGTTGGTCGTACGGATGTCTGGAAGAAGGCTTCCAGGCAGAGTGAACGGCATGTCTGGCATTGTTGAGGAACAGCCAAGAGGCAGGAGAGGCCAGAGTGGGGTGAGGAAGGAGTCACGGAAGTCAGTGAGATTCAGGAGCTGACCAATGGCTCTACGGCGTCCTGGTGTGTTCATCTCAGGGTGTGCCTCCCAGTCCACCGCCAGGGTCCCCGTTTACCTGGCGCTTTGTGCCCATCACTGTGCATGGCCAGGTGTGCACCATTCGGCCTGGGCACCTGGAAGTCCCTTATGGCAGTAGTGTACCTGTCTACGTCCCAGAGTCTGAGGGTCCCTGGGTGTGAGCGCCCGGGCGCCCCAGCTTGCCCACCCCGCCACGCGTCGGAGGGCTGGGAGTCACGTGACCGCCCCGCCTCTCTCTGCCCCGCCCGCTCCAGACGTCGGCTCTGCGCTGCGCGTGCGCACTCGCCCTGCTGTGCCTGCGCTGCTGCTGCTGAGGCCTGACGGGGCCGTTGGGGGAGGAGGTGCAAGTGCTGCAGCGTCTCAGGCCCAGGGCTGCCCGTTGGCTGCCCAACTTCGGCCAGTTGAACGAGTACATAGAGAAGCTCTTCAACAGCAGGTGGGCAGGGAGGAAGGGAGCGGGAGGGGAGGAAACAGACGCCACCTGCCCCCGCTACCCAACCCTACCCCACCCCACTCCCTGCGCATCGCAGCCCGGAACCGGGCTCGCAGAGCAGCCGCATGGCCTCTGCAAAGACGCGTTCCCCAGCATGAAGTCCAAGAACGCCAAGAACTCTAATGACGCGAACAACCCCAAGAATACTCCACCAGCGAACGCCACGAAACTCCCCCGATAGAACACCACGAACCCGCCACCCCGGGACGCCGCGAAACCCCGACCAGCAGCCTCCTCCCGGGGCCCCAGGTAGGAGAGCCTGGGCTCGGCTGGCACCAGTCAGGGTCCTCGGAACTGGGGGTAGGTTGGGCGGGAGCGAAAGGAAGCCCTGAGGGCTGGGGGGAATCCAGGGCCCCGGGGACTTCTTTCTCCAGGCTGGGCTTTGACTTCCAGAAGGCCAACTCAAGTCTCCCTGCCCACCGACCCTCTTTATATTCTGAGAGGGGCCCAACTCCTGCCCAGCCCGGCCCCGGTGAGAACAATAAAGAGAAACGGAATCTCTGTTGCTTCCTTGACTTCTGTGGGCCCTGGGCAAGAAGGGACCTGGCCTTGGAGGGGAGAGAGGGGTTCCTGGAGCTGCTACAGTAGAAGGAAAAAGACCTCAGCTGTGGGGTCTTCCCTGCTTCCTCCCTGCGACCCATCCGCCTTCCCCCACCTCAGACACTTACACCACTACGGGGGAGGGGGCGGGGGGGCCCTAAACAAGCGGGAGAGCAGAGGTGAGAGAAGTGGGTCCCAGCAACCTCGGAGGAGGAGCTTCAGCCAGACCCCCCCCCCAAGTTTCTGCTCCGAGCAGGCAGCTTTGGTGCCAGCCTGGGAGGTCAGGGTTGGCACAGGAACAAGCAGCCCCCCAGTGTGCAGAGTGTTAAGGTCCTGCCTTCGCCCCACCCCCGGGGACCCTCTCAGCCCCTCTGGCTGTGAGCAGAGCAGGGAGAGGGCAGGAGCTCAGCCAGGCCTGTCCCCGAGAAGCTGTCTCCCCTGGGGGCAGGGGCAGGGGCCCCATCCTGATCCAACTGTCACACTCAGGTATGTCCTGAGCAGAGTCCCGATTCCTGCTCCTGGGAAGTAACTACACCTCTCCCAACCTAGAACCCATCCCCTTAGCTGCCAGGGAAGATTCTGGGACTTAAGGCTCCATCATCCAAACTCAAGCTCTATTCTCCTGCTGAAACCAGCCCCCCTCCCAGACACCCCCTTGGATGTAAGAATCAGCCTGAGCCATGTGCTTGCCCAGTGGCAGCATCCTCTCCAGCCCTTTGCCTTTTAGGGCCTAGTTCCACTTTCAAGTCGTTTGCACACACCAGACACAGCCAAGACTTGAGGGGAACCACAATTGTGGTGTCGTTGCCATGGGGTCAGTGTGAGGTGCTGAGCCCAGAAGAGTGGACCCCCTCATCGACCGAACCCACAAGCCCCATCTCGTCAGGCAGGACATGTAGGGGAGGCAGAAGGAGCCGTTCCAGGAACCAAGAAGGTTTGAATTCTCTCACTTCTCCCCCTACCCCTGCCATGACTGTCCCCTATCCACAGGAGCTCCCAGGCCAGGAAATGAGAGAGACAAGGTCACTCCCTCCCAGTCGCAGACACACCAGCCCATCCCCACCTATTCAGGATGCCTGAGAAGGGCGAGGGTTGGCAAGGGCCACTGGAACCCCTTGTCAGTGCAGGCCTCCCCGGGCAGGATCCGGGTCCTCACCCTCCCAGAGCTGGAGTGTGCGATCCACAGACTGGACTCCCGGAGGTGGCCGGAGCGCTCAGCCAATGCAGCCTCCTCCCTGGAAGGCCGAATTCCTCCTGCGGCCTCCCCTCCTGCGACTGCTTGAATAGCTCTTATGTCTAGGAGTTCACTACCTCTCAGGGCAAGTCCTTTCCAGTTTTCTGGTTCTTCAAAGATGAAACTTCTAGTCAAGGAAAGCCCGCCTTCCGGAGCCCCTCCTGGAGCCGCGTGGAGTTAACCGTCACCCTGTTCCGCAAGCTGGAGCTGCATATATTTGAAGACTGGTCATCCCTCTGCTCGTCTGTCCACCATGCTTCATGGAAGCAGCTGGTTGGCTGCAAGTCTGCCCTGCAGAAGCTCCCGTCTGCTAGCACTTTTCTGGGTTAAGGGCCATGCTAAATGTTGTACATGCATTATTTCACGTCCCGCTCACTACACCCCTATCATTCAGGTTATGTCCTGGCCCAGAAGCACACAGGGAACATGGCCCATCCTGGATTCTAACCCAGGTTCATCTGACTCTAAAGCCAATGCTGTACCCCTGTATTGGATTGCCATCTGCTGCTGGACCTTGGACAAGCTGCTGGACCTCTCTGAGCCTCGGTTTCCTCCTCTGTAGAGTGAGGATAACAGTTTCTCCCCCGTCACAGAGAGGGTTAAATGTCCCTGGCACACACAGGCTCCCTTTCCCAACAACCTCACGTGACACCATCTCCAGACCCCTCCCCACCACTGTCCCCCTCCTCCGGCCGTGCTTCTGCTGGGCACCGTGCCGTGAGGAGGGGGCGCCCTTGGACCAAACACGCACAGTGACACACCTCTGACTGCCCAGAGGAGGGCAGCTCCAATGCCACAGCTGTAGCCGGTGACTGTCTTAACCCGTCATTCCTCTGGGCTGGGCTGTCGCGCCCGCCCCTGTGCCAAGGACACTTTAGTATAAATGAGCACTTCACCTACTGCCTAGGCTATAGGAAAGCATTGATGGGGGTGCATTTGGGGGCAGGGCTGTCATCAAGCCAATGATCAGGAGGGTCTAGGGATGCTGAAATGGGATGATTCAAGCTTCACTGACTTGCTGAATGAACTTGGGGGAGTCCTGCCTCCCCTTGGCCCACAATTTGCCCCTCTGTGAAGTGGAGAGGGTGAGCTGGATGGCTCTGATGACCCAACAGACGTTCTGGATCATTCATACACCCTTGTTTCCCTTCTCCTCCCCCTTGCCTCCCCCTTTCTTCCTGTGCATTTGGCCTGCTCCTGCCCCGACCTGGGGTCCCCAGAGACACAGAGTGAGGCTATGACTTTGATGTGCTTTATTTAGCCTGCATGGGAGCAGGGAGCAAGCTGCGGCCAGAGCCAAGGGTCCGGGAGGGCAAGCTGGGCCGGCACTGCCCTGGAGTCAGAGGGGCAGGAGGTGGCTTTACGAGTCCCTCGGGCTGAGCTGCCTGTGAGGAGAGGGCAGAGCATGTCAGCATGAGTGGGTAGTCCTCGTGCCCTCGGGACACTTCAGGCCAGCCCTAGGCCCCTGTTCTCCCCACCCCGACACACACCCCCGTTTCCGCCCCAGGCAGCTGGACACACAGGACAGAGAACCAAGCCCACCTGGGAGCAGCTGCGTGGGGGGAGCCACACTCCGAGAAGTCCAGTGCGCCTTCTTTGTCTCTTTTCCCATACCTGGGAGGGGAGAGGCCAGCGCTGTGCTGAGGTGCAGCTCACCTGCCTCGTGCCTACCCCTGGGCACCACCCTGCCCGCGGCACAGGGGCCCAGGCCAGATCAGTAGAGACGCTCTGTTTTCCCAAGAGCGTGAAAGGGTCTAGGGCTGGG
This sequence comes from Mesoplodon mirus, assembly GCF_964341445.2. Lineage (NCBI taxonomy): Eukaryota > Metazoa > Chordata > Mammalia > Artiodactyla > Ziphiidae > Mesoplodon > Mesoplodon mirus. The sequence continues at coordinate 6,985,876 of NC_138994.1, forward strand.
GTCTCTCGCCCTCTCTCGCACACACCTGGGCCTGGTCAACATGTTGATGTATCTGCGGAGCTCAGCTGCGTACTGGGCCATCTGCTCCGGCGTGGCGTTGTCCCCCGGGTATACTGGCTCCAGCGGGGCCCCCCGGGCACCCAGTGGTGGCTGCAGCAGCAGAGCCACGCCCGCGGACAGGAGCAGCAGGAAGAGGCAGCGGCGGGCGACGGCCATCTGAGGAGCAAGGAAGGAGCAGGGACACAGAGGCAGCACGGAGCCCACCTGCCCAGCCCCGAGCCCGCCACCCATTTCTCCAAGTCTGGGACAAAGTGCAAAGGGCTACTCGGACCTGACCACCCCTCCTCCTAGAGCCTGCCCTGGAGAGCGCGACGGCCCCTCTCAGGAGCAGGGCAGCAGGCGGAGCTCAGCCAGGGCCCGGGCAGAGCAGAAAAGTGTAGCAGAGAAGGTGGGGCCGTGGGGCAGGAGTCACAGGACTCATGACCTCCAGGGCCTGGTGGCTCTGAAGAGGCAGGTGCGGGGAGGGAGTTGGAGCGGAGGGGCTGCTGGGAAGTAGGGGCACGCCTGCTCCCCTGCACGCTGGGGGCACACAGAATGAACTTGTGAACCAAAGGGCAGGAATCCATTGCCTGTTGGTGTGCTGCCCTCCCACCCTCCCCAGCCTCCCCTCCAGGAGTAGACATGCTGATGCGGGTCCTGGGGAGGACACCACAGCCCCTGTCGCTGTGAGCAAGAGGCCGGCCACACGCGTGGATTTGTGTTCACAGCCACCATCCCCTGCCCCCCACACATTTGCAGTCTTCTAGTCAGCAGCAGGCTGCTCTTCCAGGGTGCTGGATTTGTCCAGATGTAGAGCCGGACCCACGTAGGACCTCAGGCCTCCGGAGGCCCCCAGCCCTGCAAGGCACCGGCTCCTTCCCCACATCCCAGCCCGAGCCCCTCGGAGCCCCCTGACCCCGAGCTCAGGACAGGCTGAGCCCACTTACCCTGAATCCTGAGGGAGCGGGTGCTGGACCAAGCGGGTGCCTGCCTCAGGCCAGATGGATACCCCTGCCCTTGGCCATGGCCCTTTTATAGTCCTCAGCCCCCCAGAGTCCCCGCCTCCTGTCAGCCTCTCTCACTCCCCAGCCCTCACCCCCTCCTCCCACCGTCTCCGGTCTCCCGGGTGCCCACAACGCCAGCGCTAGGACCAGGTACAGGAGGGGAACGGGGAAGTGTCATGGGTGCCACACTAGCAACATAACGGGTAAAAGTTATGGACCACAGTCAGTCTCCTGTAGGCCCCTCTCTGCCTGCGGGTACCAGAGCAGGCTTAGTTCAAGAAGGACGGGGTTCTGGGACCTCAGGATAACTGGAAGCTTCTGATTACAGGCCTGGGAACAGCTCCACCTGCCTCCCAAGGACTAACCCAAATCCTCAAACAGATTCCCTCAGGGCAGAAGACTGAGGCTGTGGCTCAGAGACTCCAGGGATGAAGGCTGGAGACTCAGGACTTCCTTTCCAGCTTGTGATTAGAGCAAGATGGGAACGGGGGAGATGCTTCAGGTAACCAGGGAATGCGGAAAGGGGTGGGGACCCAGGCAGGGAGAAACGCTCTCCCTGGCTGGTGTATAGGATGCAGAAAGAGAACTGATGTGCCCCGGGGTGGGGGTGGGGGGTGCCAATATCTGGTAGCCATTTCCCAGCACCCCCATTCCAGGGAAGTGTTAAAAACCAGCATCATTTGGAAAGCCTTGCATCTTCCAAAGTGTTCCCAGCTCAGTCACCTCAGTGAGTTCCTTCAACAACCCATTTTACAGATTCAGAAACTAAGTCTCAGAGACATTAAGTAACTAGCCTCAGGCCACATAACTAGTCAGTGGGAGATACAGGGTTTGAAACAAAGTCTAACTCCAAAATCTGGACTCTTCTAAATAGGGCTGTTAAAATATTGCTATAATTTCCTGATTTGGGGCTGAGAAACATGAGGCTCACAGAGGCGAAGACACTAGCCCAAGATCACACAGCTGTCCAGGACTCAAGTTCTGGCTTAGATTCCCAACCCCACCAGTACCAGCAGCGCCCCACCCCCAGGAGCCTCTGAGTCTCCCCTGCTCAGCCTCCCTTCCCCAGCCCCCTGCCCCCTCCCCAGCTCAGGCCAAGGAGCACAAGTGACTGTCTGAATAACTCAGTGACGCCTGAGTAGGGAGCAAAGAACTTCTCGCCCCTGAGGTTCTGCTGTCCCAGATCAGGACACCAAAAGAGTGTGTCAGGAGAGGATTGGGGGGGGGGGCGGTAAGGACTGGAGGTGATGCTGCAGGGATCTGAGCTTTGCTTTTCCTCAAGATACTGAGGATTAAGGAAGCCTCAGGAAACACCAGTGTTCTGTCTTGTTCCTCTCAGTTCTGACTTCTGACAACAAGAAGAATAATGCTTCACCCAACAACAACTTACATTCTGCAAAGCAGATATGGAGGTCGTTCGGTCTCCGCTAGCCCTGGCCCTTCTCTGGCCTCGGGATCCCACTTGGTAAAACAAGGGTGAATTAGTGTCTGGTCCCAGGAGGGCCTCTGGTGAAACCAGCAGAGGCTGCAGGCTGCCACCAGGGGGCGCCAGGCTCCAGCCCTAATTCAACAGGTCTGGTCTCCCACAGGACCGTAGTGCTGTGGGACGGTTCTGGCCGCCACCCCGGCCAGCTCCCAACCCCTGCAGACAGATGGTAGACCTGGGGATTGACTCAAGAGCTGGGGCCATCCATAGTTTTGGCCACAGAGGGGACATAGCTTTGTCATAACTTTGTCAGTGCCTAAGAAATGACAGTTACTCTATAATGTCAGCTGAACCTACAGCTTTCGTTTTTCGCCTTTGCAAACAAGTGATTCCTCTTCTGGGTCCTCTCAAGGATGTTGTGACAACTGAGGAGGAAGGGGTAGTGGATGTGCTTTCTAAACCATATGGCCGGGCTTCCCTGGTGGCGCAGTGGTTGAGAGTCTGCCTGCCAATGCAGGGGACACGGGTTCGTGCCCCGGTCCGGGAAGATCCCACATGCCACGGAGTGGCTGGGCCCGTGAGCCATGGCCGCTGAGCCTGCACGTCCAGAGCCTGTACTCCGCAGCAGGAGAGGCCACAACAGTGAGAGGCCCGCGTACCGCAAAAAAAAAAAAAAAGGGAAATTTGGACACAGAAGCGGACACACATAGAGGGAAAATGATGTGAAGAGACACAGAGTGAAGACACCCATCTAGAAACCAAAGAGAGAGGCCTGGAACAGATCCTTCCCTCACAGCCCTCAGAAGGAACCAACCCTGCCAAACACCTTGATTTCAGACTTCTGGCCTCCAGAACTGTTGTTAAACCACCCAGTTTGTTACAGCAGCCTTAGCAAACTAATACGGCAATGTAGCCACCCTCTGGTTCTCTTGGAGCATTCATTCTGGGGGAAACCAGCTACCGTGTGAGTCCAACTACCCCAAGACATGATGCTGCAGAGGCCACATGTAGCTGCCGGGCTGGGATCCCAGACGACAGCCAGCAGCACCTGCCAGACCCAGCCAACCTCTGACAGCCACTGCATGAGAGGCTCCAAGGGACTGCCTAGTCAAGCCCTTCCCAGTCCTGACACACAAAATCATGAGTGAAATACAGCGGTTATTTAAGCCACTAAGTTATAGGATAACTTGTTACGCAGCGTAGTAACGAGCGCACCTCCTCTTTCTCCTTCCCTCCCTTCCCAGTGGCTAGAACATGGATGCGGTGATGGTGGGCCGTATTCAGTCGTGTAGATGAGGGCGTGGGGAAGCCTCAGAATAGAAACCTGGGATGTTGGATGCCCCCATGAAGCAGAGCTGCCAACTCCCCAGATGCCACTCTTATTTTATGTAGGAGAAAAAGAAACTTCTTTCTTGTTTAAGCCATTTTTAATTCTGTCTCTATTTTAAAAGCCAGATCAATACCCTGGCAATATAATGTATGTAAAACAAACGGCTCAGTGTCTAGCACATAAGTAAGTGCTTTTTTTTTTTTTTTTTTTTTTGGCCACCTGCGCAGCTTGCAGGATCTTAGTTCCATGACCAGGATTCGAACCTGGGCCCCTGCAGTGAAAGCACCGAGTCCTAACCACTGGACCACCAGGGAATTCCCAGTAAGCACTTAAAAAAAAAAAGTAGCTATTTATATTGTCGTCATTAATGTTACATCTAAGCTTCCCTCCAGCTCCAACACTGGTTGGGTTTGATCAGCAGTGGATTAACCACCTCTCAACACTCCCCCCAGTGGACGTGCGACAAACCCACGTCACTGATGTTGAACCAGCCATGTCAAACTGGGCAAAAATTGTCTGTGGTCATATAATTTATACCAGGGTTCTCTTCTATTAGCCTCAAACTGACCACGGCTCTCCCAAGCAGACCAACAGACAGGGGACCATGGACACCAACACAGATTCACATCCTCTCACTTCTCCAACCACAAAATGAGCCAAAGCTTGTGGCAGCCATTGCGTGCTCCCATCCCACCTCTCCTGGGGCGCGGGGTGGGAGGGGGAAGGGATAGAGTAGAGGAGAGAAGGCAGGGGGAATCGTGATGGGAAGTGGGTCTCAGATAATGGCAATACTGTGGGGAGAGGAAACCAGAGAAATGAACTAACTCCACCCCCAAGCAATCAAGAAAGGCTTCTGGGATGAGGTAGCCACTACCCTGAAGCTGATCTCCAGACTGAAGAGAGGGAAAGGGATCTACAGGCAAGGGCTTAGAGCATTAGAGTCCACACAGCCTGTGACCTGACCAGGTTCTGGACCTGCTTTCAGCTCACCCTTCTGCCCTACCTTCAGGGAGGCCGAGGGCAGCGCAGGGGAGGGGAGGTGTTAGAGCCCCAGGGGCCCCAAGGCAGGTTGTGTCTGAGCAGGGGTCTCTTCTGCAACGATGGCAGAGCCAGCTTGAGGGTCCCCTCCCAGAGCCACCTAATGAGGGTATCCTTGTCATGGCCTTGTCACAAGGAGGGCATGGTTAGTGACTTATCTATTGGATGTAAATTCAGAAAGGGGAGGGTGGCTGCTGAGAGAGAGGACAGCCTCCACAGTCCCATCGCCCCTCCTGCCCAGGGAACGGAGGTGTTAGAAATGACTCCTTCCCCCAGCACACACACACACCTCACCCCCCAAATAACTCTCCCTCCACAGCCCCATCTTGGGTCCCATCTCCACCCCCAGCCACTACAGCCCGGGGGGGTTAGTAATACACCTCCTCGGGGTAACCGGGGTGTTGGTGTCAAGCCCACGCTCCCAACCACCTTCATCTCTGGGGGATGGGGGCAACTCTGTCTCCACCACCTGCTCTGCTGGGCTGCCTAGCATGCTCCTTTCCACACTTTTCACCCTTCAGCAGCAATTCTCGCTGCTCCTTTCTACCCCTTTTGAAGAACTTCCAACCTGTCCCCACCCCACCGGACTAGAGAGTTCCAGAGGACCCTAGTCTGGATGCTATCCACTCCCCGCGTGGCAGCGTTTTCTCTAAGCTGGGATCAGAGAGAGCCCCCCCCCCACTCCACCCCAGTCCTGGCCTGGGGCGCCTTTTGTCTCACGTGCCATCTTCTATCCTCCCAGCTCTCTCGTCTCCACCCTCCACTCCCACCTGGATGCCACCTCCACGAAGGAGAAGGGAAAGGAAATAGAAACGCACACTTTCCATGTCAGTGAAATTTGCTCTTTATTTAGGGATCGAGGAAGGACCACACACAGCCCTCCAGCCCAGGGGCGGGGGTACCGAGAAATGGAATGAGGACCCCACCCCGAACCCTCCCCAGACGCAGCAAGCGGGAGAGGAATCCAGGTCCCGGGGTTAGGAGCAAACATGCAAACGCGGTTGGTGAATCAGCGTATCTCTCAGGAGGCCTTGGGGGTCTTCACCACAGGTAGGCGCCTTCTGGCCTGTAGGAGGGAAAGGAAAAGAATCACACGGAGCCCGGCGTCGGATCTGGGGAGGCGAGACTTGGGGACAGTACTAGGTGGCGGTGCCAGGGTGGCCGTAGGACCAGGCCACGCTCCAGGAGACGGGGCGTGTGGCGGGGCGCGTTTACCGCGACTTGACGGGTCGGTCCTCGAGATCCGGGAAGAGCAGTTTGGAGAGGAGAGCTTCCGAGATGTCACGTTTCCCATATCTGCGGGGCGGGGCCAGAGGTGGGCGGGGTCAGGCCCGGCCGCGCCCCTAGTGGCGACCCCGCCCCGCCCACCCCGCGCAAGAGCTCACCGCTGCCGAGTGACCAGGTTGAGGTAGTGGCGCAGAGACAGGTAGTAGCGCTTCAGCTCCTCCGGCGAGGCGAGTGCGCCGGGAGCCTCGGGCTTGGCGGGGTAGGCGTCGACCAGCGCCCCCAGGCAGAAGAGCAGGGCCAGCAGCACTGTGGCCGTGGCGGGCCACGGCCTGCGCACCGTCACCATCTGGAGACGGGGCACTGGAGTCAGCCCGAGCCTCTACCCCGGAGGCAGGAGGCTGAGGCTGCCGTGGGGCCCACGCTCCAGCGGCCTGTCTGGGGCTGGTACCCGACCAAGGGTCAGCCACCTGCTCGCTCTGTGTTCTCAGGCACTGCACCGTCTCTGGCCTCAGTCTCCTCATCTGTCAGAGGGGCATAAGCCCTGCCTGCCTCCACCCGTGTTACCCAGAAGGGTAGATGGAGGAAGAAGCCTATGCTGGCAGTGGGGGCTCCCCCGCCTCTCTCCTTCCCACGTCGGCTGGCCCCCTTCCAATCCAGCTTCCCGCCACTCAGTGCCAGTTTCCCCCATCCTAGCCTCAGTTTCCCCACCAGATAGCCCGGGATCCCCAGCACCAGACCGTTCCTGGGTCCCAGGCCACTCACAGCGACAGCTCCAGAGGCAGAGATGATCAGGAGATGGAAGGCGAGAGGAGTCCCAAGGGCTGGGCTGCTGCAGGTCAGGCTGCGGCCTCCTCAGCTCAGGGCTTGCCCTCCGGGGCTTATATCCAGGCCTGGAAAGGGAGGGGGAGCTGGAGGGGGGAGGGCTCTTCTTCCTTCCTCCCTCCACCCCACACCAGATCGCTGAGCTTACACCCAGACCGTGCGTGATGTCTCCACCTCCAAGGAGCCGGGGAGGGGGGGAGCTCCCACACTCGGACTCAAGGTACCTCTGGATAGGGTGCCCAGCCGGAACCCCATCTTCACCCTACAGCCCCCCAACAGCAGGTCTAGCCTTTGGAAGAAGTGAAGCATTTGGATCTAGGTTCCTGGGATGACCCCTAGGATCAGGGCTGAGATTCCATCTTTCCTAGCCTGTCCACGGGTGGGAGTGGGGGCTCGGGAGAAGGGGGGCAGGAAGCCAAACCCACTTTTTCCAGCCTGTGGGACCTGTGACCGACCACTCCTTCCAAAAGCCAGCCTTTTCAGCCCCTGCTCTGAATATGTTGGAGGAGGGCCCAAGGAGTGACAGGACCTGTGGGGAAAACTCTCTCTCGACTGGAGGCAGGGATGGGAGCTATAACCTTGGCTCTTGAACTGCTGTTTATGATGTCCTGGAGGAGAGGCCTCTCTGGACACCCCTCTGTGTCTCCTCTCTATTAAAGAGTTGGTGAGGGCTTCTCTGGTGGTGCAGTGGTTAAGAATCTGCCTGCCAATGCAGGGGATGTGGGTTCGAGCCCTGGTCCGGGAAGATCCCACATGCCGCGGAGCAACTAAACCCGTGCACCACAACTACTGAGCCTGTGCTCTAGAGCCTGCGAGCCACAACTACTGAGCCCTAGTGCCACAACTACTGAAGCCCGTGCGCCTAGAGCCCGTGCTCTGCAACAAGAGAAGCCACCCAATGAGAAGCCCGCGCACTGCAATGAAGAGTAGCCCCCTCTCACCGCAACTAGAGAAAAGCCCACACACGGCAGAAAGACCCAACGCAGCCAAAAATAAAATAAATAATTTTTTTAAAAAAAGAGTTGGGGGGCCTCCCTGGTGGCGCAGTGGTTGAGAGTCCGCCTGCCGATGCAGGGGATACGGGTTCGTGCCCCGGTCTGGGAGGATCCCATATGCCGCGGAGCGGCTGGGCCCGTGAGCCATGGCCGCCGGGCCTGCGCATCCGGAGCCTGTGCTCCGCAACGGGAGAGGCCACAACAGTGAGAGGCCCGCATACCGCAAAAAGAAAAAAAAAAAAAAAGAGTTGGGGACAGGGGCGGGAGGAGGCAAAAGCCAGTCCCCTCCCCAGAAGCAGCTGAGTCAGCCACCTGTGCACCCAGCCTGACACATACAGACTCAGGTCCAGCAGGCCTGGCATAGAGATCCCTTGCAAGGCAGTGTGCCCCCATCTCCATCCAGGTATCACTCAGGGCACTGGTGTCTTATGGGACTGAGTGATGCCAGGGCTGCCCAAGAACATGCCACCATCCCCAGCCCATTGCAATCTCCACTGGGCTCAGGGGCAAATATCTTCAGCCAGGGCCTTTGAAGGAAACCGGAAAGGACTCCTGTTTATTAAGCACCTACTGTGTACTGGGCAGTACATGATTTCAGGCCCCAAAACACAATGAGCTGAGTTTCTCCCCATTTCCCAGATGAGAAAACTAAAGCTCTAAGAGGTAAGGAAACAAGAGCCAAGGTCACCCAGGATTCAAACAAGACAAAAGGGCTGAGGCAGACCCCAGGAAGAGTCCCACTCAATCATGGTGGACAGAAAGGCTTACTACCTAGGATAACCATGGGGCTTAGGAGTCAGGCATGAGAGCAGGGGGAAGGAAGCTAAGTATGGGGTCTGCCAACCCCATCAGACCCACCTGCCCCCAGCAGGAAAAGAGAGGGCTACTGGGGAGTCTCCCCATAAAGCCATTTCCAGCTCCCTTTCCCTGGCCTGGCTGGATCCTCCAGTGCTTCCAGGCATCCCATCAGCCCACACAAGCAGGAGGGGGCTGTCCAGGCCCCTAGTTCGGTGCCAGCCCCACCACCCTCCAGGACAGATGGCCGTGGGTGTTATTTTTAGAGTTCTCTCTGGAGGTGGAGAGTCCAGGGCTGTCTCAATTACCTTTTTATGGGTTCAGTCACCTGCACTCTCCGGAAATGGCTGCTTATCAGCCGCTTGGGTCCTATGGGCCCCACACATCCCAAGAAAGGCCAGGTCGGTGTGGCGAGCATGGAGGTGGAAGAAGACAGCAGGACGAGGGGACATGGACCCCATCCTCAGAGAGCAGAGGAAAATCATTCTTCTTAGGGAGCTCTCATCTGAGGGGCAAGGCACAGCCCTGTTCTCCAGGAATGCCAGGCCGCATCCCTGGGGACTCCCAGTCTGTGGTGAGAGGAGCAGCAGTTTCACTGCGGAGCCCCAGTCTGAGAAAGGAGGCACCATCCTTGTAGAGCCCCTGTCTGAGGAGTTCCAAGAACATAGCGACAGAGAAATACAGGGGAACAAGGCTGGGTCCGTTTGGAGAGGAAACAACAGAAATAAAAGAACTCCACTCCGGGCTTCCCTGGTGGCGCAGTGGTTGAGAGTCCGCCTGCCGATGCAGGGGACATGGGTTCGTGCCCCGGTCCGGGAAGATCCCACATGTCGCGGAGCGGCTGGGCCCGTGAGCCATGGCTGCTGAGCCTGTGCGTCCGGAGCCTGTGCTCCGCAACAGGAGAGGCCACAGCAGTGAAAAAAAAAAGAACTCCACTCCTCCAGAGGCCTTGGGAAGACAAAAGACAGGTGCTCACCCTAGAGATGGAGAGGGCAGCCAGGAGACTGGTGAGGACAGCTATACTCCCGGGCGACAAGGCCTAGACAAGGAGCCTGCAGGCTAAAGGGGGCAGGGACATTTGAGCGAGGGGCTGTTTACTAACGCTGCAGCACCAGCTGGGGTTTCTAGCATGCTGATCCCCGGCAGAGAGAGATGACAGGTGTTATGAGATGCCCACAGGGAATTTGTGGCATTCCTGGAACCCCCTCACACCTTGCGGAGTGGGTGTCTGAGGATAGATAGGAGGAGAAGTTAGAAGGCATGGGGGAAGGCCCGGATTCAGGGTTCAACTTCTCAAGACGTCGCTTCCCCATTTACCTTTAGAGTGAAAGCAAATGGGACCGGAAGAGGTCCCTCAGGGTGCACCAGGAGCCAGGCTTCCACTCCACAATTACAGGGCCAGCCCTCGATCAATGGGCTCAGCTACCCCCCCGACCCACACACCCATCACCATTATTGATCCATGATTCAGTCGCTTTGAGACATGTCTGGAGGGTGGGGGGCTGACATCTGTGAGGGGAGAAACTTCAAAATAGTCGTTATTGTAGACTTGGGACTAGCACCTGCCTCCAACTTGTCCTCAAAGGGAAGTGGGGACAAAATCACTGGAGTTCCCTTGATCCCCATTCTCAGAACACCTAGCAAGGCCACCCCAGGGGTCAAGGAGGCCATGGGCTTGGACCCCACTTGACCATTGCCCTTGCCCAGTGGGCTCAAGGCCTACTCATCAAGAGAGAGTAGCCCATGCCATTCATCCCCAGAGGGTTAATTTCATACCCCCCCGCCCACCCTCCCCCACCTCCCCCATACAAGGCCCCTCTCTGATATACCATCCACTGGGCAGTGCTTGTCCACCCTCAGGCAAGGCCTCGTGCCCAAGGGTCTATACACAGCAGGTGGCCATGCAGCAAGAGTGATTCAATCCTCACTCAGCAAGCACTTATTAGGCCCCTACTCTGTGCCAGACACTGTTCTAAGAACCAGGGACAAAGCAGTGAACAACAGGCAAAATCCTTGCCCTCATGGAGTTTACATTCTAGTGGCAGGTATCATCTACAAATTGGGACTTGCCAGTGGCATTTGCCATCTACCCCTGCAAGGATTAAATCATGCACTGCTACACCTGCTGACTTTCAACACCCCCTGAAAGGAGCTCAGAGTGGAGAGCAGAAATGAGGCACTCTGTGCTCTGGGAAAAACTGGCAGAACAGGTCTTCAGAGAGTTAGATATTTTCAGGAGCCGATTTTATGAGTCCAATTCTTGTATCTCCTCATACTTAGAAAAACAATAAAATCCTTCATGGGGACATCTGCTCCTCATGACTAGCAGAAATCTTCCGCAAAAAAAAAATGTGCTTGATTGCATGTACTCCCCCTTCACCAAAATCACATATATACTGACCTTCCCCCCTACCTCTTTGGTGCAGTTTCTCAGAGCTACCTGAAATGCTGCCTCCCAGGCTATAGTCCTCATTTTGCCCCAAATAAAACTTAACGCGCAACTCTCACATTATGCATTTTTTTAGGTCAGCACAGGAAATAGAAAATAAATGAATAAACAAGGAATTGTGTAGTATGTCTATTATGGGAAGTGCCATAGAAGAAAATCAAGGTAAGGAGAATAAAGGATGCTGGAGTGCGGGGGACTTGCTTTATGTTGGATGGTCAGGGAAGAGCTCACCTATAAGGTGACATTTGAAGGAACTGAAGAAGCAAACCACGAGGCTACCTTGGGAGGAATGTTCCAGGTGGGGGAAAGAGCAAGTGCAAAGGCCCTGAAGTGGGAGTACACTTGGCAGTTTGAGGAATGGCGAGGAGGCCTGTATGGCTGGAGTGGAGTGAGCAATGGGAAGAGTCAGAAGGAGCTGAGATCAGGGAGGCAACAGGGGATCAGATCATGTAGGACCTCTTAGGCTGCCGGGAGGAATAAGGTGGCTTTTGCTCAGAATGAGATGAGAGCTTTGGTTGGAGGAGTGACATGAGCCGACTTATACTTTTTTACATAAATCTGTGCATTTAAAGATAGCTTTATTGGGCTTCCCTGGTGACGCAGTGGTTGAGAGTCTGCCTGCCAATGCAGGGGACACGGGTTCGAGCCCTGGTCTGGGAGGATCCCGCATGCCGCGGAGCAACTAGCCCCGTGAGCCACAATTACTGAGCCTGCGCGTCTGGAGCCTGTGCTCCGCAACAAGAAAGGCCGCGATAGTCAGAGGCCTGCGCACCGCGATGAGGAGTGGCCCCCACTTGCCGCAACTAGAGAAAGCCCTCGCACAGAAACGGAGAGTCAACACAGCCATAAATAAATAAATAAATAAATAAAAATTAAAAAAAAAAAGATTTGTGCACATTACTGTATCTATTAAAAAAAAGATAGCTTTATTGATACACACACATATATATATATATATATATATATATATATTTTGTGTGTGTGTGTGTGTGTGTGTGTGTGTGTGGTACGCGGGCCTCTCACTGCTGTGGCCTCCCCCACTGCGGAGCACAGGCTCTGGACCCGCAGGCTCAGCGGCCATGGCTCATGGGCCCAGCCGCTCCGCGGTATGTGGGATCTTCCCGGACCGGGGCACGAACCCATGTCCCTTGCATCAGCAGGCGGACTCTCAACCACTGCGCCACCAGGGAAGCCCTGAGATATAATTTTTAATTGAGATATAATTCATATACCATATTATTCACCCATTTAAGAGAACAATTCAGTGACTTTTGGAATATTCAGAGGGGTACCACCATCACCGCAATCTAATTTTTTTTAATTTTATTGGAGTATAGTAGATTTACAGTGTTGTGTTAGTTTCAGGTGTACAGTAAAGAGATTCAGTTATACATATACATACATATATTTATTCTTTTTCAGATTCTTTTCTCATATAGGTTATCAGAATATTGAGTAGAGTTCCCTGTGCTATACAATAGGTCCTTGTTGGTTATCTGTCTTATGTATAGTAGTGTGTGTATCTTAATCACAATGACTTACATTTTTAAGAAGCATTCTGGCTGCTGTGTTGAGAACAGACTGAAGAGGGGCAAAATCAGAAGCAGGAGTCCAACTAGGAACCTACTGTTATGATCGCGCCAAGAGATGTTGGTGGAGTGCGCACGCGAGGGCACACACACACACACGCACACACACTCCTCACAGCTGCAAACGTCCCACACGTTTCACCCAAGAACAACTTCCATTTATGTTCATACAGTACTAACAGCCTTTCATCTAGCTGGCAGAATCCACTGGAGAAGATAGCAGAAAAATCAGAGGATATCTACAGTAGGGGCTGCTGGATCTGTCAGTTCTCTGATTGTTAAGGCTTCTCGTTTATTCGCCCATGTGAAACTCTCTTTGCCACCTTGATTAGTGGCTGCAGCCCAGGAAAATATTGGCTCCTGTGATGGTGCTTACAGAAGTGCAAGTTTGTTCATTTTGTCATGAGTATAAATGTCCTCTTACTTAAAAACACTGTGGCTCTTTGCACAGAATGAAGCAGAGAGTGAAAAGTGGCCAGTTGACACCACTGAAAAATGACCATTTCTCTCCAAAGCGATATTACCCACAGTCCAGGAAGCTTTGTCATCTTCTGGGACAAACGGTAGGGAAGTGGGCAGAGGCACTCTCGATTTCCCATGATCCTCCATCCTGGACGAATCACTGATGGAGGACAAGTGGGACCATGGTGAGTGAGTGGGGTGAATGGGAGTTGTCCAAACTATCACACCATGGATGCTGGTCATATCTTGGGAGAAGGTTTGTGAGGCAGTAATGCCAAGAAAGAAAGAAAGGATTTTCACTTTTTATGTTAGTAGTTCTCCTATGAGACCTCCCCTTACCCAAAGTTGCAGGTCCTTCTGTAAAACACAGTGACCAGACACCTGTGGCCTGGTACATACCCAAGGCTCAGGTTCCTGCCTAGAACAGATATCAGCAAAGTCTTTGGCAAAGCACAAAATATTAAATATTTTAGTCTCTGTTGCATCTGTTCAACTTGGCTATTGTAATGCAACAGCAGCCATAGAACTATGCAAAACATGAATAGATGTGACTGGGCTCCAAGAAAACTTTGCGAACATAGAAGGTTGAATGTCATATAATTTTCACGTGTCATGAAATATTATTCTTCTTTTGACTTTTTCAACCATTTAAAAATGTAAAGCCGGGCTTCCCTGGTGGTGCAGTGGTTGAGAGTCTGCCTGCCGATGCAGGAGACACGGGTTCGTGCCCCAGTCTGGGAAGATCCCACATGCCGCGGAGCGGCTGGATGTGTGAGCCATGGCCTCTGAGCCTGCGCGTCCGGAGCCTGTGCTCCTCAACGGGAAAGGCCACAACAGTGAGAGGCCCGCGTACTGCAAAAAAAAAAAAAAAAAAGTAAAGCCAAGGACCTACTGTATAGCACAGGGAACTATACTCAATATCTTTTTTTTTTTAAATAGACATTTATTTATTTATTTAAAAGTTTATTTATTTATTTTTGGCTGCACTGGGTCTTCGTTGTTGCGCACGGGCTTTCTCTAGTCGCGGTGAGCGGGGCCTACTCTTTGCTGTGGTGCGCGGGCTTCTCACTGTGGTGGCTTCTCTTGTTGCGGAGCACGGGCTCTAGGCACACGGGCTTCAGTAGTTGTGGCATGCGGGCTCAGTAGTTGTAGGCGCACAGACTTAGTTGCTCCACAGCATGTGGGATCTTCCTGGACCAGGGATCGAACCCGTGTCCCCTGCATTGGCAGGCGGATTCTTAACCACTGTGCCACCAGGGAAGTCTCTATACCCAATATCTTGTAATAACCTATAAGGGAAAAGAATCTGAAAAAGGATATATATACACGCACACACATATACATATGTATAACTGAATCACTTTGCTGTACACCTGAAGCTAACACAACATTGTAAATCAACATTGTAAATACTTCAATTTTAAAAAGAAAAGAAAAATGTAGGGACTTCCCTGGTGGTCCAGTGGGTGAGACTCCACACTCCCAATGCAGGGGGCCGGGGTTTGATCCCTCGTCGGGGAACTAGATCCTGCATGCATGCCACAACTAAGAAGTCCGCATGCCACAGCTAAGACCCAGCACAGCCAAAATAAATAATAAATAAATAAATAAATAAATATTTTTTAAATGCAAAGCCATTCTTGACTTACAGGATATACCAAAACAGGTCCACAGGCCATAGTTTGCTAACCCCATGGTCTAAAAAAGCAAGGGCTTCCCCTCCCTCCGGGTTGAGTTTTCTGTTTACCAAGAGTGAGTTGACTATGTTTTCTTGATATTTATGCCAGTTATACTTTCACTGTTATCATATAATTATATAATCCAATTAAATATTACACACTGATGAAATATGAGTGCATAAAGAGTCATTTCCTTGAAAACTAAGTTGAATGCTTTGGAAAGACTCAACAAAGGAAAAGGCTGAAATGTGAGATTAAATGTGAAGGAAAACTGTAAAATATTCAGGGAAAATCCTAAAAAATCAAGGCAGATCCTGCATAGGAGAGTTTTACACGCGTCTTTAAGTTCTTGGTCCATTTAGTGAAACTGGAAAGAGTAGGTGATGGATTGTGGGATTGTAGGTGTGATTTATGCAGGAAAGACAAGGTGAGCTGGACTCAGGAGACCCAAAGAGAGGTGGGTGCCTGAATGTGCATTTTTATGTTTGAAGTCCAGACAAAATGACTAAGGCATATATGTGTCTATTTTTATGGTTGCCCAACTTTAACTGATTTTTTCAAAAGACTGGGCAATGAACCAGTCCTGCTTATCTCCAAATAAGAACTTCTCCAATACTTTATCCATTTCCTATATAGTTTGAATGTTTTTATAGAGTATATATACGTTATTTTAATAAGTTAAAGCACTATTAAAAGAATTTTTTAGGGGACTTCCCTGGTGGCATGGTGGATAGGACTCTGCATTCCCAATGCAGGGGGCCTGGGTTTGATCCCTGGTAGGGGAGCTAGATCCCGCATGCATGCCGCAGCTAGGAGTTCGCATGCCACAACTGAGGAGTTGGCAAGCCGCAACTAAGGAGCCTGCCTGCTGCAACTAATACCGAGCACAGCCAAATAAATAAATAATATTTTTAAAAATAATTTTTTAGTTAAAAAATTTTTAATGCTGGTGTTTGTTGTGAATCCTGGAATGAAATACTGTGAGGGGGCCCTGGGCTCCACCCCAACCCCCAGAGGTCCAGGCACACCCCCACCATGTAAGCACTCCTATTCTTAAGAGGTTATTACAAGATATTGAATATAGTTCCCTGTGCTATACAGTAAGTCCTTTTGTTTATTTTATATATGGTAGTGTGTACCTTGTATAACACATTTTTATCCCTAACTATAAGATGGGATAAAGTATATACAGTGTTTGTCTTACTCTAGGTAAGAAGGCGTAAGCCCACACCACCCTGTCTCTCCTACTGAATGAAGCTATAAAACTTGGACAGAAGTGCACGGAGCAGTCATCTGAAGAGTCTAAAACGTAAAGAACAGCAGGCAAACTGGGGAAGAGAGCCAGAATTTGAAGTCCCACTGAACTGGCAGTGAGTGTCTCATTTTTTCCTCTGGTATCCCCAGCATGGACACAAGACAGCCCCAAATCCAGAATGGGCACTGGGCTGAAGAGAAAGATCTCTAGCAGAAACTCTCTAGTTCTGCCTCAAGGAGTGGAAGAGGGAAGTCTAACCTCAGAGAGGGTGGAAGAGACCTGGTTTTCCTCTTCTGCCTTCTCTCGTGCCCCAGACCCCAGGCAATTCCACGGCAGGGGCAGTGGTGACAGTTACATCAGTGGCTGCAGGGGCCCACAGACACCTAAAACTCTGAGGGAGGGGAGTCTCCCCGCTCTGATCAAAAGAGCTGTGGTCTCAAGTGGGTGGGGTGAACCCCACTGCTTTTTTCTTTGTCTTCCTGCCATGTGGCCCTGAAAACGGGCACAGTCACAGGAAGTGTGCCGCAGAGGAGGGTAACTCAAGGCCCAGTTTTCTCACTGGAGAACAGAAAAGCCCCAGAGAATCAGAGAGTATGAAGAAAATCGCACAGAAGTACAAGCATCCCCATCAAGCTGTTTATGAACCCCTGAGCTCACCCCTCAGCTGCACCTGAGTGGATCTGGTCCTAAGCAGTAGACCTAAGGCTTTGAGAAATGGACTGGAGTAAGGTCACTGCCCAGGTCCCAGACTGACCACTGGATGCTACACACATGGCACAGAACTGAATAGAGCTGCAAAAACTTTGACCTTGAACTGACATGGAAACTATAACCCACAGAAGTCTGGGTAGGACTTGCAGCCTGGACCCACCTGGGTCAGTCACCTGCTAAAACAAAACTACCAACATCCTCTGAAGAATCTGAACAGTAGTCAGATTCTTACAATATTATTAAATATCCAGGATAAAGCTAGCATTATTTAGCCTACTAGTACCAGGAAAATCATCACCTCACACAGACAGATGCAAATGCTGAGATGACACAGATTTTGGATTTATCTGACAAAGATTTCAAAGCAGCTCTTCAAAATGCTCCAGGGAGTAAGGGCAAATACTCTTAACATGAATGAAAGGATAGAAAGTCTCAGCTATTAAATAAAAGATATTAAAAAGAATCAAATAGAAATTTTAGCACTGAAAGAATAAACTAACCAAAACGGAAATTCACTGGATGGGCTCAAATAGCACAATGGAGATAACTGAGGAAGGAACCAGTGAACTTGAAGCTAGATCAATAAGTCACGGAGAAAAAACTACCGAAAAAAAAACTCGAACAGTCTCAGGCATATGAAAGGATGATATCAAATGGTTTAATAGTCACGACATCAGAGTTCTGGAAGGAAAGGAGAAAGGGAGCAGTACAGAAAAAAAAAGTGTCTGAAGAAATAATGGCGGACTTCCCTGGTGGCGCAATGGTTGGGAGTCTGCCTGCCAATTCAGGGGACACAGGTTTGAGCCCTAGTCCAGCAAGATCCCACATGCCATGGAGCAACTAAGCCCTTGTGCCACAACTACTGAGCCTATGATCTGGAGCCCGTGAGCCACAACTACTGAGGCCCGTGCGCCTAGAGCCCGTGCTCCGCAATAGGAGAGGCTACTGCAATGAGAAGCCTGCGCACCACAGCAAAGGGTAGCCCCCTCTTGCTGCAACTGGAGAGAGCCCGCGCGCAGCAACGAAGACCCAACACAGCCCCAAATAAAATTAATTAATTAATTTTTTTAAAAAAGAAAGAATGGCTGAAAACTTCACGAATTTGGCAAAAGACATAAGTTTATCAATTCAAGAACCTCAGCAAACCCAAGCAGGACAGCTCATGATCATACTGCTGTTTCCTTGGGACTCAGCCAAGGAAACATAATGCATTGCTTGTAAGAAAAAAACTATGTCAGTGATCTCAGATTTCTCCCCAGAACTCGTGAGACCAGAAAGAAGTGGAACAACCTTTTTGAAGGGCTAAAAGAAAATACCTGTCAACCCAGAATCCTCTATCCAGTGAAAGTGCCTTTCAAGTATGAAAGTGAAATAAAATTCTCAGTGAAGGAAAACTACGAGAATTCGTCGCCAGCAAATCTGTGCTAAAAGAAGTGCTGAAGGAAGCGCTTCAGACAAATGTCTAAAGACATTGGCATTTTCTCCTAAAGTTAAACATACAGTTACATAGGACTCGGAAATCTCACTCCAAGGCATTTATCCCAGAGAAATGAATACAGATGTCCATACAAAAATCTGTCCACGAATGTGTACAGCAGCTCTATTCATAATTATCCTAAACTGGAAACAACTCGAATTCCCTTCAATGAGTGACTGAATAAACAATGGTACATCCGTATATTGGGATATTTACTACTCGGTAGTTAAAAGGAATGAACTATTGATACATGGAACAAATTGGATTAATGTCAGGGGCATTATTAGGCTGAGTGAACAAAGCCAGTCTCCAAAGGTTACAGACTGTATAATTCCATTTATATGACATCCTTATAAAGATAAAACTATAGTGATGGAGAACAGATCAGTAGTTACCAAAGATTAGGGCTTGGAGGAGGCATGACTACAAAGGGACAGCATTAGGGAGTCCTTCAGAGTGATGTAATTATTCTGTATCCTGATTACAGGAATCCACGCAGGCATTAAAACTCAGGACTGGGGCTTCCCTGGTGGCGCAGTGGTTGAGAGTTCGCCTGCCGATGCAGGGGACACGGGTTTGTGTCCCGGTCCGGGAAGATCCCACATGCCACGGAGCGGCTGGGCCCGTGAGCCATGGCTGCTGAGCCTGCGCATCCGGAACCTGTGCTCCTCAACGGGAGAGGCCACAACAGTGAGAGGCCTGCGTACCGCAAAAAACAAACAAACAAACAAACAAACAAACTCAGGACTGTACAACAACCAAAAAAGTCAATTTTACTGCATGTTAATTTTTTTAATCTTTTTTTTTTTAAGTTACTATCTCTAAAGTGCTTAAAACAGCACCTGGCAAATAATAAGTTTTCTAAAACTGTTTGTTACTTCAAAAGAAAATAAATTCTTGGCTTTTCCAAGCCGAGGAATCTGCCTGTATAAGAAACATACGAGAAACACCCATTGGGGGGCTGCTTAAAGACCAGGAGAATCTCCAGCTTCACTGGGGTCCTTGCCTTCTACAGGGTCACATCCCAGGTGGTGTCTCCACCTAGGACACCACCTGTGTAAGCTAAAGGGAAGCAACATAAGGATTCATGATCATCCTGCACAAACAGCCCGCAGGAGGGGTGAGGTGGTAAGGGGTGGACTGTGGGGGGCGGGTCCTGATGCACTCATGGAGCATGGGGTCCCGTAGAAGCTCAGAGTTCAGCTCTGGAGTCTGACAAATCCCAGTTCAAGCTGTGCTCTAGCTGCTCGCTAGCCTCCGTGACCAAAGCAAGTTATTTCATCTCTGAGCATCGGCTTTGTCATCTGTGAAAAGTAGATCATAAAAGTGCCTGAAAAAGATTATGAGGACATAATGATATGAGGCCTGCAAGTTGCTCTGTACCATTGCCAACTCATTGTAAGTGCCCAATAAAATGCTACATTTTATGGCTATTATTTGCAATAGAGAGTGGCAGGATGCACCCTAAATGTGAACAGCAGGTAACCTTTTGTTGTGGATTTTTAATCCCCAGCATCTTATGAAAATTTTCAAACTTACAGCAGGTTGAAAAGACTGTTCAGTGAGTGTTTCTGGTGAGATTTAGGATGCTTTTTCTTTCTTTTTACTTACCTATAGTGTATCTTTTTCTTTTATTTGTTTTTTAAAATAAATTTATTTATTTTGGGCTGTGTTGGGTCTTCGTTGCTGTGCACGGCTTTCTCTAGTTACAGTGAGCAGGGTCTACTCTTCGGTGTGGTGCGCGGGCTTCTCATTGCGGTGGCTTCTCTTGTTGCAGAGCACGGGCTCTAGGCACGCGGGCTCAGTAGTTGTGGTGCACGGGCTTAGTTGCTCTGCAGCATGTGGGATCTTCCCCAGCCAGGGCTCGAACCCATGTCCCCTGCATTGGCAGGCGGATTCTTAACCACTGTGCCACTAGGGAAGCCCCCGGGAAGCCCCCAGTGTACCTCTTTCTACAGCAAATATAAACTACTTGGGTAATAAGAGTTAAATACAGGGGAGAGGAAAAGGAAAAAAATGTTAAGCACAACAGGACGAAGGACAGAACCCCATGGTCCAAAATCACTGCCTCCAACTGATACATCAGCTCTGCCGGCAACTGTCTTTAGAATTGGCCCACATCTAATTAGAAATTCTTCCAGCCATTGAGCCATTTCGCCCACATGTCACCCTTGTGTCCACAGGATGTCAGGAGAGATTTTTCGGGTGCTTTGCCGAAGTCCAGGCACAAGGAGTCTGCAGCACCTCCACCCCGGAGCAAGTAATCCCATCAATGGGGCAAATCAGATCAACCCAGAGTAATCTGTTCTTAGTGGTTTCTGATCCTGCCTTCTGCTTCCACATACTTGCAAATCAGGGGTAGTGGAAACGGCCTGGACTCTGGAGTCACACTGCTCTGGGCTTGAATTTCACTTGCATTTCTCAGCTGTGTGACTTTGAGAAAGTTGCCTGACCTCTCTGAGCCTCACTGTAAAACAGGAATAATAAAGCCAGTGTCACCAGCTTCTTTTGATAACTAAAATGATGGATATATCTATCTCCCTCCCCATCCCAACTGTGGCCTCCTCAAGGCCAAGGCCTGGGGTCTCCAATCTTTGTACCCCAGTGCCTGGTAGGAAGGAGGACCCTCACTCCACCTACCCCACATATCCCTTCCCCTCCCCTCTCTTCAGCCCTGCCACCTGCATCTCCCCATCTCTCCCCACAATTTTCACCAACTCCCTTTCTACCTATTTTCCTCTCCTCCTTCACCCAGCATCTCCCTTCTCTCCCCCCAACTCCACCTCCTTGCCCAGCCCAAGTAACAGGTTCCATCCACCACCCTATCCTATGTCCCCAGTATCCATGAGCCACTGGGCAGCCCGTGGCCTGCTCCTCAGCCCGCCCCCACAACCCCAACATGGGGAGGGCTGCTGCAGGGGGAGTGATAAAGCGGCGTCGACTCATTTACTCCATCACTTGTTAGCAGCTTCATTAGTTCCGAGGGCTCTGTGTGTGAAAAAAAACCCATTAGTGTGACTTAGTCTGGGCCATCCATCAGGGGTGGGGTGTGGAGGGTGACAGCAGAGAGAGGAGAAAACAAGAAAACAACCCGGGGGCTTCCCTGGTGGTACAGTAGTTGAGAGTCCGCCTGCCGATGCAGGGGACACGGGTTCGTGCCCCGGTCCGGGAAGATCCCACATATACCGTGGAGCGGCTGGGCCCGTGAGCTATGGCCACTGAGCCTGCGCGTCCAGAGCCTGTGCTCCACAACGGGAGAGGCCACAACAGTGAGAGACCCGCGTACCACACACAAAAAAAAAAACCAAACAACCCACCACCCGCCCTCGTGGCGCCTCCCAGGAAGACCGAGGCCCGGGCAGCTGCAAGGAAATTAGGGTTCCCAGGGCCTTTCCTTGACAAACTCTCCACCAGGATTTTTCACTTCTTACGGGATACAGGGGGGTGCTGCCCCCAGCCAGAGGATGCTGGCCTGAAGCCTGTTCTGATGCCCACCCACCCCCGCTGCAGGCACCACAGGCCTGCCTGTTCCCCTGCGGGATGCCCACCCACCCGCGCTGCAGGCACCACAGGCCTGCCTGTTCCCCCGCGGGATGCCCACCCACCCCCGCTGCAGGCACCACAGGCCTGCCTGTTCCCCCGCGGGATGCCCACCCACCCGCGCTGCAGGCACCACAGGCCTGCCTGTTCCCCCGCGGGATGCCCACCCACCCGCGCTGCAGGCACCACAGGCCTGCCTGTTCCCCCGCGGGATGCACTCATGGTCCTCCGCTTCTGCCCTCCTCCATCCTCTGTCCACTTTCTCCTGCTCCCCTCTGCCCAGCTCTGGGATCCCTTGCAAGTGCAGCCCAGTCTCAGAGCCACCTCTGCCACTGCCACAGCAGTCTTCCTGCTTAAAGTCCTGGCTCCAGAATTGGGGCTATTCAGGAAAACCTCTTGAAACTGCTGTCCCAGAGCCTGGGGCTCCTAAAAACCACCACTGACCAAAAGAGGAAGATATCCTCTATGATCAGAGCTCTTAAATGGGGCCCTTCAATAAGTTTCAGGGGTCTCTGAATGCCTTGACATTGTGTGGCAAAATTTGTGTGAAAGTACATCTTTCTGGGGGAAGAGCATTCCCAGTTTCCATCCACTCTTAAAGCTTCCACCACCCTCTCCCAGATCACCTCTCCTACTGACAAGGCTTGGCAGCACTGGGAATTCCACCCCATATACCCAGTTTGGGTCCATGTCTCAGAGAGAAAAGCAACAAGCCATGCTCACACCCGTTGTTTTCATTTGATCCTACAACAAAACTAAACGTAGGAGGAAGCTGTTTGTAAGGGTCAACCCCACTCCCACTCTGCAGCTGGGTCAGGGCCCCTCCCTGCATTCCACACAGCATTACCCTCAATGCCCTGCATCGGGAGGGCAGAGGTATTTGTCCATCTGGATCCTCCACTGTGGGCCCTGGACTTATTCCTCTCTATCCTGGCCCCCAGCCCAGTACCAGGCCAGGGAAGAGCATCAATAAATATGTGTCAGATGAAGACGTGAATGAGTCCCCATTTCACAGACACATGAAGGTAAGGTGACTTGCCTTACCTGAGGTCACCTAATCTTAACCTGATGACCCTGGGTTCCCTAGCCCTGGGCAAATGGGATGGGGTGTGCTCTTTGGCACTTCCTTGTTGCCCCCAATATCTATTCTCCCCTTCTTCATTAGTCAGAGAACTCCTGACTTAGCTGGCACCTGGCCATCCAGAATAAAAAAGCACTGTCCAACCTCCCTTGCAATTAGTTTTGTATATGTGACTAAGTTCTGGCCAATCAATTACAAATGGAAGTGCTGTTTATAATTTCCAGGAAGTGTCTTTAAAGGCACTTTAAGGCACCATAACACTATGGGTTTGTTTTCCTGCTTATTCCTCCTTCTTGTTTGCTGGAGGAAGACCTAATGGCTGGAGCTCAAGCAGCCATATTGGACCATGAGGCAAATGACACATGTGGCAGCCAGAATGAAAAGCTTGAAGGACCCTGGGTCCCTGACAATTCAGTGTCACACCAACCCTGGGCTGCCAACCTCTGGGCTTTTCACATGAGAAAATAAAACCCTGTGTGTTTATGGAAGTCATTCTCAAAGTGAGGTCTCCAGATCAATAGCAACATTATCACCTGGCAACTTGTTAAAACTACACAGTCTTGGGCTTCCCTGGTGGTGCAGTGGTTGAGAGTCCGCCTGCCGATGCAGGGGACACGAGTTCGTGCCCTGGTCTGGGAAGATCCCACATGCCGCGGAGCGGCTGGTCCCGTGAGCCATAGCCACTGAGCCTGCGTGTCCGGAGCCTGTGCTCCACAATGGGAGAGGCCACAACAGTGAGAGGCCCGCGTACCGCAAAAAAAAAAAAAAAACTACACAGTCTCAAGCCCCATCTTAGTCCTACTGAACTCGAATCTGGGAATGGGGCTCAGCAATATGGTTGTTTGTTTTTTTAAGTTCATACTGGCTCACGGGCTTAGTTGCTCCGCAGCATGTGGGATCTTCCCGGACCAGGGATCGAATCCGTGTCCCCTGCATTGGCAGGTGGATTTTTAACCACTGCGTCACCAGGGAAGTCCCTATTTCTTCATTCTACTGTTGATGGGCATTTTGGGTAGTTTCAGGTTTGGGGATATTATGAATACTGAGGCTATGAACATCTTTGGAAGTGTCTTTTGGTGACTACATGTACACATTTCTGTTGAGTATATATCCTTGAGTGGAACTGCTGGATTATAGGGTGCATATGTTAAGCTTTAGTAGATAGAGACAGTTTCCCAAAGTGGTTGTACCAGTTTACACTCCCACCAGCAGGATAAGAGTTCTGGTTGCTCCACATCCTTGTCAACACACGGCATTATCTCTCTTTTGCATTTTAGCTATTCTGATGGATGTGTAGTGGTAGCTCATTGTGGGTTTGTTTGGGGTTTTTTTAAATTATTTTTTGGCCACGTTGCGCGGCATGTGGGACCTTAGTTCTCCGACCGGGAATCAAACCCGTGCCCTCTGCATTGGAAGCATGGAGTCTTAACCATTGGACCACCAGGGGAGTCCCTTATTGCGGTTTTGATTTGCATTTGCCTGATGACAAATAAAGTTAGGCATCTTTTCGTATGTTTTTTTTGTTTGTTTGTTTGTTTGTTTTCTTTTCGTATGTTTGACTTCTTTTGTGAATTGCCTTTTCAAGCCTTCTATCCAATTGTTTATCAAATTGTCTACCTTTTTCTTATTGATTTGTACAAGTTCTTTATATACTTTGGATATGATTCCTATACAAATCTCTTCTTCCACTCTGTGGCTTGCCTTTCCAATCTCTTAGTGGTATGGTCACTACAGTCCAATGTATCAATTTGCATAAACATTTTAAATTGGCAGCCAGAGAACATGCATTCTTTCAGGTACTGGATGAAATTATCACTGTGCAGACACACCTCCAGCTCTGTCCAGCTCTGCCTGGACAGGGTCAGGGGACTCCAGAACCCCAGACGATGGAAGCCCTAGGCACATTCACATTTGAACCCACATTCTCACCCACACACATCTCCCCAACCCTGAATCTGAATGGCAGGTCAACACTAGTTGGCAAGCATCCCCACTTCAGAGTGAATGGGCTGGGAAGCACATCCCAGGTAGCAGGCTGTCAGGAAAAGCCAGAGGACTCTGGAGCACAGATTGGATGGGGTCAAGCCACTTGCACATGTGGGTGCCAGTGAGTGTTTTCCCATACATGGCCCTGGGTACCTATGTAGGCTCCCCTCTCAATCAAGGACTTGATGAGGAGGCCACCACATGCTCATATATATTACCCTATGTCTACAATGTGAACGATGCCTCTGAGATTCAATGCTCTAGTGCAGTGCACAACCTGGATCCTAGTACTTGGCAGCCTTGCTTTCAAGCAGGAATCAGGCAAAATCAGAGAAAGTTTAGCCAAGGTTCTGGACAAAGTAGGGAAAAAAAGCAGATTTAAGCATGTGGCAGGAACAGGGATGACTGCACAGGACTGGACAGTCTTTCAAGCTAATCAGATGTCAGTGAGGCTTACACTTGAACTTGAGCCAAGCTGGATTCTGCTCTCAGCTGGGAGTCTGGGCCATACACCTATGACCAGTCTATGTTTGGCAGGCTTCCCTGGTCTGGGCAGTTGCTCATGTTTTCCTAGATAAGACAGTTTCTCCCTCAGGCTACCTTGGGCATGGGGTATCCTAAGGAGGAGGAGAAGGGTGGTGGCCCCAAGTCTGCAGCCTCCAGCAGTATGTTGAGGTCCTGAAGGCAGCTAGGAGTGGAAGATGGGGGCCAAAGGAGGGATGTGGGGACAGAGCTGACAGCCCTGGGATAGAGCAGGCAGTGAGGCGGGGGGGTGTTGCCTTCCAGGGGCTCTCCGGCCCTGACTTCTGCCTGGTGCTGCCCCAAGCTCTGCTCAGTGTCCCACAGTCCCAGCCCTGCTGGGACACAGCAGCCTGAGCCTCCCACTTCTGGGAACCCAGGGGTGTGGGTGCCTGTCCCCAAGGGGAGGAAGGTGAGGCTTGTTAGGGAGCAGTGGACAAGTAGGTCCCTGGGGCCTGGCTAAGGGGACACTGCAGGATGTGCCCTGGAGGCTCACACATCACAGGATGGCACAGTCCCTCTGATACCTACTAGCGCCCACTGCCAACACCCCACAAGCTCAGGCACCCAACTGTCACGTTCAGGGACGTAGACACTTCACACATGCTTCCATTCAGACCCACACGGACTCCCACCGGCTCAAGGGCACACCCTCCTAAAACTGACAACGCCCCGCGGCTCATCAGCACCCCCCACCCCCCACATGCCCACTCCTCAAGCGCTCCCACCCTTCACCCCATACTCCGCAGCTCTGGCCGGGAAGCCGCCGTCGCACCCGCCCTGCCCACCCGGGGGTCCTGAGCATCCCGAGGCGAGCGGCGCCTGTTTGCGCAGCTAAGTGGCATCTGTGTACAGAGCTGCGCGCTTATCTCAGCAAACACGGCGCCCGCCGCCCGCCTGCATTAGCCCCGGCCCGGAACCCTTCCCCACCGCGCGCTCATCCGGCCACCGCTGATAAGAAGCGGAGGGGACCGCCACTCCCCGGCACCCCACCACCTCCGATCGCTCCGCGGAGCCAGGAAAAGTGACGGGATCCCTGTCAGTGGAGCTCCAACCCAGGCGAGGCCGGAGCCCCTCCAGCGCCTCTCCCGTTGCTGCCCACTCCTGCTCGGTCAGCCCTGCTTCCTTCCTCTCCCCACCGCCCAGACCGTGGCCATCAGCCTGGCTGCCGCAAGAACACCTGGCTGTCCCGGCCTCCTTCCCCTTGTGGGATCCACGTCTTGACCTGGATTCCCAATGGATGCAAGCAGGCGACTCAACAGGAATTCCTAAATATTACCGCTGCTGCTGCGGCTACTACTACTAGTAATAATAATAATCAAAATAATATCAACTTGACCAAGGCTTAACTGGGGCACAGGGCTGCCTGAGAAACATCACTATCATCTGATTTCATTTTCCCAGCAATTGAGTGAGGGAGGCATTGTTATTAGCCCCGGTTTACAGAGGTGGAAACTGCTGACTTAGAGAAGTTAAAAACCTTAGCACATGGATTTGAACCTGGTGCTGCCTGAACCCCGAGCCTGCACCGGCCTCCTCATAAGACACCAGCTGGTTAGTCCAGCCTCCTCGGTTTACCGATGGAGAAACTGAGGCACAGCCGGGAAGGCAGCTCCCAGACCGGCCTCGGCACTGCCACATCTGTCTGGGTGTCAGGCACCAAGTCGGCTCTGAGGTTACTGATACTGATTATCTAAGTCTAGTCTCAACTGGTAAGGTCGTTAAATCTCGATTTTGCTCTTAATTAAATCCAGTCAGGTTACATAAGTCGGTGAGAGTCACAGAGACGCCTGTTTTAAAAAGTAAGGAAGGGCAATGCACAAATGACTCACAAATGTGAATTGATTCAATTCCACTATTAATCAAAGAAATGCAAATTAAAACAGATACTTTTCTTTTCTATTAAAAACTTTTGGCAAAGATTTTTTTAATGATAATGCCCAGTGCTGCCCAGACCCCTTTGCAAACACTAGAGATAAGACTGTAAAAGAGGGACTTCCCTGGTGGCACAGTGGTTAAGAATCCACCTGCCAACGCAGGGGACGTGGGTCCGAGCCCTGGTCAGGGAAGATCCCACATGCCACGGGAGCAACTAAGCCTGCGAGCCACAACTACTGAGCCCACACACCACAACTACTGAAGCCCGCTCGCCTAGAGCCCGTGCTCCGCAACAAACGCCACCACAATGAGAAGCACACGCACCGCAACAAAGAGTAGCCCCCATTCGCTGCAGCTAGAGAGGGCCCGCACACAGCAACGAAGACCCAACACAGCCAAAAATAAATAAATAAATTTATCAAAAAAAAGACAAGACTGTAAGAGAACTTTCAGAAGGCTGGTAATGTGTATAACCTTTCAACCAGAGTTTCCATTTCTATGAATGTAACCAATGGACACATCCAGAGATAAGCACCAGGATACTCATCATAACTGCAATTAACAATAACAGCATGCACACAATAAGGGAAACAACCCAAATCCCCCAAATGGTAAATTATAGTATATAGGAAGGATGTACTATTTTAATGGAGTCATTAAAATCACGTTTTAGAAAAATGTTAAATGATATGGAAATGTTTATGACATATGCTTACACGGGGGGAAGCAGAGTACAAAAATAATTCATATAGAATGATTCTGAGTCTGTAAATATATATATATATTTCTAGGAAGAAATCCTGTAGGGATATTCTATACATTAAAATGTCAATATATGTCAACTGATTCACTTTGCTGTATACCTGAAACTAACACAGCATCATAAATCAACTATACTCCAATAAAAAAATTTTTTTTAATTAAAATTAAAATAAATGTTAAGAGCATTATCTCTTGAGATTGGATAACAGGTGGTTTTTTTCTTTGTGCTTCTCTGTAATTTTTCTAGTTTAGAATGAATATGTATTTATAATCAGAAAAGTTCTAATTGAAAAAATCAAAAACAAACAAAAGAAATGAGAACAAAAGGTGTATAATCGACCACCACCTCCCTGGCCCGGTGTCAAAGTCCAGCCCGCCTCTCCTACCCTTTCCAGCCTCTGGCCACGAGTGAGGGCCCAAGGTAGGACCCAGTGGGGCTGTGGTCTCAGCAGGGAAAAAGCAGAGGCCAGACTCAGGACCTGAGAGGAGCAGAGACCCATGATTCTCCAGGATTAGGTAACGAGGTGGAGACACGCCCTTGGCCCATAAAGAGAGAGGTGAGTGTCCAGCAATTTCTCCCCTGAAGACACATGCCCAAGTGTATGTCCAGGGAGGACGGCCTGTGGGGTGTCTGAGCAGGAGGTTGGGTGCCCCATTGCTCCCATGGTTCACCCCAGGATGGGGTCACTTGGTTTCCTGTGCCTTGTGTACCCCAAGTTTCTGTAGCCTTGCAGCCTAAAGGAAAGGGTCATTTGAGGACTGTGGCACCAGGCAGGCTTAAACTAGAATCCCAGCTCTACAACCCACTGTTTTTCAGCAAGCCACTTTGCCTCTCTGAGCCTCAGTTTCCTCATCTGTAAATGGGCATAAGAACATCCTCACAAGGGTCATTGTAAGGACCACAAATAATGGGAAAAAAGTACAGAGTGTCTGTTAAACGATACCCGAGGCTGTTTTGCCTGCCCCAGGACCCAGAACCACGGGACCCCGTCAGGAGAGCCTGCGTGTTCTGGACTCCCCACCCCGTCATCTGCTCCCACGTGGATTCTCACACCCAGCTGCCACAGACTACTTTTTGAATCCCAACTCTACGTGTGTTTGCTGCATGCTAGACGCACTGCTAAGCATTTTACATTTAATCCCCAGAGCACTCCTGTGAGATCCGTGTTATTAGTGCCATTCTACTGATAAGGAAACTAAGGCTCAGAGAGGTTAAGCAACTTGCCCCAGGCCCCACAGCAGGTAAATGGCAATACCGGGGCTGTGGGTTGGGCCAGTCTAGCCCTGGCCTGAGCTCTTTCTTCTGTCTCAGGTGCCTCATGGAACCAGATGCCATCACATTCCTTGGGCCCCTGCTGTTCTGGTGGTCAGCACAGATGTGGGTGACTGAGGCTGTGAAGCCATGTTTCTATTAACGATATTCCCAGACTGTGCAGAGCTCTGCCTTCCTCTGCCTTGATTAATTACACCAGGAGCCTACTGAGAAAAGCAGGTCCCTCTCCCCCAACCCCTGCTGCTCTCTGGCTTAATTACTTCTCGTCCTGGCTGTAATGAATGTCTCTGATCCCCCGAGACAGGAAACTTCATCCGGAGCAGCCGCCTCCATGACTCAGCCCATGGCTCCCATAGCCCTGTCCCTTTGGGCTCAGACACAGGCCCAGCCTCTGACCGTCTCCTACCCCTGCCTCTGTGCCCCGGCTTCAGCTACAGAGAACATCTGTGGGAGGGAGACTCCCAGCCCCTCAGCCTCCCTTCCCCCCATGGAATGCAGAACAGAAAACCAGACACAACAGGTCTGCCCCAGACTGGGGGGTTTGGATCCTCAGTCCCTCGCCCAGCAATCTGCCCACAGGCTTTGGAGCAGATGCTCGGAATGGCAGCTCCTCCTGGATCCCTACCTGCTTGCACCCCCGCGGGGCCAGCTCAGAGAGGCCATTCTTTCCTTTCCTTCATTCACCCCATATTCCCTGAGCACCTACTCTGTGCCAGTCCCTGTTCCCGGCACTGGAAATACAACAGAGAGCAAGAGAGACAAGGCGTGCGTCCTCTAGCAGCTTACGGTCTAGCAGGAACACAGCCCCAAACAAGCAAACAGACAGATACATAAAGTTATTTATAAGGAGGGGGAGAGTGGGAGCAGAGAGTGACAGCTTGGGTGGCAGGGGATGGGCAGGGAGAGGCGGCACATACACCTCCGTCCCATCCTGTGTAATCCCTATGCTGGAAGTCCTTACAGCAGTCTGCTCTGCTTCCCTCATACTTCAAGGCCAACGTGGTCTTACTGGATCATCACCTCCAATGACCCAGGGCTTCGGTCACACACACACACCAGCCATCACCTAAAAGAACCACAGGGAGGAGAGAGGGTGATGAGCAATGAAGGCAGGGCTCCTGGTAGCCACCCAGCCTCCCCTTCTGCCTCTTTGCCTTTCCACTGGGGTCCTTTATCCCCCCATCAATCACCAAAATAATTTCCAGGTAGATCAAAGAGTTAAATGTAAAAATAGACTGAACCACTGGAAACCAGGAAGAAACAGAACCATCAGACTTCTTGAGGGAAGAGCTCTTTATGAGCATAAAACCACTGGAAGAAATCACAAAGAGAAAGGTCAACAACAGCCTTGTCCACGGAAGCGTTAAGCGTGTGTGCGTGTCATAAAAGCATAGCCGAAATTACGACTCAGACCTCCTCCCTCTGCCAGGCTAACTCCTAAGCTGTTCCAGCTTTAGTTCCACAAGGAACTTGACCCCCACCCCACCCCTCACCCACTCTGGGTCAGCTGTCACCCCTGACTGCTCCCTGAACCCTGGCTGCTCGACCCTCTATCAAAGCAGACATGAAACTGCATTGGGATGGTGCTTTCTACTTCGATCCTCATGTTGCGTGGGTACCTTGATGTCTTCCTGTTTTTATAATCTCCGTGCCCAGCATACAAAAATACTTCACACAGAACCCAATAACTTTTTTAGTGTTATATTTTCTGCTTCCCTAGGTTTTGTGGGTTTTTTTAATTATAGTAAAACACACGTAACATACAATTTCCCATCTTAATTTTTTTGAGGAACTGCCATATTGTTTCCATAGTGGCTACACCATTTTGCATTCCCACCAACAGTGCACAAAGATTCCAATTTCTCCACACCCTCACCAACACTTGTTATTTTCTTGGGGTTTTGATAGTAGCCATCCTGATGGGTGTAAGGGGACATCTCACTCTTGTTTTGATTTGCATTTCTCAGTA
Organism: Mesoplodon mirus; assembly: GCF_964341445.2. NCBI lineage: Eukaryota > Metazoa > Chordata > Mammalia > Artiodactyla > Ziphiidae > Mesoplodon > Mesoplodon mirus. The sequence goes on from NC_138994.1 coordinate 7,017,182, forward strand.
ACTATTTTTTTTCAAATGAAAGTCAACAGACTAAAAAAGAAATAATCCTTATGGTCATTATGACAAAAGGTTAGTATATTTTATGTGTAAAATGAATGTACAAATCTCTAAGTAAAACATTAGAATGCCCAAAAGATAAATGGCCGTGAACAGACAACTCCAAAAGAGGAAAAGCAACATTAGAACAAATAGTTTAGCATCATTGGTTACAAAAAAGACAAAAAGGGATACCATATTTTACCTGGTAAGATTTCAAAACTTAAAAAAAAAAGAGAAAACTCACTGCTGACAAGAGTGCTGGCACATAGACACTCTTTCATGGCTGATGAGAGTGTATATTGGTACAACCCTTTCGAAAAGCAAATTCCAGGGACTTCCCTGGTGGTCCAGTTGTAAAGAATCCGCCTTGCAATGCAGGGGATGCCAGTTCGATCCCTGGTCGGGCAACTAAGTCCGAGCGCAGCAACTATAGAGCCCGCGCCTCCTAGAGCCCCTGTCCCACACCTCGCAACTAGAGAGAGAAAACCGGAATGCCACAACTAGAGAGGAGCCTGCACGCTGCGAGGAAAGATCCCGCATGCAGCAACTAAGACCCGACTCAGCCAAAAATAAAATAAATAAATATATATTTAAAATGTCAATCACTGTATTGTACAACTGTAACTTATATGATATTGTACATCAATTATATTTCAATTGGAAAGGAAGGCAACTTCCAAAGACTCAAGAATATTAAAATTATTCATGTACTTTAACCCAGAAATTCCGTTTCTGGGCACTTACTGAAATAAACTCAATTTAGAAATCTAAGCACAGGGACTTCCCTGGTGGTCCAGTGGTTAAGAATCCGTTTGCCAATGCAGGGGACACGGGTTCAATCACTGGTCCTGGAAGATCCCACATGCTTCGAAGCCTGTGCACCACAGCTACTGAGGCCACTTGCTGCAACTACTGAAGCTTGTGCACCTAGAGCCCGTGCTCTGCAACAAGGGAAGCACCGCAGTGAGAAGCCGGCGCACCACAACGAAAAGTAGCCCCCGCTCGTGGCAACTAGAGAAAGCCCACGCGCAGCAACGAAGACGCAAAGCAGCCAAAATAAATAAATAAATAAATAAAAGAAATCTAAGCACAAAAAATGTGTACCACAGTTTATTTATAATAATAAAAACTTGGAGGCATTATAAATATCTAATAATAGCATATTCAATATTAGATTTTAAAATATTCCTATTTTAAAATAGTCTTATCATCATGCAGTCACCCAAAACATGATTATGAAGTCTATGAGATGAGAAACTATCTAGGATCTAATGTTAAGTGGGAAAAGCAGGATCCAAAATGTTACCTGCAACAACGTCTAAACTAAGAAAAAAATTAAGGGTAGTAAGTGTATATAAAAATATACGGCAGGGCTTCCCTGGTGGCGCAGTGGTTGAGAATCCGCCTGCCGATGCAGGGGACAGGGGTTCGTGCCCCGGTCCAGGAAGATCCCACATGCCGCGGAGCGGCTAGGCCCGTGAGCCATGGCCGCTGAGCCTGTGAGTCCGGAGCCTGTGCTCCGCAACGGGAGAGGCCACAAAAGTGAGAGGTCCACATATAAAATATATATATATATATATATATATATATATATATATACGACAGGCTGGTGGAAACTATCTCTGGCTGATGGACCTATGTGTAATTCTTCTTTTCTTCATTTTGTTTCTCCATGCTTCCTCTCTCCACACCAGACCTCTCCCCAAACCAATAACATAATTAAAACATTTCATAAACTTTTATGAATATTGATCCTTAAAAAACGTCATTCAACAATATGAGGGAATTTTAATGCATAAAGTTCTAATTAGGACATTGTTTATAATCATATAGAAACTGGATGCAAATCAAGTGTTTAATAATAGAAAATTAATTAAGTGAGGGAATTTTACCCTTGTTGAAATCTTAGGCAGTCACTACAAGGCCCAGTTAGGAAGTGCTATCAGTTGAATTGTGTCCCCAAAAAGATATGTTGAAATTCTAACCCCCGTACCTCAGAATGTGACCTTACTGGGAAATAGGATCGTTGTAGATGTAATTAATTAAGATGAGGTCATACTGGAGTAGGATGGCACTTAATCCAGTATGACTGGGACTTCCCCAGTGGTCCAGTGGGTAAAACTCCACGCTCTCAATGCAGGGGGCCTGGGTTCAATCCCTGGCTGGGAAACTAGATCCTGCATGCATGCCGCAACTAAGAGCCCGCATGCAACAACTAAAGATCCATCATGCTGCAAGGAAGATCCCGTGTGCCGCAACGAAGACCCAGTGCAGCTTAAATAAATAAACAATTTTAAAAAAATCCAGTAGGAGTGGTGTCCTTATAAGAAGAGGAGACACACACGGAGAAGGTTGTCAGGTGACGGTGGAAGCAGAGATTGGAGGGATGCATCTATTGATACAAGGCAAAGAATGCCAAGGATTGCCAGCAAACACCAAAAGCTAGAAGAGGCAAGGAAGGCTTCTTCCCTACCAGTTTCAGAGAGAGCATGGCCTGCTGACACCTTGATTGATTTCTAGCCTTCAGAACTGTGAGACAATACATTTCTGCTGTTTTAAGCCACCCAGTTTGTGGTCCTTTGTTAAGGCAACCCTAGGAAATGAATGCAGGAAGTAATATGAAAAATGTTCGTGACATCCTGATAAATGAAAACTCAGGAAAATTAATATGTACACAATAACACAGCCATGTTTTAGAAATATATTTTAAAAGCCTGGAAGGAGACAGACCAAATGCAAACAGCAGCTGTATTACTAGACTAGGTGGGTTTTGTTTATCCAGTTTTCAGTTGTTTCCCTAAATTACTTTTATAATGAAAAAAAGTTTTATTTTTTAAAAAAAGTGTATCCTAATTATAACCACCAGCTCCTCCTTCCATTCCCACTGTCAGGACCCTGGCCTCTCTGCCTGGGATCGACCCCTCCCACCCCTCCCACCCCATCCCACATCCCTTCCTTCTTCCAAGAACCCGGCTGGGATCTGGCCACTCTCCTCCTCAGTATCCCTCAGTGGCTCCCCAGGTCTCTTTAGTCCTCACCCACGGTACTGGCTCAACCCACCCTGGGCTGTGCCCTTCCCCCGCCCTTCGCCTGCCCACCACACTAACAGTCCAGTCGAGGAACATTTGTACTTTCCCGGTACAAACAACCGGTAAGGTAGTGAGGGAAGCGAGTTTTCTCCCTGCTGGGAAAAGGGAAACAGAGGATCCATCTCTGCGTGGGAGGGAGCGAAAATCCTATTCAAAGCCAGCCCGAGGCCAGTCTCTGAGGCTGGGACCTGAACCTGCGTGTCTGAGCCCAGATCAAGGCAAGGACCGTGCCCGATCCCCGTCTCTACTCGTCCAGCGCCCTACCGGGTACCCAGCGGGAGCTCCATTAATGCGTCCCGTCCCGACTGAGGATGCCCGAGACCCCTCCCCTCATCTTTGCCCCAAATAATACCCCCACTCCTTTCAATGCCTTGGCCCCTGCCTCCCCTCTTTGACTGTACCCTCACTCCCTGACCTGCAGGCTGGGTTTTTAGGGAAGAGGATTGGAGTAAGGGATCCGAGAGAGGCACATGAAGATGGGGTGGCTCTGGGAGGGTGCTGGCTGGGGGTGGGGGTGGGGGGCCAGAGCTCGGGGGGAGGGGCGTAAGTCTTGGCACGAGAGAGCCGGGAGTCCACCCCCCCCAAACCCACCGCCCAGGGTGCGTTCCCACCGGCCCCTCGCGCGGATCTCTTTACTTCGAGGATGTGGGCACTGCGGGCGGACGGGACGCGGCCAGCCCGGGGCTCACCAGGATCTCGTACCGCGTGGCCGGGCCGGCGTTGCCCTCTCGTGGCACTAGTGTGTAATAACAGCCTGCGGGCACACAGCGGAATCCACCTCCGCCAGCCGCTGAGGATCAGAAAAGTATTTTGGGGTGTGGACCTACGCCCTGAGTTCCCTGAGCCCCGGAGGCTGACTATTCATCCTTAGGACAGTTTTCTGAGCCCTGAGGCCCCACAATCCCCTACCTACACATTAACCTCACCTCTGGACATGCACATCTTAGGATGCACCTATGAAATTTCCATTAGTTGACTTTTTGATGTATAAAAAACACACATACTGTCCCACATCTCACCTTCACACATGCCACCACACACACACACACACACACACACACACACCTCTCCTCTGGAGAACACACAGAGCTTTCAACCACGTGACATGGAAATACTGTACCACTTAGCACCATACTACCTTAGCCATGAGTCCCACACAACACCCAACCCCTGCCCAGCCATAAACGCACAACCCTCAGTCCTCACCCCAGTGTCTTCACCTCTCCCTCTTCACCTCCTCAAACTCACTAGGGACATCCCCATATAGAAAGCCACCTTTCCTGACCTCTAGGGACCAGCCCACATCTCTGCTCCACTACTTTTCAGACTTTAATGCCCATAAAATCCCCTGGGGGTCTCATTAAAATGCAGATTTTCACTCAGTAGGCCTAGAGTGGGCCCCAGATAGGGCATCTCTAACCATCTCCCAGGGGATGCCACAGACCATACTTTGAGTACTGTAGCCCTGCTGCTTTCTCCAGCCTCAATTTTCCCAGGAGTTCCATGCTATGGTCTCATCCCACACCTCTCCCCAACCCTCTGCCACCTGGTTCTCCCACCCTACCTCCCCACCACCCCACTGAAACAGAGAACTCACTAATGAGTGAAGCCAATGGCCTTTTTTTTTTTTTTTGCAGTATGTGAGCCTCTCCCTGTGGTGGCCTCTCCCGTTGTGGAGCACAGGCTCCGGACGCGCAGGCTCAGCGGCCATGGCTCACGGGCCCAGCTGCTCCGCGGCATGTGGGATCCTCCCAGACCGGGACACGAACCCACGTCCCCTGCATTGGCAGGCGGACTCTCAACCACTGCGCCACCAGGGAGGCCCAAAGCCAATGGCCTTTTCTCAGGCTTTGGGGCATCTACAATGTGAGCTGCCCTTTCCTTCTTCAAACGTTACCACCTGTGGATTCTTGGTGACTCCTGGCTGGCCTCCTACTCTGGACCCCCTCCAACCTCTCCCCTTTCTACAGCACCCCCCTGGCAGCTCATGCCTAGGATCAGGGGTCTCATCTACCACCCTCTCCATACCTCTCCCGCCCAGACCTCTCTCCTGAGCTCCAGGCCCCTTTTCCAGTTGTCTGCTAGGAAGCCCAGCCTATACCCTGAAAGCACCTTACCTCCACTTGTCTGAAACCAGCCTCCTAGGATCTCTGTAATAATGGTGGGAATTCCGTGGTGGCCCAGTGGTTAGGACTCCACTTTTACTGCCGAGAGCACAGGTTCGATCCCTGGTTGGGGAACTAAGATCTGTAAGCTGCGTGGGGCAGCCAAAAACAAAAAAAGGTAAAGCCTAACTTCATGGCATTATGTGAGAATTAAGTAAGTTAATACATATCATGTGCTTAGAACAGTACCTGAGGAGTTCGCTTTTTTTTTTTTTTTTTGGCTGTACCTGCACGCTTTGCAGAAACTGAAGGAAGACCCTTCCTATCACAGAGTTATGGACAAATCCTGCTTTTTCTCTCCCTCTGTTTCCTTCTGTCATCTCAGAGAAAATGTCCCTATCAGATGCTAACAGGCCTGCCTGTGTGCATCAGTGCATCATCTTTCTTACACTGCTGATAATCTATTCTTTTTTTAAAATTTTTTTTTTATTTTGGCTGTGTTGGGTCTTCATTGCTGTACGGGGGCTTTCTCTATTTGTGGCGAGAGGGGACTACTCTTCGTTGCCGTGCGCAGGCTTCTCATTGCAGTGGTTTCTCTTGTTGCAGAGCACGGGCTCTAGGCACGTGGGTTTCAGTAGCTGCAGCACGTCGGCTCAGTAGTTGTGACTCGCGGGCTCTAGAGCGTAGGCTCAGTAGTTGTGGCGCCCTGGCTTAGTTGCTCCGCGGCATGTGGGATCTTCCCGGACCAGGGCTCGAACCCGTGTCCTCTGCATTGGCAGGCGGATTCTTAACCACTGTGCCAGCAGGGAAGTCCCTCGTTATTGGCTTTTGAGTGGCAAGCAGCCAGACCCCATTTTCTAATACAGATCCCTGTATAGCACAGGGAATCATACTCAATATCTTGTAATAACCTATAATGGAAGAGAATCTGAAAAAGAATATGTACATATAACTGAATAATATAAGAATATATAACATATACAACTGAATCACTCTGCTGTACACCTGAAACCAACACAACATTGTAAATCAACTCTACTTCAATAACAAAATTAAAATTAAAAAAATTTTTTAAAAAGCACATCTCAATTAAAACCAGCCACATTTCAAGTAATGAACAGACACATGTGGTTAATGGCTGTTGTACTGAAACCCTCAGAGTCAGAGAATTAAAAATAAAGGGGAGGGCTTCCCTGGTGGCACAGTGGTTGAGAGTCCGCCTGCCGATGCAGCGGACATGGGTTCGTGCCCCGGTCCGGGAAGATCCCACATGCCGCGGAGGGGCTGGGCCCTTGAGCCATGGCCGCTGAGCCTGCGCGTCCGGAGCCTGTGCTCCGCAATGGGAGAGGCCGCAACAGTGAGAGGCCCGCGTACCGCAAAAAAATTAAATAAATAAAGGGGAACAATAATCGAAGGACACCAGTGTTCAGAAAAGAGGCTGCCTGCCTGTTGCAATAGGGGAAGAGGGGCGGTGGCTCTCTGGGAAGAGGCCACCACAAGTATTGATGGGAACACTGTATCATCTTCATGGTCTCCACAGAGCTTGTTCCATCTTCACCCTGACCTTGTGAACTAAGGATTATTCTCTCCTGATTAACAATGAGGAAACAGGTTCAGTAGTCTAAGGGCTGGTCCAAGGTCACACCATGAAGGAGAATTGGATGTGGGATTCAAGCCCAGGGCTCGTGACTCCTCGTGTTGGCCATACCATGCTCTGGAAGAACCCGGAACGATTCCTGAAACTCCAAGGGACTCTTCGTGGCTTCTTTCTGTCCCCAGACCTCTCTCAGCTCCTGGAGGCCCCGTGGTACACTGCGAGCACTGCTCTCCGCTTAAATGATGGGGTGTGCTAACGTGCTGGACTCGGGGACACCACTGAGGGCACAACAGGGGTCTCCGGGAGGGACACCTAGACCTTACATAACAAAGGAAGAAGGAACGGAGACTGAGGACAGCACGGTGGGCAGGAGAGATGAAGAGATGAATGTAAAAGGGAGGCTTGGCGCCATCTTCCAAGCAGATCAGACAAAGGGGCCGGAGAATGGGTCGGATACCACCTCTGAGTGCTGATTTTTGTTTCCGGTAACATCAGCGTAACTTGATGAATGGTGATTCCTGATAAGGAGAGTGTGCCCAAGCAAAGCAGGTCCGTTTGGCCAACGCACAGCAAACCAAACGCTGAGATGCCATGGTTCGCAGCCGAGAAAGAGTTTACTCACAAGGCAGCCAAGTAAAGAGATGGGAGAACAAGTCTCAGATTACTTCCCTGACGTCTGGTTGTCTATTCCTTTTAACAAACCCCCGGGGCAGCAGCGAGAGAGAGGCAGAGAGTAGGGAGCCCCCTGCTGGACAAGAGGTTCATGGCACACTTGGAACTGAAAATCTTAATATCCATAAATCTGTGGGTTTCCTCCTCCACGTTGTACTATGTATTTGTGGAGTATTTAGTATTGCACATATTTATGCCTTGGAGGAAAACTATGCCTGGAAGGAGAAAACTAGCTCTTACTAAGTGTTTACATTATGTCAGACTGGGAACATGCACCTATGGGAATTCATTGAATCTTTTATTTTGCAAACGTCCAAGCATTCATAAAAGTTGGGAGATTGTATAGTGAATCCCCTGTATCCATCATCCAGCTTCAACAAATAGCAACTCCTAACTCATTGTGGCTCTGTTCCCCCACCCCGCTTTCCCTTCTCCTGGGTTATTTTGAAGAAAATTCAAGACATCTTATCTGTTCATGTATAAATATTCAGTATGTATACTAAAAGATATGGAATCATTTTTAAAACATTAACAACCATATCACATCTAAAAAATTAATATATCAAGTATTTTTGTGCTCAAATTTTCCTGATCGTCTAATATTTTATGGTTTGTTTGAATCAGAATCCAAATAAGGATGAAAAGAGGCTTTTAAAATTCTTCTTTTGATCTATAGGTTCATCCTTCCCCTCCTACTCTTTCCTTGCAACTTATTTGTTGAAGAAACCAGGTTGTTTGTCCTATAAAGTTTGCCAGGATTTGGCTGACTGCGTGCCCACAGAGACCTTTACATCTTCACCACGATTCAATGAGATTAAGTTTTCTTTCCCCCATTTTACAGGTGAGAAAACTGAGGCTCATAGAAGTTAAAAGCCTTGCCCAAACCTTTGCATCCTAGGAAGTGGCAGAGCCCAGGCCTCCTGACTTCCAGCCAAAAAAAAAAAAAAAAAAAAATGGGACAGCTTCCTCAGAGCACCTAGTTCAGTACCTGGCACATACTGTGTGCTCCTCACTGGTGGAGAGGGCCGCCTTGGGGCTGCCTGGGCAATCCTAGGGCCAAGCCCACGCACACAGATTCCACAGACCCCACAAACCATGAAGCCAGACGTTTCTTTCCACAGGCTCTGCTTCTTTCTCTCTGTCCTCTCTTCATTAATTTATCCAATAAATAACTACTGGGCACCTCTTATATGCCAGATGTCATCCGGGCATATGAATGAGTATGGCTGTGTGCCTCTGTACATGGGTAGATGGGTATGGTCTCGGGGAGAAGTGGGTTCTGCTTCTAACTCTGCATGTAGTGTGTGTGTGTACACAAGTCTGTGTACATTTGTATCTCCAGATCTAAATATCCCTGTGGAGGTCAATGACTACAATTGGCTGTATAGCTGTGTGTTCTCAGTATCCTTCCATGTAAACATGCGTGTGTTTCTATGTATGACACAGTCACTGAGAAAGCCTCCACAAATGTACACAATTCTGTATGCATATGTGTGTCTGAGTGGACCTGTGTCTCTCTGTATAGCTGTGTGTCTATACACGTGTATCTCTCTATGTGCACATATGTATCTGTGTGACTATGGATGCTGCAGCTCTCCATGTTATATACTCTGTGTATCTCTGTACGCTTGTGTGTCTTCACACCTGTGTATCTGTGTGCATCTCAAAGGGTGGCGTGGGTCTCTACTTCTGTGTACTTTGTGTATCTGTGTGTATGTCCCCTCTGGTGATGTGATTGGGATGGTCAACTATCAACCCTCACCTGCCCAGATCCCTGTCACCTCCATGCCCACCTATACTAAGCGGCAGTCAAGGAGGACTCTCATGCGAGGGAAAACCTTGGCCCTTCAAACCAGCCCCTGTGCCCAGGGCTGAGGCCCCTGCTGAGGCGAGTGTCTGGAGGGGTTGGAAGGTTGTGTCTGCTCCCAGCATCTCGAGGACCCGAGGCCTGACTAGAAGATAGGAGCCTGATTCTGGGCCCATTGACAATAGGCTTTTCTCTGAAAGATGAAACATCAGCCAGCTTCAGAGGGGAAAACATAAAATTCAAGCAGGAACCATAGGCCAACAATGATCCTGTAGGTCTTCAGTTCAGAGGGGTGGGTCAGGTAGCGGTGTTGACCCCATACCCGCAGCCATCCCCTCCAGAAAGCAGGGCCAATTCCCCAACCACGGGCTGGCCTTCTCCAGGGAGAGTGGCCCCAGGGTCACCCGGCCTGGAGTTAATCATCTACTCGGGGTATCCCTGGGCCCCATTGGCTGCCTGGGGACACGGCCCTCTGGGCTGAAACCCAAAGGAGAGGAAAGGAGTTCCCCAGCCAGGGTCTGCCCCACCGGCCCAGGGGAAATGGGGAGGATGCTGTTGGCTGCTGGACCTGGCGGGCTCTCAGGAAGCCCCAGTCTGAAGGGAGAGGCCATCCTTGCCCTCACGGGGGCCCCAAGCTGGCAAGAAGCAGGACTCAGCCGCAGCTGGGGGAAAGGACCTAAAAGGGGTGTACTCTTTAGTTGGAAGAAGCGAAGAGGGGCCAGGGTAGGGGCAGAGACCCAGAGCAGCAAAAGCGGGAGAGACCCAGAAAGAGGAACTCTGAGTAAAGCGTGGCCCGGGAGGGTGGGCGCTCTGACGAGGGGCTTGGATGGAGAGACCAGGAAGGGGAAGCACATGTGAGGTGGAGGGTCTGTGAGAGCAGAAAGAAGAACATGATTTGGGCTCCAAGGGTTAAGACCACCTCCTCTAGTGGATTCTGGGAAGTGTGGGGATCGGGAGGGGCAGCAATAAAGAGAGAAGAGAACAAAGGCCCTGGAGGTGGCCCCTCAGGGCAAGGGGTACACACCCTCCCTGCCATTGCTTCACTCTGTTGGAACTCAGGATTTCTAGTAGGAAAACGGAAAAGTCAATGGAGGAGATCACAGAGGTCAGCTCCCGTCCCCCCGTGCCAGGAGTCTCCTGCCCCGGACGGTGCGTGTATGTGCTGTGCTGTGTGTGGGTATGTGCCCGCTTGTGTACGTGTGCACGTGTTCATGCGAACGTGTGTTTTGGTGGGGGATCCTTGGAAGGGTCAGTGCACTCACGCAGCATCCTCTGGGATACTCAGGAGAGGAGAGCCCAGACCGCTGCTCCCCATTCAGGCAGAGCCTGACACCCAGCACAGGGAACACAGAGCTGTACGAAAGGAAGGAAAGAGCATGGGGTAGGAACTCAGGATGTCAAGGGTCCAGCCATGACACTAACAAGCTGTGTGACGTCGGCCAAGTCACCTCCCCTCTACAGTTGATTTCACCGCCCTCTGTGAAGACAGAGGGTGGGACCCCATCGGGATAGAATGTAACCGAGGGCAGGATATGTACAGCTGTTAGCACACCAGGTGTTTTTAGGCAGCACAGGGGATACGGTATTAAGCAACAATGAATCACATCCTGTGAAAGTTTTCAAGTCCTTTTCAAATCTTGCTTAAGAGCATGGATCGGGAGCAACACTGCTTTGCTTCAAAGACCAGCTCCACTGCTTACAAACTCACTGACCTTGTCCCTCACATATTTCTGTGCCTCAATTTCCTCCTCTATAAAATGGATGTAATAATAATACCGATTCTGGAGTCATTGTAAGGATTAAATGAGTTACTATTTGTGAAGTGCTTTGCACAGTGCTTGGCGTTCTGCATGTGTCAGCAGCTATTATTCTACCTTGGAGAAAGCCTCACAGTGTGCTAGGGGATCTCTACAAGAGGAGCAGGCAACTATCCAGCTGGAATTTATAACATTTTGTTCTCTCTTTATTTGTAAGACTTTCTTTCAAGTGATAATGGCCTTCTAGTTACAATCCTGACGTGGATAAATTTTAAAATTAAGAAGTTCATTTTTTTAAAGTCTTTATTGAATTTGTTACAATACTGCTTCTGTTTTTTATATTTTGTTTTTTTTTGGCCCCGAGGCATGTGGGATCTTAGCTCCCCGACCAGGGATTGAACCCGCACCCCCTGAATTGGAAGGGGGAGTCTTAACCACTGGACTGCCAAGTCACAGGATTAATTCTAGCCGTTCATTGAAGAGTCGACTGAAGGGGCAAGGGTGGAAGCAGGAAGTCTAATTAGCAGAGGATTGAGATAATAGAAGTGGGAGGTGATGGAGGCTTGCACTGGGGGGGGGATGGGGGATGGGGGATGGGGTGTGGTAGAGGAAGCAAGAAGGCATATGTCATATTTTTTCATAATTCAGAATGTTAATTTCATTATACCATATTATAACATTTGGTTTCTCTGGCAAAAAAAAAAAGTTTAAAGAAAAACTTTAACACTAATAAGGGGTGATTTGAAGATATGACAAAATTCTTCAAGGTGGTACCCAGTGGCTGGCGTTTGGCAAACTCTGGTAACCTCGTGATTCCATCTTCTTTGCGCTCCAACAGGACAGAGGCATCCCCGCCCTCCACGCTTTCACTCTTCCCCCACCTCTCCCTCCAGTCTCCTCCCTCAGCCAGGCGGCAACTGCCACCTGCTCTCCTCTCTTGCCCTAATCAGACTCCCCCTTAATCATTCAAGACCCCGCAGAGCGCCAAATCCACCTGTGGGTCCCCTGAGCCCTTCCTGGAACCGGCCTTGGCAGCAAATTAAAGACACCCAGCCACCGTTTATCTCTGCCTCGTGACTCTCGCCAGTGGGTTCCATCCCCCCACCCCAGGGGCGGGGGATCCTGTCGGCGCCGCCCTCTGATCCATGGCCTGATCCTCCTCAAACGCACCCGGAGGCGACTCCGCGCCCCCCGTCGGCGCCCCGCCCCGGCAGCCCCAGCCCCGCCCCGCCGTAGGTTAAGAGGCCCCCAGAGCCAGGAGCTCTGGACAGACGGTCATTTGTGGGGGGGCGAGCTGGTTTGGTTGTCATGGCGACGGCGCGGTTGGCCTGGGCCCTGCGGGCCGCCCCTGCGGGCGGGAGGCTGCGCGGCCCCCAAGGCACTGGGGGCGCCCGGAGGCTCAGCGGCAGCGCATGGCGGCGGGCGGCCAGGGGCACCAGCCCGGGACGCCGGCTCAGCACCGCCTGGGCGCCGGCCCAGCCCGCCCAAGAGGAGGCCGAGGGCGCCGTGTACGACGCCCACTCGCCTGCAGCGGAGGAGCTGTCGTGGACACTGCCCCCCGCGCCCCCTGTGTCCCCCGACTCCCCCGGGCCCCCGGCCGGCCGCTCGCTGGTGCAGCGGGACATCCAAGCCTTCCTGAACCAGTGTGGGGCCAGCCCCGGGGAGGCGCGCCACTGGCTCACGCAGTTCCAGACCTGCCACCACTCCGCGGACAGGCCCTTTGCCGTCATCGAGGTGAGAGAGCCCGGCGTCGGCCGGGTCACCGACAGGGGACGGGGGTTGTGTAGCGACGTTTCGCCAGGCATGGCAGGACGGGCTGCGGACTCTGCACAGCGGAGCCAGGAAGGGGCTCGACGGAGCCCAGACGAGCTCCTGGGACTGCGCGAGGCTGTGCGCTCCTCGAAAAGTCTCGCGCCCAGCCCGGGTGAGGAGCCTCGGGTCCCCAGCCCGTCAAACGTGATGCGCCAGAGAAGTCCTCCCATCCTGGGCGCAGTTAGGGGTTCAGTTGGCAGTTGGGGAACCTGGATAGAAGCCGCCTGCGTCACCCCTCCCCCTAAGGTGTCCTACAGTCCAAGGTCGCAGGGAGGAGCGGAGGGAGGAACACTAGTGTGAGATAAGAGGATGGCAAGTCCCAACGGGACAAAGGGCGAAGCAGGTGGGCGCAGGTGGCCAGAAATGGAGCCTGACGGCTCCTGAGCAGGGTGGGGGCCCCGAGAGGGCCCTGAGGACCCGGCTGTAGGAGCAAGCGGGTGCAGCAGGAGTCAGGGTCGGTGTCGTGCCCGTTGAACGCCCACTCCTCCGCAGGTAGACGAGGAGGTGCTCAAGTGCCCTAAGGCCGTATCCAGCCTGGCCTTCGCCCTGGCCTTCCTGCAGCGCATGGACATGAAGCCGCTGGTGGTCCTGGGGCTGCCCGCTCCCACGGCGCCCTCGGGCTGTCTTTCCTTCTGGGAGGCCAAGGCACAGCTTGCCCAGAGATGCAAGGTGCTGGTGGACGCCCTGCGGCACAATGCCGCCACTGCCGTGCCTTTCTTTGGCGGCGGGTCGGTGCTGGCCGCTGCTGAGCCAGCCCCTCATGCCAGGTGAGTGCTGACCCTGCCTGCCCCTGCGTCCTCAGATCACGCTACTCCGCCGGCCCAGCCCCGGACCCGCGGGTCCTGGAGGCAACCTCCTTGAGCACCACGTCTGGCCCACAGCTATGGCGGCATCGTCTCGGTGGAGACCGACCTCCTACAGTGGTGCCTGGAGTCGGGCAGCATCCCCATCCTGTGTCCCATCGGGGAGACGGCCGCCCGCCGCTCCGTGCTCCTGGACTCACTGGAGGTGACCGCGTCCCTGGCCAAGGCGCTGCGGCCCACCAAAATCATCTTCCTCAATACCAGGGGCGGTCTGCACGACAGCAATCACAAGGTGTGTCTCCTCTTTTTGGACCCCACTCCCCGCGACTCTGCGCCAGGCTGAGCCCCTCTCTTAGGTCCCCTGCACGCCCCCCAGACGGGCCCCAGAGTCACTCTCTCTCCAGCCGCATGGGTTGGAAACGGAGTGTCAGGGAGGGACTCAGCCTATGGTGCTCAGATCTGAGCCCTCCCTGGCCAAGGACTTTGGGAGGAAGTAAGGGAAAAGGGGTCAGTGAGGAGAGGTCCGTGGGGCGGGGGCACAGTCCTTGTCCGGCTGCAGGTCGGAGGCTCACCCCCTTGTTCTGGACACAGGTCCTGAGTAACGTGAACTTGCCCGCCGACCTGGACCTAGTGACCAACGCCGAGTGGGTGAGCACCAAGGAACGGCAGCAGATTCGGCTCATCGTGGACGTGCTCAGCCGCCTGCCTCACCACTCCTCGGCCGTCATCACCGACGCCCGCACGCTGCTAACCGAGCTCTTCAGCAACAAGGGTGAGGGCCGGGGCGGGGGGCGCGCCGGGGTTTGGGGAGCCAGGAGAAGCGGCTTCCTCTCCAGACAGTAAAGGCTTCCTGCTCTTGCCAAACCTGGGGGAGGTGAGCTAGGAGGTGGACGGCCCTGGGCTAGAACTTGGCTGGAACTAGACAGATGGGAGGGACTTGGGTGGGTGGGAGGAACCACAGACCCAGCGGAACCAAGTGGAATGGACAGAGCTAGGAAACGTGGGCGGGGTTTGGATGGGCGGGCGGGACCAGGGGCGGGGGAGGGCAAGGGTAGGCGGGACTAGGAGAGGTAGGTGGGACTACAGGCGATAGGCGGAACTTGAGGGACAAACTGCCTGGGGAAAAAGCAAATCCCTGAGTGCAAGTCGCGCATAAATCTACGCAGATCTTAGGAAGCGTCACACTGTGGCGAGCTCCCAGAGAGTAATTGCCCCACCAGCCCCTGTCCTATCTGGAACCCCCACCAGGCTGCGCAAACGGAGGAGCGGAGGGGACCTGGATCTCGGGCCGAACTAACCCCTCCTCTTCCATCCCACCCCCAGGGTCCGGGACGCTGTTCAAGAACGCCGAGCGGATGCTGCGCGTGCGCAGCCTGGACAGCCTGGACCAGGGCCTCCTGGTGAACCTGGTCAACGTCAGCTTCGGCAAAAAGCTCCGGGACGACTATTTGGCCTCGCTGCGCCCGAGGTTGCACTCTGTCTACGTCTCTGAGGGGTGAGCCTGCGGGCCCCAGAGGGCAGGGACCAAGGGACAGAGCCGGGGAGCTTTGGACCAAGGAGAGGTCCCAGCCTGCCTCTCCCCCGCTGCGCCAGGTACAACGCGGCTGCCATTCTGACCACGGAGCCTGTACTTGGGGGCACCCCGTATCTAGACAAGTTTGTGGTGAGCTCCAGCCGCCAGGGCCAAGGCTCCGGCCAGATGCTGTGGGAGCGCCTGCGGCAGGACCTGCAGACGCTTTTCTGGCGCTCCCGGGTCACCAACCCCATCAATCCCTGGTAGGTCCCGCCCCTCCCGGCTCTGGGCTGGGCCCCGCCCCCACTCTCCTCTCCAGCTCTGGCCAGCTACGCCCGGGGACCACCAGCTAGGAAGGCTGGGCCTCCCCTTCTTTCATTAGCCATTCTCCCCCAAGGGAAATGGCCCGCTCAGTGTGGCCCCACATTCCCCAGGGAGTGGACCACACACGGAGTCTGAGATTTCCCTAGAGGCACAGCACACTTAACCCTGCCCTGCTAGGGTAGATTCCTTGAAGACAGTATCCACCTGGAAGCAGCCTGCCTCTCCCAGGGTCTGGAGAAATCCAGCGCCTCAGGGCTCTATTCCAGGCCCAGTTGCCAAGCTCTGACCCCAGGCCCATTGCATCTCCAGTGGAACACTCCCTCCTCTCTTTCCTTCTGCAATTATCACCTCATCCCCCACTACCCTGCTCTGTGGGCACCAAGAAGTGAACAAGAACCCCTCCCCGGGCTGCACAGCCAAGGCAGTGTGGAGAGAACAAAAGAGGGCCTCACTCTAACCCTCCTAGCTGTGTGACTCTGGCTAGTTAGCTAACTTCTCTGAGCTTTAGCTGCTTCTCTGTGAAAAAAGCGTAACACCACCAGGCTGTTGGCTAATGCTATAAGGATAAAATCAGATTACAGACCACAGGTCCTAGCCGAGTGTCCAGCATGTACAGGCATACCCCAGAGATACTGCCAGTTTGGTTCCAGACCTCCACAATAAAATGAATATTGCAATAAAGTAAATCACATGAATTTTTTGGTTTCCGAGTATATATAAAAGTTATGTTTACACTATACTTTAGTCTATTAAGTGTGCAATAGCATTATGTCTAAAAAAAAAACAGTGTATATACCTTAATTTTACAATACTTTTATTGCTAAAAACTGCTAACCATCACTTGAGCCTTCAGTGAATAATCATCTATTTGCTGGTGAAGGGTTTGAAATATTGCAAGAATTACCAAAATGCAACAGAGACACAAAGTGAGCAAATGCTGTTGGAAAAATTACCCTGATAGACTTGCTCTACACAGGGTTTCCACAAACCTTCAATTTGTAAAAAAAACGGAGTACCTGCAAAGCACAATAAAGTGAAGCGCAATAAAACGAGGTATGCCTGTAGTAGGTCCTCAGTAAATGAACCAGTGAGTAGTGAGCACTGGCCTTGCCTAAAACCTATCTCCCACCTCCACCAGGTACTTCAAACACAGCGATGGCAGCTTCTCCAACAAGCAGTGGATCTTCTTCTGGTTTGGCCTGGCCGACATCCGGGACTCTTACGAGCTGGTCAACCACGCCAAGGGGCTGCCAGACTCCTTCTGCAAGCCGGCTTCTGACCCAGGCAGCTGACCCTCTCTACCAGCCCTGCATGCAGGCCCTGGGACAGCCAGGGTGGACCAAAAGCCATGCCTGCTGAAGGTGACCCGAGGCAGCCACAGGCCGGACCAGGCTTGTTGGCTGAGTGAGCTGCAGAGAAGGCAGCAGCCCCTACTCTACCCTGCCCAGAGGAGGGCACCCACGTGAGGACAAGTGCAGGAAGGAGAAGGGCCTGCCCAAGACCCCCTACTTGCTCCAAAGCCACAACCAGATGGCCTTGAATTTTCAGTCTAGGGATTTGGGGGGAGGAGGGCTTGCCTTTGAGGGCTCTACTCAAGGCTTAAGGGTGGGCCAGTGTCTGTGGCCTCTGTGCTGCTGTGAGGCTCCCTTTGCCCAAAATATCACCCACATCTGCCTGATATTCCACCATTCGTTTTAGTTCCTTCGGGTCTTGCAACTTTTCAGGAGACCTTGATTAAAATGCAAATACTTGTCTGAAAGTCAGCTCACACTTGAAAGGAAATTAGCAGTGACCCTCTGGAAACAAGATCTTGAGGGCTGGGGAACCTCTTCCTAGAGGGAAGAGAGGAGCTAAATGAGGCCGAGGCCCCTGGATGAATGCTGCCGCCACCTCCCTCCCCCAGCTGTCAGCAGTAACCAGAGAGACTCCCCTACCCCGTAGTTGGGAAACATCTTCCATGCCACAGACCAGACTGACTGCAGCCCCAGCTCCCTTTCCAGGCAGGGCTCAGGGCCAAGCCCAGACTTGGATGTTGTCCCCTGGGGCCCCCTGGAGGTTGTGTCTCCATCTTTGCAGGAAGAGAACATCTCAGACGGGTAGGAGTCCAAAGCCCGAGGTTTCATTTCACATTTTTGTCCCCCACCGTGTGCCAGGCACCATACTGGCTGCTGGGGCTACTTTCTGTCAGGAGGCGTGCGGACGAGTAGGGAGAGGGTCACCGTGGCACAAACACACATGGGGCTGCTGTGACACAACCAACCCCCAAGAGAGGGCTGGTGTCGCGTACATATCCGGGCGTGGGCATCAGACAGACCTGACCTGGAATCCAGCTCTGTGGCTTGAGGCAAGCTGCTCACCTTCTCTGAGCCTCCATTTCCTCACCTGTGAAATGAAACCTCCTCAGCCTCAGTGACACTTAATATCAGTTCTCTCCCTCTAGCTGCCCTCACCAAAGATTTCTTCGAAAAGAGCTGGCACCAGATGGGGAGGAAAAGATAAGCCACAAGAGGGACTGAAGTGAAAGGTCAAAGCATATACTACAGGGAGCATTCGGAGACTCTTGAAAAGAGAGCCAAAGGACTGTGGGAACTCTCAGAACAGGGGGAAGATCATGGGCGGATCAAGGTGGGGCTTAACCAGATATGGTATTTCAAGAAACCCAAGATCAATCCCAGCCAATGGCTAAGTGCCCCGTGGGGAGAACAGAGAAGCAAAGCCAAATGTCTATATAAAATGTTTATTTTTGGAGGACTGTGTGGTCTGGTGTTTGGGAGGGCACTCACCCCCACCAGGCCAACCACGGAGCTGGAAACAGAAGGCCAGAGGCAGGAAGCTGGCTGCTGCCTGTCCCACCCCTGCAAACCCCAGAGAAAACTGGGGCCTGCTCTACCCTCAAGGTGGGTGACAGCTAGTGCTGTTTCTGCCCCTGGCACACCCCGAAAGCCCACATGACTTCCGTGGTGCCCGGCCCCCCTGCTCCTCCTGGGCCTGAGCCACGTGTCAACGTACACACTCACTCGCTCTCAGTCTCAGAAAAGCACTGCGGAGCCTAGCTGCATCTGCCAGGTTCAAAAAGGGATGTTTCACATTGGCTCACTTCCGGTTCTCCTGTCTCCCACTCTCAGTACCCCACCCTAGCCCTGCCTTACTCCCTTCCCTGGGACAGGAGAGCCAAGGGAGCAGCTGGCCTCAGCTCTCCTCGTAACAAACAGGAAAAAGAAACCTGTAAGGCAGAGTCATCAGGGCTCCCACCCCACCAAGGCCCAAGCCCAGGAACTGGGGAAGAGACCTGCCTCTTACCAACACACGCACACACATGCGTACGCACACACATGCACACGACGCAAGTGATCAAACAAACAGACCAAAAAGCATAAATAAACATAACTGGGCCAGCAAGGAGGAAGGTAGGGTAGCCCTCAGTGGCTCCCTGCACCCATCTCAGACTCCCGCTGTGCAACTCAGCCGTCGGTGGCCAGGATGACAGCGGCCCCAAAGATGCCCACGCTCTCTCCAAGGAGCTTCATCTGGTTCCAGAACTCAACACGCCGCGTGTCATGCCAGTAGGCAACATTGCCATCAATGAGCAGCATAACCGGGGGCAGCAGAACAGCCAAGATCTGGGCAGCCAGGGTCACGTAGTAGCCTGACAGGAAAGCCAGGGCCAGGACGCCATACAGCACGAAGAAGAGCTGGATCATCAGCTCCCCTCCTGGGAGATGGTTCAGATACGCCAGCCGGTCCTCCTTGCTGTGCTGCAGCGAGTAGGCCTAGAGACACACCATCCTCTAAGGCTCTCCAACAGGCTGAGGAGCCTGTCTGGGTAAGGCCACCCCGGGCATGCAAGCCAGCCCCTACAAGGTGGGCTTCTGACTCCCCTCTCAGACTTGGGGCTTTCTGAGAGTAAAGCCTGTGTCTCCCCATCTGACTAGGGAGCTCCATGAGGTTAGGACCTCTGTCTCTCCTCACCCTGGGGTCTCAGAAGGGAGGAGCTTCCACAGTCAGACCGGGGCTCTCACCTCTGAATACAGAGCTCTGCACATGGGAGATGGTGCCCAGCAACTAAGGTGAAGCCAAGTGACTTGGGGCCTGTTCACGTCCCCATCCACACTGGCCTCCCCGAGCACCAGGGAGGACATAACTAGCTACGCTAGGCAGCCCCATCAGCTCTAAGTGGCAGAGTCCCATCTGGGACCTGAACTCTACCAAACCTCTCCTTTGTCCCCTCTCCCAGTCCTCTGGGGGCTGAAGCCATGAGAGGACCCGTCCCGCTTGTTCTCCTGGCTCTCGGGCTTGGGACTGAAGGGTCAACCCGTCCTCTTCTCTCCCCAGTGGCAATAATGCTGGAAGAAGGGACTCTCAGCCAGGTCTCAGGCACTCGAAGGGCCCCCGAGGTCCAGAATCCGGCAGGGGCCGCCGCCGGGAGCCAGGCCGTCAGGAACTACATGCAAGGCCTCGTCCTGCCCACCTCCCTGGGTTCTGCCAGGCGCCAGGCACGGGCTCACTTCTCACTCCCCATCAAGCACCTCCAGCCAACAGTCCCCCAACCTACCACGCAGATGAGGTAGATGCCCAGGAAGACCTGGCCGGTGGACTGGAGGGAACGGCTGCGGGGTTTCCGACGGTATAGCTCCCCAGCACCGCTGGCCAGCACAAGAAAGCCACCGATGATGGCAACTGTGCGAGAGTACATACGGACCTAGGCCGAGGCGAGGGGACCCCAGTCAGGACCTGAAGCCACCACACTTCTCCTGGCTGCCCGGAGCGCAGAACTGCCCATCTCTATACATCCCATTCCACCTGATGAGCCCTCTTACCATTTCCAAGTGTGGTGGGCAGGTAGAGCAGAGATAGGTAATTTTTCTACCAGAAGTAGAAACTGAGGCCCAGAGGGGTTAAGAAAATTGTCCAAGGTCCTACAGAAAGTAAGTGGCAGAACCCAGATACCAAGCGTTACCCCCCTCCCCACCCCCAGGTCTGCACACTCGAAGCCCAATGTTCTTTCTGCTATATAGTATATGCTGTTCCATAACTAACCGTTGATCTCACTGTCCTATAGCTATTCACACATCTGCCACCCCTACTGGACTGACAGTCCACTCCTTGCAGGTAATGCCTTGGTCCAGGCTTATTCCCAAGCCTGTAGTGCCTGGCACAGGTCCTGGCATCTACAGGCTTAAATGCTGCCCTAGGATTAGATAAATTTCATAAAGTCGGTTGGGTGGACCAGCTACTCTCTAAGGTCCCTTTTGCCCTATGAGTCTGAGATAACTAATGGTTTAAAGGGTTCTGGGAACCAGGTGACCTGGGTTCTGGTCACACCTATAATGCTAACTGTGGTGTAACTTTGGGAAAGTCTGTTTCGCATCTCTGGACCTCAGTTTCCACACTCTGAAGGGGAGGTTTGCGTGGTCTCTAAGGTCCTTCCATTCTTGCTGTCTGTAATAACCTCTACACGCCTGGGGGTGCAGCCTTTCCAGGCTTCGCACTGTGCTCCTGGCTAGCACCAGGCATTGCCCAACTGTCCCGGGCACTGGCTCCCCAACACCCCACCGAAGTCCCACTTAGGGCCAAGGGGCTCACCTTCAGCCAGTCCCCGTAGTGGACGTAGCCCCCGATGTAGGCGGCGTAGGTACTAATGGCCAGCTGGAGTGCGGCCCCCAGAGCGAACCAGCGCCGCTTCACTCCAAAGGACATGAAGCTAGCGCACAGCACGGCCGCCCCCATGTCGAAGTACAGGTAGGGCACTGGGATGTCGGGCTTCCTGAGAGCCGGGAGGGGGGAAGGAACGAGGACAGAATGAAGAGGGGAAAAGAGCCTTGAGACCCCTTGGGTTCCCGCAAGCTCACTGCTTCCCCAAGCCGGCGGCCCCTCTCATAGCTAGGACCCCCACACTACGCTCCATGCCCACCTTGCTCCGGACCAGAGTCCCTAACAAGTCCAAGGTCCCAATTCCTCCCAGTCCAAGGGTCCCAACTTCTGGGCCGCAACTTCTTCCCCACCTCACCGCACCCCCGTTCCTGGGACAGGCCGGACCGCCCCCACCGCGTTCGGCGGCCGCGCGGGCCTGCTCACCGGCGCGCCTCGGCCCTCTCAGCGTACAGCATGAGCTGGCTGAAGCAGCCCCAGAAGGGGCAGCGTGTGAGCAACACCGAACCCAACTGCATGATCAGCTGCAGCATCCACCGTCGCGAACCTATCTTCGACGCCATCTTGAGGAAGGGCAGTCCGCCGCGGCCTCACCCCGCGGCCAAGGAGGCCGACGCGAGGACGCGACGCGCAACTTCCGGGTCTCGCGGGGTTTTATTTCCCCCCTTCCGTCAGGAAACAAAGCTCTCGCTCTCTAGTTCTGGGCCGAAGGAAGTGTTCTAGCTGCAGGGTTGTCTTTCCTTCTGCCCATGGAGGCTCAAGGGTCCCTTCTTGTAGCTGCAAAGTTGAAAACTAGAGTACAGGAAGGAACAGTAAGCGAACTAGCCTTTGAATGCAGCTAAACTTAGGCTCCAACCCTAACGCAACCCTGTGACTTTGGGCATATCTCCTACACTTTCCAAGATTCATCTGGGAAACGGAGATGACACCTATCTCACAGGGTTGTTGTGAGGTTTAAATGTGACAGTGTTGGTTCGAGCACATAGTAGGGGTTCAATAAATGGTGTACACAACACACACGCACACACACACCCCAGAGGAAATCCCTCTGCTTCCGTTTAAGCTGAAAGTAAAAGGTTTTCCCCATAATTCAGAAAAACACATGCACCCCAACGTTCACTGCAGCACTACTTACCGTAGCCAGGACATGTCCATCGACAGAGGAATGGATGAAGAAGATGTGGTACATATACACAATGGAATATGACTCAGCCATGAAAAGGAACGAAATTGGGTCATTCGTAGAGACGTGGATGGACTGAGAAACTGTAAGAGTCTCTACAGAATGAAGTAAGTCAGAAAAACAAATATCACATATTAACGCATATATGTGGAATCTGAAAAAATTGGTATAGATGATCTTATTTACAAAGCAGAAATAGAGACACAGACGTACAGAACAAACATATGGATACCAAGGGGGAAAGGAGGGGGTATGATGAATTGGAAGACTGAGATGGACATATATACACTATTGATACTATGTATAAAATAGATAACTAATGAGAACCTACTGTATAGCACAGGGAACTCTACTCAATGCTCTGTGGTGACCTAAATGAGAAGGAAATCCAAAAAAGAGGGGATATATGTATACGTATAGCTGAGTCACTTTGCTGTACAGTAGAAACTAACACAATATTGTAAAGCCACTATACTCCAATAAAAGTTAAAAAAAAAAAAAAAAGAGGTTTTCCTAAGAGCCGCTCGTAGAGAAGTGTGACCTTGGTCTGCCTTCCTTCTGTCCCCTGAGAGAAGAGAGATCTGATGTGGACAGATGGGACAACTCAGGCAGTCCATTTCTCCAGCACCGACGCTCCCACTCTAGCCCAAACTACCACCTTTTGTCAATTTAGCTGCGCCAGGTTTCCATCTGGTCTTCCCCACTTCTCCTTGGGTGCTGTTTGTTCTTAATTCCTCTATTTTATGTTCTCATAACCAAAAGGCACCCTTCGTTTTTTTTTTTTTTTTTTAAAGAAGATGTTGGGGGTAGGAGTTATTAATTAATTTATTTATTTTTGCTGTGTTGGGTCTTCGTTTCTGTGTGAGGGCTTTCTCTAGTTGTGGCAAGCGGGGGCCACTCTTCATCGCGGTGCGCGGGCCTCTCACTATCGCGGCCTCTCTTGTTGCGGAGCACGGGCTCCAGACGCGCAGGCTCAGTAGTTGTGGCTCACAGGCCTAGTTGCTCCGCGGCATGTGGGATCTTCCCGGACCAGGGCTTGAACCCGTGTCCCCTGCATTAGCAGGCAGATTCTCAACCACTGCGCCACCAGGGAAGCCCGGCACCCTTCCTTTGAATCAGCACACTGGCAATTATATATTTGTGATTTTTTTGTTGTCGTTGATGACTAGATTAACACTAGATTGTGAGCTCCATGAGGGCAAGGACAGTGTCTGGTTTCTGTTTACAATTATATCCTCAGGGCCTAGTAGACAGGATGCATTCAGGAAATGTGTGCCAAATAGATAAATAAATGAAAAGGTGTTACCGCTATTTCTTGCCCCAGGAATCATCTGTTGAATAAGTAAATGAGCAAAAGTTCTGGACACTCTGGGATTGCCACCACAAAGCCACCCCCACCTATCTTCCTGCACACCCCACCACCACCCTGCAACATACAAATTCATCTTCTAATATTCAATTTAAGACTCTACAAGCACTCCCACAAGGCCATTTAATTCAGGAGGTCTGTTTTCACTTCCCTGGGAAAGGGGCCTCCTGTCCAAGAAACATTTCTGACAATATGAATTTAAAATTACCAATCAGCCAGTGAAAGCTTGGGACAACAAAACACCTTTTCACATCTAATTTTTTACAAAGTCACTAGGATAAAGCCTGGGTATGTGAGAAAGGGATGTATCCAGGCAGAAAACTAGGGAATGAGATTGTGTGGTTGCTGGGGTGGGAAAACGCCAGTCAAGGGGAATAAGAAAAAGACCGGGTTAAAGGTCATTTTGCCTTCCCCTCCCACCCCTCCCACCCCCCACCACATGAGGCAAGTTTTCTTCACCAAAATGCAGGCACATACTACAGAATCAACTTTCCAACTGATTTTCTTTTTCCAATCTCCTCACCCAACCCCGATTCAAACCGGACAAGATGCACAGCCATCAGGAAGGAGCTAAGGTGTTGAGAACTGGGACAGTGTACATCCACAAAATAGTTCTAGGAGCCTGCCTGGGTTGTGCCCACGGGAACAGTACTCTTACCCCACCTCCATCATAACTTTAGCAACCAGTTTCTGATCAAGTCCCCAACAGCAGAGCCCAGGGACATGTGTGAGGAAGGGGAAGGAGATGGGGGTTAATGCTTTCCTTGTACCCATCCCACCCCAGTTCCCTCTGGTCTTCAGTTTCTACCTTTTAGTGTCCTCTTCCCCAAAGAAGTGTTGAGGACTAGGGGCCAGATCCCTCTTTCTAGGGCTGGAAAAGAGGGCCTTGTGCTAGATCGGGGGAAATATGTGAGGAAGGTGGTTGGCCCTAGGCCCTGAGAGATGAACACAGCCATTTCTCTCTTCCCTCCCACCATTCCTCCCACCCTGCCTGGGCAAACAACTGAGCCCCGAAGACTTCTAAGGACCATCCCTTTTCCTCTCTCACAGCTCCATCTTCTCCCCCTCCTCCAGCTGCCTCTCTAGAGGGCTCTCCTGCTCTCCAGTTCTCCTGGGGCCCCGCCTGCACTTGCACTCAACCATGACCACAGCCACATTGACTAGAATGGTGCCCGATACCTAGCCAAGGCAGAGCTGGGGCTCCACACTGCTCAGCACCACCCCGCCAGCCACCCAGGGCCACCACAAGTCATGCTACCCAGGTCAGCCACAAACAAGTGCCACAGGTGGTCCGGCTTCCCAAGGGCCCACTGCAGGTCAGTCACAGACCCAGGGGTTACTGGTCAGCAGCAGCAGCATGCCTGCTGTCCGGATGCCCGCCACATCTTGAACTTGACATGCTGCAGCAGGTTGCCTACAATAGAGAGCAGGCCCAGCGCTCGCAGGGCTGCAAAGGCCTCAGCCTCCAGCTTGCTGATGTCGGTCCCAGCCAGAGAGCACCTCCAGGCTGGTGCCCCTGACTCGCTGTGCCGGTTCCCAGCCAGCCCTGCCAGCACAGGTGGAAGAGGCCCCTGGCTCCAGCAGTGCCCAGCTCAGCCCGGCTGTGTGGCTCAGGTCCAGCTGCCCCAAGTTTCCCAGGCCCCACAGGCTGCAGGGCTCCAGGGTAGCAAGCAGGTTGTGAGAGGTCTAGACAGAGCAGAGAGCACAGGGTGATGGAAAACTCTGGGCACAGGTGAGCCAGCTGGTGTGGATGAGGGCCAGATGCTCCAGGAAACCCAGGCCCCTCACCCAGGGCTCCACCAGCCAGGTCCCATGGGACGCTGTGAGAAAGCAGCGCACCACCGTCCCCACAGGCCGTGGAAGGAGCCACCTGCCAGGTGGCTGAGACTACTGTGGCTCAGCTCCAAGAGCTAAATGGTCAGGGAGCCTGGGAGGGGGCTGAGCAGGTGGAGGCCCCCACAGTCCACACAATGCCCAAGGTTGGGCAGGTACATGGTGCTGGCCACACTGCCGCCAGACTCCAAGCAAAGCCGATGCCACCACTGTGGCCGTGGTCACTGTGAGGAAGGAGTGGCCACACCTGCCCCATCCTTGCCCCATGAGGGGCTGGAGTGAGGATGGCACCAGGCCGTCATGGATGCTGAGAACCCGCGCCACACTCCTCCACCCAGGAGCCTGGGGAAGCACGGTGACGCTAGGAAAGAAAAATAAACACAAACACCATTCAGAGGTCTCACCATGTTGCCAGGTCCCCCAACATGGTCTCAAGGTCACCTTCCCTCCATCTCCCAAGATTTTACCCGCTACCTAGGCTTCTGGCAAAAGCCATTTCAGCCTGAGACCCCAGCAACCAGATCCCCCAGCCCCAGACACCCCCCCATTCCATTATTCCTACTAGGATGAAAGGCGATCAAGGAAGATGGCCTTTTTAATCCTCTAGACCTTTTTTACTCACACTCCACACCCCACCTCACTTACTTCCCACACGATCACAGGAGAAACGCTGCCTTCTCCTACAAGAAGAGCTTCAGCTAGATGCTGGCCTAATCTGGCCACTGAGGTCGGGGCCTCAGGCGGAAGCCCTGGGCACTCACATATATTCCTGGCACTACTTGCTGAGTGCACTCCCAGCCCAGGAATGGCAGAGGAAGCTCAGCTCTAGTTACCTGCCTGCTGGCCTCCTGCCAGAGCCCCACCCCCCAAAGCAGGAGCAATCAGCTCTCAGGAAGCCATAACCCTGAGGGTGGGGATGGAGGACAGGTTGAGGAAATCTCCAAGGCCTTTTGGCCTTATATCCAGGGGAGCAGGACCCTGCCCTGCTTTTCTAAGAGCAGGTGTTCCCCCTTCAACCTCTCTCTTCCTTCTGGAGACTCAGGCCCTCCTCAAGTGAGGAAGCAGCCCGGTGTCTCTTCTTTCATTCCTACTTCTTGCCTAAGACATCTGGACGCAAAGGAAGGGAATGCTCCCTCTTGTTCTCACTAGGCCAAAGGTCAAAGTACACTCTGGCCTTCCAGGAGTACCCAGCATCTCCTTCTGCAACAGAAGGGTCTGGGGCCAGGGTACCCCGTGCTTCTGCCTTGCCCTGGGAGGCTAAACAAGTTACTTTCTCTCTAGGTTCCTGAGTGTGCTCATGAGCCCCACCCAGCAAACTCTTAAAGAGAATAATAATGGCCGTATGGAAGAGATGGTTACCAAGGGCCAGGCATCTCATTAAAGGCTTCATTTAATTCTCAACTAAGACACTCATTTCACAGACGAGGGAACTGATGCTTGGCAAGGCAAGGTAAGTTGCCAAGTCATACTGCTAATTAGTGGCAGAGGTGAAATCTGACATGACTCAGGCTTTTTTGAATCCAGGCAAGCGCCTAGCCACTAAGCTACAGGGCCCCAAAGAGTGGGCCACTGTTTCCCATGCCAGCCAAACATCCCCCTAAGAAGTCAAGGTCACAGGTGAATAATACAGATGATGCCCAGAATGGTAAGAGCAGCCGAGCCACCACCAACGTGGGAAATTAGTCTCGGCTTGTGGTTGATCAGACTTGAGCCCCTTTGAATTAATTCAAGTGATCTGGTTCAAGCAAATTATACCGGAAAAACTTGAGGAATCACTCAGTAATTTTTGAGAAAACATTACACACAGAGGGTTGCCAGACTAGAACTCAGCACAAGTTCCAATTTTCAAAAGTCAGATAAGTGTAACAACAGTTAACAAAATTCAAAAAGGGTTCATGGAACAGGTAGTCTCATCAGTTACCGAAAACATGATGGCCACTAGGTGCCCACGTGAGTCTACCCAAACAAGTTTATTTCCCTTTTTTTTTTTTTAAATGCTTGGCTATTTATTTATGTATTTATGTATGTATGTATGTATGTATGTATGTATTTTTATTTTTGGCTGTGTTGGGTCTTCGTTTCTGTGCGAGGGCTTTTCTCTAGTTGTGGCAAGCAGGGGCCACTCTTCATCGCGGTGCGCGGGCCTATTGCCATCGCGGCCTCTCTTGTTGCGGAGCAGAGGCTCCAGACGCGCAGGCTCAGTAGTCGTGGCCCACGGGCCCAGTTGCTCCGCGGCATGTGGGATCTTCCCAGACCAGGGCTTGAACCCGTGTCCCCTGCATTAGCAGGCAGATTCTCAACCACTGCGCCACCGGGGAAGCCCTTATTTCCCTTTTTGATAAGAGTTGTTAGGTGGCTATCACAGACAAACATCTGGATCCTATTAAAGTCTCTCATGATATCCCTTTAGATAATATGAAAAGACAGTTTATAAAAACTGGAACACAACATTGGGATGGTTAACTAGTATATTAGATTACAGCACCAAAATTTTTTTTTTTTTTTTTTTTTTTTTTTTTTGCGGTATGCGGGCCTCTCACTGTTGTGGCCTCCCCCGCTGCGGAGCACAGGCTCCGGACGCGCAGGCCCAGCGGCCATGGCTCACGGGCCCAGCCGCTCCGCGGCATATGGGATCCTCCCAGACCGGGGCACGAACCCGTAACCCCTGCATCGGCAGGCGGACTCCCAACCACTGCGCCACCAGGGAGGCCCAGCACCAAAAATTTTTAAAAGCTCTTCAGAGGCTGGAATAGTTGGCTAAAAATAAGCCATTTCACTGGAGAAGACAAGACAGCTCCCAGTCATATCTGCCTGTTTAGCTACTTCAGTGACCCTCACTCAAGGACATAAAGAGCAAGGACTAGAGTGCAGGAGACCGGAGCTCTAGCCTCAGTTCTAGAGCTGCTGCGCGGAGGACCAAACGGCGAGGTACAGCTACCACATGTTGCTTCTCAAAGTAATGAGCTCCCCATCTATGGAAGTGTTCGAGTAGGGGCAGCCTGTCAAGGATGCTTTAAGAGTGGATATTTAAACTGGGAGGCAGTTTAAATATCCATATAAGCTCCAAGATCGTTGGCATTTCTAAGTGCTAGGATACCTGTGCTGAGCTTCGGATACCACACCTGGGCCACCCCTGGAACTAGAAGCATCCTGTCTAGGAGCACACTGTTCACACACTGCCTTCTGGAGTTACGTGGCTGCATATCCTTCCCTTAGCCAGTGCATGTGGATGACGGCAAGACACTTTCATAAAGGTTAATCTGAACAAGAACCGAACTGTATTTGACAGCAGCATGCATTGTCAGGGTCAAGGGACCACTGCTATAATCACTCCCCCTTGCAAACATCCTCAGCTGAATTCCCTTCTCCCACCACAGTACAGAGCTGATAAACCTCCCATCCTGCTTATACCCAACTATCCACCCTCTGTGTCTACACCAAGTCACTCAATATAACTCACAGTGGCCACGCGGTTGCAACCTAATGCATGAGCAAGCACCTCTAAAGAGCACTCAGCCATCTTCAGGTCGTTCCCTCGCGTGTTTACTGAGCCACTGGCCACATACTCCTTCGCCCTCATCTCCCTGCCAAACCTACAAGCTCACCTGCAGCGGTACTACCTTCTCCTTCCTTCCTCTTTATTATGCAGGAAGGGCCCCCTTCAATCAGAGGCCAGAACCCCTACTGTGGCCATGGATCCTCATCCATTGCTCGGCATTCAGGACGAGGTCACAACTCCTGAAAGTCTAGCTCCAGCCCACTCCTCTCCTCTGAACTCCAAGCTCGTTATCCAGCTGCCCATTTGCCAATCTGCTCTCCGGCTTTTCATGGGTGAGACAAAATAACAGAACTCCACGTTCCCACAAACCTCCTCCTCTCCCGCTGTCCGCCATCCACTCAGATCTCCTTCTTAGCTCCTCTTTCTCTGCCCACCTTGCCCTCACATCCCAGCTATTAGCCAGTCCAATCAGTCCTGCAATGTTTCTGCCACCACCACCGTCTCGTGTGAACCGCTGCAACAGGCTCTTAATGCCAACAGTCTTTCTGCTTCCACTGTTGCCATCTAACATCAGCCTAAATCCCCTGACAGCTTAAAACCCTCTAACAGCTTCCCACTGTGTCAAGAACAGAGATTCCAGTCCCTACTACAATGACTACAAGGCCCTGCATGATCTGGCTCCTGCCAATTTCTCCATCTTGCTCACTAGGCTTCAGCCTCCTACATTCTAGCAGTTCCTAAACATCCCTAAGCTCTTGTCAACCTCAACTTTACCTCCTGCTGGTCCCTCTAACCAAGCATCCTTTGCTGGCACCTTGTTCTTCCCATTTCAGTTTAAATTACATCTCGGGAGCCATCCCAGAATATTCTCTTTAGAGCAGTACACGTACCTCCCTACAGTAAGCATAAGCACCTACTTTAAGCTAGGAGACAGACCAGAAAGGGGGCCAGATCAGAAAAAGCAGCCACCACTTTAGTCCCTCCACTAAAGACTAACTGCTGCAGTCAGCGTCAGGATTAGTTGGGGGAAAGGGAAGAGAGGTTGGTTGCGAAGTCACTAGAGAATTGCCTTACCTTGCCAGTTCAGGAATTTCGTTTTTTAGTCTTTTCAACAAAACTGGAAATTTGGGAGGCCACAATCTGACCTACCTTGGTCCTAGCTGCCAAAGTCTGCTCTGGAGAAACCTGGGGGAGGGCCCTGGTGCTTTTCAAGCTGGAACCCGGTACACCCTCCTCCCCAGCTCCTCCCATGTTCTTTACTGGTCCCTCATCCTTTTTCCAAACTTGACTTCAAGCTTTCCTCAAAACTCAGCGGGGCTTCCTTGGTGGCGCAGTGGTTGAAAGTCTGTCTGCCGACGCAGGGGACACGGGTTCGTGCCCCGGTCCGGGAAGATCCCACATGCCGCGGAGCGGCTGGGCCCGTGAGCCATGGCCGCTGAGCCTGCGCATCCGGAGCCTGTGCTCCGCAATGGGAGAGGCCGGCGTACCACAAAAAAAAAACAAAAACTCAAGTCAGTCTGGACCACTTTTCATCTTGGCTCAGGCAACTCATCCAGTTATTAAACTGTTGACTTTCAAAACTCTACCTTCAGTCTTACCTTGATGGCTGGATGCTAGGGAATAATACATTATCCTTGCCTTAGGGCCTCAAAATTCCTCATCAGACCATTTAAGATAAACCCAAATAACTATAATGTAGGTTATACATGCCTCATGGTATGAGTGATATAAACAAATTGTAGGAATCCCTTTCCATTTTCACTGTCAAAGATGGCTTCACAGGTGGCACTGAAGCAAGGCATTGTAGGAAAAGACGGAGAAGATAAAATAAAATAGAACAGATTATTGAGGTTGGAAGTAATCTTAGAGATCAGCTAGCCCCCATACCTTTTACATGTATCAATTCTAAGATGCCAACAGATTACAGAGTGCACTCTGTGGGCTGGGGATGAGGGAACTGGTGGGCAAGTTTCTTTTGACATGGTGAAGCACGCTGCATTTTCAGAAATGCAAGGGTCAGCAAGAAGGGTGTTAACATCTAGAGGATGTGAAAGATGTCAGTAATGTTTTGGGGGGGTGGTAGATGGAAAATATTTGCCTTGCTTTCTCATTTTCCTGTAACAAGCCATGTAAGGCTTTTATAATAAAGAAGAACCAACTCACTCTGAAACTTCATTACCCAGCAGCAGTCTATCACCAGTGGATGGCAGCCCAACAGCACCCCTTTTTCACCTGTAAAGTACTTCATGCCGTTATGTCAAACCCCTGAAGTCTAGGCAGTACATGACGATTTCACGTTTCTTAAAGGGGAACGTTCTGGCACCAGTGGCCTCCAGCAGGGATGGGAAAGCAAATCTGCCATGTAAACAAGGACTATCCTCCAACCCAGACGACCAATCCCAGTTCCCAAACTCTTGTCCCCAGCCTGTCCCCACAACACATCCCGTACAATGCAGCTCCTAAGCTTCTGGTATTGCACATTCTCAGTCTCCTCCACGTCAGCAGGACAGTTGGTTCTATTTCTGTGCATGACTGAAAGCCCTCTACATCTGCCTTTACCAGTATGTCTTATGGGAAAACTGATTTTTGACACATTCTTACCTTCAAAAATGTCAAGGAGGGCTTCCCTGGTGGCACAGTGGGTGGGAATCCGCCTGCCAATGCAGGGGACACGGGTTCGAGCCCTGGTCCAGGAGGATCCCACATGCCGCAGAGCAACTAAGCCCGTGCACCACAGCTGCTGAGCCTGCGCTCTGGAGCCCGTGAGCCACAACGACTGAAGCCCGCATGCCTAGAGCCCGTGCTCCGCAACGGGAGGCCACCGCAATAAGCCCGTGCACCGCAATGAGGAGTGGCCCCCGCTCGCCGCAGCTGGAGAGGGCCCACGCCCAGCAACAAGGACCCAACTCAGCCAAAACTAAATAAATAAAATTATTTTTTTTTAAATGTCAAGGAGCCTTTACCGTGAATCAGTGGTTCCCAGCTGCAGCCCCTTAACTAATATTGAAGTGCTTGAGCAATATTCAATACACCAAACATAAATCAGCCATGAGCTGTTCAGACTTACAACAGCACAGATTCAGTATCAACTCACCGTGGTAAGGCTGTTTATACCATACTGACCAAACGCTCTAAATAGCAGTAAACCCAAAGGCATGTATGTGGCCGTGCGGTGGTGACCGGGCGCTGGGGTGTAAAGGTATGTGTGTTTCAGGAGAAAGGAGAATGCCACAAAACTAAGGAAACACTGCAAAACCACCTGTACGTGTTCCACCATAGACGCACGCCCTCTGCACCACGTTCAACAGTTCAATGTTCTTTCCATCCGGGGCACAACTCCTGCCACTCTCACCAAGCTCCTCTGCGTTCCACCCCAAACCTGGCTAACAAAGTGAACAATACACATACCATCAGTTCGTGAAGTCACAGGGAAGCACCAGGAGCCCACAAGCGCATAAAGCCTGGGGTTCGTTCCAGTTCCGCCACTGTGGGCGGCGGCAGGATTCTAAACAAGTCACTTGGCCCTGGTGGAACCCACTCACCTTCTGTAAAATGAGTGGTTTTCAAATGATAATCAAAGAAACTTCTCAGAGACTTCAGGGAAGAGGTAGGGATGAGATCTGTAAGAGACTGAGAGGGCAGGGCTCCGAGGCCCCCTGTCTCTGCCCAAATGTTTTACATATTGGCCTCACTTAAAATGGCATCTGAACAAAGACTTCTAAAACAAAGCTGGAGCTTCTGAACACCAGCTAATTCAATCCCATCTCCAGATTTAACAACCCCAGGACCAAGCTAACATGTATACTAACAATTACAGAGTACCTTCTAAGTATTAAGCATTTCAAATATCTTATTTAACCCTTCACGTCAGTTCTAGGAGACGAGCATTAGTTTCATGTTTACAGGTGGGGAAACTAAAGCTTGGACAAATAAAATGACATATCCGTAGTCACAAAGCGAGGAACTGGAAGTGTGAGAATGTGAAGCCAACTATTTTTGTCTCCAAAGCCTTGTTCTCCCTTCCACACTGCATGTCTTTCCCACCATACTAACTCCACCTCTTGAATTGCTCAAAGTTCCCCCACATCATTTCATGAACTAAAACCAAAGAGTCAAAAGTGCTTCCTACCAGAAACAGTTGGTACCCAGTCTCCCATTCACAGACCTAGAGACCAACGGGGAGAAAGTGATGACGTGGGACACGTGACACAGAGCTTCCTTCAAGGATTGCCATTTCCCATTAAACACGTTCACTTCTTTAATTGCATCTCTCAGGTTTTCTAGACCTTGCAAGGGCGCCTCTCTTCTCCCTCTTTTATCTTCTCCAGAAGTCTACGTGTCCATGCGGACTAAATCAAAGGCTTGGTACTTTAAATCAAGTTCTGGCCAATGGCAGGTGGTATGAAAGTAGACTCCTCAGTCTTCTCTCATTTTTCCTCCCAACCGTCCTGTAACAAACGGTCTCATGTACGTACCCACCCCCTTTATTTCCTCTACTCCACCTACATGCAGCTCCCAACCCTGGATCCCCTTCTTAACTTATATACCTGGCACTGTTTTCTGGATGAGTTCTCAGGGGTAGGAGGAGAGAGGGTAAAGAGCAGGAAGCAGAGAGTTTAAAGGGAAAGCTTAAACCAAACACACACATCCTCAGACCCCTCCCTCTGGGGCCTCTAAAGCACGCACAAACCCGAGACAGGAGTGATGGTTAAAAAAATTTGGGTTTTATTGTTTTTGCTAAACAATACTAAAAAAAAAAAAATTTCATTTTGAAGGCAGGGCTTGAATTATTTAATTTTGATCCATTTATTTAATTAAAAAAAAAAGGAAGGGGAAAGAGATCATGGCCAAAGCAATAGTAGTTAACCCCCACCCCACCCCCAAAGCTCTAGCCAGTCACATGAGCATCACCCACCTCCCACGCCACGGTGCCTGATATTCAGATGGTGGCACACTCTACCCACTGGACTGCCTTACAGGCAACAGAGGCAATGGGTGCCAGTTTAACTCTCAGCAGGTTAGTCAAACCAGACAAGCCGGTGGGCTAAAGTCCAGAAATTCTTCCCAGGTTTTCTGCCCATCGGCTGAGCACATACAAACTGTCATAAGCTTGTAAAACTTAAGGGGGGGTAGGGAAGGGCATAGGAGCAGGAGGTTGGCAGAAGAGAAGTGATAGGTCACCCAAGCTTTCTCCTGGGCTAGCGGCTCTGGATACAGACTTAAAGAGAGGTCGGAACAGGCAGACTCCAGGTTTCTCATGAAAGAAAACCATCCTTCGAGAAGGAGCTGAGATGTGCCGTGCAAAATAGTTCTTCCTGCAGAGGGCACAGGAGAAAGGACAGTGGACGCTCCCATCTAGGAGACAGGAGAGCGGTGAGGAAGTTCTTCTAGTACCGTGAAGTAAGACAAAGGCAGAGGGAGAATCCTGAGGTTTTTGCCGAATGTGAGACTGGTACACATACAGTTAAAGACTGAAAAGCTACCAGGAACCCTCAAAGCCAGATCCCATCTGCATACACTGGCTCTACAAAGTGCTGCAGGAGATTCTTGCTGTGAACTAAGTCAAGTTAGTTGCCTGGCTATGGGTGGTGGGGAGGACAATAGACTTTTATTTTCAGAGGGATGAGGTGGGAAGAGCGGCCATGATCTAGTAAAAAGAGACCTGCAAGAAGCAGAAAATATTTAGAGAACATTTTAATATATATTTTCATATATATATTTAAAGTTAAGAAAAATAAAACTAATTCAAGCCATGCCCTGTGCAAAAAAAGAAAAACAAAATAAACCAAAAAAAAAAAAAAAAAAGAAAAATTTAAAGTGAGACCTCTGTGTTCTGCTCTAGTCTCAACTTAAGTAACACAGTCAGCTTGTTACTTTTATTTTGGAAGAGAAGATGTAAAAGTTTCTTTCAATCACGCAGAAGGCAAGTGTAGCCACTTATAAAAACAGAATGGCAGAGACAGACTGGGAAAGGAAAGTCAGAGGTGAAAGGGCAGAGCAGGAAAGGAATTTTCAAAAATAAAATTAACAAGGTGACTGTTCCAGAAGGGGGGCTGTGAAAAGGACATGGTGGACCGAAGTCTGTTAGTCAAGTAATGATTCAACTTTTAAATTATTCTCTTGTTCTTTTCTGTTGGGTGTTTTGTTTGTTCAAGTCTAAGATTTGGAAATGCTGACCCTTTGTTGACAAGAGCCAACAGGAAATATAGAATCCCTTCCCTCCCCCGGCCTGCCTCCGCTGAAGCCACCACCATCGCCTCCTTGGCTGGATGCTGGAAGAGTCCTATGTATGTGTGGACTCAGGATGACAGGGCAGCCTCCTTCTGTGGTTGCTGGGCTTGTGAACGCTGCAGTATCTTTTGGCTTTCCACGTCTCTAAAATGTTTTTCAACCTGAAAGAGACCAGTCAGCCTAGATCAGAAAAAGAGATGGGCACACAAGGCCTCCCAAACAGTTCACTCTAGACGTCAACAGCCCGTCCTGGCTGTCTAGCTCGTGGATTATTCAGCACCTTTGCGCTTGCTGTCTGTTGGCCTTCCCAACAAGATAGCTGGGGGGTCCTCTCGTTTCAGCCACATTTTTTTTGCAGCTTCAGCTAAGACTGTCTAACAGAAGGGGAATCTATAAAGTAGAGTATGAAGGGAGATTATTATGACCCAAACTCCCTCTCCCCTCCTTACACAAGTGCAGAATGAAAAGCTGGTGGGGAATTACAGTCTTAAAACTTTTTACATCCACAATGTTGGTCTCTCAATGCTCAGTTTGTTTTTACAAATGCTGCAACTCAATCTAGAAAGTCAGATGACACATGAAGGGTCACAGACTCCAACAACCACTGATGTACACCAACCAGCCCTTCCCGAGAAGAACCCTGCCTGGGTTCAGACACAGTATCATGGAATGGTCTGGATAATTTCCAAAAAGCCACACTGCAGAGGACATGGGGTTGACCACTCGCTTTATTCTGCACTGCCCAGTGGTTCCACACCCCGCAAGTGTCCAAGCCATGGCTGCAGAACACCATGGTGCAGGGAGGCAGGGTGATCAGGCAGGGCTGCTCGCAGGCTGGCTGTGTCAAAAGGGGCAGGGACTGTGGCGTAATGTCTTGCCCTGAGGCTGGAGGGGAGAAGGCTGAGGAATCATCCTCTCCCTAAGGTTTCACGGCTCCTTTACTTACTATTTTGCGTACATGGCTCAGTGCACTCCCCTCTTTGCCTTTACAGTTTTCCACTTGATATGGGGGTGTAATAACAACTTCTTCCATGACTACGATGTTTTTTTCTTGCCATTTACAGTCTTTAATGCTGGAAGGAGAAGAGAGCAGGTGAAAGTTACCTCTTGCGGGGCATCCCACACCTCCTGCCTGATGAATAAATAACTCCGGAAAGCTAACCCCAAGTTCCTAGCTCACCACTCAGCCAATAACTGGTTGCCATCAGCCCATAGGGAGAAGTAGCCAAGAAGCATTTCCTGGGCACCACTGGCTAGGAAAAGCAATGAAACCAATGCACACTTATTCCAAGGATGGTCCAGAAGAGTTACTCTGAAGCATTAGGGACCCGAAAAACCACAGAAAACTTGGTGGCAGCCTCAGAAGTCCAAACTAATTTGACTTACAAATAAAGAGCTAGGCTCAGGCCACTAGATTCAATTTAAACAGCAGCCTAGGGCAGGGGTTGGCAAATTTTTTCTATAAAGGGTCGGACAGCAAGTATTTCTGGCTTTGCAGGCCATACAATCTCTGTCACAACTACTCTGCTGCTGTACCTCAAAAGCAGTCACAGATGATACATAAACAAATGAGTAGATCTGGCCCACGGGCTGTAGTTTGCCAACCTTTGGCCTAGGGGGAAATGGTACCTTTAAAAAGGCAGAACAAACTCCCCATCTTAGTGCAATCTGTACTCTGCTTCCCACCCCCCGAAAGGATAGCTGCTCCTCACACTGGCCCTTCTCAACGATCAGACAGCTGGGTAACTTGCCAGACCGGGAAAATCCATCCCAGTTCACACATGGAACCTAGGGCAGCTGCCACTGCCATGAGAGTTCCTTCACATACCTGTAAATGCTTAGATACTCACACCATGGCCTCAAACAGCTCTGATGCCAGCTACCATCTGTGCACCAGACTCAGGTGGTTAAATAGGGTAACAGAAGGCAGCAGGAGGAAGGGGGAGTGTCAAATGTTTCAGTTTTTCAGCAGCTAGGGAAGCTAGTGGAGAGTCAAATGACTTCTGCTGTGACAAAATGTCCTTTATGAGGTGGTAATAAGGTGGCCTTCTGCTCTCCCTACCTCCCTATGTTCACCCCAATATATAGTTGGGAAGAGGGAGACAGATATAACTTTCCCTTAATAAGACTGCGTCAGCTTTTAGAGAAAGGTACAAGATCAAAATAATAAAAGAGAAAGAAATCACTAGTTCTAAATTATGGAACACTGGGTCTGGAAGGGACCCTTGGGGATACTCTAATCCAAAACTAAGTTCTACAGATGAAGACACTGAAGCCCAGCGCAGACAACTTGTTGGAGATTACACCATTCTACCATATAGAAAGGCAACAAGCACCGCATCCCTGGAAGCCGAGGTACTGCCAACACACTACCCAGCTCCCCTTGTGACACTCATAAACATAACTACCCCCAAATCAGCCACCAGACAGCACCGGCAGGCAGCATCAGCCCCGGGGCAAGGGGCCCCTATGCTCCCCCCAACTCACGTCTTGTGTATGGTCTGGAAGAGCTGCTGGCCCTCTAGGGAGACACCGGCGCTGATTGCATAGGCCTGGCTCAGCTTCTCCTCCTTCTCTGTCCGTGCTTTGCTGGCAAGCTAGGGTGGGGGAAAGGGAAGAGACTCAGAAAGGCGTTCACCTTCATCCTTCCTTCAGGACCTAAGTTGAGGAAAAGATGCTGGAAGAGACTGGTTTGGGTAGATTCAGTTTTTTCAGAGACCAAAAGTGAAACAAACAAAAACACACACAATATACCTCAACAGTTACTGCTATTCCTGGCAAACATCCGTTCCTTCCAGTACTTACTGAATGCCTACCATGTGCCAGACATTCACTGTACTAAGCTAGAGGTACAGCACAGAATGGGGCAGGGGAGACCGACTATCAACAAAAACAAACAAGATAACTTCAGACAGGGCTAAGTGCAAGGAAGAAAATAGAACAGGGCAAGGTTATAGAGTATGACTGGGGGGCGGGGGGGGGGGCCTACCTGATGGGAAGTGGTGGTTCAGAGATAAAAGGTAATGCATACATTTCTACGAAAGGAAAGAATTAAGAATTTTTATCAGCTACTGCACTAGAGCCTCAGGTTTAGAAATAAATGTCTACCACACCTTCAAAGACCAGGATTTGAAGTTCTAAAGACTTGACAACCATTATAGTACCATTATCTGTACTCACATGGGGAGCCAGGACTCCAAGAAACCTAACCATGGATACTGTCCACCTTCGGCTCGGGCTATAGCTACCATGCTCTTTAAAAAAAGGAATGGTCTGCATTCTACCGCGTGTCTGTTCCTTAACTGCCCGCTAGTGGAACAACCATACACTGATCAAGAATTGTAGTAAAATCTGGTAGGTCTACTCAAATCTAGTAAATCGCTCCCAGCAGGGGTGGGTATCCTGTCTCTCCCCTCTAACACATTTGTGGTCCCCACCCCACGCTATTGGTTGCTAGACTACAGAAGTACAAATTCGAGTGGAAGACAAAACAAATACACTGATGGTTTACACGAGAGGCAGATAATGCATCTGAAAGTCAAACAAATGACTTGGAGATTTTCAGACCCATGAACAAGAACATATACTTAGTATACTGACGCTGCAGTATACTAAAGACATATGCACAAACGTACACATGAGAACACCCAACCTGCCCCCAAATGCCAGCTCCTTAAATGCAAAGAGAGGTCATACCTCCAGCACATTCCCAAAGTACCTAGATGCTTGGAATTCTTAAACATTCATATGCTGCTTTAACAGTGACCTTTCAAACCATAAGCCAAACATAGTTCTACAGGGGGAAAAACAAGCAAAGTGTCTAACTGTTGGGAAAATGAAGCACTTTATTAAGTGTGGGTTTGACTATGAAGAAGAGAAGAGGAGGCCTTCAAACAGGTTAGGGTAACTGAGGAGTCTCAACTGCCTCTGAGTTTCAAAGACTGTCTGAGGGAGGAGGGGATAAGAGCGCAGCTCATACATGCTGTCGCTTCGGACTCCCTAGGTAAAAGGGGGAAGAAAGGCCAAAGCTCTGCAGTGATTTAAAGCCAGAGCTCCCTTTTCACTTGGTCCCCAGGACATGGAGAGAGACAAATACAGCAGCAGTAAATAAATGATCTTTCAAGCCAGGTCCTGCCATTCTGGCCCCACGAGGTTACAACTTTACAGAGAAGGAAATGCACAGGGCTGACAGCATTCCCCTGAGCACCGGCAATCCCAACTGCAGCAAGGAAGCCTCGTGGCTTGAAAGCACTCAGTTTCTATGGAACGAGAACTGCTGGGGGTGTATTTTAAGTAGCAACAAGCAAAGCTTACTTGGTCACCAAGAAAACCCTAGTAACAAGGAGTTTCCTTGAGTCTCACTTCCCAAACAATCCTGAAGAAAATCTGAAGTCTCCAAGGAAAGAAAGGAAAACTGGAGGGAAGCAGAGCTCCCTTGGATTAACCAAGCTCCTGCAGAGCTCCTGAGAAGTGGCTAGTGGTCAGGCAGATGCTTACCCCATGAGCAGGCAGAAGGGTCTCACTTTGAGGTCTTTTTAAAAACATTTATCCCTGAAGACCAAAAACATCTCCCAATGTTGGGTCAGACAAAGCTGCTTCTATAAAGCTTGTGTTGCCTAGATAGTAACAGCACCCATTCAGGAAGACAAGAGTTGGCTCAAGAAAAGCAGGCATCCATGCAGAATATTTAAGAATGGAACTGACAAATTAAGCTGGGGTTGGGGAGGGGCAGGAAGGCTGCAAGAAGAACCACTTTTGAATTTTTGCCAGAGGCAGAGTAAAATGGATATAAATCTCAGCCACAAGTGATTTGTTTAGACAGCCTGAGTCAAATCAACACAATGGTTACAGAACAATGATTTCAAAATACGCCCTAGCCACTCCCACCCCCCCAACCTCCGCCAAATACCTGTTGTACAATCTCTTCTAAAGGGTCTGAAAGCAAAGCAGAATGGACTAGATGACTCTCCATCTCAACCCACAGTGCAGACTGATCCCAAATGCTAAATGATACAAGGGAGAGCCTTGGAAAAGTCAGCGGAAATCAGTGTAAGCTGACTATTTC
The DNA here is from genome assembly GCF_964341445.2 of Mesoplodon mirus. Taxonomy (NCBI): domain Eukaryota; kingdom Metazoa; phylum Chordata; class Mammalia; order Artiodactyla; family Ziphiidae; genus Mesoplodon; species Mesoplodon mirus. The sequence continues at coordinate 7,057,529 of NC_138994.1, forward strand.
AATTTGCCCCAATATCCTCAACTACTCTACCTGTACCTGCAATTGCTTTGGGGATTTGGATTCACAGCAAACCCTGAAGCCTCCAGCTGCCAGTTTATGAACTGTATTTTCATGGCTATCTGAAAATGCTTAAACCTAATATTCAGCTACAGAGATCTGCTTTCACTAAGAAGCTGTATAAATGGGGTAAATTTCTCCCACAGAGAACTGCATCAATTAGGCATGAGGAAGATTACCTTCACAAAAAGAATCTAGAAATGTTTCTTCTCAAAATTGGGGTGAGAAGGGAAGGGAGATTACCCTGTTCTTTTCACACGTGTTCCTGAAAACCCATGACAAATGTGGACAAGCCTCCTTTTGTAAAGCAAGTGACTATCACTCTACCCTCAAGTTAGCTGTAGCTCTACATTTCCCCACATCATATTTTTGTAAACTAATGCATATCTATAAACGGTCCAGTTACTCCAAGTTAATAAGTTTATGGTTACTGTCAAATGGCCAGAGAGAACCAATAAAAGCTGTCCCCAATAGAGAAGGTGTAGGGTGTGCCTTTTAGGCTTCGGAGGGTCATCAGGACTGCAGTTTTTAAATTCAGTAACTATCACCATACTACATTCATTTTCAATGCAAGCATGCTAACTGCTGGCCTCTCTCCCGAGTAAAACTGAAGCACTAACTGGTTAGAATCATAAAGAATGTTAAAGGCACCAACTTTAAGAATACACTGGGTTCAGGCAAACGGAGCACAAACCTACAAATACATATGTTACTAATGTACATGTGACCTAACTGAAATAACTGCACAAGACAACCTGCATTTATCTACCTCTCCTTTTATTTTGCACAATTCCCAGTGAAAACATTCAGTCCTTGTCTACTAACCAGTTCTTCCTCTCTTGGCCATTTTATATATAGCATCTTGATGTGGGCAACAAAGAAAAGTGCATGAACTTGACTCCAGAGCACATCAATATTAAAAGGCTTCTAGTCATGCCTGCTGCTGGGTAACCCTCAAGTGAGTGAATCAGTGAACAGCGACAACACATCTCTCCTGCACTCAGTGACATGGAGAAGCAGCAGCAGCCACAACAACATAATCCAAGCATCTTGTTATAACCTCATCTTGTTACTTGGTAACCAGCTGGGCCATCTTATTTCCACATACCCAGACCAGGAAAGCACAGGTGCTGTGAGGAATCCAGAGGGATTCCTACTGCAAGTATTTAACAGGCTGTGACAGCTGATCCAGCAAGGGAAGCAAAGTCCAGAGAGGAACCTGCTGGATGTGACCTACTGGCTCCACTGAGCCACTCTTGGTTTGTCTTCCCTCTGTATTCAGGCCTCCAACCAGCTGCCCTCACAGAGGGGTCAGGAAGCGTTGCAGCTGCTGCCCAGAACTGGCAGTGCTGCCTGCAAGCCCCGACGGAGGCTGAGGGATGGCGACCCAAGCAGCCAAGACCCACTGTCATCTTAAGGGCCCACGCTTGCTCCCGCTGTTTCAGTTCTGGGGCGCACTCCTGGAAAGCCCTCATTCTTGGCTAGCAACAAGCGGGCTCAGAAATATTTCTTCTGGGGCTCCCCTGGTGGCGCAGTGGTTAAGAATTCGCCTGCCAATGCAGGGGACACGGGTTCGAGCCCTGGTCCGGGAAGATCCCACATGCCGCGGAGCCACTAAGCCCGTGCGTCACAACTACTGAGCCTGTGCTCTAGAGCCCGTGAGCCACAACTACTGAACCCGCATGCCTAGAGCCCGTGCTCCACAACAAGCGAAGCCACTGCACTGAGAAGCCCACGCACAGCAACGAGGAGTGGTCCCCACTTGCTGCAACTAGAGAAAGCCCACGCACAGCAGCGAATACCCAACGCAGCCAAAGATGAATACATGATATAAATAAATTTTTAAAAAAGTAACCTGAGATAGATGAATAATATGAAAACCCCTAAATAACCCAAATATTCATCAATATGAGATTCATTAAATAAAGTTATTTAAAAAATATATATATATATATATATATATATATATATATATATATATATATATATATTTCTTCCAACTATCAATATCCCCAAGTCTTCCTGCTCCCTGGCTGAAAGCTCCTGTCTGAAACTTTCTAATAAAATACTGTTCTTTACAACCTCAGATAGCTGGGAACTCAAATAGAGTACCCTACTTGAAGTCATGTCCCAGAATACATAAAATGAACCAAAACACTGAATCAAACAGGGGAACAGTAGAGTCCAAGAGGCCTGGCAGTGAACATTGAAATCCTAAGAGCTAATTTGTTGAGTGAGAAATTACTCCACGCAATGCACGCAACAACATGCTTTACACGTATTAAATGTTTAATCTTCCCAACAATTCTGTGAAATAGGGACTAAAATTACTCCAACTTAACAGATGGACTTGCCCAAGTTTACCAAGTCACAAGTGGGAGAGTCTGGACTTGAACCCAGACAGTCTGATTCCAGAGCTTGCATTCTGAACTCTGCACTATACTCAAATAGTTCCACCTAAGAGAAATAAGAGAAATGTTGAAAATACACTTATAAATTTGAATGTAAAAGAAAATGTTTTATAAAAGAGAAAACATTTTAAGCCTCAGCTGCCATCTTCTCTTTTTATCAGTGAATTCTGACATTTCCATCAATGTCCTCTGTACAGAACACAATTGTCTGCCTTTTAGTGAAGGGCCTCTGTTTTCTGAAAAGGGTCCCAGTTTCACCCTAAACCTCAAGGACATCCTTTATTTCTCTGGTTGACGGTAATTCATAGGAATGCTTTTAAGAAAACAGATCCTGTGTGGGAAAGCATTTCAGGCCAATAATAATGGCTATTCCCTGAACCCATCATTTTCTGATGTGCCAAGACTAGAGAACGTAAGTCAAGCAAGTCTTCTGCACTAGAAAGTTAAGGTGCATTGACAGCGTTGAGCTCTGATGAAAAATACCATGCAGCAATTAAACTCCAATAAAGATGTTTAAAAAAAAAAAAGGAAAAACACCCTTGCAAACCCAGGGGCCACAGTGCCACCTCAGTCTCCAGGCTCTGACCACCATATTGCTGTCGTACAATACAGGCCAGCCTCAAGTCAGCCAGTACAGGCTATAAGCAAAGTTTTATACTTCACCTGGCTTAGAACAAAAACTAGTTGCCAGCAAAGTCAATAGTTTTTCTTAGTTGTTTGTAATTATGTCAACAAACACTATTCATAGCTACAAAAGACAGCTAAACCTCCTGGACACCAGCAGAGTAATTTCCTAGTCCCAAGCCCCTGACACCAGCACTGCTGTGGAACCTCCGCAGGACTCTGCCAGGAAAAAAAACTGGCGCAGATATAAACTGAAATTTGACCTCAGCAACCTATCTGTGAGAGTACACGCTCAAATTAGCCATCTCACACACAGCCGTAAGGATTAAGGGAGATAACGTGGGTGAAAGCACTAGGTGAGTTGTAAAGCACTGTACAAATATTAGCTGTTAACATTATTATTATAATAACATCATTATTATTAGCACAGAGAAGGTGGCTTGTGGGTTATTTCAAAAAAATCCATATAATCCAACCTTCCTTTAGCCAATGAGCTCAGGGCTCTCTCTCTCTTCTGCTTTCTGTAAGAGCTGCTAGAGAGGCTATAAATCCTTAACAGAATAACTTCCAAAATATAACTGGAATAGTAAGTTGGAAAATGCACTTTATGTGCCAAAATGGGGATTTGCTTATAGAATAAAGAGTTGATTTTAGTCAGAGATAGTGAAAGAACCATGTGCTGTCGTTTCCTGGGCTCTGAAGAGGGCAGAAAAAGAAAAGTAAGAAAGAAAAGCCACCCCTTGTCCCCCCACCCCGAACAAAAGAGATTCCAGATCAAACCCTTACCTACCACTCACTAGCTGCATGAATCTGAGCGAGATGCATAAGCTCTCTTGAGCCTTAGTCCATTCATGGGGGCCCATCCTAAAGGGTTGTTATCGGAGTTCAGTACGATAGACGTCTAACGCCAACACTGGCACTTAACTGGCCCCTTCCCTCATTTCTAAGAACTGCCACCAGTTCAGCTCACTGACAGAACAGCAAAAGCTTCTAAATCGCAGAGATGGACAAACTGAAATCAATCCAAATCAGCTGGATTCCATTTAACTTCCCTCCCTTTACCTAATCAATCGTGATTTATTCTTCAAGACCTACTCCACTGTTACATCCGAGAAGGCTTTCCTAAAATGTTCATGACTCTAAGCCAGGGATTGGCAAACTCAGACAACCACCTGTTTTAGTTAAGTTTTATTGGAACGACCATGGCCATTTGTTTACATATCACCCACGGCTGCTTTTGCGGCAAAGGCAAAGTTGATAGTTGTGACAGAGAATGTATAGCCACAAAGCCTAAAATATTTACTATTGGGCCCTTTACAGAAAAGGTTTGCTGCCCCCCTTCAAAAAGTTAAGTTCTGCTGTCTCTCACCACTCCCAAACATGAGATTTTTGAGGGCAAAAGCATTATCTTAATCATCCTGACATTCCCAGCACCAGGAAGGGAGGGGGAGAGAGGGAAGTCAGATCAAAGGAAAAGAAACCTTGACTATTAGAGATTCACAGAACAGTTCCCAATGGTTAAGTGGCTAACACACAGTCATATAACAATTCATTAGCAGCCCAGCTGTGAAAAGAACCCAGTTCTTCAAACTTCCCACATTCTACCACACTATACTGTTAGCTTTTGGCACGGTATATAGATCCTTTAACTTTCTAGTTCATGTACAATTTGCTTCACTCTCCAGGGTAGTTTCTGGTATTTATCTAAGCTAGCCTTAAATTCCAATGCTAGAACTTGACTGCACCACTTGTTTTTTTCTTCCCCCCAAGCCTCATCTCTGCCAGGAAAATTAAACCAGTTAGAATGCCCCTTTCTTAACACTGTAAGAGATACTACCACTGAGCTATCAGTAAAGTGCTTATTTTGAATCGTCTCTGTGTGAAAGAGATAGAATGCAGAGGTGGCTGCAACAACACACCTATGGCACATCTCTGCCAGTCACTTGGGCCGAGCAATCTGTCTTTTCACGTAGACGATTCTCCCCACACCCTTGTGATGTCAGGAAAGCCCCCTTCAGAACCAAACTCTTGACCTGAGCAGGGCTCCACCAAGTCAGCTGGCTGCCATGCACTATAGCCTGAAGTGAGTCATGAGCCCTAGCCTGGAACGCTGCACCCCCTACTATGGTTATCAGGTTGACCCCAATGTTTGAATGCCACCAAATGTGACCTCTTTCAAAGGTTAGTGATTTTTTAAATGGCAGTCAATCACTCTACCCCTCTGACTTCATCTCACACCACTCCCTACTTACTGTGTCCCTGTTGCTCAGCAAGGATGGGTTCTTCCTCTTCAGCCCACACTTGCATCTTCATGGCACTTCTGTGAGGAAGCTGTCTGCTCAGAGTCAGGTGCAAAACTTACTGGTGGACTCTAACCTGGGACTGTGGCCTTGACAACATATTCTAATCAAGTGAGCCAGTAGGTTACACGTAGCTTCTAGAAGCCAGAAAAAATTTTATCTGACAAAAAAGTCTTGCCTTCCCTAGACAAGTTATTTCCCTTCCACTTTCATAATATGAACACACTCTACCTTTTACTCATATATACATACCTAAACATAGGGTGGCCAAGTCATCTGATTCTACTTGGTGATAACTCCATACCTCAACGCATTAGGGTCAAGATATGGTCAAGGTCTCAGCTAACAGGATAGGTCCATGAACACAGGCCACAGTGCAGTAGCTACCAACGACCCCAGGAATTTACTCATACTTGAGGATTATCCCTCACATCAACTGAAAGCCGTAAGGTTATGCTAAATCTTAGCTTTCAAGCTGGTCAGAAATCAAAACAAAAACCAAGTCAGTTCTTCCCTGTGTGACGTCATACCTAAAGGTAAGCAATGACGTCAGTTCCTTTCAAAAGTGAACTTTGTGACTCTTCCATTTTCTCAGCCTTCCCAGGCCCTTCCACTCCCAGACCAATCTCCCAAGTATCATTTTTATCCAAAGGCAGCACTCATTCTTCATTACCAGGTGCTGACGAAAAGCTCTTTGAATCTCTTCTTCCTGGTTCTTCTTCTATTTAATCACTCACTGCTGGTTAGTAAGGTACAAATGGGTAATAAATACTCAAAACAGCCTGATCAATCAGTCAGTGGTTTGGTAAGGGAGGTAGATGCCTTATCTGTGGAGTTCACTTTTCCATGCTTTGTCCCTTTTCCTGCCTCCTGCACAACATGCGAGCATCTCCTCCAGAAAGTCTTCTCCAAATCAGCAAAGTGAAAAGAAGACTTACATGTCATTCGATGCACTGGAGGCATTTATCCAAACAAATGAATACGTAACACTTGCCTTGGCTGTCTCAGTGAGTTTGTTCCTAAGAGTCTCAGGAGTTGAAAGCACAACCTCTTAGGTTCTGTGACTGCTCACACTAACCTCCAGTACTCAGGCAACTGTTCACTTAATTATGCCACTTGATAACACTGCCCTGGAAATTCACGTTAATTCTGGTCACAACAAGAGGTATCCAATATAATTTTGATTTTCCCCAGTCTTGGGTTGGCAAGTTCTGATATCTGAGTGAACGTCAGATCCAGTATCAGGAAAGACTGACACAGGAACAGTGCCAATGTTCTTGGCTGCTTCCCTTTGTCATACTGTCCCTCTCCCCCCGTCCTGCTCCTACACCATAATTCAAGGAACATCAGTTGGCTGCACATAGCTAATGCGGGGAGAATAGGACTAACATCTGCCAACTCTGGTCAACTGGACCTAATCCTCCAAACAACTCTATGAGATAGGTACTAACATGACCCCATCTCTACGGTGAGAAAGCTGATGCTCAGCAAGGTTAAGAGGCAGAGAAGTGACTTTAAAGACTAATCCACTTGGTTCCAATGTTCTTTTTTTTTTTTTTTTTTTTTTGCGGTACGCGGGCCTCTCACTGTTGTGGCCTCTCCCGTTGCGGAGCACAGGCTCCGGACGCGCAGGCTCAGCGGCCACGGCTCACGGGCCCAGCCGCTCCGCGGCATGTGGGATCCTCCCAGACCGGGGCACGAACCCGTGTCCCCTGCATCGGCAGGCGGACTCTCAACCACTGCGCCACCAGGGAAGCCCCCAATGTTCTTTCTACTAGACCATTCTGCTCCTGACCACACAACACAGATGTTTCTCTTTACTCAGAAATATTACTTAGGATTATAGATATCTGCATGCTCATTTCATGTCACCAACCTACTCTATAAGTTCCTTGGGTAAGCACACAGAAGCAGAAAAAACATGGGACTTTGCCATCAAAACATCAGACCTGAGTTCAAATCCCAGCTCTATCACTTACTAGTTGAATGACCTTAAGCTAGTGACTCATCCTCTCTGAGACTCAGTTTACTCTTCTGTAAGATGGTGATGGTACGCCCACCATAAGAACTATTGCTAGGATTAAATGAGATGTCTACCGATCACTAGTTCAGAGGGTGGCATGTAAAAGTATTAGTTCCCACACTACTTGCCATATAACCTAGAACAAGTCACTTAAACTGATAAACCTATCTTCCCATCTCTTAAACTAAAAGGAAAAGAATACACTCTAAAGATCACAAAGCATCGTTTTGAGAATGAACCGAGATGTGTCAAAGCTCTTTGTAAACTGTAAAGCCCTAGAAAAATGTAAGGTATGGTCCCCAACAGAGCTTACCACAATGCCTCGCACAAAATAATTTTCAGTAAATGTTTGATAAATGCTACGTAAAAGAGAACTCTGTTAATACTGACATGTCCCAAATCACCTGAGAGCTAACTCACTGGGCAATCTTTATCCCCAGAGAACAAAATGTGGAGTCAAGTCAAAGGAACTTGTCAAGAAACACTTTACTTCACCCTACCATGCAGACCCTGGGCTCTCATCCTCATGCAATACTTAAACCTTCCTCGTGACAGAAAACTAATAAGCCACGTGGTGAATAACCTGAACCTCACTTATGATTGGCTCTGGTGTGCTTCTGTACTTTTACAGTCAGGAAATTGGCAACAGTTTTACAGGGTACAATGTTACTGTGGAGAAGATAAAATGACATTCAAAACTTCCACCTTCTGCGACCCCACTGTCCTCTTCCAAGCTTCCTCTTACATCTCACTGCTGTGGACAGACACAGGACATCTCAGCCTGCAGTGAAAGTGCCAACCAAAAGCAAAACAAGCTCATCTCCAAGAACTGCTAGTTCACACCATCTCTAGTTGGGCTGGAATTAAATATTTCCTTTAAAAGGCCTTCTATTCCATTTCCTGCTGGGTCGGAGTAAATATCCGGTTTATATCAACAGGTTTAATTAAACAAAGCACTTACTATGTCAGCAAGATGAGCCATCACGTGATGTTATCCTCCACTGCAAGTGGCGTACACACTGGAGGCTGCCTGCCTCTGGTGGCTGCTCCCTAGACTGCGAGTATCAACAGTTTTCTCCCAGGGGTTTCAAGGCACTTTAGTTCCCTTCTAAAACGCTTAAACAATCCTCCACCCTAAAAAGGAACCTCAAGCGCATGCTCGTAAATGAGAAGAACTTTTCATGTCATTCAAGCAACATGTAGTTGCCCAGATTAGCTGTTTTCAGGAACAGCAAGAGCCCTCGGGAAGAATCACAAAGCATCCTCAAAGGTTGGTTTCAAGGGAAAACCAATATAGCTTATTCATAAACAACGCTACGAATGAAGGATGAATAAATGAAACCCAAAGATAGCCCTCCAACCTAATTTTAGTCTTCAGTTTCTGACTCCTTTTTCAAGACTTGGCAAGCAGGCCACAAAGTAAGAAAAGTAAAGATTTCTGGTATTCCACAACCTATTACTTCTGGCTGCTTTCTTGAAAGAGTGGGTAAACAACTAGTTTACAATAATGCTAGTAGACAACGGACCAGCAGAAAGCAAAACCCTAAAGGCAAAGATAATCTGCAAACTAATAACCAAGAACCGTTTATACTTGAAGTCAAATGTAAGAAAAGAATTGCTTCTCAACACCTCCCACTTAACAGTCCCACCCACACCAGTCCAGCCCCTCTCAGATAAATGGTGGCACTTGGTGGTCACAAGAGCAGAATCCTGTATCTTTTAAATTTGAGAAAATCATCCCTCTTTCAGATAACTTTTCCTCGACTACTCACTAAAGGTTGCTGACAAACTTCTCATACCCTACAAACACTAAAGGATAACTTAGAGCCCTTTTCACCCTCAACATACCAGGCATAAACTATTTTATTTGGAACTTTTAAAATCTCCTCTGGGGACTGCCCTGGTGGGACAGTGGTTAAGAATCCGCCTGCCAATGCAGGGCACACGGGTTCAAGCCCTGGTCCGGGAAGATCCCACATGCCGCGGAGCCACTAAGCCCGTGCTCCACAACTACTGAGCCTGCCCTCTAGAACCCGCACGCCACAACTACTGAGCCTGCGCTCTAGAGCCTGTGAGCCACAACTACTGAGCCCGCGTGCCACAATTACTGAAGCCGTGCGCCTAGAGCCCGTGCCCCGCAACAAGAGAAGCCACCGCGACAAGAAGCCCGCGCACCGCAATGAAGAGTAGCCCCCATTCACCACAACTAGAGAAAGCGTGCACGCAGCAACAAAGACCCAACACAGCCGAAAATAAAATAAATAATCTCTTCTGCTAAGAGAAGATCATCCAAAGACGACCTATACTTTAACAGGAGGACTGAGCCAGTGTTCCAAAAATCTGTAAGTCTAAGAATGGGACATTCTGTACGCAACAGCCTTTAATGTGAAACCCAAGACCCTTCTGAATCTGTCCTCAGACACCAGTAAAAAAAAAAGTGTGGCACTTCCCTGGAATCTAGAAAGAAGGGAGCTCCAGATCTGAGGTAACTGCGTTCTGCCAGCCTCAGTCGCTCTCCTTTGTTTCAGCTGCCTGAGTGCCTCCCTGCTTTGCTGAATTGTAGCAAACACACTACATTCCCAAGAGAGGCAAGAGAATATACATTATTACAATACTCTTATACAGGGAAAAAAACTTCCACCACACTAATTCAAGAGACTTAAGGAAAGGCAACGGTTATGAAAACTGAAGGCCTAACTTATTCATTCAACAAGTACTTACGAAGCACCTACTCTGTGCAAGGCTCTGTATCTTTAGTGATGAACAAAACAGGTATAGTTCCGATCCCCACAAAACGAATTTTGGTTAGATAGAAAAGTAAACAAATGATATACAATTATAGTTACAAAAAAGCTATGAAGAGGGTAACCTTAAGTCGCAATTTGCCCAGGACACACCCATCTATACTTGTCTCCGTGTAAAACAAAAGCGCCACCCACCCCCCCTTTACTCTCGAAAATGTCCCAGACTGGACTATAAATGATATGTCACCTTATCTCTGAAGGCTAAGGTACTGTAAGAGAGAATAATGGGGGCAAATCACTTTAGCCTGAGTGATCAGAGAAGACCTCTTGAAAGAGGTGCCATTAAACTGAGTCCTGATGGATACGACTCCAGTCATTCTGAAAGGGTGTTCCAAGTACAGGGGACAGCAAAGGCTACAAGAGGGCTTGGGGTATTACTATTATTGATCAACATGAACTCTGGCTAACAGAACTAAAGAATCAGGAAAGTTATTTGAGGGTTCCCAGAGACCAATTTGTACATCCAAGATTAAAATATCCTAAAACTCTAATTTTGTTAGACCTCGAAATTCAAACATAAAGACAAAAACAAAGCTCTAAGGCAGTGGTTTTCAAATTTTTGTAGGTCATTAACCCCTCTGAGAATCTAAAAACATATTCCAAATCTTCACCCAGGAAACATATATTCTCATGTGCACACATACACAATTTCAGGAGGTTCAGAAGCAACGCCCCTACCCAACCCTCCCAACACTGGAAGTTCACACATGGACTGCAGGATGCAGGGGGGCGGGGAAGCCCTCTTTCACAAAGGACAAAAGCCAGCTCTCAACTCTATTTCTCTATTTGGGCATTAAGACATTTCTTAAAATCTTCTGAAGATAACCAGGAATAAAGAGAAAAGTTAAACTGATATATTTTTTAAAAAATATATCAAAACAAGCAATTGTAAATCACTGAAAAAAATGAAAAACAAACAATGGACAATGTATGTACCACCAAGAGTCAATGAGACTCAAATTTCCCATCATTTTGGAGAACCAGAACTGCCCTCAAGTCCTTACCTTACTAACATTGAGTGAAGCTAGGGGAGGAGGGGTTTCTGTTCGGTCATTAATTATTTCCACTTCTGAAACATACTGTAAGTTTATGAGCAAGATGTCTGCGTGGTTGGGCTTTCCACTGGAAGAGGGACATTCTGGTGAAAAAATAAAGTTAAGGAAAATAGGGGCAAGCAGAGAACGGACACATCCCAAAGGGGCATGGAAAACACAATTCACCCAAGGCTTGTGTAAAAGGTGTGCCACAAGCAAGAGAGGGAGCCTCACAAGAATCACACCTCTCCTCAGGAAATCTCTGCCTGTCACTTTCCTGCCGCACAACCCCATAACCAAAAGATCTCAAGCTTTTCAAAGCCACACACAATCCAAAATTGGAAGCCTCAACAGTGTTTCTGTCACCTTCTCTTTACCGGTTTTGTGAAGAGGCTTAATACAGTTTTAATGCCGCTATGCATACCGTTGGTCTTGAACGTAATGAACCACACTGAAGAGCAAGTACTTTCTGTTCTTGGTAGAATAATACTCCCTATATCCGAACAGTACTCCGTTCTCTTTTTCAGATTTGAGATTTCCCATTTTGCACAGGAGAAAACTACAACACTGGAAAGGAAGCTCACTCAAGGTGACCCAGCGAGCTAACCCATTCATTCATTCATTCATTCACGCACTCACTCACTCATTCTCCAACCATTTCTCAAAAGCATACTGTTTGTCAAATAAAGGTACAGTAATTCTTCATTCCGAAACCCTTCCAACTAAACCACTAATGTAAAAGGTCTTACTTGGTCCAGGTATGAAGTCTTGTGTTCAAAAAAACAAAAATTAAAAAAAAACCGCAACTGTTCTTGCTGTAATTAGTTTCAAAGGACATCTTCCTAAGCTACAAATCCACAACCAGTAGTTAAATGAATTAAAATACTTGCCAAAGGCAGCAGCAGACTCAGTTAAGAAATTTCCTTTTGAAAGGTGCCATAAGAGATTACTCTTAAAAAAAAAATCCAAATAAACCCACCTGTGGCTCAAATAAAAGGGGAAGGGGTGGCACATGTATTACAACCAGGTAGTATTCTGTTTCCATGACTGAGTTTCCTGGAGTAATTCAGAAATCACTTCCACCCCAAAGAAAGAGACCACCTTTTCCATTCTGTTAAACACTGACACATTCCAAAGGGAAGGCTACTGCTATGGAGAAGTCAGGACTCCATGTGCTGGGCTGACAAGAGAAGACAGTTTACTCTTTCACCTGTAACCCACACATCCATAGATAAGCCCCTGAAAAACGTGGTCCTCTCTCTAGGCCAGGTTTCCAATACAAACATCCCCAAAACAGCAACTTCCAAATCACTGAGAAGCCGAAAATTCAGCACTCCCTGCCCCCAGCGGCACCACGCATACACAAGCACCAGCAAAACAAGCCCCTATCCCCAGTTCTGCTACAAACTCTGTCCTGCAGTTACTCTCCCCCCAAACAGGCGAGGCCCATTTGGTCACCACCCCACCGCCCTTTCTTGGACCAAATCCCATCAGTGGACAACCCCTCCTGAACTCCATACCCTTGTCCCACTCACTAGCAGTTCCTTACTCTACACACCGTCTCCCCACATGATTTTACCCGTCCCCCTCCCATCCGAGCTCCAATCACCAGCCCCCCCCACGGCCACCCCTCTCCGGATTACTGTGTCCCCTCTCCTAGCGTTCCCCCCGAAAAGCCATCAGCGTGTCAAGCCCCCCTCCACCCACTCACCCTCGTTCGGGGCCCAGCTCCCACAAGGGGTGGGAGACAAGGGTCCCCAAGGCGGACCGAGGGACCCGCGAGAGGGGGAGGGGAGCTCAGGGCCGTGCGCATGCGCTCCGGGCGCCGCGGTAGCCGGTCGCCCCTAGGCCCGGAGAGGGCCCCAGCCACCGCCGTCGTCCCCCGCCCCCCCACCGCCGCACATACACGCCGGCCCGGCCTCGGGCTCCGCGCAGGGAAGGATACTTAAAGCCAGCATCTTGGACTGGTAGTCGAAGGCTACCACCTCGCCCTGCAGCCGCTGCTCCTGGCACGTCCGGCACGACACCTGGCTCCCAACGCTGAAGTACTCGCCCGGAGGAGCCGCCATCTTGGGAGAGCAGCCGCGGCCGGCGGCGGCGGCGGCAGCAGCGGGCGAAAGCCGGGCCCCCAGTGAGCGCCGCGCCGCGACGCACGGGGCGTGCTGACGTCACACGCTAGGGCGTGGCCTGGACTGGGTGGGGCGGGAGCCTAGGTGGATGAGGAGAAAAGAGGAAATAAAGAGGAATGTGAATAATTACGTTTGTGCGGCTGCGCCCGGTTTGTAACAGGCTTGCAAGGTCCATTTTAGAAGTTAAGGATAAATGACCTACGTGGAATGAAAAGGGGAGGGAGGAGGGAACTGCAGTCTCCATTACGTGCACACCTTGACACAAGGGTTTGATGAATGAACTCTATATTTTACAAATGAGGAATCCGAGGCCCAGAAGACTTAACTAAACTTGCTCAAAACGGTTACACCTAACTACAAAGTGGTAGTGGAAAGAACATTGGCTGTAGAGTTAACTAAAACGGAATCGGAATTCCACTGAGTTATATGACCTTGAGCAAATTACTAAGCCTGATTCTTTTCTTTATTCCTTCTGTATTATCACTGTTGAGCATCCGGCAACCCTTCGATGTAGGAATCAGTATCCTCATTTTACAGAGGAAGAAACTAAGTCTTAGACTAAACTTTGTCCAGGGTCGCACAACTAGCAAGGATCCGGTCTACCTGTTTCCAAAGACGGTGCTATTTACTGCTATGCTATATTAGATAATACCTCACAGAGTAGTTAGGAGGAGCGGGAGATAATGAGATAATGTGTACAAATGCATGGCATGTAGTAGATCCTTAATAAATGGTAGTTCCTCCGTGATCACCCATCACTGTTGGAACTCAAGATGCTTCCCCATCTCCCATCTTGCCCTCTCCTCTAGAAAACCGGGCAAAGAGCCAGAATGAGGAGCAATGGTATTGACAAAGGGAGCCCTGGGGCAGGAGTTTTGGGCCCCCCATTAATGACTATCTAATATACGAAACAGTTTTCTTAACATGTAAGTACGATGCAGATGCATTTTCAAGCCCTACCATCACCAGTTGCCATCCCTAACCCACCTACCCTTCCACTAAAGAAATTCTAGAGCCTCATGTATGAGTAACGACAGGCAAAGAGAGGGAGGCAAAGGGCCAGTCCTGGCACTACTTAACCTGAACAAATTTCAAAAGTGTTTCCTTGCCTTGCAAGAGACATCAACTTCCTAAAGTTGGGCCCATATTAGTACAATCATTGTAATAGAAATAAACATACTGCTCCCTCATACTTGGGTTTTTCCAGAGAACTTTCACGTCTACCCCATAACAAGTCATACGTAACTGCCACTCCACCTTTTATATAACATTGTGATTATAGGTTCTCATAAATGACTGCCAGGCACTGTTAGGAAAAGCTTCCTGGAAGAAGTGGGAAAATCTGAGACCTGGAAGACAAGCAGGGAAAGAGTGGCTACGTTCTAAGCAGAGGTAACTGCAGACGTCAGGACCCCTAAAAGGAGAGAGCTTGGTGATTTCAGGGAGCATAAAGTAGCTCAGAAATATCATGAAACAGAATGTGGGACTGGGCTGGTAAAAGTTGTCTTGGCTAGAGGCCAAGCAAACTTTCAAAGACTAAGAAAATTTAGGCTTTTTCCTAGGGGCAATTGAAAAACATTTAGCAAGGGAGCGAAATGAGATTTGTATCTAGCTTCCTTTCCCCACACCTTTTTAATTAGTGAAATTAATCTCTTTCCAAGAAGAACCCAAATTTACATTCTCATTTTCACCCCTCAAAAACTCTCCAAGGACAAAGTTGCTTGAGGTAGGAGGGAACGACTTCACCAGTCTCCTCCCACCTCACCTCTGCCTCTAGGCAAGACCTCACCTATAATAGCTGAGATTTCTATTTTCTGTGTGTTCCTCCAAAGGATTATTCCAATTTTTGTCGCCTCTCCTGTTCCTTTACCAACCCAGCTACTATCTCATGGTTTATCTGCCCAGCGGGGTTCTGGAAGGCAACATGACAAGATGACGAAAGGAGAGGGGCAAGGCGAGCACAGAACTGGGAGGAAGGGTGATTTAGACTGTGCTATGCGTAACAACTCTCAAGCCATTAGGGATGACCACTCAAAATCAAGAGGCTGATCTGTCAGCCTCCAAATCAACAGCAGAGGAATTCAAGCAGGAGAGTCTTGGGCTGGGGGAGGAAGGCGTGTACCGATTAGCCAGCTGTGTGTGCAAACGTAGGGGCCCGCTTCAGCGCCGACCAGGGATGCCTGGCTCCCCGGAGCAGGGGTTGTCCCTAGCCTTCTCTCCAAGAGATCTCGAAATATTTTTGGAGGGTAGCGGTACTGGAGGAGAAAGGTCTGGTCTGGAAGGAATCCTGGCCCGGGATATTACATATCCATCTTCACAGAAGTAAAGGAGGGATCCTGGACGCACCGCCGACTCTCAGGTTAGTCTGTCCCATGACCCGGAACAGCAGCTGGAGCCGCCTCTACGCCCTCTGCCCACGTGCCGGCAATACCAGCCACGTGGGGCTCTGCGGAAACGCCTTCGAAAAGATTTGTCCCCTGCGCTGCCCAGTAGAGAGGGAGGCCCGGGAAGAGCGCAGGAGGAGGAAACGGCACCGGCAGGAGGCCTGGCTCACGCGAGCCTGGGGCTGCCGGGGGCGGGGCAGGGAGGCGGGGCTTTCCGGGCCACCGCCAGGGGGCGGGGCCTCGGATCCGAAGGGTGGGCTTTGGAGGGCCGTGAGGAGCTGCTTCCTGGTCGCCTGGACTCCTTGGCTTCCGCTTTAGCTCAAACCCTGGCCGGGCCGGCCGCGGGCTCGCCATGGAGTCCACGCTGGGCGCGGGCATCGCGATGGCGGAGGCGCTGCAGAACCAGCTGCCCTGGTTGGAGAACGTGTGGCTCTGGGTCACCTTTCTGGGCGACCCCAAGAGCCTCTTTCTGTTCTACTTTCCCGTGGCCTACTACGCCTCTCGCCGGGTGGGCATCGCGGTGCTCTGGATCAGCCTCATCACCGAGTGGCTCAACCTCGTCTTCAAGTGGTGAGACAGCGAAGCCCTCCGGCGTCCTGGTCCCCCCCCCCAAAGGCCCTGAGCCCTGTGCAGTCCTTGATCTCTCTCGTCAGCTGCCTCAAAGGCCTGGCTTCCCCCCAACCCCCCGACAGTGAACCCATGGCCTTAAGACCTCCCACCCCTACCCCGTGGCCACTGACTTTTCCCTTATGAGCATCTTTGTGCATCTTGGACCTCAGAGTCCCCATCCTAATCATTAAACTAGTGTTTAACGGGCCTGATCAGAGAAATCACCTAAGGGGGCATATTTAAAATGCAAATACCCCATTCCACCTCAGACAGACTGATCTTGAGACTCCAGGGGAGGGGCTGGGAATCTGTATTTTAACAGGCATCCGTGGTGACTTAAGTAGCAGAAAGTCCTGCTTCTCAACTCACTCTTTGATTCATTTATTCATTCGTTTATTTGACATAGTTTTTAAGAAGCATGCTTTGTGCCAGGCTTCACACTAGCGGCTAAGGACAGAAAAGTCTTGCAGATTAAGGTGTGGTCCCCCAGACCATGGCCAGCAGCACAAGGGGCATTTGAAAACTCGCTAGAAATGCAGAATCTCAGGCCCCACGCCAGAGCTACTGAATCAGAATCTGCATTTTAGCAAGGACCCCAGGCGATTTGTGTGCACAGTAAATTTCAAAAGGCACTGGGCTAAAGCATTGCCTTCCAGGGAGCACTGTCTCTTCTCCCTTTTCCCCTTCATTCACTAGTAGGCTTTGCACACAGACTTAGAAGCCAGGAACCCCAGGCAAGTGGGTGGGGCCCTTGGGGTGTATCTCTTTGTGCCACCTGTTCTCTCTTGGGTGCAGAAGGGAGCTATACTTCCCGCTGGGCATGCAGCTGCACCTCCCCTCACCCCTCACCACTGTCTCTGTTGCCAGATTTCCAGGCTGGGGGAGGGAGGGGAGGTTCATAGGAGACACTTGAATGGATGGGCTGGAATGACTTGCTGAAAAACAAAATACCTTCCCTTCCACTCTTCTCAGCCAGGGCGTCATCCCTGCTGTAAACGGAAAGCAATTGTCTGATCACTTCCTTCCTACTGAATTGCTCTTTGCTTTGTGCCCTCCTTCCTCAGAGTCTGTATAAGCCTTCCTCTCTAGTCCTGTTCCCCTAAGACCACCCCCTTGGGTAGACACTGTTAACGCCCCCCACATGGCAGAGCCCCTATTCATTTCCTAAGTATGTGTTGAGCATCTGGTGCGTGATCTAGGCTCACTTTTTGGCGGGGAGAGGCAAGTCCCTTCTGCACCTCCCTCCCCAGCACTTGGCTTCCTGCCAGCATCTCTTCTGCTCTCCCACCTTTTCTCTTTCTGGCCACAGCAGCCTCTGCAGTGTGTTTCCCAGGGTCCAGTGAAGCACCTGGCTAAGCCAGTGGATTTTGAACTTTTTTGTCTTCCTTATTCTCTCCCAGCCTCCTTGTCCATTCCCCACTCCCATTTTCAAACACGAGAGGCTTACCTAAGTAACTCAGGCTGGAATTTGGGAAATGGAGAGAGGGGAAGCAGGAGGGTCAGTGAGGGTCTGGGGAGGGAGGGCGAGGGGCAGGTCCTGGGCTCTTTATAGACGGCAAGAGCGGAGCTGGCCCTGCGGCGGGAGGGCTAAGAATGGGACTTTGGAGCATCTCAGAGCACACATATGCACACACCACAATCTCTTGCCTCCTTATCCCTTTAAAACAAACAGCATGCTTTCTCCTGTTCCAAGGTAAAAAACCCTGGCAAGGCAATGGCACAGAACTGGACACCCTTTCTGACTCCAGCCTGTACGCCCTCCAGAGTACGCCAGGTGTCCTGCCTCGCCCCCCGTTCCCCTGGCTGTGTGTGCGTGGAATGGCATCTTGCATCTGTTCTCTTCTAGGTTTCTGTTTGGAGACAGGCCCTTTTGGTGGGTCCATGAGTCTGGGTACTACAGCCAGGCTCCAGCCCAGGTTCACCAGTTCCCCTCTTCTTGTGAAACTGGTCCAGGTGAGAAGCCTCAAACTTCCCTCTCCCAATGTGGTTAGGGTTCGGTGAGCGTTTGGTAGTACTTTTTAGCTGGGGCAACCTAATCAGAGGCCCAGCCTCTCAGTTACTGGGCCAGAGAACAAAGAAGCCCAGGGAAGACCATGCTGAATTATAGGAGAAGAGCAGCCGTGCCAGTGTGCCAGCTGTCCACCTTGTATAGAGGAAAGCCAAGAGCCGAGGTCAAGGCAGAAGCCTGAGAGCAGTGGCCTCAGGCGGGGACGAAGAAGGCTTCAGGGCAGAGGCAGCTAAGGGTCAGTGCTGGAGGAAGGCTCTCCCCTCGGCCATGGGGAGGCAGCTGTGTTGAGCAATCACCAAGGGCACCTGGGTTCCACCCGCATCCTCTCACCACAAGCTTCTGAATCCCCTGGCAGGCAGCCCTTCCGGACACTGTATGATCACAGGAGCAGCCCTTTGGCCCATAATGACGGCCATCTCTTCCCAGGTGGCCACTCGGACCCACAGGTACACCTTGGCATTGCCCACCAACGGGGGCAGAGGTGATGGTACCCTGGACCCAAAAGACCCAGCAGCAGGGCAGCCTGGGAGCTGGAGTCCTGCAGACCCTGGGGCATTTGGTCAAACTGTGAGGTGCCTGGGTGCTGAGGGAAGCCCAGCTGTGCGTGGACACCTCCTGAACCATTTGCCTGTCTTCTTTTTAGCCGCTGGGTGAGGGTGATACCTAGCTTGGCTTATTGCACCTTCCTGCTGGCGGTCGGCTTGTCGCGGGTCTTCCTCTTAGCACATTTCCCTCACCAGGTGTTGGCTGGCCTAATAACTGGTGAGCAACTGGGGCAACAGGGTGGACCCAGAGGGTGCCGTTGGCAGTGGGAGGACCAGTGTACGATCTTCCCATTGTACAGCCAACCCCAAGGCCCCCCTTCTCCTGCCAAACTACCCTGCGGCTCGGGGTGGGGATCATATCCCCAAACTCCTTGAAGGTACTGTCACCCCACTTCCCCAGGTGCCGTCCTGGGCTGGCTGATGGCCCCCCGGGTGCCCACGGAGCGGGAGCTCAGCTTCTACGGGTTGACCTCACTGGCCCTCTTGCTGGGTGCCAGCCTCATCTATTGGACCCTCTTTACGCTGGGCCTGGACCTTTCTTGGTAAGTCCTGCTTTGACGCTTGGGCAAGTTGGGGTCAGTCCTGCCTCACCTATACCTGGCCTGGTGGGTCTCTGGTTGGTTGTAGCTAAAACGGGACACATTAGCTGTTCACAAACATCGAGTCTTCTGGGGTCACGGCAGAACATGGCGGTAGGCCCCAAAGGGGTGGAGAGCCATCAGCCCTCTAGGACCCAGGGGAATCTCTCTCCTGGCGAAAACTCTTGCTCCCCACAGGTCCATCAACCTAGCCTCTAAGTGGTGTGAACGGCCTGAGTGGGTGCACTTGGACAGCCGGCCCTTTGCCTCTCTGAGCCGCGACTCAGGGGCCGCCCTGGGTCTGGGCATCGCCCTTCACTCCCCCTGCTATGCCCAGGTGCGGCGGGCATACCTGGGACACGGCCAGAAGCTAGCCTGCCTTGTGTTGGCCATGGGGCTGCTGGGCCCCCTGGACTGGCTGGGCTACCCCCCACAGATCAGCCTTTTCTACATCTTCAATTTCCTCAAGCACACCCTCTGGCCATGCCTGGTCCTGGCCCTCGTACCCTGGCTGGTGCACACATTCAGTGCCCAGGAAGCACCACCCATCCGCTCTTCCTAACTCTAGGTGCCTCCTACAGCCACTCTCCCTCACACAAAGCCCACACTCCGTGACCTCCACACTCCGAGGAGGCAGCCCCGTCCCCTTCCAGCCCCCAACAGGCCCTGCTCATGGTGAATTTTCTACTTCTCCCACCACCTGGTCTCAGCCCCAGAGAAGGGCCTTCTCTCTCCCAGGAAGGCTGGTCCTCCTCCTGCCTTCCCTCCCAAGTCCCCAAAGGGCAAAGGCAACAGCGAGACCAGTGGGTTCCTGTAACACTGTGAGGGGCTCAGAGCAGCCCCAATAAAGCCCTTCCACACCTCTGGACTCCTCTTTTGACTCTGTGCACATCTCCACTGGACTTGCCTGTGTGGCTGCACGTGGAACCCTTGCCAGGCCACCTGTTCTGCACCCGCTTCGACCCTGTGCCCCCAGAGACTGAGAGTCAGAAGGAACAGGGAGACCTTCAGCCCTGGGCCCCCTCCCCACCATCACCACGTAGGCCACACAGAGGTTCCAAGAGATGCTGTGGCTATGTTCAGTGAAACCTTGTTCTTAACCCACAGGACAGAGATCCCACTCCCTCCCACCCCAGCCTCTTGTCCCTAAATTGGCTAGTCCAGGGGCTGGAGAAAAGAAGAGTAGTTTTTTCTGGCCAGGAGGGGGAATGAGACCCTCAACTCCATTTGAGAGCCCAGAGAACAGAGACATTGGCGCCAGAAACAAGTTTATTTACACAAGGACACACAGTGTAACAGGTTACAAAATACTTAACTGAAATCCATGTCCAAGGAGACAAAGCAAGGAGTGGGTTTACATGAGAACCAGACCGGCCGTGGGGAGAGGGAGGATAAGCGGCCCGGAGCTGGGGCTCAGCATGGGGAGGCCTGGTACACTGGGCCCAGCCCCATCCCCATCCCCCAGGAGGATCTAGAACACACTAACAAGACACAAGCGCACAATGAACCAATGGTGGCGGGACTCCTGCCCCTCCCCTGGCTCCCTCAACCCTGCTCAGGCCCCCATTAGGATAATAAATATGTAAACAGATTGGTGGAGCCCTGGGGATGGGAGGAAAGAAAGTTTATGCGGTGTTGGGGAGAAGGAGGGAGGAAGACTCAGCCCCCTAGGAGCTGCTTCCCATCTTTGGTTTCCCACAGGCTGGAGAGCATTCGCTAGAAGCCTTGTGGGCTCCTAGCCCTGGAAACAAGAAGGCTAGCAGGGCTTCTGGGAAAGAGAAAGGGCAGTGCCCAGCCCCATCCTGGTCTTAGTTCCCTTGGGCTGGTGGCCCACAGAGGAAGCCCAGGAGGAAGGCAAGCTACAGCTGAGGGCAGACTCCTGGGTTCTGGCCCTGGCCCTTCTAGAACTCCCACTCACCATCCCTAGGCTTCAAAGCCAAAGGCCCCAGGAGAGAGGTGGGCCACTGACCCTTCTGCCTGTAGCATGCTAGATGGCTGGGGAAATCTGGTCCTGAACAGCAGGGGGGCTCTCACCAGCCTGGAGCCCCCCTGCAGGGACCACCTTCTCCCCGCTCCCCAGACTGTGCCAGCAGAGGGTCAGGGAGGCCGAAGATGGAGAGCAGGCCTGGCTCCATGCCTCCTCTTGGCCCCTCAGAACCCAGGAGTGCAGCTCCAAACCTCCCCACACGCTTTCACCCTCTCCAGCCCCTGAGAAGGGGAAATAGGCCCTGAGGAGGGTAAAGCAAGACAGCCCTGCCCGCAGACCTCAGGCCCATATCCTAGAGCACAAAGCTTCCCTTCGGTGCTGAGGCCAGGAGAAAGGAGGAGGAGAGAGGGGTCTGTGTGGAGATGGTGAGGACACTGGGGGAAAAGAGTAAGAATCGCAGGGTGGGAGCCCACCTCCCCTCCACTCTACATCTTTAGACTGTAGAGGGACCCTCCGGATCCTCCCCTGGGGCTGGAGAGGGGAGGAGGGTGAAATTAAGGCATTTCCCCCTAAGTCAGTTGAAGCCAAGGCACCAAACTTACTGTTCCCTCCTCGCTCAGGGGGACCCCAGAACCGGAAGGTGCTACCTGGGCCCCAGGCCCACCTTGAGCTGGCCCAAGCTCCAAGGGCGACAAAGACAGAATTCAGGAAGTGGGTGTGGGGTACAACGTGAGGGAAGGGCTAGAAAGGGTACCCCTCGCCCTACAGAGGGCGCAAACTTCTAGAGCTGAGACATGGGCCGCAGTGGGTGGGGGAAGGGGGGGCCTGAGGCAGCTTAGAGGAGCAGGAGGGGCGAGGCTGAGAGAGACCCACACGGCACACGTTGTTGAATGTGTGACTTTTTGTTTTTTAATAGAAAAAATAAACAAAATCACAATGATGAAGCCCAGAGGGGTGGGGGCCAGGGCGTCACAGGGCAGGTTCCTGCTCCATGGGCTCCTCTGCCGGCCTGTGGGCACAAGCACAGAGAAGGGCACTGAAGCAATGCGGGATGGGGGGGAGCAGTCTGGGCGAGGGCAGGGAGGTGGGGGGCACCTCACCTGGGGCTGTGCTCCCGGCCTGCAGCAGCCTGGGCCTGCTCGGCCCCCACCGACAGCAAGGCCATGGCGCTCACAGTCTCAGCCTCCTCTGTCTCACCGGCCTGGGCCTCCCGCAGGGAACGGCCTAGACCAGCAGCGAACCTCTGCACACAGCTCCAGTGTTTGCCTGTGGATGAGGGATGGGCCGGGGGTCAGGGAGAGCCAGAAACCCGCAAACGTACGGACACCCCCAACCCTGGCCCTGGCGTCACGCAAGCTCCGCCCCCTCGGCAAGCTGGGCCCTGAGTCCCTCTGCCTGTGCCCACGCACTCTGGATCTCGATGACTTTCTCTAGCGTGGCCACTGCGTTGACGTTGGGCTTTTGTTGCAAGACTGCCTCGTCCAAGGGCTGCAGCTGGCAGGGGAAGGAAGAGAAGGCTTAGAGTGGCTGCCCCTCTAACCATCCCGCCGTTCAGCCCCGTGACAGGGGCAAGCATAGCCCTTCTGGGGAAACCTCTATTTAGAAAGCTTTCCCTGGCCACCACCTGTCCTCAGGAATCAGGAAAACCTCCCCAAGGGCCCTCGGTGCCGCCTGACCCGGGAAAGGGACCCTCCCTCGCTGGCCCCTTACCCCCTGGCCTACTGGCCCACCTCCCCCAGTCCCGCTGTGCATCCCTCACCTCCACGCTGAGCAGAGCGGAGACACAGGCCTCAGAGGCATCACAGATGGCGGTCAAGTCATGGCCTCCCTCGAGGGCCAGCACCACCCGGCCCCCTGCCAGCGTCATCAGCTGCCTGGTCAAGTGGCCAAAACCTTTAGGGACGGGTGAAGGGAGGAAGAGGAAACGGTTAAAGAAAAAACTCAATTCAAGAAAAAGTAAGAACGGAGAGAAAAAGAAACAAGAGATGGGACAAACAGCACAAAAGAAGATGGTGGATTTAAACCCAAATAGATTATCCATAATAAAATTCAGTGTCAATGGACTAAATGCTCCATAAAAGACAAAACATAAGAGGCTAAAAAGATCCAATTACACGTCTCCTAAGGAGCACCATGAAAAACCACCACTGAAACATGAGGGACCAGTGAGCTCCATCCCTACAACTCCTGGAGGAGATACTACCCCCAACCTGCTTGCCCCTCGAGGCCAGGGTTGGCAGAGGGAGAGTGGGAGGATGCTGCCAGGATGATTCCAAGTCTTAGACCTGCCTTCAACCGTCCTCCCAACCTCCCACTTGACCCTATCTTCACTGCTCCAGAGCCTCCCTCGGTGCCCCCACAGGCTCACATCTGGCGGTGACAGAGTATCCACCCAGCGGAGACAGGTGTCCCTCAACAGCATCAAACCCGGCGGAGACCAGGACCACGTCAGGTGAGAACTCGTGGGCAATGGGCATCACCACTGTCCTGCAAAGGGAGGGCCCAAGCTGACGCTGGCAGGTGGCTCTGCCCCCCGCAGAGCCGACCCCCTCCACCCACGCGGAACTGAGTGCCTTCTGCCCCTCCCACGGCAGGGCCCGGCGGTTCCCACCCCTCCCTCGGCTCTTCTCAGTCCCCACCTGAAGGCCGTTAGGTACTCCACGTCTCCGATGGGGGGCTCCACACCTCCCGTCCATGCCACGTTCACATTGTACCCCACGCCCGGCCCTCCGCCAACCTGGCAGCACGGTGGGGGAGGGGTTACTCTCACTGCCTGGGGATCCCAGACGTTGCCCCGCCCTCAGCCCTGCCGCCAGCCCTCACTCCACTGACCTCTGTTCTGCATGGAGGGGCAGTTGGCTGGCGTGGTCCTCCCACTAGAAGCCCAGACTCCCCAGGTACCAGCACCACCATGGGCCTCCATGGCTCCCTGCCAGGTCCCATTCTGCTATCTCCCCGAGGGCCCCACGTTTGAGCCCAGGAGCTGTACCTCTTCAGGAGCCCCAGAGCCCGGAAAGAAGTTCCCATTGTCATAGCGATGCAGGGAGATGTACAGCACGGAGGGGTCGTTGTAGAACGCTTGCTGGGTGCCGTTGCCGTGGTGAATGTCCTAGTGGGAAGGGGTGGGAGCATCAGGGAAAAGGCCCAGGGTCTGACCCAAAGGTCAGAATTCTGTTTGGCCCACCCCGACCCTGTGGTGGACTCTGGGGGTGCAGCCCACCACTCGCTACAGGGCATCTGTGTTCTGTTCGCCACGGAATCACCCCACGCTTTTCTAACCAGGGTCTGCGGGCCGGGACACGGCACTGCACAGAGGAGACACAAAGCCAGGGGACGAACGTGGTGGATCTCCCTGCGAGCCCACTCTGCTCAGCAGTGTGGAGGGAAACAGTACGGCTAGTCAGGAATTGGAAGCAAACAGATGCATTCTGAAGAAGAACCCAACATCATGAACTTTGAAGCCCAAGCTGGGGCAAGCCCTGTGACAGGGGCAAGAGATTAGATCCCTCGAAGAGATTAGACCCCTCCTTGCTGAGGCCTGCTCCCCACAGGGAGCGGTGGGGGCCTTTCCCTCTGTCGTGAGAGGCAGGGGCGGAGAAGCACAGCGTGGCAGCAGGAGCAGAAATGCCGGGGCCCACAGGCCTGATCTGAAACCCAGTACCAACATCCCAAGCTAAGTAACTTTGGTTGGGTAAGTCCCCCAACAGCCCAGTGTCTCTGTTTATCGAAATGGACATCCTACTACTTAGGTAGCAAGGCGGCCACGAAGCAGCACCATGTGTCTGGCACACGGTCAGCCCCCAGTCAAGAGGGACTCCAGCAACGGCAGGAGCTGTCTCTACCACTCAAGGTAGAAAATCTCCTCGGCTGCTCAAGGCTGCGGGCTGGGGGCCAAGGTGGACCAGGGGCTAAAAGCACTTTGAGTCTCCACTAGTGAGGAGGGGGGCCCCATGGGACTGTGAAGGCTGGGCTAACA
The DNA here is from genome assembly GCF_964341445.2 of Mesoplodon mirus. Lineage (NCBI taxonomy): Eukaryota > Metazoa > Chordata > Mammalia > Artiodactyla > Ziphiidae > Mesoplodon > Mesoplodon mirus. Next base: position 7,082,938 of record NC_138994.1, read on the forward strand.
GCCCCAGCACGGGCACCTGAGGAAGAGGGCGTGGGGTTGGGGTGGAGGCTTCCTGAAGGCTGACCCTGGTCCCACCAGCCCACTGCCTACCCAGTCCACGATGAGAACCTTGCCCACATTCAGCTTCTGCTGCAGGAGTTTGGTGGTGATGGCTACAGAGTTGAAGAAGCAGAATCCCCTGGGGGGTGAGCAGAGAAGAGGGCAGGTCGTCAGCCTTAGGGGATGTTTGCTCACAGATACACGCGCATCAGCTCTGCTGAGAGGGAGATGGTGTGAGGGCAGTGGGTCTGGGGCAGGGCTGCGGTGGCACTCACATGGCTGTGGATTCCTCCGCGTGGTGTCCTGGGGGCCGGATGATGGCAAAACCATTCTGGAGAGGTACAGACGGAGGGACGGAAACAAGAGGCAGACAGGCGGGCAAGGTGGCCACGAAGTGGGTGGACACAGGAGAGAAGCATAAGCCAGGACGAGAACATAAGTCATAAGCATCAATCCCACAACCTTTAGGAACGCCAGCCGAGGGCCACATGAGACCCATGACAGCACAGACGTTAGTGCCTCTTGGTCATTCCCTCTTTACCCCTCACACCCCAGCTGGCCTGGAGCTGGCACCTCCTCCCCACACCTACACCTGAGAGTTGAGATTACAGAGGATGGTGTCTTACCGACAGGAAGGCCACGGCTGCCCCCATCCCCTGCTCCTGAGGCAACAGGACCAAGGCCCCACACACACTCACCTTGAGCTCCCCCGTCGCCACCTTGAAAGCCAGCTCCACCAGGCAGCCCACCGCCATGCGCACGGCACTGGAGGAGTGCATCTCATTCCACACGGTGTCACTGTCCACCTGCGGGGGCAGGAGAGCAGGCTTCAGCGTGCCCCCTGCAGGGGGAGGGCGAGAATGGGGGTGCAGCTGTGGTGGGCAGGAAGGGAGGGGCTGGAGCTGGGAGCACCACCCGCCCATCCCCACTGGCAGGTGCCCTACTCACCCCGATGCCCCCACAAGGCAGCATGGCGTACATCTTCTGGCTGATGGGGCCTGCAGGGAAGAGGAACAGAGTTACTCTGGAAGTTGCCTCAACCGCCAAAGCCGCGGGTTGGGGTGTGCAGTAACCTCAATCACAGAAAAAGGCGGCCAGGCCCCAGCACACGACAGGCCTCTGCAGCCCATGCCAGCTGGGAGATGTCTGTCCCCCGTCCTGGGGGGGCGGGCATCCTACCTCTGGGGCAAATGGCAGGGAGAAAAAGGGGCCTGACAGGTTAGGGAGAAGGGCAAAGCCCATCACCGGGCCTGACCTGTCACCTCCCATCCTCCTGCACACATCCCACCAGCATGTTGTAGTCTGTGTGAATGGCGCCCTCTGGAGGCGTGCAATGTAGCAACTGCGCCCACGGGAACCCACCTGCCTACCCCAGTGGTGGTCTTCCTGACAGCCCCCGTCCCACGGGGCAGAAGACCTGGCCTGGCCCACGCCGCCCCCATCGGCCGGCCAGCTCACCGAGCAGCTTCTTGCTGTCCAGCTTCTGTCGGTTGAGGGGGCTGGTCCCATAGAGCAGGGTGTGGTATTCGGAGTGCACCGTCTGGATCTCATCCAGCGTGGCTTTGCGACCCCGGATCCGCTGCCAGGGGAGAGCAGGAAGAGAGGCCGGTGAGAGGGACGGCACCGCAGGCCCAGCTCCCCCGAGGCCCAGCCCCTCTCTCTGCCCCACAGCCTGGGGCACATGGAGCCACTTTCTAGCCTTGGGAGATCCAAAGGTTGTTGAAAAAGTATGCCCCGGTCCCCCAGGGAACCCAGTCCAGGACCCTCCTCCATTCAGCTGGGGACCATGGGGGAACCAGGTTACAAGGGATGGAACTGGGAGGTGCCTGGGGGGCCTGGCCCTGAAGTCAGGCGTTGAAGAGAGAATGAGGAAGAGACCCAGACAGAGGCTTCCCCGACAGGGGAAACACAAAGGCTTTCGCTGGGTTTGAGGTGGAGGCTGGAAGGAGGGGCTCCCTTACCTCACACTTGCTGAGCAGGCCTGTCTCCTGCAGCCGAGACCAGATGCTCTGGATCCGGCCAGCGTGCTCGGGGTGCACGTGTGTGTTGCCACACATGCACTGGTGCTTCAGCATGAACGTGTCGTAGACCACACCTGGGCCAGAGACACACCTGTCAGCCAGCACTGCTCTGGGCCGTGTGACAGCCTGGCCCCCGCCATCCTCAGCAGAGCTCACTGAGCTTTTCCCCAGCCCACCCTGGTCCCAGCACCTCCTCACAGGCACCCCAGCGGCCCTCCCACACACCTGCCCCTCTTCTTTTCATGAAATCCCTTTCCCCCATCACCGCCTGTCAAAAGCCTCCCTGCTCCTCAAGCCTCCAGCAGGCCGCCCTTGACACCCCCGTCGGTTCTGACCTCATGGCACATCCTCCTTCCCCCCCACCGTCACAGCCCCTGTGTGCTGCCCCTCTACCCCCCAACACCGTCCTCAAGCATCTGTGCCCCCTCAGAGCCCAGCACAGGGCAGTTTCACATGGAAGAGCCTTCTGGAATGGACTGAGGCCTCACATTTAACCTCACAGGGCAGAGAGGGAGCTAGAACAGCAGGACCAAACTGAGGCAGTGGGCTCCCTCCACCTAGGCCTCCAGGGCTTGTGTGGCGAGGGCGCAAACTGGTGGTCCCTCAGCAGTGGTGGGGTGGGCCCCTGAAAGAAGACGCTGCCCCAGCGGGTAGGGACACTCACCACCCTCCCACTGAGGCAGAGGCTGCCACCACTACCACAGGTGGCTCTGGTGCAGAGGGAGGGAGCCAAGGCCTGTTTTCCCTCCCTTCGGGACGCTCTGAGGGGCCCTGGCCATCTCTCCAGGGCAGGGGCTGTATCTTATCTCTTCACGATGCCCAAGGCTGGATGCCATGCACAGGCCCCCTGGCACACGATGTGAGGACAGCTCGTGCGGGCGCGGGGCTCACCTGTGGTGAAGAGGTGCTTGGTGGGCTGGTCCGGGGGGCTCTTCATGCCCCCAGGGGCAGCAGGTGAGGACTGGGTGCGGCCCAGGGCCTGATGAGGCACAGTGGCCAGGCTGAGGGGCGCCTGGTACACCTGCAGCGGCTGCAGCTGCTGGGCATCTGCAAACACCTGGGAAGGAGGAGAGTGGGAGAGAGCCTGGGTGAGGCTTAGTCTGAAATGGAAGAGAGGACAGGTGGCCTCCCAGGGGGTGGGGGGCCTGAATCCAGCCCTTCTCTTCTGTATCACCTCCTCCCCACAGGGACAGGAGACACTCCAGCCTTAGCCATCTTCATCTCCATCTCCCGAGGAGATGGAGAGAGATGGGGGTGGGGACGTGATGAGTCATGCTACCGGAGTAGCATTGAGGTAAGAGGCTGGGAGGGACGGGGGTGTGAGAGGGGGTGGGATGAGTCAGGCCCGGAGGGCTCAGCTGTGTCCGCAATGAATGGAGTGCGAGCTAGGCACCAGGGCAGACTGTAGTAACAGCGGGGGCGTGTGTGTACACACGCACGCAGAGACCGACGCACAACCGGCCCTACGCAGGCAGAAACGCAGATATACACAGACCACGTGCACGTGCATGCTCGCGAGCGCGCAAACACACACACACACACACACACACACACACACACACACTGAAGCAGACAGGCGGGGGCAGTCCCAGACGCAGGGAGGGGCTGGCAGACGGGGCACAGACAGCTCCGAGACTGACACAAGCAGCTCCCTCCCTTCCACAGCCCCTTGTCTCTTTCCTGCTCCCCTTTCACTCTAAAAAAGTTGTTCCTGCACAGCCTGGAAACTGCAGACTGGGGAGAGGGAAGGGCAAAGGTGGAAAGATAGCGGGGAGGACACAGGGGTGGTGATCAAGGGCCGGGGCGGAGGGGACACCTTTTTGTAACCAGCACTGGACTCCTCCAAGTCGGGACCCTCCTCAGCACCACTCTCGCCCTCCTCATCCTTGACCTGGATGCAGTCCTCCTCCTCCTCCTCCTCCTCCTCCTCCTCCTCTTCCTCCTCCTCCTCCTCCTCTTCCTCCTCCTCCAGGTCTTCCTGTGTGCTCTCACTCTCCGTGGAGCCTTCTCGGGGTATGGCCAGGGCTCCCTCCCCCAGGAAGGCCTCCTGCTGCTCTGTCAGCTCCTCCTCTGTCTCCTCAGGGTGGGTGGTGGGCTGCCGTGGCAGCTCCCCAGTCTTGGTGAGGATCTAGGAGCAGATCAAGGAGGCACAGCAGCTGGGAGGGGGCGCAGCTGTGCAGCCTGTGGCCCAGGAGGGCCTATCCTTCCCTCCTCTCTCCCCGGCAGGCAGCCGCCCAGCCCGTACAGACCTTTGATGTGAATTAGAAAAAGGCAAGGTGGCTCCTCTGATGCAGCCTGGGGAGTGGCCTGGGTGCCAGCCCCCTGCCAGCCCGGCACCCTCTGTGTCCTGACCCCAGCACGGCCCTGGATGTTTGCTTCTCCCGGCTCACCTTGCCCAGCTGCAGCTGCTGCTGCTTCTGCTTCTCTAGGAATTGCTGGTGCTGCTGCTGCATGACCAGCTGCTGCAGGGCCTGGGGGCTCTGGGGCAGCGGCGAGGACTGAGTGCGGCTCAGGGGCCGGTGCCGCGGGAGCTTGCCCACCGTCCGCATGCTGGTGGCCACGCGCTCACCCGTCACCAGCGGGGACTGCCCGTGGAGCGGCACTGTGGAGGTAGTGGGGAGAGGGAAGTAACCATCACTGTCAGGGCGCCAGGCTCCCACTCCCACCCCGAGACTCTCCCCCTCCTGGAACAGCGCCGCCTCCATACTCAGGAAAAACCCGCGAGGGGCCTGGAGCACCCTGCCCCCAAACCTGAGCCCCATTCCTCCTCCTCCCCACAACTGAACAGTCTCGCAGCTCAGAGCCACCACCTCCAGCAAAACTTCCTGGATTCACTTACGAGCACGTATAGTCTCGGGCCCTCCGTGTGCATGAACAATGACTAGTTGTCCCCAACTGCAAGGCCTCCCTGATCATGGACGTGGAGGATCCCACCCCGGGCTGGGAAGCCTGGAGGCCAGGATCACGTGTCTTTTAAGCAGAACCTCTTCTGATGCCGCCAGCTACTTATGGGCTGACTGTCCAAAGCCGTGCTGTCCAATCCCATGGCTGCCAGCCACACGTGACCACTGAGCACTTGAAACATGGCCTGTCTCAACTGAGATGTGCTCTAAGTGTGAAATACGCACCAGATTTCAAAGACGGTATGAAACAAAGTAAAATATTTCACTGCTGGACTTCCCTGGTGGCACAGTGGTTAAGAATCCGCCTGCCAATGCAGGGGACATGGGTTCAAGCCCTGGTCCGGGAAGATCCCACATGCTGCAGAGCAGCTAAGCCCGGGCGCCATAGCTATGGAGCCTGCGCTCTGCAGCCCACGAGCCACAGCTACTGAGGCCACATGCCACAACTAAAGCCCGCGTGCCTAGCGCCTGTGCTCCGCAACAAGAGGAGCCCCCACTCGCTGCAACTAAAGAAAGCCTGCACGCGGCAACGAAGACCCAACGCAGCCAAAATTAAAAATAAATAAATAAATAATTTTATTTTTTAAAAAAAATAAATAAATAAAAAATATTTCATTGCTAACTCTTTATATTCATTTTATGTTCAAATGATAGTATCCTAGATATACTGAGTTAAGTATATGTTATTCAAACTAATTTCACCTGTTCCTTTTTACATTTTTTAACGTGGCCACTAGAACACTTTAAAGTACACACACGGCTCGTATTATATTTCTACTGGACAGCACTGCCCTGGAACGTGAGCTCCATTACGACGGCAGATTTCGGGAACAGTGCCTGGCCGGCTGTAGGTACTCAGTAACGTCTGTAGAATATGGAAGAAATCAGTGATGCCACGGAGGGGAGCTGTGACAGGGCTGGTAAGTATCCCTGGCTACTTCTCCCTGGCAGTTGGTCCTTCCTTGAGCCCTCAGAATGCGGGGGGCCTGACACCCCGTCCTCGGACAGCTGCGCCCACTCACCAGCGATGAGGGTACTCTGCTGCCGGGCCTGCTCCAGCAGCAGCACGTGCTGCAGCAGGGAGGCGTGCCCGTGGGGGCTGGTGTCGCCCTCCAGTGCCACGCCCAGCAGGCAGCCGGGGATAGAGGATGTGCTCATGAACTTGCCCGTCAGCGCACCACCCTGCCGCAGGGACTGGAGGGCCTGCCTCTCGGCCTCCTGCTGCGTCGAAAGCTTCGGGGAGGCCTGGGGAGAGGAGATGGAGATGAGGGAGGGGTTTATACTGGCCCCAGTCCTGCCGACTTTGGACCAGCATCCCTCACCTACCCTCTGCCCACCCCCAGCTCTGCAGGAGGGCCATCTGATCTCCATCAGGACCCTGGGAGGACAACAGCCCCAGCCGGGGGCATCCAGGACCGAAGACCTCAACACCAGAGGGAGGACAGGGTATGTGCCCCGTACTTACGGTGAGGTGCGAGTTGGTGACAGTGACCGTGGCCTGCAGCCCTAGGGAGATGTTGGGCAGAGAGGGAGACGTGTAGAGGCTGAACTGGTTGGGGGAGCTGTCCAGAGGGAGGGCCCGGTGCTGGGGGAGCATCTGGGGAGCAGTTGGGAGAGACAAGCATGAGAGCAGGCAAAGGGGGGCCACCTGGGGCCAAGGCTGAGGGCTCTGAATGGCGCCCCGCTTCCTGCACCAAGCCCCACCTTGGGGGGACTGAGAGGTAAGAGCCATTCAGAGGCCCGTGGGACAGATCCCACTTCGGGGCAATAGGTCCCTCTAGCCTGTCCACGCAGGCAGAGGGGTCCCTGCTGGGCACTCTCAGCCAGACAGACCGGACGGGACAGAAAGCAGCTCTGGCCCACCCGCCCAGCCCTTGGCAGGCCTGTACCTCGGTGGGGATGTTGGGGACTGAGCCAGTAAAGCCATTCTCGGCGATGGTGCTGTGGGAGCTGTTAGGAGAGCTGGGGCCGGAGCCTGGCGCGCTGTTACACACGGCTGCCGCTACGGGAGAAGTGGCTGTCACCTGGGCCTGCTCGGAGCCATCCCCCACTCCCCGGCCCTCAGAACAGGGACAGGAGAGGAGCCCTTACCTCCAGGCCCGGCACCTGTGATCTCAACAGCTCTCTTCTTAAAGGTGCTAATGACAGTCCCGTCCTTGCGACGCAGGAGGGGACTGCTTCTCCGCTCGGCCACCTTCTGCTTTAGCCTCGAACGTACTTTTAAGTTGGGTTCGGAGGCTGGGGAGAAGGCAGCCGGGGCTCAGACACACGCACACAAACGGACACACCTGCAGCCTAGCCTGGCCCCTCCACATTCCCACCTCTGCCCCCCCCACCCCCCCATATCCTGGGAGGCCAGGTTGTACTCACTCACCTGTCTTGCGGAGGGGGAAGTCATCGCGGCTGTCGTAGGGCCCAAGCAAAGGCAGTTTGTAGGAGGGAGGCGTCCCAGGGGGGCCGCTCTGGGGAGGGGAACTCTGGTCCAAAGAAGCATGGTGGGCTCCCCTGCAGGGTGGAGGGAGGGGATGGAAACAGATGTAGGTTATCACCCAGCCAGCTGGACCGGCCACCAAGCAATCTGCATTTATGAAACATCCACTGCACATGGGGATAGGAAATGGATCCTGGGGAGGGCAGCGAGGAGACAAACAGGGGTGGGAGTCTCGTCTCCTAGGAGAGATTACAGGGCCCCTATATGGCTTCAGGCCAGGAGCCCCTTGCCATCCTGCAGCCAAGCAGCCCCTGAGCAGGACACCTCTGCAACCCATGCCTGCCAGGGGCCATTACCAGCATTTGGGATGCTGTGGGAGGGAATGGTTGAGGCCGCCTGGTGTGGGCTCCTTTGACTTCGACAGGAGGAATTCCTGGAGCCTCAGCTTCACCTCAGTGCTGGCGATGGCACCTGCGGGACAGGGCACAGCTGACCGGGAGCTTGGGGCCAGGTCCCCACAGCTGGGAGGCGTGGGGGCGGGGCAGGAGTCCCAGCTGGCCCCGGGCGGCCCCAGGCCTTACTCTCTTTGCTCTTCTCCTTGTTTCGCAGGATGAGCAGCTGCTGCTCCAGCCGCTGCTTCTCCAGCTCCTCCTGCCGTTGCTGCTCCCGCTGCCGCTGCTGCTCCAGCTCCTGCTGCCTCTTGGCTGCCAGCATCTCCTGCTGCTGCTGCAGGGGCGCAGGGGGAGCAGGCTGGGTGAGCCGGGTCCGGGCGGGGGTCAGAGGTCTGGGTGGCCCCCCACCCCCGCGCCCTCCCTCGCTCACCTTGAGGTGCTTCTGCAGCTGGACCTCATGCTGCCGGGTCAGGTGGTCATGCTGTTTCTGGAACTCAGCGAACAGGAGCTGCTTCTGCAGCTGCTGCTGCTGCTTGAGCGCCAGGAGCTCCTGTTGTAGCTGCTGCTCCCGCAGCGCGGGGTCCACGGGGCCTGCCAGCGCACCCCGCAGCTCCACGGGGCTGGGGCTGCCTCCTCCCCCGCCCCCCATGGAGCTGGGCATGGCCCCTGGCAGCACCGGCTTCACCTCCACTGCAGGGAGAAGAGACAGGAAGGGGTCAGTGGGCCACCCCAGACCCCACCGGGCCCTGGCTGCCATGCCTGGGGCCCAGAAAGCTACCAGGCAGGACTACTAGACCCAAAGAGAATGGGGGAGGGGGGACTCAAATCCCTCTGCTCTATGGATACAACCTTCTGCCTTAATTAAATGAGATCGAAGCCATGAATTTCACTAAGAAAACGTGCAGGGCTTCCCTGGTGGCGCAGTGGTTAAGAATCCACCTGCCGATGCAGGGCACACGGGTTCGAGCCCTGGTCCGGGAAAATCCCACATGCTGCAGAGCAACTAAGCCCGTGCACCACAACTACTGAAGCCCGCGTGCCTAGAGCCTGTGCTCCGCAACAAGAGAAGCCACCGCACCGCAATGAAGAGTAGCCCCTGCTCACCGCAACTACAGAAAGCTCGCGTGCAGCAACGAAGACCCAACGCAGCCAAAATTAAATAAATAAATTTATTTAAAAAAGAAAAAAGAAAGAAAACATGCATAAGCAAAGCAGGGTACCTGGAAGATCACGAGTGTTCAACAAAGAATATCGTCATTGATAGTTAAGGCCCCTGGGCATTTTATGTGAATTACTTTAGTGATAAGGAAACTGAGGTTTAGAGAGGTGTAAGTAACACGACCAAAGACATACAGCCAGGTGATCAATGAACCAAGATGTGATTCCAAATCCTATACTTTTTTTTTTTTTTTTTTTTTTTGCGGTACGCGGGCCTCTCACTGTTGTGGCCTCTCCCGTTGCGGAGCACAGGCTCCGGACGCGCAGGCTCAGCGGCCATGGCTCACGGGCCCAGCCGCTCCGCGGCATGTGGGATCTTCCCGGACCGGGGCACGAACCCGTGTCCCCTGCATCGGCAGGCGGACTCTCAACCACTGCGCCACCAGGGAAGCCCAAATCCTATACTTTTAACCACCGTCCTTCCTGTGCCTCCTCCCCCACCTCTCAACACCACACAATCCCTGCCAAGAGGTCTATATACTACAGGAGAAACGGAGGCACAGACGTTAGTTCTAGAACTAATGTGGCTAGCAGCCAGGGACCTCGCTAAGCCCAGGAGAGGCCTGTGGAGACCCTCTGGGCATCCCTATCCGTTCCCCTTTTCTCTGCCCCACACTCAGCTAGGGCAGATGGGGCGGGCAGGAGAGGCTATGGGAATACGGGGTGGGGTGGGAGCAGGAGGCCGCAGGAAAAGGGGGGGTGCAGGGCTGCACCAAACCAGGGACAGGAGGGGGCTGGGAGTCAGACTCGCTTCCTTTGCTGGATTATCTCCTTTCAACAGTTTTATTGTAATTACCCTGAAAATGCCGCTATATATAGAGTGAGCCAAAGAGCAGCTGTGCCTGGGGGGAGGGGGGAAAGAGAGAGAGAATGGGCGGGCAGGCGCAGGGAGGAGGTGGGAGGAGGAGACAGGAAAGGAAAGGGAATCAGACAGGAAGAAGGGTAATGGCAGGGGGGGCTGGCTGGAGCCAAGGCAGAGATCTCAGAACTCCAGTCCCAGGGAGAACCCGCAGGGAAAGTGGAAAGGGGTGGAGGGGACCTGCTGGGTCCCAAGACCTTGCGTCCAGGCCCGCATGGACCAAGGGGCCCCAGGAAGTGGCAAAAGATTCCAATGGGCTTATGGGAAAGATGGGTCTCGACCTCTTGATCCCTGTATACTGTCCTCTGGTCACTGAATGTCACTCTCCACCACTGCCCTGTTGTTGCCAGGGCAACTGGGCAAACACCACGCCAGCAGGGAGCCCCAAGCCCAGCCCACACCCCACAAAGCCTCCTGACGCCTGCAGGAAAGGGAAGGCAAGCTACCCACTGCCTGGAAAGGAGGAAGTGAGAGGCAGGGCCCGACCGTCTTGTTTCTTTTCCACTTCTTTCTCCAAAGACAGCCCTCACTTTCCCCACTCCAGCCCAGGGAGGCCACAGGGAGCTGGGCAGACTTTCCGGTGGCAAGGGGGCCCACTCCAGCCCAGGCCTGCAGAAGGAAAGACCCCCCCATCCTGACGGCTGCCGGAGTCCCCTGCCCTCACGAGCAGGCCTCTGCCCAGGCCCCCACTGCCATCTCTTATCAGGAGTGGAGAGGGAGCCGGGAGGGGGGCTAAGGGCTGAGCTAAGAAAGGCTCCCACACCCACTGCAGTCTGTGAGCCTGGATCTCTCCAGGGAGCCTGCACTGAATGAGTGTCCCCCCAAGGCAGGGACGAGGCCTGCTGAAGGCCAAGGCCATGCTACCCTCGTGGCTGAACATGGCTCCTGGGACCCACTGGAGATGGGAGAGGGAAGGTAGCCTGAGCACAGTATCTTTCATGCTCCCCATTAGCCCTTCTTCCCCCAGCACTGCCGGGCACATTCCTCTGTGGTTTGCCCGCCAGCCACACTGACGACTCTGCGGCCACAAGGCCAGAGCCACATCTGCAGGAGTGGCCAGATGTGACAAGGAGGGTGGGGTTACACACACACACACACACACACACACACACACACACACACACACACTTTCCCTCCTAACCCATGTCCTGCCCCAGCACCAGGAGGAAAGGCCCTGGGAAACTACAGAGGCCCTTTCTGGAGGTGGCCGGCCCTGTCCAGGGTGCAAAAGTAGGGTGGGCAGCGAGGAACCAGCAGCCAGCCTCAGGTGTCCCCAGCCCTGGAAACACTCAGCAAGGTCCCAGGCTGGCCGGAGTGTTATCTGTTCCTAGGCAAGGCTGGCTTGGCCCATGGCACCCTGATCACTCAGCCAAGAGGTGGACAGGCTTCAACCTGCTGCTCCCGGCAGTGCCGGGGCTGTGGGAGCCGGATGCCAGCCCGCCCGCCCGCCCAGGGAAGGGCAGGGGTCCAGGTGCTCCTGGCTCCCGGCAGATAACCCTGCTTGGGCTGGAACTGCCGCCAGCAGTGCTGGCTTCCCTTGCAGGAGCCCTGCAGAGAGGGCACGGGCTCGGGCAAGAGGACTCTCCCACCAGGGCTCCTGCACAGCCGCTGCCACCGTGGCAGGGATGCCAGGTCCTGTGCTACAGCCGCAGCCTCAGGCCCACTGGTATGCAGGTGGCGGGGCGGCCAGCGGGCTCTGCCACACAGCCTTGTTCCCACACCAGCAGGAAGGACGAGCGACGGAATAGTAATCTGCAGGCCCTGTGGGGCCTGGACAGGACGCAGCAGCCCGTGGGTCTGCAGGTAGTAACCCGGCTCCATCCAAGACGGAAGGGGCTGCGGCTGGACAGCTGGAGTCAGGGAAAGGGTGCGGGGAGGCACAGAGCCCCCCAGATGCAGTTTTCTGGGCATGAAACCTAGAGTGTGGCTGGCCTTGCTCCCCCTCGAGGATCTGTGCCCTCTGCAAGCTTAGCATGAGCAGAGCAGGTGGCAGTGGCTGCCCTGAGAACCAAGCACCTGGAAGGGGAAATGGGAGTGTCATGATAGGAGGAGGCTCTCGACCGCCTCCTGGTGGACTGAGAAAGGTGGCAGGACCTCTGGAAAGGGAAGAAAGTAGATGGAGGGACACTGGTCCCTAAGAGGACAGGCTGGGGACTCTGGCCAGCAAAGGCCTGGGAAGGGGTCACATGGGAGGGCACGGCCTCCTACCCCAGGCCTCCTCCTGACAGGGAGCTGCAGAAGTGGAGAGGAAGCCGGTAACTGACCCAGGGACCTCCTGCAGAGGCAGGCAGAAGGGTCCAGGTCGGCCTGCTCCATACTCCTCCCCTTCCGGGGACTCTGACCCTGCCTGGGAGCTGTGGCCTTAGGAACTGGCAGCAAGAGCATCCTGTCCTCCGGCCTTCGGAAGGACTAACCAACACTGCCTCCCCGGAGAAGCCCCAGCCCAGGCAGCTGGGTGGGCAGCCGTCAGAAGGGCCCCACACACACCAGGCTCTGGCTTAGAGGGGACCACTCTGCCCAGCTCATGGGTACAACTGAGCAGCGCCAGTGATACTTCAGTGACACTTCCTTCCCATCTAGCTGGGCTTCCGATCAGCCCAGCGGGGGCTCCCCCAGCAGATTCTCTGGGCAGCACAGCCAGGGTTACCCTGACTCCTCGGGGCGGGGGCGGGGGGAAGGGAAGGATGACGCAGGTGCTGACAGGGTAACCTCTGGGATGACTGCCAGCACAGGCTTAGACTAAAAGGAGTGTGTCCAGGCAAAGGGACACTGCCCCCGAGCAGACAAGGGGTTCTAGCACGCCAAGAGCAGGTTTTTAGCAGCAACTTTGGGAAAAGGGTTCAAAATAAAAACCAAGGTCAAGCCTTCCTCCTGCTCTGAACACACCACAGGCCATGCCCCGGCTCCCAGCCTTCTCTTGGAGAAGTCACCAACTCCAGTATCCCTGTGACCCAAACCCTAGCAGCAAGGAAATGGTACCTTGAGTTCCCCCTGGAGAAGCACTGGAGGGGGAGGGGCCCCACAGTGTGTGGACCGACCTGGCAGACCTAAGAAGCTTAACAACTGGCTCTAAAAAGACCCTGCTCCCAGAAGCCACCAGCCACAGAAGGCTGGGGGGAGGAGGGGAGCCAGGGTGCACGGAGTTTGAGGGAGGGGTGTATTAAGCCGTTTGGAATGTCTACACAGGATGAAAATGAGGCCTCTGCAGATAAGCCCTGGATCTGAAGAGCTACCCCCAACAAAAAGAGCGAAGAGGGAGAAAGGGGAGATCATCTGTTGCAGCTGCCTCGTGTCACAGGCAAGGAAACCAAGCCTCTCAGGCTGCTGTGCAGGAGATCTCACCATTTAAGTAGCAGGGACTCAAACCCAGGTGTCCTGGCTCCCAGCTCAGGCGGGCTCCGTCTGAACACTAACCTATGCAGTGCTAACTCCAATGCGGGGCATCCCAGGTGCTCAGAGAACTGGCCCCTCTGGAGAGCAACAGGCTGGCAGCCCACCCTAGAGGGCAGTGCCTTCCACCAGCACCCAGGCCCTCGGGAGCTCCCTCAGCAGTCTGGGGTGTCAGCAGCTTCCTTAAATGTCAGATGACCTCGTCCTGTCCCTCTGGAGAATGGGAAAAGGCTCTTGTCCCCTTGCTGGCCTTGAGGGATTTTGGAAGGAGGCAGGGAACAGCATTTCACACTCCTCCCCATGACGCCGATGACCCCTCCCCACCAAGGATGGTTTCCCATGATCTATTTCTGTGCTCTTACGTGACTAGGGAGGCCAATTTAGGCTCGACAGGTTCTACCACAATGCAGACAGTATTTCCACATGTGCGAGCTGGGGATGACGCTCACCTAGCAATTTTCCCAACTCCCCATGCAGTGCAAGCCAACACACATCACATAATGGTTAAGAGCGAGGGCTCTGGAATAAGAGAACACCAGGGTTCAAGTCAGCCTCTGCCACTTCCTAGGGCAAGACACCAAGCCCCTCCTCGTGCTGCGTGCGGGCACCTATGAAATGGGAGGAAGAATAGCACCCACCTCCCAGAGCTGCTAGGGCTCCGGAGAGATAACACGTGCAGTGGAGCTTGGCGCAGAGCCTGGGAGAATCTCAGGAGGTGCTAATAGAGGCTATTAACGGCTCCTGACATTTTTGTGTGTCCTGGACCCCTCTGGCGGTCTGGTGAAGCCTAAGCTCTCTTAGCGCTCTCATTTCAGACCGTCCCAAGGTCATTCTGTGAACCTGTCCCAATCAAAGCCCTGCCGGTGGGCCCCACACAACACAAGCTGGAGCGGCCGGCAGCTGGATCCCAGCGCGGGAGGAGGCATCCCTGGGAAGAGCCTCCTCCCAACGGCAGCGCTTCTAGCCTGTCTCTCCAGCCTCCCCTGCCTTGTTAGCTCCAAGAAGGGCCACCCTGTCCTCTGAGGCTCAGCCCACAGCGGTGGGATCCCTCAGTCCCTTAAAAGCATTACTTAACACAGGTGAACACAAGCTTTGGTCCCTGCTCTTGGGCCCCAGCTCCCGGCAGTCAGAAAGCCTTTCCAGGTATCTAACTTTGCTGTGCTTGCTGCAGGCAACACCCCTCTCCCCAGTACCATTCTACATCCACCTGGGGCCAGGACTCGGGCGACCCGAAGCCCCTCTTAGGCAGAAGCAACGTGAAACTGATGTCAAAGACTTAGAATGTCACTGAAGGAAGTGCCAGCCGGATCAGCCACTCAACTCCCCCAGTTGACAGAGGAAGAAAGTAAAGCCAGAGATGGAAGAAATTCATCCAAAGTCACCTGGAAAGGAGGCGGAGGAGCCGGGGCTTAACCCTGGGTCTTCTGGTTCTCTCTTGCCTCCCACCAAAACCCAGGAGAAATCTTGAAGGCTATCCCTGAACTTAATGAGAGCAGGGCGCCAAACTCCGTATGAAGGATCCAGGGATCTAGATGGGAGACCTGGTTGGCCCCAGAACCCCAGAGCCGGGAGTGCAGGGGGAAAGGGGGCCAAGTGAACGGGACCGCCAGAAACCTTGAGGTAGACTGTGCCTCTCAAGGACCTTAAGCTTAAGGGATGCAGAGCCCTGGTGGAAGGCACAAAGCATCTCTCACCGGCAAAAACAGAGTTAGTCACTGGTCTTGAGCAGCTCTCTGGAGGATAAGTAGACTCACTTCTCCCAGCCCAGCCATTTCCAGGAAACACTTGGGCACTAAGCTAGAGGCAATTAAAAGGCACACTAACCATTCAAAGTCTGCAGATGTTGCTGGGACTGCTCGCTCCACACCTGGGGTGGACAGCAGGGGCTCCAGGGCAGGAGCTCTGCCTGCACTACTCCCCGAGCGCAGCCCAGCCCGGAGCGTCCAGCAGAGTGCCCTGTCCCCCTGGCCACTTGTCACAATCCCCTGCCCCACTGGGATTCAGACACCTGCTCCCCAGTGTCTTAAGACATCCTCCGTCTCCAGAGGGCCAGGCTGCTGGGAGCTGGATTTGAATCTGACTGAGGCAACAGCCTCCCTCCCTCTGTAGCTGGCCTTTTCCCAAGAGTCCCAAAGCCCATCGAGGCCTTCTAGGGAGACTGGTGACATCCACTGGCAGGCTGCTAGGCCCCATGACCCCTGTCCACAGGATCCCTGCCCATACTCCAAGCATGGTCTGAGCCTACTCACATCAAAATCATCTGAGATGTGTTAAAAATGCTGGTTCCTGGGCTGCCCTACGGAATCCGAACCTTGGGGTGGGGGGTAAGGCTTGGGAATCCGCATTTTAATAGCTCCCCTCGGTAATTCTGCAGCAACTGAAAGTTTGAGAACTACCTTCTCACAGTGTCCCCCCGCTGGCGGCATTTCTGCTGCCAACCTGACAGCTGTTACAGCTGTGTGCGTGGACACGGTTAATCTGATTTCCTGTCTGGCAGCTGTGCAGCAGGGAAGGGACAGCTGAGGGTCTCAAAAACAAGAAGAGGGGGTGGGGTAGGAGGGGATGGGGGCAGGGGAGGCTGTCTGAATGGGACAGGGTGTTCAACTTTGTTCCTGAGCCCCCTTCTCCCCGCTTGGGCCGAAATCCCTACAGGGAGGGAAATAGCTGATTCAGCGGCCCCCAGTATTTGTAGAAAACAGTCTCCTCCCAGAAACCTCAGGAGCCCCCCAAGACCAGAATGGTCTCTCTTGTCGAGGAGAAAAAACTTTGGAAGCAACAAAGACAGACCCACCACATAAGGTTGTACAGGTTGTGTACTGCACAAGGGCACCCAACTGAAGGGGCAAGTTGGGGGCTGAAGTCTAGCCCATGCTCCCAGTGCTAAGCCATGCACTCTGGCTTGAGGATATAGCCACCTGGAAGAAGGGCCGCCTTTAAAAAACTTTGTACAGGGAAGCTCTTGTATGGGTTAGACGTGGCCCTACACAAAGACCTGAGTCTGAAGCCCAGCCGTCATTTACTCTGTGACCTTGCGCAAGTTCCTTAACTTCTCAGATCCTTCTCAACTGTAAAACATAGCTATTAATACCTTTCCAAGGGAGATAAGGTAAGGAAAGCACCCTAATACCCATCATTTAGTAGATTATAATATTAATTCCCCTCCCACCCCAGTCTCGCACTTCCGACCTACCCACACCCCTATGCCTACGCACCCACCTACCTAGCCAAGCTTGGAATGGTATGAAGAACGTGAATAAGAATATCCAGGGGAAATCCCAATACCAAACTCAGACCCCATGGCACTTCCCAACAACCATAGCATCCCTTCCTGGCATAAGCGGGATTCACACCCTCCCTCACTGGGGAAAGAAGACTCCTCCTCCATGCCTGCTTTTAACATCCTACACGTTGCCCAAGCAGCAGCACGCTGCCCAGTCCAGGCCAGAGGGAAATCCAAGGCCCAACAGAAGGGAGGCAGGGGATCCCCCGGCACTGCATCCTTGGGAATCCCTCACCAGAGTTCAAGCGCCTGGGCTCCCTGAGCCGGGACCAAGCCTGTATGAGAGGGGTGTCCCCTGTGTGCTGGGCTGTTGCAGAAGGAGCCAGGCAGAGACCCCATCCATCAAGGAAGACCTGACGGCACTAGCAGAAGCTGTGTTTTGTCCCCGTCCTCAAGCAGGAACAGAGGAGAGCACCCCACACCCTTCGTGGGCTCGCCTGCCAAGACTCTGGCTCACCCATCAGGGCAACTTACCATATCTGTCTATTCACCTCGAGGGCCAAGCCCTAGAACAGAGCCCAGGAATCCTGCTGTCAGCCCTGGATGCCAGTCCCCTCAAGCAACATTCATTCATCCATGTGCCAGGCACTGTGCTAAGTGCGCACAGGACAGTCCAGAGAGCCAAGGATGCCCCTAAAATAGGGCTCCAAAGACTTACTGCTGGAGTGGGCAGAGAGTTCAGGGCAGACACCCACCCTGGAAAGCCCCTTTTCCTCAAACCCTCGGGCTGGGGAGGCCTGGCAACACACACTGCCCAAGAAGCGTCCCTGGACACCTGCTTTTTTAGCCACAGGCTTTTGCATCCTGTCTGGAGACTGATCAAGAGATGGAGAGAGGAGGCGGCGGGGGAGGGTTGGGGGGGGAACACCAGGCTGCCTGGCCCTCATGGCCGTGTTTATCCGGGGTGGATTTTTTTTTAACCCAAAGGTTAAAGCGTTTCTATTTGAAACATCTATTTACATTCCAGAGTCCAAAAAAAAAAAACAAGGCAGCCGAGCTCCAGGCCTATATCTGTCCCCAGCCGCGTCACAGACACAGCATCAGAGCTGCGCAGGGGGAACATTCTTAGCCCTCTCCCCGAGCCGCTGAGGTGACTCACGCCTCCCTCCTGCCAGCATGGACCACGCCACCGCTCAGAAGGCTAGGCAGTGTGCATGTGTCGGGGCGGGGTGGGGGAGGGACTGGCTGGGGGGTCTATGCGGGGACGGGGAGCCTTAGGGAAGGGATGGGATCAGCGGGGTTCCAGCCTGCAAGGACTCTGGGGCCCAACTTGAAAGAGGATGAGAGAACATGCTGAGGAGGAAACTTCAGGCCAACCGCCAACTGCTTCTGGGAGGCAAGGGGCAGGGGGGACAGGATGGGTGGACTGATATGGCATCTGCCAAATGGGGTAGGACCACCTCCCAGGCAGATGCTCTGCACAGTCAGCCCTTTGCTTGGCAAGGGACCACCTTGACTCCCAGAGGCTTCAGGGTAGGAGTGAGCAGGCAGGTCTTTAGCTAGAGCTGTGGGCTCCACCAGACCAGGGCTAGAACGACCCTCTGCGTTTACACCCCTCCCAGGGGACTGTGCAGAGACTCTGCACGGCTGGCCCCAAGGTTCCACCCCCCATCCCAGGGGCCTGCACGGACACTCTCAGGGCTGGTCCCCAGGGTTATGCTGTGACCTTAGGAGACTACATGGGCTTCCCTGCTCAGGCAGACGGTAGGCTTGGTTTGAAGGCTTTTCCAAATGTTCCCCAAACCTCCATCCTCTCACACATCCCAGTCCAGCTGCAACCTTATCCCTGGACAGCTTAGAGCCAAATCACTGGCACTTGCACAGGCACATGGTTCCCACCTTCCAGTTCAAAGCCTGGGACCCACACCCACATATCCAGAGGCAAAGATTCCCCATACATACACACACAGACACCCACACCCAAGTGCCAAGCGGGCATGGGTCCAGCAGGCCCCTCCCTAGAGGAAGCATCTTGTGGTGCCGGCCTGGTGGGGAGGCTGTGCCAGGAAGGCCTGATGCTGCCAACAGGTTCCTGGGAGGGAGGGAAGGAGTGGCCCGGCTCTGGGGGACGCCACCCCCAGCCAAGAGCCAAAAACGTCCCTGCTGAGAAGGTGGGAGGGCTAGGGAGTCCTCAAGCCCTATGAGCCTGAGTAACATTCCTTCATCCTCATGTGTTGAGAATAAACCAAAGCTTGGGGGGAGGAGAGATATGGGGGAGCCAGAAGCCAAGGCAGCCAAGACCCCCAACATCCCAGCTGCCAGCCTCTGCCTACCTCCACCACAACTGCATCAAGCCTCCTCCCCAGGTGTCTGATTCCCAGGGCACTCCTGACTGGGGACTCGCAGAAATCACTGCACTGGACCCTCTGGCCCTAAGAACCCAGCCAGAGGAGTGGGGGTAGCCTTTATTCTTAGGGACACTCGGGCTATGGGTTCCTGTCTTGTCCAGACCTGGGGAGCAGACAGCCTGGAGGCAGGTCACTGACCCACTTCCTCCCCTCTGACCATGGTGCCAACTAGGCCAGGATCCTCTAGTAATCCACAGCCCCCAGCAGCTGATGTAGACCCTGCCGGAGGCCAAAGGGACTCGAAGAGATGCAGCAGAGTGCAGCTGGAGGGCATGGTGGGGGGGCAGGTTTTGGCCCAGGGAGAGGAGGGAAGCTCATCCCAGTAAGCACACCTCCCCTGACTGCACATATCCTCAACAAAGACCTCCAGAAAGATCTAAGCAGGACCCCACCTGGGCGAGACTTGGAGCCAGACGCTCAGCCCCAGAGACAAGGCTGCCCAGTGGCAGAGGGCAGGCGGGGACACCGAGGCACTTACCTGCCACAGGGAGGCCATGTAGAGGGGTCCGAGGCAGGATTTCCAAGGATGGTTCCCGGCCTGGCATCCCATCTGCTGAGAAACAGGATTCTGTCTCATAGATGGTCTGCAGCATCTCCACAAGCCCCTGAGCCTTGGGCACCAGCAGCATGCCCGGCAGGGGGCCGCCTGAGGCGGGAGTCGGCCAAAGGGAAGGTGGCTGGGCGGGGCCCTCGCTGCTCAGGGGCTCCCTCAGGCCACTGCTGCTGGGACCCGCGCTGTGGGGAGGTGCCTCATCCGGCCTGGGCACTCCAGGCGGCAGGAGGAGCCAGGAGCCCCGGAGCCACAGGCCCAGCTCCCTGCTAGAGGGGCATCCAACCACTGGCCCTTCCAGAGCTCCCAGGAGCGGGTATGGCTGAGCACTCAGGGGACAGGAAGGAGAGCTGAGCAGGCAGGCGGGCTCTCTGCGTTCCCTCCCAGCCCTGGGTGACAGCTCTGGGCCCGGCTCCCTGCTCCTCCTTCCCGAATGAGCCGCCGGCAGCTGGCAGGAGACTGAAATAGCAGTTGGGGGAGGGCCCTGTCTATAAATAGGTGGAGCATGCTCAGGGAGCCGCCGGCCGGCTGCCAGGAGCCCGGGCCTGGCGGAGGCCCCAAGTGGGGGAGGGGGAGGCGCGTTCCACCCCAGGAGGAAGCGCCAGGCAGGGGGATGGGGAGAGGGGAGGGCCTGCATTCAGGGCCAACGCCACAGAGCCGGGTGGCCAGAGCCTGCGCTGGGGAAGGGCACGCGCTAGAATACCCACGCATCTGGGAGCAGCTCTGGCGCTGCTCTTGGCAGGCGAGGGGCTAGAGACCAAAAAGCCAGATTTCACCCTCTATCCGCCCTCTCGCCGTCCAGAGCAAGTAAAGGAACTGGAAGGGTCCGGGAGAGGGTGGCAGACAGGGCCACCTGGCCTAAACTTGCATCTTCCCTGGAGTCCCTCTAACAGCCGACGGATGGGAGTTGATTTAATTTCTGCCCTCTTTCCGAGCTGGGAGGTGGTTCCCCCACCCCCTTGACCAGCAGGGAGACCCCTGAGCAGCAGCTAAATGGCAGCTCCCTCCTACCCATTAAGGGTGTCACCTCCAGAGGCTGCTCAGCTTCCTTCCAGGGGGCAGGGAGACTTCCTGGACAGGCCTCACCCCACCCAGGGAAGGGCACCTGGGAGCACCTGCCCGTTCTCAGAGCACAGGTAGCTCTTCCTGTGGCAATGTGCCAGGTGTAATGCTAAGAGCAGCACATACGTCACCTCATTTATTCTACACGATGACCTCAGAAGAGAGGTGCAGACGGGGAAACTGAGGCACAGAGAGATGAAGTCGCTCACCCTAGGTCATACAGCTGTTTCAGTGGTAGGTCTGGGATGTCTGAAGTTCAAGTCTGAGCTCTAACCACCACAGCCCACTGCCTCCTGCACAGGGAGCACACGAAGCTGCCCCAGGGTTTCCATTAACAGGTATAATGACCCCCAGTACCCAGGTAGGAAGAGACTTGAGGTTGGAGCCCCTCCAAGAAGAGTCAAGGGGCTGCCAGCATCCAGCCCTTCCCCACCAGCCACCAGCCCCAGGCCTGGCAGAGCAGCCCCGGCTCCTGCGGCCCTGCTGGGACCTAAGGCTAGAGCGCCCTGAAGACTGGTGACACCCGCCTACCCAGCCCACTGCTGGCCCAACCTTCCTCCAGAGGTTGTGCCTCCCACTGATACAGAGATCCCACTTGGCCCCCTGACCTCACTGGAGCCTTTTAATAGCCTGGTTATTCCTGGGTCTGTGTCCCCCTCCCCCTTCCTGATGTCACAGTTGCTATTTTGGAGCCCCCTCCTGGCCCCCTTTGCCCCCAACTCTAGGCATGGAGCCAGGGACACCTGTCCTCTCCCTGGACTGGATGACCTCACCCTCCTGTCGGGAGGCCAGGAGGAGCTGGCCAACCAAGGACACAGTAGCTGTGGCTCCTGCCAGCTGGGGACGGCAAAGGGGCCTCCTGCCCTCAGGTGGGGGGATCACATGGATGGGTAAGTGGTAGAGGTGGGCTTTCCCAGGCCCTAGACTGGCTGGCAAGATGTATACTGGGGGAGTTGGAGGTCAACAGGAACGAAACAAAGCTCTGGAGCCTCAGCTTCTCAGCCAGGGCAGACTCCAGAAAACTGGTGATGGAGCGGTGCTCCCCACAGGGGTCTGGAGTTGGTGGACATTTCAGGGTAGGTCTGGGGACTTTGCTCAGCACCCCTTGCCCCAACCTCATCCTAGCCAACCAGGCTCTCTCAAGAGCAAGGGAAGGGAAGGTCAAGGTCTCCTTAACAGGTGACAGGGCAGCAGACTCAAGGGAACCCAGAAAGCTGGGGGCAGCAGCCCCTCCCAGCCAGGACTCCACCCACCCACGCTGAAAGCAACCAGAAGGGCTGGCTAGCCCTGTCCTGGCTCTCCCTGCCTGCCCCAGGCGCAGGAGAGTATGGTAGGGCAGCCCTGTTCTGGAAGAGAGGAAATCATCAGTTACGGTGACTCAAAAGCAGGGGCCCCAGAACGTGGAGCAGTCAGAAACCTTAGGAAACACGACTCCCTGTTTAGGAAAGCTGGGAGCACCCAGGAGACTGGGCACCCAGAGGTGGCCAGAGCCGGGGACTCGGGGCAGTTCCCAGCACTACTATGAATTCCAGTAACAGCTTGAAGTGGGAAGTGAAGTGTCAGACACAGCCAGACAATCCTCAATGTAGTTCCCAGAATCCTCCAGGGGAATAAGAGAGGAGGCCTGGGACGGGGACAAGTGTCTTTTTTTTCCTTCGGAGATTCAAGTCATGCAACCAAGTCTTCCTAATGTCTAACCTCAATCCTTCTTGCTTTATAGCCCCTGTCCTTGTGGTTCGTGTCTCTTCTCCATCCCCACGCATCTAGCTCTCCCATGTGTCATCCCACAAACCTTAGAGAGCACCCACAAAGCGTGGGTTACAGGAGCCTCATTAGAAGCAGGCACCAACCCCTCCTTGGTGCCGCAATGACCTTGCTCACCTTGCTCCCTCCCCTGGAGGCTGGGCTCAGGCCTCCTAACCCTCTAAATCTGGAGGAGGAGAACCTAATGGGGCCCCTTGAGCTCTTGAAGGCTCCCATTTCCTGGGCTCAAAAGGCTGGAGTGGGGGCCCGACTGAAAAGAAAAAAAGCGAAGTCTGCTTTGTGCACAGTAAAAAAGCCAAGGGCTGGCCGGGGAGCACCCCAGATGGAGTGTGGGGTGCCCGCTGCCCTGGGGTCCTGGAGATATCGGGCCTGCCTGCCCTCCGGTTCTCTCCTGCCCTTAGAGCCCAGTCATGCTGGAGCCCGTCAGCATCGCCCAGGAGCTGACATGCGCCAGGTCCCATGCTAGGTGCTGGCTGAACCCTCTCATTTGAGACCAAGTCTGGGAAAAATGTGAACACCTACTTTGGCATCTTGCACATCCCCTCAGGGTTGAGCCTGCCTCCTCCGGACGTCCCATGCTAAGCCTTCAATCCCTTTGGAATGATGGGACAGGGGAGGGGAGAGCGGGGCAGATCCTGATCTATAGTGAGTGCAGAGGTGTGCCAGGGGGGCATCTAAGTGGAGAAGGGACACCAGAGTCCACTTCCCAGACCCCCGCCCCACGCCGACTCTGACCCACTTTCTCCGCCTTCCCCGGGGGCTCAGAGGCGGAGCCCAAGGCTGGGAGGCGGGACACCGAGGTTCCTGGCTCCACCCCACGCCTATGCCCCAGTTTCTCTGGTCACCCAGAAAGGAGGGGGCAGCCAGGAAAGGGAAGGAGAGAAAGTGTGCAGCGAGCTGGGAGGTGCTGGGCAGGCAGGTGTTGTCATGAAGCTTCTCTCCCTCCCAAGCCGGGGCTAAGGAACCTGGCCACCTTCTCTCCTGGGGCCCTGTCGCCACACAGACTGGCTCGCGCCTCACCCTTGCCCTCTCCTCTGGGCAATAGCATGGAGGACAGGGCAGTGACCAGAGTGGGCCCAGGCCCCAGGGCAGCTCTTCCAGGCTGGCCAGGGGCACATTCTGTCAGTCCTTCAGTCCCACTAAGGGAAGCAGAAATGAAAATAAAGCCTCACTCCTCAAGTCCCCTTTTGCCTGAAGAGAAGCCAGACCCCAGGCAGTGGCCTCCTCAGGGAAGCGGGCAGCCCCATCAATGGCCTCTGCCTGTACTCCCAAGACTGCAAGAGAGGCAAAACAGGTCAAATGCTGGCATTCGGCCCAGCCCAGAGGTAAGTGGATCAGCTCCCACTCCCCGGGGAGGACGGGTGAGCCCCAGAAGTAAATCTCTCGAAGTCTCTACCTGCCACCCCTCACCCGGAATGTGCTCTCTTACTAACTTGTTTGCTATGAAGGCCGGGATGGACCATCTTCTATTTTTCTTTTCCAAACAGGAAAGCTCCTGCACTGAGAGAAATGGAGGGAAACTGCCCCTCACCCAGGCCTGCCGTTCTGCGCCCTAAGGAAAGAGAAGTGAGTCTCGGGAGGGGGTGGGAGGTGCTCAGGGGCCAGGGCACCCAGGCCCCGGGTACTAACCATTCTCATCCCCACCTCTATCCCCAGCCCCACAGCCTCATGCTCTTCCTGGGGCGCCCTGTGAGGTGTCTACCCGGGATGTGGACACCCAGCTACAATTCATGGTTTCATTTGACTTCCGTGGAGTCCAAGCACGTGGTTTCCAGGCTTCTGCCAGGCGCCGGACACCCACAACCCCAGCCCAGATGCCACCCTGAGCTCTGGGAATGGCAGATGCTGGGCCCCTCGAAGGGGGAGGCTGTGTGGAGGCTGGCCCTCTCCCTGGGCCAGAGCAGCTGGAACTCCACAAGCGGGAGAGCCAGGCCTGGAGCCCCGGGAAAACTCGGTGGGAAAGGCCTCAGGGCGCTGCCCTGAACAACGACGACGATCCCAGCTCTGAGGTCTGGCCACAGTCCTAAAAGCAGCTTCCCAATCTCTGGCCCCCTCTCTTTCGCCCTCCTTCCTGAACACGAGAAGACGGCATCTCCCCCTGCTGGGGGGAGCGGGAAAGCCAGCCAGGAGGCACGGCCAACTCCATAGGCCCCACTCTGGAGGCCCCTCCTGGCCCGGCTCAGGGCAGATGGATACCTCCAGCCCCTGCCAGCCCTGGCACCAGTGGCTACAAGGGGGACTCGGACCACCTGCATGTGGAAAGGCAACCCACTGACCTGATCTATCTGAGGCTGATTATCTCAGCCTTTCACTGTAAGGGAATAAACTCCCGAAGCTGGAAAACGTCCTCCCCAAGCCACCAACGGATGTCTCTGCGAGGCTCCTGTTCCCTTGGCCAAGGGTTAGACCCCAGGCCCGGTGTGACTGGAAGTGGCTCCTGGACAGGTCAGCATAGTAGCTCAGAGGAAGGGAGTGGTTGGCACCCCTGCCGGGCACAACTGACCCTGCAAGGGGCAGTGTCCAGCTGAGATGGCCGAGGGGCCGATGAGAACCCACCAGGCCTCTCCTTCCCTTCGCCAGCCCAGCCTCAGAGGAGGAAGCAGGAAGTCAGGGCAGCCCCCCTCCAGCACCAGAGTCACACAGACCTCTCCACGTCTAACACCTGGCACAGCCCCTGCAGGGGAAATGAAGGCAGGCAGAGGCGGGAGGACCTGAGGGGGAGCCACAGACCCTGCAGGAGGGGGCCCATCGGCAAAGCTGACCTGGCAAGTCCAGCCTTCTCCAGCTGGCACTCTACTCTGTCTGTGCCCGGGGTGTGTCATGCTGGAAAGGGGAGGGGGCACAGCCTTGACCAAAACAAATGTCACAAATCCAAGCAATCCCGCCAGCTTCGGCTTCCCTGAATCGAATCTGCTGGAAGCCCTGGGGCTGTGGTCAGGGCCACAGGTCGCCAGCAGGGGATCCTCACAACAGGAAGCATGAGATTTAGCACAGTGACAAGGACAGGGAATGAGAGGGGAAGGGGCCTGGATTCCTCCCTGGTGCTGCTTCAGTACCATCCTGCAGGTGGGTTTTGGTCTCTAGGCCCTAGTTTCCCTATCTCTAAAGAAGGAGAAATAGCTCCCATCCCTACAGAAAAAGATGTTAAGTGACCGGATGGCCTGCGGGGGGGGCTAAAGTTGAGCAAGATGGACTCTGATCCTTTAAGTCTGTGCAGAAGGAGACTGCCAAGGAGGTAAGGCAGTTATTACTCTGACCACACTGACCCAAGACCCCCCTGTGAAACTCCTGAGGGTCCAGCTCAGGCCATTTGGACACATCCTCATGGGCACAAACCCAGACCCACCGGTACACAAAGCTGCCTGGAGTCCCACCCATAGATTATTTCTGGAAGCACTAGGCAGGCTCCCACGAGCAGAGGGGAATAAGAAACCTCAGAGACCCCAAATTAGGACCCTTCCATGTCCAGGGCATGTCTACCTGGACTCAAAGGAGAGATCCAAGTCTCCTCCGCCAACATGTCACTGCATGCCCACCCCAATACCACATATCCCAACATAGGCTGAGGCTGAAGGCCCTGCAAAGCTCCACTAAGAATAAAGTATGGAACACAGAGAAACACTCCACCAGGAAGAGAGGACACCACCACAAAAAGGAAGCTGGACATTCAGCTATCATAGGGAACTTCGTCCAACATCATCCCCGGACCGGCTGCAGAGGTTCAGGGGCACACATCCCCCTCAGCCCTGCCTGTCTTGGTGAACAGGGCAGGGTGGCACGGAATTGAAGGTCCCTGAGTTGAGAGGGCAGGCCTGGGGACAGAGTTGAACCCATGCCCTCCCAGGGCCAGGCTGGACTGTCAACCCGTCAGTTTCAGGTCTACCCCATGGTCAATCACTTTGGGTTTGCCTCTGTTCTCTTCTCACGATGCTTCTCCACTCCTGACCCCTTGTTCCCTTACAGCTCAGACCCTGAAGGTCAGCTTGCCTGGGCTGGATACCCATACAGCCCATTACATCCAAAGCCACCCCAGGTGCCTTCTCCAGCCTCCCAGCTCTTACCCGACTCGGTGGGAGAGTTCATGCCGGCTCTGGGCCCGCAGGAAGCTGGCGTTGGGGGCTGGGACGGGAGGGGGTGGAGCTGCGGTGATGTCAAGAGAGACAGACGATAACAGACAGACGGACGGGACAGGAGCCCGGGGCCGCTGTGCCTCTAACGCCCATCCGAGGCCATCCTTCGGGGCGAGGCAGTCAGGCACTCAGAACGGCATCCCTGGGGAGAGATGGAGCAGGGTTAGAGGTCCCCAACTCTGGAATCTGAGAGTCGAAGGAGACCTTGGAGCTTGTCAGTTACACCTAGGGAAGAGAGGGAGGGCCACCTGCCCAGGGGCACAGAACTGGACCAGACCCTGGTTTCTTCTCTTTCTTACTGGTGAGGACGTCAGCCCTCAAGGGAAGGGAAATGGCTACAGTAGCCACAACAAAATTCTTTTTTAGGTGACAATGTCCGCTGCCAGGTGGGGAGACCTCACAGACTCCCAAGGGTGCCTGACGTGGGAGATGGTGCTCACCAAAGGAGAAAGTGCAGGGAAAGTGCTTCTGAACTCTGTCCAGGGCAGTGGGGAGACGCAGGGCTGATCTGGAGCCCCTCGCAGAACTTAAGGGAGAGACTGGTATCCCAGCCCCAGTAGCCTGAGGTGGGACTCTCATCTTCTCCGTACTCCCTGATCCTTGTGCCACCCAACTCTGGAAACGTGATGTACTTCTGTCTTGGTCTCCCCCATTCAACAAAACAACAGGTCAGAGAAAAGAGGGCAACGATTGCTTTTCCTCTACCCATTAACCATGCTGTTTCCAAGAATTTCGAAAGACAAAGACATTCATCCCACATCCGGTGCCCTCTGGACTGGGGGTCCAAGGCCCAAGCCCAGGGCCTTGTGTGTGTTGTATAGGTTGTGCCCTGTGCAACGAGGTCTGAAATCCAGCCTTTGCTCTGCCTGCCAAGCTACACAGGCTAAATCCACCCAGAATAAGGGACACCGTTTTCCAGTTTGTACAAAGGCACCAAAAGGCCCAGCAGTACTCCTGCTGAGGCCAATATAGCAAGAGAGGATGTCCCCGTATTACAGGACCATGAGTTTGCCAACCTGTCCCCACCTCTCCAGCTCCCCACCTCGCTCCAGCCCCACAGCGAGTCCTCAAGCCTCAGACACTACACACGCACCCACCCGGGCCCATCCCTAAACAGTCCACGATCCACCCTAGACATGATCTCATTCGTTTTCTTCCAGATGAAGGCAGGCCCTCCAACACCCAGTGAAATCGAGGTAGCTGGAAGCGATTGATGAGGCCGAGATTTAAACCCTAACTCTGCCCCCCAAACTAGGAAGAGACAATCAGCTCCACCCCAGGACAGCCCACCTCCTGGCAGGATAAATTCTCGGGAAGCCCTGCATTCTCATCAAGCATCGCCAGGCGTGGGGTCCATTTGGAGCCGAGGGGCGCAGGAGTCAGCCACGGCAGGGACACAAGAACGTACACACAGACATGCACACACGTATGCCGTGCACAGAGTGGGAAGACCTCAAGTCCTCCTAGACCTGCTGCCCCCAGGTTTGGACTCTGTAGCTGGAGAAGGGTGCACTCAGACGGGGAGGTGGGAGGAGGCAGAGAGAAGGGGCTGAATTGCTCCCAGCAGGTACAGGTGTGGGGCAAGGACAAAAGAGGCTGCGCAGGACTGGGGCCAAGCTCAGGAAGGCGGCAGGTGGGGTTGTTGGTGCCCTGGCAGGGCCCGCGTGGGCAGACAGCTCAGCCCATGCCCACCCCGGGGCTGGCACCCAGTCCTGCTCACACCCCTTCCCATGCGCTGGGGAACACAGGTTCAGAAATTCCCACGATTCCCAGCAGCCCGAGTGCCCCAGCCCATCTGCCCTCCACAACAGGGCACTCAGGAGGGGCAGAGCCTCCATGGTACACAAACGACGTTAAGATCTGCCCTGAGCCCCCATCTTCCTCACCCCCTGGGGAGAAGAGGAAGGGAGGGGCTCCTAGAACTCCCAAGGGGCTCAGGACTCTGTTAGGCTGCACTCCTGCCCACCCTGCAGGATGTAGCAGGACCCCAGACCCCCATCCACCTGTGGAGAGTGTCTGCCAACACCCCCATCAAGCCTCCCTGGGAAACAAAGCAGCATTCACGGTCTAATCAGGACAGGCAGGACAGGTGTAGATTTTTGACTAAGGAGGGCCATGCAAGGGGAAAGGGCAGCTTTATGGTTAAAACCCGAACTGCTGGAAAAAAGAAAAACAAAAACCTGAGCTGTTGGGTGCCTCCTCAGCCAGAGAAACTCACTGCTGACCATTGTTATAGGAAGGTCTCGGTGGGCAGTCAGGGACCAAGAGCTGTGTGGCTCCTGGCACTTCGATGCCAAACCAGTGAGCTACCTGGCTTCCGTGACATCACAAGTAGGCAGACCCCAGGGCCCTGTCCCCATCCCCTGAGAACTCTCTCTTCCAGTCAGACCTCTGTCCCACCCCAGGATCCAAACCCACTTCCCACCTCCAGCCAGGACGGCAGGAAACCAGCTGCATCTCACCCTACAAGCTCATGGCTAAGCCGGGGGAGGAAAGGCAAAAACCCTAGGGGAATATCCCGCATTCCATTCACGAGCAATAAAAACTCTGGCAGAGGGTGGCAGGAGAAGAGCAGCCAAGTGAGGGACATGAGGAGGAGGCAATGCCTCAAAGGCCCGAAGTTCACAATGCTGCCCTGCAGGTATCTTGTCCCTCAAGGAACCTGAACTCCAGCACCACCAGGCAGCCGCTCTGCCAACACACCAGCTCTGGCCCTGCTAGAGGCAGGCCCAAGTCCTGAGCACTGAGGCTGGGGACCTGTCCCCAGGTCAAGGCAGCCAGGTGAGCTGTCTGAACCAAATCCTGTGAGCCTGAGATTGCTCACAATATGAGATGTGCCCCAAAGACGTCATCAGAAAGCTACAAGCCCAGACATCCCATCCCAAGGCACAAAGGAACTCTCATCTTGACCCCTCCTGA
The DNA here is from genome assembly GCF_964341445.2 of Mesoplodon mirus. Classification (NCBI taxonomy): domain Eukaryota; kingdom Metazoa; phylum Chordata; class Mammalia; order Artiodactyla; family Ziphiidae; genus Mesoplodon; species Mesoplodon mirus. The sequence continues at coordinate 7,112,244 of NC_138994.1, forward strand.
CCGTGGCCACGGCTGATCACTTTCCCCAGCCTCCAAAAGCTTCCATCGCCGTGTGCCTTCCCCCAAGCTGGCCCACCAGAAGCCTGCAGATGATCAGAGCCAGGAGGGATGGCTGACTTGGATGTCCAGGGCCCAAACTAAGGGAGGGGGGAGGGCAACAGGGGAGGAAAAAAGGCACCAGGCTGACAAATTCATTTTTGCAATCGGCCCATTTCTGTTTGTCTGCTCAGACGCAGCTCCAGGCATCTGCACAAGCCAGATGGAGGAGGCTGCTATTTCTAGAAAAAGAAAAAGGGTTGGGGGGGGGGGGTGAGAGGGGAGGGAGGGGCAAGACGGAGGCAAAGGGCAGAAGACCGGGTCTGTTTGCCCTAAAACCTCACGCAGAAGGGTACCCCCTCACCAGCACTACCAGACAGAGTCCCCATCCAAGAAACGGCTGGGGCCGAGGCTGGGGTGAGGTGGGGTGGGGGAGAAGAAAGGCAGAGAAAGTTTAATTAGCCAAAGTCGGCTACAATAGGCCCCCTCACGGGCTGCATCAGGTTTTCATTCATGAGCAAGCAACAGTGCTCCAAAAATGCCAAGAACCGCACCCCCTCGCCGTCTCTCCCCCACCCCCCACCAACAGGAGTGCGTCCTCCAGCAGGCTGGCTGAGCCTGATGCCGTGTTCCAGACATCCCTCCTCAAAGGGATGTGAGTAGGAAGAATTAATTATTAAAGAGCAGCTGGTACTTCGGTACCAACTGCGCTCCCCCCAGCTCCTATAGCTGATGCCCCCTCCCCCCTGCAGAAACACAAACTCCCCGCCCCACACCGCCACCCCCCAGCCCCAGCCCCCATTTCTAAACACACAGCTAAGATGCCACCCCAAGGGAAGGGAATGCAAACCTTTGTCTCTGCTGCTACTTAGAGTGGGTGGGGCATGTGATAGTGCTGCCCTCCCCCCTCCCCCAGATTACTCCATCCAGCCACAGGGGAGGATATATGGGGACGGGAAGGCTGGCACAGAGCTAGCATGTCCTCCATCCTTTGCCCCCAAGTAAACTGCACCTGGTATCTGTCTCTCTGGCCCCTGGCAGGCATACATGCCCGGCATAGAATGGGGACGCTAGGGGCCCACCCCTCTAACTCAGAGACGCCCACCCTGCCTTGTCTGGACATAGCCCAGATCCAAGTCCAAGGGGAGAGAGAGCAAAGAGAGGATTCAAGAGAAGGGGCGGGAGGCAACCCAAGGGCTCCCCAAGCTTTGTGTTTAAGAGGAAGAGGAAGGAAGGAAGACTGAAATGAAGAAGCAGGCAGCCCCCAACATGGCTCACCCACCATCCCCAGCCCAGCCCAGCCCGGCGTCTAAACAGCCAGCATAGGCTCAGGGCCCCTGTTGCCTGGAACTCGAACTGAGGACCCTCCCTGCCTACATCCTCTGAACCTGAGGAGGCCCAGGGCAGGACCCAGCTCCAGGCTCCAGTCCTGCAAAGCAGTCTGGTCATGGGTCCTTCTGGCTAAGACTCCTGATCTCCCACCCCCTTGCCTCCTTTTGTTCCTATGGTCTGCTCCATCCTTCCCTCCCAGTTGGACCCTGAACCCAGTCACCAGCATCATCACCCCCAGTCGCCAAAGCTCATTCCAGGCCCCAGAGCACAGTGGTCACTGTCGGAGTGGTGGGTCTCTTGAGCACCCCCAAGAGCAACTGCAGCTGCTACCATTCCTCTTTAGGGACACACCTCATCTCAGAAGGCCAACGGGGGACATCAGGTGGTCACCTCCTCCCCCAAATGGGGTGCTCCCACGTTCCCCTCTTCTCTCCCCACAACCAGACTCCCAGATTAATTACTTATCACCCAGCCAATTCTCATCTTCCCCAGGGGCCCAGAGAAGGGTGGGGTGGGGAAGCAGCCTGCCCAAGTTAAAAGGCACAGGCAGTGTCCCTCTCTCGGTGAGATACAGACCCAGGATGAAAAATGGGGGGCCTCCACCCCAGACAAGAAGGGGGGCAGCTTTCACCTCCTAGCTCTCTCTCTCTGGCTCCAGGGTGTCAGACGGGAGAAGAGGGTGGGAACAAACGCAGTAACGCCTCACGGGGGAGGGGGTGGGAATAATGGGAGAGAGAAGTAAGGTGGGCCCGCAGGCCCCCTCCTCAAGCACGGATGTCAAGGACACAAAATCAAGGATGCGTTCTGAGGTATGGCTAGAAGCGCTGTGGGGTGGGCAGCGCCCCTCACCTCAGAGTACCAAGAAAGGGTGTCCAGCGAAGAGGGCTTTGCACAGAATCCGGGTGCAGGGCTCAAAACGCCCTGCAACGCACCACGCGCCTCCCGGGAGAGGGCAAATCAGACATCCCCGGCCGGTCTCCCGGCCATCTGGGGGTGTAGGTAGCGGGAAGACGGGCCCCTCCCTTACCTGCAGGGAAGGCGCCCCTGCCTGGGAGGGGCGGGGAGGGGCGCGGAGGGGCGCGCGCAGTAACCCAGAGGCCCGGCTACCGGCTGGCGATGCTCCCGGGGGGCGCCTACTGGCACTCGGGCGCCGGGAGGGACGAAGGGGGGCGCGGAGCGCGACGCGCGCTCGGGGAGCCCGCGGGCAGCGACGGCGGGAGGAGGGGGCGCCGCGTCGAGTCCGGGGAGCCCGGGGGAGATGGGATCGGGGCTGGTGGGGCGCGCTCACCCCCTGCGGCTCGAGCTCCGGCTTCGCGGGCGGCGGCGGCAGCAGCGGCGGCGGCAGCAGCGGCAGCACCTCCTCGACGGCTCCTCCATCTTTGCGGCGGCTCCTCCGGCTCCGCTCGCCGCCGCCACCAACAACAACATTCGAGACGTCACTGCCGTCACGTGACTCGACCCGGAGCTAAAAATAGACCCAGACCACCCCCCCACACACACCCCCACCCCCAGCTTCAGCCACCAGCAACCCCTCCCCTCCTTCTTGGCCCTCCCCGCCGGGCGGGGCCAACAGCGCCACCGTGACAGCTTCTAAAAGGGCCAGTAGCCAGCAAAGAGTTGGGCTGGGAAGGGGAAGGAAGGCAAGGGATCGGAGCCCTGGGAGTAGTGGTTGAAGGAGCCCTGAGAGTAGTGGTTGAAGGAGCGCTGCAGGCGTACGGGCCTGGCTGCTGGGGGCTCGGCCTTTGGGATGCACGATTTTCCTGCCTGCGCTTCCTCCACTTCCTTTTCAAACCGTGGATGGTGCAATCGTTGCCTGCCTAAGCGTCTCCCTAACACGCCCTCCCGCGGTGGGGGAGGGGAACTGGGGATGGATTCCTAGGGGCTGGGAGGGCCGTGGAGGCCCCAGCTAGGGGTCCAGGCTGGGGGTGGATGTCTGGGACAAGTCTCGAACCCGCCAGTTCCGACCGCACACGCTAACTGTGTGCCAAGCAAAAAAAAAAAAAAAAAAAAAAAAAGAATGGGAAAGGCCAGGGTAGAGCTGTAATGTAGTAATAGTCCAAGGCCTTCAAAGGGAAGACTTCCGGTCCCTGGCTTCGGTGCTATCCTCTTCCACAGCTCCCCTTAGAACACAATATAAGTATGTGTGATAGAACCTAGGTGGTTTGTCAGTGACCCGGTAATTCCACTAACGAAAATGTATTCTAAGGAAATAAATATTGTTGTGTTCAAAAATGAGTATAGAAGGAAAGAGATTGCTTCTAATGATGTGAAAAGTTGGAAAAAACCTAAATATCCATCAGTAGGGGATTGGCAAATAAACTAAGGCACATCCATTCAGTAGAATACCATCCAGATCCAGATATTTAAAATGATATGTCTGTATTGACCTGAAAAGGTGCTCAAGATATACAGTTTTCTTGAAAATCAGAAATCAAACAAGTACTACAGAATTGTTCTATTATTATAAACAACAAAAAACTAGATCCATATGTCTGAATATGTTTGTATATCAAAAAGTCTATAAAAATATATGCAAAATATTTACCTTTGCTTTCCTCTTTATCTTTTTCTGTATATCTGAAATTTTGCAATTATCATGTGTTACTTATCTGATCGGAAAAAGTGAATATATAAATGTTTCTGTAATAAATTTATTTATTTATTTATTTATTTTTGGCTGCATTGGGTCTTCATTGCTGTGTGCGGGCTTTCTCTGGTTGCGGTGAGTGGGGGCTATTATTCATTGTGGTGCGCGGGCTTCTCACTGCGGTGGCTTCTCTTGGTGCGGAGCACAGGCTCTAGGCTTGCGGACTTCAGTAGCTGCAGCACACAGGCTCAGTAGTTGTGGCTCACAGACTTAGTTGCTCGGTGGCATGTGGGATCTTCCCAGGCCAGGGATCAAACCCGTGCCCCCTGCACTGGCAGGCAGATTCTCATCCACTGCGCCACCAGGGAAGCCCACGTATGCTTTCACTGATGCTGATAACAATTTGTAACTATACATCTATTTATGGCATATGGCTCTCTTCCCCTAATGAGTGTTAAATGACTTAGCCAGCATAAGCACTTTTTGACTGTGGACTCTGAGCAGAAAGGCCACCCCAACAAAGTCATCCTGTGTCACTCCAAGACAGGGGTCTTCTTGCCTCTATCCCGTAATGATGGTGCCATCCATTTCCTGTTATTCTTGTGCAATCTTATGATGTCTCTTGGGTAGTTAGGTTGGGTTGGGATTTTGCTTTTTCAGTGCTTATATTTTACCTCCCCAAGCAGAGTATGAGCCACTTGAGAAAAGCCGTAAGATCATATATATTTTGTTGCCTTTCCAGCACCTAGTACATCGCCTGACATATAGCAGATAAAGTTTCAGGGACACTGAAGACTCTGGAATTTCTTCTCTCAAGATCTCAGAACATGGGGAAGAATCTCCCCATGTGGTATGATAGACATCAGTAACTGTCCTATGGCCAGGCCCTTTCCATTCCGCAGATGAAGGGACTGAGACTCAGAGAAGCTAAATAACTTGCCCAGTCACAGAGTTCATGCAAGCAAGAACTAGGATTGAGACCCATGTCTCTCTGGCTGTCCCACCAAATACTAGGAAAAGGGCCTGGGGGAGCTGGGCTCCCAAGCCCAGCACTCCAGCCCTGTTCTCTGTAGATTTCTGAGATCAACACCTTGTCCCCGCCATGGCCAAATGCCCCAGAAGTTGGGAGAATTCACCATATGGGGCCCTGATGAGCCTTCAGATTTTTCCTTCTCTGGTAAGTGGGGTTAAATAATTCCACATGATTTCTTCTTACGTTTCTTGAGCACAAACGGTAGGTGCTGGAGATATAGAGATGAAACTGCCTTTAAGGATCTTAGGGTCTCTCACAGAGAATAAAACTATCTTTTGTTATGAGTCCCTAGGGTGGGCCATTGCCAGGACCATTCACCATGGAAACAGGAGTCACGGGGTTGTCTCCTTAACCAGTGCCTAAGTTTCCCAATTTAGAATGATCGGGCAGATGGGATCTAGTAGCTGATGGGAAAACTTCTGACCCTGGAACCCAGTGGTGAATTTGGCCTCTTGGTAGAAGGATATCAATCTCGGAGGAGAGCCAGGTGTTTAACCTATAGCCTGACAGGTTGGCAGCACCGTTGGACTTTGAGAAGGAGGCATCAGGGCTGGGGAGAAAAACGAGGAGTGGTGAGCAGCAGTGCCAGGGGCTCTGGGTGCGGCTACTCCTATCTAAAATCATGAGAAATGTCCTGGCCAGTTCTTAGAGCAGGACAGAGAGCAACCTTCCTCCCTGCTCGGTGAATGCTGCGGAACTAACAGCTACACCCATCTCCCTCCACATCCCTCTCACTCACACAGCATCTAAAGTTAGCATTAGGGACTTCCTTGGTGGCGCAGTGGTTGGGAGTCCGCCTGCCAATGCAGGGGACACGGGTTCAATCCCTGGACCGGGAGGATCCCGCATGCCGCGGAGCAACTAAGCCCGTGTGCCACACTACTGAGCCCACGCGCCACAACTACTGAGCCCGCACGCCTAGAGCCCGTGCTCCATAGCAGGAGAAGCCACCGCAATGAGAAGCCCACTCACTGCAACGAAGAGTGGCCCCTGCTCGCCACAACTAGAGAGAGCCCACGTGCCGCAATGAAGACCCAATGAAGCCAAAAATAGATAAATAAATGAATTTTAAAAATAAATAAATAAATAAATAAAGTTAGCATTACCTGGGGAACAGACAGGGCACCCAGTGCCAATGTGCCCTTACCTGCAAACTCTCACCCAGAATCTCTCCTGGGGTAGAAAGCCTCAGATCCATGGATAGAATTCCAGAGGCTCTGGGGTGGCCCTTGTCAGAGTGGTCCAGCCCACAGCTCTGGTCCCCGGTGGAGCAACACTTTTTAGGTGGCCCTGCCGGCCTCCAAAGGGTGCCTGGTGTGGAAATAGTCCAGCTGTGCCTAAATACAGCCTCGGGTGGAAAATATTTAATATAGCACAAGGAAGAACTGAGCTGATAAACTCATGCAACACGGATTTACTGGATATTTATCAAAGGAAATACGCATTCTTTAAAGCCTTTATCAATTACCAAGGGCAACTTGTAACTAGAGGCATGTTGTTTCTAGTCCATTCAGCAAGAATTTATTGAGCTCATTGAAAAATGATCAGGCTAGCACAATACTAGGTACTTTGGGGACTGCAAAATAAATGAATGAATGAATGAATGAATGAATGAATAAGGAAACAGGACAGGAGATGAGAAAACCTATGTCCTAGGATCAGCTCCATCCTCGTGTGCTATTGGATGAGTCCATCTGGGCCTTGGTGTCCTTATCTGGGGAACAGGACCGGCCTTCTGTTCTCCAAGGTTCCTTTCAGTTCTGACCCTCTGAGAATCCCAAATTAGATGTGATGACAACATCCGGTGTAGTGCTAGGCTTCAGAGTTCAGGCCAGACCTTCATTCCTTCAGCGTGCTCTAAGGTCCAGTCCTGCCCATGGGCGGTTTACAATACATTCAAGAGTCAAGAGAGTTTATTTCAGGGCAAATAATTCATGTGCCCCAAGGCACAAAGCAAAGGAGGTCACTGAGGACTGAGCTATGCAGAGTGTAATGAAAACTGCCCCTGGGATGCCTGAGTTTGGCCCAGGCCTCCCAGCGTGACCCTGGACAAGTCCCTTCCTCTCTGTGGGCCTCTGTTTCTTTACCTGTAGGATGAGAGGGTTGGACTGGATTTTCTTCCTTCCAGCTGGAGACATTTCTGGAGGGTCCAACAGGTGAAGTTGAAAAGGAAAGATGGAAAAACAGTTTCCTCCTCCCCTCCCTCTCCTGCCTTCCTCCCAGGACCCCCTCCTCCAGGCTTGGGGCAGAAGGAAACCTGTTTCAGGCCAGCATCCAGGATAGAGTCATGCTTGACTATTTGAGATGTTTGGAGGAAGAGCAACATACAGGTGCCTGGGAAGGCTGCTACCCACTGGACCTCACTTTCCTCATCTGTAAAATGGTATAATTGAACGGATGACTTCTGAGGATTTTTCCAGCTCTGTGAGCTAACAATTCTACAGCTGTAGCTCTAAAAAACCAAAAACAAAACAAGTGGCTAGAGGTGAGGGCCTCAGTCATGCCTCACTTGAAAGCTTTACCTAGCCCTCGACACTTTCTGTCCTTTCCCAGGCCTCCTACCTCCTACCTTCCTGGCCCAGAGATTGGAAGCGGGTCACTGTCTCTTCACTCGGCAGTGGCCGAGCCTTGAGAAAGCCAGCACTGTGGCCCCTGGAATAAGCTGTGAATTTGTTTAAAAACAAAGACAATTCTGGGTGCAGCTACAACCATTTGTCATGGTACCTTTAATATATATGTTATGTAGAGAGAGAGAAAGCAGAAAAAAGCTGCCAGTATATCGACCAAGAGCCTCGCATAGCAGCTAGCTACCTGCTAAAGGACAGCAGGTGACCAGTAGGCCTGGGACAGAGGTGGGAAAAAGCTTCTCAGCCTAACTCCACCCCCCCACCCGCCAGGACCCAGAGTGACCCACACTGAGGCTTCTTACCCCTCTAGCAGCAAGAAGAGCAGGAGGCCCAGGGGACTGTAGCCAAAAAGGAAACCTACCCTCTCCCCCACCGCCCTGCCGAGACCCGGAAGTGAGGCCCAGGATTTCCTGGACTATACGGGGTTCCTGTCTGCCTGCTCAGGAGTCAAGGCCACCCGAGCACAACAGTGCAAGGGCAGTTATGGCCAGTCACATTCCGAATGTCTGCAGGTCCCTCCAGGGTATCTTCTCTGGGCGGGGCATGCATGTCGGGAAGAGGACAGAGGGTGCAAATGTGCCTGCCCTCTGGGAGCTTATGATCCTGTGGAAACAACAGAGCCCCAAGAAGCAGAGTGAAGCAGTGGTGAAGGAGGGAACCTGGGAGACACAGGCCAGCTCTGCCTATAGAAGCTCAGGCAAATCATTTGCCCTCTCTGAGCCTCAGTTTCCCCTCTGTGATCGGAGGATTGGACACTGCAATTCTGGAAGGCCCTCTTGGCCCTGAGGTCAGGAAACCATAGAGAACAAGACACAGTGGACTGATGCTACACGGAGGGGCATGGGCCACAGCCACACCAAACTGGCCCAATTTGTGTCCCTCCAGCAAGTCGTCTTCGGCTGACAAACTTTTTGTTTTGTTTTGTTGGCTGCATTGGGTCTTTGTGCTGCACACATGCCTTCTCTAGTTGCGGTGAACAGGGGCTACTCTTCGTTGTGGTGCACGGGCTTCTCATTGAGGTGGCTTCTCTTGTTGCGGAGCACAGGCTCTAGGTAAGCGGGCTTCAGTAGTTGTGGCATGTGGGCTCTACAGCACAGGCTCAGGAGTTGGTGGCACGCAGGCTAAATTGTTCCGTGGCATGTGGGATCTTCCCGGACCAGGGATCGAACCCGTGTCCCCTGCATTGGCAGGCGGACTCTCAACCACTGTGCCACCAGGGAAGTCCTGACATACATTTTGCCCCCTTTCTGCTAAACATTTATTGAGCAACTTCCTTTTGAAAGGCCCCATCACATGTATTACCATTCTCACAATTCTACAAGGTAGATGCTATGTATTCCATCTTATAGATAAGGAGACAGAGGCCCAGTGAGGTTAAGCAATCAGTAAGTGTCAGGACCAGGGCAGAACCCAGGCTCTGTGGGTACAGTGCCCGGTGAGGTCTCCCCAGGTTTGAAGGGTCATCCCGGTGTCATCTTTCTCCTGGGAACTCCTTGCGGACCCAGGACACCCCAATGAGAAGGGCTTGATTTACATGTCTGGAAAGGACATTCCATCATCCTCAAGCAGTAGGGCCTCTCTAGCACACCCACTGAGGACTCATCCTGCCCAGCAGACAGACAGAGCAGCAGGCAACAGACTTTACCTGCACCATTTCACTTCATCCTCCCAACTCCACAAGATGAGTGTCGTGTTGCTATTATTATTATTGTTGTTATTATTATTATTGCCCCCACTTTATTATTTTATTTTATTTTATTTTTTGCGGTACGCGGGCCTCTCACTGTTGTGGCCTCTCCCGTTGCGGAGCACAGGCTCCGGACGCGCAGGCTCAGCAGCCATGGCTCACGGACCCAGCCACTCCGCGGCATGTGGGATCTTCCCGAACCGGGGCACGAACCCGTGTCCCCTGCATCGGCAGGCGGACTCTCAACCACTGCGCCACCAGGGAAGCCCTGCCCCCACTTTAAAGATGAAGGATCTGAGGCTCAGGAGACTTAAGGAACTTGCCGAAAGCGACAGACTCAGTAAGTAAGGATACAGGGATCTGACTCCAGGTTCTCAGAGCCCAGAGCACGATCAGTTTAACCACTGGACCCAGCCCCAATGAAAGGGTAAAGACCTAGACCTCAACTGACACTCTGCCACTTACCAGCTATGTGAACTTGGAAATTTACTTTACCTCTTAGAATTTCCTCACTCATAAGAAAGGACAATGACCTCCTCCTCCCTTGGTTGCTAGAGCAGGACGTGGGGTACCTGTGTGAAGAGCTAGCCCAGGGCATGGCAAAGGGTAAGCCCGACCCTCACCTCCAGCCTTGGTGTTACCACCCCTTGGTTCAGGGCCAGCTGTAATGCTACTGACACTCCCATTCCCTGAGCAAGGAACTCACCTTCTACACAGAGGAAATGACCTCTGCCCCACCCTCTCTCACCTTGCTGTTTCCAGCTCCTGAGATCCCCATCCCACTCTCCCAGACTTAGTATCTATAGAATTGCCCTAGGGGTGGGTGGAGGTGCAAGCCCAGATGTCCACCCCCAGGTCTGTTTCTCTGCCCCAGGGATGCTGTAGGAACAAGGATTCCAGACTAAGGTTGCCAGAATTGGGTGGGGGGGGGCGTGGGGGGGTGGGGGAGGATTCCCAGTTAAATTTACATTTCAGATAAACAAGGAATAATTTTGTATACTTACATAAAGAGCTCCTGACTTTTCAAAACTTATTTATTTTTATACTTATATTTTAAAATTATTCCTTATCTGACACTCAAATTTAAGTGGGTGTCCTATGTCCTATATTTTATCTGGCATCCCTACTCCTAGACCTCAAGTTCAGGTTGGAAGACAGCCCAGCAAATGGCTTTTGTTAAGAGTTTTTAAACAAAAAGTTACCCAGGCTTCCCTGGTGGCGCAGTGGTTGGGAGTCTGCCTGCCAATGCAGGGGACACGGGTTCGTGCCCCGGTCTGGGAGGGTCCCACGTGCCGCGGAGCGGCTGGGTCCATGAGCTGTGGCCGCTGGGCCTGCGCGTCCGGAGCCTGTGCTCCGCAACGGGAGAGGCCACAGCAGTGAGAGGCCCGCGTACCGAGGGAAAAAAAAAAAAAAAAAGTTACCCATTTAAGTATACAATTCAACATTTTTTTTAGTAAATTTACCAATTTGTACAACCATCACATAATCCAATTTTAAAACATTTTCGTCACCCAATAAAATGCCCATTTACAGTTAATTCCCATTACCACCCTCACAAATGGCTTTTTAAAATATTGAATAATTATTTTTTTCTGTTGTAAAATGTCACAAACTCTTTTTTTCTTTTTTAACTTTTTTTTTTTTTTTTTTTGGCCGCGTGGAGCAGCATGCAGGATCTTAGTTCCCCGACCAGGGATCGAACCCATGTCCCCCTGCAGTGGAAGTGCAGAGTCTTAACCACGGGACTGCCAGGGAGGTCCCAAAAATCACAAACTCTTAATGTAGAGGGAGATTAGAGAAGTACAAAGAAGAAAATAAAATCACTCCTAAGTGCATAATTCATTGAGAACAATTATTAGTAATTGGGTAAATGCTTTTCTAATCTTTTTCCTATGTTCATATTTTTTCAAGAAATGGGCTTCCCTGATGGCGCAGTTGTTAAGAATCCACCTGCCAATGTAGGGCACATGAGTTCGAGAAGATCCCATATGCCGCCAAGCAACTAAGCCCGTGTGCCACAACTACTGAGCCTGCCCTCTAGAGCCCGCGAGCCACAACTACTGAAGCCCGCGCGCCTAAAGCCCGTGCTCTGCAACAAGAGAAGCCACCACAATGAGAAGCCTGCGCACCGCAACGAAGAGTAGCCCCCGCTCGCCGCAACTACAGAAAGCCTGCGCGCAGCAACGAAGAGCCAACGCAGCCAAAAATAAATAAATAAAGTAAATAAATAAATTCAAAAAAAAGAAAAATTATATCACACAATATACAATATCTTACTATCTAATTTTTTAATGTAATACATCATGAAAATATTCCCATGGCGTCAAATCTTCTTCCACAACATCATTTTCTTTTTTTTTTTTTTGTGGTACGCGGGCCTCTCACTGTTGTGGCCTCTCCCATTGCGGAGCACAGGCTCCGGACGCGCAGGCTCAGTGGCCATGGCTCACGGGCCCAGCCGCTCCGCGGCATGTGGGATCTTCCCGAACCGGGGCACGAACCCGTGTCCCCTGAATCGTCAGGCGGACTCTCAACCACTGCGCCACCAGGGAAGCCCCGCAACATCATTTTTAAAGGTTGCACAGCATTCCATTGTGTTGTTTTACCAGTTTCTTTATTCAATCCTTTTTTGATGGAAATTTGGGTTGTTTCAAATTTTTCACCATTTTAAATAATGCTGTGATGCACCTTCTTGTAGCTAAATCCTTGCACACGTCAGTTTTTATTTTCTTAGGATAAATTCTTAGAGGTAGAGCTGTTTTGTCAAAGGGTCTACACATTTTTAAGGTGTTTGATGATTTATTTCCGACCCTGTAAGGGACACCACCGTGGGACCAAGTTGTCCAAGCCCAGGTGACATTCAGCCCAAGAGAAGAAGACTGATTGATGCCGGGTGGTGGGGTTCAGGCTGGGGGTTGGGGGAACAGGTAGAGGAGGGCAGATGAGAGAATCTACCAGGTTCTGAAGATTGTCAGGTACTGGGGAGAGACTATGTGGGACCTCCCTGGAAACCAGAGGAATGTTGCTGCCCCTGCCCCATCCCCGCCTCACCACCAGCCACAGGTGCTCCAGGCAGCAAGCTTCACCAACTCCTTCCCTGCTGACCCCTGTTGGTCTTGATGCTCCAGGCAAGCTGGATGTCGGCTCGCAGAGACCCAGCCGGCTGCAGCCTGCCCTGAGCCCCGCCCACCCCCACGGTTCGGAGAGTGTCAGCCTCCCGTCCAAAGCCAGACCTTGGCGCCCCACCAGGTGTCCAGCCTCCTTGCCCCCACCTCCTCCCAACCTTGGAAGAAGACCGTCCACGAGAGGCTTGGGGGAGGTGGGTGTTGGACTGGATCTTGTGATGATTCACATGCCACCGGAGGGGAGAAAGGGGCTGGAGGATGAATGGATTGCAAACCAAAGGGAGGGGCCAAGGAGATGAGCTTTAGTGCCTTGATCCGCCCGCGTCAGTCTCTTCAACATCTGCAGTGCGTGGGGTTGAGCGATCCCACCGGGGGGTTGGGGGGTAGGACTGGGAGGCTGGCTGACGTTAGCTTCCCGCCTGCTGGGTCGGCCAGAGCAGTTCATGAATGACTCACCTCATTGTCAGGCTGATTCACTGCTCGCCTGGGGACTTGCGGGGGGTGGAAGGGGGAGCTGGCTGGGGGGAGGCGGTAGCAGCCCCCTCTGTACGTCTCACACGCGCGCACACGCGCATACACGCGCGGGCGGGGCTCCAGCGGGTCTATTTCCCTGCTGGGGTCGGGACGCGATGGATGGGTTTCCATGATAAGAGGGAGGGGGAAGCACATCACTTGGTCATTGGAGAATAAGTTTGAGGTTTCTGTCAATAGTCTACCTGTGACTATTTACATTTAAATTAATTAAAATTAAATCCAATTAAAGCTTCAGTTCCTCAGTCTCACCAGCCACACTTTAAGTGTTCAATAGCCACATGTGCTCTTATTAATAGCTACTCTATTGGACAAGGCAGAAAGTTCTATGCGACAGTGCTGGTCTACACAGCCTTCACACACATAATGCCACACAAACAGACCAGCCCTTCCCCCACTCCCATACACTCAGACCCCCACCCTCGTAGGTAGCACACAACACACACTTAATTCCACACACATTCCACACACTCATTCAACATGCAACACCCACCCACCAACACAGCCACGCAAAGCTCTCAGTGTGTGTACACACTTCCAGTGTATGCCACTGTCCATACCAAGACAAACGTAAACACATAAACACACATCATCACCCTGAATTGCATACAACTGTTCATATGATCAAAATACAAATTAGGAAGAAATGCATTTGCAAATATGCTGAAATAGATACAAACTCAAGCCATGTGGTTCCCATAACAAATCTCAGCACAGGTTTGCAAACTCAAGTAAGGGGGGAAGGGAACCCACATTGTTTAGCCCCTGCCAATGTGCCAGGCATGGAGTTAGCCATTTCAATGCATTAATTCCTTTAATCTCACAGCAACCCTGTGAGGAAGATGCATTATTCCATTTTCATAGAGGGGACAACTAAGGTTCAGAGAGGGAAAGCAACTTAGTCAAGGTCACACAGCCAGTTAGCAGCAGGGTCAAATATGAACCAACATTTGCCTAACTCCACAGGCAGTGCGGCATGCTGTCTCCAAACACCCACACACATACACACACATACATACACACACACCACACCACACACACACAAATACAGGTGTTCTCTCTCTTGTGTCTAAGAAGCTGAGGCTCCTCTTCCAATAAGTACAGGTACAATACAGGGAAATGAGCATGGAGTTACCTAGACTCCTTTGCACTCCCTTCTGACAAAGGGCATTAGGTCATTCAACAAACGCTTACTGAATGTCTTCTGTGTGCCAGGTCCTATGCCAAGTGCTGGCTCACAAAAGTGAAACCCTATGGTCAATTGCCCTGAAAGAGTTCAAAGGCCAGCAGGGAGGTGTCAGGGAAATTTGAAGGCAATACAGGGCATACAAGGGACCTAAGCTATCATGGAGGTAGCGCCCAAGTGCAGAGAACCAAGAAGGAAATCTTGGTCTGCCTGGGGCAGTCAAGGAAGGCTTCTTGGGGGAGGCAGCATGTGATATGAGGCATGAAGAATGAGTGGGGTGGAGAAGGATTGGTATTGATTGGGATATTGGTTGAGAGATGAGATAGGGCAGGGAATCAGATGCCAGGGCATTGCAGTCCCTGGGGGTTTTATATGTCATCCTCAGGTGACTGGGAGGGATTGAAGAATTTTTACGGTGGAAAGATAGTATGCCATTTGCATGTTCAAAGAGTGGGCAGAAAGGAGGAGAGCTTGGACTAGGGAGACCATGCAGGAGGCTATGGCGATAGTCCAGGCAGGAGATGGTGAGGTCTGATGTAGAGTGTAAGGCATCCAGACAAGATAAGGGATGGAGGGAGATGAGGGGTTAGGCTGTATCCTGGTCCTGACACAGTGCAAGGCAAAGCCTTCTCACCCATGAAAATGTAATAAAAGCCATGATTTTCTTTCAGAACAAGGCATATGTGCATAGGCACATGATGTTTTGGGCAATTATAAGGGATTCATATTCCCTGAATCCCCAGGTTAAGAACCTAGTTTGTTGGAATTCTAAAAGGCAAAACAACATAGTGGGGACTTCCCTGGTGGTCCAGTGGTAAAGAATCCGCCTTCCAGTGCAGGGGATGCGGGTTCATCTCTGGTCGGGGAAATAAAATCCCACATGCCTCAGGGCAACTTGGCCCACGCACGGCAACTACTGAGTCCCTGTGCTCTAGAGCCTGTGGGTCACAACTAGAGAGAAGCCCCTGCACGGCAACAAAAGATTGCACATGCTGCAGGAAAGATCCCACATGCTGCAACTAAGATCCAGTGCAGCCAAACAAATAAATAAAAATAAAATCAGGGGCTTCCCTGATGGAGCAGTGGTTAAGAATCCGCCTGCCAATGCAGGGGACACGGGTTCCAGCCCTGGTCCAGGAAGATCCTACATGCTGCGGAGCAACTAAGCCCGTGTGCCACAACTACTGAGCCTGCACTCTAGAGCCCACAAGCCACAACTACTGAGCCCACATACCACGACTACTGAAGCCCACGCGCCTAGACCCCATGCTCCACAACAAGAGAAGCCACTGCAATGAGAAGCCCGCACACCGCAACGAAGAGTAGCCCCCGCTCGCCACAACTAGAGAAAGCCCGCGGGCAGCAACGAAGACCCAACGCAGCCAAAAATAAATTAATTAAAATAAATAAATAAATAAAATAAAATTGGAAGATGGAAATTACGGTGTGAGTAGGAGTTGATATTATTCCTTTTGGCTTTTTGGGCTCTGTGGTGTCCCTTCAACTGGAGCTGACAGAGCCCAGATCCACAGGGAGCTCTGTAACTGGATCTCTAGGACTATCGAAAGTTGGGCACAGGGTGAGCTGTGCCTGGGATTCCTGGGAGGAGAGGGGGTCTATAAATGGGAGGGTTGGGGTTTTGTCCTCTAGCTCAGAAGCACAGAGACCTTGAAGGAATTCCTAACTTGAATGAGAATTAGAGGTCCAGGTTTCCTCTCTCATCACCATTCTGGCCTCCATTCTGACATATGACAGGTTAGTTGGTCCACACGGAGTAATGATGGAAGCCATAGGCTGCCCAGGGATCAGGCCAGACCAAGCAGGATACCCTAGGGAAGATCCATGGCTGGTTCAGATCAGATTGTTAAGAACTCAAGTCAGCTACCTTCCTCCTGCCTTTTGAGTCCTCAAAACTATGCAACCCTTGTGTCTTTGACTACCTCTCTTGTGACAAGCAAAGAGGGAAACTGAGGTTGGGCTGAATCAGTAACCACAGTAGGCTTTAGTGATAAGAGCTGGCCTTCCCAGATCTCTGGGCCCCTGCCCATCTGTCTGCACAGCTCTCCTGGACTCTATCTTTTGATCTGTATCTCCCTGACTTGTTCATATTTTATTTATTTATTTTATATATTTTTTGGCCACAGCACGGCTTGTGGGATCTTAGCTCCTGAACCAGGGACTGAACCCATGCCCATGGCAGTGAAAGCACATAGTCCTAACCACTGGACCGCCAGGGAATTCCCTCCCTGACTTGTCCATGAACTTGAGAGCACAAGGAGCCATTCATTTCTTTATCTCCAGTGTCAAGCACTGTGCCTGTTAAATAGTAGTCACTGTGTCATTCATTCAGTAACTCTATGGGTCATTGTTCTAAGTGCTGGGATACAAAGTTGAACAAGCCAGACAAGGTCCCTACCCTCATGGAGCTCATATTCTAGTGAGGAAGACAGACAGTAAAGATGTAAATTATGGGACTTCCCTGGTGGTCCAGTGGTCTGCCCTGCAATGCACGGGACGCCGGTTCTATCCCTAGTTGGGGAATTAAGATCCCACATGCCGCGGGGCAACTAAGCTTGTGCACGGCAACTACTGAGCCTGCGCCACAACTAGAGAGAGAAGCCCGTGCGATGCAATGAAGAGCCCATTGCACCACAACGAAAGATCCGGGGTGACGCAACTAAGACCCAGTGCAGCCAAAAATGAATAAATAAGTATTTTGGGGCTTCCCTGGTGGCGCAGTGGTTGAGAGTCCGCCTGCCGATGCAGGGGATGCGGGTTCGTGCCCCGGTCCAGGAAGATCCCACATACCGCGGAGCGGCTGGGCCCTTGAGCCATGGCTGCTGAGCCTGCGCGTCCGGAGCCTGTGCTCTGCAACGGGAGAGACCACAGCAGTGAGAGGCCCAAGTACCGCAAAAATAAATAAATAAATAAATAAATAAATAAATAAATAAATATTTTTAAAAAGATGTAAACCATGACAATTATAAATAATGAAAAATGCAATGAAGGAAATTAAGCGTTGTGATGGGGGGAGGGATGTTACTTGAGAGATAAGGTGACAAGGAAGATCTGAGATCTAAGCTGAAACATGAAGGATGAAAAGAGCCCGACGGAGAATACCTTGCTTAATATACGCGTGGCAAGAATAGATGGATGGACGGATGGAGAGATGAACAGACAGACAAACCAACAGGGTAGATTCTGGTGTGAATGAGAGTCACGCTGTAGTACTCAGTCCCTAGTATGCTTAACACAAGAGAGGAGGGTGGGCAGGATGGGATGCAATGGGCCCCAAATTCCCAACCTTGCTCTCACCTGAGAGCGCATTGAACAAGCGGATTGGGCCCTAGGGGCCGCTGGGGGGCGACCGAGAGCTCATCCGTTTCCCTTTAAGGCCGGGGCGGAAGACTGCGGTGAATGGCCTTTGTGTCGGCGGGATAGAAATAGACCTGCCCCTTTAAGAGGGCGGAGACGCTTAGTGGCGGCGGCTTCGAAAGCGGCCTAGGACGCCAGCGGTCAGCTTCCCGACCACCCACCTTCGGCCGCCATCTGGGTTACAAAGACGCCTCTCTCCGAGCTCGCACCAGAGACTCTGTCGCCCGGACTCTGACACTGCCACCTTGGCCCCGGTGACCCCTAGAGTCGGGAGACTACCGGCCGTCGCCATGGTAATGCCCTGCATGGGACCACCCGGCCTCCCGGTCTCCAGGCCGCTAGGACCTGCCTTCCGGGTTCCAGCCCCTCCCCCGTGCGAGCTGCAGGGCCGGGTTAGGGTTTAGGGGAGAGCTTGGTGGGGTCGGGAGGCCTGGGCCCTAGTCAGGACTCGACATGGACACGCCCGGACCCCCAGGGAAGGTCTCTCCACTCACCTCCCTCTGGGCCTCAGTTTCCTGCCTCTTGCCTTCCTTTTTTTTAAAAAAATTAATTTATTTATTTATTTTTGGCTGTGTTCGGTGTTCATTGCTGCGCGGGCTTATCTCTAGTTGCATCCAGCGGGGGCTACTCTATGTTGCGGTGAGCAGGTGAGCAGGCTTCTCATTGCGGTGGCTTCTCTTGTTGAGGAGCACGGGCTCTAGGCGCGCAGGCTTCAGTAGTTGCTCCGCAGCATGTGGCATCTTCCCGGACCAGGGCTCGAACCCGTGTCCCCTGCATTGGCAGGCGGATTCTTAACCACTGCGCCACCAGGGAAGCCCCCACTTCATCTTGCAGGACTCCTGTTCATCCTAACCGGTGTGCTCAAACGTCACGCTTCTTGGGACCTCCTCCCCCTAACCCTTCCAGCCTGATCCTTGACATTCCGGGATAGGTCTCCCTAACTATAGCTCTCGCTGCTCTGGCGTCTGAGTTTAGGCACAGCCCTTGACTCTAGGAGTGACACACTTTGTTGTTTTTTTTTTTTTTTGCGGTACACGGGCCTCTCACCGCCGTGGCCTCTCCCTCTGCGGAGCACAGGCTCCGGATGCGCAGGCCCAGCGGCCATGGCCCACGGGTCCAGCCGCTCCGCAGCATGCGGGATCCTCCCGTACCAGGGCACGAACCCGCGCCCCCTGCATCGGCAGGCGGACTCCCAACCACTGCGCCACCAGGGAAGCCCAGAGTGACACACTTTTAATGTTGACCACAGCAGCCCTGCTGCCCAGAAAGAAGGAACTGAACTGTGGACTGGGAGGCACCCCAACCTCCTGGGACCCTAGCTTTTGGGTGTTGGATTAGATAAAAACCACTGGCTTGACTTTCAGAATCAAGGCCACTAGGCTGGGCATGCTTGGATTTATGGGAGTGTCCCTTATGTTTGACAAAGTTTCCAAACGCCAAGCCTTTGGGATGTTGCAAAATCCTTAGGCCCACTGCACAGTGCTGGGTCTAAAGAATGACCAGGCTCCCGTGGGCAGTCTTCTCTTTGCTTCCTCCCTCTTATTACAAGATTATGCAGGGCTTCCCTGATGGTGCAGTGGTTAGGAATCCGCCTGCCAATGCAGGGGACACAGGTTCGAGCCCTGGTCTGGTAAGATCTCACGTGCCGCGGAGCAACTAAGCCCGTGTGCCACAGATACTGAGCCCACGTGCCACAACTACTGAAGCCCGCGTGCCTGGAGCCCATGCTCCACAACAAGAGAAGCCACCACAATGAGAAACCCGCGCACTGCAACGAAGAGTAGCCCCTGCTCGCCGCAACTGGAGAAAGCCCGTGCACAGCAATGAAGACCTAACACAGGCAAAAAAAAAAAAAAGATTAGTGCAAATGGACCTGAGTGAATTATTTTACAAGAAAGGATTCTAAGTCATCTAAGTCTTTAAGTAAATCCCATCTCTTCTCTCCTCATCCCTTATTCCTCCCCCCAACACTAGCAGAAAAACAAACAGAAAACAGTAAACCTGATGGTCTTGTTAGAATTGGGAAAAAGCAGAGAGAGGACAGAAGGTACTTGCAAACGGTATTTCTCCTCCAACCTCAACTGCTTTGTTTTCCTTTCAGGCATGCAGTCTGCAGAAGCTGTTTGCTGTGGAAGAGGAGTTTGAAGATGAGGTAAGGAAGTGTTGGTGAACAGAGATGGCAGAGAAGGTCTTAAGATGTAAACACCCAGGCCCAGAACCCAAGTTTCCTTTTACTTGGCATGTATATCTTTTTTTGTCTGTGAGAGGCTGAGAAATAATGAGAAATGTAAACAACCCACTTAACTGTCTTAGAAACAAATGAAAAACCAGAAAGATGAGCTGCTTAATTGTCATACCTTTAAATTATAAGGGCCCTTGCCTGGAAGCTGTGTCACGTGGATGATTGGATTCACCTTCACGATGACATACTTTTTTAAATTATAAATTTGTTTATTTATTCATTTATTTTTTGGCTGCGTTGGGTCTTCGTTGCTGCAGGCGGGCTTTCTCTAGTTGCAGCGAACGGGGGCTGCTCTTTGTTGGGGTGTGTGGGCTTCTCATTGCGGTTGCTTCTCTTTGTTGTGGAGCACAGGCTCTAGGCATGCGGGCTGCAGTAGCTGTGGCATGCGGGCTCAGTAGTGGTGGCTCGCGGGCTCTAGAGCGCAGGCTCAGTAGTTGTGGCACATGGGCTTAGTTGCTCCACTGCATGTGGTATCTTCCTGGACCAGGGCTCGAACCCGTGTCCCCTGCATTGGCAGGTGGATTCTTAACCACTGAGCCACCAGGGAAGCCCCACGATGACGTACTTGATGTGGGAAGAAAGTTTAGGGAGAGTCAGAGACAGCACAGTTACTGGACAACAGGAGGCTCGGGGTCACCAACTGGCTACCTGAGCCAGGGCAAAGTACTGCATTCTGTGGCCTTCCATTTTCTCTCCTATGACATGATGGCTGTTCTTCTGCCATAAACATTCTTCCCTTCCTCCTCTCTCCTCAGAAGATGACACGTTAGACTAGATCTGAAGCTGGCATGTTAGAATCACCTCTGCCGAGGCCCTACCACACACCAGTTACATCAGAATTTCTGGGAATGGGCCCAGGCAGGGGTATTTCTAATCTCTGGGTGCAGCCAGAGACCACTGAAGTAGTGATCTGCACAGCTGTCTTCCCACTCAGATCTAACAGATATAGTTTCATCTAGGAGGCCCAAAATTGCTATCTCAAATCCTTTTCAGAAAGAAACAGGATTTAAGTGAGTAAATCTCCAAAAGGTAAATTAAATTGCTTAAGAATACAGCACCAGGGACTTCCCTAGGGGTGCAGTGGTTAAGAACCCACCTGCCAATGCAGGGGACACGGGTTCGAGCCCTGGTCCAGGAAGATACCACGTGCAGCGGAGCAACTAAGCCCGTGCGCCACAACTACTGAGCCTGCTCTCTGGAGCCCACGAGCCACAACTGCTGAGCCTGCGTGCCACAAATACTGAAGCTCAGGTGCCTAAAGCCCGAGCTCCGCAACAAGAGAAACCACTGCAATGAAAAGCCCGCGCACTGCAACGAAGAGTAGCCCCTGCTCGATGCAACCAGAGAAAGCCCATGTGCAGCAACAAAGAGTGAACCCAGCCAAATAAATAAATAAATAAATAAATAAGAATAGAACACCAACAGCCAGGTTGGCCTCCTGACTCCAGTCTAAAGTACATGGAAGCTATTAAACTACATTTATAGAATAGAGTTGCTCTAGTTTATCAATGACAAGCCATTCAAATCTACTTTTTTGTCTCCCAGTGATTTGCTTTAAAAATCACGTTTAGAATTTGTCCGGCTGCCTAACTGGTGCCTAGTGAGATGGTGAATGCTGCACCAGGGACCCTTCTGGCAGCCACAGTCCCACGCTTCCCTTCCTTTGAGGCTTTTGGAACCCGAGGTTTGAAGGGAAAAACAGACCTTCCTCAGACCTCTTAAAATTCCATCTCTGGCTTGTCTCATTCATTGAGGCCCCAAGACATAGTGACAAAGGCACTTATGGGTTCCAGTCCTGGTTCTGTGAAGTTACTTAACCTCTCTGAGTCTCCGTTTCTGTATCCATAAAACAGGGACAATAATAGTACCTATTCATAGGGTCATCATGAGAACTCATGGAGAGAATTCTGGTAAAATGTTTACATGGTACCTGGCACCCGGTGAGGTTTTTCAAATGTTAGGTGTTTTGTTATCACTTGGGGACTTGATTTTTGTTTTTACAAATAATTCAAAACTGCCAGCTTTGTCAAGGAGATATGCGTCCTTGTCTTTGTCTTTCAGCTTTGGAGATGTGTAATTACGGGCTGAAAAAAATGACCCTCCTGGGTCTTACCAGGTCATGGTAGGACTGCTAGGCTAGTAATGGAATTAAGAGTGAAGAACTCTGACAGCTCAAGTTTCTGTTCCATGACCAGTCCCTTTCCCCCTTCCCAAGACAGATGACATCATGTCTGAGAGTGAGCTCTTCAGCGGAAAAGGGCTCCATCAACTCCCAGGGTCATCAGGATTTTATTGCTGCTGTAATTACAATATTATTATTACTAAGTCCTAAAGTAGTCCTGTTAAGAGTATGCTACTCTCCTGATAATACACGAAGCAAGAAAGATCCTTTCTCTAGCCTGGACAGTCCAGTGCAGCAGCGGGGGGTGGGGATGGAGGGGGCCTTCCTGTCAGTTAAATCAGCAGTTCTGACACCTTCGGAGCAGGTCTGTTGCTCTTGAAGGTGTCAATCTCACCTTGCTTCCCAACCGGAATCCATACTTAATTTACCTTGCCTGAAAAGCTATATTTAACTTCTGTCTATTTTGCAGGCTCCAAGGACTCTCTGGCTTACTGAAGACTAAGCATGTGCATGTGCGTGTGTGTGTGTGTGTGTGTGTGTGGTGGGGGTGAGGAGTGGGTGGAGGACAGGCAGCAGGACCAGATGGTTAGATGCCTGGTGCACAGGCTCGACACCACAAAGCTAGTTTCCTTGAGATGTGTGTGTGACCTTGGATGATTTGTTTGACTCCTGGGTGACCTGGTTCCTTTTCTTCTCCTACTGCTCCCCCAACTGCCGCCACCACCCCTCCCCACCCCTCACCTGACACTGAAGAAAGAGAGAAGCTACCTGAAGACTTAGCCTTAGAATGCGTCTGGTAGAAGCCTCGTTATGGGCTCCTGGGCAAGGTCAAAGGTGGTGAGAGAGTCCACCACTGCCTTTCACACCTTGGTTTCTTGTTTGCGAGTATCTGCATACACAGACACACCACGTGCCCGAAACGGTAAAAGCGGAGTGTTTCTTGATTTCCAGATGCCAAGACCCGCTGTCTCTGCTTCTTTGTAGGATTTCTTGTCGGCTGTGGAGGATGCAGAGAACCAGTTTGCTGGCTCACGGCCTGTAAATGCTGGGTGCCTGAGACCTGTCTCTTCCCGGCCACAGGAGGCCCAGCTACTGCCATGCCCCACTGCTCCTTCAGAGGCTGCGGGCCTGCCAGCCCTGGGACTCCGCCTTTCTACCTCCAGCATGCCCAGGGCCGTTGGAGGTCCACCTTCCACAGGAACAGCTCCCCTAAGGCCTGTCTCAACATCCAGCAGCTGGACTGGCAATCGGGGAAGAGTGACACTGACAGAAGCGCTCAGTGAGACCCCAGTGAGACCCCAGTCCTCAGTCTCCCACCCCCAGCTCACCTTCAAGAGCAAACAGCAGGTGATTGGTGGCTTTGAGGGGCCTGAACAAGATGAATTTGATAAGGTCCTGGCAAGCATGGAGCTGGAGGGCCCCGTCATGGAACTGGAACTTGGAGTTAGCGGTGAGGCCACAGGAATCCTGCCCACCTGGCGGCGGGAGGACTCAACCTTGGCTAAAAAGGCCCGGGCAGCTGATCTGAGCAGACCTTGCCCAAAGGGGCCCATGCCTGCAACCCACATAACTGGTGTCCCGTCAGCCCGGGATGTGCCCCCGGATCCTGTTGTCCGCGGTGGGACTCCACAGTCCCACTTGAGGCCTGGTGCCACGGGTAACCTTCCTGTCCCAACTGCCGCAATGGCTCGCGGTCAGCAGCCCCATTGGGAAGTCTCTCCCGGTGGTCCCCCTCCTCAAGCACCCCAGCCTCTCCAAGCTGCTGGCAGGCTCATTCAGAGCAGCCCTCAAAATCATTTCCCTGGTCAGCCATTCCAGTCTCCAAATGCCTGCTTAGCTGGCAAACCTCATTTTCTTACACCACGGACTCCCAACTCAAGCTGTGCTACTCCCTCGAGGACTATCTCTGGATTATTTCCTCGGGGGCCCTTCCAGCCCCGAGCTCCAGCATCTTCTGTCGAGTCTCCTGTCAGCACTCTGAAGGGCCCCCGTCCTTCCCCAGTCCCTCAAGCCGCTCTGCAGACGCCCATCGTCACGAACCACCTGGTGCAGCTCGTCACTGCTGCCAACCGGACACCCCAGCAGCCCACTTGCACCTCCACCCGTGCCAAAACGCGCCGCTTCCCCGGCCCAGCTGGGCTCCTGCCTCACCAGGTGAGTGACAGCTTCTCTCTGGCCAGAGCTGGAGCTCCCCAGGCTGCTGTGGGCCCAGGAGAGCAGCAGAGTCCCAGAGGATCTTCACGCCCCCCAGGAAGGAGAGGAAGGAAGTGCAGAGAGGGAGCGTTTCCAAAGCTGTGGAGGAAGTCAGAAGAAGTGGGAAGAATTGAATGCTCGAAAACCCACGTGTGAGATGCTTAAGGCTTGAGAATGTCACAATTTCCATACATTCGTTGAACATCTACTGTTTCCTAGCACCAGGGCAGGAAGATTCATTCATTTATATTTGCTAAGGACTGGTATGTGTTGGGCATTTTGCTTGGACCTGAGAATACAGAGATTAACATAGAAATAATTCCCATCCTAAGGAGCTCCCAGGAGAGTGGAAGAAGCAGACACAAACAAACGATTACACATAAAAGGCACAGGGAGAGTAGAGGTCATTCCCTGGCTGCTGGGGAGACTTTAGGCTCCTTGGGCTTGCTGCGTGGGCTCTGGAGGGATGAGTAGGAGGTTTACGGAGGGTGTGTCGGAAGGCTTGTCCTGGAGGACATTTCAGCAGTGGAAAGACGGGAGAGCGTGTGCAAAGGCACAGATGCTCTGGGAGATCCACAGAATCACTCATAGCTGGTGTGGGGTCAACGTGGGGGAGTTGGGGCTGAGCTGCGTGTGTAGATTTCGGCAGCAGTGGAGAGACAGGGTCCATCAAACTACTCTTGGATCAGATCCCAGATAATTGGACTCTGAGGATCTGGTCTGGTTGTGATAGGTTACCCCCTTTCCTCACATTTGAAGGGTGTTTGAAACGATTCCTACCTGTTAACTTGCTCTTCCCTGGCACTTTTAAGAGAAATCCAAGGAGATCATGTACATTCCTCCTGGGATGGATCTCTGTAGGGAAGGATGAGGTCCCTGAGCAGGGGTTTGGGGAAAGCTGCCTTTTACTCATCTCAGGCCTCTCTATTCGTCATCGCCCCCTTCAGGAAGCCCTGGGGTTTGTTCCTGGGCCAGCTCTAGCTTCCTCACACTCCCAAAACGATCCCCAAAGCATCTTTTTTGAGCTGCCAACTAGGCTCCTGAGACTTCGTTAGGAGAGATGTACTATGTGTTAATTGTCCCTGATAGTTTCTTGAACTCATTATGTAACCCAGACAAGAAGCTGTACTTGTAAATAACAGCTGCTGAGCTTGCTCTTGCCTTCTCCTCCTCTCTCCCCTTGTAGCACAGTGGGAAAAATCTGGACGACATCATGGTTTCCACGCCCCAGACTCCGACTCATGGTGCTCTGGCTAAATTCCGGGCAGAGGTAACTAATTCCATGCAAATGTTAACTTCCTGGGGATCATTTAAGAGTGAGGGACATCCCTACATGTTTCAGTAGCTGAGAATCAGAGTCTGTGCTGCTCGGCCTGTTCCCTGGGGTCACACACCACAGGGCATATGGGGAGGTGGCAATTTTCCTGGCATAAAGTGAAGCCTATCCTGATGCCAGAGATGTGTGTACCGATACCATGAGCCCAGCTTTCTTTCCCAGCTAAGAAAGAAAGGCCCAGCTAACTCCATCTTCCCTCAGAGGAGGAGAGTGTAATAGCTGTCGAAACTGTATCTCAGGAACCCTGCCTTTCAGGTTTCTGGGAATCAAGCTGGGAAGGATCTGGCTTCATCTTGCCTCTGGTGGGTTCCCTCTTGGTGGGTGAGACCCAGCCTCCCTCCTCCCTGGGATTCTGGTTGGCCTGCTCCGCTCCCAGACCCACTTTTGCTTTTAATTCTCTCTAGAAGTTTTTCTCTTTGCTGTAGCTCTGCAGACCCACCAGTCCATTTCAGCTCCAAAGCAATAAATACTCACCTGGATTCAAAGCATTTTTTAATATAAGAAGGTGAATAGTTAAAGCCAGAGGCACCCCAAATAAAATATAATTGGTTTCAAAATTGCCTGGAAGCCTATAGATGTATGTGGGGGCTCCCTAGCCCTAAGACTTTGCAAGTCCATTGTAAGAGACAAGCATAGATAGCCTTTTGCATTAATGGAATTAAAATCAGGGCCTGATTTAAAGTAAACAAATACCTCAGTGAAAGTACCTTTGTTAGTGTACCTTTGCTATTGCTTCTCAGTGGAAGATGTGATATGCCACAAGGTTTCACACACCATTTTCTGAACTTGGAGATACATAAAGGGAGAGAGTGTGGCCACCGTGCTGCAGGGAATTCGCCCTTGCTCTCCCACCCCTCCATCCCAGCTCAGTCAAGGCCTCGAGCAAAGCGGACCCGTTAATGCAGGCTCCCCTTGTGCTCTGTTGTGCCAGATTGTTACTAGTTCCCAGGCATCGGTGGAGGAGGACTTTGGACGAGGGCCCTGGCTGACCATGAAATCGGCTCTGGGCCTGGATGAGAGAGACCCTACCTGTTTCCTCTGTACCTACAGCATCATCATGGTGCTGCGGAAGGTAAGGGTCCTGGGTGCTGAGACCCAAAGGGAAGACCATTTTTATCCCTTTCACCAACCTCCTGCCCTGCTCCACCTTAGGAAAGGGGCTCTCTGTTTGCTCCCTGCTACCCCAGGCCTGTCTCTGAGTGGCAACACGAAGCCCCTTTGGCCGTATCTTCCACTCACCTGCCTTTTCACAGTATCTGGCAGAGGTGGAGGTGGGTTATGGGCATGTCTCTGCACATCTGGGCCCTGAATGGGGTAAGGTAAACACACTGCTACCCCTAGAGCTCCCCAGAGGTCAAAGGTCACGTGCAGACTCATGTTAGTCCATGTGCTGACGTATTCCTGCCTGTGGCCTGTGTGACGGAGCTCTATATGAATACATACACATAAACACACAAAAGAAAGGAGGCAGGGGAGACAAACGAAAGGCCCGCCAGCTTCGGGTCTGCCAGAGGGAGGTGGGATGAGCCCTTTAGGCTGCCCCTGTGCCCTCTGAAAAGGAAGATCATCACCACACCAGTGGTCTGCCCCCACTCCCTGCGTGGCCCTGGCACACTTGGGAGCCTTACAGGTGGGACGTGGCTGGCTCAGCAAATGCCTCTCCTTGTAACCAGGCAGCCCTGAAGCAGCTGCCCAGGAACAAAGTCCCCAACATGGCAGTGATGATCAAGTCCCTGACTCGGAGCACAGTGGACGCCAGTGCGGTTTTCAAGGACCCCACGGGTGAGGAGTTAAGTCCTGGGAGTGTCTGACGAGTGGCCGCATTGAGGTCAGGAGGTGAGGAGGAGCCACCCTCTCCATTTGCAGTTAGGAAAATTGAGGCAGTCTACAACCCCCTTCCCAGCCAGGGCCCAAACCAGTCGCTGTGCTGCCCTTGACCCTGATACTGACGGGTGGTGTGGTGTTTGCAGGAGAGATGCAGGGCACGGTGCACAGGTTGCTGCTGGAGACACGCCAGAATGAGCTGAAGCCTGGCTCAGTGCTGCTGCTAAAGCAGGTACGGGAGCTCCAGGTGGGGACCTGCTCTCCCGCCTCCTGCCCTGGAGAAAGCCCGGGGGTTGTCTCTCTGGCTCCCTGTCCTCCCAGGGCCCAGGCAGAGAGTGGCTGCCCTAGTGGAAGACCCTGGCTCACTGGAGCCGAGTAAAGGCCTGACTGCCATCCTTCAGGGGGCAGATGGGGGTGGGGGTCGTGCTGTGAGGGGCCGAGGATGGGGTACGCGGTTCTACTCTGGCAGCAGGGCTGCAGCAGGAGTGATTTCTGTGACCCTGGTGCAGAGGCTAGCACGGGTGAGGCGGGCGGGACTGGGTGGCCGTCCGGCAGCACCTGGCGCTCTGTCAGGACACTGGACACCTTCCCCCCCTTTCTCTACTCCAGATCGGAGTGTTCTCTCCTTCCCTCCGAAATCACTACCTCAACGTGACGCCCAACAACCTGGTCCACGTTTATAGCCCAGATTCTGGGGATGGGAACTTCCTCAAGCCATCTCAGCCCTTCCCCAAGGTAAGAGGAGCAAGATGGAGTGGGGATGGGTAGAGCCGCTTTCCGCCTGGGTCTTCCGATCTCTTCCCCTCTTCTATCCTGGGGAGCAGGGATGTGAAGTGGACAGTTGCCCTGAGGTGAAAAGATGCCCTTTGGGGACAGGGCCATCTCCTCCTGTCCCTGGTCCAGCCACCTGCCAGATGGCACAGTAACAGGACCTAGAGGAGCAGCTGGCTTCTGGGTGGATCCCTGAGTGTCTGATGGCAGACCTGAACGTCGGAGAGCGTGGGAGTCACTTGAGAACTAACCGAGTTGAGGGTCCACGATGGGGTGGGGCCCTCAGTGAGTGGCTGAGGGCTGGATTTGCTGCAGGTGGCAGTGCAGAGAGCAGCCAGCTACAGGTGGTCTCAGGTGGGCCAGCACTTGCTCTGCATCTTCCCTCCTGGTTCCCACCTCTGCTAGGTGAGGGGGCGCCGGCCCAGAACTCCTTTGGGAACCAAGGGAGGCTGGGTCCCAGGCAGCTCCACTCCAGGGTGAGTGTGCAGGGCCCGGCCTTGACTTGGCACACAGTGTCCCATCTGTGGCCACCCCCACCTTCCTGGGATCCTGGGTTGTCGTCATGACCTGGCCTGGGGGTCAGGAGACCTAGGTCATGGCCCTGCTCTGCTGGAAATTTGTAACACGACCTTGGGCAAGTCCTGTCCCCTCCCCTGCTGTTGCTTTGTCTATAAAATGAGTGGGTTAGACTCGATGACATCTAGTCAAGTTACATGTTTAGTTCTAACTTGCTGCTTCTCATCTTTCTCCCTAACCTTCTTCATTCTCTCAATATCACCCCACTTCTAAAAAAAGCATCTTGATTTCCTTTTTTTTTTTAAATTATTTTTTTGGCTGCGTTGGATCTTCGTTGCTGCACGTGGCTTTCTCTAGTTGCGGCGAGCGGGGGCTACTCTTCACTGCAGTGCGCAGGCTTCTCATTGCAGTGGCTTCTAGTTGCGGAGCGCGGGCTCTAGGGCGCACGGGCTTCAGTAGTTGCAGCGCGTAGGCTCAGTAGTTGTGGCTCGCAGGCTCAGTAGTTGTGGCACACGGGCTTAGTTGCTCCCGGCATGTGGGATCTTCCCCGACCAGGGCTCGAACCTGTGTCCCCTGCATTGGCAGGTGGATTCTTAACCACTGTGCCACCAGCGAAGTCCCATCTTGATTTCCTTTTAAATTTCAAGTCACCCCAGGTATTCCCTGGTGGTGCAGTGGTTAGGACTCTGTGCTTCCACTGCAGGGGGCATGGGTTCGATCCCTGGTCAAGGAATTAAGATCCCGCTCGCTGCAAGGTGCAGCCAAAAAAAAAAAAAAAAAAAAAAATTTTTTTTTCAAGTCATCCATACTTGTTGAAAAAAATTGAAATAGTACAGAATAAAGCAATATGAAACTGACCCTTCTCCACTTCCATTCCCTAGGGCTAACCATGGTTAACAGCTTTAATTACTAATTTTAATTACCTGTTCATATATTAGCTAGTTTGGGGATTGTTAACAGCTCATTTTTAATTCCAGGCTAACTCCTCAGCATAATTCTGAATGGCGTCTTCACTCTCTGCTCCAGTTATAGAGATTCCCTAAAACATCAGATACCAGCAGAATTAGAAAAGAAAATCAGCCCAAAGTTTTCTGTTTCTCTTTTATTTTTTTAACTGTCTGCTGTTTGGCGTGTTTGGCGTTTCTGCCCCCTCCCCACAGCATGGGCCTGGGTGACTGGCCGCTGCCACGTTCCTCTCTCCTGTCTTTCCTGAGCCCCCACCTGTTCCTTTGAGGTTGTTTGGGCAGAACTGTCCAGAGGGATGTCAGGGGCACAGGTGTTGGTGACCAGGTCCTCTGTCCCCAGGATCCAGGAAGCGTCCATGAAAGCCTCCAGCATGAGCCCGAGAAGCCTGGGAAAGGCCTCCGAATAGCACAGAACCCAGAGGCAGGGGCATCACCTGAGAAAGAACTCCCAGAAGCAGGTAAGGCCGTCAGCCCACCCAGGAGCAAAAGAGGTTCTCCTTCTGTTCCCTCTTGAATAGCTCAGCCAGATTGTTCTGGCTGCATCTTGTTCCTCCTCCTGTGAATCTTTGGATCTTACAGAATCTTAACAGAAATCAAATGTGGTGTGTTCTCTGGCAAGGCTGCAGGCCACAAACTAATTAACACAAAGAATGTGAACCGAAGCTCCCCAGTTTCCAGGCCATGTGCTGTTAGCCACAGGGGGACATAGACTGGCACCATCCTTGAGTCTTCTGTGGGCTGATGGCCAGACCTCAGAGGCAGAGTTCCCCATAGTGACTAAGCTCCAAGGCCCTCCAGGTGGTGCTGAGGGGTCAGACATCCATGTGGTTAGGGTGGGACCAGGATACAGACCTGAGAGGCCCAAATACAGACCTTTTAGGGCAGGGCCAACTTGTTCCTCTGGAGGGAGCCTTACCCAGGTGAAGCTAAACACAGTCCAGGTCTGGTCCTTAGCTCTTTGATTCCATAAATTCAACCCTGTTTGGCCCCAAAGTTCGTGGGATTATGAATAGGTGTCTCAATGTTAACCAAATTCACAGTAGACCAATGGATAAACCACAAAGCCCATTTCTTTATTTTGTATGAAATAGCATCTACCCTGTATGCTGGAATCTTCTCTAGAATCTTGCACTGTCTCCTTGTAAGTCAGCTTGATGACAAGCCGAACCATCATCAGAAGGTTGCTGGTGGTCATAGTATAAGAGTGAGGCGAGTTGCCTGTAGAAGGTGTGGTTGGTGTCGTATCTCCACTGTAGGGACAGACCTGTCAGGAAGGCAGCTGCTGGTGGTGGCCGGGCAGCGCTAGGAGACACAAATGCGGATTCCTTCTATGATTCCCATTTTCCTAGGGTCACGCTGGCTGGCTCACTCCATTTAACCTAGTGTTTCTTCCGACGGTCACAGTGTAGCTAGTGAGAGGCAGCTTTTTTCGTTAGAATCCAATTCCAGTCCTGCTTCCCTGAGTGCAGTGCTGGTCTCCCTAATTGAATCTGAATGCCCCCAAACTGACGTCTGTCCTTCCAGCAGCAGTGTGTATCGACTGCTCTGTGCCAGACTGGGAGCTGGCCTCTGCAGGTATCGTTTCCAGCCTGACTGACTCTAGGGCTGCCTGATCCCGTCCATTCAGCGGGCGTTTTCTAGTTGGAAGCTATGGCTCTGGTGTCAAAGGGATGCTACTTGGGGAAGTTGTTGACCTCTTTAAACCCTGTTCTCTCAGGTAAAGTGGGGATTATAACACGATCTACCATGAGATGCCCTCGAAAGGGGCCCGGTGAGCCCGAAATAAAGTGATGAGTATAACGTGTGCAGCCCTGTGCTGGCACCCAGCACACCCCGGCACGTGTTAGCTGCCCTTGTTAGCAGTCAGAGGAGCAGCAGGGCTTACTGAGGTCAGCTCTGTTTCCAAGTTCTCAGACAGAAGCACCCCATCCAAGAACTGTAGTCGGGGACAGTTACTTTTGTCCCCTCTGCCCACAAGGCACTTTGGGGGAGGGGACAATGATGTCTCCCACTCTGCCTATGAGAAACCAGGTTAATGAACTGTGTGATTCTGAACACATGTAATGACGCTTCTGGCCCTCTTTCTCCCTCTGTCCAGAGCAGAGGTTGCACTAGGGGACCTCTGAAGCCTTTCTGCTCGGGCACTGTACCTCTGGATGGAAAGAGGAGCCAGGAAGGCCCTGGGGAGCCTCTTGCTTAGCAAAGTGGCCCGGGCGTTTGCCTCTGCCTTTGTTGTGTGTGGGTATGTGGGGGGCAGAGGGGAGGTGGAAGGCGGGCCGGCCTCAGGCCGGTCAGTGTGGGAGCTGGCGGTCGGGCGAGCCACCTTCCTGACAGCCCTCCCGAGGGGCGGGAGCCTTGGCTCTGAGTCACGTGGAGCCCTAATATTATCACTAAGTCTCCCTGCCCTCTCTTTCCCCCTCCGCAGATGACCTAGATGGACTCCTGAGCGAGCTCCCTGAGGACTTCTTCCGTGGCACCAGCAGTTGGGACTTCCCCAAGGCAGGGCACCCACCATGAGCCGGCAGCCTCTCAGCACCCAGGCAAAGCTCTGGTTGTGTCTGATCACGTCCGGGGAGAGAGGAAGACCAACACAATTGGAAAACAAGGTTCCGGGACTTCTCTTGCTGCTCCCACCCTGGACACTTACCCTGAGAACACCCTCATCCCTCGGATTCTGCAGTGCCGTCACTTTGGGTCTTCCTTTGGCAACCGGAACTCTGCCCAGGATCAACTCTCCAGCTCTACTGTCCTCCAAGCCCTCGGGTGCATATTCCTTCTCCTCCTCCAACAGGGAAGGTGTGCCATTCTCCCACCTCAGCTTGAATTTAGAGGATGCTGGGCCTGGTCCCTTTACTCCCTAGTCCGCGGGCAGCTGAGGAGCTAAGAGGAGCTGCACCACAGCAGTGGCGACCTGTCCCTCTGGACAAGGAAGGAACGCTCAGACTTCCCTCTGCTTCGTCTCTTGAGGCCTGTAGCTGGCCAGCTCGCCTGTGCCCAGGGCTCCCAGGAGCGGGGGCAGGGGTATGGCTGAGGTGCCTTATTCTGAAATAAAGCAGCCGCCTGCTTCACCCACCTCCCTCTCGTTTCCAGCCTCGCCGCTCCTTGTTCGGTCGGCCCTGCCGGTGGTACCTTGGCCAGGGCAGAGCCAAGCCACTTGTTTTCTCTCTCTCTGCTTTTTTTTTTACCATAAACTTTTTCTTGTAGACAGTTTTAGATTTATAGAATTATTGCAAAGATGTTACAGGGAGTTCTCATATACCCCACACCCGGTCTCCCCTATTGCTGCCATCTTACATTAGTGTGGTAGATTTGTTGCAACTAAATAACCAGTATTGGTACATTACTATTAACTGAATTCCATACTTTATTCACATTTCTCAGTTTCCCCCTGATGTCCTTTTTCTCTTCCAGGATCTCACGTTACATTTAGTCATCACGTCCCTTTAGGTTCTTCTTGGCTGTGGTAGTTTCTCCAACTCTCCTTCTTTCTTAATGACCTTGACAACTTCGAGGAGCGCAGGTCCGGCACGTTGTCGGATGTCCCTCTATGGGAATTTGTCTGGTGTGCCTCCATGATTAGACTGGGGAAGACCTCAGAGGTAAGGTGCTTTTCTCATCACATCATATCAAGGGTTGGTGTTGACCTTGATCACCTGGCTGACGTAGGGATTGTCAGATTTGCCACATTTCTCCACTGTCAAGTTACTCTTTTTCTCCCTTTATGCACGATACCCTTTGGAAGGAATTCACTCTGCTGCCTACACTTAAGGGATGAGGAGTTATGTTCTACCTTCTTAAGGGCAGAATATCTACATGGATTATTTGGAATTCTTCTGCATGGGAGATCGGTCTGTTTTCCCTTATCTTTTGTTCAACCACCCATTTATATCAGTGTGGACTCATGGATATTTATTTTATACTTTGGGTTAGAGTCCACTACTACTTTATTTATTTTGTTGCCAAGCAACTCTTCACCTCTGTAGCTTCTCTGTACCGCTTTTCAGGCAAGAATTGGACAAGGGTCATGGGTGGGGTGTAAAAGGTCTAATTATACCAAGTTGCCAACCAACCTTGTTTTCCTTTCTGGAATGAAGGGAGGAAAGGAAGATTCTCTCAACACATGGTGGAGGGGGTGTGGGTTAAAGACCCCAGTTTGACAGCCAACCTCACCTGCCTCTGCCTCAGCCTTCACCTCAGCTGTGAGTCAGGACCTCCAATGGGCTTGGTACGGCTCTGGGAGAAGGTGTTAGTCTCCCTTTTTCCAAAGAAAAGCTGATCCCACGGATCCCAGTCTCAAAGCTGAAGTGAACAGATGCTTTAGGAACTCCGTGTTCAGCTGGCTGCTGGTGGCAGTGGGGCTCTGTTCTAGAAGGCTTTTGTGGCCCAAGCCCAGGAACAAGAAGGGGCTAATTCACCAGCGCGGCCCTTTCACACTCTCACTGGGTCTTCCTCCCTGAGCACACCACACACTTCTTTCTCTTCCCCGGGCTGCTAACCCCCCAGCTCCACCTCTGTAGCTTAGATCTGGGCCAGAGCCGCCCATCTATGCCGGGTGGTCTTCCTGCACCTAAACCACCCCTGCCCCTGGCCTGCGGTGCCCATCTGCACTCAGCCCCCTTGAGCTCTCGTCTCTACTGCTCACGATCCTGACAGATGCCCTGGTTTCTTGTGTGCTTCATCCCCCCGACAGGCTCTGAGCTCCCAGAAGGCAGGCTGGGTATCCAGTTGCCTGGCACTGTTCCTGCCAGTAAAACTGGGCTCCCTGTGGGTTCATGTGCGGGTTGAAGTAAAGGCCTCAGGAAGTTAATGCTGAGGATAGTTTTTCTGCCCTCAGGAAGTTAAGGCTAAGGATAGGGGACAACATACGGTACCTCTGAGGACTGATCTGTAGTCAGAGCACCTTCAGGCCTGTGACAAGAAGGCTGCAGAGAGGCTGGGGAGGTCAGAACAGCCTCAGGCCCCACTGACCGCGACTACCGTGGGCCTCGGGAGAAGGCCCCTCTTGGCCCCTCGCATTTTGCCAGCTCCCAACCCTGGGAACCCAGCTCTGGGTGCTCAGCTGGGCTGTGGGCAGGGCAATTAAAACATCGAATGGGTGCCATTCTCTGAGGATAGAGGCGCCTTTCTCTGAGGATCTCCAAGCCCTCGCTGGGCATGATCTCGTTCCTCCTCCGGGATCCCGCACCCTGGAACACCACCAAGAGGCTGGGGCCAGCGTGGGTGAAGCAGCAGGGTAAGGGCAGAGCTGGAAACAGCCCAGGCTGTTGCCACCCACTTGGGCAGGCAGATGAGCGTCTGCTCTGGCGGAGGACAGGGGCCCTCAGTCAACGTGCTACACATAAGAGGCTGGCCCACGACAAGCCAAGGGCTCCTCAGCACCACGACAAAATCTACTGTGCGCCAGGCCCCGCTGGGCACTAGAACCCCAACTGAATCCGTTCAGGTCCTGCTCTGGAGCCCATGTCCAGCGCAGCCGGCTGTGGTCCGGGCTTGACAAAGCACACGGGAGGTCCTCCAGGAGCACGGATTGGGGAGTGGCTGGAAGTGGCTGGAACCGCAGGGGTGGGCGACCTGAGCAGGTGTCTCCCACCGCAGGTGATCTTTGAGGGATGAGTCAGAAGGGAATTCCAAGCAGAGGGAGCGGCAGGTAAAGGCGAGGATCTGTGCAGGGAGAGCTGCCTGATGGGAGGCCAAAGCAGGGCATGGGGCTTAGCGGGAAAGGGCAGGGCTTGGAAGTCAGCAGACGTTTTCAAGCTAGGAAACGAGCTGTTTAGATAGATCCTTCCCTTTGGGCAGTGGAGCAGAGGGCTTGTGGCCAGAGGAGGGAACGCCAGGTAGGAGGCAGGGCCGGTCCGGGTTAAAGGCCTCGAGATGGTGACTGAAAGTGGGAGAATGGGAGCTGAAAGGTGTGTGTGTGTGTGTGTGTCTGTGTGTGTGCGCGCGCGCGCGCGTGTGTGTGTGTATGTGTGTGTGTGTGTGTGTGTGTCTGTGTGTGTGTGTGTGGACCGGGGCAGCCATGGCCTGCAGCCAGGGCGGGATGGGGACAGGCGGACCCTGAGGGGCCAAGGGGCTGCCCGCCACCCCCCACTGGCTGAGGAGAGCTCGTGGCGCCAGGGCTGACCCCCCTCCCGCCCTCCCCTTCGCTGCTCGCCAGCCACAGCGCCCAGTGCTGTTTCACGGGCTCCTTCTTCCCCCTAGAGGCTCATGGAAGCACAGCCACTTTGAGTGAGTGGGTTTGTGGCTTGAAGGTCTCCTTGGTCCCCAGAGTTGGGAGGTCAAGCCCTTGGTCCTCCTCGGGCAGGCATGTAAGCCCTTTTAGGAGCTGTGGGAAAAAAACAAAACAAAACCCCTAACCAAGACTCATGAAAGGCAGTGTTAGGGACCGTGCTGTCCTGCTTGGAAGGTGGGGAGAGGCTCTCTCACCAAAGTGCACCATCTACAGAGTCAGACCCACTGTGGTCCTCGTCTGGCTCCCCCCTCACGAGCTGTGACCTTGAGCAAGTGGTTTCATCTTGCTAAGCCTTAAGCTCCTCGTCAGTAAAACAGAAATAAGACCACCCATCTCAGAGGTGTTCAAACTGTGATAATGAGCCTGATCATATAATTTATTGTCAAAGTCAAGCTTGCTGTTTACCCGGGCAAGCCAGAAAATATGTATGGTCACCTGAGTAAAGATGGATAGAGAAGTGATTTAAGTACTGTTAAGCCCTGTGCCTATATGTGCAGAGTTATTGCTGTTAGTACAGATGCCAAGAAGAGGTGTTCAAACTCTGACTTGACCTGCCCTTATTTCCTGGGCAGCGGTCTACCCTCCAGCCAACATCAGAGAGACCCTGTCCTGTCCGTTTCCCTGATTGACTGTTTCACTCACCTCGGACCCTGCCAACCCAAGATGCTCACTCCAGAGAAGTGGGAGGATGTGGACCTGGAGCTCAGCTGAGGGCCGGCTCCCCAATTGGAGGGTATCTGCAGGGGCAGGGGCTGTCCCTAGCCGCGGGCTGGGGGTTGACCCAACACTTCCTCTGCACCAAGATCATGACTCTGGGCAAACTGTGTTTACCAGAACAGCAAAGGGCCTATTTATAGCCTCAGCTGCTCCTTCCTCTGGGTCATGGGTTGGGGGCAGGGTGGCTCCTCAGAGCACGGGTGGCAGTCGGGCCGAGGGAACCTGCTCTGCCCAGCTGCCACTGCCCAGACCCCTGGATCCCTCCCCATGGCAAGGGAGACCTTCCCCTTCACTTCCTCCACCCTGCGCTCTCTCCGCCTGCAGCGGGAGTGGCTGCAATGGGAGGACCGGCGGCGGGCTGCAGCCCAGCAGTGCCAGAGCCAAAGGTGCCCCCCAAGTTCCCGGGCCCAACTCACTAGGCCGCGCCGCTCCTGCCGGGACCCAGCTGTGCACAATGCCCTGTTCTCCGGTGACCTGCAACAGATCCAAGCCCTGTTCCAAGATGAAGACGCTGCCAACATGATTGTGGAGACAGTGAGCAACCAGCTGGCCTGGTCAGCTGAACAGGGTAGGGAGCACCCGGTGGGGGCAGAAGAGGAGGGAGAGGGAGGAGGGGAGGGTGGGGAGGGAGCCTGGGCCCCATCGCCCCCCTCCAGACCATAGACTAGACCATCCCTTCCCACTGCCGATTCTAGCTCCCTCCTAAACAGAGATGAGGCATACTTAGTGGTTTGTATGTCTTTTCAGAATTAAAGTTATAGTAACATGTTATATGACTTACACAGGAACACAGTTGTTGTCGAATGCAGTTGTTTCTCTGGATGTATATCCACACGTGACTATTTTTTCTTTCATAGAATGAAATTATACTCCAGATGCTATTTATAGCCTGTTTTTTTCATGTAACATCTTTCTATGTCAATAACCATAAGTCCACATAATTTTTTTGGCCATGTCGCACGGCTTGCGGGATCTTAGTTCCCCAACCAAGGACTGAACCTGGGCCCTTGGCACTGGATGCTCAGGGTCCTAACCACTGAACCGCCAGGGAATTCTCCACGTAATAATTTAAATAGGTGCATAAATTCTATTGTATGGGTGTGCCATGATTTATATAACTAGCCCCCAAATAGATTGGTTAGATTAGGCTTCTTTTTTGTTTTATTTATTTATTGTAAAAACTATTTATATATTTATTATTTATCTATTAAGCCTGCACCGGGTCTTAGTTTCAGCATACAGACTTCTTAGCTGAGGCATCCGAACTCTTAGTTGCGGCATGCATGCAGGATCTAGTTCCCCATCGAGGGATCGAACCTAGGCCCCCTGCATTGGGAGCGTGGAGTCTTACCCCCTGGACCACCAGGGAAATCCCTAGGTTTCTTTTTTTAAAAAAAAACTCTTTTAAATAACAGTATGACCAACATCTTTGTGTACTTGTTGGATGATCTTCCTTAGGATCTATTCTGACCAGAAGGTTTGTCCATGTAAACCAAATGATTGCCCTGTTCTTAGGCAGGAGAAAAGAAACCACCCCCGCAAAAAAAAAAAAAAGATTGACAGGAGATTGCCTCAAACCCCACCCATGGATATGGGGGTTCACAATCCTTGGAGAGCTTATGCTCTCACGGTCACCACCAGGCCAAATTCCTTCAACTGTTAGAGATGTGACCCCACCCAGGGCACCCTGGTCTCCTCTTCCAGCATGTCCACCATCTCCATCTCCCAAATGGAACTTGGCCTTAATTTCAATCCTAATAAAAAACAAAACATGCTTTACCCAAGATTTAGGAAACCCGGGGATTTACTTAGCTACCATGCAAACAACTGACAGCAGGATGTTAGCCATCTGTGTCCTTCGAACAAGACCTTGGCTATTTCTACAATTCGGATTCAACACCAGTCCCATGATCGACCCCTCTTCCCACTCTTCTTTTCTCTACCTCCCTCTCTTATCCCCCCTCTCCGCCCTTCCCCCCACTTCCATGCCACCCTCCCCACCCCAGGAGCATCCTAGGACTTCTTCAGCTCTGCTCTGGCCACTCCCTGAGTCAGTTCCAGGCCCTCCTGTGTGTAACTCCCTCCCCTCCCCAACACCAGAGCGCCCAAGTTAACAAAAAGAGCCAAGGGCTGCATCAGCAGCTCAAAGACCCGGAGGTTTCCCTAACAGGATTCACTCTCCTTAGCTGCCCTTGTGGTTTTAAAGAGCAATTAAGGGAATTCCCTGGCAGTCCAGTGGCTAGGACTCGGCGCTCTCACTGCCGGGGCCAGCGTTCGGTCCCTGGTCGAGGAGCTAAGATCCCACAAGCCTCTCAGTGTGGCCAAAAAAAAAGAGCAATTAAATGTTTTTCCTATGACTCACGTATTACGTTTTGTTATAGACTGACAAGCTGTTCTAAAAGGCTGTTCCAATTTACACTCTCAGTTGGGGGCTTGAGCAAGCCCCTCTCCACAGGTACAGACGAGCACAGGGTTTGTGCTCAGCCAGGCGTACAGAGGGCAGGGCAGCGTCCGTTGTACGTGACAGCCTGCCCTGCCTGCCAGCCTCATACCCACCCCCCTTAACGCTGCCTGCTCCCCCCAGGGTTCTGGGTGCTGACCCCCAAAGCCAAGCATACGGCACCGCTCACCATCGCTGCTGCCCGAGGCTACACCGACTGCGCCCGCTACCTGATCCGGCAGGGAGCTGAGCTGGACGCCCGGGTTGGGGGCCGGGCCGCCTTGCACGAGGCCTGTGCCCGGGCCCAGTCCGACTGTGTGCAGTTGCTGCTGACCTTCGGCGCCAAGGTCAATGTGTTGTCTGAGGAAGGCACGACCCCCTTGCACCTCTGCACAACCCCTGAGTCCTTACAGTAGGTGCCCAGGGGCTGAGATGGTTTGGGGAAGGGGTGTGTGTGTGTGTGTGTGTGTTTCCAGCTCACATGCCAGAAACACATGTCCTCACAACATCATGGGAGACAGGTCTCATTCTTTTTTTTTTTCTTTGAATTTTATTTTAGTTATTTTTTTATACAGCAGGTTCTTATTAGTTATCTATTTTATACATATTAGTGTACACATGTCAATCCCAATCTCCCAATTCATCCCACCACCCCCCCCCCAGCCACTTTCCCCCCTTGGTATCCATACGTTTGTTCTCTACATCTGTGTCTCTATTTCTGCCCTGCAGACCGGTTCATCTGTACCATTTTTCTAGGTTCCACATATATGCGTTAATATACGATATTTGTTCTTCTCTTTCTGACTTACTTCACTCTGTATGACAGTCTCTAGATCCATCCACGTCTCTACAAATGACCCAATTTCGTTCCTTTTTATGGCTGAGTAATATTCCATCGTATATATGTACCACATCTTTATCCATTCGTCTTTCAATGGGCATTTAGGTTGCTTCCATGACCTGGCTATTGTATATAGAGCTGCAGTGAATGTTGGGGTGCATGTGTCTTTCTTTTTTTTTTGCATGTGTCTTTTTGAATTATGGTTTTCTCAGGGTATATGCCGAGTAGTGGTATTGCTGGGTCACATGGTTATTCTATTTTTAGTTATTTAAGTAACCTCCATACTGTTTTCCATAGTGGCTGTATCAATTTACATTCCCACCAACAGTGCAAGAGGGTTCGCTTTTCTCCACACCCTCTCCAGCATTTGTAGATTTTCTGATGATGCCCATTCTAACTGGTGTGAGGTGATACCTCATTGTAGTTTTGATTTGCGTTTCTCTAATAATTAGTGATGTTGAGCAGCTTTTCATGTGCTTCTTGGCCATCTGTATATCTTCTTTGGAGAAATGTCTATTTAGGTCTTCTGCCCATTTTTGGATTGGGTTGTTTGTTTTTTTAATATTGAGCTGCATGAGCTGTTTATATATTTTGGAGATTAATCCTTTGTGCATTGATTTGTTTGCAAATATTTTCTCCCATTCTGAGGGTTGTCTTTTTGTCTTGTAGTTTCCTTTGCTTTGCAAAAGCTTTTAAGTTTCATTAGGTCCCATTTGTTTATTTTTGTTTTTATTTCCATTACTCTAGGAGGTGGATTAAAAAAGATCTTGCTGTGATTTATGTCAAAGAGTGTTCTTCCTATGTTTTCCTCAAAGAGTTTTATAGTGTCCGGTCTTACATTTAGGTCTCTAATCCATTTTGAGTTTATTTTTGTGTATGGTGTTAGGGAGTGTTCTAATTTCATTCTTTTACATGTAGCTGTCCAGTTTTCCCAGCGCCACTTATTGAAGAGACTGTCTTTTCTCCATTGTATACCCTTGCCTCCTTTGTCATAGATAAGTTGACCACAGGTACATGGGTTTATCTCTGGGCTTTCTATCCTGAGACAGGTCTCATTCTATGGTGATAAAACTGAGACTCAGAAAGGTTTCGTGACTTGTCCAAGGTCACATCAGCTAAGCACAGTAGGCAGAAGCCCTGTTGCTTTTTGGAAAAACCCTGTCCCAACTGCAGTCTCCTATTCCCTGGGAACCCTGTGCAGCCACATTCCTAGCTATTTTGAGGTAGGCATCAAGAAAGATCTAGCCCAGTGTTTCCCAATCTTAGTGTGAAGCACACGTCCTCTTCCCACCTTTTTAAGGTCAACAGTTTCTTGGCCACCCCCTACATGAAGGTATTTGCACTTTGACAAGTCAGGTCCACAGACAAGGCTGGCGGGGGCAAGGAATCAAGGGCTCCTGAAAGGCATTCCAGAGCCCACGTGCTGGGAACATCTGCCCGTGTAGATCTAGATCAGTGATGGACCCAGAAATGATCCAAAATTTCCAGTCCTTTCTTGAGGTCTTATGGGCATGTGGTGCACCTTCCAGCACACTTGATCCTTTTAAGTGAACTGAGAATGGTTTCACTTACTGGAACCCTACTGAGCGAGCTTCTTGGAGTTATTTAAATTTAGTATATAGAAACAGAAATTAGCCTATGATTAGAACTTACCAAGGTAATAAATTAAGTAGTTTGTGGCTGGCTGGCTGCTACTCAAAGCTTGGCCACTGAGCAAAGTGCCTACCGGACATGCGCACTGAAGGGAGCTGGAATGCTGGCCATTTTGGGGAAGGATATTTTTTCATCAGGGTTTCGATGGGGTTGATGGATCTGCTCCTGAGTTTCCAGTGGCTACTGTTCTGGCTTTTTTTTTTTTTTTTTTTTTTTTGCGGTACGTGGGCCTCTCACTGCTGTGGCCTCTCCCGTCGTGCAGCACAGGCTCCGGACGCGCAGGCCCAGCGGCCACGGCTCACAGGCCCAGCCTCTCCGTGGCACGTGGGATCTTCCCAGACCGGGGCACAAACCCGTGTCCCCTGCATCACCAGGCGGACTCTCAACCACTGCGCCACCAGGGAAGCCCTTCTGGCTTTTTAAATTACTGTTAGTTTAGTGCCATCATTAATTTAGTTTGCAGCGTGTTTGGTTTACCCCGAGGTGGTTAATGATGCATATTTGCCTCAACAGTGTTCTGACCTATGAAACACCTGTGAAACACATGCTCCCTAAAATCTGGTTTTTGTTGTTTGGTTTTGTTTGTTTTCTCCAGGGGAAAGTGAAGTAAGCGGGACCCAAGTGCTTTCCTTTGCTGGAGTGGGTGTGGCTGGCTGAGAAATGTGGTCTTCATGTTTGGAGACAGGAAGAAAATACTAATTACGACTGTTTTTTGTTTGTTTGTTTGTTTTTACTAATTAGGACTTCTATTTCTGTTTTCTTTGGGGGTCATACTCCTTAATTTTATTTGCTTCACAGTGTACACATTAGTGGGTTTTCAAAACTTTTTGTGCTATCAAAATGTTAGGAGACCACTGACAAGTGATTCAGAACAAGGCCTTGGGGTCCCTATCTGATGGGGGAGTCAGGTTCGACTCTGGGAGGACGGTCTGAGGCAGTGAGTATTAATTCCTCCGCAGTCACTAACTTGCTGTATGTCCTGGGCTGCACCACAACCTTTCTGGGCTGAAAACTGCAGTGCTCCCAGTGACTTGGATGGGCCTTCCAGCTCTGCTGTCTGTCATGGGGCTTCTGTGAGTCTGGCGGTGGGCGCCAGGCTCGCTTGAGCCAAGAGAGGTGGGAAGAAGGGGTCAGGGATGACAGCAGGCTGAGGGGTTTCCAGGCCAGGCCTGGTCCCTCAGGATTTGCCTCAGGGGCCTTGTACCCTGCCTCCAGGTGCGCCAAGCAGCTGCTGGAGGCGGGAGCAACCGTGAACTTGGCGGTGCAGGACAGCGAGGTGACGCCCCTGCACGTGGCGGCGGCACGAGGCCTGGAGCAGCACGTGGCTCTCTACCTGGAGCACGGCGCCGATGTGAACCTGCGCACCAGCCAGGGCGAGACGGCCCTGAACGCCGCGTGCGCGGGGGCCGAGGGCCCGGGCAGCAGTCGGAAGCACCAGGCCGCCGCGCGCCGGCTCCTGAAAGCCGGGGCAGATGCCCGGGCAGCAGGGCGCAAGCGCCACACGCCGCTGCACAACGCCTGTGCCAACGGCTGCGGGGGCCTGGCCGAGCTGCTGCTGCACCACGGGGCCTGCGCTGCAGTTCCCAACGGGGCGGGCCACACGCCCATGGACTGCGCGCTGCAGGCCGTGCAGGACGCCCCCAACTGGGAGCCCGAGATCCTCTT
Source organism: Mesoplodon mirus (assembly GCF_964341445.2). Lineage (NCBI taxonomy): Eukaryota > Metazoa > Chordata > Mammalia > Artiodactyla > Ziphiidae > Mesoplodon > Mesoplodon mirus. The sequence continues at coordinate 7,155,277 of NC_138994.1, forward strand.
TGCTGCGCTGCTGGACTATGGGGCCCAGCCTGTGCGCCCTGAGGTGCGTAGGGAGGGCCTGTGAGAGAAGACTCCTGACGGGCGGGGGATGCCTGGAGCTGGAATTGCCCAGCCTCCACGAATAGAGGCTAAGAGACAGAGAGCCCGCTCTCTGGGCCAGAGATCTGTCCCCGTCTTGGGAAGGACCAGTGAGGGCTATGGGAGAGGGTGTCTAAGGGAGAAAAACAGCCCCCAGGAAACTGGCTGGGGCCAGGAGGTTGGAGCACACTTGAAGGTGGGGTAAACTGAGGCTAGAAAAGGATGAGGAGGGACTCAGATCTTGGCCTCTCAAATTTGGATGTGGGACTTCCCTGGGAGTCTAGTGGTTAAGCCACTGCGCTTCCACTGCAGGGGTCACGGATTCGATTCCTGGTCGGGGAACTAAGATCCCGCATGGCACGTGGGTGGGCAAAAAAAAAAAACAGATTTGGATGTGAGTGGGGCTTTGGCCCAGGCTGGTTGGTAGAGGCATGGTACCCCTGAGACCCTCTTTTGTTTTCTAGTCTGAGACTCTCTCTTTTTTTCTTTTTTTTTTTTTGTGGTAGGCGGGCCTCTTACTGTTGTGGCCTCTCCCGTTGCGGAGCACAGGCTCCGGATGCGCAGGCTCAGTGGCCATGGCTCACGGGCCCAGCCACTCCGCGGCATGTGGGATCTTCCCGGACCGGGGCACGAACCCGTGTCCCCTGCATGGGCAGGTGGACTCTCAACCGCTTGGGCCACCAGGGAAGCCCTGAGACTCTCTTTTGATTTCTAGATGCTGAGACACTGTGCCAACTTCCCTCGAGCCTTGGAAGTCCTGCTTAATGCCTACCCTTGTGTTCCATCCTGTGATACCTGGGTTGAGGCAGTGCTTCCAGAGCTGTGGCAGGTAAGTCCGCCCCATGAGCACAGCTCCTTCCTGGGCTGTGGGGGAGATAGAGAGGAAGGATGAGCCCCAGGCCTGTCCCTCCAGGGTGGGCTTCCTGGAGGCAGGAGCAAGAGGGACCCTGGGCTGGAGGAGGACGGGCAGAGTGAAACCTCTGGGTTCCAGGGTGCCCCTGCCCCCGGAAGCTCAGAACAACCTTTAATTGCACACAACTCTCTAGCCTCTCTCTTACCTGCATCAGTATAGACATTTATCAGGCATCTCTGACTGAGTGGGCACTGTGCCAGTATCTTTGGAGTCAGGGTGGGTGCAGACATGGCTGAGACCCTGCTCTGCAGTGTGGTCCCAGCTCCCATGACCCCTGCAGGGCCTTTGCTTCTGAATCTGAGTCCTTCAAGATGAGCCAAACGCCCAGGTGGGTGCAGGTTGCAAAATCCCAGGGCCCCACCACTAGGTCACCCCCAGATGGAAGGGCAAAGTCAGGGCGTTGGGCCATCTGACCCTGTTCCACTCCCAATCTAGGAGCACGAAGCCTTCTACAGCTCGGCCCTGTGCATGGTGAATCAGCCGAGGCGGCTGCAGCACCTGGCCCGGCTGGCCGTCCGTGCTCAGCTGGGTAGCCGCTGCCGACAGGCTGCCGCCCGCCTCCCCCTGCCCCCGCTCCTCAGGGACTACCTGCTGCTGCGTGTGGACGGGTGTATCCAGTGAGCCCCGTGCCCAGCTGCTCCCAGAGCTTGTCCTGCCCCCTCCATCAGTTGTCCCCCGCAACCCTGGAGGACCAGTCCCTGGCTTCTTATCCACACTCTGCATGTCCTCTGGGGCCAGCTCATCCCTCTACTGGCTTCTTGAGCCACCTGCTGACCTCCAGCTCGACCTGAACTTCAGCTCCTCTCTCCCATGGGAAGGTCTGCAGACTCCGCCTTTGCCCGCATCCTCCTCCTGTGCCTAAGTGGATGATGGCCCCTCCATCCAGGCAGGCCCCAAGCCAGGAGGAAGTGATCCTTGTTGTCCCCTCTCCCCTGCTACCCATGTACCTGTTCAGACTCCTAAAGAGTGACAGACTCTGCCTCTAGCTGCATTGCCAGTGCCCGTCCTGCTTTTGTCACTTCAAGGGAGGATTTCACTGACTAGTCTTGAAATCCACGCCCTGCAAGGATGTTGGAACGATCTTTGGGAATCAGAACTCTGATGATGCCCATCAGTGGCTCCATGCCACCTTCAGGCTAAAATAAAAACTTAACAAGGCAGACACACCTTCTAGCCCCTGCCTGCGCCAAGCTCTCTGGCATCCGGATCCTCCTCCTCCCTTCTGAGATGCCTGTAACTCAGCCTTAGCAAACTAGTTACCCATCGCTGGATATGACCTGCTCCCCTTTGCTTCCAGGCATCTGCATGTGCCGTTCCCTCTGCTTGGTCTACCCTTCCCACATTTTTTTGCCCTGGTTGAAGCTGATTTGATCCTCAAGACTTGGCCTAATAGCCCTCTCTCTGCAGAGCCTTCTCTGCACTGGCTGGTTGTTCCTCACCCCTCAGTGATGCACACTATCTTAAACTGTGGTCACCGCACTCATGGTCTTTGAGGGTCTGTGACAGGAGGACCAGCCACCAGCTTTCCCTTCTTTCCCTCTCACTTCCTCCTCTGGTCCCAGAGTCAAAAGTACCACCGTTCACCTTTAAGAGGAAGCTTTTTAGGCCAAGCCAGTTTTTATGAACGCAAATAAATGATTTGTGCACAGAACCAAAGTGTGACTCTTAGGTTGAAATGTGGCTGAGATACCTATCGCTCCATGTTTATTCCTCCTCTTTGTACTCTTTGGTGGTTCCCAGGTTTTCTGCACTGAGCAGTTGTCACTCTTGTGATAGGAGAAAGAGTATAAGAACAACACAGGAACTCTCCCAGACCCTGAGCTTGTAGTACCCCCTGGAGGAGATGGCTCCCAGCAGCCTGTTTTCCTGTCCCTTTGCTGAGGTGAGGGACCCTGGGCTCTCCACTGTAATTACCACTTGGAGTCACATGGTAGAGATGTATCAGCAGTCCTGGGTCGGCCTCCTGCAGTTGTTGCCCAGCCTCCCCTCCTCTGTGGAAAGTTGTCTCTGTGGGTATTTCCTTTCACCATGAAGACAGTCTTTTACCTCGTTATGCAGAGCAGCACCATCTCCTTTCTAGGTGAAATTTTTGCTTTAATTTCACAGATCCAAAAAGCCCGAGAGAAGAGAAGGAAATCCTCTCTAGTCCTGGGGCCAAGCCAGGAGCCTCACTCTCAGGGGAGGATGTCGAGCTGTCTCCCCCTTTACAGCAGGCAGACCCTAGCGAGCATGGCCTTTTCTGTTATATTTACAATGATAAATATCTGCTTAAAGAAAACCCAAAAGATGCATGTGATTATGTATCTGATTTTGGGATAAGAGAAGATTTTCCAGGATAAAAGCATAAAAGAAAAGACTCATCGGTGTGGATACAGAAAACATTTAAATTTGGTTATAAAAGCACCGAATCAAAAACACAAGTAAAAGGCAAAATGTTGAAAAAGTATCTGCCACTAAAAGATTTCACTTCTTTGATTTGTAAGGGCAGGCATGACATCTGTTTTATTCACCATTGCTGACTTGGTGCTGGTACAATGCCTTGCAGAGAGTGGACACTCAAATACCTGTCAAAGCAATGCATGGTCATGCTCAACCTCACCAGTAATTAGGGAAATGCAAATTAAAACAACAGTAAGATATAATTCTCCTACTAGATTGAGGGACATTTTGGTGGCTTGCAGGATCTTAGTTCCCTGACCAGGGATTGAACCCGGGCCACCGCAGTGAAAGCACCAAGTCCTAACCACTGGACTGCCAGGGAATTCCCGGGGGACATTTTAAAGAGTGATAATATGCAGTGCCTGTGAAGATATGGAGACATAAGTTCTTGCTCATCCTGTGGGTCATAAAGGAAATTGCCTCTTCAGTGGGCAATAGCAGTCCCCTTAAATTGCTCCCCAGTTACACAAAAGGCTGGCACACACAGGAATATTCATCCCCGCCTTGCTAGCAACAACTCAACATGTGGGAAATGTCAAACAAATTCACACTATGGAATACAATTCAGTCCTTACAAAGGGTAGTACCCACAGCAGGAGAAAACTGGGGAGGGATTCCAAGTGACCAGCATATGTACTGCCTTGGAAAGATGACCAAGACTGTTACCAAGGTTGGAATACAACATGTACAGCAAACAAAACCAAGCCCCATGATTAGAGATGAATAGAAAAAGGCCTGGAAGGCAGGTTCCCAAATATTCCCCTCTGGGGAGGGGAAAGGGACTGTGCCAGTGGGGGCTTTTTATGGTCTGCATTTAATTTTTTTACTAAGAGGTGTCCCCGTGGATCCTTGTGAAATTAAAAAAAAAAAAAAATTGAAGGGAAGAAAAGGCATGAGGCCTAAACTATTAATTTACAAGGTGGTTGATGGAACATGACAGATGTGCAAAAACTCACTAGTAATCCAATGAATGCAAATTAAAGGAACAAACACCTTTTTGCCTAGCAAATAGGCAAACATGAAACAAATAGCATCTAGCGGTTAGGGAAAGAGCACTTTTTGATTTTTTACAGGACGGATTTACTATAAACATTTAGTTAAGGCAACATCCAGGATTTACAGATACATTCACCACTCTATAGCCATCATAATTGCGCATAAAGGTATAAAAATACCCAAGTTCAATAGTTTAGGAAAAATAAACAGATAGGGAGCTAAGATCCCTTAAAATCCTCTGTTAATTTTAAATTATTATTATATGTAAGAGACCAGCTTTGGGCAGTGATATAGTCCCAGCTGCAGGCTTCTTTCTTCCCTCTCTTTTCCTCTCATAATTCCTCCACCCTCAAAAACCTAACCCTGAAGGCCCCTCTTTCAAAACACTTTTAACTCGACTGCATCCTGTCCTTTGCTGTACATACTCACAAAACGCATCCTTGTCAGACTCAACCTCCACTTTTTCCACCCCTTCATCCCAGCTGCTGAGCATTCCAAGGATATTCCAAGCATATCCGCATCCCCAGCCAATTCTTCCTTCTTCCCTTCTATCCATTTTCCTCACTGCCATGGCTATCTTAAGACTTCACCTCTGGTGAGCTAACTAAACTTAAAAGCTTTTGCACAGAAAAGGAAACCATTGACAAAACGAAAAGACAAGCTACTGAATGGGAGAAAATATTTGCAAATGATTATGACTGATAAGGAGTTAATATCCAAAATATATAAACAGCTCATACAACTCAACATCAAAAAAAAAGAAACAACCTGATTAAAAAATGGGCAGAAGACCTGAATAGACATTTTTCCAAAGAAGACATACAGACTGCCAACAGGCACATGAAAAGATGCTCAACATCATTAATAATCAGAGAAATGTGAATCAGAACTACAGTGAGGTATCATCTCACACCTGTCAGAATGGCCATCATCAAAAAGATCAAAATAATAAATGTTGCTGAGGGTGTGGAGAAAAGGGAACCCTTGTGCACTGTTGGTGGGAATGTAAATTGGTGCTGCAGCTGTGGGAAACAGTATGGAGGGTCCTCAAAATTAAATATAGAACTGCCATATGATCCAGCAATTACACTCCTGGGTATATATCCAAAGAAAAGGAAAACACTAATTCAAGAGGATACATGCACCCCAGTGTTCACAGCAACATTATTTACAATAGCCGAGATAGGGAAGCAACCTGTGTCCATCAATAGATGAATGGATAAAGAAAATGTGATATATATATATATATATATATATATATATATATATATATATATGGTATCAATTGTGTATATATATATTCAATCGTATATATACACAATTGAATATTCAATTGTGCAGATATATATATTCAATTGTACATGTATACAATTGAATACTATTCAGCTGTAAAAAAGAATGAAATTTTGTCATTTGCAATAACATGGATGGACTTGGAGGGTATTATGCTTAGTGAAATAAGTCAGACAGAAAAAGACAAATACTGTACGATATCATTTATATGTGGAATCTAAAAAATAAAACACACTAGTGAATATAGCAAAAAAGAAACAGACTCACAGATATAGAGAACAAACTAGTGGTCACCAGTGGGAAGGGGGGGAGGGGGGAGATAGGTGCAGGGGATTAAGAGGTACAAACTTCTGGGTATAAAATTAAAAAGCTACAAGGATATATTGTACAGCACAGGGATATAGCAAATATTTTATAGTAACTATAAATGGAATATAACCTTTAAAAATTGTGAAATGGGGCTTCCCTGCTGGCGCAGTTTTTAAGAATCCGCCTGCCAATGCAGGGGACATGGGTTCGAACCCTGGTCTGGGAAGATCCCACATGCTGTGGAGCAACTAAGCCCGTGCGCCACAGCTACTTAGCCTGTGCTCTAGAGCCCCTGTGAGCCACAACTACTGAGCCCACATGCCACAACTACCGAGCCTGCGTGCTGCAACTACTGAAGCCTGCACGCCTAGAGCTCGTGCTCCGCAACAAGAGTTGCGCAGAGTTGCTCCGCAACACTGCACTGAGAAGTCTGTGCACTGCAACAAAGTGTAGCCCCCGCTCACTGCAACTAGACAAAGCCCACGCAGCAATGAAGACCTAAAGCAGCCAAAAATTTAAAAAAATAATAAAATAAAAATTGTGAGTCACTATGTTGTACACCTGAAACATATAATAAATCAGCTATATCTCAATTAAAAAAAAAAAAGACTTCACCTCTGGCCAGAAGACAACTCTCTCAAATTCCCTATCTCTTCCCCCAACTTCTCTGAATGCATCTATCATTCATTTAATAAATTTTTATCAAGTACTCGCTGCATGCAGGCATTGGATAGACTTTGGGAATACTGGAATAAAAACAAACAAAACACAGTTCCTGCCTTCAAAGAATTTGGTAAGACAGAAAAATGAAAAATGACATGTAATATGGTAAATGTTATGGTAGAAGTCAATCCATGCAGCCTTGGGAACACAGAGTGTATGTTCCTAACCCCAGATGGATGGATCGGTACCTGGGGCAGGGGGCAAGCCAGATTTCCCACATCCTCTGCAGGGCAAGCCCAGCCCTCCCTGGCTCCAGAGGCCACTGCTCAGTCATTTTCCCTTCTCAGATTGCATTTATCTTCACTTCTCCCCTTCTCCTCTCCTCTTTCCTCTTGGCTTATAAACATCTTCAGGAGTCTCACATCTCTCAAGCTGCAGCCCCCCCCCCAAATATTCCCTGTTCCTCTCTAGCCTCTACCCTGTTTTGGGGGAAGAGAACAGTAAGGGGTGCTCTTCACGCTGCTGATGGGAATGAAAATAGGTACAACGTTCTAGAGGACAATGTGGCACCGTGTATCAAAAATCTTAAAAATGTGAACATCCTTTGACCCAGTAATTCCAGTTTCTGGAATTTACCCTAGGGGGAAAAAGAATCATGGATGTGTACAAATAACTGTCATAAAGATGTTTATTAAAATGCGGTTTAAGAACAAAGTACTGAAAACGATCTAAATGTCTATCCAAGTGAGATGATTAATTTAAAAAAGTATAGTGCAACGTGAAAGGTAATACTGTTGAGCAGCTATTTAAAACTGTGCTCTGATGCTACAAAAATATTCACCAACATGTGAAATGCTTTATGGTAATAGCTAAGTGAAAATAGTAAGGGACCAAATATTGACAATAAGATTATATTTTATATATATATATATAATACATAGAGAGGAGGAGAGAGAGAGAGGGAGGGAGGACTGGATAACTTTAGCTATACCACTAACTGCATAATTTGGACAATTATTTAGTCTCTCTGAGCCTCAGTTTCCAAATCTGTAAAGTGGATACAATATGAGGTACTTGGTAGGGCTCCATGAGATAATGTATGTGAGGTGCTTAGCACAGTACCTGGCATATAATAAACTCTCAAAAGCATTAACAGTGGTTCAACTCAGTGCTTTTTCATTCCCTCTAATATTTATTGAGAGCCCTTGAGCCTGCTGTTCTCTCTATTTGGAACTTCACTTGGTAAATCTGTACTCTTTCTTCAAAACTTTCTTTAACTGTACTATGATGCCCTGCCTTCTCCTGTGTTCATCACAATAAAAACACTAAACTTTAAATCCAAAACATACATTTATGCAGAAATTGAAACAGTACCTTTTATCTCACAAACATAATGTTGATCAAAAGAAGTCAGACAAAAGAATTGAAAGCAGGGACTCAAACAGATACTTGTGCATCAGTGCTCACAGCAACATTATTTATAATACCCCAAAGGTGGAAACAACACAAATGTCCACTGATAGATAAATGGATAAAGAAAATGTGGTATATACATACAATGGAATATTACTCAGCCTTAAAAAGGAATGAAATGATATGGTCTATAACGTGGATGATCCTTGAAAACATGCTAAGTGAAATAAACCAGACAAAAAAGGACAAATATTGTATGATCCCACTTACATGAGGTACCTAGAATAGGCAAATTCATAGAGACAGAAAGTAGAAATAAAGGGGGGAGGAGGGAAAGGAAATGGGATAAATAAAGGAAATGGATAGTGGTGATGGGTGCACAACATAGTGAATTAACGCCACTGAGTTAGCCACTTAAAAATGGTTAAAGTGGTAAATTTCATGTATATTTTACCACAATAAGAAAAGACTGAAAAAGAAAAAAAGAAGCTGGACACCAAAGAGTACATACTGTTTGATTCCACTTATACAAAATACAAAAACAGAAAACTATGGTGACAGAAATCATAGTAGTGACTACTCTTTGGAAGTTAGTGGCGAAGAGGACTGAAGGGCAGTTCTGGGGTCATTTTCTATTTCTTCCTTTATTTATTTTTGGCTGCGTTGGGTCTTTGTTGCTGTGCGTGGGCTTTCTCTAGTTGTGGCGAGCGGGGGCTACTCTTTGTTGTGGTGCGTGGGCTTCTCATTGCAGTGATTTCTCTTGTTGGGGAGCACGGGCTCTAGGCGCATGGGCTTCTGTAGTTGTGGCACGCGGGCTCAGGAGTTGTGGCACGTGGGCTCTAGAGCACAGGCTCAGTGGTTGTGGCGCACGGGCTTAGTTGCTCCGCGGCAAGAGGCATCTTCCTGGACCAGGGCTCGAATCCGTGTCGCCTGCATTGGCAGGCGAATTCTTAACCACTGTGCCACCAGGGAAGCCCCCATTTTCTATTTCTTGATGTGAGTCCTGTTTCCACCGATGTGTTCAGTTGGTGAAAACTAACGAGCTCTTCGCTTCTGAGTTTTCCCGTCAGCATTATTTACACTTCAATCAATAGTTCACTGGGAAACAACAGCAAAACCCCCAGAACGTCTTTAGAACAATTTTTAATTTCAAAAATCCGGATAAATTCTTGTAAGCTGAACCTTTTTTCCCTGTCTTTCTTGGGGGTCCTGCTTTCCCTGTGTCCTAAGCCTGCAATGAATCTGTGCCTTTTTTTTTTTTTTTTTTTTTTTTGCAGTACGCGGGCCTCTCACTGTTGTGGCCTCTCCCGTTGCGGAGCACAGGCTCCGGACGCGCAGGCTCAGCGGCCATGGCTCACGGGCCCAGCCGCATCCGTGGCACGTGGGATCTTCCCGGACCGGGCCACGAACCCGTGTCCCCTGCATCGGCAGGCGGACTCTCAACCACTGCGCCACCAGGGAAGCCCTGTGTTTTCTTTTGAATTGCTTTCTTGCCTTATTTACCAAGGTTCCACACCACCTGGGGCCGCATTCTCGGAGCACCGGCTGGTGACTAAATTGTCTCCTTGTCTGTCATCTCGACTAGCCCTGAGTTGAACTCTTTGAGATCAGAAAGACCAGTCCCGGCTGATTCCGCTAACCCGGAGCTCAGTGCGCGTTGCAGAGCAGTAATAAATCCAATCAGCCAGGAAGGCTGGGAGCAAGGCCGGAAGAAAAAGGCTGCGAAGAGGAAAGCGCCGCTCTGGTCTGCCCAGCGGTGCCAGCCCGCTCGGACATCCAGACGCGAAGTCACACCCCTTGCCCAAGCACCTCCCCTAACTCCCTCCTGGCCCCGCCCCTCACCCATGGGCTCCTTAGGCTCCGCCCACCAGGCGTGGCCCTGCCCCGGGAGGGCCAGGATCCCGCCAACAATAACTCCGCCCCTCCTTCCGCTGAGAAACCTGTCCCTTTTATTTAAAGAATACGTTTACGTCAGCCCGCTTTACGTAGCTTGTCTTCATCAGTGCAAGGCGCGGAGGTGGAACTTCCTGTCTCTGGTTCTAACAGCTTCCGGTTGAAGCCGGAAGAGACCGGACCCTGGACAGAATCAGGGCTAGCCAGCCCCTCCCCCGGCCCCTACAGAAAGGTGAGTCCACGGGCCGTCTTGGCGAAGTCAAAACATTTAGTCTGGCCGTTTCAGGTGAGGATCTCCTTCCTTATCCAGGCACAGTACCGGTCCAGATCCCCTTTAATTTCCCATGTTCCCCCGCGTACTCAAGCCCCGCCCCCAGTCTCCCGGCCCCGCCCCGAAGTGTGAGGGGTGTGGATGGTTTGTGAACCCCTCACCTGAGTCTACCCGTCGCGGGCTGGGAGAAGCGGGTTCGGCCACGGCGGCCGGAACTAGGCAGCCTTTCGGCTTGGGTGGACCCACGGACTCCTCTCCAGCGCCGCGGGAATAGGACCGCCCAAACGCGGAGCCTTCGCGTCAGAAAAGGCAGGATCGGGGACCCGTCCTCACCGCGCCGTCAGGGTCGCTCACAGGTTGAGGAGCGAGCAAAGGCCTCTGAGAAGGGAGACCTGGGGTCCTGCCCAGTCCCTCCCCCCGAAAGTTCCCTGTGCCTGTGCCAATCGTTTTTGCCTCTGTTCGCCGCAGTTTCCTTTTCTTTAAATCAGGGTTAATGACGTTAACCTTACCATTAGGGGTTTAGCTGTGGGAGTGATAAGTAACTGCTGCTGTTTGTTTACTGAACAGTTGCAATGTGCCAGGCACTGTGCTAAGTATTTTGCTTCGATGATTTCCCGTCATCTTCAAAACAACCTTATGAGGTAGGTACTATTTTTAACCCCATTTTACTGATGAGAAAGCTGAGTCTCTGAGAAAATTGTTTGAGGTTACTGAGCTAGTAAGAGGCAAAGGGGGTTATAGTTAGTTTTGGGTTTTTTTGTTTTTTGTTTTCCTGATTCCAGGGCCCATGTACTAAATAAGGATGTGAAAAGTATTCAAATGTTGATATGTTCCGCAGTATCCTTGGAGCAGCTACTGTGGGGTTATGCTGGGCACTACGGTGCATAGAGAAATACACGTGAACCTTATCTTCCAGGAGTCTAGTAGAGAGATGGACTGGTAGATAAGTATAATGAAGTTTTATAGGTGCTGTGAGAATAGTCTGGTAATGATAATCATCAGACTGGATTTGCCCAGGGACAGCTTTGCAAGCAGCAGATTCTCCAAGGGAAAGGGTAGGTACTCCAAGGAGCAAGCAGATATCCTTCCTACCTTTCTAAGAAACTGCCGAGGGAGAACACAGGACAAGAGGGGAGACGGCGATGTGGATTGTGAGAGCCATTTTGGAATCTTGTCCGAATCAGTTCCATGGAGGTAGTGGTTTTGCATTTGTGAGCCTACAGTGACCCAGGAGGGTGGTGCTTCTGGTGTCTGTTCTGCTTTGCTGCCAGAAGAATTCCGGAGGAGGCAGACACAATGTCCGCTGCATAGTGTCTGTTGATGGCCCCTACTGAGCTGTCCCTTTGGGGTGGTCTGACTTTGCTTTTGATGAATCAATTTTCTTTGGCTCTTGACATCTGGACCTAGATCCATGACCACGAAAGAGACTGAGTTCAAATGACACAATCTGGCAAGAGTGGCTGCCCTGTGCCTCCAAAGGGCCCCAAATAAAATATTCCGGGCTTTTTTGGTTTCTCTGAAGCCACCTTAGAGGCATCTCAGGGGGGACATAGTTGCTTTACCGATAGATAAAAATCCTAGAGAAACTCAGGGCTCACAGAAGCAAATGTTTTCCCCACCTGCCAAAAAAGCAACGAACAGTAGCAGCAGCGGCAGCAACAAAGCTGTAAGGTTTTCCTGCTGATCCATGCTTACGGGGGGGGGGGGGGCTGGAATGTGAGAGAGGAAGGGCGTGGAGCCTGAAAGCCAGCGTTTCAGGTTAGAGGCAAGGGCTAAGTCCTTAGCTGTACATCGGGGGTCCAGAGTTCGGAAGGTTTGTGTCTCTACAGGACACTGAACTCCATTTTCTTTCAGGGCTGGGCCGGTTAGAGCCTAAACAAACAGGACACCTGGTTGCCACCCCTCATGCCCTGCTGATGCTATCCCCCTTTGTTCCTGCAGTGTGGACCCAGTCAGCAGCCAGGCCATGGAGCTCTCTGATGTCACCCTTATTGAGGGTGTGGGTAATGAGGTGACTGTGGTGGCAGGTGTGGCGGTGCTGATTCTAGCCTTGGTCCTAGCTTGGCTCTCTACCTACGTAGCCGACAGCGGTAGCAGCCAGCTCCTGGGCACTATTGTGTCAGCTGGCGACACATCCGTCCTCCACCTGGGGCACGTGGACCATCTGGTGGCGGGCCAAGGCACCCCAGAGCCAACCGAACTCCCGCATCCATCAGAGGGTAATGATGAGAAGGCTGAAGAGGCTGGCGAAGGTGGGGGAGACTCCACAGGGGAACCCGGAGCTGGGGGTGGTATTGAGCCCAGCCTTGAGCATCTGCTTGACATCCAAGGCCTGCCCAAAAGACAAGCGGGCCCGGGGAGCAGCGGTCCAGAGGTGCCCCAGACATCTGAGGATAGCACCTGCCTCATCAGTGTGCGGCTCAAATTCCTCAATGACACCGAGGAGCTGGCTGTGGCCAGGCCAGAGGATACTGTGGGTGCTCTGAAGAGGTAAGTGGGTGGTTGCTTGTACCCCATGCCCCCAGCCCTAGGTCTTCTCGGAGGAGGCCGATACAGACGTGGGAGCAGCAGGGAAGCGTCAGGTGCGGCCCTTACAGGGCGGGTGGGGGAACACTTCCTTAGAAAGCCACCCTGCAGTTTCCCCCCCAGTGCCTTGCTTTGTCGGTCCAGGCCTTTCGGCCTCCTCATACCTTGCCCTCTTGTCTTTCCTTCTGTCTCTCTCATCCTTACAGTAAATACTTCCCTGGACAAGAAAGCCAGATGAAACTGATCTACCAGGGCCGCCTGCTCCAGGACCCAGGCCGCACACTGCGTTCCCTGAACATTACCGACAACTGTGTGATTCACTGTCACCACTCACCCCCTGGGTCAGCTGTTCCAGGCCCCTCGGCCTCCCTGGCCCCCTCTTCAGCCAGTGAGCCGCCCAGCCTCGGCGTCCGTGTGGGCAGCCTCGTGGTGCCTGTGTTTGTGGTGCTTTTGGGTGTGGTCTGGTACTTCCGTATCAATTACCGCCAGTTCTTCACAGCACCTGCCACCGTCTCCCTAGTGGGGGTCACTGTCTTCTTCAGCTTCCTAGTATTTGGGATGTATGGACGATAAGGACCATAGGGAGAAAATGAAAGGCGTGGTCTGCCTCCTTTATGGCCTCCCCCCTTTCCTGGCCAGAGCTGGGCCCAAGGGCCTGGGAGGGAAGGGTGGAAAGGATGTGGTGGGTCCCCCTCCAGAGGACCCAGGAGGCAGGCACGGGGCCTCCCCTTCACGTCCACGAGGGTACAGACATCCCCTCTGTGCAAGCACAACTCAGGTAGAAATGAGAATGTCATCTTCCTTCACTTTTAAGGTCCTGAAGTTCAGAGCTGAGCTGGTGTTCCAGCTCAGTGGGGAGCCTGGGCTCTGAGGACTCCCTCCCAGCTGTGGCCCTAGCTCTTTGCATTACCCTGCATGTCTGCTCCTCAGCCCCCAGGGCTGCCTGTCAGGGCAGCTCAGCATGGCCCCAGCATACGTCTATAGGGAGCCTGGAGTATCTTTCGGTTCCCTAGCGGAATATCCATCTTTTGAGACTGAAATCACGTGGGCAGGAGTGACGTTTGTGTCAGCCTTCCCTGTAGGCACCTGGCCACCTCTACCTTCTCCCTCCACCCCGTAGCAGGAATAGGGTGTTCTCTGTGTTCTGGATGGTTTCCAGTGTTCTTTTTTTCAAAGCACTTTGCTTATATTCTTTAAAAAAAAAAGAAATAGTCCCTTATAGAGCTCAGTCAGGAAGGGGATTGGGGCACAAAGCCAAGCCCCCAGCATTGGGAGAGGCCGGGCCACAGCTGCTGCTACCCTAGGCCTAAGGCTGTAAGCAAGAGGCAGCTCTGGCCCTCAGCCAGCGTCCTACTCTGCCCAGCTCCAAGGACGAGCTCTGGGTATGGAGCACTGGGCCCCAGGCCCTTGCCTCTGGGGCTCTTGGATGGAGGGCCAGTATCTGTGACTGAATAAAGTTCCATTTTGTGGCCGTGGCGTCTCCTGTGACATTAAGAGAATGCCGCAGCTCTGCCCCCAGCAACATGGGAATGAGGGTGGGTAGGCCGGGCTACCAACGGGAGATGCAGTTTATTTACACCAGCAGCCATGGGGGCAGGGGGATACACAGCGTTTACAAAGTTAGCTACCTGTACAGGATGGATTACATATGCAAAAATAAAAATCTCAAGACCACAGGACAGCGTGAGCCCCACCCCCCTCCCCCAATGACCCCAGCATGCGGTAATGCCAGGCGGGTGGCCCCTGGGCATGCGGGGGGGAGTGATGCATGGAAGGAAAAGCCACCGGCCATGGAAATTAGTACAGAACCCCCCCACACACACTCAGACACATGATAGAATACAGGGTGGACGACACCTAGCCGGGGTGGGAAGGATGGGAGTTGAAACCCACACAGCCTGCTGTTAGAGGGAAGGGAGTGGGGAGCTCCTAGCCCCTGTTCAACTACATGGTAGGGGGGGCACGCTCTCCCCGGAAGGAAAGGGGTTTGCTCCCTCAGGGTCTCTGCTGGACCAAGCCCATCTCTTACCCAGCCTGGGCAGGGGGCTCTGCCCTGAGGGCGGGCCAGGGAACAATGGGGAAGTGGATGTGGACGAACCAGTTCCCAAACTACTTCCCACTTCTCCCTCCTCCAACCAGAAGGGGGAAAGGGAGAGGCCAGAGGTGCAAGGGTGCGTTTCTTAGGGCCTGAGCTGCAGCTGCCTCTCAGGAGGAAGAGTGGCCGGCGGCCTTCCTCCCTTCACCTTCAACCTACTCCCAAGTCTTCGTTCGGGAGCAGGCTGGAGGCTGGCTGAGATCCTCCTTTCCCTCTGGCTTCCCTTGGAGGGAGAAGGCTGTGGAAGAGCGAGAACAGAGGAGCCCAGGCCCCAGGATTTATTCTAACTCCTGCCAAAATTTGGCTTTTTAAAAAATAATCAACAATTCTTGGGTTAAAAACCAGTTTGTAACCAGGCGTCAGCCACAATCAGAGCCACCCCAGGGGGAGATTGGGGTTCCAGACAGGGTACTACGGCCCTATCTCTTGTTCCCTTAACCCTCTAGGGTCCCTAACCCAAATCAGTCCAACCAGTCCTGGGTACTAGCTACCCAAATGTGGGATGGCTCCTCCTGGGAGGAGGACAGGGGACACGTCCTGCAAGTGCCAGAGAACATGGCTCAGGGTCAACTCCATCCCTGTGTCAGTCAGCTCGGCTCCCTGCCCAGACTGCAGTCCCCCAGCTCGGCTCCTGAGAGCGATGGTGCCCGCGTGGAGGTGGGACGATACATCTCTTCAGGATGTAGACCAGGCAGGTGGGCACACTGGCACCACAGTCCCACAGAGGGGCACTGTCTAGGCATGGCACCCCTTCCCCCTCCGCTGACAGCCCAGAGCACAGAGACCACCCTCTCTTCCTGCCCCACTCCTAGCAAGGGGCGAGAAGTAAAAGATCAGGATTTTCCTCAGAGCCCCAAACCACAAGTACAGAATAAATAACTTAAAAGCGGCTAAGGAAGGGGAAACAGGGCAGGCTTCGGAGGCAGGAGCATCGAGAGAGGAACTGGAGCTGGTCAAGGTGAAAGAGGGGGTGGCAAGCAGCAGTTGGGAACTTGGGCTGCCCTGGTAGGGCAGTGGGGCAGGGTAGGCAGGAGGAACATGGGGCCACCCCAGGAGGGTGAGGCTGGGCCCCTTCCTGGGGCAGGGAATGAGGTAAGAAAACATTTCAAATAAAGCAGCACCGTTCCCTCTCACCTTGGGGCCCCACTCCTCGCCAGCCCTGGGTCAGGGAGGAGAGGTAGGGGGGGAGTCATTTTGATACACAGCTCCCTCTTCCTACCCTCCCCCTGCCCTTGAAGCTGCAGAGGCTGGAGGCCCTTTCCTGGCACCCAACAACAAAAGGACAGCTCCTGCTGCCAAGGAGGCCCATGGGGACTGAGGGGAAAGGGCTGCCCCTGTGAGGGGCAGGGAAGGCGGCGGCAGTTCTGGACGCCTACCTCAGCAGACAGCTCGCTGTGCCTGCCTCCCCCTGGGATGGGGGCGTTTGATAGGCTTCTTCTGCACACACACAGGACACGCCCAGCCCTGCTCCTCAGCTGCAAGCACCGGACCCATTCACATTGCTGAGGGCAGCTGGGGGAGGCCCCCTCCAGGCTCAGCTTCCAACCCACCGCCTCCCGGGTAGCCACGATGCTCCTCGGCAGGGCTTAGTCCAGTTCCTGGGGTGGGGGGGGGCGGCAGTGCCCTGGCACAGTGCCCAGGTCAGGCCCCTGGCCTAGCTGGACATCCAGTAACTCACAGAATAAATAGGAAAACCACCTCCCCACCGAACTTATGTCCAAGGCATAATATGTCCAGGTCTGAGTCCTGCACACCGAGGGCTCGTGCTCCATCGCAGAAGACCCTGACACCCCCCAGGGGTGCATAATTGGATCCTCTGCCTGCCTGGCCCACCAAACTTCCCAAGCCCAAACCCCCAGCAGCCGTCCATTTGCCAGGCTATGCCACCTGGGTGGGGGTCGGGAGGGAGGGCTCTGCTCAGCCAAAGGCTATCCCTTGCACCCAAGTCAGTTGATGTCATCGTAGATGCTGGGCGTCGGGGGTGCCGGAGGCTTTGGCTTTTTCTTCTTGTTGGAGCCCAGGCCAGAGGCAGTCCCTACCAGGCTCAGATGGGATTTCTTTTTCTTGGTTTTCCGTGACTCGGAGCTGTTGGTACCTGAAGAGAAAGAGGCACGAGGGTTGAGGGGAGGGTCGTGGCAGGGGAACGCAACGTTCCCCGTTGAGGGTCGGCTTCGGGCAGAGAGCCCCCGGGGCCCAGCTGTATCACCTACCTAGACCCCATCCCTGATTCTCACTCGTCTTGGAGGAACCTGAATCAGAGGGTGAGAGATCAGAGGAGCCATCCCACTGAAGCCGGCTGATCAGGGCCTGGCTGTCAGTCATGTCAAAGCTGTCATTATCCAGGGAACTCTCGACCTCTGGAAGGACGCTGGAAAGGGAAGAGGTCAGAGAAGGGTTTCAAGGATACCAATCATCATCCTTATCCTCCACAACCCACCACCTTTCCTGGAGGGTCACTCACGCTGAGGGTCCAAGGAAATAAATCCGCACGGCTCGCCGCTGCTCATCCGTGTGCTGGGGGCAGCGCAGGGACCTGGTGGGGAGAGAATTATCAGACCCTGACAAGGCAGGAAGGGTCTGAGGAATGCAGGTGAAGCCCCTCCCCTCAGCAGAGGTGGGAGGGATGGACACAGGCAGGGAAGGGATGAACGGAGAGCCCCCAGATTGTGGCCTAAGGCCTGACCATTAGAAGAGGGGAGGGGAAGGGGGGGAGTCCCGCTGCTCAAGTCCAGGGGTACTCCCGACCCGTGCCCAGGGTGAGTGTGCAGGAGGGCCCCCTGGCCCTGCTCCTAGGTTCTGAGCTCACCTTGTGCACATCTTCTTGGTGTGTTCAGAAATCACCCCACATTGCTGGAAGAGGAATATAAGCTGAAAGGAGGGATGGAGGAAAGCCTACTCTAGACACTAGACATTCTCTTCCGTACAAACACTAGACTGTGAGCAGAAATGGCCCCAGGGTGTCCACAGCAGATGGCCCCAGACCACCAATGGCCAGGAAACCTAATTCCAGAGAGAGACCTAGGTGCCCTCACTGCTACGTCAGCAGCCTCTTTCAGGGCCTCAACCACTGCCCGTGGCTCAGCTCGCTCCCGAGGGCCTCCCCTTCCCTGGTCCCTCACCGTGGTGAGCAGGCTACGCAGCTCCTCCGGCCCCAGGGTCTCGTAGCTGATCCCAGTTGAGTTGTTATACTGGGCAAGAACCAGAGGTACAGGTTAGAGAAGGGGCAGCCAAAGGGAGGTTGGGGGGGTGGGGTGGGGGCAGAATCAGTCCCTCTCATCCCCTCCTAAGTGAGACGGCCTTAAGACTGCCCAGCGGTTTTCCAACAATCCCTTCCATCCCACCTGCACAGGGGTAAGGGGTTGGGACCTACAAAGAACATACGTATGCAAGACCTAAACGCCCCATCTAGTGCTTCTGGCTGCCAGCATTCTGATCCCCACTTGTCCAATCCCACCCAACTCACGACAAGGACAATGAGAGGGAACCTACAAGGGGCAGCCCCTACTCACCTTAAAAGGATCCGAATTGCTAAGTTCCCCTGAAGAAGAAAAAAGAAGGGGAAGGGTGTTTGATGCAGAGGTACAGACAGAGAACCCTGAAAATAACCAGAGAGGAAGTGGGGGTGATAGAAGGATCACAGGCCCTCCCTCGATACCCCGGCCCGCCCCCCGCGCCCCCCTCTGCCCTCCAGCAATGAGTCCCAGAAGACACAGCTAGAGTCACTCCCGTTGTTCCAGCCCCACTTACCATTTTTGTGTTTTAAAGACTTGGATCTTCGAGGGGAATTGGGGTTCTGGAATGGGAGATACCATAGCTTTGGGGAAAGGGTAACGATAAGGGGGAGCCGAGAACCCAGGGAAGGAAAAAAGATTTGACAAAGAAACATCCTCAAATTCCTACTCTTCCCCATCAGTAAGAGGCCCGTCTACCCATATTCCCTCCTCCCACCTTCCCCCAAGGCCTCTGCTGCCCTCCTGCCCACCAGACACCCTCATCCCAGAACCCAGAGAGGTACCCAACGACCTCAGACTTGAGTCAAGACACCCGAGGACTCCCTACCCAAAGGGGAGGGTATGTGTCCTTCGCCCAAATCTCCCTCATGCTTGTCCCGGCTCTCACCTTGTCTGATTTCCTCTTCTTGGCTGTGTAGGACAGAAGGATAAAAGGTAGGGTCACTTTAAGTTCCCAAGCTAAGGGCACCTAAAGGAAAGTACAAAGCTACACTCTCCCCCCTCATCCAGGATAACAACTCGTGACCGTTCCATACCCAACTCCTGCGTGCCCGCCTCACCCCAATGGCCCCCAAGTTCCCCAGATCCCCAAACACCTTTCTTCTCTGAGCCATAGGACCAGTCGTTGTCATTGATGTCATCGTTATCCTCTTGGTCACTCTCAGACTTGTTCATGTTGTTGCTATTGGCAATCCTGCCAAGGGTAGGGAAGAGGAAGGGTCAAGGCTGCCACCTCTCTGCCCCCGACTTCACAGGTATAGTGGAGCATCTGGGGCCAAGCATGACCCACCCTCTGTGCCCTACAAATGCCCCTGGGGGGCTACACCATGGGACGGGCTGCGAAAGATGAGCCGCTCTGGTTCTAGCAGGGGGAGAAGCCCTCACCGGCGGTTGGCGATTCGACTGCTGTTCCGACCCATTCCCAGGCACTTCTCCAGATGGGGAGCAAAACGGGAGGCGGCAATGCTGCGGCTGCAATTGGGGCAAACGCACTCCTTGCTCTTCCACTGGTTGAAAACCTGTCCAAAGATGTCCAACCCCGGCTGGTCCACGATCTCTGGGGACAGGAGAGGCGTGTCCATCAGGGCAGGCAGGGGGCCCTCACCTCTCGTTCCCACCCATGGCCCCATGGCCGCTTCAAAGCCCCTGCCTAAGCTCACAGGAGCTCCACGTTCTACATGTGGTGCGGCTGCCAGAGAAGGACCCTCCAAGCACTCCCAGGACAGGGCTAGACTGCTCTCCTTCAACCCTGAAGCTCACCAAAATCCTTCATGCTATCAGGGTCCGTGTCGTCCAGGAAGAAATAGCCACACTTGACAGCCCGGTGTACCTCAAAGCAGAATCCCAAACAAGAATCCTCGACCAGGTCCGCGTATATCTCCTGAGCGATGGCCTGGGCCCAGGGGAGAACATCCAGGGTCACAAGAGCCATAGTCCCATGGACTGAGAGCAACTCTCACCAACCAAATCTCCTGCCAATTCGCCCTGGTCAAAAACAATGCTTTCCTTGCCATTTTCCCCATCTTGACTTCGAGTTCCTTCTTCTTCTGGATCCTCGGGCCTTCTTAGCTGGCTATTCCCTTTAAGGAACAAGGCTGACTACCCAAATTCCTCTCTGGTACGGATGCCAGAGAAAGTGACGAAGAAACATCAAGGGAAAGAACTGGAGGCACACGTGGGGGAGCCCTCACCTCTAGTTTGCTGTTATCCAGGCCAGACAAAGACATTTCCTCCATTTTCATTTGTAAACTCTTGTGGAGACGGCGCTCTGACTGCTCATAGCACAGCGGGCGGCAACACGGCTGCACACATGGGGGTGGGGGTGTTGGTGTGAGTCCAAGGCACCTCTGATGACTGCCACCTCCCCTCCGCACCTCGCTGCCCAGAGCTCAGTGGTGGCATCAGGATCTACCTCTCCCTAAAGCCTAGGCTCACTAAGTCTGGATGGTCCTTCGGGGCCTGAAACCCAAGGGCGGCCTAGTCCTTTCCAAGCCTGAACTCGGGCCCTGGACTCTACTGCCAATCAGAGTCTGGGTCTACGGGAGGCGGCAGCTCCCCCCAGGTCCCCAAAACTCAAACCCCTCTTCGATACCCATGGTGCAATGCAGCAGGGGGAGGAGAAGGAACTCTAAGGCCTCAAAGCAAACCCACAGGGTGTGGCAAAGAACTGCACAGACTCCTGAATACACTCCCCTCCCTTCGCTAGGCTCTCCTCAGAGCCACCTCTGCTTTCAGCCAGGATGTCCACTTGGGGGGGTACTGCTACCAGAAGTAGGAATGGCCCTAGGACCCTACAACCTTCACCCCACTCTATCTTCCCTTGAAATGAGCCTGCCACTACAGAAGGGGAGCAGGGCCCACAGAAATCTAGAGCTAAAGGGTCATTGCTAGCCACCATGAGCAAGAGGAGGTACAGTCCGGTGGGATGGCAGGCCAAGAGTGGGCACTGCCCTTACCTGTTCTTCTTTTACATACCCACCCTCCCTCCCTCAGGACCAGCCCGGAAGTCTCTCCAAGAGCCCCAAAGTCCAGGAATCCCCACCAAAGGATTCAGAAACAGCGCCCACAGTCCGGGGCCCCTCTGAACGGTGGGTACGAGTTTAAGGAGCTGCCGGCCTAGAGTGGGGTGGGGACTGACAAATGAGCCGGGGGCACTGGGGAGGGTAGGAGGCCGGGCCTCGGCTCTTCCCCCGTCCCTGCGGCACTGCTGCTGCATCATACCAACTGGGGGGAGGAGAGCCGAGCCGCCGGAGGCCGGCGCCGGTCCGGGACAGACCGACCCCTAGAGAGTGGGCAGAGTGGGACGCGTCCCGGCCCCTCTTCTTCCCCGCCCGCCGACAGCCCCGGCCGGCCGGGGAGAGGAGTCCGGGAGGGTGTCTCTATTGTCCCGGGGGCTGGGGCCTGGCTCCCTAACAAAGGCCCCGCGCCCCCTCCCCGGCCGGCCCTGCCCCGCCCAGGGGGGACCCAGACAGGGGGAGAGCGGGGGGCCCCGGCCGGGCCGGGAAGCCGGGGGAAGCCGGGCGTTTCCGCGTCGGCCCGGGGGGAGGGGAAGGGGCGCTGACCCAGACCTGGGGGGAGGGGGCCCAAGCCCCGCCTCGGGCCCCGCCCCCCGCCCCCCGCAGGCCCCTCCCCCGTCCCCGTCTCCGTCCCGTACTCACCCCGCCCGGGGGGCCGCGCCGGGGCCCGGCGGCCTCTCAGGGCCGCGTCCTCCGGCGGCGGCGGCGGCGGCGGCTGCTCCGGAGCCCCATGTCCGTCGGTCCGTCCTCGCCTCTCCCCGGGGCCCAGGGCCCGGGGCCGGGGGGTCGGGCCGCCCCCCCGCCTCGCCGCCTCACCGGGCGGCCATGGCCCCTTCCCCTCCCTTCTCGTCCCGTCGCCGCCTCCTCCTCCTCACCTCACCCCGCCCGCGCGCAGTCCGCGCGCCGTCCGCGCGCCCCTCCCCCCGCCCCCCACTCCAGCCCGCCTCTCCCGGGCGGGGGGTGCGGCGCGAGCCCGGAGCGCGCGCGCGTGCCGCGACCGGAGGATGGATGGATGGAGCGAGCGAGAACGCGAGCGTGCGCGCGCGCGCCCCTCTCCCCCCTCCCTTCGCGCGGGCGCGAGGCCAAGCGCGAGCGCGCTCCAACCTCCTCCTCTTCCTCCTCCCGCCCCTCCTCAACACCCCGCCCCCGCCCTCCCTTCCTCTTCCTTCTTTCGCTTTCGCGCGCCCAGCGACTGCTCGCGCCTGCTAGAAGGGCCCGAGCGCGTGCATCTGCCCCGCGGCCGCAGCTCGGCAGCATTTGCTCCAGGGGGCGGGGACCGGGCGGGGAGGAGGGGCGCCACGCCGCCGTCCAAAGTACCGGCGGACGGGGACGGGGGCGGGGAGATGGGCGGGGCCTTCGGGAGCCACCTCGGCCAATTGCCGTCTCGCCTCGGCCCGGCCGGCCCAATAGGATGGCGGTGGGTGGAGCGGCGTTCAAGGTGAGGTGCGCGGTGCGCCGGGGGCGGAGACGTTGTGCCGTCCCGGCCGGCTCCGGGGCGGGGGCAGCGGGTGGCGTCGAAAGAGAGCGCCGGCTCCCAGCCGAGCCTGGGACGCCTTCCGGCCCAGGCTCCCCCGCCCTTCCCTCCGGGCTCCCGGCTCTTTTTCCCCCCAGCGCCCCCACCCCGGAGTTCACCCCGAAGCGTGCAGCCGCTTCTGTGAAGAGGCCAGAGTTGAAGTGGGACTCAGCAACTCAGGCCAGAAAACCTCAAGGGGGCTCGTCCGAGCCTCGGTTCCCCGTGTTCCTGGGCGGGTCCCAGCCCACTCCAGGCCTGAGGACCAACAGACGCCCGAGATGAGGGTCCTCCGCTGAGGGCGGAGGCCGAGCTGTGCCAGTCTGAGCGGAGCGCCCTCCCCGCCCTCATCCTAATTTAGATCCCACACCTGCTCGCCTTTCCTGCTTCCGGAACCCACGCTGGACCCCCCCCCCACACACACACATACACACACCTCTCTCCACAGCTTGCCAGTCAGTGGCCAGACCCTTACTCCGACCCAGTTCTGCTCCCCGGTGTGTGCCCATATCCGCGCGCTCTCACAGTTCCTCTTCTGGAGCAAAGGGCCTTTCCCAGCCGCAGTAGATGCTTAGACTGGCGCTTCCATCTCAGTTACTCTCTGTGTCTGGAGTCCTGGAACGGGTATATGACAGCCCTCTTCCTTCAGAAGATGAGATTAAATGAGGGAAGTCTTAAATCATGTACTTTGGGATCATCACTGATTCTTTAGTCTTCAGCAAGCATTTATAGAGGCAGTAGTCCCAAGTGGTTAAGACCAGGAATCATCTGAAGTTAAATCTGTGGACTTGACAAACGAACTTGAGCAAACGAGCTCTCTGTTGCCCCAGTTTACACTGTTGTCACCGGCTATAATGATAGTACCTATCTCCTTAGGGGATTGACAAGTCAGTGCCTGAGAAAGCTCAGTGTGTTTGATAAATCTTAGCCGTTACTCTTACGGTGCTCTGTAAGAATTCTTATGGTGCATCCGTGCTGGGATGCAAAAATAAAATAAGACGGTTATACTTCCTCAAGAAGTTCACAATTTGTGGGGTAAACAGACCTGGAGGAAAATAATTGCCAGTGTAATAAGAATAAGAGAGCTAGGGACTTCCCTGGCGGTCCAGTGGTTAAGGCTCTGCGCTTCCACTGCAGGGGCACGGGTTCCACCCGTGGTTGGAGCTAACCATAGGGGACAGAGGTGGCCAGGCGAAGGAATCAAATGATGTAAAAGGGTTGGTCAGGAAAGGCTGCTTTTAGTGGGAGAGGAGCCAGGTCAAGGCAGGCCAGGAAGGCACTAGATATCTCACACAGAAGCTTCAGAAGTGAAGTGCCCAGGGACTTCCCTGGTGGCACAGTGGTTAAGAATCCGCCTGCCAATACAGGGGACACAGGTTCGAGCCCTGGTCCGGGAAGATTTCACATGCTGCGGAGCAACTAAGCCCGCGAGCCACAACTACTGAAGCCCGCCCGCCTAGAGCCCGTGCTCCGCAACAAGAGAGAAGCCCGCGCACCACAATGAAGAGTAGCCCCCGCTCGCTGCAACTAGAGAAAGCCTGCGTGCAGCAACGAAGACCCAACGCATCCAAAAATAAATAAATAAACAAATTTATTTAAAAAAAAAAAAAAAGTGAAGTGCCCAGAAGTCTGGACACTGGCTGGAACATAGGAATGGATGGGGAAATAGCAGGAAGTAAGCAGGGCAGACCATGCAGGACTAAGGGTGTGCTGAGCAGTCTGCGGGCTTTAACCCTACAGGCTGTGAGGAGTCCACAAGGGGAAATGTTTGACTTGCATTTTAAGTAGATCACTCTGGAATGTGGAGTCTGGATAGCTTAGAAGTAGTAGGTTTTTGTTATAGCTTGAGATGTGTGGGGTAAAGGAGAGAGAGACCCTGAATACATCATTAACCAAGATGGGGAACTCTGAGGAGGAGATGTGAGGATACAGGACAATGACAAGTTCAGCTTGAGATATGCTGGAGTTACTGTGGAATCAGCTGGTGGAGACTCTCAGAAGGTGTTTGAACTTGAGTCTAGAGCAAATTAGTGAGGCCAGGACTTCAGGTGTCTCCACAGTGTGAATCAGGAATTCTCCACTCTGATGACCGTGATCTGTTTCTTAGTCTCGGAATATGTGCAATACGTCCTGCCCTAAGGAATTTACATATGCCCAGGAAGCCTCCCTATCTCCTCCCTGTTTACCTAAATCCTTCCTCACTTCTCCACCCCTGGCCACCCTCACAAGAAACTCCTTTAAAACTGGATTGTACTATTCATTTGGCACTTGGCCTGAGCAGTCTGTGGTGGTGACCTCTTTGGGCACGTGCCCGGTCTCCACAGTTAGCACCAGTCAATAAACACTAAGGACTACACTGGTCCAGGCTCTGGGCGAAGTGCAGTGAGCCAGAGAGACACACAGACCTTGTCCTAGTGGGGCTTACAGCCCAGCAAAGCCTGATGTGGAAGAAAGATTGAATGTGAAGGCATCCAGGCTGCCGAAGAAACAAATGCATAGAGATCTTTTAGTCAGGGGGTCAGGGGAGGCTCCCTGGAGGAAGTGGTCTTTTAAGTGGAGCCCTGAATTAACTAGGAAGAGAGGTGAAGAGGAGCATTCTAGGCAGAGGGAACGGTTATGTGTACAGGCAGATTGTGTAGAGGCCTGGGAAGAGAGTATGGTGTGTTTGAATCTTGGATGGCTTGTGTAGCTGGAGTTGGGCAGAGAGGCCAGCAAGGGCACCAGATCCCCCAGGGCATTGTGGGCCCTATTTATTCCCTCATTCAACAAATATTTCCTTTTTTTTTTTTTTTTCTTTTGGCTGCATTGCACAGCATGTGAGATCTTAGTTCCCTGACCAGAGATCGAACCTGCGTCCCCTGCAGTGCAAGCACAGAATCTTAACCACTGGACCGCCAGGGAAGTCCCTCAACAAATAATTCTTGACTGTAAAATGTATGCCAGGCACTTTTAGGTGCTGGGATTACTGTAATGAATGAACAGATACGTTGCCTTCTACTTGGAGAGATAGACAATGAACAAGTAAACAGATACAGAAACAAGGAGATGTAGAAGAAGGCCTCTCTAGAGAGGGTGGTCAGGGAAGGCCTGTGAGGTGACATTTGAGCTTAAGTCTGAAGGATGGGAAAAACAAGCTATCTGTAGTGTTGGGGGAATTGCATTTTGGGCAGAGAAAACAAGTGCAAAGGTCCTGTGGTAGGCATATTTGAGGAACAAAAGACAGATCCCTTGGCTCGATCCTTGTGAGTGATTAGGAAGAGTGGAGTGAGAGAAGGGAGAGGGGAAACAAGGGGTAGGCCTTTTAGGGTCATTGTAAGACAAGGAGTCGTAAGTGTAAGGTCATCAGGTTTGTTTTAAAAAGATAGTTTTGGTTGCTGTGTGCAGAATGGACTGTAGGGGGCAAGAGAGCAAGCAGGAAGGCCAGTTTTAGGTCTTTGCAGAAGTTGAGCAATGGTGATGGCCTGAAGAGGATGGGGATGGGGATGGAAGCAGGTAGGCAGATTTGAGAGAGATACAGGAAATGGAATGGACAGGTCTAGGTGAGCGAATTTCACCTCCTTTCACTAAGAGATGAAATAGGGAGCGAGGACTTAAGGATGATACGCTGATTTCTAGATTGAATGACCAGATAGTTAGTGATCATCTGGCGTCTTGAGGTATGAGGTGCCTGCAAGATATCCCAAAGGATACATTGAAGTCTGTACAGGTCTGCAGCTTGGAAAAGCAGTCTCTATAGAGACCACCTTTTGGAATGGTTACTATGGGTGATAACTGGGGGTTCATAGAGTGACTTGAACACCTAGGATAGAATGAGTAGGAGGTGGGACTTCCCCTGGTGGCACAGTGGATAAGACTCCATGCTCCCAATGCAGGGGGCCTGGGTTCGATCCCTGGTTAGGGAACTAGATCCCACATGCATGCTGCAACTAAGCGTTCACATGCCTCAACTAAGGAGCCCATGTGTCACAACTAAGGAGCCCATGTGCTGCAACTAAGGAGCCCATGTGCTGCAACTAAGGAGCCCACGTGCCTCAACTAAGCAGCCCATGAGCGGCAACTAAGGAGCCCACCTGCCGCAGCTAAGACCCCACACAACCAAATAAGTAAATAAAATAAATATTAAAAAAAGAAATAAAATCAATCCCTTATTTATTAAAAAAAAAATGAGGAGGAGGAGCAGATGTCAGCAGAGTAGACCAAGAAGTCAAGAGACAGACAAGTGGGACTTCCCTGGTGGTCCAGTGGTTAAGACTCCACACTCCCAATGCACGGGGCCCAGGTTCAATCCCTGGTCAGGGAACTAGATCCCACATGCCGCAACTAAGAATCCACGTGCCACAACTAAAAGATCCCTTGTGCCGCACCTAAGACCCAGAGCAGCCAAATTAATTTTAAAAAAAGAGAGACAGACAAGTGTCCACTGGGTGTAACTGATGAACATGTTGGTGACCTCAGCGAGTCACCTCAGGGGAATAGTGGGTGGGAGGTGAGGAAATGGGAGACCACAAGGGGCAAGGAGCTTTTCAGAAGTTTGGCCAAGAGTGAGAGGGGTGTGGGGTGAAGGGAGAGGTCTTAGATGGCCCTGGGTCGTTAGCCCTTGGTGGTTGCAGGAACCCAGCCAAGGCTTGTGGAGGGAAGGCTCTCTTCCTTAACATCAGCGAGCAAGTCACCTCAGCCCAGCCCACTTCCCATCAGAGGTCTGGGTCATTAGGAAAGTCATTCCTAACCCTGGTGAGGCTGAGGGCTCAAGGTGGGAGGGTTACCCCAACTCCCAAAGATAAGCCCTTGCATGACCATGGTGAACACCCCTGACCCTAATGGTTCATTCATCACCTCCGTTTTTCAAGGCAGTGCATTCCGGGAGAAAATAATGTATCTGTTTCCCAAATTCTCAGGCCTTAGTGGTCTGACAACCCGAGGTGAACAAACTGAATTGAGAAAGTGCAAGAACAGTAGCACGAAACAATGTGAAGGCAGGTTGCCTACGGAATCGTCAGGAATGAGGAAGATGGTTCTAGAAAGAAGGGGCAAACAAGCTGGCTTCAAGGGTCTTTCCACATTGAGACCGTCCGGTCACCCCTGTCATTGAGTCCAGTGATCAGACAGCAGTCAAACCTTTGTTTTTTACTTTATTGTACAAAAAAAAGGGGAAACAAAACTTCCACAGTTGGCCTTCAGCTTAGGCAGACACCTCTAAGCCATTCCCTCCCACCTCCCATGATGCAAATTCAAGTTGTAGTTGTTGAAACCTACAAAAACACTTCTTAAATATTAGAAAAAAAAACGGGGAGGGGAGTGAGGGTCCTCCCCCCCCAGCCGTCCAATCCCAGTGCCAAAATGCACCGAGTCACCTCTCACAGCACTAACTCCCCCACCACCACAGCCCTGTTCGTACTGTAAGAATTTTTCAATTTTTAAAACAGGAAAAAAAAAAAGTGCCCCACTCAAAGTTGTTTTTAAATGAAAACACATTCCGCTAAAACACAACAGAGCAGGGGCACTCAGGGTAATGGGGTTCTTTGCAGGGGCTCTTGGGAAGAAATAGAACCTACGGACCCCAGTACCTAATTCCAGGATCAGGACAAAGGGGAGTAGGAGTGGGGAGTGTCCCTCCCTAGCCGCAACCCCCCTCCCCAGCACCATGGCTAAGGCAAAGCAGATGGTCTGCCTTCCTCTGGGAAGGGGACCTACCTTTCCTATCCCACCTCCTAGGTAGAGTTCCCATTCTTCCCCAACCCTTGGCTTTCATTCAGAGGGGAAGGTGGAAATGCACAAAGCCCCAATTAAATAGGTCACTGACGTGATTGTTTTTTTTTTTTAAAAGAGAGAAGCCAAAATTTAATAAAAAACAAACCAACAAAAATTAAACCCAGAGAGGCAAGGTGGCTTGGCTTATGAAGAATCTAGGAATCAGGGTACCAAAATGAGGGGGATGGCTGGGAAGGTTTAGGAGGACAGCTTGCAAAAGCCGCTTTTGCAGACCTCTTCCCCAGCTGTGGATTTGGGGAGGTGGAGTGGGGAAGGGAGCACACCTGAGAAATCAAAGGAAACAGGCGTGGGGTACCTGGAGGATATGCGGGGGGAAAGACAGGAGGGATGTGTAAGTTAAGAGCTTCCAACACATTTCTTGAAGGCCAGGTTCAGAGCCCAGGGTGGCTGGTGACCCCTCAGATGAGTTGCAAGGGCCTTTCCCACCAAATCAAAGCTTTAAGCTTCACCTGGTCTGTTCCCCCTCCCCACAGTCCTGCTGGATATTGGAGACTAGCAGTAGCTCCAATGACCCTGACAGAGGGAAACCAGTATAGGAAACATCAGAGTGGCTTCAGTACACCCCCCAAATTGAATTAGAGACGAAGCAAAGCAGAAGATATGGAGAAAGGGGCCACCCCGGCCTATCCCCACCAGGATCAATGTCTCCCTGGCCCTCACCAACCCTTTTACCAGCTTCACAGACTGAG
The DNA here is from genome assembly GCF_964341445.2 of Mesoplodon mirus. Classification (NCBI taxonomy): domain Eukaryota; kingdom Metazoa; phylum Chordata; class Mammalia; order Artiodactyla; family Ziphiidae; genus Mesoplodon; species Mesoplodon mirus. Next base: position 7,184,381 of record NC_138994.1, read on the forward strand.
GTGGGCGCCCCCTTCTCTCTTACACGCACAAGTGCACGTGCCTTTGCACACATCCACAGGTGCACCCATGCTATGTATAGGCCACACACGCGCACACACACACACACACGTGCGCACATACACTTTTCCATACGCATCAAGACCGTTTTAAAAAAGTCCCAAACCTACCCTCTAAACCCTCCCTCTCCCAGAAATGACAACAGAGACGGCAGCCGAGGTCGGTAGGAAACGTCTCGTTGACAGCTCAGAGCTTAAAAAAAAAAAATATATACACATATATAAAAAAGACATCTGCCCCTTCCCCCCGCAAGTGGGTCCAGGCAGCTCCTTCCCGCAGGGGGCAGGAGAGGGCCATGGGGCAGTGCCTATGTTCCCATAGGCGCCCCCCCTCCTCTCCCATGTTCCCTGCCTCCAGTTCCAACGTAGGGGTCCAGGTTGCAAGCCCCTCTGGAAAGAAAGGGGTCTTCCCCAAGCTTCCACCCTCCCTTGGGTCGGGCTGCAGGTGTAGGGGGCCTCACTGAACTCTTTGGGTCCCCCACCCCATCCCACTCCCAGGTCCATTGTCCATGCCGGAACCGCAAGTGCAGAGGGGGGTGGGCTGGGCCGGTCCAGTGGTGGCTCAGTCTGAAGGTTGTGCTCCCTGGAGGGTCCCCCAGGGCTGATGTCTCTGAGGCCGAAGAGTTCTGGCCTGGGCGCCTCCAGTGCCTCCCCCCCACCGTATTTTGTTTAAAAAAAAAAAAAAAAAAAGAAGAAAAAAAAAAGGATAGAAAGAAAGTGGGGGAGGCCAAGGGGCAGGGGACAGAACATGGGGGAGAAACAAAGGTGGTGAGTTGGGGAGGGGAGCCCCGGGTGGGGCTGAGCCTCAGTTGGAGTCAGAGTCCGAGGAGTCCCCCGAGGAGGAGGAGCTGGAGCTGCTGCCCTCGGACTCGTTGTCCTCGTCCTCGTCATCGTCCTCGTCGTCGTCCTCGTCGTCGTCATCCTCCTCATTCTGCGAGGCAAGGAATGTGCCGTCACTGGGTGGCCGTCCTGGCAGGGCCCCGCGCGCCCCTCCCACCAGGCGCCATCCATCCCACCTCATCCCCATCCTCGCTCTCATCCTCGCTGCTGGATTCGGAGGAGTCCCCGCCGTCCTCAGAGGAGTCCCCGTTCTCATCATCTTCCTCCTCCTCATCCTCGTCATCCTCATCTTCATCCTCTTCATCGTCATCCTCAGACTCCTGGGAGGGATGGAAGCACATGAGTGGTCCCTGCCACACCACTCCAGGCACCTCGGACCCCCGCTCCCGGTCCCCCTTCTGAGAGGGGCTCCTTACCGACTTAGACTGCAGGGTAGTCCGGCTGGACTTGGGGTTCGGGCCTCGCAGCTTTGTCATGCTCTTACGTTTCTGTAGGAGAGGAAGGGGACGTGGGCAAAGGGAGCAGCCATGAGTTCCAAACATCCCCCCCACCCCAAGTTCCCTCCTTATCCCAACACCAGCCCGCTCCCAGACTCACATTAGAGATGTACTCTTTATATGCTGCACGGTCCTGGGGAGACAGACTCTGGGGGAGACAGAGAAGGAGGTGAGGGTTGGAACAAGACCCAAACTACTGCTGACTGAGCATGCTGGCCAAGTGCCAGGCAGTGGGCTGAGGGATGACCGCCATCCCACCTTTGCCCGTCCCAGTCTCCCCATACCTTGGGTCTCTGCAGAGAACCCCAGGGACCTGAGAACACAGCTCAGTGTTTCTGCTTAAGATGCCCTGAAGCCTTTTCTAAGCTACCCTGTCCTAAGACTGTTGGTTTTCATGTCTGTCCTGTTGCTCTACCCAAATGGAGGCTCCAGATTCAGGGCGTTCCTCAACTCAGAGAAGCCCCACACGATGACTTCCATAGCCTGGCTGCATCACTCCTCCCCGGAAGCCAAGTCCAGAGCCACTGCCAACGCAGTGGGGCTCACCAAACTTCTGAAACACTTAAACCCTGCTAATTCCCTGGGTCCTTGGCCAACCTGCCTGGGTGGCTGGGGAGGACATCAGTGACTCTCCCCGCTTTACAGATCTGACTGCTCAAGCAAGGCACAGAAAGGAAGCTCAGAGGCTAGGGGCTGAGCCAGAGTCTAGGAGAGGTCCCCTGGTCCCAACTGGAGGGAGGAAAAGGCAGTCTCATTTGGATTTTCCCACTCACTAGCTGTGTGACCTTGGCTAAGTTACTTAACCCCTCTGAGCCTTGGTTTCCTTATCTTTGATAGTAATCATCACCCTGAAGGGCTGCTGGGACACTGAATGAAATCATGAATGCAGACCAGCCACCACGATGCTTCTGTCGTCCTTCCTAGGGTCCCCCGGCCCTCTCACCTTGACCCAGAGGTCCAGGTGCACTTTGTACTGCTTCTGCTGCTCCTCGGCCTGCTTTTTGTAGTGCTCCTTCTGGCTCTGGGAGATGCGCTGCCAGCGGCTGCCAATCTCCACCATGCGCTCCTTCAGTGGCAGGTGGTTCAGCTGTCCGTTGGACAGAAGCTCCTGGGAGAACTTCTGGTAACCGTTCCTGGGAGGCGGGGGTGTTGCAGGGAAGGTCAGGAGACCAACCAAGCAGCCGTCCTGCCCTGACCCTCCCCATCCCTAGGGTGAACTCCAGCCCCCAGACTCACATGGGAGGCTTCTTGGGTTCTCCCTGGAACTTCATCTTCTTGGATGAGTTTGCAGCAGCCGGGGGTGCCCGCCTCTCACTCAGCTCTCTCTATGGGGACACCCGGAAAGGTCACACTCATCCTCCCGCCTGCCCCATGCCGTCAGTCCTTAGCTGACTCTCCTTTTATGTACCAGGAAGGAGGAAGACACTGAGGCACAGCCAGGGAGCAACTTCCTAACAACTCACACCTGTGTCAGACAGGCACTGCCGTCTGAAAGTGCTCTCACACGACTAGTAACATCGCCCTCGTTTCAGTGATGCATCACTGAGGCTCGCAGAAGGAAGTTAAGAGACTTACTTAGGGTCACACAACCCAAGCTGGGACTTCTGGCTCCAAGTCCCACGCAGAGGAAAGCTGCCCACCCAGGAGGGTGCTCCTGAGTTTTAAGTGGAGAGAGGTGGCCCCAGCTCCATCCTGCCCCACCGTGCTAACCAGAAGCCCTTTTCTACCTCATATCGCTTTTGGTCTTCGGCCGCCTTCTTAATCCACATTAGTTTCTCCTTCTTTTCCATGTTGTTCCAAGTCATCTCCATGGCTTTCAAGGCCTTCTCCCGGTCGTTCTGGGGACAGACAGGGGTGTCAGCTGTGGGAAGGGTCACCTGGGGCTGGAGCGGGTCTGCATGGGCGGTGGCAGAACCACCCCTTTCCTATGAAATTAATAATAAAGCAACTACTTATCGAGAAAAAGAAGAGAAAGAAAAAGGAAACGGAAAAATAAAGCAGAAAAACAACAACCACACACACACACACACACACACACACAAACCAAAAGAAAGAAAAAGAAAAAAAAAAAAACCCAAACAACCCCTTTCCCACTGCCTGCCACCTTGAAGCGGGCCAGGTAGTCGCCGATGACACTCTGTTGCCAGATCTCCTCGGCTCTTTTGGGCGACTCTGGCAGCTTGCCTGGCTTCCTCTCGGACTGGGCCTTCAGTGCGGCCTCCCGGGCCTTGTACTTGGCCTGCAGAGGGGCGGCAGAGGCGTCAGCCTTCCGGCCACCCCCAGGGGGCGCACGTGGCTCGTCCAGCAGTTGAAGGCTCTCCCCGCCACCGGCAAGGGTGGGATGAGCAGCGGCGTGGGCCGGTGCAGATGTCTCCGGCCAGGGGCTCAAGCTGCCCAGCGGCCCTGCTCCCCAGGGAGCCCACAGCCCACAGCTGACAGCTTCCCGCCTTCCGGCTCGCTGGGTTCCCAGCCCCACCATCTGCGCCCAGGCACCCTTGCGGCTCACACCCCACACACACCTGGGGCAGGGTGAGGAAGTACAGCTAGCCCCCAGGGGAGAAGCAGCCCAGACCCTGCCCGGCAGCCCCTCCGGTCTGGCAGGCCTGACCTTTTTCTTCTCTGACAGGTCATTCCACATGCGGGCCAGCAGGCGGGTCAGCTCGCTCTCTGAAAGCTCAGGCCGCTCTTCCTGCAGCTGCCGCCGCTTTTCTTCCGAGAAGATGAACATGGCTGACACGGGCCTCTTGGGCTTCTCCGAGCCACCCTTGTAGATGTGCAAAGAGGGTCGGGGTCCACGGGGTGCTCACGGGGAGGAGCCCCGCCTCCCCCCGCCCCCAGGACCTGCCTGGTCGTGCCCCCTGCCCACCTTGCCCCCTTCCTGGGAGGGCTTCTTGGAGGCTGGGCTGGTGGCTTGCTTCTTGTTGATGTTCAACATCTTCTCCTCGCCCAGGACCCGCTGCTGCTCCTCCTCAGGCAGGCTCTGGTTGGGGAGAAGGGCCAGCACAGGGCTGAAGGTCTGGTCCCCAGGCTGCTTCCTGGTTGTCTTAAGGGCGTTGCTCACCAATGCCCCGGCCTCTCTCTGCCCTCTGCCCTCCCGAAAGGAACACTCACCTCTAGAAAACGGAGCAGTTCTACCTCATAATCTTTCTTTTTCTGGGAAAGGAAGCGGAGTCAGGGTCAGCATGGGGGCAGCCTCACTGGAGACCCTCCCGTGCTCGGGGGACAAACAGTAGCCCTCAGCAGACCTTCCAGAGCCTGGACAGGGCCTAGTCTCCCTCCACAGATGGTAAGCGCGAGGCCCGAGAATCTGCCTGCATCAGCCCAGATGCTAAACCTAGTACAACACCGTGTCTGAAGCAGGTGCCCAGGGGTCAGACCTCATGCTTCAAAACCCCAAGGCTCTCCAGGAGTCCTCCCTCTCCAGGGCTGGCTCCTGACGCGGCTCACCTGGTCGCACTTCTTGTGGTAGGCATCCTTCTCCTTCTGGGAGAGCAGCTTCCACTGCTGGCTGCACAGCACCATGCGCTCTGTGCTGGGCACGTCCTTCATGTTGGCCATCAGCTCTGCGCAGTACAGCGAGTAGCTGTTCCTGTCACAACCGGCAGCAAGGGAGGAGCGGCCCTGTGAGCGACCTGGGAGGCCCAGGGCGGCAGCCCCCTCACTTCCAGAGCCTGGGCTGAGGCCCTTCCCCAGCCCGGCTCCCTAGCTGCCCGCTCGCCCACCCGCCCCAGGGCAGCGCTCACGGAGGTGGCTTGGTGGGTCGCCCGTCAAACTTGTCCTTGAGCTGGCGTTCGGCCTTGGTGAGGGTGGACTTGGTGATGCCCTCCTCACTGATGTTGAGCTCGGGGTGCTTCTGGATATAGTCACGCATAATCTCCTGCAGAGTGAGGCGGGGGGGATGGAGGGCAACGGGGTGTGGGGTTAGCCGGGGCCGGGGGGGTGGGGGAGAGCCGCTGGGAAGGGGAGGCAGGGAGCAAAGCTGGGGGGTGGCCGTGTGTCTGCTGTGTCACACGAGACGTGGTGCCCTGCCCTGCCCTAGCCTGAGATCTCATGGGGGGGGCGGGGCGGGGAAGGTAGGGGCAGAGGTGAGGGGCCCAGAAGGCCCCTCCCTCAGCGGTAGGACGGGGAGAGACTGCCTGCCGCAGAGTGCGGAGGCCGCAGAGTCAGAGGGCAGAGGCTCGTGAAGAGCCGGGCGGGGAGGAGCGCAGCGGAAGCCTAACCTCGTACTCCTTCCGCTGCTCCAGGGCCTTATGAATCCATTTCAGCCTCTTTTTGTCCGAGAGCTGAGACCACTGCTTCCCCAGGGAGTCCTTCACCTCCTTCGTAGTGGCCTGCAAACCAAAAGCCGTCAGACACACGCAGGCAGCCAGGGGCAGGGGGGGAGGGGAAGGGGAGGGGGACACAGAGGCCCCCGCCCCCTCAGGCCACAGGAGGTCACGAGAGTGTCCCCCACAGGCCAGGAGGGGAAGGCAGAGAGGCGGCGGGGGGGCGGGGGGCGGGGCCCGCCTGGGTGCAAGGGGACAGGCTCACACACGCACACACGCACACACTCGCACGCCAGCTGGCCCAGGCCCTGTCCATGCAGCCCACCCCTGGGGAGGGGCCTCCTCTCCTGCACCCCTGCACCGTGCCCGGCCGACCTGGCGCGGCTCCCCCTTGCCACTACCGTGCGCCCTCCCTGCCACCCCTTGGCCGGACACTCACGTCTGGCCGCACTTTGAGGTACACCTTCTTCTCGTGGGTGTACCACAGCTGCTGGGGGGTTTTGGGCTTCTCAGGGATGTCCGACTTCTTGGCATTCTGGATTAGGTCTGGGTGATCCTCCCTAGCCAGGGCACGGGGAGCAACAGTCAATGGGGGGAGGGGACCCTGCCAGGGCAGACCCAAGCTAGCTGCCCCACCCACCAAGGCTCCTTGGCCTATCAGCTGGGGCCTAGTGGGACAGCGGTTGCCTGCCGGTCCCTCCCCTTGAGCCTAAGCCACTAGGGTCTACAGGTGACCCATCCATCTTCCGTGCCTCAAGTGCCAGGCTCTGGTCATTGCTACCCTCTCCTGCCGCACCCAGCGCCCTGTGGCCCTCCTCTGGGCTCCACTGCCTTACCTGAATCGGGCGAGGTTTCGCTCAAACTCCTGTTTCTCCCTCTGGAAGTCCTGAATATACTTCATCTGGGGGGAGGAGGTGACGGGGTCATCCACAACCCAAGGCCTGAGCTACAAAACCCACCAAGCCCTCCTTGCTAGCTCTTTTGCCTCCCAGTTGGTGCTGTATACAGAGGATGTCGTGAGCAGGAAAGGGACTGCGGTCTGCCTTCCAGTGGGCTGGGGGTGGGGGACTCCACCGTAGCCCAGACAGTGGGAGCTACAGGGGTCTCCCAGAACACATCCTGCATCCTATCCCCTCCCTTTAAGAAAGGGAGAGAGTCCCAGGAAGGGGACATGGCATTATCCAGTCACGCAGTAAGCAGCGACAGGGCTGGGACTCCCCGCAACACTACCCCTCTGCCTCTCCCCAACGCCACGACACTCCCAGTGAGAGTCAGGAGAAGATGTAGGCCTTGCTCCTGTCGTGCTCTCCTCCTGTGTCTGTGGCAGCTAATACTAATCTGCCCCCTCAGAGGTGGCCCACAGGGCAAGTGGCAGGCTGAGTCCTGCTTCCAAAGGGAGATTGCATTGGAGGGAACCCAGAGTGAATTCTTGTATCTGGATTTTTTCCCCCCATCTGCTACCTTTGGGTCCCCGGCTGTCCTTGGCGATCCTGACACCACCCCCACCCCCACCCCCTTCCTCAGCCATTGCCACCCTCCCTGCCTCTGATCCCTTCTTCCAGGCTCTTGGCTCTTTGGCTCCTTGAGCCCTCCCTCCCCCAGCCCCGTCATTCTCCTTTGCTGTTTGGCTTCCCTTCCTTCGACTGCACCGGCTTCTACCAGCCTGTTCCTCCCTTCCCACCATCCCACCATCCCACCTCCATCCCGGTATCCTTCCGGCCTCTCCACACCCCTCACTCTGACTTCCCTTCCAGCCTGTCTCTTTCCCTTCCTCATCTACATCCTGTCCTGGCTCCCACTCAATGTCCGTCTTTCCTTTATCCCTCTTCTTCCCAGATTCACAAATGAGTTAGCACTGGAGGAGGCCAGAGGCTCAAGCTGACTGAGCCCAACCCCTGCCTCTCATCAGGCGCAAGAAGCGAGGCAGCTCCACTTCCCTCCGAGGTTCCCGCAGAAAACCGGGAGCAGAACCCAGCCTGCTCAGCCCCAGTCGCAGCCCTCCTCACACAAAACAGCAGCTTTTAGAGCCGGAAGGCACCACCCAGATCAGGCTCACCCTCCACACCTCAGATCAAGACCAGGCCCGAAGGACTGAAGGAACTTACCGAAGGGCACATACACAGTGATTCAGTGGTAGCCAGAACAGGCCCAAGGCCTGTGTCCCCTAGGCCGGCACTCTGTCCACTCTACCACGGAGTTTCTTCTATCCCTCCCTGAACCTGAGACCCTTTGCCTCTCCCTCCCACCCTGTGGAAATGTCTCGGTGTTATGTGTACAGTCAGTTCTGTGACGGCCCCATCGTAGGGGTCAAGAATAGCTCCAGCGATTCATACTCCGGCTTGGCTCAAGCAGTAGTTGTAGACAGCCGGATCTACCCAGCCAAGCTAGCTCCTTTTCTGGGTACAGAACCAGGCCACGTGAGCCCAAGGCCAGGGTGTGCAGACCAGGAAGAGGGCTACCCCCGGTGCTGGTGCCCTCCCGAGAGCTGGCTGCCTGCAACTCTGTGTCCTCTCCCAGCAAATAAATGTGCCCCCTTGTCTCTCCTGCCGCCCCCTGCCAACATCTGTCCCTGGCTCCATCTCACCATGTAGCATCTCCTGTGTGTGTGTGTGTGTCTCTCTCCCCACCCCACTTCACTCGTGTCCCAGCTGCAGTGCTTTGCTGTCTATCTCTGCAAGGTACCGCATGATCTCACTGGGCTGTGTCCACCCCTGCCCGGGAGGCTGGGCAGCCCCTGCCCAAGGTTAACGGGCTTGAGGGTCTGGGAGAGCATAAGGCCACAAGGGACAATGTGTGCAAGGGGAAGCCCACCCATGTAACCTGTGGACGTGGCAGTGAGAAAAGCACTAGGCAGGGAGCCTGAGCCCTAAACCGGAGTCCTGGGACACGATACCCTCCTGCACCCCAGTTCGTTGCCCACAAAATCAGGATAACCCAGTCTCCCGGGGTTACCTCTACGAGCATCAAACGAGACCATGTGGGGAAATATCAGAAGTGAACAGCTCTGCAGGCCTAACAGTGAGGACGCGTGTGTGAAAGAACACTACGGGTTTTGCCTGCCTCAGTCAGGGTTACACCTGCAGCGGTGCCCACGCCGGACAGTGTGTGGGCCTGGCAGAGGGTGATCAGGTGTGGCTGCCCAAGGCCCTCCTCGGCTCAGCTGACCCACCCACGCCCGATGCCAGGTCCCTTGGTCTAAGCCCTCACCACCCCCGACAGATGACCTACACCACACCAGCTGCTCCCGGCCTTTTCCCTCCCCGCACCTTAGTCCCCCTCCCCCCACCTTCTTCTTCTCCGGCAGCTCTTTGTATTTCTTGGACAGGATCTTGGTCAGGTCCAGGTTGCTCATCTCGGGGTGGAGTTTTGCGTACTTGGCCCGCTTCTCCATGAAAAAGCGGAAATAAGGGGTCAGGGGCTTCTTTGGGAAGTCCGGGTGTTTCTGGAAGGAGGAACAAGGACATGGTCAAGGTGAGACACTGTCCATTCTTTGGACCTTGCCTCTCCAAACCTTTGTGCTCCTCCTCCTGGCAACTCACCTTGAGTTTTTTGCCTTTGTAAGGATTTTTAACATGTTCCTGAGCATCGAGGATCAGTTCTGTCAACGTACGGAACTTCCTCACCTGGAGGAGGAAGGGAGGTGAGTGGAAGGGGAAGTTCCGAAAAGGGGGACACCACCCAGGCACGAAGCCTTGCTTCCCAATGGGCCTTCTCTACTTTCCACTAGACTGAAGTTATCGAAGGAGGAGGGCAGGGGCCAACAGTGACACAACTCAGGCAGCCCTGACACCCAGGCAGACACCCAGGCACTGGTCTGTGCTTACTGCAGAGGCCCAGGCAGTCAGTACACAGCACAGGACAGCAACACGGTGACCACCTGACCTCGAAATGGTTGTCCATGTCAGCACCTCATTCAATCCCCAGAACAGCTCAGGCAACAGACGTTCTAAGACGGTAAGTATTCAAGGCCACACAGCTAGAAAGTGGCAGAACTGAGAAGTCTTGGCCAGTGCTGTCAACCGTGCCACCTCCCAAAATGCACAAGGGCGACCACAAGAGCACCTTGCCTAGTCTCTTTCCTTCCTGTTTATAGACTTCTGTTCCATCTCCTCCACCAGGAAGGTTGAGGCAAGGGTAAGTGTAGATGTGTGTTTGAATGTGTCAGGAAGCGGGTGGGGGGATCCGTTACCTCGTTAGAAATCTCCACCCATTTGAGCTTGCACATGTCTCCAGAAAAGTCTTTAAATGCTACTTTTTCCCAGTCCATATGTGACTCGGTGGTTTTGAACTTGGAGCTGTCATTGGATGGAAGGTTGTTCTTCATGCATTCCAGCAAAGTCAGCATGTCTTCCTGGGACCAGCGGTCTGGGGAAGGGTAAGAAAAGCCATCATGCCTGGCTCATGCCAGCCCCCATCTGCTCCCCAGTCCTTAAGCACTCAACCCTTCCTTCCCAGAGCATCCCAGACCCTGATTATTTCCCATCTGAAGGCAGCCTGACATGGATTACAATTTACTGTAGCCAAGTGGGGGGAAAGGAAGCTATAGTGATTTGGGACACTGCTGGAGAACAGCTAGCTTATCGGAGAAGGAAGGAGGCAACACATCTACACGTGAAGCTAAATTCAATCCAAGTTCTAGGTGGCTACCCTAAATGTGCAGACTGAGGAAGGGGTGTGGGCAGGAAGGAGAACCCATGCTGATGTCTCTCTCCAGCACAGCTAGAAACTAACATTAGAGGCATGAGTATTCCACCATCCTACCCCTCCTCTCAAAGAGGACCAAAGGAGAATTTGGGGTAAGTAAAACAATGGTAGAGCCATATAGGGCAGCTGTGAGGCAAGGCAGGCAGGTGGGCAAACACTCCCAGGGCCCTGCTCCAGGGAGACACCCACCCCCTCCCCTAGAATTCTGAGTTGTCTTCTCAGCCCAACTCCCCATGCAGGCAAAAAACGGAGTCTGGACCAGCTATTTCCAGCCACTGAAAGGTAGCTCCAGTGAGGCCTCTCTGGAGGGTGGCTTCCCTGGAAAGTGAGCTGGGAGGACAGCTATCCAAGGCTAGGAGTCAAAAGGGCTCTTGTATTTACATCTGGTAACCTGGGCCAGGGTTTCCACAGATGGGTCACATGAACCCATAATCCTCTCTCCTCTCAATGTCCCACAGGCATTGCCAGATGCTCAGATTCATCCTACCCCCTGCCACCCTACACACTGGATCCCCACTGGGTGGGGTAGGGTGTAGTTATTTATCTTTGAGGCCTCAAGCCATCAAAACACCCTTTCTCTCCAACCTGCCTCACCAAAAACTGTCCTCTTAATAACAATAAAGAACCTGAAAAGCCTCCCCAATCCCTCTCATCTCCCCCTTCCTCCACATTCCTCATCTTCCCTCCTGTTCCAGGACACTGTTGGGGACACACTAGAGCTGACTGGGAACCCCAGAAGGAAGACTTGCATACGCCTCCTACTCCCCCTCTGACGTGGGGGTAATGGAGTGTGAAAAATACAGTTGATAGGTTCAAGGCCAAATAATTTGGGTTTAGCCAAACCCCCAGTGTAAGGGATGTCTGACACTCAAGCCGCTCCCTCCCATATCATTTCAGAGAATGCAGACTGCAGAAAACCTTTAGAAGGGGAGTGGGCCTTGCAGACCTACGTGAGAAAAGAGGATTTAAGTTAAAGAGGCCTGAGGGTCGGGGCTCCTACCTTGGCCTTTGGGGGCGGCCATTTCCAGGTCTGTGGGGCAGTCGGCTTCTCCGTTCATTCTCCAGCCGTCCAGCCACCTCCTCGGTCGTGCTGGCCAGGCAAGCCGGGGTCAAAGCCACCTCACCCTTTAGAAGAGACACCAGTCCCCACTCAGGAGGGCTGAGAGGTGGGGGACTGTCTATCCCTCCCTCCCCCAAAGGGGAGGGGGACACAAGCCCACACTCTCAGAGAGACCCAGCCAAGACTCTAGGAGGCTTAATGAGTTGGTGGGGGTGGGAGTGCGCTCTTCCTCTACCTCCTAACCACACACACCCCCGCCCCCCAGCCCCTACAGCCCCGCTCCTCGGCGTGCGCCCTCCCCTGCCCACGCGAGAGACTGCTCCCTGCTCCCGCGTGCAGCTATAACACCCGCCCTCCGCCCTCCTTCCCCCACCCCGGCCAAAAACAAAAAAAAAAAACAAAACTCCTCCTCTTCTGTACGCCCCGCCCCGGGGAGGCCCCAGGCTGGAGGGCGGGGGAGGAGGAAGGGCGGGTAAAGGGCGCGCGCGGCCGCGGAAGCGGGTACGCGCTGCAGTCTCCTCCTCCCGCTCCCCCCCGGCCGGTTCCCCCCGCCTCCGCAACCCGGCGGGGACCCGGACGCAGCGCAGCCGCCGCCGGCCCCGGAGCGCAGCGGCCGCATCGCCCCCGGGGACCGGATCCGGATTCCCGCCGCCCTCCCCCTCGGGCTCCCGACGCCGTCCCCGCCCGCCTGGGCGGGCGAGCAGCCGGAGAGAAGCGGCCTGGCCTGCCCCCCGCCCCCGAGCCACCCACCCCGGCCAGAGGCGCCGCCACCGCCCAGCCACCCCGACGCGCACGGAGGAGCCCGGCGCAGAGGCGCGACCACGGCGGGAACCGCCGCCTCCTCCCCCGAGCCTGCGGCCCAGCCCCGCCGGCGCCCCCGCCCCGGCCTCCGGGGAGCCGAGCCAAGGAGAGGGCGGGAGGACGGCGGCCGGGAGGCGGGGGAGCAGCGCTCACCGGCCCCGCCGCCCCCTCCGGCGGCCGGAGAGAACTGCGCCTGCCGGCTCGGAGAAGCGCGGGCTCCTCCGCCTGCGGCCGGGGCTCGGCTCGGGCCTCGCTTCCTGCCCTCCCCTCCCCCGGTTCTCGGCGTCCTCTCCAGTGCCCTGGTCCTCTCTCGCCCAGTCCCCTGCCCGGAGGTCGCCCCGGGTCTCCTCCGGGTGTCCACCGCACCCACGGCTCGCTCCCCGCCGCCCGGCCCCGACCCCGGCGCGCGTCCTCAGCCGCCTCGGTTACCCGGCGCAGCGCGGCCTCCGGGCTTCCCGCTCCGGCGGCTCCCTCCCCGGCTCTGAGCGGCGGCGCCCTCCCCCGCTCGGCCGGGCACAGCCGCAGCTCCCTCCCGCGGCGGCAGCGGCTCCTCCTCCGGGCGCGGCGGCGGCGGCGGCGGCGGCTGTGGGGCGGCGGCTGCTGCTGCTGCTGTGGCGGCGGCGGCTGTGGCTGCTGCCTGCTGCTCCTCGCGGCGAAAAGCACAAAGCACAGCGCCCTCCGCCTGCAGGCAGCCCGCCCGCCGCCCGCCCGCCGGCCCCGGCCTCAGCTCGCACACCCCCCGTCGCCGCCGCAGCCTCCGCCGCCGGAGCGGGGAGGAGGAGGGAGAAAGGAGGAGGAGCGGGAGGGGGGGCGGGAGAAGCGGGGCAGCGAGCGCGTCCTTCCCCGTAGAGCGCACACCGACCCCCGGGGAGCGAGCGCCAGCCCGCCCGCCTCGCCGGCTCCGCTCCCTCCCACAGCCTGCCCGGGCGGGCTCCGCGGGGGGCAGCTGGGAGGAGGGGCGGGAGCTGGGGGGACCCGGGCGGCCGAGGCGGAGGGAAGGAAGGAGGGGAGGGGGGTGGTGGTGGTGGTGGTGGTGGTGGTAGTGGTGGTGGCGGCGGCGGTGGCTGCCGCCGGGGAGGGGGGGGGGGCCGGGGCAGGGAGACACGCAGCCGCCCGTATGGCGGCGGGGCTCGGAGCCGAGGCAGGCGGGCGGGCGGGCGCCGAGAGCGACCTCGCCAGACCCGTGGGGGAACTAGCAGGCTCGGCCGGCGCGGGAGGGAGGGCGCGAGGTGCGGCCGCAGAGAGGGTGCCCGGAGGGCCCCCAGGCGGCTGTGGAGGCTCAGGGGTCGGCTGCAGCCCTGCTCCGGAGCTCTCTCCCCAGCTCAGATTCGGGCTTCCACTCCAGCCCTCATACGCTCCCCTCGCCCGCCTCGCTGAGCGGGCGGTCCGCGCCCACCCTTATCCCCGGAGCGTAGCCACCGGCTCGGGGCGCACGCACGCCGATCGCGGCGCCAGGCTTCGGCGCCTGCCTCGCGGTCGCCTAGCTGCCTCGCAGCACACACACGAAACTTTCAAAAAAAATTATCCCTACAAAATATCCTTCTTGCAAATTTAAAAAAAAAAGTCTCCTTTGCTTCTTAAACCCCGCATACGGCGAGGGGGCGACGGGCTCCGGCGGAGGAGCCTCTCTGGGAGCTGGTTCAATCCAGCCCGGCATGGCTCCCCAGGCCTGCCCGGGCGCATGGAGATCGGCGCCGCCGCCACTCTCAGCAACCCCTCTCCCCCGAAATCGGCGGCGCCGGGGCTCACTTACCGAGCGTGTGAATGGGAGCGCGGGCCAGGGGCACCTTAGGGGTGCGGCGGGCCGAAGAGCCGAGCTGCAGCTCCGCCGCAGCCGACGCCGGGGCAGCAAGTCGCCAGACAAAGCCCGAGATGGCGAAGCGGAGCGACGGCTAATGGCGAGCCCCACGCGCCGCGCTCCGCCCGCCCCGCTCCGCCCGCCCGCCCGCCCGCCTCGGCGCAGCGCAGCGCCGCTCCGAGCGCTCGCCCGTCAGAGCCGCCTCGGCGCCGCCGCGCCTCCCGGGCCACCCGGGCCTCGCCTGGCCCCTCCGCCTCCTCCGGGCGGCTTAGCCTCACCCCTTCCCTCCCACCGCGCTGGGGGCTGCACGAAAATTAAAAAAAAAGAAAAAGAAAAATGCTTTTTTTTTTTTCCTTTGGTAGGGCGGGCGTGTTGAGACTTTCGGATCTTTTTGCCCCCAGCTCGCACTCACCTGCGGAACCGCCGGGAGGGCTGGGGGTGGGGGCGCGCGGGGCTGGAGCCGGCAAGCGCGGGTTGAAAGCTAGCCAAGCTCTGCAGCGCCCGACCCGGGCGTATACGCCGCCGCCAGTCCCCGCAGAGAAATCGTCCTCCTTCCCCCGCCTCCATCGCTCTGCGTTTCTCTTCCAATCAGCCGATCGCTTGGCGGCTCCTCCATTCTCCGGCCAAGCCCGCTGCCTAGAGCGAGCTCCACTCCTCCATCTGCTCGCCCGGCTCCTCGCTCTCCTGCCGCGGCCGGCGAGACGACGTGGGGACGGAGGGGGATTTGCGAGGGAACCTGCGGCTTCCCGGTCCCATTGCTCCCTCCCCGCTGCCTCCTGCCTCCTGCTTCTCTCCTGCGTCTTTCCAACTCTCCCCTGTCGCCACTGGTGTGTGTCTGTGTGTGCGCGCTTTTTTTTTTTTTTTTTATTGCTCTTTGCTTTTGCAACCCTGGAGCCAAGTGGGGGGGGGATAGAAAGGGGGGGGGGTGTTACCAAAAAGAGAAAGCAAGCAAGAAGCTCTTCGGTTTGTAACACATTGGAAAACCGGGGGAGTACCCCGCCTCGTCCGATCTCGGTGCCCCGCGAGGGCCTTCCGGGTTTTAGAGCGAGCCTCACGCTATTCTCAATGCCCCTCACCTCCTTCGGGTTTAGGGTCCGAGGAGTCCAAGCAAATAATTCTCCCCCTGGGCCGTAGCAAGGGGGTGTCAGGGTGAGAGTTGGGGGCATTTCTCAAGAAGCAAAACCATCCCTCCCACCCCGGCTTCGGTAGCTGGGCCGGAGTCCGGGTTGAGAGCAAAAATCCCGGTTGGTTTAGGCGAAGAGGATTCCGGGGCAAAGTCGGAGCCGCGAGACCGCGCTTCGAGCATCTCCCCTTCGGTCTCTGCTTCCTGTCCCCTGCCTGCTCCCCGTTTAATTTTTTTTTTTCCCCCTCTCCTTTAATCTAATTTCTTCCAACTCCACCTTTGTTGTTAACCGGCGTCACGCCCGGACTAGCCAATCCCCGCCACGCAATCAGCTTGTCAAAAAGGCTCGGCCAGCCCTGGGAAAACAGGCCGCGGGCACTGCCCCCCCAACCCTACCCCCCGCCCCCTGCACGGCGGCGGCGGCGGGGAGCCTTGCACCCGGGCCTCGTCGCCCGAGCCGCAGCGGGAAAGCCTCCTCCTAGGTTTCCGCTCTCCACCATCCTGAGGGCCAGGGATTTTAGGGCCTGGGCGGGGATCGAAAGGCCTGGGCGGGACCACCATCTACCCTCCCACTGCCGTCGGCTGTGGTTGTCTGTCTCTGCCTCCCCTCCTCCGAGGAAGGTTCATCTGGACGCAGGAAACCAGAAGACAGTCTGAAGAACGCCTGCTTCCAATAGGCGAGCCTACGGTTTGGGCCATCGCTCCGGGGGCAGAGCCATTGCTCCCGGGTCTCGGAATGCCAGTCTACCACACCAACACTGCTACGGCCCACATCTCGACCAGCTGGGTCACCGGCCCCTTTGGACTCTCCCCTGGCACACAGCCTTCTCCATCCTCACACAGCAGCCTCGCTGCTGCTGTAATTCCTCTTGTCTCCTGGGAGAAATGAGATTCCTTTTCCAGGACTTCCATAGCCCACATCTGCCACGTTTCACAAACAAGGAGGAAAATCCTGTCAAGATCTGGTGTGTCCGGATTTTTCAGTGGGTAGGGCATGTAGGAGGGGCCGATTTACCTTGATGCTAATGAAGCTTAAGCTTCAGGGCTCCTCATCGCAGGGCCTGTTCAAGGCCCTGTCCTTAATTTTGATTCATCATTTGGTATTATTTTTGAGTCTCTCCCTCCCCTCCAATTGTACAAGTTTCAGCCCCACAAACCCAGCTCTACCCTTGGAACCTACAGAGGGCATTTTGTGTAGGACCAAGACATCTCACACTGCACTTGGAGCCTGCAGGGACTGACTTTCTTGTTTTGACTGGGAAACAGCAAAGGGTTTGGAGTCAGAAGTCCCAGCTTCCGAGCTTCTCGGCTTCCCAACCTTCTTAACTGTGAGTTTGATTGAATCTCTTAACTTCATCTGATCCTGGTTTCCTTGTCTATAAAATTAAAATAGCAATCCTATGTTCTCTGCTTTCCTCGCCAGGGGCTGGAGGGTCGAGTGAGATGATGTATGTAAAACTGTAAAATACTCCACAATGTCACTTGCGATGTTTACAATGAGACTTAGACCCCAAGAAAGTTCCAAGTCTTCCACACACAGATCTGGAGTCCAGGTGTCCTGGCTCCTGGCCCTGAACCTCTTGGCTGGGCCAAGGGGCCTTTCGGTAAAGGGCTTTGGAATAAAACAGGATGAACATGAATCATAAGAATGATAATAATGATTATTTTTTTTAATTAATTAATTTTTTTATTTTGGCTGCATTGGGTGTTCGTTGCTGTGTGTGGGGCTTTCTCTAGTTGCGGTGAGCGGGGGCTACTCTTCGTTGCGTTGAGCGGGCTTCTCATTGCAGTGGCTTCTCTTGTTGCGTGCAGAGCACAGGCTCTAGGCACGCGGGCTTCAGTAGTTGTGGCACGTGGGCTCAGTAGTTGTGGCTCGCGGGCTCTAGAGCACAGTCTCAGTAGTTGTGGCCCATGGGCTTAGTTGCTCCGAGGTATGTGGGATCTTCCCGGACCAGGGCTCGAACCCGTGTCCCCTGCATTGGCAGGCGGATTCTTAACCACTGCACCACCAGGGAAGCCCAAGAATGATAATTATTGATTTTTCATTTCTTGGGCAGCAAAAATCATAGCTGGCACATTTCCCACTTGGAAACCAATTGGCTTGTTTTACATCTATTGTGTCTCTGGTGAGGTCAGGAGTCTAAGACTTGGGCTATGGGCCAGAGCATGAGGGAAGCTACCCTTGGTCTTTTTTCTATGCCGCCTCTCCCAATTCACTCCCCCCTCCCTCCCAGTTTTCTGCCCTGTGCCTTGAAACGGAGCCTCAGCATTCCACAACCTCAGCCAGGCTGGTGACAAGGCATAATCCTAGTTACTCATTCTCCACTTGGCCCCAGCCTTTCCTTGGGTTGCCAGTATCCCAGCAGTAGCTCATATAAAACCCCTACTGTGCCTGGAATGCATTAACCAAAGTGTGGCACTTAAATGCCTAGTGTACATGGAGTAATTTTAGATAGTGTACAGATGAATATATTGTTTTCAAAGTTATGTATTATAATGTGTATTTGGAAATGCTTTTTTTTTTTTTAATTTAAGATAGTGACATAAACCTGCTTCTTTTTTGGGGGGGAGCTACTGTCCCTCATTTATTTTTTTCTTTTTTATTGAAGATAAAAGATATTTCTTTTTTATTTTCTTTTTTATTTTTCTTTTATATTATTCATTACAGATAATGAAGTGTACACATCTTAAGAGTACAGCTTGATGCATTTTTACCTATGTATACATAGTATACATGTTACATATATGTATGTATATATATATACATACATACATATACATATATATATATAATGTAACTACCACCCTGATCAAGATATTGAATATTTCTAGCATTGAGCAAGCTCACTCAAAGTCAATATTCCCCTCCAAATGTTACCAGTATTCTGAGCTATTGCCATAAGATAAGTTTAGCCTGTTTTTGGAGTTCGTATGCATGGAATCATTCAGTATGTATTGTTTTACATCTAACCTCTTTCACTCAACATTATGTCTAAGATTAATTTATGATGTTGCACATAATACTGGTTCATGCCTTTTCATTGCTATGTAGTATTCCACTGTATAAATATACCACAATTTATTCTTTCTACTTCTAATGGGCATATGGGTTGTTTCCAGTTTTTGACTACTATGAATAAAACAGCTTCAGACCTTCTTGTGCCTATATTTTGGTGGATATATGCATTCATTCCTCCTGGGTGTATTTCAAGGAGTGGATTCCTATATCATAGGATATAAATATATTGGACATTATTTGATACTGCCAAATAGTGTTGTCAGTATTTTTGGATTTTGGTCATTCTAATAAGTGTGTAGTGATATCTCATTGTTTTAATTTGCAATTCCTTAATGGCATATGATGTTGGATATCTTCTCATATGCTTAGTTGCCATCTGTATATCTTTTTTGGTGAGATGTCTGTTCAGATCTTTTGCCCAGTTTTTCAATCAAGTTGCTTTCTTTTTTTTTGGCTTGCCATGCAGCATGTGGGACCTTAGTTCCCCGACCAGGGATTGAACTGCCAGGGAAGTCCTGAGTTTGTTTGTTTTCTTATTGTTGGGTTTTAAGAGTTCTTTGTATATTTTGGCTAACAGTCCTTTATCAGAGGTGTCTTTTGCAAATATTTTCTCCCAGTTTGTGGCTTGTCTTCTCATCCTCTTGACATTGTCTTTCTCAGAGCAGAAGTTTTTTATTTTAATAAATTCCAGTTTATCAGTGATGTCTTTCATGCCTTTGGTGTTGTATCTGAAAAGCCACCACCATACCCAAGGTCACCTAGGTTTTTTTCCTGTGTTATCTTCTGGGAGTTTTATAGTTTTGTGATTTAGATTTAGGTATATGATCCATTTGGGGTTAATTTTTTGTGAAGGATATAAGATCTATATCTAGATTGATTTTTAAATTTTTTGCATGCGGATGTCCAGTTGTTCCAGCAACTTTTTTTTTTTTTTTTTGGTTGTGCCACGCAGCTTGTGGGACCTTAGTTCCCCCAACCAGGCATTGAACCTGGGCCCACGGCAGAGAAGGTGCCCAGTCTTAACCACTGGACCACTAGGGAATTCCCCAGCACCATTTGTTGAAAAGACTGTCTTTGCCATATTGTATTGCCTTTGCTCCTGTGTCGAAGATCAGTTGATTATATGTATGTGGATCTATTTCTGGGCTCTCTATTATATTCCATTGATCTATTTGTCTATTCTGTCACCCATACCACACTGTCTTGATTACTGTAGCTTTATACACATCTTGAAGTTGAGTAGTGTCTTTCCTTGAACTTTGTTCTTCTCCTTCAATATTGTATTGCCTATTCTGTATCTTTTGCCTCTCCACGTAAACTTTAGAATCAGTTTGTTGATATCTACAAAATAACTTGATGGAATTTTGATTGGGATTGCTTTGAATCTGTAGATCAAAATGACAAGAACTGATGTCTTTTTTTTTTTTTTTTTTTTTTGGCTTCGTCGGGTCTCCATTGCTACACGCGGGCTTTCTCTAGTTGCGGCGAGTGGTGCACAGCCTTCTCGTTGCAGTGGCTTCTCTTGTTGCGGAGCATGGGCTCTAGGCATGCGGGCTTCGGTAGTTGTGGCATGCGAGCTCAGTTGCTCCTTGGCATGTGGGATCTTCCTGGCCCAGGGATCGAACCCGTGTCCCCTGCATTGGCAGGCGGATTCTTAACCACTGCGCCACCAGGGAAGTCCAGAACTAATGCCCTGAAAATATTAAGTTTTCCTATTCATGAACATGGACATTTCTCCTTTTATTTAGTTCTTTGATATTTTTCATCAGAGTTTTGTAATGTTCCTCATATAGTTCTTATACATATTTTGTTAGGTTTATACTTAAGTATTTCTTTTTTTTTTGAGTGCTAATATAAATAACACTGTGTTTTTTATTTCAAATTCCTCTTGTTCATTGCTGATATATAGGAAAGCAATTGACCTTTGTACATTAACCTTGTGACCTCTAACCTTGCTATAATCATTTATTAATTCCAGGAGTGTTTTTTGGTTGATTCTTTCAGATTCTCTACATAGATGATTGCGTCATCTGCAAAAAAAGACAGCCTTATTTCTTTCCTCCTAATCTGTGTTTCTTTCTTCCTAATCTTTCCTTTTCTTTTCCTTTCTTTTCTCCTTATTGTATTAGCTAGGATTTCCAGTACGAGGTTGAAAAGCAGTGGTGAGAGAGAACATACCTACCATGTTCCTGATCTTAGTGGGAAAGCGTCAAGATACTCACCATTAAGTATGTTAGCTGTACCTTGTTTGTTGATGTTCTTTATCAAATTGAGGAGCATACTCTATTCCTAGTATGCTGAGAGTTTTTATGATGAATGGGTATTGAATTTCGTCAAATGCTTTTTCTGCCTCGATTGATATGATCATGTGATTTTTCTTCTTTAGCCAGTTGATGTGATGGTTTACGTTAATTGATTTTCAAATATTGAACCAGCTTTGCATATCTGGAATAAATCCTACTTGGTTGTGGTGTAGAGTTCTTTTTATACGTTGTTGAATTTGATTAGCTAATATTTTGTTGAGAATTTTTGCATCTATATTCATGAGAGATATTGATCTGTAGTTTTTTTTTTCTTGTAATGTCTTTGGTTTTGGTATTAGGGTAATGCTGGCCTCATAAAATTAGTTAGGAAGTACAGTTATCCCTTGGTAACCACAGGGGCTTGGTTCCAAGACCCCTGCAGATACCAAAATCCACAGATACTCAAGTCCCTTATATAAAATGGCTTAGTATTTGCATATATCCTATGTACATCCTCCCATATACTTTAAATCACCTCTAGATTACTTATAATACCTAATACAATGTAGCCGCTATGTAAATAGTTGAAAATACAATGTAAATGCTACATAAATATTTGCCAGCACACAGCAAATTCAAGTTTTGGTTTTGGGAGCTTTCTGGAGAAAAATTTTTTGGAATATTTTCGATCCACAGTTAGTTGAATCTGCAGATGTGGAACCTGAGGATACAAAGAGTTGACTGCTTCTATCTTCTGGAAGAGATTGTAGAGAATTGTTATAATTTCTTTCTTAAATGTTTGATAGAAATCACCAGTGACCCATCTGGGCCTGGTGCTTCTTGTTTTGGGAGGTTACTAATTATTGATTCAATTTCTTTAATAGATAAAGACCCATACAGATTTCTTCTTGTGTGGATTTAGGCAGATTGTATTTTTTAAGGAATTGGTCCATTTCATCTAGGTTATCAAATTTGTGGGCATAGAGCTGTTTATAATATTTCTGTATTATCCTTTTAATGTATATGAGAGCTATAGTGATGTTCCCTCTTTTATTTCTGATATTAGCAATTTGTGTCTTCTCTCTTTTTCTTAGTTACCCTGGCTAGAAGCTTATCAATTTTGTTGATCTTTTCAAATAGCCCGCTTTTGGTTTTGTTGATTTTCTCTATTGATTTCCTGTTTTCAACTTCATTGATTTCAGCTCTGATTTTTATTATTTCTTTTCTTCTGTTTAATTTGCGTTTAATTTGCTCTTTTTGTTCTCGTTTCCTAAAGTGGAAGTTTAGATTATTGATTTAGATCTTTCTTCTTTCTGATACTATATGCACGTGGTGATATAAATTTCCCTGCAAGCAATGTTTCTGCTACATCTTACAAATTTTGATAAGTAGTATTTTTGTTTTCATTTATTTCAAAATATTTTTAAATTTCTCTTGACGTTTCTTCTTTGACCCATGTGTTATTTAGAAGTGTGCTGCTTTATTTCCAAGTATTTTGGGATTTTCAAGCTATCTTTCTGTTGTTGACTTTTACTTTAACTCCATTGTGTTCTGAGTGTAGACATTGTATGATTTCATTTTTTTATTATAAATTTATTTATTTATTTGTTTGTTTATTTTTGGCTGCATTGGGTCTTCGTTGCTGTGTGAGGGCTTTTTCTAGTTGTGGTGAATGGGGGCTACTCTTTGTTGTGGTGCACGGGCTTCTCATTGTGGTGGCTTCTCTTGTTGCGGAGCACGGGCTCTAGGCATGCAGGCTTCAGTAGTTGTGGCACGTGGGCTCAGTAGTTGTGGCTCAAGGGCTCTAGAGCGCAGGCTCGGTAGTTGTGGCGCATGAGCTTAGTTCCTCCGCGGCATGTGGGATCTTCCCGGACCAGGGCTCGAACCCGTATCCCTTGCATTGGCAGGTGGATTCTTAACCACTGAGCCACCACGGAAGCCCCATTGTATGATTTCTAATCCTCTAAATTTGTTAAAGTGTGCTTTATGGCCCAGAATGTGGTATATCTTGGTAACTGTTCCACATGAGTTTGAGAAGAATGTGTTGTTGGATGAGTAGTCTATAGATGTCAATCATTTACAGTTTATTCACAGTGCTGTCGAGTTCAACCATGTTCTCACTGATTTTCTGCCTGCTGGATCTGTCCATTTCTGAGAGAGAGGTGTTGAAGTCTCCACTGTATGGAACTTCCCTGATGGAGCAGTGGTTAAGATTCCGCGCTCCCAGTGCAGGGGGCCTGGGTTCGATCCCTGGTCAGAGAATTAGATCCCACATGCATGCCACAACTAAGAGTTTGCATGCCACAACTAAGGAGGCTGCATGCTGCAACTAAGGAGCTCTCGAGCCTCAACTAAGGAGCCCATGTGCAGCAACTAAGCAGCCAGCGAGCCACAATAAGACCCGGCACAGGGGC
This sequence comes from Mesoplodon mirus, assembly GCF_964341445.2. Classification (NCBI taxonomy): domain Eukaryota; kingdom Metazoa; phylum Chordata; class Mammalia; order Artiodactyla; family Ziphiidae; genus Mesoplodon; species Mesoplodon mirus. The sequence goes on from NC_138994.1 coordinate 7,207,202, forward strand.
TTCCCTGGTGGCACAGTGGTTGAGAATCTGCCTGCCGGTGCAGGGGACACGGGTTCGAGCCCTGGTCTGGGAAGATCCCACATGCCACGGAGCGACTGGGCCCGTGAGCCACAACTACTGAGCCTGCGTGTCTGGAGCCCGTGCTCTGCAGCAGGAGAGGCCGCGACGGTGAAAGGTCCGTGCAGCGCGATGAAGAGTGGCCCCCGCTCACCGCAACTAGAGAAAGCCCTCGCACAGAAACGAAGACACAACGCAGCCAAATAAATAAATTAAATAAATTTATAAAAAAAAAAAAAAAAAGACCCGGCACAACCAAAAAAAAAAAAAAAGCCTCCAACTGTAATAGTGGAATCATCTATTTCTCCCTGCAGATCTATCAGTTTTTGCCTCATGTACTCTGACACTCTGTTGCTAGGCCCATACACATTAAGGATTGTTATGTCTTCTTGGAGTATTGACCTCTTTACCATTAAATAATGCCCTTTTTATCCCTGATTACTTTTCTTGCTCTGAAGTTGCCTTTGTCTGAAATTAATATATCTATCCCCACTTTTCTGGGGGGGCGCCGTACTGTGTAGCTTGTGGAATCTCAGTTCCCTGACCAGGGATTGAACCCAGGCCACAGCAGTGAAAGCACTGAATCCTAACCACTAGACCTCCAGGGAACTGCCCCCACTTTCTTTTTTTTTTTTTTTTTTTTTTTTTTGCGGTACGCGGGTCTCTCACTGTTGTCGCCTCTCCCATTGCAGAGCACAGGCTCCGGACGCACAGGCTCAGCGGCCATGGCTCACGGGCCCAGCAGCTCCGCGGCATGTGGGATCTTCCCGGACCGGGGCATGAACCCGCGTCCCCTGCATCGGCAGGCGGACTCTCAACCACTGTGCCACCAGGGAAGCCCCATCTTAACTATTTTTAAGTGTACACTTCAGTGATATTAAGTACGTTCATAATATTGTGCTGCCGTCACTACCATCCATCTTTATAACTCTTTTCACTGTGTAAAACTGAAACTCTCTACCCATTAAACAGTAACTCCTTGTTCCTCCTCCCTCCAGCTTCTGGCAACCACCATTCCACTTTCAGTCTCCATGATTTTTTTTTTGAAGTATAGTTGATTTACAATGTTCTGTTAATTTCAGGTGTACAGTAAAATGATCCAATTAGTCTTTATGTTTTTTGACTACTCTAAATACCTCATATATTTGTCTTTTTTGTGATCAGCTTATTTCACTCAGCATAATGTCCTCAAGGTTCATTCATTTTGTAGCATACGTCAGAATTTCCTTCCTTTTTTTTTAAGATTTTTTTTGATGTGGACCATTTTTTTTTGGAAGTGGACCATTTTAAAAGTCTTTATTGAATTTGTTACAATATTGCTTCTGTTTTGTGTTTTGGTTTTTTGGCTGCGAGGCGTGTGGGACCTTAGCTCCCTGACCACAGATCAAACCCGCACCCCCTGCGTCGGAAGGTGACATCTTAACCACTGGACCACCAGTGAAATCCCAGAATTTCCTTCTTTTTTAAGGCTAAATAATATTCTGTTGTGAATGTGCATATATATATAGTCACATACCACATTTTGCTTATCAATCTACCCCATTGATGGACACTTGAGTTGCTTCCATGTTTTTAACATGAATAATGCTGCTATAAACATGGGTGTATAAATATCTCTTCACGATGTGGCTTTCAATTCTTTTGGGTATATATCCAGAAATGGAATTGCTAGATCATAAGGTAATTCTATTTTTCATTTTTTGAGGAACCACCATACTGTTTTCCATAGCATCAGTACCATTTTACGTTCCTACCAACAGTGCAAAAGGTCTAATTTTTCCACATCCTTACTAACACTTACTGTTTTCTGGGGTTTTTTTTTAAATAAATTTATTTATTTATTTTTGGCTGCATTGGGTCTTTGTTGCTGCGTGCAGGCTTTCTCTAGTTGGAGCAAGTGGGGGCTACTCTTCCTTGCAGTGCAGAGGCTTCTCATTGCAGTGGCTTCTCTTGTTGTGGAGCACAGGTTCTAGGCGCGTGGGCTTCAGTAGTTGTGGCGCATGTGTTTAGTTGTTCTGCAGCAGGTGGGATCAGGGCTCAAACCTGTGTCCCCTGCATTGGCAGGCAGATTCTTAACCACTGCGCCACCAAGGAAGTCCCTTTTTTTTTTAATATCTATACAAGATGATGGATGCTCACTAAATTTATTGTGGTAATCATTTCATGATGGGGCTTCCCTGGTGGCGCAGTGGTTGAGAGTCCGCCTGCCGATGCAGGGGACACGGGTTCGTGCCCCGGTCCGGGAAGATCCCACATGCCGCGGAGCGGCTGGGCCCGTGAGCCATGGCCGCTGAGCCTGCGTGTCCGGAGCCTGTGCTCCAAAATGGGAGAGGCCACAACAGTGAGAGGCCCGCGTACTGCAAAAAAAAAAAAAAAAAAAATCATTTCATGATGCATGTAAGTCAAATCATACTGTACACTTCATCTTTGATATACGAGTTATTTAATTCTGTTACGGACATAAGTTATACTCTGTATGATTTCAGTTTTTTTACATTTGTTAAGGTTTTTTTATGGCCTAGAATATGATCTGTTTTGGTGAGTTATCCATGTGCAGTTGAAGAGAATGTGTATTTTGCTATTGTTGCTTGGAATGTTCTACAAGTGTAAACTAGGTCAAGTAAGTTGATGGTGCTCTTCAGGGGTTCTGTATCCTTGATAATTTTCTCTCTACCTGTTCTGTGGATTATTGAGAGAGTAGTTGTAGTTTCCTACTGTAACTGAGGATTTATCTGTTTCTCCTTTCAGTCCCATCAGTTTTTGCTTCATGTATTTGAAGCTCTGTTAAAAAATTATATATGCTCTATTAAAAAAATTGTATATGTGGAAACGAGTGTTCACATATAAATATATCTGGAGGAAAATACTCTAAATTATTAACAATGGTTACTGGGGTGGGGGGGGTATTGGAGGCTTTTATTCACTCTGTTAAATAGTTCTGTAATTTTAAGTGTTTTATAGTATACATGTATTATTTTTGAAATTTGAAAATATACAGACATGTTTTAAGGGAAAGAGAAAGGTGATTGCATACCTTCAAATGTGTCCCCCTAGCCTGGGCTATCTTGGAAAAAAGTCAGCTGGGTGCTCTCTGTCCCATTCCTGCCAAGCTCCCAGACCATGGCTTCTACCTCCTGCTTCTGCTTGCTTACCAGCCCTTCCTTCTCACTTCCTGTCATCTGGCTTTGGGCCCAGGTGCCTGGGAAAGAAACAATTTTTTGAGGTCACCATGTGGCCTGCCAACCCAGCAGGCTTTCCACCATGTGACTTGACTTTGCTGAGCAAATTTCACCCACTTTATCTTCAGATTATTTCTCAATGTTTTCCATTTTCCAGACTCTTATTCTCTCAAGATATTCCCCCTTTCTCATCACTGGGCCAGCTCTTACTTTTCCCTCAGGAATCAGAGTAAATGTCTCCAGGAATCCTTGCCAAACCTCAGCCGGCCTCTGCTCCCAGCATTCCCTGCGGAATACGCATCACTCTCGTTGAACGCCTGGCTCCCACGCAGACTGGAAGTCCTATGAGAATTGGGGCTATGTCCACCTGCCTCTGCTATTGACTCACCTACATAGAAAGATTCCCAAATTGCCTCTTTGCAGCCAACCTCTCCTGTATATAGCTCCCAAGTGAATCACTTTAATCATGTCATCCCCAGTTCTAGAACCTGCAGTGACTTGCTGGTGCCTATGGAATCAAATCCAAACTCTTCCTCCTGTGTATATTTAATTACATCAACTTTAAAGATTTCTGTTCAGTGAGGTGGACAAAGTTAAGAGAGAGATGACAAAATGGGAGAATATTTTTGCAAGGTCCAAAACCAACATAGATTCTTCCAGATCTCTTGCAAATCAACCTCCAAAAAAGCAACAATAGAAATATGATCCAATGATATAAAAAGACTTTATATAAGAGGAAACGTTAAAGACTAATCACCAAGTGCAGTGATGCTCAAACTCTTTGATGATCAGACAAATGCAAATAAAACAACAGTGAGATAATACCTCAGTCGGGGTAGGAAAAATCAGACAGCTGGATAATATCAATCATATGGGAATATAGGAACCTCCTGCTCTGCGTGTGGGAGTGTGGCCTGGTGCAGACATTGTGGAGAAAAATATGGCTGTACTTAGTCAAATGAAGACAGATATATTTATACCCTATGACCTAGCAAGTCCACTCCTGGCTTCTACATTTATAACCCAGAGAGATTCTCACTAGATCCATAAGAGGACAAGGCTGAGGATGTGCGTTGCAGCATTGCTTACTGGAGGGGAGTTGGGTGCAGTCGGATGTCCCTCCCTGGGAGAGTGGAGAGGCCAAAGGTGGGGGATGCCCCCATGGAGCACCCCACAGCAATTAAAGCAACTCAGTGTTCACAGGGCAACCTGGCTGGATCTTAAAGCCACAGTGCTGAGTGCAAAGAGGACGAACAGAGCAAGGCCTGGAACATAGTGCTGCTAATGTATAGAAATACACACACACTGTATGGTCAGGCCATTCAAGATGGCTGTTCGCTTGCTCTGTGTACATCCCCTGCCCGACCAGTGCCTGCTTCACCTATACCCTACGCACATGACTGACCTTCCTATGTACTTGCCCCAGGCCCAGCTAGTGATAGCTTATCAAAGGGGTGGTGAGGGGCATGCCTCTCTGCTGCTTTCCTTGGTAACTAATGAGCCAACCTGATGTCAGTTCCCCCTATATGTGGCAGTCTCCCGTTCCCTTAGGGAGTGAAGACTGCCACCATGTCCTGTCTGCCGTATGTGGTGAGGCGTCACTCCAGGACCTTGCTTCACACATGTAAGCTCCCCCATCCATTAAACCATTGATGTGTCTCTTGCTGACTCTGGGCTCTTTCTTCGGTCTCGAAGCTGGGCAAGCACAGGGCTTGTAGGCCTGTGGGGTACAGCCCAACACACACATACCCCCTGAAACCAACCAAAAAGAGACATTCTGAGAAAGTTGGTTATGGATTGAATGTTAGGTATTTTTTTTTGCTAATTTTGTTGGGTGTGACAAGGGCACTGCCGTTGGGTTCAAAAATGATCAGTGCTGGGGGGGACGCATAGCTGAAAAGTATAAGGGTGAAATGGCATGACGTATGAAATTTACTTTCAAGTATTTAGTTCAGCAGAGGGGAAAAAAGAGAAATGTATTTTAGGCAAAGATTTAAGCAAGATTTTAAGGCAAAAATCTTGGTAAGTTCCGCGTCTGGGAGATGAGTGTATGGTGGTTTGATGTACTATTGTCTACTTTTGTGTATGTATTAAAATTCATAATAAAAGTTAAAACAATATCAGTGATACATATTTTCAAGACTATGTTCACACAGAAAGATACACATTAAACATGTGAGAGTGACCGCCTGTGGAGGGGAAAGAAAATAGGAGGGAATAGAAAATGAGGCCAAAGGGGAAGGAAGGAAATAAGAAGTCAACGAAAATCCACTCTGAACTCAGGAGGATGATTAACTTAACCCTTTGCACCTAAAGTCCAAAAGAAGGAGGAAAGAAATTGATATCCCCTATACCTCTACCACCGTGGCCTTTTAATTTTTTCCATCTAAGCCTCTAACCTTCATTCCTGTGCCCACCGTACTTTTCCACAAGGCTGTTACCATGACAGTCACATCACTGCATGCTTCCCTTAGGAATAGGAATGCACTTTTTCTTTTTTAATTAATTAATTAATTTACTTATTTTTAAATTTTGGGGGGGGGCTGTGTTGGGTCTCGTTGCCGCGCAAGGGCTTTCTTTTTCTAGTTGAGGCAAGCAGGGGCTACTCTTCACTGTGGTGCCCAGGCTTCTCATTGCGGTGGCTTCTCTTGCTGCGAAGCACGGGCTCTAGGCGCGCAGGCTTCAGTAGTTGTGGCGCACGGGCTTAGTTGCTCTGCGGCACGTGGGATCTTCCCGGACCAGGGATCAAACCCTTGTCCCCTGCATTGGCAGGTGGATTCTTAACCACTGCGCCACTAGGGAAATCCTAGGAATGCACTTTTGCTTACTCAGTGCCAGCACTGGGCTAGGACCCACTGGTGTGTGATCTCAATTCATCCTCTCAGTAACGTTATGAGGTAAGTACTGTGTCCTGATCTCCATTTTACAGATGCAGAAAACTGAGCTCAGGAATGTGGTTCTTAGCTGGAATTTCAAATATCTCGGCCTCAGATGCCCAGGATCAGGTGATTGCACCAAGCTGATCCAATCACTTCTTCATCATCATCATCATTATTTTTAGGGCCTGCCTAATGGTCCATTATGTTGGTGTTGGGTAATTCACTGTAATTACTAACTGCTCTCCTATTGCTGAGTATTTGGACTCTTTCTAGCTTTTTGCTTTCATAGACAGTCCTGCAAAGAATAGTTTCAGGTATAGAGATTCTTGATTCTGTTGAATTATTCCCTTACCAGGAGTGGGTTAGGGTTAGGTTGCTTTGTGTTCACACAAAAGGGTGTACCTCATTATGGCAGTGAATTCACGTTGAGGTAGTTTTCCTGACAGGAAATGTGGACGTGGGGGGCAGGGCATCTGCGAGGAGACAGGTCAGGAAATGTCGGGAGAGTAAGGTCTCGGGCCAGGCAGGAAGCTGGATCCTGATTGATTTTTGTGGTCTTCACATTTCCTTAACGCCTTCCCTGCTGGCTTAGGGTGTCCCTCTGTCAAGTCCTGGGGACTGGGACAGCTCTGTGGGACATGAAGCTGCTGTGTGGGAGGTGAGTGGCTGAGACTACTATCCTGGGGCCACAGTAGCTCTCTGGCCCTTTGGCGGCCGCCCTGGCCAGCCTGGGAGGGGTCAGCTGGGGATAGGCAGCATGTAAATATAGATGCAGGGAAGGAAGCCAGGCGGCCCAACCCTGCACTGACCTCTCTTTGGAAGGTTGGGGTGGTGAGGGATGATGTCCTGACACCTTCCTCACCAGGGTGGGTGACACCTGGCCCAGCAGTCCCCTAGAGTTGCTGGAAGTGGCTGGGGGTGGGAGTGGGGGGCAGGGCCTCCAAGGGCGTCACAGTGGGGGCTGGTGGAAAGCTGGTCAAGAGATGCTGTTCCCGTGTGACCGATGGCAAATCGCATTTTCTCTCTGACAATTTCTGTTAGCGGTGCTGCCCAGCCTGATGTGTCCAGGCTAAGGGGCTAACTGGTCCTAAGGGATGTGGGGTTCACTGTGCAAGGGGTAGGGGGCGCCCCTCTCCCCACCTCCATGGGTCTTGCTTATTTTGGAGAGGAGGGATGTCCGGGGCATAAACTTGTCTTCCCTTGCTCTCCCACCCCCTCACGGGGTGCTGGCCCGCTCCACCCTAGGGCTCTGGGCCACCAGCCCTGCCTCTCCCCCAACTCTAGTGCCACTCCCCTCCCCCAGCCTGACCCTTCCTGACCCTTAGGGCCGCAGCCCTGCACCAGCTCCACACCATACATTTCTTCTCCACCTGGTCCAGCCCAGACCCCTTGGACCCGCGACCCTGGGAAGGGAATTCCAGCCTGGTACTCACTCCACCACAGATGCATTTATTAGTAAAACCTATTCCCAAGCATCAAGGGGAAGGGTGCTAGCAGGGTGAGTGACTTTTTCCACTTGGCAGTGTTCACGGAGCAGAGGGTAGGAATGGGCAGGGGCATCCCAGTCAGAATAACGATACCAGCAGCTAACTTTATTGAACTCTTCTGAAGGGGTCTGAGGCCAGGCGCTGTGCTAAGCAATCACTTTATAGGCAATGTCTCCTTTAATCCTTATAACAAACCTACGAAGTAGGTACCATTATCGTCCCCATTTTACAGATGAGGAAACTGAGGCATAGAACAGTGAAGTGGTGGGAAGCAGCTGTGAGCCTTCAGGAGGTACCCGAGAACCCTCTCTCTGCCTCCTTTTTTTCTGTCACACCCTGATTCTCAGTTTCAACCATCTCTCACCACTTCCAGTTCTTTCAACTCTTTTTATATTTTTCTTTTGTAAAAAAAATAGATTTTGCCCATATTCTGCAGCTCCCACTGTCTCCTACCCCAACTGGTCGAATCTGGGTTCTCCCCAAGATTTGGTTCAAGTGGAGTTGAGGACAGTGTGTCTCTAATTGGGGCTCGCATGCGCGAGTGTGCCTGCGTGTAGCTGAAGTACAATGAAAGCTCTGAGGATACACAAGGTATAAATTACAAACTTCTCTCCCTCCCCCTCCCCATCTCCTCCCTATCTTCCCACCCTCCCCTACCCCCCATCCAAATCAAGAACAGACTGTACACTGCCCCCCACTCCCAACCCCAAGGCAAGGTCTTGTCTCAGTCACCTCTGTGTCCACGGGGTCCAGGGCCTTAGATAAATGTTTGTGGAATGAATGGATGAGTGAATGAATGAGAGCATGGGGGAGGGAGCAGCACTTAGGAGGCCTGAGTCCCAGCCCTGATTTTGTCCTCACCTGCACCTTGCCCTCACCAGGACACCTTCCTCCGCCCCAGAGAAGAGGGTCCCCAGTGGGAGCAGAGAGGGGGAAGAGAGGGGCCAGCAGGGACATCTCTAAGCATGGAAAGGTGGGTGACTGAAGTAGACTCTGGCCTCAGAGGTCAAATCCCAGCTGTATGGCTCAGGAGCTATGTGACTTTGGGCAGGCTTGAAGAACGATGATTACTGTATAATAGTCCTTTTAGATTTTACGAAGCCCTTTTTTCACATTTATCTTTGGTCCTCAGAAACCATCCTGTAATGTGGGTGTGATTATCAATACACCCATTTTACAGACGAGGAAGCAGAGGCTGGAGAGATCCAGGGACTTGCCCAAGGTCACACAGAAAGCAGGAATTTGAATCCCCCCCCACCCAACTCCCATCCTCTTTACTTCCCCTGTCTGTGTCATGAGCAGGTAGGGCTTGAATCTAAGTCTTCCAGGGTGGGACCCCCAGGTGGCAGTGTGGCCACAGGAGGGACTGCACAGCGAATCCCCTACTGTGGGCCCCACTGGCCTTTTCCATCCAGAAAAGCCAGTCTACCCTTCATACAAGGTTTCCTAGACGCCTTTTCCTTCCCCCACCCGTGGCCCCAGGGCCTCGACTGCTGCCCCAGGAGGGACCTGGGAGTCCATAGGGTGCCCATGAACTTCTGCTTTTCCTGGGAGAGTGGGGAAGTAGAATGATGGAGGGGGCTCTGGGGCCTGGGCCCTCCCCTCACACAGGCATGGCCACCTCATCATATTCATCCTGACCATTCTCTTCATCGAAGTTCGGCTTGGAATTGTCAGCATCCAGCTGGTGGGGGTGGGGGCAGGAAGGACACAGGGTGAGTGGCTGAGGGCCCAGGTGAGCCCTCCCCGCAGCGCTGAGGCACCTCCGGGGTCAGGAGAGCCTGTCTCTCTTTGAAGCTTGGACAAGTCTTGTCCTGTCCCTGCATCTCCTAGGGTTGGTCTCGATGAGAGGTTTCCTCAGGGTGGGGAGCCTGCAGGAATCTGGTGCCCTGGTAGGAGAGGGCCTCCCGAGGGCAGGCAGGAGACCCCTTCACCGGGGCAGCGCCACAGTGACCTGTGTCACATCGTGGAAGAATTCTACTGGAAGAGCCACTCTCCGGATGGTTTATAAGACCACAGGACTAGCCGCTCAGGGGTGGGGACCACCCACATGGAACACACCTCGTGAGCCTCTCAGTCCTCTCACCAGCCCTGTCATTATTCCTCTCTTTACAGGTGAGGAAAGCTGAGGCACAGAGAAAGGAGGCCGCCAGCTCCAGGGCACACACTGGGGTGTGGCAGGGCCGGGATTTGGACGCAGGCCCCAACCTAGACCTTCATCACCAGGCTCTTCTGCCCTCCTTCGTTCCCAGACACACCTCTCACATTCTCTGAGCCCCACTGGTGACCCCTCGCTGCCCTCTGCTCGGGAGTTGTGCCCTCTGGCCATAGGAAATGGGGGGGGTGGCGCGGGCTGGGCGGTGGGAGAAGCAACTCACACACTGGAGCTCCAGGTTCTGGAAGACGAATGGCAGCAGCAAGTGGCGTAGGGGCACCGTGAGGATGAGGACGAACGGCAGGGTCAGCGAGATGGTTTTGATGCTCCTCACCACCCACAGCACTACCAGGCAGATGATCTGAGTGCCCGTGAACAAGTGCATGCGCCAGGTTCTCACCTGCGGGCGGAGGCTGGGGTCATGGCCTGCCCTGCCCAGGCACCCAGCGACCCCCCCCGCCCCTGACCTGGGCAGCCGGGAGGGCCCCGTACCCGCTTGGCGTAGGGCACATCCGGGTGGTACTTGCGCGGCTTGAACAGAAGCAAGATGCGGTCAAAAAGCTGGATGCCACTGAGGGATGTGACCCCCATGTAGAGGAAGATGCCAAACAGCACAGCCAAGGGGATGTGGGACAGGATGGGCCCCATGAGGATGGACAGGCCTGTGGGGAGAAGCACGCCGTCTTAGCCCCAGCTGCCCCAGAGAATTGGCACAAGAAGAGGCTGGGGAATGAAGTCACAGGGACTATATGGAACCCTTTTTGTGGATCCTCTTTTTTTTTTTTTTTTTTTTCTGGCCGCGCCAGGAACCTTCTGGGATCTTATTTCCCCAACCAGGGATGGAGCCCGGGCCCACAGCAGTGCAAGCACCCAGTCTTAACCACTGGACCACCAGGGAATTCCCTGGATCCTCTTAGTAGATATTACCCCCATTTTGCAGATGAGGAAGCAGACTCAAGAGAGGTGAAGCAACTAACGTAAGGCCACACAGCTAGTAAGTGGGAGAGCAGGGAGTCAGACTCTTGCCGGCCTGACTTCAAAGCCTGCTCCTCTAACCTAGGGAGTCACGGAGGGCAGAGAAGCCCACTTTTCCTCTTACCCCGGACCAGAATGCCTCCATCACCCTCCACCTACCCAAATCCCAGCCCTCCTCCAGCTAGCATCAGCTTCGCCTCCTTTAGGAACCTTCCCTGGCCTCTCCATCAGCGACCATGGCACTGCCCTCACCAAGCCCAACTGGACTCTCAGCTGCTCTGGAACTCAGATGAGTCTTCACCTCACACCCCCACCTAGGAGCACTGCCCTTTGTACGAGTCACAGAGCAGCTGAGCTAGAGAGAGCTCAGGCATCTAATGAACCCTCTAATGGTGCAGAGAGGGAAACTTGAGGTCCAGAGGCAAGGTGGGATACCTAGTCAGCAGCGGGGCAGGGCTGGAACCCACAGCTCACTGAACTGTTGGGGAAGCTCAGAGTACAGGGTCTTGTCTAGAGAAGCTTCCAGGAATGGAGTGCCCCCCCATCCCCCTCAGATCCCATTTCAGTGCCTTGGGTATTTCCTCCAGAATTCCTTCATGTGAATAACTGACACTGGGGAGATGTGGGCAGTGGGTGTTTGGGGAGCCCTGGCTGCAGGGTGGGCAGGGCTGGAGGGGCACTGGATCCTGAGGGGCAGGGGCTGAGGGTGCTGGAAAGTGTGGCCAATCCTCACTCACCCACGAGCACAGAGACCAGGAGCCCGCTGATCCGCTGTTCCTTGACTTCCTGAATCTGGGCTGCAGCCCCTGGGGTGCTGGCCTTGCTCATGACCGTAAGGGCATTGGCGTGGGTGACAGAACGCACAGTGGTGGCACTGAGCCAGGGCAGCCCAAAGAGGGTGGCCAGCCCGCCCATGCCCATGACCAGCAGCAGGTCCAGGTGGAAGCCAGAGCCCTTGACCACCTTGCGCTCCGGTTTGCTGATGATCAGCCTGGGGGTGTGGAAGGTCAGGAGTAACCAGGGCTCTCCTTCACCCCAACCCCCTTTACCCTCTCTTTCCTCCCCTAGACTTGGTCCCTCTGTACTTTAGTTTATCCTTCTTTGCCCATCTCCCTTAGAGTTCCTTTCTCCCCTCCCTCCTGCACCATCTTGAGAATCGAGACTCTAAGAGCAGAAGTGTCTTCATCATCACCTAGAACACCCACCGGCAGATCTACACTGAAGCTAAAGAAGCATAAGCTTCAGGGAACCTCACGGGTACAGGCCCTTTCCAAGATCTAGCACCTAATTTTATAGTTCTCATTTTATATTCTTTTTATTAAAAAGGGCTCCCCAAATAGTACCATGTCATGTCCCACAAAACCTGGACCTCCTGCCTGTCCATCATTCCTACTAGCACTCAGTCCCTGGTGTCCTGCCTGCCTGGAGCCTGTCCCTTTCTCTGCCTCGGACCCTCCCAGGCCCAGTCCCACCCTGGCTCTTACGTGGTGATCTGGGACTCAAGGAAAATGAGGATGAAGACCAGCAGGGCAGGCAGGACGGAGGCAAACATCATCCAGATGGGAAATGGCTTATATAAGCCCAGCGGGTGGATGAGCCAGCCTCGGGCCGAGGTGTTGGATACGGTGAGGCCTGTAGGTACACTGAGTTTCTGTGGGAGAGGGATGCTGGTGAGAACACCTGGGGGCAGGGGGATGGGGAAAGGTGGGGACAGGGAGAACCAGGGTCCTGGGCACTTGGGAACTTACTTATATTGAGCATCTACTTTGTACTCAGTCACTGCACTGAGCCCTTTACATACATTTTCTCATTCCCTACTTTATAGATGAGGAAACAGGATCAGGGAAGTTACGTAGCTGGCTCTGCATTGCACGGCTATTTGGTAGCAAAACTGAGATTCATACTCAGATCAACCCGGCTTCAAAGCGGATTCTTTCCTACTGCCCTGGATTAAGGAGTAAAAGGGGGCAAACTGACCCAGGCCCTTTCTTCAGCCAGAGGGGTCCTGAAGGGCTGTGGGAAGAACATGGGGCTGCTTGGAGAGACAGGACTGGGGAAGGGGTAGTTCTAGCTGGTTTCAGGTTTGGGAAGGCAGTTTGGGGGAGGGTGCACGCTGGGGGGAATGAAATAAGGGTTGGGGGAGAGGGTTACCTGGGTGTAGGTGTCCTGGATGAGGGCATCCACCATGACCATGATCAGGATAGAGATGGGAACCCCAAAGTCCCCAATGACTCGTCTCAGCTGAGGGCAGGTGAAGGGACCAATGGTCAGTGCCCAGTTGCTTCCCGCCTCTCACCTGCCATTTGCCCCCACTCCTGCCCCAACTTCACCAGGGGGTCCCACTCTCCCCAGGGGGAACATCTAATGCCCTGTCCTGCTTCTCAACATACCTGCCTCCTTTCTTGTTCACCTGGCCCAGCCCCACCCCCAGCCCCACAGCTTCTCCACTCCCTTCCAAGAACTGTCCTTGGTTCCCCACTGGGTTCTCAGCCTGGACGTGCCGAGAAAGGGAGATGCGCTTGTCTCAAGAGTAAAATCCTGCATGATGAGGGGGGAGGGAGGCTTGGAATGGGAAATGGGAATCTAGGGTAAGAAGGGGAACTAATGGCACTGGGAAAGCTGAGGGGAGTGCTGGAGACTGGGATAGGGCAGTGTAGGCAAGGACAGGTGGGGGGGACGTGCTGACCTTGCCAGGGAAGTAGGAGCTGTTCTTGAACTTGCGCAGCATCATGGCGAACAAGAAGGTGCCAGCCATGAGCACAAGAGAGAGGAGGGCTGTGTTGGGCAGGGGGGCCTGAGGTTTGGGTATTCTTGTCACATTGTGGTCATAGTTCTCCAGCAGTGGGTGGTCCTGGAAGATCTGCAGCAGAAAACCAAGGCATCCTCTTCCCTCCCATCCATCCATCCTCCAGCCATCATGATACATGCATCCTGTATCATCTACCTATGCATCGTCCACCCATCCATTATCCATCTCTCTATTCAGCATCTCTCTCTCTATTCATCATCCATTCATCCATCCATTAGCCATCCATTCATCCATCCATCTGTCTATGCATCATCCATGCATCATGCATCTACCTATCTTCTTCCTCAGCTGACATAGTAACAGAGAGGCAATGGGATTCCACAGCTTGGTTTTCAGGACTGGGGACCAGGCTAGGCTTGGGCGGGGCAGGCCATGGAGGAAATGAGTGTGTGTGTGTGTGTGTGTGTGTGCACGCGCACACGAGCTTCCAGGGCCTGGGAGCCATGAGAAGGCTGGAGGGCAGGAAACAAATGGTTTAGGTTCCTAAAAAGACTTAGGCTCCAGAGACTTGGAAAACAGAGAAGGACCCACTGACCAACAGAATCAGGGGTGATGTACAGTATCCGCCCTTCCTCCGTATAAAATGCAGACACAGAGGTAGGCATAGTTCAAGGTGACGGAGCTGAGGAGGCAGGGCTTGCCCGCTGCAGGCCCTGCAGTTCCCAAGGGCAACTGCAGGAGAAGGAGTGGGGGACTCCAGAGTCTCCAGGACCCCTGCTACCCCGCCATGCCTGCAGTTTCCCACATTCAGTCTCACACGTGCCCACTGGGTACTGCATGTGGTTATACACACGGGCCTGTGCGGGCAGAGGGGAGCTCTCATGCACCGTCACCCCGCACAGCCATGGTGAGAATACCGGCCCACAGACAGCCGGCATCAACATGTATGTGGTCACAGTCCCGTACCGTGAAAACACGGCCACATCAATGCTGTACAGACACATGTGCAATGACACCCACAGTCACACAGCTTGTGTACAGTCACACACACACACATGCACGCACACGTGCCTCTTAACACTGCCACGGCCCTCACCTTGATCAGCTTGGAGAAGGTCTCATAGATGAAGATGAGGGAGATGAGGAAGGAGAAGATCTCCTGGGTGTAGCGGGAGATGAAGCGGACCAGGAAGCTGCCCTCGAAGGCCACCACCAATACCACCAGCAGGATGAGCCAGAAGCCAATCCACACGCGGCCCACGATGTACTCCAGGCCGTTGCTCTTGCAGAACTGGAGGGTGGTCAGAGGGAGCTGGGGTCAGAGAAACGGTCCCAGGCCCCGTGCATTGAGCAGGTTGGGCCAGGGGCCCGTGACGGGGCGACAGTGGGGCCAGAACAGAGCTACCGAGAAGAAGGCTTCCTCAAACACGAGCAGGGGTCCTGAGAAGCCCACCACGAGCAGGGGCTGAGCCCCCAGCAGGGAGAAGAGGATGCCCTGTACTGCGGTGGAGATAAGCAGTTCCGACACACCCATCAGGTTATGGGTCTTTTCTCCTGTGGATGGAAGTGACAGTGCGATCAAGGTCAAGATCATCTCCAGAGGCCGATAAAGCATTTCATGGAAAAGGTGATGTAGGGGTCCAGAGTGTCAGATCGGGGCAAAGTCAGGGCTAATACAGAGGCCAGAGGGTCAGAGGTGAGGGTTAGTGGGACACACAGAGGCACTGACCCAGGAGGCCACCGAAGGTGATGGCGGGTGACAGGGCGGCAAAGTAGATGAAGATGATGGCAGACAGGACCTGGGGGTTCAATGCGTCTGTGATGTCACTCAAGTAGCGGGGGTAGCGGCGCCGGAGGTCACGTACCACTCCCCCAAAGAGCCTGCCTGTCCGCTGCAGAGGGTCATCCTGGGTGTCCTCTAGACCCCCATTCAAATCTGTAGTGAAGGACAGGACCACCGTCACGGGGGGTGGAAGGGGGAAGTGTGGGGAAAAGGGAATCAAGAAGGGAATTGTCTGATGGGAATGGGGTGGTCCAGGAGGCTGGGAGGCATGAGGACAGGGAGAGGGGACATGGGAGATTTAATGGGAAGAGGGGAGGTAGGGGCTCACAGGGCTGTGCTGGGCTGTCTGAAGGTCTGGGGGCTCAGCAAGCCTAGGGCTGGGCAGGGCAGGGCAAGTACCTAGGCCCTTGAGGAAGCTGGGCTCTGGCTTGGCAGAGCTGGGCAGGTAGCGTCTTTTCAGCAGCTCTTTCTGCACGGGCACCAGACTGAGCAGGGCATCCTCAGAGGGCGTGTCCATGGGAGGCAACACCAGACTGCAGTCTAGGAAGCCCTCTAGGGAATGCACCAGCATCTCCTTGTTCTGGGCCAAGTATGCATCAGTGCGGAACACCTGGGAGCAGGAAGGAAGGTGAGAGCCACAAGGACCTGCTCAACAAAAGGATCCAAGAGGCCACAGCCAGGGCCTCTGGGGCCCCTCTCCCCCAGCTCCTGCTTGCTGGGAACTGCTTTTCCTTCCCCCCTGACCTTCCACCTTCTACTCTGAAAGGGCTTTGGGGAGGCAGACAGGGCCCTGAGTCGGGAAAGCAGAAAGAACTAAAGTGAACCAGGTGGCTTATAGCAGGCCAGACGGAACGAGAGCAGATCAGGCCAGACCAGGCCAACCCTAACCAGACAGAACCAGAGCAGAGTGGGCCAGACTAGACCAGGCCTGATCAGGCAGTGCTCGGCCAGACTACACGGGCCTGGACTCCCCCTGGCCAGACAGGATGGAAGCAGCTAGATCAGACTGAATGGGCCAAACTAGTGAAGTTAAAGTAACCGGGGCCGGGGATGAGGCCTCAGCTGCCACCCAGCCCCCTGGGCTCCCCCAGCCCTCGCCGGCCCCTCCTCACCCTCTCTGACATGAGGGTAGCAGCAGCCCGGCCCAGCTGGTTGTAGTCGATGTTGGGGGCCTCAGGTCCCAGCAACACAATGAGGAAGCGCACAGGGACTGCCGGCCCCTCTGGCTCCTGTGGCTTCTGCTCTGTCTCCATAGGCTCCTTTAGTCGCACAAAGCCCAGCACTGGCCGCTCCAGGAACCTGGCACAGCCTGTTGGGGACAGATGAAGTGAAGTGGTCGGGCCAGGCCAAGGGGGGCGCGCTGCTGGGGTCCAGGGCTAGGGAGAGGCAGGCTGGGCCAGGGCAGGAGGCAGGAGCAGGGGACGTGCAGGGGTGAGGGATGGACGCTCTGCCCACTTACCCACCAGCACCAGGGTGGCCTCCCGGTCCTGGGGACTCTTTCCCAGCATTCCAGATGACGAGTGCCCTTCCGCGCTCCCCTCTCCCTGTTGGAAGGAGGGTGGTGAGGGGAGTCCTCCAGCCACTCTGGACCCTGGACACTGGAGCAGCCCACCCCGTCTGCCCTACCCGTTCTCATTTCGAACCACGTTCAGGCTGGGAGCTTTCCGGGTCTCCTCACACACCCCTGGTCCAGCCTCACCTGTTCCCAGAAGAGCTCTGTCTCCAGCGAGGGATGCTGTGGGAGCAGAGGCTGTGAAGGGTCCCCAGAATGTGTCAGGACTGCAGGCTTCACACTCCCCAGGGCCTCCACATCTCTGGCGTGGCTGCAGGGTGACACACAGGGGACATGGTCTGAGTAGGCTGCTCAGCCTGGGCTGTCAGCAGAGTGGAGACCGGTGGTGGGAGGGACATGGGACTTGCCAGTGACCAGACTAGAGAGGCCCAGGGCAGAAGGAGAATCAGCCTCCTCTGAAGGACACTGTGGATGGAAGCGGGTGGCCTCTGTCTGGAATGACTAGGTGGAGCCAGAAGAATGGATGGAGAGAGGGACCTTGAGAGTCCGCCCTCCTGGGGACCAGCGGCCCCCAACCCTGAGCGTGGAGACATGGTTACCGCTCGAGAGGTGCTGGAAGCACGAGACATGGTGGAAGAAAAGTGGGACCCAGCCTGGTAGGGAGGGGCCCTTTGGACCCCCAGGGAGAGCTTGGGGCAGGCGGGCCGGGGAGATGGGCCCTGTGGGTGTGGAATCCAGTGCCTGGCAGGGAGGGGCACCTGTGTTTGAGCAGCAGGACCCGGAACAGATTTTCTCGGTCCTCAGGCTGGATCTGCCACTCAAAGATAAACCTGTCCAGCAGCTGGCTGACCACCCCGGCCAGGGATTTCTCTGGCAGGTCCAGGAGGACAGTACCTGCAGGCAGGGGAGGGGTGAATGGGCTGGCTGGCCCTGGCCCTCCTCCTCCCTAGCAGCTTCACATGCAGGGGTCACACGCAGAGGGGCACAGAGGGGCTCACTCACCCTTGGCAAAGGCTTTCTGCAGCTCCAAGAGGCTCCAGAAGGTGAGGTAAGACAGGTGTGGGCGGCCCCAGGTGCCGTCCTTCCCCAGGTTCTCCTCTAGCCGCACCCAGCGTGCTGTCTCCATCCATTGTAGCTCCTGGTTCTTTTCATCCATCACCAGTTCCCGCAGCTCCACGAGGACCTGCAGTCCCACAGGCCTGAATTAGTCCCTCGGGCCCCGGGCAGGGCTATGCGGAGGCTGGAAGCCCAGGGCACGGTGGGCACTTAGCAGGCTCTGAGAGATGTCTGTCCGAGGGCCAGGGGTCCTGGAGCACTCAGGGCAGAGCCTGAGCTCGGAAGGCACCGTCAGGAGCTACATCCTCAGGGTGTAGAGTGAGGTGTGACATGTGAGGAGATGATTGGGGGTCCCCCACCTCTGGCTCTGTTCCCCAACCTCCTGACCAGGCCCGTCACCCCATTTCAGAGGCATCTGAAGAAACTCTGGGCCAAAAGGGCTGCTAGAGTGGGCAGGAAAGGAAAGGAGAGGGAAGCCTTCGGGGTCACTGGGTCAGCCTCCTGCCTCCAAGATTGTCGTGTGGGCTCAGCATGCCCTTGGGGTCCCTTGGGGCCAGATGGCCAGTCCCAGGGGTCTAGCTGAGGGCAGACCCGATTTTCTAACCAGCTAGACCATCTGGAGTCCAGCAAGGACGTGGGGGGCCTTGGGGGACCGGGCTGAGGAGAGCACGTATTTAATTCTGTGCTTCCCCAGGGAGTAACGGACAGCCCAGCCAGGGCCAGCGGACCGGGTGGCTCAGACCTCCAGCTGTCAATTTATCTCTGTCCAGGGAGCTCCCCCATCAGTGGAAGGGGGCCCCGGGTCTCCCCCCTCAGTGGGAGCTGTCCTTTCCCTATTTCCCAGGATGCCCATTCCTTCTCTCCCTGTCTGCGGGGTCTCCCCACCCTGAAACTGTAGCTTCCCCTCTGCTGCTCTCCTCCCCTGGTAGAATGATGGATCCCAAGGGCAGCACAGGTAAGAGAATCGGGGGAGGCTGGGGTGCTCACCTCGAGGACGTCTGGGGGGCGGTGCGACGCGGTGTGGTAGTCTGTGGCTGTCGGCTCGGTGAGTTGAGCTGAAAATCAAGAGGCCGGTTTAGCACTGGCCCCAGAAAATTCCCGCAAGACTTTCCTCCACCACCCAGCATGAGCCTCGGACACCACACGGGATGATGCCGCTCTCCCTCTCCTTGCCCCTGGCTGGGACCCTGCCCCTGCTGCTCAGTGGGCTGTGGGCCCCCACGCTTGTTCTTGGCCGCCCAGCCTGGCACTGTCACTCCCCATCTGAACGCTGTGGAGGACCCCTCAGAGGTGACGAGGAGGGTCATCTCCAAAGGGATTGGGGGGTCCTGAATGGCAATTCTCTTTGCTCTCCTGCTACCTTCTGGGACCAGATTCCCTTCTTTCTTCCCACCTGCCTCAACAATCCCACCAGCCAGTAGCTTCTTGCTGCCTCCAAGTGGAGCTTGGGTGCCCCGTGGGGTCTGCCCTTATATTATTGGCCCCTACACCCCCAGCCCTCATTTCCCAGAGGGGCCTCTTATCTCCAATACCAATTGCCGGCACTTAAGTCCTGTTGACAGTAAACAGGTCCCTTCCCCGGGCTCCCCAACCGAGACCTTGGGCAGGCCCAGGAAGGTTTCCTGATGTTTCTCCGCCCTGAGGGTCCCCACGGCCCCCCCATTTCTCAGGACTTCTGGACCCCCAAACAGAATGATGTTCCCAGAACAGGCCTAGTGCCTGGCCTGGAAGCTGGCATTGGATGGGCACGGGTGGCATGCGGGCTCATGCCCTCGTCCCCGACAGGCCTGGCTGCCCTCTTACAAATCTAAGGGGCACAGTGTTGGGTGACTGGTCCTGCCTCCAGCCCCCACCCCCAGTCCCCTCCTGTGATCATTTCAAACAAAACTCTGTTTATCCTTCAATCAGCCAGGATTGTGGGAGAACTGGCCCTGGGGCTGGGCCGGTGGGGAGCGGGGAGAAGGGGAGGACAAGTTCCCCACCTGTGTCTGATGGGGCTCAGCAGCTCATCCCAGCAGGACAGAGGGAGATGGGGCTCACCTTCTGCTTCCTCCACCTGGAGCGTGGGGAATCCAAGGTCTTCATATTCCTTCTGCTCTAGAAACTCCTCCAGCTTATCTTCATTCTCCTGTGAGAAGTTGCCATCAGGGCTGGGCTGTGGAGGGGGCTCCACAAACCTCCGTGAAGGTAGGAGTCCAGGGTTAGGAGCCCTATGCCACCCAAGACTCACCTGTGAATCCCCCATGGCGCTGTCCTGATTGTTCAATTGTCTGCAGTGATCTGAGCCCCCAGCATAACCCACACTGCAGGTCCCTGCAGGGGAAAGGCACAGGGCAGCCTGGGGTCTCCCATTCGTCCCCACAGGGGGCTGTATTTGAGCGAAGGGGGATCCCAGGTGTTGGGAGACAACGGGGTCAGAGGAAAGAAGTGTGAGTGGGGGGTTGGATTTGTAGGTCTGAGGGCAGGTGTGCAGGGGCCAGAGAGACAGGGCAGAGCAGGGAAGATGAAACTTAGCTGGCACCAGTTTGGGAGGATGGGAGGGGGAGAGTTCTTCCAATCCGGCTCCTTCCTCCATCCACCAGTCCTCACCTGGCTTCCTTTTCTGCCCATCCCCAGGAATCACCAACTCCAGGAGCGTGAACTGTCCCTCCTTCAGGGAGCTTAGCTGAGAGTCTCCACAGAATACCCTCTTCTCCCAGAAATGGCTGCCTCCTCCTGGGCATGGGGCTGCAGTATCCTTAGGAGTGGCTCACAGGTCCTGGATGATATGGCCTTGCTTCTCTCCCCTTGAACTCCATCTTGAACTCCCTCTCTCTTGCTCTCTCACCACCTATTCCATTGGCCTCCTTACCAAGCCCTTTCCTGCCCCAGGGCCTTTGCACATGTCGTTGGCCACATCCTGGATGCCCCTACTCCCACACTTCAGCCCTTCCCACATCTCAGCTCATATGCTACCTCTTCAGAGTCCCTTCTTGACCACCCTAACAGTCACTAACCCAATCTGTCATTTTCTGGTTTCTTAATTCATTTGTGGATATATGGTCTGAGGATGCCTCTAGAAAGGAAGCCACACGAGGGCTAAGATCCTGTGCGTCTCAATCCTCACTGGATCTCCCACTCCTAGCAGAGTGGTTGCCACATAGTAGGCGCTCAATGAGTATGTGTTGAAAGAATGTAAGAATGGCTCCCCCTTGCAGGCTTGGGGCTCTGGGGCTGGGGAGCCAGGATGACTAGGAGCCAGCCAGGAGGCAGTGGAGCCCTGCGCCTCCGTTTTCTCAGTTGTGTCTCTAGTGGAGAGGAAGGATGCCCACCGCAGGAATGTGAGGACCAGCCCAAGGAGAGCACAGGGGTGCCCTGGCGTGGCTCCAGGCTGGGTGTGGAGGGACATCCTTCTCCGCCTTACCCACAGCAGCAGAGCGCATTGTAGCAACAAGGCTTTGGGTCAGGTTGACAAACGTGCCCACTCTGTGCCTGGCATGGAGCCTGGGAAACTTAGATGAACAAGAGACGGTTCTACTCTCCAGAAGCTCGCAACCTTGACTGGGGAGACAAGCTGGGAACACGTGACAGGCTAAGGCGTTCAGGAGAAAACACATGCCCCAGACAAACACAAGCAGTGAGCAGACCGTGCTGGGTGCTGAGGATGCCTGTGGCAGGGGGAAGCAGCACTCGCGGTGGGGCCACAGGCGGAGTGTTTCTGGTGGAGGGGACACTGGTGCTGGTTCCAGAAGCACCGGTGGGATGTGAAGGGCTGAGAGGTGGGGAGGGCTAGCCCGGGTGCCAGGAATGGTGGGCAAGATGCAGAGAGAGGGCCATGCAGGACAGGGCTGGGCGCTGTGGGAGGGAACCGGGCAGGGAGCATATACGGAAAGAGCCATTCTGAGGAATGGATGGCCCAGAAGCCCTTAGAGATAGAGAGAGGGGCATGAGTGAGCCCCTGACCTACACTGAGAAAGGCAGGGCTCCCTGCTTTGGGGGGTTGTAGGGCAAGTGATGGCCGTGGGGGGGGGGCGGTTTCCAAAGCCTGAGGATGGGGTGTCCCTCCTGCAGGGGACTTGCCCTTTGAAGAGTCTGGTCATGCACCCTTTTTCTCTCCCTCTTCTGTCTCTCCGTGTCCCCGTCTTCCCAGGTTCCCCTGCCTTCCTCTTCTCCCATTTTTATTCTCTTTCTCCCTTCTCTGGCCTTGTTGCCTGAGGTGCTAAACATATGCCATGCCCCCCACCACGCCCTATGGGCTGGGACTGTGGTCTTAGTTTCCCATTTGAGAGGGGAGAGGGTCAGAAGGTCCCTTCGGAGCCCGAGAACCCGGACATCCAGGCTGCCTCTCTGCCACTGACTGGCAGCTCCCCGCCTCTCTCTAGGGCTCAGTCACCCCGTCTGTACAATGGGACGCCTTCCTACTGGGGTTCTGAGACATCAGTGAGAGAGGAGAGGGGAGAACAGAGGTGTCTCGAGCTCCGCTGGGGCCTCAGAGGGTGCACCCATGACCCAGATTGTAGCTGCCACCAGGCCCAGCCGCCCCCTCAGCTGCAGGCCTTGCTCTGCTGGCGCTGATAAGAGGCTGGACCCTGATGGCACCGAACACCTGGAAGCGCACCAAACGGCTGGCCAGCCCGCCAGCCAGGGCCAGGCAGATAAGGGGGAGCAGGGCATCTGGGGCCCAGGAAGTGGAGCACAGCTGGAAGAGGCTGGTGGGGGGGGCGTGGACCAGAAGGCAGGGAGGGGCTCCCTGGTGGCATAGCACCAACTTTGTGTAATCGTCCCGACACCATACATGGCTGTGCCGTTTTATCTCTCCCCAAACCACTCTGTGAGGCGGGCGATGTCATTAGCCTCGCTTTACAGATGAGAAAGCTGAGGTTCAGAGAGGTTTACGGCTTCGGTGCCCTGGCAGGTAGGTAGCAGAGGCAGGATTAAACCCTGCCCTGTCTGACTCCAGCTACACCTCTAACCATTGCCCTGAGTTGTCTCCCAGAAGAGAAAATAGCTATTAGCTGGTTTAGTATCAGTGACTAAGAGCATGGACCCTGCAATCCGGCTGCCTGGCTTCAAATCCCAGCCCTGCCACTTACTGTGTGACCTTAGGCAAGTGACTCAACCTCTCTGTGCCTCAGTTTTCTCATCTGTAACATGGGGGTAATCATAATGACATCTACCTCATAGACCTGTCGTAGCGTTAAGTAAGTTCACGTATGTAAAGCACTTAGACTAATGCCTGGCACAAAAGAGCTCTATGTAAAAGTCTGCTATCGTTATCACTGCTACTGGGTATCAAGTACAGACTTGCTATCTTCATCCCCCTCTGATTTTCTTTCAATTCCCATGGAATTAACCTAAGTGTTTTTGAGATCCTCAGGTGGTGGGGGACTCCTCCTTTCCCTCCAAACACCCCCTAGGATGGGGACAGTGCCAGGTCTCCCTGGTTAGATTCCCTGGAAGTGTTTCAAAATGAGAAGCAGTGCCAGCCGACAATTCTTCTCTTAGGAGGGAGACGGAGTGGCCTGGGGATCCCCATATGCAGAGGAAAGAGGAGGCTGGGGGGTGAGACCCAAGCCTGTTCGATTCAGGGGCTGGTAAATAGGAGCCTGACAAGGACCCGCACCTGGAGGGGAATCAGATTTGCCCCTCCACACACGCTCACCCGGCCAGCTCACCCACGTCTGCTGCCACGTGCCAGCCTTTCCTTCCTAATACCTGCCGCCCCACTCTTCCCAGCTGCAGGGGCCAGTGGGCCTGTGCCCTTAGGGGCAACAACACACATTGTAACGCTCTCATCCCACCCGCCAGCACCCCTCTCACAGGTCCAGCACCCATGCCCATGGGCACAGATTCAGGTTGGGCACCTGCAGAAACCCTCAGGACAGGCACCTCAGGATCACCCCAGCCCCTCCCCGCCCTGCTCACCTGCTCACGAGCCTTCAGGTCCCTCGGCGAACTCCTGCAGCCGCTGGTGGCCTCTACGACCAGCTGAGCTCACACCCGCTCTAACCGCACTCGGTCCTCGCTCCCGCGCCCCTGGGGCAGCTCCCAAACCCCTGACTCATGCCCCCGCCTCCTAATCTGCCCGCCCCATGGGTCCTGGGAGCCCCTTCCACCCCCCTGCCCCGCTCCCGCTGGATGCCCAGTAAACAGAGTTATCTCTCACCCACATCTGGACAGCTGTGAGTCTGGCCCACCCCACCCAACCCCGGATGGCCAGCCTCCAAGGCCTCCCAAGGCCCTCCTGTCCCCTACGAGTCTCCTGGGGCTTCCTTCGTGGACTAACATTCGATGGCTGGGTTCCTGGAGCTCCCAGCCTCCCAGCGGGTCTGTCCCAACATCTGGATGCTCCTGTCCTGCCTCTGTCCATCCTATTCTGGCCAGGCCCCTCTGCTCAGGTCCCAAGATGCACGGGCGCTTGCTTTCTCCTGGTGCCGTCCCTCGGGACTCGCTCACTCTTCCTCTGTAGCCTTGCCCTCGGGGACCGGTGTTCATGGAGTGGGGGCACCCAGGCAGCCACTGCCCTTTCTTGCCCCAGACTAGGGCACCCCCTCCATCCTCTCCTCAAGACCCCAACCAGCTCCAAAGAACTGGCACCTGGGCGCTAAGACGCGGCCCTCCAGTCAACCTGAAACAATCTCAGGTCAACAAAAACAACGTCCCCACACGGAGCTCTGAGCTCACAAAGTCCCAATGTCTGGGCACACTGGCTTTTCTGTCGGCAGCCCGACCCAGGCCCCGGGGCCAGAGCAGCCGGCATTCTCAGCTCCCATCGCCACCCCCCAGCAGGGCAGTCTCTGCTCTTGGCGGGCACTGGGGCTGGTCACCGGTTCCTGGGCTCTGGTTGCTAAAGAGGCAGAGACTGAAAGAGGAGTTCAGATGGGCACGAGTGAACAGAGGTTGGAAAGCGGACAGAAAGGGGCTTTTGTGGACACTGCATGGAGGAAGGAAGCCATCCCGGCCCAGCTCCGACCCTGCCTGGCTGCGGGACGCAGGGCAAGCGCTTGCCCCTCTCCGGGCTTCCATGACCTCATCTGTAAAGGGAGAGTGTAGGTTCTGTGGCCGCCAGCTTGGGGATTTCCTGCTTCAGACTCAAACAATACAAACACAGAGACAAGGACAGAGAGGTGGCATATCCAGTCATTCCACAGCCATTTCCCGGGGCTCACCACAAGCCCGCACGTGCCGAGCCCCGGCAGAGAGAGAAAGGGCATCCATCCACTCAGACCCGGAGCTGGAATCCTCCAGTTTGCGGAGGGTCTGTTCCAGGCACTGCGCTGGGGCTTCACCTGATGGTCACACTTAATCCTTATAGCCTCCCCATTTTACAGAGGAGGAAACTATCACGACAGAGAGGTAAAGTGGCTTCCCAGTAAAAAGAATAACCAATGAATGGGCACCGGCTCTGTGCCGGGAGCCGTGCCTGGCGCCGTGCCTGGCACTTCACATGCATCATCTCTCTGAGCTCTGCAAGCCCCTCTGAGGAAGGCGCTGTTTACTATTGCTCTTCCCCTCTTACAGATGAGAAAGCTGAGGGTGGAGAGGTAGGTGACTCCCCTCAGCTGGTGTCCTGCCTGAGGCCAAGCCCTGGGCTCCCTCCTGCCACCCTTGGCCTCCGTGTCAGTCAGGAGCGGAGCAGCCGTGGCGAAGGGGGATGGGGACGCCTCCTGTGCTCCACGTTGGTGCTCAGTCTCCCAGCTGGTGGCGTCTGTTCCAGGCCCTGGTCCAGACTGGGCTGTTTTCTGCAGCTTGCGGCAGCGAATGCCAGATGCAGGCCCTGCCTTCCCACCACAGCCCCGAGGTCCCAGGCACCTTGCCCTCTGCCTGTCCCAGTGGCCGAGAGGCAGCTGAGTGCAGGAGACTGCCACACAGCACCTCTCCCAGGGCCCAGAAAGGACTGGCAGCCAGCTAGGTGAGAGGCGGGGAGAAGGGGGGATGACAAAGGAACATCTGGCTTAGAAGGAGAATCTACCCAGCTGTTCGGCTGTTCTGCAGGGACCAGCCCCTGCCAGCCCACCAGTCACCCAAGCAGCAGCAGAGCGGATCGGCCTCTGGTCCTTCTGCTCACACCACGTGCTCTTGGTCATTCTTGTCACCTTGACTGGGTGTGGCTGTTTCCCCAAATCCACCCAATGTCGCACTTGGCTTGTTTATGATTCTCCAGGAAGAAGTGATGGCTCCTTTCACTCGTTTGATTCCAATTTGGACTCGGGTCAGTTCAATTTATTTGAAGGCTCCAGTGCCTCGCACTGCACAGGGCTCTGGGGAAATCAGACAAGAGAGGCCTGCCTCCCCTTAGCCATGCCCCTGGACTGGATGGAGGTGGTCAGAAAGCCTGGGCTTTGGGGGAATTGAGCAGGGCCCCAGGATGCCCTGAGAGGGTATCCTGATTGGTCCTCCAGGGCCATACTCCCCAGCCCCCCCCACCCCCTCATCCTCTTCACTTAGAGCCACTCTTGCCATCCAGACCCCGCCATTTCCTAGAGCACTAGGGAGGCGCCTACCTGGTCCCCTCTCCAAGGTCCACGGATGCCCCTGTCCAAGTTCATGCTTGTAGAAGTTCGGGTGCCAAGTTCAAATGTCGGCAGGAACAAGGTGAGCCGAGGGTGGAGACCCAAGCTGGGCCTGCGGAAGCCCACCCTGAACTGGGATTTGGTTGCACCCCCATCTGATGTTATTCCAGACCACACAGCCCAGATCATGGGTTGGGACTGGTTGTCCCCAAGGGAGACCCTGTGGGCTAGGTGTGAAGTTCTCCTGAAGGGAGGAAATTTTTGTATTTTCAGTCAGCCTGGGACACGGTCAGTCCTCAATGAGAAGTGAGGATTTGGCAGTAGACCTTGAAAGGGAAGGCTGCCTTCTTTTGGCCTGAGGGAGCTGAGGGAGGTGGGGTCATGGTGAGTTGCCCCTTGCAATGGGCTTGACAGTGAAGTGTTAGGTGGGCCGGTGACCACTGAAGGTAGACCCATCTGGTAGTCTCACACCTACTCTTTGGTGCCCAGTGGGTGATCCTCTTCTGCTCTTCCCAGACCCTTAGCAAAGCCTTGCTGGACAGTTCCCTTGTGGGAACGGAAGGGAGGGTCTGGGCCCAAGTTCAGTGCAAAGTGGTCCACAGTGTGCAGTGGCAGCTAAGGTGAGTGGAGGTCCAGATAGCATGGGATGACCCATCAAAGGGAGCCAGGAGCCTGGCAGAGGGGACCAGGTCTGGCCAGGTGATCTGGAGAGACCCATGGGTATTCCTTGTGAAGATGTGACTTCCTGTGCCCTCCTGGATTGGGGACTCAAACCACTGGGATTTTGCACTAAAGGCACGTGCGCCACAGCTGGGGCATTTAGGTTCAGTGTGAACTGCTGGGGCAGGTGGCTC
Source organism: Mesoplodon mirus (assembly GCF_964341445.2). NCBI lineage: Eukaryota > Metazoa > Chordata > Mammalia > Artiodactyla > Ziphiidae > Mesoplodon > Mesoplodon mirus. The sequence goes on from NC_138994.1 coordinate 7,234,381, forward strand.
TCCCCTTCGCTAGGTGATCTTGAGCTGGCCACATCCTCTCTCCGGTGTTGATTTTCCTCTCTGGGCCAATGTACGCACCAAATGGGATGACAGATGGAAAGGAGCTTGAGAAGATAATCTGCTCTGGACGCAGGTAAGGGACTGAGTCGTGAATGGGGAAATAGACCATGGAGACTGAAGGTCACCTGTGTCTCAGGTGACCAGGGCCACACAGCATCCATCCTCAAGGAATTCGTGTCCAATGGAGATAGCAGGTGTCAGCAAATAACAACCAGAGTGTGAGGACAGCAAGGGGTGTGAACAAAGAATGGGGAGCCCGAGGGACGAGTAATTTGGGAAGTGAAGATGTCTCCAGGGAGTCCTCTGAGCCAAGTCTTAGAAAAGTCCATCAGGAAAAGTAGGAGCAGGGCCTCCCAGGTGGAGGGACCAGAGGTGTAAAGGTGCAGCACGGGCTGGGGACAGAGCAGAGTGGGGGTGAATGGAATTGGGGCAGTAATTCCTCTACGTTGTGAATGGACCAGTCTTCCTTATAGCAGGGGTGAGGGGTGAGGGGGTGGGAGAGCAGGGAAGCAGGGGGAGGGACTGGAACTGGAAAGGCATTCAAGGATGAGCCCGTCCAGCCCTCCTCTCCTGGAATCCTGTACCCCTTGACTCGCATCCCTGCACCTTTGGCTGGTCCTGGGGGGCATCCTGAGAGCAAGGAGGCTTCTGCCTCTCTGGGGGAAGCAAGGTCAGATCTTGCAAAGATAAGTCACTCCGAGATACAAACCGGGAGTCGGCAGGATCCCCTGAGAACTGGGTGCTCACAGAAGAGGGAGAGGATGGTTCCAGGGGTTTCTCCAGGAGGGGAGGAGGGAGGTCAAACGGCAGCCTTGGAGAGCTGTGAGGGCAGCCTGGCTCTCCAGAGGGCGCAGGGAGGTGGGGTGTCCTGGTAGGTAGGATCTGCTCAAGGGGCCTCAAGGCAAGGCTGAGAGCTCTCCCAGAGGGTTGTTTTTTTTTTAAATTAATTAATTAATTTATTTATTTTTGGCTGCGTTGGGTCTTCGTTGCTGCGCGCTGTGCTCAGGCTTTCTCTAGTTTTGGGGAGCAGGGGCCACTCTTCGTTGTGGTGCACCGGCTTCTCATTGCAGTGGCTTCTCTTGTTGCAGAGCACAGGCTCTAGGCATGTGGGCCTCAGTAGTTGTGGCAGGTGGGCTCAGCAGTTTTGCCTCGTGGGCTCTAGAGCGCAGGCTCAGTAGTTGTGGCACATGGGCTTTGTTGCTCCGTGGCACGTGGGACCTTCCCCGACCAGGGCTCGAACCCGTGTTCCCTGCATTGGCAGGCAGATTTCCCAACCACTGCGCCACCAGGGAAGCCCTTTTTTTTTTTTTTTTTAATATTTATTTGTTTGGCTGAGCGGGGTCTTTGTTGCTGCTCGTGGGATCTTTAATTGTGGCTCTAGTTACCTGATCAGGGATAGAACCCGGGCCCCCTGCATTGGGAGCATATGGAGTCTTAACCACTGGACCACCAGGAAGTCCCTCTCAGAGTTTTGACACTTGCTCTTCTCTGAAGGTTCTGTGTTCTCTGGGCTTCTGGGTTTTTTTTGTTTTTTTTTTTTTTTTTTTGGCTGCGCTGTCCTACTTGCAGGATCTCAGTTCCCTGACCAGGGCTTGAACCCAGACCATGGCAGTGAAAGCCCGGAACCCTAACCACTAGGCAACCAGGGAACTCCCTGGGCTTCTGGGTTTTTAGACATGCTGTTCCCTTGTCCTGAGACACCCTTCCTTTCTATATCTGCTGAACTGAAGCTTCAGGGTTCAGCTCTTGCATCCCCAACTCTGTGAAGCCTTCCTCCCCTCGTGCTCCCCCACCCCTGGAGGACTGAAACGGCTCAGCCCAAGCCCACCTGTGTCATCGCCCGTCTGTGCTCTACTGGGATGGTCCATGGCCCTTTCTCCTCCACAGACCATGAACCTCAAGGACAGGGACCATTGTTCAGTCCCTTAAACCTGGCCCAGAGCTCTGTCCATAGTTGATAGTTCATACATGTTTGTTGACTCTGAATGCAGTCAATGCAAAAATCGGTTCCCTAGCCCACTGCTGAAAGCATGCATGAGGCAATTACTATTTGAGAAAGGCAATACGGGTGACACAGGTTAACAGTCTTGTTTAATTCTGACCTTTCCCCCTAAACATAAATAAGCAAAGAAACAAACTCTGGGCCTCCTCCAGTCTTCACCCACTTGGTTCCTCATGCCCCGAATCGAATGGCTGCCTTGATTGTTCTCTTTCCCTAGCTCCACATCCAGCCACGGCTCATTCTATCGTCTCCGTCTCCACTTTTCCATCCTCGTCTCTCCCTCTCTACTCTTTCTCCCCAGGCCCACCGTCCTGCTCCTCCATTACCCCAGGAGCCTCCCACCTGGCCTCCTGACTTCACAATACAGGGGCCACCCAGCACTCAGACTCACCTTCTTTTTTTTTTTTTTTTTTGCGGTACGCGGGCCTCTCACTGTCGTGGCCTCTCCCGTTGTGGAGCACAGGCTCTGGACGCGCAGGTTCAGCGGCCATGGCTCACGGGCCCAGCCGCTCCGCGGCATGTGGGATCTTCCCAGACCGGGTCACGAACCCGTGTCCCCTGCATCGGCAGGCAGACTCTCAACCACTGCGCCACCAGGGAAGCCCTCAGACTCACCTTTGAGAAACAGAAAACAGAAGACATTACTCCCCTGTGTAAAATCCTTCATGACTTCTCCACACCCATTCCCTACTCTGGGCTACTCCTGCCCTCTGCTCACCCCCCTTTCTCTGCTCTGCCAAGGCGCTAGCGCCATTCCTGCCTGTGTCTCCCCACCCTGCCTGGATGCTCCTCCCCAATCTCCCCCTGGCTGGCTCTTTTTCACCATTCAGGTTTCAGATCAGATGTTACCCCTGCATCGTTTTTATTTTTTTATTTTTTTTGCAGTACGCGGGCCTCTCACCGCTGTGGCCTCTCCCGTTGCGGAGCACAGGCTCCGGACGTGCAGGCTCAGCGGCCATGGCTCACGGGCCCAGCCGCTCCGCGGCACATGGGATCCTCCCGGACCGGGGCACGAACCCGTGTCCCCTGCATCGGCAGGCAGACTCTCAACCACTGTGCCACCAGGGAAGCCCTACCCCTGCATCTTTGATCACCCATTTACAGATAACCCCACCGACTCTATCATCATGTCAAGGAAAATCAGGGTGGGCTGTGTATGAGAGAAACCCCGAATCGTATTGGCTTAAGCAAGACAGAAGTTTATTTCTCTTTGATGTGAAAGTCTGGAGGTAGGAGGTCTCAGGCTGGTCCTCTATGGTGTCAGGGGCCTCACCCACATACCTTCTTTTTTTAAAAATTAATTAATTATTTTATTTATTTATTTATTTATTTATTTTGGGCTGAGTTGGGTCTTTGTTGCTGCGCATGGGCTTTCCCTAGTTGCAGCGAGTGGGGCTACTCTTCATCGTGGTGCGCGGGCTTCTCACTGCGGTGGCTTCCCTTGTTGCGGAGCATGGGGTCTAGGCACGCGGGCTCAGTAGTTGTGGCGCACAGGCTTAGTTGCTCCGCGGCATGTGGGATCTTCCTGGACCAGGGCTCGAACACGTGTCCCCTGTGTTGGCAGGTGGATTCTTAACCACTGCGTCACCAGGGAAGCCCCCACATACCTTCTATCTGTGGCATCTTCAGCGGGTGCTTTCTCCTCTTGGTCAAATATGGCTGCTTGAGCTTCAGCCATCACCTCTGCATTCCAGCAGGTAGGAAAGAGGAAGGGGTAAAGAAAGATGTGCCCCTTGCTTTAAGGACATTTCCCAGAGGTGGCTTCTGCTTATATCCCTTTAGTCAGGACTTAATCACATGGCTACACTAAGCTTCAAGGGAGCCTGGGAAGCCATGTGTCCAGAGTTACACAAGAAGAAGAGGAGGGGAATTCCCAGATGGTCCAGTGGTTAGGACTCCGCACTTTCACTGCCAAGGGCCCAGGTTCAATCCCTGGTCAGAGAACTAAGATCCTACAGCCAAAAATAAAAAAAAAAAAAAAGAGAATGAAAATGAGAGGACACCCAGTAATCTCAGCCAGGATCACATCACCTGCTTTTTCCTATCAGCTGATAATTTCCCATTTTATTTATTGTTTATTGTTATCTCTCTCCACTAGACCATAAACTCCATGAAGACAAGTTCTTTTTATTTTTATATTAAAAAAATTTTTTTAATTGAGGTATAATTAACTTACAGTAAGATATAAGTTTCAGGTGTACAACATATTGATTCATAATTTTTAAAGATTATACTCCATTTATAGTTATTATAAAATATTGGCTATATCCTCTGTGCTTGTGGCCTATTTATTTTATACATAGTAGTTTGTTGAAGACCAGTTCTTCACTAGGCTTGTCCATCACTGTGCCTGGCACAGGGTAGGCTCTGAATTTTTTTTCTTTTTTTTCGGTATGCGGGCCTCTCACTGCTGTGGCTTCTCCCGTTGCGGAGCACAGGCTCCGGACGCACAGGCTCAGCGGCCATGGCTCACGGGCCCAGCCGCTCCGCGGCACGCGGGATCCTCCCAGACCGGGGCACAAACCCGTGTCCCCTGCATCGGCAGGCGGACTCTCAACCACTGCGCCACCAGGGAAGCCCAGGCTCTGAATTTTTACTGAATGAATGATTGAATGATTCTCCACAATAACTGTATGAGAGATGCATTCTTATTCCCATTTTACTGATGGTGAAAATGAGTCTCAGAGAGACTAAGTAACCCACCTAAGGTCGCACAGTAGGCAATAGGGCCAAGATTTGAACCTTGCTCTCTGTGGCTCCAGTGTTCTTTCAATTTTCACCTCAGCTGGCTTCTCTGATCTCTCAGCTCCACCCTGGATTAGTTAGAAGCCAGGACACAATCACCTGGATTCTGTAAATGCCATTTCCCTGTGAAATTCTCAAGTTCTCACTTATATTGCCTTTGGGCTCTAATGGGATTAACATCAGAAATGGTTGGGACAAGTTTCTGTAACCTTTCTGTTACTCACTAGGTGAGGATGTTACTAGAATCCATGAGATAAATTCCTCCTGGAAGTAAGCACATTTCATCCTTCCCTCCCAGGGCTGTTAGGAGGATTAAATGAGCTAATACATGGGAAAGCTCTTTTTAAAAAAATATTTATTTATTTATTTCGTTGTGTTGGGTCTTATTTGCAGCAGGTGGGCTCCTTAGTTGCGTCTTACGGGCTCCTTAGTTGTGGTTTGCGAACTCTTGGTTGCGGCATGCAACTGGTTCCCGTACCAGGGATCGAACCTGGGCCCCCTACATTGGAAGCGTGGAGTCTTAACCACTGCGCACCACCAGGGAAGTCCTGGGAAAGCTCTTTAAAAAAGACTCGGTGATGAATAAATGGTGGACCCCTATCACATGCAGTAACAGGGAACACTTAGTTCACCAAGGCTAAGCTGCAGCTTCTCAGGCCCCAGGAATTCTCCAGTAAGAGAATGAAGTGGTCAGAGAAGACTTCAAGGAGGAGGGAGGAGGCATCTTTTTGGGGGGGCTGTGCTGCGCAGCTTGTGGGATCTCAGTTCCCCGACCAGGGATCGAACCTGGGCCCTCATCATTGAAAGCGTGGAGTCTTAACCACTGGACCACCAGGGAATTCCCAAGGAAGAGGCACCTTGAAAGACGGAGGTGGGGCGGTGGGGTGGGGGCGTTGGGGAATCCTCTGGTGTAGAACATTTGACAGTATTATCTCTGTCCCCTGCTGTGTTGATCCTCGAGGTCCCTGCCATTTTCCAACCTGGTCTGCACTAGCCTGCATCTTCCCACCCTTTCCGGTACTATCTCATCCATCACTAATCCCACCATCTAGCCTCCGTCCTCAGGGTGTAAAAGCACAGCCCACAGGTGGAGACAGCATGGCTCACAAGTCCCCAGAGACCCCAGGGCTTCAAAATGAGGAATAGTCTTGGAGCAAGCCTCAGCCCACAGTGGGATGCTGACATCCAGGCCCCTCCACCTCACCTCTTCCGCATTAAGTAGCAACCCCTGACCCTCTGCTTCCTCATCCAGACAAACAGACTTGATCACGTGGCACAAAGACCACCCTCCATAAGGTAAGCTGTCTTTACTCACAGCCTGTTCTCCGTTAATCCTCACAATACTTGAAGAAAGGGGGGCACAGAAAGGTGGTGTAACTTCCCAGGGGTCACCCAGCTCATAGGCAGCCAGCTGGAGCAGGGTGTGCTCAGAGACAGCCAGGGTCTAAAGCTTGGGATGGGGACAGGGAGAGAAAACCCTCAAGGAAATGGCTCTTCTGGGTCAGTGAGAGTTCAAGGTCACACCGACCAGGCCCAGGGAGCAGCGCTGGGGCGGGGCTGCAGCAGACCGGAAACCGCTGCCCACTAGACCGACTCAGGCCTGGAGGGCGGGCTGGCCAGTGGGGGACAGTCACTCGGTTCCTGTCCTGGATCCACTCTGCGGGAGAGGCTCAAGACCCCTGCTCTGCCCACTTAGGGCCCAGGCGGCCTGGACGCAGGCTTGCTTGGGGAGCTTTACACCTGAAGGACCTGCAGGGAGCAGCAGAGAACCTGAGGGTGGGGGAGAACCTGCGGCGGGGGGGGGGCGGGGGGGGCGGGGGGGGAGGGGACTGTGCGGGAAGAGGACCCATCCCTGGGGGCCTCTGTGCGTGGGAGGAGGGATCCAGGCCTGAGGAGCCCTGAGCGGGCGCAGAACCCGTGGAAAGCGGTTCCCTCTTCCTTCCCAAAGCGGGTGGGGCACGTAGGGGGTCCGCATGTTCTCCAGGGGCCCACTGATCCCGCCCACCTCACCCGCTCCTGCCCTTCTAACCACTCCTGCTGCCAGCTGCTCCTGGCGCCCGAGGATAAAATCCAAATTCTTCCTTCTGACCCGATTTTTGCTGACCTCCCAGCCTGGCCTTCCTGTCTGTGAACTTGCTCTTGATCCCAGGTCCTGCCCTACTGGTCCTAGCTTCCGTGCTCTCCTCTGAACTGGTTAAGTGTTCAAATTGAGCTCAGTCCCTTCTCCAGTCCAGCCACACCCGCCTCTGTTGACTGGCTACCCAGCACGCATGACCACTGGTCCTCCTGCCGGGACCTCCTCCCTTTCCTGAGGGGGCCCTTGCGATTGTCATCCTCTGCTTTCAGGGCAGGCCTGCACCCAAGAGGGAGCTCAGAACTAGGTGTGTCAGGGGCTGACCATGGAACCCACTGGGAAGCTGCCTCTGTCCTACCTCCCTTCCTGACCCTTTGAAATACTCAGAACTGTGGAGCAGCCGCTTTGCTGGGGGGCGGGTGGTATTTGTGCCTGCCATGTCGGTGTTCACTGGTGAGTTCTGTGTGGCAAGACAGCTGTTGGTGGACCCGAGGGGTGGGGGAAATCCCCTTCCACCCTCCCTCTGTCTTGTCCCTGGCTTGTCTCTCACTGCATCCCCTGGGATCTCTCTCCGTGGCTGACCCACCCCTCCCCGGGGTAGGTGGGTCTCTCTGTGAGTCTGGCCCTCCCCTGCCTCTCAGCCCAAGAGAGCCTCTTCTCTCTCCATCCCTGCTGGAGGAGGGGTCAGATGGCTCCTCCAGAAAAGAGCCCAGCCTGACCTGAGGGACGGCCCCTCCCTCGGGGAGCAGCTCCATCCCTTCTTGGTCCTCCCTATCTGCTGAGCCAGATGTGTGGGGCCTCTGCCTGACAGCTGATGGCAGAGTCTGTCTCAGGGCCTGGGCCTATGGGTGTGTCCCCCACTGTGTATGTGTGGGGGGGGTGCGGGGGGGGGAGTGGGCGGGAGGAGCTGTGGTTAAACCAGTGGCTTTGGAGTCAAACCAACTGGCTCTGGCCTCTTACTAGCTGTGTGACCTTGAGTAAGTTTCCAGATGTCTTCAAAGTCTCAGATTCTTCACCCATAACATCCAGCCTCCCAGAGAGGTTGTGCATGTAGAATGAGATACTGTCCAGGAAGCCCTTAGCACAGCTTCAGGCACGTAGTAAAGTTTGATAAATAGTCGGTTTTGCCATGGTTAGGAGAAAACCCCAGTCAGCCCGAGGGTCCCTCCATACGTTGGACCCTGAGGTCTGATCATCCTGGCAGGGGAGGGTACATACCCAAAGACCTGGCTGATGGGGAAGGGGAAAAGCAAGGCCTCTGGGTCCCAAAACCCCTGACCCTAGCTTCTCCTCCTTCGTGAACTATCCCTATCAGGAGACATTGAGATGCACACCCCGACTCCCAGCAGGAAGGTTGAGCTCTGGGAAGACCTCCTGAGGGAAACCTCAGAAACCTCTATTCCTCTCAGGAGCCTCTGTCTTCCTCGGGGTGGGGGAAGCCAACCAGGCTCCAGAAGACTCAGCTTAATAACTGTCTCTCCAGGAGCCTGGAGGAGGGCAGGGAGCCCCGAAGTCCAAACGGCTTCTTGTTTCTTTTTTTTTCTAGTAGCACGTTTTTATTTTATTTCAATTTAATTTATTTTTGACCACACCGCAGGGCATGTGGGATCTTAGCTCCCCCACCAGGGATCAAACCTGCCCCCCCTGCATTGGAGGCAAGGAGTCTTAACCACTGAACTGCCAGGGAAGTCCCTTTAGTTTTTATTTTTATTTTATATTAGGGTATCGTTGATTTACGATGTTGTGTTAATTTCAGGTGTACAGCAAAGTGATTCAGTTATACATATACATATATCCATTCTTTTTCAGATTCTTTTCCCATATAGGTTATTACAGAATATTGAGTAGAGTTCCCTGTGCTCTACAGTAGGTCCTTACTGATTACCTATTTTATATATAGTAGTGTGCATATGTTAATCCGAAACTCCTAGTTTATCCGCCCCTCCTTGTTCCTTTTTGAATAGACCTGGAGCAGCCAATCAGGACCCAGAGCATCAGCTCTACCCTTACACTGGTTAATTTCAAATGGGGCTTGACCAGTGGTGCTAAAGGGGATTGGGTGGGACAGGGTGGGGAGTAGAAAGCTGTGTCTCAGCACCCAGGCCCCTATCTCAGGATCCAGCGCTGTCAGCTGGGAGATTTGGGAGGCCACTACATTAACCCATCTTGTCTGGGAGAAAAAAATACTGAGTCTCATACCCGAGGGGAGAGGAGGATGGGGGAAGGGTTTCCAGTCTGTCCTTCAGTTTACCTTCGGATACCTGGAGGAAATGGGATTTTCTAAGCCTCAACTTTGAGAAGATGGGGAAGTTAGTTCATTTATTCACCCAAGAATAGGTCCACAACATTTATTTTGCCTCTATTAATGTGTCAGGCACCCTGCTAGGTGCTTGGGGATGCAGAAACCCAGGCAGACGGGCCTGGGAGCCTCAGAGTCTGAGGGAAAGCAAACACTGCAGTCCTGGGACTGTGCAGAGAGAGGTGGCAGCTCAGAACCAATGGGAGCCTCCTGTACACCAAGCTACACATCAGTTTGGCCGGTAAACCCCAGGAGGGAGCAGAGAGGTCAACAGATGCGCTCAAAGCAGTGTAGCAAGTGTGTCCGTGAAGGAATGAGCCAAGAGCTTGGTGGATCTGCCATCTCTTCTCCATCTCAGATGGGAAGCCTTGGAAGGCAGACGCTAAGACGGACTGCCAGGGCTTCCCTGGTGGCGCAGTGGTTAAGAATCCGCCTGCCAATGCAAGGGACACGGGTTCGAGCCCTGGCCTGGGAAAATCCCACATGCCATGGAGCAACTAAGCCCGTGCACCACAACTACTGAGCCTGAGCTCTAGAGCCCGCGAGCCACAACTACTGAGCCCACGTGCCACAACTCCTGAAGCCCGCACACCTAGAGCCCGTGCTCCGCAACAAGAGAAGCCACGGCAATGAGAAGCCCGCGCACCGCAACGAAGAGTAGCCCCCACTCGCCGCATCTAGAGAAAGACTGTGCACAGCAATGAAGACCCAACGCAGCCAAAAATAAATAAATAAAATAATTAAAGAAATTTATTAAAAAAAAAAGAGAGACGGACTGCCAGTATCTGCAATGTATAGACACCCTCATCCTTCTGCATCATCTGCCCAGCAGATCCGAAACCTTGCCTGACCAGGGGGTGTCCTCTCACACCCCGGACTCTGCTGCTGGAGGACATTGCTCAAACCAAACATGGCCTGACTCCCATATTTACCTCTCGAATCAGTTCTTCTACCAAAGGAAATACAATTCCCAGGATGATAGTGGCTTCCGTATCCTGGGGTAGCAAGAAAACTTTCAAGGATGTCAAGGGGCCGTGCTGAGGAGTCCTTCTGTCGGGCAGGGACAGTGCGAGCGTCAGAAGGAGAAGGATAGTCAGGCTAACCTGAAATAAGCCAGATGTGAAACGCAGCAAGGCACTGCAGACAGGATGTCCCGACGGTCAAAACATGCTCTGACAGTGGACAGGCCAGTGCAGGAGAAGTGGCCCTCCATGTGCCCAAGGGGGCAGAAAATGAAGGCAAAAAATGAGTAAGGACATAAGAGATGCCTCTGCCTGCTGGCTTTAAGTTCCCTCTCCTCATTTTGTACTTTTTTTGCGGTACACAGGCCTCTCACTGTTGTGGCCTCTCCTGTTGCGAAGCACAGGCTCCGGATGCGCAGGCTCAGCGGCCATGGCTCACGGGCCCAGCCGCTCTGCGGCATGTGGGATCTTCCCGGACCGGGGCACGAACCTGTGTCGCCGGCATCGGCAGGCGGACTCTCAACCACTGCGCCACCAGGGAAGCCCTCCTCATTTTGTACTTTAAAACCAGAGTTTAAAGGACTTCCCTGGCGGTCCAGTGGTTAAGACTGCGCTCCCACTGCAGGGGATGCAGGTTCCATCCCTGGTTGGGGAAGTAAGATCCCACAAGCTGCACCGCGCGGTCAAAGAAAAACACAAAAGACAGAGTTTAGACCGTTGGGAAATGACCATTGCAAACAGAAGCCTCAATTCGCCTGATAGCCAGACATAATACTTTTGGAAATAATCATATTTGTGTGTGTTTTGACAATTGTTTAAGTGTTCAGAAAAATCAGCCATGTTTTCATTACAGTGTGTAATTGTAGTAGAGTCTCCATGGCCCAGGTGACTGAGTACAAATCCCAAGTGTGACACTTACCAGCTGTGTGACCTTAGGCAAGTTACTTCACGTCTCTGGGCTTCAGCCACCTCAGCTGCAAAATGGGAACCAGGTGATAAACATAGCACCTTCCTTGAAGGGTTGTTGTTAGTATTAATGAAGTAATACATGTAAGGCACTTCAAACAGTGCTTGGAGCATATAGTAAAGGCTAATATTAAGTGTTATCAATTTTTATTGCCATTCATGTTTAAAATGTTAGGAGACATTTAATTTGTCAGATTCCTAAGTGTTAATTTGTGCTCGCATGATTATCAGAGAGATGTTGATTGTTTATTTTTATTTATTTTATTTTTATCTATTTATTTGGCCGCGCTGTGTGGCTTGCGGGACATTAGTTCCCTGACCAGGGATTTAACCCTGGGGCCACGGCAGTCAAGGTGCCAAGTCCTAACCACTGGACCGCCAGAGAATTTCCTTTTTTATTTTACTTATTTTATTTTATTTATTTAATTTCTTTGATTATTTAAAGTAATGTCAATTATTCAGTAGATTCAGAAGGTTAATAAACTAGACATGAGGGGAGGGGGAAGGGTAAGCTGGGACGAAGTGAGAGAGAGGCATGGACATATATACACTACCAAATGTAAAATAGATAGCTAGTGAGAAGCAGCCGCATAGCACAGGGAGATCAGTTCGGTGCTTTGTGACCACCTAGAGGGGTGGGATAGGGAGGGTGGGAGGGAGACGCAAGAGGGAGGGAATATGGGGATATATGTATATGTATAGCTGATTCACTTTGTTATACAGCAGAAACTAACACACACCATTGAAAAGCAATTATACTCCAATAACGATGTTGAAAATAAAAAAAATAAATAAACTGGACATGAAACCAAGTTCAGGTAGTAGTGAGGATTTCCCTCCGTCAGTAAAGACCCTTGAAGGCTGAAGAATTTAATAAATAACCTCTCCTCCCGCAACTCCGGTAAACTTGTCTGTAGTGTTAGCACCCGTCCTCTAGGGGGCTCAGGTTGTTCCATGGGACACCCTACCTCTCTGGAGCACTCCACCCCACCCTGAGGCACAGGCCACTCTGGACTTCCTCCCTCCGTTCTCCCCACTCTCCCTCTCTCTCTCCGCTCGCTCCTTCCCCACAGCCCTAAAGAGCTCAAGTCTATCCATTGAAATAACCAGACGAGCTTCTCTTGACGCTACAGAGGTTGCCCTGCTGTTCTCCTCCCCTTCACAATGCCTAACACCCTCTCTCTCTCACCTCTCATTCCCTCCTCTGCCCGACAGCTCAGCTTCTCCTCTATCTCCCCTTTCCACTAATAACCTATAAGTTGCCAAGTCTAATGAACACTACCCAGCTCCCCAGGTGGATTTCTCCGTAGCATTTGACATGTGCAGCCCCTCCCTTCTTGGAGGTATCTGCTCTCAGTTCCCCTCCTATCTATTTGATGGTTTCTCCTCTATCTTCTTGGCTGGCTCATCTTCCTCCTATCATCTCACCCCCATGTTGATGCTCCCCCGAGTTCATCTTTCCTGAGCTATCTTACCTCCACGGTGCACACTCTTGTGACTTGGCCCTCATTCAAGGTGCCCTATCTCAGCCAATGACACCCCAGTCTACCCAATGCTCAAGCCAGAAACCTGGAAGTGACTGCAAAACTTCCACCTTATTTGGCCAATCATCAAGGAACCATCCACTGACTTTCCTATAACTGATGACCTTGCTAAAGCCCAAATTGGAGCTTGTCACTCCTTGGTAATGTTCAAATTCTGATGTTCAGAACTTATGGTTGGCGGGGTGGAGGTGGGGGAAGGGATAGTTAGGGAGTTTGGGATTGACATGTACACACTGCTGTATTTAAAATGGATAACCAGGGACTTCCCTGGTGGTCCAGTGGTAAAGAATCTGCCTTCCAATGCAGGGGACGAGCGTTCAATCCCTGGTTGGGGAACTAAGATCCCACATGCTGCGGGGCAACTAAAACCTGTGTGCCGCAACTACTGAGCCCGAGTGTTGCAAACTACAGAGCCCACGTGCTCTGGACCCCGCGTGCCACAACTAGAAAGAGAAAGCCCGCACGCCACAACTAGAGAGAAGCCCGCGCCGCAACGAAAGATCCTGCACACTTCAGCGAAGACCCCGCGTGCCACAACTAAGACCCGAGGCAGCCAGAAAATAAATAAATAAATAAATAAATAAATAAATTTTAAAAATAAAATAAAATGGATAACCAGCAAGGACTTACTGTATAGCACAGGGAACTCTGCTCAATATTATGTAACAACCTAAATGGGAAAAGAATTTGAAAGAGAATAGATACATGTATATGTATAACTGAATCACTTTGCTGTACACCTGAAACTATCACAACACCGTTAATTAACTATACTCCAATATAAAATAAAAAGTTAAAAAAATGTTAATGTTCAAATCCTGTAGCTCTGTCTAACCTTGAGTTTCATTCTTCCTCTTCATTCTCTCCCCTTATATACTAAACTACATGCAGATCCTATATGATTAGCACAGGGCAAGGCAAACAGTAGGTGCTCAATAAATGTTTGTTGAACATGCATGCTGAAAGGTAAAGGTAAGAAGATGGGAAATGTATATACCATGCAGTTTCCAGTGGCCAAAGCTAGAACAATTTGAACAACAAAATAAAGAAGTATTGGACTACAACCCAAAGTATAAAACAAATATCCATGAGTCCATATTGATATGTTTAAGTAATTGAATAGATTAATAAATGGAGCAGAAGAGATACTAGCTCAGCCAACGAGCAGGGTCAACATCATCAATCACACACTATGCTGATAGTACATACACTTGAGATGATGGGATGAAGATGGGACTCTGTGATCTTCCTCCCCAAAACTCATTACCTGAGTCTCATCATGAGAGAAGCATCAGACAGACAGTGGTGTGTTCCACGTGTCAACTTGGCTAGTCCACAGTACCCAGTTACTCAATCAAACACTAATCTAGGTGTCGCTGTGAAGGTATTTTGTACATGGGATTAATATCTACAATCTGTTGACTTTAAGTAAAGGATATTCTGGACGGTCCTCATCCAATCAGTTGAAAGGCCTTAAGAGCAAAATTAAGGGTTCCCTGAGGAAGAAGAAATTCTACCTGTGAACTACAGTGTCAGCGCCTGCCCTACAGATTTCAGATTTGTCTAACCAACCCTCACAATTGACTAAGCCAATTCTTTGGCAATAAAACAGTAAATCAATTTCTCTCTCTCTGTAAATATTTATCTATAAATATATCTAGAAATACACAAATATATTTATATCTGCATATAAATATCTATATTTATATATGTATGTCTATAAATATATAGAGAGATGTTTATATATCTGTACCTATAGGTCTCTACATATTTGTCCTATTGGTTTTCATGGGTTAAAGGAGAAACCATAATGGAAGTTATAAAATGTTTTGAATTGAATGAAAAAAATATTTGTGGGATATGGCTAAAGCAATACTCATAGAAAAATTTACAGCCTTAAATGTGTATATTGGAAAATAAGCTTATAATGAACAATCTAAGTTACTCATTTCTTTTTTTAAATATTTATTTGGGATTATCCCTTTGGAGGAACCAGATGCCAGCGTACTCTTTCTTGTATCCTCAGGCTTTGCGGGATCTTAGTTCTCTGACCAGGGTTCGAACCTATGCCCCTGGCAATGGGGGGTGCAGAGTCCTAACCACTGGCCAGCCAGGGAATTCCCTAAGTTACCCATTTCTTAGTAGAAGAACAAAATGAGTCCCTTAAAAGAAGAAAGAAGAAAAAAAATAATAAAAATACATAAAATACAAAATAAAACATCAATAAAGGGAATCAATAAAGACAAAGGTAGTTCTTTAAGAAGATTAATAAAAGTTAAAAATCTCTAGTGAGATTTATCATTGGAAAAAAAAGATCGCATACTGCAAATATCACAAATGAAAAGGTGAGTTTCACTACCAAATTTAAGGACATTTAAAAAAATGAGAGGATATTACAGATACATTTATTTTATGCCAAAGAATTTAAAATTTTCAATAAAATAGACCATGTCCTAGAAAATTATGACACCACAAACCAACTCAAGAAGAAATAAGAGAATTCTATCTCATCATGATGGAGTTATAGGGACTGGAATTGCTGTCTAGCTGTAAACAACAAGAAAACTAGATAAAATATATGAAACAATTGTTTTAATCATTGGATAGGCAGTGCAGGTCTGTGATCTTTAGGAGAAAGGGAACCAAGTGAGCCCTGTGATTACCCCAGCTTCTGCCCGGAGGCACTCTCTAGACCACAGTGCCAGGAAGGGGTCCCAAAGCAGTGGATTTGCTGGGTTGGGATGAGAAATCAGAGTTTCAGGAGGCTGTAACGCTTGGAATTTACAAAGTGGAATACTAAAGAAAAGGGAGCTGTGTAGAGAGAGAGCTCCAGCAATATGCATCAGAGTGTACTTGAGAGAGTCTTTGAATACTAAGCCACACATGTAAGGGTGAAACGCCACACATCTGAGAGATCAGATGTGCTGTGAGCTACAGAATTCCCAGAGCTTACAGAAGGCTAGGATATAGTCAAGTTCTGACCACCCAGAGTGGAGAACGCTTGTTAAAAAAACCAGGGCATTCAGTAGAGACCCCAGAAAGGTAACACTTTAGTAGTTAATGAGGGCTGTTTTAGCCTTAGGCAAATTTAGACCTTCCCTAATACCTTAAAAATAAACTTCAAATGAATTAAGTTAATCATGAATAAGTTTGTGAATTGCCTGTTAGAACAAAGTCCAGCGTTTTGGAAAACAACAAAATCCAGCACCTTGATCCTTAGAGAGAGTGTCACAGACTGGGCAAAAATGTTTGCAATACATTTATCTGACAAAAGCCTTGTATCTAGAATATATAAAGAATTCCTGCAACTCAATTATGAAAACAAACAATTCAATTAAAATTTTGATGAGAGACTTGGACACTTTGCAAAAGAAAATACACAATGAACTAATAAGCTCATGAAAAAAATTATCATCAGTCATCAGAGATGTGCAAATTAAGTCCACAATGAGATACCACTACATACCCACCCAATGACTAAAATGCAAAAAGACTGGGATTTCCCTAGAGGTGCAGTGGTTAGAACTCAGTGCTTTTATTGCCGTGGACCCAGGTTCAATCCCTGGTCGGGGAACTAAGATACCACAAGCCTCGTGGCATGGCCAAAAAAAAGAGAGAGAGAGATTGAGAGCACCAAGTGTTAGAAAGGAGATGGAGCACTGGCAACCTTACATTTTTGTACATTGTACAAGGGGTAAAACCATTTTGGAAAAGAGTTTGGCAGTAAAAGTTAATTATACACTTATCCTATGATTCATTCATGTGCTCCTAGATATTTATCTAAGAGAAATGAAATATATGTCGACTAAAACCTTCAATGAGAATGTTCATGTAGTTTTCTTCATAGTAGCCCAAACTGGAAACAGCTCAAATGTCTATCAACAGGTTAATGAATAGACATCTGTGGTATATTTCTCATCAATAAAAATAAGCAAATTACTTTTACATGGCTACAACATTAATGAATCTCAAAAACATTACACTGAAGGAAAAAAGCCAGTGCCAAAGAATATTTATTGTATGATTCTATTTGTAGAAAGTTCTAGAATAGGGAAAACAGATCTATGGTTCAGATCAGTGGTTGTTTTGGTGGTGGTGGGGATTGACTGAGAAGAGGCAGAGGAGAACTTCCTGGGGGTGATGGAAATGTTCTCTGTCCTAATAGGTGTGTAGGATACATGAGTGCATGTATCTATTAAATTATTGAATGGCTGTGCTTATAACAAAACATTTTGCTCTATGTATGTAAATTACACCTCAATAATGAAGAACCACACTGAGGTACTGGAATGACTACAATTAAAAAGAATAATAGAATGGATCAACAGCAAGGTCCTACTGTATAGCACAGGGAACTATATTCAATATCCTGTGATAAACCATAATGGAAAAGAATATGAAAAAGAATGTATATATGTATAACTGAATCATTTTGTTGTACAGCAGAAATTAACATAACATTGTAAATCAACTATACTTCAATAAACTAAATTTTAAAAAAGGAATAAAGATGCTGAATATTGGTGATTATGTGCAGCAACTAGACCTCTCATACATTGATGATGAGGATGTAAAATGGTACAACCACTTTGCAAGTTTGGAGGTTTCTTACAAACGTAAACACATACTTCTCATATGATCCAGAAATTCTACTGGTAGGTATTTACCCACCAGGAATGGAAACGCTTCATTACAGAAAAATTTATACAATACCATTTTTAGCAGCTTTAGTCATACTAGTGAAAAGAACTGAAAAAATCCTAAATGCCATCAACAAGTGAGTGGACAAATAAATTGTCCATTTATACACTGGGCTATTACACAGCACTAATAAGTAATGAATTAACAACACTTGCAACAACAGGAATGAGTTTCCAAAATGTTATGCTGAGTATGAGAAGCCAGACACAATGTAGTGAATCTTATATGATTCCATTTAGGTGAAATTCTAAAAACGACTAGTTCACAGTGACAGCAAGTAGATAAATGGTTGCCTGGGGTTGGGGCAGAGGATTGAGTGGGAAGAGGCACGAAAGAACTTTTCCAGTGATGGCAATATCCTCTATCTTGATTGTGGGTGTATATGTTTGTCAAAACTCATTGACTGGTGCAATTAACATGGGTGCATTTCTTGTGTGTAAATTATACTTCAGTAATGTTGATTTTTTTAAACGGAGAAATTAATTGATGAAATAAAAATAAAAACCTTCTAGGAATAAAAAAAGAATACAATATCTACATAGTCTACAATCATAAAATAAATTGAATTAGCAGTCAAAAATATTCCCACAAAGCAAGTTCCATGACCAGAGAGTTTCATCATTAAATTCAATCACATAATCAAGAAGCAAATACTTCCAAAGAGTCACAAATTATTCCAGATTATAGAAAAAGAGGGGGCACTTGTTCACTCATTTAGTAGCATTATCTTAATACCAAAACCTGGCATGGATAGTACAAGGAAGAAAACTAACATGTCAATCTTGCTCATGAACATAAATTCAAAAGTCCTAAATAAATAAAACATTAGCAAACTGAAACCGGTAATAAAAGAAAAAAGTAATACATCATGACCAAACTGGGCTATCCCAGACATCGAGTTTAGTAACATTAGAAAAATCAATTAAATGTAATCCTCCACATGAACATGAAAAGAATGAAAAACATATATTCATCTCAGAAACGAAAAAAGCATTTGATAAAATTTGCCACTCATTAATGATTAACACTTTGAGCAAATTAAGAATAGACGTGAACTTCTATAACCTGATAAGGGATATCTATAAAAAACACCTATAGAAAACACCACGCCTAATATTGAAATCTTTCCTCCTGATGTCAGAAACAGGACAAGGATGCTTGTTACTTGGCGAGGAAGAAAAAAACCTGTTATTTGCAAATAATTTAATTGTGTAGCAAGAAAATTGCTACAGTAAATTATTTCAATTTATAGAAGTGTTTAATAAATTAAAAGAATCAACTTAAAAATTAATTGCACAAAGACAAACAACCCAATTAAAAAATGGTCAAAGGAGGGAAGGGATGGGGGAACAGATGTATATGTATGACTGATTCACTTTGTTATAAAGCAGAAACTAATAAAAAAAAATGGTCAAAGGACTTGAATTGACATTTCTCCAAAGAAGGTATACAAATGGCCAATAAACATATGAAAAAATACTCAACATCATTAGGCATTAGGGAAATGGAAATCAGAACCACAATGAGATACCACTTCACAACTACTAGGAGACCTATTATGAAAAGTGAAAGACAGTAAGCACTGGTGAGGCTGTGGAGAAATTGGAACCCTCGTACGTTAAGGTGGGGATGTAGAATGGTTCATCCACTGTGGAAACGGTTTGGCTGCTCCTCAAAATGTTAAACATAGAATTACCATATGACACAGCAATTCAGAAGAATTGAAAACAGGGACTCAAACACATACTGTACCCAAATGTTCATAACTGTATGATGAAGGGTGATGGAAATATTTTGGAAATAGATACTGGCAATGGTTACACAACATTGTGAGTGTAATTAATGCTACTGAATTGTACACTGAAAAATGATTAAAGTAGAAAATTTCATGTTATATATATTTTAACACAATAAAAAGTCAGTTGCTTATCTACACCAGCAACAATTAGAAAATAAAATTTTAACAAGGTACTTTTAAAATACATAACACTTATAAATAACCTTGGATAAACCTAACAAGGTATGTATAAGACTTCTTTGAAGAAAATGTGAAAATTTTATTAACAAATTTTTAAGACAAGCTAAATAAAAATATACTGTATCCAATGATCGGAAGACTCAGAATTGTAAAGATGTCAGCTTTGTAGAAATTAAGCTATAGATTCAATACAATCACAATTCCAATATAAATCCTAAGGTCAGTTTTTTTATATGTAATTTTTTATTTGTCAATCATACCTCAATAAAGTTCATTTTTGTTGCACATGTCAAGCTAATTCTAAAATTATTTTGGAAACACAAGGGTCCAAGAAAAGAAACAAGACGCTCTTAAAGAAGAATAAATAAGATAGTAGGACTTGCCCTACCATTCATCCAGACTTATTATAAAGTTTTAATAAGTAAGGCATTATGATTTGGTGCAAGGACAGACAAAGAGACAACTAAAGCGGAACACAGAGCTGAGAAACAGACCCACACATGTACGGACACTTGATTTGAGACAGAAAAGCAGTGGGGAAAGTACTTTAAAAAAATAATGAGGGACTTTCCTTGTGGTCCAGTGTTTAAGACTCCATACTTCCAATGCAGGGGTTGCCGGTTTCATCCTTGGTTGGGGAACTAAGATCCCATATGCTGCGCAGCATGGACACCCCGCCCCCACCACCACCAAAAAAAGAGAGAGAGAGAGAGAAAATAACTAATGGAGCTGGATCAAACTGAAATTGGACCCCCACCTCACACCATACACAAAATTTATTCCAGGTGAATTATAGACTTCAAAGTAAAATAACACTATAAAACTTTTGTAAGGTAATGTAAGAAAAAACATCATAACCTCAAGATAGGGAAGATTTCTTAAGAGACAAAAAACACCTGTCATAAAGAAAAAATGATCTATTTGGTTATATTACAATTAAGAATTTTTGTTCATGAAAATATACCATAAAGAGGACTAAAGGACAAGCCACAGAATATGAGAAGATATTTGTAGTACATACAAGTGACCAAAGATTCATATTTAGAGTATATAAAGAACTACTACAAAGCAGTGAAAAAATAATCCAAGAGAAATTGAGCAAAATACTTGGAACAGGAGCTTCAGAGTAGAGAAAACCCAGATGACCAATAAGCATGTGAAAAAGTGCTTGAACTCATTAACAATCCTGGAAATAAATGCCAACTAAAATAAAATGTATAACAATATTCAAAGTCAGGGAGAGAGGCAATGGAAGTATACTTTTATAAGTTTCTAATCCCCTTTCCTTCACCAAATTAATAGGCATATACTAACTATCAGGGACTATGTTGATATGCTCTAGGATAATCTGTCAGATCATCTGGCACAGCAGCTAAATTGGGGCTACCACTTGGTTATGTTCTCATCATCTACAATTATTCACCTGGTTTTTGCAAGGGCCAGATTGATGTGTTAAATGGAGATGTAACAGGGACCACCACTCCTGCATCCTTTGTGGGTGACTATAATCACTGTCATTTCACCTGGGATGAGGTATTTCTTCTGATTTAATATCTTGGCAGGGATAGGGGGCAGTTCCCACTTGGTCTTTCCTACTCTGTTGGCTATTGTTTCAGGAAACCAATGTGAGAGTTCTGCTATCTGCTAAGTACATCTATTTCAATTATGTATTTAGGGACCAGGGAAATAACCACCAGGTGGGTCTGTGGACCTATTGGACCCACTGTGGGATGGACTTGGCCAGGTCTCCTTTTATCACTTGGCCTCTGTATGCCCCACTCTAACACATGTCCATGGTGGCATTTTGATCCCTTAATATCTGTCAGCTCAGATCCTGTACCCAAAAGCCTTGAAAGATCTGAGTATTCCCCTTTCCTTAGTTGCTCTGAGAAATGACTTTGGAGGAGTGAGATAATTATTATGATGTAAGTTTCCTGTGGCACTGCAAGATTCTTCCTGAAGGGCATCGGCCTCTGCTTTAATCAGTGGGTTCTATAGCTGAAAAATGGTTGGGGTCTGGAAATTGGGTGATGAATCATGATTTTCCTTTGCAGTGGCCGACATCAGCCTTCTACTCTCACATTCTTGCTTGTTTTTGGTTATATAAGTCAAGAAATACTCTCATTGGCTGTCCACCTACCTAGGAAGACCATGTTCTTCCATGTTGAAGACCACTGGCGATCACAGTAGATCCCAGCTTGCCATTTTGGTCTTTCTGCCCATTATGGTAATTACGTCCACCTTAACACTGATGACTAAGTGCCATCACCTGGCCTCTGTTCTGGGTTCGTGTCATACCCACTGACTTTACAAAGCCCAGTTCCATAGATATGTCCACTACCATCAACTTTGGCCTGCAGAGAATAACCCCTACTGAACTGCAAATGATGCCAGTGCCTCTCCGACAACTAGCCCATTTCTTATCACTATTTAAGCAAGTGTCTCTGGGTCCTCATGAGGAACACAGGAAGCTGGAGTGTTCTCTGGTCTTATACAATAATAATAGGTCTTATACAATAATAATTTCATTCTGGTGAGCTCATCTCCCTAAGCCTTTTGACCCTTCCCTAGCACTCAGCCAAGGAAATTCTAGCATCTCCACCTCATTTGCTGTAACATACGGTTTCCTCCAAACTTTGAAGCTCTATCCTAGTAGCATATTGAAACTGGTTCCAGATGTCCTTGCTAAGGCTTTAAAATGTTAAATCCTTAGTCATGGTAGAGTATCCCAGATCAATATAGACTCTCCACTATCCAGCCTTATATTCTACTCCCTGACCCCAGTCCGGCACCCTCAATATCTGTTCTCAAGCATGTTCTCCCAGTTTCTGCTGCTACGTTAGCCAGATCCTGCAGCATTTTTGGTGAACAATCCCTTTCTTCCTATAGCTGGCATAGTACTTCCTCACTTGTTCCAGGATGAGACTTGCCCATGGTCTAGAATCGTGGAGTGGGGTCAGGGTCAGATCTTGAAGAGAGCAAGTATCATCTTGTGAGGCATCTGCCTCAGGTGAGGACTTTGCATGTTATCCAGGCAAGGAGAAACTGCTCTCTTCTACCAAGCGGGAGAGGCCACTTCTCCTTGCCCAGTGGGTTCAGGATAACATGGGGATTCCAGAACAGATGTTTTCATACCAGGTCTCAGTGTCCTCCTCCTTCCTTATCAGGGCCCTGACTTGGTGGGGCTTTGAATAAATAATCCTGCTATTCTTACAGCATTATGGGATTGATTTTCAGCCCAGTCAGCCCTACACAGGCTGCAGATAAGAGTTTCCTTGAGTGCTGCCCTAAAGGACTTCTGGGTTTTACACTGTACCCTGAGTTGATAACTGATGTGAGTCTGTCATTTTTTTCTTTTAGCAATTTGAAGGCATTTACCAACAACTGACCAACTCCACAATCTTTATAATTCCCATTTCCCTCCCATATCACAAATACTAGAGATACTCACAGGCAGTGCATCCCTGGATTCACCAGGGTGAGAGTTTTAGTAAACTTGCTGGTGCTCTGGGTATCAGCACCCGCACTTACCCCGGCAATGGAATCCTTGTTCCCATTTGGATGGTGAGTCATCCAATTCCAGAATCCCGTTTGGGGGATCTGCTTCCTAGGACCACTCCAGATACCAACTGTGTTTTTTGGGGGGAGGGGCGGTCCCCCTAGGAATAAAATCTCAGTTGAGGATTTGAAGGATTTGATATTTGAGGGGTTTTTTTTTGGTTTTTTGGGGGGGGTGTTTAGTTTGTTTGTTTGGCCACGCCATGCAGCTTGTGGGATCTTTGTTCCCCAACCAGGATGGAACCCATGCCCCCTGCAGTGGAAGCTCGGAGTCCTAACCACTGGACTGCCAGGGAATTCCCCATATCTGAAAAATGATGCTAGGAACTACCTGCAAGTGAATGGGAAGGTGACACAGAGAAGGGAAGGAGGCCAATAAAGGCTGTGCTATCAACCCAATTAAGAGTGTGGACAAGTGGAACTGAGTCCTGCTGGGGACTCAGGGAGCCAGTAATAATGTGAGCCTCAGGACTATCCCACCTGACGGCTGAGAGAACTGGGGTATTTTTCCACCAATCCTCATCAGTTATTGCCTGAGGTTTGTTGAGGGTGGGAGTGCCCAGCGTCTGAGTAGTGCAGGCTCCAGTGGCCAGAGAGAGCCCTCAGGTAGAGTTGCAGTTTTTCTGGCAGTGGGACGTTTGTTCAGTGTACCCAAGCGCTTAGGGAATGAGGGAGGGATACTGACAGCACCTGCTACCCCAAGGGAGGAATCCGTTCACTAGATACAACAATGTTTCCACTGAACTGGTAGCAATCCAATTCTGAGGATTTAGATTCTTCAAGAATGAAGTGGTCACCTGACATGGTTTAAAAACCAACAATAGGGCTTCTCTGGTGGCGCAGTGGTTGAGAGTCCGCCCGCGGACGCAGGGGACACGGGTTCATGCCCCGGTCTGGGAGGATCCCACATGCCACGGAGCGGCTGGGCCCGTGAGTCATGGCTGCTGAGCCTGTGCGTCCGGAGCCTGTGCTCCGCAACGGGAGAGGCCACAGCAGTAGTGAGAGGCCCGCGTACTACAAAAAAACAAAAAACAAAAAACAATAGCCAACTGGGGTGCTGGCTAAGGGCAAAGTGAAAATGAAATGAGTGTTGGAAGAGGAGATTATAAATGTCAACTTTGACCAGTTACAAAAATAAGAATTGTAGATGCTATGGGTATTTGCTTGCTTGCTTGCTTGCTTTATATTATATACTCTGTATAGTATTATTTCCCCCTAACTTCCTTTGCCTTATTATCTTATAGAAGGATTGTTGTTGGTAGTGAGCTTTATTATTTAGTCTTTAGGTTCCTCTAGAGGAAATGAGGCTGAACTCAGAAAGGTATGAACATCACCCAGAGACGAATAGTTACTGCAGAGACTTTGCAACTCAACGTTGCAGGGGAGGGCGCTATAGCACCTTCACTTGTACCAAAGACAACTGCATCTTAATAGGCAAAGGCAGGAAGTTGTTATTGTTCAAATATGTATAGAAAAGATGTGTATAGATGCTGAGCAGCAAAAGTTCCCCACTTTTTCTGTGCCTGTTACTTATTTCTGGTTTTTCTGCTCCAGATCCATTCTTCATGTCTCTACAAACTTGTTTCCCAGACTCCACTACTAACTGGCCTTCTGTTAGGTTCTACTAATAGAAAGCACTAGAGGGAGATGGAAGTCAGGGAAAGGAGAAGGGACGATATTCTCTTTGGGGTTTTTGTTTAGGGTCACCCCATCTTTGGCAGTTGGCTCTAGCCTTCAGCTTTTTTCTGCCTTCTAAGAACCAGCTTTGTAGATGGCACCAGTGGCAGCCCACTGGTGGCTCTGGCTGAGTCTGAGCCCCACCCGTGGGCTCCCACCTCTTCCCTTGAGTTCCCTTAGCCCTTGCTACTTTATTTAGTTACAAGTTTCACTACTTTCACGTTGTCTCTATGTTCTCTTTCTCTTTTTGCTCTTTTGGTCTTCCCACTCCTGTGTAACCAAATCCCCTCTATTTCAAATACATCGTGTGGTTTCTATTTTTCTATCTAGGCCTTATCTGGTGCACAAAATACCCTCAATGGTAGAACAGATAAATTGTGATAGAGACATACATTGGAATAGTATACTGCGAAAATGAATCTCCCTAACATGATATTGAAAGAAGCAAATTGCAACTGAATTCAAATAGTATGACTCCATTTCTACAAAGTTTAAACACCATTAAACTATATGTTTTATTGATGGATGTGTAAGTGGTAAAACTATAAAGAAAAGCAAGAAAATGATGATCGCAAGAGTCTGGATAGTGGTTATCTCTTGCGGGGATGGATGAAGATGAGATCTGGGAGAAGCATACGGCAGGTCCTGGGGTGTTGATAATATCCTATTTCTTGATCATTGAGGTTATGACATAGGTGTTTGCTTTGCAAATATTCTTCAAGTTGCACATATGTGTTTTAGGTGCTGTTTTGTGCATCCGATATATCTTGCAATTGAAAAACAAAAGAACGGGGCTTCCCTGGTGGCGCAGTGGTTGAGAGTCCGCCTGCCGATGCAGGGGACACGGGTTCGTGCTCCGGCCTGGGAAGATCTCACGTGCCGCGGAGCGGCTGGGCCCGTGAGCCATGGCCGCTGAGCCTGCGCGTCCAGAGCCTGTGCTCCGCAACGGGAGAGGCCACAACAGTGAGAGGCCCGCGTACCGCAAAAAAAAAAAAAAAAAAAACAGCCAAAAAACAAAAGAACGAACATCACAATCACCCCTGGCAATGGGTCTGGAGGCAGGAGGACAATAAGAAGGGCTTCTTAGAGGTGAGGCAAGGGGGAAAAGTCAGAGAGAAGGGACTGAAAAGACTAAGTCTGAGGTCCCAAAAGCCAAGAATTGAGGCTGACGCTGAGTGAGCAGATCTGTGCTGGGAGTCAGGACCTTCTTCCCAGCCCCCAGAGGGGCACACCAAGGTTGGAAATTTCTCCAGGTCTCTCATCTCCTGCTCCTCTGTTTGTGCTAATGGAGGGTCCCTGCCTGCTGGTCATATTCAGATGTGGGTGCACATCTGAATCAATGTGTAGACATTGACCTGCCACTAGCGAGCAGAGTAAACCCAGTGAGTGGGCAGAGTTGGTGAATGGACATTCTTGAGGCCAGATGGAGAAAATGTGTGGCCCCCTTGTAACTGACACAGAAAAGCTTTCTGTGGGAGCTGGGGATTTCAGTGGTTGAAAGAGAACAGGCTAAACAGAGGGATGGAGCAGGTGGGAGCAGTGCTGTGAGGGAGCAAAGGGTGGCAGGGAAGCCGGACTATGCCTCCATTTCCCCACCTTTCCCTAAGAGATGCGACCAGCACTGTAAATCGACTATGCTTAAAAAAAAAAAAAAAAAAAAAAAAAAGATGCAACCAGCTTTTCTGGCCTTGCAGAGAGGGTTGATGGCACCCTGCAGCAATTCTGGCAGCCAAGGGGTTAACCTCTCATGTCAGCTGCCTCTGGGGTGGTGTGAGGAGGTAAGACTCAGAGAAGAAGCAGTTGCACCACTGTGGGCATCAGCTCTACTGCTGGGAACCTCCACAGAGCCCAGGCCCTTAGCTGCCAGTCTACTCTCCACTCATCGTCCCGAGTGGTCCCAGGCGCTGGGTTCCTACGGCTTATTCTGGTTTCCCCTCCCCCACCCTAGTATCCGTGGACTCCACCGGCTGGTGCACACAAGTCAAGCCAGGGCGCAGACAGACAGATATGCAGTCTCTGACTGCTCCTTGGTCTCCCGGCTCGGCAGCGTAGGGCCACCTGCGCTCTCTGGACGCAGACCTGGCCTGGCCTCGCTGGGAATGCCGAGACTGAATGGGTGGGGGGCCGGGGCCGGGATGAGGGTACAGGAGGTGAGGAGAAAGGAGAAATCTGAGATAGACACCACTGATCACAAGTCAGAAACAAGGGAGAAGAGGCGTCGGAGCTCAGAGGCGCTTGGCGTGGGTCCCGGGCTCTGAGCATGGGGGTGGAGAACAAGCCAGAAGCCCCCTTTCTTCCTTCCAATCGCTGCCTCTCCCTGGGACCCTCTCCGCCCTCCCTGCGGCCCCGGCCCTCTCCCCTCCCCCCAAAATCCTGCGTCCTCTGCGGATTGGTCCCCGGCATTCGGGGCGGGGCCCGAGGACCCTGACGTCACCTGACAAGGGGGGCGGGCGGCTAGGGAAGGGGGGTGACGGGCCCCGGCTCAGCACCTCGGAGAGCTCCCTCCCCTGCCTTGTTTTGCTCTGGAATCGCCGCCGGGGGAGGGAGCCAGGGGGCCCGGCAACAGGCGCAGCGGCTGGAGGATGGCCGTGGAGGGGTCGAGGGGCCCCGGCGGGCAGAGGGCCCAGCCGTGATCCGGCGGGGGGGCCGGGGCGCCGGGCGGGTGCGGGGGGCAGCTAGAGGCGGCAGCAGTGGCTACACATCTGGATGGAAGCGAGCTTTGTCCAGACCACCATGGCTCTGGGGTTGCCCTCCAAGAAAGCGTCTTCCCGCAATGTGGCTGTGGAGCGTAGGAACTTGATCACCGTGTGCAGGTGGGCACCGCTGGCGGGTGGGGGTGGGGTGCTCAGGAAGAGGCGGCGGGGCGGGTTGCGGAGAGCTGGACTGAGCGTGCCCGCGGGAGGATGCACAGCAGCCGCGGAGAAAAGGGAGAGAGCACAGGGTTAGGAGGGGCGCGTCCGCTATCCTCAGGCTCAGGCCTGGAGGGGGCTTGGAGGTCTGGTCCCTACCCTTCTAGGCCAAGCCAGGCCTATGCCCAGCCTGGGGCCTGGGGGTGAGGGGTGTTTAATTGGCACTGCAGCTTCCTGTGAGAACCAGGAAGTGACATTGTGTGTGAGGGGGAGGGGTGGGGATGGCTGACTCCCTTGCTGGGGACGGGAGCGGGGTGGGCAGAGGAGAACTGATGGGATAGGGGATGAACGCCCTCCAAGCGTACCCTCACTCCCACTCCTGTCAGCCTGGCCTCTCTGGGGTGGGGCTTTTCTGGGAGATTTTCCAGTGCTCAAATCCTGGATCAGGGATGGTGCCCTCCTCCATCTCTGGGCAGTTGCAGCCTATGGCAGGGTCAACTGGCATGTAGGCAAAGTCCCTGAATCCGTCCAGTGAAGGCACGGCACTGCCCCTGCCGTGGGAAGGACTGAGGGCCTGACCGCAGAAGCCTGGGTCTCCTAGGTTCAAGGGGAGGAGATTGGGAGGGCAGAGCCATTGGTTCCTGAGGGTGGGGCTGTTGCAGTGTTGGGAAGACCTGCCCACTTTCCTGGGGCCAGGAAGTGAAGCTTCCCACTTCCCAGCCCTGCAGTGATTCACGCCCCCTGCCCTGCCGTGAAGCCAGGAATGGCCAGTCTCTCAGCCCCACCTGCACTCATCTCCCCGCCTAGGATCCCCCTGCCAGCTTCCTTCTCCACCTGCAACCTCCCCTCTCCCCCACGCCACCTCTGAGGGCAGGGCGCTCCCAGTGCAGGGCTCAGCTGTCTTCCCTTGCCAGCCCCACGTGCCTGCACACTGGCCTTGGTCCCGCCCCTTCCCCCAGGAATCAGTGCCCACCTGATGCCCTGGCTTCCGTATCCTACAGCTCCTTCCAGGTTCCTGGGCACACACCCAACTGTACTGCGTCTGTCTCACACCATTATATCCCTAGTGCCTAGCACGGTTCTGTGCACATCTGACCTCTGTAAAAATGCCTGGAATGTTATAGAAGGAATGAATGCAGCAATGGCCCAACCCAAAGGCGGTCCCCTGCCTCCACGCTCACCCCCCAAACCCTGCCAGTGTGGTGTAAAACACAGGTGGTCCTAGGTTCAAGCTCTTACTTCATCAGTTATGAGCTGTACAACCTTGAGGAAGTCTCCTAACCACTCTGGGCCCTGGGTGCCTCATCATCCCCACTGTAGATGTAACAGCCACACCAAGGAGTGTGCCTAGCCCTGTGCCTGGCACACGAAAATCGCCCCATCCCGATGTCATCCTTCCAGTCCCTCTCCTCTCGCTTGATCTCCTAGGTTCCTCTTCCTTCTCTTGCCTGCCAGGACAGCTGGGCCTGTTGAGTGTGTGGGAAAGGGGGGAACTCCCCTTGGCCTAGGCTGCAGAAGCAGAGGTTCTGGTGGATTGGAAGTGCGCTTAGAGCTGGGGTGTGAGGGATAGAGTTTTGGGGACGATTGGGAGCATGACAAAGGCTCAGAAACCCCTCGGGCCCCTGCCGCCTCTTCATTGTCACATGGTTCGCCTCCAGCTCCCAGAACAGTTCCCTTTAGCAGGCCGAGGGCTCCCCTGGGCCCTGGCCGCCCTGTCTCCATGGTAACCTGCAGCAGCCTTGCACCTCTGAGCAGGGAACACACCATGGGGCTCCTGGGGGGGCAATGACCAGCTGCAGCACCCCTGAGGACAGATGGCAGATGGCTGCCATGCTGAAACCAGCCGCAGGCCCCCACTGAGGTCTGACCCAAATGACCAGAAGAAATCACGGGGGCGGGGCTGCATAACGAAGCCCAGATTAATGCCCTAAACACAGGCTCCTTCTGGCTGTCCCATTAATGGCTCAGCTCCTCACCGCCCCTGTCCCATGGCCTGCGCTCACCTTCTCTCAGTCTTTCCCGGGATCTGAACCAAAATTTGATGAGACAGGTACCATTGTTCCTGTTTGCACCTGGGGAAAATGGGCCTTGGAGAGATTAAATGACTTGTCCAAGGTCACCAGGTATCACATGGACACAAGATTTGGGTCCATCCAGGCTGCCTCTCCCTAGTGCAACTCCAGCACTGACCTGGCTCTGATCTCAGGCCAGACCAACTCTAAGCCCATAGGGAAGGGAGGAAGGTCCATGGACTTGGTTGTGCCATTGCCCTGAGAGCCTCAGGGGCCAAGGCTTGAGGGCTGGAGCACAGAGGGCAGAGGAGGCAGGGGTTGGTCGGGGCCTTGGTGATCCTGACATCCACCAGGAGGCCACAGATGTAGCAGAAAGAGCGAGGCCTTTGGAATCAGACATACCTGTTGACTTCTCACAAGCTGTGTGACTTTGAAAACATCAATCTCTTGGACCCTCAGTTACCTTATCTGTCAAATGGGGCTGACAGTGATAAGAAGAGGACCCCGGGCTGTTGTAAGGATGGATGGGATAACACACGCAGAGTATAGTGCTGGGCACATCACAGGGCTTGATGAGCTTAGGGTAAAAAGGACAGTTCCAAGCAGCCCCCATATCCCTGGATACCTCACCCCTGCTATGCCACCCATAGGGGGCCATGATGGGATGTTGGGAGCCGTGTCTTCCTCCCTGTCCCAGCCCACCGCAGTGATGGCCGGTGGCGACTGCAGGCATAGGGACTGCAGAGGGAGCTGAGTCTCCGGGCAGGACTGAAGGGAGGGACGGGGGCTGCTGTGCTCCAGCCTCTCAACCCCATTGGCTTCCCTTCGCTTCCTTCCTCTCTGAGAAGCCAGGTGTCCGGGCCCCCAAGCCCCCTTCCAGAGATCTGCTGCCAATGCCCCCTCCCACCCACTGAGTGTGTCAGACCCACACCCTGCACCTCCCCCGGCCCAGTTCTGCACCGCCTGGGTCTGGGCAGCTGGTGTGTGGGTGGCCAAGCTAGGAAGGAGAAGGGGGAAGGGGGGCATCCGTGTGCTGGGAGCCCACCTGGCCACCCATGCATGCCCACACTCCATGTGCTTGGTGCCAACTCACATGCCCTGGTACAGGTGACCCGCACCCCGCCCCAGAAGGGACTGGAGATTTTTCCAGCAATAGCAGAAGGCAGCTCGAGGATGGGGCACAAAGCAGCTCCTAACTCCTATCGGACCCCTACCCTTCTCTGACAGAGAGAATGCAACCCCAAAGGGTGGGCAAGGAGGAAGGGGCTCTGGGCTAGCCCGCTGGCTCTAGGTGCCTCATCTTTCTACCGATTGTTTCATCCCCTCTCATACCTTGTTCTTGAAGCTTTCTTTCTCTGCCTCTCCCGTCTCCTGTCACCCACTTTGTCAATCAGTCTCCCACCTGCCACCCTACTCTCGCATGTCACAGCCCCTCTATGGGTCACTACAGTCTCCCCTGTCTCCCGCCCTCTTTCCCTCCGCTCCCCAACCACTCCGTGCTCTTGGTGGCCTCTTCTCTGCCTTCCTTCTACCCCCATCACCTTGTCTTCTCACCTGACACCCTACTGCCCTTCTCCCTCCCCCTCGCCCAGGTTCTCTGTGAAAACGCTGCTGGAGAAGTACACGGCAGAGCCCATCGATGACTCATCTGAGGAGTTCGTGAATTTTGCAGCCATCTTAGAGCAGATCCTCAGCCACCGCTTCAAAGGTGGGCCCAGGTTCCTGTCCCCCCACTGCCCAGCCCTCCCAACTCCCAGCCTTTGGCTTCCAGCTACCCCCCACCCCCGCTCTGATCTACTCTGTGGCTTTCTGAACTCCATCATTCACCCTGGCCCCAATTCTGGACCATGCGCAGAAGCCCATGCACAGAGCTGGGAAGAGGGGAGGGGATCTTCTGCGCACAAGGCAGTGGGTGTCCATAAGCCCCAGCCATGGGCATGCAGTTATGTGCCCTGTATATACATGCATGTGTGTGCACGTGCGTTTGGGGTAGGCACTACGCACGCGCACGGCTGCTTATACTTACGCATGTGTGTGCCCCATTACATGGACCCTCTCCGAATTCCCTGGTCTTGCTGAGCCCCCTCCCTGCCCTGGCTCAGCCTGTGCCCCAGCAGGTCCGGTGAGCTGGTTCAGCTCAGACGGGCAGCGGGGCTTCTGGGACTACATCCGCCTGGCCTGCAGCAAAGTGCCCAACAACTGCGTAAGCAGCATCGAGAACATGGAAAACATCAGCACTGCCCGCGCCAAGGTAAGTGGCCTGCAGTGAGCAGGGCCAGGGCAGCTGCTCCCTGCTGTGGACACAGGAGGGCTGCCTGTTCCTTGGTCCTAGCCCCTGCCCACGGGCACTGGGGAGAAGGGCCACAGGAGATCCAGACCCAGTGGTGCACACTTGAGTCCCTTCGGGGCAGCAAGTAAAGGTGAGCGTGCTTTCCAGGGCCGGGCATGGATCCGGGTGGCACTGATGGAGAAGCGCATGTCGGAATACATCACCACAGCCCTACGGGACACCCGGACCACCAGGTCAGACCTCCTCAGTCATTGTGGACCACAAGTCCCAGTGTGTACATTCATTGCCTAAACACGCTTGATCCTTAAGTTCCTGATGTAACCTTCAGTACCTGGACTACAATTCCCAGTATGCACTGCTAGTTTCCATCTCCCAGACTGTCCACCAGTCAGCTGGGCCTGCAGTCCCAGAACACACCTTTAGCACCACCACCATCTCTTCCAGGTCAAATTCATTATCTCCCATGACCCCCAGCACCGGTCTCATGCACAGCTCTGCTCTTAGACACAGCTCTGGACAAGCCTCAACTGTGTATCATTTTACTTGTTGGCCTTCCATGGCCTACAACACAGAGCCCTACCTGCTCCCCAAACAATAGCAGCAGTCTGTACTTGCTACCCACGGACTCCAGAGCCCCAGGGTTCAGAGCTTCAATCCCTGCACTGTGGGGTTTTAACTGCATTGTATCTCTAGCCTGTCCTCACATTTCAGAGTTCACGTCAACATATTTGTGAGCATCTACTGTATGCCAAGCACTGTTTTAGGACTTGTTTCCTGATTTTTAAGGATCTGGGTGACCCCAGTACTTGGTGGGGAAGGGGGAGTTCTGAGGATGGAGGTCTAGTCTCAGGGCACACACGTTCTAATAGGTGGGAAACACGGGCGCTATCCCCAGTGGGCCCCAGTCTAAGGGGATGACAAGATCCACAGCTGAGGGGTGAGCAGGAAAAAGATACCTCCTTCCTCTAGGAAAGGTTGGTAATAAGCCAACAAGAGACGCTCTGAGGGGTGGGGCTCCCTGGGAGGATGCTACACCGGCAGTCCCTCACCCCTCCCCGCAGACGTTTCTATGACTCGGGAGCCATCATGCTGCGGGAGGAAGCCACGGTCCTCACCGGGATGCTGATCGGACTGAGCGCCATAGACTTCAGGTGGGACCTGGGTGGCCGTGGCCATGGTGGGGGGTTGAGGTTGTTTCTCTGCGAAGGTCCGCACTCCCATCCCCTCATACCCGCCCCCAACCCTGTGGCTGCTCTGCCCCCAGCTTCTGCCTAAAGGGCGAAGTGCTGGACGGGAAGACCCCCGTAGTCATCGATTACACGCCCTACCTAAAGTTCACCCAGAGGTGAGCAGCCCGATTGCGGCGGGGGGTGCTGGGTGCGGACAGACGACGGCCCTGAGGGGCGGGGATGGCGGGAGACGGGCGGGCTGGGCGGCATCCTGGTCCCCCTGCCCAAGGGGGTGTGGCTGGGGCCGCGCGGGCGGGCAGGGCCGGCCGGTGCCCACTGCGCCCTCCTTCCAAGCTACGACTACCTGACCGACGAGGAGGAGCGGCACAGCGCCGAGAGCAGCACGAGCGAGGACAACTCGCCCGAGCACCCGTACCTGCCGCTCGTCACCGACGAG
Organism: Mesoplodon mirus; assembly: GCF_964341445.2. Lineage (NCBI taxonomy): Eukaryota > Metazoa > Chordata > Mammalia > Artiodactyla > Ziphiidae > Mesoplodon > Mesoplodon mirus. The sequence goes on from NC_138994.1 coordinate 7,267,724, forward strand.
GACAGCTGGTACAGCAAGTGGCACAAGATGGAACAGAAGTTCCGCATTGTCTACGCGCAGAAGGTGCGCGGTGCGCGGCGGGGGCGGGACGGGGCGGGGGGTGGGGGCTGAGAGCCCGGCAGAGGGCGGGCGGCCGCGGGGACCCCCTCCTCTCGCCGCCGGGGCTGAGCCGGCGCCCCCGCAGGGCTACCTGGAGGAGCTGGTGCGTCTGCGCGAGTCGCAGCTGAAGGACCTGGAGGCGGAGAACCGGCGGCTGCAGCTGCAGCTGGAGGAGGCGGCGGCGCAGAACCAGCGGGAGAAGCGGGAGCTGGAAGGCGTGATCCTGGAGCTGCAGGAGCAGCTGTGAGTGCCGCCGCGGCCCTGACCCCCGTCCTCGGCCACCCCGACCACATCACCCCAGGGAACCCCCGCCATCGCCCCCACTGAGTCTAACGCCACCTTTCCTGATACCAAGCACCAGCATCAAACCCCTGAGTCCGTCACCGGCACCCGGAGATCCAGCCCCCTCCCCGCCACCGCGACCGAACATCATTCTCGACATAAGGCCCCCCACCAACCGGCTCCCCACTTCACCCTCAACTACCCGACATAAGCTAGAATGGCCACTGAACAGTACTCCTGGGACCCCAAGATTACAATTAAGGACCTCTAATTAATGTGACTCAACGACCTTCAACATGACTGCATTATTCCCTCTGTTCACCACTCCTCTGATCTGCAGCGTAGGCCCACTGACCATCATCACCCACCGTGAACCCTGACCTCACCCCTACCCATCCCTCTAACCGTTCCCCTTGAAACATTTTCATCACCCTGCATGATTGCGGCACCCCATGACTCTTCATGATTCCCACACTATGCTGCACCCACCCGCCCATCACCCTGACTGACCCCTGCAACATCTCATTATTCCCCTAACCCCCAGCACGAGGGCACTAATTCCTGGCACCGCCGTGGCCCCCCCAGTACCCTCCACTGACTCCCAGGATCTGCCCCACGGGTCCTCAGCATTCATACCCGTTTCTGCTACCCAGGTTTCAATCCTAACCCCTCCCCCCACCTCTGGCTGAGCTCCTCTTCCCCACTTCTGCTCCCTCTTCCAGCCAGGCCTGACCCCCCCTCCCCATCCCAGGACAGGTCTGATCCCCGGTGACCATGCTCCCCTGGCCCAGTGTTCCAAGGACGTCACCACACGCCTGGTCAACCAATGGCCGTCACTGGGAACACTCAATGGGGCCGAGGGCGCCAACAACCCTAAGCTCTACCGGAGGTAAGCCCCAGGCAGACTTGGCTTGGCCTCAGTGCCACTCCCTCCTCTACCAGGGAAGAGGGGCACTGGGGCCATGGGCCTCTGCCCGCACACCAGCTCTCTGCTTTGCCACAGACACAGTTTCATGAGCACGGAGCCGCTGTCGGCTGAAGCCAGTCTGAGCTCGGACTCCCAGCGCCTGGGAGAGGGCAAGCGGGACGAGGAGCCCTGGGGCCCCATTGGTGAGCCCCCCAATCCAGCACCCATCCCGGAAGGGCTGAGGCCAGGCCTCGGGGCTTGTAGTCAGGCCCTGGCCACTTCCCTCATTCATTCAACTCTCCCCAAGAGCCTAGCACAGCAACTGAGAGCTTGGTTTGGGGCGTCAGGCAAATCCCAGCTGCGCCTCCTCTGGTTGCGCGAGCTTGGTCACTGATTCCACCTTGCTGAGTCCTTCTCATCTGTAAAATGGGGATGTTGTTTAAAATGATCACCAGTGTTGGCATATGGTGAGGGCTCCATGGCTTTTGGCATCATGACATCCTCAAGAGCCCTGCAAATCCTCAGGGAGTTCTTCGCCTACCTAATTTGCTCTTATCTCATGCGCTCTGTGAACCAGTCGCCTGATCATTGTTTCCCCCTTTTCTTTGGCTGCCAGGAAGCTCAGAGCCAAATTAGTGGCTCCCTTCAAGAGAATGTCCAGGACTTCAACGCATGCATTTTGTGTTGCCCTCCCCCTCTGGCTTCACCTTGGTTTCCCACCCTAGTTTTCCCGGTGCCTGGACTACCTGTCTTTTCTTTCTAAAAACCACACTGTACTGGATGACCCTAGATCTTCTTTGACACAAGGCAGGCTATGGACGTGGAACCCCGCCACACTGTTTGTGATTGTCCGTGTGTCTGTCTCCCCACCAGACTGTGAGCTCCGTGAGGGCAGGGACTGTGTCTCGTCCGTTCTCTGTATCCCCCGTGCTTGGAACGGAACAAGTGCTCACCGTGTGTTTAATAAATGGACAAAGAGAGAGGATGAACCCTCGGGGGGAGACAGAGACATAAACTGACGATTACAATGCAGTGCCCCCAGCTCTGTGCATGGAAACGGGCAGGTGCTTACCAGGGTTTAACTGAAAAAGGCAAGCGCTCCAGCAATGAGGAAGGTCTCGGGATGGGTGACCTGAGGGCTGTCCCTTCTCCGCCTGCACCTGTGCACACCCAACTCACATACGCAACTCGCACACGCAGACCGGTTGGCCCCACCTCACCCGCCCTCTCTCCCCAGGGAAGGACCCCACGCCCTCCATGCTGGGCCTCTGCGGCTCCCTGGCTTCCATCCCCAGCTGCAAGTCCCTGGCGAGCTTCAAATCCAACGAGTGCCTGGTGAGCGACAGTCCCGAGGGCAGCCCGGCACTGAGTCCCAGCTGAGGAGCGGCACGGACGGTGCCGGCCCCACCTGCCGCCTTTCCTCAGTCCCCCAATCCAGGCCACCCTCCAGAGAATGCTGCCCACTCAGCCAGGCGTCTCTCGGGAGACACCTTTTGCTTCTAGCGCGGTTCAGCTTCTTGCTCATGGAGGCAGGAGCTGCCAAGGGAGGCAGCTTGGGCCAAGAGGCAGGGGCACCGGGGCCACAGGGAGCCCTCAGGAAGCTTATTCTTCTGGCGACCCTGCTGCCTGGCTAGCTCCCTACCGGACTCTCCTTCGCTCATCTCCCCGCCCTCCTCAGGAGCTGGTGGCCCAGCCTGGCACCGCCGCCTCCCATGCCTCTCGTCTGTCCGTGTGTATGCCCCCAAGTCACTCCTTCCTCAGCCCCCAGGCTGGGGGGGGGCACGGGGGGCAGCTATGAGGGTAGCAGGCAAATAAAAACCAGAGGACTGAGAGCAGCCTTGTCTGTGGGGGGACTGGGACAGGGCCCTGTTCTGAGGTTGGCAGAATGCGGTGGGGCTAGTGCTGCGCCCATAACCAAGGTGATGCTAGACCAGATAAAATCAGGTGTGTCCCCTGGGAGCAGACTGGTCAGAATAATTCAAGGGGTGGGTGGCTTCTGTATTAAGTGTCCTAAATATTAGGTCAGCCCAGGGAAGGACCAAAACATGTAAGGACCCCTTCAACCTGATACTCTTTGGTAACTCATTTACCCCAGGCAAAGAAGATGCTGGACATCCTGGGTGGCAGGATGGAGAAGGCAAGGCATGGCAGGGCCCCGTTTCCCTTCCATCATCCTGAGCAATACAGCTTTGGCCTAGAGATCCAGACCCTTCCATTAGGCCAAAGCCTGGCAGTGAAGCCACCCTCCCTCCTGGGTTGTCACTTAAGTGTACCCTTGGGGAGAGGTCTCACCACCCTCTCAACTCTGGGTCCTTATCCCCACCTGCTCTCACTACACTGTGGGAGGGGTCCTCTACATGGGTGCCACCTGGGCAGCCAAAGCCAACATCAAGGTCCCTTCCAGCCCTCTTCTGTGCAAATCACTCACCAAATCCTGCTTCCCACCCGCCCCAGAGACCCCCACAATCAGAGGCAGTGGAAAGAAGTTTATCATCTTTAGACTCAAGGAGTTAACAAGGGTGGGTGCAGACTATGCCAGGCGTAAGGTTCTGCGGCTCCTGGGGGCAGGCCCAGCTACAGCAAACCCACAGGGAAAAGAAGGGGGGGAGAGGTTAGCAAATTTGGTCTTGAACTTGAGGGGAGGGCGTGATGATTCCTGGGGGTGGGGAATGGGGAGCAGCAGGAAGAAAGTGGTCTGAGAGAGGAGGGGTCGGCGTGGGCCCAGAGGGGCAGCCCCCTACCCCTGGGGCTCAGAGCGGGGAGGAAAGAGAAATGAGGCCCCTCCCTGCAATGCTGAGGAAAAGGCACCAGGCTCAGTCTCCTCCTGCCCCAGTCTCCTCCTGCCCAACTCCCACCACGGAAGAGGTCGGGTCCTTGTTCCCTCATTCCTTTCAAGGACCCAGAAACTGTTCCTGGTTGAGCCTCTGGAAGAAGTTTTTGCCGAACTCATAAGTACTGATCATGATGGCACAGGACGGGGCGGCCTTGATGATCCTTGGGAGGAAGCCTGCGGTGGGAGGGGGAGGCTGGGGTCAGAGGTCGGGTCCCCGGGAGCCCCACCTCCACTAGGGCGTGGACACACACACACAGCCGCTCACCTGCAAAGAGGCCCCTGGTGCCCGACTCGGCCCGGATTCTCCGCAGCAGCAGCCAAGTGGAGTCCACGTGCGGGGGCGTCACTGCAAACCAAGGCGAGACCCTGTAAGACCCCGCTGGGACCCCGCCTGCCCCGTCCCGCACCAGCCGGGGCACCTCACCTCTTACAGCCTCCACCGCTCCTAGCGCGACCTGGCGCTGAGTCTTCACCACGTCGAAGGGTAGAGTCAGGATGGCCGCCACCTGGTGGGGTGGGGAGAGGGCTGGTCTCCGTTCCCAGGACCCCCATCCCCTGCATGCGGCCAGGGTCTGCCAGCCCCAGCTAGAGCTTCAGAAGGGGAGGGGGAGCGCGCTCGACAGGCAAGCAAGGACTCTTTTCTGGAGCATCTGCAGCGGCCCTCAGGTCACCCCAAGGACACCTCTACTGGCCACACTCCCAGCCTGGTTAACTCACCGTCCCTGAGATGCCGCCAGCCACAAAGCTGATGCCCACGGAGGTCTGGTCCTTCGGCCTGAGCCCACGCAGCCAGCTCTTCACCAACTCATAGTTGAACCAGTACAGAGCTTGGGGGCACAGGAGTTCACTCATCAGAGATGGGAAGGGCACAAACCAACCCCCTTTCACAGACCTACATCACAACCACTCCCTCCCAGCTACGAAGCCTGCCTGCCACGTGCCAGTTCCCGTAACAGGCCCTCTGCGAGAAGTATCTTGTGAAAACTGGCTGAATATCCCGCCTGCTGGGGCCCACTTCACAGATGAGATGTTCTTGGCTCCGAGAGTTTACGTGACTTCAAGGTCAGTAGTAGCAAAGCTGGGACTTGGCGGTAGACCTCTTGGGCTCCCTTACGCCAATCCCCGCACTCCTGGTGCCTACCTGAGAAGGGCACATCCCGTAGGGCAGTGGGACCCCAGCCCAGCCACAGTGAGCGCCAGCCGCCTTGAGCCACAGCTGTTCGGACGCAGGTGCCAAGCTCCCGGTATGACAAATGCTGAGCCTGCAGCTTTGTCCGCACCAGCTCCAGGGGACTGATCACAGTCACAGTGCCCACTGCGGGGACCAGTGAGGAGGGGTCAGTTTACAGGTCCCAGGGGCAGCCTGCCCCGAGTCTGGGGGCCTTGAACGTCCCCCCCACCCCTAGGCTGGCAGAGGTTGGAGCTGGGAGTCCAGACTGGGCTCCGGCACGGGTGGGGTCAAGGGGAGGTGGAAAGCCCAGGGCTGTGCTCACGGCGGGCCAGTGCGCCAGCCACCATGGGTGCGTAGAGATCAGAGGTCAGGGCTCGACCACACAGGAAGGCCTTGAGTTGGTCGTAGGCGGTGAAGTAGATGGCAGTGGCCGGCACAGTCATCACCCTAGGGGTGTGAACAGGTTAGCCAAGACTCCCCGAAGTTCCCAAACCTCCCAAGCTTCCCCTGCCCACCCAGCCAGCCAACAGGGGAGTAAGGGGTCAGTGGGGTATCAGGGGAAAACAATACGCAGAACTGGGGTACTCACAGGGTGGCTGGGAGGCCGCTCCACAGGGTCCTCGTGCCCTCATGTCTCACAATCTTCACAAAGGCATCCTGGCCAAGCAGACACCAGCCCAGGAGGAGGGAGGGTGAACATGAACAAGGCTTGTGGTGGGGCTGGCCCACGCTGGGCCCTAGCCTGATGCCCTCGCTCCTACCCAGTAGCCCCTCAGGCCTCTACACGTGGAATTCCCTATTTGGCTCCAAACAGACTCCTATTCACCCTTCAAAATCTTGTGATGGCCCCACCTCCTCAGGAAAGCCCTTCCCAAACTGAACTGGCCACCCCTATGTGCTCTGCGCTACCCGGTCTTTCCTGGGTCTGCTGCCTGACCAATCTGAATCCCTCAGGAATGCCAACAAACCCAGCTAAGGGCACAGCTGCTCCTCACCACGGTGCCAGTGAAGCGACTGGGGTCCTGAAACCAGGTGGCACAGCGGGCACCATTTGGGCACAGATACAGGGGCTCTAGGACACCATTGCAGTACAGGAGGCATTTCCCTGTGGATTGGAGAGAGGAGGGCACTGGGGAAGGGGAGGGGCGTTAGCATGACAGAGCCCTGGAACCTCACAGGGAGGTGGTGAGCTCCCATCCCTAGAGGGCCAGCAGAGCCTGGGGTCCCTGGGTGGCCGTTCTTGTGTAGGACCGAGGACTACCTAATATGATCTAGAAGCGTGTGCTAGTCCGTGGCTGTGAGGCCCCCGTGTGCCCTGGGGAGACTGGGACATCCCTCTCCAGGACACTTATGGGTTCCCCGTGGTGTGGGGCACTCACATTTGGCGTAGGAGAGGCTCCAGGGTCTGGAGGAAGACATCAGCTCTAAAACACAAGGCACTACCTCAAGTCACAAATGTTCCCCACCTGCCCCAGGGACCTCATCTCTGGGGATCCCTGGCACCACTCCCTATTGGCTTCAGGGTCAGACACTCACCAGTGGCCCCCGAGGGGCGTTGAGACTGCAAGCGTACCTTCACCACGTCCAGGGGGGTCACTGGGGGAGGAGGGCAGGTCTGAAAGCTCCTTTCAGGACCCCGCCCCGACCCCTCATCCAGAGCCAAGTCATTTCTAATCTCTGGTCTGCCCCAGCTCCCGGCTGCCCCCACCCCACCATCCCAGGTCTTACTGAAGAGAGAGGTGACCACGGCCCCAGTGCCGGATGCCACCATTTGTTGGAGGGGACTAATGCCCCCAGGGTCCTGGTCAGCCATCTTGTAGCTTCAGTTCTGAAAAACAAAGGTCAGTCAATTGGAGCACAAAACCGGAGTCAGCGGGAGGGAGAGAACGGAGGCAGAGGCTCTTGGGGACACTAGCTGGACCCTCCCCCCACTCACTCACTATGAGTTTCGCAGAACCACTTTTTATAGCAGTTACTGTCAACTCCACCTTGCCAAAGGGGAAAGAGGCTCAGAGAGTGAGGTGACCTGCCCAAGGTCACCGTGGAAGTAGTTAGGAAGGAATCTGGGAGAATCATTCATCAGTTAATGGACGGTAATGACCCACCGCCATTCCTCACCCTCGCCACACGGGCTTACTGTGCACCTCTTCAGTGCAGGTGCCCCGGACGGCCTGGGGGCCCAAAGATCAAAACGCCTGAGCCCCCCCCCTACGCCCCCACTCCAGCACCCAGCCCCAAGGCGGGCCCACGCGAGCCTCGAGTCACCGGACGTGGAGAGGTGGAGCCCGGCAGGGAGGGAAAGGTAACAAACCTGAGGGCGGCGAAGGGTCCGTCCGTCCACTTTCTGGGACTGCAGGCGGGGGTGCCCGACCCTCCCCCGCACCCGTCCTCCCGAGGCCGGAGGGCCAAGCCCCGAGCCTGGATGGGAAGGACAATCTCTCTGCTCCCTCTCCCTCAAAATCTCTTTCTCGGGGGGGCCGGTCGAGAGTGCGAGAAGTAGGGATGGGGAGACAAGATCGCTCTTCGCCCCTCGGCGACACTCTCTGTTCTGGCCCCGCGCGCAAGGGGCGCTCGGTGGGGCCGACTAGGTCGGCCCGCGACTCCCGGCCCCCATCCAGGCCCGGCTCAGGCTCCCCGGGACCCCCAGAGACCCGACCCCCGCCTCCGCCCCCCGCCGGACCCTCAGCCCAAGTCCAGCCCCGCCCACCTGGCTCTAGGCCGGTGCTTGCGCGGCGCGGCGCCCGAGGCCGAGCGGGCCCATAGCGGCTCCGCGGCCGGGACCGGCTCCGCGCGCGCTCGCTAGGCACCAAGGCCGACTCGGAAACTGGACGAGCCCGTCCCGCCCCTGGACGGCGCCGCGAGGCCCCGCCCCCCCACGGGCCGACCGGCCGCCTGCCCGGAGTGAGGCCGGCCCGCCCACTCGCGGCCTCCTCTGGGTCCCGCGCTAACCCGGCCCCGCGCCGCGGGTTCCCCGCCGGGCCCGCGCACCAAGGTCGCGAGTCTCCACGCCGCGCTTGACCTGGCGGCAGCACCGTACTTGACAGCGTATTGTCGCCAACACCACCCCGCCAGCATCCCGGCCGAGCGCTGCTCCCGCAAACTTTCTAGACGAACGTGGGTAAAGCAGTCTCCCCATTTTCCTCATTTGTTTGGCGGCGGGGGTTTGAATCAGTTCTTCCAAGGCCACAGGGGGCGATGAAATAGTGCTGACAAACATTAACCCATCGGGCTCTTTGCTGAGATTTTACAACTTCATGGCGACTGTATCAAACAGGGTCGTCTCTATTTAACAATCCATCGAGACTGCAACTGCAAAACCACTTGACAAAACTGAGGGGTACCCTACAGGTGTGGGTAGTGAAGTTGACGAGTAAGTAACCCGGGCCAGGCAGGCTGGACAAAGAGGAAAGGCTGGCCCGGGAGCCGGGAGACGTGGGTTCAACCGGGTTTAACCTGGGCTTCGTCCCACCTCCCTGTGACCCTGGGCAAGTTACTACACCGCTCTGGGTCTCGGATTCCTCCTTCGCACAGGAATAGGATTGAGTAGGGGAGAAGGAGATCGATATTTCTGTGTTGGGTACTCTCACGAAACCTATTTCTTCTACGTCTCAGAACTTCTAGAAGTAGATCATTATTAACCCCGTTTTACAGAACACGAAACTGAGGCTTAAAGTTAAGAACTGGACAAGTACCTCCCCCGCACCCCATTGCCTCCCCGGGTGACAGGTGGGCGTTAATCCTGGACGTCTCTGATCCCTCTTCTCAGGAGCCGCATTTCTGTCCCGGGCCAGCCCCGCACCCGCGACCCCATCAGCTGCCTCGCTTTTAAAACTTTCGTGCGGCGAGAGTGTCCTAAGAGTAAAACGAACACCGGCTGCGAGCCTGCGCCTTTAAGAAGGGTAGGCCGTGACTTTGACGTCACCAGCTCTTCCGCCCCTCACCCCCAGAATGGTCGCGTCCAAGCCTGGAGTCGCCCAGCCAGCCGGTGCACGCCGGATTAGCACGTGGGTTCTAAGGGGCCAACCGTGTGCTTTCCCTGAGAAAAGACTTTGCGGCTCTCCACCGCTAGGAAGCCCGAAATGGGGGGCGGGGAGTGACCCGTGAAGTGCTGCTGATCAAAAGGGCCCTGAGAGAAGGCGCCCTTTACATGCCCTTCCCATACCAACTGAATTCTGAAATGACACAAAATAATTTTATAAACTGACAGGGCGAGAACCCAGCCCCTATTAGGGTCCTTTACTCCCTCAAAGTTATGACTTACACAGTTTCACAGCCATCAGCCAAGAGATAACTCCCACCCCCCCATTTTACAGAGGAGGAAACTGAGGTCCTTGTGTGTAATGACTCCTGGTGTGGAGTAGAATCCAGACTTCTCCTACGCACTCTCCCATATTTCACATAAGAAAATGGCGACCCCAGAGGTCAAGTTGCACCAAGATCACACAAATGAAAGAGCTAGAATTTAAACCCCCTCCTACCCGAGTCCAGAGGATCTCCCATCCCATCCCATTCTCAGCCAGGGCTCTCTGCTCCCTGCAAATGTTTACTCAGGCCTCAGGCCCCAAGAACTCTTAAGATACAGTGTGGTGGGGCTGCACTACTTACCTGCCTCCAGATCAGAGCACTGGGAGGGCGGGACATGGTTCCAATCTGGGCTGCCTGCTGCAGCAGCTGCGGGACCTCTAGCAAGTATCTGGAGTCCTTTAAGCCTTCATTCCACCCATTTATAAATGAGCTGATGGGGATCAAAATACCCCTGCCTCATGGGAATTTGAGGATGTAATGAGTTAATAGCTCTAACGTGCTTAGAGCCCTGTCTGGCACCTGGCAAGCAGGTGGTGACCATTACTATTATTACTGATTGCCCCCCGCCCCACTCCAGGACCTGTGGCACAGAAAGTTCTGGAAAGGGTCTTTAGAGCAACCAGGATTCTGGTCCCACCTCTGCCTCTAAATGCAGGCACAGATAGTGATAACTCCTTACACGCCTTCTTCCCCAGAGCAAAGTAGCACAGCCAGGAATCAGACATGGTGACCTCTGAGCCTCAGTTTCCTTCACAGTAGAATGAGGGGCTTGCACTCCATTTCTGGTTTTCTTTTTGCAGTAGGATGCCTTTGAGATTTGTCACTACACCTCAGTTTCCTCAACTGAAAATAAGGATGAGTTACCCATCCTGCTAATTTACAGACTCTTAGCTAAAGTCATGTCTGTGAAAAGCTGAGTCGACCAACAGTTCTGTAGTCCCACCCAGAGCTGAATAGATCGCACTCCCTGCCATCCCCTACATGTAAATGCTTGGAGGCTGAGAAAACCTTGGTATAACCAAAGGCCAGCATGCTGGCAACAGTCTGGGCAGAAGGCAGAAGTTATCCACCACTGGAGCTGGTGGAGGTGTCGTCCAAGGACGATCATAGCGACTGCAGGGTGGATCCAGAGCCTTGAGATGCCCATGAACCTGTGGGGCTCTGGCTAGACTGGCCTGACCTGAGAAGCAAGCCTAGAGGCCTGAGGAGGAGGTGGCCACTGTCCTGGCTGTCTCAGCCACGGTTCACGCTGACCACGCACCCAGTGGTCCTACTAGAGGCAGCATGTGGCTCCATGTGGCCATCACGGGCCTCCTTGTCAGATGGAAAAACAGAAACTCCTTTCAACTGTAAAAGGGGAGCAAATAGTACCAGCCCCAGGGATTATCTCAGGGACAGATGGACAAGTCCTTGCGTGGCAAGCGAGGTAAACAGAAGATAGTTTATTGTAAGGCTGAATTCTTCCAGGGCAAGCCCCAGCTTGCACCCCCAGGGCCTAGGAAGACATTTATGGGGCTGAAGTAGGGCTCAGGTCCCTCCCGTGGACTCTACCAGCACCTCTGAGTTCAGGGCCTGAACCGTTCCCACCCAGAGGTGCCTTCCTGTAGGCAAGGCCCCAGGCTGCAGGACCACTGAACCGGAGAAGAGAAATCCAAACTCTAGGCCTCAAGTTAAATGCCAAGTCAGATCTTTGATTGGGCCCTGTGGGCAGGGAGGGGTGGGGAAGTTATAGAGGACTTTATTGTGACAACTGGAGAAAACTGAATAAAGCCTGTATAGTTGATATTACTTCATTAACATTAAATTTCTTGAGTGTGATAACCATACAGTGGTTTTGTAGGAGAATGTCCTTGTTCTTAGGAAATGCACACTGAGTGTTTAGTGCAAATGTCTGCAACTGTCCCAAAGGGTTCAGCAAAAATAAAAAGATAAAGCCAATGTAGCAAAATGTGAACAACTGTAGATCAAAGTGAAGGGTATATGGTGCTCCTTGTACCATTCTTGCAATTTTTCTGAAGTTTTAAAAGGTTTTAAAATAAAAAGTTGGTGGGGAAAGGGATTTCTCCCTCTGAAATACATATATATTATGTATAGAATCAGAAAGCAACAAAGCTGGGGATTCCCTGGTGGTCCAGTGGTTAGGAATCGGGGCTTTCACTTCGGTGGCCTGGATTCAATCCCTGGTCAGGGAACTAAGATCCCACAAGCCATGCACTGAGAAAACAAAACAAAAACAAAAAACACAACAACAAAGCTATCTTTTTTTTTTTTTTAAGTATTTATTTATTTAGGCTGCACCCGGTCTTAGTTGCAGCAGGCACGTCTGCATGCGGGATCTAGTTCCCCGACCAAGGATCGAACCTGGGCCCACTGCATTGGGAGCACGGAGTCTTACCCACTGGACCACCAGGGAGGTCCCTGTATTTTTTTTTTTTTGAAGTTTAAAAGAAAGAAATAAATGTAATAGCTAGAAGCAGCCCACCCAGGGAAAGGCCTCTCTTGTCTCCCCCCAGCCCCTCCCTGGCTTGAGAAGATGAGCTGGGAAGTTTCTGGACACCCAAGTCTTCATTGGGAGCACCCTGGGTGTGGTCTGAGGAGGTGGCCTCCAGAGGTGAAGGGTCCTGGCAAAGGCTGCAGAACTGCCTTCCCCCCAACCCCCAGCCAGATGCCTAGAACTCTCTACTCTGCTGGGGAGTGTGGATTAATCTACCCCCGAGGAAGGCAGTTTTGGGCCATAGCTATCAAAATTCCAAATGCCCAACCCTGTGACTCAGCCAGGCCACTGGTAAGCATTCCTCCCTGATTGGCTTGTTCATGTGCGAAATGACTCACCCTTACCTTAGCCCTGTTTGTAACAGCAGAAAGCCATGCAAAGGGACTGCCTGACAATATCCCCATATAACAAATACCACCTTGAAAGGGATGCTGACCTCCACTTCCGAGTGTAAAACAACCTCAAAGATAAGTGTTAAATTAAACAGCGGGGCGATGGGGAATATGCCGGGGAGTTGTTCTCGATCTGAGCTCTACCGCCCCCTAGGGGAAATTTGGGGAATTTATGAGGCCATTTGTGATTGTCACAAGATCAGAGCCCCTGGCATTTGATAGAGGTCAGGGCAGGGATGCTCAATGTCCTATAAAGTGTAGGACAGTCTGACATTAACAGGGATTTATACTCGTACACCTCTAGGCTTTCCTCTGTCTTTCTGGACAACCACATACAGTCGTCCCTCGGTATTCATGGCGGATCGGTTCCAGGAGCCCCTGCAGATACCAAAATCCGGGGATGCTCAAGTCCCTTATATAAAATGGCCTAGTATGGGGAATACAGTCGGCCTCTCTGTATCCGCGGGTTCCACATCTGCGGATTTGAGAAACCTGTTCATATTTATCTGACCTCGAAGCCAGCTCTATTTCACCCATATCTTTTTTAATGGTTTTATATTGATAATCTATAGAACTTCCCAGGAATAAAACTACCATGCAGTCTTCAGGAAGATGTGGCTTTGTCTCCGTTAGAACTTTACCAAGGATCATTCAGAACATCTCATCCTGTTGGCCACCTGGCTGGTGTGAGCTGAGTTACTAGCAAAATACTCCAGCGCAGAGCCTCCATTTCCGGTTCTCCATCGCCAGTGATTCATGGGCATCTGCAAGCTTCTGTTCTCTCGTGGAGTCAAGCCTGAGCTTTCACACACAGAAATACATGTTATTTAATTCTAAATTACTTTCTATTATTTTTCCTCTCTATTACAGTTTGAATTTAATACAGATTTTTAAAAACGTGCATAGGTAATTACACTCTCTGTGAATTTCACTTCTGAAAATTTATTGAAGGAGAGTTACAAACTATATTACCAAAAGAAGACTTTGGATCTGATTCTGTTGAGAACCTCATGAGCTCACTAAGCACCAGGGGTCCCATGTAGTGTCATTGCCTTCTGGGGCTTCAGTTTCTGCTTCTCAGTGTGCCCGAGGCTGCCTGGAGCATGTCAGCCTCCAGAAAAGCGTGGCCATGCCAGGGCTGAGCCCGTGTCTCAGTGACCCAAACTGAGGAGGAGCCATCCCAGCTGGGCCTGGACCAAAGGCCTGACCTGTGTTCGTCTCCCTCTCTCTCTCTCTCTCTTTGATTTACTGAATGTTTCCCTCTCTTTTTCTCTTTTTAAAAATGTTTGAGTGTTGTATGCCAAATACCGTTGTAGGTACTGGGATATAGCAGGGAACAAGCTGCACTGGGTCCCTGCTCACACTTTTTAGTGCAGGAGACACACACAAACAAGTAAATAAACAAGACAATTGCAGACAGGAAGGACATCTGTGAAGGCACTAAAACAGGTCACGTGATGGAGAGGTCCTAAGATGGCCTAGAACAAGGGAGAAGTGGAGGGTCAGGAAACGCTGATGGAGATTAACCCATAGTGAAGGCCAAGGGAGGGCCGAGCAGGCTGGGATGAAGGAAGGTGCTCAGATGAGAGCTGGGCACTCACACTGAAAGAAAATCTGGCATTGAAAAGAACAACTATGATGGTTACGAACACAGGCTCTGGACCAGACCTGTGTTCAATTTCTGGCTTCACCCCTTTCCAACTACACAACCCCAGGAAAGTTGCTTAACCTCTGAGTCTTCCTTCTTTCATTGTAAGATGGGGATGATAACTGTACCTACCTCGCAAGCCTGTGTTAAAGATTAAAGGAGAGCTTAGTACAGAACCTGGCACAATGTGAGTCTCAATAAACATTAGCCAGACCTACTTTTTTTTTTTTTTTTTTTTGCGGTACGCGGGCCTCTCACTGTTGTGGCCTCTCCCATTGCGGAGCACAGGCTCCGGACACGCAGGCTCAGCGGCCATGGCTCACGGGCCCAGCCGCTCCGCGGCATGTGGGATCTTCCCGGACCGGGGCACGAACCCGTGTCCCTTGCATCAGCAGGTGGACTCTCAACCACTGCGCCACCAGGGAAGCCCCCAGACCTACTTTTTAAAAACATGGAAATCAAGTATACCAGCAACCATCCTAACGTAAGAAATTGAATTAAAGTCCCCTGATGTGCATTTGAGTACAGATTTCTCTGCTAACTTGTTGGGGGAATTTGTCTCCTTTCTGGGCCTTGTTTTTGTCATTTTTGAAATGGAAAGAATAACACTCTTGGCCCTACTTCCCTTCCGGGACTGCTGACAGGTTTAAGATGACACATGAGGCATGTGAAGGAGGTTTGTGACCCGGAAAGCGTGCCCCGGGCTGAGGGGGGGAAGTTCCCTCCTCCTGTCCCACCCTACATGTAGCTGCCTCCTCTCTCTGTTCCTCCTTGGGCTCCTGGAGATGACTCTGACCTGACCTCTCTGAATTTTCTGGGGAAGGCAGTTTCCTCGCCTAAGCCCTGGCCCAGTGCTTCAGAGACAGATCATCAGATTAACAAGAGGAACCTCTTTGATGTCCTAAAAAGAATTCCTCCCATTTTATGTGCCACTTTACAAGATCTCTTTACATCCATCATCCCATCTGAACCTCTCATGACTGTGTAAGAGGGCATTGGGGGTTATCATGGACCCATTTTACAGATGAGGAAACAATCTCAGAGGAGTTAAGTGACCTGTCCAAGCGATTTGAAGCGGGTGTCTCCTGACCCCTAGGGGGCCTGCCTGGAGAGGGGACAGGAGAGCTCAGGTGGGCTGGAAGGGTTAGGAGGGAGGACAGGCTGAGCTGACGTCATCATCCAGTGGAGCCTGGCAATGTGGGTAAAAGCTCCGAGGTCCGATCAACTTGGACTCAGATACTGACACCACTGCTTAGTAGCCAGATGACCCTGGACAAGACCCTTAGTGTCTCGTACATCTGCGAGGTGGAGCTAACACTCTGCAGTGTCGTTAGAAGGACTCGGTGACGTGGAACAGAGGCGGGCAAAACATGGTCCTGATTCTCCTTTCCACTCCCCGCCCTGCCCCCAAGTTCATTAACATTCCAGCCCTAACAGTCAACGAGTCAACAGTGCCCACAGCCCAAGCTCTCCTTCCATTTCCATGACCCAACCTGTCCACTTGCTGCCCTTGACGACGGCTAGGCTCCAACTCCTGGAGTCCACAGGCAATGCAGCAACCACAGAGGGGCACAGCTGCCCCCAGGGCATTCTCAAGTTCAGAAAAAGGCACAGGATGGGAAAAGTTTCTCCCTGTACCCACAGGGAGGTATGACACTGGCCAGACCACCATCGGGGCCCAGCCCCTCCCACTCCTTCCAGGGGAGGGACGGAGTGTCCTTAGACGCGGTGCAGGGCCAGCACCCTGAAGGAGCTTCAGAAGGGTTTGGAGGATCTGAGCCCCTGTCTTGGGTTTGGCTGGATGTTTTCTTTTTCATTTGAGTGGCGTCAGATTTTACATCATTGATTTTGTAAATTTTAATAGGAAAATGAATTTTAGTCCTGAATAAATGCAGTTTAGTTGTCAAAATTCTCTCGATCGCAGGAGTAGTGGAGAAGGAGGTGACAGCTTATGAGGATCGACTATGAGCCTGGTACTTCTTTTTTTCTTGGCCGTGTGTGACGTGTGGAATCTTAGCTCCCCGACCAGGGATCGAACCCGCGCCCCCTGCATTGGAAGTGTGGAGTCTTAACTACTGGACCGCCAGGGAAGTCCCCTGAGCTTGGTACTTTACATACGTGTGCAAGCACAGTCCATCCTCCTGACACCCTGGCAGGTAATTATAATACAGTTACTCTATTTCACAGATGAGGGCATTTAGGTCAAAAAAATAAGCCAAAGTCACCCAGCTGGGAAGAGGCCGAGCTGGAATTTGAGATCAACAGGCAAAGATGAGGTCCCACTGCCCAGATGCCAGCCCACTGCCCAGGTTTCCAGGAAAGAGCTGGCTCCTGTCCTCCAGCACCTGCCACCTGCCTGTCCCAGAGGCCAATCGGGCTTTCTGGAGACTCGCTGGGGTCAGTCCTTGCCTCTACCAGGAAGTTCTTCTCTGGATCACCCCACTGCTCTCAGAACATAAGAAACTGAAAGTTTGACCTGGGAATGTGCCTTCCTCTCCCACAGAAGGCAGATGCTGACTCCACATCTGGATGGGAGAAGAGAATTCAACCCAGCTCACCCTACCCTGTGTCTCCCTGCCCCGACCCCATCCCTGAGGGGTTGAGTCTTCCTTTGCCCCCTCTGCCCTGGTCTGGCTGAGGGATCCTGATGTTTTCAGTCTGATGGGGTGCCTTTCTCAGGAGTCTGAAATGGACCAGGTACAAATAGACCCTCCTGGACAGAGTTCTGGACCCTGGGCCAGAAGGATGCCATGGGGTGCAGCCACGTGGGGGTCCAGGTGGATTACTGGGAAGAGAGATACATGGGCCATGGCTCGAGAGGAGAGGGTGAGGTGGGCTGAGGGGTGGGTGGGCGGTCTCCCAGGCTAAGGTATGTGTGAGGGGGAGCTGGGGAGGTCCCAAGGGGAGGAATCACTACAACCAACGGTGGCAGCTTCCTTAACTGAGCACATACTTGGCTTAGGCCCTGAGCTGAGGGCTCTGCAGGCATCATCTCATTCCCGAGGGAAGCGCCTTATTGTCGTGTCCTCAACGTAAAGACCAGGACGCTGAGGCAGAGAGGTTAAGTCAAGTCACACAGCTTGTAAGAGGGAAGGGGAGCGGAGAGGAGTTTCCTCGCTGAGCGTAGGTTCCTCGTTGCATAGAAAGGGGGTTCAGCGAGATGAGGGGCTCTCAGACCTGCACATCAGGATCCCTGAAGCTCCCTCCATTACAGGGCAAAGCCAAGTAATCCACTTCCCCTACCTGCCTTCCCCCTTCTCCCCTCTCTTCCCTCCCGCTGAACCCCTACCCTGTATCCTGCACCCCACAGTTGGATTTAAAGATACCATCCAGCATCAGTCTACCTGCACCCGGGGCCGGGTGGAGTCGCCACAGCTCAGTGTAGACTCTGAATCTCCCAGTGGACAGAGAGCAGGGCAGTGCTCACCCACTGCTCAGATGAACACACTGAGGCCAAAGGTGAATTAAGAATTCACATACAAGCACACAAGGGAAAGTCACAGAAGAAACGGTTAAAGGGTTTGAAAGTGGAAGCCTGGTGTAGGAAAAGAGAGAGGATAAGAGTGCTGCTTTTGTTGGGACTTCCCCGGCGGTCCAGTGGTCAGGACTCCGAGCTTCCACTGCAAGGGGCACGGGTTCAATCCCTGGTCAGGGAACTAAGATCCCGCATGCCATGCAGCACAGCCAAAAAAAAAAAAAAAAAAAAAAGAGTGCTGCTTTGTGTTATAACTTGACTAAAATTATTTGCATGGTATACTTTGTTAAAAATAGTAATTGATTAAAAAACAATGAGGGAAGGGGCCTGCCCACTGGCACTGGGCAAGTTCATGACCTGTGCTAGGTCAGGAATCCAGGTCTGGTGTCTCTGTTGCCAAAGATCCTGCCACAGCCTCTGGCCTGGGCACTGGCCTGCTCCTGCCTCCCCTCCCCCACACCTACCCAGGCAGGCTGGAGGGCCCAGCAGAGCCCCACAGACACCAGTCAGGTGCCCGATGAGGAGGGCAGGCGCCTGAGCAACTGGGGCAACGCTTACTCACCCTAAGGTGACTCAGGCAGGATGGGGAAGGAAGGAGGAGGTGTGCGTGAGGCAGGGGCTCTTTCTGTGCCCTCGCTCCAACCTTAGTGTTCAGGGCTGCCAGATTTAGGAAATAAAAATATAAGATGCCCAGTTAAATTTGAATTTCAGATACACAAGGAATAATATATTTTTTTCTTTTTGGCCACACTGCACAGCTTGAGGGATCTCAGTTCCCCAACGAGGGATTGAACCCGGGCCCCGGCAGTGAAAGCCCGGATCCTAACCACTAGGTCACCAGGGAACTCCCAGGGGTTAATTTTTAAGTGTAAGTATGTGTCAAATATTGCATGGAGGCTTCCCCAGTGGCGCAGTGGTTGAGAGTCTGCCTGTCGATGCAGGGGACACGGGTTCGTGCCCCGGTCCGGGAAGATCCCACATGCCGCGGAGCGGCTGGGCCCGTGAGCCATGGCCGCTGAGCCTGCATGTCCAGAGCCTGTGCTCCGCAGCGGGAGAGGCCACAACAGTGAGAGGCCCATGTACCGCAAAAAAAAAAAAAAAATATATATATATATATATATATATATATATTGCATGGGACATAGTTATGCTTAAAATTTTTGTCTTATTTGAAATTCAAATTTAACTGGGCATCCGATGTTTTATCGGGCAATTCAAGATCTTGGGGGGGAAAGGCCCTTGGCCCTGGGGCAGCTGTGACTCTTCTATGAGAGCAGAACTGGAAGTCTGAATGAAGAAAACCCTGAAGGGGTGATGGGAAGCACTGGGGAGAGGCTGAAAGAAGCAGAAAGAGGGAGAGAGAGGGAAGCTGTCCAACCCTGACCTGGAGGAACCTCTTAGCCAGAGTCACATCCGGGGTTCTCTTCATGTCAGGTCTCTCAGCGGAATCTCCTATCACTGTGGTGCCTCAATCCAGGGTAGTGCTGGCATCCGAGGTGGGACCACAGCAGGAACTGTCACAGACCAGGAAGAACATATTTCTAACTTCTTAAGCAAGTGTGGGCTGCACAAGCCAGAAGCCACAAAGGAAAAGATCGATTGCTGGATTTCAGATGACATAACAACACATCTTCTGACCACAAAAGATACCGTAAACAAAGATAGAAGACAAATGACAGATTGGGAGGAAATATCTGCAACGTATATAATATCCAGACTATGTAAAGAGCTCCCACAGTCCAACAAGAAAAAGAAACACGGGAGAAAAATGAACAAGGGACAATGTGATGGTTAGTTTTTTTTATTATTGAACTACAGTTGATGTACTATATCAACTATACAATATCATGTAAGTTACAGGTGTACAATGTAGTGATTAACCGTTTTTAAAGGTTATACTTCACTTATAGTTATTATAAAATATTGGCTATATTTCCTGTGTTGTACAATACATTCTTGTAGCTTATTTTATATATAATAGTCTGTACCTCTTAATCCCCTATATTGCCCCTCCCCCATTCCTCTCTCCACTCATAACCACTAGTTTGTTCTCTATATCTGTGAGTTTGTTGTGTGATGATTAGTTTTATGTGTCAACTTGGCAGGTGTTTTTGGATGAGATTAACATCTAAATCACTGAATTTTGGCTAAAGCAAATTGCCCTCCATAATGCAGGTGGGCCTCATCCAATCAGTTGAAGGCCTGAATTGAACAAAAAGACTGGCCTCTCCAGGCAAGAGGAAATTCTCTAGCAACTGTCTTTGGACTTTCATCTGCACCATCGGCTCTCCTGAATCTCCAGCCTGCTGGCTCACACTGCAGATTTTGGACTTACTAGCTTCCATAGTCATGTGAGCCAATTCTTTTAAATAAATCTTTTCCTATATACACATCAACTGGTTCTGTTTCTTTGGAGAACCCTGACTAATACAGATAAGAGCAGGCATTTCACAGAAGAAATACATATGCAGAATAAACATACACAAAAATGCTCAGCTTCCCTTGAGATCAAGGAAATGCAGATAAAACCACCATGAAATATCTTCCGTCATTAGTATGGCAAAAATTTTTTGAACTGGCATATCCAATGTTGGTGAGTATATGGGAAATAAGTTCCCCCGAATACTGAGCCTGGGAGTGTAAATTGGAAAAATGTTAAGGCGATTTGGTATTAACATTTCAACATACCTTTTACCCAGCAATGTTACTTTCAGGAATTTAACCCCCATATGTGCACTCAGAGACATGTTCAGAAATATTCGTTGCCTAATTATTTGTAACTGCAAAAACTGGAAACACATAAACGTCCATTAAATGAGACAGGTTAAGGGAATTCCCTGGTGGTCCAGTGGTTAGGACTCTGAGCTTCCATTGCAGGGGGCACAGGTTTGATCGCTGGTAGGGAAACTAAGATCCTACAAGCCGCACAGCCGCACAGAGACTGGTTAAGTAAACATGTAACACCTATAGTGTGGAATACTTGGCAACTGTCAAAAAGAAACTGATAGATAAATCAAGACAGCCCATATTCATGAATAGGAAGACAATATTGTTAAGAAGGTAATACACCCCAAATATAGATTCAGTGCATTCTCTAACAAAACCTCAGCTCTCTTTGCAGAAACTGATCCTAAAATTCACATAGAAATTCAGGGGGCCTAGAATAGCCAAAACAATCCTGAACAAGAAATTAGAGGACTCCCACTTCCCCTATTTCAAAATTTGCTAAAAAGCTATAGTAATTAAGACAGTGTGATACTGGCCTTAAGAATGGACACATATATCAGTGGAATAGAATTGGGAGTCCAGAGCCCAGTCCTCACATTTACAGTCAGTTGATTCTATCAAAATCTTCTCTACCCAGACTCCCACCACCCCAGCCTCACCCCCAGCTCAAGTTCTTTGCTTAACCTGCAGTGCTCCCCAGCCATTCGGCACAACCAAACGCTGTCCTTCCTCCAAGACCCGGCACCAGGCTTCCTCTGGGCCTCGCATCTCTCCTGGTGCATCTCCCATCACCCATCTCTGCCAGGGAAAGGCCCCTTGGCACTGAGCAGTCTAGCTCCTGCTGCTGGTGAATCTGTTCCGTGTGGTATATTCTCTCTCCTCACCAGCATGTCAATTCCTGAAAGGTAGGGCCGACCAAAACCAGGAAGCCACTTGTGCTATGCACGCACAGCCAGCCCAGCCTGGTGCCACACAGCCAGCAGCTTCCTCAAGTCCACTTCATTGAACCTGGCACTCAATCTCTGCCCAAGGCTGCCTTTCCCATCTGGTTTCCTAATGCTCTTCCCATTACCCCTATCTAGCCACTTCTCCAACCCCTCCCCACTTGCCAGTTAAAATCCTCCCAGACTCAGCTCAAAAAAATGCCCCCACGGGGCTTCCCTGGTGGCGCAGTGGCTGAGAGTCCGCCTGCCGATGCAGGAGACACGGATTCGTGCCCCGGTCCGGGAAGATCCCACATGCCGCGGAGCGGCTGGGCCCGTGAGCCATGGCCGCTGAGCCTGCGCGTCCGGAGCCTGTGCTCCGCAACGGCAGAGGCCACAACAGTGAGAGGCCCGCGTACCGCAAAAAAAAAAAAAAAAAAAGTGCCCCCAAGGTGGAATTAAACCTCTTTTTCCCTGCCTAGAGCCAACCTACTACGTCTTCCCTACACACACCTAGAGCACCTGGCCCCCGATTCTCCAACGCCCCCCCCTGCTGTGAGCCCCTTGAGGAAGGGGCCTGAGGGCTGTTTATCCTTGCCCTTGCTACTCCTTCACTCCTCTTTGGGGCCCGGCTGCCCAGCATTAAATCTGAGTTAGTTGACTAGAATAGAAACAGGATGCACAAATGTTCCAAATCCAAGAGACATCCTGTAAATGCTCTTGTACGCACCCTCTAAGGGACAGTTCTTGGCTCTCAATGTCCCCTGACAGGAGCTGGCCCATCTCGGGATGGGGCTACAGGAGACGGCGAGGCGAGCACCAGCAGGCAGGCTTAGCCGGCGACGGCATCACATGATTCCCTAATCACATGATCCCTAGAAATGGGG
Source organism: Mesoplodon mirus (assembly GCF_964341445.2). Lineage (NCBI taxonomy): Eukaryota > Metazoa > Chordata > Mammalia > Artiodactyla > Ziphiidae > Mesoplodon > Mesoplodon mirus. Next base: position 7,289,867 of record NC_138994.1, read on the forward strand.
GGTTGGGGAGAGAGAGGAAGGGAGGGAGGAGAGTGAATTGAGTAGGAAAAGCAGCACAGCCTCCCAGGTTGGCCCCGCCTTTACGTCGACGAGTAGCCAATGGGAGAGCGACAGCCCGGACACCTGGCCAATGGAAACAGAGGTGGGTGGGACAACGCGCCGAGGGGGCGAAGTTGGTGAGCTTCCCGGTCGCTGCTCCCCAGGGATCGCCGACCCCGACGCAGGTAAGGAGGGTGGCTGCGTAGACTTCTCGCTTGCTCCTTCCCAGGGGCCCAGCCAGGGGGAGGTGGGGGCTTCAGGCTCCTCTGTAGTTTCATCAGGGAAACAAGAAAAGACTCCCTTAGAGAAACTCCGATGCACTGGAAGGGGTTTTATGGGTGGTGCGAGTAAGCAGTAACTGCAGTGACCCCCATTAGAAGGGGCTTTCTCCCTCTCCAGCACCCCTGGGGCCTGCAGCCCCTTCCCCCGAAGCAGAGACTACTCCGTTCTGGAGCCGACTCCGCCCCCGTCGGCAGGTGCTGGTGGGTAGTCCCCGCGGCGGCCGGGAGCCGGCGAGGCGCCCACTCATGGTCTCCGAGCTCGGAGGGCTGGGAACGGGGCTTGAGACCCTGGCCTCCTCAAAGACAGTAGGGACTTGGGAGTGGTGACTGAACCCCTGGGTTGTGTCTGGCTCTCTCTCACTTCCTCTCGCAGGGGGTGGGGGGTGGTGGTGGGACGAGCTAACTTCCGCCTCCCCGTGCCACTTTTTCCTGCTCTCTCGCTGCTGGGTTGGCTCGCCTTTTGGGAATCTCTCTCCTGGCACTCGGAGTTGGGGGCTGCCCCCTAGTGGAAGATGACGGAGCTGGGGGCTTGAAGAGGTTCCTTTCCCTCTCTGAGGTGGCAGTGTGGGGTGGGGAGAGAGGCCACCACTTGGAACCCTGCTGAGAGGACTTGGGTCCCCTCCTCCCCCATTCCTGGTCCTGAGTGTGTTTGTGCGCGTGCATGCACGTATATTCGGTAGAAGCATACACTCTACTCCTGAACCTTAGGATACACAGGAAGGAGAATATATGTAAATGAATCACTAGGGCGCTGAGTAGTCTGAGATGTGTGCAGACAGGCACTCCTTCTGGCCCGGGCAGTGGGACAAGCCTGTGGAGGGTTGAGGTTGGACTCCTAAGAAGCAGGTGCGGCCAGCTGTAGATGCCTTTCAGGGTGGGGGGCTGTGGGCATCGGTGTAGAGGGTGAAAGGGGCCGCAGTCCGGGGTCCAGTTTTCTTCAGCCTTACCTGGCCAGGAGATGGCCTGCTGGGGATGGTCTTTGAGCTGGAGAGGGGGTGCGGAGGAAAACCAGGTGAGGGAGAGAGGATGTGAGTGACTGGGTGTGTGCGATTCCCTGCCATACAAAGTGTGCAGTGTCCACACACAGACTAATGGGGAACTGAGGCCCAAAGACAGGGAGCAACTTTGGGGGCTCTCATAGTCAACGGTGGCAGTTCTAGGACTAGGACCCATGTGCAGTATCCAGGCAGCCCCGTACTCTGTGTTTCTGTCCTGGCCTGTTCCACCTGTCCAGGAAGCACTTCTGTCCCTCTTCTCAGCTTGGAGCCCAGGCCTCTATCCTCCTGGGGTTTGGGGTCCCATTCCCAGGCACTATCCATGGTCCACTTGTGAAATGAACCCAGGTCCAGTATAGTCTGGAGCCATCAAAGCCTGTCATCTCTATGTCTTGATATATGACGGGGGGGGGTTTACTTCACATCTCTGAGCCTCAGTTTCCTCCTTTGAAAAGTAAAGGTAATAATTTCTACTTTGGACAGTTGTTGCAAAGAAGAAAGAAAATAATGTAGAGTGTTGTCACTGGCTCCTAAGAGGCTCAACAAACATGACTGTTTTGGCCCCTCTAGGTAGAGGCCACCCCATTGAGCTAGCAGGGCTGGCTGAGCTTGGGGGAAGAGTTGTTTAGGAAGTGAAAGGCTGCTCCCTTCCAGAGACCAAGGCTTACTTCCCTCTGATGATGCAGATCTGCAGCCCGGTGGGCACACTTGGTCTCCCCACATGCAGCTGGGTTTCGGCTCCAGGGCAGGGAGAGGTGGGGGGAAGGGAGGGGGGTATGTTTGGGGATTCTGAAAGGGCCTGGTGGTATTGGGGGGCCCTTAGAACACAGGTGTCCCAAAGGTTGACTCAGCCTGTGTATCCCCTTCCTTGGGTGGGGAGGCGACAGTCAGTGGGCAGGTGGTGGCTGGCCTCTGGGGAAGGCAGCCCAGACTCCACCTCGCACCGTACTTCCTTTTTCACAACTTTCTCAACCCCGTGGTTGCCAAAGTCATCAAGTGTCCTCCCTTCCCCTTCCCCCACCAACAGGCCTTAGCAGGGTGCAGGTGTGAGCACAGCATCGGGCATCTAGAGGGGCTGGCTTGGGAAGTGGAACCCTGGCTTTTCTTCAAGGGGAGACTCCCTCCTTGCACCCCATCCCTGTCCTCTCATGGCTACTGATGCCTTCCCCACCCCTCGGAGGTGGTCCTCGTCCCCACAGATCAGACCCACAAATCTTCCTGACTCTCACATACCCATGTCTCTACACACTCAGCCACAGAGACTCAGGTGTTAGGCCACATGTGGGGACACAGATTCACACATGTGCTCATGCCAGCATTCATGCTCATGGGTGTACACACGCTGGTGCATGTGTGACACCCACACAGGACACACGTAGGAAACTGAATCTCAGGCCCCGCATCCTTCTTTCTGTCTGGACAGGGTGTGGCTGGGGAGGCTCAGCTAGGCCTGGGCCTGGGGCGGGGGGAGTGACTGGGCCCAGAATCGAGGGTAGCCTGGGCTTCAGCTGGTTGCCAAATGCCTCTAGGGATTTTGCAGGTGGACCATGTGGACCCTGGTGAGCTGGGTGGCCTTAGTGACAGGGCTGGTGGCTGGAACACAGTGCCCAGATGGTCAGCTCTGCCCTGTGGCCTGCTGCCTGGACCTGAGAGGAGCTACCTACAGCTGCTGCAATCCCGTTCTGGTGAGTGCCCTTCGGCCCAGGCAAGAGCTAGGAGCCTGGGATTTCCCATCTTGGATTGGCCAGAGGAGGGGGCCGGGCTCGGGTCCTTCGGTTTATCCCCTCCTCTCGCTTCCCAGGACAAGTGGCCCACGGCGCTGAGCCGGCATCTGGGCACACCGTGCCAGACCGACGCCCATTGCTCTCCTGGCTACTCCTGCATCCTCACTATCTCGGGGACCTCCAGCTGCTGCCCGTTCCCAGAGGTGAGGGTGCCATTAGGTCGATGGAGGGCTCGGGTCTGCGTTTACACTTTTCCTGCACTCTCTTCCCACCCTCAGGGAAATGGGCCTAGCCAACGAAGGCGTCTCTGTGTCCCACAGGCCGTGTCATGCGGGGATGGCCACCACTGCTGCCCCCAGGGCTTCCACTGCAGTGCTGACGGGCGGTCCTGCTTCCAGAGATCAGGTGAGCCACATGGGCAGCGCATAGAGCCTGGAGCACCCAGGAGTGCAGCCAGCTGGGTGACCTTGATTCCTGCCCTCGTGTCCTCATTCATGTGACATCTGTACTAAGCAGCCCCACTGCTCTGGAGGGACGGGCAGCACTGGGGCGAGGAGGGGTCAGGAGACAATGTAAGACTCCAGGCCCAGGGCCAAGCATTGTGTGGATGGGGAGAGGCCAAGCTGGCCTGGTTTAATGCCTACCCAGTCAGTGGATGCCTCTGCCCTGTGCCGTATTATTGCTGGGGCAAGGGCTGGCTTGGGCGAGAGTGGGTTAGGAAAGCCTGGGGGAGCCCTGAGCCCTAGTGCCAGCCCCCGAATCCTCCTGTAGCTGGGCCTGCAGGCCCTGGTGCCAGCAGCTCCTTGAGGGGTGGGGGGAATGACCTTCACTGACGGGGTGGAATCCTGGGTCATCCCGTCCACAGATATCGAGCCCTTGGGTGCCGTGCAGTGCCCCGACAGACAGTTCGAATGCCCTGACTCCTCCACCTGCTGCAGTATGCCTGATGGCTCGTGGGGGTGCTGCCCCCTGCCCCAGGTACAAGCTTGGGAAGATGGGGGGAGGGAGGAGGGCAGTGGGGGCAGAGGAAGGGCTGGAGGGAGCACAGACATAGTCAGGGCCACCCCTTCTCAGGCTGCTTGCTGTGAAGACAAGGTGCACTGCTGCCCTCAGGGCACCTCCTGTGACCTGGCTCGTGGCCTCTGCCTCACGGCCACAGGCACCCACCCCCTGGCAGAGAAGATCCCTGCCCCAAAGGCTAAAAGGCCAGGTAAGGAGGTGGGAGAGTGTCGGGGTGTGAGCTGGGAGTGAGGAGAGGCCTCATCTAGCTCCTGGCTGGGAGACATTCCCCTCCACCCTGGCTGCCCGTCACCCTTCTCTCTCCTTCCAGTGGTCTTGTGCCCGGATGCACAGTCCCAGTGCCCTGGTGGTTCTACCTGCTGCAAGCTGCCCAGTGGAAAGTATGGCTGCTGCCCGATGCCCAGTGTGAGTGAGGGGCTGTGCGTCCACAGCCATCTGGCCTGGACACCTACCTGCCGGGCAGGGACTCCAAGGGGTGGGGCTGGCTGGCTGGTGGCTGGCCGGGAGCCTGGCTGCTCAGGACTCATGCCACCCCCTAGTGGGGGATTGGGGCAGTGCCAGCTGTCGGCCTGGCTGCTCCCTGAGCTCTTAGGGAGACTGGAAATCCCAAAGACCACTTCGCCCTCACCCAGGCCATCTGCTGCTCCGACCACCTGCACTGCTGCCCCCAGGACACTGAGTGTGACCTGATCCAGAGGAAGTGCCTCTCCAAGGAGAATGCGACGGACCTGCTCATCAAGCTGCCTGCACACACAGGTACTGGGGGAGGCCACAGACGCCGCCATTCCACCTGCACCACGAGGAGTGAGCAGAAATGGGGCTGGGGACTGATGCCCGCACGAGGGGCCAGGGCAGGGACAGCCCCCTTTCGTCCACACTGGGCCTCGCCTTAGGATCACTGCCAGGGGTGGCCTGAGCGGTACCCTCCATCCTCCACATCTGGTTCTAGCTGTGGAACTGACAAAGGGAGGGCCCCCCCGAGGGTTCCCAGCGCCACTGCTGACCCATGCTCCTTGCCTGCCTCACAGTGCGGGAGGTGAAGTGTGACATGGAGGTGAGCTGCCCCGACGACTACACCTGCTGCCGCCTGCTGTCTGGGGCCTGGGGCTGCTGCCCTTTTGCCCAGGTACCGAGGAGCGGTGAGTGGCCTGGGCTGAGCAGAGGGTGGCAGCCAGCTAGGCCCCCCAGGCCCACCGTCCCCTCTCCCTCCACCCTAGGCTGTGTGCTGTGAGGACCACGTGCACTGCTGCCCGGCCGGGTTCAGGTGCGACACAGAGAAGGGTACCTGTGAACAGGGGGCCCGCCGGGTGCCCTGGATGAGGAAGGCCCCAGCCCACGCCAGCCTGCCGGACCCCCGAGCCATGGAGAATGATGTCCCCTGTGATAACGTCACCAGCTGTCCCTCCTTCAATACCTGCTGTCGACTCACGTCTGGGGAGTGGGGCTGCTGTCCTGTCCCAGAGGTGCATGGAGAGGGGGAGAGTATGGGGGGAGGGACGGTGACTTGGCCTGAGCACGTGGCCAGGCTCCTGTTGCCTTGCTCTTCTGCCCTCTGCCCGGCCCACGGGTGGCGCCAGCTCAGTCAGAGTCACTCCCAGCTGGAGGAGCTGTGAGCAGGAGAGGCGGAGTGGAGGCAGCGGGGGCTCAGCGCTCCGTCCCGTAGTAGCTTCCTAGACCACCCTTTTCGGCCACCTCCCCAGGCTGTCTGCTGCTCAGACCACCAGCACTGCTGCCCCCAGGGCTACACGTGTGTGGCCGGGGGACACTGTAAGAGGGGGAACAAGGTGGTGACCGGACTGGACAAGTTGCCTGCCCGCCAGGCTTCCCTGTCCCACTCCAGAGACGTGGGCTGTGACCAGCACACCAGCTGCCCGGTGGGGCAGACCTGCTGCCCGAGCCTGAGCGGGGGCTGGGCCTGCTGCCAGTTGCCACACGTGAGTGCCCACCTGCCTGCTTCCGGACAGGACAGGGGAGTCCAGTCCCGGGTGGGGGGACGTTAGGTGGTCGAGAGTGTAATGCCCCTTTGTCCCCCCAGGCCGTGTGCTGTGAGGACCGCCAGCACTGCTGCCCAGCTGGGTACACCTGCAACGTGAAGGCCCGATCCTGCGAGAAGGAGGTGGACTCTGCCCGCCCTGCTGCCCACCTGGACCGCGGCCGGCACGTGGGTGTGGGGAACGTGGACTGTGGAGAGGGGCACTTCTGCCACGATAACCAAACCTGCTGCCGAGACAGCCGAGGGGGCTGGGCCTGCTGTCCTTACCGCCAGGTCAGTGCCACCCCCGCCCTGGGGCCGGGTGTGGGCCTGGGCCGGGTCCTGCCACGCGCAACTCTCGCCCCCCCCACTCCCACCATCCAGGGCACGTGTTGTGCGGACAGGCGTCACTGCTGTCCCTCTGGCTTCCGCTGTGGGACCAAGGGCACCAAGTGTTTGCTCCGGGAAGCCCTGCGCTGGGACGCTCCTCAGAGGGACCTGGCCCCGAGGCAGCTGCTGTGAGGAGGGGCTGAGGACTGAAGACACTCCGCGGCCTTCGGGGCCCTGCTCAGAGGGTGCCCACTGCTCAGGCCTCCCCAGCACCTCTCCACCGCCACAGTCTCCCAGACCCCCATTTCTGAGTACCCCTGTCACCCTGGGAGGCGGGGCCTCAGCCTAAGGCCCTCCCTATCCCAACGAGGGCTGTGGCAAAAGCCACGTTTCCAGCTGCCATCCCCTCCCCCCATTTCCGTGGACCCTGTAGACAGGTGCTGTTCCCTATCCACAGGTGTGCATGTATGTGTGTGTGTGTGTGTGTGTGCGCGCGCGTGCTGCAGTAAAGTTTGTACACTTTCTTAACTGTCTGATTTGGCCACCCTGCCTGCCCTCCCCAGGGGGCCCCTTGAGCCAGGGCCCCCATCCAGTGACCACATTCCCCCCACCTCACAGAAAGACACACAGAAGTTTATCTCACCAGTTTTATATTTGCTGTTGTCTACAGCGATCCCATCACATTATCCCCTAGTCCCCAGAGCTGCCCCAGCCTCCAGCCCTGTGACATCGTAGCCCAGAGGTGGGCTAGTCGGCAAGCAGCACCCCCTCCCCTCCCAGGGGTCCACTAGAACACCCCTCCCTTCCCAGCCCTCACACTAGCAGCTGAGGCCCAGGTGCCCCTCCTGCTTTCCCACGATAGAGCTTTCTATGTACAGCCACGTTTATACAGGCACTGCTTCCCCCCCACCCAGCCCTCCTCCCCAGCACCTCCCGTCGGGGGTCTGGACCCCTCCCACCTTCTTCTCGGAGGCAGACACGGGCCCCTCCCGAGACATTACCCAGCACATACCACCGGACAGCTCCGCAGGCCCCCGGGCATCTTTCCAGGCCGGGGCTGGGGGCTAAGGGCGAGGGCCCCCGCGGCCCCCCGGAGCACGCACCCTGGGGGCGGGCCCGGGCGGAGGGAGCGGGGGCCGGCCCGGAGGCGGCGCCAGGCCGGGTGCTACTTGACGTTGAACACCATGAGGGGCCGCTCCTCCCGCCGCTGCCACGGGCTCTTCTTGTCGCCCGCCTCGTCGCCCACTTCCGCCCCCAGCTCGTCCTCCGGGCTGGTGAGCGAGTCGCGCCGCAACTCGCTGGCGCTGCTGCGGGAACTGTCCCCGCGGCTGCGGCCCCGCCCCCGGGGTACCGTGGCCGCCCGGCCCTCGGGCGCTGCCACCTCGTCCAGCAGCGGTGTCAGCGAGTTGTCCTCCGGGGAGCAGAGGCCCGTGCGGCTCTCGCTGCTGCTTGGCTCCGTGTCCTCGCTGAGCGCCAGGCGCGGGGTCGCGGGCGGCGGCGGCGGCGGCGGCGGCGGGGCGGCGGCGGCAGGGGTGCGCTCCCGCTCCTCCCGCAGGGGCCGCCGCCGCGGCGGCCGCGCCTCGTGCACGTCGACGCCCGAGTCCAGGCTGGCATCGGTGCTGCGGCCGCCGCCGCCCGCCTGCAGGTCGATGTAGGAGTGGCGCACTTGCGAGTTGGAGCGCCCGTCGAGGGACACGAACCAGGCGCGCGGGTGAGGCTTCACGCCCAGTTCGAGCAGCTTCTTCTCGGTCAGCGCCTGCAGCTCCCCGTTGAGCTGCGCCATGGTCGACTCGTTGAACAGCACCGGGATGGTGACCGAGCCGCTGACCGGTGCCGAGCGCCCACTCCCCCAGCCCTCGCCGCCACCACCCCCGCCGCCCTCGCCCCCCGCGCCCGAGTGGCCCGGCATCAGCGGGCGCTGGGGGTCGGGCTGGGGAAAAGGGCGCGCCGGGCCGGGGGCCGCGCCCTCGGGCGGGGCCGGCTCGTCGCCCGCCCCCGTTGCGCCCGCCTCGCCGCCGAGGCGCACGTAGTGCGCGGGGATCACCAGGGTGGGCATGACATTGCGGTAGACGCTGTCCTTAAGGTGGTCGATGGAGCCGCAGAAAATGAGCTGCCCCGCCTGGCTGAGCGACGGCGGCCGCGCCAGCTGGTCCACCGACTGAGACAGCAGGAAGTCGGGGGTCTTGCTCTCGGCCGCCCCCTTGTGGCCCAGGTAGTGCTCGAAGGGCGGTGGCGGCGAGGGCGGCTCCTGCAGGAAGGCCGCGGTCCCCGGGGGCCCCCGCCGGTACTCCTCCAGGCCTGGCTCCAGCCCGCCGGGACCCTCGACGGAGCGGGCGCCCTTGAGACCGGCGCCCTCGCCTCCGCGGGCACCCGCAGGCTCGGCGGCTGGGCGGCCGGCGGAGCGCGGCTTGGCACGGAAGAAGTCGTCCCGGGAGGCGGCCAAGTCACGGGAGCTGGAGAAGGCCGAGTGGAGGGGGCCCGGAGGCGGAGCCTCGGGGTCCCCCGACGGGGCTGGCTCCAGGGGCCCCCCACAGATGAGGTGCAGCTGGGACATAGAGGTGGCCTGGTCTCGTTTGTTACCGTCAGAGGGCCCGGAGAGCTGCAGCTTGCGGTGCTGCTGCCTTGGCTTCAGGCAGCGCCTCCTGGAGACGGGACAGAGCGGGGCCGTCAGGAAAGGGTGGAGGCCAGAGCAGCTCCCTACACCGCAGGTGGAAGATGGGGGATGGATCTAGTTGGAGGGGTGGGGACAGTGCCTGGGACTCAAGAGAGAGGTTGGGGAGCCCAGATGGGTCCTGGGAGAGGTGTGCGGAAAGAGCTTGAGAGTCTGTTGGGGGAGCAGCCAGCAGCTGTGCCCATTTGGGCCTCCCTCGGCATAAACTGCACTCCTTGGGACGTAGCAGGTGCAGTGAGAGCCGGGGAGAAGCACCTAAGCCAACCAGGGGCATGTGTGGCCTGAGGACCCCTGAAAGTGAGGGCTGGCTGGTAGAAGCAGCTGCAGAGTGTCCCTGGAGGGGCCTGGCCCGCAGCTCCTGCCTCCTCTCCCCCCAAGTCTTTGGTCTCTGCATGTACGCATGCAGTGCTTTCCTGTCAGGCCTTGAGGATCTAAGGTGTGTTTTATGCACCGTTGGGGCCTCAAGCACCCAGCACAAGACCAGGCATGGAGCTGGCCTCAGTCAGTGCCTGGGATGAGAGGAGGCTGGGGGATTGGGAAGCAGTCGGAGGGGATGCGGGGCACTCACCGGCAGTAGTAGATGAGCAGACACAGCAGAATGAGCACCAGCAAGGCCAGGGCTGCCAGGATGGTGAGCAGGAAGATGGTGTGGTAGGTGCCGATGTCCTGGATGCCCGACGTGATGGTGACCAGCCCTGTGCGGGGCAAGAGCTTAGCATTCCCAGGTGTGGATGTCCCTCCTGCCGTTCAGAAGGAGTCCACTCTCCCAGCCTCCCCTTCTACCACCCCCCGCCCCTGCTGTCCCCCCGACTCTCACCGGCCGTGGGGGAGGCCATGGCAGCCGCCCAGTACCCCAGCTGAGGGGAGATGAAGGTCCAGTAGAGCTGCCGGCCTTCCTTCCGGATCACACCAGTGCCATTGCGTACCCACAGCCCTGGGAGAGGTGAGGGTTTCATCAAACTCAGTGTCCCCCCAACTTAAGTCCCACTTCCTTTCCCCAAACTCTAGCACCTGCACCTCCTTGAGGCACTCACCACTCTTGGGGTCGAACCTCCAGGCTGGAATGCTGGTGCCCACGGTGAGGGCACGAGGCTCCGAGGGCACAGGCAGGGACAGGTGAATGGGGCCTGAGAGCGGCACCTCTGTCCCATTACCTGCCAGCAGGTGCACGCTCACAGCAGCCACGGGCATCAGCTCCAGCCAGGAGCCATTGCCTGCAGGAAGGGGACACAAGGGATGAGGCCTAAATCCTGGTGGGGGGAACATCCCTTCCATGGCTGGCACCCAGCATACCTGAGCTGGAGGCCTCCGTGCCCAGGAAGGCAGGGAAAGCCCACATTTCATGCTGGGTGCTGGCAGGTGTGAGCGAGGCCCAGAGCTGGCTGTAGGTAGAGCTGACAGGTAGGCGGGCAGCCCGGCGCTGGAACTGCACCCAGGGCTGGGAGCGGGCACCTGGATAGAAAGAGGGGCTGCAGTGGCCTGGCCAGGGACAAGGTCCCCAGGGACCAGAGCAGAAAGCAAGTGTCTAAAGAGAAGGGGAGCCAATGGGTTAGGACACTTGGGAAGGCCAGGAAGGGTGGTGACTTGGGGAGAGCACGGGGCAGGCTTAGAATGATAACCTAGAAGGGACGTGGACCTGTCATCCTCTGGTCCTGGCTGTGTGACCCCCGAGCAAGTTACCTGCTCTCTCGGAAACACTCTTTCCATGTTAATTTATAAAATGACGAGGTTCAGGTCCTCAAACAATTATTATTGCCTACTGTGTGGCAGGCACCGTGTGAGGTGCTGAGAATACAAAGAGGAATAAGACGCAATTTACAATTCCCTGCCTTCAAGTTCACAGTCTAGTGCGTCGCTGTTCATTACAGTACCCATTAGAACTTCCTGCTATGGATGGAAATGTTCTGTGTCCTGCTGCCTGTAACAGTACCCACGAGACACACAGGGCTGTTAAGCACTTGACACGTAGCTAGTGTGACGGGGGAACTGCATTTATTTTTAATTCTAAAAAGTTTAATGAATTTTTAATTTATTCAAATGCAAATAGCCACATGTGGCTACTGCATTTGACAACTTAGGGTGTGTGTGTGTGTGTGTGTGTGTGTGTGTGTGTCTGTCTGTCTGTCTGTCTGTCTGTCTGGCTTGGAGCAGACGGGATGTATAAACAGTATTCCAATATAATCTGGTAATAGCTAACATTTATTAAGCTTTAAGATATGCTGGCACTGTTCTAAGCAGGTTACTTATATTAACCCCTGAAATTAGCACAACAGCCCCTGAGGTAGGTGCCTTTATGATTAGCCCCATTTTATAGATGCAGAAATGGAGGCGGGAGAAGTTCAGTAACTTGCCCAAGGTCACTGGAGCCTGATTGAAGCCCAGGCAGTCTGGTGCCAGGGCCCCTCCTCTCACCCATCCTGCCTCGCTGGTAAAATAGCATGGTGCAAGAGGAGCTTGGCCTGCAGTGTGAGCTCGGGAACGCCCTGTGGAGCCCTGCAGTGTGAGTAAGACTCAGCCAGGAAAGAAAGCGGAAAGGGACTTCCAGGAGGACTGACAGGAGAAAGGCCCAGGGGCATGAGGCAGCTTGCTGGTCGGGGCACTGCAGGTGACTGCGCCAGGCCCTGGAGGGCGCTGCCAGCTTTGTGAAAGAGTCTAGGCTTTCTACCAAAAGCAGTGGGAGCCGTGGGAGGGTTTAAGCTCGGGTTCGTTTGGCATTTTAGAAACCTCCAAAGACATCTTAGAAGCCTCTGGTTCAGGATCAGAGAGAGGGAGAAGAGGAAACCAGAAAAGTAACTGGGGACAAGGGCTCAAGATAAGAATATAAATTGGGGAGGGGAGGCTCTCCTTCCAGAACCCACAGTGGCTCCCTAGTACTAGCCAGATGGAACTTACCCTCTGCCTGGCTTCGTCAACCAGTCGACACCACGCCCCCATCCTGCGTAGCCAGTCCAGAGCATCCCCTGCGCCCTCACGGTCCCCTTCTGCCCCTGCATCCTGATTCCTCTCCAGCGAAAGTGCCTTTGCTCCCCCTTCAACTCCCGAACCCCCGCGTCCCACAGCTCCCTTCGCCAAATCCTCTCACCCTGCTATTCTCCCACGTGAGGGTCCTCTCGGTATTGAAAGCAGCTGCCCTCCGCTCCCCTGCCCTGCCTGATCTGTAATTATCTCAGCGTTTGCAATGCTCTGCCTGTCAGGGAACCCCACCAGGTGGGGAGCCGCCCTGCTCTTCCTTACCATTATTCCCCAGAACCCGAGACAATGCCTCGCACAGCACGGGTGCTGCAGGAAGTATTGGTTGGGTGAGACCAAAAGCCTGGTGGGTGGACAAGGGCCACGGTGGGATTGCTCCAGTCCTTGCACTTGATAGGTGTTCTATGCCTGTGGAATGACCCTGGCTTCTGATATAGCCAGGCACCCAGTAGGTGCACAAGAAATACGTGCGGATCCACTGAAGATAAGGTGGCAGGAAATGGGAATTCTAATAGTAGGAGTAGAGGGAGAATAGAAACCACGAGAAGCCCCAGTAACAAAATAAACAGCCTTCTGTGAAGTTTTTCACATGCTTGACGATATTTAATCCTTACCTAAATTTGACAATGTAGACACTATCAGTTGTTCACATCTTACAGACGAACAAACTAAGGCTCAGAGAGGTTAAGTGATTTGCCCAAGGGCACCCAGCTAACATGTGGCAGGCGAAGTTCTCTATACCCAGTCAGGGAGAGGGAAGAGGAGCTGGTGTGGGCGGAGGGGTGGGGGAGTGGAGAGCGGGGAGTCTTACCAGGAGAGCCCAAGAGGATGTGCACCAGGTCCTCATAGAGGATGAGGGTGGCCGGCCGCTCAGGCAGCAGGTAGAGGCTGACTGACGCGTACACTGCAGGAGGGATGGTCTGTCAGCTCCAGAGCAAGCCCCCCCTCCCCTAGGCTGGCACTCCCACTGTCTGAATCCCAGTGGCTTCACCCTCCCTTAGCCCCCTGTGCATACCCCAGCCCAGGCAGCAGCTGCTGGAAAGCCTGCCCTCTCCGCCCCCAAGGACTATTTTGGGAAGGGGCTGATGGGGTCAGCTGCTCCCCACCCCCTCCAGCTGCCCCTGCACTCACAGGGCAGCTTGTCAACACGCCAGGGCACAGAGTTGGTGAGGAAGCCAGTGCGGGCAGCAGTGACCAGCACCCAGGTGCCCAAGCGGTAGCTGAGGGGCAGTGTGGCCACGCCCTCCGAGTCCGTGGTGCTGGCGGCCAGCAGCATCCGGTTCCCAAATACATCCACTGAGGCCCGGGCCAAGGGCACAAGCTCCCCGCTCACGTACACCTGCACCTTGATCAGAATCTCTGTGGGCAAGATGGGGTGAGGGGAGTGAGGAGGAGGGAGGAGGCATGAGAGAACTGGGGGGAGCCTCGAGATCAGAGGAGGGGGCTGTGGGTTGGGTGTGGCTTTGGGGTCCAGGCTAGACAAGGTATTATAAGAGCCAGCATTTATAGAGCCCTCATTTAAACCTCACATCAGCCTGTGAGGTAGGTGGTACTATTAGCATATTTCATCAAGCCTGACACATGCACATTTTGACATGTTAACACTTCTGGACTCAGGCTACACCTATGATCGATATGTCATAATCATAATCGGCAGCATTTTTTTCCTCTTTTACTGGCACATGAAATAAATAATGGTGTATCTTACAGTCAGTGATGTATTAGACTCGATGTCTTAGACCATTTTATAGATATGGAAACTGAGGCTCAAAGAGTTTAGATACTTGTACTACAGTAACGTGGGAGATCTGGGATCCAAACCTGGGAGTCTGTCTCTAGACCCAAATTCTTAACCACTGGACCCTATGGGGCTGGTGTCAGGGAGAGGAGAGGGAAGGAGGGCTGAGAAAGGATGAATAACCGGAGAACCAGGGATCTGCAAGTGGAGAGGAGAGCGGTCAAGTTTCAGCCATTTGGAAGGGAGGAAGGGGGGTTGGGTCAGAGTTTGGGTTCTCAAGAAAAAACTGAGAAGGGGACACCAGCAGGTTGGCCATTCCCATCATTCATCCTGTGCCCAGAATCCTTTGCACACACCTGTTTCCCTTCAGATTTAGGGACTCACACAACCCCTAAGGCCAAACAAGTACCTCCTGACCCCTCCCCCTCACATGGACTGCCAGCCCCCTCCCAGCTGGTCAGCTACAGTCAGTCACCATGGCAACGCCCTCATTCCTCCCAGGAGATGGGCAAGGAGCTGGGGCCCTGGCAAGGGGAAGGAGATCTGGGGGGGCCGACCCAGGCCCAAGGGTAACCAGTGTGGAGGAGGCTGGGAAGGGAAGTCCAAGTCTTTCTTTCCAGCCACCCCTACCCCTGGCCTCAAGATGGTCTGGCCAGGCTGGCCTGCAGGTGTCCTGAGTGCAGACGGGATGACAGGGCAGGGACCAGCCTTGAGTTGTTCTCATGGATTCTGCAGGCAGCCTCTCTGATCCACAGCACCACCTACCTCTTCCCACTCAGCACAGCCCCTCCTCAAGAACGTGACTCACCCCTACCTTGCTGCCAATAATGGGAGTGGGTGTCATGCCTGGAAAGGTACAGAGGCCTCAGTGTGGGGCCCAGGAGGGAGGTGGGGAGTGGGCTGGGTGCTAGACACAAACCTAGGAGAGGCCAGGTACAGAAGGAAGACCCCGGAGCCGAGGGCAGCAGGGCATGTGGAGGTCACGGGGCCTCACGGGTGGAGCCTGACATTCAACAGCGACAGGTGTCTTGTCTCAGGCTTTCAACCAACCCCAGGGCCAACACCACGCCTGCCCTTGGCATCCCATCCAGCTGTTCGCCTGAGCCCACCTCCCTCTCGCTTCCCAGGCCAGAGCCCAACTCGGCGGGTGGCTGCACACACTCGAACCTTTCCTGCTTTCTGGTTCTCCGGGGAACTGGTAGCCTCCCCGCACCGCTCCCCCCTCTCCCGGCCACCCAGCAGGAATTTTGAGAAGCTAGAGGGGCCTGCCGACTCCCCACTCCTACCCCAGGCTAGGAGCAGCTGGATAGAGCAGCTGGGAAGGGGGGACCCAGGAGTCTGGAATATGGTCATTTGAAGGAATGCCTTGGGTTCAAGGGCCAGAGCATTAGAAAAGGGGAGGGGGCTTAGGGAATAACACAGGGGTGGGCAGGTAAGGCCTGAGGAGGCATCAGTGCCAAGCTGGGGAGGGGGTGGGCAGGTGCCCTTCTCCCTTCCCCTCAACTTGGGCCCCCAGCTAGTGGCCTGGGAGAACCCCCTCTCCTGGCTCTATTCCAGCCAATTCCCTGGGCCACCTCCCCTGAGGCGCAGGTCTTGAGGGAGAGGTTTCCTGAGAAAACAGGGCCCCTTCCTACCCAGCAAAGCCTCCTCTCCTGCAGAGAGCAGGGAAGACTGAAGCTGAGGAGATCCTTCCCCATCCTCAAAGCCTGACATTCCATACAGGATCCGCCCGTCCAGGCTTCAGCCCTGCCCCATTCCAGGAGGAAATCCGACCCCCTCCCTTCATCCGGACCCCACTTCCCTCATCCAACCCCCCCCCCCCCGCTTTTCCTGTCAGCTCCTTGGTGGAAAGGCGAAGAGTGGAGAGCACCATTTCAGGCAGGGATGGGGCTAAGAGGCAGGAGTGGGGAGAACAGTGGCTGGGGTGCGTGGCCAGGGGCTGGGAGGCGGGCGCGGGCTGGAGTGGGTGGAGGCCCCGGAGAACCCAGGCGTCGGCAGGGAGTCACGGTCCGGCTCTCCCACCTCTCCCGCTGCAGGAGCCCGCCCCGCTCCCACCTCACACACCCACCTGGGCCCGTGAGGCGCTGGGAGGGTCTCCTCCACTGCGATGGAGAGGTGAGATGAGGAGGGGGTGACCTGGGGGGGGGGCTGCGGACAGGAGTGGCTGGAGGCCTGCTGGGCGGGGACCCAGGCACCTGCCCTCCCAGCCGGCACTGTCCACGGCCAGATAGCCAGCTCAGCATGGCTCCGCCACCACAGCCCTGCCATGCGCCTTGAGCTGGGAATCACAACGTACCTCTTTTTCCAGACAGCCCCCCAACTGCAGCCCCTCCTCCATCATGGGCCCATCAGCGTTTCTTTGGTGCACCCCAAATTCTGAACCTGGGGGGCCGTCTGGGGGCTGTCAGACTCCGGGGCGAAGAACCCCATTCGAGCAGCCAATCCGCCCACCGCCTCACCCACTCCCCCTCTCCCCTCCCCCCTTCAAACCTAGCTCTAGGCGCCCAGCCCCCGTCCGGGCCCAGGGTGGCAGCCGCTGCCTGGGCTCCCACCCAGCCGGGTCGGGAGCGAGGAACCCGCTGGGGGCTGCAGAGCGGGCGGCCGCCCCAGCCCGCCCCTGGGCGGGTGTCTTCGATAGACAATGGCTCAGGCAGCAGCGCCTCGAGGACCAGGAGGGAGAAAAACAAGGCGGGAGGGGGCGACGGCGCGGAGCCTGGGGACCCCCGCCCTCCCCATTGTGTCTCCCCGAGACCCCCGCCCGGCGGTCTCCCTCTCCCTCCCTGCTCTCCCCCGTAAGCTAGGACCCCAGGTCGCCTAGCTACCCCCACCCAAATCCAGGGAATAGAACACCCCCCAATTCACGAGCGCCGCGAAGAGGGGGCTGGCGGGCGGGGGCCCGATCGCGGGGGTGGGGGCAGAGGCCCGCGATCACTGCCCCTCCCGGCCGACACTCACCCTGCGGGCTGGGGGACTCCGGCGGCGACTTGCCGGGAGCCCGGGAGGCGCCGCCTAGCAGCAGCCCCAGCAGCGGCAGCAGCCGCGCGAGGACGCTGGGGCCACTCGGCGGCGGCATCGCGGGGCTCGGCCCGGCCCTAACGGCCCATGGCTCCCGCCCGGCCCCGCTCGGCCGGCCCCGCTCAGCCCCAGCTCTGCGCCGCGCCGCGCCGTTCGGGCTCCCGCTCGGGCTCCAGCTCGGGCTCCAGCTCTGGCTGCGGCGGCCGCTCAGTGCGATTGTCTCCTCCAGGAGCCGCCGCCAGCGCCCCCTGCAGGCGGCGCCCCACCACGCGGGACTCCGGGCACCGCCCCCTCGCTGTCCACAGCCCGCCACGAAGCCCACCGCCGCGCGCCCAGACCCCCAACGGCTAGGGAATGTAGCGAATAGGGTCCAATCACAGGGGCTCTCAGAGTTCCTGAGCCCCGGAAATCTGTTGCAGAATTTTGAGAGGGAGAATGACTGTTGCTTACAACACAAAGAGTTGGTCATACGTGTCTCCCCAAACTGTAAGAACTGCCCAGTTCTCTCCGCACAAACACCTGCTCAATGTTGGGGAGGTAGGGCGCAGCCCCCTTGGGAATCACCCAGTCTGGGTTCTCGTCTAGCTTCTGCCTCTTCTTGAGCCATAAGCTAGTTACTTAACTTTCTGCTCCACAGCTCCACAGCCTTCCTTTAAAATGAGAGTTGTAATAATCTCTACCTCGTGGGGTTATTGTACCAGTTAAAAGAGATAATGACGTAAAGGGTCTAGCATGTGCTTGACTGGAGCAGTGGCACAATAAATGGTGCTATTGTTGGCCCAGCGTAGTAGCAGATCCATCACTGGGCAAACATAATGCTTGGAACCCCACGTTTGAATCCCACACTACAAGCTTGCCCGCGCCCCAGCCAAGCGCTCTTTCTTTCCAGTTTCTGGTTGTCCTCATCTAAAACCCCTCATCTAATCTGGTTATCCCTCTCCTGGTTCTCTCTGGCTTGTCACCTCTTTCTCACAATAGGACTGGATACTTAGGGCAAGGAACTCCGTCCCCCAGAGGTCAGGCTTTTCTCCTGGTTAGGTCCTGGTTGGGTCTCCTGACATAAGGACATATTGTTGTGAGCTTGTGAACAAAACTACCTTTCTTTCCTTTTCTTTCTTTTCTTCCTTCCTTCCTTTCTTCCTTTCTTCCTTCCTCTTTTCTTTTTCTTTCTTTCCTTCCTTCCTCTCTCTCATCCTCTCTCCCTGCTTTTCTCTTTCTTTTTTTCTTTCTCATAAATTTCCATCTATTCAGATTTTCCAGTCTTATGTAACCAATTTTTTCACAACCTCAACGCAGGATTTAGCACTCATTCCTGGTGAATTTCATCTTGTTGGTTTCAACCCAACTTTACAATCTGTCGAGGCTGCCTTGAATCTGCTTCATCACCCATTGTATTGGAGCTGCCTCTCAGCCCGGAGCCATCTGCAGGGTGAAGAGAAGCTTCACTGACTCCATTCAAGGGACTCATGACAATAACAGGCAGCGGAAGGATGGAGCTTTGGGACACCCCCATAGAGATCTCCTTCAGCTTTATCAAAATTGTTCGGTTTTAAATCTGAGTCTCTATCATTCAGCTCACATTTCTGTCTTGTTTATAAGGACAAATGCCAAATGCTTTGCTGGATCAAGATAAATTGTCTGAGGCCATCCAATTACAATAGTGGAGGGGAGAGGGAGTTTGGCTGGTGTTCAAGGATCACAGCTTAATCTTTTCCTTGATGTTCACAGTCACACAACGAGAAACCTGTTCTGGAACTTGCCATGCATGGATGTCAAATTGTTCTCTTCTTTTCTGAATTTACCTTTTACCCCTTTGGGTAAAATCAAATACCAGCAGCTCTTGTGAGGTAAGTCTGTAAATCAGTGGCTTCCCCCACACTTAGCATCAAGTCCAAAGTCTTCCCCATGGCCACAGCCACAAGGTGCTGCCTCCCTGCCCCCACCCCTGACCTCGTCTGGACCCGTCTCCTGCCTCCAGCCCAGGGGCCTCCTTTCTTTTACTTGATTACATCAAGCCTGCTCCCACTTCAGGCCTCTTCATTGGCTGCTCTTTCTGTCTAGAACACTTTATTCCCTCCAGCTGCCTGCCTCATTCATTCATCTCTCTGCTCACCTCATTAGAGAGACCTTCCCTGACTACTCCCCCTAAAATGTCAGCCCTCTCCCAACACCCACTTAATTCGATCACTATCTCATCTTTATTTCAACTCCCAGCACTGACTGCCACTGACCATACATTAACTTGTTTATTCTTTACTCCTGGTTGAATGTAAGTTCCATGAGCTCAGGGACCTTGTTTTGTCCACTGCTCCACCCCAGCGCTGGAACAGTACCAGGTCCATGGTGCTCAATAAATATTGAACTCATGAACCAACAACCTCTCAGGACTCCAAGAGGACCCCCCACCCCTATCCGCTGACTCCAGTCTCTGCGGTGGGACAGTTGTCTTCCACTCGCAGCCCTCCTGTGAGCTCCCCACCGCTGCCCTCGTTCCTAACTGAAGACCCTTCCCCTTGGCGGGGAAGAAGGAACAGCAAACAGCAGGGCGGCCAGAGAGCAATGCCTGCTCTTGTCCCCGCCGTGACCCTGCCTTCCTCAGGCTGAGGGCTTGCTCAGTCTCCTTCGGCCCCTCCTCACAGTGAGCACAGCTTTAGGCACCTTCTTTTATGAGTGGGGACAGTGTGTGATTTCTCCAAATCTCAGATCATCTTGAGGTTTGATTCCCTCAAAATCATGGAAAAAAATATTGTTTAAAGCCACCCACCAGGGACGCAGCCTGCCTTCTCGATGCTCCCAACCGCCATCCCACCCAGTCACCCTCAGACACCCCATCCCCCTCCAGTCTCACTTGGAGGCTCTGCCACCCTTTCTCCCTTGTTCCACCCCCACTCTCTACTCCCTGACACTCCCCAAAGACAGTAATTTGCACCCTTTGCCCTGGCAGAGACCCTCTCTGCTCACACTTCTGCCAGCCCTAGATTCCCCATCCCAACGTCAGGCCTCGTCTCCTCCTCTGACCCCAAGAGGAGGCATCATGCTGGGGGTTGGGACTCAACCTCTTTATTAGGCAGGAGGAAAGGGGGTGACCTGGCTCTGATGGGTGGGGAAGGACATCAGGAGCCCTCCATGGAACAGCTCCAACCCATGGGTGACCAGAGCTGGGGGGCACTTGCTGGAGAAGAAGCAACAGAGCAGGCGTCACCCCCAGCCTTCCTGCTAGGACAGAGATGCAGGGCTCATCACTCCTCTTCATCATCTTCTGTTAAGGGTGGCCGATTCCGCTTGAAGAAGCCAACCTGGGGGTGCACAGGGGCCGGGGACAGGGTGTAAAGGTGATCTTTAGGCCCCAGAGCAGCAGTGGAAGATGTATGCTGGAAACCAGCCAGTCACGAGGTCCTCGTCCTGGACCAGCACAGAACACAAACCCCACTATATGATCAAATGGAGGCCTTTCCCCATTTAGAGATAATGCATGTAACAAAAATTTTTTTTTTCCTGTATGTGGGCCTCTCACTGCTGTGGCCTCTCCCGTTGCGGAGCACAGGCTCTGGACGCACAGGCTCAGTGGCCACGGCTCACGGGCCCAGCCAATCCGCGGCACGTGGGATCTTCCCAGACTGGGGCACGGACCCGTGTCCCCTGCATTGGCAGACAGGCTCTCAACCACTGTGCCACCAGGGAAGCCCCCAAATTTTTTTTAATGTTTTGTTTTTTCTTGCCTGAATTTTTCTTAAGTACTGATGATCACATCTCTATATGACTCAAGCATGTGATGGTATATATTTGATTATTATAAGTCTAATGTGTGGTTTTCCCTAAAAGCACTATGGCTTTCCAGGGTTTGGACATGTGAGTTTGAGAACGGCTCACATGTTGTCCAGGCGCAGAGGAGGGAGTGACCCAGCAGGGCCTCACAAGGAGCAGGAAGCGGGGTCTGGACCAGACCTGGGTCTCCCACATCAGTCGGGGGGTGGGGGGCAGGACAGAGCAGGGAGGAGGTGAACCCTGTCCTTCTCGGTGGCCAATGGATTCCTGAAGGCAGGGCTCATGCCCTGGGACTCCTGCTCTCAGGGGGAATGGGTCTAAAGGCCTCAGAATTTTTTCAGGTGCCACCTCTCCCAGGGATCTGTGCCCTGGAAGAGGTCCTCTAGAGAGTGACATTCTAATAGTGGAGATGGAGATCAGATGGACCCTGGGTCACCTACTTGGGCCACCATCTCCCTCTGCCTCCCTGCGGGGTTGCCCCCCCCACCCCGAAACCCACCCTCCCTTCCCGCATCACCTTCCACATGGCCAGGACCAGGAACGTGAGCAACAGCAGGCCACCCAGCATGCCTACCAACACCCACCAGGTTGGAATGTCTCTCTCCTCCAAGACCCGAAGCAGCTGTGTCTGCACCTGAGGGGAGACCCACAGGTCCCCTCAGTCACCGGGACTCTGACCTTCCCAAAGACTCAAACTTGCAGGGCTGGTGACCCCCAGCTAAGCCACCTACTTGTCCCACCCCGCAGACCCAGGGAGGCCGCACCCCCATCCTGCTGGGCAGGGACACAGGGGAAGGCCAATGGGAGACCCGTGGGACCCCTTTCTGCCACCATCCTTCCACACTCACCAGAGCCTCCCCGCTGGGCAGGCTGAGGGCGGGCACGGCGTAGGGAAGGGAGGAGACGTTGAACCAAGCGTGCGACTGCAGCACAAACTGATCCAGGGGCCTCTGGATGGGGTGGCGGTGAAAGCCATTTACACGAGGCCTATTGGTTGCGGGAGTCCCGGCCCCAGACTCCCCTCTGGGGAGATCTGCCCCCAGCCTAACCCCGTCCCCTCCAAAGTAAACTCTGCCCTCACTCTCTCCCACCCCCCGAAGCCCCGCCCTCCCCCAACACACTCAGTGCCCGCCTCCAGAGGGCCCCGCCCGCCCGCATCCCGGCCCACCTGGCGGAGAATGGGCAGCGACAGGAAGGCCAGCACCGTGACCATGACCCGCTGCCCGCGCGCCATCTCCTGCAGCTCACACTGCACCACAGTACAGGGCGCCGAATCGCAGCTCTGAGGGGATGTGTCATTGGTCCCCAGCCCGTCCTGACCCATCACCCTCTCACCGTAGGGCCCAAGACAGAGGGGGCTGGGGGGTCAGGGAGCTCAGGCCGGGCCTCCTCCTCGGGAAGGGACTCAGATTCAAGCTTGGGACGTTATCTCTGAATGAGATTGCTCACACAGTCCCGGAGATGCAGGGAGAGGGAGGAAAGAAGTGGGTCAATCGCACAGCGTTCAATACCCAGCCTTTCTGTAAACCTGCTTTGGCATTTATTCGTTTTCTTCAATGTACTGGAAACCTTAAAATATGCAAGTGCCCCCCACCCTGCCCCAGACACAAGACCAGCACAAGCCTTCCTATTCAGTCGGAGGACTCTGTGGGACCACGGTGGCCCACACGAGGCCTACATCACACCCCCTGCCCGTCTCCCTCCCTGCCTCCCGTCCCTTCTGCCCCTGGGCCCCAGGGAGGCCCCAGCTGGAGACCACAGAGCCTGCTCACCACAAAAACTGGACCTTGAAGCCTCGAGGGCTGCTCCTGCTCTGGCAGGAGTGCCTGTCTGCGGTCCCGCTTGTGATGGGCCGGGGAAGGGCTGGAGGTGGGCAGCCCCCAGTCCAGCTGAGGAGGCAAAGAGGCCATCAGGTCCGACACTCTGCCCATCTCCCAGCCCTCCTACAGGGGCCCTGTTTGATGGGCTGGGGACTCACCCAGGCTCTCACCTTGAGGGGGTTGGGAGACGGGTGTGGGGAGCACTGAAGGCCTCCCCGGGGCTGTATATCCAGGATGTAGAGAAGGTCGGAGGGCTGGGACTGGCCAGGGAGGCGGAGGTTGAGGCGGAGGCCATTTACAGCACCAGGGCCATTGTTGTGGAGCTGACGGGTGGCGGCAGCAGGATGTTAGGAGGCTCAGCACCTAGCCCAGCCCCTGGGGCCCTCCCACTCCAGCCTGGGGCGCGGAGACTCCTCCCTACCTCATAGGTGTGCTCCACTTTGGGGCCCCAGATGTCCGAGCGGTTCTCCCTCTTGCCTTCTTCTGCTGCCACCACCAGGGAGGCTGGAAGGGAGTTCCTGCAGGGGCCCGACACTCCCAGAGTGAGCTTGATCCCCTGACTTGCCCGTGGGGCTTTGCCCAGGACCCCGGAACCTTAGGGCTGTGCCTACTAACTCCCTTTTCCACCCCTGGCCTCTCACCCTCTCAGCTCCACATGGGCCTCTGCCCGAACTGGCACATCCAGCATCACCATCTCACTGTTTGGATTCTGGCTGTTCTTGCTGAAGGGGGGGGGATGAGGAGAAGCAGGTCAGGGACACCAGGCCAGTGAACGTGAGGGCTCTCTGGGGCTGGGCCAGAATTTCAGAGGTCTCAGGAAGAGCTAACTCCACAAACAGCATGCCACACTAAAGTGAGACCTAGACAAGAACTTCCTCTAGGGCTCCAAAGCTCAGAACCAAGCCTCTGAGGAAGAAAGGGAAGAGGGAAGTCTAAAGAGCAGGCATCCCAGAAGACCCTTATGTATGGAGGGTGTCTGAGGGTCTCTGTGTGGAGATCAGAAAGGGGAACGGAGTGCTTCCCAGTCTAGTACCTCCTGATCTGCAGCCGGAAGGACACGTGCTCCCCAGACTCTTCCAGGTTCCCCACACTCACCAACATCGTGATTCCTATCTGAGACATGGGGAGAGCCAAAGTCACTGCCCAAATGCCCACTCTGAATGTGGCCTGTGGTCCTCATCCTCCAAGGTCACCATTATTACCTCCATTTTGTGCAGAAGCGCACTCAGAAAGGGTGTCACTCACCCAAGAACCCACAGCTAGGGAGTGGGAGGACCAGGATTCTAGCCTGGAGCCATCTGACTCCAAACCCAGCCCCTAAAACCCAGCTGTCTATGAACCCCTGGTGGAGGAGACCCAGCACCCAGGACTGGGCGGCCTCACCCGGGCGTTCCTCTTCATGGGGTTGCCCAGCTCACACAGCACCACCTTGGTCTCATTCTCCCTCTTCTGGTTACAGATGATCCTCTCAAAGCCCTTCAGAGAGACAGTCCCGAGAAACAAGATGGTTACAGAGCATCCCATATATATTTAAGCTCCCTTGGAAAGTCAGGGAGAGGAGGATGCCAGGGTGGGAGTTCAAGGACTGTCACATTCCACTTTATGTATTACTGCAGCACCTTATTCTTTTTAATGATTTTTTTTTGGAAATAAAACCCACAAAACATTACATGGAGTATAACCCCATTATTATAAACTACGTCAATAAAATAAATAAATAAAAATTGTTGATGCTGAGAAAAAAGACTGGAAGGAAATTCACCAAACGGTAACAGAGGTTCCTGTTAACATTTATTTCCTGAGCCATTTTTGGTTTGGG
The DNA here is from genome assembly GCF_964341445.2 of Mesoplodon mirus. Taxonomy (NCBI): domain Eukaryota; kingdom Metazoa; phylum Chordata; class Mammalia; order Artiodactyla; family Ziphiidae; genus Mesoplodon; species Mesoplodon mirus. Next base: position 7,314,026 of record NC_138994.1, read on the forward strand.
TTTTATAATCGAGTTCTTGAATTTTTTGCCATTAGCAAATGCTCCTCTTCCGAATTAAAAAGAAAAAAAAAAAAATCGCAGCTTTTAAAGGAAGGCATAAGAGAAGTGGGAGCTCTCAGGTGGGAGGTGAGAATCAAGGCTCCTGCACCTTCCAGGTCCCTGACCGTGCCCCAGGGTGGGGGCCTCACCTCGATGTTGCTGAGGGCCCGCATGTAGTGTGCGCCTGGAGGCAGGTGCACAGCCAGCTCAGCCTCGTAGGCTCCCTCACCCTCGTTGGCCGCTTCCATCTGCAGCTCCAGCACGTTATCGGCTCCAATGAGGAGGGGGGAGCCTGTCCTGTGGGGAGAAAGGAGTAAAGCCGAGGAGGCCGGGTCCAAGCCCAGGGTCTGGGAGGAGGAGAGGGGCTGAGGACAGAGTATCAGGAGCCAGGAGGGGAGGGGGTGTCACAGGGGTAGACAGGGCCAGGGCTGTGTAGAGCGGGCGGTCTCCTCACACGCTGGCAGTGAGCTGGAGCTGTGGCACACACAGGTCGTCTTCCCCACAGTCCAGAATGATGCGGGTCTAGAGGGGGCACATCAGGTGTGTGGGTAAGTTTGGGGGCACATCAGGGCTTAGGGAATTAGAAGGTCTGAGAAGGAAAAGGAGGTTGGAGATGACATCAGAGCTTTGCGGTTTGCAGCAGGGTTTGGGATGATGTCAGGGCTTTGATAATGACATCAGGGTTTATGGGTTTATATCAGAGTTTAGAGGTGACATCGACATTTGGGGTTTACATGAGGGTTTAGGGGATATTGAGATTTGGGGGTTTTCATCAGGGTTGAGAGTAACATCCGAGATTAGAGGTGACATCTAGGTTTGGGGGTTCACAATACGATTTGGACACTAACCCTAACCCTGACTTGCTGGGTGGAGGGGTCCTCCACCTCCCTTGCCTGCACCCGCCCACCCCTACCTGTTCCTGGATGTGGGTGTCTCCATGCAACATGAGAGCTGGGGCTAGTCCATCCTTCTCAGGCTGCAGGGACACATTGAGGCTGAGCACGATGGGGCTCAGCTTGTCCCGGAAGTCGGCCTCATCCTAGTGAGGGGGCAAGAGTCAGGCCATCTTGCTACCATGTACCCTACTACGTGTGTCCCACTGACCACCCTGTGCAGCACCCAGCCCAGTGCCCCAGAGCTGGATGAACAAGCTCTGCACACCCAGCCCTGCCCATTCCCAGCCGAGCATACTCGGAGGAAGGCCTTGGTGGTGTGGCAGGTGGGGCCGTGCCTCCCGCTCAGATCCAGGCCCAGGATGGTGCCCGCCTGTTGAGAGGCCAGCAGCAGCACCCTCCGGCCCTGGCGGGGCTTCTGCCGGTCCAGCTGCAACTCAGCATTTAGGCCTGGCCGGGCAAGCAGGGAGTGTCAGGGTCTCCCCGGCCAGCCTCCAGGGGAGCCCAGGCCCACCTCCCTCCTGTCCTCATGGTGCCACTCACGCAGCTTCTTGGGAACGTTGTGTCCAGTGGCTCCCACACACATCTGGATGTCAAAGCTGCAAAGATGTGAATGGGGCTCAGGGGCTAGGGTCCCCGCACTGAGGTCCCAGATCCTGCCTGGCCCATACCCTCTGTCTCCTCACCAGCTCACTGGTGTCCCGGTCAGGGGCAGGACACAATTCTTCACAGCAGGATTCAGCGAATCTTGCACCAGCAGCTGGACAGTGGCCATCACCACCGGCTGAGCCCTGGTGGGATGCAGGAAGCTTGCCTTGTGGCCCCTCCTGGCCTAGTCTCCTCTGATGGTGTGGGTCCTCCCCCTCCCCGCCCCTGGAGTCAGTGCTCACCTGTACACAACAACCTTGTTGGCCCCGTAAGCTCCCACCAGCAGGTCTTTAGACATTGTGGGAAGGAAGGGAGGTGTCAGAATTGTTAATTAGAGGGGGTACGGCGTCCTCACCTCATCTTCCCAGCGCTTCCCCACACTACCACCCCCATAGAAGGTTTGCTCTGGCCCCCCAGCCCCACAGACAGGTCAGAGCTCTCAGTCGGGCACCAGGTCAGGTTCAAGCCCCTGGCTGTGTCTCAGCATCTCCAGCTAATGCCCAAGAGCCCTTCCTGTCTAGCTGGAGGCAGTCCAGGGGCACCTGGGTATCCATTGTCATCGATGTCTGTGGCACCTCGAAGGGAGAAGCCAAAGCCAGAGCCTGTGGGGAAGGGGCTGTCCAGGACCTGGGAAGGGTGTGAGTTAAGTCCCTCACTCTGACCCAGGAACACCAGCACTTGGCCTTGACCTCTGGGACCCCCATAGGGGGCGGCCACGGCGACATCTGGAAGGAGCAACAGAAAGGGGGTGGCTGTTTGTTATCCAGTCTCTCCAGATGGCCCTGTAAAACTTTCCTGAGCTCCTTCTCTGGGCAGACTCCAGGGAACCAGGAGAGGAATGCAGAGGTCTGGGTCAAGGAGAGAGCTGCCCCGCCCTCCAGGAGTTCACAATTGGGTTGGAGGGAGACCCATCAAGTCCGATTATTGTAAAAACAATAACAGCCCTCACTATCTATTGAGAAAAATATTATGACATGATTTCACTTAATCCTGAAAATTAGGCATTATTATTCCCATTTTAGACAAAAAATAGAGTCCCAGAAGATTAAGTAACCAAGATCTATTACATATTTGCCCCTTCTCCACCTGGGGGTCTTCACCCCATTCCACGCCCACCATGCAAATCCAGAGTCATACCATGGGCTCGTCATCACTAATAACTTTTAAGATCACTCTTGAAAATTTAATAATCATCATAATCTTATTAATCTGTAAGAATTCTTTGCATGTGATAGCAATTAAAATCTTTGATATATATGTTGTAATTGTCTTTCCTTTGTCTTCTGACTTTATGCTATGTTTCCTGTGCAGTTGTTTTCTTTTAAAAATCTTTATTGACTTTTCTGATCGAGGTACACAGAATTCATACAAATAGACCACTCAGACGAGTCTTGTCCTCAGGCCCTGGGCCTCCACTGTCTCCTGATCTTTGGCTTCCTCATCTCTTCATTTATTTTCTGATCATTCAGTCACCCTCACCATATCCTCAGCCATCCTGCTCCATTGCCAGTCCTGGGCAAGCCTGGCCAGACGCCACCCTATGGAGCACCATGAATTCCTGACCTCCAGCCTTCACTAGGGACCTTGGTGCTGCCTAGCAGTCCCTCGGCGTTTTCTGCTCAGCACCTATTTCAAACCTTCTCCACTCAAGCTCCTAGCCCCCCACTTCATTCACAAAGAGAAGCAGCCCAACTGTTGTGTTATAACTCCACACCCACTTTTTCCTCCTCTCCCCATTTGACCCTGGAATAGGTGTCCCTCCTACACCTGCCACTGGGCTGAGCATCCCACCCCTGCATCCCTCAGGCATTGCAGGGACCCTCCTCCAGCTCACTTCATGCCCCCATTTCCCCATAAGATCATTTTCCTCCACATTCAACTTACTCCATATTCTTTGAAATTAAAATAACCTTCCCTTGACCCTCATCTCCTTTCAGTAATCACCTTTCTCTTTTTCCGTTCACAAACTGGTTGAAAGACTGGTCTACCCTGGCTGCCATCAGTTCTTCCCCTCCATTCATACCTTGCCTCCTGGCATTCTGGCTTTGGTCCCTACCCAGCCCTGAATCGGTTCTTGTCACTGTCACCAATGACCTCCTTCTTGTTAAAGCCCATGAATACTTACTTCTCCAGCCCCATCTAATTGTACCTTTCAGCAGCATCTGGAGCCACTGACCCAACTTCCTCCTGCTTAAAGCACTCTTCCTTTGAGTTCTGGGCTATCAGATCTCCTGGTTTCCCTCCTACCTCTCTGAACATTCCTCTGTCTCCTTTCCAGACTCACTTTCTCCGGGAGTCCCCTAAATGCTCTCGCTCCCCAGGGCTCTGTCTGGGCCTCTTCACACTTCGCAAGCTCCCAGGACCTCACTGACTCTCCCCAATCCCCTATCTCCCACTCAGACCTCTCTGCTGGAAGTGGGGGAAGCCACACCGAGATGTTCTCTGGATATGTCTGCCTAATGCTCCCAAGCCCTTCATGATCAAACAAGTCCAGAGAATTCCCTGGCAGTCCAGTGGTTAGGACCCGATGCTCTCACTGCCAGAGGCCCGGGTTCAATCTCTGGTCAGGGAACTAAGATCCCGCAAGCCACACGGCACAGTCAAAAAAAAAAAAAAAAAAAATCAGACAAGTCCAGAACTGAATTGCTGATCTCACCCCAGACCTGTTGCATGGCTTGAGTTCCAGGCAGTGAACACCCACCCAACTCCTCTCTCTCTTAGCCCCACATCCATTCACCCATCAAGTCCTAATAACCTAAGTAGTAAATATCTTGAAATCACCTTCATCTCTAACTCTGCTGCCAAAGCCCACAACCGGGCGGTCACCACCTCTTGCCTGGACTAATGCAAACAAACCCCAATGAGTCTCCTTTAACTCTCTCCTGCTCAAAGCCCTTCCTGGCTCCTGCTGCCCTCGGGTCAAATCCATGATCATTGTGGCTGTAAACCCCTGTGAAGCAAGTGGGGCTCTTCTCATCCCTTACCGTTGTAGCCATCCCGGTTGAGGTCGCCCAGAGGCGCGATGGCTGAGCCAAATCGCCCATAGAGCTGCGTGCCGGTCAGCAGGAGGCTGGGGGCGCCCAGCGCGTGAGGGCCTCGAGTCTGCAGGAACAAGTACACGCGCCCCACCTCGGCCAGCTTGCGGCCAGCACGGCTCTCCATGTACAGTGGCGCGCCCACCAAGAGGTCATGCCTCCTGCAGGACCGACGGGTGGTTACGTGGTGGTGGGGGAGCTAGGGGGACGCTGCGGGCCAGAGCCAAATCTCGCCCACCCTCGCCTTCCCGCTCCCCTCGGTGGTCACGTGGGAGTGAGGGCTAGGGAAGGAGGAGCCCGAGGGCAGTCAACGCCTCTGGTAATTTGGGACCCAACTGGGTAGGGGTGGGGGCGCCCAGCTTCTCACCCGTCCCTGTTGACATCAGTGACGGCCACTGAGTGCCCGAAATACGAAGCCATCTGCAGGAAGCCCGGTCGCACCTTACTTTCTGTCCCCGGACTCGGTACCCTCTCTTGGACTTTGCCCCCACCATGTCCCGCGGAATATTCTAGGGTCTCAAAGCCCCAGCCTTGGCCACCCCCCAAGGGGACCGACCCCCACCTGCTCTCCGTGCAGCCGGTGCAGCGTCTGGTGGTACGAGCCCAAAATTTCCACCTACGCGGACAACGCACAGGAGCGCGTCATTGTCGTCCCCGCCGCAAAAGGGCAGGAGGTTTAGGTTGGGGGTATCAGGCTGAAGAGTGAAGTCAGTGGCTTCGGGACACTGAGTGGTGGGCTGAGGGCACTCACCGATCCCAGGGTCCAGCTCCAGGTAGGGGCACCGCAGACAAACTCTGGGGAGAGCCGGGCCCAGCCAGTGAGGTCCTTGGAATCTCTACCCGCCTCCCGCCCGCCATTCCTCATCCCAGGGAGATTTCGGCGCGGGTCTTGGAGGTGCTCCTTTCCGGGCTTCCCCAACCCCTGCCCCTAAGTGAATTTCTTGCCTGTAGTGTTTGGATTCCCGTCGAAGTCGCCTACAGCCACCGAGTACCCTGAAGACACAGCGCGAATTAGCCTTTCTGGGAGGGTGAAGCAGGGAGGGGGCCGGGAGGGAGGAGACTGTTTAAATCCTGCATTGTGTAGACGGGAAAATCGAGGCCACCGAGACCTGCCCTAGGCCGTGAAGCGAATCCAGGGCGGGAGGTCGAGGTGGGGTGTATGGGAGCTGGGCGGTCTGCAGAGGGTGGGGAAGGGGAGCTGTGGTAGCAGAGGATGGGGGCGCCTTAGCGCTGGAGCTGGCCAGCCAGGGTTGGCAAGGGGGAGTTCCCACAGGGGCAGGACCTGACCGGCGGTGACACTTAGAGTGCTGGGAAGCCTCGAAGGGAGGTGCCAGGGTTACCCCGGTAGCCGTCGAAGTACTCTGGGTGGCTGTAGTCGAAGGTGAGCTGCTGGGTGGGCACGTGCCACAAGAGGGTGGCCGGGCGGTAACTCGAGATGATATCGGAAATTGGAGCCCGCGCCAGGAGACCTAGGGAGCAAGGGACAGCTGGTGTGGGGCCCCAGACGCCTGGGGTCTACCCAGGCCGAGAGAAGGGAGGGAGGTGTACGGATGGGCACGTACCTAGGAAATAGTAGCCACCAGGGGCCCCAAGCACCAGCTCCCCAGCCTGAAAAGGAAGCCCTGGAGGTGAGAGGGGTTCCTGTTTGGGAGCCCCCCAACGCCGTTTATGATCCCTACTCGCCTGAGTGACCACGGAGCTAAAGCCGGCTTCACAGTAGCGCTTGTCTCCGCCTAGAGGAGGCAAGAAGCAAGGGTCTGTGAAGAAGCAGGCCCTGGGGCCTGGGCGGGGCCGGGAGGTGGAGTCATATGGGGGCGGGGCCACGGGGTAATACGGTGGCGTGGCCTTGAAGCGGCTCCCGGGCCGGGGGCGTGCGGGGTGGAGCCAGGAGCTGGGTCACTGGGCGATGCCAGGCTGAAAGCAGGGTTTGGGGGAGCTGGTGGGAGGGAAGGATCAGATTAAGGGCGGGGCTAAACCGCCGCGAGTGGGCGGAGCCAAAACGGAGAACGGAGCTCACTGAAGTAATTTTTCTGGTAAACCCGGCTCATGATGTTGGCCCGGCAGGGTGAGTACTCCGCGCGGCCGCCGTTCTGCAGCTGAGCCACGAAGCAGCCACCTACGGGCGTCTTCTCAGCCTCCTCGGCCTTTTCCAGGACGTTCCAGTGCTGCCATGGGGCGCAGGCCTGAAGCAGGGCCACAGGAGAGTGGGGAAGGGGCGGGACTCGGGTTCCCCCCTCCACGTGTCCCCGCCCTCTGTCTGCACCCTGAGCCCAGTCCCGTAGCGCCCACCACAACGATGTCGCTCCAACTAACGACCGACGCCCCTAGTCCTTGACGGGCCTTGAAGGTTTGGAAAGTTTGGGTGCCTGCGCTTCGCGTCTCATCATCTGGAGGGCACAAGAAGGGATGGGGTGCTGAAGCCCCGCTGTCCGCTCTCCCTGTAGCCCCTCCCTTTCCCTCCTTGTGCGAGACTCACCGAGGTCGAAGGGCAGCGAGGTACACTGGTCGCCCTCGGCCTTCCAGGGGCACAGGAAAACGCCGCCTGTCTCCTCCTGGCTGCGGCCCAGGGTCCGTGGGGCGCCCACCACGATGGACACGCTGCATAAGAAAGCTGGGTGAGCGCTGCGCGGATTCTGGCGCACCCCATTCCCCAGTGCCCGCGCTGGGAGCACTACCCGGGAGGGCAGTGTGCCTTGGTGGGGGGGTCCCTGGGTCATCTTTCCTCAGTGAAACCTCACGGACCATAGAGGCCAGTCTTTTCATTTTATGGTCAGTGAAACTGACTTCCAGCGAGGGAAATCATATGCCCACAGCAACCCGCGGAATTAAGGGTAAAGCTGAGACTATAACCATCTGGTTCGATTTGAACACCAGGGGTTTGATATCCTTGCCTTTAGAGACCTCCTAAACTCTGTACACATCCACATTCCCCAACACCTGCCGCCAAAAGCCATGGGTTTATATGCACCCTAATATGTCTGTCTGAACTGTTATCAGATCCCTTCCTGATGGTGTTTTAACGGCAAAGAACTAAACTAGTGGTCACCTCTAAAGTGGGTGGTGGGGTGCTGACACCTCTGAGGACTCTAGTAGATCTAGGTTCAAATCACAGCTGTACCGTATATAAAAGGTGGACAATACCAACCAATAAATGATGTCAGAAGTAAATGAAATAAACGTAAGAGGAACATTCAGCACAGTGCCACCCAAATAATACATAACAAGTGCTCCAAAAAATGCTATAATTTTTTTTAGTATGCAGAATGCTTAAGTAATGCCCATGAGACCAATATCTGTGGAAAGGAGGGGAAAGAAGCACGAGTGGGCAGAGGAGGGAGCAGAGCTGAGATTCAGGCCCAATAACAGCCATGGGCTAATGCCCTGGGAACTCTGGCGCTAGAAGGACCCTTCAGAACTGTCTGGAGTTGAGGTGAGAGAGCCGGACCCTTAAACTTTCCCCTCTCTCCACACTCCTCATCGATCAGTCATTGTTCCTAGGCCACATTTGGAAGTGGGGGAGCTTTGGGGGAGGTGGCTCTCTTCAGCAGAGGAAATTTCCCAAGGGGCTGATACTTGAAGGCCATCTGCCATTGCCACTCCCTGAAGCTGGACATTAGTGTCCACTTCAGTAAGTAACTAGTTCAGGGTAGTTCCTGTCAAGAGGAAGAGCCAGGACTCTAATCTTAGCTGTCTGATTTTGCAGCCTGATCCATCCCAACCATGAAAGCCCTATTGCTTCTTTTCAAATATCTATAATTTTTATGGGGATGAGGGGGTTGGAATAGAAAAGCAAGGTGGGGGGGGTGGTAGACAATTTCATAGTTCTGCAAGTCAATTTAAGACATGTGCTCCTCTCTGTATTTCAAAAGGATGAGGGTGGAGTGGGTCATAAAACGGACCCTTGGGGAAAAAAATAAAGCATCAGGTTTTGTCTTCCCTTTGTCCTTGCTCTGCCCAGCTCCCCAGTGCTGCCTCTCGTTGACACCTTCACCTGAGCTAGTCCCTCCCCAGTACTCCTAACAAGAACTCAGCCCGAATAGACCCTAGAAATCACTTTGCTCAACCTCTATCACAAATGGGGAACTCAAGACCCAGAGATGCAGTGATGGTGGGGGAGTCCCCCAGGGCTCACCTCCCACGGCTGTCCTTGTAGAAGTCCAATGAAAACCCAAAGTAGCTGCCATTGGGGCCTGTGTAGACGGTGAGTCTCACTGGGTCCAGGTTCAAGGCCCAGGTTGGAGGTGCAGCACCGGGTCCCAAGAGCAGCTGCACCCACTCCAGAAGCCAGAGGGCATGAAGTGGACACAAAGCTCTGGCCATCTTCCTTCTCCCACAACCTCCTAGGCAGGAATGGGTTAGCTCCTTCCTCTTCCTTTCAGTTCCACCACAGGAAGTCTTTTCTTATCAAACTGAAACCCACTTGCTGAGTAGTAGGCAGAGTAAAGGGCTCTAGGTCCTGGACCCATACGGTTTCTAGGATTGCCAGGAAGAGGGTGAGGCCACTCTGGGCGGTGGATGCTTATGGCTGAAAGTCGACTCCTCCCTTTTCTTGAGAGTATTTTATCATCAAGTCCTGTTGGTTCTGCCTTTCAACTATGTCTCTTGAATCTTCACCCCATTTCCACTACCACCATGCTAGTCTAAGCCACCATTGCTTCTGCTTGGGATAGTGCAGTCATGAACCAGCTGGTCTGTACACCTCCACTCTAGCCCCCAGTTCTATAGTTCCTTCTCCCCCCACACAGCTGCCTGCACTGCCGAGGCACATTGTGACTTGGTCAGAGATGGGGGAAGGAGTGAGGAAGCTCCTGCCCCCTGATAAGACCTGAGGCTGCTGTATCCTTTTGGATAAGGCACTTATCCACTTCCTCCTTCTAGGGCCTTCGGCAGCTTCACTCAGCCATATTGGTACAACAGCTTCCTCACTCATCCTCGATCTGGGGCCAAGTCTTAATGTGGCCACAGCAATGCAGCCAGTGCTGGGGGAGGGGTGGCAAATGGATCTTGGCTGAAGGGGAAAGGAGATGGGGATAAAGTGGAGTCATTCCAGGGTGTTCTGGCTCACAAGCTCTGAGATTTGCACCAGCTGTTCAATTGAAGGCAGGCCTCACTCTTTCTTGGGTGACAAGAGCTTTTGTCCAATCATTAAGACTTGATTCTAGTGGGGTCATTGCCTAGGGGATGCCTCCCCCAACTCCTCAGGCTGGTACTCTGTGGTTAACACACATGGGCACAGCACCGATCACACCGTTTAGTCATGGTCTGTTCACTGGATTTTGTCCATGAATCCCTTGAGAGTGAGGTTCCTTTCTGCAGCCCCAGGGCCTAGCCAAGAGCCCAACATGTTGTAGGCGTTGCTGACAGACAGACTGAATAGAAGCAGGCACTGAGGATGGAAGAAGCAAACGCAGGCTCACATAATGGAAAGAAAAGAAGTAATTTTGAGCAGAAAGGTCATTTTCTATGGATGCTCAGAGGAGGAGGAGTGCCAAGTCTTACTGGCATCTCATGTCTTCCCCAAAAAGCATGTTGTCAGGAAGGAACTTCAAGAGATCTGCTAGGGGTAAAGAACACAGTCACATTTCCTTTTGCTCTATATTTTCTGATCAAACTTAACCAGCATCTTACCCTGCCCAACTACCCGGGCCATTCTGGAATCCCTTCAGCACCTCCCTTGCCCCCATAATTCACCACCTTAGCACACAGCACAAAATCTTATCCCTTTCGAGGTTAGGAGCTCCTTGAACTTTAGTCTGGGCCTTCTTCACTGCTGAATTCCCAGTGCCAAGCTCATGGTGGGCACATAATACTCAACTCAGTCATATACTTACCTTCCACCCTCCTACTGTCCTCATCTGAGTGGTATTGTATTACTGGTGTATACTGTGTAGCCCAAAATTAACTCACATTTCACTAACATTTTAAATAAATTCTCATTCTGTTCAAGGCATTGAGTGGTAAGAGATACAAAGATAACTGTCAAGGATCCTTAAAAAACTTAGTCCAGAGGGAGTTTAGACATGAACACATATAACTACAGCAGAGGGATAGTAAAGGATGCCTTGAAAAAGGTAGAGATGATGCCTAGCTGAAGTCATTTATTTGCTCCATCATAACAACCCTATGAAATAAGTACTATTATGCCCATTTTATAAATGCAAAAACTGTGGCACAGAGTTTTAGGTAAATAGCCCAAGTTTACACAGCCAATGTGTGGCAAAACTAGGAGTCAAAGACATTCGTGCCTGAATTCATGTTCTTAACCATTGCACTACGTTGCCTTTTGTCAGAGAATGAAGAGGGGGACTTCCCTGGTGGTCCAGTGGTTAAGAATCCGTCTTGCAATGCAGGGGACGCCGGCTCAATCCCTGCTTGGGGAACTAAGATCCTACATGCTGCGGGGCAACTAAGCCCAAGTGCCGCAACTACTGAGCCCACGTGGGCCACAACTACAGAGTCCACACGCTCTGGAGCCCACACACCACAGCTAGAGAGAAGCCCGAGTGACGCAAGGAAAGATCCGGAGTGTCGCAACTAAGACCCAACTCAGCCAATAAAGAAATAAGAAAATGAAGGGGGTTTTAGACATAGGAAATAACATAAGCAAAGAGAGCAGCAGAAGGACATAGAGGTTAGTTATAGAGAAAGGCAAGTAGTCAACATCGGGTGTCTAAAGGGGAGGACTGGGGCATGAGAGTGGAATGGAAGGCTGGGGTCTAATCACCGGAGGTCCTTGAATATCTTAAGGAATTTGAACTTTAATACATAGGAGATGGAGAATCATAAAGACTTTTGAAGTCAGGGAATAAGATACATGGTCAATTGTGCACCAGTCTGGATTACAGTAGCTGCCTATGGATAGAAGGAACTGGAAAAGGCAGGACTTAGTGGGAAGATCAGATAGGTGGCATCTACCATCCTCTCAGTTAAAGGTGATGAGGCCTGAACCAGGGTACTGGTGGCAGGAACAAAGGAGAGAGCAGAGATTACACATCCAGTTACTGATGTAACTGGATGTGTAATCTCTGCTCTCTCCTTTGTGTAGTAGGGAGGTGTCAAAAGTGATTCAAAGCTTTGGTGGCTGGCTGGTAGGACAGTAGTATCATTACCTGAAATTGGAAACAGGTAGGATCAGATTTGGGAAGGGAGAGTTTGGTATTTAATAAAGATTCTATTCCTTGTTGGGTGTTCCTTTGGGGTCAGAGCTGGGTTGATAGTAGGCAGAGGAGTGCTGACACATTGCTGTCACTTTCCATCAGCCTGAGTCCTAGAATTTTCTCAATGAACGCTATGGCTTCATAAAGTCAAAAATTATTGAACTTCTATTATGTGCCTGGCACTGAGCTTGGCAGTGTGGAGGATATACAGAAAAATCTTCATCTTTGATGTTTCCTTGCTAAATCCTGATGCATAATCCTGTCACTAATGGTATTTTACTTTGCTTTTATCTTTCTTGAACACATAATCAAAATGTTTGTGTTCAACTCTATATAAAACACTCTAAGGGATTAAGGGAAAAAAGGAAGTATAAGAATCAGTCCCTCCCTCTCAGAGCTTACAATTTTACTGGGAAGCAATGAGTACAAAATGAGCTGCACTCTGATTCTGAAAAGCCAGTAAGCTTACATGGGACAGGGACTTAGATCCTAGAGTCAGGGAGGCCAGCCAGGAAAATGCTGCAATAATTCAGACACGAGATAAGGGGGAGGTGAAGGTATCCCTGGCAAACAAGAATGGAAAGGGGTTCACAAGGCCTGAATTAGTCACTGAGGGTGTTGAAGAGGGAGTACTTCCATGTTGCAAGCCCAGGCAGCTGAGGCAGATAGAAGAACCCCTACTGGAATCAGGCAGCTGCACATACCGTCACACAGCATACTCTCTACACGTGTCTGCATCTTTCGCTGACACCTTGCCTGCTCACAAGATCACTTTTTATTTTCTTTATTTTGGCCGTGCCACGTGGCTTGCGGGATTTTAGTTCCCTGACCAGGGACTGAACCTGGGCCACCACAGTGAAAGCGCCGAGTCCTAAACACTAGACCTCCCGGGAATTCCCACTTTTCATTTTCATCTTTTATTTTGGGGCAGGGATTTTTCTATTTTAGAGAAGTAGATCTGAGCATCCAACCCAAGGTTCAAGTTGAATAGCTTCTCTTTTGTCAAGGGGAGAACACAGCTGTATGAGAGTAGGAAAGAAATAGACCGTGTACTGTTCCTTCCTGAAAGGATGAGGAAGAGAGGAAACTAATTTATCACTACAGATCTATGGTTAGCTTTTGATGCTGAACTTTCCCTGTCTTTTGAGACTTTTCCATACAGAAGAGTAGACAGAGGCTTTTATCTGCTCAGTAACAATTAGGACATACTTCCTTTTACCAGGTAGCTCTCAAGCACTGTAGTGGTATTAAACAGTTGAGGAGAATAATTCAGGACTGGTTCTGGTATACAAAACTCCATCTGGAGGGCAAAGGCCAGGCAGGTGACTCATCTCATTGCCCTGAATTCCATCCAAAATCCTAAAAATCAAAGCTAGAAATTCCAAACACATTTAGTGAGCACCTATTTGCCATACATTCTACTACACACAGATTGTACATCTAAAATGAGCAAAAGGATAGAAATAGAAGAGAATCTGGGGGACTTCCCTGGTGGTCCAGTGGTTATGACTCCTCGCTGCCACTGCAGGGGGCACGGGTTCAATCCTCGGTCCGGGAACTAAGACTCCGCGTGCCGCTCAGCAAGGCAAAAAAAAAAAAAAAAAGAATCTGGGGAAGGGTGGAAAGGAGGTGCACATTCCAAGACACCTACATAAGACTGAGAGAAACTTAACCATTACTTCCTCCCACAGCATAAGCTTTCCCCTCTACTTGGGCAGGCTGAGCTTTGAGAAGCACAGTCTAAACATATGGTTCATAAGAATCTATGATCACTTCAAACAAGATGTTATTTGTAAACCGTAACTCCCTCCATCCCTTCCCCGCTTGAGTGGATGGGGCAGCAATCACGACAGACTCTAAGTTTCCACAAATCATTGGTTTATTAGAAAGTTCCTTTCCCTAATTTTACAGCATATATATCTCTATCATATGTGATAAAGTTAAATACAATCTGTTATGCTTGTAAGTAAGGATAGGTTACTTCTTTTTTTTTTTTTCTTTTTTAGTTTTAAAATCACTATTCTGTAAATTAAAGGAAACTGCCTCCAGGAAGGCAGAGAGGCAGCCAGAGTATGGCTCAATCTACAAGCTAATGGGAAGCAGCACAAAAATGTTAATACTGTATTATTTAAATATTTACATGGGCTGAAAGCAAAGAAAAATGAGTCCCTTCACTTCAAACAGATGATTTCATTTTCCAGTGCTAGTTATCAAAAAAGCGATGCTTCTGAATCAGATGAGGAGCACTGAACAGGCAGAAGGCTCAGTCAAGAGTCTTGTTTGCCCAGCACTTGCTTGTCATAAACTCAAAGCCTTTCTCTTTTGGAAATTGAAGAAGAAAGGCAGAACAGAGCCCTGGCCCACCTAAGAAGGGCTTGTTTTTCCTGTCAGGTGACCATCCAACCAATTCTAGCCACAGGAATAGGTAGGGATATGCCAAGCAGGGAAGTACTAACTACACCAAAGAAGATGAGACCTAAAATATAAACACCTTTGGGTCAGTGTATTAACTAGGTCTGAGAGCCGGGTGAAACACAAGAAGAGGAGGAAGAGGAATTGAGGTGGTACTTTCCCTGGTAAGTGTCATGGGAGAAAAGAAAAAAGGTATCTTTACTGCTTAAACTAAGCTGGGTAGAAGGCATGGAAACTATGAAGCAAAACAATCTGCAGAATCTATAAATGTGCTCACCTCCCAGTAAGTGGAGGAGGAAAAACTGTCCCAACTCTATCATCCTCCAGTCTACTTCTACTTCAGTTTCTAGCCATCCCAAAAGGCACATTAAAAAATTTTGTCAGAGGGGGCTAAGTACTAGGAAGGCAAATGGACTGCCTGGGACAGGCACCCCTGAAACCCAGGAATCCCCCAGGACAATCATACTGAATCTCACTGCTTCCAGAGAATAAAGCTCTTGAATCTCTCTCCTCCTCTGTGGGGTACACCTGTTTCTCTGTATAAAACAGCAAAGCAAGTAAGGGAGACTCTGTCGTAACTGAGTATCCCTCTGGCACCCCCAGCTGACTGCTGCCCATTAGTTCAAAAATTCTAGTGCTGGGGGCACCACTTACTGCAAATTTTGTCTCTGCAAAGAATGTTAAACAATGTTCCTCTTTCTGTTTTAACAATTTTATAGTTCATAATTTCAAAAAATACATGAGCTTGATAAAATATACATGCTTAGTCATTTTTGCATCTAGCAGAAAACAAATACTTTATTTTTTTGTTTTCATTTTATAACCTTTAAAGTTTCTTAATTCAACTAGGGCAAACATATTTACACAAAGCCACCAGAACAAGGATCACTTAAAGAGCTGGATGTAAAAAATATTATTGCAGTATACTACAAATATGGAACCTTTTTTATATGAGCTACAAAAAGCAGCATTTACGTTTATAGAGTTCAGTGCAATTTTTTACATTAAAAAATCCTATAAATTAAGAAGGAAACATCAACATGACAGAAGAAAATACACCCTTCAGACACAGGAGCTCCTCTCTGGGGAAGCACATGGGTGACTCTCTGTTCCGTATAGCTTCTATTCATGATAGGATCTTCTTTTCTGGGATATGCAGATGTCTCTTCTGGGATGAGGGACACGAGGACAACAGTGCCAAATGTGTGGCTGTTTGTGTGGGAAGTGGATCGAATGACAGCCTGAGTGGCACCTGGTTCCAGGTCAGACTCCCTTTCCACTTCACCCGGGATAAATAAGGTCACCAAGGTCAAAGACACTGATAAGGCAGGACCAGATGGAAAACCCGCCAGCCAGAGAGGAAGAAAATGTTTTAAAATTTATAGACAAGTGCAGAGGATAGAAAATAGAGAGAGGAGGGGAGTATCTAAACTCAACGGTTTGGAAATGTTGCCAAAGAGGGGTGGGTAGCACTTACTGGTGTTCCCAAGCTTAGAAACACAGGAGAGGGAGGGACAAACAGAAAGGGGAAAAGGGAAGAAAATCCCTGATAGTAAACCCAAAGCAAACCTCAAATCTAAAACCACCCCTGCAAGCCAAAACTCAATTCTTTGGCTGTCAGACACTGCCCATTCCAGCTTCTACTTGCTGGTATTAATGGCTCAACACCCCAAGGGAAGATTTATGGGTCACCTTCCCTGGCCCTACCTGGGCTCCTATCCCCCAACTCATGTTCCATGGCTGGGGGGGTGCTGCAGGTCCTGACCTGAGAAGATGGGGTGAAGTAGTGGGTGAAGGTGGAGGGCGGTGGCAGCTGCTGCAGCAGGCCGGGGGGCAAGGAGGGTAGGGTAGAGGGCAGCATGTGGAACAGGGTGGAAGGTAAAGGGCCCAGGATGGATGGCTGAGGCGGGAATGATATGGATGGGATGGCTAGCTAGAAAGGTGGCAGGATGGCCAGGGATGATTGAGTGAGTGAGGTGGGACAAGGAAATGGGGGTCAGGTGGGGCTGGGGAATGTGATGTACTTGGGCAAGGGGCTGGGGATGAGGGTGGGGGTGAATGCCAATGGCAGCAGCAGCTGCTGCGGCATGATGTTGTAGGATGGCATGCTGAACAGTTGTGATGGAGGTGGCAGAGGCTGTGGCCGGCTGCTGAATGTGGATGGGCTGCAAGGCTGGCGTGGCTGGGGCTAGGGCAGCTGAGGCGGGAAAGGCCTTTACTTGCTTGGCCAGAAGCTGCTGCTGGATGTGTTGCTGTGCGGCCTGCTGGAGCTTGCTGTACTTCTCCATCTCCTCGGGAGTGAAGGTGATGGGCTGGCTTTCCAGTGGGGCTAGGGAAGCATCCTCAACCCCATCAGCTGACTCAATACTAGGCTCCCCACTGGGAGGTGCATAACTGGGGAAGTGCTCAAGGTCTGACGCTATAGGCAGCAAGCTGGATTCCACAGGGCCTGGCTGACTGCCACTATCCAGGGACTCGAGGGTGTCCCCATCACTGGGGTCAGGGAGGTAGTTATGGGAGATGGATGGGTCCCCAGGATAGCAGTCAGAGTGCACTGGGGTGCCTAACGGAGCCACAGGGTGATCAGCAGTAGCTTCTTCAGACTTTGGCTCTTCTGGGGGTGGGTCTGATAAGGGGCCAGCTGTTTCCTCTGAGGAGAACTGATGTCCAAATGGGGCATCACTATTCCCTGGAGGCCCTTCTTCTGTCTCTGACTGCTCTTGCTCTTCCCCCCTTTCTAAGCCAGACTCTTCACATTTCTTGGTGTTGGGCTTGCGGGTAGCTGGGAGCTTCCCTATCAGTGGAAGGACAGGCTTATTGCCAAGAGAAGGGGGGAGCTTGGGCCCAAAATAACCTTGTGGAGGGTCCTTGAGCTTGAGCCCGGCTTTATTAGGGGTGGCCAGCACCTCCTCACTCACACTGGGTTTCCTCTCCACTTTCCTTGACTGGATCTTCTCCAGGAGCAGTTTGGCAGTGACAGAGTTCTTGTCTTCAG
This sequence comes from Mesoplodon mirus, assembly GCF_964341445.2. Taxonomy (NCBI): domain Eukaryota; kingdom Metazoa; phylum Chordata; class Mammalia; order Artiodactyla; family Ziphiidae; genus Mesoplodon; species Mesoplodon mirus. Next base: position 7,331,205 of record NC_138994.1, read on the forward strand.
GGCTGCAGTCACCTTCTGACCCTCTTCCTGGGCCAGTGTTGCTGTTCTGGGAGGGTGGGCCTATCCCTTTACCATCATCTCCTCTGCCATCTTCTTTCTTCTTCTCCCCGGAACCTTCTCCCCGGCCTGATCGGAAATAGTGGGGAGACTGGGAGCGGTAGATTTTAGAGCGAATGAAGTCTCGACGACCAGAACGCCTCTCCTCAGGGCTCTCGTGGCCCCACGATCCCTTCCTGGAGCCTGATCTCTGAGAAGGGCTCCGGGTGCTGCAGCTGCGGTCCCGGCTATAGCTCCGACTCCGCTGCCAGCTGTGGGCTGTGGTGCTGCGGCTTCTCCGTTTGCTCCGGCTGCGACTACAACTGCTGCTGCGGCTGCGGCCCCTGGATCTTGAGCGCTCCCTAGTGTGACTCCGAGATCGGCTTCGGGACTGGCTGCAACTGAGGCTATAGTCGTCATCAGAAGATGAATATTTGTGCCGCTTGGACCGGTGCTTGGAACTGGTATAGTCTGAGTCATCAGAGTCGTGGGAGCGCTTGGAGTGCCTTCGTGATCGGTCACTATAATCACTATAGCTGTCATCAGAGTAACTGCGTTGTCTACTATAGCAGCTCTGGTCTGAAGAAGCATCTGAGCTACTTGAGTAAGAACGCCGGGAGGAACGGCGAGAGGAATGGTGCCGGCCAGAGCGTGAGCGGCTACGGGAATGCTCACTGCCCGACTCTTCTTCCTCCTCTTCCTCCTCCTCCTCCTCACTGTACTGGGATGGAGACTTCTGGTGCAGCCGGCGTGATGAAGCATCATCACTATCCTCATCTCCACTGCTGGGTCGACTTCGATGGCTAGATCGGCTGCTCCGTTTGCTGCTGGCTCTCTGCTGGCAGGATGAAGCTGGAGGTTCACCTCTGTGTTTCCTCCCACCATGATCTTGGGAGCTGCCGCTGCCTCCACCTTCATCCTTCCTGCCACTGCTCCCTTCTTCAGCTGGAATGGATCTCCGCTGGGAATCATCTTGGGCTCGCCGCCGTCTTCTTGGTGGTGCAGGGCTACCACTACCAGGGGGTTCTGGTTTGGGCCCCCGTTCAGAATCTGCTGGGGCTGATGACTTATTCTTCTTTCGTTTTCGCTTCTTGCGCTTCTTAGACTTCTCCCCAGACTCTGCCTTAGAGCTTTTCTCTTCTGGGTCAGGCTTGTGTTTCCGTTTGTGTTTGCTGGATTTTTTATGTTTCTTCTTCTTTTTGTGTCGGTGGGACTTCCCAGATCGTTCTTTCTTGCTAGGAAGGCTTCTCCCTGTGTCTTCTGTCTCTGACCCATGGCTACCCCCAGGCTCCTGCTTATTCAGGCTGCTACAGGCAGACCCTGAAGCAGGTGCATCTATTCTGCCTCCTGAAGAATGTTCTACATTCTCTCCCTCCTCTTTGCTTTTATTTGGCTCACTAGGATCAAGGCTTTGGAGATGGTCCTTTGAGGAGCCTCCTATATCCTTTGGTTTTTCTGTCCCTTTAGTTCTGGCATCTTTGTTCCTTGAAAGCTTGAAGTCAAAGTACAAAGGATTACAACTGTAAGAAATGGAGGGTTCTGCCTTCGTGAAAATTAATAGTTCTGATGGCCACTGGAGGGCAGTGCTTTCATCTTTGCTTAAAACTGGAAAGAAGGGACCAGTAGGATGTTTGGGTCCCTCCTGGCTTTCTTTCCCTGCTGGAGTGGCCTGAGCGATTTCTTTAGGAGGATTAGACTCACACATTTGGATCTCTGAATCCTTCTGACTCTCTAAACTATGCTCACTTACATCCCCTCCTGAGGCCTTCTTTGTCTCAGCTTTGCTTTCAGGCTCTGAGGGCTCAGCCACACTGCTTTCCATCTGCTGTTCAGAGACTTCACCAACTGTCTTTTCTGCTCCTTGGCTTGCTGCCACCTTGATGCAGCCTTTAGGCTTGGGAGAACTACTTTTTTTGCTGTCTAGGGCATTCTTTGGGTGTGTACTATTATCACCTTCCATTTGTTCACTGGCTCTCATAAAGAGTAGGAAAGGAAAATTAGGTTTTACTTTGCAGTGTGCTGGGGGGATGTAGTGGTAATACTCTGGCTCTGTAGCCCCAGCTCCTTCTTCTCGCTTCATTCTTTTTAACTTAGATAATGTTGAGGCAAGGGACCCTCCATCCTGAGGGTCTTCATCCTCTTTTTTACCATCGAGATTACTGCTACCATCGGAGTCTCCCACCTTCTGCAGTCCTTGGTCTGTACCCTTCTCATCAGCTTTTGTTCCATCTTCAGAGGTCCCTTCTTCTGCATGGTCCTTGAAAACTGATGCTATTGATTCGAGTTTGACAGGAGCCTTCTTGGCAAAGGAAAATGACACTCCCAATTTTTGCAATGGGGTCCCCAGATTATTCTTAATGCCAAAGCTGACGCCTTGAGAGGCTAGCCCAGGAGACTGTGCCAGTCCAGTGGTATTAGTGATTTGTACTGCAGTGAAAGGGCCTCCTTTATCTGTGGAGAATTCAGATCCCAGGCCACAAGTGGCAGTGGCACTTGTGCCACTGTTTGTCGCTGATTCTTCTTTGTCATCATCTCCACCTTCTTCATCTACAGCCACTGTGGTTGGTCTGAACATGGGACCACTTCCAGGTGCACTACACAATGGTTTAGAAAAATGAAAAACAAAAAAAAGAGGTTTAGGGAACATTTCATACTTTTTTTTTTTTTTGGCCTCCCCACGCAGCATGTAGGATCTTAGTTCCCCAACCAGGGATCAAATCTGCACCCACTGCAGAGGAAGCATGGAGTCTTAACCACTGGACCACCAGGGAAGTCCCTCATACTTCTTATATGATACTAATCCCTATGCTTCACCATTCATCACAGGCAGATCTTAAAGACACTGAGTGGTGGTCATTCCCCAGCCCTGTGCTAACAAAAGGAACTTCCTCAGTGAGGTTAGACAAAGTCTCACACTGCTAATCTACCAAGCGACATTCGCAAGGATAGCCAGTTACTGCTGTTTCTTCCTTAGCTGTCTAAAATATAAAAACTGAGGTTTACCTCTCAATTCAAATACACTATCATTACCGTCTGGTACAGCCCACCTGTCCTGTATCCATTCTCAATTCTTACTGTATCATCCTACCCATTAGTACGTTATCAAACATATGGCTGAACAACTATTCACAAAGGGTGCACAGTTCACCCTTGAATACAGGTTTGCAGGTTTAAACTGCGAGGGTCCATTTATGCACAGATTTTTTTTCAATAAATACATATCACACAATCTGCGGTTGGTTGAATCCATGGATGTGGAAGTACGGAGGGTTGACTACAAAGTTATACACAGATTTTTGACTGTGTGGATGTGTGAATGTGTGTGGGGGCTGGGGGTCATTGGCACCCCTAACCTCCACGTTGTTCAAGGATCAACTGTATTTCATACAGCTAAAAAACAAAGCAAAACAAAACAAAACAAACCCCTCAATTTCTTCTGTGCTTTCAAATTTCAATTTTTAAAAACGTGCCTAGGGCTTCCCTGGTGGTGCAGTGGTTGAGAGTCCGCCTGCCGATGCAGGGGACACGGGTTCGTGCGCCGGTCTGGGAAGATCCCACATGCCGCAGAGCGGCTAGGCCCGTGACCCATGGGCGCTGAGCCTGTGCGTCCAGAGCCTGTGCTCCGCAACAGGAGAGGCCACAACAGTGAGAGGCCCGTGTACCGCAAACAAACAAACAAACAACAACAACAAAAATGTGCCTATTCCCTGAGTTGAACACAGTCAGAAACCTCCACTGTGCTACACTATGATGGTTTGTGGTTAGGTTAGTATGTCTGTTATAGAAACTAAGAGCCTATGCCTATCTCCTGGCACCATGCCCAAGCATTAGCTTTGGTTTTGTGATACTTTCTGGGCATTCCATACAATGATCATAATTCTACCAAGGACCTTCTCAGCTTTGAAAACAGGAGCACGAAGGAACCTCAAAGCCAGTGTTTTAAACTCCTGTCACGTCTGAAATTTTTACAGTGTGTGGATTATACAGCTATCTCTCAAGCCAAACTCAAGAACTGAAGAGAATTATTTGGATGAAGTCTTTTTAATCTAAACCCTAGCTACTAGCTGCCCTAAACTCAGGGACCAAATATATTTGGATAATATGGTATCCCCTTTGCTATCTGAACTCTTGTTATTGCAGGATGGAACCCACAAGATTTGGGTAGCAAGAGATACTCTCAGTGTCACAAAACCTATCCCATGGCAAAGAAACCCTCAAATTGAATTTAAAAAAATTTATTTTGACCTTTTGCTTAGTCTTTGCCACGCTACTTCAATAACACTGTGGGGTCATGCATTACTCCTAGGACAATGAAAGACCTGATGATGGGTCAAAGCCTTCTTTTATTCTCCCAAGAGATTACTTGGTCATCTTTTAACTGTTTATTTCTAAAACAGAACTAATGCTGCACAGCGCGGCCAAAAATAAATAAATAAATAATAAAACATTCACTACTGAAGACAAACACGTATTAGAATATGTCCCAGGGCTTCCCTGGTGGTGCAGTGGTTAAGAATCCACCTGCCAATGCAGGGGACATGGTTCGAGCAGCCCTGGTCCGGGAAGATCCCACATGCTGCGGAACAACTAAGCCCGTGCGCCACAACTACTGAGCCTGCACTCTAGAGCCTGCAAGCCACAACTACTGAGCCCTCGCACCACAGCTACTGAAGCCCGCGTGCCTAGAGCCCATGCTCTGCAACAAGAGAAGCCACTGCAGTGAGAAGCCCGCACACCGAATGAAGAGTAGCCCCCACTCGCCGCAACTAGAGAAAGCCCACGCGCAGCAATGAAGACCCAATGCAGCCAAAAATAAAATAAATTTATAATAAACAAATAAAAATAAAATAAAATATGTCCAGAACTAGAAAGTCGTCTGGTATATATTTTTTTAATATTTTATTGTTTAAATAAATAAATTTATTTATTTATTTTTGGCTGCATTGGGTCTTCATTGCAGTGCAAGGGCTTTCCTCTGGTTGCGGCGAGGGGGGGCTACTCTTCGTTGTGGTGCGCAGGCTTCTCACTGCGGTGGCTTCTCTTGTTGCGGAGCACAGGCTCTAGGTGGGCGGGCTTCAGTAGTTGTGGTTCATGGGCTCTAGAGCGCAGGCTCAGTAGTTGTGGCACATGGGCTTCAGTAGTTGTGGCACACGGGCTTCGTTGCTCCACGGCTTGTGGGATCCTCCTGGACCAGGGCTCGAACCCGTGTCCCCTGCATTGGCAGGAGGATTCTAAACCACTGTGCCACCAGGGAAGTCTGAGGTAGTATATATATTTTTAAGGAGGTACCCTTGCTAGAAGTCCAAGAGGAATGTGTTTATTACATAAAGAGCTGCCAAAGAAGGAATCAGAACCAGTTTAATAGGCATTTTAACTCAACATTAGAGCTCATGGGTTAATTCTGTTTTAAAACTTACACTATATGTGTTCTTTCCCTTCCTCCTTCCTCCAAAACACAAGAGAATTAAATAAGTAAAAGGATCCAGAGACAAAAATCCAGAAAGTCTATGATCTTGGAAACTCTGGCCCCAACTTGGCTGTAAAGTTTTAAAAGCCACAATCACAGTTTCCCCTTCCACTGTAACCAGTTCCTCCTTTGTTACTGGCCAGCCATTAAAAACAAACATAGGGACGTAAGTCCTTCGGATTGAGGCACATACCTCATGAATTCTCAGATGCTCAAAGACTGGGTCCCCAAAGTCTAGTCGCTTGGAAATTCAGCCCTAGGTGGGATAAATTCCACCTAAGGCTAAACACCAGCCCCAAATTTATCATCAAGAACCATGAAGGAACATTAAAACCAACACTCAAGAAGGCAGGAATCTGCAGAGAAATAAATGGATAGAATTTCCTAGGTTTTAATGTTTAGTACTAACTCTACTCTATAGTACTTAAAAGGCAGTTACAACACTTGAATCTGTGCCCCAGTAGAATATTGTGATGTATATGCTTTTCTACATAAGAATAATACTGGAGGGCTTCCCTGGTGGCGCAGTGGTTGAGAGTCCGCCTGCCGATGCAGGGGACACGGGTTCGTGCCCCGATCCCGGAAGATCCCACATGCTGCGGAGCGGCTGGGCCCGCGAGCCATGGCCGCGGAGCCTGTGTGTCCGGAGCCTGTGCTCCGCAACGGGAGAGGCCACAGCAGTGAGAGGCCCGCGTACAGCAAAAAAAAAAAAAAAAAAAAAAAGAATAATACTGGAGGGGAATTCCCTGGTCTAGTGGTTAAGATTTGGCGCTTTGACTGCCGTGGCCCAGGGTTCAATCCCTGGTCAGGGAACTGACATCCCACAAGCCGTGCAGGGCAGTCAAAAAAAAAAAAAAAAAGAAAAGAAAAAAAAAGTTGGAGAATGGGAATAATAATTGTTGCATAATTTACTGATTTACTGACCATCTTCTACGTGCTAGGAACTCTTTTATAAGCACTTTGATCTAACAACTTAATGACTTCTCACAACAACTACAAGAAATAACTTGTTATCATTTCATCTTACAGATAAGGAAACTGAGGCAAAGAGCTCAGATAACTAAGGTCACAAAGATCATAGGATACGGCCTCAGGAGTGCATATTCTTAATCAATATGTTCTACTCCAAGTATAGATATGCTTTTAGTTTGAAAGAAGGATCTATTAAAAACTGAAGGATATGTCAATTATACCTCAATTTTTAAAAAAAGGATTATAATTCTTAAATCTTAAGGATTATAATTATTGGTAGAATCCTCGGAGAGAAAATGTCCTCACCATTCAGCTTGTTTTCTTTGCTCTGCCAACTCGTGGAGCCGCCGTAGGGCTTTCTCTTGCTTCTTCTCATCTTTGCGGGATCTTGAAGAGACATTTCGAGCAAACTCTCTCTGCTTGAGATCTTTCAATCTCTGGGTAACAAAAGAAAGGAACAGGGAGTGGGTGATTTAGAATAACTTGGGGATCCTGAAAGCAAGGCTTTCAGAATATTTACCCATAATCAATGGTTATAGCGCTAGTGTAGAATACACTGTTATCCTCTCTTATGGTAATTGAAAACACAATGGCTGATTACTTTGGGTAAAGCACTTGGAGTATCTGCATTCATAATTAGGACAGCATACCATTTGCTTTATTGGGCAAAATTAAATAATTTCAGAAGCAACGAGCAACATTAGGAGAAAAGAACACTAGGAGAAAAGAAAAGGGACTATTTAATCACCTGCTCTTCCAGGATGCAAAACTAGACAAATAGAACATGAGTTAAATTGTAATAACACAAGCCAAAGAGAACAGAAAGGGGTTAAGCTAGTATAGAAAATTACCCAGGTGTAAGATCTTAAAAAGCAATGTACAGCTTACATGGGGAGGTTATCTGAATCATTCAGACTAATAGAAAGCATACTTTTATTTCACCGTAAAAAGGTGCTATTCTTTTCATCATGAACCGTTTTCTTGCTAACTAATCAAACCAACCATCTTCCAATGCTTGCATGTTCAGAGCTCACCAGTCTGACCACTTTCATCTGGTCAGTCTGCTGAAATTAGAGACTAATATGTGTGGCTTTTCATTCCTTCATGGCCCTGAGAGGAACATCCAGGGAATGAGATGGGAGAGTAGAGACAAGTCAAAGTATTACTTAAAATCCTGATAAAAGAATGGGTCTTTTATTCTCAGAAGCTATTATATATAATTTTCCTTAAAACAAAACAAAAACAACAATGTTATGACACACTGATGACAGACTCCAGACATATCTATCTGCAATGAAGACATAACTAAAATTATTTTCAACATACTAGATAATATAAAAGCAAACAAACCAAAACACATATATTAACCTATGCCTTTACAATAGCATTGGGAAAAGGAATCTGACCCAACATAAAGTGGACATTGCTTTGTTTGAAAGGCATGATGTTCAACAGACAGAGGAATTTTCTTATCTAATATTTATGAAATGTGTTTTGAATCTTTTTGAATTGGGAGGGGAAAAGGGTAGAAAGACACACACAAAAAAAGATACACAGCTAAAGACACTAGTAGAAAAACTCACTCTTGTGATCTGGGCTCCCAAATTAGAAGGATTTGCTTTCAATACATCAGCTGAAAATGTCACATCACAAAGAGAAAGAAAAGTAAAAAATAAAACAAGAATGGAAGAGAAAAAAAAAATAAAGCAAGCATTACTACACAAGCTCTCTTAGTGAATGTGCAAACTATTATACTGAACAATCAGGGATAAAGCCATCAACTCTAAAATGGTTGGGGAGAAGGGAAGCACCTATACAAAACATGTATGTGTACATACACACAGAATGACACAGTAATAATCCCTTCTAGATAAATGGAACCATCTCCATTCCTTTAGGAAAAATGGTTACAGAACTTTAGGAAAGACCACTGTGGTCTAAAAGCAGTTAGTCTTATTTTCATTTACCTTTATTTTGGGGGCGTTCAAGTAACCAAGAGATGGCAAAATTGTTTTACTGAGGCTGGCTGCTCAGAATTAAGATTTTTATAAAAATCACTTCAAGATGGAGGAGCAACTATTTTAAATAAATATGAACTCCAATTTCCTCCTTCCAAGGAGAATGGGGCAGAGAGGAAGAGCCTATCAGGACTATTGTATGATTATTTTAGGCCACAAACCTAGTTTTTTCCTGCCCCAAACACTTAACAGGCTCTCTAGCCAAGATTTAAATAGAATATGTTCTTCTCATTTCTGCTGTCTTTTCTCTAGCCACCTCATAAGCCTGGAAAATCTCTCCATGCCCAGTCATTCCCTTCCCTCTTATACTTTTAGGAGTTATTCCCCAAACTACAGGACACTGCCTAAAAGAATGAGCATTTTATCAAAGTCTGGAGTCTCCAAGCTAAGTCAATGATTTCCAATCATTCAGCAGCCACCTGGTACAAACTTGAAGTTGAAGGGATAGAACTATTTCCACATCAGCCTGAAGACACCCTATCTCAAATTCCCACCACAATATAATTAAAGGTAGGGAGGGAAGAAAATGGGATGATGTCAATAAAACAAGTTCAAATCGTGGTCCTATATAGGGTGTAGCAAACACTCCTGTATCACCTTTACAAACTTTATAGTTAAGACTGAGGTCTTAAAAATAGAATTGGGAACCCTAGAATTCTAACCCAAACCTTAAAGACAGGGCTTGGCAACTCTCCCAAACCCAAAATGTATATTTGGGGTCTCTCTCAGATAAGGGTGTTCTGATGATAAAAATGGATTCTTAACTCCAAGTCTCTCTTTTCTTCTCAGGGTCAAACTAAATTCCCCTCACAAAGTCTCTACTGATCCCTCACATAAGATAGGATTTTTCTTCTTTGTGAACTGTCTTATTAATAACACTTTGTTATAGCAGTGATCTAGCAATCATCATATTTAGCCTGACTATACTTATTCCTGTCTTTCAGAAGGGCAGTTTGTGTAAAATTTCAGAGTGAGAAAGACTTGGGTTCAAATCCATTAATTACTGGCCAAGTGGTTTCACCTCTCTGAGCTGCAATTTCCTCATTAGAAAAACAGGGCTATCTAGCAATAGATTTACGAGACTAAGTGTCAAAATAAATACAAGTAAAGCATTTAGTATGTCCAAACTGTTCAATACTGCCCCTTCCCTTTTATTTGGGGCAGGGACTATGGCTTATCTTTATAATCAACCCTTACAGCGCCAAGGCTACAGAACTCATCTGGTAAATGGCTGGTGAATAATTTGGCTTAAACACTGGATCCTTGATTTTTGACAAGTCCTCGTTACCACCTGTAGGAAAGTTTGATATGAAATATTTTCATGTATCAATATTTACTAGGGACATATTCAAGCTAAATAATGTTTTTCCTAGTTATTACTCTCATACAGTAAGGAAGTCTCTCTTTTTTTTTTTTTTTTGGGCCACGCTGCGTGGCATTCAGGATCTTAGTTCCCCAACCAGGGACTGAACCCAGGCACTGGTAGTGAAAACATCAAGTCCTAGCCACTGGATCATGAGGGAATTCCCGGAAGTCTCATTCCTTAGAGAACCAAAAAGCCTAAAAATTTAAACCCCTTACTCCTGAACAGAATTGGGCCAATGGCAAAAAAGATACTGACCAGAAAATTCTCAATTTCCCATCTCAAAAGTAATTTTCATAAAGGTACAAGGCCCTCAATTCAGAATCAGATTTTCCAGTTGCCTATTTTATTCCAAAAGGCTACCAAGCTTGGCTCATATGCCACTGAACACCCGTATGAAATTCTCTCTGTGTGTGACCTGTACTTTTTACTTTCCACTTAAATTCTGAAGAGGAACTCAACTTTAGATAGCTTTTTCAAGGCAAGAATAGAGGAGCAACATAACTGACTGTCAGAGAAGAGACAGAGTTCAAGTAAGGAGACCAAAAAGTACAGATGAGTCAGCAATCCAAAAACTACTTTCAAAGGCTGAGCAAATTCCATACTGTACACACAAATTCAAGTTAGACTCCAAACTAGCACACAGTCTAATCTGAATGGATCTAATTAATCATTTAAGGTGACTCCAAAGCTACTATGTCCTTATCTCTGAAAATTATAAAGTATGCTTTCTGAAGAGTTACTAATAAATTTGCTTATTTATTAATATAAATTTAAGCCACATAACACATTTTTAGCTGAAAAATATTTGATTCAAGGGAAAGGAGACCAAACCCCATTCATAATGAAAGGGTTTGAAGATCTTGTTTTCCTGAAAAAACGAATAGCATATTTCCAAAAAAGTATACATTTGTGGCAGAGAACATAATTTCTCACTGATTTGCACTCACATGGTAGCTGGGGTTTCTATTAAATTTCCCAGACGACCAGTAGAGCGAAGAACTTAACAAATAACCCAGCACTTGAAATACCCATCCACAGTTGGGCTAAAGACCACTTCAAATGTAAATGACATTCTAGTTCTTAAAACCAGCTAAACAGCACTGTGTTGGCAGAAAAATGTCTACTCCAGACACAAAATCCTGCTCCACTACCCATCTGCAAACAAATTAAACCAGAGAAAGGAGAATCTGGTAAATCTTACCAGGTTTTCAGTGCAGGTGATATATTTGTCCACATTATCAATAATGTGGAGTGTCAAGAGCAAGAAGTGGCACTGTGTTTGAGCTGGGAATGAATGAGACCGTTTTCCCTATCAACGAAAGATAACAAGGATCTCAGTCTAATAAAATACTTTTATATCTTTTGATGCTACTCTCCTCTCTTGAATCACAATAAAATTTGATGTTAGAAGCTTATATTTGATTGAGTATACTTTACTAGGAATAAATCTATTATCTTTCTCAAGTATTTTAAATCTATTATTGCAATTTAAAGAATAAAAACATTGTTTCCATGTGAAGGGAATTTCAGGCACCAGAAAATAGGCAGAGGGTATTTTCTATTGCCACTAAAAATCCTATGTTCTAATATTTACTCAATTCTAAAGAGAAACCTAATTCTGTCTCTTCAGGGTCAGATTATCTGTGATTTGTTTTTCTCACCAGATAGCAATCTCACTCTCCCAGAGATTGTTCTCAGTTTTCCTTTACAACTAACCCTGCAATGCACACACCATTGTCTATGGCACAAAAGAGATGTTCAATAAACATTTATCAAACTGGTTTCAGTTTTAAAATCAGTTATTGGGAAAGGGGTTCCATACATACTTTTATGTATTATTTGTTGGTTACGAACAGACATGGAAAATGGTGACCAAAGAAGCAGTGGTTGCTTGCAACTCAATCTGTTTTTCTGCCTGAACATGATCCAGCCCTTTCTGAACTCAACTACTCCCTTTCCATTATGTCAACAACCCCACATAACCCAAAATCCACAGCCTCTTCTTCCCACTGTTTCCTGCCTCTCTCCAATGACATAACGTTAATGAGGAATTCCTTTCCCCTCCAAAACTGGAGTAGTCATGCTGTAGTTGCTTGGCCAGGTTACCCACTTCAAGTCTCAGTGTTTGATGCCTCTGGATGAGACCAGCCAGAACATCGCCATGTGATGAGGGAGGGAAAAGACCAGTAGAGAACACAGAAAGCCTCAGCGTTAAACTACTCACAGAAAAAAGATTATAGTTGAAAGGTTAAGGAAATCCAAGTTACTGGGCATTGAGGTGTAAATTCTTCTTTTAGCACATGCATATCAGTAAGTGATGAAAATCCGTTTTATTCAGTAACAGAGAAAACCAAATGTTTGGTAACAGAGAAAACTAAACACTAATGATGATTATAGATACTGAAAAAAATCAGAGGGGAAAAAGAGAAGTATACATTCTTTTGGCTAGGTAACAGTAGTTCTAACAGTCATTTATGGCCATACCATTTGTGCCCAATTACTCTGAAACACAATGACTTAATATCATTTGGTTAATATCAAATTAATGTCATAAAATCACTCTTATATTTGCTTTAGGTTCAGAAATACAGCAAAAAGCCTTAAAAGTATGTTATATTCTTTAATAGCACCAGGTGTATACTGCTTAAGGTATTTTTCACATACACACACACACACACCCTGTATTCAACATATGAAGTCACCATCATCACTACCAAAATTTAAGTTTGATAATGAAGTTTTTAAAAATAATTTTATTGATATGTAATTCATATATCATAAAATTCACCCATTTAAAGTGTAAAATTTAGTGGGTTTAGCATATTCTCAGAGTTGTGCAACCACCAGCACTATCTGATTTTAGAATATTTCCATTATCCCCCAAGGAAAACCCATCCATTAGCATTCATTCCTCATTGCCCCTTTCTACCCAGTCCCTGGAAACCTGAACTATATTATCCATAGATTTGCTCATTCTAAACTTTTCATATAAATAAAATCATACAACATAAGGGTCTTTTGTGACTGGCTTCTTCCACTTAGCGTAATATTTTCAAGATTCGTGCATATTGTATTTATCAGTAAGTCATTCTATTTTACTGCTGAATAACATTCCATTGTATAGCTGTACCACATTTTGTATATCTATCCATCAGTTGATGGATATTTCGGTTGTTTCCACTTTTTGGCTATGATGAATAGTGCTGCTGTGAACAATCTTGTACAAGTTTTTGTGTGGACATATTTTCATTTCTCTTAAGTATGTGTTGGTCATGTGGTAGCTCTATATTTAACATTTTAAGGAACTGTCAAACTGTTTTCCAGAGGGGCTGCGCCACTTTACAACCCCAGCAGTGTAGGAGAGTTCCAATTTCTCCATATCTTCTCCGGCACTTACTGTGTCTTTTTCATTTTAGCCATCGGAGTAGGTGTGAAATGGTATACCACTGTGGGTTTGTGGATAACAAGTTTTAAGTATATCTACATAATCCTCTAGAGATCATATCTGGAGGCAAAGATTTGCCCTCTAGGTAAAATCTGAAGGAGCATAATTCCTAAGAGTTGCTTAGGTCCAAAGCAAATGGAACAGCAGCATCCAATTCAGAGTTCTCTTTTCAGTACTGTCGCTCACAAACTTATCATTATTCCTTAAGTTGCTTTAACTTTTCAGACTACAATAGAACATACAGCCTCATCCCAGAATCTCTGCCACAGTGCATCACTGTGATGAATGCATGTGTACAGAAGCAGAAAACCAGTTGAAAGCTACAAAACATAAATAAGGTAGAATCATTTTTATTCACTTTGGAATTGTGTGCCAAGATAAAGAACAGAGTTAGAAATACATAGTATGAGAATACAGGGTTTACCAGCAACCTTACCTCCCAAAGGGTCTGTTTAGGGTGACCTCGGCTCAAAAAGCAGACAGCTTCCCTAAACAGATGCAGAGTTTTCCAAGGTTAACTAGGTTGTGATAGCAGGGTGTAAGGAATCTATTCTCAACAAAAGCAGAGGTGGTGAGTTATAAGATTTAACAGGTGAAAAGGCTCGAATCATGCTCAGTTGTTGGAAGACTGGCCAAATGATGTCAATTCTCTTATTAGACAAAACAGTCCCAAAGAAAATGGCATACACAGTGGTACAAAGTATCACTGAACCTAAAATTTTCACCTCTCTGATACAGGTTATTAAAATACAACTACAATATGCTTTAATTCTGAGATACATTCCTCTCTTCACACTTGCTTTTGCTTCTCAAAGAATAATCTCTTCAGAAGTGAACTGTGCTATTTAAGTCAACATTTATGAAGCTTTGGGATTCATAAATACTTTATGATTTTCCTAACCTATTTCACATCTTTACAATAATCAATTTATGGTTTTCTAAGTATAAATATTCTATAAGCACCCAAAATATACAGCACCTATGAAATACCTTCACTGGTATCTGATCTTAGTGATTTCACTTCTTAGAAAGGTCCTTTTCTTTTTATTTTAGCCCTAGAATTATCTTTTCTCCCCTTGCCTTTTTAATTTTGTTTTTACTTCTGCACTGCCCCCCCACAACACCTGCACTGAATATCAAAGTTGCACTGAAAAAGGAATACAGTTACATTTCATCAGATCTGCAGTGGCTTCCCAGAGGTTCAATTGGCTTTGGTGTGCTTACTGTCCTGATGTTACATGTGCCAAGCATACAGAGGATCAAATGCATCGAGAGGCAAAAAAATCTGACCAGTCAATAGTGAAACTTCAAGTGCAAAGTAGTCCAAACTTGAATGAAGTTCATGTGAAGTCCAAAAATGATCATTCCTTCTATCACCAAAGAATTTCTCAGAAAATACTTCAATTTAGAAGTATTAGACAAAGTTTAGACAAAGTTAACTAAACCATGTAGTAGTTATAGATTCTATTCTGTACAATTCAGAATAGAGAAATCACTAATGGGTGCTACAGGCTTGATTTGTTTTAGTTCAGTCATTTATAAAGCTCAGGAAACCACTACTTTTACAGCTAAAACAGACCTTCGTATTTCTTTTTTTTAAAAATGTACTGAAGTACGGGGGTTTTCATACTGAAGCCATCTTAGCAAAAAGAAGAGGCAGGCTGAAAGCATTCTTTCCTCTGATGGAGATACTGATTCTCTGTACAAGTTGAAGGAATTTCTCAAAGCTGCTTTACAGTACCAGATTTTGATATTGGATTGGACTACCACAGATGGTTTTGAAATTGCAAGGAAGTTGTACCCAACACTAAGGAGGAATAAGAAGGCATCTTTTCAATGTGCTACTTCCCTAGTGTCAATGAGAACCTGTGGGAGCCTGTGTGGAAAAGAAGGAAAGGTACAGTCCTGGGTCACAAATTCAAATGTTTAGAGGGATTTGGTAGGTAATGTAATGAGTCTCACAGGCTGATGTAAGAGAAAGATGAAGTGGAAACCATATCTAATTGGAGAATGAGAACATGCCTTTCTAAAGAGAAGGCAACTAATCAGCTTTACCCAACTGTTATGTTGATATGCAGGCCTAATGTTCTCAGATGTTTCAATATTTCAAGATAAGCCAAAGCCTGAATGATATAATATCTCATTTTAAAAAGTTGGGAACCAACTGAAATTAAAGGAGAAAAAAACTGACACCACAAAGACCAGGCAAAATACAGCTGACCCCTGAATAACATGAGTTTGAATTGTGCAGATCCACTGATATGTGGATTTTTTTCAATAGTAAATACTATAGTACTATATGATCTGGGGTTGGTTGAATCCACAGATATGGAACCACAGATAGGGAGGAACCTCAGATATGGAGGGCCAACTATAAATCATACACAGATTTTTGACTGAATGGAAGGGTTGGTACCACTAACCCCCGTGTGTTCAAGGGTCAATTGTACATCTGTGGGACAATTTGTCATCTCTAGTTTATGTACTGGAGGCTAGTGAGGAGAGCCCCTTAGTGGCACAAATAAAAGAGAGTAAGACTGGAAGAATCCTGAGCGGGTAATAAGGCACCAAGAAAGCAAAAGCAAAAGCAAAATCAAAACACACCAGCATTAAAATAAGGCACCGACTACTGTGCTGCTACAAATTTACCTCTGGGAAAGAGAATATTCTTTGGAGTTTGAAATTTAAACCTTGCAAGGCTAAAGAAATGGTTTCCATTGCTATATCCATTAGCAGGTACGTTTTTTAAAAAGATATGCAAAAAAAAGAGGCACAGAGGTAGAGATGGAAAAATGTTTAGTTTCAAAGTCAACTTTAACTTATAACTAAGCCAACAAAGGTAGAAGATGAATACTAATGTTTATTGAGCACTCAGGCATATCAGAACTAATGTATATAAAAATGAATCATACATTGGGTTATCCCTTGAGGAATGGAAGGCTTACCCTTGAAGATTTCAAAATGTATGAAATTATCACTTTTAAAGAGGATTAAACTGTTAAAAAGAGCCAAAATGTCTAATTAGGTTTTTCAACTCTGAAAATCAAGCTGGGTCTTAGTATCTGTGTATTAATGACTCTCTTCACAAAATATCTTAGAAAATTTGAGAAAAACTAGTGAATAGTGAGATGTACATAGCACCAAAGGGCAGGGGGATAAAAAAATCACCACAAATGAGGGTGACCACATAGCTCCTTTTTGAGAGATTACTTGTGCTTAATAAAGATAAGGGCATGTTCAGGATCCTGCCTACACTAGTAAGTTTACCACTAACATAATAGATTATTTCTCTGGAAAATTTTAATGGTGAAAATTTGATGAAAGATGCAAACTAGGGATTACTAATATAGGGTTGAATGTACTTACCTATTATCTCAGATTCATAATAATCCTGTGTGCCTTCCTGGAAGACAAGACAGGGTGTCTTTATGATTTTAGAGCATAAATTTGGAAAATGGTAGGTCCATTTGTATGGTAAGTTCATGTCCATCAAAGAGGAATGAAAAATAGGACCTACCTCCTCCTCTTAGGGATTATTTAGCTGTGTTGTACCAAGGTCAGTTAAAGTCTCCTTAGAAATTCTAAGGGCAGGGAAAAGTAACTATAAAAAATTCAGTACTGTGCATTTTTTTGTTTATATATTTATAGCATTCTATTTCAAGATTCTACCACTTCCATTGAGAACAGTATAAAGAAGGATGAAAAGCCTACATTTTAACCAAATAGAGAACACTACCAAAAAACAAACAAAATAACAAACTTACACCACATCTATTCTTTGTTTAACACCTAAGATGGGCTTTTGATCAAGGTGAACAAATAAGCTTACATGCATTCATTAATCACACCAACTAAAGACTTTCTTCCCAGACCAGGGATCACAGATATATTCTATATTAATGGATACGGTAGTTCAATATAAGAAATCCTTAATTTTGTATTTTCATTTTGATGATAATCTAAAAAAGAGTAATAATAATAAATATTTGAGATCATTTAGATGAGAACATTAGAAATGTTTATAACATAACTGGGGACTTAAAATGAAATTGGTTTGTACCAAACAAAGGCCAAACAATATCACAATATCATATGTATTTGAAAGTTTTTCAGTAGTCTTAAGAGAAGAGAGTTTCTCAACCCCAGCACTACTGATCAACATTTTGAGCCAGGTAATTCTTTGTTGCAAGCAGCTTTCCTGTGAATTGTAGGATGTTTAGCGGCACACTTAGTCTCTACCCACTAGGTGCCAGTATTACCATCTCCCCAGTTGTGATAATCAAAAATGTCTCCAGACATTGCCAAGTGTCCCCTGGGGGACAAAATCTCCCCAGATGGAGAATCACTGCAAAAGAGAAAAGTGATGAGAGAACAGAGGCAACACAAGGTGCACAGGAGAATAAACATGTCAAATTCAAATGAATCAGTTGTAATAATTTCTACTACTCTCAAACTGAGAGCAACATCACTAAAACATTACCATCCATCACATTAATGCTGTCAATGCGAATTTTATTAGTTCCATATTTTTGCTCAGATTTAATTTGTAAATCTGTTTTGCTCTGATAGAATTTTTTCCCCTTAAAAAGCAAGTCTATACATGATTCAAGTTTGAATCACACTTTTCCTGGTTCATTTTTTTCTAATTGAAAGAAAGGGAAGTTAAGAAACTTCTTTCAACTAAAAATGTAACCTTTCTAATTGTTCTTTTTTGGTGCCTGAAGTTTCCTCTGGAGTCTTTTCTTTTCTTTTTCTCACTGTTGTAGCCTCTCCCGTTGTGGAGCACGGGCTCCGGACTCGCAGGCTCAGCAGCCATGGCTCACGGGCCCAGCCGCTCCGCGGCATGTGGGATCTTCCCGGACCGGGGCACAAACCCGTGTCCCCTGCATTGGCAGGTGGACTCTCAACCACTGCACCACCAGGGAAGCCCGAGTCTTTTCATTAAAAAAAAAATTTTTATTTTATATTGGAGTATAGTTGATTTAGAATGTGTTAGTTTCAGGTGTACAGCAAAGTGATTTAGTTATACATATAAATATATCAATTCTTTTAATTTATCATACACAATTCTTAACTGAAGAAATTCTCAAGAGCCCAAAATGGTAGATATGTATTTAGATGCTAAATATCTTTGTTAATTCCCCAAAACAAACAAAACAAAAACAAAACCCCAAATTTGAACTACACACACACCAAAACGCTGGAAAAGTTACTGGATAAGCAATATTCACTGTTGCATTTGTCTTTCTTGACATATGATTCTTTGAAGTAGTAAGGTAATTGCTAATATATCTTGTCCATATATATGCTCTCTAGATTTCTCTTCCTCAAATCAAGTAGAGCTGACAATATATTAAAACAATGTCCAAAGTTGTATAAAAAGTTGAAAAGCTGTCTTCAATATAACTCTATCAGTGGAAGAATCTTAAACTGGTTAGGTGTGGTTACATGTGGAAAAAGCATAAGACCACAACCAGCTTACAAACTATTCCTGTGCCAGTAAGAGAAAACTTAGTCAAAGCTCGCTTTTTTTTTTTTTTTTTTTTTTTTGCGGTAAGCAGGCCTCTCACTGTTGTGGCCTCTCCTGTTGTGGAACACAGGCTCTGGACGCACAGGCCCAGCAGCCATGGCTCACGGGCCCAGCCGCTCCGTGGCATGTGGGATCCTTGCGGACCAGGGCACGAACCTGTGTCCCCTGCATCGGCAGGCGGACTCTCAACCACTGAGGCACCAAGGAAGCCCCAAAGCTCGCCTTTTATGTGCACTAAAATCTTATGGTTGGTTGGAAGATGAAACAAAGGTTAAAAAAATAAAAGTTGGGTCGACAGGTCCAGCTTATGAGAGCATTCCAGTAATGCTCATAAATCTTACAAATTTACAGCTACAACCATTGTACCCCCAAAGACTTAGCAAGTTCTGCTAAAGTCACCTAAGATCAAATGGCTCAAAATTCTTTAATAAGTTAGAATTGTTCTATAGATGTAAAGATTCATTTCCTCCTTCTAAAATCCCCCAAAGGAAGTATTGCCACCTTCTTTATGCCAGTACTAGTTAGGAATAAGTTTCTTTTCTAAATCAGTGAAAGAAAGAAAGAAAAAAAAAAAGAAAGAAAAGAAAAGAAAAGAAAAAGACCATAAAGAAGGTGTAATTCATTTTTCAGCAAGCTCTTCAACATGCAGCATCAGAATTTTCTGTTGAAGTTAAAATAGCATCTAACTTTATTTTCCTTCTCAAAATTTATCTATCCTCAAAGGTGTACCAAGTAACAAAATGACTTACTGATAGGAAATGACCAATACAGCATGAATTCTTAGATACAGAAGATGAAATGACCACAGTCTGAGATAACTGTTCAAAGTTTAACAAGTTCAGAAAGGGGAAGAAAGGGAAACAAAGCTCCCAGTGATCCTTAGTTGAAAAATACAAATTTAGAAAGCACTCAAAGCCAAAAATTTTATGCACGATTTATGAAGCTCACAATTCTTCACTCTACATACAATCTTGGAAGGATGAGGTCAATGTCAGGACTCTGTCACTGGAGAAAAGTCAAGTCAGTCAGATGACCTCAGATAAAGACAGGCAGATACAAGAAACCACAGTCAACAAGTTTTTTGGGGTACACTTATAAAATTCAATAGTTCTAACAAATAAAGTATCTTTTTCTTTGTTAGAAATTAACTGTTCCTCACCTGCTTGTGTGCATGATCATAGGAGTTGATATGGTTGTCAAATTCCTGATGTTTCTGATATTGCTTATCACAGAGTTCACAGTAAAAGTTGGCTCTGAGGTCTTCCAACGCTTTGGCAATTGCCTTCTCTTTATCAACATAATCCTGTAAGAACCACAAAATAAAACAAAAAATGACTTGGTAGAGTTTTAAGTGAGTGTTATAAAAAAGTAGTCTTCCCTGAAGAGGGAAAAAGGGCTTTTCATAACATTTAATGGTACCAGTTAAAGTCAGATAGAGCAGAAGTAGCAATATGGTGGGGTAATTAGCGTGTGGTTATACTAACGGTTGTCTTCAAACAAAGTTCAGAGTTTAATTTTACTTTCTCTTTTGGCAGTGTGGTGGACTAGATACTGTGGCATTCCCTACTCCTATCCCTGGCTAAAAACCCCTCAACCAACCAGATATATAAAACACAATTTTCACTGCACTGCAGGAACCACAGAGAGAAAAGTAAATCCCCAAGAAGGGCAATCGGAGAAGAAAAAACAAAACAAAATTTAAAAATCAGCTATGACCTGAAACTGAAATCAGAGCTGTGATGGGCAAGGGCTCTCCTTAGGACATGTGGGTGACACTGGAGCTTGAGGTTTGAGCAAGGTGGAGGAAGTAAACTTGAGAAGCCTCACTAGTAAGGAAAAGAACCTGGAAGTAGGCTGGAAATCCCAGGATCTCTGGGTCTTGGCAGTGGGAATAAAATATATTCTCAGAAAGCATCCTCAATTTTGGTCCCAAATTTTTTCCTAGATTAGGATCAATAAAATATGAGTTACAATCAAAGATTACTACACACACAAAAGGAAATACATCTATCAGAGGCAAGAGTCACAAAAAATAAGCAATAGATTTAGTCCCCAAGAACTCAGATTTTAGAACTATAAAATGTTTAAAATATAAAATGGAATTACAAAAATTAGCAAACATAGGGCTTCCCTGGTGGCGCAGTGGTTGAGAGTCCGCCTGCCGATGCAGGGGACACGGGTTCGTGCCCCGATCCCGGAAGATCCCACATGCCGCGGAGCGGCTGGGCCCGCGAGCCATGGCCGCGGAGCCTGTGTGTCCGGAGCCTGTGCTCCGCAACGGGAGAGGCCACAGCAGTGAGAGGCCCGCGTACAGCAAAAAAAAAAAAAAAAAAAAAAAAAAAAAAAAAAAAATTAGCAAACATAAAACACTCTAAAAAATCAAAACCAAAAAAATAGGCAGATTGCAGAAAGAACCGAATGAGATTTTTACAATTGAAAAACCTAACTGTAAAAAATAAACAAAAAAATTCACCAACTATCTAGGGGATGGGTTAAAAGACAGTCAAGATAGAGCTCAAAAAAATGTAGCAGGGTGGTGAAAACGTTCTGGAATTAGATTGTAACAATGGTTGCATGACCTTGTGGAATATACTAAAAACCACTGAACTGTACACTTTAAAAGGGTGAGTTTTATGGTAAGTGAATTATATTTCTATTGATATAATGGCTGAGAATTCTTCAGAACTGATGAAAGACATGACTCCGCAGGTACAGGAAGCCCAGGTATACCACACAGGCTAAATAAAAATAAGCACCTAGAATCACTCTAGTGAAACTGAGTTCCATAACTATGGGACCAAAGACAATGAAATCATAGTACTACCCAGAAAAAAATTAAGGATCACCCACAATCAGATTGACAGAAGATTCAAAAGCAACATCAAAAGATGGAAGAGAGTATGCTTTGGTGTGTGAGAGAAAACATTTTCATTTGTACACCAAATGATAAAAAGAGAATTTTTTCTCCAGATGAAAAGAGAATTTACCACCTACAGACTCATTAAAAAGGAACTTCCTAAAGCAGTATTTCTGAAATCATAGATTGTGACCCACTAGTGGGTCATGACATTGATTTTGTAGATTGTAACAGGCAGAAAAAAAGGAAAAAAAAAAAAAAAAAAAAGAATAGAAAAATATAGAGGATATTTCACATAATAAAGGTAAATACTGTCTTGTAAAACTTTTGTTTCAGTTGTGTTTGTGTGGTTGTAATATTAATATTACATGAGGACTTGTAATATTACTTTATATTAATGTAATATAATTAATTTAATATTAATTAATGTATTAGTTTAATTAATAATTATTAATTATTCTTAGATACAGAAGATACAGCATGAATTCTTAGATTAATATAATTAATATAATTAATTTATCTATAATTAATATAATTATATATTAATATATACATTAATTATATAGTTAATATAATATAATTAATACAAATAAATTAACAATTAATTTACTATTAATGTAGTATTACTTTATATTATTAATGTAATATTACTGAGGACTTGAAAGTCACTGTTTTAAGGAAAGAAAATGATGTCAGACAAAAGGTCTGAAATACTAAAAGTAGTAAGAAATGAAATTAATAAATATATAGATTAATAATCACAACAGTAACACCACCACCTAGCTTGCAGGATGGAAAAGGGTTAAAAAAAATGCTAGCAGACACAGCCATATATAATAGGAGACGGTGTTTGAAATTAAAGCGTTCTAGAGTCCTTCTACTGATTGAGATGTAGTTAACTTTAGACTTTGTTAAATTAATCATAATTTGTATTAGAATTCCAAGGGTTGTTATCAGAAGAATAGGAGTAGTAAAGGGGGAAAAACTAAGAAAACTTCAATTTTATAAAGGTAAGACAGACAACAAAAAACAGGAAAATAGAAAGTAAAAAGATGTAAGAAACATATTTATAAGTAATCACAAGAAATGTAAATGTATTAAAATAAAAAACTATCAGAAAAACAAATCCAAGTACATGCTGATTATAAGAGATATCCCTAAAACATGAGGACTTAGAAAGCTGAAAGTTAAAGGACAGAAAAAGATATGCCAGGCAAGTTACTAACCAAAAGAAGCTGGAGTAACTATTAACGTTCAGCTTTTAGACTTTATAGCAAAAAGCATTACTTGAGACTGTGGCCAGCTATGGGGTTAAACATTACAAGATTATTCTCCAAATAAGCTGCACTGCTAATTTTGAAAAGCCAACACAGATATGTTGGTTATCCACTAGTCTTAATGAGGTTTTGGCTCAAAACTGTGGGACTGACCCAAAGAGGTGGTCCAATTTGCCTCAGCAGTTCCACTTAAAAACTAGACATCAAAAGACATCTCAAAGCAAGCTGAGTATATTCATTTGCTATAAAGCAGCACAGAAGAATGAGAAGGGGAAAGGAATGATAAATGATTGCTTGCTAGCCTTCTACAGCAGGGTAGATGAGTAGCTCCTTCTAGTTAACAGACCTAAAGATAAATCTCATTTCAAAGGCACTACAATCAGCCTTTCTTTTATTCAGTTTAGCATCTTTTGGATACACTTTCAAGGCACCTCTATCATCTAACATCTCTCCACTATTTCTCACATGAGCTATTTAATTAGTATGCAAGAGAAGGCTGATGTATTTTGTGGAATGCCAGTATTGAACTCATTTGGATACATTAGTTAAAAGTGAAAAGTGAATATATAGCACATTATGATTTTTTTCCCTATTCGATCCTTCTCAATAGTTTTCTCTCAGCATCCTGGGCAATTTCATGTTGTCTGGCTATTAAGCAACTTGTGGATATTCTTCCGTATCAGTGCTAGTTTCCCAGAGAGAAGTCAGAAAGCTCACCTTCCCAACTTCCCTTAAAACTAGGGTGCAGACATACGGTCTACCCTCTTTTCCTGTGAAATGCACCTGCACAAGACTTTCTTTCAAAAGTGAGCAGTATAAAGAAGCAGGTGCTGGGACCTCCCTGGTGGTCCAGTGGCTAAGACTCTGTGCTCCCAATGGAGGGGGCCTGGGGTTCGATCCCTGGTCAGGGAACTAGATCTCACATGCCACGACTAAAGAGTTTGCATGCCTCAACTAAAGATCCCGCACGCAGTAACAAAGATCCCACATGCTGCAGCTAAGACCCGGCTCAGCCAAATAAATAAATATTAAAAAAAAAAAAAAAAAAAGGCAGCAGCAGCAGGTGCCAAGTGGAATATATCTTCTAGCAACAGTGGCTGCAGAAGCATGTTTTAATTCTATTTTGGTTTTTATTTTTAATTCCATGACATTGGTTTTTTATAATGTTTATATAGATTTGGAAGATTTACTCTTCCAAAAAAGAGATCAGAAGACTGGATATTAAAAAACAAACAAACAAGGGCTTCCCTGGTGGCGCAGTGGTTGAGAGTCCGCCTGCCAATGCAGGGGACGTGGGTTCGTGCCCCGGTCCGGGGAGATCCCACATGCCGCAGTGCGTTGGGGCCCGTGAGCCATGGGCACTGAGCCTGCGTGTCTGGAGCCTGTGCTCCGCAACGGGAGAGGCCACAACAGTGAGAAGCCCACGTACCGCAAAAAAAAAAAAAAAAAAGAAAAAGAAAAACAAACAAACAAAAAAAACCACATACAATCCAATTAAATATTGATTATAAGAGATTTCTTATTGCATCTCAAGTCTTTCTAAAGGAATCACATTCCTTCTTTCTTAAGTACTTTCTGTGCAATTTCTTTTAGAAGAGTCTTCTGGTGGCAAATTGATTTTTTTATCCAAAAATTTATCTATTTTTAATCTCTACTCTTTTTTTTTTTGCGGTACGTGGGCCTCTCACTGTTGTGGTCTCTCCCGTTGCGGAGCACAGGCTCCAGACGCGCAGGCTCAGCGGCCATGGCTCATGGGCCCAGCTGCTCCACGGCATGTGGGATCTTCCCGGACTGGGGCATGAACCCATGTCCCCTGCATCGGCAGGTGGACTCTCAACCACTGCGCCACCAGGGAAGCCCTAATCTCTACTCTTAAAGATATTTTTGCTGGGTGTACAATTCTAGGTTGATGGTTGTTTGCTCTGAGTGCATTCAACATTCCATTAGATTATAACAGAATTGACACTGTATTCTGACTTCCATTTACTACAACAGTTCTTGAAAGATTGTGTATTTTTCTATGGTATTGTACAGTTTTACCAGGATGTGTCTACATGTAGACTTCTTTTTTATCTTGCTCGAGATTCACTAGGCTTCCTGAATCTGTGAGTTGTGTCTTTCATCAAATTCTGGGATCTCCTCTTTGAATACTGCCTCTGCCCTATTCTTTTTCTTTCTTTCGTTCTGGAACTCTGTCTAGACACATTAGAGCTTCTCATTCTTTATCATCTAACTCTTAATCTCTTCATGTATTTTCCATTTCTCTCTCTTTCTTTCTTGCCCTCCCTCTCTCCATTTTTTCCTGCATCCTGATACTTCTTCAGATGTGTTACAATTTAATATTCAACTCTGTGCAAAACGCTATTAAATCCTCCCAATGAGTTTTTATATGGTCTCTTGCCCTTTACTCATGATCTCAATCCCTTTTTATTCTTAAACATATTAAATATGCTTGTTTTACACACTGTAATCTGAGCTGACAATTCCAATATCTTAAGTCTTAAGGGGTCTGACTATGCTCTTTTTTTTCCTCCATTAACTCTAGCCCATAGTGTCTAGTTTCTCAGTTGGATTTGTGATATGACTATGATCTTCTGTTTTGGGGAGCTTTATCTAGGAGTTTGGTTTTTTTTTTTTTTTTTTGGCTGCATGGCTTAGTTCCCCAACCAGGGTGTGAACCCAGGCCACGCCAGTGAAAGTGCTGAGTCCTAACCACTGGACCACCAGGGAAATCCCTATCTAGGAGTTTTTTTGAAGCCTAAGTTGTTCTAAAGAAGTTTGAATTTTCTTCTTCCCAAGGGCCTGAGACCACTTTACCATATATTTCATTTACTCTTAAAATGTCATTATTTTATGTCCCACTAAAAAAAGAAAAGAAAAAACTTCTCAGCCATCATCTCTTGGAATCTATCCCATTTCTCTCTCCTATTGGGACTTCAGTAATATTGTATTAAACTGTCTGGATACTACCCCATTGATCTTGGATAGTCTGTTCTGTTTTTTTACTTTTTCTTTCAATTTCAGTTTGGATAATTTATATTGACTTGTCTTCAAATTTACTGATTCTATCTTCTGCTGTGTCTAGTCTGCTGATAAGCTCATGGAAAGAATTCTTCAACTCTGATACTGTGTTTTTCCTTTCTCCCTGGGTGATTTAATCCATTTCCGTGACTTCATCAATATGCTAGACATCTCCCAGTCCAATATTGCTTGCTGAGACCAACAAAAGAATGCAGAAATAAAGAGGAAAAGAAGTGGGGAAAAGGGAGGTGGAAAAAAGAGAAAGGACAAAATGAGATGGCGGATTTTAATCCAAATATACTGGAAATGACATTACCTATATTTAGATTAAATACTCCAATTAAGAGAGACTGGGGCGGGGGGGAAAGATATTGGAAGACTAGATAAAACACCTACAAATAATCCAACTAAATGTTGATTATAAAAGCTAAAAGAAAAAGGGTGGAAAAAGACATCAGAAAATACACTAACCAAAATAAAGCTATCAAAATTGATATCAGACAAAAGAAACTTTAAGGCAAAAATATCACTTTATAATAATAGGCTCAATCTATTAACAATTATAAAGTTGTATGCAGCTTCAAAATATATAAGCAAAAAATGCCAAAGTTATAAGAAGAAATGGAAAAATCCACCATCAGTGGGAGATTAACATTCCTCTCTCAGTAAATGATAGTTCAAGCAAGCAAAAAAATTTAGTAAGAGTATAGCTGATTCAAGGAATACAATTAACAGTCTCAAACAAATAGGATATGTGTAAAACTGCAGCCAACAACTAGAGGATACATATTCTTTTCAAGTAAACACAGAGCATTTAAGGAAACTGACCACTTTAACACATTTCAAACAACTGGTATTATTCTCTGTATTACAATTAAATTAGCAGTCAGTAATACAATAATCAGGGGAAAAAACAGTCACATATTTGGAAATTAAGAAACACTTTTAAATAACTAAGAAGAAATCATAATCAAGTAGAAAATATTTCAAACTGAGAGATAAAAACGACACACCTCAACTCCTAAGATGTAGCTGAAATGGTAACACTGGAGTGAAATGGGAGGGGAGGGGGAAGGGGAGGAGGAAGGAAGGGAAGGAGGGAGGCAAGGAAGGTGTAAAAACTGGAAAGGATGATGCTGAAATGTCACTATTTGCAGACAGTATGTACAAAATCCAACAAACTCTTCAGGTAATAAACTCTTACCAAACACTAGTAATGGAAGGTTGTTGGATACATAAAAAACAAACTAACAGAAAACAACAATACCAGGATTTCTGGTATGAATGTGGCAACACAGGAAAACAACTTTCTTTTTCTCTTGAATACCACACAAAAGCAAAACGGTGATACGATCTGGAGAATGAAAAAATGCATAAGAGAAAAAGGCATAAGAGAAGTATGTGAAGAGAAATGAAGTAGAAGCCATTCAAGGCCAAGTGAGCAGTGAAAAAAGGCCAGCAGTAGCAGATTTCAGAAAATGACAGCAAAAACATACTTCAAGTATGATAAAGGGCTCACTTGAAGTGATACACCTACATCTCTTGCACTCATCAAGAATTTCTGAGATCTAGAAAAAGCAGAGGGAAGAACTTGGATTGGAGCAATGGGAGACATTCCTTCAAATATACAGGCCAAAAACCCAAAACCAAAACAAAAAACCCCCACCACATGCCTTGATCTATATGTTGAAGCGGCACATTTTGTGCCAATGAAAACAGTCCCAAAAGAGTGGTCATAATCAACACTGCAGTAAAGTTATTGAATCTTAAAGGTAAAGAAAGACTCCTCTGAGCAGCTAGGTAAAACCATCAAAGGGAGAAATCAGCCCAGCCTTCAATTTCTTCAGGATTATATTCAATTCCAGGAGCCAGTGGTACAACACTACAAGATATCTAGGGAAAGAAAGTTATTAACCAAGGATTTTATAATGTACATATATTTACATATGTGATTGAATTATTTTTATAGGTTCATATAACATATGAGATTATATAATGCTTATATTATAGATAAATGTATAATATAAAATATAATCTCATATATTATATATGTTTTATATATATATAAATAATTCAGGAAATATTGTTTGTACAACCCCCTTTAAAGAAGTTACTAGGAAATAAACAGCAGAAGTGATGAGGAAAAACTCAACAGAAGGACTGGAAGGCTGCTTTGAATACATTTACATGTAGAATTGAGGTTAAAAGAAGTGGGGCTACTAGAGTGTCAGATTACAATGTACATGTTATATGCCCTCACAAGAAAGAAATGGTATAACTAATATAAGATGGGGAAGGGGTAGAGATAAGTAAATGGGAATTACAATTTGCCTTTCGTTACAACTATAATAGATGTAAAAAAGAACTCCATTTAAAACGGAAAATTAAGTAATGTAAGTATTATACAACCACACTTAATTGTATGCTACATACACACTAAGTTTACTGCTATTAGGTGGTAGACGAAATGAAAGGGAGGAAAAAGAGGAAACAAGGAAACTTTCCCCTGCTTACAGTATGAAAATGATGGATACTCTCTAAAAGAAATAAAGAACAAAAGGTAATTTTATTAAGTTATAAAGGTAATTACAACAAAAATATAATCCAACCCATATCCACTTATCTATATTTATCCATCTATCTATAGCTTTATCTACCTTACACTCAGAGAAGAAAAACAGAGCACAGAGTCAGCAACATAAAAAGATAAATATGAACTAAACATATCTGTCACATAAAATATAAAAAATTAACTCAAAAAATTTTTTCGTACTGTACCACAAAGCAAAACCCAACTCCATGATGATCATAAGAGGCACATTCAAAACAGGGTGATTGAGAAAGACTCAAAAGGATGGAGACATACTAAGCAATACATATACAAAAAAATGAAAGCAGGAGTCAGGGTTTTTACTTTCAATCAAGGTAGAATTTACATTAAAAGCTTTAAACAAGATAAAGGTACTTATAATGTCAATGAGGTCAACTCATGGTATCTAAAAATCTTAATATCTAACTATCATAATCTAGCAGCAACATCCATAAAGCAGAAATTAGAGGAGATTCAAGGGAAACACATGAACATACTAAAGTAAGGAGACTCAAATCATCTCATTACATGACAGGTCAAAGAGATAAAAAATAAACAAGGATACAGAACATCTTAAGGATATTTTAACACGGTTATGTGCCTCAAAATAGGGCATACATCTTTTATAAAAGTACTCATAGAACACTCACCCCAAAAGACCCTACTAGGCTACAGAGGAAACCGTAATAAATCCCCCAAAGAAGAAATAATATAAGCAACATATATGAACACAGTACAATGAAACTGGGAATTAACATTTTTAAAAAGGCCTTTCTACAAATCTGAAACTAGAATATCTAGGGAAAAAATGATAACGACAACATTATATATCAATATACACAGGCTACAGGTGAAGCAGTGCTTAGGAAAAGCACACAGGTTTAACTACTTTAAAGCAATCAAATAATAACAAATAAAAGCCATACCCTGGATAAACTCTCATACGTGTATACCAGGAAATATATGAATCCATTTATATAAAAGTCAAAAACAGTTAAATTAAACAATACACATTTAGGGATATGAAACACATGGTAAAACCATTTTAAAAAGGAAGAGAAAATAAAAGAGTTGGTAACACTTTCTAATTCATTCCATGAGACCAGTATTACCCTGATATAAAGACATCACAAGAAAACTACAGACTAACATCTCTTATAAATATAGATGCAAAAATCCTGAACAAATTGCTAGCAAACGAAATCCAGCAGCATATTAAAAAGATTATACACCATGACCATGACCAAGTAGGATCTATCCCAGGAATGCAAAGTTGGTTCAACATATAAAAATGAAATCTATATAATATACCACATTAATGGGGATGGGGGAACCTCATGTTATTTTTTTCATAGATGCAAAAACAGCATTTGACAAAATGTAACACCCTTTCATGAGAAAAACACTCAACAAACTCCAAATAGAAGGGAACTTCCTCAATCTGATAAGGGCATCTATGAAAAACCCCCAGCTAACATCATACTTAAAAGTTAAAGACTGAAAGCTTGCCCATTAAAATCAGAACAAAGATGTCTCTTCCCCTCTACGACAGAGCTATCTGCTCTTGTCATTTCTACTCAACATTATATTGGAGGTTCTAAGCAGGGAGATTAGACATGTTAAAAAAAAAAAAAAGGCATCCAGATGGGAAAGCAGATGGGAAAAAGAAGAAGTAAAACTATCTTTTTTCATGGATGATATGGCATTATATGTAATAAACCCTAAAGAATTCACAAAAAAACCTACTAGAGCTGCTAAATGAGTTTAGCAAAGTTGTAGGATACAAGATCAATATAAAAAAATCACAGTGGCATAAAAAATGAGAATTCTTAGGATTAAATTTAACAAAAGAAACAGAGCTTAAAAAAAAACATTATTGAAAGAAATAAAGAAGATGTAAATAAATGAAAAAACATCCTATGTTCATGGACTGGAAGACTTAACATTGTTAAGATGGCAATACTCCCCGAACTGATCTACAGATTCACCATAATCTTTATCAGAATCCCAGCTGACTTCTTTGTAGAAACTGACAAGCTGATTCTAAAATTCACATAGGATTACAAGGGGACCAAGAACAGCCAAAACAATCCTGAAAATGAATAAAGTAGAAGGGCTCACACTTCTCAATTGCAACACTTGCTGCAAAGCAACAGTAATCAAGGCAGTGTGTTACTGCAAAGACATAAAGATCAACGGAATATACCAATAGTTGAGAGAAAAAAACCCATATATCTATGGTCAACTGATTTTTGAATGGCCAAGACCATTCAATGGGGATAAAATAGTCTTTTCAACAAATAGTGCTGGGACAACTGGGTAGGCACATGCAAAAGACTGAATTTGGACCCCCTACCAAACATGACACATAAAATTTTTTAAAATTAATTAAATAAATAAATAAATAGATAGATAGATAGATAGATAAATAAATAAATAAATAAATTATGGCTGTGTTGGGTTTTCGCTGCTGTGCGCGGGCTTTCTCTAGTTGCGGTGAGCGGGGGCTACTCTTTGTTGCGGTGCGCAGGCTTCTCATTGTCGTGGCTTCTCTTGTTGCAGAGCACAGGCGCTAGGCGCACAGGCTTCAGTAGTTGTGGCACGCGGGCTCAGCAGTTGTGGCTTGCAGGCTCTAGAGCTCAGGCTCAGTAGTTGTGGCGCACGGGCTTAGTTGCTCCACCACATGTGGGATCTCCCCAGACCAGGGCTCGAACCCGTGTCCCTTGCATTGGCAGGCAGATTCTTAACCACTCTGCCAACAGGGAAGCCCACATGACATATAAAAATTAATTCAAAATATATCAATGACCTAAATGTTAAGAGCTAAAACTGTAGAACTCTTAGAAGGAAGCATAGGTGTAACTTTTCATGGCCTTGGATTAGGCAATGCGTTCTTAAATATGACATCAAAACAACGCCAACAAAAGAAGCAAAGATAAAATCGACTTCATCAAATTTTAAAACTCTGAGCACCAAAGGACATTATCAAGTGAAATGACAACAAAAAATGGAAGAAAATATTTGCAAGTCATACACCTGACAAGGGACTCATTCCAGAATTCATATAGAATTCTCATAACTCAACAATAAAAGGAGAGCCCAATTTAAAAAATGGGCAGAAGATCTGAATAGACATTTCTCCAAAGAACATAGTTAAAAGGCCAATAAGGGGCTTCCCTGGTGGCGCAGTGGTTGAGAGTCTGCCTGCCGATGCAGGGGACGCGGGTTCGTGCCCCGGTCCGGGAAGGTCCCACATGCCACAGAGCAGCTAGGCCCATGAGCCATGGCCGATGAGCCTGCGCGTCCAGAGCCTGTGTTCCGCAATGGGAGAGGCCACAACAGTGAGAGGCCTGCGTACTGCAAAAAAAAAAAAAAAAAAAAAAAAAAAGAAAAGGCCAATAAGCACATGAAAAGATGCTCAACCAAAACCGCAAGAAGATACTACTACTTCGACAGCTTCCGGTTTCCGGCGGAGCCATCGGTCGACGCGCGCAACCGTCATGGCAGCGGAGGAGAAGGATCCCCTGAGCTATTTCGCGGCTTACGGGAGCAGCAGCTCAGGCTCCTCGGACGAGGAGGATAACAGCGAGCCGGAGGAGACAAGTCGTAAGGCCCCGGATCCGGCGAAGTCGGTGGGCGGCTGTGGGAACAAGGCAGAGAAGCGGCTGCCTGGACCCGACGAGCTGTTCCGGAGCGTGACTCGCCCGGCCTTTCTCTACAATCCGCGCTCAACAAACAGATCGACTGGGAGAGGCACGTCGTCAAGGCGCCAGAGGAGCCTCCGAAGGAATTCAAAATATGGAAGTCAAACTGTGTACCACCTCCGGAGACCTACTCTACTGAGAAGAAACCTCCCCCTCCAGAGCTGGATATGGCAATAAAATGGTCTAACATATATGAGGACAATGGTGATGATGCCCCACAGAATGCTAAGAAAGCTAGGCTTCTCCCAGAAGGGGAGGAGACAGTGGAATCAGATGATGAAAAAGAAGAGCATACTTCTAAAAAGCGCAAAATAGAACCGGGAGAACCAACAAAGAAGAAAAAATAGAAAACAAATGACAAGAATTTATGGACTGTGAAACTTTGTTGAAATGAGGTTTTTTGGCAGATTAAATTGATATTGTAAATTATTATGAAACAACATCTCCATGAAAGTATATGTTAATTAACTAATGAGTATTGGTTCAGGAACCTTCCACTGTAGAATTCATTTTTTATTTAAAACTTATATGTATTTAAAACTCAAATGGTGACTTGTGATTGTAAAATTGACAACACTTGGAAGCATTCTTGCTACCACAGAATTGGTGACATGCTTTGAGTTTCATCCCATGTTGACATGCCAATGTTCTATGAACCTTTTATAAAGGAGTATATTTTTAAAGTAAATATATTGTACTGTGAACTTGTAGGGTGCTTTTCAGCAGTGTTTGTACAGTGTAAATAGATCATGGAAATAAAATTACCAATATTACTGTTACTGCATAACATTAACATTTGAATATTTGTGACAAGTACCCTCTTTGCCATGTGACATTCTGATAGTGGGTATTACCATTTAGGGAGTGCCTCCTGTGTTCCAAGTGCTTTGTGCACATATTATCTGATCCTCAGCCTAATAAAGCAGGTATTAATAGCCTCATTTTATAATAGAGATTAGTTTATCCACGGTTACACAGCTAGTGAGCAATGGATTTGAGATTTAACTCAGGACACTTGAACTCCAAAAATATCACACTAAACCACCTATCTGCCAATCAGAATTTAGTCATCTTCGCTCAGGAGGAAACTCCTCTGCCCTCCTTATTTCTGTAATGATCCATATGGCCTGAAGACCATTAAAAACATTACTGAAAAAAAAAAGTCATATTTTAGGAACTGTAGTTGCCATCTCTTCCGGGTACTCTTCTGTGGTAATCAGTAGAGATCTTCTCCCCTGATTATATTACTGCACTTATCATATATGCCTTATATTATGTTCATTGATTTCCCTGTTAAACAGTAAGCTTGCCAAAGATAAGGATCTTCTACAAAGAGTTGCTAGACGTAGCAAATGAACTTAAGGAATATCCAGTTAAATATGAATTTTAGATAAACAACAAATGATGTTTTAGTATATGTGATATTTGAGAAATACTTATAGTAAAAATTTATTTATCTGAAATTCAAATTTAACTGAGCATCTTATATTTTGTCTGACAACCCTACTCCTATGTGTTTTCTCTATCCAGCTCCTGTTTTAATGCTTTGCATATAGTAATAAAATCAACAAGGGGTATTAAGGAAGATTGTAATCTTAGATTTGACTTCTGCAGTCCAAAATGCAGTGTAACATTTTGAAAGATAAAAAAGAGAGGTTATATACTGCGTCAGTCTTTCCATGATTCTTACATGCCTTTAAGAGACGAGTTAATTACAGGACATTATTCAGTTTTTAAAAATCCCCAGTCTGATTGTTTTCCTCATACTGGAAACCAACATTTGAAAAACTATAAAATTTGTTGAGAACATGAATCAAGTAGATTAAAGTTTGTAGAAGTCATAAAAAAAAAAAAAGATACTACTACTTCACACCTACTAGGATGGCTATAATAGAAAAGACAGAAAACAGTAAGTGTTGATGACAATGTAGAGAAATTGTAACTCTCATATAGTACGAGTGAGAATACAAAATGGTGCAACCATTTGTGGAAAAGAGTCTGGCGGTTCCTTAAAAGTTAAACACTGAGTTACCATATAACTAGCAATGCCATTCCTAGGTATACACAAAAGAGAACTGAAAAATATATTCACACAAAAACTTGTACAAGATATTCAAAGCAGCATTATTCATAATAACCAAAAAGTGGAAACAACTCATATGTCCATTAACTGATGAATAATTAAACAAACTAGTATATTCATACAATGCAATATTGTTCAGCCCTAAAAAGGAGTAAAGTACTGATATATGCTATTTATATGGATGAACTTTGAAAACATTATGCTAAGTAAAAGAAGTCAGATACAATAGGCCACATACTGAATGATTTAATTTATATGAAATGTCCAGAATAGGCAAATGTATAGAGACAGAAGTGGTTGCTAGGGGAGGGAGAACAGGGGGAATGAGGAATGACTGCTAAAGGGTACAAGGTTTCTTCTTAGGATGATGTAAATGTTCTGGAATTAGTGGTGGCAGTTGTACAACATTGTGGATATGCTAAGTCACTAAACTGTATATTATACAATGGTTAAACCAGTGAATTTTATCTCAACAACAGCAAAAATCTACCTGAAAAAATGCAAGTGAATGATAAACACAAAATCCAGGACAGTGCTTACCTCTGAGGGAGGAAGAAATGGGACGGGATCATAAAGTTATTGATAATGTTCTTCTTAAACTGAGCAGAAGACACACAAGCGTCTGTAGTTACTCTTCATATCTTACACATATTTTAAAAATATCTTATCAATATTTAACAAGATACTAAGGGTATCAAAACAGGACTGCAATTTTTGTTTTTCTTTTTTTTCCAGTTAAAAGCATGGTAAAGCTATTTGGCTTTAAAACTATGTACAGGGCTTCCCTGGTGGCGCAGTGGTTGGGAGTCCGTCTGCCGATGCAGGGGACGCGGGTTCATGTCCCGGTCCGGGAGGATCCCGCATGCTGCGGAGCGGCTGGGCCCGTGAGCCATGGCCGTTGAGCCTGCGCGTCCGGAGCGTGTGCTCCGCAACGGGAGAGGCCACAACAGTGAGGCCCACATACCGCAAAAAAAAAAAAACAAAACTACGTACAACTTTCATTAAAATGAAAATTAAAAAAAAAGAATAGAAGGCAGTGAGTGTAGAGACTATTCTTTCAGAATTTTGGTTCTAAAGACAAGTAAAAAGAAAAGATGGCAGTTACAGAGAGTAAGAGTCAACAGAGTAAGGTTTTTTTTTGTAGTTTTAGTGGTTCTTTTCCCCAAAGAATGTGTGAGCATGTTTACTGGTGATAGGAAATGAATGAGTGCAAAGTGAGTTTGCCAAGATAGGAAAAAAGATGTAAGGTCCTTGATGATACAGAGAGGATTAGGATCCAGAATTCAGATGTAGGTAGGAATTTTCATTTGACAGATTATGAAACAAGGGAGAAATATTTAAGGATGGGAAGAGGTAGACCCAAGTTTGATGGCAGATATTACAGTAGAAGAAGGCACACCCATCTGATAGTCCAAATTTTCTTTGTTTTCTACTAGGAGTAAGGGAAGATGGAGGAAGGACAAGGGTGGCTGAGGGAAGATGAGGGCTTAAAGATCAATGTTTGAGAATGACAGTTGAAGAGACTAAGAGGGAGTTGATGCGTGAAAGGATTCCTTGGCAGTTCTGGGAGTCCAGTGAGTTGGCACTAGTCCCACACTGCACTACAGTAAAGATGTAGAAATGAAGAATGCAAATATTTCTACTGAGTGGGGATAGGTTCTTGGTGAGTAGGTATGACAAAAAAGGATTAGGAAGAAAAGAATTTGGAATCAAAGTGTTGAGAGAAGTAAAAAATCAATCTGTGGTGCTCAAGAAGTATAAATTAAGGAGGGGCTAAGTTACTAAAGTCAAGGTTCCAAGGTCATGTGAAGGTGAAGAACAAACATGAAATAAAGGAGTGACATCAAGAAGGGGAGAGGGTTTCGCAAGCTGTATAATTCAAAGTTGACAAGATTTCTGAGTAAACAGTCTGATCAATAAAATGGGAGTTAAGTAATTCTTGTACCTACCACAGAGTTCAAAAGTGAAATAATTTCTTGGTCAGGGGAGAAAGGGCCTCAAAATATAATGTGTAAGCTAATGAGGTTGTGAATTACTCAGCTACTTCATGTATTTATTATTTACTTGACAGTGTAACTTTTACTTGAAAAACAATAAAAATGTATTCTCTAAAATGTTTATATTTCTGATAGTATACCAAATAAACCTGGTTTTCCCCATCATTTCCAAGAATTTATTTGTTCGACTCGTATTTATTGAGTACTTATGTGCCAGGCACTATACTGGATGCAGTATACATATTGCCAGACAAATAGACAGTTTCCCTCCTCAAGGCCCTTTCTTTCCAGTACCATAGTCAGCCTATAAATAAGGTTACAAGCAAAAATTTATAATTATAAATTATATATGAGAGTATTGCAAGAGAATAAAGTAGAGGATTTATTTAAATTGGGTGGTTAGGAAAGATTTCTTGTGAAGTAATATTTAAGCTAAGACCTAAAGGATAAAAGCACACCACGTGAAAAATTTCAAAACAGTGGCATGACGATTCTATGCTTAAGGACAGTGGTTAGACAGAAAAAGAGAGCCCAGGTCCTAAGCTGAAGAACTCCAACATCTAAAGCTTAGGCAGCTCTTTTTTGTGGCACCTCGGAGGCAATCAGCCACTTCAGGATAAAGCAGAACATCTCTTTCCCGGCTACTGGCTGCCAGAAACTCATTGAAGTGAACAATGAACAAAAACTTCGTACCTTTTATGAGAAGCGTATGGCCACAGAAGTTGCTGCTGACGCTCGGGGTGAAGAATGGAAGGGTTATGTGGTCCGAATCAGTGGTGGGAACGACAAACAAGGTTTCCCCATGAAGCAGGGTGTCTTGACCCATGGCCGAGTCCGCCTGCTATTGAGTAAGGGGCATTCCTGCTACAGACCAAGGAGGACTGGAGAAAGAAAGCATAAATCTGTACGGGGTTGCATTGTGAATGCAAATCTGAGTGTTCTCAATTTGGTCATCGTAAAAAAAGGGGAGAAGGATATTCCTGACTCACTGATACTACTGTGCCTTGTCGCCAAAAGAGCTAGCAGAATCCACAAACTTTTCAATCTCTCTAAAGATGATGTCCGACAGAGTGAAATAAGTCAGAAAAAGAAAAACAAACACCGTATGCTAATACATATATATGGAATCTGAAAAACAAACAAAATAATGGTCATGAAGAACCTAAGGGCAAGACAGGAATAAAGACGCAGACCTACTAGAGAATGGACTTGAGGATACGGGGAGGGGGAAGGGTAAGCCGGGACAAAGTGAGAGAGTGGCATGGACATATATACACTACCAAATGTAAAACAGATAGCTGCTGGGAAGCAGCCGCAGAGCACAGGGTGATCAGCCCGGTGCTTTGTGACCACCTAGAGGGGTGGGATAGGGAGGGTGGGAGGGAGGGAGACGAAAGAGGGAAGAGATATGGGGATATATGTATATGTAGAACTGATTCACTTTGTTATAAAGCAGAAACTAACACACCATTGGAAAGCAATTATACTCCGATAAAGATGTTAAAAAAAATAAAAAATAAAAAAATAAAGATGATGTCCGCCAGTATGTTGTGAGAAAGCCCCAAAACAAAGGTAAGAAACCTAGGACCAAAGCACCCAAGATTCAGCATCTTGTTACTCCATGTGTTCTGCAACACAAATGTCAGCGTATTGCTCTGAAGAAACAGCGTACTAAGAAAAATAAGGAAGAGGCTGCAGAATATGCTAAACTTCTGGCAAGAGAATAAAGAAGGCCAAAGAAAAACGCCAGGAACAGATTGCCAAGAGATGGAGGCTGTCTTCTCTGAGAGCTTCTACTTCTAAGTCTGAGTCCAATAAAAAATGAGATGTTCTAAGCATAACAAATAAATAAGAAGAGACAAAAAAATGTTCAGGCAGAAGAGAAGGAGTCAACAAAGGGATCTATACAGAAGCAGCAAGAGAGATAAGGAGGAGGAATCTAGGAAAGTATAAAATCTTCAAAAGCAAGAGAAAAGAAATTGTTTTAAAGAGAAAAGAGTGGTCAATTGTATTGAATGATGCAGAGAAGCAGGATGTGGAAGAAAATAAGAACTTTAAAAGGTCTACTGGATTTAGCAAATAAAGGTATTTTGCAGCCTTGAATAAACTGGTTCAGTGAAAAGTGCTAAAGCCAGTCTAAATGGGTTGAAGAGTGCATAAAGAAAGGGGTAGGGAAAAGAGAACAGGGAAAGAAAAAAAGGAAGAGAAGGAAGAGAGGGATTTCACCATATTGTAACTCTGGATAAAATAAAACACAAAAAATTTAATATATAGCTGAGCTCAACATGACAGGGCAATCCCTAGGCACCTAAAGATGAGGCCTCAGGACCTTGATGGTAGAAGGCCTACTAAGCTCTCCCTGGGAAATGCTCAGAGAGATGAATGGTTGTCTCCATCCTTGAAACAGGGACTAGAAAAATGGCACTACATCATCACCTGCTATCCCCTGAACGCATCAAAAAACTCACCATCTACCAAGGTATAAATGGAAAAGGTCATGCATAGAAGGTTGGAATTTCAGACCACAGTCATTGGTGGACCTAAAGAATTTACACCTTTCATCCAAAGCAGGAACCCTTAGCTTAGGTATTAACATTTTAAAACCAGTCCATATAAAGTTCTCAGGTCTTCAGTTAAAGACTTGAGTCTCTAGCAAAAGCACATATGGAACTGCCCCATAAGAACCCCTCTAAAATCCAGGATACGAAAAACATCCAGAGAATGAGATGACAATCAAACCTGCAAACCACACAAGGAAACAAACCACTGCAAGAAAGTCAGAAGCAGCAAACTACAGAAACACTTACAAAGTACTACAGATAATAGAAGATTTGAAAGAAATTATAAAATAAGAACATTTAAAATGTTTTTTTTAAAAAGGCAGAAATAGTAACCAAAAGGCAAAAAATTTTGTTTTTGTTTAAAAAACAAAAAAATAGCAAATTTGGGGGAAAAGAATCAAAAAGATATTTTAGGAACTAAAAAAAGGCACTTAAAGAAGTAATTGATATATAATAAAACAATATTTATAAGTGTTAATTGTAGAATACAGGTGGTAGGTATATAGGTATTCACTATATAGATCTTTCAGTTTTTCTGTATGCTCAACAATTTTCATTATAAACTATCACTGAAAAAAAAAATAAGTAAATACGTCAGGTGCGGTGAAAAGAAAAAATCCTCTATAGCATCTTCTAAGCTCTATGTTTTTTCCTTTTACATTTAAATCTTTAATCCACCTGCAATTGATTATTGTATGGTACGGGGTAGAAGTTCAAATTCACTATTTCCCATATGGATAACCAACTGTCTCAGAACCTTTTACTGAAAAATTCATTCTTTCCCCCACTTATCTGCAATACCATCTTTGTCTTATCAAGTGGTCAAATATGTAAGGGTCTGCAACTGGGCTCTCTTTTCTGTTCCATTGGTCTATCCTTGTGCCAATATCACATGTCTTAATTACTGTAGCTTTCTATCTTATACTTTAACCTCTGACTATTCTTGGCCCTTTATACTTCCACACAAAATTCCAAACAAAATCCTGTTGGGATTTTTATCTGATTGATTTGAATATATAGAAAAATTGGGGGAAAACAGATACCTTTACAATATTGAGTCTTCTAATTCATGATCATAAAAAAATCTCATTTTTAAAATTCATTGTTCTTTAATGCCTCTAAATAATGCTTCAGAATTTTTGCCTTAAGTCTCCCGCATCTCATTAGATCTATACCCAAGTGCTTCATATATTTTTTTTGCTATTACAGTTGGTGACATTTTTGTTATATCCATTTTGTAATATGAAAATTTAAATGTATGATTTTGTATCTAGCATCCTGCTAAACTCTATTTGTGTAACTAATCTGTAAATTTTCTTGGATATCATGAACATAATCATACCTGCAAACAGTAACAGTTCTGTCTCCCCTTTCATCTCTTGTATCTTTGTTTGTTTTTGCCTGTCTGCCTTACTGTGCTGCTTAAGACCTCCAGCACAATATTTAATACAAACAATGACAGATACGAACCTGTTATGTTTCCCCATCTCAAAAGGAAAGCTTTTGACTTTTCAATATTAAGTATGATGTCTCCTATATAGTTTTTGTAGGCATTCCACCTGGTTAAAAAAGGTCCTTTCGGGCCTCCCTGGTGGCGCAGTGGTTGAGAGTCCGCCTGCCGATGCAGGGGATACGGGTTCGTGCCCCGGTCTGGGAGGATCCCATATGCCGCGGAGCGGCTGGGCCCGTGAGCCATGGCCGCTGGGCCTGCGCGTCCGGAGCCTGTGCTCCGCAACGGGGGAGGCCACAACAGTGAGAGGCCCGCATACCGCAAAAAAAAAAAAAAAAAAAAAAGGTCCTTTCTTTGTCAAGTTGGAAAAGAGTTTTCATCATGAATGAATGCTGAATTTTATATAATGCTCTTGGTTTTTTTGCACCTATTGAGATGATCATATAATTTTTTCCCTTTAATCATTTAATATGGTTGACTACATGAATTGATTTTAACATTAAATCAATCTTGCATTCGTGGGATAACTTGGTCATGGTATATCCTAAATTGGTTATGGTCTTTTAAGATCTGCATCTGTGTTATACATCAATGTCATATAATTATTCTTATCATACTGTCCTTGTCAGGAGTTACCATCTAGTATCTAATTAAATGAGCTGGGAGTTTTTCTTCATTTTCAGTTCTCTGGAAGATCAGAAATTGTTGGTCAAGACTGAAGTTATTTCTTTTATGAACTGTGATAGAACTCACTATGAAATTATTTGGGCTGTATGGAAAGATTTTTCACCACAGATTCAATTTATATAATTTATATATGTTATAGGATTACCAAGGTTTTCTATTCTCTTCAAGTCTATTTTAGCAAGTTATATTTTTTAGGAATTTGTCCACTTAAACCTATCTTTGCATTCAAAGCATAAAGTTATCCATACTATTTTTATCTTTTAGTGCCTGCTGCATCTGCAATG
The DNA here is from genome assembly GCF_964341445.2 of Mesoplodon mirus. NCBI lineage: Eukaryota > Metazoa > Chordata > Mammalia > Artiodactyla > Ziphiidae > Mesoplodon > Mesoplodon mirus. Next base: position 7,372,550 of record NC_138994.1, read on the forward strand.
ACATCCTCTTTTTTTTAATATTGACATTGGTTTTCTATGTTCTTTTCTTTCTTAATATCACAAGTATGTCAAAGAACTAACTTTTGGATTTGTTGTATGTTTGTTTTCTGTTTCATTCTTTTGTGTTCTTATCTTTTTTCTTTTCTTTGTTTTTTTTTTTTTTTTGCGGTATGCGGGCCCCTCACTGCTGTGGCCTCTTCTGTTGCGGAGCACAGGCTCCAGACGCGCAGGCTCAGCGGCCATGGCTCACGGACCCAGCCGCTCCGTGGCATGTGAGATCTTCCCGGACTGGGGCATGAACCCACGTCCCCTGCATCAGCAGGAGGACTCTCAACCACTGCGCCACCAGGGAAGCCCTTCTGTTCTTATCTTTATCTTATCTTCATTATTTCTTTTCTTTAACCTTCTTTGGGTTTATTTTGCTATTCTTTTGCTAACTTCCCAAGAGGAACGTTTACTTCATTTATTTCCTGCCTTTTTTTTCCCTAAGATAAGCATCTAAGGACATGTATTTGCTATCAAGACCTAAATAGACATTTCTCCAAAGAAGATATACAGATTGCCAACAAACACATGAAAGGGTGCTGAACATCACTAATCATTAGAGAAATGCAAATCAAAACTAAAATGAGGTATCACCTCACGCGGTCACAACGGCCAGAGTCAAAAAATCTACAAACAATAAACGCCAGAGAGGGTGTGGAGAAAGGGGAACCCTCTTGCACTGTTGGTGGGAATGTACACTAATACAGCCACTATGAAGAACAGTATGGAGGTTCCTCAGAAAACTAAAAATGGAACTACTATACGACCCAGCAATCCCACTACTGGGCATATACCTTGAGAAAATCATAATTCAAAAAGAGCCATGTACCACAATGTTCACTGCAGCTCTATTTACAATAGCCAGGACATGGAAGCAACCTAAGTGTCCATCGACAGATGAATGGATAAAGAAGATGTGGCACATATATATAATGGGACACATATATGATGGAATATTATTACTCAGCCATAAAAAGAAATGAAATTGAGTTATTTGTAGGGAGGTGGATGGACCTAGAGTCTGTCATACACAGTGAAGTAAGTCAGAAAGAGAAAAACAAATACTGTATGCTAACACATATATATGGAATCTAAAAAAAAAAAAAAAAAAAAAGGTTCTGAAGAACCTAGGGGCAGGACAGGAATAAAGACGCAGATGTAGAGAATGGACTTGAGGACACGGGGAGGGGGAGGGGGAAGGGTAAGCTGGGACGAAGTGGGAGAGTGGCATGGACATATATACACTACCAGATGTAAAACAGATAGCTAGTGAGAAGCACCCACAATGCACAGGGAGATCAGCTCGGTGCTTTGTGTCCACCTAGAGGCGTGGGATAGGGAGGGTGGGAGGGAGACGCAAGAGGGAGGAGATATGGGGATGTAGGTATATGTATAGCTGACTCACTTTGTTATACAGCAGAAACTAACACACCATTGTAAAGCAATTACACTACAATAAAGATGTTAAAAAAAAAGGACATGTATTTGCTATCATATATCATATTGCTTTAGCTTATCTTACAAGTTTTGATGTGTAGCATTTTTATCTTTCAGTCCAAAATATTTTCCAATTACCATTGTGATTTCTTCTTTTACTGATAGGTTATATGTAAAAATGTGCTTCTTAATTTTGAAACAGAGGTTTTAAAAAATCTTTTTAAAAAATTGTTTTATGGCTTGATAACTTGATTTCAGTTCTTTGAAATCTGTTGATACTTTATGACACAGAACATGGTAAAAAATTTGTTTAAATAAATGTTTCATATATATTTGAAATTTGTTACTTTCAAAGTGATTGGGTGTATAGTTCTATATAATCATGAGGTGAAATTTGTTAAATGAGATGTTCCAGTCTTCCAAACATCCTTGCTGATTGCTTTCCTCTACTTTTGTCAATTACTGAGAGGTATATTAAAATCTCCAACAACTGTGGTAGGTATAACATTGCTCCTTGTAGTTCTGTCACTTTTTGCTTTATATATTTTTTTACGGTAGAACAGATTTTTAAAAATGAATCCCTCTTCTCTCTTCTCACCATAAGTATCATGACCAAAATCCGCTTCTATATGATAATCTTCACTAATTCTGTTTCTTATCTTCAAATTTACCTATTTTATGGTAGAGATTGGGCTTACTAAAACACCTTGAAAGGCATGTACCCTTGTCAGTCTTTTTGAAAGCTAACTTATAACATGTTCTAAGCTGCAGTTTTCTATAACTACCTGCTTAAAAAGGAAGATACTGAAGTTCTCAATTGTTTGTCATTCTTCAAACACCTCATCCATTAAAAAAGAAAAGGCTTATCAACAGGTATCAAGCTCTCAAAGGACTCACCAATTTTTACTGCTATTACTAACTAATGTACACCAGGCACTGCGTTTTCAAACACTAATGCACTCTCCCCAACAGATAATAATACAAAATGGTTATTACTATCTCTATAGTTTTTACAGAAGCAATAAATAAGAAAGTAACAGAAACCCGAGGTCTAAGACTAATCACCACCAAAGGTCAAATGAATGTTGCTGTCAACAGATTCTTTTCACCAAAATGAATAATATCTCAGTGTGAACACCCCACATGCAAGAATGGCTTCACTTAAGTACCTTGTACTTCTGTCTCAGTTCTTCCGTGTCTTCTTTTTCTACTTCTAGGACACGGCGCCGTTCGGTAGCATCTTCGGCATAATCAAGCTTAACAAAAACAGATATAATTAGTCTTAATTCCTTAAGTACCCCCAAGTAGCCATAAAAAAAGTCATTTACACAACTACAGTATTGTATGAAAATAAGAAACTTCTAACTTTTTGCTCAGCTACCTCTTGCTTTATTGTCACCCCGCAGAGAAAAGAGCATGCAAAACAGTTCATTACTCCTTTCATCCTGGTGGTTCCCAACAGGCACAAGTGTTGATGATAACAGACTTTACTTCAATGTTCAATGCCAAAGAATTAGGAGTAAATGGAGAAAAATATTTCAGGCAATGAAAAGAAGATATCACAGATGACAGCTGTACACAGCTCTACAGAGGCAAAGCTTCTACCACAGCAATTATTTTAAGAGTTGAGCAACACTGCCTATGGAAATGAGCACCGGGGTCTGGGTTTAAATCTGACCTTGCCTTGTGGCATGACCCTGGGGAAAACACTCAACTTCTTTATAACAGGGGCATTATTTGCCACCTACCTGCCTCAAAGGCAGCACTAAATGAGAATGTAAAATACATTTTAAAATTTCCCCTCAAAAACATTAAAACCACATCTGAATTTGGAATTAGTATCAATTTTCAATATCCCATAAAACAAGTGAACCGATGAGATCTACTTACCTCCATTTCCATGCGACCCATGCCCATGACATCATACTTGACAACGATTGGAATGGGATCTGTTCTCCCTGTAACAGGAACATATAATCAAGGTGAGATGCAAAGCTAAGTCAACAGTTCACTTTACACATTGGGTTTGGGTGGTTAGAGATCTTGCCTTGGAGTGCAGAGACCAGAAAGCTACAGTGAACCAAACACAAGCCATTCTCACAGCTTACAACCAAACCTACCTCTCCCAGTTTAAGCCCAACTAACCACCTTGGTTGACCTTCCAGTTGGGGATGATTCCAGATTACTATGGCAAAATTAAATAAGTAATGCAAAAGCACTTCTAAGCAATGGCACCAGGAAGTTTAAAATCAAAAACATTAGAAATTCCTTTTTAAAAAGACCTCCAAATAACTTTCCACCAAAAATCACTTCACTCTTACTGTCCACTGACATCTTCCCACACACACTTTTAAAACTGGTAATAAATATCTCAACTGACATGTTTAAATCGGAAGAGCACAGTTTCAAACATGATACAGGAAAATTCAGTAACAGCAACTCAGCGTGTTTAATATTTTTTTGTATTCAAAAGATGCTTTACAATTAAATGAGGTGGTGAAAATAATTAAATAGAAAGCGACAGTTCGTTGCCCTTAGGAACAAAAAATAGTTTCACTTTTAAACTGGTGCTCTGAGGTCCCATTTTCCAGAGTGGATTTAACACTGGCTGTGGCAATCAGTAAGCTGTGAAAAGGACTAGTTGCGAAGAAAATTGACTTTAAACTAATTGATCTATGCTGGAGATTTTTTAAAATGTATATTTAATCCACTCATAACCAGCCAAACAAAGCAAAATGGGGCAGACAAGCACTTTACTACCACAGCTGTTTTACATCACAACTTGCGCTGTTTATTGTGATGTAAGCCCACTGAAAAGAGGACTTACCTTATCCGTTGTATACCTTTAGTGAAAAAACACAATGTTTACTTCCCTCATCATTTCACTCAGGCTGGTGTAAACAACTGTTTTTTTATTTTTGTTTTTTTGTTATACACACATATATATTATACCTTTGGGCTAAAAGTTGAGTTTTGTCAGGCTAAATCTGAGATATTACCAAAAACAAATTTGGAAAAAAAAAAAAAAGCAATAAAAGCCATGATCATGACTAGGATTAGTCCAGGAGGAAAAAAGAAAGAAACTGTTGGGCTTCCCTGGTGGCGCCAGTAGTTGAGAGTCCACCTGCCGATGCAGGGGACGTGGGTTCGTGTCCCGGTCCGGGAAGATCCCACATGCAGCGGAGGGGCTAGGCCCGTGAGCCATGGCCGCTGAGCCTGCGCGTCCGGAGCCTGTGCTCCGCAACGGGAGAGGCCACAACAGTGAGAGGCCCGCGTACCGCAAAAAAAAAAAAAAAAAGAAAAAAAAGAAACTGTTTCCAAAGTGACCAGCAACCACTTGTACCCAGTTGCTCTGTATTTATGGGATTAATCTGTGTTTCAAAAAGTAATGAAAAACAAATTCAGAAGTTCAATTACTTATCACCAATATCCCAGTATTGCTTGTAAACAATAAGAAGGTAATTAGGAACAGTGAAAAAAAATGTTTAATAAAGAACATCTCACGCAAGAAAAGAGAACAAAGTTCTGAAATACAGCCTTCTTTTAGATACTATCAAATACTGCCAGTTAAACAAAATAAAAATGCATTATTAACTTATGCCCAATGGTATAATAAATAAGCAGTGACTGCAATCTTTAGCAAAAGGACCAAATTAAAGACAGGTTATAAAAATGACTTCCTAGGTGTAATATCACTTTCATAACGTCTCAATCAGGGATTTACTGGTAAAAAGAAATGGTCCAATGAAAGAATTGAAAAGAAATGTCAAAGTAATTTTACTTTTTTTTGATTTGATATCTTTTTCGATTTGTCAGAATTTGCTTTGTAAGAATCAAGACAATTTTGGTATAAATTCATTACCTCTGTAAACCCCTGTTATAAACTCTGCATTAGTACTTTTGCCTTCTAAGGCAGTCAAAGTTTGTCTTATTTATAGATTGCAGTAGCAAGTGCTAGTGCCCAGTATATTGTGGGGAAATCAAGTTTTTACAGTATTAGAATTTAATGTTTTAACTGATTTTTTTTTTGGCAGTTCTAACACAAACAGATATATCCCTTCTTAACATTACCCTTTAATGAACAAGGATCAGACAAGTTGCATAAGGAAAGGAAAGGAAAATGAAAAAGACCAAGCAGAAGGATGAAGGCTACAACAGAGAAAGTAAGCCTAACATATTGGTGCACTGATGACAAAAGGAGTAATTCAGTCTGAAAATAAAAAATTACCACTGCTAAGTTTACCATCACCACAACAAGTCCAGGATCATAATGCTGTAAAAAAGAAACACCATTTGTTAGGCAGAAACCATTAGGGTAGGAAACAGGCCTTCTAGCAGGCAGACAGGATGGGGTAAAGTAACAATTGGGCTTTGTCCCTCCCCCAATTTCAGCTGGGGACACAGGAAGGACACTTTGTGCTACAGCGGTTGTTTTCATACTGGTTGGGTCAGGGTGTGAGATTTTTGTACTGTTACTTGAGAACATGAACAACCTCCTCTAAAATAATGCAGGGGGGGGGGAGGTGAGAGAAAGTGAAAAAACTAGCTCTAGCTTCCGATCTCTCATTTAACTACTCATTCTGGTAAATCAGTATTCAGGGCCCAAGGTGGGACTTTTTCCTTAAAGAAATAACATCAAAGACAGATCAACTGGACAGTGATCATCAAGTCATTTGCCACACTAAAATAACTCTAAGAGGATTTGGGGGGTGGAGGGGTTCATCAAGACCTTACTGAAAATATATAATAAGTAAAAGGTCTGGAAAATAACCTTAGATCTTCAGTGCTTGGAAAACTTATGTGCATTTGAGTTCTGTTATGAACAAATACAACTCCTGAAGGAGCTTTCCTTAGAACTTTTGTTTCCTTTTAATGAAGTCTTCCCAAGTCCGCCAACATCTCTCTTTCTGCACACAACAAAGCCAAGCTTTGAAGAACACCAGTAATTCCAGAGAAAGTGGCATCAAAAGGGCTGTCACATTTACAATTAGTTCACTCAGAGGTAACTCACAGAAAACAGTCTGGCTTTAAAAACAATCTGAAGGCAACATTACTGCCTGGGCCAAATAGTAATTTCTTTCATTAGAGGCTCCTGACCAAGGAAAAATCTCACTGGGAAAAGACACTGAACAATACATACAGGAAGAGGTTGCAGCATTAAAAAAAAGAAAAAAATCCCCTGAATTTATTCATTTGTGATCAATGATAAATCCTATCATAGAGCACATCACTGTGGAACATCTGAATAACAACCTATAGTTATGACTTTTCAAAGGGTAGGTAGCAACAGAATGTTTGCTAATATAATATTCCCTAGAAAACTCAACTTCTTTTTAAAACAAATTGAATGAAATCCAGGTCCCCTATTTCTTGGTTTCTCTTAACAGGGGCAAATATTTCTTAAAATCCATTAAAATAAGAACATTTTGTTGTTTATTTCACTTCAAAGGAGGCAACTTCAACCAGAACACTAAATACTTTCCTTAAAGAAACTGTCTTCTTCAGCCAAAGATCTATATATAGATACTATGACTGATCTAGCCAACTGGACAAGGGGGGGGAAAAGGAAAGAAAACACACCACCTCTAGAATGTTCCAATACCAATGTATTCATGTGATGGGGGATAAAATTGATATTCGTATTTTCTAAATCAAAACTATAAATCTATATACAAATATCGAATCATTATGTTGTACACCTGAAACTAAAATAATATTGTATGTCATTCATACTTCAATTAAAAAACTTTTTTAAGGGATTCTCTGGTGGCACAGTGGTTAATACGCCTGCCAACACAGGGGACACGGGTTCGAGCCCTGGTCCGGGAAGATCCCACATGCCGCAGAGCAACCAAGCTCGTGCACCACAACTACTGAGCCTGTGCTCTAGAGCCTGCGAGCCACAACTACTGAAGCCCACGTGCCTAGAGCCTGTGCTCTGCAACAAGAGAAGCCACCTCAATGAGAAGCCTGTGCACTGCAAAGGAGAGTAGCCCCTGCTCTCGACAACTAGAGAAAGCCCGCGTGCACAGCAATGAAGACCCAACGCAGCCCCCAAAAAATCAATTTAAAAAAATTTTTTAAAGAGATGAAAAAACTTTAAATGATGTTTCATTAACCAAACAGTATTGTACATTCTATATTTTAGAAGGTAGGCTTACTTCTACAATGACAAACATGCTAAAATGTTCATATATTCATCTCTTGCTAAAATGTGATGGTATTATGACTTATCATAACTGAAGAGAGAATAAAGCTAAATACCAAAATCCACTGATTGCTTATAGCCACACTGTTTCTGAGAATAATCCCTCACATTCATCAGTTTTGATTTTGAAACACTTAAGGATATACCAATCTACAAAACTGGCCCAAAGAACTGGACTGTGAAGAAATAATTTTTTTTTTACAAACACTTTTTATTTTTTTAATTAATTGATTAATTTTTGGCTGTGTTGGATCTTCGTTTCTGTGTGAGGGCTTTCTCTAGTTGCGGCAAGCGGGGGCCACTCTTCATCGCGGTACGCGGGTCTTTCACCGTCGCGGCCTCTCCTGTTGCGGGGCACAGGCTCCAGATGCGCAGGCTCAGTAGTTGTGGCTCACGGGCCCAGCTGCTCTGCGGCATGTGGGATCTTCCCAGACCAGGGCTCGAACCCATGTCCCCTGCATGGGCAGGCAGACTCTCAACCACTGCACCACCAGGGAAGCCCTATTTTTTAATTTTTTTAAAGATTTTTTTTGATGTGGACCATTTTTAAAGTCTTTATTGAATTTGTTACAATATTGCTTCTGTTTTATGTTTTTTGGCCGTGAGGCATGTGGGATCTTAGCTCCCCCACCAGGGATCAAACCCGCACCCTGTGCAGTGGAAGTTAAATCTTAACCACTGGACCGCCAGGGAAGGCCCACAAACACTATTTTTAAACAAACTAACTCCAGGAATACAACAACTGGGAAGAAAATATTAAAGTACAACCATAATCTGGTAATCAGCACACTTCAGAAACAGAAGACACGTGACTTCTCCACAGAAATAAATTAGAAATTAAGAAGCTTCTGAAGTGATTAAAACACTAGCTGGATATCAACAGAGGTAAGAACACCCAATTTACCTCAGCTGACCTTTCCTTTACTGAGATTCACTCAACAACACTTACTGAGTTGCTACTATATACCAAGTACTCTTGGAAGGCTTTGGGCATATGGCAGTGACTAAAACAAAGTCCTACACCCCATGAATTACCTATAATTAGGCAAAATAATCTTACCAATATAAACTTCTGGCATGGGGGGCGGCGGGAAGAACACTTGTGGAGCCAATGCATATATGGTTCAAAAAGTTTTTAAATGTCTAATGTTGTCTTTTAAAGATGTCTAAAACTGTTTTTAAAGACTGATCCCAATAAAGCAGAAGTAAATATAAATGACATCAAAAATAACATATTGTAAAGCAACTATACTTCAATAAAAATTTTTTTTAAAAAGCCATCAGAGGGCTTCCCTGGTGGCGCAGTGGTTGAGAATCTGCCTGCCAATGCAGGGGACACGGGTTCGAGCCCTGGTCTGGGAAGATCCCACATGCCGCGGAGCAACTAGGCCCGTGAGCCACAACTACTGAGCCTGCGCTTCTGGAGCTTGTGCTCCGCAACAAGAGAGGCCGCGATAGTGTGAGGCCCGCGCACCGCGATGAAGAGTGGCCCCCGCTTGCCACAACTAGAGAAAGCCCTCGCAAAGAAACGAAGACCCAACACAGCCAATAAATAAATAAATAAATAAATAAGCCAAGCATTAAAATCAAAAAAAAAAAAAAGAACCAGGTTTAAAAAAAAAAAACAAAAAGCCATCAGAAAGTCACAAAATCTACTTCAGTAGCATAAGAACACTGATTACTTTCAGCATCATTTAGATATTTTTTCCTTAGGAAACATCAAGCATATTAATTATTCCCTATAGAGTTTCTAAGGTTTTTTTTTTTTTAAAGGCTTCCTACTCAAAACAGAATCCAAATTCTCTAGCACTACAAAAAATAACTATATTCTTGTCACAGCCTGTTTAATGATCTATACAACAACCAGGTAATTTTGATTTTCAAACACAGGTGTTTTTTTAAGAGCACAGAAGTTTAACTGTGACCAAAAGATCCTTCCATCTTCCCAAAGTATCAGAGCTGCCTTCTAGGATAAAATAGTTCAATTTTAATCATATAATCTAATATATTAATAAACAGGGACAGAGAAGGGGCAAAATAAATTATAAATTAAAATAAAGTGTAAGAATCAGAATGTTAAGCCTGGAAAAGATATCTCATTCAGGGGTGACATGAGATACTCAAGCCCTCAGGAGAGGTAATAAAGGGAATGCCTGAGTTACCATAAATTAAAAAAAAAAAAAAAAGTCACCTAAAGGAAATCATACTTTTACTCCAAATTTATCTTAAATCACATCAACTCACTGAACACTGCCTGCTTCATGCTAAGCATTTGGTAAGATAAAATCAATTTATTTTTTAAATGAGAAAACCAATTTAGTAAATAAATTTCAGGGTAAAATAATCTAAAATATGAGGCATAGGGGGAGAAGGCAAAACAATTTTAGGTCCTTAGTTTTTTAAAAATGGGGGAACACTTTTGTGCCCTGAGTTTTACTTATGTTTATATCCTGAATAACTGACACAGTATCTGGGACATAATTTGATATAACAAATTAAAAAGCATTTGTTGACTCAAGAGAATGAACATGTTCATAGTGGGTCTCACCTTGTTCAGGTATAAATAAATATTTAGTCATCACAGTGCTTTCTGCTTGATGCCACAAGATACTGATGATTTAACTGTCTTGTAATCAAGGAATTATTTTATCAAACAGAAGATATATGCTATATTATACAGGTCTCCATATCTCAAAAAATATATAAGCTAATATAAAGAAATAGTTGAGTTTTGCATTACTATTCATTACAACCTTGTTCAGTTTCTTTTATCTATCATCACTCATTAGCAGACAAGAAGAAGCAGGCACCAAATGTTTAAGGAGTTAGACTTAATGGTCTCTAAGGTTCACTTCAATTCTTAAGTTTGAAGAGTAGAAAATATTTTGGGGAGTTATGTAGGTAGTAGCCAGTCCTATGGTATTGTAATAATCCAACAATCCAATGCCTTCTTAGAGTTGTATCCTCTTACTATTGGTTAAGTACTTCCATTAACTACATTGAGAATTTCTTAATATTCCAGGATCACTCTATAACCCCAAAAGACCTTCCAGCTTCATTTAGATTGCTCTTCCTTTACTCTACACATCAACCCCCTCCTCAACTCATCTTTAATTATTTTCTTTCTATATTTTTCTAGGGAGTCCCTAAAAACGCTGGCTACAAAAACTCAGTTCTCCAATAAGAGAATTTCTAAACACTTGTGTGACTTTTGACAATCAGCACATGAGTCTCAGCAGCCTCTCCTGTAAAATGGAGATATTATCCTCACTTTCAGGACTGGCATGTAGATCAAAAGAAACAACAAACAGAAGACGCTTTGTAAACCCTAACGTTTCACTATAAATCACTATATAGGATGCTGTTGAACTCTTAACACTGTCATCTTCTTAAGGCCTCAGAAAATTAAAAAATCAATTTGTTCTTTCATTTCCAAAACTGGCAATAAGTACCTTAAAATTAAAGACACTCTAAGAAGCTGTGATAAATTTTAATGTTCTACCTACAATTTGGTGATAATGAAACAACCCTATTTACAGATGGAGAAAATTATTACCAAAGTATTACCCTCAAATCCTTCCCATGTTATCATTCCATTAACAAAAGAGTGACCACTGAGTTTGAAAAGCAAGGTTATACAAATGTTAAATCCAAGCCAAAAGAATGAAGCATACTTTAGCAAGACCTTCTCCAAATTAAACATATACTACAAATCGTCTAAGAAAATTAATTAAGCCTAAGCAAAACAGAATAAATTAAAATGCTTACTATTTTACTATTACTGTCATCTGGAGGAAGACAATAGCACCTATGTATGTGTACTGAACAGCAAGTTATTAATCCATAGTATGTCAAATTTGTAACAGATGAAGTCCACGTGGAATGTAGGAGTAAATTCAGAAAGTCAAGTAGATTGAAATTACTCAAAAATCCTCCTTATTTCCTCTGAAGTCTCTGCTAAAAAACCCAGAGATCCTAGGTCATCCACAGAAATTTTCTTTTCCAGTTCTAAAGTCTATGATTCCATACAACTTTGAGGGCATTTTTGTCTCCTCTTAGCTCCTACTTATCAAATATTGGTTTAACCAGTGAAAGTTTATATTTTCAACTATTTCCACCTGATTGGACTACTCTAATTACAATGAAATCACTGTCACTCTATACTCTGTATTTCTAATTTTAAAAGTTTCTTGGACACTCCACTTTCTTGCCAAAGTAAGAAACCAGTTTCCACACAAACCAATTTCATTTTAATCATGCAAATTAACCTAGGGCAAGAAGTCCATAATAATGTAGGAAACAGTGTAAATCAGGCTAAGATAAGACTATACGAAAAATAAATAGCATTATACTAATTCAGACTAAAAATTACTAATATATTTTGTATGAGCAAAAGAACCAACTGTCTACCCTACTTACTACAGTCAAGGTAACATTCTTAGAAGCTTATTTTATTCATATGGTCCAAAGCAAATTATTTAGGGAGCTTGTTTAAAATACTACTTCCTGAACCCCACCCCAGACCTGCTGAGTTGTGCTGGTTGGGAATCCACATTTACCAAAAAAAAAAATATATATATATATATATATATTTTTTTTTAAATATATATATATATATATTTTGGGGTGGGCTGTGTTGGGCCTTCGTTGCTGCACGCAGGCTTTCTCTAGTTGCAGCAAGCGGGTACTACTCCTCGTTGCAGTGCGCGGGCTTCTCATTTGCGGTGGCTTCTCTTGTTGCGGAGCATGGGCTCTAGGCACACAGGCTTCAGTAGTTGCAGCACATAGCCTCAGTAGTTGTGGAATGCAGACTCTAGGGCACACAAGCTCAGCAGTTGTGGCTTGTGGGCTCTAGAGCGCAGGTTCAGTAGTTATCGCACATGGGCTTCATTGCTCCACGGCATGTGGGATCTTCCCACATCAGGGATCGAACCCATGTCCCCTGCACTGGCAGGCGGATTCTTAACCACTGAGCCACCAGGGAAGTCCTAGGAATCTACATTTTTAACAAGCACCCAGGGTGATTCTGCTACACACTAAAGCTTGAGAATCATAAGTCTAATGGAAAAAGTACTGGAGTAGAGGTCAGAAGACTTATAAACATAGCTACTATCCTCAGAAGTTTGACTATGGATAAACACTTAAGTTTCTCAATCTATTAAGTGGCATTATCTCCACTCCATGTATTAGAGAGGAAAATGAGATAGGATACAGGTATAAAACTTATATACCATCATGTTTAATTTCCCCAAACAACTCCCAAATCTTTGAAAAATTTGGGTATACTGAGGTTATAACAAGGTCACACCACTTACTGGTTGCAGAGCTTGAATTTAAACCCAGGTCAAATTTCAAATGAGGTCATAAAGTGGTAACCTGTGAATCAAATATGGGCCTTGTTCCCAAATATGGGAACATGTTTTGTTTATCTCAGATTATTTTAAACTTTGAGCCAACGTTTATCAATTAGTAAATGTCACCAAAATATCTGGATTTCTGGTTTCTTGTTTAAACAATTCAGGTCTGGCAATACCGGAGACTCTACTCGTACACGGTAACAACGAGCATGAGCTAGCTGAGTGGCAGTTACTCCTCTCTAGACATGGCACAACTCACACCACTTCCTACTGTCTCACCCTCAGTGGGCTTCAATTGCGTATGGTACCACCTGGCCCCAGCAGGCATCAGAGTTTGCAATTCCTACTCCTGAGACTGTCCTTTGTTCCTTCCTTCTGAGCTCCCACTAGATTTTCTCTGTAACTCTCATTTGGTAGCTATCTACTTCACAGGTTTGGAAAGACTGAGAAAGAAAAGATTGAATTTAAAACTAATAAACCACATTTATAAATGAAAGATGATATTATTTTTTTCCCTTTTCTAAATGTACAATCCCATTACTTCAAATTTTGGTAGCCATTTTTAATAAACAATTTTTAGTTTTTTTCTTTATTAAAATATATTTCTCAGAAAACATACTTTTAACTTTGTGTTCTTATCATGTTTACATTTGGTCCTACTTTTAAATACCAGTGTTTCTTATGGAAGAATGTGGAGATTCCATGTATCAACTAACAAGTATAGTTGGGCAAATATTGATATAGTTGTTTGCTTCCTTATTCGCACAATATGAGATTTTTCACTTGTTAAATCATTCAAGAAATAAGTTGAAATTCTAAGTTAGGTTGTTCAATTCTCTATTAAGCCCCCACTGTACCTTTAACTTCACAATTATGATATTATACTGCATTGCATTACATTTATTTGTTACATTCGTGTCTATATTAGACATGAGCCTCTGGAGGGCAGAGGCTATATCTTATTCATTCTTCAACTCTTTTTTTTCTTTTTGTGGTACGCAGGCCTCTCACTGTTGTGGCCTCTCCTGTTGCGGAGCACAGGCTCCGGACGTGCAGGCTCAGTGGCCATGGCTCATGGGCCCAGCCGCTCCGCGGCATGTGGGATCTTCCCGGACCAGGGCATGAACCCATGTCCCCTGCATCGGCAGGTGGGCTCTTAAAGTAAGTCTTTAAGACTTACTACAGACCTGCACATTCTAAAGATTCAATAACTGTGTGCAGAATAAAAAACATATGAAAAGCAACAGAGAATACATAAATGCCTAGCAATTATTATCATTTAGGAGTTTATAGTCTAATGAGAGTTAAGAGATACATAAACACAAATTATACAAGGTAGAATATTTAAAATGCCACAGGAGAGAAATATAAAGTATAAGAAAAAATAAATGAGGAAATTATAGTATGAGACAGAAATTACAGTATTTTCTTTTCCCCTGGAGATCAATTACCAACCATCCTTAAAAATGTGGCCAAGGTTCTTACCACTCAACCTAGCCTCAAGTTTCTAGCAAATTTATACAGATTTATATTTATCATAAACATATATGACCACTTCAAGTGTCCTAAGAAAAAATATCACATTCAAAGCTATCTCCAATTTTTTCAGCCAGAATAACTATTGTATATTTCAATTCTGCAGTACTTTATTTCTCACCACCATCACATTTCTCCAGGAGACAGAAGTAACCCACCACACAGCACTGAAGTACATTATAGATAGCATACTGATTAAAAGCATAGGTTTTGGCAACATGATTCTACCACTTATGCTGTAAGATCCTGGGCAAAGTATTCCTTAGAATGTCAATTTCCTCATCTGTAAAGCAGGAATACCTACCGCAGAGAGGATTTAAATTAGACTGTACATGTGCAAGCACTCTGTAAACACTTAATAAATGCTAGCTATTATAAAGGATTAACACTAAACCCAGTGAACAAAGGCTTGCTAGTAAGACACATGCATGAACTGACTGTACATTATGCTTCGTAGTTGACTTGTTTTATCATCCTTCATAACTATACTTTCCTTTCCAGTTCCATTGCTATCACTCTATTCTATGCCCTTATCAACTCATACCTAGACAGCTTTCTAAATGGTTTTACATCTTCATCTTCAGACATACTTTGGCTAGACCAGTATTTAACTTCTACCACCAATGTCCTCATTGCTATAATGGAAAGAACAATAGATCACAAATCAGAGAATTGGGGACTGGGTTTCAGCACTTTGGAACCCTAAACCTAAATTTCTTCATCTGTAAAATGAATTTCAGACTAAATTAGCTTTAATATTTCTTCTTGCTATAAAACTCTATACCTCTCTTCTGATCAAAAACTGCCTTTGGCTTACAAAATAAAGTTCCAAATTGGAGCAGCATTAAAGCCTTCCACATTCAGTGTGGTAGTTAGGAGCATGGGTTTTGGAGTCAGAAAGACCAAGGTTTGTGTTTTGATACTGTCGTTTACTGGTACCTTATTCTTGAGCAATTTGCTCAACTTCTCTAAGCCTCAGTTTCTTCCTCTGCAAAATGAGAATAACAATAATTATCTCATAGACTTGCTTTAAGAATTAAATGAGATATCTGTTAAGTGCCTAGGACAGAAACACTCAGTAATATTAGATTTGTGCCTATTTGAACCAACTTCCCATTACTGCCTTCTAGTTATGGTCTCCAGACTGCTCCTGGAGACCTAGAACCCTGCTTCAAACAAATAATTGTGGTTTTTTCCCACCCTCTCTTTTATACATTAAGGTTCGACATTTAAAAAATATGTAATTTGAGAGGTTCTTCTGCTTTTAAAATGTATGAAATGCACCGCCCTATGGGCATTCTCTGCTCCAGCCAGCCAGGCCTACTCTTTGCCAACCGTAATCACTGTGTATACATCAGTATCTCCTTTCTTCGGTAATACCTATTCCTCCCTCCTCAAGACTTCATTGCGAAGTCTTCCCTAGTCATTCATCCTTACAGAATTTATTCTTCAGCTTTCTTCCACTTATCTCCTAAAATAAATGGTAAACTCTTTGAGAGTAAGGGCGGTATCTTATAATGTCATGTATATTCTTTATTACGGTCTCTTGAACACAGTACTTAATAAAAGTGCAACTAATTCCATGTAATTCTTCACCAGCGATTGCCTCTTTTAAAGTAATCTACCTTGATACTGTGCAAACTGCTTCTATAACTAGTTCACTCTTTTCTTAGAAAAAAAGTACTAGAATGATAAAATAGCCTTTTATACTTACCTGTTCTAAATCTTCATTAGTAAAATTTGCTACTTCCTTTCTGGTTATTTTGCTATGAACTTAACGTATATTTAATGTCTTCTGATTAAATAACATCTTAACATATAGTTAATGTCTTTTTTTTTTCTTTTTTTGCAGTACGCAGGCCTCTCACTGTTGTGGCCTCTCCCGTTGCGGAGCACAGGCTCTGGACGCGCAGGTCCAGCGGAGAACAGGCTCCGGACGCGCAGGTCCAGCAGCCATGGCTCACGGGCCCAGCAGCTCCACGGCATGTGGGATCTTTCCGGACCGGGGCACGAACCCGTGTCCCCTGCATCGGCAGGCGACTCTCAACCACTGCGCCACCAGGGAAGCCCGTTAATGTCTGTCTTTAAATGTGACGATCCCTATACTGAGAAACAAGTAGCCTATATGGCATCTGAATTCACCATTTCCCCTCCTCCACTCACCCAATCCCTTTTCCTTTCTAGTCTAGCCCTAAAACCTAGACTTCTTACTAAAGACTGACAATTCTGACTAATTTTGTTTACTAACTGGGTGCATCTCTTTTGTTTATATTAACTAAATTCCATTAAGATAGTCAGAGGTTGTATAGAATCTGTATCTTACTGAATTTGATACATGAATTATTAAAATTATGCTTACCTTTGGCAATGTGTAAAGACTGCATAGCTCATTTAAGTAGCAGGGAACAGAGGCCATTACAGCTACAGGTTCCTTCAGCTAGACCAGCAACAAGTATAACTAAGCCTTTCTGACAATCCATACTCTTTTGATTTGGGGGAACTACATGTCTGCTGTCCCCCTCAAACCTACTCTTATTTTCAGTTATCAGCTTTTTCTGAGAAGGGAAAAGATATAAATGTATTGGGTTGGCCAAAAAGTTCCTTGGGTTTTAAAGTAAAAATAAAAGACAAATTTTTCATTTTCACCAAGAACTATATTGAACAACGTATTCACCCTTTTGTTCCACTACCTTCTGCCATTTTCCAGGCAACTTCATAATTCCATTGTCCCAAAAAATTTTTTTAATTAATTATTTTTTTATTTATCTTCGGCTGCATTGGGTCTCCACCGCTGCACACGGGCTCTCTCTAGCTGTGGCGAGCACAGGGGCCACTCCTCGTTGCAGTGCACAGGCTCTAAGCTTGCGGGCTTCAGCAGTTGTGGCACGCGGCTCAGTAGCTGTGGGTCACGGGCTCCAGAGTGCAGGCTCAGTAGCCGCGGCGCACGGGCCCAGCCACTCCGCAGCACGTGGGATCTCCCCAGACCAGGGCCCGAACCCGTGTCCCCCGCACAGGCAGGCGGATTCCCAACCACTGCACCACCAGGGAAGCCCTTCCCAAAACGTCTTATCTTTTTAAGCAAAGAACTGTTCCAGGTGTCTTTTACAGTTTGCCAGGGAAATCAATTTTTTTCCACTAAGAGAATTGTGTAAAGACCAAAATAAATGGAAATCCAAAGGTGCAATGTCTGGTGAATACGGCAGATGAATCAGAACTTCCCAGCCAAGCTGTAACAGTTTTTGCCTGGTCATGAAAGAAATATGCGGTCTTGTGTTATCCTGATGGAAGATGATGAGTTTTCTGTTGACCAATGCTGGACACTTTTCGTTGAGTGCTACTTTCAGTTGGTTTAACTGGGAGCAGTAGTTGCTGGAATTAATTGTGTGGTTTTGCGGAAAGAGCTCATAATACAGGACTCCCTTCCAATCCCACCATATACACAACATCACCTTCTCTGGATGAAGACCGGCCTATGGTGTGGTTGGTGGTGGTTCATTTCCCTTGCCCCACGATCTCTTCCATTCCACATTATTGTACAGTATCCACTTTTCATCGCCCGTCAGAGTTTGTTTAAAAAACGGTACATTTTCGTTACGTTTCAGTGGAGAATCGCATGTGGAAATATGGTCAATAACGTTTTTTTCACTTAACTTATGTGGAACCCAAACATCAAAGCTATTAACAAAACCAAGCTGCTGCAAATGATTTTCAATGCTTGATGTGGATATTTTGAGTATGTTGGCTATCTCCAGCACGGTATAATGTTGATTGTTCTCAATCAATGTCTCGATTTGATCGGTATCAACTTCAACTGGTCTACCCAACCATGGAGCATCGTCCAGTGAGAAATCTCCAGCACGCAACTTCGCAAACCACTTCTGACATGTTTGATCAGCCACAGCACCTTCTCCATACACTGCACAGATCTTTTTTTGTGTTTCAGTTGCATTTCTACTTTTCTTGAAATAATAAAGCATGACATGCCAAACATGTTGCTTTCCCCCCCTCTTCAACGGTAAAATGGCTACACAAACATTCACCAATTTTGGTAAGTGTTTTTTAAACGCACGCTGATATGACAGCTGTCACCTAAAATCTAACAAAACTGCTGCAAATGAGGTTAAAGACAACCAGCACTACTAGAGCCCCCCCTACAGAAACAAATGAACGAAGCTTCTGGCAAACCCAATACGAACAGTGATGTCAACGTTAGGCTTACACTGGAACGGCAGAGACTCAGCAGTTGTGTGACCTTTCCAAAACGATTTCTTCAGTTATAAAATGAGCATACTAATATGTACTTCATTAAGTAGGACATGCAGAATGCTTACATTCTAGATTTAGCACCTAATACATACTGAGTTAGGTGCTATTTCCTTTTCCCAAAGAAAAACCAATTTCAAAGGGAAACTAAGGTAGAAGGACAACTCAGCTTTTACAAAGACCCTATCCAGAAAATTTATCTATGTCATCAAAATATTAAAGGAAAGCTATTTTCTCCTCAGCCAAAGAATGACTTTTCTTAGGAAGTTAGGTTTTAAAGATCAACGTTCTAATTTAACAATAAAGTCTAAATTGTAACACCACATATTTCTATTGTATTGAATTCAAATCTAGTTTTTCTGCAGCCATAAAATGTAGTAGAAGCACCGTTGGGGTTTAGCTAATGCAGGGTTTACCCAACTATATTAACCATTTGTTCGCCAACTGAAACTAGAGTGGGAGTAGGGACACGTGCATAAAACCAAAGAAACCAACTCTACTCTGCTTTGATTCTGCCTATTCTAAGTCTTTTTCAAAATAATTATTTTCCATATTTTTAATAGTAATACAAGTATATCATATCAAATTTTAAAAGAATACAGTAAAAAGCAACCCACTTTCCCTTCACAGGCTGCCTTAACAAAGATTTTTTTCTGCATAGTCAAGCAAATAAAAAATAAATATATAGGCAGACCCCACAGAATGTACCCTTTTAATATTTCACAGTGAAATGCCTCAGTTCATCTTTCTTGACACAACATTTTCCAGCCAATGGTTTCATACAGTAAAATTTTTATCTTTCAATCTCAAAAATCTAATTCAACATTTTAAGGAAAAGACAAGTGAGAAATCTGGAGATACATCCACATACAACTTGTAGGACTTTGGGAAAGCTGCTTAAGTATCAACAAAAGGTATGGACATGTTACTACATAGAAAGCAACTGTTAACAACCATAGTAATTATTTGGTAATCAGGAAGAAACGTTTAAGTATTTTATACCTTAATTTTCTAAAACAGCCAGCTATGTTTTAGAAATTGGTTAGGGGTTGGGTTGATGTGTAAGCCATTTAAAATAATGGTAAATAGGTTCCCAAATAGGGTTTTCATACAGAAGGTCTGATTTTCAGGAACAAAATAGTGATTTTTAAGCAGGAGGTATATATCTATCTGCCCACGTATACATGTATATGATATATATCATTTAACACAAGTGGTAGTTTACTATAATACACACTATTCTGCACCTTGCTTCTTTACTTAATGTATCTTGGAAATTGTTCTATACATATTGAGTATTAAAGCTGCATGGTTTCCCTTTACCCATTTTAGTATCCTATTTCTTCAAATCTAAAATGCCATTAGGGCTCCCCTGGTGGCGCAGTGGTTAAGAATCCACCTACCAGTGCAGGGGACATGGGTTCGAGCCCTGGTCTGGGAAGATCCTACATGCCGCTATGCAACTGGACTCGTGTGCCACAACTACTAAGCCTGTGCTCTAGAGCCCGTGAGCCACAACTACTGAGCCCACGCACAACAACTACTGAAGCCCATGGGCCTAGAGCCCATGCTCCGCAACAAGAGAAGCCACCGCGATGAGAAGCCTGCGCACCGCAACACAGAATAGCCCCCACTCGCCACAACTAGAGAAAGCCCGTGCGCAGCAGCGAAGACCCAATGCAGCCAAAAATAAATAAATTAATTTAAAAAATTTAAATGCCATTAACCGTAAAACAGTTTTATGTGCCACTAAGAAAGAAATTTAAAAAGCTGCCAATTATAACTATAATGCCATTAATAAGGTGTATCTGATTTTATCTTTATTAAAATATGAAAAACTGTCTTAGAATCAAGGAAATATGGTAGACTATTTCCAATCTATCACAGTGATATAATGAATAACTTCAATCATACATTATTTTGTGCATTTCATGAATAAGTTAAAGATAGATAGATAGATAGAAACAGAATTACTGGATCTAAGGATACATGTATTTTAATCTTTAAGTAATTCAAATTGTTCTCCACAGTGGTTTTATCAGTTTATAGTCTCACTGGCTATAATGTAAGAACCTTTTCTCCAAAATCTGACCAGGCTAATCTTTTTTTTAAGCCTTTTCCAAGCCAACAAGTGAAAAATGATATCTCACAGTTTAATATGCATTATCTCTAATATGAAAAGGATTGAGAATATTTTCAAACACCTAAAGGTCATTTGCATTACTTTTCTGTAAACAGTGCTCATATTATTTCTCCCTTTCTATTTAGGTTATAAGTCTTTTACAAACTGATGATAATAAATACATAAGGAAATCTGTCCTTTGTCTGTAATGAAATATTACAGATACTTCCCCCAGTTTGTTTTTTTCTTGTTGTTCTGTTTTTTTACCTTATTTATGATGAAATACAGTCAAATTTACCCCCCCCCCTTTTTTTTGCGGTACATGGGCTTCTCACTGTTGTGGCCTCTCCCGTTGCGGAGCACAGGCTCCAGACGTGCAGGCTCAGCGGCCATGGCTCACGGGCCCAGCAGCTCCGTGGCATGTGGGATCTTCCCGGACCGGGGCACGAACCCATGTCCCCTGCATCAGCAGGTGGACTCTCAACCATTGCACCACGAGGGAAGCCTTATCCTTTTTTTAATGTCTTCTGGGTTTGGAGTTTAACTTAGAAAAGTTTTCCTCATTCTAAGATTATTTTTAAAATAATAATTATCCCATTGTTCATCTTAATGATTTCATGATTTCATTTTTTACATTTAAATATTTTATTCATCTGGAATATATTTTTGGGTAAGGTATGACAGTGGGGATCCAACTTCTTTTTTCTGGGTTGCTATCCAGTTGTCCCAACACCACTGCTCAGTGACTGAGGCTCTTTCAGATGTTCTAACTAAGAGCTCAGAATTACTGAAACAAACACCAAAATTAGGGGCTTAGGACCCTACAACATATACAGCATTAAAAGCACAGATCTGGGAGTCAGATATCTAGTATATCATATTAAACTACTACTGTTACAAATTCTGGGAAATAGAGAGTAGCAAGACAGAGGCTTCTCTATTTATGATTTTTATTATATTTAGGTTTTTGATAAAGACCTAAAGATGGATTATCTCAAATTCAGTTAAAATATCTAAATATACACTATACATCAGAGGTGTTAATAACAAGTAGCATTTATATAGTGTTTTACAGTTTGTGTAAAGTGACTTCACTTAGTTTACTTTATCCTCATAATCACTCTGTGAGAACAGAGGTAGAGATTTTAATCCCATTTATTGCTGAGAAAAATAATTCAGTTATGGCAACTTGTCCCTTAAAGTAAGTGGCAGAGCCAAACTCTAACCTAAATCTTACGTTTCCAAATGCTGCTCACACTGCCTCATACCCTACACCAAGTACTTTTAAACAAAAATAAAAGAGAATCCCTACTCTCAAGGAACTTGAAGCAATTTGTCAATTAAATATTCAATTGATCACATACTAAAAAATATAAAACATGGCCCCTGGCCTTAAAAAACCTTCAAAGGTGTACAGTAAGTTTAAAAAGCATGACTTGGGGGACTGGAAAATAAGCCTGAAGAGCAGGAACGATGTCTTATCTACTTTGCCCATGGCTTATGCTATTTACAACTGGTATAACTAGAATAGGTTATTAGCTCAGTAAATGCTGGTTGTCTGTTACTGACTGAACCCTCTAGACAGCGTGAAATATGAAATAAAACCACACCTCATTCATTTTTCTCAGGTGCTAAACTTTTCTTTGTGACCAAAAAAATCAGCCAAATCATCAAACGGCTTAGACAATATAACAAAGGAAGTTCAGGCACCACTTCTGGGCTACACCTACTTACCTATTTCATGGCAAAATAAAGATTCTGAGCTACATTCCATTCCATTTCAAAGCTGCCGGAAGGTTATAAAACAATTTCAAGAATCAAATCCAGCTCAACAGCCACAAAATACAACTATCATTTGCTGTTGCTTTATTCCAAATTAAACACATCCTCTGCCTCTAATAAAAAATTGTCCATAACAATTCTCATCAACAGGCCTTTTTTTTTTTTTTTTTTTTTTTTTGGCGGTACACAGGCCTCTCACTGTTGTGGCCTTTCCCGTTGCGGAGCACAGGCTCCGGACACGCAGGCTCAGCGGCCATGGCTCACGGGCCCAGGCGCTCCGCGGCATGTGGGATCTTCCCGGTCCGGGGCACGAACCCGTGTCCCCTGCATCGGCAGGCGGACTCTCAACCACTGCGCTACCAGGGAAGCCCAGGCCTTTCTTAATGTTGTTTCCTTCAGACATCTTGTCAACATATCTTTTCTACAGGTCTTTTGTTTTTTTAACACTAATAATCACTTACCTGCCACACACAAAAGTTCCTATTTTTTTTAACTTTTGAAATATTTTAATAAATACTAGGGGAGAGCAAAAGGTGAATAATAAGGGAAATTCAAGTACAAAATTAAACCCACTTTACAAAGTTTAATTTTCTATTGTACCACAGATAATTTTGCTTCTGAGTTGGCATGCCCTATTCTCCAACCTATCCAGTGACAAGTTATACACACTGTAGCCCCAGGGACTGGCACCCTTTGTGAAAATCTTGCATGGGTTGAAATAATTTTTAAACATCAACAAAAAAATCCTAAAAAGATCAGGTTTAAATTTAGTGGATGGTTGCATGTTAAAAATGTTAAAGCCTTAAAATCAAATAAAAGGAACTAAAGGTTGACAATAAACGACTAAATGCAAAGAACTTACAAAGCCATGAGCCTAGAAATGATTTGCAGTGACTCTATACAATAGTAAGGAGGCATGATTTTCAGTGGAGCAACAGGGCTTTCTTCAGTGGTTATTTATAGAAAAGGTTTGGTACAATGAAAAAAATCAGTCATGAATTACCTCAATATACCATAAATGTGGCTATATTCTAGGTCAAATCATGTGGGTATTATAGAAAGAGCTATGTAAGAGAAACCAGCACAATGCCTGCACAATGTTTAATGTGACACTAAAAAATAAAAGAGCCATTTACAAGACAATTAAAATCACCCCTTAATATTGGCAAAAGAATAAGGTCCCATTCTTTTTGAAGGGTAAAGACTGTACTAGCCATTCAAGGCAGGTGGGTTTTTGCACAACAATGTGAATTTAGTAAACACTACTGAACTGTACACTTAAAAATGGTTAAGATGGCAATTTTATGTTATGTGGGTTTTGCCACAATTAAAAAGAAAAAAAAAAGATGGGCTTCAAATTTCCCTGTTATTTTAAATAAATAATGGATTTATGAGTTATTGAGTGCTTATTACATGCCTATCACCATAGAGATGAAGGTGAAATATGGATAAAACCTAATTTCTCTTTTCAAGGAGCTCAAAGTTTAAAGAGAACCAAATTCAAAAGTGTTCTTAAAATGAAACAATAATAATAATTTTCCATCACCCCAAAATAGGTGAGTATCCATTTACCTCACCTTTCTTAAACTCACTGTCTGTATGTCTCTCACTCTCTTTCCCTCTGCAGGTTCTAGTTGTACTTTAAAGTCTCTGATGCGTACAATGAAAAATTCTAGGATTCAAACAGATTTGCTAGCCCCTATGAAATGCCCCCCAGTTCTACTCCCTTGTGTGCCTGAACAAAGAGAGTAACAATCAGCAATGCTCCTGGGAATCTCTGAAAAGGAAGAGAGGTTTCAAATAGTAGGGAAAGATCGAATCCAATCTTCAGACTTTATTCTGAACTATCGCCTCCATTCAATTCAACCCAACACTTAACTATGCAAACCACTGGGACTAATCCTATCAAGAAGTCATTTCTACTTTAGTCCCGATTACCCTTTCTCTCTTCTGGACTCTTACAAAATCTATGGTCTATGCCATACTAATTGCTCTCAACTGTAGAGTATTCTTTATATCGTGTGCAATAAGTTCTTGCGCCACTGGAAAACAAGTTTAATGGTGATCAAATCTTTCTATCTGTCCAAAAGAATAGGTGAATGCTTAGTAATAAATATTAATTTGAAATATATTTTTTGAGCATTTCCTTTGTGTTAGCACTGGATAGAATTTGTGGATGTAAAATATAAAAAGCAAAGGTTTTAAAGACTGAAACATCCTGCTTCATGCCCTGTCCTCTTGTGCCCCTTAATATACACATTTGAACTGATCAGACTTCCCATTCAAATTGTGGAAATTCATTTCCCAAATTCAAAGAATTAGTCAACAGTAGTGCCCCTCTCCCCAAAGATCCCTTTATACAACAAGACCCTCCATGACCAGAAGTAGAAGTGCAATGATTTCCATCATTTCTGAGGTACTGTTCACATCTGCAAAGAACAAACAGTAGCCCTTGAATATGAGGGAGCTAAAAGGTGAATGGAGTTGGTTGGTTGGTTTCCAACTAGCAAGAACTCAGAAGCAGAAATGTTAGTATTCTGTTATCCAAATGATTAGTATAATTAAAAGAAAAAATAAATGCAATGGAAACTTTAAGCCATACATTTCCCAGAGACTGATCTGAACTTGAGAAACAGCCTCTCAGAGAACCCTAAGAAGCCTCTGCTTCCATCTTATGTTTCATATAGGTTAATTTTTCTCTCTACTACTACATGGATTCTGATTACAGAAAAAGAACCAGGGCAATCACCAGCTTCAGGGAGAATTTGGGAGGGCAAAAATTAAACTCTGCTGTTGAATGGTTTTCTTTATAATACTGAAGCCACGATACAACATCACTAAATAATACAAAGAAAGCACACTCCAATACTATGTACTTCATTTACTTCACCCACCCATCACCTCCACCCACCCATCACCTCCACCAAAAGAAACTTAAAACAGGTTGAGCCACACACAGTATGTCTGATCTGAAAGTATTCATGACATAGCAGCTTACTCTTGCAAATTATTAGCTTAATAGTGATTTAAAATACAGTCATAGGAAAAATAGACTATTCTAGGGAGTAAAAGGCAAGTGGGAAAACCCAAACACTTTTTACAGAAAGACAACAAATATACTCAGGCATAAGATCTGCCATCAGAAACATTTTCTTTTTCTTTCTTTCTTTTTTTTTTTGGTATATTTAAAAAACTTACCCTGAAGAGATTTTCCCAATCCCTGGCCCAGCTTCCACCCATGTTTCTGGAGTAAGCGATGTCCAATATTATCCTGACAGACAGAACAGAGAGACAAACCAAAAATATTCCAATAATATATTCTTCCCTTCCTAGTGATATTTAAACAGGTGATGAACAAGAGATAATTCTACATATATGCATGCAAAAAGGTGCTAATAATAGGGTAAATGTGCCCAATAAAGGGGGCATTAATGTAAAAAGAAATACTGGCTAGTATTTTATATGGGAAGAACATACAGGGTAAGGGTCCTTTCTGATGGTGTGCTGGGCAACTTTTGTACATAACACTTTTAAAAGGAGAAAAAAGGGAAGGGGAAAAGGGGAAGAATACATTTATGAAGTTTAAAACTAACATTAAAAAGCATAAAATCAAGGTACTTATACAATCATATCCACCACCTAGACAGCACCACTTTATAAGTTTTTTAAAGAAAGTCTACATTGTGTTTAGTTATTCTGCTTATGTGTCAGGCTTTCATGATACAAAGTAAGTTGTAAGTGTAAGACTGCCCCACCACTAGAAATGAAAACACAATCAGAGCAAAATCCAGGCTAGACTTGATTGGTTTTTTAATATATATATAAAAATATAAATATTTAACTAGCATGCAGCCAATATTAAACTGAAAAAAGTGAGGTTAGTAAAATAAGAAATTAAATTGATTAAACAGAAAAAAATAAAATGAGCTCAAGCACAGACTGAGTGATGCATTTCAACATGTAATCTAACAAAAATACTAAAATGTTAGAATGAAACAGGCCTAGCAGTAAGTTAACAGTAAAGAACCATTAGTGCATGTAGGGGAAAAAAACCAATATACATAATGTCTCATCTTCCTAGGAGCACAGTGGAAAAGATCTTTCAATGTAAACCACATGAAAAAGACACCAGAAACAACAATTAAATGTCAGCTTTTGTGTAAGGGTTCAAGATCTTAGAAAATTCTGCAGACCTTTGTCCAATTCTTTGCTTTTTACAAATACTGCGAAGTACAGAGACAAAGCTAAAATAACCATTAACACTGTATCAGATAAAATGATGTTACTCATTCAAAAGAAAACATTTAAAAATTTTAAACATGAAGTGTTCTGTATGCATTAAAATGTAATTTATAATATTAATTGGGTATCACCATTTGAAAATAATCTCATATTTCCTGAAATCAAATTATGAAGTCAACTAAACCAATTAGTCTCTGAATTAGAATCAAATCTCATATTAAATTGCTTTTTATCTTCCAGCTCCATATTCAACGGTAAAATGCTCTTCGGAGTTACAAAGGAAAGAAAAAAATTATTTCACTATTATATTCTCTGACAGTAAGTTACAAAAGGAAGATTAAGCCTCCCCAATGCTCTGTTTAAAAATTTAAAAAAGGTCAACTTCCTTCTATGAGTTTATGACAGGATGCCAACTGGAAAACTGGGCCGAATTTCACTGATCAGAGGAAGAAAGATCAGGATACTTAAAAAAAAAACAAAAATGTGGCAAATGATAATGAGAAGTCTGTTTCTAAAACAAAACATGCAATTGTTTTTTTTTTTTTGCGGTACGTGGGCCTCTCACCGCTGGGGCCTCTCCCGCCGCGGAGCACAGGCTCCGGACGCGCAGGCTCAGCTGCCATGGCTCACGGGCCCAGCCACTCCACGGCATGTGGGATCCTCCCGGATCGGGGCACGAACCCGTGTCCCCTGCATCGGCAGGCGGACTCTCAACCACTGCACCACCAGGGAAGCCCCGAAACATGCAATTGTTTTAAATGTATATATACAAAATCATTACTGTGCACAGAAGGTCACTTAGAGATTATTTTTTGCTAGCAACTGAGAGAATGAGAAAATGCTACAGCTATGTGTAATCCCAGTACAGAATGCCTAACTATTTATAAATAACTTTATTGTTAAAAAAATTTTTGTAAGTCTTAATACAAGTAATGTTAGCAGAAAAGGAAGATAAAGAGGCCTTTATACTACTACTGTGGAAATAAACTTACCTGTACATAAAATCATTGTTTTACATCATTCTAACTCCTACAACTGAATTAACTATGGGAAGGACAAGGATAGCAGAATGACTCTAAGATTTTGTAGCTGATTGAAGTATTGTTTAATTTTTTAACAGACTAATTTTGTAACTATACTTGGCACAGATTTACGGTATTAAACCATGCTGACAAAAATTGTTGTCCCTTTTTTTAATTTAAGAAAACTCAATCTTTTGGCTAAGTGGAGATGAGACATTATGCTGACTGTGTTATATTATGAATGCACTAAAATAAACAGACAGATGAAGCAGTATGCTATTTCCAAAAGCAGTGCAAGTGGAGTGAAAGCATTTCCATACGAACCTGGCTTTAAAAACTGGGCTGTCAAAAGAACAGTTAAATGTAACACAAAGTAAGAAACTGTCCAATCACTAACGGTCTTTTTTTTTTTTTTGTCTTGTTTTCAATTCACTGCTTGCAATTAATGTATTTATTAAAGAAGAGTGAAAGCATAAGTAAATTCACGAGTCAAGACCAGCTGAGAGATTCAAGAGCAGCGTGTTGTGACTGACAACAGTGAAAGGAAAAGCAAATGTTAAAGGGAGAAGGAGGAAAAAGAAAAATTTAGGGTTATACACATTAGCACCACTTTTACAAAACCACTCAAGATGGCTGTCACCTTCTCAAAAAAAACTACTGATACAAAATGGCAGTGGCATTTCTCTTCTAAAGCTTTAGGTGAAAACTGTTCTTGAATTAAATCTACTTCCCCAAGTATGTACAGGGAATGAACTGTCAGGGGTTATATTAAAATTATTAACATGCCACTCTGTGTCCTTGCAGTTATAACAAACGCAACAAAAATAATAGGCATATCTCCCAGAAAGTCTTCCCCTCACCAACCTCCTAGATTAAGTGAATGACTAATACAGAAAATCTAAACCTTTCCTATCATTTCAGCCTATCTGCTTTTGGAGGAAAAAAGGCAGTTCTGTGACTCTGGAGAAACGACTAGTATTCATTATGGTCCTTTTTCTTACCAGAAAAAGAAAAAAGTTTTATAAACACTAGTCAAAACTCCAACAGGTTTAAGGATGATGGGTAACACAAGAAAGGCACACCAAAATACCTTATAACAAAGTAGAACAAAGCAGACTTGTCTAATCTGAAGTGATCAAAATGTTCATTGAACTTTCACTGTGAAAGAGCAAGGGATTCAATGGCCAGCCTGTGAAAATCATTAATCTACTCTCTCTGGTTAGGTTGCCAATTATTCCCGTGAATGTTATAACAGTAAGCTGCAGTAAATAATTTGTAGCCCAAACAGGTAATCTAGACCTAACATAGGCAATGAGTACTATTTAACTTCTGAAATAGTAACAATTTACTATTTTGGTCACTATAATAGTGACTAAAAAACTTTCAGTTTTTTATTTTTAAATAAAATATATAATTTGCGATTTAGTTATAATCTCATAGAAGCAAAAATAAATAATAGATTTTATTTTTTCTTTTTTAACACAGCCTGGTTTGTGACTAACAAAGGGGCATGTACAGTGACAGGCTGTTTATAATTTAAATGCACATGGAAGAAATGCAGGGAAATACACAATTAATAAAGCAACTGAACTTTGCCCAAGGGAAGTAGGCAAAAAGCTGGTTTTCCACAAGATTCATAGAGTTCCCGCAACCCATTTGTTTTTTTGTTTCAGGCCGTGTGGCACAGCCTGTGGGATCTTAGTTCCCCGACCAGGGAATGAACCCAGGCCCTTGGCAGTGAAAGTGCAGAGTCCTAATCACTGGACCGCCAGAGAATTCCTCCCACAACCTATTTGTTAGTCTCTGTGCCTGAGACTCCAAAAATGGTGGCAGTGCGGCATTTTCTTTGGTTAGGCATGAAGTTTTTCTTAATTTTGGTTAAACTATGAAGCTGACCTAAAAACGCAAACTTTTTTCACCTACATTACCTAAATTGGCCTTTACATTTTTTTGTATTTCTAAACTTAAATGTAAATTAAAGTGCCATATTTTAACCCTTTGTTCCTCTGTATTATATGTGTGAAAAAGATTTTTTTTTTTTTTTTTTTGCGGTACGCAGGCCTTTCACTGTTGTGGCCTCTCCCATTGCGGAGCACAGGCTCCGGACGCGCAGGCTCAGCGGCCATGGCTCACGGGCCCAGCCACTCTGCAGCATGCGGGATCCTCCCGGACCGGGGCACGAACCCATGTCCCCTGCATCGGCAGGCGGACTCCCAACCACTGCGCCACCAGGGAAGCCCAAGAATATAATTTTTAAATGGGAACATCATTGATAGCAAGAAATGTGTATTATAAACAACTACCAATATGCTGAAAACACAATACCAGCCAAATAACAAAAACAAAAAACCAACTCATTGTTTCATCCATTCCTCGACATTTTTATTAATTAAATACCAAGTAGAAAACTTTCCCAGGAACTTTGCTCCATGAAGCTGTACACCACCAGAGTAACAATGATCATTTTGGCAACAACACCACCAATCTGTATAATGGGAGCCTGCCAAAATACAGATTAAAATTTACTTCACCGTGTGGGGCTGATTCCACGTTTTTAATAGGGAATAGAATATCATGTCTCAAGAGAAAACTATACTACAATTATGTCAGTGACTAGATGAATACTAATTCCACACTGAATTTTCTTTTAGTTGACAGCCACATTCAATTTACACCATTTAGCTCATTTTCAACAGTGACAAAAATGGCAAGTCTCTTGAGTGGATTGTAAGCTTTGCTGATTGTGTATTAAAGACTAAGCAAAAACCAAGTGCTACTAGGTGAACCCATGCAAACAACAAGTTGTAAAAATTCCCAAAACAAAAAAATCTATAGCTCACTACAGATGACACAATGAAGACTAGAGAGAAAAGCCATATAGTAATGCTACACCATTCAGCTCCAAGAAGCACATTATTTATAGTGCAGTCCACATATGGTCACTGCTAAATGTCAAATCAGCAGTCTTACGGAGTTACAGTTTGGAACTAGTGGAGTCCACAGATCTAAACAGATATGCAACAAGACAAAACCCACTTATACATATACTTCTAAATCCCTAGATATGCAAAGGAAACATCAGCAACTGGAATTTGAAAACTTAACATTAATTTTTAAAACCTGCTCGGTCAACCTGACAACTATACAGACAGAATTTTAATCAGTCAGGTAGAACAAAGGCCAACTAATGGCTGATGTGTAGTTTTACTTCCAGCTGCAACAATGACAACATATTTTATGTCTATGGTGCAGGCATTTTAACTTTTGGATAGCTTATAATCACTCTCCCATCTGATTTCTCATCTTCTTTCTATGATAAAGATCATAAAGGACCATATATCCTAAATCACATCAACCAATTCTTGGATCTATGGTAGAATCCTAGACTGGGCTATGGTTTTAGATTAAGTTTTATTTGTTTTCTAAATATTTTATCTTTAAGTATATAGAGGTCATAATTATAGCCGGGACCTAAAAATCTCATAAAGCAATAACTTAAAATATAAGTTCTAAAAGTTTTTTGTAATGAGGGTAAAATATTAATACTTTCTACGTTCCTTTAATTCAGATAATCAAGTTGTCTGGCAATTCTTTAAAAATTTTCTTAGAACAGTGTTTTATTCTTTTTTTTTCAGTGTTTTATTCTTGACCAGAAATTTCACTGAAAGATATCTGGTTGGCTGAAGTAAAGAAGGGAAAATAAAACTTTATAACAAAGATTATGAAATACTTTACAAATGCTGGATTTTCATGTGTTTTAAACATTTCCTGATTGAAACAAACACCTGTAATCATCTCAGGAACAAAGCTAAGCTTCAGAAGTTTACCAAAAGCATAATGCATTATCACATCTTTGTATCTCATTTCCCATCTTGCTGGTTCGCAACAAATTTACCCTATTACAAAACAAAAGGACCTTAATCCTATACTCACAATAACCCTTCACAAGGGCATATTCTTGGCACAAACCTGTGCAGAGACTTCCTCGGTTACCAGCTGCTGCAGATTACCTTTGTTAGAAAAAAAAAATGACTAGACCTTTAGCTCCTGCAATGATCTGTAGACTCCCAAAGCTGCATATTTCCAGCCACTTTTGAGTTGCATGCTGTAGCAAAACAGTCAGCACCTCTCAATAGATATTGCTGCAGAGAAAGATTTTAATTCAGCAGAGACTCTTTCTGTGTGTTAGAAACAACGCCATTTACCCCTAAGAACAAGATAGCTCAACAAGATAGCCAGCCAGCCAGACATATAACTAATATACACTTATTTGGTGAGCATTCCTAAGGTGATAGGGCACTTGGGGGTTACTACACTATTTTGATGCCAATCATTTGGGGACTTCCTTTTAAAACTTTAAATTTATCCCCAAATTATTTAGTAACAGAAATAAAATCCCTCTCTTTTTGTCCCACTTCCATCTAACACCATGTCGGCTATGAAGCTCCTCCCCGCTACTACCTAAACTACCACATCACAAATAAAGCATATTTTAATGTGTTTCGGGAGTAAATTTTCATTGTAAGTATAACTTATTAATATACATCTCTGAACATATAATTATTCATAAAAAAATAAATATCCAGTCTGAGTACTATATACCATTTGCTATTTTTAGTGGAGAAGATAATAACCATTTAATAAATATGGCATATATCAATTCCACTCCTACTTGTTGAGATTACTCAGTCAGACTGAATTCTGATAGTGTTCTCCCTATGACATGTGCTGGAAAAATTCCTGGTCAGTGTGAGAGGAAAAGGAGCACTAGTCCCACATGCCAAAGGAATGACTTTTCCAAAAATCTTTAAATGTAGCCCTAAAAGAAGGCTTTAAAAATGTTAAATATCATTTAATTTACTGCTTTTAAAAAAACTTTTTTTAGTATAATAATAATGACTACTAGGCTGCAAACTTAGTCTAGCTAAATTTCCTGCTACTGCTGAGTCAGAGTACCCACAGAATTACAGCTTGTAGAATATTAACCAACCATGTACCTTGTAGAATATGGTACTTCGGCCTTTCTTCTGACAGCTATCTGTTCTTAAACTCTTACCCAAAGAAACATTTAAATAAAATGGAAAAATTAAATTATTTTTCAAGTACAAGGTATTGACCTAGCTAGCCTACAGATTTTATTGTAAAACTCTACCTTGTGATAATTCCCAAGATGATATAAAACAAGGCAACAACTTCAGTGATTTTTAACTTAACAAAGTGGGCTTGGCATTTTATCCTTAAATCAAAACAAGACTGGGCTTTCAGCACATCACGTGTGAATTCTCCCTCTGCAGCATTATCACATGCGTCATCAATTACTGCCATGCCTAAGTCTAGCATCATGCCAGCACATTAAGACAGAGGTACTATATGCAGTGTTCACTGGACCAGAAGAACAGAAATAAGAAGGGGAGGTGGGGGAGAAAGAAACCCTAGAGAAGAAATTAAAAAAAGGCAGACCGTGCAATACAAACCAGATCATGGCTGCTTAGCTAATATGGGCCAACTGCTGTGGAAGAAAAATGTCGAACACCCCAAGTTGTGTAAATTTCTATAAACATCTAAACACACACACAAACACACACAACACCAACCTAATTAGGAACATAAATATATGTTGATCCTTTACTATGGTACAGTTACGAAAATAAAAGCTAAAGTTAAAATATCTGCTCTCTAAATTGCCTTATTTTCCTGAGGGAGGAGGAGAAGCTAGTGTTTCTTAAAGGGAGAAGGGGGATGTCTTGACTGCTATAGAGATTCTCTCTTTGATGATTTTTCATTCAAGTTAACCAACAACTTCCTGAAACCCTTATTAAATACGTAAACTTAAGCACAAATATTAAATACTGACAATACTGACAAGTTTAGACATTTTAACAATGGGCTGTGTAATCTGAAAATAAAGGGCTTTTCAAAATAAAAATAATGTTCAAAAGTTAAGAGTCAGGAAAATAAATCTCCTTGTTCTGTTGCTTTGCATCAATATTTAAAATTAAGTTGTGTGAAAAGATACAATCAACTTTTGACAAAAACCAGACATCTCAAGCCACAGAAACCAAAATTACCATGTTTTACAAGAGTCTGGTAAATAAAACACATTAGTCCTTAACTGTTCCTAATGGAACATTTCACACATGATTGTGTTGCCCAGGAAATGTGAAGCTATTTAAAGGATCAAAATACATTTTACTCCTTTATTCAATTTACAAAAACACTAAACTTCAACTTGCTATCTTTAACAGGATATCAGTATGGGTCAAAAATGATATTTTTCCATCGAAATTCTAAATTGTTTCTAGATTCTTCACTGATTTCCCAACATATTAAATATTAGATTACAACCCAAACTCTACTTGATTACTGTAGGGCATGCAAGACCTCTAAACTGTACTATAAGTTATTAATAAGTTTAACTTCATTCACATCAAGTGTCACACGAACACTACCTATCTGTGACCCAAAATTAAGCACTGATCTTACCGATTCTATAGGCTTGTCAAGTGATGCTTGTTCAATTTCCAAATGTCCTTCTTCATACTGATCAAAGTGATTACCCTGAAAAAACAAGACAAGTTATTTTTTCCGAAAGCAATAAATGCCAAAATTATTAGTAAAACTAATCAAACTAGGGGTTATTTTAACTTTTCATTCTTTTTCTGTAAACAAACTATGCCACAAATTCAGACTTTCTTAAATTTATAAAAACAATCAGAAGTCTAGATCTAATAATGTGAACTCGTCTTCCTATGAGGAACATTGAAACTGCTAACTAAAACATTATCAACCATTTGGGCTCTCAACTCTTTTGTAGACTGACTATATTAGGAAGCCTGCAGAATCTTAAAAACAAAGGGCTGTACTGTGTTTTACTTTTCCTAAACAATCTTGTGCTACAGAAAATAAACCCTAACAGTAGAATGCAAATAAAATCTGTATTACAATACTGTTCAATGTTGACAACATTGCTTTTAACTAAAACTGCTAAAACAATCAACTTTAAATCATCAAGTTCTAACTCCAAAGTTTCAAGGAATTCAGAAACACAATCTCTTGACACAGTATCCCAAATATAGCTATTCCGCTAATGATCTGCCAAAAGAGATAAGCATGCCTGTATAATGCCATATTTGACCACAATCAAGCAAGCTGTCACTGCAACTAGAATAAGTCAAAACAGCTCAATTGAGGATAGGTGCAGACAACTAGGAAATTCTCTCTAATCCTGGTTTTCTCTGCTCCATGAGAAATGAAGAGCCCATAATTTGGCTTTAAATCAGAGTATCAATTTTCCGGTTTCCTTCGTGTTACAAAGTAGACGGCATGAGGATTTGTGAGTTCTGAACTGACCTAAGTCAAAAGACTAAAGACTTCAGTCTAGCCTAAATTTAATTCAGGTGTGGAGTGGTATGACAACTTGAATGTTAACCTAACCAAAAATTACTTTGCTTTTTCAAAGTAAAATTGCAGTTGAAAGAATAAAGTTTAATGATAGCAAGCTCTAACATATAGTTTGTCACACCGTATCATAAACATTAGGTTACTTGTTTCCCTCACCAGAATGTGAAGTCCCTAAGGAGAAGAATGGTGGTCTTGTAGTGAAGAAAAAGTTCTGCAACTAGACGGTGGTGATAATGGTCGTACAACATTGTTAATGTATTTAATGCCACTGAACTGTGCACTTTAATATAATTAAAATGAAAATTTTTGTTATGTGTATTTTACCACATTAAAAATAATAAAACTGTGTGCTAGAGTCTATCCAAAAAAAGAAAGGAGTAATAGGACAGGAGTGGGGTTTCCAAAGACAAAAAGCTAATCTTAAAAATGGAATAGGATTGGGCTTCCCTGGTGGCGCAGTGGTTGAGAGTCCGCCTGCCGATGCAGGGGACACGGGTTCGTACCCCGGTCCGGGAAGATCCCACATGCCGCGGAGCTGCTGGGCCCGTGAGCCATGGCTGCTAAGCCTGCGCGTCTGGAGCCTGTGCTCCACAACGGGAGAGGCCACAACAGTGAGAGGCCCACGTACCGCAAAAAAAAAAAAAAAAATGGAATAGGATTTAAGAGTAGGTATTCCTTCCAAGAATAAGAAAAAGCAATCATCAACAAATACTAAAATGTGAAAAAATAGCTATCAATCTTGAAAGTCTGTCTTAATCTTCAATATTTTGTCCAACG
Organism: Mesoplodon mirus; assembly: GCF_964341445.2. Lineage (NCBI taxonomy): Eukaryota > Metazoa > Chordata > Mammalia > Artiodactyla > Ziphiidae > Mesoplodon > Mesoplodon mirus. The sequence continues at coordinate 7,408,742 of NC_138994.1, forward strand.
ATCTCTTTAAAATAACACCTACCTCTTGGCATTTTAACTTCTATTCCAACATTTAAAAGTTTAACAGTTACTTTAAAAGGTGTTAATTGCAAAGTACAGCTAAATTCCTAAATAATAAATACCCAGATAATAAGATTAACTCAAACCTCACAGTATTATAGAACACCAATGTCCAGCCAAATCTCATAATTCTCTTTCATTCTATAGCTTGATATGATCTAATTATAAAAGAATAATCTTGGGCTTCCTTGGTGGCGCAGTGGTTGAGAGTCCGCCTGCCAATGCAGGGGACGCCGGTTTGCACCCCGATCCAGGAGGATCCCACGTGCCGTGGAGCGTCTGGGCCCGTGAGACATGGCCGCTGAGCCTGCGCGTCCGGAGCCTGTGCTCCGCGGCGGGAGAGGCCACAGCAGTGAGAGGCCCGCGTACCGCAAAAAAAAAAAAGAATATCTCCAACTACCAACAATAATTGGGTACTATTTTTAAAATAATTAAATCTTTAGAGTATTTAACTTAGGACAACCGTGTTTCAAATCAAAAGAGAACTGCTCCCAAATTTATCACTATCAAAAATGATATAATAAAAGCACAAACACTTAAACAGATATTATTAGTGAACTACCAAGTAATTCTACAAAAAAGAAAATGCCATCTGGGAAAACCCATTCCAGTTCATCCTTAGTACACGATAAATAACTCAAGTTTTTCCAAATAGATCATGAATCATTAGCAAAATCTTTTTTTCGGTGGCCGAACCGCACGGGATGTGGGATCTTAGTTCCCCGACCAGGGATTGAACCCGGGGTGGCAGTGAAAGCGCAAAGTCTTAAGCACTGGACCACCAGAGAATTCCCTACAAATTACTGTCCATAAATACCAGATTATAAACACAGCTAAGTTTTCAAATCATTCTGCATCTATCTAACACAATACAAAAGAGCATTAATAATACAGTTTGAGTCCAGGAAAAGATCCATACATTTATGTTTTTTTGAAGTACAGTAGATTTACAATATTTATGATTAATTGATCGACAAAGGTTCAAAAACAGAGAAATAAGTATTTTCAATATATGGTGCTAGAACTAGGTATTCATATGCAAGAAAATGAGCCTCAATCCATACCGCACACCATAATAAAAATATAACTCAAAATGTATCACAGACCTAAATGTAAAACCTAAAACTATAAAATTTCTAGAAGAAATATACAGGAGAAAATCTTGGTGACCTCAGGCGAGACAAAGATTTCTTAAGATACAACCCCAAAAGCACAATCTATAAAAGAAAAAATTGAAAACCTGGACTGGGAGAAAATATTCACAAATCTCAAAAGACCTGTATCCAAAATACATAAAGAACTCTCAAAACACAATGATAAGAAAACTCAGTTTTAAAGTAAGCAAAGATTTAAACAGACATTTCACCAAAGAATATATATAGATGGCAAGCACTCAACATCATTAATCATTAGGGGAATACAAACTAAAATCACAAGGTGATACCACTATGCACCTATTAAAATAGCTTAAAAAAAAACCCAACAATGTCAAGTGCTGATGAAATTGCACAGAAACTCTCATAGATTGTTGGTGGGAATGTAAAATGGTACAGCCACTTTAGAAAACAGTTTGGCAGTTTCTTATAAACTTAAACATACACTTACCAAATAACCCATCAATACTGTCCCTAGGTATTTACACAAGTAAAAGGAAAAACCTACATTCACACAATACCTGCCTGTGAATGTCTGGAAACTACTTAAATGTCCCTCAACTGGGAAATGGATTTAAAAACTATGGTTCACCCATACAATGGACTATTTTCCAGCAATATAAAGGAACAAACTATTCATATAAGCAACAACATGTATGAATTTCAAACACATTATGCTAAGTGAAAGAAACCATACTGAAGAAGTTGTGTCATTCTGTTTATACAGCATGTGGAAAAAGCAAAATTAGAGAAAAGAAAACTGACTGGTGGTTGACGGGCTGTAGACTGACTGTGGTGGTGGCTACATTATGATACATTTTTTTAAAGTATTTATTTATTTATTTATCTATTTACCTATTTATTTATTTATTTTGGCTGCGCCGGGTCTTAGTTGCCACACAGGACTTCTTAGATGCGGCAATATGAACTCTTAGTTGTGGCATGCATGTAGGATCTAGTTCCCCAACCAAGGATTGAACCTGGGCCCCCTGCATTGGAAGGTGAAGTCTTACCCACTGGACCACCAGGGAAGTCCCCTATGATACATTTTGTTAAAACACAAACTATACACATTTAAAATGGGTAAATTTCACCTATAATGGAAAATAATCTGAAAAAGAATATTTATATGTATAATTGAATCACTTTGCTGTACACCTGAAACTAACAACACTGTAAATGAACTATCCTTCCATTTTTAATAAATAAATAAATAAATAAAGTGGGTGAATTTCACTATATCTTAATTATACTTTGATTTTTTGAAAAAGGGTGGGAAAAGCCAGTATTTCTACATTTCCACCCTTAAAAAAAATATTTTTAAGCATTAAAAAAGCTTAAATCCTATTCTGTAAACACACTATAGTGGTAGTTACTTGCATCTATACATGTGTTAAAATAAAAATCAATATTACTCTATGATAGTTTTTAAAATTAAATAAAACAAAGTAAAAAAACATGCATAGACAGCTCTAGAATACATACGAGGCTGATTCTAGAGGTTAACTCAGAAATCTAAGTGTCTAAGAGACAAGAGATGAGATGGAGGCCCTGTTTTTAACTGCATGTTTTTTCTTTTGAATTTTATACTTAACTACTCTAATACTCATACCCTAACAGAAATCATAATCATTTTGTGTTTACCTCTCAATATTTAAAATGAAAGCTATATGTATTTTTGAATCAATACCACTTTAAAATAGATTTTAAAATACTTCCCCAGGGGCTTCCCTGGTGGCGCAGTGGTTCGGAGTCCGCCTGCCGATGCAGGGGACACAGGTTCGTGCCCCGGTCCGGGAAGATCCCACATGCCGCGGAGCGGCTGGGCCCGTGAGCCGTGGCCGCTGAGCCTGCGCGTCCGGAGCCTGTGCTCCGCAACGGGAGAGGCCACAACAGTGAGAGGCCCGCGTACCACAAAAATAAATAAATAAATAAATAAATAAATAAAATACTTCCCCAGAAATGTATTTTAAATGGTGTCGATTCAAAAATACATATAGTTATAACACAGACATAGAGAACAAACTTATGGATACCAAGGGGGAAGTGGGTGGTGGGAGGAACTAGGAGATTGGGACTGACGTATATACACTACTGATACTATGTATAAAGTAGACAACTGATGAGAGCCTCCTGTGTAGAGCAGGGAACTCTACTTAGTGCTCGGTGGTGACCTACATGGGAGGGAAATCTGAGAAAGAGGGGATAGGGGATTCGTATAGGTGATTCATTTTGCTGTACGGTAGAAACTAACAACATTGTAAAGCAACTATACTCCAATAAAAAATAATTTTAAAAAATGTTTAAACAATAAATAAATAAGTATAGTTATGTATTATGCTGCGTTACTTTGTGACTTTTTTCCCCAGAAGGAAAAGGTAAGAGGGGGAACACTGGGAGAAGAATATCACATTTTCCACAGCTATTACAAATTTAAATTGCAGATGATATTCACCGTAACACTTCTTTTATATTTTATTTATTTATTTATTTATTTATTTTTGCGGTACGCGGGCCTCTCACTGCTGTGGCCTCTCCCGTTGCGGAGCACAGGCTCTGGACGCGGAGGCTCAGTGGCCATGGCTCACGGGCCCAGCCGCTCCGCGGCATGTGGGATCTTCCCGGACCGGGGTACGAACCCGTGTCCCCTGCATCGGCAGGCAGACTCTCAACCACTGCACCACCAGGGAAGCCCTAAGTCCTATTTTTATTACTAATTTGCTGTTTGATCTCATACAAATCATGTTATAGTTCTCATCCATTCTGCACTCATTTTTAAAATGAAGAATTTGAACTAGACAGTCTTTTATGCTGTTTCTTGGTCTAAAAGTCCATGAATTTGCAGATTTAAACTGAATTAAATGTACCCTATAGGAAAAGAAAGGCTGACATTTAAAATTTGTTACTACAAAAACATAATTACCATCAATTTCCACAAAAGCAAAATGTTAACCACAAAGCCAATAATCCTTGGTGGTGAAGCATAAAACATCTTTCATCTACCACCAAAATAAACGTGATGACATGAAAATCAAGTAAAAGCTAGCAATAATCTAGGTGACCCTGGGTTTGGTATTGACTTTTTACATACTACACCAAAGGCATGATGCATGAAAGAAATAATTGATAAGTTTGCACTTTATTAAAATGTGTAACTTCTGCTCTGTGAAAGACACTGTCAAGAGAATAAGAAGACAAGGCACAAATCAGGAAAAAATATCTGCAAAAAACCCACATCTGATAAAGGGCTATTATCCAAAATATACAAAGAACTCAAACAATAAGAAAACAACTCAATTAAAAACTGAGCAAAATATCTAAACTGATACCTCATCAAAAAAAATATACATATAGCAAATAGTATATGAGAAGGTGCTCAACATCTTATTTCGTTAGGGAATTGCAAGTTAAAATGAAATACCACTACATATTAGAATAGCTAACATCCAAGACACTGAAAACACCAAATGCTAGAAAGGATGTGGGAGCAACAGGAATTCTCATTCACTGCTGGTGGGAAAGCAAAATAATACTCTGGAAGATAGTTTGGCAGTTTCTTACAAAACTAAACATAGCCTTACCACACGATCCAGCAATTGCATTCCTTGGTATCTATCCAAATGCATTTAAAACTTATATCAAACAAAATCCTGCACATGACAGTTATAGTAGTTTTATTCATAATTGCTATAACTTGGAAACAACCAAGATGTCGAATAGATGGACAGATTAACCGTGGTACATCCATGCAATAGAATATTATTCAGCACTAAAAAAGAAATGAACTATCAAGCCACAAAAAGACACAGAGGTATCTTGAACACATATTATTAATACTAAGTGAGAGACGCCAACCTGAAAGGTTATAAACTGTTATGACTCCAAATATGTAACATTCTGGAAAAAGCAATACTATGGAAACAGTTAAAAACAAAACAAAACAAAACAAAACAGTGGTTGCCAGGGGCTTAAAGGGGAAGAAGGGATAAATAGATGGAGCATAGGAAATTTTTAGGACAGTGAAACTGTTTTGTATGATACTATAATGGTGGATACAGGTCATTACACTACATTTGTTAAAACCACTGAACTACACCAAGAGTGAACCCTAATGTAAACTACAACCTTGGTTGATAATCGTGTGTCAATGCTGGTTCACCTCTTGTAACAAATGTACCACTCTGGTGGGAATTGCTGATGACAGTTGATGTGAAGGGGGGAATGGATATATGGGAACTCTGAACTTTGAGCTCAACTTTGCTGTGAATCTAAAACTGCTCTAAGGGCCTCCCTGGTGGCGCAGTGGTTGAGAGTCCGCCTGCCGATGCAGGGGATACGGGTTCGTGCCCCGGTCCGGGAGGATCCCATATGCCGCGGAGCGGCTGGGCCCGTGAGCCATGGCCGCTGAGCCTGCGCATCCGGAGCCTGTGCTCCGCAATGGGAGAGGCCACAACAGTGAGAGGCCGGCGTACCGCAAAAAAAAACAAACAAACAAACAAAAAAAAAAACTGCTCTAAAAAATAAAGTCTATATATTTTTTATAAGTAGCAACAAAAAAGTTAATAACTTGAGTAAACCCATAGTCAAAATTTCTAAAGCATTTCTTCAAAACAGTATGTCCATTTAAAAACCTGACTACAGGGCTTCCCTGGTGGCGCAGTGGTTGGGAGTCCGCCTGCCAATGCAGGGGACACGGGTTTGAGCCCTGGTCCGGGAGGATTCCACATGCCACGGAGCAGCTAAGCCTATGCGCCACAGCTGCTGAGCCTGCGCTCTAGAGCCTGTGAGCCACAACTACTGAAGCGCACATGCCTACAGCCCGAGCTCCGCAGCGAGAGGCCACTGCAGTGAGAAGCCTGCGCACCGCAATGAAGAGTGGCCCCCACTCGCCGCAACTAGAGAAAGCTGCATGCAGCAATGGGGACCCAACGCAGCCAAAAATAAATAATAAATAAATAAATTTATTTTAAAAAAAAACCTGACTACAAAATTGTTAAGTTGATAACAATGATTACCTCTAAGAAATGAAATGGAGAATGCAGCACTTTCTTTCACTTTTTACTTTGTTACAATGTAGCCTGAACTTTTAAACAATATCCACTTTCACATTTGTACTACTTGTTCTGTTTTCGTTTTGGGTTTTTTTTTTTTTTTTTTGCTTGTTAAAAACTTTTTAATTGCTTTATTAACTTTACATTTTTCCAGGCGAATGGGTGAAACTGTACTGTTGACAGAAACTTAAGATTGGGTGCCAAGGCAATCTCTAATTAGAAGCTGGTAACACCTGACACATGGAAATCACATAAGGTTCACGGCAAAGGGATCAGTAAAGGCATATCAGGAAAATGCAAGGAAAAAGAAAACAACATTGGGAATCACAGTATTAATCTCAAGGGAAATGGCAGGAGTCAAGGCATAAGGCAAATTCATCATGATGGTCATGGTGATTAGAGGGCTCCCCTACAAGTATACAAACACAATTCCTCAACTGCAGCTCCCCAAGTTTTCTCCTGATTTCTCTCATCCCGTCCATTAACATTTCCATCTCCACCCATCCCATCACTGACCTGTCTACTGGGTATGGCCCACTGGAAGTTACAGGCAACTCGGTGAGCCTTTCCCTGTGTATTATTTCCTGCTGGCTGGTGGCCTTCGCCCCCTCCCAAAGGGGGGTCTTCCTCTCCATTCTGCATGGGCTGCTCCATTTCTTCATTTTCCTAGGCCTATCCTTGCTGTCTCTTGCTTCTCCGATTCTCGCCACGAGTGCACTGCCACAACACTTATACCCACAGACCTGCTCCACTTCCCCTGGAGGGATGAAGGCTGCTTTGCTCTGCCGCTCCCAGTCATGTGAGGGCACCACGTCACTGCCAAGCTCACCCCCCAACTCCTGTAGCCAGTGCAGCAGGAGTGCACCCCTCTTGCCTCAAGCACACACACAGAAAACTCCCTGTTTACTGTTTTTAATAATACATTTTAATAAAAGGGGCACAATGTTCTAAAAAATTAAAGACGTTATTAGCACAAAGATTCCTTACCTGTGACAAGAGGCTACTGGACTACATGCTATATCTAGGTATAAGATTAAAGTTCTACCTACAAGTTGAGTTAACAGAATGTCTGGGAAAAAGTATTTTACAAAAAACACCCCATTAAGGGCATAATTTGAACAGTGCAAATCACCTTTTTTTTCCGTCCACACCACACAGCTTGTGGGATCTTAGTTTCCCGACCAGGGATTGAACGCAGGCCACCACAATGAAAGCACTGAGTCCTAACCACTGGACAACCAGGGAATCCCACAAATCACCTTCAAAAGACTGAAAAAATTAGGGGACAAGGGCAAGGATGTGGAAATACTGAGTCCTTACAACAGTTAAAAAATCACCTTGTATAAACAAGCCTCTTCTCTCTTTATTTACATAAAAGGACATGTTATTCTAACCCAACACATAATATTCACTAATTTTTTGTCATTTACTAGGAAGTGTTCCGGCACAGGACACACAGATAAAGAAAGAGTGCCTGGACTTAAGGAATATGCCTTATGGAGAAGGAAATAGCTAAACAGTGAATTACAATATGGTTAAGTGCCATAACAGAGATGTAAATGAAGAGCTGGGGGAGCATAGACTAGGAGTATCAAGCAAGACTTCAAAGTGGAAGGGGGGCTGGATCATAGCCAGGTGCAGGTGGAGTGTGGAGACTCTTCCACTGAAAAGTATAAGGCTGGCTTTGTAGAGCACAGGATTTATTCTCTGATCTATGATTTACGCTATATGCAGCTAGTAGAGGTCTTTAAGAAAGAGAGTGGTATAGTAAGGTTGGCTTTTGAAAACTGTTTATTATGATTTTTTTTTAGGGAGGTGCGAGGAGGACCAAATATACAGAAAACAAAGGGGGAGCTGGAAAAGATCAAAGACAATGGAGATTTGGAGGGAACTGCCTTGAAGACTAGATGGCTCCTTCCTCAAAGAAGAGTTAAGAAGGACTATATTTTTGTTGGGCATGAAGGTGGTCAAAGAAGATATATGAAACTCTTCCTTTTTCTTTAGCAAAGGAAGCAAGTAGTCCCTTGTTTCCCCCGAAACAGATCATTTAAAGCAAATCTTTCTTACCTATAGGAACAATGTTAAATTTTGGATCCTAATGAAGGCTTTTATATCAAGTAAGTCATAAATTTATCTAACAATGTCCCAAACACAAATGTACAAGTCAAACAGTTTGCTTTAAAAGATTAAATATACAATAAACATAATATATATATAGGTACTTAAGATAAATTGAAATACTTATTGTTAATTACTCAAAATTAATGACAATTACAACACTAACTCATTTTGCTCAATGTCAAGAAGAATCTAAGGAGCCATGACAACTAAATGTAATGTGATATCCTGTATGGGATCCTGGAATAGAAAAAGGACATTAGGGGAATACTAAGGATATCTGAATAAAGTTAATAATAATGTATCAAGGGACTTCCCTGGCCGTCCCGTGGTTAAGACTCCACGCTTCCAATGCAGGGGGCGCGGGTTCGTTCCCTGGTCGGGGAACTAAGATCCCACATGCTTCTCCGTGCAGCCAAACGCTGCTGCTGCTGCTGCTGCTGCTACTAGTAGTACTAGTACTAGTACTACTACTGCTACTACTACTAGTACTACTACTGCTACTACTACTACCACCACCACCACCACCACCACCACCACCACTACTACCACTAGTACTACTACTACTACTACCACCACCACCACCACCACTACTACCACTAGTACTACTACCACTAGTACTACTACCACTAGTACTACTACCACTACTATTACTACTACCACTACCACTACTACTAACTACTAACTACTACGACTACGACGACGACGACGACTACGACGACGACTACATCAACATTGGCTCATTGGTACAAATATGCCACGCTAATGTAAAATGTTAACAGCAGGGGAAAATGGGCACAAAGTATATGAGGTGTTATGTGTATATATATGAACTCTGTACCATCTTAGCAATCTTTCTGTAAATCTAAAACTGTACTAAAATAAAACGTTTATTTAAAATAAAAAAGTTTTGGGAAGGGTCAACACAACTCCATACATACAGACATGTACAGCTTCTCTGAGCTTTATAAAATACCTTTAGAAACCTTACCCTAAGGTTATTAGGATAAGCTCAGGAGATACTCAATACAGGATTTGGGAATCAGCTGAATTTAGGGGATTTTTTTTTTTATCATCCCTATTTTACAAACAAGAGAACTGATACATAAACGGATACAGAGATTGTCACAAATTCAAAAAGGCTTCTGATTCTTAGTCCCATATTCTTCCACTGTATTCCCATACAAAGCCCAAAGATTAAAAAAAAATAACCTTGCCTCCATAATTCTGAAATAATATTCCCTATAGAAAGCAGAGTTAGTCAAAACCTAGTTATCAATATATAAAAGAGATAACTAATAAGAACCTGCTGTATAGCACAGAGAACTCTACTTAATACTCTGTAAGGGCCTATATGGGAAAAGAATCTTTTTTAAAAAAAAGTGGATATATGTATATGTATAGCTGTACACCTGAAACTAACACAACACTGTAAATCAACTATACTCCAAATAAAAATTAAAAACAAAAAACCCAGTTATCACAAGAGACACGGAAAGACTGAGGATGTGTTATACATTAGAGGAGACAAAGAATAGCTAAATGTAATCAATGTGGAATCCTGGATGGGATTCTGGAACAGAAAAAGGACATCAGTAGAAAAAGTGGTAAAATTCAAATAAGCTCTATGGTTTAGTTAATACTATTTTACCAACGTTAATTTCCTAGTTTTGATAATTATATTATGGTTATTGTACAAATACTGTAGCAGGAGAAGTTGGGTGAGTGATATACCAAAACCCTTCATACTATTTTTGGGACCATTCCATATGTCTAAAGTAAGTTTAAAATAAATTAGTTTAAAATAAAAACAAAAATCTTTTAGTTATTATTATTATTGAAAGCATATTATTATGAGAAAACAATCAAAATGCTGAAAAATGTGCTTGCATGCTACCGTTGGAAAGGTAGAATGGAGAATGCTTGTATACATTAAGTAACTCTGAAAGAACCCACATATAATTGGAAATAGTGGTTGTCTTTGAGGTTAAGTGGTTTAACTTTTCATTCTGAATCCTTTTGTCCCTTCTGAATGTCGTACTAGAAAAGCAAAACGAAGAAGAAAGGAAGGGATATAAAAAGTGATTTCAAACTCCCAGGGCACAAACTATGATAGTAGTAGCAGTGATGATGATGATGATGATGATGATATTTTATTTCTTGCCTCTCTCCCCCACAACAAGTTTTTTCAAGTCATTCAGATGAACTTAGTAAGATCCTTCTTTCCAAAAATAGTCAGTATGGCATCTGATTATCTGAAGACAGCAACAGGGATTTGAAGAGAAGTAATTTTTTCTGCTTTACCCTGCTTTCAAAACCACATTTAGATCTCTCAAATCCCGTTAGAGCTAGAATGATCATATCATACAAACCAGGGCACTCTGAGAGTAAAAGGGAGTGCTAATCGTAATTAATTAGCCAGGACAAGAAGCATAAACCAAACACTGGGTCATCCTAGTGAAAATTCACAGATCCTGTGTTAGAGCATTCTTAAAATTTGGTTTCAATGATGACTGCTTTGAACACTTATTCCATTGTCTAAATCAACTCTTCCTTTCTAAATATTACCTGCTTTCAGAATTCAAATATAGTTTTTCATTTATGCTGATCAGAAATGTAAGTTCAAAAAGATTAGACACGCACACACCAAAAAATGTGTCAAAGATTTTTAAATGCACATACATGTATACATACACCCAGCTGACTTTCCTTCAACTGCTTCTTCTCTCAAAAAAGTATCAACTTGTGGTAGGTCTAACTACAAATGAATAGAACCTGACTGACCTGCATGTCATTAAAGTACACGGTAGCTCTAGTTCCTTACAGGTCAAGGATTCTGCTTCCAAGCACAGGACAAATGTGGAAACTTCTCATTACAAATTTAGCTGTAGTGATCATTTAAATATAAATAGAGACAGGAGTTGCCCTAAATTTATCCATATAAATAATCTTGTTTTTTGCTAACCAGTGCTAATTTCGGAATCCACATAATCCCACAGCTATACCTTTTCCAGTGATTAACTATATGGTAATTAATAGGGAAAATTAGAGCTAAAGAAAAGTGTGGGACAATTCTTTAAGGATCACAAAAAACAGCCCATAATTTCAAATAGGAAAACACAATATTTAAGACCCTAAAGAGGTGAGTCTCTTCCATCCTCCTATGACTATTAAAATTTAATACCATTTCTTAAAAAAAAAAATAATGAAAAACATTACTCACAGTCAAAGTCAGCAGATCCAAAGTTCTGATCTGAATAGTCAAATCAATTATTAACACAAGGATTATACAGACTGAGATTTTAAATCCTGTCTGGCTTTTCCCATCTAGACTAGGTATGAGCCAAGTTTAAAAGTTTTACCTTTGGCAGTTTATTGTACCACTCATGCTAACCCTATCTCAGCACCTGGCTTTGGCTATTTAGCTGCATACTGTAGATGTTCCTGTCTCTCTCTGCTCCAAATCTCCCCAACCAAAATTTATCTTTTGTACTGTATTTACCATTATCCCCTTAGAGATTGTCTAATGTCTCCAAGTGTATATATTAATCATAGCCCTACATCACAACTCAAATAACATACTTGTTTATAATCTGGACTTTCTAAATACAAAACATATAAATGATGCTGATTCCACCTGCCATGGACCTAAAATAGTTTTGTTTAGCAGACAGAGCCATACAGAACAGCTTCATATTTCATCTATGAACAAAAACAGTCCTCCTGTCAACAATATGAGAATTCATCTCTGTCTCCCTCTGCCCTACTCATTCCAAATAAACTAATTCTAGTATTACCTTAATTCAGAAAGAAAATGTCTCAGGATGAAAAACCTATCCAAAAAGAAATGGACATTCTGGGACTTCTCTGGCAGTCCAGTGGTTAGGACTCCACGCTTTCACTGCTAAGGGCCCAGGTTCTATCACTGGTTGGGGAGCTAAGATCCCACAAGCCACTTGGCCAGAAAAAAAAAAAAAAGAAAAAAGAAAAGAAAAGGACATTCTGGGGGATTATTGATGTTATTTTATTAGTATATTTAAAATTTATTTCTATTTAGAAAGTAGACAGAAACACCATTGTGGTCAATTCCTCAAAAACCCCAGTTCTTCACTACTGTTTTCTTAATGATATAGTCTGATTTCCAATGACTTCCAGTACATTATTGTAAAGCCAAAGATCTCTGAAGTCAGAGACACCAGAAATCAAATCATTACTATCTGCTAGCTGTATAACCTTGGGCAGATTACCAAACCACTCTCTGGGCTTAGGTCTGTTTCCCCAGCTGTAAATTCCAGATGATCACACTACAGTATTACTGCATAGGTTTTGAGACTTAAAGAGTTACAAAATAATGAATTATTATTTTAAGGCACTGTTGAGGCCAGTCAGTAACCCAGAAGAATAAATTCACTTATTAAACTTAACTCTATGTAATCTGGTAGGAAACATAACTGGCTAAGCCATCTCAGTAAATATCTAAGAACTTGAAAACACATTACACTGAGTCAAGGGTATAAGCATATCACACACTCGTCTAAAAATACACGTACAGGGCTTCCCTGGTGGCGCAGTGGTTGAGAGTCCGCCTGCCGATGCAGGGGACACGGGTTCGTGCCCTGGTCCGGGAAGATCCCACGTGCCGCGGAGCGGCTGGGCCCGTGAGCCATGGCCGCTTAGCCTGCGCGTCCAGAGCCTATGCTCCGCAACGGGAGAGGCCACAGCAGTGAGAGGCCCACGTAACGCAAAAAAAATAAATAAATAAAAAGTAAGTAAATAAATAAATAAATAAAAATACACGTACATCTGTTTGACATATCAAATTTTCTGGATAATTTTACTAGAACAAGAAAGGACTCATTTCCAAAAACTCATTACACTGAAAAATTAGGAACTTTTTAAAACCCCATAGGAGAAGTCAACCTTTTTCAGAAATGCAGGCAAAGTCAGTAAATTTTTGAGGCATTCAAAAAGATATGGAGACAATAGTTAAAAAGTCCTCTGAGGGGCTTCCCTGGTGGCACAGTGGTTAAGAATCCACCTGCCAATGCAGGGGACAGGGGTTCGAGCCCTGGTCCAGGAAAATCCCACGTGCCTCGGAGCAACTAAGCCCATGCGCCACAACTTCTGAGCCTGCGTGGCACAACTACTGAAGCCCATGAGCAGCAACGAAGACCCACCCAACGCAGCCAAAGATAGACAGATAAATAGATAGAAAAAATAAATTAATTAATTAAAAAAAAAGAAGTCCTCTGAGACCCATAGCAATGCTTATTATTTTTCACCACTGGCTGGTATGATAAATGTCTATCTATTTAGACGTTTGACAAAAATTCTGCACTAGTCCAAGGAAAAACAATGTGTATGCACAATGTGTTACACAAAAGGAAACTCACAACTAAAAGACTGCTGAAATTATATACAATATAAAATAAAGTGAGCTTATAACTCTCCGTAAGACAACCACCACACTTGAAATATCCTTCAACTGGCTTTAGGATGTTACAGAACTAATAGTTCAACCTAGATAATCCACAGCACAGCAGGAAGTTGAGCCACCAAGTCTGGACATTCTTCTTAGACTCTATGAAGTCTTTCCTTCCTACATACATGCCTCTACTTAACCATTAATTCAAATACCTGAGCAACCTGTAGGTGCCAGACCCTGACTCAATACTAGAAAAATGAATAAAACAAGAAAGACTGCATTCAAGGAGTTCCACGTCCAGGGAGATGAGATAAATTATAAGTATTATAATAAGTATTACAAAGTATACCATAGGAGAAATAAAACAACACAGTGGTTAAAGGCTGAGACTGGTCCAAACTACTTGAAACCTACTTCTTCGACTCACTAGCTGTATGAAGTGGGTAAGTTTTTCTTTTGTAAAATGGGGATAAAAATAAAACCCACCTTACCAGGGGATTACATGAGATAATAATGCATACCACAGTTCCTAACAGAGAGCACTCTGTACTGTTAGCTACTACTATTACTAACAAAAGTGTTGTTACTGAAATATGACCAAAGTGCTGCGGGAGCACAGAAAATGAAGCAACTAACTCTGCCTAGGGAAGACGTCAGAGACAACAGCAAATTGAGTCTTGAAGAATGAGTGGTAAGGGGACTTCTCCGGTGGGCCGGTGGATAAGACTCCCTGCTCCCAATGCAGGGGGCCTGGGTTCAATCCCTGGTCAGGGAACTAGATCCCACACGCATGCCGCAACTAAGGAGCCTGCCTGCCGAAACTAAGACCTGATGCAACCAAATAAATAAATATTTTTTAAAAAAGAATAAGTAGTAGGAATTCCAGACAGGTAAGAGCATATGCAAAAACAAAAAACAATGAAAGAGCCTAGCATGTCCAGATAATAACATAAACTACAAGATGGCAGGACAGGACAATGAGGGGGAAGAAAAGAAATACACCTGTTACAATGGCACCAGATGCTTAAGAGTCTTAGAAACCAAGTTAGTGCGTTTGTATCTTATACTTGAAACAATCAGGAAAGACAGGAAAAGTTATATTTTAGGAGAAAACAAGGTTCAAAACTGAGTTTACCGTGTGGCCTCAATTTCTCAGTTTTCTCTTCCGTAAAATGAAGGATACCACCACCTGGTTTGGATGGTTACTTAGATTAGATAAATATCTCCAAAATGCCTTGGCACAAGGCCTGGCATGTAAAACTACTCAAAAAATAGTAGCTGATAGTAGCATCATTAGATTCCACAGCAGTCAACTTTTCATGCCATAATGGTCATGGATAAGTTTTTGGTACCCTAATTTGACAGTACCCAGTAGAAGTACCACTCTTCTCTGCCATCTACTCTTTTACTGGAACAAATTAACAAAATGGGCTAATTTTTTAAAAATCTTCTTTTCTTATCCTTTTATGATGCTGTGCTAACAAACAGGCACTCAATAAATGTTCGGGAAATGGAATGGAATTTCTGGTAGGCCTATAAACAGAAGAAAGGCAAGCAAGAAGTCATGAAGAACCAATTAAGCTTGTAACGCTGAGATGTTATGGGAAAAAAAATATTTAATGATAAGCATACCAACTATTTCCTACCAGTTAGTTAACTGGTAGAAAATGTTGCTATGTATTAAAAGAAACAATGCTTTGCATAATGTAGACAATACCAACACTCATCTCCTCAAAAAGAGGCCAAACTATGTACCACAGCAGAAAGAATGGTACAAAAGAAATCAGAAGATTAAAGTTCAAAACTCAGCTCTGTACTAGGCAAATACTTAATTTATCCTCAGTTTCTTCATCTATGAAAGACTTACTACCTATCCTACTTATCTTGCTGAGTTACTGGGAGAATTAGACAAGAATGTATACAAGGGCACGTATTAAACCATGACAGTATGCAACTACACAATATTACCATTCTAATATCCAGGTTAGATGATTTTGCAACACCCTGGTGCCTCAGTTCCCTAACTTCCTTTCCTATAATGATCTTGACCTCCATTCTACCTTAGCCATTTCACTCTCATGGTCATTACTAACAATTTCAACCCTTCCGTAATCTCTACTTCAAACACCACAACCTTCTGTCCTTCCAGCTCATTCCCTCTAGTACCTCCACTCCAACAAGCCTTAAACCCCATCAGAACCTACAATCCATTGATCCAACTTTTTTCCTCTACCCTCCACCCCAAAAGTCCTCACTTATCTCTCTGCCACGCTTAAAACCACACCGCCCATTGTTATAATCACTCCCTTGTATACGCCCTCTACTCCCTTGCCCCCACTCACATTAATTTTGGTTAACGGAGGCTGGTTATCACAGCTTTAACTGTCATGTATAGCACGTCTAACACAACTGTGTCTAAATCAATCTTCCTATGTCTACTCCCTTTGCTTAAACAACGCCTTAAATAGCCAGTACATGCCTGCCTACAGCATTGAAATAAACTTACTTTTGTATCCCCAGCTTTCACTTTTCCCCTACTCCCAATGTTTTTTTATTCGTTGTCCTAAAAAAACCAATTCTGCTAGTTCCACTTCTATACTTTTACCCTATTTTCTCCAACTGAATGCCTCCCAGTCTTTTCCTTTGCAAGGATGCAAACCCACCTTTCAAGACCCAGTTTAAATGCTAATTTCTTCATAAAGGCACACCTAGTTATTCCATTTTAAGGGCTCTCTCTTTTCCTTAGGGTTTTGCATTTACTGACTATAATACTATTCATCTGATAATCATGCTAGTCTTGTGTGTAATAAACTTAATATTATTACTTTTGTTATCTTTCCAGCTAAAACAATAGCTCCTTGAAAAACACCACTTCTTAACCAACTCCACCACATAATCATACATACTATTCTCAGTACAACCCCTATTCAAATACTGTTTTAACAATTTTTTAAATTAGCTTATATTCTAAAAAATATTCTTGAAGTAAATAAACTCCTTTGCATCTTTTGTGCAGGTGATACCCTAAAGTAGTATTAAACCAATTAAATTTTCAACCACTTTTGCCCCTCCTTTTAAAATACTCCATAATTTTACTCATAGCAACAAGAGAAGTTATTGACACTACAGCGTATAATCCACAAGCATCAGCTTTAGTTTCTTCTATAGTCAAGACCTAAAGTATCAAATTAATTTCTTGATTTTTTAGCAGTACTGCCTATAAAGAGGGTGAAAAATTAAGCTGTTCTTCTCTCATCAACTCTGGAAAAATACTATTACATGAACCATGAGATACGAACACCAACTTTTCCAAAAATCATTATTTAAAACGTCAGATACAAAACATGATTGGACTTCCCTGGCAGCGCAGTGGTTAAGAATCCACCTGCCAATGCAGGGGACACGGGTTCAAGCCCTAGTATGGGAAGATCCCACATGCCACGGAGCAACTAAGCCCGTGCACCACAACTGCTGAGCCTGCGCGCCACAACTACTGAGCCCAAGCATCACAACTACTGAAGCCCACGCGCCTAGAGCCCGTGCTCCACCACAACAGAAGCCACCACAATGAGAAGCCCGCGCACCGCAACGAAGAGTAGCCCCAGCTTGCCGAAGCTAGAGAAAGCCCCCGCGCAGCAACAAAAACCCAACACAGCCAAAAATATATAAATAAATTTATTTATTTATTTTTTAAAACACCATGATCAATGACTTTTCTCTATTACAACTTTAAACCTGGAGAGCTATTTTGTATTTCAGTTCTATAAAACACAGCAATAAATTGAAATTCCCTCTCGAAATCAATGTAATTGCCAAGGAGTGGCAAGGATGACAAAAAATTGGAACCTCATGAGATGAGAGTAAATGTAATATTACAAAGATAACTTTCTGGTTGCTTGACTGACACAAAACACAAGATTTATCTTACCCTAACACTGTCAGTAAAAAGAAGAATTAAGGCAAGAAACAGGAAACTCGTGGTTTTGGGTCCTAACTTTAATTTCTTACTTTCTATAGCACTTACTAAAAATTATGTGCTATTAACCTATGTACAATGCCAAACCAACTTTAGCTATACTTTTTTCCCCATACATTCCTAAATTAGTATAAAATACTAAGTGTATGTTAAATCCCAAAGATATCATTTTGTGTAAGAATGACAACACAGTATATTCAGCCTGAGCGTATTTAATTTTTTGCACTGATTAATACAGTATGCATTAAGCACATTTGGTTAGACTTCCAAGTTAAATGGACAATTCATTTTTTATAACTGGAAAATCATTACAACATCTTCTGGTATTCACTGCAATATCAAATCAATGCCTTCTTTCAGGATTTGTGGTGGTCATTTGTAATTCCTTTGGTAATTGCCATGAGTCAGCTTTCACTTAATACTAAATGGCAATGCTAATATGAAAAGAGAATGCCAGGCATACAAGCAAAAGTACCAAGTTGTTTCAGGAAGGAATTTGAATAGAATTCAAGAACTGGATGTCTACCTCAAGCTGGAATCCATTTTCATTAATAAAATATTAGAAACTTATTAAATCACAAGAACAAAAATGAAACCTCTACATGGGTTTCAAATCCATAATTCAAGATTTCATGAACTTCTGCTACAACTTTTCCAAAAATGGTAATCTTGACCACATCAAGAAAACAGACTGTCCTTTATTCATTTTATCATGTACCCAAATAGATTGAATTTATATGGAAATTATCTCAGCAATGAAGCAGCACAATCAGGAGAGCTAATTATATACGTTTAAAAAAAAAATTAAGTCACAAACTTTTGTTGTGGTTATATAACTTAAAGACCTGAGAAAATGCGATAAAAGAATCCTTCGCAGTACTTTAATGAGAATTCTGTGACGCATACAGACTAAAAGGAAGGAATACAACAGGAACACCTATTTTTCTATAATTTTGACGGCACTCAGCCTAATGATATACTTGTCTAGATCTGTTTCTTCTTGGTCTTCCATGCCTACTTTGAAAACAAATAAATAAGGGTACCATCACATGGAACGCTATGATCACACTTCTCGCCAACCCCATCCTCCCTTCAATGCAAATTATAAGTGTCTCTATGATGTTATTCCTTAATATGTCCCCACGTTTTTAAGTGCCTTTTGCCTTAAATATATACCCTCTACCCTTCAAATCACCACCAGGGAGCTTTCCTCTATGCCGACCTTTCTTTGGTCACTCTTGATCCCTTGAGAATATACTAACCAATAATTTTGCATTTGCTAATAATAATCATGCCAATTCATCATCAGTATTTTGAAATTTGTACAGCCTTGGTTCCAATCCTTTCCACCTATCATAATGTATATGGGAAACGAAACAGTAATGATTTTGCATAAGTTTCAGTCTCCCAAGCAAAGGTGACAATGATTTTCATAGCTAGTGGCATCTTTCAGATGATAGGAAACACAGGAAACAGAGATTAGAACACTTGCCCATGTGTGATCTCTGGCATGCCTGCATTAGAATGCCAACTCTATTACAAAGACCCACACAGAAAATATATTAATATATTTTATGACCTAAATATTTTAAAACTGTAAACCTCCCGACTTAATGGTCTCAATTAAGAATTATCTGAAGGTCACATCCTGGTATCATATATGAAACACAAAAAGGAATCCTACAAACATACCACATAAAACTAATACATGACTTGCTTATTGCTGTGTACCATTATGATTACTATATAGGTTATAGGAAGTTCTTGGGTAATTTTTACATTTTTATTATCACCTTTAAGATAGTTGTTTCTCTCATTATCACTCACTGATCTATTATTGTAGCTCCTTTTCATTAGAAATCAAATGCAGAGTACATTCAGAACAAGAAGAAATGAGAGACTACTCTAAATCACCAGTCCTCTGCAGGTACACAAGCTGAAGAACATTTCCTAACATTCAGCTGCATCATCATTAATAGCTGCGCAACCACTAAATGCTAAGCAGTGTGTACACCTCATAGCTGTACATCACTGTACAAATAATACTTTCTTTAGTGAACTTGTAGTTCAAAGTGTTGAACACATCTATATTGTAAATTATACTATGTTATTTTCCATTAGTTTGTGTAACATTTCAATCTGTGAACAAGTATGCCTTAATCTGGTAAACGTAGACAGAAGTCATGTCTCATTCAGAAATTGAGGTCAGATTCTTAAAGGAGTAGTTAAAACTCTTAAAACATTAAAAAAATAAATACATCAGCCTAAATCACAAAGACTTCCAAAGATAAAATACCACAAAGACTTCCAAAGATAAAATACCACTTAAAAGGGGTACACAAAAGAATGTCTGAACTAAAACAAGTTAACAATATACCCTGTACGACAAGGTGTAACTTATCACTGTCACGAGCCTCCCTAGAAGCCTTGGGAGACCAACGAGAAACAGATCTGCACAAAACGGAACAGAGTAAAAACTGTAATTGTATCACCTCTCTAAAAGCTCATTTATTCTTTGACCTGTAAGTTTATCCTACACATTTGATGACTCGATTACAGTTATATAAAATACATAATTGCCAGTAGAGATAATGGTCATGAGCACAGGTTCAAAAGTCAAAAAGCCAGAGTCTGAATCCAGGTTCTGCCATTTACCAGCTGCGTATACTTGGCCAAGTTATTTAATTATCTGTGCCTGAGCTGCCTCATTTGAAAATGAGAGTAAGAGTGCCTACCTCCTAGAGTTATTGTGAAGATTAAGAGATAACACACATAAAGCTCATAGAATAGTACCTGTTTATTAAAATGAAGTTATCAAATGTTTTCAAACATATGTCCCTGATAATAATTACTCTTTATATTCATAAGTGCTTCAAGTGGCATACCAGTTAAGCTCCTCACTATATTATACAAGACACCTTTGAAACTTCAAGTGTTCACAAAATCTAATAGTGAAGCCACCTCTGACTCCATACTAAATTCAAGAGACAGTATTCTAACTCCCCAAAATTTGCACTTGATGGTAAACTGGCAAAGAGTGAAATTCTAAATTATCTTGCCAAATTAAAGGCAAAGAAAATGATAATCATCTAGAACTTACCAGAGAAGGGGCACAGAAAAATTTCCAGTGCTAGAAAAGGATCTGTTTAAAGCAACAGGATCTATGCACTGTGTCTGGAAACCTACTTTGGATCTGTTTTCAAGTGTACTTACTAGCTTCACCTCATTTATCACTTAAAGCCTTAAAAGAAGGCCACAGTTAATTTTGAATAACCTGACCTTGAACAATGTTTCAGACATACTATATGCAGGAGCATCCTATTATGTCTTCTGTCCAATAACTAAATCAAATGACATCATTAATGAAAATCAATCTGTATTTTCCCTTTTATTAAAACATCCAGAAAACAGTACTTTTAAGTATTTTTAAATGAATGATTTTTTTAATGTTAGCACAATAATTTACAGAAGTTTTATTATCCTGTAATTGTCTAAAAGTTTTTCATTACCAATGCCCTATTTATCCATAATGCTGGGACATCTGAATTTTAAATCCCAATATTTACCTGGCTGACCCAATACAGCAGGAATTGGGTATTCCAATATAAAAGGAGTACATAAAATATATGTAGTATCTTCAAAGGACTACCAAGCCACCAAAAGCAGATCTTATATACACTCAACTACAGCATCAGAAGAGAAAGTCATCTTACTTGAAAAAGTAGAGGCTTTCTCGGGTTTTTCAGGTGACGGCATTCACACTCTGCTCTCCAGTTTTCAAAATCTTTCAAGTCCCTGCAAATCCTGTTTGTTTGACTGCTGAAATCCTGTGGTTGACAAACATTTCCCCTCAAAACTTAGTTGTCCATATTATTTATTTTCAATTTTATTAAGTGATCCTCAAATTCTCTCCTCTTGAGGATTTTAGTTACCAACATGTCTCCTTAAAAAACTACCAATAAATCCCACACATCTTGCAGCCTACTCATGTCTTACGGTGCTCCCTAAAACAAACAAACAAAAAACCACCCTTCCCAGGGTTCAAATGGCTAACATGAACTGACTGCTTCCAACTTCCCAGGACCTGCATTATAGCCTTAAACACCCTGAGATCCTGTATTGTGCTGCAGCTCTCAGCAGGCGCATGATCACAAGGCTTTTCAACAGCCCCAGATCCCTCACTGCTGCAAAACTTCTCATAAGCGTTCTAGGCACTAGATTGGTAACAGTGTTGCCTTAACTGTTTTACCTGTTTATTTACCAACCCAAACATCTCGGGGAATTCAAAGCCTTCAAACTGCCTTCCGAAACCTATCCCGTGTATTCCCGTGTTTCTCTGAGAAAGATCTGTAGCGGGCTAATAATTTGAGTTCGGCATCCCCCGACCCAAACTGCTGTTGCCAGGATATGCGGTAGTAATGCAGTGGTTTCTTTGAGATTGAGGATGTATTTTACCCTAGAAATAGTCCACCTCTACTAAATCCCTTTTAGTACCCGAGACTGCTGCGGTAACAATGCTTAAATGGAAGGTATTCGAAACAGCCGAAAGACGTGTTGTTCTAATTTGGCCTTAATTTTTTCCTCAATAATGCTTGCCATGGCAAGGACATTTTCCCATACAACGTCTGCAACTGAAGAAAGAAAAATCAAGCTTTTGGTACTAGTCATCACCTGCTTGTAAAGTCCATTATCTGGACGCTTCTTACAAATCTCTCGGGGTAGGATTTGGGGCTAAGCTTACATCGACCATCATCCTGTAACTTACTGTTTTCCAAGCCCATTTAATGGTCTAATGACAACAGCAACATTTACGCCCGGAGAAATCTCAATGTCTGACTAACCAAGAAAGCGTCTGATAACTAAAGCCCTCTTTCTCCGGGTGAGGATATGGAAAAATAGACAATGAAAGGGATTTATCTGTTACAATGAGGAAAGAGGGGGAAGGAGTCCAAGACGAGCCGTGTGAGCAAAATCCAGGGGTTCGGGAGTCCCGGTCTCAGCAACACTCGCCCCAAGCCCTCCCACCCCAACCCAACCGCCGTGTCCCCTGGGAGACAGCCCAGCGCCCGCAACACGCTGGGCACACCCGAGGGCAGCACAGCCCTCCTCCCACCCCCAGCAGCCAGGCTGGGGCTCCCAAACCCGCAGCCCGAACAGGCCGAGGCCGTAAACCCGGCGGCCTGAGGTAAAGAGGTAAGAGGATACGGGGTGAGAGGAGATGCGGCCTCGCCTCAAACCGGGAGGCCCCTTGAGGAATCGGAGGAGGGAGAAAAGGGAGCCGGTTCGGAAGCCGGAGCAGACCCCGGAGAGAAAGCGAGCTGGGAGCGGGGGATGAGGAGGTTCCGGCTCGGCCGGCGCCTTCCGCGGACCTCGGCGACGCCCGTGTTTACCTGAAAGTCTCGGTCCTCGTTGAAGCGGGAGAAGCGGTCCGCCATTTTGCCGCCTTCACTCCTCTCAGGACGACGCTCTCCGGTTCGCTCCTTCCCTCCCGCGACACCCGCCCCCTCGCTCCCCTCCAGTGTTCCCCGCCTCCTCCCACGCCCACCCGCGTACAGGTTAGGGAGGGAGGAAGCGAGATATGCGCGTCCCGACCGGAGCACCACCGGCGCAGGCGCCTTTCTACCCTGGAGGCGGAACCTTCCCTCACGTCCCCGCTTCGCGCGCGACCCGGAGAGAGACCCTGGCGGTCGCGCGTGCGCACTCGCGCCAGAGGGCTGCAAACGCTTCCGGAGAGAAAGGTCGCGGGAGGGCGCTGCGCTCGTAGAGCCGGATGTTTTCCACCTGCTCATTTCTCCCAGTAGGGTACCTGTTTTTGCCCTCTTGCTTGCCTGAAAACGCAGAAGCCCATCCTCTGCTTTCTTTACCAAATAGCAGCATGATGTAGTGGCTGAAAGCGCGGATTTTGGAGTCAGACTTAGTTTCGAATCCCAGGTTCACCCTGAGGATTAAACGGCGAACGAGACAGGAAAGATCCCGTCTCTGATAGGGCTTACATTCCAGTGAGGATAATCAGATAATATAATAACATAATTTTAAAAATTAACCAGTGCTACAGAGAACAAAACTGAGGGGCGGTGGTGAAAGGAACGACTTCTGAAGCGACCTTTGACCCAAGGAACAGCAAGGGGCCTGCAGCCTTGGGACAGAGGACCTTAGACCCAAAGGGCCAAAGACTGCTAATAATGTGGCATTTTCAAGCGATCATTTGAGAGAAGTATTTCCCAAGAGACCAAAGTTGATCCAAATCGACTACAGCTCTCTGGGCTTCAGTTTCCTTTTTAAAAATAAGGAAATTGATCATTTATACTGCCCCTGATCCTCACTGTCTTTTTTAAAAAACATCTTTATTGGAGTATAATTGCTTCACAATGGTGTGTTAGTTTCTGCTTTACAACAAAGTGAATCAGTTATACATATACATATGTTCCCATATCTCTTCCCTCTTGCGTCTCCCTCCCCTCACTGTCTTTGTGTGGGTTATGAATCAGATTTTTCCATCCTTTGACCTTCCTGAGCACCCCACCTAGCCCTACAGCTCCCTTAGCCAAAATACATAAAATACATAGGAGAGGGAGCAGGACTTCCCTGCTTTTGAAAAGAGTAGCTGACAGAAATCGCATGATGGAAAAAGGGCTCTTACCCTACCCTGAGAGAGTCAAATGGAATGTAATTTTTTGGAGAAAGTGTGTGTCTCTTCTATTCCTTTGTTACCTTCTGCCGCACCTAACCCCCAGTCCGAGCGGAATACAGTTCTAAGCAGTGAATAGAGCTCCCTATTTAAGTAGAGGCAGAACGCACAGAATTGAAACACGGTGAAGAGACTTGAGGGTAAAGGTGGCAGGTTGAATCCCGTGAATACACATGACACATTTACCTCTTCTCCCTCTCCCAACCCCACTGAAATGACAGTAAAAAGATGAGAAGGGCATAAATTCACATGGACAAAAAGACCTGAAGAGAGGACAATAGCAGACAAGAGATGTCAACATCATTCGGAAGCTGGAGAGCATAGCTAAATGGAAATGGCTTTAGTAGAATGGAGAAAGTGAAGTCCTGGAGTAGGGAAGCCAGGAAACAAGTTGACTGATGCT
Organism: Mesoplodon mirus; assembly: GCF_964341445.2. NCBI lineage: Eukaryota > Metazoa > Chordata > Mammalia > Artiodactyla > Ziphiidae > Mesoplodon > Mesoplodon mirus. The sequence continues at coordinate 7,433,617 of NC_138994.1, forward strand.
AAGGTGTAATAGAAAGGCTCAAGAATTGGAACCACCAGGTACCACTGAAGGTGAAGGTGTAAATGGCGCTAAAAACAAGAGGACTGGTTACAAGGCAGTTAAGGGAGCAGTTAGACTCTAAATCCCTTTCCCACCCAGGTAACGAACTGGAGGGTTCTCCCCTGAAAAGGCTGAACCAGAGAGACTTCATATCTGTGACAACTGAAGAGGGAGATATCATGCTGAAAATGGGAAGATTTGGTAAAAGGCAACATTCTGGTCAGAGAGTCAGGCTTCTCCCAGTGAGAGACTATAGGATCTATTGACTGAAAAAAAATGCACAACCTAAAAGTTGAGAGTTACGTTTTGTTCGGCAAACATTCTGAGGACTTCAAGCCCAGGAGATAGGACTCTCAGATCCCTCTGAGGGACTGCTCTGAAGAGGCAAGGGGGGAGCCAGGATCTATAGGAATTTTTGCCACAAAGACCAGGTAGTCAGAACATCAAATATTACTATTAATTAAAGAAAACCAGATATCTCAATTTAAGGAATTTAGCACTTATCTATATATGGGAAGATGCAAGAGTCTGGGGTCGCTGAAATCACTCCTTTGATGTGCACCTCAGCTATCTGGGGCCAGTATCCTGTGTTTTCTCATCCTGAGATTCCTCAGAGTGCCCTATTGGGGCGGCTGCAGCATGGGCATTCTGTTTCCAACCAGAGTTCCTTCAGGGCTCACCGTCAGGGAGGCTGTAATGTTATGGCTTGATGGCTGCAACATCCTTTGTTTACTGACATGGCAGGTGATATTTTTCATTCACAGATCCCGCTCCGGGAAATTGACTGGCTTAGTGGAAAAAACCCCAACACTTAACCAAAAATGGGAGTGAGGGGTGGGTTCTCCTCAACATAAAGGTCTTCTTCCTGCCCAAATAGCCCACAGAGAAGTCCATCATTCAGGTAGCCCCATCACACAGAACTTCCACTCAACTCTGATGTATGAATGGATAGCCAAGGATTACCAGACATTGAAGGAAACTTGTAACAGGAGAGACAGAGACAACCCCATCCAAAACCAAAACAAGACAAAACAACAGAAAAAGGGGATTCAGAGGAGTCAGAGATAATGGAGGTAGCAAAAGAAACCTAAAAAGAATTATAATCACTATCTACAGAGACATAAGATCACATCAGGGAACAAGGGTCCACATCAGGGAGCATAGGATGCCAAAAAAGAAAAAAGAATGTTCAGAAATTAAGAAATAAGTTGGGGGCTTCCCTGGTGGCGCAGTGGTTGAGAGTCCACCTGCCGATGCAGGGGACACGTGTTCGTACCCCGGTCCAGGAAGATCCCACATGCCATGGAGCAGCTAGGCCCATGAGCCATGGCCGCTGAGCCTGCGCGTCCGGAGCCTGTGCTCCACAAAGGAAGAGGCCCGCGTACCGCAAAAAAAAAAAAAAAAAAAAAAAAAGAAAGAAGTTGGAAGTTAAAATTTCTTAAGCAGAAATTAAAAATCCAATAGAAGAGCTAGAAAATAAACTTGTGGAAATTTCCCAGAAAACAGAATAAAAAGACACCCAGGTCCAAGCCACCTTCACTTTCTCCTTAATTATTGCAATAGCTACTAAACATTCTGCTTCCACCCTGACCCCCTACACCAGCAGCCCCCAACCTTTTTGGCACCAGGGACTGGTTTCGTGGAAGACAATTTTTCCGTGACCGGGGGGTGGGGGTGGGGGGCGGCGGATATGGTCCAGGCGGTAATGCGAGCGATGGGAAGTGATGGGAGCAGCAGATGAAGCTTTGCTGGCTCACCCACCACTCACATCTTGCTGTGCGGCCCTGTTCCTAACAGGCCCCGGACCGATACTGGTCTGCAGCCCCGGGGTTGGGGACCCCTGCCCTACACTGTTCAAGCTATGGTGATCCTGCTAAAAAAGGCAATCAGTTACATCAGTCCCCTGGTCCAACCCTCCAGTGGCTTTCCCTGTCATTCACAGTAAAATCCACTGACCACCACTTCACCTCTCAGACCTCAGTTTCCTCTCTGCCCTCTGCTTCCCTTCTCTCTGAAACAACTGGCCTCCTGGCTAAGCCTTGATCCCATGGGCTTGCTCCTGCCTCAGCCTGCCCCATTTAGGGGCTAATGTATATACTATTCTGCCCCCATTTAGGGACTAATGTATATACTATTCTTTCTGCCTATTATTTTTTCCCAGATATCCACTGACATGGCTTGCCCCCTCATCTTTATTCAAATGTTAGTTTCTCAGTAAGATCCCTGATCACCCTATTTACAGAGCCCTGTATTCTGAACTTCCTAGCCTCTTTCCCTAATTTTACTTTTCTCTATTGTGCTTATCACTTTCTAATATGTAATGTAAACTCCATGTGAGCAGGAATTTTTCTCAGTTTTGTTCCCTTCTATATGCCCAGCATCTAGAATAATGAATGGTACATAGTAAGCATTAAATAAAGATTTGTTGAATGGATGAGATGGAAAACAGGAAAGAACAGACGCGAAAGTGTGAGGATCAATCCAACATCTGAATAGGAGGATTTCTAGGAAGAACAGGGAAAAACATGGAAGGAAGAGCATATTAAAGAAATAACATGTAAACACTTTCTGCTCTTAATGGCCTGAGTTTCCAAATTGAGAGGGCTTAGCACAATGGATGAAAAATAACTTGCTGCCATGTACAGCACTGTGAAATTTCAGGACACATGAGACAAAGAGAAGCTCCTTAAGGCTTCCAAAGAAGAAAAGTAGGTTGTATATGAAGGACCAAGAATTGGAATGATCTTGGTCTTCTGCAAAACACCAGAGGGGAGGAGACTGAGGACCAATGCCCTGAAGATTCTAAGAGAGGATGGTTTCCAACCCAGAAATCTATATCCAGTCAAATCATTAATCAACTATGAGGGAGAAAAATGACATTTTTGACGTGCAAGCTACCAAAAAAAATTATTTCCCATGTATTCTTTCTCTGGAAGCCACTAAAGATGTTCTACAGCAAAAAAAAAAAAAAAAAAAAGGAGTAAAACAAGAAAGAGGGAGACTTGAAATCCAGAAAGCAGAGCTCTAACCTGAGAAAGAAGCAAAGAGAGTTCCCAGCGTGACTGTGTAGAGACATTCCAGGATGACACCTGTGCAGCAGACCTAAAAACACCCATTATAGATGAGAACAGTGGGACACAGGAGGACAGAGGCCCCCAGGAATGTTGTTGGCAAAAAGAAATCTGATGGAGTATACAGTTGGTTTGAAAGAGAGATTTACACTTCTTTAAAGTGTTTGATGGGAATCATCAGGATAGGAATATAGAAAACTAAGCAAATGGAAAAAAAAGGGAATTAACTTTAGGGGAAAATTGTAGGGAAAAATATAATCATAGTAATCCTACTATACAACATGGTTTAACTGTGAAAATATTTACAATCACACTAATACAAAAACTGAATATTGATCTATCTAACAAAAATGTCTTATAAAAGTATATTGTATACTCCAATAAAGATGTTTAAAAAAATAAATATATGAAGTCAAAAGTAAAAAAAGTATACTGTGAGGATGTGGGAAAGGAGAAGGAAGATAGCCTGAGAGATTTAAATCTTCCTGTTATCGAAAAACAGTCCGTTTTTTGTTTTTGTTTCTGTTTTTTTACTAGCGAAATGAGTTTATTCGGAGCAGCAAAGAATTGTAAGTCAAGCAACTACAGCAAACCCCATGCAAGTCCCATAAAGCAAAGTAAATCCTTTTATAGAGGAGAAGAGGAAGTTGGGAGGGACTGTTATAAACAAAAAGTTCACTGGAGGAAAATAGGAGTTCAAAATATAATGGCTTTTCACTGGTTGAGTTGTGACAGTCTCTCATTGGCTGTGCTGTTGCCAGGCAAGGAGAAAATCTTCCTTCTTTCTGCTGGTGCTAGCAAAGCAGTGTCACTTCCTGCCAGAGAAGAACGGTACATTTCTCCCTGTTGGGATCTGTTTTCATATCATGAATGAAAAATGTTCTCTGCCATATCAGTAAACAAAGGATGTTGCAGCCATCAAGCCACTACAGCCACCCCCTGTGATGAGCCCTGAGGGAAGTCAGGATGGGAAAGAACAGGATACTGGCCCTAGATAGCTAAGGTGCACATCAAAGGAACGATTTCAGTGAGCCCAGACTCTTGCATCTTCCATACATAGAAAAGCGCTAAATTAATTAACTTGAGATGTCTGGGTTTTCTTTAATTAACAGTAATCTTCTGCTGTTCTGACTACCTGGTCTTTGTTGCAAAACTCCTATATATCCTGGCTCCTCCCTTACCTCTTCAAAGCAGTCCCTCAGAGCTATCTGAGAGGCTGCCTCTCAGGCTTGAAGTCCTCAGAAAGTCCACCAGATAAAACATAATTCTCAACTTTAGGTTGTGCATTTTTTTCCGTCGACAATATGGAGTGATATGTGAGTGAGAGCTCCCCCTTCTGTCCTCCCGACTCCATTTTAGTGAGGTTTCCCTTTATTAATTTTCACACATTTAATTTCAAAATCATCTAAAGAGCTGATAACACGATTATCCTCATGGGGTAGATGAAGACGTAGGGCTCCGAAAGGTCAAATCATTTACCCTTGGTCACACAGCTAATCAGATTCAAACATGGTCTGTTCATCCTTTCTCACTCAGAGGAAAGACAGGGACTTAAGTGTGAGACTTGGGATAGAACTAAGGCAGTGGGAGAAAAGGAGCCTATGGTATTCACAATGCCCAAAGAAAAAAAAGAAAACGCTGCTGGCCATTGGATTCCCCTGTGGTAGGTGGCCAATGCTAGACCAGCTTCCTTCACTGGTTTAGGCATACTCGTTCCTTTATTCATCAAATATTTATCCTATACCTAGTCTGAAGCAACCCTGCTCTAGCTGCTGGAGATACCCAGCTGAGCACAGCAGGAAAGATCCTTCATGGTGTTTATATTCTGGCCGAGGGGAGAAGGTGGGGAGAGACAGACAATACACAAGTAAAAAATGAGATCGTTTCAGATATGGCCAGGTGCTGGGAAGAAAATAGCACCCAGTGATGTGATAGAGAGGAATTGGGTGAGGCTACTTTAAATTCAGTGATAATCAGGTGACACCTCTGGTGAAGTGACATTCGAGCTGAGAGATGGCTGTTATAAACTGGGGCAGACTGTTCCAGACAGAGGCAGGGCCAGTCACACAAGGGTCTGTAATCAGAAGGGCTCTAGGCTTGGTTTAATGCTCTGCTGTGACATCTTGAAATTCTTAATAATTTTTTAACAAGGGCCCCATATTTTCATTTTTCACTGGGCCCTGCATGTTATATAGCCAGTCCTGGTTAGAGGTATTGCAAGAAGTGAAAATGTTGCAGGAAGGGGGACCCAGGGCCCGAGAGTGGGCTCTTGTCCAATGCTCCGAAATGAATTGTCACATATATACACTAACATGTATAAAATAGATAACTAATGAGAACCTGCTGTACAGCACAGGGAACTCCACTAACACAACGTTGTAAAACAACTATACCCCAATAAAAAAAATATATATATATAGAAATGAATTATCATTTCATTTATCATTTCTTTGTGTATATATATATATACAAAGAAATGAATTATCTGAGGAGACACACATGCTGACAAAGCAAAAGACTTTACAGGGAAGGCATGCCTGGGCAGAGAGCAATAGGGTAAGGGAACCTGGGAGAACTGCTCTGCCATGTGGCTCACAGCCTCAGGTTTTATGGTAATGGGGTTAGTTTCCAGGTTGTCTCTGGCCAATCATCTTGTTTGGCCCATATTTGGTCTGACTCAGGGTCAGACCCGGTGGCATGCGCATCTCCCAGCCAAGATGGATGCCAGCGTGAAGGAGTCTGGGAGGTTGGTAGGACAGTATTATGGACTGGCGTCTCCTCCCTCCTTTTGGCCCCTCCCAAATTCTCCTGGTTAGTTTTTGGTGGAAGCACCACGTTCCTTGTCGAAACCTCCTGTTGTGAGGCAACTCATGCAAGTGGTTATCATCATGCCTGGCCAAGGCTGGTTGTTTTGGTCAACAGTTCCCTAACAGAAAGGGAGGCAGGGACCGTCTTACCTAGGAGGACCTTGAAGTCATGGCAAGGAGCTGGAGCTTATTCCACACAGGAGGGGGGTCTTTGACAGACTTAGAGAAGAGGAGTAATGTGACCCTACTTACGTTTCCAAGAGATCCATCATTGACTGTATGGAGTATGGATTTTAAGGGGGCAAGAATGGAAGTGGGGAGAAGATATGCTGCTACTGCAGTAAATTCCATGAGAGGTGATAGACGTTATGGCCTGGACTAAGATGGTGGCAGTAGAGGTGGAGAGAAAGCAATTTAAGGTACATTTTGAAGAAGGATTGGCAAGATAATGGATTAGATGTTGGGGATAAGAAAAGGATGGAATCAAGAATGGCTTCCAGGTTCCCAGTGTGAGTAGCCAAGTGGAATGGGGAGTTATTTGCTGAGATTAGGAGGGTTGGGTGGGTGGCGGACAAGTTTCGAGGGTATCAAGAGCTGCATTTTGGATGTACTAAGCCTGAGACATCTCTGAGAGTTTAAGTGGAGATGAAAAGATGTTGTCTATGTGGATCTTGAGTTTGGAGGAGATTCTCAAAATGTGGTCAGAATAACAGGGGAGTGCTGTTTAAAATGCAGATTATGGGACTTCCCTGGTGGCACAATAGTTAAGACTCTGCGTTCCCAACGCAGGGGGGCCCGGGTATGATCCCTGGTCGGGGAACTAGATACCACGTGCATGCCGCAACTAAGAGTTCATATGCCACAACTAAGGAGCCTGCCTGCCACAGCTAAGACCCAGTGCAACCAAATAAATAAATACTTTTTTAAATTAACAAAATGTAGATTATGGTGCTCCCTCTGCCCAGTTCTGTTGAATCTTAATACCGTCCCCACCCCCAAAACATGATTCTGATGACCATGAAAATGTGAGGCCAACTGCTCTAAGAGTGTTGGCTCTTAGAGAATCTCTCAAAGAGATTCTACAGGGCCAGGGGCCATAGCTTCCACCTCCCTTCTGCAGATTCTTCAGGCTGAGTAATGAACCAGTCACCTAGGGAGATTTACTGAATATTTATCCTATGGCTGACCTGTGTACTAATAATGGCCCATGACCCCCAGGAGCACCCAGACTTTGGGGGAGATGGACATGATTTAGGTACGATTCTTAAAGCCCCTGGGTCAGGCGTAGGGATAGGAAGGAGTCTGTAAGGGGCATGGTGTGGGTTCAGAGGTATGAGTCAGAAGAGGTCAACTCTTTTTGATAGGGGAAGACAAAAGACATAATAGAACATGATAAATGTCTGAAATAGATTTTTTTCCTTTTTTTTTTTTCATTGTGTAGATTACCGGATCTTAATTCCCTGACCAGGGATTGAACCCTCCCCCTCAGCAGTGAAAGTGCAGAGTCCTAACCACTGGACCACCAGGGAATTCCCATTTTTTCCTATTTTATACTCATCAAATATGTTTGTTTTTTCCACATATCAGCATAAATAATTTAACCTAAATATATGTGTAATCTTCCAAAAAATTTTTAAAAGCAGTCTTTAAACAAAAAATAAATTGATTTTCCCTCTCCTTCTTCCCCAACCAGGTAATCCAAATCTGCAATGCAGTTTGTATTCACTCACTTTTTTTTTTTTTTTTTTTTTTGGCCGCGCCACGTGGCTTGTGGGAGATTAGTTCCCTGACCAGGGATCAAACCTGGGCCCACAGCGACAATGAAAGCTCACAGTCCTACCCACTGGACTGCCAGGGAATTCCATGTATTCAGTCATTTTTAAAAATTGCTCATATAACTGTATATGCACACATATATATATGTACATGAAATATTTTTATTGTTGTTACTTTACAAAAACAGGGTCATATTATTCACACTTTTCTGCATCTTGCTTTTCTTTTTCTTTTTTTTTGAATTTTGTTTATTTTTTTATACAGCAGGTTCTTATTAGTCATCCATTTTATACACATCAGTGTATACGTGTCAATCCCAATCTCCCAATTCATCACACCACCACCACCCTCACCCCCCACTGCTTTCCCCCCTTGGTGTCCATACGTTTGTTCTGTACATCTGTGTCTCTATTTCTGCCCTGCAAACCAGTTCATCTGTACCATTTTTCTAGGTTCCACATATATGCGTTAATATACGATATTTGTTTTTCTCTTTCTGACTTACTTCACTCTGTATGACAGAGTGAAGGTGGTCAGCAAGGGCAAAGTTTAAGTAGGCAAGAAACAACACTGGACAGGAAGCTGGAATTTGGTGGGGATCGCCGTAGCACGGGGCCTAAGAGGAGAGGAGACAGGGAGAGGGTTGGAGGAGAAGTTGTTGACCATATTCTGTTTTGGGCACTGTGGACTAAAAGGAGGTCCGACTTGGGGCAGTCGCATTCCGTCATGCCCTGTTCGGTCCCAGCCCCACCCGGAAGTCCGCGAGCAGCTGCCAGGGCTGCAATGAGAATGTGTGTGCTGCCACCTACCGTCGACTAGACGCAGTGCAGTCGCCTTCGAGCCTCCTCGCCCAACTCAGGGAGATCTCAGATTAGACCAGGGGGGTCCAGACCCGAAGCAACCTCTCCCAGAAGCCTCCATCTCTGCGGAAGAGGTTCGCTGGGGCCAGTAGGGATTTAATGCAGCGGGTGTGTGTGTGTGTGTGTGTGTGTGTGTGTGTGTGTGTGTGTGTGTGTAAGTTCTTAACCTCCACTCCCAGATACCTGGTCAGACCCAGAAACTGCTTCAAACCTACTGAACCTGACTCTCCCCCATCCCCACCACACCTCCTGATCGTCAGGATTTGGAGCCACTGGTCGTGGCTATTCCTGCCTTCTCTAAGCTGATCATCTAGTGGGGGAGGTAATAAATCAATCCGTAAATTATTTGATAAGTAAATCATGCAAGAGAAGTCCCAAGGTACTGCCACTGAATGGGGACAGTCAGTTCTAGGTCTGGGGTAGGAAAGCTCAAAGGGGACAGGAAGAGGAAGGGCTGATGGAAGAGGTGGAAGTGGAGGCAGGCCTTGGAGAATGACTCCAATTTGAGTCAGCAGGGAAGGGAGAATATATACAAGCAGCGGGAATGAGGATCTTAAGAGCAGCCTTCTCAACACAATAATGAAATCCGGAAGCCAGTGGGATGATATCTTGAACAAGCTAAAAGAAAATAACTTCTGCCCTAGAGTTCAAGAGTGAATTTTCAAACAAAACTAGTAAAATTAAGAAAGCTTGCTACCAGCAGAACCTCACTGAAGGAAATTGTAAAGGATGCAATTCAAGCAGAGGAGAGTGATGCCAGATGGAAAGTCTAAGATGCAAGAAGGAATGAAGACTTGTACACAAATGTTCACTGCAGCATTATTCATAATAGCCTGAAAGTGGAAACAACCCAAACAGATGAATGGATAAACAGAAGTGGTACCTCTATCAATGGAATATTACTCACTCATTAAAAGGAATGAAGTGCCGACACATGTTATGATATGGATGAATCTTTAAAACATTATGTTAAATGAAAGAAGCCAGACACAAAAGGCCACATACTGTGTGATTCTGTTTATATGAAATGTCTAGAATAGGTAAATCCATAGAGACAGAAGGTAGATCAGTGGTTGCCAGGGGGTAGAGGGAAGAAGGAATGGGGGGGTGACTGCTAATGAGTACAGGATTTCTTTTTGGGGTGATGAAAATATTATAAAATTATATAGTGGTGATGGTTGTACAACCTTGTGAATATATTAAAAGCCACTGAATTGTACACTTAAAATGAGGAAGTATATCTCAATTAAAAAAATATTTTAAGGAAGTGAAGACTAAGATATGTACATAAATCTAAATAAGCATTGACTTCATAAAAAATAATAATAATGTCCTGTAAAGTTAAAGAAGAGAAATAAAATGTACAACATAAATGATAAATGAAGTTAAAATGTTCTTTGGTCCAGGAGGAAAGTAAGTAAAGGAATAAATTCACTTTAGACTTTGATGCACACTGTAGTTTTTAGGGTACAGGCCAAAACAATATGCCCTGTGTATAATTATAGGATATAATTTATACAATAATCACAAAAAGAATAGAAACAAAGGCATGGAAGTGGCAATCAGGCCTGGTGTGGCCCATTGGGGATCCATCTATTCACAATAACACCTGGCTGCCTGAGCCTAGCGTTACTGGATGGAGCAGACAGAGATTACGGGAATCACAAGCAGCACCTGAAGGGTTGCCTGGTTCAGCCCACTCTCTTCACATGACCATTTCTGTCACTTATCAGGTATGTGGTGACTCATCCTAGGTTCCAGGCATGGTGCTAGGTGCTGGGGCCGCAGTGGTCCCTGGGCTCATCTTTTGTGGAACTGTAGGTCCAGGAGAGGAAGCTGGGGTTGCAAACCAGAGCTCAGCCACACAGAGACTGGTAGTTCAGACCAAGGAGCTCACCATTGATGCCAAGGGCAGTAGAAAGTCACTGAGAAGTTTTCAGGAGTGGATGACGTGATCATTCCAGCTGGAGTGCAGAATGGCTCGGGATGCAGCGTGGTGGGCGGATGTGAGAGAGTAAAGGGAGAGGACCGGATGGGGGCAGGGTGGTGAGAAGAGGAGTCCAGGAAACTGGGAGGCAGAGGTCCAGGGACTTGCCAGGCTCCTCAGAGAGCTAGTGGCTGACCCAAGGCTGAGACTGAACCAGGGTCTCTTCACCACACTGCGTCAGAGACATGCTGACACCCACGTGGAAATACAGGCCCATGAGAACCAGACAATCTGGAGCCAGGAAGCCTGGATTTGGCATCCTCAGCCTGTGTGTGATGGTTGAACCTACAAGAGGCCAAGTTCTCCAGGGAAAGAGGATGAGGGAAAGATGGGAAGCTTGGCACACAGCTAGGCTAGCCCATGGATGTGGAACCAGCAGGGGGCTTCCAGCAGAGCTGTTAGCAGACCCCCAGCTTTACCACTGTGTGATCCCGGGCCTCTCCCTAACCTCTCTGAGCCTTAGCTTCTGTGGTGGACAGACTCTAAGATGTCCCCACCTCCTGGTGTTTATGTTCTTTTGTGATTCCCCTCCCTTGCTTGTGGGAGGAACCCTCGAGTTGCTTCTGACTTTGTAGAATCTGGCAAGGGGGATGGGATGTCCCGTGATTCTATATGGATTATATGGCTCCTTCTTGCTAGCCAGCTCACTCTAGAGATGCTCCTTGCTGGCGTGGGGAAGCAAGTGGCCCCGTGAGGCACGATGGCAAGTGTTTTGTGTCAGCTTGGCCAGGCTCTAGTACCCAGTTATTCAATCACACACTTATCTAGGTGCTGCTGTGGAGGGAATTTGTAGATGTGGTTAATATCTACAGTCAGTAGATTCTAAGTATAGGAGATTATTCCTGGTAATGTGGGTGGGCCTCATCCAATCAGTCGAAAGGCCTTAAGAACAAAACTGGGGACTTCCCTGGGGTCCAGTGGTTAAGACTCGGAGCTTCCAATGCAGGGGGCGCGGGTTCCATCCCTGGTCGGGGAACCTGCAAGCTGTGCAGTGTGGCCAAAAAAAGAAGAACAAACCTGAAGTTTCCCTGAGGAAGAAAGAAGAAATTCTGCCTTAAGACTGCAGCATAAGCTCCCGCCTGACTCTTTCCAGCCGCTGATCTGCCCTAAGGACTTCACGCTTGCCAGCCCCCACGAGGATGTAAGCCAATTCCTTGGAATAAATATTTTTACACACACACACACACACACACACACACACACACACACACACACACACACCCTATTGGTGCTCTTTCTCTGGAGGACACTGACTGATACATTGGGAAAGGAACTGTCCTCAACCAACAGCCAGCAGGAAGCTGGGATGGTCAGTATACCCTAGAGGAAATGAATTTTGCCAACAACCTGATGGAATCTGGAAACAGAGTCTTCTCCAATCAAACCTCCAGATGAGAACACTGTCCAGCTGATACCTTGATTGCAGCCTTGTGAGACCTTGAGCAGAGGGCCCGCCCGCTAAGCCACGCCTGGACTTCTAATACGTATTGTTCGAAGCCACGAGGTTTGTGGCAATTTGTTATGTAGCAATAGAAAACTAATACATGGGGAACTCCCTGGTGGTGCAGTGGTTAAGAATCCACCTGCCAATGCAGGGGACACAGGTTCGAGCCCTGGTCTGGGAAGATCCCACATGCCGCGGAGCAACTAAGCCCGTATGCCACAACTACTGAGCCTGCGTTGTAGAGCCTGCAAGGCACAACTACTGAGCCTGTGTGCCACACTACTGAAGGCCGCGTGCCTAGGGCCTGTGCTCTGCAACAAGAGAAGCCACTGCAATGAGAAGCCTGCGCACCGCAACGAAGAGTAGCCCCCGTTCGCCGCAACTAGAGAAAGCCTGCACGCAGCAACGAAGACCCAACACAGCCAAAAATAAATAAATACATTTATTATTTTTTTTAAAGTAAAGAAAAAGAAAACTAATACACTTCCCCATCTGTAAAAGGGGGGAGATGGTAGTAGTCATTGGGCCATTATGGCGCTTCAATGAGATAATCCAACAGTGTGCTTGGCATGGGGTCTGGCATGTATTTAGTGCACAACAAACCAATAAACGTTAGCCCTGATTTTTTTCAAAATCAATGTGCAGTGGTCAGAGACTCAGAGAGAACTAGAAAGGTCCAGATTCATGAAGCACCTGGACTTATCATATCTCACATAAGGGGGAAAGTGGTTCTGATCATTTCAGAGACTCAGTAGGTAGCGAGAGGGTTTAGCGCACACACTCTGGAGCCAGACTGCCCAGGTCAGCCTGGTCCTGAAATCTGTCAGCTGGGTCACATTAGGCAGGTGACAAAACTTTCTGTGCCTCGTCTGTAAAATAATAAAAGAATAGCACCTGGCACAAATTAGGGCTATATAAGCATTAGTGGCTATTATTACTATTTGCCTCTAACGCATAGCCCTCCAACTCCAAAGGATTATGAGGTGAAATTAGTATAGTTCCCATGAATCTATACCAATTGAGCAAATAAAGATGATCCAATAGACAATTACACTTTAGGGGTTGCTCGTTTTACTTAAGCTTCCTATATGCTTGTCAAAGGATTCCGATTGTGCCATCTCCTCAGGAGTGTCTGGGGGATCAGGAGGGACTGCATTTGGCACAGAACTTTCCCTGCACAGAATTTTGTCACCCCCTCCCCTAATCTCCAGCACCTCCCTCGCCCGCTGCCGCCCCAGGTCCAGCAGAGGGCGCTACGGCCTCAAAATGCAGCCGGCATCCGCTTCCATCTCCCAGGAAGCCTGCAGCTAGGAAGGGAGGGTACCTGCAAGGGGGTGGGCCTGACCCCAGTCAGACCCTTTGTCCTAACTAGTCCCTTTCACCGCGAACTCGGCAAACGTCCTGTCACCCACTGCCAGCTGGTTTTCCAAACTTCGCTTTGCTCCTTGAAGCGTTTTCTCAACGCTCCAGCGCTGCAGACCGCTATTCTCTGAATCCCAGAAGCTTCATTTCAGCAGTGAATCATCGCATCCCGGTTACTGTTTCCAAATTCCATGGCAGCACAGCTGTAAACCTTGGTCTGGCCCTCGAAGGAGCCTTCTGCCAGCCACCCACAGCCTTCTCCTCTTCATCCTATTCCAACTCCTCCAGAAAAAACTCACTCACCCCACCCAGCTTGCTTCTGCCTCAGCCTGCTACAGCGCAAAGACTTTTTTTTTTTTTAATTCCGTCTTTCAGCTTACAATTGTTCGGGGCCAAGGTTAGTCTCTTTCAGAGATGAAGACTCCAATCTTTATAGAACACCTACTACTGTGTGCCAGATGTTGTTCTACGCACTTCACATAATCCTCACAAAGATCCTATGAGGTTTATTAGACCCATTTTACAGATGAGACAGTTAAGTCAGGGACATGTCTAAGATCATACAGCTAATAGCTGAGCTAGTATTCAAAGCTAGGCAATCTGTTCCAAAAACTGGGCTTCTTAAACAAGATGCTATCTGAACTTTTAGCACAGACCTGGGGATCCATCCCTGACTTCTAGAACTGCGCTATCCAATATGGTAACCACAAGCCATGTGACTACTGAGCACAAAACTAATCCAAACTGAGAGGTGCTGTGAGTGTAAAATACATACTGAATTCCAAAGACTTAGTTTGAAATACATATGTATATAATATACAGTATTAATAATTTTAATATTGATTACATGTGGAAATGATCATAATTTGGATCTCTTGACTTAAATAAAATCTATTATCAAAATTAATTTCACCTGTTTCTTTTTACTTTTTTTCAACGTGGCTACTAGAACTTTTAAAATGGCATAGGTGGGCCTCCCTGGTGGCGCAGTGGTTGAGAGTCCGCCTGCCGATGCAGGGGATACGGGTTCGTGCCCCGGTCCGGGAGGATCCCATATGCCGCGGAGCGGCTGGGCCCGTGAGCCATGGCCGCTGAGCCTGCGCATCCGGAGCCTGTGCTCCGGAACGGGAGAGGCCACAACAGTGAGAGGCCCGCATACCGCAAAAAAAAAAAAAAAAAAAAAAATGGCATAGGTGGCTCACCTTTTATTTCTGTGGGAAACAAAAGAGTTCCAGGAGCTCTCACCCTGGTGGAAAGACAGACAGGCTCTCAGTTCTAAAACAAGGGAAAATGTGGTTTGTGTTCTGACAAGTGAGAACAAGGTGGTGTGAAAGGAAGCAGGGACGCTTTCAGCATGGAGGCAGCTTCGCGTCAGACTTCCAAAGGTCCTGGAGAGAAGAGCGGTGGGGACAGATAAGGCCAAAACAGCAAAGCAGAGGGAACAGCAGGTCAGGCAGGCAGGCTGAGGCATCTAGGGCTCCCGGGATAAACAGTGGGTGCCAAGGCCAGAAGACCTCAGACTGCGGGGGGCTTTGACTGTGAGGCCAAAGGCTCTTGACAGGACAGAGCTCCAGACACTGAAATTTGGGGAAGGCGTGGGGGGGCTGGGGAAATTGTCAGCGCAAGGCTCCAGCAGGGGTGGGAGAAAGGGAGAGAGGGTGGGGCAGTGAGTGGCAGGCCTCGCCTCCTCCTTCCTCCGGCCCAACTTTCTCTCCCCTGCCCAGATCCTCCCACCTCCTGCTCCTGGAGGGGATTGCGGTGAACAAGCTCCTTGGAGGAGCTTCACTGTGGGAGGATGGCTCTTGAGGAGCATTCCCTGCCTTTGGCTCACAACTGCTTCCTGCTCAGAGCTCCAAACACTTGACCCCCATTAAATCCCTTCCTCCCAGGGGAGGTGGGTGGCCATGAGGGCCTCATGGGTTTCAGCAGGTCCAGAGACCCCAGCACTTCAGCAGCTGAAGGAGGTAGGATCCCAAGTGTCCAGAGGCCCAACCTCCCCAGGCCCTTCCGAGGACCTGGAATCCAGGCCTCGCACTGAAACTCCCCGAGGACAGCTTTTGGAGGAGCCGAGCCTGCCTCTCTCCCCTGGGGTGAAGATCTCACTTTGCTTCCTTTTGGCCCCCTTTGGGCCCCTCAGCTCTGGGTGGGAACTCACATCCCTTCTTCATTTATGGGGCACTTTTTCTTCCCAAACAGAGGATCAGGGTTTGTAAAGGGAAAGGAGGGGTATATGCAAATTCCACAGGAAATAGTGCTAAGTGATTCCTTCCCTAGAACTACCTGGGGCCTCGATTCGCAGTTTCCTCCCTGGTTCTGATGTGAGGCTCCAAGGATGCGAGTTCTGAGAGCCCACTGAAGGTTGATAAAGAGGCCAGACCTTTCCTTCCTACTTCCCAAGCCTAAACCATGCCCTGCCCCGACATTGGCATGGGTAGTATAATGTCAATACTTAACAAACAGGGAGAGGAACACCTAAAACAGCCGAGCTCAGCTCAGCTCAACCATGAACCCCCTGCTCTGCTTCCAAGTCACCCCTGTCCTATTCCCTTCGTAAATCCTGACGACCCCAAGGGGGTGCCCCCCAATAGCAACCCGCAATCCCCAACTCTTCCAAAAAAGCTGTGAGGTGGGCGGGCTGAGATGACCCCAGGGGAGCCTTTAGTCCCTTTATCTTGTCACGTCCCTCGAGGGCCAGCCGAACCATGGTGCTGGACATCTCGTTCCACCGCCCACATACCCTTTAAAGCCAGGGCCGAATTCCCTTAGAGGATGGGATCTTCTCTTTCAGGGATGTTCAGTCTCGGTCCATGCGGAAGGGAAGGCCGGGTGGGTGCTGGGAGAGACTAGCCGTAGTGTGCAGACTCCCTGCCGGCTCCGGAGCCCCCACTCTACCGAGGACGCCCCCTGGTGGCGACAGAAAAAACCTACCAGAGACTTGGACGCAAGGGAGGAGAGGACCGTGGAGGAAACTACTAAAGGAGTAAAGGGGGGACTTCCCTGGCGGTCCAGGGGTTAAGACTCCGCGCTCCCACTGCAGGAAGCGCAGGTTCGATCCCTGGTCGGGGAAGTAAGATCTCGCATGCCGCACAGCGCGGCCAAAAAACTAAAAAAGTTAAATAAAGGAGCAAAGGAGTACTCTCCCACTCCCCTTCCCTCACTCGTACCCCCAATCCACTCTCCGTGGGGACCAGACGCCAAGGAGTGGGTTTGTGTGAGCCTAAAAGGGGCTCTGGGATTCTATCTCGTCTTTTTCATTTTCCAAGTGTCAGCACCCTACCACTGCCTGAATTAGGGCTCTTGGCCCCCAGCCCGACACTGAGGCCCGCTGAATGAAGGAGGAACCCAAATTGCAGCATTTAGGGGGCAGGCCAACCAGGGGAGAAGAAACGAGCGTCCGGTTTCCGAGACAGAACCTCCCCTCCCTCATCACCCGGTGCCACCCTCCCGCTCACCTTCTTTCCCTTCCCCAGATCTCTTTCTAAAAACTTCCTTCCATCTCTCCCGTCCTACTGATCCAAAAGCTAAGCCTGATTTGGAGACGGGGTGACAAGTGGGAAGAGAGGAGGGAAGGGGCGGTGCAGCGTGAGTTGAGGAGGGAGTCCCCTCCATCCCCGCCTGGGCAGCCCCAGATTCACATCCCCACCCCACCCCCACCCAAGCCGCCCCTGGTTTGGCACCTCTGGGTGCTTCCTTCTTTGGAGAACTCCGAGGAAGTCAACCGATTAGCGGGGAGAGCTGGGGGTTGGGCAGGGAGGAGGGGAGGGGTGGGGAGGGAGGAGAGAGGAGGGGGAAGGGGAACCCTGGCTGGGAGGCTGGGTTTGGGAGGTAAGGGGGCTCGTCCCTCTCAGCCCCGTGGGTTGCAAAGAATTGCTAATTGCAACTAAATGAGGCCTCGGTTTGGGGGAAGGGGCAGTGTCCCGGCTGTCAGGGGCTACCGCCTCTTTGAGTGCCCGGGTAAGGACAGGCCAGCCTGCTCTTCTCATGTAAAGCAGCTTTTTGTCCGGGGGAGCCAGGGCTGGGGCCAGGGGCTGGGGAAGGGGCCCAAGCCGTTAGCAAGCTTCTTGTTCCCCAGAAAGGGAGAAGGGTGCCGAGGCTTCCTTGGAATGAGGACACCCCCCTCCTCCTCCACTCTCAAGACTTTTACGGTGGGGCTTAATGGGGTGCTGCCTAGTGGGAGGGGGTGGGCCTGGGATTCCAGCACCCCCCTTGCAGGGCTGTGGGAAAAATCTGAGCACAAAGAAGGGGGCTGGCCCAGCTGAGTCCAGAGACAGGGCAGCTCTGATCCAGGGATGCCCTGAGCTTGAAATACCCATCGCTGGAGCCCCTTCTCCCCCAGAGAATGGCCCCAGTGGCCACGGGTACCTTATCTGACTTCGTCATTCACTTTGCCAACCCTCCAACCCTTTTGCACTATGGGGAATGGGTCTTGAGGATCCAAGCATGCTTCCTGCCTGAGCCCAACTGGGAAGGAGAAGGAATCAAACCTCTAGAGAAATCCTCTAAACAGGAACATAGGCATAATGCTTCCAGACCCTGGGGCCATATAACCTCTAAAGACCCAAGAGTCTTGCCTTCTAATTCTGATGCCCCATTTTATGAGCTTCTATAAGCTTGGACAAGAAATTACGTAACTTAATTGAGCCTCAGTTTTCTCATCTATAAAATGGGGGCAATAATACCATGCTCTTAAAGTCCTCGTGAAGATATAAAGAGATGCAAGGCATCCATGTGGCAGTCCTCGGTTCTTGATGTGTTCCCTTCCCTTCCTGGGAACATCCATCCTTTTACACACACACACACACACACACACACACACACACACGTGTACACACTCCAGGGATAATGATGTCTTGGTACCTCATATTTGAATTTTCCAGAATGCATGTGTCAGCTCTTGAAGTACACTAAGTGGAACAAATTTTTTTCTCCTTATTTGATTGGTGATGAAACCAAATTCAGAGGGACAGTCAGATCTCCTGACTCCTCCGCCACTGCTCATCCCACTCCACAGTGTGGCCTCAGAGATGTCATCTCACAGATTAGAAAACAGAGCTGAGGGCCAGTGTGAAACCAGCGCTGATGGCACAGTCCAGGCACCAGCCAGGTTTCTCAGTTATACGACTTTTCTTGGTGGTCACCTGGGCTCTTCCCCTAAATCGGTGCTTGTGTGGAAACTTTAGGACCATGTGGGTCCCCTTCTGTTCCATATTAGGGTCCCTGAGAAGCAGAGGGTTATGGGTAGGAAGGGTTGTCTGCTCCCCTCCCACCCTGGGAGCCTCTGAGAGGACACCTTCCCTCTGGGAGGTAGAGGGGAGACACAGGGAGAAATAAGGGGGTCATTCAGCTCTTCCTCTTCTCCCTTTACCCGCGAGAAGTTGGCTAGTTCACCCAGGGGTGTCTCCTTCCTTCCTTGCCCCCTCTATTTTAGGGACACCATGGTATCTCCTCAACCCTGGCTGGGCCCGCATCCTCCCAGCCTCTTGTCCAGGTGGAGCGTGCTAACCCCCGCCTGCCAGACACCCAGGGGCTCCTGATCCCAGAGGGCCTTCGGCCAAGGGGCTCTGGCTTTGGGCCAGGGCCTTTCTCACTGCCTGGCTCCCTCCCCACAGGGCCCTAATCCATCTCACCCAGCAGGAAGCCCTTAAGCTGCCTTTTCAGCGGCCTTCCCCAGCCCGCTGTGGGCTCTGTGCCTTTCTATACCACCCTTGGCAGGAGCTGTGTTCTACAAGCTGGAGAGAGCGGCCCCTGCAAAGAGGTCATCGTGCCTAAGGCAGCTTCCAGCTCCAGCAGCCTGTCCTCTCTGGTCACCTCCCCAGGGTTTCCCCCTCTAATGCCCTGCCTGGGCATCCGTGGACACTGACAGCCCTGGCTAACTCACATCAAAGCCCCAGGCTGGATCCAGGTGGGGGAAGGGGGAGAGGGATTCCAAGGGGACAGCGGGCAGGAGGCCAGGGGCTGGGGAAGTGTGGCAGGCGGGAGGGGGCCTCTCTGGCACTGTGCCTTTGGTCCTTTTGGCTGTTCTCTCCATTTTTCCTCTGATTCCAGCCCCTGCCCCCAACTCCTCAGAGCTCATTTACAGCCTTCTCAGACTCAGTTGTACAGCCCAGACTGAGATCCAGGAGCGCCTGGCTCCTGGAGAGGTTACAAAACAAGATGCTCCCTGGCCCACCACGACTAAGTGTTCAGATACATAGAGAGAGAGAGGGGCCAAGCGGAGGGGGAGAGAAGGCTGGGGGTGGGGGGGAGGGGGATAGACTGGATTCTTCCTCTCCTCCTGGATTATATTTGGGTGACTGCTTGTACTCCTGGGGTGGAGACCTTACAGCTGAGGACAGGCTTGATTTCAAAACCCCAATCTCATGGTCCCTGCGAGTATACTCTTACCAGTTCTGATTTGGGGTCTGGAAAATATGGTTCTTGTATGGCCTAGTCCCTACCCTGCCCTCAATCCTTTCCTCCCCTCCCTCTCCAGGGAAAAAGTCCCCCCACTGAGGCCCCTTCTCCGGAGCTGTAGCCCAAACCCCATCCCTGCCTCTCAGCCAGTCTCCAGCTCCAGGAAGCCAGCCTTTAGCTGGCTTGGAGCGGTTAGAGGAGAGTTGGGGGTGCCTCTGGGAGGTCTGTTTGTAGTTCAGATTCTTTTCATTCCAGGCTCAGCAGGCTCTCTCTAAGGGAAGCGCCTGGGATGGGGGGGTGGATCCTTGGGGCACCAGCTGCAGGGAAGGAAGGCTTCCCGGAGAGAGGAGGGAAGTGTGTTTTCTCCTCCCAGTGACCCCCATCCTCTAGGTAGGACCTGCCTCTCCCAGTTCTATCCTTGCTGCCCACCTCCCCAGTAGCCGCCTCAACCTTAAGGCCCTTCCCAGAAAACGGAGATATATGCAGAGGCCTCAGCTGAAGTCCCTGATCTCTTTCTTTGCTTCCTAATGAGTCAGCTTCTCTCCTTCTGGGATGCTTAGAATGTTGGAAGGAGTGGAGGAGGGTGTCAAGACGCCTGGAGAGTGACTGGGTCAGCCCCAGCTTCAAAGAAGCCTTGTCACCCTGTCCCCCAAACTGAAGTCTCTTGTAGATTATTGATTGATTGATTGATTGATGGCTGCATTGGGTCTTCGTTGCTGCACGCGGGCTTCTCACTGCGGTGGCTTCTTTTGTCGTGGAGCGCGGGCTCTAGGCACGAGGGCTTCAGTAGTTGTGGTGCATGGGCTTTGTTGCTCCGCGACATGTGGGATCTTCCCGGACCAGGGATCTAACCTGTGTCCCCTGCATTTGCAGGCGGATTCTTAACCACTGCCCCACCAGGGAAGTCCTCCCTTGTAGATTTTGACTTTAACTCAACATTAACGTATTCGTCGGTCTATGCTGCCAGCTCTCACGCCATAGAATTCCTCAAAGGTTAATCGGAGTGACGCAGCCATGGAGCAAAGCCTCCTGAACTCCTCCGGTCTTAGAAGTCTAACACCTGTTCCAGTTTCCCTGGAAAACCTCCTCTCCAGCTGCCTCTACCTGACCTAGAGAGAGGAGGAAATATAAATCCTAACGACTTGTACTGAGTGTCCACTAAGTGAAGTTGCTGCTCACTTACCCCTTCATCTGAGCCTCCCAACCCTCAGAGAGAGAAGGTTAATATCTCATCTTATAGATGAAGAGACTGAGCTTCCGAGAGCATGAGTGACCTGTCCTGGGGAATGTAGCAAGGAAGTGGAGCGGAGATTCAAACTTCTTCCGCTGTGCAGGTCAGTGCTCGGCCCCAGTGTCCCTTCCCAAAGCAACTGTCCCTACAAATCCATTTTCTTTTTTCTTTTTTTTGGTCTGCGCCCTGTGGTTTGCAGGATCTTAGTTCCCCAACCAGGGATCAAACCCATTTCCCCTGCAATGGAAGCACAGAATCCCAACCACTGGACCTCCAGGGAATTCCCCAAATCCATTTTCTCATTCAATCCTCAGTTCAAAGGGAATAAGACAGATTTTATTGTACCCATTCTGCAGATAGAGAAACTGATACTCAGAAGCAAAGTGATTCACGGAAAGTCAGAGAGCTAGTAAGTAGGTCAGCAGTGGCCTATCAAGGCCATGACCTGAGCACTTAGATCTCCTGGGTCCACTTCATGGGTTCTCATTATTATGTCAAATTTGTTGTTTCCTTTACTTCTTCTAAGATGAGACACCAGAACATATTTGCAATTAAATATGGCTTCAAGGAACTGGATAATCTTGTCAAAACTGGAGACTGAAATGGCCTCCAGACCCAGAAATGGCTTGCTCATTTCTCTTCCTCAGAGCTTAGCTTCTCCCTTCCTGAAGTGTGGGTTCCAGAAAGGGGCAAAGTGGTCAGGGTAAGGGAGTTGGGCTGGGCGTCCAGGGCAAGATGCTTGAATCTCTAGATTACTAAACCCAGGGAGTTCTTCAGGCTCTGTCCTACTTATAGTGGGCATTGATTCACTTAACAAATATTTACTGAGCACCTACAATATACCACCCATTATAAGCACTAGGGCATGTACAAAAACTAAGACACGGCCTCTGCCCTCAAGAGATGATCTTGTTGAGAGTGGAGGGTAGTTACACATACATAAATAACACATACCAAATGCTAAATGCCATAAGATATGCACAAACCCAGAGAAAGGAGTGTGGGAATAGTATCAGGGAAGCAACAGAGAAGAGGCCTTAAAAGATTTACAGTGGTGGAAGGACATTTTAGAAAAGGCCCATTGGAGCAAGGATGTGTATCGTGAAAGTACCAAGTGTTCTGCTCTGTCTAGTTCATGGGTAAAGTGAGGATCCGGTGCAAGAAACGCACCATTCTAGATGCTTTATGCAGAAGGGTATTTAATACAGGTGATATGGACTGAATTGTGTCCCTGTGAAATTCACATGGCTAAGCCCTAATCTCCAATGTGAATATATTTGGAGAGAGGGCTTTTAGGAGGTAATTAAGGTTAAATGAGATCATAAAGGTGGAGTCCTAATCCAATAGGATTGGTGGCTTTATAAGAAGAGGGAAAGAGATTTTTCTCTCTTCTGCAAGTACACACCAAGGAAAGGCCATGTGAGCACCCAGCAAGACAGTCATCTGCAAGCCAGGAGGAGAGTCCCCACCAAAACCCAACTGTGCTGGCACCCTGATCTTGGACTTCCAGCCTTCAGCATCGAGACAATAAATTCCTGTTGTTTAAACCACTTGCTCTATGGTACTTTCTTATGGCAGCCAAAGCAGACTAAGACAACAAGGAATTAGAGCTTGCAAAATTGTTAGATGGACTGGAGGAGCAGACCTCCTGATGTAGCCATAGAAATGAGCCTCCGATAGGAGCTGTCACTTCTGCAAAATCAGGCAGGGAGAACCGCGAGGCTGCCACTGGAACTTAGGTCACAGATGCAACCCCATAGCCTCCTGGCCCCATAGGCATCAGTGCCAGGCTGGTACTGTTGTCACAGAGACTGAACTGGGTGCTGCTTCCAGAAAAGCCCCATCTCCAGGACCTTGCCTGCAAGCAGAAATAGCCAGAGCAGCAAGAACATGGCCTCATCTCCCTTCCACCTTCCAAGTCTCGAATGAATGCATTTTGCATCCAGAACTCTAGCCGCCAGGGAGGCTGAGAGGTGAGGTTTTTGGCTTTTCAAACTCTGCAGTGCAGGAAGGTACCTAGAAGGAGGTGAGAATGGATGCTGAGGGCCAGTCCATCTTGTCCACCACAATAGGGCAAGTGCGGTAGAAATTAATGCTGGAAAGACACATCGGGGTTAGATTTGGAAAGGCGGTTGGATGGGTTTGGAGTGGGGGACAGAGCAAGCCTGGGCGGCTGCCAAGATTAACCAGGGCTCTGAAAGCTAATCGAGTGGTCTGGAAAGCAGAGAGCTGGGGCATGGGCTTAAGAATCACTTGGGGGGAATTCCCCGGCCGGCGGTCCAGTGGTCAGAACTCAGCACTCTCACTGCCGAGGGCCCGGGTTCAATCCCTGGTCGGGGAACTAAAATCCCACCATCACTTGGGGTTTATAAATTCCTGTCATTTGGAGGACCCAGGAATCTGTATTTCTAATAGGCAGATCCTGCCCTGGTACCCCTTCTCCCATGATTCTGAGACATGTGGACTCTAGGCTTTCAGAAACATTGTCCTGGGGCAGGAGCTCGGATGGGTCAGCCCCACATAGTGTTGTGAGCTCTGAAAAGGTTTGATTGTGGGAGGCACATGCTGAATTAGCCTCTTCTTCTCCTTCCTGAGAGTTAGTCCTGAAGGTTGGATGCTTGAACCCTGAAAAATACCAGTGATGTGAGGGTGCAGGGGAAGGGGGCTCTGCCGAAAACCCAGGAGTCCAGGGGTCTATCTAACCCCCACCCCTTGGGGATTCCCTGGCGGTCCAGTGGTTAGGACTCCGCGCTTCCACTGCCGGGGCCTGGGTTTGACCCCTGGTCGGGGAGCTAAGATCCCACAAGCCATGTGGCACAGCCAAAAAAAAAACAAAACAAAAAAAACCCACACTCCCCCACCCCACCGAGGAGGACTAGGTGGTCAGTCAAAGAGCTGCACAAGCATCTCCTGGGATTGTGACTCACTTTGTTCTGTATTCCCACCTTGGCCCTGGGGTCCAGGACTCTTGGGACCCTATTTCTGTTGCAGAGGCTCCGTTAGAGAGCACCTTACACCTCAAGGAGTTTAAGGATCTGACAGAGGAGAGGCAAGGTGAAACAGAAACAAAACGGGATGGGAGAGGAAGGGAGCAGGCAGGTGGCACTGCCCTCCAGAATGGCCTTGAGTCTCCACTGGAGCCCAGTGGTGTCCACGGCCCACACTGAATTTCAACACAAAATAATCCGCTCAGATAGATTTTCCTTTTCTTTTTTTTCTTTTTTTTTTTTTTAAATAGTGTTTTACTTTTTACTTGTTGACAGTTTGCTTTATTTATTTATGGCTGTGTTGGGTCTTCGATTCTGTGCGAGGGCTTTCTCTCATTGTGGCAAGCGGGGGCCACTCTTCATCGCGGTGCGCGGGCCTCTCACTATCGCCGCCTCTCTTGTTGCGGAGCACAGGCTCCAGACGCGCAGGCTCAGTAATTGTGGCTCACAGGCCCAGTTGCTCCGCGGCATGTGGGATCCTCCCAGACCAGGGCTCGAACCCGTGTCCCCTGCATTGGCAGGCAGACTCTCAACCACTGCGCCACCAGGGAAGCCCCGATTTTCCTTTTCTTTCTCAGTCATTTTCTTTTTCTGGTTCTTACTCTCCACCGCCACCCCCCCACCCCGTCCCCAACCTCCCACTTCTGAGGGAAAGGCCACAGACAGATGAAGCAGCCCTGGCCTCCTCCTGTCGGCACCCCCAGCCCAGCCCCACATCTCTGGGGAGGGGGTCCAGTCAAGCCAGAGAGGACCGGGTCTAGAGGGCCAGGCTGCCTGGACGGAGGGGCTTTCCTCCTTCCCAGGGTTCCCCTCCCATACCCAGCTCCCTTAGAAGCATCTGCAGCCTCACTTAGCCAGGGTCCCCGGGGCCTTGCTCCTCTGGGCTTCTTCTGCCAGGACAAGAACAGGCTTTCAGGCTCGGGGAGGGAGTCAGGCCCCCTCACCCCCCAGTTATCACCACAAAGCAAAGTCCAGGGAAGGAGGGGGAGTGGGCAGGGCTGGGTTGGGGGGTGCAGGTTGGAGAGCCAGGTCCTTGCTAGTAAATCAAAGCTGGTTTCCCAGATGGAGCTGCAGCCGCTTTGATTTCTCGAGTTGCCCCCCTCCCCCTCTACCTCCTCTCACCCCCGGCTCCAGGGTTTCAATTCCTCCCTGAAAAGCAGTGGGGCCTCCTTTCAAACCAGCCCAGCTCCTCCAACTCCCAACAACAGCTTAAGTTACAGGAAAGAGAAAGGGGAGGGGGTGAGGTGGCCCAGCCTGGAGGAAAAGGAGAGAAGTTCTGGGAGGAGGGAAGGGGACAAGGGAGAGTGGAAAGAAAAAAGGAAGAAAGAAAGAGGGGGGGAAAAAAGGGCAAGTTAGGAGATGGGGTGCAGCCCCAGGAAAGGAAGTGTGTGTTCTGCTGGAGCAGGTGGGGAGCCCCAACCCAGATGCAAACTTGTCTTGGCTCTCCTTCCCTAGTGAGCACCCCCATCCCTATCTCCCCCAGGACCCCTCCACATCTACAAGTCTACGGTTCAGGCTCCCCCATTCCTCTCCTCTTGGCATTAGGTTCTAGAAGTTTCCAAGAGACAAACTATCTGACTCATTCATTCCCAGGGATGCTGATTTCCTGGGCCAAGAAGGCAATCACCCCCAAGAACCTCACTAACCAAACTCAGCACTGATTTTTTCAGCTTTGTTTTCCCCAGTCTGCTCTGAGAAGCCCACACCTTGCTTTTGCTCGGCCTAGGCCTGGGCTAATGAAAATGCTTAATTAATAGATCATCTGTTATATATGTTTAATCCTTTTGTGGCCCATTTTGCCATCCAGAGACCTTGGGAAAGGGTGCTGGAGGGATCAAGGGGATAACGTCTGTACTCTGCCAATTCCCTACTCCCTCTGTCCCCAGAGCTTGTCCCTGGAACTTGAGGCGGAGGAGGGTGAAGTGCAGTGAATGGGACTTACAAGTTGGGGCTCCAGGAGTCCTCGACTTCCTGATTATTCTGTGCCTGAAGGGCTGGTTTCCTTAGAACTAAATGGAGGATGGAGTTCAGGGAGAGGGAATTTGGTATCTCACCTGAAGGTGGATTCCAGGCTCAGGAAGAGAGGAGGAAAAGGAAGCTTCTCGAACAGCAGAGGGATACCTTGTGGGTTGGGAATGGGGGTAACCAACTAGAGTCTCTGAAGACTCAAACCTGTTTTCCACCTAGTGTCCAGAACCTACCCCATTGATAGTCGAGTACTTTTGCTCAATCAAACCTTTGAGGATTCAAAGTTTCTGAAATCACGTTCTCATCCTCAGTCCTCCCCTTCCTGAACGGATACACACACCCCTGCCCTTTAGGGTGGAGGAACTCAGTGTTTCTGGAGGGAAAGAATACTGACCCAGGATTGAGGAAACAAAGAGGGGACCTGTAACTGCTAGGGAGGATGATTCCTCTGGAAGAAGGGGGTTTTAATGCGAAAGGAGCAAGGAGACAGGGACACATGCAATTACCAGGACCGCAGACCATCACCCGCTAGACTGTAAGCTCCCTGAAGCTGCAGCCTAGGTCTCTGCAGACTTTGTCGGCTTTGCATATAGTAGATGTTCAATAATTTGTTGGATTAAAACAATAGCTATTATTTACCAAGCTTTTAGCCTAGCATCAGGTCAAGTGAGTGCCATAATCTATCTCATTTAATTCTCACAACTGAGACAAGGTAAATAAAAATTCTGACTTGAGACTCTCAAGATCCAGGAAAAACAAGTCTGAGACATTCTCCTAGAATCTTTCCTGGCCTTACCGCTCCTTCTCAGTGTTCCTCCTCCACAGTTCATGGTCCTGAAATATTGACATCCCCGAAACCTTAGTCTTCTCACCCAATCCCCTTTCACTCGGTGATCTTAGCCATCCCCTTTCCCTAGGTGATCTTAGCCAATCTCATGGCTTCAACCACAGGCTAAAGGTACCAGATCTAAATCTACCCAGAGTTCCTTCCTGGCCCTGTGTTAGAATAGCTAACTGTTTTCTGGACATCTTCTCTTGGACATACTATAGGCTTGACCTGGCTTGACTGTGCTCATTATCCGCCTGTCCCTGCATTTCCTAGCCTGGTTAATGACATCAGGGCATCTAGATCAGAAAACTTGGTTGGCCTCCTCCCTTACTCTCTCTTCTCTACACTGCCTTGGCTCAGTTCACGCCCTCAGCATCTCTTGCCTGGTCTCCTGCAATCTATTCCTAACTGGTATCTCTGACTCAGCTGACTCAAGTCATGCTCCTCCTAACTGTCCAAATGCACCATCTAAAACTTACGTGTGGAGACTTCCCTGGCAGTCCAGTGGTTAAGACTCTGCCTTTCCAATGCAGGGGGCACGGGTTCGATCTCTGGTCGGGGAGCTAAGATCCCACATGCCGTCCCACATGCCTCATGGCGCGACCAAAAATTTAATAATGAAAAATAAAAAAATATATAAAAGTTAAGTGTGACCATTTCACTTCCCTAAACAGTCCAGTGCATCTCCACCTCCAGGAGTCCAGATTATGTGCACAGTATCTCAGGTCCCTACTTATTTAAAACCTCCTCTGCCGGGACTTCCCTGGTGGTCCAGTGGTTAAGAATCCGCCTTCCAATGCGGGGGACGAGGGTTCGATCCCTGGTCGGGGAACTAAGATCCCACATGCTGCGGGGCTACTAAGCCCAAGCACCACAACTACTGAGCCCACAGGCTCTGCAGCCCGCGTGCCACAGCTATAGAGAAGCCTGTGCGCCGCAGCGAAGAGCCCTCACACTGCAACAACGATCCCGCGTGTCGCAACTAAGACCCGACGCAGCCAAATAAATAAATAATCAATCAATTAATTAAAATAATAATAATAATAAAAATAAAACCTCCTCTGCCATCACTCTCCTAGATGTTCACGGGGCTCTAAGTGCTTGTATACTTGTGCCCCCTGCTCCTTCCATCCATTTCACTGCACTACACCCTTGCACATGGTGTTCTCTCTGTCTGGAAAACCTATCCCTGCCTTGAGATTGTAAGTTCATATATTTTTTTAAATTTATTTATTTATTTATAGCTGCATTGGGTATTCATTGCGGTGCACGGTCTTTCTCTAGTTGCGGCGAGTGGGGCCTCCTCTTCGTTGTGGTGCGCAAGCTTCTCATTGCGGTGGCTTCTCTTGTTGCGGAGCACGGGCTCTAGGCGCGCAGGCTTCAGTAGTTGTGGCTTGTGGGCTTAGTTGCTCCGTGGCATGTGGGATCTTCCCGGACCAGGGCTCGAACCTGTTTCCCCTGCATTGGCAGGTGGATTCTTAACCACTGCACCACCAGGGAAAGCCCCTAAGTTCACATTTGTATACCTAGCACCTTACACATGGTCTGCAAGGCCCTGCAGGTGTCACACCTGCTGGCCTCTCTTTACCTCATCCTATTTTACTCCTCAGTCCAACCTCAGAGGCCTCCTCTGCCCTCTCCAACTCAATCAAATCCTCTCCCCAGTTATGCTTTCATAGCACCATGGACTTTCCCTTCGTAGCACTCAACCCTGTGGCAATTTTACATCCATTAAAGTGACTATGTGGGCTTCCCTGGTGGCGCAGTAGTTGAGAGTCCGCCTGCCGATGCAGGGGACACGGGTTCGTGCCCCGGTCTGGGAGGATCCCACATGCCGCGGAGCGGCTGGGCCTGTGAGCCATGGCCGCTGAGCCTGTGCGTCCGGAGCCTGTGCTCCACAACGGGAGAGGCCACAACAGTGAGAGGTCCGCGTACCGCAAAAAAAAAAAAAAAAAAAGTGACTACGTGATGACTGTGAATCTCTCCCACTATAATATAAGCTCCACAGGAATAGGGGTCGGGTCTGATGGTCAATATATATTTGTTAAGTGTGTAAAAGCACACAGTTTTTATAGACATTAGGGGCTGTGTGGTGTAGGAGACAGAACACAGCTTTAAGATTCAAGCAGGCCTGGGTTTAAATCTCAGCTCTGCCATTTACTACGTGACCTTGAGAAAGTTGCCAAATCTCATCAAGGTCAGATTCTTCATCCATAAACACAATGCAATACCTACTTTGTAGGCATACACATAATGTATGCACAGTGCTTAGTAAGTGTTCGATAAACCTTAGTAATTACAATCACTAGGTATCCATTTCAGGTAAAAATGCTAGGTAAATGTACGATCTTCATAGAATCACTTTTCTTCTGGGATTACCGTAAAGTTGTAAGGGGCAGGGATGCTGCCATTTTTCTCTGTTTTGTCCACAGCACCTACCACAGTGGTCTAAAATCAGAAGACTCAATAAAAATGTGTTGCAGAATGAAAGGTTGACTGAGTGAATGAAAGGATGTCTTTTATTTCTTTTTTCCAGCTTCAGCTCCCCCTTTGCCTTGGGGGTGGCTGGGGAAGGGATAGCTGTCACTTGTCACTCAAGCCTGGCCCAAGGGTAGGAAAACAGGTTTGTCATGGAAGGAAATTGAAGATGCTGCATTTCTATTGGAGATTTACTCTCAATTTCCTATCGGACTGTGAGAGCTTCCTGAGTAGAGTGGAGGAACCTGTCTTACTCATTTTTTGTTTTCACCGCTCAGCTCAGAGGCTTGGTGGTACCAGCTCTAGAGATGACCTGGAGGTACAGTAGGAGGGGAGATTTGAAGAAGCAGCACCTTGGGCTTAGTTTGGGTCCCACAGAGCAGGACAGCACAATTTTCCCATCCCTAGACTGCTCTGGGGTGAAGGTGGACTTGTGGGTGGAATGGAAATAAAATGGAGAGCTAAGGCATAGCCCCCTGATTTTGAAGGGAATCTTTCTGCCTAAAGTAGTGAAAAGTCGACCTCTCCAGGAAGTGATAAGGAGAATTTTCCTGTTGTAAAGAACCTGAAAATCTGTATTTCATTCAATCAAGAAAAAAAAAAATTGAATCCTATCAAACCTGGATCCATTGTTTTTATCTATGACTTAGAATTTTCTTTCCTTCTTCCTATTCTCTTCTTCTTTTTTTCTCTTAGGTTTCTCTTTTTGTTGTTGTTTGTTTTTTTGTTTTGTTTTTAAAGCAGTCCTTTTCTAGATTGGATCAGGAAACAGCTCGCCAGGCTGGGAGGATTTGGCCCAGACAGAGAAGCAAAGGGGTTTTCTAAACTCAATTTTCTTTCTTCTTTTTACGTGTCCCCCCTTCCCTCTGAGAGACAATAAAAATAATTGATCCATCATCCAGTACCAGGCCCAGGAGATTTACATGCAAATTCCCCCTCTCCTCCCCAGAACCCCCTCTCAAACTTAAAATCCAAGGAGGGAGAAAACAGAAGAAAACCTTTCTAAGCTAGCCGGAACCCTGCTGGCCACCGCCATCCACCCCCAGCCAGGTAAGTGTGGGTGTGTGTGTGTGGGGGGTTAATCCACACAACCCCCCAGCCTCCTCCCTCGCCACACACACCACCCGTTTCTGGTGTGGAATCACTTAAGATTTGGGTAAAACTCCCCTCTCTCCTAGGAGACCAAATCTGGAAGCTTTTAGGGGGTGGGGGCAGAGGTGGAGAGAGAGGAGGAAAATTCCCCCAAACGTCCTAAAAGAGTCATCTCTTCAGCTCAAAACTCCTCGTCATCCCCCACTCCCCACCATTAACCTCCGATTAAGACCTCCTCGTTATGGCAACTAAACTTTACTTTGCATAATTAAGATTTGCCTCGGAAGAAAGGGGAGGGAGAAGCCGCAGCTCTAGTCCATTCTCCTTCACCTCACCCCCTCCCACCCCCGCCCCAACCCTCCAGCTCAGGGCCTCTGAGTTCCTGAGTTTTCTCACTTTGAGGTGCCACCGAACACAAAGAACCATAATGGGCTCCTTTGTGCTCGCTACGGGGCAATTACGCCCCGGAGTCCAGGCCCCTTTAAGAGCCTCTTAAAGAGACAGGCTCTCGTTTTCCAGAGGGTTATTTAAGGGTGTATGAGGGGGAGGAGCGAGGCAAACTCCTAGGGGTCTACATATAGGGCGACAGGAAATTTTGTCTAGATTCCATGGGAAGGAGCTGAGAGAAAAGTCTTTGTAAACTGATAGTTTTTAAAAAATCTCTCCCTTAAACAATTTTTTCTCAAACTTATATATTTTTTTTACTTGATCTGAAAAATTGGACTGGAATAGGTGGGGTTCGAGGAGCAGGGGAGGAGGCAAGGATTTAAAGAGACCCTACCCCGGAGAGCGCCGTGGCCCCCCGGAAGAAGAGTGATCCAGGGTTGAGTGACTCGGGTCCGCCGCAGTTCGGGGAACGTGTGTCTCCGGATCTCGCCGCCGCGACTCCAGAGAAATCCCGTGCTGGGCAAAAAGCCCTTAATATAATAATAGCTTGTCTCTTTAAAAAGCAAAAGGAGGGGGGGCGAAAGTTTTGTTGGCATCTGGTTTCTGATCTCATTATGTTGTGGTTGACCAATCCAGCCCTCGGGGCTGATCCTCGGGTTTAAATCTCATTGGCCGAGAGAACATTTTGGGACGGTACTTAGAGCTCGACGGGGCGGTTTCAAGGATCCCTTTTTTGGGGGGCTGAGGAGAGGGCGGGGCCGCCGGCGGGGGCCCCCTTGAAACCGACTAATTGGGATCGGAGAGGCCGAGGTGAGGGCTGGAGGAAGGCACAAAGGAGTCGCTGGGCGGAGAAGGGAGGGGAGAGGCGAGAGGAGGAGGACGAGGAAGAGAGAGGGCAAGCAGCGCGCGGTGTCTCCGGCGGCTCAGTCCGACCTCGGCGAGCCAGCGGGCGGGTGCGCCGCCCCCCTCCCCCGCCCGGCCTCCCCAACTCGGCAGCCGCGAGCAAAGTTTGCAAAGAGACGCGGGAGGCGGCGGCCGCGGCGAGGCGGCGGCGGGGAAGGCGCGCGGTCTCGGGGCTGGGGGCGGGGGCGGGGGGGTGTCCGGGAGCCGGGTGGGGGGCGGCGGCCAGCATGCGGCCCCGCAGCGCCCTGCCCCGCCTGCTGCTTCCGCTGCTGCTGCTGCCCGCTGCGGGGCCAGCCCAGTTCCACGGGGAGAAGGGCATCTCCATCCCGGACCACGGCTTCTGCCAGCCCATCTCCATCCCGTTGTGCACGGACATCGCCTACAACCAGACCATCATGCCCAACCTTCTGGGCCATACGAACCAGGAGGACGCAGGACTGGAGGTGCACCAGTTCTACCCACTGGTGAAGGTGCAGTGCTCGCCCGAACTGCGCTTCTTCCTCTGCTCCATGTATGCACCCGTGTGCACTGTGCTGGAGCAGGCCATCCCGCCGTGCCGCTCGATCTGTGAGCGCGCGCGCCAGGGCTGCGAGGCGCTCATGAACAAGTTCGGTTTCCAGTGGCCGGAGCGCCTTCGCTGCGAGCACTTCCCCCGCCACGGCGCGGAGCAGATCTGCGTGGGCCAGAACCACTCGGAGGATGGCGCGCCCGCGTTGCTCACCACCGCGCCGCCGCCGGGCCTGCAGCCGGGTGCGGGGGGCACCCCGGGCGGCCCGGGTGGCGGCGGCTCGCCCCCGCGCTATGCCACGCTGGAGCACCCGTTCCACTGTCCGCGCGTCCTCAAGGTGCCGTCCTATCTCAGCTACAAGTTTCTGGGCGAGCGCGACTGCGCGGCTCCGTGCGAGCCGGCGCGGCCCGACGGCTCCATGTTCTTCTCCCAGGAAGAGACGCGCTTTGCGCGACTCTGGATCCTCACCTGGTCCGTGTTGTGCTGCGCCTCCACCTTTTTCACCGTCACCACGTACCTGGTGGACATGCAGCGCTTCCGCTACCCGGAGCGGCCCATCATCTTTCTGTCAGGCTGCTACACTATGGTGTCGGTGGCCTACATCGCGGGCTTCGTGCTCCAGGAGCGCGTGGTGTGTAACGAGCGCTTCTCCGAGGACGGCTACCGTACGGTGGTGCAGGGCACCAAGAAGGAGGGCTGCACCATCCTCTTCATGATGCTCTACTTCTTCAGCATGGCCAGTTCCATCTGGTGGGTCATCCTGTCGCTCACCTGGTTCCTGGCGGCGGGCATGAAGTGGGGCCACGAGGCCATCGAGGCCAACTCGCAGTACTTCCACCTGGCCGCATGGGCCGTGCCCGCCGTCAAGACCATCACAATCCTGGCCATGGGCCAGATTGACGGCGACCTGCTGAGCGGCGTGTGCTTCGTGGGCCTCAACAGCCTGGACCCGCTGCGGGGCTTCGTGCTGGCGCCGCTCTTCGTGTACCTGTTCATAGGCACGTCCTTCCTCCTGGCCGGTTTCGTGTCACTCTTCCGCATCCGTACCATCATGAAGCACGACGGCACCAAGACGGAGAAGCTGGAGCGGCTCATGGTGCGCATCGGCGTCTTCTCGGTGCTGTACACGGTGCCCGCCACCATCGTCATCGCCTGCTATTTCTACGAGCAGGCCTTCCGAGAGCACTGGGAGCGCTCGTGGGTGAGCCAGCACTGCAAGAGCCTGGCCATCCCGTGCCCGGCGCACTACACGCCGCGCATGTCACCCGACTTCACCGTCTACATGATCAAATACCTCATGACGCTCATCGTGGGCATCACGTCGGGCTTCTGGATCTGGTCCGGCAAGACGCTGCACTCGTGGAGGAAGTTCTACACCCGTCTCACCAACAGCCGGCACGGCGAGACCACCGTGTGAGCCGGAGCTCCGGCGCCGAGTCCCCAGCCGGGCCGGCACCTCGCGCTCCGCCCCCAGGGAGGGGGGGGGCGCTCCTACAGACTCCTTATTTTATTTTTTTAAATAAAGAACAATCGAAACCATTTCCTTTTTAGGTCGCTTTTTAAAGAGAACTCTGCCCGACACCCCCACCAGGTTTGTAATTAAAACTGTAAATAGTTTCTGTAAATTTAATTATATATTTTCTATTTAAAAGAAAAAAGGAAAAAAAAAAGTGGGGGGAGCAGTGAGGGGCGCCAGGCCTGAGGAATGGGGAAGAGGGGGAGTTGGGGGGGTTCTCCTTTCTTCAGTCCCCTTTCAAACACCACCCCCTACTTCGGTTCCAGTATTTTGGTGATTTGACAGGGCTGGGCCTGCTGGAAGAGGCTATGGGTAGTTGGGAGTTACATTCAGGTTCTAAAGCCAAATTTGTGAGCCGTCTCCCTGACGCTGGGTCTGTGGAAGCAGTTGGATACTTTTGATCAAGACTTGGATTCGTTTTGATTTCCCTTTCCCCCTTTCTCACTTGTCCTGTCTGCTTCACTCGATCTTTGGAAACTTCCCAGAGGAGATGAAGACGTGGAAAAAAAAAAAAAAAAAAAAAAAAAAACCCCGAACCGAAGGGTGGGGAGAGGGCGGAGATCGTGTGAAGAATGGCCTCCACCCCTACCCTCCGGGCCCACCCCCCTGCTGGCAGGAAGATCTTTCTTCTCTGACTCTTCTTCTTTTCAACTCGCTTCCCTGAGCGCTTGGAGGGGCAGAAAGTGTTTTGCGATGTGTGTTTTGAAACAACCCAACCTCCCCACCCCACTACGTTGAGTACCGATCCTGACCGCCTCCATTTTTAGGGGGAGCATCATCAGCTCGCAGATGCTGGGATCTGGAGATCACCTTTCATCTCCTTTCCCCTGCTGTCTGCTCCTCGCCTGCTCTCCCCCCCACCCCCAACTGACTATCTCCTCTGGCATTCAGGTTAGCAGTTTGTGGGGTGGTTTGTGCGCTGTGTGTGGGGTTTTGTTGTTGTTGGGGTTTTTTGGTTTTGTTTTTCAAAAGGCAATAAAATGCGTTGGGTTGGAGGGAGGGAACGGATGGATGGGCTGGTGGGATTTTTAGTTTTCCTTTGACAAAAGACCGGTTTCTTTTCAAACTTGTCCAGAAGGGGGAAGGGGGGAAAAAACGTGGGTATCTTTGCTTTGGAAGAAGGCTCTGGGCAGGCTCTTTGTGACTGTGGGGGTGGGGTTGAGTGTTCACATGACATTCTATATCACAAGATTGATAGAATGTTTATAACATGTTTCTTATCTTCCCCCTAACTCCCACAAATAAAAGTCAAGACTTCTCTTAAAGTATCTTTCACGCTGGTATGAGAATTGCAGTTTCCAATACACATCATTTCCCTCAACTATTTGGAGTATTTTAGAATTTTAATTACCATGGATCGATTTGAAGACCAAGGGATGGGGTGAAGCAAGTTTGCCCCATAACTCAACTTTTCAGCATCTCCTGTTTCTTGATAATAGTGCAAATTAAAGCTAATAATCATAATAATAAAGTGCATTTAATTATCTTCTAGAGATCTAGCCCTTTAATTGTACTTAACAGGGTTGTAACATTTTATTAGTTTAACCAAACCACACCTCCTCCTTCCATCTCCCCCTGACCTAGTTGGTTGGGGGTGGGGTGGAGAAGAGGTTCCCTGCCCCGACCTTGCTTTTTTAGCCAAACCGTGGTAGGAAAAATGGTGCCTTAACACCCTTTGTTAGCAGGCTTTGGGATAAGGGAGAAAGTAAGTTAGAACCCCTACTTCGAAGTGTTTGCGTGTGTTAGTTTATGTTGGGGGAGGGGATCTGGAAATGTTTGGTGGTAATTGAACACGTATGTGGGGCTTTGTTGGGAATTGAATGAGGCCTGGGGATTTCAGCAGAGTCCCCTTCCCCAAATGTATAACCCTCCCCCAGATGATTTGTACCAGTGGCCAACATTATAAGTTAAAACTAGCTTTTTCTCAAATGATGGTATGTGTGAAGTCCCAACAGGAGATTCCCTCACCTATCAAAGAAGCAGGCCAGGGAGGGGGCACCGCCCTGTAGCTCCATTTGTTGCAAGATTCTAAAGGAACCCCACAAGGGCTACAGGAAAGAGTTAAATTACAAACAAATTGTGAGCGTCTTTCCTGGAAAGAATGGCCAAAGCTTGCGAAAGGGGAGATGGGGAGGTGGGGGGAGGTTTCCAGTGGCTGGGAAGGAGCCCAGTGGGAAGAGGAGTGCTCGTCTCTGCTGAAGATTTGGGAAGAGCCTCCCCTGCCTCTCAGCCCCCAGATCCCAGTTCTGTGTGCTTTGGGTACATTTTGTCAGTGGACCATCATGCTGATGGCAGGAGGAGATGGTAGACTAGCAACAGTACCT
Organism: Mesoplodon mirus; assembly: GCF_964341445.2. Taxonomy (NCBI): domain Eukaryota; kingdom Metazoa; phylum Chordata; class Mammalia; order Artiodactyla; family Ziphiidae; genus Mesoplodon; species Mesoplodon mirus. The sequence goes on from NC_138994.1 coordinate 7,469,579, forward strand.
TTTTCTTCCCGGAGTGGGGTGGGTGGGTGGGGATTTTGGTAAAGATCCTTCTCAACCCTCCTCCCTCAAAGTCACCAACGGAGGGGAAAAGGGCCTGAGAACACTGAAAAAATAGGTTCTGTGGCTGGGGAGAGGACAGACAATAAGATAATTGCCTCTCTAGGAAAGGATACATCTAGATGCCCTTCCCTTCTCTAAAGGGCTGAGTTACCTTACAGAAAGTATGGGGAACTTTCTGGCTACTCGCATTGCTCTAATGAAACAACTCTTAGACGGAGGGTGTGGAGGATTTAGGGGACAAAGTGCCCTGGAGCGGAGCCCCATAAGTGAGACACTTGAGCTCACTGCCACCCCTGGAGAGGGGTCTGTCTCCGCTCCCTTGTTGGGAAAACCCAGTTAAACACATGGGCTTGGAGGTGTACTTTCACAGATTTCTAGGTCGCCCTTTAGATAGGACACAGTTTACGCCTTGTAAGTGGATTGGTCCCTCGGTCTGGAAGAGGGAGGCTTTGTCTGGTGAAGGGTCAAGGGCCCAGTAAGAAAGCCCTTCCGCTGAGGCCCCCAGGCCTGGGGCAGCTGTTAGGCCACAGCTGCTTTCTACCTGCCCTCCCAATCATACCCCCTCCCACAAAGGAGCAGCAGTGCTTGGTCTCTAGGAGCAGGGCATCTCTCCTCCAGACTCCCCTGCCTCATGGCTCAGACATTTGCTTCCCCCCCACCCCACCCCAGATGCCCCTCCCGAAGATGCTTCCACTGCTGACAAACTGTTTGTCCTTTGAAGTGCCCCAGAAAAGCATACTAAGGTTTTCTAAGACTAAATTCTTCTGGACATCCCCAAAGAGTGAGGATCAGTGGGATCTGGACTTCCAGATCTTTCCAAAAAGCTCTCCAGGAGGGTGTTGGGATCCCTGATCTGGGCTAGATTCTGGAAGTGGGGAGATGCTGTCCCAGGGTGCCATGGGGCACATGTCTGGGGGAGCAGAACCCAAGCTCCTGCCATTTCTGAGGCATCACCCCTTTGATAATCCCACTGCTCACTGTAGTAGGGTCCCTTCCTTCTCCAGACATAGTCTCCTCACCTCAAAATGCATCTTAAACTTCTGGGGCCACTGACTCCTCTGAGAACCTGAAATATCTTTGGACATCCTCCTGGGGAAAAAATGGCCAGACCCCGGAACACAATTTTGTATGTAACTTTAGGGGGGTTAGGCACTGTCTAGCTGCACACCCGTCCCCCACACCATCCCCAAGCTGGTTTTTCAGTCCCTGGTTTAGACATTATCTAGTCTTCATCTGTGGGTAGTTCTACTTCTCCATGGGGCAACCTTTACCTTCTCAGACTCCAGTAGCCCCCAGCCTGTAATTCCCTCTGCTGTGGAAAGGAGGGTCAGGAGGGAAAACCATCGGACCTACAAAACCAGGAACACCCTCAAACTAGGTTATTCACTAGATCCTGTCTCTCTTGCAGGTATCAAGATGCAGCAGAGTGGAATGAATGTTAATACTTTCATAGTCGAGGGAAAAAAGAAGAAAGAGACAGACCGTGTGTGGGGAGTTACGGGCATTGGCATGACACAGTGCAGCTGTGAGTCTTTGGGGACGTCTCCTAACCTCTGAGCCTCAGTCCTCATCTGTAAAAGGTGATAGTACCTGTCTGCAAGGTTGTTGTGAAGATTAGATCAGATGATGCATGTACAGAACCAACACATAGTAGAAGCTCAATAAATTGTAGCACTCTTCCAATTACTTAGGATAAATTCCTAAAAATAGAATCACTGGATCAAAGGATGTACATTTCTTGAGGACTTTTGGACTTACTGGTAGTTTTAACAAAGCAGAATGATTTCCTGTGCTCCTACGTTTTCTCCCTGACTCGGGGTACCAGCTCACAATCTAGAGGATCCCCGAGGTGGTGGTGGGTAGTGTTTTTCTCCCTTTCTCTCCTCTGATTAGGACAGAAATGTCTTACCCGCCTGAGTGAGCAGGGCACACACTCTCTCGCTGGCCGGCTTTGAAGCTGGCTAATTAGGGCTAGGGCTGTCACAGCTGGCTTCCCCTGTGCCTCTCCCTCCCCCTGTGCCTCTCCCTCCCCCTACTCTGCCCCATCCCCAGTCTCATAGCCTGAGAGCGCCTCCCCAGCTGCCTTGCCTTCCACTGCGGGCTTGCGGCTCTTCCCAGCCAGCTGGGAAGGCCCTGGGATTTGAGGCCTGGAAGGGCCAAGGTGAAAGCAGCCGAGAAAGGACAAGATAGGACCTGGGACATGGAACAAGCTCATAGACCATTGATTGGGTTTACAGAGGACTGCCTGTAGCCCCGCCCCCTCCTTATTGCTCACGAAGTCTGGAGAGGAGCCGGCCTGGGCTGGGGGCTGAGCCCTGGGCCCTTTGTTTGAAAGCCAAGCTTTCTGAAGGTTCCAGCCTCCCAACCTGGTCCTTATAATTAGCCCCAATCAGAGTGTTTATGTCGGGGCCTCGTGCAGAACTCAGAGCCCCATGATTTCATTCCCAACTTGGAGTGGGAGGAAGAGCCGGGAGGGGAGGGAAAGGGATTTTGTGTGGGGATGAGCAAAAAAAGGGAGGTTGAGGGTAGGAGGTGATGAGAGGGAGACCTGGGGTGAAGGGTAGAGGAGAAGGTCCTGGAGAGAGGAGGACCACCACCCTCCATTTGGCCATTGCAGGGGTCAGGACCCCTCCCAGGGTAGCTGGCGCCCTAGCTTCCTGACCCTGGGCCAGGCCTGCACGCCTCTGGGCAGGTTCTGTGGGTGGGTGGGCTTGTGCCAGTCGGAAATGGTTTGGATGTAATTAACCCGGCTAATCACCAGCCTCAGCCTGGTGGGAGGGGAGGGTACAGCCCCCAGGAAGCTCTGGTCTCCCTATTCTCCTTGCTCTGGTCTCCCTATTCTCCTTCCTCTGACTGGGGCCTGGGGTGTGCCAGCCTCTTCGGCTCCTCGGGATGGTGGAGTCAGAGGGTGGGCAGGGAAGGAATGTAGGAAGGAAGGTGCTTAATTCTGATCTCTGGCCTCACCCAGCATGTGACTGACAGGAGGGAGTGTGCCTGAGGTGGCCACAGTGGTGGTGGTTGGAGACTGGGGGGTGACAGCAGGAATCCTGGACACGAGGGAGCGAGGATGCCCAGCCACTGCTCCAGGTGGCACTGGGTGTGTCCCAGAATCAATTAGCATCTCCTTCCAGGTCTAGGCCTCCCAGGGAACTCTGGCATGGGATATGCCTTGGAGGGAATTAAGCGTACTGGGTTTAGTGTCCTGTGGGTGGGGAGAAGGCAGAGTATGGGGTCTGAGCTTCTAACTCCCCTGCTTAAAATACTGTGAAGCCTGCAAGGAATGTCCCAGCTCCCGCCCTCACTCCGCACATACAGCTTTCCACGACGTGGATCTGGCTCCTATGTCTCCAGTCTCACCTCCCATCATTCTTCCCTACACTCTCACGTGCCAGCCTCCAGAACCCTTATGTTCTCAGACCAACCATGCTCTGTGACTTTGCACATACTGTTCCTGTGGTGCAAATGCCCTTCCCTTCCCCTCACCTGGACATGAACTCCTAGCATCTCAGAACTTACCTGAGGTCAGGTGGCCCTTCCACAGAGAGCCATATCCCAGGCCAATCCTGTCCCCACACTGTGTTCTCACCTGTCACAGCATATCACATTACGGTTATTCATCTCCTTTCTTTTTTTTTTTTTTTGCGGTATGCGGACCTCTCACTGTTGTGGCCTCTCCTGTTGCGGAGCACAGGATCCGGATGCACAGGCTCAGCGGCCATGGCTCACGGGCCTAGCCGCTTCGCGACATGTGGGATCTTCCCAGACTGGGGCACGAACCCATGTCCCCTGCATCGGCAGGCGGACTCTCAACTACTGCGCCACCAGGGAAGCCCTCATCTCCTTTCTTGACTGTGACCTCCTTGAGGGGGAGTCTGTGTTTGGTCTTTTATCTCCTTATCCCTGAGCCTAGTAATATGCCTGGCACATGTGGGTGCCCAAGATCACAGGTTCTGGAGCCAGACTACCTGGGCCTGAATCCTGCCTCAGCTCCTTGCTAGCTATTGATCCTGGGCAAGTTAATCAACCTCTCTGTGTATTATCTGTAAATGAGGATAGTGATTATACTTACCTTGCAAGACTGGTTTGAGAATTAAACAAACTGATTCAAGTAGAATGTTTAAAAGGTACCTGGCACCTAGTAAGTGCCTAATAAATGCTAGTTAAGCTTATTCATTCATGTGTTGGCTCCATAGATGTGTATTTAGTGCTTACCACGAGTCAGGCACTTGCTGAGTTCTAGAGATGCACAAATTCAGTCCCTGCCCATATGTAGCCTGCCATCTAGTTTCTTGCATCAGTGAATGGATAAGTATTAAGTGTAGTACTTGTGAGTTTGGTTGTTATATGTTTTGTCAAGCAAGCTCACAATTTAACTGTTTGAGAATGTGTCCAGGCTCAAATATGGGATCATGGTCTACTTGGATTGTGTAAAACAAGCAATGCAATTGGGGACAATCCCTGATAAAGTTGACATATGTAATCTTGGTGTTTGGAGAACATGGGAAAGCTTGCACAGGACAGAGGGTCCTGGAAGCCTCCTGCTCAATCCTCACTGCTAATGAGAATGTTTTAAAAAATACTTTTTCTACAAGGCAGAATAATTACTCTCATAGAAATATACAATGAACACATCAAAATTTTCATTTAACTCATTAGTTAGTGAAGGTAAGACATTCAAAGTAGAATCCAAGGAACAGAACATATCTAGGCCACTAAGAAATAAATTTGCTTAATGCAAAACTGGGCAGTTTCCACTGGACAACAATCAATTGCATCTCCACCAGACACAATTTACATGGACGAAAATCATTTCCATTACTATCAGTTGTCTGAGTTGTAAAATAACTGAAGAGAATAAAACTCAGAGACAGGGCTTCCCTGGTGGCGCAGTGGTTGAGAGTCCGCCTGCCGATGCAGGGGACACGGGTTCGTGCCCCGATCCCGGAGGATCCCACATGCCGCGGAGCGGCTGGGCCCGCGAGCCATGGCCGCGGAGCCTGTGTGTCCGGAGCCTGTGCTCCGCAACGGGAGAGGCCACAGCAGTGAGAGGCCCACGTACAGCAAAAAAAAAAAACTCAGAGACAATCTTCAAGGACATACAGTAATATTTTTGACCATTTCAAAGTCTTTTAGTTTTCTTCGATAAGAAGTTCTGAACTCACATACCTGAAGATGACAAGTGCCACTCACCCCTTCCAATCAAAGAGATTTAGTGCCGGTAGGGAGCCCAGTTCCATCCAGAGAGAGCTGGAAATCTTCCAGCCATCCCCAGCCTGGCACAGCCTTTGTCCACCTTTTCTTCCCCACCTTTATCTCTCTGGCTCTTCTCTCTCCCTAACCCTAACCCCACCACTCACAACCCCTCTAATTGTGCAGCCAATCCATTCATCCCTCTATGTAGTAACCATCATTTATTGAACACTTTCTATATGCTAGACACTGCTAAGCTCAATACATTCATAATAGCATTTAATGTTCAAAAGAACTATGAAATGAGTGCTATCTTTACCTCAAATTACAGCATATTAAAGCACCTGAGGGAATTGCCCAGTGGTCCAGTGGTTAGGACTTGATGCTTTCACTGCCAGGTCCCTGGTTCAATCCCTATAAGCCGTGCAGTGTGGCCAAAAAAAAAAAAAGAAAGAAAGAAAAAAAAGGAAAAAAGAGTACCTGAGATTCATGGAAACAGCTATTCTGAGGGCACCTAGCTAGTCAGAGCAGAGCAAAGGCAGTCAGACTTTTTTTTTTTTTTTTTAATTTTATTTATTTTATTTTTGGCTGCATTGGGTCTTCATTTCAGTGCATGGGCTTCTCATCTCGGTGGCTTCTCTTGTTGCAGAGCATGGACTCTAGGCACACGGGCTTCAGTAGTTGTGGCATGTGGGTTCAGTAGTTGTGGCTCGTGGGCTCTAGAGCGCAGGCTCAGTAGTTGTGGCACACGGGCTTAGTTGCTCTCCACCATGTGGGATCTTCCCAGACCAGGGCTCGAACCCATGTCCCCTGCATTGGCAGGCGGATTCTTAACCACTGTGTCACCAGGGAAGCCCAGCAGTCAGACTCTTAACCACAGTACCAGAAATAGTAAATGAGGTCACTTCTCATGCCAACTGTTATTAACTGGTAGTGACTACCTGGAGGATTGTGTTGAGATGGATTCTGAGGCATCCTCTTGGTTCAGTGGACAATAGTGCTGGGATCTACTAGTGACGTCTGCCATGGTCACCAAATCAGAGAATGTAAAGGTTGGCAAGCATGCCAGATGCTTGTCAGGCTGGCTTTATACGATATTGTCTCGTGCATCATCTCCTGAACATTTTTTTTTTTACATTGCTGATGGCAGCTTCTTACTTTAAGGCCTGAGCTCTGAGCCCTCCCTCAGTGTCTGGATCTTAATGCCACTTTTCTAGGTCTTTGCTACTCAAAGTGTGATCCCATCAGCTTTCTGCCCTGCCTTCCCCAGCCTCCCCCCACACCCAGCAGTGCCAGCACCTGGGAGCTTGTTAGAAAAACAGAATCTTGGGCCTGACCTCATACCTACTGTATCAGAAGCTACATTTTAACAAGATTTCCAGGGGATTTGTTTGCACATTCAAGTGTGAGGAGCACTGGTCCAAGGGACTGCTTTACTCAACTGCACCTGCCCCCACCTCAGTAGCCAGAATCATCTTCTAGAAAGGTGCTGGCTCAGGCCCAGGTCTACATATTCCCAACGGACCCTAATACTTAGCCCAGCAGAACCAGATGCATTTACAAACTACTTCAATTGAGGTATAAAGACTTTAAGACATCTTCCCCCACCCTGGAAAAACCTTGCAGGATTCTCTGGCTTTTCCCATTAGGGCTGTGAGTGCCTCTGGGTCTGCTGGCCACACCTCTACAGCTCAGCACCACATCCTTTCCTGTTTTCTGAGACTCTGCACAGTCTCCCTGAGGCCTCAAGAATCTAGCCCGAACTTTCCACCCTAGACTTTGAGACCTTTGCTCCTTCTCATAGCGGTCCGAGGAGTTAGATTGGAGTTGGATGGGCAGCACAGAGACGTGGAGGAGAAATAGTTGCTGAATCTGAGAGCAATAGCTGCTCATTCAATCACTGGTTCAACCTGTGTTGTTGAGAACTGTTCTGTGCCAGGCACTGAGGATGCAGCAGTGAATAGAGCATTGGTCTCTGCTCTTGAGGAAAGTGGACATGTAAGCAGGTAATTGCAATGGAATGTGATACAAGAGGCAGACACTAGGGTTGTCAGGAAAAAGACAAGGGTACTCTATGCAGAGGGAACAACATGAGCAAAGCCATGGACGAACATGGCCTGATCAGGGAACAGGGAGGAAAGTGGGCCTGGGCCATAGGCTGAGTGTGGAGGAGAGTGGCAGGGCCGATCTAAGTGAGGATTTGGGCTGATCCCCAGCAAAATTTAAATCTCATGGTGGCTTGGGCCTGTAGCACATGTCTGAGCCACCCCTGCTTGCTCTTAACACCAGATCTCATTTCTTTACTGACGTAAGCCAATCAAAATCAGGAAACATTCTCTCTCTCTCTCTCTCTCTCTCTCTCTCTCTCTCTCTCTCTCACACACACACACACACACACACACACACACACACACACAACATGTTTAACAAGACATGTTAAAGTGAAATGTTAGTGGGTTTGGGATCTATGGCCTCTCTCCAATCAAAGACTGGTTCCATCCCTGCCAATACCCCCTTTTCACACAAGTAGGAGCAAGAATGATCAGTGAGTTATGGAAAGAACTCTAGGGCAGGACTTTGGGTCTCATCTAGAGATGGAGGCAGGCTTGGCTACATGTATGTACCAGATCTGACTGTGTGACTGTGCCTGTATGTGTGTGTGTGTGTGTGTGTATGCATGTATATGTGTGAGTGTACACATGCCACACCTCTGGGGAGGGGTAGGAATTCATTCCCTTGAAATCTCAGGAGATATCACTCCAGTTCCTTGTCAGAGAAAGAGGGATAGACTGTTCCATTGATGCCCCTCTAAGATTTATATGGGAAATTTACTTGGGGCTTGAAAAGTGAGGTGACTTTAATACATAACTTCAAATTCTTTGATACTCCTCTTGAGAGGTGGAGTCTATGTTTCCTCATCTTGAATCTGGGCTCCTTTGACCAGTTGAGTGTGATGGAAGTGATGTTCTGTAACATCCAAGTCTGGGTCACAAAAGCCCAAGCAGTTTTAACCATGTTCGTTGGAACCCTTGCCTCTTGAGTGGCCTGAGCTGCCATGTAAGAAGTCAAACTAACCTGAGGCCGCCATGATAGAGAGGCCAAATGTAGGTGCTCTGGTTAATAGTTCTAGCTGAGCCCAACTTTGCAGCCATCCCCCCTGAGACACGAGACATGTGGGTACAACCACCTTGAATCCTCCAGTCCAGCCTGTCCTCCAGCTGAATATCATCGTGTCCCCAGCGATGCCATGTGGAACAGAAGAATTACCCAGCCAAGCCCTGCCCACATTCCTAACCCACAAAATGGTGAGATATAATAAAATGGTTGTGGTTGTAAGCTACTAAGTTTTGGGGTACTTTGTTATGCAATGGATAACTGAAACAAGTGGAAATAATAATAATTAAGTTTATTAAGTACTTACTTACTATGTGTCTGACACTAAGTATTTGACATGTATTAACTCTTTCATTCCTAAGAAGAGGATTCCTAACTCAAGGGAACAGCTTGTAAGTGAGATCACTTAGAATTGAACCCAGGCAGTCTAAAATCAGAGCCCATGCTCTGAACACTTACCTTAGACTGTACAATAATAGAGATTAAAAGGATCTGAAAGATCACACGACTGAACTCCTTTATTTTACAGATAAAGAAGGGAATACCATTAAATTCACCCTTGTAATGTGTATAATTCAATAGTTTTAGTATCTTCATAGAGCTGTACAACAATCAGCACTATATAGTTTTAGACCATGTTCATCACTCCCCCAAAAGAAACCCTGTATCTATTAGCAGTCACTCCCCAATACCACTCTCTCCTCCTCGAGCCCACTGACATACTTTCTGCCTCTAGAGCGAGCCTATTCTGGACATTTCATATGAATGAAATCATACAACATGAGGCCTTTTGTGTCTGGCTTCTTTCACATAGTATCTTTCAAGATTCATCCATGTTGTTTCATGTATCGGTACTTCATTTATTTTTATTGCCCAATAATATTCCATTGTATGGACATGCCACAGTTTATCTACTTAAAAGATGGAGAACCAGGAGAATGAAAAGAAGAACCCTAGGATTCCACAGTCTCTTTGTGCCAAGTCAGGACCAGATCCCAAGTTTGATGACTCAGTCTATGGAAAAAAACAGAATGGAACATTCTTCTATCTCAAAACCCCCTTCCTTCTGGACCATAGTAATTGCCTCCTATCCCAGGGTCACCTTACCAAAAATCTTGGTTTCAATCTCTGCCATTCACTGTAGATGTGCAAAAATGACTAGCTCCTTCTCAGGACTTCTGGGTGCGCACGTGCATGCACACACACACACACACACACATTTTCACCAGAGCTAGGTAAAATTTCTGTTGATACCATCTCAGTGATCAGGATTTTTGCTTTCAAAGGTATTATCCTGGCTCAAGGTCCTGCACCAGGAATTTCTCTTGTCCTTCTCTTCTTTCCCGTTCTTTCCTCGTGTCACTTAAAGTGGAAAAACTCTATGACTACACGTGGTTGTCAGCTTCTAAGTTGATCCCCACTGATCCCTGCTTCCTGGGGCTCATGTCCTTGTGTAATCTCTTTCCTGAGAGGGAATGAGGCATGTGAATGAGCTTGGAAGCAGATCCCCTTCCCCCAGCCCTGCCCTAATCAAGACTTTGAATGAGACCACAACCCCAGCCAGCAGCTTGACTGTAACCTCATGAGATACGCTGGGCCAAAGACACCCTCCTAAGCTGTGCCCAACTCCATGACCCACAGAAGCTGCAAGATAATAAATGTTTGTTGTTTAAAACTACTACGTTTGGGGAATTCCCTGGCAGTACATTGGTTAGGACGCGGTGCTTTCACTGCAGGGGCCTGGGTTCAATCCCTGGTTAGGGAACTAAAATCCCACCAGCTGCATGGTGAGGCCAAAAAAGGGAAAAAAACAACCAAGTTTGGGGATGATTATTTACATAGCAATTGACAACTAATACACTGCATATTGAAGAAACTTGGGGGTACAAGTGATGTATACGCTAAGTAAGAAATAGATATAAGAGAATTCTTTCCTCAGTCCATCTATCCATTCCTTCACTCATTCTTTCAACATGCTTTACTTGCTTTGCCTCTAGGGACACAAAGATGAATGATACCATTTCTGTCCCTGAGGAACTTCCAGTCTAGTGGGGGAGGCAAACTTGTAAATGAATTATTAAAATTTTAGTGAAAAATGCTAATAGAGGAAGGTTCAAGGTACCAGGGCAATACAAAAGAGGAAGAAAATAATTCTGCCTGGAGATATGAATAAAGCTTTGTAGGAACATTTGGTTGGTGTTTTGAAGAATGAGTAGGAGTTTGCCAGACAGGCAATGGGAGGAAGAGCATTCCAGAAAGCAAGAGCTATAAGCACATATACTGAGAGACCAAGAAAGCCCAGTATGTCTGGGGACTCACAGGTCATCCCATGTGGCTGGATCTTAGACCACTAGGTGACAGGGAAGTCTGGCAAGGGAGGTTGACCAGGCAGTCAAGGTGCTTGGTACCAGCCTCAGGTTTTTGGCTTTTATCCTGAAAAAGAAAACTAAGAACAGGTGGAAGTCTTTAAACCAATGCATGCTGTGGTCAGATTTGTGTCTTAGAAAGAGAACTCTGAAGGGTATGGAAGATGGCTGGAGAGAGGATGCTGAAGTCAGAGAGGTCAGGTAAGATGCTGATTCTAATCCAAGGGAAGGGTGATGAGGTGTAGATGAAGAACTGTCTGTGAAATCAAGAGGAAGGTGAAGGAGAAAGGAGGAAGGAGCTTAAGGTGGTTTCTAGCTGGGATGACTGGGTGGGTGATAAACCACTTACCAAGAGAAGGAATAAAGATAACAATGGGGCAGTGGAGAATCTATTAGCCAGGATCATGTAGATTATGCCGCAGTAACAAATAACCTCAAAATCTCACTGGCTTAACAAAACAAAGGTCTCTTGTTTCCTGCCTCATATTACAGATCCCATGTGGTCAACAGGGGTCTCTACTCCATGTGATCATTCAGAGATCGAAGCTGACAGGGGCTCCCCCATCTTGTAGCTACATCACCTGGAACACGTGTCTTCTTCAGACACCTCTTCAATTACACGGCAAGAGAAGAGAGAGATACTAGAGAATTCTGTATGGGCTTTTTACTACTCCAGTCTGACAGTGATGCACATCCACTTCCACTCACATTTCATTGGCCAGAACAAGTCTTGTGGCCTCTCCCAACCACAGAGGGTTGGGAAGTATAGGAGAGCACATGGGATATTTGGTGAGCATGATTATCTCTGCCACATGGAGGTAAGGAACTCAGTTTTGAACACATTTACTTTAAGGAGGAGATATCCAGTAGGCAGTTGGAAATGTGGTCCTGATGCTCAGACAAGAGTTGGGAGCTTGAGCTGTAGGTCTGAGCACTAACATTGTCCCTGCCTTGTAGAGGGCTTACATTCTAGACAGGGATGAAAACATACAAAAATAGTCGTATCCATAAGAGGTCAAGTTACATGCTATCTGGCTATGAGCAAATGACCATGAAAAGAAAGATGGAGGAGGAGTCAACCCCACGATGGTGAGTAGAAGTCTCCTAAGCAAAGAGCAATGATAGCTGACCTCTCAATGGACAGACAGACCTAGGCAGGTAAGGAGTTTACGGAAGCAGCATAGTATGGTGGATTTGGGGAGAAAGGGCACAAGGCAAAGGAGGTAAGCACAGAAGGGCAAGGGGTGGGCAGATAGTAGAATGTTTTAGTGCCAGGTCAAGGAGCCCAGGCTCTATGCTGCAGTTATGGAACATCAGTGGAGGATTTGGGAAGGGACAGGTAGACATGTGAAGAATGGATGGGCAAGGTTTTTGCGTTACTTTTCTCCTTTCAGTATAAACCAGGTCCCTCTCTCACTTGCATGCACACAATTGTACACTCCCACTCCCCCCGCACACTCACACATTTTCTGCCCAGATCCCAGTTCTATATCTTAGTCCTAGATTATAACTGATTTGTCACTGTTACCAACTAGGCAGTTTACCTGAATTTCTGGCCAGATAATTCCTTTCTTCCTTCCTTCCTTCCTTCTTTCTTACTGACATATAACAGAGAAAAATGCATAAAGTGCATTTTAATTTTAAGTAGAGATTAATGAATTTTTACACGTCTACACTCATGTAAACACTACTTAAATCAAGATATAGGACATTTTCTTCCTGCCACCTTCCAGTGAGTCCTGTTCTAGAGGTAACCACTATTCTGGCTTCTATCGCTATCAGTTAATTTTGTCTGTTCTAGAACTTCTAGGAAGGGAGTCATATACTATGCCCTCTTTTGTATCTGATGTCTATGAGATCCATCCAGGTGCTGGGATCCTGGCCACATTCTGAGCTGTTCCAGCTTTTAAACCAATTTGCCTTTCTTCTCTTCCACTTTCCTTCTTTTCTTTCTACCTTCCTCCCTTTCTTTCTTCCACCGGTGTGTGGTTAGTATATACCTTGGCACAGGCGTTCAGGAAACAGCAGTGAGCAAGGCAGGCTTGGTTCTTGCCCTGTTAGAAGTGTGTGCCCTACTGGGAGGGACAAGGTGAAGCACCAGGTCATTACAATACAGCGTGATGAGCACAGTGCTTGTCAAGTCCAGGGTGCTATGGGAATTCATAGAAGAGGCATTAAACCCCAACTTTATGGACCACAGAAGACTTCCTGGAGGAAACATCTAAGCTGAGGCTTGAAGGATGATTAGAGTATTGTGAGCAGTCACCTGTGTAAAACCTACAAGGCAAGAGAAAGAATAGTGCTTTCAAGGAACTACAGGAAGTTCAAAGTACTAGTTCTGCTTGGCTGGAGCACAGAGTGCAAAGTGGCTGCAGGCCAGGCAGGGCAGATCATGAAGGGCTTTGTAAGCTCTGTTAAGGAGTCCAAACTTTATCAGGGAGCACTGGGCCATCACTGAGGTGCTTTCATTAGAAGAGCAAATGAAGGCTTGGTTTATTTTATCTATTATTAAATTTGATTTTGATTGGGAATCATTTTTTTTTTTTGCGGTACACGGGCCTCTCACTGTTGTGGCCTCTCCTGTTGTGGAGCACAGGCTCCGGACGCGCAGGCTCAGCGGCCATGGCTCACGGGCCCAGCCGCTCCGCGGCATGTGGGTTCTTCCCGGACCGGGGCATGAACCCACATCCCCTGCATCGGCAGGCGGACTCTCAACCACTGCGCCACCAGGGAAGCCCCGTGAATCATTTTTTAAAAGGCATTTTAGTTTTGGGGTAGGTACACATATGGTACAAAAGGGCATATAATGTATAGAAATGTATACCTATTATATTAATTTAGTTTTAGTTTTTGGGGTTTTTTTGGGGTGGGGCATGCCACGCAGCTTGCAGGATCTCAGTTCCCCAACCAGGGATTGAAGTCGAGCCATGGCAGTGAAAGCCTGGAATCCTAACCACTAAGCCACCAAGGAACTCACCTGTATATTAATTTTGTATCCTGCCACTTTACCCAATTCACTGATAAGCTCTAGTAGTTTTTTGGTGGCATCTTTAGGATTTTCTATGTATAGTACCATGCCATCTGCAAACAGTGACAGTTATACTTCTTCCTTTCCAATTTGGATTCCTTATTTCTTTTTCTTGTCAGATTGCTGTGGCTAGGACTTCCAATACTATGTTGAATAAAAGTGGCAAAAGTAGGCCCTTGTCTTGTTCCTGATCTTAGAGGAAATGCCAAAAGGGCATGTAATGAAGCATAGTTCTCCCTGGCTCTCCTGTTCCTGACTCCCCATAGGTGTGGCTTTTAGAGTGATTGCTTTGGCTGCAGTGTGCCAAGCAATACAGTAACGAAACAAGAGTGAAAACCAGAGAATTTTTAGGAAGGTATTGAGCATTCCAGGTAAGAGAGGATGGTAGCAACCACGGGAATGATTAGAGAGACACTGAGGAAGCAGAAACAATGGAACGTAAGCATTGATTAGACATGGCGTATGAGAGAGGAAGGGATTAAGGATGACACACCAGGAAGGAGGAAAGTTCCCTTCAGTGAACCAAGGGGGAACGAGACGGGGCACAGTTAGGGGAAATGTGGTGAATGGTCTGCAAAAATGGCCACCAGCAATGCCTTCCCCGTGCTTTCATCTATTTTTCTCTCTCCTTGAATCCAAGTGGCCTTGTGACTTTCTTTGACCAACAGGATGCAGCAAAATTGATGCCCTGACAGTTCAGGTCTAAGTCTTAAGGTGCTTGGCACAGCTTCCTCTTTTGCCCAGTCACCATGTCCAAATGGTGACTGGGCAAAAGAAGTCCAAATACCCTGCAGGAGAAAGAGAGGCTACATAGAAAGAGAGGGAGAGAGATACCCTCTGGAGGATGAGAGACGATGAAGAGAAAGAGAGAGGTCCAGCCAGCCCCCATCTCTTCCAGACACACCAGCCCAGGCTTCAGCCATGGAGCTGTGGTGAGCTGTACATACCAAATCCTGCCTGAACTGCAGAATTGTGGGCAAATAAAAGATTGCTCTTGTTTTAAGTCACTCAGTTTTGGGTGGATTGTTATTCAATAGACAGCTGAAAGAGGTAGGAAGGGGTGGGAGAGAGAGAATATGAGTTCAGTGTCTTGCCCGTCTCTACCTTAGAGTTCCATAACCATGGTCAGCTGTTTTCTTCTTTTCATTTTTAAAATCCCCACTATCTCTGCTAAACACCTGCAGCTTTATAGTCTGGAGCCTTTGTCTAGGAGATTCAGGTGTCCTGGTCTGTTGTTTCTCCAGTGCTCACATCAACAGCTCTGACATCCATTGCAGGTTGATTACTGTTTCCTTAAGTCAGCCTAGGGTTGGTTCCAACGCCACCTTTGGTTTTGGGGAAGGAATTTTTTTTCTGACATCATACCCCTGGAGGAAATATTATTTCTTTGTATTCCTCATTTTCTAATGCAGGACTGAATACAAAGTGGCTGTTCACTAAATGCTAGATGAATGACTAATGAGGCTCACTTGGAGACCGTCCTAAACACGGTCCAATTCCTGAGTTTCTGTCCCCAACCCAAACTCTTCAGTTTCTCTGTTTATACGAGGAGAAGGTCTCACCTCTCCCTCTCTCTCCAACTCAGGAGCTGGTCCCATAGCTGGGGGTGGACAGTGGGGTAGGAGATGTGTAGTAAGGATGAGTTAAAGAGCTCAGACACAATCAGAGAGCTGTCCCCTCTGTGCCTCCAAGGAGAAATAGCAGGGGCCACGAGGAAGCAGGTGATGTGACGTGGGCAGGTGATTGATGGGGACAAAGACCTGAGAGGTCCGTCTGCATTCCTCAGCAGGGGCCCGAGGAGGAGAGCATGTGTGTTTGCTGTGTGTACATGACTGACCCCAGGCTCTCTGTCTCAGTGACCCTCTTCTCCCCTAACACAGGACTGCCACCAAGAGCTCAGCCAGCTAGGAGACAGTCTGCCATTATCTGCCTCCCTGTCTAGTGGACTAGACACGTCTAGTGGTTCCCCAGGGCAGGGACCACCCCCCTTTCTCCGAATTGCCCCTCCAGGGGACCTTCCAGGCAGTCCCTGTTGACTGCTCTTTGTGGCCTGCCCAGATCCCACTTCTCCACAGCTCTGAAGGGATGGAGCATCTTCTTTGTGTCCTCAAATCCAGCTCTAGTCACAGTGGAATCTAAGCAGAGACTCAGGTGAGACCTAGTGCAACCTTCTCCTATTCAAGATAAGGAAACCAAGGCCCAGGTCAGGGAAGTCACCTGTCCAAAGTCCCCAGCTGGCTCATGGCAGAGCTGAGGCCAGGACCCAGTTGGTTCCCTTGGTGGCCTCCAGCCTCTAGTGGGGCTCTGCTCTCTCTGAGTTCCCTTTTCTCTTTACCATTCTTTCTTCTCTGCTTCTCTCTGGCCCATGGCCCAGGAGAGGGGCACTTCCCATGGGGGAGGGAAGGCCAGCAGGCAGCCTTTTCTAATCAGTGTGGAACTTACGAACCCCACTTCTGCACACTAAGAGGTGGATGTGTGCATGTGTGCACACACTCGTCCACCTGCAAACACCATCAAATAGTGCCATTTAACACAGCTGCTCGAGCTTGGGCACAGAGACACATGCACGCCCAGAGGATCATACACACGCCTCTACTGGAGTCACCTGTGCCCTCCACGGTCCCCCCTCCCACCATGCCCATGGACCCTGGCACAAACACAAGTCACAGGACTCCTCGCCTGGCCTCAGCCCTTGATGTCCCTCCAACTGGCCCAACGGGTGGCCCCTGAGCAAGGACAGCTGAACGATGGGTCCTGGCCCCAGATCCAGAGGTGGGAGTGAGAAGACAGGTGCAGAGCGGTCATCAATACAGGCACAGCTGTGTCCACCCAGGACTGCTGCCACTGGGTCCCTGAATGTCCCTCCCTGAGTGGATAGTGAGAGGGTGAGGACCCCACTTTCCTTCTTCTTCCTGCTCCCTTTGCCCCCCCTCCCCCTTCTTGATAAGAATCTGTTTGAATGAAGCTCCTGCCAGGACACAGCTGGATCTCTTAAAACACAAGGGGAGATGTTTATCTTTCCTCTCAGCCTTGCCCTGTCACCTCCCCCTGGGCACTGCCAGCCAAGGGCACTGCCTGGTGAGACAAATTAGGTACGATGGAGCTGGGCCCCTGGAACCTAGGGCTCAGAGTGTGAGCCGTGTTGGCGGGGGAGGGGGAGCAGCAGAGTGGGAGAGGGAGGACAGGTAGGGCAGGAATTCCTGAGATGTCCCTTCAGAGTTTGGTCACCTCTTCCCATCTCCTCTCCTCCCCAGCCCAGCCCAGCCCCGGCCCCAGCCCCAGCCGTTCCAATGCCCCCCACCTCTGGAAAAGCCGAGTTGGGATTCGATCCCCAGCCAGTTGCCGGAGTTCCGGAGCAGCTGTCCCAGGCTTGTGGGGGAGGGGGCCAGGAATGCTGGGGCTGAGGCCTGGGCCACCCCAGACAGAGCCGGCTCTGAATTCTGGGAATGTTTGTGCAGCTGGAGCCCATTAGAGGAGGGAGCCGGGCCGCTTATTAATCCCAGCCTTGTTCCCCGGGAGGGGCCAGGGCCCTGCACACGAGTGGAGGGGGTCGGGACTCTGCCCCAGGCAGGGGTGGGGGGAGGAGGCCAGCCCCCAGCCCCCTGCTTGGTTGAGTCTCAGACAGGAGCTTGGCGATCTGGGGCCCTGCACCTCCCTGTGTGTGCGGATGGGGTGTGGGCACATGTAGGGGGCCCTGGGGGCCATGGTGAGGTTTGACAGAAGTGCTCCTACCTGGGGAGCTGAGAAGCACACAGTGGTCCTGGGAGGGGGTGCTGTGTACTCCTCAGGGGTCCTCACCAGCGGGGGCAGGAACTCCTGCTGGCTGGCACCCTGGCTAGTGAGAGAGGAGGAGAAGGAGGGGATGAATCCCTGATGCCCCAAGTGCTTGAATGTGTGCACAGAGGGGGCTGAGGCGTGAGCGTGGAGGCAGCCACGTGAGTCACATCCTGCCACAACTCCAGGGGGTGCCATTTACCAAGAAGCACCTCTGGAATCGTGCAGCGTGTGACCTGCTCAACCATGCATGGCGATCCTGTGCGTAGGGAGTCTGGGGCCTGGTTTTGGTTCCAAGCTAGCACTGCTATGGGATATGGTACCCAAAAAGGCCTGGCGTGGTGTTCCATCTCCACTGACTAGCTGTGGGGCCTTGGATACAGTTTTTACGTCTCTTTATCCACAAGCTGGGATAGGGTCTGTCCTATGCACCTTGTAGGGTTATATATAGATTGTATTCCTTTGCCTGTCTGTGTATCCATCCACCCATCTACCCATCCATCCCACAGACTTGATGGCTACTATATGTCGTACACTCTGCTGGTTACCAAGGCCATGAAAGTGAATAAGGGCCCTGACCATTAAGAACTCATCCTTAATAGTATGGGCTGGGGTGGGGTTAGTCATACACACACACGCGCGCACGCGCATGCACATACGCACGCGTGCCCACACGCACAGTGTGAATGTGGACAGCGCTTTAACTCTGTGCCATAGAGAGTGGAGGAGGAAGCACTACTAGCCAGCCTGTCACCTATATGTTCTTAGGATGACATCTGTGAAGGTGCCCTGTATACTGCTGTAAGGCCCAGCACAGTGTGGGAAGAGGCTCTGGCAGGACCCGCTGGGACGGAACTGAGCTCCCCCGTATTGACTGCTCTCACTCAGACCCTGCCATATCCCTGGCCTGAGGCTGGGGCTGTTAGATGCTCAGGGTGATCATTCCAGAAAGGTTCCAGAATGAACTCTGCTAGAGCTCTGGTAGGTTGGGAGCTGTGACAAAAACCCTAGCACCCTCTTTAGGGAGCAGGGAGGAAGGCTCTATGACCGATTCCTTAGAGAGGGTTAGCCTTGATGTCTTTGCTGAACTATAGTTGCAACTCACCAGTCATGGGAGATGGTGGGGAGGGTCTGGGGCAAACGAGAGAGGGAAGGTCACTGAGGGGCAGGGGCCTGGGGAGATTTGGGGAGGGGTCATCTGCCTCAGCCATCCCGAGGCCTTGGCCAAGGGGAGAAAGGAAGACCTCTCCTCTCCCCATCGTTCCCCACTGGACTCCCTCAGTGTACAGGGTCTGCAGCTTAGGTAGGGTGAGCTCCCTTCAAAATGTAGAGAATTTCCCGGGAGGGCTGGTGGGACAGGAGCCACAGAACACCAGAGCTGGGAATTTGTGGGACAAAAATTTGGAATCTGGGGAGGGGCAAGGAGTGAGGGCAGCTGTCTGAGAATTCCCGAGTCCCGAAGTGGTGGCCCCAGTGGCTCCAGATGCCACCAGCCATTTCAGGCAGAGATGGTCTGTGAACTGAGCGCTCCTTATCCAAGGGCCTCTCTGCTCTTCAGTCCCAGACCACATGGCTAAGGGACTAACACCAGGCTGTGTGTGTTGAAGAGAATCATGGAGGTGAGAAGGAGGCCCACAGAATTCTGGAGGCTCAATTCCTGCTTTGTGGAAACCCCATCCTAATAGGGGAGACGGCCCCTGCCCTCAGGGAACTCCCGATGGGAGGGAAACATTGTTTGTCCTCTAGGAATGCCTAGACTGATGGTAGAGACATAGCCTTTGTCCTTGGGAAACCCTCAGTCTGATGGTGGAGGCAGTACACACACACACACACACACACACACACACACACACACTCCTAAGCTACAAAAAGTTATAAACATGGAGTGAATACGAGATGACCTAACGAACTTAATATCAGTTGTGAGCAGGCAGGAGTAGTAGAATGAGTGATAGGGGAGAAGAAATACACAGTTCACTCAAGGAAGACGCTGTATGATGAAGTGGACTAGGGTCGGTTGGGGGACGGCGCTCTCCGATGTACAGGTACCCTGACTCTCTCCCCCTCCTGGGGGAGGGGTGTAAAATGTCCACACTGAACTGGTTGATCCCTGAGATTCCTTCCAGCTCTAACAGCCTAGACTCCCTGACCTCAGCCCTCTCACCCCTGTTTCCTTTCCCTCAGAGCAACCCCACCCCTGCCCTTCCTCTCCGCCTTCCATTTGGTCTCTCCTGAGGCAGGTGGTCCAGCCAGCTGCCTGGCCTGTGTGGAGATGAGATCCCACCCACAGTGTGGGGTGGCGTTCAGTGGGGCTGGGCTGTGGCCTGAGGAGCTGACAGCTGGGGCTGGGGCTCAGGCTGGGGGCACTGGGGTGGGGACATGGCTTGTGACAGTTTTTCCCAATCCCCTCAAGAGGGGAGGTTTGCGGGGAAGGAGAGGAGGGCTTGGGAGATGTCAGGGGTCCAGGCTGTGGTAGGTCTGGGAGGGTCATCAGGGAGGAACAGGTTGAACTCCACTTCCCCGGAGCTGGGGGACATTGGGGTTAGAGTTGGGCCAGGCTGGGCGCTTCCTGCAGCTGCTGGGTGTGCTTGTTGTGAGGGAGCTGGGGATGGGGGGCGGGGGTGAGGTGTGGATTGGAAAGGACAGCTGGATCTGCCAGGAAGCCTCGCCTGCCACCCCTCCTGAGACACTTCCCCTCCCCCACCCCACACACATGGTCTAGGATGGGGGGTCCCAGAACAAGAGGCCAGACAGAGGCAGTGGAGAGGCTACGATGGGGGGCGGTGCTGGGCCTGAGGGAGCCACGTTATTTCCATCTCTGTGCCTTTCCCTCAGAAAGGCTTCCATGAACAGAGTATCCAGCAAGACGGGATGGCTGGATGGCTGACCGGCTGGACGAATGAGGATTCAACTCCTATTTCCACAGATTCAGCCTAGAGCACTTCGCACCCCTCTATACGGCTGGTTCTTAGACTTCAGCAGTGCCTAAGTGACACCTGCTGGGGTTGTTAAAACATAATGCCGCAGAGGCCACCTCGCTTCAAGATTTTGATTCAGCAGGTCAAGGGTGGGGCGGAGAATTTGAATTCCCAGCAGCTTTCCAGGCGAAGCTGATGCTCCTGGTCGCAGGCCCTGCTTTGAGCAACACTCTTACTCCTTTTTTCTCCCCTCCCTGCTCAGCTGTCTCATCCTTCTCTCAGCCCCGCCCCCAGCACAAGCCACTCCAGCTGTTAGGGGCTAAGCACATGGCTGGGGTGGCGAAGGGCCAGGGTCAGACGCTGCGGGAGGAGAGTGTGTGGAGCTCAGCTCAGCTTGGCTTTTTCTGTCTGACCCGGACGCTGGCAACACACCGAGGTGATTCTCTACCCCGTCCTTTCCTCTCTTCCCCAGCACAGTGACCTTCAACCTGTGGGTGCCCTGGGAATTCATAAGTGGACCCAACAGAATCTGTAGATTGAAGATTTCCCACTGTCTCCCAGATCTGTGTACTATTTTTTTTTTAATAAATGTATTTATTTATGGCTGCGTTGGGTCTTCGTTGCTGCACGTGGGTTTCTCATTGCGGTGGCTTCTCTTGCTGCAGAGCACAGGCTCTAGGCGTGCGGGCTTCAGTAGCTGTGGCACTCGGGCTCAGTAGTTGTGGCTCGCGGGCTCTAGAGCGCAGGCTCGGTAGTTGTGGTGCACGGGCATAGTTGCTCCGCGGCATGTGGGATCTTCCCGGGCCAGGGATCGAACCCTTGTCCCCTGCGTTGGCAGGCATATTCTTAACCACTGTGCCACCAGGAAAGTCCCCAGATCTGTGTACTATTCTTCTTCAAATATGTGTGGATGTTGTTGTGGTGAAAAAACATAAAATCATTTAAAAGTCTTAATGAATGTATGCTTTCTTAAAAAATTATAAAAGATATCATACTTACAAAGCATATTGGCATTTTGTCTAGACAAATGATCCTTAACGCAGCCTAGGAGAGCATGCACAGCTTGCTGTAGCCCCGTCTAAGTTCCCTCTCTCTCCTCACCACACAGCCTTTCTTCAGTTACACAAATGGACCTCACTCCCTCTGGCCTCAGGGCCTTTCCACATGCTGTTCCCTCTGCCTACAACAATCCAATAATCTGTCTCACTCCACACCCACTCCCCCCACTCCTTGGCCTGGTTAACTCTTACTTTTCCCTCCAACCTAGACTAATCACTTCCTTAGTGAATCTTGCTCATCCCCTGACCATGTTACTTCCCCCATTAGAGGCTCTCACAATACTTATATGTACTATGTATTCCTCTCTCTGAAGCCCTCAACATTTTTTTTTTCAGCTGCTCCACACAGCTTATGGAATCTTAGTTCCCCTACCAAGGGTTGAACCCCAGGCCCTTGGCAGTGAAAACGCAGTGTCCTAACCACTGGACCACCAGGGAACTCCCTCAACATTGTTTTAATTTTATATTATGTACGTGGCTTTGATTAATTTCTGACTCCCCTATCAGTCTGAAATTTCCACAAGGCAGAGCCCATTTATTGTAGTTCTAGAGCCAACCATAGTGCCTGGCACAAACCAGGTGTTTAATAAACATCTGATAAATGATGTGGTCAATTATCAAGAGAGAAAAATCCCCTCCATTGCTAGAGGCACCAGTCAGGGGCTTCTTAATAACAACTGGTACACCTGTACCTGCTTATCGGGATTTTCTGACCACCTGTTCTCATAGGTGGACCATGGCTTTGGCTTCTTCAGTGGAGGTGAGAGAGAAGCAGAGGTGATTGGCAGGCAGCCAGAGTAGTAGGAATGGGGAGGAAGAGAGGAAGTTGGAGGGAGAAGGGAGAGAAGAGTGATGGAAAGGAGAAAAAAGATCTGAAGAGAAGCAAGAGGACAAAGCCCTCTTAAGACAAAGTGAAAGGAAGAGAATTTCCAGAGATCAGGATGGGGTCATCGGGTGGGGTCAAAGCGGTGTCATTTGACTGCCTTGCTCCGTGACCTCCTCCACCATGCTCAGTCACCTTCTCTCTTTCCCCATGCCCCGCTCCCTCCCCCTTTGCCCCAGGAGCTGGGCTAGTTTATTTTCCTTGGAAAGGCTTCCTGAAAGGGGAGCCTGGTTTTCCTGACACATGAAAAGTGTCTCAGACTGCCATCTGACCCTTCCTGCAGAGTCCCAGCTCCAGGGAGTTTGTCTGACATGCAGTCACACACGTGGACACACGCACATATCCTGGCACATGGCACCCACATACACCCAGGGACCCCAGGGTAAGTCTGGAAGTTGTGTGACCACAAATGTGTATGCACACAGGCACCCCCTCGCATATAAGCTGTAACACACATAAACCCAAATCATATCCCCCGCATGGGTGCCTGGGACCTGTGTTTGTATGCTCAGCACATCATCTCGCTTGTTCACGCCTAAAACGTTATTCCAGCCACCCTGAGTGTGCCCATTTCCACTCTTTGCTGTACTACTGGGGCAGGAAGAGTCAGTGATGGACACGTGGTGTGGCTGGTGGTGTGAGTGGCTGGTGTGGCCCAAGGCCAGCTGTAGCTTCTCCCTGAATCAGAGGAGGAGCTGGTCCAGGAGACCACCCATGGTGTTGCAGTGGGTCCTCCCCCTGCCTGTGGGTGGGAAGTGGGATGTCTGTGTCCTCAGGGCTCCCTGACTTCAGGCTCTTTTAGAGTCCTCACGCCATCTGTACTTCCACAGAGGGTCCCTGGGAATTGGAAGGGAGTTCTCTCCGACACACACACACACACACACGCACTGGCTTGCTGACTCCGCTTAGCCTCATTGTCCCCCCTGGCCCACTCCACTGGGCCAAGGGCTCCGGCCCACTTGAGAAGAGCCTTGTCGGGGAGTGGAAAGCTGAGGGGTCGCTCTGCCCCCTGCCAGTTACGGGACTTTCAAAAATAATAATCTCAGCATCTACTACATACCTCTTCCAATGTATTTCATGAACCATATCTTACTTAATACTTCCAACAAGCCTGTGAAGAGCCTTATACCCTTCCTTTAGGGATGGGGAAACTGAAGCTTTGGCGGATAAAAATCTTGCCCCATTCATAGAGCTCATGAAGCCGAGAGCTGGGATTCGGTCCCAGGTCTGTCTGCTGCCTAAGTCCATCGTCTTGAACCCTGTGCCATATACTACGTTCAACTTTGCTTGCCTCGCCTTGTCTTCGGCAGTAAAAATACCTATTTCAAAAACTTTCCAGGGGGACTTCCCGGGTGGCGCAGTGGTTAAGAATCCGCCTGCCAATGCAGAGGACACAGGTTCGAGCCCTGGTCTGAGAAGATCCCACATGCTGTGGAGCAGCTAAGCTCATGTGCCACAACTACTGAAGCCCACAAGTCTAGAGCCCATGCTCTGCAACAAAGAGAAGCCACTGCAATGAGAAGCCTGTGCACCACAAGGAAGAGTGGCCCCTGCTCGCCACAACTAGAGAAAGCCCGTGCGCAGCAACGAAGACCCAATGCAGCCAAAAATAAATTAAAAAAAAAAAAAAAAAAAACTTTCCAGGAAGGAATTGAGATGAC
Organism: Mesoplodon mirus; assembly: GCF_964341445.2. Classification (NCBI taxonomy): domain Eukaryota; kingdom Metazoa; phylum Chordata; class Mammalia; order Artiodactyla; family Ziphiidae; genus Mesoplodon; species Mesoplodon mirus. The sequence goes on from NC_138994.1 coordinate 7,493,631, forward strand.
TTTTGTAAAATGGCCTAGCACAATGCCTGGCACATAGGGTGCATTTGAAAACTCAGTTTTCTTTCTCCTTTGGGTTCCTGTATGGAGAAAACACTCCCCCAACCTGTGGGAGGGGGCTTTGGCAGCAAGGAGTGAGGTGGGAAGGGTAAGCAAAGAGGCAAATTAGAAGCAAAGCCCTCCCACCCACCCTCTGACCTCCAGAACCGGGCCCTTGTGGGAAGCCAAAGAAACCAGTGGTCATCATTCCGTGCCCGACCACCCGCCATGGAAGGGACATGGCTGGAGAGGACAGGGAACCTCCCAACCCACAGCTTGTCCACCTTCTCTCTGACACCCCCAGGGAAAAGGAGGCATTCCCAGACTCCCAGACAGAAGGATGAAGGGGAGGGGAGGAGGGGCCACCACACACTGAAGCCTTTGTGGGATTCCCAAGCATAGAGGTGGTAACACTTCGTATATCAAGAGTGTTTGTCCCTCCCTGGGGAAGGTAGAGGCAAGAGGGAGGGAGGAGGGAGTGGAGGCCAGGCGATCGGACTAGGGCTTAGGGCCTGAAATAGGAAACACCAGTGTGTAACCCGAGTCGGAGGAGAGGGGTCCGCCCAGAACATTTCTTGAGGAAAGGACCTGTTCTTGGCTCCTGGGATCCCCATTCGAGGCTTTCACTCCCTTTCTCCAGGCCTCTAATCACTGTGCAGAAACACACACACCGGTCACTCCTTCCAGGTCCTGTGCTCTTCCTGCCAGCCTCCGTAGCTTCCTCCCCTGCGTCTTACTCTGGCTAACTCCCTGGGCTGCCCCTTGGTCCTCCCAGAACTAGCTCTTTCCTCCCCTCCCCATCCGCCACCCTAAGCCTGGGTCCCCTCTCTCTTCCTCCGTCTTCCAAACCCAGCTCTGGTTGAGCCTCTGAGACCCCTGGCCTCCATCTCACCTGTATCTCCTCCTGGACCTCACACTCTCTTCAACCACAGCCTTGCCTCCTCCTGCCCCCCACCGGTCCAGGATCCTCTCTCAGTCTCTTCTCTAAGTCTTGACATATTCTCTGCCTCTGTCCTCTGACTCATGGCCTTGACCCAGGCGACAACAACGTGATGATAACAGGGGTGCTGGGCTGCGCTGTGAGTCACTGTCCCAGGAACCTTGTAATGGATATGACTGTGATTGACTTTGGAAGTTAGTGCTATCCATTTGCTTATTCAAGAAGTATTTATTGGGCTTCCCTGGTGGTGCAGTGGTTGAGAGTCCGCCTGCCGATTCAGGGGACACGGGTTCGTGCCCCGGTCCGGGAGGATCCCACATGCCGCAGAGCAGCTGGGCCCCTGAGCCATGGCCGCTGAGCCTGTGTGTCCGGAGCCTGTGCTCCGCAACGGGAGAGGCCACAACAGTGAGAGGCCCGCGTACCGCAAAAAAAAAAAAAAAAAGAAGTATTTATTGAGCGTCTACTACATGCCAGATCCTCTGCTAGATGCTGGATGCCTCATGGAGCTCAGTACGCATCACCCTTAGGCTCTAAAAAAGAGGGTCCTCTGTTCTGGGAGCCTCCCGTTGCTCTCTACCCCACAGAACAAAGAGTCCATGGGATGCGCCTACCCAGAGCCTACAGGGCCCCCTCTACTCTCCCTTCTAGATCATGCCCTGGGTTCCTGGCCAAGCCCTGTGTGGAACTATATTAAAGTCTGAATCAAAAAAAAAAAAATCAATAATACCGATCCCATCTTTATTAAAATTTTTGATATTTTGTTTATTATGGGTCTTTTACATTAATTTTGATTTTTAAAATATCGCATTAAAGTATTATTTATCGTTATTACTGAGTTTCTTGACAGCCTTAAATTTTGTACCTGAGCTGAGGGCCTCACTGATCCCCAGAATTTCCTATCTAAGTGACCCCCAGACTGTTTCCAAGGCCTGCAGAGCTCCTTCCCCATCCATCCTTCCCACCAAGGGCAGGCCAAATACAAGTGTGAATACCTTCAGGGTTGATGGTGGTCAAGGGCGGGCTGGCTACGGGGGTGGGTGGAGCTTGCACATGTGGGCTGGGGAGGTGTCCTCACCTGAGCAGAGCAGAAAGGAACTGCTGATGGGAAGAGAAAGTAGGTAGGTGGGGCAGCGCCGCCACATTCCAGCACTAAACTCCAAAGTGATTTTTTTTTCTCTTTTTTCTTTTTTTCTCTTGCGGTACTCGGGCCTCTCACTGTTGTGGTCTCTCCCGTTGCAGAGCGCAGGCTCAGCGGCCATGGATCACGGGCCCAGCCGCTCCGCAGCATGTGGGATCCTCCCGGACCGGGGCACGAACCCGTGTCCCCTGCATCGGCAGGCAGACTCTCAACCACTGCGCCACCAGGGAAGCCCCAAAGTGATTTTGAAAATAGATTTGTCAAGGTAAGAGATAGGTCTTATTTAACATTTGATTTATAACTTGTATTTTTTTAAATTTTTATTTTATATTGGATTATAGTGGATTAACAATGTTGTATTAGTTTCAAGTGTATAGCAAAATGATTCAGTTATACATATACATGTATCTATTCTTTTTCAAATTCTTTTCCCATTTAGGTTATTACAGAATATGGAGCAGAGTCCCCTGTGCTATGCAGTAGGTCCTTGTTATAACTTTTATTTTGTTTTCTTTTTATTTATTTGTTTATTTTTTGGCTGCATTGGGTCTCCGTTGCTGCGCGCGGGCTTTCTCTCTAGTTGCGGCGAGCGGGGGCTACTCTTCGTTGCAGTGCGCGGGCTTCTCATTGCAGTGGCTTCTCTTGTTGCGGAGCACGGGCTCTAGGCGCGCAACTACTGAGCCCGCGTGCTGCGCAATAGTTGCAGCACACGGGCTCAGTAGTTGTGGCCACGGGCTTAGTTGCTCCGCGGCATGTGGGATCTTCCCAGACCAGGGATCGAACCCGGGTCCCCTGCATTGGCAGGAGAATTCTTAACCACTGCGCCACCAGGGAAGTCCCATAACTTTTAAATATTTAGAAATTTTGTTTGCAGCTTTTTATTGGTACTCTTGCCCCAAGATCCGCAGAAGTTAAGGGCAGGCCTGTTTACAGGGATGATGAATGGGCGGACAGAAGTTATCAGGATGGAGTAGACCCGTCTGATCTCCTCACTGCCACTGAATCCCCACCTGTGTACCTTTGCTCCTGTCCTTCCCACCACAACTCTTACCCACCCGTTAAATCCCTCTCCTCCCTCTGCAGAGTCTTCAGCCATCCCTGCTGTCCTTGGTGGCTTCTCCCTCCTCCAAACTGTGACATTTACTGCCAGTACCACACCCTGAGCCGTCCTTGCATGTGGTGCCTGGCCTCAGCAGCCCTCCAAAAGCTATTTTGTGCTGTCACCTAACTTTTAGTGTGTGTGTGTGTGTGTGTGTGTGTGTGTGTGTGTGTGTGTGTGTGTGTGTGGTGTCCGGGGTTATCAGTGTTTTAATGGTGCTGACGCTATATTATTACTATTATTTTTTTTTTAATTTATTTTGACGCTATATTATTTTATTCTTTAAGTTCCCTACAGTGTCAGACTTTGGAAAGAATGGGTTTGAAATTAACCAGAGACCTAGGGTTGCTGCTGGCCCTACCCCTTATTAGCTGTATGACCTTGAGCAAGTTAACCTCCCTGAGTCTCAGATTTCTCCATATAAAACAGGATAATAAGGCTTGCTTGGCAGGGTGTTATGATCACAAGAGGTAAAATCTATATAAAGGGCCTGACAAAGTAGGCAGTCAATAAAGTGTTAACCGTAATGATTATATTATTACACGTAATATATTACTATATAGTTTATATTTATTATGTGCCTGCTATTATACTGTTCATAGGACAATTATAATTGTGTATTATTAAAGGCATTACATAAACTAGATGATTGAATGGGACGATCAGCAGGCCCAAGAAACCTAAGGGAATGGAAATAGAGCCCTTTTGACTTGAGGCTTTCCTGACTGGGAGAGACTGAGGACATCTCCGGAACTGGGCTGCTTTGGTAAGGGGATCCTTGGAACCCATGGTTCCTCTCTGGGCATCAGGCATAGGAGTGAGCAATACAGGGCTCAGAATTAATCCTTCCACGTGGCTAAAGCCTCTTGACCCCGGGGCACTTCATTCAGCTACACCAGCCACACCCTTGGCACAATCCTGTCCCTGCCCTGTTAGCAGAGGCAGCTGTGTACCAGGCACCACCTCCATCTGCTGCGGAGTTGGCCAGTCTTACCAAGTGAGTCCCCTGCCCCAATACACCCCAGAGTGCCTGCCTAGGAGAAACCATGGGAAGCGAGGGCTGGGGGAGCAGGAGACATTGGATCCTAGCTCCCAGGACCACCCACCCTGACCTCTTCCCCTATGATTATTAAAAATATATTTCCAAAGGATTAGCCACTATGCCAGGGATGTTGATCGCTAACCCTCAGTCCAACCAACAGTTTTAATCACTAGCTGCCGCCACATTAACATTACTAACTAATGAGAGTCTGCAAGGCGGGGTGGGGAGGAGGCACCTGCTACACGATGGAGCCAAGGGGCCACCCTGGGACACAGTGGCTCAAAACTGCATTCCCCGGGCTTCCCTGGTGGCGCAGTGGTTGAGAGTCTGCCTGCCGATTCAGGGGACACGGGTTCGTGCCCCGGTCCGGGAAGATCCCACATGCCACGGAGCGGCTGGGCCCGTGAGCCACGGCCGCTGAGTCTGCGTGTCCGGAGCCTGTGCTCCGCAACGGGAGAGGCCACAACAGTGAGAGGCCCGCGTACCGCAAAAAAACAAAAAAACAAAAAACCCCTGCATTCCCCCCAATCAGAAGACCAGCTCCTTAGAGCATTGAAGACACTGGTTTAGGGATGGGGAGCCTGTGTCTAGGCTTTCTGAATTACCACATCTTGGGGGAACCACCAGTTAGGCTCCCTGTGGGATAGTCCACAAAGCAAGGAGGTCACCTGTGCTCAGCCAAGTTCTTAGACTGGAGCCCCTGTAAAGACCTAGCTCTTGGCTCACGAGCATGTGCAAAATGCAGGAGATTCAGACTCAGAGACTTTGCCATTGTCCCATGGCAGGGATGATGGCTAAGTCCACTCCTAGTCTTACCTCCACTCGTCCCAGCTGGGATCCCATTTTTAGCATGTGATTGTGATGGTAAAGAATGTGTCCAGGGCTTCCCTGGTGGCACAGTGGTTGGGAATCCGCCTTCCAATGCAGGGGACATGGGTTCGGGCCCTGGTCCGGGAAGATCCCACATGCCGCGGAGCAACGGAGCCCGTGTGCCACAACTGCCGAGCCTGTGCTCTACAGCCCACGCTCCGCAACGGGAGGGGCCACCGCAATGAGAAGCCCGTGCACTGCAAAGAAGGGTAGCCCCCGCTCGCCACAACTAGAGAAAGCCCTGTGCAGCAACGAAGACCTAACACAGCCATAAATAAATAAATAAATTTATTTAAAAAAAAAAAAGAATGTGTCCAATGGGGGTGGGGGCACTAAAGATGGCCATTGGTGCACTCCAGTTAGTTCCCTTTGAGTGAGCAGATGGGAAGTTCAGAAGGCAGGGAGGGCATAGCCCGGGATGATGACAGGAGAAGGAAACAGAGGTAGATGAGGCGGTGGAGGTGGAGGGAGAATAGATAGGTTAAGGAGGGTCTGGAGACCCCTCTGGCTCTTAGGAACACCCTAGGAAGAAGGTAGTTGACCCAGAGAGGACTTTGTCCTTGTAGCTCATGGTTGGAATTTATTTTTTAATAGTGATAGTTTCTTTTAATTACATTTTTGCCTATGAAAACATCTTACTTCTCTCTCTCTCTTTTTTTTCCCACACTGCACGGCTTGTGGGATGTGGGATATTAGTTCCCCGAACAGGGACTGAATCCGGGCCCATGGCAGTGAGAGCACTGAGCCCAAACCACTGGGCTGCCAGGGAATTCCCCTGGTTGGAAACTTTTCTGTTCAACAACTGGTTACCAAAGACCTGGCCCTGTTACTGTCCTCTTCTCTCTCTCTCTCCCTCTCCCTCTCTCTCTCTCACCTTTTGTTCATGCTCTGGCGAATGGCTAAGGCCTGGAGTTGGCTTCCTCTTCACTCAGTGCAGACTTTTTCCCAGGGCCAGTCCTAGGAGCTTACCTCCACCCAGGCCACCAGCCCTGCATCCTTTGCTATCAGCTTCCCTGAAAGCAGCGCCTCTGGGCTTCCCTGGTGGTGCAGTGGTTAAGAGTCCGCCTGCCAGTGTAGGGGACATGGGTTGGAGCCCTGGTCGGGGAAGATCCCACATGCCGCGGAGCAGCTATGCCTGTGCGCCACAGCTACCGAGCCTGTGCTCTAGAGCACACAAGCCACAACTGCTGAGCCCACGTGCCACAACTACTGAAGCCCATGTGCCTAGAGCCCGAGAAGCCACTGCCATGAGAAGCCTGCGCACCGCAACTAGAGAAAGCCCACACACAGCAACGAAGACACAACACAGACAAAAATAAAAATGAACTAATTTAAAAAAAAGCAGCGCCTCCATCCGCTGTCTGGACAGAGCATCCCTCTTCTCTGTGTGCACACACCCTGCCAGGTGCTGGAGAATGGGCCATAGGAGGGAGGGGTCTTGCTCGAACCTGCAGGAACTCAGAAGTAAGAAAGGTGCGGATTCCAGAGCCTAACGGAGCCAAGCGTTTGTCAAATAGCTGAGTACACATTCAGCCAATCAGATTAAAAGAAAAGTGGTAAAGACTTAAAGAAGGGGAGGAGGTGTTGAAGGAGCTGGGGTCCAGGCCCAGGTGCGGAGGGGCTGAGATGGTGAGGTGTAGAGTGGAGTGCTGTTTGCCTGGAGTGAGTCCGTGGATTCTGAGGTGAGGGTTGGTATGGGGGTTGTGCGGAGGTGGTGTAGACTTGACCCCTGGAAGCCCAGACTGAAATGTCTGGCATAAATTTGAACGGAATGGAGGCTCCTCTGTGGGGCCCTGGGCAGGTGAGAAGGCAGCTACCCCTTGTGCTCTCCCCAGGCAGAGGCAGGCGTGGGGGGACACAGTGTCCCGGGGACAGTTGCCCTAGACACTGTCTGGTAGCCCTCCACCCAGGCCAACCCGATGTCTCTGAAATCAAGGACCCCAGCAGCCCCTCCTGTCCCACCCCGCACAGCCAGTGACAGCAGAGCCATCTCTGAAATAAACACCATATAAGAACAACAACCCCCAGAAACTCCAAAGGGGCTTTGATGTTGGGGCCAAGGGTTTTGACTAAACAAACTGGAAGCGATTTAGGCCAGAGAATGCTGGCGGCGGCTCTGAAGCCGCTGCACTAGAGAATTGAGTCAGGTTGCCAGGAGCTAGTAGGGGCCTCTAGCCTCCCCACCCCCAATCAGCCACCCTAGGACCTCAGAGACCAGTCCCGAGAGGCGAGGGTGTGTGCATTTCCCCTGCTTCCCTCCTTCCTCCTTCCAGAGGGGCTGGACCATCTAAGGACAACATATCCACCCAGCGAATGCTGGGCTGTGAAGCGGACCAGTTGGAAGTCTCCCCCTCCTCCCCCTCCAGCCCCAGCGCACACAGCCACTGCCCTCCACTTCCCCCACGTCTTCTCTTCCCCAGCCAGTCCTTATCTCAAATGTCCTTATAAGGAACAACTAATTCTAGGAGCAAATCTTGCCCCAGTCCAAAAAATCCCTGACTCTGTAACAGCCACGTTGCTCTGGCGCTGAGTGGGATCAGTCCCAAATAGAGAGTGATGAGTTCAATCCTTGGAGCGTCACTGACTCCCTCCCTAGAGGGTGGCCTCCAGGAGGGCAGAAACTGCATCTGGTTCATCTGTGTCCCCCACCATGATACCTAGCGTCATGCCTAAGGAAGACAGGTGTTCGATACCTGTTTGTTGAATGAACAAATGGATTATCACTTGGGGGGGAATCATGGAAGGTTAAAGAAGAAAAAAGTCCTGGTTCTATCATAAGCCTCAGTTTCCTCTGCCAAGAGGTATGACCCAGCTCATAAGTGGTTTTATGAAATCACACATGCATACACACACATACATATATACATACTGTTGATACAGAAAGTATGTCCAGTGTTCAGCCCAGGGTCCAACATGCAGCAGGTACACAATGACTGGGTGTAAGTGTTATGATTTAGGCTACTTCCCAAGTGGTCTGTATCTCATCTGTAGCCAAAAGAACTTACATTGGTGAATGTGCACAGAAGGGCTTAGAAGAAAGTGGCTGATAATCCTTCCAGGGCGGCGATTCGGGCAGGAAGGCACCAGCAGCTCCCTTCCCTGCCCAACCATGGAAGTGTGGAGAAAGCTGAACCTTTCTGGAAGTGCACGGTGCCTTTCTCTATTAGAGAGGTTGGGGGAGGGGCTGGGGTTTTATCTGTAGCCCTTACAAGAGAACCTCTGCTCTCCCTTCTGACTCTACTCTGGCTGTTTCTATCCCTCATACCCTCTCCCTGAAGGCCATCTGCCTTCCTGCCTTTTATTTTTTTATCTTAATTATTGTTTTACATTTAATCACCAAGTCTTGAGTAATAGGATCCTAAAGAGCTAGTGAGATCTCCCCAGGCTGAACTGACTCTCACAAAGGAACAAAACAAAACAAGGGAGCCACTCACAGAGAGCCAGACACGTGCTTACACACTTTCTTACACACACACACACACACGCACAGACTCCTATACATGAACAAAGAAGTACAAGGAACATGGGCGTGCCACACAAACACTCAGACACATGCACTTAGACGCATACACATGCTGTCTCAAACACAGATGTCTACACACACACATACATTCACTACTAACAAAGAAACTCCAACAAAGCAGCGCACGCGCACGCACACGCGGACTTACAGGAGACCGGATGACTGTACTTCAAGCTTCACCTCCCCAACCCAAGCCCAAAAATCTGTCTCCAATTATCTGGCCCGTGTTGGGAGCAGCAGGAAATCCAGAGCTGCCTCTGTCTTCTGGGGCAGATGCCGGGATTTCAGCCATTTCTCCATCTTTGGAAAACAAAAGCCTTCTGGTCTTGCCTCCTTCTCCCTGCTTCCAAGGCAGCTGGGGCTAGGAGGGTGTGGGGTGGAGGGAAGTGTAAAACCGAGCCTAAGAACCTCTTGGGAAAGAACAGCCTGGGAAAGCGGCCAGGGGTCTCTGAGCCCTGAATATGAGCCATTCCAGCTTCCTCCCAAACACTGAACAGGGCAGTTGTTTGGGTCAAGGATAGGGGCCTATGGTGGGCACCTCAGAATCAGCAATGACCCTAGGCACCAGCCTTGTGGGGTGACAAGGCACAGTAGTACCACAACCACCAGACTTCCAATCGGAAGGCCTGGGCTCGTGTCCCAAATCTGCAGTGAGTCAGCTGCCAGTGACTTCACTTCTCAGAGCCTCACTGGGAAAATGGGGGTAAGAACATGCCTTACGGGGTGGCTGTGAGCAGGCAGCGAGCTGGTCCAAGTGCCTGTGTAGCTCTTGCTATGAGACGGTGTCCCAAAACGTGTTAAGCGGCCGACCGCCTCCCCAGATAGGAAGCTCCTCTTTGTCTTCCCCAGATACACTTGGCTATTCCCATAGAAGAGAAAATACTGTTTCAAGAACCCTGAATCGGCTTCTTCCTCCCTCTCCCCTTATTAGGTGGAGCTAGTCTTCCCATCTTGTGGCATTCCTAGTTGACCGCACAGCCCGTCTCCCTCCACGTCCACTCCCAGGTTTCCGCACATGATCTGAAGGCAACGGAAGTGGCTTGGGGCAGGGAAAGACCACTGGATTCGGGGATCTTGTTCTTTATACATTTATTTATTGATTGATTTTTGGCTGCGTTGGGTCTTCGCTGCTGCGCGCGGGCTTTCTCTAGTCGTGGCGAGCGGCTGCTCTTCGTTGTGGTGTGCGGGCTTCTCATTGCGGTGGCTCCTCTTGTGGAGCACAGGCTCTAGGTGCGCAGGCTCAGTAGTTTGGCTCACGGGCTCTAGAGCGCAGGCTCAATAGTTGTAGCTCATGGGCTTAGTTGCTCCGCGACATGTGGGATTTTCCTGGACCAGGGCTCGAATCCGTGTCCCCTGCGTTGGCAGGCGGATTCTTAACCACTGTGCCACCAGGGAAGTCCCCGGGGATCTTGTTCTTAAAGACACCTAACCCAGGGACAGCTTCCCCAGTGCAGCCCAGAGTTAATTTCCCTGGATAATGGACACTCTACCTGGCTTTGCTTAGGGAGGGTTAGAAATTGTGACCACATACATGTGATGGCTCCCACGAGGGCTTTAAGGAAGCCTTTTGGAGGACTCTTGCCACCATCCCAACCACTCTCTGGAGCTTCAGTGCTTTGTAGGCTTTGCAGCTGGGAACATACTGCTCTGGGAAATAGTATTTCACTGTTTTCATCTAAGTTCCTCCACCAGACAGGGACTTCTGGGTCACCCTTTCAACACTCCAGTCCACTCCTAGCCCAAGCACGCAGGGAGAGTGGACTTGTGATGTGCTAGAATTGCAGAGGGAAATGATTCAGCAGCCCGTCCCCAGGCCCCTGAGGTGGGACCATCTTTTTGGAGATCCAGACATCAATGGATGCTCAAAACAGAGGGAATCTTAAACCAAGAGTAAGATAGACACGGAAGGCATTCCCCCCCTCCTTATTATTATTTTTTTGTCCATTAAATGCAACTGCAGACACATGCGAATTATGATTTATTGTTTTCCACTTTTTTTATTGGGGTGTAGTTGTTTTCCCCCTCTCTTCTTTCTTTCTTTCTTTCTTTATTCCTGGCTGTGTTGGGTCCTCGCCTCCGTGCGAGGGCCCTCCCCAGCTGCGGCGAGTGGGGGTCACTCTTCATCGCAGTGCGCGGGCCTCCCACCATCGTGGCCTCTCTTGTTGTGGAGCACAAGCTCCAGACGTGCAGGTTCAGCAGCCGTGGCTCACCGGCCCAGTTGCTCCGCGGCCCGTGGGATCCTCCCAGACCAGGGCTCGAACCCGTGCCCCCTTCATTGGCAGGCAGACTCTCAACCACTGCGACACCAGGGAAACCCCACCCCCTCTCTTCTTTATATTGTGAAAGATCTGATGGGCTGATGTAGTGGGTGGGAAACAGTAGGATGATGGGGAGGAGGAGAGAGGAGAAGAAAGGCATGTGAGTGCCACAGGGCGCGGGAGGCGGTCTGCTTGATTCTCACTAACTCCAGAGCTGGAGTTTGGGTCCTCACAGCCAGTCAGCAGAGCCCAAATCTTTTGGGGAGGAAGGTCAGGAGCTCAGACAGGTCCCCCTCCTCTGTTGAAAAGCACAAAGAGGACACCTTTCCTCGCGCCTTTCAGGCTCCCAGCACATGACCTTTGAACATGTGGGGTCAAGGGGTGTGAAATAGTCCAGCTCGGGAATAAAGAGATCCCAACTCTGCCAGCCCAACCTGGCCCTCAAAGGCTGACTCAGGGGGTCCACCCACGGTCCGAGCGGCCCTCCTTTGAAGGCCAGGCCGAGAGGTTCCGCTTTCCAGACTGCGGTGCAGCGGCAGCAGCGGTGGTGGGAGTGAGTCACGGTCTAACAATGTGATCTGTCAAGTGCTGCAGCTCTCTGGGCCACTCGTACCCTCCGCCTCCCACCGCCTGGATCCTCACTGGGCGTTTCTCAGTCTCACGAAACTCCGAGATCATGCCCTGGCTTTTCTGTGCCCTCTGCACCGACCCCAGGTCCAGTTATTACTTTCGGGAGAGCCCATCTAACATGGACACCCAGCCAAAGAGATGGGTCAGAGGTGGAAAATCCTGGAAATACAGGGCCACGTTTCCGAATTTGAGTCCAGACTCTTAGGACTGGCTCCTTCAGAAGTATTAGGGTGGGGGGAGAGCAAGGAAAAGGAAGCGAGTTGGTCTGGGTGGCAAAGACGTTCTGATTAGTCTGTTGCTCATTCCAAGAGGTTAAGAGGGTCTGTATACTAAAGCCCACTGAAGGGTACACTTGAAAAGCGTGAACTTATGGTATGTATATTACTTACACATGTCAGTAGAGCTGGGTTGTTGTTTTTGTTTTTGTTTTTGCGGTACGCGGGCCTCTCACTGTTGTGGCCTCTCCCGCTGCGGAGCACAGGCTCCGGACGCGCAGGCTCAGCGGCCACGGCTCACGGGCCCAGCCGCTCCGCGGCATGTGGGATCTTCCCGGACCGGGGCACGAACCCGCGTCCCCTGCATCGGCAGGCGGACTCTCAACCACTGCGCCACCAGGGAAGCCCTGTTGTTGTTGTTTGAAATGAGTGTCTAAGTGGGAGGCAGGTGGGTCTGTCCCCAGAGGAGGGTAATGCTACTTGTGCAGGGTGGTGGGGGTGGATAGATGGTTAGAAGGACCTGGCTGCCTCCAGGTTCAGGTGGATCTGGGCTGGACTAAAGCAGTAGCATCTAGGCAGAGGGTGAAGTTGGGACCAGTCCCTGTCCATGGAGATCCGGGGCCCATCCAGAATGTGTCAGCCCTGCTGTGAGCGTTCAGTCTCCATGCTGGACACCCTGAAACACCACCACCCAAGCAACCCCTTTCACAGATTCAGATAACACTTCCACAAGATTCAGCAACCTTGAGACCCACCTGTAGCAAACAAGGGATGCATTTAACCTCATTTTGGGTTCATTATGTTCTCACTCTTTTTTACCTCTGCTAATCACACTTTTAATTTATGCTAGTTTATGTCTTCTGTATCTTTCAAGCCTCTTGGAAATCCATTGCCCAAAATAAGGCAGGGCATAAATAACATTTTAAAAAATACAACTTGCAAAACACTCGGGTACATTTTCTCTTTTGGTGCTGAGAATAGCCTTTGTGGAAGGTAGAGAAGGTGAAGCTTTTTCTATTTTTAGGCTAAGAGAGATGAAGGCACTTGGTCAAGGTTATCTGGCTATTGGATGTGGAGCAAGAATTAAAACTGGGGTCTTGGAACTCCAAGGTACCACTCTTTCCTCTGTGGAAGGCACCAGAAGAAAACCCTGGGGAAGGCCCAAGTTGTCTTCCTCCAGCCTGGCCAGGGCACACACCACCTCCCAAGGATGCAGATGGGACTTTTTTAACAGGCAAGTGCCCCAGCCCATCTGCTTAGTTGGGGAGACCAGGGACGCAGGGGAAGGGGAGATGACTTTCCATTTCCTTTTCCTGGCCTCGTCCCTTCCACAGACTGGAAGCGAAAAACGCTCCTCCTTCCAGTCAGTTAGACATGTAACCACGATAACTTCCCTCAGGAAAAGGGCAGACAGGACAGTTTTCTCCCAAGTCCCAGGCACAGGCGCCCACTGTTCTCTGTAGGGCTTGTGTCAGGAGATAATGGGGTGACATTATCTCCTGACACTAGTGGGGCAGCTCTGAGCCAAGAGGAAACCCCTCTTAGAGGAGGGTCTGAAGGGATGGTTGCAAAGGTCATGGTGACAGGTCCCAAACTCTTCCCATTTCTCATACTCAAAGTGGGAAAGAGGGAAATCCCTGGCGGTTCAGTGGTTAGGACTCTGTGGTTCCACTGTGGGGTGTGTGTGCGGGGGTTCGATCCCTGGTCAGGGAACTAAGATCCCACATGCCACACAGCTCTGCCAAAAAAAAAAAAAAAAAAAAAGGAACAAATGTACACAGATGGGGCAAGATAGAGCCTCATGAGAGACGCATAGACAGCAGTCTGACTGGGGAGCTAAGGGCTGGGGGTAGATGATATCCTGCTGCTGGATCGATCTGAACAGGAGTCTTTGGGGGCAATTACATTTGAGAAAGACCTGGAGAACTCCCTGGAGGTCCAGTGGTTTGCACTCCATGAGTCCACTGCAGGGGGCAGGGGTTCGATCCCTGATTGGGGAAATAAGATCCTGCATGCCACACAGGGTGGCCAAAAAAAAAAAAAGAAAAAAGAAAAAAGAGGACCTGGATGGTTATGTAAAATTTATTTTCTTTCATCTTTTTAAAAACCGATGACGCTTACTTTTTGTTTGTTTGTTCATTTAAGTTTTAAAATATTCTTCCTTTTTCTTTTATTGAGGTAAAATTGATATACAACATTACATAAATTTCATATGTACCACATTATAATTTGACATCTATATACACTAGAAAGCAATCAACACTAAAGGTCTAGTTACCCTCTATTGACATACAGTGGATCCCCTTCACCCACTTCACCCACCCCCAACTCCTTTTCCCTCTGGAAACCACCAATCTATTTTCTGTATCTACGAGTTTGTTTTTTTGTTTTTTGTTCACTTGTGGGGTTTCTTTGGTTTTTGTTTTTTTTGTTTTGACTGCACCGAAGCATGTGGGATCTTAGTTCCCCGACAAGTGAGATCTTAGTTCCCTGAACCTGTGCCCCCTGCAGTGGAATCTCGGAGTCCTAACCACTGGATCACCAGAGAACTCCCTGTTCATTTGTTCTGTTTTGTTTTTTCAGATTCCACATAGGAGTGAAATCATAGTGTTTGTCTTTCTTGCTCTGACTTACATCACTTAACATGATACCCTCAAGGTCCATCCATGTTGTCACAAGTGGCAAGATTTCATTATTTTTTGTGGCTGAGTAGTACTCCATTGCATGTATGTCACAACTTCTTTATCTATTCATCCATCCATGGACACTTAGGTTGTTTCCATACCTTGGCTGTTGCAAATAGTGTTGTAATGAACATAGGGGTGCACATGTATTTTCAAATTGGTGTTTTTGTGCTCTTTGGATAAATACCCAGAAGTGGAATACTGGATCATTCAGTAGTTCTATTTATTTATTTATTTATTTATTTATTTTGGCTGTGTTGGGTCTTTGTTGCTGCGCACAGGCTTCCTCTAGTTGCAGCGAGCAGGGGCTACTCTTAGTTGTGGTGCGCAGGCTTCTCATTGCAGTGGCTTCTCTTGTTGTGGAGCATGGGCTCTAGGCGCACAGGGTTCAGTAGTTGTGGCTCATGGGCTCTAGAGCTCAGGCTCAGTAGTTGTGGCACACGGGCTTAGTTGCTCCATGGCATGTGGGATCTTCCCTGACCAGGGCTCGAACCTGTGTCCCCTGCATTGGCAGGTGGATTCGTAACCACTGAGCCACCAGGGAAGTCCCCACCTATGTTTTCTTCTAGCAACTTTGTGGTTTCAGGTCTTACATTCAAGTCTTTAATCCATTTTGAGTTGATTTTTGTGTATGGTATAAGACAGTGGTCTAGTTTCATTCTTTTGCATATGTCTGTCCAGTTTTCCCAACAGCATTTATTGAAGAGGCTGTCCTTTCTCCATTGTATGTTCTTGGCTCCTTTGTTATAAATTCATTGATCACATATGCATGGGTTTCTTTTGGGGCTCTCTATTCTTTTCCATTGATCTGTGTGTCTGTTTTTAATGCCAGCACCATAACATTTTGATGACTGTGGCTTTGTAGTATAGTTTGAAATAAGGGAGTGTGATACCTCCAGTTTTGTTCTTCTTTCTCAAGATTGCTTTGGCTATTTTGGATCCTTCATGGTTCCATACAAATTTGAGAATTATTTGTCCTACTTCTGTGAAAAATGCCATTGGAATTTTGATAGTGATTACTCTTACTTTTTAAACAAAGGGTGGGATGGGGAGAGAGACAGAAGAGGGCATCAGTGATGGAAGGCAAACAAAGAGGAAAGCATTCCAGGCAGAGGAGGGCTGGCAAGGGCACAGGCAAGGGGGTGGAATGTGGGCACACTTAAGAAGCATTGAGTAATTCCTCTTGATTGGAGCATGAGGTAGTGGAAAAAAGGACTGGAAAGGTAGACTGGAGCCATATCACCACAGAGGCCCTTAAATTCCAGGCTAAGGAATATGTGTTTCATTTAGTAGGCCACAGGGAACCCCCACAAGTGACTGGCTTAGCGTGTGTTTTGGGAAGAAAACTCTTTGGCAGCCAAACATGGGATGAATTGGAGGTCCCTCTAGTTAAGCTATTAACTAGAGAATGGTGCAGGCCTTCGCGAGGATGCTATCCTTCAGAACTGGAAGGCAGGAAGACATTCATTCAAAATTCCCATGTGTTGATTCTGCCTTTATTCTGAGGGGAGATACAAAGATGAACAAAGACACAGACACTAGTTGATTTCTAGCCTTGCAGAGAAGGCCGGCAAAGGAACGGTTACCCTACGATGAGGTCAAGTGTGCTGGGACCCCAACAAAAGGAGCATTTGAGAAACAGTTCAGAGGTTTCTCTCCAAGAAGAGAACAATGATCCTAACATCTTGTCTTCCTCACTTTAATCTAAATAGTCCTGCTCTTAACCATATTTTACATTTAGGAGGCGCCTAATCTGAGGAATTTCAACCAGCCAGTCATGAAGCAAATAATATCCACTGAATACAGACAAGTGTCCAGGTACCTGCTCTTTGTTTTCCTTTCTAACACCCCAGAGTGTTAGGCACTGACTGGCCCATTGGACTGGGTGGGTCTGAGAAGCCCAAGGACTCAGGGCTAACTCTGACCTCAAGACACATGTCCCCCACCTCTCAGCTTTGCTTAATTGGGTTACAGGAATTAGTCTCGAGAAACAGAGAAAGTACATTCTCCTCACTCCTAAGCCTCTAAAGAAGAGGTCAAGCGAGGTCGCCCCTGCTTGACCTGGTGAGGATAGCCAAGCAAGGAAAATAGCTTCTTGGAGGCTATGATAGGGCAGGCCAGTACAGGGCAGACAGGAAAAGACAACAGAAGTCAGATCTGGGACAGCTGGAGGAGGATGCCCCCAAACGGTGCCTGGCACATAGGAGGCACCTGCTAATTATTTACGGATTGCATGAATGAATCTCAGAGGTTGGGGGGGGGGGTACCCATTTTCAGAGAAATGCAATTAAAACTGCAGTGATAAACCATCTTTCACCTACGGGATAGGCAAAGATCAGAAAGCTTGAGATTTTATGTTAGTGAAGGTGCAGGAAATAGACCTTTGCATGCTCTGCTGAGGCAGCAATAAATGGGTAGCTTCTGTGCAAGGCGATCTAGCAATATCGATCAACATTATAAATGTGTGTAATTTGCAGGCAAGCAATTTCACTTCTGGGGATTTATCCTGCAGATACACATGTGTGCAAAGTGGCCTGTGTACAGTTGCTTATGGTTGTAGAAGATAAAAAATAACAAGGAGCTGGCAAAATTGATGATGGTTTATCCATCCAATTAAATATCATGAATTATAGTATGGACTGATCTGCAAGATAAATTACTTCAAAAGACTAGAGGAAGAATAGCTGGTGTAGTATGGTACCATTTGTGTGAACAATAAAAAACAGTGTGTGCATGTTTGTATGCTATCATTTGTGTGGGAAGAAAAATACGTATTTGCTTACATAACAGAATATCTGGAGAAGGAAACAGGAGAAAACTTCCCCGGTTTGCCTCCAGGAGGGCGATCTGGGTAGCTGTGGAGCAGGTACATTGTATACATGCTCATTTGTACCTTTAAAATTTTACACTATGAACAAGTAGTACTTACGAAAACTTTTTTTTTTTTTTTTTGCGGTACGCGGGCTGCTCACTGTTGTGGCCTCTCCCATTGCGGAGCACAGGCTCCGGACGCGCAGGCTCAGCGGCCATGGCTCACAGACCCAGCCGCTCCGCGGCATGTGGGATCTTCCCGGACCGGGGCACGAACCCGTGTGCCCTGCATCGGCAGGCGGACTCTCAACCACTGCGCCACCAGGGAAGCCCACGAAAACACTTTTAATATAAACAAATTAAAAAGAAGAGAGAGAGACTTATGGCTGTTTCCTCCAACAGGGTTCCCGGGGCAGCACGGTCCCTGCGAGCTGGTCTACAGCGCCCCCTGCTGCTGTTTGTGAGTAAGTACTGAAAAGTGGGCGTAGGGGGTGACCCGCAGGGGATTCGAGGGAACGGGAGGCCTCTTGGGGGAAAAACAAAGAAGAAAGAATAGTGTACGCTGTTGGAGCTGCGGGAGGTGAGAAAGGAAGGGCAGGGTGTGCCCTTTGGCATGTGAGGTATAGCAGGAGGGGCACCGGAAATGAGCAGTCCTGGGTTCAAGTCCTGATTCTGCCCTCGCTGGCTGTGTGCCCTCAGACACACGACCCTCTTAATAAGTCTCAGCTCTTGCCCCGTAAATAAGGCTAATAATTTCTACCCCTAGGGTTGTTGTGAAGATCAAATAGGGTACAGAATGTGAACAGTGGTTTAGAATTGGAAAAGTGCTATAAAAATGCTAAGGGATTATTTTAAATTAGCCCCCCTCATTTTATGAGAAAATAAGAGGTAGTATAGGACAGTGGTTAAGACGAGGACTCTGGAGCCAGAACTGCCTGAGTTGTAAGCCCAGCTCCACCGTCCACTGGCTGGAACCATCTACGGTAAATTACTTGCTTTGAAGACCTCCGTTTTTCCATCTGTGAAATCGGGTTAACAACATTTCCAAAGGATTGCTGTGAGGATTAAATGAATACGAATATGTTAAGTTAAGTTAACACATTAAGTTCTAGGTAAGCATCTGCTATTACTGATTTCTTATAATGTATGCAGTGCTTATGTGCTTTCTGTAGGTGCTTGATAAATGTTAGCTAGTCTTACCATTTTATATGTGAAGAAATGGAGGCTTGGAGAGGGGATGTGACTTGCCCAAGCCACCCAACTAATGAAATATAATAATTCCAGAACCTTCTAGACATGAGTGCTCTAGTTGAGAGGGCATTTCCAGGTGGGGCTGTGCTTAATCCTGGCAACCTGAATTAGAGCTGGACTGGATGGGGGATGGAGAAAGGGGGGACCATGAGGAAGATGGTCCGGAAGGAAGATGTGGAGAGGAAGAGGGCTTGTGGGGAGACCCAGGGGCACGCTGTGGCAGGGTCTGTGAGAATTTAGCAAAGAGATGTAGCACTAATAGGAAGCTGAGTGGGAATTAGGAGTCCAGGACACTGGAAGGACTTTAGGGGAGAGGATCAAGGAAGGGGGATTTTCAGCCAATTTCCTGGTGGGGTGTGGTTAGGAACAGAGAACATGATGATAATTATCATCCTCACTACGAATAAATATTTCCTGAGAAAGGCAATATGGTGTAGTGGAAAAAACACAAACAAGTATTTTGTTCATCATCTACTCTGTGCCAGGCTGTCAACCAGAGAGTTAAGAGACTGCTATTTGCTAACTGGGTGCCCTCAGGCAGATTACTAAACCTTCTGAGCCTCTGTTTTCACAACAGGCATCGTTATACTTACCTGGCAGGATTCTCATGAAAAATGAAATTAGGCGGTAATGAACGTGAAAGCCACACACAGTGCCTGGTAGCCTGTGGGGCTCACAGGTGTTAGCTGAATTTGAGTTGAGCATCTATATGTAGGGGACTGAGCCAGGTGCCATGAGGGATACAGGAAGGGCTTAGAGTCCAGTTGGAGAAACAGGACAGATGCATAAAATATTTAAACACAACACATAAAAACAGTCACTGTCGTATATTTCAAGGACTGGAAATGAGCAGCATCTACCAAGGGCGGGGCCACTGAAGGGGGCTCCCCGAAGACGTGTAAGGGAAACCTTGAGGGACCTATCAGGTGGAGAAGGTGGTACAGCCCAGGTGGAGGAGAGCAGAGGGAAGTTGCGGGACGGTCGATCAGTGAGCAGGAACAAGTGTTTCCTGAGCATCTGCTCTGTGTCAGTCACCACACCAGGGGCTTTCCCAGATCTAATCTTGCTGGATCCTCACAGCAACATGTAAGGTACTCATCTCTCTCCTCATTTCATAAACGAGAAATGCTGAGAATCAACAATAACATCACTTGCTAATGGTCACCTTTAGTAAATGGAAGAGCCAAAACTCAAAGCCAGAATTCTGAACACAAAATCCACATACAGGGATAAAAGTTAGAAATATCAGGCTAAGGGAATCTGTGTTGGACTCACACTCATTCGTTCATCAATTAATATTTATTGAGTGTTTACTATGCTCTAGGCATCGTGCTGCGTGCTGGCTGGGCTACCGTGAACAAAACAGGTCCCCACCTTAATGGGGCTTTATGGCTTGGAAGATTGGGCAGATTTTAAATAAACCCACAGCCAAATAAATGCTAGTTTTCTGTGTCCTGGGCCTTGGAATGGTTTAAATGGAAATGGAATATCTTTCCTGAATGGCTCCTTTGAAATTTCGATGTAAGGGAATGATATGAAAGGTAGGCATTTACATTCTTTTAACAAGTGTACGTGGCATGTTCTCCTCATGTCCTACTAATGCTGGGGCTATGGCCATGAATAACGTAGATCAAGCCTTGACCGCATGAACTGTGAGCTGTAAAGGACACAGACAACAGACAAAGGAATAAGTATGTAAGATAATACCAGATTGTACTTTTTGTTATCTGCCATTCATGGCTAGTGACATAAGTTTTCCTCTTTTTTTTTTTTTTTTTTTTTTTTTTTGCTGTACGCGGGCCTCTCACCGCTGTGGCCTCTCCCGTTGCGGAGCACAGGCTCCGGACACACAGGCTCCGCGGCCATGGCTCGCGGGCCCAGCCGCTCCGCGGCATGTGGGATCTTCCGGGATCGGGGCACGAACCCGTGTCCCCTGCATCGGCAGGCGGACTCTCAACCACTGCGCCACCAGGGAAGCCCAAGTTTTCCTCTTTAAAGAACTATGTTAACATTTAAAAAGTGAATTAATTTCAATAAAATATATTAAGTAAATAATTTTAAAAAAAAGAGAGAGAGAGAGAGAGGGTGCTATGCAAGAGAATAACGCAGGACCTAAGGAAGAAACTAAAGGTCACGTGAGGGAGCCTTGGGACGGCAAGAGGGTGCCGAGGTGAGGCTGGAGAAGCGGCACAGCCCTGCCACGCACACCCTCGTACACCACACACGTTCAGAACTTTGCGCTTGATCCTAACTCAAGGAGAAACCAATGAAGGGTTTTAAGCAGGGGAGTGACGTGATCCAGCTGATGTCTGAGAAGGCTCATTCTGGGATGCTGTAGGGAAGAGGGTTGAAGTGGCTGAGGATGGAGGTGGCAGCGAATTGCAGTTGTCTTAGAAGGCTGGTGCCTTGGGCTGGGGTGGACGAAGAGCTTAGGAGTAGCAGTGTGAGGTAGGTCTTGATGACGCATTGGCTATGAGAAGGGTAAGGAGAGTGTGTTGTCAAGGTTGACAGCAAATGCCATTTCTGGGAAGGGAAAGACTGGAAGGAGAGCAGATTAGAGCCAACAAGGGGTAGATCAGGGGTTTACAGCAATGTGGGCCAAGAGAACATTTACTTGGAGAATATTCAATCCTGTTACAAAAGATAAGTAAGTGTGTAGTTTGTAAAACATGAGTGAAATATTTTAAGATGTTTTAAGTACAGATAAGTAGCTAGCAAGCAAAATGTTAGATGTATGCAGAAGTCATTGTTAGCACATAGTTAAATAGCAAGTAGAGCGTGTGTATGTGTGTGTCATATGTAGATAGGAATCAGTTCATGTTTGTTTAATCTTTTTTTTTTAATTTATTTTTGTCTGCATTAGGTTTTTTTTTGCGGTTCGCGGGCCTCTCACTGTCGTGGCCTCTCCCGTTGCGGAGCACAGGCTCCAGGCGCACAGGCTCAGCGGCCATGGCTCACAGGCCCAGCCACTCCGAGGCATGTGGGATCTTCCCGGACCAGGGCACGAACCCATGTCCCCTGCATCGGCAGGCGGACTCTCAACCACTGCACCACCAGGGAAGCCCTGTGTTGGGTCTTTGTTGTTGTGCACAGGCTTTCTGCAGTTGTGGTGAGTGGGGGCTCCTCTTCGTTGCGGTGCGCAGGCTTCTCATTGCAGTGGCTTCTCTCTCTTTTTTTTTAATTTATTTATTTTATTTATTTTTGGCTGCTTTTTGGCTCTTCATTGCTGTGCGTGGCTTTCTCTAGTTGCAGCGAGTGGGGACCACTCTTCGGTGCAGTGTGTGGGCTTCTCATTGCAGTGGCTTCTATAGTTGCGGAGCAGGGGCTCTAGGCACGTGGGCTTCAGTAGTTGTTGTACGTGGGCTCAGTAGTTGTGGCTCACAGGCTCAGTAGTTGTGGCACATGGGCTTAGCTGCTTCACGGCATGTGGGATCTTCCCCGGCCACGGCTCAAACCTGTGTCCCCTGCATTGGCAGGCGTATTCTTAACCACTGCGCCACCAGAGAAGCCCTGCAGTGGCTTCTCTTGTTGCAGAGCACGGGCTCTAGGCTCATGGGCTTCAGTACTTGTGGCACGCAGGCTTAGCTGCTCCTTGGCATGTGGGATCTTCCTGAACCAGGGATCGAACCCGTGTCCCCTGCATTGGCAGGCGGATTCTTAACCACTGTGCCACCAAGGAAGTCCCCGTGTTCAGTTATTCTTTTACTGAATCACTAGACTATAAGAATCTGAGGGCAGAATCAATGTCCCTCTAGAGTAGCAGTTTTTAGACTTTTAAAAATCATAACCCATAGCAAGAAATGCATTTTACATATGTCCCAGATCACATATACTTATAAAAATATATAAGTGAAACAAAAGTTTCTCAAGACAATACTTACGGGCTTCCCTGGTGGTGCAGCGGCTAAGAATCCGCCTGCCAATGCAGGGGACACGGGTTCGACCCCTGGTCCAGGAAGATCCCACATGTTGTGGAGCAACTAAGCCCATGCGCCACAGCTACTGAACCTGAGCTCTAGAGCCAGCGAGCCACAACTACTGAAACCTGCACGCCTACAGCCCATGCTCCACAACAAGAGAAGCCACCGCAATGAGAAGCCCGCACACTGCAACGAAGAGTAGCCCCCGCTGGCCACAACTAGAGAAAGCCCACACGCAGCAACGAAGACCCAATGCAGCCAAAAATAAATTAAAAAAAGAAGACAATATTTACTCTTCCTACCAGCCATGCACTCTGATCTTTCCTATTTGATTCTCTATTTTCTTTTTAAATGCCGGTTACATCTCACTAATTGATTTTACAACTCACTAATGTATTGTAACTTGCACTTTGAGAAACTGTTCACAAGCGTGTGAAAAGGTATAAGAACAAAAAGCTGGGTTTGAGCCCCACTTCAGCCATTAGCTGTGTGGCCTCAGGCAAATTACTTTGTCTCTCTGGGCTTCATTTTTCTTATCTGGAAAATGAGGAAATTAAACTTAATGATTCCTTAACTTCCTTCCAGCATTAAGGTCTTTTAGCTCATCAGTATCCCCAGTGCTCCACACATGCCCTCACCCCCCAAATACACTCAAACATAGCCCCCAAGATTGGGCTCGTGTTATCATTGATGGAATGAATATGTCACCTAGGAGGCCAGTCCGATAAAGTGTCATCTAATAAAAATAGTTATTGAAGTTAGTGCTCATCTAACATCCACTTGGAGGAAAAGTCTTATAGCCATTTCACAAATTGTCAGTGCATTTGCCCAAATTTGGTCCTTATCATTACTTATTACCTCTCCGAAGTCTTTATCATGCAGTTAAATGATGATAAGGGCTTGATAATTTACAGCAAACTGTAACCATGATGTTACAAAAAACTTACAAGCAGGTAAGAAAGATGCTATCATTATAGCCCCCCCCCCGTTTTTAACAGATGAGGAAACGTACTAGGACCAAGTGTCTTGTCTGGTCACAAAGGTCACACGAGCTGCTAAGTGGCGTTGCTGCATCATGAACCCATGCCTTCTGCTTCCACATCTGAGGCCTCTGTCCTTGAGAACACAGATCCTGGACCACACCATTCCAGAGGTGGCCTGTCTTTCTGCACCTGTGAGGGAGAGGCGAGGCTGTGTGGTTAGGATTTGCTGATGTACCCCAAACCTGCCATGCCATACTCTGAAGCCCATCTGATCTGTGTCCCAGTTATTTTCCTTTCCACTTTAAAATGTGAGTCTCTTCTGAGGGAAAGCCAATCCACGTGTTTCTGAATTGTTTACACTTGATTTCTTCAAATAGCATTCTCTGATGTCCCTGAGCTTCACACAGTTTCTAGAAGACAGGACATTGGGAGATGCTGTGTGAGCAGATCCAGAAGAGATGGCACTCCCAAACACCCCCTTAGGAGAATTATGTCTCCCTTTCTTACAGTTGAGACTGCACCTGTCTTCAACTCCAGATACCAGCTCCAGCTCTAGCCAAGGAGACAGTTAAAACAGCTGGGCCAGCCAGCATGGGACTCCATCCAGAATATAGATTATAATGGAGCAAGGAATGACGTTGGTCCTTGATCGCTTGGTCAGGGCATGAAATAAGGTCCTGTGTGAGAGAAGAGGTGACTCTTTGGTGCTTATTGGCTATCCTAATCATATACTTCAGCAGGAGGGCTTAGATGTTTCCTCTAAGCAAACCTGACTATAACAGTAGAAGTGAACTGGGATAACCTGACAGGTAGCCCTTGATGGAGGGAATATATGGAGACAACACAGCAGTCTAGAAAGCGCTGTGTAGTCAGGCAAACTTGACTTCAAAGCTTGGATCTGACATTAAGCCCAGGCACTCTAGGTAAGTTGCTTTACCTCTGTGAATATATAGCATCAGTAAACCACCACTCCAGACTGTTGTAAGAATTAAATGGTATGACAAGACAGTTAATAGACACTTAATAAGTGACAGCTAATGGTTTCATATTATCTGAAATTAAAAGACTGTGTGTTGAATTCCCTCTTAATTCTCATTTAAATCATGCTACAGGCAGTCTCTAAGACACCCTGCTGAGTCCAATACGGAAATTTTGATAACCATACATCAACAATAATTTAATGAGAACGTGACAGTGTAAATCCAGAGCCAGATGCTCTGAGGGTGGACTGGAGAAGAGAAAAAACAGTAGCAGGACTACAAGGCTGTTGAGGAGACATAACACAAGTCGCAGATGCTTGAGAAAAATCACAAAGCAATTTAGCAGATTAACAGAATCCAAGTTGAGTTTGGGCTACTGGGGATACGGAAGCAAGCTTGGAGGATGCAGAGGCATGCTGGAGTAAGGCCTTAATCAGGAAAGTCTTCTCTGTGATTCTGAACTTGGGCTTGAATTTTAAGCTTCCTTAATACACGGTAGACATGAAACCTGAGGTTTTATAATAAAAGCTCAATTTTTTGTGTTAAAAATTTATGGATGGGGGAAGGAGAAAAAACTATTTAGTGGGATAGGGTTTCCTTTTAGGGTGATGAAAATGTTTGGGAACCAGATAGAAGTGGTGGTTACTCAACAACGTGAATGTACTAAGTGCCACTGATTTTTCACTCTAAATTGGTTAACTTTAAGTTACATGAATTTCACTTCAATTTAAAAACTTGTGGAGTAATAACCTAAATGAGAAAATAATTTGAAATAGAACAGATATATGTATATGTATAACTGAATCACTCTGCTGTACACCTGAAACTAACACAAAATTGTTAATCAACTATACTCCAATATAAAATAAAAATTTTTTTAAACTTGTGAAAATAAAAACTAATATTTTTAAAGGAGTAGCCATACCAGATATTAGAATTTTATTTATTTATTTATTGGCCACAACACGCGGCTTGCAGGATCTTAGTTCTCCTACCAGGGATCCAACCTAGGCCCCCACAGTGGAAGCACAGAGTCCTAATCACTGGACCACCAGAGAGTTCCTTAGAAAATATTTTTAAGCTACAGAAATTAAAACAATGTGTTATTGACACAGGAATAGACACTAGATAGATCAAGGGAACAGGGTAGAGTCCAAAAGTAGACTCAAATGTACTTGGGAAATTAGTATTCACTAAATTAAACAGTTAAAATTAGTGCAGAAGAGACTGTTCAACTGTTCAATAAATGCTGTTGAAACAAGTGCTAACTATTTGGGAAAAAATTAAAGCTAGACCTCACAGTTTATACCAAAATGAATTCCAGATGGATTAAAGGATTAAATGCAGGAGAATGGAAGCATGAGAGTTCTAGAAGGAAAATATGGTAGCACTTTGTATAATCCTGGGGTGAGGGTTTTTTTTTTTTTTTAAATAGGTTTAACATGAAGCCCTGGAACCAAAAAAAAAAAAAAAAAAAATTGATCAATTTGACCACACACACAAAACACAGAAATGAAAGCACATTCTGTATGGCAAAAATTAATATAAATAAGTTGGAAAGACAAATGACAAATTGGGAGAACATTTGCAACTCTTATGATAGATAACTAATTTCTCCAACATACAAAGACTTTTACAAGTTAATAAGAGAAAGCCAATCATTTCTATTGAAATGAGCAAAAGAATGGATAATTTTTAAAAGAAAACCTGAAAGGTCACTAGATATTGAGAATATGTTTAACCTTATTAGTAATCAAAGAATTATAAATAAAATCAAAAAGGAAAGTGTATTTATTCCTTACCAAATTGATGAAGAAAAAAAATTTATTCCCAGACAATAGATCCTTTCTGCACTTTTGGTAAAGGTGTGTAATAGTACATAGAACTTTCCTAGAGGGCATTTTGGCTTGTGTATCAACATATTAAATGAACTTACTCTTC
The DNA here is from genome assembly GCF_964341445.2 of Mesoplodon mirus. NCBI lineage: Eukaryota > Metazoa > Chordata > Mammalia > Artiodactyla > Ziphiidae > Mesoplodon > Mesoplodon mirus. The sequence continues at coordinate 7,519,952 of NC_138994.1, forward strand.
AACTCAGAAATTCCACTATTATGACTTTATCACTAAGAGTTAATAAGACAAGTGAACAAAAATAAAAGGTGAAAACTGGGGGGAAAAAAACCTAAATGTTAAATCAGGGCTTCCCTGGTGGCGCAGTGGTTAAGAATTTGCCTGTCAATGCAGGGGACACTGGTTCGAGCCCTGGTCCGGGAAGATCCCACATGCTGCAGAGCAACTAAGCCCGTGCCCCACAACTACTGAGCCTGCGCTCTAGAGCCTGCGAGCCACAACTATTGAGCCCGTGTGCCACAGTTACGGAAGCCCACGTGCCTAGAGCCCTGCTCCGCAACAAGAGAAGCCACCACAATGAGAAGCACTCACACCACAAGGAAGAGTAACCCTGCTCATCACAACTAGAGAAAGCCCGCACCCAGCAATGAAGGCCCAACCCAGCCAAAAATAAATAAAACTTATTTTTAAAAATCAATCAGTCAATCAGTCGAGGGCTGACCCATATTACTGGGATACTATGCAGTCATTAAAAAAACTATATAATTTGATATAAGCACCATGATATTGGTCGAAAAAAGTAAGTTGCAGAATCATCTTACACCATGACCTTACACTGTGACCTCATTTTTGTAAAAATAAAATTAAAAACTGTATATTGCTTACTTCTGTTTGAATCAAAAGTAAAAATGTCTGGAAGGATACATACCAAATTATTAACAGTAAATTCTCTTAGAAGGGAGTGGGGAAGATGGGGGGGAAGAAACTTATATTTTACCTTGTGTATTTCTGTAGTGTCTCAAAATGTTTTAAGGAAAGCATGTATTACTATTATAATCAAATAATACAACTGTGAGGATTAATTATAAATTATAGAACATTTGTATAAGGGAATACTTCAAAGGACTATAGATAGATAGATAGATAGATAGATAGACAGACAGACAGGTATCCTTCTAAGTCTATAGATAGAAAGATCTCCATAAAATATTGTCTGGTGAAAATGGGGTACACATCACAGTGTGTCCCCATCACTTTATAACATTTTCCAAAGAAACAATGTAGTAACTAAAAGCCCCAAAGGGAGAGGGAATTTTTTTAAATTCTAAATCTTATGAAACACACATGCACAAAGGTGTACATGCGCGTGACAGCATATGAACTCACCTACATTAATTGTAAACTGTAATTTCACAATTGTCAGAACAGAAACTAAAAATAAAAGTAATCTTTGAGTACCATCTCATGGAGATATTTACCACTACCATGTTCAATTATGCCCAGTATTCCTGTTTGTGATATGTGGAGGAAAATTAGTATGACATGACATGTACTATTTATCTATTATGCGTGTGTGTGTGTGTGTGTACACATATACATGGAAGAGAGGGATTGAAGGCTTTGACAGTATGGTGGGATTTCTGGGGATAGTTTTCTGTTTTCTTTAACCTCTTTGTCTAACCTCTCTACCACAAGCAGTGTTACCTTTCTAAACTGAAAATAAACATTTTTAAGAAAGAAGTGAAAATTAAAGTAAAATGTATATATATCTTTCAGATTTTTAGTAACTGCTCCCAGCGTGGGCAATTCCTGAAAATGCTTTCTAATAGAGCACTGATCAAAGAATATATCAAGGTCATGATCCATGCAACCCCCTCTTCCCCACCCAAGGTTTGACATTTTCCTAGAGCCAAAAAGAAAGCTCAAACAACAAAAATAATCAAGATGGGGTGTGTGTGAGACTGGGAGTACTGGGTAAACAAAAGCAGTTGAACTCTCCAGGCAGGTTTGATCTTAATACCCAGTGGGGTGACCTGCAAACAACATCACCACAATCCCCTTAACTCCCTTTGAAGATCATTTAGCAGCTCTCACTAGTACAGAAAATAGCTTCCCACCAGGGCTAATCACATGGAGTCCTTCTTTCTCCTAAATTAGAGCAAATAACCATGTACTGCAAAAAAAACAAAACATTCTTAGCTCGTGTGCCATACAAAAATAGACAACAGATTTGGCCCACAGGTTATAGTTGCAAACTCATCTAATGTGGTCCGATAGATGTATGATGAGAGCCATGTATGTAACTTAAAATTTTCTAGTAACCCCATGCCAAAACTAGAAAGAAACAGGTGAAATTAATTTTAATAATATGTTTTATTTAACCCAATATATCCAAAATGTTATCATTTCAATGTTATCAATATAAACATTACCAATGAGATATTTTACTTCCCCTTTTTTCATACTAAGTTTCCAAAATCTGGGATGTATTCTACACTTACAGTACGTCTCTATTCATTCTAGCCATATTCTAAGAGCTCAATAGCTACATATGGCTGGAGGATACCATGTTGGACAGTGCATGCCTTGAACAGTGTTTTCAAACTTTAGCTTGCATCAGAATCACCTGGAGAGCTTTAAAATACAAATTTCTGGGCCGCATCCCCAGAGCTTCTCATTTAGTAGATTTGGGGAAGGCCCCAAAACTTGAATTTCTAACAAGTTGCTAGGTGGTGTTGATGTTGTTGGTCTGGGGACCACACTTTGAGAACAAATTATCTAGAAGCTGAGCAGTAAGAGATAGTAGAGAAGCATTAGGAGCCAGGTATATGTAAAAGCAAGAGGTAAAAAATGAACACTAAACAACAGTGAGGTACCACTACACACTAAAATGGCCAGAATTCAAAACACTGACATCACCAAATGCTGGCAAGGATGTGGAGCAACAGGAACTTACATTCATTGCTATTGGGAATGCAAAATGATACAGCCATTTTGGAAGACAGTTTGGCAGTTTCTTACAAAACTAAACATACTTTTACTATGCAATCCAGCAGTCATGCTCCTTGGTATTTAATTTTGTAGGTGTCCTAGGAAAGGGAAGGCTGGAGAACTCTGCCTAATTAGGGGTCAGCTCAGAATCTGAGCAGGTTTTAAAGCTTTTGCAATGGAACAACTATTTCCAGGCTCTAACAGAAATTCGGCTGCTGAAAGATTGCAAAACGGAGGTGGGCTGTGTGTTTTCAGGAAGATTCTATAAATCCAGAATCTACTTCCCACCCTAAGGGTACAAAATCATTCAATTTGAAAACCACATCTTTTGAGGAATGTCCTTTAATTTTTTACCTTTTAGAAGGAAGCTTGCTTGCAGCAGTATATCAAAACACAAAGCTTTAATGGAACTTTAAACATGGACCTCTAGTAAGTTCTCAAACTCTGTGGTCCAAATTAAAACTCTGGATATTAATCAAAAAAAAAAGAAGAAGAAGAAGCTGTTTTCCAGTCCCTTGGTGTCAAAAGACACATTCGATAGCCAGGGGATCCCTCAAATTCAAGAGAATTTTAAAGACCTAAAGGAAATTTATAAAGACATCTTTTTAAAAATGTCTTTTTCTGGTGGCACTCATTTATGAATCTTTTCTAACCTCTGGTTCCAATCAAACACTGAGAAATAGCAACTCAGTTTTGGAGAGCCATGTAACAGAGGTATTCAGAACGTTTCAATTTGCAATGAAAACCCTAGCTCCATGCCTAATTCATAGCTTAAATATCAAATACACCCCATTAGAATCCATCCAAGAAATAAATGCGATGCTTAGAAAAAGATCAGAATATTAAAAGATGAAAGAGAACGTTAATCCTGACCTTTGAAGGGATAAGAGAAGTATTTGCTATATGAAATGCACATTAATGTTATATTTCATAAATATCAACTCAAGTACCTCCCCCCACTCCTAGTAGAAACATTTACTCAGCAAAGGTAAATGCATGAATTTTTCAGGGTCTCATCTCAAACTAAGTAAAAACCTACAAGTTTCCTGGAGCACAGATTAAGAGAGAATGACCTAGAACCCCATCTAACCAGAAGGGGAAAAGCAGAAACAAGCTTACTACCTACCAAGGAAGAAGCTCTAAAACTAATGCTAGAGATCCAGAAAAACACTAATTTGAGTATACGAAAAAGGAAATGTAGTTTTAAATAGCTCTAATAAAGAGCATTTTGTAAGCCTCCCAACAAGCTATTAGAGGTTGAGAAACAGTATCTGGCAGCCCAGTTAATTTCAAAAGTTATAATTTAAGGAGTTGAGTCCTTCAAATCAGAGAAGCCTGTGAAGAATTGCATGGTTGAAATCACAGCAGGTTTGCAGCCCATTGGAATTGTTGGACAAAGAGTCCATTGAGAAGCTGGAAAATTCATTTAATACAGATGTGAGCATATATAACAATTCTGCAGCGATTTAATTATATACTGACTTGAAATTATATGACGGCTTTCTATGGAGGATTAATTCAGAGTTCTCTCTTTGACATTGAGGTTGTGCCACTAATATTACACCTTGAATTTTCAAAAATAAGCACTTGGGGGCTTCCCTGGTGGCGCAGTGGTTGAGAGTCTGCCTGCCGATGCAGGGGATGCGGGTTCGTGCCCCGGTCCGGGAAGATCCCACATACCGCGGAGCGGCTGGGCCCGTGAGCCATGGCCGCTGAGCCTGCGCGTCCGGAGCCTGTGCTCCGCAATGGGAGAGGCCACAACAGTGAGAGGCCCGCGTACCGCAAAAAAAAAAAAAAAAAAGAAAAGAAAAAGAGAAGCACTTGGGGACTTCGCTGGTGGTCCAGTGGTTAAGAATCTGCCTTCCAATGCAGGGGATGAGGGTTTGAGCGGGGAACTAAGATCCCACATGCCGTGGGGTAACTAAGCCCACGCACCCCAAGGAAAGATCCTGTACCAGCACAACTAAGACCTGGTGCAGCCAAAACTAACTAACTAAATAAATATTGTGAAAATAAGTGCTTGATTTGAACTGAAAGTTTTTCTCAGGAGAATAATGAAATACTATTTATTACTCAAAACATTTCTACAGGGCAGGCTGATTTTTTTTTAATGAAACCAACAATTTATTTTTGTTACAAAACAGAAGGTTTAAATATTTGTAAAAGTATAAAAAGGGCTTCACTAATGTAACTGAAGAGTACCACGTTGTACATTGTCTTCCAGTGTTGCAAGAAGAAGAAGAAGGAGAAGGAGAAGAAGAAATTAACCTTTAAATATATTTTGGAGGAGAAAGTCTGCATTCTGCAATAAGTTTTCAGGATGGAATACGTTTAAATTGTTCTTAAAGAATGTTCTTAAATATCTTTTTTTAAAAAAACAATCATAAATTCAGATTCACTTACTTATCCCAAAAATAGCAAGAAAAAATGAATTTATTACTTGAGGGCACCATAATTCTGAGCTGGATCAAAGTTACTGAAATGTGGTCATCTTATGTAAAGATCTTCCCTGGTTGCTCCTATATAGGGACATTCAATAAATGGAGACAGGTCACCATTTCCCCCAAAACTTTAAATTCAGATGAAGGCAGAGAACACATAAAACAATTATTTGAGTATTTGTAACCCCTTCTCATTTTAGTCTAAGGTTTGTATATATCTTTAGGTAATATTGTGAAACCAATCCCATCTACCTCTCAACATACCCATTCAGAATGAGATCTTCCAAAAAACAAATACAAGAGCTGAAAGAAAGAACTAACTACACACTGAATACTTGTTCTGCTCCATAACCAAAATGTTCCCTTCACTAATGTATTCACTTGAGTTCAATGGAGTGTTACATTTTCCTGTAATATTCATTTCCAAAACAAACCATATCAATACTAAACAAGACAGTACAACTTCAAAAGTGAGCAAAGGACTTAAACAGATATTTTTCCAAAGAACGTACACAAATGGTCAAGAAGCACGTGAAAAGATGCTTAACATCATTAGTCATAAGGGAAATGCAAGTCAAAACCACAATAAGATTCGTTACACCTTCTAGAATGGCTACTATTTTTTTTAAAAAAAGGAAAATAACAAGTGTTGGTGAGAATGTGGATAAATTGGGATCCTGGTGCATTGTTGTGGGAATGTAAAATGGCGCAGTTGGTGTGGGAAAGTTCCGTGTGGGAAAGTTTCCTGTGGAAAATGGTAAACAGAATTACCATATGACCCAACAATTCCACTCTTAGGTATATGTATATCCAAAAGAATTGAAAAAGGGAATCAAATAGATATTTGTACACTAATGTTCATAACAATGAAAAGGTGAAAACAATCCAAGTGTCCATCAGCTGATGAATGGACAAAATGTGGTATACACATAAAATGGAATACTATTCAGCCATAAAATGGAGTAAAGTTCTGACACGTACAACAACATGGATGAACCTTTACATTATGTTAATAAGACAGTCACAAAGGGACAAATATTGTATGATTCCACTTATATGAGGTACCTAGAATAGGCAAGTTCATAATGATGGAAAGTAGAATAAAGGTTCCCAGAGAGTGGAGGGAAGGGGAAATAGGAGTTATTTTTTTATTGGGTACAAAGTTTCTGTTTGGGATAATGAAAATTTTCTGGAAATGGATAGTGATGATGGTTGTACAACATTGTGAGTGTACTTAATGCCACTGAATTTTACACTCGAAGGTGGTTAAAATGCTAAATCTTATGTATATCTTACTACAATAAAAAAGATACATAAGAGGATTCGCAGCTTTTCAAAATCATTCTGGGTGTTATGGGAGAGAGAGAAAAGACAGTACGCTCTGTGAATGGCAGGGTGGAATATGCTCCACGTCAGCAACTTTAAGGGTGAGGTAGGGAAAGAAATGTAATTGGTTCAGCCATGTCATCTAAACAGCTTTCTTAATTCAAAGCTGAGTAGACAATCCGAAATAAGTCTCAGAATAATATGGACCAATAAAATGTGTCCCCCATCCTATTTCCATTTGTGCCGGAGTTAAAAAGAACATCTTCCGGGCTTCCCTGGTGGCGCAGTGGTTGAGAGTCCGCCTGCCGATGCAGGGGACACGGGTTCGTGCCCCGGTCCTGGAAGATCCCACATGCCGCGGAGCGGCTGGGCCCGTGAGCCATGGCCGCTGAGCCTGTGCGTCCGGAGCCCGTGCTCCGCAATGGGAGAGGCCACAACAGTGAGAGGCCCGCGTACAGGAAAAAAAAAAAAGAACATCTTCCACTTAATTGAGCACTTCTCAAATTTTTATTTTAAACATACGTGCCCCAAAGGTGGCTACTGTGTTTACTCTGATCGTCTTCAGTATTTCAACACACACGAAATTGTTTAGCATTGTCTGGGGACAAAACCTTGAGATATCACATCCCCAAATGGGACCACCGATGTGAACGGCCTGTCTGGTACAAGTCAGAGTAAACTTTGTTCAGGAGTTCCATTAGCACCAAGATGCCTTCACCCCCACCGAAGTGTGGGGCCTAGGACAGAGAAAAGCTCTCTTCCCCCTCAAAAGGGGCTTTCCCAATAACACCCAACTCCATAACTCCTTCCTCAGGCTCCGTTAAGCAGGCCCAAGTCTATCACTCTCCGGGTGGCTCCAAAGGATTCTGGGAGTTAGGGGCGGGACCAGGGGCAAAAAAAGAAATGTTGGCCCAAGGTGAGCAGCCGATAGGTTTAGGATTATCGGCTGGTTGCTGAGCGATTTCTCAAATCTTCCGACCACCTCCATCACTTCTCCCACCGGGTAGGCCCACGCTCCTTCTCCTCCTTCCACGCTCCGCCTCCTCGGCTGCCCTGTTAGCCAATCATCGGGCGGGTGCTTGACGGGCCGGGCCAATCCCGAACAGGTTTACTTTGAGCGGGAAAGTCTCAGAAGCTCCGGGAGAGCGAGGTCGCCTAACGGCCGGTTCTTGGCCTTGTCTCTGGGTGGGAGAGTGGCAACAGGCCCCGGAGGCAGCCGCCCATTGGCCGGGCAGGAGGCCAATGAGGGATGCGAAGAGGGAGGCGGCCCTGCCGTAGGGGGCAGGGCGAGGCGGGTCGCGTGCCGGTCGCGAGCCGGTGTAGACAATGTAACGACTTTCCACCCCGCTCCTCCCTCTCTGCTCCGGTTCCCGCACCCACAGACCGGCTCCAGGCAGCGCTGGGGGCGGCGGTGGCGGTGGCGGCGGCGGGGTGCGGGCTGAGGTAGCCGGGCCTCGACGCCCCCCCTCACCCCTGTACCCCAGGAGCTGTGCCTAGTCCAGGAGGGGCTGGGGGGCACCATGGAGGTGAGCGGCGGAGACGCCCGTCCGCCCTCTTACCCCCCAGGCCTGAGGAAGGGACCTGAGGTAAACGGCGGGGACGGTCCGGGTCCGGGTGTTGGCCGGGCTTGGAGGACGGCGACGGTGAGGAGAGACTGAGGAGCGGGCGCGTCCCTGGACGCGGGTCTCTGAGGCGGCCGGGCCGGGAGGGAGAGACCCGGTCACCAGCTAGGAGCCCCGACGGGGCGCCCGGGCTGCGCCGCGGGGGTGAGCGGGGGGCGCGGCGGTCGGTCGGGCCGGGGCCTGGGGGCGCGGTGCGGGCTGACAGGACGGGCGGCCGGGCTGGGGCGGGAGGTGACGGCCCGCGACGCCTGGGCTGCCGCCACCTCCTCCACGTTGGGCCGTGGCGGCGCTGAGGCGGAGGCCGGAGGCGAGGGCCCGTCGGACGGGCGAGGGCCGCGCCTCGGGGTCGGGCCGGAAGGTGGAGAGGGAAGCCGGGGCCCCCAAATAAGTGTCCTGGGAACTGATTCCGGGTGGAGCTGGGCGCACAGCCGACGTGGAGCCGTCGTCCAGCCCTTTCGGTCCTGGCTCTAACCTGTGATGTCTCTCCCCCGTTTCCTATCCCCGTTTCGTGCAGCCGAAAGTCGCGTTACGTGGAGGTGCGAATCGCTGCAGGAACCTCAGTGCCGAGGCCAGCAGTCGCGTGATGTTGACTGGCTCCCCTTCCTTCTATGATTGCTACAAGTCGCAGGTCAGTTACTCGGCTTTGCCTGTATTAGAGGATTTTTTTCTCCATCAAATCCAGCACCACCCCCACCCCCACCCGCACCCCCACCCCCACCCCCACCCGCACCCCCACCCGCACCCGCACCCCCACCCCCACCCGCACCCCCACCCGCACCCGCACCCGCCACAGGTTTGTTGCTCCATACTTAGGACCAGACACCCGGTAACTATACTCTTTTTTAATGAATTTATTTATTTATTTATTTTTGGCTGCGTTGGGCTTCTCGTTGCAGTGGCTTCTCTCGTTGCCGAGCACGGGCTCTAGACCCGCGGGCTTCAGTAGTTGTGGCACACAGGCTCAGTAGTTGTGGTGCACGGGCTTAGTTGCCCCGCGGCATGTGGGCTCTTCCCGGAAGGAGGGCTCGAACCGGTGTCCTCTGCATTGGCAGGTGGATTCTTAACCACTGCGCCACCAGGGAAGTCCCCGGTAACAGCATTTTTAAATCCAGAGTCTGCAGAATACACACTGGTTTCGAAAAAAAGTTAAGGAATAAGGTTTTTCGTTGATTCTTATTTTTGACTTGTCCTCAGCATGACGTGATGCCAGAAATGTAAGAAAAATCTGCATTTACTAAGACCATAAAATATTTCTTCCTTCCGGCGTTTATTGCAAGTCGGTGCAAACATACGTTTTATAATTTAAATTTTTCTTTACTCTTTTATTCTCTGGCTCTAACAATGTCTTTGATGACATGCTGCCTTTTACCTCACGTAAAACATTTAGTTTTGTTGTTAATCGTGTTAAATTAGGCTTAGGTTAATGTAAGTCATTTTCATTTGAAATTATTTACCCAGGACATCACTGCTGATATTGTTATACTTTGAATTATAACAATATCCTGAAATAAATAATTTCATTTAATTCACACTACAACCTCGTATAGTATTATACCCACTGTACAGGTAGAGAAACAGGCTCAGAGAGTTTGACTTGTGCCCTAAGTTACAAAGCCCAAGTGGAACCCAGCTCTTTTTCACTGCCAAGACCAGCATTCCACTGCTCTCTGTAATGTTTACATGACTACTAAAATTTACTTGGATTTAATTTCAGTTGATTAATCATAGCAAGGGTAAAGTGATACATTTTGCAGTTATCTAGACTAATTAATATGCCAACCCTAAGCATTTGCATATTTAATTTCCAGAAATATTTTGACTGGGAAGGATCCAGATATTTAAAGTATAATTGTTTGAATCCACCACATTACTTTTTTTTTTTTTTTTTGCGGTACGTGGGCCTCTCACTGTTGTGGCCTCTCCCGTCGCGGAGCAAAGGCTCTAGACGCGCAGGCTCAGCAGCCATGGCTCACGGGCCCAGCTGCTCCGCGGGATGTGGGATCTTCCTGGACCGGGGCACGAACCCGTGTCCCCTGCATCAGCAGGCGGACTCTCAACCACTGCGCCACCAGGGAAGCCCCTCCACATTACTTTAGTTGCTTGTTTTATCCTAGCATATTACATTTAAATCAATCTTTTAAAAGACTTAATTTTTCTAATACTCAAATCTTACTTTAAAATATAAAATATACTTGAAATAATACTCCCAAAATACATTTAGTTTCAAATACTGTTTACTTCATTTGATATTATATAATCTGAAAATGCTTATTTTGTTTAAGTAACTCTTTCAAAAAATGAACAATTATTTATGTCACTTTGGATACTTCAAACCTAAAAGAGAGTTAAGGGGGTCTGTGATAAAAACTGCAGAACTAAAGGAATAAAATTATGAAAGGTTCTAACAATAAAATCCTTTAAAAAGTTACTGCTAACGAACAGAAATTTTGGAAAGGCAGTTTTTAGTGGCACTCTTAGCAAAATCCCTTCTGTGCCTCAGTTTCTCCAGCTTCAGAATAGTCAACAAAATATAAGCTATAAACGAGAAAATTATAATGTGTAGGTTTCAAATAGTAATCATAACTGGAATTTAAACAAATGGCTGTAAAATATTTGAGATTCTTGAAGGTGAGTGATTAGAAGGTATTAATTTTCATATATTATTGGTATAAACTCAGTGAATGTTTAAAGTGTTGTTTTTCAATTATCATATCTATGAAGAACAAAAATTTAGGAATGTTTTGATCTAAACATGTTTTATCTCTTTTTACATAAATTTCGATTAAGAGAATGAAAGCAATTAGAAAATATTTTTAACCAGGATTATATACCTTCTATATTTATAAGAAAATACTATTTCTACTGTGTTTATGCCTGGATATTTATAGTTATTACATCTCACGTTTTACTAGCTCCTTATTTGGAGAGTTAAAAATTGTGAATCTATACTTTCAGACTATTTTAAGTATTTAAAATTTGAGGGGCAGTGTTTTCACTGTACCTCAATCCCTTTGGGAAGGAGGCAGGACTTTAAATAATTCATTAAAATCTTAAAACTCAAACTTTTTATCTTATTTACTCAAAATTCCTTATAGAAGTGTTAAGAAAAAAGAAAATGAGCTTGTTTTTTCTTCTAATTATAATATCTTTAAAATTTCTTAAGATAAAACATTTTATGTCTCGTCTCATTTTTACACTTTCTCTTGGAAATAGAAACTAGGCTGAAAATTAAAGGTACTGTTTTAAAAGGCCCTAGTGTAGGGCCATTTCCTCATTTTTAAAATATAGAGAATATCCATGTCACAAGGTTGACTGAATACAATAATGTTTGTGGAATTTCTTTGAAAATTCTATGTAAATGTACATTCACTTTTTTTTTCACAGATTGGGGGCAGTAAGACTGAGTTTTGTAAATGATTTATTAAAAATAATACTGCTATAGTCCACATAATGCTCATCTGTTCAAAAAACTAAAACTGCAATAACTCTAGGTGTTTTATACCAGTGATAAGCAACAGGTACTGAACAGGGGCCAAAATTTTCTTGGAATAACCACGCCCACTTGTTTACATACTGTCTATAGTTGCTTTGGTGCTAGGACAGCAGAGTTGAGGAGTTTCAATAGAGACCTTAACACAGCAAACCCTAAAATATTAATTATCTGGCCCTTTACAGAAAAAAATCGCCAACCCCTACTGTAAAGTAAGCTTAAGTGGCTAAGTCTAGATTTGTCTCCCAACTCCTCAAATTTCCTATTCTTTGGCTAATATTCTGTAATAAATGCAGTTTTGGTTGTGTCTGGTATACAAATATGTCTTTAAAATTTCAGAGTGAAGACAGTGTTGACCTAAGGCAGACCTATGCTCCACTTTCTTCATCAACAGAATATGCAAGTTCTGTAGATTCTTCACTTTTCTATGCACCATGGTCTGTGTATGGAGATGATATTAAACAGCCCTCTAATTCTCAGATCAATGTAAAGAACAGGTAAATTAATAAATTAGATTTCTCAGGCTAAATGAAGTGTTTTTAAGTTTGATTACATGGGAACCTAGTTGTATTAGCTCTTTGTTCCCTATATCAGCATTTTTATGTTATGGCATTATAATTTTGTTTATCAAACTTTTAGGAAATCTTAAATGGGATAGTTACGTGTGTATAATTTTTTCTTATTATTTTTTTTTCATTCATTAGAGGCAATCCTGAGTAAATCTTAAGTTCCTCTTTCTAAAGATAACTTATATAAATGAGTTACAGTTTTTCAATCTATTTTTTTAATACAATTCTAAATTTTCGGTAATTTTTCCTTCACAAGTATACAACAAACAGGATTTTATCAAACATAAGATACTTTAATTATTTTTCTGTTCAATTCCAATAATAATAAGGGCCTACTCTATGTCAGATTCTCTCCTACTGGGGATATTAGAATTAACATGGCAAAAATTATCCCTGCCTTTATTATAGATCTTACAGTAATGATGATGATGATGATGATAACTTGTCAGGCACTGCAAGTATAGTGAGGTTTAAAAGAAGTAGTATAGAATATTATGGGAGCTTACTGCCAAGAGAAACTTAAGGGAGTGACACTACCTTTATGTTAATTATAATAAGGGAGCAGTTAATAGAGGCCGATGCATCTTTAGTTTAACCAGGACATAATTATTTTTAAAATCTACTAATTAATTAAATAATTGTTAAAACATTTAATTTGGTAAGTTCTCTAAAATAGTGATTTTATTAGAAGAACCATATAACATATAATTCCACAAAAAAACAAAAATTTTTTTTTTTTTTTTTTTTTTTTTTTGCGGTATGCGGGCCTCTCACTGCTGTGGCCTCCCCCGTTGCGGAGCACAGGCTCCGGACGCGCAGGCCCAGCGGCCATGGCTCACGGGCCCAGCCGCTCCGCGGCATATGGGATCCTCCCAGACCGGGGCATGAACCCGTATCCCCTGCATCGGCAGGCGGACTCTCAACCACTGCGCCACCAGGGAGGCCCCCAAAAATATTTTTTAAGTTGATACATGTTCATTGAAAAACTTCACACTTTACAGAAATATATAAAGGCAAGCATAATTTTACCATAACTTTGCCTCTCCACCTCCCAGTAACAACTATTAACAGTTTGGTATATATTACATAGAATATTTTTCTAGATATATACTAACACATTATTAAACAAAAAAACTTTATATTGAATCTTTTTGAAATAACAAGATGTAGTGGAAAAAGCATTAGACTTGTAGGCAGACCATTTATTCAGCAAGTGTATAGTAAAGCATGGCAAATCACATGCCCTTGCAAAATTCAAGTTTCTTAATATCACACATGATCACTCATTCAACAGCTTAACGATTACTAATATCTTCCCTTCCTATGTTATGAAGATCAATGACATTTTGAATGTTATGCAAATATAAGGTATTTTTATTTATTTCTAAAATGTCCTAACACTATGAAATGATAGACATAAAATATGAAAAAACAAGAAGTTACCATTTAAAACAACATATTACTTCTAGGAACAAATTACCCAAAATCCATAAGCGGTAAAAAGGCACCAATTTTCCATCTCCTTGTGGTTTTTACATTTTGTATTATTTAGATAGTTTTAGTAACTAGGTAGGATTTCAGGTACACGGAGTACCAGTCACTTCTTCGGCAAAGATTTAGGGGTAGCCTCCAAATCTTTTACATTTAAGGGACAACTGCAATGTTGCTGTGATATCTAGGATGACCATATCACATTTCACTTTTTAATCCAACGTTTAGTATAAAGAGTCACAAAATAGAGCAACAGGTTCATATGGTTTTCAAATCACAAATGGAAAAACTGAGCAAGTGTTGTTGATGTAATGATGTATACTAGGACTAGACATGATTTCAGGAGCAGCCATGGTACCAACCATGTCTGCAACATCATGGATCAGAGATTTGTATCTTGGTCACCTAAAACGAATAGCATGTGTTTTGGAGAAATAAGAGGTAAGCATACATTGTGAACTAGACATAGGATTTGGAATGAAGGAGAAATACTTATGTAACATAAACATTATGCTAAAGTGGAAAATATTCTGAGTTCCTGTTCCCTTTTTATTTGAAATGATGGTATAGAGTCAATCCAAATATTTTATCGAAAAATAATGGCAGAATAAGTCTGGAAATAGAAATCAATATATTGTATTTCAATATGAGCAAAAATATTTACATGTGATATTCATTTATCTTTAGGATTCAAACAGAAAGAAATGACTATGGTAGTGAAACAGACTTATATGGACTTGTGTCTAACATTTTGGAAGAGCAAGATAAATCACAGCCATGTTTCACTGAGGGGTTAGTATATTATATAAGCCATATAGTGTGTAGTAAACTTTTAAATTCCCAGGTACTAGATTACCCTATTTATTAACTTTTATTTTTAGTTAATAGAGGATCATCTGACAGTAGACATCTTAATTCAGATATTTGTTTTGAGAAGCCTTGATTTTGCTTTGGTGCTTGCCATACAATTGAAAGTTTAATTTGCTATTAAAAACTTTCATTTGTTGGGGTGTGCTTAGAGCACGGGGTCTGAAGAAATGGCTCGTCTGTTTACAACAAACCCGACAGGAATCTGGGTTCATCGTGACAAGGGGCAGAAAACTTGTGGCCTTCCTATGAACAAATACCCAACACGTATCCCCCTGTACCTCCATGTGGCTGCTGGGCAGGACCAGTGGGACAGAGCTCAGTACTGGAAGGAAAGCTACAGTATTTAGTGGGGGAGTTTGCCACCTGGAGCCTGTCCGGTCCACATGTGGGTGGGCCATGAGTGGTCTTATAGGCATAAAGGCTTTGAACCCCTCTCTTCAAGGAAAACAGAAAAATAGATTCCGACTATATGCCATTCTGGAAAAGGCAAAACAATGGAGACAATAAAACGATCAATGGTTGTCAGGAGTTTGTGGGGAGAGGGGAGATGAATACATAGAGTACAGAAGTTTTTATGAGGGTGAAAATACTTTGTATGACATGATAATGATTTTATGTCATCATACTTTTGTCCAAACCCATAGAACAAGAAACACTATTCACTTCGTAAAGTGAACCCTAAGATGAACTAGGGATGATGGTGATTATGATGTGTCAATGCAGGTCAGCCTTGGTTAAAAAAAAAGTCTTAAAAAGAATTAACACTCGGGGTAGACGTTTTTGGCAAAACTTTTGTTTCACTTTTATATACGTATACACAATGTATATGTGTGTGTTTGTTGGATTGTGATGTAAAATGTGCTTTTTAGATTAAAAAAGTTTGCAGGCTACTGTAGTTATACTGGCAAATAAAAGACAAATTAATCTTAAAAAAAAAAAGAACTTTCATTTGGAAACTTGCATAATTATTCTTGCGTAATTGAGAGCTATTTCCCTTGAGTTTATGAGCTAAAATTTGGCTTAAAGAATATAAATTCCAGGGCTTCCCTGGTGGTGCAGTGGTTGAGAGTCCGCCTGCTGATGCAGGGGATGCGGGTTCGTGCCCCGGTCTGGGAAGATCCCACATGCCGCGGAGCGGCTGGGCCCGTGAGCCATGGCCGCTGAGCCTGCGCGTCCGGAGCCTGTGCTCCGCAACAGGAGAGGCCACAACAGTGAGAGGCCCGCGTACCGCAAAAAAAAAAAAAAAAAAAAAAAAAAAGAATATAAATTCCAAGGACTTTTATACTTATACCTCCAAAAATAAAACTATCATTACTGCTGTGCGGAAATATGTATGGATTTTATTCATATGGTAAAAATTTTTAAAGTATGCTTGAATCGTTTTATTTGGGTGTGGAAGCCATGTTATGCGGCATGTGGAATCTTTAGTTGCAGCATGTGGGATCTTTGGTTGCAGCCTGTGAACTCTTAGTTGTGGCATGTGGGATCTAGTTCCCTGACCAGGGATCAAACCCGGGCCCTCTGCATTGGGAGCACAGAGTCTTAGCCACTGGACCACCAGGGAAATCCCAGCACATCTTTTTTATTTAAAAAAAATTGAGGTCAACAACACTTTTGTATTATATAATAACTTAATTAAAAGAAAAACTTATTTTGGTTTTTACTTACTATATATAAACAATTCATGTGGGGACTTCCCTGGTGGTCCAGTGGTAAAGAATCTGCCTTCCAATGCAGGGGACACAGGTTCGATCCCTGGTCGGGAACTAAGATCCCACATGCTGCGGGCAGCTGAGCTTATGCACCTCAATGAGAGAGCCCGCGTGCCGCAAACTACAGAGCCCATGCGCTCTGGAGCCCGTGCACACCACAACTAGAGAGAGAAAACCCACACGCCACAACTAGAGAGAAGCCCGCGGGCCGCAACATAAAAGAGCCCGCATGCCTCCACAAAGATCCCATGTGCCGCAACTAAGACCCGACACAGATAAAAAAGAAAGAAAGAAAACTAAATTAAAAAACAAAACAAAACAATTCATGTAAGACCATATTGTCACCAGCCTCAGGCCTTAGTATATGTTTCTTGGGAAAGTATAGTGAAGACATATTAAGATTAGAATCCATATTTCTGTAGCATATAGCACATTTCAAGTGATAGTTATTTGGATGTAATGGCAGCTTATAAGGCAAAGTTGGAAAGAATTAGAGAATGGTGAGGTGGGGCATTATAAATGTTTTTGAAAGCCTTTCCTACCTTCTCCACTAAGGAAATAAAGACTTTTAAAACCTAAATTGTAATTAAATATATTTACTTGTTCTAGGACCTGCTCCTCCAATTTAAAGTCAGTTTGGCCAGTGAACACAAGCAGATTTGCAGATCACCATGACCTCTTAACAGAAACCAAAAGGCCAATAGATACAGCCATCTCTCAGCAAGCTTTTTATACTAGTGAATCTGTGTCAACAGTGGAGAAGCAGTACCTGCATAATAGTAATCTGATACCACAACAAAAGATAGATGAACTTTCTCATGGATTTACTGGTTTAGACCTTGAAGAACAATGGATGTACCCCTCACGAAGTGATCATTCTAACTGTTACAGTATTCAGACAAATGATACAGCTAAGACGACATTTCAAGAACATCTGTCTATCAAAAACTGTTTTACACCACACATTGGTCTGTCTGACATCATGAAAGAACCAGGAGTTGATACCTACTCTTATGGAAGAGAAAAAATATGTGCTAAAGGTCTTGAAGCACCATTACAGCAAAAGAGGGCAGAGATGTTTCTTTCCCAATTTAATAGATACAATGAAAATGCAGATTATTGTAGATACCCAGAATATGCTTATCCTAATAAGGCTAAGCTGAATAAGTGTTCAAATTTTAGTGTCCAAGATAGTAAAAAATTAGCCAGTGGCACACCTGAAACACCAACTGTAGAAGCAGACACCTACACAAAGTTATTTCAGGTTAAACCAGCAAATCAGAAAAAAATGGAGGCGACAATACCTGACCAGCAGAATTTCACATTTCCAAAAACTATACCATATCTGCCAGAAAAACAGTTTGCAAAGGAAGCATTTACTGCTGATTTTGCCTTAAAATCAGAATATGGACTAAAACCTCACACAGCTTGTCCAGCTAATGATGATTTTGTTAATGTCACAGAAAAGCAACAGTTTACTAAACCTGACCCCCCAAATTCTGAGTATTTTAGGTCAGTGAATTTACTAGCAAACTCAGCAGCATCTTCAGGTGGTATCAACTTAAACAGACCAACTTGGATGAATATCCAAACAAAAAATAACACTCTTATTCCTTATCAAAATCAAGGTAACTTGATGAAATTAAATACTCATTTAAGTGCAGCTTCAAAAGGTTCTAACCATTCTTCAGATTTCCTGCAACTATCATCTACAAATTTAACAGCAAATAGCAATTTATTTCAGAAGTATTGCCAAGAAAACCCTTCAGCATTTTCTAGTTGTGATTTTGGTTATAATGGTGCAGAAAGAATTCAATCTGTCAGTCACATGGAAGGACTGACAAAGACTGGAGAAGAAAATCTCTTTGAATCTGTTACTGATAAAAAAATAAAGCAGTCAAATGGATTTTGTGGTAACTATTCAGCTCAGCAGTATGGGACCATTGAAAATGTAAACAAACATAATTTTCAGGCTATGCCCCAGAGTGGCCATTATGACCCTGAGGAAGGGCCAAAGCATTTAGATAGCTCATCTCAAAATACATATCAAAATCTGTTGGAGTCACAGGGTCATTTTAATAGCCACAGACAGGGAAGTGGAGACAACAATATTAACAGCCGTGTGAATCGCACACAGGTGTCATGCTTTTCTAATAATTATATGATGGGAGATATAAGGCATAATCAGAGTTTTCAACAACTTGGTTCAAATGGGTTTCCCCTAAGATCCACACACCCACTTGGCCATTCAGTTGTTCCACTGTTGGATTCCTATGATTTGTCTTATGATGACTTAAGCCATTTATACCTATATTTTAATGATACGATGTATGGTGATAATTCCTTTTCTGGTTTCGTGCCAACTTTTGGATTTCAAAGACCAGTTAAAACCCGTAGTGGACCAGCCAGTGAACTTCATATTCGTCTAGAAGAGTGCTATGAACAATGGAGAGCATTAGAAAAGGAGAGAAAAAAGGTAACACAAAACTATCCATTTAGGTGTAACTTAGTATATCCCCTTTGCCTATCTTCATTTTATTTACCTTAGTGTAGTTTAAGAAAGAGTACTTGCCTTATTTTTAGGTTGCATTTTTCTATAATGTGTAGTATTTGTTAAGTTCATGACTATAGAGAATTAATTAGGTAATTTAGAGACAAAATGCTTGGGGTTTAAAAAAATTTGTTATTTTAAAGTTTATTTTGCCTATTAGGTAGACTTTTTCCTTAATGGGTTAAAAGTTTATTTCTTTGAATTTTCTAAGTATTAAACTATTGGAGTGTTTAGAAAAGTACTGTGGTACTGTGGTTTGTATTTGTTGCCTTTTGATACTGAAACAATTTTTATCTAAAGGAGTAATTTTCAATATACTTCTTAGGCCTATGAGAAATATTATTCATGATTGAATCATATTTAGAAAATTTAGCATCTAAAAGTTATATAATTTTTTTACAGACTGAATTGGACCTTGCCAAAAATTATCCAGGGAAAAAGGTATCGAGTACTAATAATACTCCAATTCCAAGGCTGACCTCCAACCCATCTAGAGTTGATCGCTTAATTGTGGATGAACTTCGAGAACAAGCCAGAGTAAGCTGTGAAAATATCCAATAGCAGATTTTTTAAACTGATAAAATTTTAAAATGCTTCAGCAAGTTAGAATTCTGAAGGATTTAAAAATCACATTTATGTGTAACTCTCTGAAATGTATTCTTTTCCATGTTTGGACCTAGAACTATTAGTTATTTAGGAAAGGGAAAATAGCCCCATTCAGTCATTGAAACAGTAGATTTAATAGTCTAAGTGGTTCCTCTTCAAGAAACCCAAATTAGCAATGGAACTAATCCTCAACAGAAAGAAAATTTTTTTAAGCAAAAATCATTTTGCATATTATTTACAGGGAAAGTCCCATTTCTTAGTCACAAACATTTGTTTCCTAGCTTCATGAGCAAACTGTGCTTGCATTATACAAGATAGTAAATTAACAGGAAATTACCATATTTCATTTTCTTAACCCTGTACTCTTATTTATTTTTGGCTGCATTGGGTCTTCATTGCTATGCATGGGCTTTCTCCAGTTGTGGCCAGTGGGGGGCTACTCTTTGTTGCAGTGCACGGGCTTCCCGTTGTGGTGGCTTCTCTTGTTGTGGAGCACAGGCTCTAGAGCATGGGCTTCAGTAGTTGTGGCCTACAGACTCTAGAGTGCAAGCTCAGTAGTTGTGGCAGATGGGCTTAGTTGCTCCGCAGCATGTGGGATCTTCCCAGACCAGGGCTTGAACCCATGTCCCCTGAATTGGCAGGTGGATTCTTAACCACTGCACCACCAGGGAAGCCCACAGAGTCTTATTTTATTGAACATTAGTTTCTTACTTGTACCATGCTGTCTTTAAAATACAGATATGAACTACTTCAATGGAAAAAGATTGATTTTACCTAGCTTTCAGCCTCATTCAGTTGTAATTTTTAATCAAATTTGTAAATTTGTACAATGGAATTTATCAGTGGTATAGTCAGATACTGACATGGGTTACAGCCAAACATTATAAAAACTTAGGTCTTCTGTTTTTTTCTTAAAACTGTTCCAAGTTAAAATTCCTTTTTCTCAGTAATACATTTCTAGGCAATAAATCAAAGGATTGCTAACTGTGGATATTAAGAAATATACTTTTTCCAGCCTTACTTAGGCTTCACCCTAATTTAGAAGGTTATGTTTATAGCTGTTATAATAATTTTGTTTATCTATATTTAACAACATTAGATCAGTAATACACAAAGGGCAAAAATATTTTTATGTGTACTACTTTCTAGTTTGCTGGTTTTGTGGAATTCTGAAAAAAATCTTTTAAAAGTTTATTAAGGGCTTCCCTGGTGGCGCAGTGGTTGAGTCCGCCTGCCGATGCAGGGGACACGGGTTCGTGCCCCGGTCCAGGAAGATCCCACATGCCGTGGAGCGGCTGGGCCCGTGAGCCATGGCCGCTGAGGCTGTGCGTCCAGAGCCTGTACTCCGCAACGGGAGAGGCCACAGCAGTGAGAGGCCCGTGTACCACAAAAAAAAAAAAAAAAAAAAAAGTTTATTAAAAACCACCTGTGTAAATTTCTTTCTTTACACTTATCATTTATTCAAAATGATTGTCTTATTTTAAAAATACATAATTTGTAGTTCACTGGAGTTTTTTCTATGGTATTTTCTTTTGTTGTCTTATTTTCCCCTCAAGAATCTGGCTGGTTGTACAGTTGGGAAGAAAATATTTTATACCTGTACACTTGTGTTTTCTCCATGGGCTTAAACTGGGATAGACTTATTCCAAAGAAACTTGATAGGAGTGTGAGGTTAAGGCAATTATTGTATTTATTTGATGTCCAAATCCTACTTACTCAAAAACTGCTCTTGGGCTTCCCTGGTGGCGCAGTGGTTGAGAGTCCACCTGCCGATGCAGGGGACGCGGGTTCGTGCCCCAGTCCGGGAAGATCCTACATGCCGCGGAGCGGCTGGGCCTGTGAGCCATGGCCACTGAGCCTGTGCGTCCGGAGCCTGTGCTCTGCAACGGGAGAGGCCACAGCAGGGAGAGGCCCACGTACTGCAAAAAAAAAAAAACAAAAACTGCTCTTTCCTTACACCTTCCAAGTTTAGACTCTGAAACAAGTTAGGCATATACAACTATGAAACGTACTACGCTTACTGATATACAGTGCTCTTCTTTAAGCTTAATTAACCAGAAGATTGAGACTTCCTGATTTTCCTTAGCAGTTTTGACAGTTATAGGATTTATTTTGTATTAGTTCAGCATACATTTAAATTGGTATTTTCTGGATTATGGATTCCTTAAAACTACCGCTAGCCAGTATTATTTCTGATTTCCAAAAGGAGAACTTTGGAGGCCCAGAAAGGAATTGCTGAAGTCAAGATTAATCAATCTAAGGCTTCCCTGGTGGCGCAGTGGTTGAGAGTCCGCCTGCCGATGCAGGGTACACGGGTTCGTGCCCCGGTCCGGGAGGATCCCACATGCCGTGGAGCAGCTGGGCCCGTGAGCCATGGCTGCTGAGCCTGCGCGTCTGGAGCCTGTGCTCCGCAACGGGAGAGGCCACAACAGTGAGAGGCCCGCATACCGCAAAAAAAAAAAAAAAAAAAAAAGATTACTCAATCTAGGATTTCTCCTTTTTAGCTCAATTTTTTTCCCTTTTAATTACAGTAACTACTAATAATGCTCTATTTGCAGGCTATTCTCCTATTTGCCAAAAAGAATGTCATATCTTATATTTGCACTTACTGTTAATAAGATGGAAATATTTGAATGTTTGACTTTTTCATTGTTGCTTATTCCCAGTAACTGACTACCCTTAAACCTTTTAGAATTAACATACACAAATAGGTACAAAAGACTGACTTTCCATCTTTGTTTCCCCCAGCGTGGTGTCAGGACATAGTAAGCATTCACTTATTTATTGATTGAATATTACTGCTCTCATCTCTACTCTGCTTCATTGAAGATTTGTTTTAAGTTAATGGCAGGGCAATGTGGTTACATGCCTCATCAAAATTTAAAATGTTTCCCTCAGGTTGTGACTTTACTGGGCAAAATGGAAAGGCTTCGAAGCTCTCCCCTTCATGCCAGTATCTCTACAGCTCTTGATAGACACCTGGAGTCCGTTCACATTGTACAGTCACGTAGAAAGGACGAAATTGTTAATGCTTCAAATCGGCAAAAGCAAGGTGTTCCTAGATGCCAAGATGACAGAGGTACAAACATTAATGCATATTCTTTTGATAAGGCACTGAGATAATTTGAATGTTAATAAAATCAGACTCTGAAGTTAAAAGGTTGAATTTCTAACATTTATACTTATGTAAAGAATAAATTGTTAAATGGTGCCCACATAATTTACTCCAGAAGTACTTTGATCTATTTTGCTAATATTACCCATTTAATTATAATAACTCTGTTAAAGTCTGTGTTCTACCTAAAGCATAGTCATGGTTATACAAGTCAGAAATAAATACAAGTATCAACACTTTTAAATATTAAGTCAAATACTTTGGTTAGCTCAGTCAATAGCCATCCTTCTTTTATAAAAATAATGTTTGATCATTTAGTAGCACAGCACGGGGTTTTATGAGTTAAGGGGTACTTAAATGGCATCTGATATGAACTGACCCCAAATATTTCTTTTACAGATGTTTTTGCCCTTGCTTCAGCAATTAAAGAGATGTGTGTGGCTACTCGGAAAGCACGCACTACCCTGTGGTGTGCACTGCAGATGACCTTGCCCAAAACAGCCAGTACAGCTGGCCAAAGAGATGTGGAAAAGGCTTTACAAGATATAGTAAACTGTGAAGATAAAGTCCATGAAAGCGTAAATAGTAGCAATCCAATGAACCAGAGAGGTGAAGCAAACAAACATTAAGGAAATGCCAGCAGAAAGAATAAAAAGCTGATAAGTAAATGTATCAAGACATGCTAAAAAATGTTAATGAACTTGTCAAACTTGAAAATTTCATTACATTAATTTTCTTTCAGATTTAAAGGTAATACCTTAATGAAGTCTAACGTCTTTTAAAATCTTCTATTTGGAATGAATCAGATGTAGTTTAAAGTGAATTCAAAGGTAAAGTTGACTACTCTAGGGGTTCCTGGGTAGTCAAAGATAACAAGTTTAAGTAAATTAAATATTTCCTAACAGCTAAAATATTGCTGAAACCCATTCTGCAGTGCAGGTAAATGCAGATGTGAAATTCTTCTAAAAGATAAGTTTCATTTACGTCTGCCTTAGTAAGTATAATTCCAAATAATGAATCTAAGTGACTGTAATCCAATTATGGCTACAGTCTAGTAACCAAGACATAGTTTTGATTGTGATATAAAAGTGTTTTCCTTACAAAACTGGATAATACCTAGGGAACAAAGGAAAACAAGGATGAACCCAATATTCATGTAAAAATTTAATATTTAAAATACTACCATATTTATAAATTTGAAATCTTAGTACCTAAGTATATGGAGGAAAATGCATCTGATTCTCCTAAAGTAGGGATAAAACATGCAAGTTACTGAATATAAAACCTGTCCTCATTTGTGTATATTCTTTAAAATTTAATTATACTATCAATTATTAAATATTTCCAGTTTTAAAGTATTTTAATTGAATCAAAAACAAGACATTTCCTTTATGTGGATCTTTTAGACTTGATGCACAGTAACTAAAATAATGATTATTGTTTTAATACCCTTAGTTTGCTGCCTTTTATGAGGGTATCATGAAGTTCTAAAATGTATTCTTTTAAGGTTAATCTTTAACTGGTTTAGTTTGCAGTTGGTTAGTGTATATTTTGTGTAGCTCTGTTCATTAGTTTGCTTCTGTATTTTTTTAAAAGCGTTCTTGAAAGCTTGGCTTTTTCTGTTTCTCATCAATTAATATCTTTGTATGGAACCTGAGTAATTTATTCATTAATATGAAATGTTGGTATTATGTGATTCAGAAGATCTTGGGTTTTAACATTTCTAGCAGGAGTTAAACTATAATATAATGTACTGATGAAATTTAATTGAACTATCCTTGACTAGAAACACTAATGTTTCAAATGTTGGTGTTTTTCCTAGTTTTAGAAATCCTGGTATTAAAAAAAAAAAAAAGAAGAGTATAATCACACCACATAAATTTTCTTTAGATGATATTCAGAAGAAACTGATTGAGAATGCAGGAGTAACTGTAGGGAGAAACACTTCGATCACTGAAATGCCTTAGAACTACCCAAATGAATTACATTGAGGGTAGTCAAATAAAATAGATCATCCCACCACAGTCACTGCATAGAAAGTGGTTAAGTTTGATGTAAGACATGGGTGTTATGAAAACAAATATTGAACTGAATTTAGTTCCTCAGGAAAAATAAATAAATTACTTTGTTGAAAATATTTAGTTTCATTTTTTTTACGTTTGTATTAGTTTTTTTAAAATATTTATTTATTTTCTTTTATTCTTTTTTGGCTGCATTGGGTCTTAGTTGCAGCATGCAGGATCTTTCCTTGTAGCTCACCGGCTCTTTGTTGCGGCATGTGGGCTTCTCTCTAGTTGTGGCTTGCGAGTTTTACTCTCTAGTTGTGGCACACAGGCTGTCCAGGGCACGTGGGCTCTGTAGTTTGCAGCACATGGGCTCTCTCGTTGAGGCGCGTGAGCTCAGTAGTTGTGGGAGCTGGCTTAGTTGCCCTGCAGCATGTGGGGTCTTAGTTCCCCGACCAGGGATCGAACTGGCATCCCCATCATTGCAAGTCGGATTCTTTACCACTCGACCACCAAGGAAGTCCCTGTATTAGTTTCTAACATTGAGTCACTCATGCCAGAAAACCAATTAAATTTCATTTAACTGATAAGAACTTGTGGTAAGTTTTTAATTTCATTATTAACACATAAAATAGAGTTGGTAGATAATAAACCAATGCCATTCAGATATCCTTAGATCTAATCTGACCTCCTTCAAATTTGTTCTGCCTTTGTGCTAATCCTGGCAAACCAGAATAAAAATTCTGGGGAAACTTTTACATGACAGTGGTCAGAAATTAAACACTAGTCCATTAACAAAAAAATACAAAAATTCTTTGAAATTCTGTTAATCAAGTCATGCTTTGGATAACTCAAGTTAGTAGGTTGTTCCTTTCTATTGTATACCCTCTGATGGTTCTTAAGCACTGTACTTCTGAATTACAACCTATGAATAATCTGGTACTATAACGTTTTATAGGGTTGGGAATTAATGTTATGACTGAAATTCCAAATTTGGCCTAAAATGTCAATCATACCACAGAAAATATGGTTGTTTCAAGTTTGCCTTTTGCGGTGTTGAATATTTTAGACATAAAGGATTTATTGGCACCTGAGTTAAGTGGATAACCTTACTCAGAGCCTAATGAGCTGATCCTTTTTGTCTGTTTAAGCATTAGTTCAAGTGTACACTAATTATAACCTATGTAATAGAGTCCCAAAAGAAAGAATTGCCTACTGTTATAACAGATTGAAACTAGAACCCTTCAGGGGTCTATGGATATAAACTGACGCTGCTTCAGAGACCAAAATCAAGGTGAGAACCAACCAAAAATCCAAAATATGGGTTATTAAATTAAAATAGGCTCTCTCGGGCTTCCCTGGTGGCGCAGTGGTTGAGAGTCCGCCTGCCGATGCAGGGGACGCAGGTTCGTGTCCCGGTCTGGGAAGATCCCATATGCCGCGGAGCGGCTGGGCCCGTGAGCCATGGCCGCTGAGCCTGCGCGTCCGGAGCCTGTGCTCTGCAACGGGAGAGGCCACAACAGTGAGAGGCCCACATACAGCAAAAAAATAAATAAATAAAAATAAAATAAAATAAAATAGGCTCTCTCATATGCTATCTGTAGCCACAGCCACATATGAAACTAAGACTCCAGCAGTACTTCAGAGACTTCAAAGCCAATCTACTGACTGTCCAAAAAAGAAGGTAATCTTTCTGATCTCCTAATATCCAACTCATAGAAAGGAAAACTGAGGCAGAGAGTTTATGGATTCCAGGAAGAGGTTCTACTAGCAGAAGAGATAACTGGGCTAATCAAAACATAAGTAAAATTCAAACCCATTCCTAAGTGACTATCCACACAGAACTCACTTCCAGGTGGAAGGAATCAGAATAAATCAGAAGACTGATTTAAATAGTTTATTTTTTTAAAAGGTGGTTATGTAAAAAAAATTTTGCAATGCCACGGTTATAGGAGTGTATAGAGGTGACACATCGTTTCCTTAACCATGCGTTTTACCTTCTGCAGAAAGGTAAAAAAATTTGTTAATCTCATAGTTAATGGTATAAAACAGAGGTCAGCAAACATTTTCTCCAAAGGGCCAGGTAGTAAATATTTTAGGCTTTAAAGGTCACATAAGGTCTCTGTCACATATTCTTTTACAACCCTTTAAAGATGTAAAATCCATTGTTAGCTTGCACCATACAAAAACAGACTGGGCAAAATTTGGTTGCTGGCAGTTGTTTGCCCACCCCTGGTATAAAATATCTACTTTCTGTCTTGACAGAGGAATTGCTGTCTTCAGGCTTCTTGACAGTCTACTGCCTGAAGTAGGGAAAGGCCTATTTACAACCGAATGTAGCTTGTGACAAAAGTAGACATGGAGGAGAGTTCCTACCCACTTTTGACTCTCCCAAGCAGTTTTTCCATTCACTCACTCATTCAATAAATTTGTTGCACCTACTATGTACACTCTTAAATATCTTTGTGTTAGCAGAGATTTCCAGTGTTTCTTCCTTAAAAGGGTTTCTTTAAACTTGTAAGTATCAGGTCCTTATATGTTTTAGGGCAGATCAGGATTAAAATCTCTACTAGCACTCAAGAGGATTCATGATTATAAAAAATGAATCTAGCTAACAATGATATCCTTGCACTCAATACTGACACATCCTTCTTAAAGTCAGAGCTCAGGGCTTCCCTGGTGGCGCAGTGGTTTGAGAGTCCGCCTGCCGATGCAGGGGACATGGGTTCGTGCCCCGGTCCGGGAAGATCCCATGTGCTGCAGAGCGGCTGGGCCCGTGAGCCATGGTCGCTGAGCCTGCACGTCTGGAGCCTGTGCTCCGCAACGGGAGAGGCTACAACACTGAGAGGCCCGCGTATCGCAAAAAAAAAAAAAAAAGCACAGCCCAGATGAGGAAAAACATATAACTATCTCTTATTAAAAGACACTTTGTTTCCTACCATAGGCTGAAACTTTTAAAAAATCTCAAATGTAGAACATCCACCAAATAACTTCTCATTTTCCTAGTTTGTTGCCATGTAACATAAAGTCTGGATCCAGGTAGGGCTCTTCATCAGCTTCCTATTTCAGCCATAAAACAATACATTTAGGGGTGAATACTACTTCTGAAGCAATTGACACTCCTACATTTCATCTCAGGGAAGGAGTAATCATGATTCTGCTCCTTCAGGACAAAAACTGTCAGCTTTCTGAATATTCCTGCTCTTTATCCCAGGTGAGGGAAGACTTTTTAAAGTGGCCAAAAGGAGTACAGGACTTCAGTATTAAAATATAAAGGTTGCCCCCATTCCAGATCTTTGGTACAGACATCAACTACAATAATCTGCTTACCCACATCACAGAGACATGGCACATTTTGTAATTAGAAATGTTTGTGATTTTCCTTTTGACCATGTAAACAAAAGGGGAAATGCCTTGGGAAACCACTTTTGCAATGTCTTCTCATTTCTCTTAAATACACAAGTGCACAACCAGTTCTCCCTTTGACCAAGTTCATGAGGAGAAAGAATAGAGTGGACCAAGGTTATCGCTTTCGCTCTCCTCTTTGAGTCCTTTTCTTTTCCTTTTCCTTGCGCTCCTGCTTGGCTAGCTTGTCCCTCTCCCTCTGCAGCTTGTCCTGTTCCTTCTTCCTTTGGGACTCATCCCGAAGAGAGTCTCGCTCCAGTTTTCGGGCATTAAGGACATCTTCCAAGTTGGTGTTTCGAAACAGAGCTACAGCTGAGTTAAGGGATGAGGGTCCAGGTCACACAGGTCTCAGCTCCTGCTCTCTCCTCATTCTTGCTGTCGTCTCTCTACATGCCAAGTCTTCAATACTCTCTACCTATCCCTAGTCTTAAAAAAAAAAACCTTACGTTTATCTTTGGTCTAATGGGAAATCCTAAAACTACCATTAGTAAGAAATTAGAATAAAAATCTCATTCAGACTTATCTGAGTGTTAAATATTTCATGAAAATGAAATTTCATTCTACAATAAGTACTTATATCATTCACTGACACAATATTGTATAGTATCCAGGCTAGTTTTAGTAACTAGAGTATTAAAGTAACTGGCAAAATTTTTATGTACTTGGTATTAAAATGCTTGAAAAGAGTTAAGTTGTTTAACCTTACTAAACTTTATTAGGTTGCTTTTTTCCCTAGACCACTAAAGCTTAAGTGAAAATCATGTTCTAAGGAAATAAGTTTAACCAGTTAGAAAATACCTAGCCAAAAACTTTACTCTTCATTTCTTACAACTTTAAAACATAACCTGTTACTACCAGACAAGATCCTCTTTACTCTTAAAACATAATTTTTTTCTGTTTTAGTGCTTTAAAATGAGTAAGTCTCCCTGAAATAACCCCCGCTTCTCAGATAATCCACCATACTCCTCACCTTTAAGGTGGATTTGTAAATCCACGTTCTCTAGGAAGCTGCTCATAAGTGATTCTGTTGGTAGGGATTTTCCTCAGCACGTATGTTTCAATCTGTCTGTATTTTAACTTAAAGTCTTCAGTGTTTGTAGTCTCTTTCCACTGAATTATAAGGTCTTTGAGGACAAAGACCAAAACTGCAATATTGTTCTATTTGCTTCCACATTGCTCGGAAACCCAGCACTTTACGCAAGGAATATAGATTCTCATTTTCCCTTAGAAATCCTTTCTCTAAACTAACCCCTTCACAGTTCGTGTTAACATAATTTCTTTGGGGAAAATTCTTGCTAAATTGACTATTTAGTACTGTCCTAGGACTGGGGCTCACACTGCTGGCCTGACCTGTGTCCTTGGAGGTAAATGGAGCCCCCAGCAAGGACAGTAAAATAAAAACTGACCCACAAGAATATTCTATGGAGAAACACATGGGGATGGACACAGAGAAGGATACATTTCTCAGAACCAATGCTCATCATGGTGGCACCTGAATCATCCTTCTCATCTGCTTCAGTGAGTGATGTTAAGGAAGGTCGGATGGAAAACAAAGGTTAGCACATCCCAACCCAACATCAGAAAATAGTGACTAAGGTGATGGGTAGGGAAAGCACGCTGAATGGAAGGACTCTGTCAGGGATATGACGGTAGCCCCAGGAGAGTCATCTTTGGAAGTCTCAACTTGGGGAAGACTGCTCCGAGCTTCTGTAAAACCCTTATCTGTCAGAGGCTGAAAAGAAACTGAAGCTGGTCTAGGTGGACTGCCACATTATCTGGGAGCCAGGGGATGGCAAGATAACCTCAAAAACAGTGGTTCTCAAAGTGTGGTTCCCAGAACTCCCCGAGAACTTGTGAGAAATACACATTCTTGGGCCCCACTCTGGATCTACTAAATCCAAAACTGTGGGGCATAAGGCCCAGCAATCTGTTTTAACAAGTCCTCCAGGAGAACCACTGCTTAAAACATTCTTTTCTAGCCCAGGAAATGAGATTTTGTAGTTGGAACCTCAGCTCTGCCAAACCTGGCAAGAAAAATCATGAGGGAAAACTAGAAGAGGAGTTGGCCCCAAAGAGCCTAAGAATTCTTTCCTAACCTAGTGACGTTTCGGTATGATGTCCACTCCATTCAAGCAGGCTCAGTAAGCTAAGCATTCCCTAGACAAATTTCAAATTCACAGGGAACCAAGTCTGCCCCTACCAGAAACACTTTCTTTTTACACAGTCCCCACTCAAATTCCAGGTTTATTCTGGTGTTGCTTTGGGGGGGTTCAGTCTCACTTTTATTAATTATGTGGTCACTGGAATATTAAAAAAAAAAAAAGATTCAAATGAAACTGCTCCAAATTTGGGAATCCAAATTCAAATCCAGGTTCTAGTCCTGGTTTTGCTATTAATTCTTTGAATGTCTCTGATCATCCATTCATCTCTTAGTGCCTCAGTTTCCTTATCAACTGTGAAAAAATATAAAGATGGATTATACATGTAACACTGTACTTCATAGAAAGGTATTATACAAATATAAAGAATCATAAGTGTAAATCAACTATGAAGAATCACAGCTAGAGCATATTTTCTGAAAACACAATAACAGTGTTCCATTCAGGCATTATTTGTTTCACACTGAAGTTTTCAGGAACACATAGATGTGTCTTAAAAAATGTAAGTCCAGTATCAACCATTCCAACATCATTCCTCACGCCCACCAAGGGCTATATAGATCACTGCCATTTTAGAGGAGAAAATTAAGCTATAGAGGGGGATTGGCAGCTTCCCAGAACTCACTGTAAACCAGCAAAGGCTTTTGGCTCAAGCCTCAGGGAATGGCGCTGAGACTCCAGAAAGGATATTCCTCTTCGTCTGTCACGTCAGCATACTGCGCCAGGAGCGCAGCTTTCCTCTGCTTCTCCTCTTCTGACACCATCCTGGGCTTCACCACAATCTGCGCCTGCTTCTCAATGAGGGTGGCAATGGCCTGGACCTCATCTGGGAGGTGGTGAGAGGGAAGGGAGGGACAACAAGGTTGTATGTGAGAGGAAACACGCTCACCGAACCCCTAGTCCACCCTGGCAGTGCTTGGAGTAAAGGCAAGGGCATCTGCTGACTCCTTAGAGCTCTGGGGTGCAAAGGAGGTGCCTCAGGGGCCAATGAGAAAGGCAAGGAAAGGCCATGCAGGCCAGGCTTTAGGTCTCGTATCCGTCTTCAATCAGAGCAGCCCTGCTTTTACTTGTTTTATATATTGAAGTTCTGCTGCTTAAAAAAAAAAAAAAGGTTAAAAAGCACTGCATTAGAACCATAGATAATCAAGCCTCCAAACATGCAGCTTTCTCTCCTCTCAACTCAGAAACCAAAGAAGGAATCTAGCACCAACTTAAGCTGGTCTATTTCATGTTGATAATTATGCTAGGTGAAATTCTTATATTATTTTAAAATAAAATCATCTGTTAACTTCTCCATTCTCAAAGAAAGGAGGCAATGGTGTCAAGCAGTGATTCTCATGCCTGGCTGCATATTAGAATCATCTGGGGGAGCTTTAAAAAAGATAGCAATGCCTGGGTCCCCACCCCAAAGATGTTTATATAATTGGTCCATGGTGCGGCCCAGGCCCAGGCACTTTTATTTTTATTTATTTATTTAAAAAATTAATTTATTTTATTTTATTTTTGGCTGTGTTGGGGCTTCATTGCTGCACGTGGGCTTGCGGTGAGCGGGGGCTACTCTTCACTGTGGTGTGTGGGCTTCTCATTGCGGTGGCTCCTCTTGTTGCAGAGCACGGACTCTAGGCACATGGGCTCAGTAGCTGTGGCATGCAGGCTCAGTAGCTGTGGCTTGCGGGCTCTAGAGTGCAGGCTCAGTAGTTGTGGCGCACGGGCTTAGCTGCTCCGCAGCATGTGGGATCTTCCTGGACCAGGGATTGAAGCCGTGTCCCCTGCATTGGCAGGCGGATTCTTAACTACTGTGCCACCAGGGAAGTCTTGGCACTGGCACTTTTAAACGTACAGCAAGCAATTCTAGTGTACAGCCACGACTGAGAACCAACATGTAGATAGCTTAGAATAGATTTTATTCAAGTTTGGATTTATGATTTGAGCTTTCTGCAGTTAATTTGTCATCCTAATGGTAACATCTCTTTCATTTTAAAGGGTGGAGGGTTTAGCTGAATAAAGCAAAAGACCAATCATAATTTGTGTTATGAAATGAGAATATGAAAAAGATGGGAAAATATAGTTGACCCTATACCTGCAGAGGAAATCCACAAGGGGGAGTGGGAAGAGGAATGAAAACGAAAAAAGAAAAAACCACAATGAAGACAGCTATGGTCAGCTGAAGCGGAAAAATGTAAAAGGAAAAAAGAAAACCAATGCTCAGTTAAAAAGTTAAAGTAAGCTGCTCTGTGTTTGCCAGTTTAACTTATTTTAGGGCAAATGAGCATCCACTGGAGAAAACTAAAATCTCTTTCTCTAACAGCTGTAGAGTAAAGGCTGTTGGAGATGAGACGTAAAAACTCCAACTCTACCTTCTTTTTTCACTTTGGTGACAACATTCTGACTTTCCGACCATCGCTCCACAATCTCCTTGCAGATGTTAAGAAGGGAATCTTCTTCCTGGTTGGAAAAGTAGACCAATTAATTTCCTGAGAGCCCTCAACCTGAACAAAGTCTATGCAGAGGGCAGAGCTCCCCCTGCTGGTGATGAGAAGAAATCACAGGGAGGGTTTGGGAGCCACAGAATAGAGATGATGTTTCTCTTCTGAGGCTCCAAACACAGAGGTAATCCTGTGTGTGAGTCCCAGAAGCCACATCTGCTAGGACAAGAGCACCCACCCCATCCTGCCAAGCTCCAAAGGAAAGGGTTCTCACCAACTCAGGGCAGTCCTTCTCCTTTTGGGGCAAAAACCTGTTGCTTGAGTCAAAACTCTATGAAATCCTTGGCCAATTTACTCAACTCAGAACACTCTCCAAAGTTTATCAACTTTCTTGCTGGAACATATCCACGAGCTTGCTGATCCACAATAAAGAGAAGTTAAGTGAGTAGATGGTCTCCTATACAACCATCCTGGGGATCCTTGCAAGACTGGAACTCTGGACCTCTGGAACTCTGTCCATTTTTCATAAGCAGACATATTCTGCACACCAACCAATCTTCCTCCTTAGCATGGAATGACAGAAAGGATGCTGGCTTTCGTGTCAGACTTACTTAAATTCAAATCCCAGATCTATGAGCAAGTTTCTTAACTTTTCCAAGCTTCACATCTTCCCAGGATTTGAGAGAGGATGAATGTGTATAAAGGGCCTACAGTCCTAACCGCTGGTGGTCCAGCGGTTAGGACTCCGTGCTTTCACTGCCGTGGGCCAGGGTTCAATCCCTGGTCAGGGAACTAAGATCCCACATGTTGTGCACCACCAAAAAAAAGGCCTACACCACTGGGCAAAGAACAGGCATTTCAACAAATATGGGTATTTCCCTCCATCTTCTTTTTGGCTGCCTTCACCATCTTCATCTTCTACCCCTCATGATGAGCTGTCAGTGTTCACATTTCCTAATGTGTCAGGCACTGTTCAAATACATAAGAATTCTCAGAGTTCTTAAAACAATCTCAAGAAGCACTCTCAATTTAGAGATGAGGAAACCAAGGCACAGAGGTTAAGTAACTTGCCCAAGGTGATACAAGTAATAAGTGGATTAAACAGGATTTGAACCCAAGCAGTCTGGCTTTGAGCCCACGTTCTCAACCGTTATATTACACCATCTCTCAGACAAAAGTAAGGAGAGGCAGAACACAGACTTACTGTGGATATCCTTATTTTGTACCCAACAAAGGATTCCATCCTCTACCCTGCATACTTTTAGCATGCATGTCAGACATATTGAACTTCTTTGGTCCAGAGTTCCAGTCTTGCAAGGATCCCCAGCAGGAAAAGCGAAGGGAGAGGAAAAGAAAGAAGGGTAGGAAAAGGAATGGAGAGGCAAAAGGGAAAGGGCCCTCATCCAAACCAAAGAAGTTCATTCCTCCGTTCATTTATTCATCCAGATGGTTCCTGCCATATTCAAGGCACCAAGATGAGTGCTAAGAGATGAATGAGAAACAGTCACTAGCCTCATAACACTTACAACTTAGAAGGCTGGTATATAAACAGCTGCGACGAAATAAAATATCCTGTCTACTAAATCACTGTGATAATCATTTAATGATGTATGTAAGTCAAATTGTTATACTGTACACCTTAAACTTATTAGTGCTGTATGTCAATTATATCTCAATACAACTGGAAGAAAAAAATGTAACGTCCTACTTAATGCTATGACCCTACTTAAAATTGCTCACCCCTCCATTCCACTCCTGATCCTCTTACAATGCTCCTTTTTTCCTAGCACTAATCATTTTCTAACATACTACATAATTTACTGATTATGTCTTTCCTTACCGGAATATAACCCTTTGAGGGCAGGGATTTCTGTCTATGTTGTTCCCTAAAGTACCCCAAGCACTTAGGGCAGTGCCTGGCAGAGAGTAATCCATCAATAAAAGTTTGATTAATCAATCAGCGTGGGACTTCCCTGGCAGTCCAGTGGTTAAGACTTCGTCTTCCAATGCAGGAGGTGCGGGTTAGATCCCTGGTGGGGCAGCTAAGATCCCACATGCCTCACGGCCAAGAAACCAAAACATAAAACAGAAGCAATATTGTAACAAATTCAGTAAAAGACTTAAAAAAAAAATCAGTCAGCCCAAGTGCAGTCAGAAGGAATAAAGGGAAGGATGACAGAAGTTTTTGTTTACTGTCATTTGCTCCCAATTATATATACTATTCTTGAATCTTACCTCAAATTGTTGCTGACAAACTTCTAAATTCCTAATATTGAATTTAGCCCAATATGGCGATTGATTTGGCTATGCCTTTTGTTTTTCCTAGAATGGGATTTGGTACAATAGTCGGGAGGTTTTTTTTTGGCGGTACGCGGGCCTCTCACTGCTGTGGCCTCTCCCGTTGCGGAGCGCAGGCTCAGCGGCCATGGCTCACGGGCCAAGCCGCTCCGCGGCATGTGGGATCTTCCCGGACCGGGGCACGAACCCGCGTCCCCTGCATCGGCAGGCGGACTCTCAACCACTGCGCCACCAGGGAAGCCCTAGTCGGGAGCTTTTATATGCAGCCCAACTGACTGGCAGACAATAAGCAGTGCTATATTCATTGGCCTTGCTGCCCTGTAAAGTTGCTCCTCAGTTTTCATGGACAGGACCCCTGCCTCCCCATATCATTTATGAGTGATGTGTTTGGTCTATACCATATTCATTGGCCTTGCTGCCCTGTAAAGTTGCTCCTCAGTTTTCATGGACAGGACCCCTGCCTCCCCATATCATTTATGAGTGATGTGTTTGGTCTATACCATATTCATTGGCCTTGCTGCCCTGTAAAGTTGCTCCTCAGTTTTCATGGACAGGACCCCTGCCTCCCCATATCATTTATGAGTGATGTGTTTGGTCTATACCATATTCATTGGCCTTGCTGCCCTGTAAAGTTGCTCCTCAGTTTTCATGGACAGGACCCCTGCCTCCCCATATCATTCCTGGCCAATTCTTCCCAAAGTCATTTTCTACATAGAAGGGGTTGGGAAAACTGTGAGAAAATTAAACATGGTGTGTGAATTGGGCAGAGGGAGGGAAGCCACCTTAAAAATGAGTTTGTCTTCTGCAGTTTAGGCAAACAAGAGGGAAATACAAAGAACCAAATCTGGTCTAGATAACCCTTCTACCAAGAGACTGTTAAGAGTCTAAGGCAAATTCATGCCTGCCTTTATCTGCAGACATACAGTTCTAAGTAATGATACAATGTAAAGAACAGGTCACGGAGCTGGTACCAATGAGTACCCAAATTACTTCAACTTCTTTTTCATGGAGTCTTTAGAAACTTCCCAGTGGGAGATTTTTGAAAAAGTAACTTAAATTGCTTGCCTCCTACTCTTTCCCTCTATGACCTGCAATGTAATGGTTCAAGAAAAGAAGTTACTCCACTGTGTTGTATTTCCACTGAACTTATGAGTTGCATCACAAGCTATGTTAAGGCTTTCCCATTTATAGGTCAATCTCACCAGAGCAGGCTCTGGAACTAAAAGAGGGCCCTTGCCAGGAGGCCCTGGGACAGCTGCACTAGCGTTATGTTTTAACCATGTGACCAGTCAATGAACTGCACTTTCAGCAAGTAAGTGTAGGTAGAGATGAGGGCAGGAGAAATGATCAGGTTGGAAAAGTGGACATCTTGGTGACTTACTACTTAAATACAGTTTAAAGCACAATTTCTGAATTCTTGAATTTGCTTCTAAAAGGCTAAGTATCAAGTTTATCTCTCTTCTTTAAAACTCTGATCTCTCTTACTCCCCAACCTACTCCCCCCAATGATTACTTTATTTCTCAATACAGTAAAGGATCAAGCGCAAAATTTGTTTCCGTTCTGCCTAGGCGTGAAAAGACCTCTACCGCCTAAACTGACCTTTTTTGGACTCCTACCTCCAAAATAGGAAACCGAGAGGGTACCTCCTGCAGGCTTTTGTCAGGGGCACTGCCTCTAAAAGGGCACAGACATCTCAGAGCACTTAATTTCCCCCTCTGAACACTGTCAGCGGGTGAAATTGGTTGTTAGACGTTTATGATAAAACTCATTTAGACATTTCAACGCCTTTGGAAGAATACTCACCCAGCTCATCCACAGGCATCTGAGAGGGCCTTGTCCTCAAGAATAAGGTAAAGCCTTTCCTCTCTATGCACCTGCAACCTTCCGGCTCCCAAAACCCTGGGTGGGGAGCAACCCCCTTCCCACAAGGGCCAGGGCTCAGAAGAGTATTCCTCTCCCAGGTGAGACCACTAATCCTTTGGGACACCAAGTAGGGGAAAGGGGATACGAAGAACTGACAGGGGCCGGCAGAGAGGCTAAAGGAATGTGTCCGGGCTTCTCACCAGGAAAGCAGAGAGGATACCCTGCAGAGCGTCCAGCTTCTCCTCTTCCTCCTCCTCCTGAAGGACACCCAGGATGTAGGCACCGTAAACGGCTCGGTCCACTCCCAGCGCCTCCAACCGTCCGTCTAGCCACGATTCAAAGCCGCTGCCCCCTCCATCGCTCTCGCCGGAGGTGGCAACGGCCACTGCGCTGGGCGCCGCCATCTTGGGGCCAGGGTCCTGCCAGCCCCCAGGGCGCCTACCGCAGCGCCTGACGGGCCGCGCCACGGGCTCACTGCGCATGCTCAGAAGCTAAATCCACGCCCCGGCGCGCGGGGCGTAGAACCTAGTCGACCCGTCGGGACCTGCCGGGGAGGTTCGTACCTTGTAAGTAGAGCGCATCTTGGCTTACACACGGTCATGTGGTCTCAGGAATCCTGGCTGGTGAGTAGTCTTCACCGACTCTTTTTTTACAGTTGGGGAAGTTCGGAGGGGTTCAGTGACCTGACCAAAGTCACGCGGCTAATAACTAAACGGGACTGGAACTCACCTTCGATTCTAGCGCCTCGACCGGCCTCACCAAGCCGCCCTTTCACGCCACTCGTGGGAAGCTAAGCCACCCACTCCCATACAGCTTTCAAGGAGAAAACAGCTGGCTCTGTCCGGAATGCCCACTGTCTCTGTCAGCTGCTACCACCTGCGCCTTTCCGTGCTCCTCCCGTATGGAAACTCAAGCTCCAGAAAACCTTCCCTGATTCCCTGCAATCTGTGTTAAGACCACTCCAGTGTGCTGCGGTTGCTTCTCTGCATTTACCATGCTGTGCTTAACGCTCCACCGGACACATAGTGGGTGCTCAGTAAATGAACAGGCAACCTCGAGTCATTTCTTTCCTTCACTCACTCAACACTTACACAGAAATAACTCCGAGGAGCCTTCTTTACCCATTGTCAAGCATTATCTAAGAGCTTTTGATACATTATCTCTAATCCTCCCAACAAACGTGTGAGGAGATGCTTTTATTGTCGACATGGTAAAGATAAGGAAAATGAAACACAGAGTCACACAGTTACAGGGAGCCCAACCAGAGGCAAGTGCTCCTGCACAGCAGGCGGAGCCTCAGATGGCTCTCAAAACACCTGGCTCTGGGCTGAAATGAATTACCCAAGAACCCGGGATGGCTTTCCCTGAACTGCAGAGGAGGCTGGCAGGTCACTGGCCTGACTTTTTCATTCACTAAATATTTATTGGCATTGCTGCTAGGCACTGAAATATAAAGATAAATGTCACAAAAGCTCTCCCTTCAAAGGGTCTTCAGTGGAAACAGACATGTTTAATCATGACAGTACAGTGAGATAAGTGTTTCAGTGTCTAATGGAGATTGCAGTAGGTTGCCTGGAAGAAGATTAGGTTAACATTGCCTGTTGGATTGGAGTTGGAAACTGGAGATGGGAGATCAAGATACTTTCATTTTTTTTTTGAAGAACAAGTGAGAGTTCTTTAGGCAGAAAGACTAGAAGATGGGCTTCCCTGGTGGCGCAGTGGATGAGAGTCCGCCTGCCGATGCAGGGGACTCAGGCTCGTGCCCCGGTCCGTGAGGATCCCACATGCCGCGGAGCGGCTGGGCCCGTGAGCCATGGCTGCTGAGCCTGCGCGTCCGGAGCCTGTGCTCCGCAATGGGAGAGGCCACAGCAGTGAGAGGCACGCATACCGCAAAAAAAAAGAGAAGACTAGAAGAGAAAGGGAGCAGACCCAGATGCATGGCACTGTGTGGGCCCTCCAGAGAATCATGGATGGCTTGAGCAGCAGAGTTCAGATAGAAGATTTTCAAGGGATGACAACAAAAGGAAAGGAAGGGTCTTATATACCTGGCAGAGCGCCTCCTGAGAGAATTCTCTACCCTTATTATCGTTGGGATAATGTAAATGAATGAACATGGAACATTGTAAAGCTCAGTAGAAATACAGGATACTGTGACCATGGCTTCTGTGTGCTCCCTGAGTTAGAATGTGACAATAATGGAGTCAGAGGCCAGAGTCAGCCCCCAAAGACTTGCCCTTATTTCAGAGCCTCAGATGTACTTTCTAACCCAGTGGCTGTCTTGCAGGTGGGGTTTGTTGGTTAACAGACTTGAAGCCATCATGATTCAAGGATCATAGTTTGAGGTCAGAGCCCCAACGATCAGAAAAGGAGCACAGGGGACTTCCCTGGTGGCACGGTGGATAAGACTCTAAGCTCCCAATGCAGGGGGCCAGGGTTTGATCCCTGGTCAGGGAACTAGATCCCACATGCATGCCGCAACTAAGGAGCCCACGTGCTGCAACTAAGACCAGGTGCGACCAAATAAATAAATAACTAAATATTAAAAAAAGAAAAAGGAGCACAACATTTTGTTCCTTTTTAAGTTTTTACTTTGCAATAATTACAGACTCACAGGGAGTTGCAAAAGTAGTACATAGAGACCTGTGCACCTTCACTCAGTTTCCCCCAATGGTAACATCTTACATAGCTATAGTATAATATCAAAATCAGGAAATCGATATTGGTACAGTGCACAAAGGCTTTTTGAAGACATCCTAGAAACTTCTTACAAAACTGAGTGAAGGCTCTACAGACCCTGCATTTTAAAAAATCCTCATTGACTATTTTATTACAAAAGTTATAGCTCATAGTTCAAAAAACCAATTCATACCACTGGACAAATGACAGAAAGCTTACAGAAAAAATCAAGATGGCTTTTTACACTGTAAAAAAAATAG
Organism: Mesoplodon mirus; assembly: GCF_964341445.2. NCBI lineage: Eukaryota > Metazoa > Chordata > Mammalia > Artiodactyla > Ziphiidae > Mesoplodon > Mesoplodon mirus. The sequence goes on from NC_138994.1 coordinate 7,559,587, forward strand.
TGTCATTTATAACTTTTAAAATATGCAAATTAAACTTGCAATCAGATAACATGTTTTCTTCTCAAATTTAAAAGTCTGATAATACTGCTGATCTGACATTGGGTAACAGGCACTGGAAAATGTTTCTGCAGAAAGTAAATCAGTACAATCTTGTTGGAGGGCAATTTGAAAAGACCCAGCATTTATCCTTCTGGGAATTTATTATAATACATGCATGTGTGCAGAATGACATAGTTATAAGGATATTCGTTGCAGTGACGCTAATTGTAGTGAAAAGACAGGAGTAGTCTACATTCTATCTGTAGGAGACTGACTCAAAAAAGCCACAGAAGGAAGTATTGTGCAGCCATAAAAGTGGAAGAAGCTCTTTATGTAGTGACATGTTAGAAAATTCAAGATACATTGTTAAAGAAAAAAGTGAGGCTCAGAACAGTATATAATGTTTGCTACCATTTGTGTTTAAAAAGTTGGAGGGATGGGGAGAAATACACCACATATCTGACCTGGCCTGTGCATAAAATATCTCTGGAAAGATACACAAGGGAATGTGAAGATGGTCGTCGCTGAGGAGGAGAACTCAGGGAGACTAATTTTAAAACATCTTGTTTTAAAAGTATGAGCTATTTGTTATATTAATTTACCTTGCATCTTTCTAAAATATTTTTGGCTGCATTGGGTCTTTGTTGCTGCGTGTGGGCTTTCTCTAGTTGCGGCGAGTGAGGACTACTCTTCATTGTGGTGCGCGGGCTTCTCATTGCAGTGGCTCCTCTTGTTGCGGAGCACGGGCTCCAGGCGTGAGGGCTTCAGTAGTCGTGGCTCGCGGGTTCTAGAAGGCAAGCTTAGTAGTTGTGGCGCACGGGCTTACCTGCTCTGCGGCATGTGGGATCTTTCCAGACCAGAGATTGAACCTGTGTCCCCTGCATTGGCAGGCGGATTCTTAACCACTGCGCCACCAGGGAAGCCCCATCTTTTTGTTTTAAAGAAATAATGCCTCCAATCTCCTTTGCTTCCTACCCTACCAAGAGGTAACCTCTATTCCTGAATTTGGTATTTGTCCTCCTCTTGAATGTTTTTAAACATAGTACATATTACTACATATGTAATACATATTATAACATATGTGTGTATGTATCCATAAACAATATATCACATTGTTTTGCACGTTAGACTTTTCATTCTGCAGTATGCTTTTTTCACTTAAGATCTTGAAAATATTTACCCATGTTGATACATGTAGCTCTTATCGTGGAAAGGTTTCTCTAGGCCAGCGAGCATCAAACATATTTTTGCCACATCCTCTTAGCAGGAAAAATATTTTTGCTATGCACCCCTAAAATATGAATATGTATTTATTTATGAATTACATATGTGAACCACTATTCCAAATTAGTGTGTCCATCATAAGATATACAAAAAGATTACTGTAAAAAGGGCAATTGAAAAGAGAAGGAAATAATATACTACAAATATTTATTTATTTGTAGTACAAAAATCATTAGTGAGGGACTTCCCTGGTGGTCCAGTGGCTAAGGCTCCACGCTCCCAATACAGGGGGCCCAGGTTTGATCCCTGGTCAGGGAACTAGGTCCCACATGCCACAACTAAGACCCGGTGCAGCCAAATAAATAAGTAAATATTCTTTTTTTTTTTTTCGCAGTACGCAGGCCTCTCACTGTTGTGGCCTCTCCCTTTGCAGAGCACAGGCTCCAGACACGCAGGCTCAGCAGCCATGGCTCCTGGGCCCAGCTGCTCCGCGGCATGTGGGATCTTCCCGGACCGGGGCACGAACCCATGTCCCCTGCATCGGCAGGCGGACTCTCAACCACTGCGCCACCAGGGAAGCCGAGTAAATATTCTTTTTAAAAAATCTTTAGTGAAAATAATGTGACTGAATATGCTTCATTACTTTCCCACCTTATTATTTATTATTTTTAAAATTTTTTAATTGTGGCAAAATGCCCATAATATAAAATTTACCATCTGAACCACTTTTAAATATACAGTTCAGTAGTGTTAAGGATTCATTACTGGCAAGAGTTTCTCTTGAACTTCAGTGATATTCTCACCCATTGACCAGCTGACTCTCTCATTGAACCTGAGAGTTTGTACTCACACTTGTGTGTGAGTCATTAGGATTTTTTGTAATCTTAATCTTGCTTCTTTGGAGGAATCTTGTTAAGCCTCTTGTTCACTTTTGGGGGCTAGGAAAATCCAAATAGCATAATCTGTAATTCCATTTATCTGAGGATATGTAAACTGTGGAGAACAGTGAAAAACACGCCACCAAACCCTGAAAAGAGAACACAGACAGCCCCTCCAAATATAAAGCTCCCTTACCCTTTACCCAGATAACTCACTTGCTTTACTTCATGACTCAGGATCTCTGACGAGCACAGGGAGGGCACCAGCATCAGTCTGTTTCCTAAAGATTAGTAAAACTTACTTGTTTTTCTTTTGGATAAAAAAATATATTTAAATACTAATGCTTCCTTTTGGCACCTCTGTGATTATCTTGTGTCTGAGGGGTGCCCACCTCTCTTTGGAGACCAGGACATACCTAGAAACAGAATTGCTGAGTTCAAGGGCATAAACCTTGTGGATGTCACCATATTGCTCTCCCAAGGGCTTGTCCCAGTTTGCATTCCCACCCTTGCCTTCACATTTTTACTAAAACTTGCTTTTAATATACTTTAATTTTTGCCAGTCAAAGGGGTGTGAAAGAGCATCTAATTTAATTTGCATTACTCATTTAATTTGCATTTAACTACTAGTGAGTCTGAGCACTTTTAATACATTTATCTGCCATTAAAATTTCCTCATCTTTGGGCTTCCCTGGTGGCGCAGTGGTTGAGAGTCCGCCTGCCGATGCAGGGGACACAGGTTCGTGCCCCGGTCTGGGAAGATCCCACATGCCGCGGAGTGGCTTGGCCCGTGAGCAGTGGCCGCTGAGCCTGCACGTCCGGAGCCTGTGCTCCGCAACGGGAGAGGCCACAACAGTGAGAAGCCTGCGTACCGTAAAAAAAAAAAAAAATTCCTCATCTTTGATCAGCTTGATGCTTTGTGACAATCTAGAGGGGTGGAATAGGGAAGGTGGGAGGGAGGCTCAAGAGAGAGGGGATATAGGGATGTATATATACATATAGCTGATTTACTTTGTTTTTTTGTTTATTTCTTAATTTTTATTTATTTATTTATGCCTGTGTTGGGTCTTCATTGCTGCGCACAGGTTTTCTCTAGTTGCAGCGGGCGGGGGCTACTCTTCCTTGCGGTGCACGGGCTTCTCACTGCGGTGGCTTCTCTTGTTGTGGAGCACGGGCTTTAGGCACACAGGCTTCAGTAGTTGTGGCCCACAGGCTCAGTAGTTTTGGCACAGGGGCTTAGTTGCTCCGCGGCATGTGGGGTCTTCCCGGACCAGGGATCAAACTCGTGTCCCCCGCATTGGCAGGCGTATTCTTAACCACTGCACCACCAGGGAGGTCGCAGCTGATTTACATTGTTGTACAGCAGAAACTAACACAACATTGTAAAGCAGTTATACTCCAATAAAGATACAAAAAAAAAAAAGAAAATGAGCAAAAGACATGAAGATATTATACCAAATAAGATATACAAGTGGCAAATAAGCACATAACAAGGTGTTCAACATCATTAGCCATAAAAGAAATGCAAATAAAAACCACTCTGAGTGAAAAAAGTCAAAAAAAAATTTCCTCATCTTTGAATTGCCTGTTTATATCCCTTGTGGGTTTTTCTATTGGATCATTTGTTTGTCTTTGCCATGCTAATTTGTAGGAGTCTACTTTTTCTTTTTTCTTAATTTTTTCATTAATTTCATTAATTTTTCTTAATTTCATTAATTTCTATCCTTTATTATTTCTGACCATCTGTAATCTTTGGGTGTACTCTTCATTTTCTGACCTCTCAAGGTGAACACTTAGCTGATTCATTTTCAGTCTGTCTTATTTTCTAATATAGCATATACATTTAAGGTCATACATTTCTCTCTGGTTACTTAGCTGAATTTTACAACTTTTTAAAAGGAATCTCACAGCTTTTGATATATCGTTTTTCATTGTTGCAGTTCTAGATATATTACAATTTCCATTGTAATTGTTTTATTCTCCTATCATGAATTATTTAGAAATGTGTTTTTTTTAATTCCAGAGTAGTGCATTTTGTTTTATCTTTAACAAACAAACAAAAAAACTTACCTTTTTGTTTTTGATTTCTAACTTCATCATACTGTGGTCATAGGATGTGTTCTGTATGCTGTCGATTTTTTGGTATTGGTTGATACTTTAGTGGCATAGTATGTCAATTTTTATAATGTTCCATGTGTACTTGAACATATTTTCTAATATTTATATATTAATGTTTGTTAGTTATATCGTTGAATCTTTTATATGTTGCTAATGTCATTTTATTTTTGTTTCATCTGTCATCTGTTTTTTGGAGAAAAGTATATTAAAATGTCCGGTATATTTGTAGATTTTACAGTCTTCCCTTGTATTTCTGACTTAAATATTTTGATGTTGTTAGAGTCATATAACTATTAGGTTACTTCGTCCCTGGCAAATTGTTTATCATCAAGGAATGACACCTGTATTCCTAATAATCCTTTATCTCTTGAAATCTATCCTGTCAGATTTTAATATCACTGTATCAGTTTTCCATTTTGCCCTGCACTGAGAGGCAGCAGAGAGCAACGTGAAGAGCATGGACTCTGAAGTCAGGCTGCTGGGGTTCAAATCCCAGCACTGACACCTTCTAGCTGTGTGACCTCAAGCAGGTTTTTAACCTCAGTGTTCCCATGTATAAAATGGGTGCAGTTACTACCTACCTCAAAGGATTATTATGAGGATTAAACTAATTACTATTTTTAAAGCACTTTGAACATCATAGTAAGCACTCCATATGTATTTGTAAAATTAAATAATTAAATATATATCTGTGCAGCCCTTTTCTGTGTCACTATTTTATAGGTATTTGTCTGACAAACACCATATAGCTGCTAGATACTGTAATGCTGCAGTAGATACCTTTATTACATAAGTCATATCCCATATGTCTGAATGTATCTGTAGAATAACTCCTAGAAATGGGATTGCTGGGTGGAAAGATATGTGCATTTGTAATTTTCCTAGATAGTGCCAAATTGCCTTACATAGGAGTCTGGTGCAACCCCAATGTAAGGCAATTTGGCACTATCTAGCAAAATTGATCTTTGCCAGGCTGTTAAGTGAAAAATGGTATTTAGTATAGATATAATTTGCATTTCTCTTATTTTAAGTGAGGTTGAGCATATTTGAATGTTCTTTGTATTTCCTTTTCTGTGAATGTTCCTTTACCCATTTTCAATTCGGTGGTTGATCTTTTCTGGATCTATTTGTTAAAGTTTTTTACATATTGGGAAATCAGTCCTTGTTCCATGATATAAGCTGATTTTTTTTTTCTAAGCACTTCCTCTCAGGAATCAAGAAAAACAATGAGAGAGAACAACTTGAATTATTATCTCAAAATATTTTTGCCGAGTGGTAAATGCTACCTTTTTCTGTTCACAGACTTTGTGCTAGACACATCTTTAATCTTTAAAACCTCACTTCCTGGTAGATAATATTATCTTCACTTTACAAATGAAAAAACTGAAGATCAGAGAGATTCTTTTTTTTTTCACTCATTCAACAAATATTCATTAAGAACCTACTAAATTCTTGGGGCTTCCCTGGTGGCACAGTGGTTAAGAATCTGCCTGCCAATGCAGGGGATACAGGTTTGAGCCCTGGTCTGGGAAGATCCCACATGCCGCGGAGCAACTAAGCCCGTGCGCCACGACTACTGAACCTGTGCTATAGAGCCCGTGAGCCACAACTACTGAGTCCGTGTGCCACAACTACTGAAGCCCACGCATGAAGAGCCCGTGCTCCATAACAAGAGAAGCCACTGCAATGAGAAGCCTGTGCACTGCAGCAAGGAGTAGCCCCTGCTCGCTGCAGCTAGAGATATCCCACGCGCAGCAAAGAAGACCCAATGCAGCCAAAAATAAAATAAATAAATTTTTTTAAAAATTAAAAAAAAAGAACATACTAAATTCTTTACTTAGGGGATATAGCAGTGAATAAAACAGAAAAGGTCCTTGTTCTATGGACTTACATAGGGCGGAAATATAGACCACAAACAAGAAAACAAATTATATACTTTCTGATAGTGGTAAGTGCTGTGAAGAAAATAAACCGAAATGGTGTAACTGGCAAGGAATGGGGGCGCTACTGTTAGGTTGGGTGGTCTCAGAAGTCCTAGCTGGAAAAAAAATGAGATTTGATCTGATGCCTAAAAGGAAAGAGAAGATCTGGGAAACGGAACTGTTAGTGCAAAGGCCCTAAGGCAGGAACGAGCTAGGCTTGTTCAAGACTCAGAGAGGTTTGGTCTGAGGAGCAAACTGGGAAAGCCGCTCAGAGTTTTTGAAAAGGAGGGTAATATGATGTGATTTTTGTCAGTGAGGATAAGGTAGGTTCTGGTTTTAGGCCCTTTTCCATTTTTTAAAATGGAGAATGCCAAACAGCTTTTTTGCTTATGTGTGTATTTGTTATCTATTGCTGTGTAACAAATCACCCCAAAATTTAATGACTTAAAACAACACTAATCATTTATTTTCTCTGGGTTTCTGTGGGCATGCAATTTGGGAGCAGCTTGGCTGGGATTTTATGACTCGGGATCTCTTGGGAGGTCGCAGTCATCTGAACGCTAGACTAAGGATGACGGATCTGCTTGCCAGATGGCTCAGTCACAGGATGGGTAAGTTGGGGCCGGCTATTAGCAGGAAGCCTCCATTCCTCTCCACGCGAGCCTCTCCACAGGCATACTTGAGCGTCCTCATGTCATGGCTGCTGGCTTCCCCCATGTCAGGTGATCTAAGAAACAGCACTACAGATATTGAAATATCTTTTATGACCTAGCCTCAGAAGCCACACATTATTATTTCCTCAATACTCTATTGGTACCTAGCCCTGTTGGATGTGGGCATGCTATCAGGAGTCGAGGATAGTCAATGCAGGCCATCTTGGAGACCAGCTACCACAATGTGGGTATCTTTAAATTTATACTAATAAATATATTTTATGTATTTGTGTGTATATATATTCTTATAAAATCATATTTCATATTTACCATCTTAGGAATTAAACCAAAATTTTAAAATACTAGTTTGTTCATTTAAAAATAACCCTCTTGGTCTTCCCTGGTGGCGCAGTGGTTGAGAGTCTGCCTGCTGATGCAGGGGATGCGGGTTTGTGCCCCGGTCCGGGAGGATCCCACATGCCACATAGCGGCTGGGCCCGTGAGCCATGGCCGCTGGGCCTGCGCGTCCGGAGCCTGTGCTCTGCAACGGGAGAGGCCACAACAGTGAGAGGCCCGCGTACCGCAAATAAATAAATAAATAAATAAATAAATATAATTATAAATAAGTGCTCTGAGATGGGATAGGGAGGGTGGGAGGGAGGCTCAAGAGGGAGGGGATATACATATAGCTGATTCACTTTGTTGTACAGCAGAAACTAACACAACATTGTAAAGTAATTATACTCCAATAAAGATGTGAAAAAAAATAAAAATAAAAAATAAGGTGGGGGGCTTCCCTGGTGGCGCAGTGGTTGGGAGTGCGCCTGCCAATGCAGGGGACGCGGGTTCATGCCCCGCTCCGGGAGGATCCCACGTGCCGCGGAGCGGCTGGGCCCGTGGGCCATGGCTGCTGAGCCTGCGCGTCCGGAGCCTGTGCTCCGCAGCGGGAGAGGCCACAGCAGTGAGAGGCCCGCGTACCGCAAAAAAAAAAAAAAAAAAAAAAAAAAAATAAGGGGGGCTTCCCTGGCGGCACAGTGGTTGAGAGTCTGCCTGCCGATGCAGGGGACATGGGTTCGTGCCCTGGTTCAGGAAGATCCCACATGCCGCAGAGCGGCTGGGCCCGTGAGCCATGGCCGCTGAGCCTGCGCGTCCAGAGCCTGTGCTCCGCAACGGGAGAGGCCACAACGGTGCCAGAGGCCCGCGTACTGAAAAAAAAAAAAAGGTACTTACTTGGTGGCGCAGTGGTTAAGAATCTGCCTGCCAATGCAGGGGACACGGGTTGGAGCCCTGGTCCAGGAAGATCCCACATGCCGCGAAGCTACTAAGCCCATGTGCCACAACTACTGAGCCTGCGCTCCAGAGCCCTCGAGCCACAACTACTGAGCCTGTGTGCCACAGCTACTGAAGCCCGCATGCCTAGAGCCCATGCTCCGCAACAAGAGAAGCCACTGCAATGAGAAGCCCACGCACCACAACGAAGAGTAGCCCCCGCTCGCTGCAACTAGAGAAAACCCACGCACAGCAACCAAGACCCAATGCAGCCAAAAATATAAATAAATAAATAAATTTTTAAAAAATAAAAATAAGCCCTCTGAGGGACTTCCCTGGTAGCACAGTGGTTAAGAATCTGCCTGCCAGTGCAGGGGACACGGGTTCAATCCCTGGTCTGGGAAGATCCCACATGCCGCAGAGCAGCTAAGCCCATGCGCCACAGCTACTGATCCTGTGTGCCACAGCTACTGAAGCCCGTGCACCTAGAGCCCACGCGCCACAACAAGAGAAGCCACCGCAATGAGAAGCCAACGCACAGCAACGAAGACCCAACGCAGCCATAAATAAATAAATTAATTAAAAATAAATAAAAATAAGCCCTCTGTGTGTTAACATAAATGATGCATTTTTAATGGAAATAGAATTAGCAGAATGGCATTATTGTACATTTCTGCAAATCTCTTTCATACCTGACTTAACAGAAGAGTGTTGGATTCTCATGTTTGCCTCTGCATACTCCACTGAACGTTCATGAGAGAAAGAGAGCAAAAATAGATAATGAGCATTTGGTGCCCTAAGAGTGAAGCTGCAGGAGTGGACCTTTCTTGGGATAACCAAACCTACACCAAGAGAACAGGCTGGAGACAGGTTCTGTGGTGTTCTTGGTCACCCATTTATGGAATTTCAGAAGGGCAGTGGAGATTACTGCCAGGCACAGCATGACCTCTGTGCAGACAAGTGAACTGTAGAAATTCATTACTACTCCACCAAGAAGCCCCCATGAAAGTGGTTAACCTGGACACAGAAGTGTGGAACTGAAATCCTCAGAGCATTGTACTTCCTTTCTACTGCCTGAGTATTACTGGATTGAAGAATTGCTGCTTTTTGTTAGGAGGTTCATTTCATTTCCCATTACTCCCAATTTCATACTCAAAAGCACTGAGAGGGCTTCCCTGGTGGCGCAGTGGTTGAGAGTCCGCCTGCCGATGCAGGGGACACGGGTTCGTGCCCCGGTCCGGGAAGATCCCACATGCCGCGGAGTGGCTGGGCCCGTGAGCCATGGCTGCTGAGCCTGCGCGTCCGGAGCCTGTGCTCCGCAACGGGAGAGGCCACAACAATGAGAGGCCACCGTACCGCAAAAAAAAAAAAAAACAAAAACCTGAGAATTTCAAGTGGAGTATATTGAAGTAGACTCAGTTTCTTTGCATCCTTTCTGTACTCAATTTTTAAAATTCTTTCATAACCCTATTAAGTGTTTTTTAACTAAATTAACATGGCTCAAATGATCCACGCAGCTCCTGTGGAAGTCACTTACAAGAACATGAGATTTCTTATTACACACAATCCAACAAATGTGACCTTAAACAAATTTATAGAGGACCTTAAGAAGTATGGAGTTACCACAATAGGAAGACGATGTGAAGCAACTTATGACACCACTCTCGTGGAGAAAGAAGGCCTCCATGTTCTCGACTGGCCTTTTGATGATGGCACACCACCATCTAACCAGATTGTTGATGATTGGTTAAGTCTTGTGAAAATTAAGTTCCTTGAAGACCCTGGTTGTTGTATTGCCGTTCATTGTGTTGCAGGCCTTGGGAGAGCTCCAGTGCTTGTCGCCCTAGCATTAATTGAAGGTGGAATGAAATATGAAGATGCAGTACAGTTCATAAGACAAAAGCGGCTTGGAGCTTTTAACAGCAAGCAACTTTTGTATTTGGAGAAGCATTGTCCTAAAATGTGGCTGTGCTTCAAAGACTCAAATGGTCATAGAAACAACTGTTGCCTTCAGTAAAACTGGGGTGCCTGATGCCATTGCTTGGAAGTGGAAACTAGATGGGATGGAATTTGTCATACGTGTTAGCCAGCACGTTGTCTTGGTGAAGTCCGATGAAGCTTCCATAGGAGTGTTGAAAAGCAGTTTTACCAGGCCAGAAACCTGGCAGAATTGCAACCTCTGTGTTTGGGTTATGATCAACCTACTTGGACACTTAGCAAAGGATTCTTGCTGTTCAGCATTTAAAATGTGCTTATCATTTGTACCAATTGACCTTTCCTGAAATCATGCAGTATTGAGTCATGTCTTTAAATCTGTTTCCATGCCAGAATCTTATCAATATATAAGAAATTTAGAAAGACTAGGTGCCAAAATACCCAGGACAATACTTGTATATTTTTCATATCATATAGGACTAAAATCCCAGGAACTATGAACACTCTGGACCTTGTGTGGTTTATTCCTTCCATCATTTCAAACATAGAAAAGTAGGGCCTGTAAGGCTCTTTGCTCACAATTCCCACATTCATACCAGTATACATCAGATTTGCTCCTCTTGTTCTTTTTTTAATTAACCAAGTCTTACAGTGATTATCTAATGTCTTTCTGTAAATCTCATTTTGTGCTGTTATAGGAGACCTCCATTTTGAAAATCTACATTGTACAGAAGCACATGTTTTTAATGTCTCCAGACAAAAAAGCCTTACAGTTAGTTTTAATGTTTGCACTTTGGGGTGCAACTTACAGGGGGGGCCTGATGAAAGAATGGGAGGGGGCTATTAAGTACTTTTAGTAAAGTGTTGCCTTTGTCTTGTGCAGGACATATAGAACATGCCCTTTAACTTAGTGAATATTTTTTAAAAGGTAGAAATACTTTGTTATTGTAGCTAAAACAATTCTTAATCATAAAATTTCTGAAATTCTTGTAATTATTCTTCAAACTTATCTGAAGTTGTTTACCAACTTAATTTTGTTTGAAGTGTGATTCCCAACCTCTCTTGCAAAAAAAAAAAAAAAAAGAAGTGGGTTTACATTTAATACTTTATATGCCTTTTGAGCTGTGTAGCTTAATATTTGGATACTTGACAATTTGTTTTATTATGTAATTGATAAAATGGTGATGTGTATTAACATTAGCTCAACCATATATTTATACTGTCCGGGAACATGTGGTTATAGTTCTGTGGGAGAAATAATTTGTCAGTGTTCACCAGCTTGTAAAAATCTAGTGCGAGGGCTTAAACCTTAAATAAATGATGAAATGCATTTATCGTCATTGAAAAAAATGGGTAATGATGTTAATATCACTGTAAAAAGTTTCGACCTCATGGAACCTTCTGAAAGGGCTGAACCACACTTTGACAATCTTGAGCTAGATTCTGATATGGTAACAAATGATGCCCAAATCTCAGTAGGTTACAACAACAAAGGTTTATTTCTTTTTTTCTTCTTTTTTTTTTTAAGGTGAATGGCTTTTTTTTTTTAATTTATTTTATTTCTGGCTGCGTTGAGTCTTCGTTGCTGCGTGCAGGCTTTTCTCTAGCTGCGGCGAGCGGGGGCTACTCTTACTTGTGATGCGCAGGCTTCTCATTGCGGTGGCTTCTCTTGTTGTGGAGCACAGGCTCTAGGAGCAAGGGCTTCAGTAGTTTTGGTTCATAGGCTCAGTAGTTGTGGCTTGCGGCTCTAGAGCACAGGCTCAGTAGTTGTGGTGCACGGGCTTAATTGCTCCGCGGCATGTGGGGTCTTCCCGGACCAGGGCTGGAACTCGTGTCCCCTGCGTTGGCAGGTGGATTCTTAACCACTGTGCCACCAGGGAAGCCCTATTTCTTGCTCATGCTACACATCCATTATGGCTTGCCCATGGTTCTGTTCCAGGTACTCTTCACCAAAGAACCCATGTTGACAGGGCACCCTTTGGCTGGACATCGCTAGATAGGGGAAGAGAGAACTTGGTAAACCAGCCTGCCTTTTAAAACTTATTCTTGGAAATGATGTGTCACTTTTTTCCTTTTTTCATAGCCAAAGCAAGTCACATGGCCAAGCTGGATTCTTCAGAGCTGAGATGTATACTTTTCTGCAGGGAGAGGCCCCATGGGAAGGGATACCAAGTATATGTGGTATATAGACTTCTACCATGGTGCTTAAAGAATATCACTGGTTGCTCATGGAGAATGGATTATACTGGGAAGAGGTAGGAAGCTATTCAAGAGTAGAAGTATCTTAGGAATTGACTGCAGTACTTCAGGCAAGAAATAACAGTGGGTTGGACTACAGTGGTGGCAGTGGTCTGATTCAAGATGTACTTTGGAATTGGTAGAATTTGTTCTGGGAGTGGGTGGGGATAAGGGAAAGTACTGAAAGATAACTTCTAGGTTTGAACAACTGAGTGGATGGTGTGACATTTACTGAGATGGGATAGGCTGAGAAAAGGATAGGTGAGTTTTTTGGGGGGCTGGAACAAGTGTTAAACATGTTAAGCCTGAGATGCCTATTTTACACCTAAATGGAAATGTCTAGTAGGTACTTGAATATATGTCTGGAGATCTGGGGAGATGTCAGAACTTGGGCGTTAGCATAGAGCTGAATTGTAAGGCCATGGAGTTGGAAGAGATCTCCTTGGGAGAAAGTGTTAATAGGGAAGAGAAGAGGGCTGAGGGTTAAGGGCTAAAGCCTTGGCCTACACCCACATTTTTAAATGGAAGTGGCTTTGGATCCAGCAAAGGAGGTTGAGGAGGAGCCATTGAGGTAAGATGGAAATGGGTAGAAATGGAAGCAAAAGGAAGAAAGTGTTTCAAGCAGGAGGGAGTAGTCTGTTTCAATGTTCTATAAGTCAGATAGGATTGGGGAAAATGCAAGTCACAGTTGGTAAGTGGAGGGGTGAGGATCAAACTCTAATTGGGTGAGTTGAAGAAAAGATGGGAAGTGAGGAATGGAGACACCACTTTTGAGAATTTTTTTTTGGGTGGGGGTGGATAAGTGGAAAAAGGGAGACAAAAGATGTGAAGATGAAATTGTGTGTACGTGAAATCCTTATGTAAACTATAAGCGTTAGGCTTATTTTGTTATTTATTATTGAACTCCTAGGAATTTCAAACTAGCTTAGTGTGAAGAATCACTAAGATGCTACTGCTAGTCTCCAGCTTGCTGGCTATTAAGACTCAAAATATCTCCAGCCTATGAAAAGCCGAGGCATGAAGAGACAGAAATAGAGAACAGAGCGGAAAACGAAGGGGAAGGGGTGGGGGTGGGGGGGAAGGTTTGCTGAGTTAATATTGTCCTCCCAGGGCCCCCGTAGGGCAGTCTCGCAGCTCTTACGTAATTTTAGAGGCGGAGACGACAGGAAATTTAAACCGAAGCCGCGGCCCAGGGCGCGTAGAGAATGATGTTATAGTTGCAGAGGAACAGCCGGTGCACGGGAGGCTGAAAGAGCTCATGGAACCCGCGAATGTGATACGGCGGCGGAGTACGGAGGCCGAGAAAGAGCCGAGAATTTGAAGAGGGAGCCGGGAAAGGGTACGGATGCCGGGAAGGGGAAGCAGGGGTGAGAAGCAAGCGGAAAGGGTCCTAAGAGTTAAAGAAGGGTACGGGGTTGGGAAGTGGGCACAGGAATTGGGGAGCAGATAGGTCCGGGAGCTGGGGAGAGTAGAGGGACCGGGAAGGGGTCACAGGAATAGAGGGGATAGAGGTCTAGAGGGGGCAGAGGGACTGGGGGGACAAGAGCCTGGAGGGAGGCACGGGAATTGAAATGTAAGGCAAGGGGTAGCCAAGAGGCCACGGGAGTTGAGGGAGCAGAGTGTGAAAGGGGGCGGAGGGACTGAGGGATAAGAGCCTAGAAGGAGGCGCGGGAGTGGAGAGGGGACATGGGTTGGGATGGAGTTGAGTCTTGGGGTTCCCGGGACCCTCGGTGGGAATTGTGCGGGGTTTGGGAGGCGGGAGGAGGGGATGATGGAAGGTCGAAGGCTAGTGAAGGTGGTTCAGCTGCTGTTTTGTCCTTCTTTTTCAGGCAACGATTGCCTTGAACTGGAGAGTTCAATGGCTGAGAGTAGGCTCCGGGCTCCGGACCTAGGTGGGTAACAAACAGGTCAAACCTAGGGATGCGAGGTCACAGTTGCAACTCCTGCCCCAGAGTGTCTTGGGAAGAAAAGGCCGAGAAATGTTAGCTCTCTTAGGGTTTTCTAACTACTTTATGTGGTGGAGGGGGAGTGGGGGAGTGGAGTATGTGTTGAGAGATGTCATGGATCATTTAGGAATTCATGATAAAGGTCAAACAAGAGCTTTCAGTCAGATATTATGAATAAGATTAGAAGACTTGCTAATTATTAACTTATAAAACCCGTATTCATGGTTATTTTTACCATAAAATTCTTAAAGTTATAGATAAACGTAAACGGCCCCACCCAATTAGATATATTTTAGCATGTAGTCACTTCCCTCAGTACTGCCTTCTCCCCTCTTAGCATCACCTAGTTTGAGTTCTGGATTGTTACAGATATGCCATTTGTTTGTTGCCTTTTAAACAGTGATACACCTCACTAAATTATTTACTCTCCCTTCCCATGTCTTGTTGCTTTCTTCTGGATCCATTTCTCTTTTTGCTGATGAACTTTCTCCAAGAGTGTTTTCAAAAGGGGGCTTTATGTGATAAACTTTCTGAGGCTTGTATGCCTGAGAACATGTTTATTTCACCCTTGTATTAAAATTCTTGAGTCAAAGTTTTTTTTCCTTCAACACATTGAAAAATGACAGTGGTTTCTTCTTGCAAGAAGTAGGTGCTGTTGAAAATTGATGTCAATCCGATTCTTGTTCCTTAGTTTGTGACCTGCTTTTTTCTGTAGAAGATTTTAGATTATTCTCTTTATATTTGTTCTTAAAATTCACTATACCATAACCATGTGTGAATTTTGGAGGGTTTTAGTTTTCATAAAAATAAAATGATGAGAAATGAAAGCAAAAATTACAGTTTTATGCTTACACAGTTTATTTTTTATTTTTATTTTTTTAAATTTATTTAGTTATTATTTATATTTGGCTGCGTTGGGTCTTTGTTGCTGCACGCAGGCTTTCTCTAGTTGGGACGAGCAGGGGCTACTCTTCATTGCGGTGCGAGGGCTTCTCACTGCAGTGGCTTCTCTTGTTGCGGATCACAGGCACTAGGTGCACAGGCTTGAGTAGTTGTGGCTCGCGGGCTCTGGAGCGCAGGCTCAATAGTTGTGGCATGCGGGCTTAGTTGCTCCTCGGCATGTGGGATCTTCCCGGACCAGGGCTCGAACCCATGTCCCCTGCATTGGCAGGCGGACTCTTAAGCACCGCACCACCAGGGAAGTCCCTATGCTTGCACAGTTTAAAAGGCCAAGGTATATCTCTCTCTCTCTCTCTCTCTCTCTCTCTCACACACACACACACACACACACACACACACACACACACACGAATGGGAGTTGCTCCTCCTTTCATAACTCCTGATTCCCACTCCCTAGGGTACAACCATTTATGCTCTTTTAGCTATTTCTTCTAGTATTTACCTTCTTATTTCTAAATAGCATGCTCATACTGCTTTTGTTGTTTTCAATTTTAAATTATATCTATTGACTTTCTGACATAGAGGATAAAGAGGTTTTTCTGGGCCCCTCTCCTCTACACCACACATAAACACATACACATTTCCCTCCTCCCATTCCCCCAATATATATGTAGTAATTTCTGTTGTCATTTTTGTATTTACATTATGATGATATTAGCTGAGCCATGTAGCAAACTGAAATTAGCTTTGTTTTCTGTGTATGGATCACTAATTCATGTCTAAACTCTTTGCCAAAAATATAAACCTTCTCTCAATACTTTCAAGCTCATCAGAGAATCAGTTTCTTCTTTGTCTGGGGGACATACCTCCTGAGACCATTTGTCTTAGTACTACAGTCTGGTCCAGCTGTGCACTAGGCCTGTTGCACTGATTCCATCCTAGGATCTCCCTTCATCATTCTGTGGAATTCCCTTTGCCGCTTTCCTCTGTAGGGTTCCCTGTGTTCTAAATTCCGTGTTTTCCTCTCTGTTTGTTTACATCCTCATTTTGGTCGAGTACATCTTCTAGTATAGCTTCCTGAGAAAGGGTATGTGACAAATTTTTTGAGACCTTGTAGGTATGACAATTCTTTATGCCACATAAAGGTCTAGACTGGAAATAGTTTTCTCTCAGAGTTTTGAAGACATTTCATCTTTTAGCTTCCACTGTGCTGTGGCAAAGTCTGATGTTGTCAGTATTTCCACCCTCCTCCTGAACACTTGACTGCAAGGGCCTAGACCCCATGTGCTCTGAACCACCCCTACCCCATCCAGCATGATTGCTGTCCAGCAACAATACTGTTGTTATTATTGTCTCTCCTTTTTACCTCCGAATTAGTCGTCATGATTGTTTTACACAGTCAGTGATTGTTTAGATTTATACATATTTTTACCAGTTTGGGGACATTTCAGTCCTTCCTTCTGGGTTCAGTTTCCTGCTTCCCAAAGTATACCTTTTAGAAGTCCTTTAGTAATAATTGGTTGATGATAAACTTTGGGCTTTTGTTTAAAAAATGTGTTTAGTTTACCCTCATTCTTTATTTAATCAGATGTAAAATTCAAAGTTGACGTTTATTTTCCCCCAGCATTGTAAATACTTATTTTAATAAAATTAAAGTATTTAATAATTTAAATACTTATTTTATAGTCTATGTCTGATCATTCTGTTTGAAGCTCTTGGGGATCCAATCTTGCTGTCTTTAATTTCTGCTGATTCTTATCCATGATGGTTTGTTTTCTTTGTGTGTTTTTTAATGTTGGAGTGTGAGCTAATGTTTGATGATGCTTTTTTTTTTTTTGCGGTACGCGGGCCTCTCACTGTTGTGGCCTCTCCCGTTGCGGAGCACAGCCTCCGGATGCGCAGGCTCAGCGGCCATGGCTCACGGGCCCAGCCGCTCCACGGCATGTGGGATCTTCCCGGACCGGGGCACGAACCCGTGTCCCCTGCATCGACAGGCGGACTCTCAAGCACTGCGCGCCACCAGGGAAGCCCACCATTGACATTTTATTTGTTGTGTGTGTGTGTATGTGTTTTGGGTTTTTGTTTGTTTGTTTTGTCTTGTTGTTTTTTTGGCCACACCACGCGGGTCTTGGGATCTTAGTTCCCTGACCAGGGAATGAACCTGGGCCCTGGCAGTGAAAGCACCGAGTCCTAACCACTGGGAATTCCCTATGACTGACATTTTAATACATTTGTTTTATCACATATCTATCCATCTTATTTTGATACACTTCAAATAATTTGTAGACATTATAATAACTCAGCATGCATTTCATTGACCAGAATTCCATATTTGTTTGTATTTTTTTTCCTTTTAATGTAAAATGTGTATACAATGAAATGCACAATTCTCAAAGGTATGTTCATTGAGGTGGGTTTTTTTTGTTTGTTTGTTTGTTTTTTTTGTTTTTTTTTTTTTCTTTTTTTTGCGGTATGCGGGCCTCTCACTGTTGTGGCCTCCCCCGTTGCGGAGCACAGGCTCCGGATGCGCAGGCCCAGCGGCCATGGCTCACGGGCCCAGCCGCTCCGCGGCATATGGGATCCTCCCAGACCGGGGCACGAACCCGTATCCCCTGCATCGGCAGGCGGACTCTCAACCACTGCGCCACCAGGGAGGCCCGAGGTGGGGTTTTTTTTAGCTTTATTGAGTTATAATTTACATACTGTAAAATTCATTTGTTGTAAATGTACAGTTGCAATGCTTTTTAGGTAATTTACAGAGTTGTGCAATGAACACAACAATCTAATTGCAGAACATTTCCATCACCCCAGAAAGAACCTCATGCCAGTTTGCAAACACTCCTCATCCCCACCCCCAGCCCTAAGCAGCCACTAATCTAACTTCTGTCTCTATATATTTTCCTTTTCTGAACATTTCATAAAAATGTAATTTACAGTACGTGGTCTTTTGTGTCAGGCTTTTCTCACTCAGCGTATTTCTGAGGTTCAGAACTGTAGCCTGTTGCTGTAGCCTGTGTCCATAGTTCATTCGTTTTTATTGCCAAATAATATTCCATTGTATGGATAGACCACATTTTGCTTACCATTTTATTTACATTTGAATTGTTTCCACTTGGGGGCCAAAATGAATAATGCTGCTGTGAACATTCTTGCGCAAGTTTTATTTGGAAGTATGTTTTCATTTCTCCTGGGGGTATGCCTAGGAGTGGAATTGCTGGGTTTCGTGTTAACTCTATACTTAACCTTTTGAGAAACTGCCACACTGTTTTCTAAAGTGGCTGCACCATTTTACATTCCCACCATCCATGTATGAGGGTTGGGTTTCTCTGCATCTGGGCTTCCTGAGGACAGGAACACAAATCTCGCGTCCACCTTGGTGGACGGTTGCCCGAGGCCTGGCCAGGTGCCATGCAGGGGCTGTTTGTGAGGGCTGATTGACCCGCAGGACTCTCTCTTACCTCAGGCTTCTCACTTTGCTCCCCTTTGTTGTTGTTTTCTAGGGGTTCAGCTAGGAGTTTCCAGTTGTCTGGGAAAATGCCAGAAGAGCTCACCAGATGCTGGGAGGCAGCCCTTTTCTGGAAAGTCCTTTTACTTGGATCTGCCCGCTGGCAAGAACCTCCAGTTTTTGACGGGGGCCATCCAGCAGCTGGGTGGGGTATGTAACCTGCTTCTCTCCTGTGGTACCATGTGCCTTTGCGCATTGTAGGGCAAGAGCTGGAGAGGGATTATATCTGTGACCTCCAGGTATTTTCAGGGGTATCACTACATTTTCCAAAGCAATTTAAGTATAAACCATTTTTTAAAAATAAAGTTAGGGCCTCCCTGGTGGCGCAGTGGTTGAGAGTCCGCCTGCCGATGCAGGGGATACGGGTTCGTGCCCCGGTCTGGGAGGATCCCATATGCCGCGGAGCGGCTGGGCCCGTGAGCCATGGCCGCTGGGCCTGCGCATCCGGAGCCTGTGCTCCGCAACGGGAGAGGCCACAACAGTGAGAGGCCCGCATACCGCAAAAATAAAAAAAATAAAAATAAAAAAAAAATAAAGTTAAATTTGTTCCCTAATTGGAAAAGTAATATCTGTTCATTCTAGAGACTTTGGAGAACATGGAACTGTTCAAGTAACAACCATCACTGTGATAGATTTATTTTCTTGTGGATTCTTTTCTTCTTTCCCTTCCCTTCCCTCCCCTTCCCTCCCCTCCCCTCCCCTCCCCTTCCCTTCCCCTTTCTTTCTCTCTTTCTCGTGGCTTTATTGAGATATAATTCACATACCATACAATTCACCCATTTAAAATATACAGTTCAATGGTTCTTAGTATATTCACAGAGATGTGCAAACTGTGTGATTACACAGTCAATTCTAGAACATTTTCATCAGCCCCCCCAAAAAACCCACGCCTATCATCAGTCACTCCCCATTTCCCTCAACACTCCCAGCCCTGTATAACCACTCATCTACTTTATTTTATTTAATGCTTATTTTCTGTGTAGCTATGATCATGAATACATTTTTGATTGCCAACTTTTTGCCCATAACCTTAAAGCATTAGCACTTTCCTATCATTCTTACCCCTCATGGACATTTGTAATGGGTATATAATATCCTTTTGAGTGGATTATTAATTTATTTAACAGTTAACCTATGGGCATTTAGATTATTTCTAAACTTTAGCTCTTATAAATAGTACTGTGATGAACAACTTTGGGAAAAAAGCATTTGCTGTATCTGAGTCCATTACAATATTTTCTAGAGCACATGATACAGTACTTTTCGTAAGGGGTTGACAGGGCTATTTCTGTGTTTAGAAAATAGGATGGTAACACTTGGCCCAAAAGAGTCAGGTAACTGGGGAAATTGCATGAATAGGAACAGAATGCAGAGGCTCTTTGCCATCAAACGAATGGAAACTCAAGGATGTGGAAACTCAGGGATGTAAAAACTCAGCAATGGGGATGGACAGGATGAGGATTATACACCCAAACCGGCCCAAAATTACATGTTGAACTTTCAGTCTGTTCTTTCATTTAGGCTTTGCTGTGTAAGAAACCACGCCAGAACTTGGGCTTAAACCAATTTATTGTTTCTCTCTGTTCTGTGTACTGGCTGAGTGGTTTCTCTGCTGCTTTCATAAGGGCTCACACCTGCAGCTGCATTCGGCTGCAGGGTCAGCTGGGCTGGAAGGACCAAAGATGACCTCACTCACACAGCTGGCAGTTGGTGCTGGCTGCCTCTATGTGACTTCTCATATATTGTATGAGAAGTGTCTTACATACATCATATGTATATACACCATCATATGTACATACAGTGAGCTAGACCAGCTAATTTACAAGGTGGTCTTAGGGCAACTTTCCCAGAAGATGAAGGGAGAAGCTATAAGGTCTCTTGAGGCCTAGGCTGTAGAACTCACACGTATTACTTTCATCACATTCTGTTGGTCAAAAGGAGTCCAATTCAAGGGAGTGGACAAATAGGCTCCATCTCCTGATGAGAGGAACAGCAAAGTCAAAGGAGTGGGTTTGTTGGGATGGGAGGAATGTGTGGCCCTGAAATCATCTATCTTTTTGCCATATTACAGAAGATAGACACACTCCTTCAAGCCATAGCTTTAAAGATTTTTTAAAATTGTGATAAAATGTATATGACATAAAATATGCCTTTTTAACCATTTATAAATTCATTCTTTTAGGTTCATTGGCATTAATTACATTCATCCTGTTGTATAACCATCACTATCTGTTTCCAAAACTTTTTTCACCCCAAACAGAAACTCTGTAACCTTTAAGCAGTAACTTCCCATTGCACCTCCCCCTAGCCCCCGTAATGCAAATCTACATTATGTTTCTGCATTTGCCCATTCTAGATACCTCATATCAGTGGAATGACTGATGTTTGTCCTTTTGTGTCTGGCTTATTACACTTTAGCATAAAGTTTTCAAGGTTCACCCATGTTGTAGAATAGATCAGAGCTTCATTTCTTTCTCATGGCTGAATAATGCTCATTGTATGGATAGACCACATTTTGCTTATCCATTCATCCATTGATGGACACTCGGGTTGTTTCTGCTTTTTAGCTATTATGAATAATGCTGCAGTGAACATTGGTGAACAAGCATCCATTCGAGTCCCTGTTTTCAATTCTGTTGAAATTGGAATTGGAATTGGAATCGGAGCGGAATTGCCGGGTCATGTGGTAATCCATGTTTAGCTTTTTGAGGAACATAAACTTTTTTTTTTAAACCTAAGTGTCAGTTTTCTCATCCGGTCACACTTCAGAGAGACCATCCATCCTTACTTTCGCAGGTGTGCTGGAGCTGGCAGCTACTGGCTCACGAGAACCAATTGTTACCATCTCTTTCCAGTTCCACATTCATTGATGTCATCTGGCTAACTTGAAATCAGCCACAGTAGTATTTTACCCCACAGAAATCGGCAAATGCTACAAAGCAGGTTTTTTCACCCAGAGAGTTAGTCAGTAAGCATTTGCCAGCTCACTACTGCTTATTTCCATCTTTTCTTCTTCCCACAGACATGAGTTTTGTCATTGTGTTTCCGGCACTGTGTTGGGTTCTTGGGATGCAAGATGAGTCAGACCCTCTTAGTGCCATGATGGGCTCACAGGTAGGATGAGCAGATATTTAGGCAGCTGAGTCATAGCCAAAACCCATTTTTGTTTCAGGCTCCTTTTGGTAGGGTGGTCAAGATTACCGATGCAGCGTCTGGATGTCCCAGTGTATCTTCACAGCAAAATCATGGCTTAGCCAAGCTCTAAACTTCTCCGATCACTTTGGTGTGCTCTCACTCCATGCAAACTCAAACTAGTCAGATACTCAGAGCCTCCGGGCTTCTGCTGCTGGGTCAGGAGGAGCTGCAGTTCTGGAGACAAGAACCTGTGTTATAAACCCTGTTGTATTTCAGGATGATGCTTCTTGGGGGCCTGGCACTGAACTACATTTGGTCTATTTAAAGACATTGATTCTAGAACTTCTGGCAGCCAAGATTTCCTTCCCTTACCTCTCGATATTGATGATTCTACTTCTGCCTTTTGGGTTTTAGCCACCTCTGTGATCTGGTTTCAGGTAATTGAGGGGTTTCTGAGCAAAGAAGTAAGTTACATCGTGTCCAGCCGCAGGGAGGCGAAGGCCGAGAGCAGCGGGACAAGTCACAGAGGCTGCCCCAGCCCCAGCGAAGTCACAGTGGAAACACTGTCCGTAGCCAACCCAAAAGGCAGCCGTGCCAGCCCCGCACAGAAAGCTGTGGACTCGGTAAGAACCCATGGGGCAGGAAGTGTGTGTCCGATAAACGAAGGAAGTAGACCTCGGCGAGCCCGCTTCGGCAGTTTCTGGTTTTAGTTTCATCTGGTTTATTTTAATCTCATATTTGAATTCGGGGGCTGAAACTATCTTATCATAGCTCTGGATCCACACACCTCAGCGACATGCTATCCCCATGCCCTCCCTTCTGTGATAAACGTTCACTTTTTCTGGGACTTCAGAGTCTGAGGTTTAGAAACAGTAAGAGAGTCCTCTGTAAACCAGAGAGGGCTTGCTGGGTTGGCCGAAGCTTGTCTGCTGGGGAGCACGGGCTCTTCAGGCGAGGTCTCAGGACATTTGTAACGCTTGATCTTGGGTGAATTCAGAATGCCCTTCACCAGGCTCCAAGCTGCCTGGGCTGCAGCTCCCTGTGGGTGACCTGAACTTGAGCGTGGCTTTACCTTTACCTCTGAAAGGTTCTCCGGGCTCTCACTTCTGCCACTCCTCAGCTGTCACTGCTCTCACCTCTCCGAGGGATGTGACTCCCAGACGTCCTTGCCAGCTCCCGTGGAAACATCTGTTTGTGCACAGGTGGTCTCCACAGCTGCCCCCATTGCTCTTCTCTTCCGCCAGGTGCCTCTGAGCAGAGGGAAGGAGCTCCTGCAGAAGGCCATCAGAAACCAGGTGAGCTGAGGGGGACAGGCTGGAGGCCGGTGTCTCTGGCACAGGGACAGAGTTAGCCTTGCCTCCGGAGGCTCTTCTGAAGCACTAACACAAAAGGCACACCCGGGCAGACGTGTAGAATTGTCGAGATTTTCTCCTTACAAACGAGGAAGTGGGGCTCAGAGAAGTTCAGTAATCTGCCCAGAGTCACCCAGGGTGGAGGTGGTGGAGCCAGGATTTGACTCCATGGTCTTTCCAACTCCAGGGCCTCCCAAGAGAACTTGGGAGAAACGCTGTGGCATGTGTCAGACTTTGTACGGCTTTCACAAGTAGCTGTTTATCCTTTTTGTGGGAATCCAGGGCCATTACAGTGAAGTGGTAGGAGGAGGAGTTAAGGTGACCTTGCAATGGAGTAGATCAGGTGCCATCAATGGGTGCCTTGGCTGTGGCTGCGACGCGGGAGGGTGGTGTCGCCGGACTCGGGCAGCCAGCGTAGTTTCCTGCTCCATGATGGTGACTGTCACCGGTGTTTATTGTGTCCTTCTGGTCCCAAGGTGGCCGGAGCAGAGTCTATAGGCAGATCAGCAGTCCGTGCCCTCCCGATGTGGCCAGCCCGTGCGGAGGACAGGGTCTTCCCAGGGGTTGGGGTCAATTGTCCAGGCTCTGTGCTCTCGCCCCTGTCCGCCCCCCCAGCAACAACCCTGCACATGGATGACCCGGAGCTCCCAGAAGCCAGGCTAGCCTGTCCCCTGATGGTCAGGCCTTGGGGGGTTGCATGCTCCTGCCTGACCTGGCTTGTCTTTCTAGGGCAGCAGCGGCGGAGGCGGTGGCGGGCGCGGCAGCAGCCTCCTGAGCAACGCCCGCTCCTGGGGGGTGCGGATTCTCCACGTGGATGGTACCTTTCCTGCCCGGGGCCTGCGGAGGGGAGGGTTGCCGACTTTGTCTGGGAACCTCGGCTGTGATGGGGACCAGAGTCGTGTACTGGTTGAAGCCAAATGTACTCAGTTGCTTACTGTGTTGCTCTGCTCAGGTGGGGGCGTGCAGAGCAGCAGTAGCTATAGCAGAGCGCGGGTGCTGGGAGACGCTGCTTCGTGTCACCCATGCGACAGCCCTCCTCAGCTGGAGGGATGATCCTGTTTTACAAAGCAGAAACAGATCCTAGTATCCATGACCCCTTATCAGGTGTTTACGCCGTGCTAGGAGTCGCAGTCTTCTGCCCATTGTACAGATGAAGGAATTGAGCCTCAGAGAATGGATTAAGTAAATTATCCATAGTCTCACCAGGAGTGAATAGTGTGGCTCACATTCCCACCTATTTTGGCTCAACTGAATTTCATGTTCTTTCTTTCCTCTACGGTTGCCTCACACTATAACCCCCTGTTTGCAGGTTATAATAAATTTACATGAGAACAGCTGTCTTGAATCGGCAGCTGCACTTTGAGTCTGGGGTATTTTCTCTGACCCATTGAAGGGGGATGGTCCAGATCCAGCCCTAGATCTGTGGTCAGTGGCGGGGTGCGGGTGGTAGGGAACTGTGCTGGGGAAGATCCTGGTCTGGGATGCTGGGGGGTTCCATCGCCACTGGAAAACCAGTCATTTCTGACCTGATCTAATTTCCTGCCTTCCGTGTATTAGAGAAGCTGCAGCATGTGTAGCCCGTGCTGGGTCTGCCACCTAAGGGTGCATCTGAGTAACTGCCATGGCTTGGTCTCCCCCACAGAAGCCGCTCTTCAGTAGTACCTTAAAGCTCTTTATGGGTCATAAGGCACCTCCTGTTCAAGACTTGTATTCAGTGCTCCAAGCCAGCTTAGGTACTTTTCCAGGGATAGAGGACCCAGTCCTCTCTTTTATTATCAGCAGGTGCAGAGATGACACGTAGCCAGAAGGTGGCAGGCAAGGCTGGTGTGATCCAGTGAGCCAGGCCGGGTGAGAAGTTTAGTCCCCCAGCCCCAAGATGGGGCTGTGGTGGGGAAACGAGGAGAGGAAGCCTTTGGCCGCAGCCCTCTGTTTCCTCCACAGAAATGATGATGCATGTGCAGCAGCTGTCTCTTGACGCGCCATGTGTGAAGAAACAAGGGCCAAAGAAGCCAGAGGTAGGTCATTCCCCTGAACTGAAGGGCAACGGTAAAGTCTGTGACAACGCTGGTAAACCCATGACCCACTCCAGCCACCTCCTTCTGGCCTTGACCGAGAGGAGCTCGGCCTCGGTCAGCTCGTCCCTGGTGCTCACAGCCCTGCGTTGCCCTGTCTTCTCTCCTCCCTGTGCTACCTGCGCATCCCCCATGCTACACTGAGGCATTCATTGCAGCCTGGGCTGTGGACTGCCTGCGGGTAGTCCTGGCCTGGATAAAACAAACACTCATGGCCTGCTGGCCAGGCTGCCCTTCTGGGGATGGCTCTTGGCCGGGGGATGAGCCTACAGATTGCACGGGTGGCGGCAGCGGGGTGATGGTGTTGGAAATAGCTGCCATATTCCAAATTCTTGTTTGGCTTTTCCTTCCTTTGCTGGAGTTAGAAATTGATGTGTACCACATCAAGAGAGCTGGGCTGATTTAAAGCCACGGTGTATTCACCCAGCCTGAATCCGAGGAAAAATTAAGCCCTACAGGTCCATCCAGGGCCTAATACCCAGGAGCAGAACCACATCCAAACCAGATGGCGCGCTCAGCCTCGACACCCCTCGCCCCACCCCCTCTGGTTTGGGCATCTTTAGGGTCTTGCTGCCGCTGCTAAATAGATTTACATTGCTCGGATTTGGGAAAAGTATACAATGAAAGTCTCGTTCCCCTCCAACTTCTGCTCCCCAGCCACCGAGCTCCCTGCCTGAGGTCCACAATGCGCACAGTTTCTCAAGTGTCCTTCCAGGACTCCAAGCATCTACAAGCAGATACGTCAAAATTCCCCCCTTTTACGCGAATACACAGTATTTTTACTTTGCTTTGTTCGCTTAATAATCTCTTTTGTAGTTACTTGGGATTCTTTCGGAGCAAGTTCTGGGTGCAATCTGCTAATAGGTGAGGGCAGGTGGCAGGCTTCTTCGGGCTGTGTTTGCCCCGGCAGTGTGGCCTGGAGGAGAATCTGGAACCTCCTCAGGCCCAGAGGCGCAGACAGTCATGGAGCCGTTGGATCTCTCATCCTATCTGCACCCTCCCAACTCTTTAACTGATTTTTAAAAATTTGTTCCATTTGGTTTTTAATATTATCTTTGTTTGACCTTGGCCTAAAAGTTGGGGGTTTTTTTAGTTTAGTTTATTTATTTATTTTTGGCTGCATGGGCCTTCGTTGCTGCATGCAGGTTTTCTCTAGTTGCAGCAAGCGGGGGCTATTCTTCATAGTGGTGCACAGGCTTCTTATCGCAGTGGCTTCTCTTGTTGTGGAGCACGGGCTCTAGGCTCACGGGCTTCAGTAGTTGTGGCACATGGGCTCAGTAGTTGTGACTTGAGGGTTCTAGAGCACAGGCTCAGTAGTTGTGGCGCACGGCCTTAGTTGCTCCTCAGCATGTGGGATCTTCCCGGACCAGGGCTCAAACCTGTGTCCCCTGCATCGGCAGGCGGATTCTTAACCACCGCGCCACCACGGAAGTCCCCTAAAAGTTGGTTTTGACAAACACAGTCAGGGTATGCAAGATAGGGCACGGTAAGCAAGAGGCGCTGTCTTCACCCTTTTCCTATCAGCTTCCCTGAAATGGCAGCCATGCCTAGAAAATACAGGCTGCCGTTAGCAAGCACCTACTCTGCATCAGGACTGTTACCTGCTGGAATTTCATCTGTGCCACATCCAGAGAGTTAAGTGGGAACTCCGCACGTCGGCCCCCTAGCCCTTGCTCTTTGCTCTGCCTTGCATTCCCTGTACAAAGTCAGCTGCCGTTGAGATTCAACCACACTTCAAGTCCCCGGGGAGGTGGAGGGAGCCGTGGTGCTCAGGTCTGCTCCAGCTCACAGTCCAGCCGTGGGCAGGAAGCTAAGTGGGGCAGACTGGTGGCAACTCGGCTCACTGGGCCCAGTTCCTCGACCCAGCCCCCCCCCCCCCCCGGCTGCCTCACATCCTTAACCTATTTTCCCTTTCCATTTAGGGAACGTGTCCAGCAGAGTCAAGAACGCGGAAAGGTCAGTGTGATAGCTCTTCCTCGTTTAATCGCCATCCCTCCCTCCCTGAATGCTTCCCCACGACTCCCTCTGTGGCGGCATCTGCTCACTTTTCTGCGGCAGGAAGCAAGTCCAGATTGTGTTGCCCCATCATGTTTCCGGGGCCTGAGCTTTGGAGAGGAGAGTGGTGGGAGAGAGGCCTCCACAAGCAAGTCCCGGGCTGCTGGGCCGGGCCTTCTCTTTAGAGCCAAGACCTCAGGCGGTCGCTCTGGCTCCTGCATCCTCTGGCTGTTCCTGGTCATTGATCGAAGTTCAGCATCCTTTTCCTTCTGATTCAGGAGCGGTTTGGGGTGGGCACTTTGGCAGCTGCCTACCACTTTCAGAAATGCCAGACTCCCTGAAATTGACAAACAGGCAGATTGATAGGCCCGGCTCCCAGCTCCTCTTGGACACCAGGAGAGTTTCTCCCCCTGGATGTTTCTCCCAAAGATGCTCTTTAAGTGGCATTTATTCGTGCACAAACAGGAGCTAAGAAAAGTCACTTGGCACCTCTCACGTTTGAAATTCAAGGAAATCTGTAGGGGAATTGATTTTAATTACTGTCTCAGTTAATTAGAAAGACGAGAAGTTGCCCCAAAAAGTAATTAATGGGAGCTGCTGCTGCACAAGGAGAAAGGCTGCATCTGTTTGGGCACTGGTGGCCTGGAGCGGGTCTGGGAGCTGAGAGGGGCCAGCCTCTTTGGGGATTTGGTGGCTGCTAGTTCTTCCCAGGCTTCCAGTGCCTTGGCTGCCCCTTTGACAGGACTTCTGGTCATTGTGGGAGCGTGGAAGTGGTTTATAATGCCTAAGAGAGTCTGTAAACTGTGCAGATAGGCAGCTAGTAGGGGATGAACCTCTTGATTAATTGACTCCAAATTTGTCTTCTCAGCACCCCTTTGCCCTGTTTTTTCAGGAACCAGATTTCACTTTTGATATTTTTTTACTGTCCTTCTGCCAAGACCTCGAAACACTCTTCAGCTCCCTTCCTCACTGCTCCTCCCCTTAAAAAAAAACCAGGATCCTCATGGAGAATTCTGTCTAGGAGCTGTTCTCAGGGCCCCTGGGATTCTGAGACACCAGGAGTAAAGGAGCTGAAGGAGCTGAGGCTTTTAGCAGAAACCAACAGGGGCTAGGTTTCTCCCACGCAGCCAAGTTTCTGATGGTCGAGGTTGACAGCCTGCAGCCCCCACACGCAGGAGTCTGAGGGCGGGCACACCTAGGACCCCGGGCACCCCGCAGCCTCTCCCCCCACGAGTTGCTGCCTCTCTCCCAGGTAGAGGCTGGAGGAATTAGGAGTGGGTGCCTCGCTCTGCAAATGGAAAGGTGCACCTCGGGGCGGCGAGTGTTCCAGCTCCAAGAGCCTTTTAGGCTTTGGCAGAGCCTCACCTCCCTGAACATTTCCTGCACGTAGAGCTCAGGCCCCGCACCGGAGCAGACAGATGGCTAACGGGCGCACTCTTCCTTCCAGTGGCCAGACTGAAGGCACCGTTCCTCAAAGTCGAAGATGAGAGCAGGTGAGTGGGCCACCAGACGCACATGGAGGAGAGGTACTCGGGGGCCCCAAGCTGCCATGGGGACATGGAGCCCCTCAACCCTGAACTTTTGTCTTCCCCGGAAGCCCCTTTGTCCCCTCTGTCATGGAAAAGTCTCACACCGTGCCTCTCAGGAGGCACCGTGCCTCTCAGGCACTCCTCTTGGTCATGAGTCAGAGGTTAATGGTCCTGTGTGTGAATTCCCTCCTTTTAATGCTCTGCTTTTATGAGTCCGTGGTGTCCCATCCGGGCTCAGTTTTGCCCCTCGTTTCCCCCCACATGTGCACTGACACATAACACCGGATCCTTGCTGGTATTAGTGCTCGTACAGTCTTGGATGAAGGGAAGATCTCTGGGGTGATATTGGGGTTCCCTTGTCAGACCACCTTGTACTTGATGAAGCCTTTCTGTTTGGCTGTGTAAAACCCTTTCCTGGTACATGTTATCTTGTGACAGCCCTGGGTAAAACTGGCATGAGGAGAGTCCATCCTCTTCCCAGTGGGGAAACTGAGGTCAGAGAAATTAAGGGACGTGAACACGGCCACTTTCCTAATGAATCTTAGCCCAAAGCTAGAATCCACATCCAGCCTGGCGCCCTCTCCACTCTGCCCTGTTTGTCCCCGATGAGGGCCCCTTCTTACCTAGAGCAGGAAGGTCACATCGATGATAACCTGATGAGCTGTTAGCCACCTGGGTTACCACTGACTCTTCCATAGAAACTAGATCAGAGTCTGTGAGAATCTAGAATTAACCCAAGAAGTTTTTTAAAAGAGAAAAAGCCCACATGTACCCAGCAGCGACTCCTGCACCAGAATTCTCTGTGTCCCTCAGCTCAGGTGGGCCAGCTAAAGACCCAGCCCCAGGGCTTCCCCGGTGGCGCAGTGGTTGAGAATCTACCTGACAGTGCAGGGGACATGGGTTCGAGCCCTGGTCTGGGAGGATCCCACATGCTGCGGAGCAACTAGGCCCATGAGCCACAACTACTGAGCCTGCGCGTCTGGAGCCTGTGCTCCGCAACAAGAGAGGCCGCGACAGTGAGAGGCCCGCGCACTGCGATGAAGAGTGGCCCCCGCTTGCCACAACTAGAGAAAGCCCTCACACAGAAACGAAGACCCAACACAGCAAAAATAAATTAATTAATTAATAACTCCTACCCCCAACATCTTCTTTAAAAATAATAATAATAATAATAATAATTACCTTTAAAAAAAAAAAGACCCAGCCCCAGGAGCCTGCTGGCCTGCCTGCCCTTCCTCCAGATGGCACTGGCACACAGTACAGAGTTGGCTCTGGCAGCTCGAAAGCCAGTAGAAAGAACACAGGGATGGAAGGAGGCCCTCTCGTCTGCTGTTCCAGTGGGCCAGGAGGCACGTCCTTCACACTCAGCCCCTTCAGAACCAGCTAAGTCAAGTAGTCATGACTCCAACGCAGTGGCGGAGACACCGCCAGGGCCTCAGTATCTCTGCACATGGCATGCACAGGCCATGTCACTGTTAACCGGAGCAGGGTACATGGGTTTGTGTGCCTCTGGCATCGTAGGCAAGATCCAAGTGGAGCTGAGCTTTCTCACAATCCTTTTTTACGTGTGGTTCTAAAGCAGGCGGTCTTCAAAGCCCAACGTAGCCACACCAAACTCAACTTTCCAGGCTCCTAAGCAGGAACAAAGAAACATGGAGGAGGCGAAAGGCGGGTACCAGGGCTGTGAAGGGCGCCTCCTTCTCCTTCAGGGTCCAAGAAGACTTTTTTTTTTGGCTGTGCCGCATGGCTTGTGGGATCTTAGTTCCCCGACCAGGGATCGAACCCGAGCCCCCTGCAGTGGAAGCACTGGGTCTTAACCACTGGACCACCAGGGAAGTCCCCGAGAAGACTCATTTGTTAATTCACTCCTGAGGCCATGGGGCTCTTACTGTGCCACCCAGCAACCCAGGGCCTGCTCTCCTCTGGAGCACTGGCCACTGCAACCCAACACGGTGAGCCCAGGGTTTGCTGAGTATCCACAGATCGCTACATCTGGCTCTGAAAGTCTCCTGAATCGGAGCAACTTGAAGCCAACCCCCCAAACCACTCAGTATAGGTCTGACTATCCAGAACCTTCACTGTGCCTGTCTTTTCCTTTCAGAGCGCCACCCCTCAGATAGTACAAAGGACCAGCCCAGAGCAAAGATGTTGCTCTTCGTGGAACAGGAAGATCACTGTTCTGGTTTAAACATCCTTGCATTTAGATTCTGCCAGGCTAGAGTCCTCAGAGGTCACTTGAAGATCGAGAAACAAAATGGAAAGATGGGAGGAACTAGATCAGGAGTTGGGAGACGTGGCTTCCCATCTGGACTTGGCCACTTACAGGTCGTGAGCCCTTGGGCAAGTCACAAAACCTTTTGGGCTTCGTTTCCTCTTGTGTAAAACAGGGTAACACCACTGTCCCGCTCAGCTCAGAGGTTACAGGATTCAGGGGAGGCAGTACGTGTAAACAGTCTTGGAAAATCGACAGGAAGAGTGTTACTTTAAAACATGAATCTAACCTAGTAAGGCAGATGAGAGCATTGTTCTAGAATTTAAAAGTTGGGCAGGTGAGAGTGGAATTCTTGGGAGCTGGGCCCAGCCCCCCTTCCCCACCCTTTCCACTTGCCCACTGTAGTCAAAGTGGAAGTTTTCTGTGTTTCAGGAAGTTTCGTCCTTTCCACCATCAGTTTAAATCCTTTCCTGAAATTTCTTTTCTGGGACCCAAAGACGCAAGTCCCTTTGAGGCCCCGACGACTCCGGGCAGCTCGCACCATACCAGGTGGGTCTTTCTGGTTCCTGAGTACCAAGAGCTGGTTCCAGGCCAAAGTCCTCCCCGTCAGGGGCCTGCTGGTCAGGTTTGGGAATGGCCATGTGTTAGCTCCTTAGGCGAGGTCTATTCCGGGAACTTAGCCCAGAGAAGAGAGACACCAGGAGTGTTCATCCGTTTTATTTGGTGCTCTCCATCCATACTGAAGAATTTGATTTGTGTCCAGAGGGCAAGAGGCCGGTTTCTGAAACTCGGATTATAGACCACCTTCATCAGAGTCCCCTGGGATCCCTTTAAAAATGCAGGGTCCTGGACTCTACACTCATAGAATCACAGTCTCTGGCGATGGAGCCTCCAAACCTGCATGTTCATGGGCTCCCCATGTGATTTTAGTGCACATCAAAGTTCGAGGTCTTTTGGGCTAAACATGGGGGCAGGGGATCTGGGGGACCTGCCTCACCATGTGGTCCAGGGTGGCTTGTAGGCTGGTCGGTATTCCTACTCTGCCGATGGGTGAGAGTTTGACCCTTCACTGACCAGATCACAGAAGGAAGGCGGTTCGGGTGATGGCCTGGACACCTTCTCAGCCCCTTTCTAACCTGTGGGCCACAGGGTTAGTTTACAGACCAGGAGAATAGAAGGCAGATGTTCAGCCCGAGGGTCCCCAGGGCCAAGGAGGACCCGTGGCTTCCACCAGCAGACAAGGGCCACGTGGTCAGGAAACAGTGCTAATGGTAAGAAAAACAGAAAGGGAACGTGGCAGTAGGTGGAAAGCAGAGGAAGGCAGGAACAGGCTGGGGTGAAGTCCAGGTGCCTTTCATCCCTTTCCCAGAAGGTGCAGGGGACAGCAGAGAGGAAGTCATGAGGCCGCCCGGGCTGGGCCTGGGCGGGGTGCTCGGCCTGGGACGGCCTGGGGATGGCAGAGGAGCCGACAGGTTGTAAAGGGAAGACAGTGAAGCAGTGAAGCTTTGGTGACCAGATGTGAGGAACGGAGAGGGGGTAGCCCAGCGTTCTGGGGGTGAGCATAGAAAATCTGTGGGAGGAAATGTGAAATTTTTTTAAAATTTTAAAATTGTTATATTTTGGTTCAAAATTCAAGAGTTACAAAGGGTTTAAAGTGAAAAACCTATATTCTACACCAATCTCTAGACTGTGAGTCTCTCTCCAGAGAGAGTTTATGGGAAGAAGCACATTGTGACCCTTTGTTCCCTCTTGTCACAGTATTCTTCCCTGTGCTGGATCTTGCTTCTCCACTTAATATATCTTAGATTAATTTCTATTAGTACCTAAAAAGCATCTTCATTCCCTTTAATGGCTGCAGGGTATCCCATGGTATGGATTTACCGTATTTTATTTAACAGACACGTAGATGATTTCCAGTCTTTGGCTATCATAAACAGTGCTGCGGTGAGTAGTCTTCTTCAGAGTAAATTTATGACTGTTCAAGTATATTTGCAGGATAAATTCCTAAAAGTGGAAATGCCAGGTCAAAGGGTGCTTACATTTGTAATTTTGAGAAATGCGGCCAAATTGCTTTTCGTGCAGGTGATGCCAGGGTACACTGTCACCCGCACTGGACCAGAGCCCGTTTCCCCATCCCCTTGGCTAATACTGTGAGCTGTCAGACCTGTTGACTTCGGCCAATCTTATAGATTAAAAACCGTATCTCAGTGTAATTGTAATTTTAATTTTTTTTCTTTTTATGAATGAGCTTAAGTATGTTTTCCTATGTTTGATCATTTGAATTTCTTTTTGTGTAAACCTTTTTCATATCCTTTGCCCATTTTTCTTTTCAGTTATTGATCACTTACTGATTTGTAAGGAGCCCTTTGTGTTTCAGGGAAATGAGCCCCTTGCTATGTTATTAGTTATAAATATCCTCCCCAGTTTATGGTTTGTGTTTTAACATTTCTTATGTTTTCTGCCATGCATATCTTTTTTTAAATTGCATGTAGTTTTTCAGCTTTTTTTCTGTTTCCTGGGTTTTGTGTCATACTTAGAAAGTCCTTAGGGGAATATTTTGGACCCGTTGAGTTTGCTGAGACAGCCAAATACCAATACCCTACAGGCTGTTAAAAATGCAGGACTGACTACAAATAGTAAATGCTGGAGAGGGTGTGGAGGGAAGGGAACCCTCCTACACTGTTGGTGGGAATGTAAATTGGTGCAGCCACTATGGAAAACAGTATGGAGGTTCCTTAAAAACTAAAAATAGAGTTTTAGTTTTGATGCCATATGATCCATCAGTCCCAAGACATGGAAGCAACCTAAATGGCCATCGACAGATGAATGGCTAAAGATGTGGTGTACACACACACACACACACACACACACACACACACACACACACACACACACACACACACACACACACACACACACACACACACACACACACACACACACACACACACACACACACACACACGAATACTGCTCAGCCATAAAAGACACTGAAATAATGCCATTTGCAGCAACATAGGCAGACCTAGAGATTATCATACAAGTGAAGTAAATCAGGTAGAGAAAGACAAATACCATATGATAACACTTATATACTGAGTCTAAAAGATAATACAAATGAATTTATTTACAAAATAGAAACAGACTCACAGACATAGAAAACAAACTTACAGTTACCAAAGGGGGAAGGGGGTGGAGGAGGGATAATTTAGGAGTTTGGGATTAACAGATTCAAACTACTGTGTATAAAATAGATAAACAAGAAGGTCCTACTGTATAGCACAGGCAACTATATTCACTATCCTATAATAAACCATAATGGAAAAGAGTATGAAAAAGAAAAAATACACATATATATATAAACTGAATCACTTTGCTATACAGCAGAAACTAACACAACATTGCAAATGAACTATACTTCAGTTTAAAAAAAAAACTCAAAAAAAAATAGAGGACTGAAATTCAGAGGAGAGGTCAGGTTCGAGAAAGATGTGGAAGTCCTCAGCGAAGGTGCA
The DNA here is from genome assembly GCF_964341445.2 of Mesoplodon mirus. NCBI lineage: Eukaryota > Metazoa > Chordata > Mammalia > Artiodactyla > Ziphiidae > Mesoplodon > Mesoplodon mirus. The sequence goes on from NC_138994.1 coordinate 7,594,024, forward strand.
GCCGTGCGGGTCAAACGAGCGTGGGTTTGGCTGTGCACGCAGAGCTGGAACGTCCTCAGGGGTCCTTGCTGCCACTCGTCAGCCGTCCTCACGTGTGGTCTGAGATGTGTGGGCAGGGACAGGACAGAGCTCAGGACGGGTACTCACAGGGGGGCCTCGCCTTCATTGCTGCCTCTCCTGATGCCAAGTGTAGGCTAGGCCAGCCCGTGCCTGCCCGGCTCTGGCCATTTCGGCCCATCCCCGCCCTGGTCTGGGCTCCAGGCCCCGGAGCAGCAGTTCCCACTCTGAGGGCCCCAGCAGTGACCGCTTTCCCCCACCCTGTCCCCTCCCCAGAGAAGCCAGGGACCAGGAGCCAAGCCGGCGATCGGCCGCCTGCACGGTGCCCAGGAGGAGGCAGGGGTACTGCGAGTGCTGCCAAGAGGCCTTCGAGGAGCTGCGCGGGGTGAGCTCCTTCCCCACCACACGCAGCAGCTCCCAGCCTGTCCTGAGGCCGCCCGCCCCACCCGGTCTCTCCCACCTGGTCCGCTTGTCTCCTGCCCTGGTCTGGTCTAATGCCCCTGCCTCCTCTCACCCTGGGCAGCATCTTCAGAGCCCCCAGCACCGGGGCTTTGCCCTGGAAGCCCACCCGTACGCCGAAGTGGATCAGATCATCGCCCAGCTGAGCCACAGCTTTTCGGACATCCCCTTCCAGGCCAGCCTCCCCGGGTGAGCGCCACCGTGCCGCCCTGCCACGGGTGGCGGGCACGACCGCCCTGAGGTGGGAAGGACCCTCAGGTTGGCGGCAGCAGGGACCAGGCTATGGCGTCCCTTCCCTTTCTTACTCCTTCCTTCCCTCTCTTTCCCGCCATCTTCTGTCCTGTTTGTTCGGGGGTGTTGGGATGGGGGAAGACCTCCATTTGTGACCTCCAGCTGATCAGGTCAGGATAGAGTGTGGCTCCCTTTTTAACGCCCGGGCATCGCCACAGTTGGGGGCACAGGAGGAGCAGTTCAGCTGCTGTTTCCTGGCATGTGCCTGGTCCTATGCCTTTCTGGCCTTCTAGAAGTGGGGAGGGGGATTCCTGGGTCCTTCCCAGGTGGGTGAAGCAGAGGATATTTCTGCTGCTCTAGACGTTTTACCCCCAGGAAGGACTGCAGGGGCTTCAGCAGAAGCCCAGGGCCCTCTGAGCCCCAGCTTCCCCCTGCTGCCCACCAAGGAGCTGTGGCTTCACCTCCCACCCCAAGTCTCCACCCCGGGCAGCCTCCCTGTGCTCAGGTTGGACAGCCAGGACCTGTGCTGCTTTCTCTAGCCACCAAAGGGCACAGCCTCCTGTGTGAAGTTAATAAATGGAACAGCCTCTAACCTGTTCCTCTGGCCAGCCCCGAGCACAGGCCACAGAGCCAAGAACAGGCCTCTCACAGGGACCCAGAATGGCCAGCTGTCTTCAGCACAAGCAAAACACAGAAGGCCCCCACTCTGCCCTCAGCCCCAGCCTCAGCCAGGGAGGACCCCAGCTTGCCACTTGCTCTGGAGTTGAACGCTATGTATGGCCCGCTGGGTTCTTTTATCCCCACAGGCAGCCAGGCTCCTTGGCTTCCGATTGTGACCCTCTGTGTCCTGAGATTCCGCCTCCCAGCCAGCCCTCCTGTCTCAGGGCAGCATCTCCCAGGAGGAGGAAAGAAGACGATCACCAGGCCCCAGGTGCCTCAGAGTACGACGGGACAGTGGGCGGCATGAAAGCACCAGCTGAACCTGTGGAGGCTGGCAAGATACCTGGACCAATAGCAAGCCACCAGGAGCCAGGAGGGTCGGCTGATGTCTTTGTGGACCCCCGAGAGACACCAGTGTCCAGGAGCCCTGCCTACCAGTGCCTGCTGACCAGCTCTGGCTTTGCTGAACTCTCCTCTGGCCCAGACCTGGCACTTGTTGGCCACAAGCGGAAGGTTCAGTTCCCCAGTGGCAATGCCGAGAAGAGGCCAGGGGTGTCCTGGCCACAGGCCTCATGCTTCGTCCCGAGAGCCCCCAGCCCCTGTGGCACCAGGGCAACCAGTGGCAAGCATCTTCTCTCCCTTCCCCTTCCAGGCCATGAGCCCAGGCCTCTGGCCTCCCTCCAGCCCGTGTGCCACCAGGAGACCTGCCTCTCCCTCCCGGGCCCCTTTCCCGGGCAGCCCACAGACAGGCCAGCAGAGTTCTGGGCCACACAGGCCCCCTGGCCTGGGGGAGGATGGCCCCCAGGATCTAAGGATTCTGAGTGCGCAGCCTCTGGCCCTGTCTCCCAGCAGGCTGAGCAGCTCCCCAGCAGCCCCGCAGCTCCAGGCCAGCTGCCAGCCCACCTGCACTCAGCTGCGGGCACACAGACCCCAGGAGGACCTGCAGAGAGCCAGGCTACCTCTCTGCCCCCGCCCCGTCCAGCCAGCGGGGGGGCCAGCCACTCCCGATGGTTCTGGACCCCCCAGCCTCTCCCTGTCTCCCAGTCCCAACCCCAGCCCAGTGCCAACAGAGAACTACTCCTGTGAGTCCCCCCCGGGCACGCAGCTCTGGGGCCAGACAGCTCCCGACTCAGGGCAAATTCCACGTCTGCTGAGTGCTGCACACCCAGCCCAGGCTGACCAAGCACACGAGGAGGAGCTGCGCCTGGGGCCTGGCCCTTGAAGTCCATGTGAACCGCTGTGGTCATGGCCAAGCTCTGTGGGGTTGACGGGGCCAGTCCTCCCACCCGCCAGGTCTTCAGGTGGGACCAAGAGGGTCTGGGCTGGGGGCTGCCCTCTCCCCTTCCTCCAGCCATGGCTTGTGCAGCCATGGCCAGCTGCCCAGGCCAGGAGGCAGAGGCAAGGTTGGCGTAGGGAGGGCCCACAGAGAAGCTAGAGCAGCAGGCGCCCTGGCCTGGCTCACCGTCCCTCTGCAGGCACTTGCTCTGCAGAGCTGAGAGGGTTAGTTGTCGGTGTTCACACCCCCCAGCCTCCTTTCCCACAAGCATGTGGCTCTCCTGCTCTCTGAGATGCCTGCGTGTTGTCCCCTCCCCCAGCCCCCCACGCTGGTGCACACAGATCCTCGGGAGCATATGAAGCAGAGGAGGGGCGCGGCTGCGCCCCTTCCAGAGCCCCCTCCCCGCTGCACTTCGTGGGGGCCCGGCACGGACCTCTCCCCTGAGCCCAGGATGGAGCCAGAGCCCCCTCTGGGGACCCCTCTCAGCTCTGCCTGCCGCTCGGCTCTGGCTGCCGCTCGGCTCTGCCCACCCAGAGCTCGGTTCCAGTCTCAGTGGTTCACCTGCCAACTTCTGCAATCACCCTCCTCCCTCTCTCCTTCCCCAAGGACCCCCCCCCCGATTTCTTTCAGTCAAGCCATTAATCTGGAGACAGAGATGAGTTTGCTATCGATTCTTTGGCCACTTTTTTTTTTTTACATTTTGTACTGTGGTTCTTCTCACCCTTCTCTGCCTCTGTGTGTTTGTCTCTTTAAATGTGGAAGCTACCAGAAGGCTGGTGCTATTCTGTATCTCATTTTGGAGGAAGAAAGGGGTGCCTACCTGCGGGTGAGGACCTGAGTTGTTAGTTTGGAAATAGAGCAACTATGTGTACAACCCTCATAGAGGTCATGTTTGTCCCTTTTATGCCATCCTGTTAAATTTCACAATTAATCTTGGTTCAGGAGATGTAAAATAAATTTGTTAATAACAAATAGCAAAGAGAGGGGGGCCTGGAGAATGTGTGTCGGGCCTTGATCTCTCCTCCAGGGACCTGAGCAGGCTGATGGCCCAGCAGATACAGAACAACTGGTAAAAAGGATGGGTGCCTCCTGCAAGTGGGAGAGCATGTGTGGGTGCCACCACCCTCCTGAGGGCTGCGGGGAGGTGGGGCCGTGCCTGTCCAGTCTCCTCGGGTCACTCACTGGCCCTGCTGCCCACTGAGCGGTCGCCTGCCGAGGGCATGCTCGCCGCCCACTCCCAAAGAAACTCCTTTGCCCTGATGAGCGTTCTGCTCCAGGCCCTCTCCCCTTCCCTGGGGCCCAGACAGTAGCTTCCTTCTGAGCTCCCTGATGGGTGCATCCCTTTCCTTTTGTGACACATGGGCAGGCCTCGTCCCCCACTGCTTTTCCCATGACACTGCCACTCTGGGTGGGGAGCTCCCCCGCCCCTTTCTGAGACCTCTGATAGCCTCACATGCTACTCACTCGAAGACCAATGCACCAGGTCCTAATGCCCTCATCACCATCTGCCCAGGGCCTCACATCCAACTGTATGGAATTTCCCTCCCATTTCAACAATTTCACGTGACCTTGGACATCACATCTCTGCCAGGTCAAGCCCCAAGGTAACATCTCTCCACAGCCATGTTTCTGTTCTGGCCTCCAGGATATAAGTTGAGAGGAACCCAGGACGTCTGAGATCCGAGCCAAGACAGGTAGGTGCTGCTTGACATAAATTAGGCCCCTTGGTGGCTCCTCCACACGGGGACTGTTCAAACCTCCTTCCACTCCCTCCCTCTCAGCAGATGACCTTGGCCCAGACTCAGCAGCCACTGCCTCGTCCTGCTCGGCCTCCCCCTTCAACATCTGACTCTCGAAGGATGCAGTGTCCTTCCTCCCCGCGCTCTCCAGCCCACCTCACCAGCCTTGGCAGTTTCCTCCTCCAGCTCACCACCTCTCCACTCTGCCCAAACATTCCAGCCTGGAAAACACTTGCATTGATTCAGCAGCTGAAAGAAAGCTCCCTCCTGTTCTCTGGCTACTTCCTGCGGTCTACAGCCACGGCCGCCACGCCTGAACCTCCTTCCCTAGCCAACCTCTGTGTTGGCTCTGCCTGATGCACTCCACTGGGATCTAACGTTCCAAGGTCACCAGATAACCTGATAATCACCAAAGTCAGGTTCCTTCTCTCTTTTTCCACCTTGTTGAAACCGGGCTCCCCCACCTCTGCTGACTGTGCTTTAGCCTGGATCCCCTCCCTCCCCAGCCTCTGCCCTCTCTACCATGTGCACTGGTTCCCTGAGCGGCAGAAGCCTCCAGCCCTCACTGCCTCCCCAGATGTGAGCCTGGGACCTTGTCCTCGTCTCCGAGCTCTGGTTCTTTTGGGTGAATTGGTAGCTCCACCCCTGACTCGCTTCTGAGTTCCAGTCTTCACCTGTGCCGGGTGGGAAGGCAGGAGATTTAGCCGCACTCAACACAAGTCCCTTTACTACTCTGGGCCTCGGTTTCCTCATCTTTAAGTGAGGGGGCTTGTTTGAGATGATTTCAAGGGTCCTTCCTCCGATAATAAAATACCATAACCTCCTAGGAATCCCTGCGTCCCTCCTGTCCTGCTGCACCACAGAGGGACTCTGGTCCGAGCCTGGATCCCCTGCCTGCTTCGTCATACGTCTCTCCTCTTTCCTCTGCCAGCCCCAAGGCCCTCCTGTGTGCTCTCCCTGCTGACAGTTCTCCCCTTAACCCACCCTGCCTCCCTGTCCTCTCCGCCCCCTCCTGCTCAGACCCCGTCCAGCCAGACCGTCGCGGGCAGTCCAGCCCCGCGTCCTCACTCTTGGGCCCTGACCTAGAATGACCCTTCAAAACAGCCGGAATGCCCACTCTTCAAGGCACAGCTTCCATATTTTCCACGAACCCTGCAGCCTTCAGGCCGCGCAGGCCTGAGTTTAAATCCAGGTCCTGCCACTTTGTGACCTTGGGCAAACTCCTGAAAGTCAGTTTTCTTAATCTGAAAAATGGAAGTCATTGTCATTGCCACGTCACCAGGAAGTAAGAATTAAATCTTATGTCAGCGAGGTGCTTGGCACGTTGTAAACACTCAGCAAACTAACTTATTATTCCATCCCCCCACCAACACACACACCTGCGAGGCCTCCCTTCTAGACATTTCACCAGAGATGAATTTCACTCCTCTCCCACCTCATGATGGCTCTCTGACCCACAGCCCCATCTCCAGTGTAAATTTGTGGATGAAGCTGCTAAGGGGCTCTGTGAGACACCCCATCCCTGGGCGCCCCACTTTCCAACAGCCGGTTCCCCAGAACTCCAGGAGGATCCCTTGCATGGGACAGGAGGGGCAGTGGGGTGGGCGTACTGTTGGCCCCCTGGGGGCACGACTGCATTTGTGCACTGTGAACCTCTCAAAGGATGGGTGTCCCCAGGATTCTGGCACCCCAGGCACCTCCAACTCCTCCCTGAGGCGAGGCCTCAGAGCTTCAGAGATTAAAGGAGGGGGCCACCCAGACAACCAAGAGGGAGGAGCATGAGGCTTCCCTCAGAGGGATATTCAGGTGACAAGAACCGTCCTCTCCTGGTGGAAAGGACAGGGCACTGGGTGGGACCTGGGAGAAAGCAGAACGAACTTCTTATTCCACCCCCCCAAGCCATAAAGGAGTCCCTTGGGTCCTGGACAACGGCCAGGAGCTGGTTTCCTCCTTGGCACTGTAAGGGCAACATGAACAGTGTGAGCCCAGGGTGAGTGAGCCTTTCTGTCACCAGGCACTGCTCTGAGCACCTGAGGCTCATCCACTCATTTATCTCCCCTGCAACACCGCGGAGAAGACTTTTTACCCCCCATTTCACAGATGAGGAAACCGAGGCTCAGAGAGGTTGCGGGACTTGCTCAAGGTCACACAACGGTTAACCAGGATTGGGACCCCAGTGGGTTACCTGGAGCCCTGAGTCCTACTCTTACCCACCTCACCACCCTGCCCCCTTGCCTGGCGTGGTCTCTGCTGCAGGCCTCGCAGACTAGGCAGGGGGCCTAGACTGCCTGTTGGCAGGAATCCCTGCCCACCATGCCGCCCCTGGGCATGGGCAGCAGACACCCCTCCCTTACCTGCACCTGCTGCTGGGACTAGGTCTTGGTCCCACATAAGCCCAGCTTCGCCCCTGTGCAGGAAAATTTGAGGGGAAAATTGGCTGAAGGGCAGGAAGAATGTACAGGGAAGGCGGCCCCAGCCTCCTGATGGTAGGGGGGCTCCTGAGAGAGGCCTGGGGGTGGGGACCAGAGCCTAGCAGCTCCCCAGAGGGTGGCCCGAGGATGGCATCAAGACAGCAGTGGCCACCAGCCTCTGATTTCTTCCACGTGGGGAAACAAGTGATGGGCAGAGGGTCCAAAGGAGCCCACCATAGCCGTGGGGTTAGGGTGGGCATTCCCCCAGGGAAACCAACCCCTGTTTGAGGGGGAGACGCAGGCCCTGCCCTCAGGGGCCCCCATCTAAGGAGAAAACCATCCTTGCTATCGGGCCAAGTAGGATGGGGCGGCAATCCCTACTCTTGTGAAGTCCCAGTCTGAGGAGAGGCTGTCTACAGCCGCCCCCCGACGTCAGGCGGGAGGTTGTGTGAGGGAATTGAAGCAAGCCTCCTGCTTGGGAGTGATGTGCCGCTTGTAGCAGAGCTGCCACTGAGGACAAGATGGGGAGGAGGGGCCTTGGGCGGGGAGTGGAGTATGGTCGAGGGAAGGTCAAGCTGTCCAGCTGGGTCCGCTCAAAGCTGGGAACCCAGGGAGATAAGGGGCTGTTGGAGGCCAGTGGGCCCTACAATTGAGCTCCAGGGGAGCCTGCCAAGAAAGCCACGGGAGACATGTCACTCAGGGCCAGCAAGATCTCCCCACCAGGAAGACCAAGGAACCAGGGCCACAGAAGTTGTAGGAATGTGCTTCAGCCTAGGAGGTCCGGGCCACAGATTGGGGTCTCTGTGTGGTCTTGGGCATGTTGCAGGTGGGGATCCAGACTCCCACAGGCCCAAAGCCCTCCATGGTGAAATGAAACCCCACTTATCCTGGGAGGCCCTGTAACATGGAGAGGGTAAGGTAGGACAGGCTCACCCTGGTGATGTCTGGGGTGCCAACCAAAGGGGTAGAGGTCCAGATGGGCCCGTCCCTTCCAGGTCCCAGATAGAAGGCAAAGGTGGGGATAGGGGTGGCCAGGGAGGAGGGGGACCCTGGAATATGGGATGTACCTCTCACCGACCAGCTGTTTGACTTTGGGAGGCTCATGTAGCCTCTCGGAGCCTTAGTTTCCCCACCTGTAAAATGAGAAACACAGTCTCCCCCTCCTGGATAATTGTGGGCTTCCAGGGAATATCACACAGTAGGTCCTAATTCCTCAGAGCCCCTACACCCTGGAGGAGGTTTCCAAGATGTCTCCAGGATGAAGGAACCATTGACTCAGACTTGCTGAGTATCTGGGTCTGGAATGGCAGGTGGTTGGATGGGGGGGAGGGGGAGTCACCCTGTTCCCAGCATTGATGTCAGGGCCTCCTGGGAAATCGCCTTCTCACCTCTCCTGGGCCTAAAATAGAGCTGGGGGGGCCTGTCACGAGCCAGAGGCAGCTCCCTCCCTGGCAGAGACCCTGGGTCCCTGGGGAAGCAGAGGGCCCAGCAAGGGGATCCCTGCCTCCACTCCCGCTCCTCAGTGATCTGTGGTCTCCCAGTGTGGGTGCGAGGATGCTCTGGCTTGGGGCACAAAGTCAGGGTGAGGCCTCACCAGCGGTGCTCACGTCTTACCACACCTTAACCCATCACTGACTCTTAGGATCCCTAGCAGGGATCAGAGATCCCAAGTCCCCAGTGTGGGCACCCACCTTGCCCAGGAACCTGGGAGCTGAGCTGAGGGCACAGCTGGGGAGGTAGGTTGGGAGGCCAGATGGTCTATAGACAGGGCAACCTAGTTTGGCGAGAGAGGGGAGGCTGGGGCTGCAGAGGTATCTTCTGCTCAAAGATGTGGGCTGGCAAGGGAGGGACAGAAACTGGACATGCTAACCTCGTGTAAATTACCTGGCTAGTTTATATATTTAGGGAAAGGGGAAAGAATTGGGGTGTCCTGTGTGAGGGACTCAGCCCAGTGAGGGGAGCCACCCCCCCGTGACAGCAATGCCTGAAGCCCTCCTGGAGGCAAGGGCATCATTTGCCCAGAGAAGGAGGCTGCTGGATGGAAAGGGGTCTGGGCCAAGCGTTTGAGAGGACCCAGCAGTGCCCTGCTCCACCGGGAGAGACCCCAGAGGCACTGAGTCGGGTTGGCCGCAAGAGCCCCTGCCGCTCGCTTCCATCCCTGGGGCCTCAGCCTTCCCAGCTCCAATAGCCTTCAGTGGAGCAGGGCTCTGGGGGCTGGGTCCAGGGAAGCCCTCTCCCGGGTACGAAGCCAGAGGGGTGACCCCAGGCGGGGCAGCCACGCCCCCGCACCTCGATCGCGCGGGTCCCCAGAAGAGCCGTCACCAGATCAGAGCCCGGGGGTCCCTCAGTACCCTGCCTCCCTCCCCCTATGAATCGACGGGTCCTCGGAGCTCCCCAAGCAAGTGCAGCCGAGGAGGGGATCTCGAGGTGGACACCGCGGGCGCCCAGCCCTGCACCTGCCGAGGGGGCCGAGGAGGGCCGGGAAGGCTGGTCCCGGGCGGCGGCTCTTTTGTCCTCCCGTCGCGGCGGCCCCGGCCCAGCCTGGCTGGGGGTGGGGGTGGGAGGCCGCGTGGGGCGGGGGCGGGGGCGGGGGCGGGCCCTCGGCTCACGTGCTCGCCGCTCGGCTCTTAACCCGGCCCGCAGCCCCGCCGGGATGGCCGCGGCCGGAGCGCACTGAGCCGGGCGTCCTCCCTGCCGCCGCCGGCCCGCGCCCCGCGCCCCGCTCCCGCCCCCCCTCCCGACTGCCCGGCGCCCCCGCCCGCGGCTCCCGCATTCCGCGGCTCCCCGCCCTCCCTTCCTCCCGCCCGCGCCGCGCAGCTCGCCGCCGCAGCCCCCGGACCCGGAGGATTATGAGCGAGCCATGAGGCGTCTGCGGCGCTGGGCGTTCGTGGCGCTGCTGCTGCTGCTGCCGCTGCTCCCCTCGCCCGGTGAGTGACCCCCGCCCGGCCCGGCCTCGGCGCCCCCTCCCTGCCCCCGCCCCGGGTTTTGCGGCGGTTTCTGCTGCAGCCACATTTTCCTGCAGTGCTCGGGGTGACAGCAGGTCCAGAGCGCGGGAGGGCGTGTGTGGGGGGGGAGGGTGCGTGCACCCACCTGTCCACATCTGCCCCCCACCGCGGCCAGCCCCCTGCCGCCGGGCGGCGGACTCTGCAGGTCTCTGAGGCTTTGGTGGGGGGGCAGTCGTGACGGTCGGGCTGGAGTGCAGCTCCTGGCCCCCTCCCCATCGGGTTCTTCCCTCTGCAGGGCAGCAGATCCTCCCACCCAGATCCCCCCAGGGTTCCAGGGGCCACATCAGAGTGGGGGATGGGCGTGCCGTACCCACCCCATTCCCGTCTCTTGCCCCACGGTGGGCATCTGTCTTCAGCTATGCCCTTTTCTCCCCAGGTGTGGGGACCCGGGATCCCGCCAGAGCTCTGCGCTGGAGGGTCTCTCCCCCGTTGCGGGGCCCGGAAGCCCCGCAGGTCACAGAGCCCAGCCGTCTGGTGGGGGAGAGCTCCGGGGGAGAGGTCCAAAGGCAGCAGTTGGACACCAGGGTCCGCCAGGAGCCTCCTGGTGGCCCGGTGAGTGGGGCCGGCTGTGAAGCCAGGGGGCTGGAGCAGGCCTTAGAGCCCAGGGGAGACCACGGGACAGCCAGGGCTTGGGCGCCTGCCTCCCCAGCAGCCGACTCCTGCAGCTTCCCCTTCTGTACAATGGGCTACCAAGGGGGTGCTGGAGCCCACTAGTGGGAGCACCCACCTGCCCCTCTCCAGGCCCCCTCCCATCAGAGTGGGGGTCCTCTGTTCTCAGCGGACCCAGAAGGCCCAGGGCTCAGTCCAGCCTTCAGCTTTCCGCCAGCCCCCTCTCCTGCCAAAGCAAACCGTCCTACACCAGATGGGGCTTGGGGAGGGCAGTGAGAGGCAGGAAGAAGCAGCTAAGAGGCCAGTCAGGGGTTAGGGCTGCTGGGTGCCCGCCACAGCCACCCTCAGTGGGCTTTTTTGGGGACCAGCTTAGTGCTTGCTTCTGCCTCAGTTTCCCCCTGTGCCCTGATCGAATTGTTCTCCTTTCCGGTCTTGCTGTGGGTGGGGCCTCGGGAAAATGTTTGAGGCCCCAGGCTCACTCACAAATGCCCACTCCACTCACCTGCTGCCCCTTTCAGCTGCCAGGCCCCTCCTGCCTCCCTGAGGAAGGTTGGGAATGAAGGAGATTAATTGCAATTAATAATTAATTAATATCATGTGAATAATAATCACCCAGATGGAATATTCATTCAGCATGCCTAGGCTCTCCAGGAGCTCGAAGCTGAAAGTTAGCCAGGCTAAGGGGTCGGCGAGGGCGGGACGGCAAAGGCCTGGCAGAAATAGGAGGAGGAGAGAGACTCAGAGGAGGGGTACAAGCAAGGTCTGGGAAGTTTTGGCAGCTGGGAGTGGTGGGAGGTAAATTGGGCTGGGCAGAGGGAGGAAGCAGGGAAACGGAGGCTAACATTGCGGACATCTGTCAGACTGGCATCTGGCCCTGCCTAATGTACTTGGTTAAAAGCCCTTAGGGGGGGTGGAGGGGGCTCTGGCGTTGTGGGGGGCGGGGGGGGCGGGGGTACTCGGGGAAATGGAATGGGGCAGGAAGGCGGCATGCATAATAGATGGACCATCACTCAGGCAGTGCGGAGCGGGGGAGGGGGTGGTTAATGGTCCTGAGCGGGCAGGCCTGGTGAAGATGGGGAGGGGCTGGGGGACGTGGGCTGGGAGGAGGGGAAGGCGGTGGAGGCTGCCTTTGGGGCCTGTCCAGGCTCCCTGGCAGGTGGTAGATGGGCAGTAGGGATGGTCCCAGGGCCAGGGATAGGGTGTCCCGGCTGGGTTTAGCCCTTAGTCTGACTTTCTTCCTTGGTGGCCCCCTACCTGTGAACTGTGCACCCCAAGCCTGTGTTGGCTGGGAGTTGACTGCCGTTCCTGACTGCTGGGACTCTGACTGGTGTTTTAGGGGATGTGCAGATTGGAGGATGGGGTGGTGCCACAGTGGGGTCAGAGGACAGGGATGAGGGAAAGCCGGGGGCCCAGGGAAGGATGAAGAGTGGGTGCTCCTTCAGCTTAGTCCTTCCTGTAGAGAGAGAGTGGGGGCAGGAGTCTGAGGTATGGTGGTGCCTGTGACGGTGGGGAGATGGGGATGGGTGCGCTTGGACTGGATGGGTTGAGTATGCAGAGGATGGGGGAGTCTCTCTGGGTGTCGCTCTGCTGGGTGAGTGGGTGGCATGTGTGCATGTGTTACATGTGTGAGTGACCAAGTCTGAATAAGCCCAACCGGGTGTCTGGAGGGTGGGAGTGGAGCTCCTGTGGAGCCGTGGGGCAGTGGTCACGGTCGCTCCCAGTGGGGACCTCTCTGGGACTGAGCCTTCCCTGGGACCTCCCTGCAGCCTCCCAGTGAGGCTCACTCATTGTCCTGACTTGTCTGTACCCCAGTTTCCCCTGGGGTGGAATTCTTACAACTCCGTAAGGCAGGTAACTTTTGTCTGCCCATTTTGCAGATGAGCAAACTGCGGCTCAGAGAGGTTAAGTAACTTGCCCAAAGTCAATGAGATCTTAATCAGTGGGGTGATTTTCTGCAAGAGCAGGGCTCTTCCCACAGTGCCGTTCTGCCTCCAGGCACTCTCTGGGTTTTGGCACGGGGTGAGGGGGGGCATTTCCCAACCCCCCTCCCCCACCCCAGCACAGGGTGGAGGAAGACCAAGGGAGACAGAAAGACATGTCCAGAATATTCCCACCTGACCGGAAGGAGGTCCCTCTAGCTCCCACTTGGCACTTCTCCCTGGAGCACTTCTGGCCTCAGAACCTCAGGGGCCGATGGTGGAGCCCGTGTGGCGTTGAGCCCAGTGTCCCAACAGGAAGTGTCCCACCCTGCCGCTGTGTGGTTTTGTCTGAAGTTCTTGCACGCATTTGGGATCTCAAGCCAAACAAGGTCTTGGGTCAGCAGCAAGATCTCCATCTGCTGTGGGTCATGTGACAAGTTTGGGGGCACATGCTGGCCGGCAGGGCTGGGATGGTGGGAACCAGGGTACTCACCTGCTCTGGCCTTGGGCTGGTACCTTTCTGAGCCCGGATCCCTCAAATCAGGATGATGAGAACATTGACCTCAGACCCACCCACTGCCAGGAGGTAGTGATGGGGAAAGACTCCTGGCTTTTGTGAGGGGGAACCAGGGAGAGCGAAGCTGTCCAGGAAGGAGTTCGAAGTTAGAGAAATTACAATTTGCTGGGCCCTCAATGGGACAGGCACTGTTCTACCTCTCTGTTATTAATTTATTTCATCCACATCACAATTCCAGGAGGTGGGGCTATTATTATTCCCATTTCACAGATGGGGAAACAGGCACAGAGAGGTGAAGTAGCTACCCCAGGTCACTCAGCACTTAAGCAGCATGGTCAAGATTGATTTTCAGGGCAGCCCTCTTAGCCAGTGCATGCCGGCCCCTCGCTCAAGGGTACAGCAAAGAGAGGCCCAGGGGACTCTGCCCTCTTTGCCACGGCTCTCAACATCTCACTTCTGTCCAGTTTGGAAACAGGCTAGGCCTGAGGCCGAGAGGTCGGGGAGCTTCTGGAAGTGTAGAAACCCGGGATCACAGGGAGCCTGCAGCTGGGTGTGAGGCGGGGGAACAAGCAGGCCCACAGTGTACCGTTGGGCTGGTTGTTCACTGCACAAGGGTGCCCGGGCCAGTGGGCTGAATGAATCGGAGGACTCAGGCTGCATGTGTTCTGAAGGGACCCTTTTTCTAATCCACACAAAGCGGCTGTGCAGGTTGTGCCTCCCCCTGAAAAACCCAGCCTCCTTCGGAACCAAGGAGAGGGCAGGATGTGAGTTAGTGAACGGGGGTGTGGAGGGTCCCAGGCCCAGGAGTCAGCTGGCAGAGGGGGCCTCAGTCACTGGGTTGAGCTCCCGTGAGAGCTGCCCAGACCAGCATGTGCCACCTGAAAGCCCTTAACCGAGGGCGTGTGCTGTGGTGTTTGCGTTTTTCTTGCTGAGGAGGAGCGGGGTGGGCAGTTAGGCAAGGCTCAGTCCCCAGCCCCTTGCAAGATGGCAGTCACGGGCAGGAAGCCACAGGGTCTGTGCCTGGAGCCCTAGTACCCGACCTGGGCCAAGGTCACAGCTCTGCCCTGGGATCAGAGGCAGGAGGGGGTTCCTGGGAGGGGGCCGGTGGCTGGAAGGATTTGTGCTGGGCCCAGCTTGCTCCAGGGTGGGCCCTGAACCAGCCCTGCCATGAGGTTGGGCAGAGGGAGAGTTCATGCAGGAAGCTCAGCTTCCATTTGAAAGGCTGTACCTGTGGCTTTGGCGTGGGACAGCCTCCGTGGGTCCTGGCTCCCCTGCTTCTGACTGAGTGACCTGGGCAAGCCTTCTGAACCCCACCTTCCCCATCCGTGAGATGGGGGTAACAGTAGTCTCTACTTCGCCCAGGCTGCTGCGAGGATTAGAGATGATGGGTGTCAGGTGTCCTGCCTGGGATCCAGCAAGAGCAGATGTTCAGCATCCAGCCTCCTGAGTGTCCCGGGCCGGGTGTGGCATGAGGGCTGGGTGTCAGGAACAGGAGCCAGGGCATTTGGGGTTACCTGTCAGACTCCGTGCAGGGTTGGGGGAGGGGCAACACGGCAGGAGTCTTGAGTCCTGGGGAGTCTTGAGTCCTCCCCAGCCAGACTCCAGCCTGTGGGCTTGGCCTCACCCAAGCACCCCTCCTGGCTGCCTGGAGGGACCCAGCTGCCCAGAGTCTGTCCCCAGAGAGACTAATGACCCTGTAAGGAGTCACTCTGTCCTCAAGCATTTAGGTCAAATCCCATCATCGGAAGCTGGTCCAACTGTTCTCACTATCTGGGACTCCCGCTGTCCTGCCGAAAAGTGGAGGCTCGAAAGTGGAGGCTCGGCGCACCTTGGGGGACCAGGGCTGGGAAGGCGAGGATTTCTCCCAGGTGGGGCTCCTGCCTCTCTGGCTCCTCCCCCTCTGCCACCACCAGCCCAGGCGGTTTCTCCAGTGCCTCAGAGCCCTGTTCAGCTGGAACATTTACACTTCCTTTTTCATATATTATTATTATTACTAATCCTTGTGAGAATAACACATTAAAAAGGGCTTTCATTTAGTCCTCATGACAACATCGTTTTATCAGTGGGGAAACTGAGGCTCAGAGAGGATAAGCAGCTCACTCGTGCCTTCTGATGCCTTTCCTTCAACAGAAGTGTTGAGCCCCTGGGCAAGGAAAAAGGTGGGGGTAGCCCGAACCCAAGGGGACTAAAGGCCACCCCTGTGAAAAATTGAATCAGTGACCAAAGAAATCGATGTGCCCGAGGTCCCAGGGATAGAGAGGGACCAAAGCCCTGTCAGGTGGGGTGGGTGGGTGCATGCCCTGTGGTCGCAGACGAGGGTGAGGAGATGGAGGCTTGGGAGGAGGGATTCAGGGTAACTGTTTGAGGGGTAGCGCCTGCATGTTCGAACTTTCTGGGGTGTTTGGGAACCCGGAAGATCTTTAGGCTTCCCCTTCCCGAGACCGGGATTCTGTAGGTCTGAGGTGGAGGCCTGGCATCTGTATTTGTGATTCTGGGACTTCACTCGAATCTGGTGGGGGGCAAGCAGGTGCCTGGAGAGTGGACCAGCTGGCGACAGGGGAGGGTGAGGTCACCGCAGCCAGGTGGTCACAGCGGCCATGAGAGACAGGAACTCCAGCCCGAGGGTGAGCCTTGACCCAGCTCCTCCCCAGCGTGGCCCTGGGCCAGTCACCTCCAAGTGTCCCTCCCTGGCATTTATAAAATGAGCACCAGCCTGCCTGGGCAGGTTGAGATCGAATGAGCCTGAGCACCTGAGAGCCAGTGGCCGGGGAGCAAGAGGCGAGCACGGGGCACAGGGTGGAGGCCCGATCAGCCGGTCCCCAGCAGCGCTGAGCTGGGCGCAAAGGAGGGCAGCAGTCGGGGACAGAAGGGGCTCCCGAGGGAGGGACCGAGGGATAACGAGAGAGGTCAGGGACAGGTCCGGCAGGAAGCAGGCCAGGAGCAGTTTGGCTTTGATAGAACATGGGCTGAAAGCTTGGCTGGGAGTGTGTGGGTTAGTGGGGGGAGGTTAAGACTCTGGTGCCAGCAGGAACCCCCTACCCAGGCGCCTGGGGTACAGAGGTCCTGGGGACTGAGGTGGCTTTGCCTGATCTTTCTCTTCCTGCAGACAGGGGGTGTCCCCCCACAGCCCCCCTGCATCGGGCCAGGTTAGGCAAACGTGCCCCATTATCTACTTTCCCTCCCCTTCTTCCCATAGCCTTTGGTGGCTCCCCCAACCCCTCCTGGGCTTGCCTCCCAGTCCCAGCAGCTGCCCTTGCACTGCCCCAGGATCCTACCTGGCCTGAACCCTGTGTCCTGCTGGGGAAGAGGGCCTCCCAGCCCCACAGTTAGGCCTTGCCAGGTAAGGAGAGGGATGAGGCCTCGGCAGGCTGCAGGAAGTGGTGGGGACAAAGGCCACCTGGTGTCTGCTCCCGCATCGGCCCGGGCTTTACCCTGAGTTGGGGTCAGCTTGGTCTGCAGAGAATGGGGAGGCCAGATGGGTTAGCTTGCTGACCTTCTGAGTGGGGGAGATTCTGCAAGCACCAGGGTCGGCTCTTCCAGAATCCTCCAGGCCCAGGACAACCTCTACCACACGAGGCAACCTTGCAGCCTTGCATCTGGGCTCATCTTACCATTTTCAGTGGGAAAATCTGAGGCTCAGAGAAGTTGCTGGATTATCCCTGAGGCTACCAACTTTAGAGAGTGGAATCAAGGCAAGGGGCCTGGACAGGCTGCTCTCCTGGGTGGCCAGCATAGGGGCCGGGATAGAGGCTTGTCAGTGGGGGCCAGAAAGAACAAGCAGGAACAGACCTGAGGGCAAGAGAGGGCAGAGGTGGTCCAGACAGGGATGGGTGGGGAAGGCAGAGATAGTCCAAGTCCAGGAGGGGAGAGGGAGGGCAGGGATGGTCCAGACCAAGGAGTTGGGGTACTGGGGACAGAGCTGGTCGAGGCCCAGGGGCAGGGGGAGGGCAGGGATGGTCCAGACCAAGGTGGGGAGAGGGAAGCAGTGACTCCTTGTCCTTGACTTTCTATTTCAAATCTGGTCGACGCTCTAGGGGCTCAGGATGGAGCTTGGAGCCTCGGTCAGCCTGGGGTGGGGTGAGTCAGTGTCCTTGGGGCTCAGAGGGCTTCCTACCTCACCCTGACTCTCAGGGCCTCTCATGGACACTGGGCCGTTTCCATCTTACCTCACCTTTGAGGGGAGAAGGCCCTAGAAGCTGATTCCCTAGGCTTGAATCCCTGCTCTCCCACTTCTTAGTCCTACGACCATGGGCATGTTAGTTAGCCTCTCTGTGCCTCAGTTTCCCCATATGTTAGATGAGGGTAACATTAGTATCTATCCCATTGGGTTGTAGTGAAGATCAAATACGACGATACTTGTAAAGTATTTAGACCAGTGCCTGGCACATACAAGCGCTCATGAAGATTAGAAATCTAGGTGGCTGATCAGGAAGCCGACTAGCACCAGGCTATGGAATTTTGTGACATCGGGGCTCCCCTCCGTCTTGTAACCTGCTCCTCCCGAAAGAACGGCAGCCAACAGACTTCCTCACATCTGTACAGCCCAGCGGTGGGCCCCTCATCTGGGGATCTGGAGTTCAGTCTTCTTAAACGGACGGGGGTGAGCAGAGGGCTCCAGCCCCTCTCGGGCCCTTCCTGTGCTTTGAGATATTTTGTAAGACCTGAGGCTTGGACTGGGGACGTGGGAGCCGAGAAGGCTGACGTCTCCTCAGCCCAGACTCTCCTGCCCCTTCTTCTCTTGGGGTCGCTTTCCCTCCAGGCACACTAGCACCAGGTCTGGAAACCTCACCCGCTACAGTAGCTGGGCGCCCAGGCCTGGGAGGGCAGCCATCTTGCTCAGGCCTGGTACGTTGCCATGACAACCTGGAGCCTCCCAGCCCCACTGCAAAGGCCCCTCTGAAAAATTTATCAGGAAAACTTCCGTGTTTAAAAATTAACCATGGGATCGAAATATCAAAGATGAGCTGCTTTGGGCGAGGCAGAGGGCAGTGGACTTGCGGGTGGAGGAGCCACGTGCTCTCCCCCCGACAGGATGGCATTTGCCCATCATCCCAGCTTCCAGGGGCCCTGCGATCAGTTCTAACCCATTCCACCCCTGTCTGCAGCGTACGAGGCCTCCTCCATAAGTTGAGGCTAGGGCCAAGGTAGGGGGACAGGAAGGGAGGGGCCTGCTTCAGCAGGGCCCTGGGGTCACACTGCACCCCATCTCCTGTTTGCCTCTTTCCCGTAATACTTCTCGGGGCCTCCCTTTAGTTCACCTGTGGGTGAGCGTGGCCCTGCCAGCAGCAGGGAGGGCCTGGCGTGAGGCAGTGGGCAGGCTGAGCTGCCCCTACCCATCCCTACCGTAGCCTGGCCCCAGGGAGGCATCTACACCAGAGAGGGTGGGCTGGCACCCAGAGAGCCGGGAGGCCTGTGCCCCGGGGTTGCGTGCTCCTGCCCCTCCCCCCAGGAAAGGAACAGGGTCTTGGAGGAAGATGAGCTTGGAGGAAAGCATCTTCCCCCTAGATCAATGGTACCCACAGCTGCTGGGCCTGGGCCATCCCCTCCCCAGGGCTACTCCCCTTACTGGGGTTTCGCCAGTCCCCCCAGTTCCCACCTTAAAGGCCTCCCCAGGTTGACTCCCCTTCTGCCTTCCCCCGCTTTCTCCCAGCCTGTCCACCTGGCCCAGGTGAGTTTCGTCATCCCAGCCTTCAACTCAAACTTCACTCTGGACCTGGAGCTGAACCAGTGAGTGTGGGGGGAGGGCCGCAGGTGGGCGGGCAAGGCATGGCCTGGGCTTGGCTGGCTGGGGCAGGGCACCTGGATCTGAGCTGTGGTGGGACCCAAACAGGACCCAGCCCCACTGTGACCCGCTCCTTCCTCCTGCCCACTCTGTCTGTTCCAGTCACCTTCTCTCTTCGCAATATGTGGAGCGTCACTTCAGCCGGGAGGGGCCGACCCAGCACAGCACCGTGAGTGCCTTTGGAAGGGGATGGGGAGGCGGGATGAGGGCACAGGTGGCCGGTGGAGATGGGGTCTGGGGTATATTCTACACTCGGGTTGGGCCTGGCCCCTCCAGGATTGGAGTCGGGGTGGCCTGTCGAATGGCATGGAGCCCTCAGCTCCCCTTGCCCAGCTCCAGAGGGCTGACCCCCAGCCAGCCTGTCTGCCAGCATGGAGACATTCCAGGACCCCCACTGCTCCATGCCCAGAATCTTCTGGCAGGGGGCGGTTGGGGGAATGCCCCTCTTGCTCAGCACCAAGGCCCTGGGAATTCCGGGCTGCCTGGGACCCCAGGGTCCCAGCCCTGAAGGCTCAGGGGTGCAAGCAAAGATGAATGGGTGTCTGTAAATAGCCTTGGCCCTCCCCCTCCAGACTGTTCAGTAACTGGAGCACAAGTAATTCTGCAGGAAGCCGAGGGGAGGGGGTGCTTGTCCCCTCTGACCTGTGAGCCTGGCCAGGAGGACACACGCTGCTCACATTTCCTCCGCCACAGACCATGCGTCCAGGGGTGGTCCACAGAGGCTGTGGCGTCTGTGAACACACGTTGTGTGAAATGGTGTGTGTGTGTTGGGGGTGAGTCCATAGCTTTCATCTGATTAAGTGAGCTGATCCATGGTAAGTGCTTAGAATGGTGCCTGGCACCCAGTAGGTGCTATATGAACGTCAGCTATTCTTCTCAAATGAGTCTGTGATCCCTGTACCAGCCCCAACTCATGGTTAAGAGCCACTGATGTGCCCCAAAGTCCTCACGTTGTAGGTGAGGTAAAGCAGGCCCAGAGAGGGCTAGGAACTTGACCAAGGTGAAACAGCAAATTAGGAGCATAGCCAGAGCAGAGCCTGGCTCCAGATCCCCAGGTGTATCCAGGGACCGCAGCCCTGCACACGGGGCAGCTTCAGGGGCCCTCACCCGTCCTCCTGCCTTCATGCGGGGAAGGGAGCATGTCCACTCA
Organism: Mesoplodon mirus; assembly: GCF_964341445.2. NCBI lineage: Eukaryota > Metazoa > Chordata > Mammalia > Artiodactyla > Ziphiidae > Mesoplodon > Mesoplodon mirus. Next base: position 7,613,839 of record NC_138994.1, read on the forward strand.
CGCTCTCTGCTCCCCCAGGGGGCTGGAGACCACTGCTACTACCAGGGGAGGCTCCGAGGGAACCCGCACTCCTTTGCTGCCCTCTCCACCTGCCAGGGGCTGCAGTGAGTATGGGGAGGGGCTGGGCGGCCGGGATGAGCCTCCAGCCCTGGGGACAGTGGGGAGCTGCGTCTCTCTCGCTGCAGCGGGGTCTTCTCTGACGGGAACTTCACCTACATCATGGAGCCCCACGAGGTGGCCAGGCCTCGGGAAACTCTCCAGGTGAGCCCCTCCCTGGCCCCTCTGACAGCCCTGCCACGCTTGTCCCAATGGCTGTCACTGCAGTGGCTGTTGCTGCCTCTTCCTCCTCCTGCCTTGGTAACCTCAGCCTCACTGCCCTCCCCTGTGCCCCCAGCTCCAATGTCCCCTCTGTCCCCCAAGTAACCTCCCATCGGGCTCCAGTGTCCTTTGCCCCTGTCTCTCAGGGTGCCCCCAGGTCTTGACCCCGGAATCTGAGCATCTGGGAGATCAGATCCGACATGGGAGCTCTGGCCAGTTCTGGGTCACCCTGGGGTGGGGTGGGGGGAAGGGCTGGAGATGTTCCCCCGCAATCTGGCTCAGCGCAGATCTGGTCCGCCTCCCCAAGAACGAATTTCCCCTCATTGCAGGGACCCCTTCCCCACCTCATTTACCGGACCCCCCTCCTCCCAGCCCCCCTCGGATGCAGGGAACCAGGTAAGGGAGGGAAAATGGGGCTGGGGAGGGGGCCGACTGTGCCCCCCTCACCGGCACCCTCCCCCCAGGCTGCCTGTTTGCTGCTCCTGCCCATTCTGCTTCTCCGAACCGACCAAGGCTGAGAAAGAAAAGGCAGGTATGGGGGCCCGCACAGACCTCCTGCTGCAGAGACCTCGGGCTGTGGCCCGGAGCAGGAGGACACCCCCATCCATAGCCGGGGCAAAGGAGGGCTCAGACTGATGTGGCTGGAAGCCAGGGAACCACCTCTGGCAGGAAGCGCCCACCCTAGGCCCTACCACTAGTGTCTATAGGCAAACCGAGGCTGCCTGCCCTGGTACCAAGGCTGGATGGGACCCACACCAGTGGGGAGCTGCCACTGTCTCTGGCTGGAGTCCAGCCCCCCCCCCTTGAGTCTGTCTGTGGCTTGGCTACGATGCCAGGCATGGAGGGGACTGATTCCAAGTGCCCACCTCCTCGCCAGGTCCGCCGGGGCCACCCTACAGTGCACAGTGAGACCAAGTATGTGGAGCTGATTGTGATCAACGACCACCAGCTGGTACAGTCCCAGGCTGGGAGTGACGTTGGGAGGAGGGGCTGGAAGCAGACTGGCCCTCCGCCCACTGTCTTCTCTCCCAGTTTGAGCAGATGCGACAGTCGGTGGTGCTCACCAGCAACTTCGCCAAGTCCGTGGTGAACCTGGCAGATGTGGTGAGCAGCCCTCCCTTCCCTTCCCTCTCCTCCCACCCCCCACGCCACCGCACGCATCCTCAGGGTGAGCTCTCAAGGGCACCGTCAGCCTCTGACCCCCACTTCCTGGAGGGACACATTGAGACCTTCCTCCAGCCCTGTTCCCCCACACCCACTCCCACCCTCCAGCCCCCTCCTCATCTTCCCCTCTCCTGGCCCAGATGTACAAGGAACAGCTCAATACCCGCATCGTGCTGGTTGCCATGGAAACGTGGGCAGATGGGGACAAGATCCAGGTGCAGGATGACCTCCTGGAGACCCTGGCCCGGCTCATGGTCTACCGGCGGGAGGGCCTGCCTGAGCCCAGTGATGCCACCCACCTTTTCTCGTGAGTCCCCCACCCCATGAACCCTGCCAGCCTCTGCTGGTGGCTGCGGTGCACAGGGTTACTGAACATGGCTCTGGGCCAGGCACGCTTGCAGGGTGTGAGGACTGGGCTCCCCTTGTACCTACTCCCAGCCATTTGCAGCAGTGGCTGGGCGTCTTCCCCTGCATCTTAGGCTCAGGCCCCTTTTCCCCACCACCGGTGGTCTTCCTCTGCCCATAACCTCCCCTTCGTCCCCTCTTCCCCTTTCAAATGGTCCCAGCATCCCTTCCTCAGGGCATCCCTTCCAATGCCCTGGTAGGGAAAAAAAATCTGATAAAAAGTCCTTGCAGTTAGAGATGATCTATTAGGAATCCCTCATTTGGCTTAAGGGCAAATGAATCCAAAGAAGGTTAGGGGATTGCCTCAGGTCACACAGACTGACATGGAGGGGGGGCTCACCTGCCTCCCCATCGGAGCCCAGGGGAGCCACCACGGGGAAGGCAGTGGGTTCTCCCGACAAGCCTCTCCCTTCCAGGGGCAGAACTTTCCAGAGCACCAGCAGCGGCGCTGCCTACGTGGGAGGCGTCTGCTCGCTGTCCAGGGGTGGGGGTGTGAACGAGGTGAGCAGCGTGGGGGGCATGGCTGGGGTGCGGGGTGGGAAGGAGAGGGGCTGCGAAGGGCATGAGCCCCGTGCCTTTGGGAGGGATGAAGACATCTTTGTGCTCCATCTTCCTCACCCCAAGTATGACAACATGGGGGCCATGGCGGTGACCTTGGCCCAGACGCTGGGGCAGAACCTGGGCATGATGTGGAATAAACACCGGAGCTCGGCAGGTATCAGTGAAGACCCTCGCACCCCGCCCAGACCCATACTCGAGAGATGAAGAGGGTGTCCACGGGAGGGGGGCGGTTCTTCACCCTCCCTTATATTCACCTGGCTCACCTCTCAGGGGACTGCAAATGTCCGGACAACTGGCTGGGTTGCATCATGGAGGACACTGGGTGAGTTCTTGGGGACAAAACGGGGGAGGATCTTGGGCAAAGGGAGTCCTAGAGCGAGCACTGGGTGACATTCTGGACCCGGTGGCTTCAAGAGACCCAGCTCTCTCTCGGGACCACTCAGAATTCCAGGAAGCGCAGCTGTCTGTGGACACTATAGGGAGACGCACATTCCCCAGCCGGACGCCCAAATTGTTCAGGCTTGTAGTGCGCACTGTTGCCACTGGGCGCCGCCAAAGCCTCATTTGGAGGCACCTTCCCTCCTTGGCGCACAAACCTCCGACTCCCGGAGTCCTGAGGTTTCGGGGAGAAGCCAGGAGCGGCGTCCCCTGCCCACTCCCCCTTGATGGGCAGGCGGAAGGATTCTCATGCAGTGTCCAGGCACATAGATCTTCATCCTTCTCGAGATGGTGACCGAGTCCGCCGGTGCACCCCATACCTGTCTTGAGAAGGGGCGAGACAGTGGGCTGGCGGGGACTTAGCGGCACGGTCCCCTCATCCCTACCTAGGTTCTACCTACCCCGCAAGTTCTCGCGCTGCAGCATCGACGAGTATAACCAGTTTCTGCAGGAGGGCGGCGGGAGCTGCCTCTTCAACAAGCCCCTCAAGGTACCAGCCCCAGGGCTGGGAACGTGGGAGCGGGGCTTGGGCAGGGTCCCGGCCAGACTCCCGACACCCCTTCCCCGTCCAGCTCCTGGACCCGCCTGAGTGCGGGAACGGCTTCGTGGAGGCCGGGGAGGAGTGCGACTGCGGCTCGGTGCAGGTGCGAGACTGGTGCTGGTGCCAGGTGGAGGGCGGGGAACGCAGGGGTGAGTGCGAGGGAGGGTCCGGGTGGGGAGGGTCAGGGCTCGCCCTCTCCCTGCGTCCCTCAGGAGTGCAGCCGCGCGGGCGGGAACTGTTGCAAGAAATGCACCCTGACTCACGACGCCATGTGCAGCGACGGGCTGTGCTGTCGCCGCTGCAAGGTGAGGGGGACCCGCCGCTGGGACGGGAAGGAGCGGGGACCGGGAGGGACTGGGCTGCGGACGTCCAGATAGGGGGCGGGACTTAAGGAGGAGGAGCCGCTGGAGGCAAACCTGTAGGGGCGGGGCTTGACGCGAAGAAAGCGCCAATGGCGAGGGAGGAGCTGGGCGTGCTGCCCTCTCCGTTCTGTTGAAGGCGGAGCTACGGGGAGTGGGGCGAAGCACCTGCTGAGAAGTAGCGGGGTGGGCGGAGCCGTGAACGGACCTGGGGGCGGTGCTTAGTGGGCAGGGAGCGGGCAGGGGCCGGGCCGAGGAGGAGGGAAGACGAGGGGTCGGTGGTTCTTGTTTGAGCCCCTCAATGCATCCCTTCCCTAGTACGAGCCGCGGGGTGTGTCCTGTCGAGAGGCCGTGAACGAATGCGACATCGCGGAGACCTGCACCGGGGACTCGAGCCAGGTCCGTCCGTCCCGGCCGCCCTGCCGAGTCCCGAGCGAGGCAACCACTATCCCTATCCGTTTGGCTCTGCTGGGTGGCTGTTCTGCGCGCCCCTCCTCTCCGCTGCTGTAGTCGCCGCCACTGATCAGCCTCAGTTTCTCATCTGAGAAAGGAGTTCTTCATGCCTTCTGGCTTTGCTCCTCCAATCGTTAAACCAGTATTTATAGTCTAGCTGGTGTTCCCAGGGCCTGGCGCAGTGCCTGGTGTCTACTAGGGATCACAGTGGATAATAATATTATTTAACCTCTAAGTCCTTATTACATACCAGGTATTCAGTCCTCCCAGCCCTGTGAAGGAGGTGCAGGAAACTGAGGGAGACTGGAGAAGCTATGGGACCTGCCAGTCCATGTGGTCTGAGTTCCCTCCTCTTGTCCTTGACCTGGAGGAGCCCTGTGACCTGAGCCCCCACCTGGTGGGCCTTTGGCACCCCTTTATTCTTCCCTGGGGCTGACCTCAGCTCCCAGTCCTGGGTCAGCTCTACTCAGTCCAGCCCCTTTCTCCGCAGTGTCCCCCCAACCTGCACAAGCTGGATGGTTACTATTGTGATCACGAACAGGTATGATGGGGTGGAGGTTCCACCCACTCTGGGTCTCTGGCTCAGTGCAGTCTCTTGTCCTCAGTGTCTGTGTTCCTTGTCTCCTGTCTGTCCCTCAGGGCCGCTGCTACGGAGGTCGCTGCAAAACCCGGGACCGGCAGTGCCAGGCCCTTTGGGGCCATGGTGAGTCTTTGGCTGGAGATGGGAGAGGGGACTGTGGAATACCTGGAATTGAGAGGCTGGAGCGGGGGCAGGCTCCGGCTGAAATGCCTTGCACCAGATGTGCGGCTCCCCAGGATCTCAGGGACCCAGCTGGACTTGAGGTCAGGCCAGTGTTGGAGGTGCAGGCCTGAGGTCCCAGGTGGGCTCTGGAGTGGGTGGGGTGATGCCTGGCATCATCTCCCTACAGCGGCTGCTGATCGCTTCTGTTACGAGAAGCTGAACGTGGAGGGAACAGAACGTGGGAACTGTGGGCGCAAGGGGTCAGGCTGGGTCCAGTGCAATAAACAGTGAGTAGTCAGAGCTCCTGGTTGGGCTTCCCCAGTTTTGGGGCTGGGGCTCTGGGGCTGGGCAGGGTTTTTTCAGAGATGGGGCGGGCTATGAGTCCCAGTGGGAGACGATGTGAAAAATCAGGGGATGGGGAGAGGGCAGATACGAAGTCAGTTGTTGGGTCTGAGGTCAGACTTGGGGTCCACTGTCTCCACACTGCCCCAACAGGGACGTGCTCTGTGGCTTCCTCCTCTGTGTCAACATTTCTGGAGCTGCTCGGCTGGGGGACTTAGGGGGAGACATCAGCAGCGTCACTTTCTACCACCAGGGCAAGGAGCTGGACTGCAGGTGTGGGCTGGGACCATGGCTGGGGAAGGGGAGGTTGCAGCCGTGATGGGGTCGGGGGCAAGGGCAGAGGTCGGCTGTGCTGTTTCCCCAGGGGTGGCCATGTGCAGCTGTCCGATGGTTCAGACCTGAGCTACGTAGAGGACGGCACAGCCTGCGGGCCCAACATGCTGTGCCTGGACCATCGCTGCCTGCCAGCCTCTGCCTTCAACTTCAGCACCTGCCCTGGCAGCGGGGAGCACCGGATCTGCTCCCACCACGGGGTGGGTGCCTGGAGGTCAGGGGTCAGGGGAAGGGCTTACAAGTGGGGACAGGGCCCTGCTTACCTCTACTGGCCCCACCCCACCTCTAGGTCTGCAGCAATGAAGGGAAATGCATCTGTCAGCCAGACTGGACGGGCAAGGACTGCAGTATCCACAACCCCCTGCCCACGTCTCTGCCCACAGGGGAGACGGAGAGATACAAGGGTGAGGCTGGAGCTGGCCAGGGTGGGGCTCCATCTGTCCTGGCCTCCATGACTGTCCCTGCCAACTGAGCCCTGCCCTCCTCCCTAGGTCCCAGCGGCACCAACATCATCATCGGCTCCATCGCCGGGGCTGTCCTGGTTGCAGCCATCGTCCTGGGCGGCACGGGCTGGGGATTTAAGTAAGACACACACACGGCCCCTGCACCCCCTGGCATCCTCTGGGGTTATCAGAACCCCAGGCTGTTGGAGTTGAGGGGGCCTCCCTGAGAGGTTAGCCAAACCGGAGCTCGCCTATCACAATCCAAGCCAGCCCACAGCGTCTTGTCTTAACATTTTAAAAAATTGGTTGCTCACATTTAAAAAACCAGGAGATTTTACATTAAGAATCCTGATTTCCAGCTTCTCTTGAAACGTGAGAAGATGGGGGCACCCTGTGCTTCAGTGCATCCCAGCCTGGCCACAGAGTGGAGCTAAGCAGGGGGCTGCCCGAGGCCTCAAGGCCCCAGGCCCCACCCAGCCTACGGTGCTCTGTGGGGCACCGTGTCTGAGGCCCTCGAGCTGGTCTAACCCCTGAGTGTACAGAGGAGGACCTGAGGCCCAGGGTCATGCGGTGAGTTAGTTGCAGTCAGGACTCAAACCCAGGACCCAAGTTCAGTAGGTATTCCTGGTAGCTCTCCCTGGGCCTGTCATTAGCATCTAGGTCCCAGGACCCCTGGCCCACCTCTGGGGCAAAGGGTCTCCCGGGAGCCAGAAGGCCCCTCCCTGGGAAAAGAAGGTCACAGATGGCTCCTTTTCCTTTCTCTGCCTGTCCTCTCCTTGGATCCTGAAGAAACATCCGCCGAGGAAGGTATGACCCGACCCAGCAGGGGGCAGTGTGACGCCGGCCACGCCATCCCTCCCGCTGTCCCTGTCTCCTCCATCTCATTCGTCACCTCGCATTCTGTGGATGGGGAGCTGGGGCTGGTCCCTCCACCCTTGCTGTCACTGCTGTCACTACAGGGGTGGGAGAACCCCACTCCAGGAAGAGTCCTCAACCTGCCCCTTGCCCCTTCCTCCAGTCCACCCACCCCCTCAGGCCTTGGTCGTTTAACTCCTGCCCCTCCTATGGCCAGACCACCTCTGGCCCCGTGGACCCTGGAGCTGTGCCCCCGCCCACACAGGCCCCAACCCCTGGGAAGGGAGCCTACCTCTGCGTCCCATCTGTTTTGTCTTTCATGTCACCACTGTCTGACCTCCCGCCAGATCCCCTCCCTGGCCAGCCTGTGACTTGCCATCTCCAGGGCCCAGCACTGACCTCCCGGGGCCCGGCTCGAGGGCTCTCCTTCTGGGCCCTGCCTTATATCCTCTCCTGATGCCCCCTCTCCATTCCAGGTCTGGAGGAGCCTAAGTGCCCTCCCCCTCCCTCCGAGCCTGGCGTCCACCATCTCGGCCCTGAACCAGGAGTCTGCCCCGCCCAGCCACGGAGGGAGGCATCATGCAAATGTCTTCCGGGCTCAGCCCTTCAACCCCTGGCCCTACAGGGGCTTGGGGCCGGGTTGTGGCCCTACCCTCACACCACCAGGGTGGACCAGGCCTGGAGGGCATTTCCCCCATGGTCCCCCACCCCACCTCATGCAGCTTTGGCCTTGCACACCAACTCTCCCTGTGTGAATGTACCTTCCATCATCACAGATTGCCACAGCTCAAGTTGGGCGGGGGGAGGGCTAGAGGGGTGCCCCAGTGGGGCAGGCAGCCACCAGTGGGCATGGCCTGGGATGGCCCCTCCTCAAAACCAGGCAGCTGGGACCAGGCAGGGTTTAAGCTCTCTGGGACCTAGGGGGAGAGGGCTGACATCTACATTTTTTCTTTTTTTTTTTAACTGAATCTCAACTGATGAATGTAACTTCGGGGGTGCTGGGGCCAGGGCAGCTGTGGGGATGTTTTGACGTTTGCAGGAAGGACTGGAGGAGCTGAGGTCTGACCATCCCCCCCGTCCCTCCCCCGGGATGGTCACACCTGGAATCTTCTCACTGAACACAGACGTCCCCAAGCCAGGCAGGGGCCTGGCATCCCTGCTTGCCCCCTCCGCCCAGCCCTGCTGCGCTTGGAGAGAAGTATGAGTGCTGATTCAAACCAAAGCTGCCTGTTCCGTGCCCAAGGCCTAGGTTATGGGTACGGCAACCACATGTCCCAGGTTGTCTTCAATTCCAAAACAACCGTCCTGCTGTCCCTGCCAGGACACACGTATTGGGGGGACGGTCCTAGAAAATACAGTCCCTAAAATAACATGGCACCTTCCCCCTTTCAAGAAGGGTGATTCTGACTCAGGGTTTAGGTGCCCCCTGGCGTGGCCTGGAGGTTCCAGGCTGGGCCATCTTCCCAGGGAGCACTCTCCCAAGGAGGGAAGGCCAGGGGTGGCCCAGTGCCTGGAGGGTTAGGGGCTCTGCCTGTGATGTGCAAGAGGAAGTAGGAAGAGGCAAGTCTCATGTTTGATCCTCAGCTTCTAGAAAAGTCCTCAAGTCCCTGTCAAACCCATTCTGCTCCTTAACCCCACTCCAGGGCAGAGTAGTAAGTTTACAGTCGTTTTCCCCATTGTCCTCTGATCCCCACTGCAGCTGAGCCCGAGACCGAGGCTGGCAGAATTCCTCAGTCCCCCCACAAACACAGTCCTGCCCAGGGCCTTTCCTCATGACCCTCGCTCGGGACAGGGGCTGGCTCCTTAACTGCTGAAAACCAGCCGGCAGGGGCAAGCCGGGGGTCAAGCTCCCTTCTGGATGAAGGCCACAAAGGAACAGAGCCCCTCTTCCCAGGGATACCCCCACCCAGACCAGCAGGGGTTTCTGAACACCCCAGGGCCTTTGAGCTGCCTCCCCCTGGGGCATCTTTGAGGAGGAATCATGGAAGAAATGGCTCCCTGTTTATTTGCACCACCCCTCAGGGCAAACGGGGGACTGAGGCCCACTGACACCCTTTAAGGTGGCCGGACGCAGCTGCAGTGGGGTCCTTGATACTGAGCTCCAGCTGGTACTGCCCAAGTGAGGGGGGTGGATGGGGTACCCCTCTGGCCAGTACTGCCCCACCAGCCATACAAACTGAGGCAGGGGCAGGAGGCTAAGGGCCGGGCTTTGCACTATCGCTGCGGTACCTTAAGGCATCCTCTGGTGGTACACACGTGCACGGCTGGCGACGCATCTGGCACAAGCATTTGGATCCACATCTCCGCACAAGTCTGAATACCTCTGCACGCACAGGCATGCCTGTGTGCGCGTGCACGTGGGGGTGGGGGTGGGCACGTGGAGAACACAAGACTTCCTGTGACCAGTCCACCTGGCTGCCAGCTGTCTGCATCCTCCTGCCCCACCCTGGCAGCGCCCACCCTGGCAGCGCCCAGGGAGGAGTGGAGGCTGCACTGACCTGGGCCTGGAACTGGCCCCGTACAGCATCCTGTAAATATGTCATCTGGGGCTCGGGGTGGGGAGGCAGGGACAGGAACATCAATTAAAGATCACGTCCGGGGGCTTCCATGGAGCTCACACCGACTTGTGTCTCTCCTTTCTGTAAATGACCGCACGGTGGCCCAGGACCCTTCCCTGTCCTCTCTGGCCCAGGAGGGAGTGTGATGACTGGGCACTGAAGGTGGGAAGGGAGCACCCAGGACTGGGCTCTGGGAGGCTGGGAGGAATGGGCGTAGTTTTCCAGTCCCAGACAGGAAATAGGCATCGACTGGGTGGAGGGCCTGGAGCTTCCGCTTCCTTGCTCTCCTGACAGAGATAACTGCCCTCTCTGGCTTCAGCAAAGCAGATGGGAGTTGAGTTAGGAAAGCATCTTACCAACAGGCAGAAGACCCAACTTCCCTTTTATGGTTGAAGCCAGAGCAGCCCGTCCCCACCTCCCAAGAGAGTCCAGAAAGCTGGATAAAACCCGCTATCTGGTCCCAAGGGAACTGTGCTCTTGAGCCCGCAGAGAATTTTCTCTTTCCTCACTGTGCCTGGGGCAGGAAGGGGCTCAGCAAGGCCAAGGCTGAGAGCCCCTCCCCCACTGGGGGCCCAATGTGAGCCAAGAACCTCTTCCTCCCATCCTCCCCTCCAGAGCATTGTGGGCCTGCAGATATCTTGCTCTGAAAGTCCTGCCTGTTCAGGGGAAAGATAAGATGAGAGAGGTTGGGGCAGGGATGAAGGAAGGGAAGGGTAGACAAGAGATAAGGGGAGCAAGAAATAGCTGCAGTGGGCAAGGGCCTGGGGAGAGCGCACAGCTAGAAGCCGCCGCCGGAAGGGCAGGATTCCTAGGACCACCTCCACGTGCAGAGAGAGTAGGACTCGGGGCAGTGCTGGCCTAAATTCCTGGTCCCCACCCTGTTCCGGCATCTCAGTCCCTCAGCACATCTGGAACCTCTACCCCCAGACTCCCCCACTGCAGAAGGTCAGCTTTTTCCCCTTGGGTTCACGGGTGAGGCAGCCCAGCAACAATCGCCCTCAAACCTGTCATGACCGGAAGTCTAGGTTTGCCCTCTCTTCTCTGTTCTGGGCTGGAAACCCTGCTTTTAACTTCATGGCTCTGCGTCTCAACTCTGCCAATCCCCGTGCATACCGCTTCTCAGTTCTGGGTCCGTGGTGACCTTCCAACTCGGTCTGATGTGTAGATACAGCTGATGCTTCAGGTAGTGAAAAGTGTGGCTGCCGACAGGCACTGGCGGAGGACTTGGGAGGCTCAGCACTCGGCTCCTGTAGGTCAGCGCTCAGCCTCAGGCCCAACCCGGAGCCCCACATGTTACCTGCGTGGGTGCACAGAGGTGCAGGAGGCCACGGAGCAGGCGCAGGGGAGGGGGGTGGGCAGCGGGAATGCCGGGGAGGTAGCGCCTCTGATGCCAGCGTACTTCCCATCTGCCCGGGTGCCAGGCTCTGTAGGCTGGAATGGAACAATTAGATCTGGTCCAAACAGATAATCTGAAAAGTACAGACATCCCCTGTTTTCTGAAAGTTCACTTTATGCCCCTTTGCTTTTACAAGAGACCTACATTAGTACCTGTTTTCTTAACTGAAAGAAATTCCAAAAAGATTTTTACTTCTATTAAAAAAGACGAAAGGGCTTCCCTGGTGGCACAGTGGATAGCAGTCTGCCTGCCAGTGCAGGGGACACAGGTTTGATCGCTGGTCTGGGAAGATCCCACATGCCACGGAGCAACTAAGCCCATGCACCACAACTACTGAGCCTGCGCTCTAGAGCCCACGAGCCACAACTACTGAGCCCGCGCACCACAACTACTGAAGCCCGCGCGCTCTGGAGCCCGTGCTCTGCTGCAAGAGAAGCCACCATAATGAGAAGCCCGCGCACCTCAAGGAAGAGTAGCCCCCAATGGCCGCAACTAGAGAAAGCCCGCGCGCAGCAACGAAGACCCAACGCAGCCAAAAATAAATTAAAAAAAAAAAAAAAAGATGAAAGGCGAAAATAGCGTTCAGCTTGTTTGTAACAGCCCTTACAGAGGCCTCGAGCACCCCAAGCAGAGAGAGTGGCACCGCCAAGCTCCTTCCCCAGGAACCACACTCAGCACCAAGCTGCCGATGCACTGTGAGCATTGGTGCTTTATCTTGATTTATTTTGTGCATTCGTTAGCAAGATGTGTCCTAAGGTAATTGCTTCTTTGCTGTACTCCATTTTGGCTTATTAAAGTTCTCCTAGGAACGCTCTACTTTCAGATAGTGGGGGAAACTTGTACTTACTTGGGTTTCAGAACATGTCAGGCAGTTCTGGCAGAGTGGTGCCTAAAAAATGTGACGTGGAACCAGAAAGTAAACTTACTGTGAAGACCACCTATCGCAGAACTTCCCTGGCGGTCCAGTGGTTAAGACTCCACGCTTTCACTGCTGGGGGTGCAGATTCCATCCCTGCTCGGGGAACTAAGATCCTGCATGCCTAACGGTGCAGCCAAAATTTTAAAAAAAGACCACCTATTGCAAGGAATTCCCAGGTATCTGATTTTTCAAAAGTAGAAACTAAAAAGTAAATAAAATCACTGTCCCAGACTGCCTCTGAGTCTCACTCCCTAAACCAGCACCCACCTGTTGAGGATTTCTGGGTGAATCATGGGTGTGGATTTCTAGGTGAATCATGGGTGCAGATTTCAATTCCCAGTTCTATTTATTCAGGCTAATGTGTGGGTCCCCTTGGTGCCCTCATGAGTTGGAAGTGGCCGGGATGGAGAGCTGGGGACGTTAGCACCTTGAATTTGCTCAGAGCTTACTTGTGGAGTTGAAGAAATGATTACAAATCCATTCTGGCTCATCCCAGTGTCCAACAGAATTGAATGCAGCCCACAGAAACAAGCTATGTATGTATTTTAAAATTTTCTAGTAGCCCCATTAAAAAAAGAAACAGGCAAAGTTAATATTAATACATTTTCCTAAATCCAGTATATCCCAAATAATCTCAATTCAACATGTAATCAACAAAATCATTGAGATGTTATATTGGGTTTGGGGTTTTTTGGGGGGGTTCATTTGTTTTTTGCCCTCTGCCTTTGAAATCAGGAATGTATTTTCACTTAAAGCACATCTTAGTTTGGACCAGCGGTGTTTCAAGTGCTCAACTGCCACTTGTGTCCAGTGGCTCCCAGAGTGGACAGCGTAGGTTCAGAAAATAACTAACATTACTAAGTTGCAATATCTAAACCCAGGCAACTTGGAAATCAGGCAAGGACAGAAGAGAGGAAACAAATCACAGCAAGAAAGACTTGGATCAGCTGCAGTGGACAAGATCTCGTGAAAGAGGTCAGAGGGTCCTGTGTGTACCTTTCTAGAAGGCGAGAGAGAGGCTAGGATGACTTTGGCAGGATTGGGGAATTTTTTTTTTCTTATAAATTTATTTATTTTGTCTTTGTTGCGGTGCGCGGGCTTCTCATTGTTGTGGCTTCTCTTGTTGCGGAGCACGGGCTCTAGGTGCACGGGCTTCAGTAGTTGTGGCGCACGGGCTTCAGTAGTTGTGGCGCACGGGCTCTAGAGCGCAGGCTCAGTAGTTGTGGCGCACGGGCTTAGTTGCTCCGCGGCATGTGGGATCTTCCCAGACCAGGGATTGAACGTGTGTCCCCTGCACTGGCAGGCAGATTCTTAACCACTGCACTGCCAGGGAAGTCCCAGGATAGGGGAATTTTAACTTAACCTAGATTGAGAGATCTAAATGTGTCCTGCCCTCAGAGTGGCTCTGGCTCCCGGGCACTTGCTGTAGGTACAGTCAGACTTTATCAACCTGTTCAGAAGGTCAGCGGGAGACAGGCAGCCCCGGCCCCGAGGCTTTGTGCTGAGGACGACTCTTCTTGCCGAAAGGACTTCAAGGGTTGTCAGTAATGGCTTCAGCTTCAACATTTGGCCTTTGAAGATGGAGATTAATTCTCATTTCTTGAGATGCTACAGATACATTTAAGGGAGTGAGATCTCTGCACCCCAGGCTCACACAGACCCCCAGGAGCTCCCGCCAAGCCCAGGAACCCTCCGCACCCCAACCTGAGCTCCACATTCACAGTGGCTCTTCAGGCCTCCTGGTGTTGAAAGCAAGGTGGGAAATAAACATCGATCGGTGCTGTGGCTCAGACTATCACTGTTCTTTTATGACCTTACGACCTGGACGCCATCCCTGGTGACAGTTCCTGAAAGGTGCGGCGACAGCCCTTGGGGCAGGAGTCCTCAGGAGGGCTTGATGTCGCCTGAACTTGGGAGAAGTATCTCCCTACTTCCTGAGCTTGATGAGGCTGTGAAGCCCTGGATCCCATCCCCCACGCAGTGCTGCATTCCAGCTCAGCTGTAAGGGGATGAGGCACACTTGGTCCCCCAGAATGCCAACAGAGCATCCCTGATGCTGGACTGCCCTTTGCTCTTGCAAAGAGCTCTTCACGTGGTCCGTCTGACCACGAATTGAGACCCAGCCTGACCCACCCCCCAGGAAGTGATGCCGGCCGTGTTCAGTACACTCACGGCCCGAGGGCAGCCCGGACCACTGGGCTCAGGCCTCGCGCCCCCACTGCCGTCTTGGGCTCCGAAGTGTTCCCTGCTGTTCCCTGCAGTTCCCCACCCTGGCCCCTCAGGCACAGTCCTGGCCTTCAGCCACTTGAACCCCTGCCCACTTGGCAGCCTACATGCTTCCTGACAAGTGTCTGACCAACTGCCAACCTCTATTCTCCCCAAGAGCTATCTGCTCCTCCCTGGCAGCTGGAGTGCCCACTTGGGTTTAAAAATAAACTCACGCTCTGCCTTTCTTCAGCCTGACCCCTGTAACTTCCTCCAGGTTAAGCCTGATCCTGGCAGCTGCTGAAAGTAAGGGACCGCCATCACCCCAGAGGCCACCGCAGGAATGTGTTCCAGCGTCTCCACTGATGACAGACCATATGAAGTTTGTCCCAGAAAACTCTGTTTTGTCATGAGATGATTGTCACTTCTCTGGGGGTCATTCCCAGGTTGAGGTGTGGTTGAGGGCACAGGGGTAGGGTGGTGGGAAGCAGGGCTGATCTTAGGGGGAGAGAGACTCCCAGGCTTGCCCGGGTTGACACCATTACAAAACCGTTGTCTCGAAACAACCTAAATGTCCATCGACAGATGAATGGATAAAGAAGATGTGGTACATATATACAATGGAATACTACTCAGCCATGAGAAAGAATAAAATAATGCCATTTGCAGCAACATGGATGCAACTAGAGATCATCATACTAAGTGAAGTAAGTCAGAAAGAAAGACAAATACCATATGACATCACTTATATGTGAAATCTAAAATATGACACAAATGAACCTATGTACGAAACAGAAACAGATTCACGGACATAGAGAACACACTTGTGGTTGCCAAGGGGGAGGGGATTGGGGAAGCAATGGAGTGGCAGATTGGGGTTAGCAGACGTAAGCTATTATGTATGGAATGGATAAGCAATAAGGTTCTCCTGTATAGCACACAGAACTGTATTCAGTATCCTATGATAAACCATAATGGAAAAGAATAAAAAAAGAGAATACATATATGTATAATTGAATCACTTGTCTGTACAGCAGAAATTAACACAACATTGTAACTCAACTATACTTCAATTAAAGAAATAAGTAAAATTAAAAAAAACAAAACCGAGAAAAACACAGTAGTCTCCCACCTCAGCTGGGTGCTCACAGCAGCGGCACAGGCACACCTGCATGTGCCTGGTTGATGCTCTTTCCTCTCCCCGTCATTTAATCCCACCTCCTTTGCTCCCGACAAACTCAGCCCATCCCACCCCTTCTCACCCAGATAACCACTCGCCTCCTACTTCACACTCAAACTGAAACCCCGCTCCTAAGCCCTGCCAGGGACCCACTTGCAGTCTTACCAGTCTCTTGAGTCCTTCCCCCCAAGGTCAGTCCCTCTTTACCTTGAACCGCAACCCCTCCTGCCTTCTCAGGACATCATTCTTACCAGTGCTCTTGAGTCCTTCCCCCCAAGGTCAGTCCCTCTTTACCTTGAACCGCAACCCCTCCTGCCTTCTCAGGACATCATTCTTACCAGTGCTCTTGAGTCCTTCCCCCCAAGGTCAGTCCCTCTTTACCTTGAACCGCAACCCCTCCTACCTTCTCAGGACATCATTCTTACCAGTCTCTTGAGTCCTTCCCCCCAAGGTCAGTCCCTCTTTACCTTGAACCGCAACCCCTCCTACCTTCTCAGGACATCATTCTTACCAGTCTCTTGAGTCCTTCCCCCCAAGGTCAGTCCCTCTTTACCTTGAACCGCAACCCCTCCTGCCTTCTCAGGACATCATTCTTACCAGTGCTCTTGAGTCCTTCCCCCCAAGGTCAGTCCCTCTTTACCTTGAACCGCAACCCCTCCTGCCTTCTCAGGACATCATTCTTACCAGTCTCTTGAGTCCTTCCCCCCAAGGTCAGTCCCTCTTTACCTTGAACTGCAACCCCTCCTGCCTTCTCAGGACATCATTCTTACCAGTCAATCTTGAGTCCTTCCCCCCAGGGTCAGTCCCTCTTTACCTTGAACCGCAACCCCTCCTGCCTTCTCAGGACATCATTCTTACCAGTGCTCTTGAGTCCTTCCCCCCAAGGTCAGTCCCTCTTTACCTTGAACCGCAACCCCTCCTGCCTTCTCAGGACATCATTCTGCCGTTAATTTTTTAATTTTTAAATTTTTTTAAAGTTTTACTTATTTATTTATTTAGGCTGCACTGGGTCTTAGTGGTGGCACGTGAACTCTTAGTTGCGGCGTGCATGTGGGATCTAGTTCTCCGACCAGGGATCGAACCCGGGCCCCCTGCACTGGGAGCGCAGAGTCCTACCCACTGGACCACCAGGGAAGTCCCCATTCTGTCATTTACTAAACCTCTCCCGATATCTTCTACTTCTTTCCAAACTCAAGACCTTTCCATCTTTAAAAACAAAACCACCACCACCAGAACACCCCTGGCTACCAGCCCTGAATCTTCACAGCCACACTTTTTTTAAAAGAATAAGTTTATGTATTTATTTATTTATTTTTGGCTGTGTTGGGTCTTCACTGCTGCACGCGGGCTCGTCGCGGTGCGCGGGCTTCTCACTGCGGTGGCTTCTCTTGCGGAGCGCGGGCTTCTCACTGCGGTGGCTTCTCTTGCGGAGCGCGGGCTTCTCACTGCGGTGGCTTCTCTTGCGGAGCGCGGGCTTCTCACTGCGGTGGCTTCTCTTGCGGTGCGCGGGCTTCTCACTGCGGAGGCTTCTCTTGCGGAGCGCGGGCTTCTCACTGCGGAGGCTTCTCTTGCGGAGCGCGGGCTTCTCACTGCGGTGGCTTCTCTTGCGGTGCGCGGGCTTCTCACTGCGGAGGCTTCTCTTGCGGAGCGTGGGCTTCTCACCGCGGTGGCTTCTCTTGCGGAGCGCGGGCTCTAGGCGCACGGGCTTCAGTAGTTGCGGCACCACAGCCACACTTCTTGATAGAATTGGCTGCTCCTACCTTCACGTTTCCTCATCAATCATCCAGTCCTTGGAGCAAACACTGGAGGTTGTCAACTCCAAATCCATCTCCTCCTCTATCCCATCATCCGGATCCTGGCACCGGCCAGCTCCACTCCTCCAGCCATGCCCTCTCCAGTCGCTCCTCAACGCAGAGCTCTGGCTCACCTGCCTGTTCCCTACCTGCCTTGCCAGCTCACTTCAGGTCCACCTTCCCCCTAGACTCCAACCTTGGGAATCTCTTTCAGTTTCTTGAAGTTTTTCAGGACCTTCTCCCCATTTATGACGTGACCCTCGTTTTATCCAGCTAACTCCTATTCATCATTTAGGTCTCAATGGATGTGGCTTGCTCCAGAAAGACACCTGGGTTGGGTGTCTCCCCCACATGTTCTTGGAACACTTATTCTCCTTCCTAGATCAGAGCACTCGGCACACTCCATCACACTAGCCTGTCCACGCATGCTTCCCACCCCTCCAGACAGCATCAGCTCCATGACGGGTGGGCAGAGCCTGCCTTTCACAGTATCATATTCCCAGCATGTAATCTGGTGCCTGCAATATTCATGGTACTTAATGTTTGTCAAGTTAAAAAAAAGCAGTGCCTCCAAAGACTAAAATGGACTGGATTGGATGGTTGTGGACTGGGCTAGGGAAAAAAAATAGGAAACATACAACTAGACCTGAAAATCCAGACTGGCTCACAACTGTCCTGTTTTTTGTTTTTCTGTTTGTTTTCCTCGGCCACACAGTGGAGTCTTAACCATTGGCCCACCAGGGAAGCCTCTGTCGTGTTGAACTGGGGTTTAATCTGGAATGTGAATCATCTTTGGGGTGTGGAAGCAAAACAGTTTCATTTGAGACATACCCCACAGCAGGTGTTCACTCTGGAAATTTCTTTCCCAATGCACAACAGAAAGAATAACTGACTTGTTACTGTAAAAAAGAATTGGGATTATATTCCCAATCCCACACCCTCTCCCTCAACCATATTTCCTGAGCCTTTCCAGGTTTATTGGTGGAAACACCATTCGTCCCACCAAGTACCCTCATGTATGAAGCCTTAGAACTCACAGCCCCTAGTTAGTAAGGGCTTACTGTGGGCCAGGCACTGGCGCAGCATCTCAGGTGATGCTCACACTCGCCAGCCTTAGCCCCACTTGACAGATAAGGAAACCCAGCCTTAGAGGACACGCCCCCTTGAACCCACTATGTTGCCTGTAACGTTCATCTGACCCTGTTAACTTTGATGTAAAGGTCCTATTTTCTACAACTCTGTAAAGGCACTCAGGGAGTCTCGTTTTCCATCTTTTTGCAACTTCTGCAGAGTTTTTTCTTATGTGGGGCTACCTAACATCCTTGTTGGGGAAGACGCTAATGCATGACACCCTGTGCAGTTGCCATGGCCCAGAGCGGAGACAGTGGAGCTATGAGGTAGAACAGGCCTGCTGCTCCAACACAAGAGCCGGCCACTAGCTTCAAAGGACCTCCATGGGTTCTTCCCTTTTCTGAGTAATTCATAAACTTCAAAGATTTATAGTGTTTACTTACTAAAATACTTGCCCAGCCTCTCCAGGAGCTTCAGGGGAAAGAATAAAAGAAAAAAATCCTAATAATCAGTGTGGTTGAAAGGGGGATGGAGACTAAAATCTTGTTTATTCAGGCAGAACTGCAGAATCGGGAAATGAGAGGGACTTGAGAAAGTATCTGTCCAACTTCCCGCTTGATTCCTGCTGCAAAACCCCCAGTTTAGCCTTTGTGTGAATTACAATGATGGGAAACACACCACCTCAAAACCCTAGAGATTCTTTATCAGAAAACTTAAATTGTAACCACATTCTGCCTCCCATTCCTCCTTACTAGTGTCCTCTTATCTTCCTAGGACTGTCCTTTTTTTTTTTTCTTTCGTCCCGCTGCATGCGGGATCTTAGTTCCCTGACCAGGGATTGATCTGGTGTCCCCTGCAGTGGAATCCCAGAGTCCTAACCACTGGACCACCACGGAATTCCTAGGCGAGTCCTTTAACTGCGAGGACTGCTCCTACTTCCCCAGTGCAAGTCTTCTCTCCCTCAAGCTAAAGACCCTTTCGGATTCCTTAAGTGCCCTTCACGGGCCAGGGACCCAGGTCTTGCCCTGTCCTGTTATTCTCCTCTGGACATGCCCCAACCTACCCATGTTCCTCCTAAAGCACGTTGCCCAGAAACAGAGAATACTCCAGTGTGTCGCGACCAATAGAGCCAGAGCAGCGGGCCCATTACCATCTTTGATGAGGAAACCTCACTTCTACAGAAGCAGTAACTGTGCTCTGATCAGACCACATCAGAAATGCATATTTACTGGCCTTCATCCTACCATGATTTGGCCTAAATCTGTAGATGTTAAATCTGAGAAAGTTATGGGGGCTAAATTTAATAATAGCTTTTAGTTTTTAGGAAAGAGCCAAAACTACATGTCAATCCTTGTTCAGAGGATGTATTATACGAAGACACTAGAAATTACGAAATTACGCTTGGAGAGACAGCTGAAGACCCCCCATCAAGCACTTGCATGGTCTTCTCTTTTGGTAAGCATTTGCAAATTCACTTCTGGGAAGCTCTCTCTCCTGTTCTCTTGAGAACACGGTGTTGAGGGTTGCTAGGAGCATAAAGTATAAAACTGAAGGCATCCAGCAAAGTAGGTCTACAAATGCTGGTGTGAAAAGTGCTCCAAGACGTAGGAAGTGAAAAAATAAGACATGGAGGTGTCTATAGGATGACACCTCATACGTAGACTGATATATGCACAGGAGAAACCTGTGCAGAACTCACAAAAACAGACCAGCATTTACACTTGGGGAGAAAAACTATTGGGAAAGGGATATTTACTCTTCAGCCACTTAACACATTTTGGTACTTTGAATTTTTAAGACATGTGCATGTATATTACTTCTTAAAAATATATATAAGTGTATTTATTTTTGGCTGCGTTGGGTCTTTGTTGCTATGCGCGGGCTTTCTCCAGTTGCGGTGAGTGAGGGCTACTCTTCGTTGTGGTGCGTGGGCTTCTCATCGTGGTGGCTTCTCTTGTTGCAGAGCACGGGCTCTAGGCACGTGGGCTTCAGTAGTTGTGGCACGTGGGCTCAGTAGTTGTGGCTCGCAGGCTCTAGAGCGCAGGCTCAGTTGTTGTGGCACACGGGCTTAGTTGCCCTGCGGCACGTGGGATCTTAGTTCCCTGATCAAATGCATGTCCCCTGCACTGGAAGGCGGATTCTTAACCACTGGACCCAGGGAAGTCCCTTCTCTTCCTTCTTCTAGCTATTTCCCGGGATCATAGCCGACAACTCAAAGAGCTGGCTTGAGCGGCTGCTCACTGCCTAGGGTCAATTAAGATAAAGGAAAAGCAGTTCCTACCCCACACTATGTGTCTTCTGGGTCAACAAGCCCCCCAAAGCAGACCACCGGAACTAAACACCATAATCACAAGCTGGTCTATAATCACAAATGGTTCAAAAGCTGTAGCTCAGGCTTCCCTGGTGGCGCAGTGGTTAAGAATCCGCCTGCCAATGCAGGGGACACGGATTTGAGCCCTGGTCCGGGAAGATTCCACATGCCGCGGAGCAACTAAGCCCGTGCGCCAAAACTACTGAGCCCGCGCTCCACAAGAGAAGCCACCGCAATGAGAAGCCTGCGCACCACAATGAAGAGTAGCCCCTGCTCACCGCAACTAGAGAAAGCCCGTGTGCAGCAACAAAGACCCAACGCAGCCAACAATAAATAAATTTATATATATATATAAAAAGCTGTAGCTCCTTTGTCTGTGATCACTTCCCCATCTGAATGTGAAGTAAACAATCCACTGACAATTCGCACTCACTCTGTTTCCAGGGCTTTTGGCATTAAAAGTGTCTTAAGGAGCCCAAATCCTTGTGCAGACCACTCTGCAGTCAAAAGTTGAGGCCTGTCATTGCTCTCAACAGCACCTGGGCACCGGATCGAACATCAGTCTCTGCCTGCTGGGCAGAAGCCACAGCTGCAACACGCTTTCAGGAAAATGGGCCAGGCTGAAGGAGCTCCCTGTCAGTGTTTTTCAATGTTTCCAGAGCAAAGATAAAATTTCACTTTCACGAGACTGACTATACAAACTAAAAATAAAATTGAAAAAAGCTATCTAGTTCTGTATCATTTTTCCCCATGGTCAGGTCCCATTCAGGTCACTGGCTATGCACCGAAATCGGTTATGAACAGTTGCTTGGTTCTGCCTTGCCTGGAGTTTAAGGCTGTCAGCCAGCCCATACCCTGTGATGGCCCCGCAGAGCACAGCAGACAAGGATACTTGTGGGAGGTTCGGCCGAGGGTAAAGAGGGAATCCGGTCAGCTTCTCCTTGAGGCACTAGCCGTGGGCTTCCATAGGTTTTCTTTCACAATCCCCGAATCTCGTTTAAAGTAGGCATAGCATGTCAAGGGCAGGGCAAGGAAATGCTGTGCCATTTCCTCAGGATTGAGAGGGCAGGAGAGAAAACCAACTGACAGCGGATGCTTGTTACCATGTCATCATCTATTTCCTTTTGTTTTCCAACCCTGAGTCACTTCCTATTTCTAACTTCCACAAAGATGTTATAAAATGTAGGGTGGAGAAACTCTGAAGTAAAGACACCAACTCGTTCATATACAAGGTGGGATGGTTCTTGGTCTAGTCATAGTCATAAGCCGGATGTCCTGAGTGCATATTGGAGGATGTTTTGAAAATTTATGCTTGGGGGGGGAGGGATAAATTGGGAGATTGGAATTGACATACACACACACTACTATATATAAAATAGATAACTAATAAGAACCTAGTGTATAGCACAAGGAACTCTTCTCAATACTCTGTAATGACCTATATGGGAAAAGAATCTAAAAAAGAGTGGATGTATGTGAATGTATAACTGATTCGCTTTGCTGTACAGCAGAAACACAACATTTTAAGTCAACTATACTCCAATAAAAAAAACCTGTTTAAACATCTAGTTGGAGACAGCATTTTTCCCAGCGGCCCCCGCCCCTCCCCTAAATCACTTATGGACTGTCCCACTGATTCCAGATGAGTGTCTGGATCATCTGCAGTCCTCCTCCACTCCAGCCATCAATCTGAGCCGGCACATGAGATGACATTCATGTGCTATGTCAGGCTTAAACCTCCTTGAACAGAGATCATTCAAAACAATCCCCCTCTCACTTTTATTCTGGCCCACATTTCACGTTTTTATTTTTTTCCTAAGTGGTTCTCAAACCTTCATATACATAAGAATTACCTAGAGAGAATTTTTGGGTGAAGTCACTATTCTGTATCTTCGGTGGTAGTTGCTCAATGCATGCCATTTGTAACTATACACTAAAAAGCGTGAATTTTACATCATGTAAATTACACCTTAATAAAAGATTTTTTTAAAAAATCACCTGGAGAACTTATTAGTTCTTATTATAGGCCTCAGATGGGTCCAAGGAACCAACATCTTAATAGGAATTGCCTGTTACTTCTTCATAAGTGGTCCAAGGGTCACATTTGGAAAAAATGCTGTAAACACAGCAAGGTCCACCCAGCTGGATCCACCCCCTGCCACAGTGAGAACCCCACTAATATCCGCTTCTGCACTTCGCTAGAAGAACATAGGATGCTGGATTAAGCCACTGGGCAATCAATGTGCAGACCTGGATTCTGTTCTCAGCTCCGCCTCAACCCCCCTATCCCTTATGCCCCTGTGTAACATGCTTTCAACTCGAAATAACTAAAGGAGGCAAACCCTAAAAGTATTACATGTTAAGATTGGTATAGGCCCGGGCTTCCCTGGTGGCACAGAGGCTGAGAGTCCGCCTGCCGATGCAGGGGACACGGGTTCGTGCCCCGGTCCGGGAGGATCCCACGTGCCGCGGAGCGGCTGGGCCCGTGAGCCATGGCCGCTGAGCCTGCACGTCCAGAGCCTGTGCTCCGCAACGGGAGAGGCCACAACAGGGAGAGGCCCGCGTGCGGCAAAAAAAAAAAAAAAAAAGATTGGTATAGGCCCTTAAAACCTTAGAAATATTGTTTTAATCTCTATGTAGCAAAGCAAACAGACTTGAACTTTGATGCAACACCTTTTCCAGGTACTAATATCTGTTCTGATGGCAAATCTGCCAAAGAATCCACTTTCCAAACTAGCAGTGACTTAACAGCTCCAGCAGCTTTCAAACGGCTCACAAGTTTATTACCAAATATGGTTGGCTGACCAGTTTACAATCTGTGCCGCTGAGGGTGGGCTTGACGCATGACCTATTCTGTCACTCAGTCAGCTATTCTGTGTCTGGGGTAACAGAGGGCATTGTTGGAATAAATGCTACCCTCTCCTCAGCCCTCTCCCACATCCTCTATTCTCACAAAGTGGATTAGTCACACCAAGACTGGTCTAGTCTGTGAGAAGCATCTTTCTCAGAAGGCACTTCTCTTCTCCAGGCCTCGAGAACCAAAGGGAGCCAGAGAGCGGGTATGTTCCCGGTTTCTGTGCTTAGACCTTAGCCTCCACCCTTAAGGCCACCTACGCCTCCCAGATTGTGATGCCACAAACACGCCAAATCCTCTTAGCCACAGCCATCCCAGAGGAGTTCTAACCCAGCTATGAAAAAGGGCATCTTTTGAGCCCAAACCTCTACTTGGAAAATTTCCTGCTCATGTATTTCCACTGAGATCAACTTACAGGTGAATGTATGGGAAGAGATTTTCATATCAGGTTTTCTGTGTAAACCATTAAGCTCTTGGGCACTATTTGACACAAAGAATGGGGTAAAAATCCTCAATATGACATTTCCTGGCAGTTGAGTTTTCACGTTTGGAAAAAGATGCACAGACCACAAATGAATCTTCTAAACTGTATTTGGAACTGACAAAAACATCTGGAACTGACAAAAAAATCTTCCTAGAGACAAGGCCCTCAGCAGAGTCTGTCCCCACCATAAAATTTTACATCAACTGTACAGAACAAAATTAGCAACGAGTGATCTTTGGCACTAGGATGGGTCACTCCTTAGCTGTTCACACAATATCCAAATCGCACATCACGTGACATTAAACTGCTGGTTAACAGTTGAATGTTACATTTAAATTATCTTAAAAAGTTGGAAGTCCTAGCTAAGTTTTTTGGTATCAATATGCTAATCATATCTAACACTTAGTGCCTGAGGTAGAGACTTCTGTAAGAGATTTATCAAAGAGAACACAATTGAGAGTACAAAGAAGAAAAACACTTCCAATCTGGGAATCATACAGCCAAATGTCTTTGCTGGTTCAGCAAGCCAACCCTGAAATGCAGAACTCTTACTTCTTTTATTTCTGTAGAGATTTTGCACGGGAGTAGGGCTTTCTTTTGTTTGGACTCCTGAATTTTGGAATACATGGATTGCTTCTTTCAAAAGTATGATTATTGGGCTTCCCTGGTGGTGCAGTGGTTGAGAGTCCGCCTGCCGAAGCAGGGGATGCGGGTTCATGCCCCGGTCCGGGAAGATCCCACATGCCGCGGAGCGGCTGGGCCCGTGAGCCATGGCCGCTGAGCCTAAGTGTCCGGAGCCTGTGCTCCGCAGCGGGAGAGGCCACAGCAGTGAGGGGCCCGCGTACCACAAAAGAAAAAAAAAAAAAAAAGTATGATTATTAACATGGAATGTGCATGAACCAAACTCATTTAGCATCATTATTAAAAACAACACAACTGCGCATTAGGGACAACAAATAAAATCTTTTAAACTCTCCATGATATGTGGCCAGAATGAGTGACAAGTATGCAAGTCAACCTAATGATTCTAACCTTGATGGTAACTGGATTACTACAGGTTTACGACATACAGGTGAGTTGAAATCTTATTTCCAAACTCTGCACTGTATAGGTGCAGGGGCTTTATTTTCAGGTGGTAAGACTCTTCGTGAAATTACTTGATTTTATAAAGATAAAATTAATCTAACAACTGGAACCTTCCAATCAAAATGGCCAGCAGCTGCGTATCTCTGACTTCAGGTACTTTTCTTCACAGTTGGGAAAGACCTTTCCTTTATGAAAAGGCATCTGTGAAGTAGGTTCAAGTATAACACACTTGCCTTTTATAAAAAACTGGCTGGCCAAAAATGTATCCTAAACTACAGGTATTATTTTTAGCAGTGTACTGTCTCTTAAATGAGAAAACTTGTAAAGCCTAGACGTTTACAAGCGTAACGGGTAAAGCCTAGGTATGACTAATAGGAATAACATTTAAGTCCATTCTTGGTATAAACTGCTTAGAGCAAGTTAAGTGTTTTAAACAACCACTGATTCCTGTGACAAAGAGCACGGAAGGACTTCTTACTACATCACATAGTTCTTTCACCTATTTTTTTTTGAAGCTCCAAGGTCAGACAAATGACCAATAATAATAGTTGGTTTTTTAATACTTTTTACCAGACGCTTTTTCTAACTACTTCATAACACTTCTGAGAGGCAAGCGGCTCCTGGAACTTGGAAAAGTAAAGTGAAATGCCTAGTCTCAGACCATGAAGAAATGACAGTTAAGGTACCTAATGATGACGTTCTTCTTTTTAAAGATATAGGTGTCCTTCTAAAAGACAGATATGTGGGAGCCCTAACCTGTGAGAACCATTTTAGATGGCAAAGTCCCTTTTTATCAAAAGTCTATAGACGTCAGTCAAGGAAAATCCCCAAACTGACTTCAATGAAGTCACACGCTTGTGGTTTTAAATGAACAAATATAGAAACAGGCGAAACTAAGGCCGAAAGCAACAGAGGAAGCCACAAAATGAACAGTGACATTTCCTTAGGGGAGAATGTTATACCATTCTTCCCTCAAATTTGAACTAAGAGGAAAAGCCTATTTGTCTTACAAATCTCTTCTGAATAACAGACTGTAACAAAGATGAACAAAGGACACACCACACCTGAATAAATCCAACTGTATGTTCAGGAATATAACATGTTGTTGACCATATCCTGATTGTAGTCTGTGAAGGACTAAGCACTCAACTTCTATTTAGGGAAGCAAGTGTCATACGACAGAGCATGTCTTATACAGCAATTCAAAGGAATGATATAGGGGAAAAAAAAAAACAACTCTGCTGACAGGTGTTTTATACAAATACTTGCAAGTTCCAGGACAGTAACTGGAACAATATTTTCATAGACTCAATGTAGACCCAATTAATGGGTTAATAAGCTAGACAGCGATAGGGCCGTCTTCTTGTACGTCCATGACAGGTTGTTAGGGGAGAATGGCCTTGGCAAACTCGTATGTTCAGAGGCTGAAAGAAATGGACTAAGAAAGCAGTGAGAGTGGGGAAATCTATGTCATAATTAGAACCTTAGTGAGAGAATAAAAATAGACTTTAACACATGTGAAGTGACCCAGAATATCTTTCTATGTACTTGAGGAAGTTGAAGAATTATCCAGACACAAAAGATAACATTCTCATCAGAACAAGCCCAGATGAAACACCAGGGGCCCTGTTTGTAGAAACTAAGTGGATGCTTCTGGCGCCAAATGTCTGCCTGGCATTTCTGCTTGACTCCTTCCCTCTCTCTCACTCGGATCCCCAACCCTTCCACTGGCAAAGCCACTCTGTTCTCCTTCAGGCTCTGAATAGATGGGTGTGAATGTATGTGTATTTTTTCTGTCCTTCAAATAAGAAATATACATGAAGTTCTACTGACATAAGAATTATTGGTAGTTCTTTATCTTAGCTGGCCTGAAGTATTTAAAATCTTCCCTTGTTTTAGAATAATTATTTGAAATTCCTTATTAAACACTTGGTTTCAAGGAAACTGTGCAGGTCTATTAATTATCAAGGATACATACATGTATAAATCATTTTCTGAAATTTCCCCTTCAGTCTCACTGGAGTTTACCTTTTGCTAAGTGTTTATAGAGATCCTGAAGAACTTCTCTAGGCTAAAATTTACAGACTAAAAAAAGCAAAATAAAGGTAAATGCATGGTTAGAAGATAAGCTTAAGTTTTCAACTGAGTGTCTTTTGCGGGGGGTGGAGGTGGGGGAGAAATGCAATGGAGAACAACAAAGAAAAAAAGAACTGCATACAGGACGCTGTTCTAAGAAGAGAGAACTGACATTTAAAAATTAAGTCAAAAAAATAGCACTCTTGGAATTTCAAAGTTGGAGGTGGCTTGCAATAACTTTCTGTTAGACGAGAGTGAGATGCCCAAAATGAAATGCTCCCTGGTGAAGCAAACACCGCTTCCTTTAAATCTTTACCAAAGCTCTTACTCAGAAGGCTCATAAACTGTAAGACAAATGATGTGAACATGACACGAGAGCAAAGTTCTCCAACATAAGAGAAGGTTGAAAATGGCAATAAAATACTACTGCAAATTACGAGTGTTATGTGAACATTAATGCCTGTCATTAACAAATAGATATGCCTATAGCAAATAAATACTGAAATTCTCTTTCGGTCTATTTACAGATAGAATCCCAGGTCTGACTGGCCTTCCAGGCAGAAACCTACATTGGCAGAAATATGTAAATTATAAAAGTTCCATGGTGAATTATAAAAAATAAGGAATTTGAATTTAGGCCTTCTGCCATATGCAGTTTAAGGTAGCTTTGATTAATTTTTAGCCTAGAAGGGAATTTTCGTATTTTTACTGTTACCATATTAAAAAAAATATCCATCACTGGCTTCTTAAGAAACCAGAGAGGCAGGTTTTTGGATACAGATTTAAGGCAAATCAAACAGGTCCACAACTAAACATCTTATCAGGGCTTACTTTCCAGGTGTGCCTTTGTTTTGTGACAGAGGAACCTTAGAACAGTTCTAGCCAGGGTCTCCACACTGCTACTGGATGAGGACACCTTTGTGCATCAGCCTTTTGAAAGAACTGACATTATATACACACCATCAAAGCATATACTGGCAAGGCTTGATATTTAAAGGACTTCTGCAGTGAATCACTTTATCTTCTTTGAAAACACAAATAGGTTTTCAAAGACTGGATACAACTCTGGACACATGAATGAGATTCAAAGACTTCTCAAGTCAAAGAGAGATCTCAACCTCCCTCTGCTATGGACTCTTTCCAAGACTGAGAACTGATTCACCCTCCTCCTGCGGCTTACATATCTGAAATCTTCCCTGCAACACGAGAGGCACTTTTATTAGGTATGTAGCATCTATTAAAACTTTAAATCCAGGGTAGAATTTGCTGAACAAAGTAATAAACACTAGCCTAATAGGCATTACCTTAAGGATTATTTCCCCTTTAATATAAAAGTATAACTACAGTGGTCCAATATACAAATACAAAAAAAAGTTCTCATACTAAAAAAAAAAAAAAAAAGTACCATAATACTGTACATACAAAAACTGTTCAACAAGAATGATTTAAATATATCTGTTCTCTTCCGGACCTGGAAGACACAAATGTAAAGTTCTGCAACTGTATTATTGCTGGAACATGTGTCCAGGAACACCGTGTTTCCCGTTCTTTCCCCTTTGTCCCAGCCCCACCTTCAGAGTCCCCTGAGCTTGGATCACGAGCCAACAGCGTCCCTGAAAACAACCAGAGCCACGTGTTTACTCAATGGAGGTCATTGCTCAGTGAGCCGCCGCGTACCGTGAACTATGAAAAGCACACGCTGTAAGCCCAGCCAAGATTAAATCCAGACGGAGGTCTTCCCGTCCCCCGATTTGCTACTAGCACTGCTTCTGTTGGACCCAGCCTTGGACCCCACTTTGGCTTTCTTTCCCCGGGGACCATGGGGGTTGTTTTGGTGATTGTAGGCCTGGATTGCCAGATCCAGGCGTTCCTGAGCCATTTTGATTTCCCTCTGCAGAGTCTCCAGGTCAGCTGGGAGGTTGTCCTCATGGCTGCCATACTGCTGTTCCTGGGCGATGTTGGCCTTGTTTTGCTTGTAGGCAATCTTAGCGTTGGACAGCTCGGTGTACTGGATTTGATCTGGTTTGACGGCAGTGTTATAGCCAGGGGGAGCAGATGGTGTGTTCCAAGTGAAAGGATAATTATAAGCACCCGGATCTTCCAGTTCCCTCCTTTTACTGTTCAGTGAGTCTCGAATTGTGCCAAATCCTAAATGAAGCATCTCCCAAACGTTAAGCAACAGGCAGAGGCCTGTAACACCATACATTATCAGAAGAAAGATGGTCTTTTCAGTGGGTCTAGAAATAAAGCAGTCTATCTTATGAGGGCAAGGAAGTCTGCTGCACACATAAAATGGGTGGACTTGGAAGCCATACAGAAAGTACTGCCCTATCAGAAAACCCACCTCAAACACGGTCCTTGCCAGCAGCTGCAGCACATAGATTTTCATGAGCCCATCCTCCCGAATCCGGTGTCGGCCATCATGCTTAGGTTTAGATTGGTTCTGATCTTTATTTTCTTTTTCACTTTCTAATTCCATTTCTGGATACATCATGGGATCCTCTTCATGGTCCTCTTCTGTTTCTTCCAGAGCCCGGTGTTGTTTCCAACGCATTGCATAGGGTTTGCTCCGAGCGGCCTTCTTGTCTGCTTCACCGTGCTCCATTTTGGCAATCTTATGAATGGCATAGCCCAGGTACATCACTGAGGGGGTGGCCACCAGGATGATCTGGAACACCCAGAAGCGCACGTGGGAGAGGGGTGCAAAGGCATCATAGCAGACGTTCTCACAGCCTGGCTGCTCTGTGTTGCACACAAATTTGCTTTGCTCGTCGTAATAGATGGACTCTCCTCCTACAGCTGTAAGGACAATCCGGAAGACGATCAATACAGTAAGCCAGATCTTCCCCACAAACGTGGAGTGGTTGTGGATCTCCTCTAGCAGGCGAGTGAGGAAGCTCCAACTCATGGTGACTGAACTGGTTCGCCCTGATAAAAATGAAAAATACTAAAGGGAAATCAGCAAATATTAAAATCTTAATTTTTTAATTGATGTTGAAATTTATCTTCAAGGCTCATACTAGAATGACTGTTAGAATAAATAGCATCTCACTCTACATTACCATCAGGTAGGACCGTTCACCTCAGTCTAAGAGCACTGGTTTGGGCCTACAGGGTCCTAGGAAGTCTGATTAGTTTTTGTGTCTTCCTTAGCTTAAAAGGTAAAATTATAGCTATCATTTGAGATATATTTCTCAAAGTATACTGGATTTTTTACATACAGTATTATTTCATAAGACCTTCGAACTTTGTGGAATATAGATAAGAAAACAGCACAGAAGTATAGCTATTCGGTCACAGTAAGACTGCCACTGAGAACATAATGGGGACACCTGGGCTGGATGGACTCCATTATGAAGAGGTACCTTATCAGGAAAGTTAAATTTTGGACCTGGTGACAAAGTATTAAAAAAGAATTAAGGAGATAGTACAGCTGCAAATAACTGGCAAAGATCAAGAACTAAAATAAAAGACAGAAAGAAACAAGGAAGACACTCCTGAGCTAGGCTGCATCACAGAGATTCTAGCATTCTGTATTATATTTCTGTATTTTGTTTATCGTAGAAGTTTAAAAATGCCTGTAGATTGAATTGTGAGGACATTAAAAATCCAATCAATAGACAAATCCACTTAAAACAGCATTCTGAAGGATAGTTTTATTCTGAGATTCTTAGATCTATGTCTAGAATCCAGGTAAAAACCATCAAATGGGATAATGTATGTAAAATCCCTAATACAACCCCTGACACATAGCTTTTCTCTTCTATCTTCCCTCTCTTGGTTTACTTCTGCAGATAATAGTTGATTATCAGCATCACCAAAGAAATTTAAATATACTTTTTACCTGTTATCCAGAATTTCTGTTATCCAAAATTTTCTTAGAGAAATGATGTTTTGCTTACAAGTTTTCCAGATTCCCTCTGGAAGGGAAAAAGAAAAGAGAAGGTCCTAAGTTTCCTCCCACAGAAAACAATAAATCACTAGAATGCCATTTTCAGGGAGAAACAGTTTTCTATGTACCATAGGAATCAATCAGCATGAGATGGAAACAGGCTTGAGTTTGAATATCACTGTTCTCTCCTCCTACACGTGGTAGGAGAAACTATGTAACAGTGACTCAAAGAGTCTTAGGTCACTGTAGTCTAAGAAAATATGACAGGAAGATGAGTCATTGGTGAAAATCTGAAGCAGATGAACTCTGGCACCTATAGGAAAAAGCCAAAGTAGAAAATCTCACCAAATTTAAACTGGGTCACTAAAGGCCTTGAAAAAATCTTCACCCTGTGTGCTCTATTCCTGTTCTATTCTCTGGAGCAGCCAATAGCTCTCTCAATGGGATTTGAGCAGCCAATTAGGAGCAAGCTGTTTAGTTAAAACACCCAACAGCTGGCTCTCAGTCACTGGGACACCCATATCCACAGAAGTTGATTTACAGACTCAACTGCTCACAGAAGTTAAATACCTGCATCTGTATTGTGATTTAAAAAAAAAAAAAAAATATATATATATATATAGGACAAATTATTGCTCATTATCAATTTCTGCAAACTATGGAATAGCTATGGCCAAGAATCATCCACACTTACTATCATTTAATTTAATAAATGAATGTAAAACAATCCCTGAGTGTTCCAAGTTATTATGTGTTCAAAATAACTTAATAAAAAAGATACATGAGGGCTTCCCTGGTGGCGCAGTGGTTGAGAGTCCGCCTGCTGATGCAGGGGACGCGGGTTCGTGCCCAGTCCGGGAAGATCCCACATGCTGCGGAGCGTCTGGGCCCGTGAGCTATGGCCGCTGAGCCTGCGCATCCGGAGCCTGTGCTCCAAAACGGGAGAGGCCACAACAGAGAGGGGCCCACGTACCACAAAAAAAAAAAAAAAAAAAAAGATACATGAAAAAAACCCAGAACAATTCCCAAAAGGTCAGTGAAGAAGAAAAAAAGTTCAGGCATCTGCATAACATGCAAGTACGAAGATTCACATACAGAATCCAACCACACAAAGATCTCACCATAGGACTTCAAGTACAACTCATTTCCAGCCCTGATGTCCAACTGAGCTCACCACTTCTCTCACTACATACACAAGTTATAAAACCACAACACAAGAATATGCAGTCTTTAAATGGTGATGTAAGCCAGATTTCCAACACAGAACTCCATAATGATTCACATCCACAAGTCCAGATTCACATTTTCCCCAAACGCCATATCTAAAGCATTTCCCTTAAAGCCTGAAATTCTATTTGTTCCAATAAGCCAAAAATCATGAAAGTGAAATTGTTAATTAGTTAGGAAGCTCATCCTCTACACTGCCATCCATACCGAAAACAAATGGGTACCTTTTTAATAATTTTTTTTAGAAGATGTTGTGGGTAGGAGTTTATTAATTAATTTATTATTTATTTTTGCTGTGTTGCATCTTCGTTTCTGTGCAAGGGCTTTCTCTAGTTGTGGCAAGTGGGGGCCACTCTTCATTGCGGTGCGCGGGCCTCTCACTATCGCGGCCTCTCTTGTTGCGGAGCACAGGCTCGACGCGCAGGCTCAGTAGTTGTGGCTCACGGGCCCAGTCGCTCTGCGGCACGTGGGATCCTCCCAGACCAGGGCTCGAACCCGTGTCCCCTGCATTAGCAGGCAGATTCTCAACCACTGCGCCACCAGGGAAGCCCGCTTTTTAATAATTATTGCTATGAAATAATTTCTCAACAGTTCAGCATCTCATACAATAATCTTTTTTTTTGGCGCGGGGGGGTGGTGGAATTAGTGACAAACCCTTCAAAGCTTATAAGTTATAAAGCAGCCACTTAAACACATCCAGAAATACACATTGCATACTGGTTAAGCTGTAGGCCTAGACAATGATGAACCCTTAGAGCCTGGTTTTCCGTGGGCACTTATAAGTGCCATAGCACCCTATACCCAAACCTTGAGTATAAATGATGTGTAAAGTAATGTAGCTTCAGCATCTCATAAAATGGGTGACGGGTGATTTTCTTTCTAAAATAACCATGGGCTTCCTAATCAAATGGCAGCATCCCCACTGTGGATCTACTGAGCTGTCAGTAGGTTTTTCTTTGATACTCTTCCCTTTCCAAATCCCTTTCTTCTCCTTGTAAGCATTAAGAGAAAGGCTTAAGTATCAGAGTAGACTCCTCCAATTTGGGGGGTGGGGTGGAAAGGGGAAGAGGGAGGGAGGGTGTGAGAGAGGAGAAAAAAACTCAATGAGTAGAATGGTGGGTTCTGGAATTGACATTTCTAAGCAAAAACGTGTCACTGCCAAGTGTGGTCTTGCTGTGTTCTTGCTCCACTAAAATTCCCTTTTCTCAGAAACATTTTTTCGCTCTCCTACCAGAAGCCTAAGAATCAGAACACAGTCTTCTCTGACTTCCCTGTTTCAGCAGACTTGGTTAGAGTAGGGAGTGAGAGCATGCAATTAACCTGTGAACAGCTCTCGTTAAAAAGTAAAAATCATTTCCATACTCTATTTATGAATGGAAAATATGGGAGCATGTGATGAGTGGTGTTGAGAGGTGGGGGGATGCCAAACACCTAAATATTTTTTGCCAATGAGGAAAGCCAACTGATTTAAATGTATTTTGACACTTAACGTCTTCTTGAATATTTATCTATAGACAAATTCTAGGAAGTGCTATTATCAGGACACAAGAAATGTAAGTCTGCGTGGTTTTTGCTCTGTACTGTCATTTGACTTTCTAAAAAGGTCTTAGCAGTTTACAATGCCTGGCAATGAATGAGTACAATTTTACCTCAACCTCATCAGCACTGTCTGTTATGCTACTTTGCTAGGTGTAAAATGGTATTTCAAAATTATGTCAATTTGTATGTTTTTAATACAGCAGGATATCCTTCCCCTATATTCCTCCTTCTTTGTGAACTATTTCTATCCTTTTGCCCATTTATCTGCAGAATGTATTCTTAACACAGTACAGACATCAATCATTTGACATAATATAAATACCTCAGTTTATTGTTTTCCTTAAAATTTTAGTATTTTATATAGTCACACCAATTTCTTGAATAAATTAAAAGGTGGAAAAGTTATTCTTCCTAGGATGGCTTTTTACATAAAGAATTTGCAAAATTCATGGTAGCTCATAACTCAAAAGGATTCTCAATTCTCTCTCCACCCCCCAACACATACTGAAGAAAATCATGTTTGCTTTTATAACATTTACTGGACAGAAATCAAATGTGCTATTTTTAGTCTGTTTTCCAAATAACTTTCAAATCTACCTTGTCTTACACTAGAAAATAGAATTAAAAAAAATACTTGGTATCAACACGGTAATAAATTAAGTAATCCCCTCCCAAATTATTTATATTTGAAGAGTTTTCTATCAGCTACATCCTAACAGGATCAAGTCAAAGTTTACTGCATGTCTAAAACTCAGGATCTTTGAAGATTAAATATAAAAAGCTCATTATTTGGATTATCTCTGGAGGTGGATTATATGATTAGATCTATTTTAAAGATGAAGAAAGGAGGTCCAGAACGTTTATAAAATTTGCCCGAGATCATCCAGTTATTAAGAGGTGAAGCTAGAATCTAAAGTCGGCCAGTCTTGCTCCAGTCTTAGCTTTTAACTACTAGTAAAGAATTACACTCCAGATGAGGTGGAACTATGTACAGGCCCCATGTGAATACAGAGGAGGGCACCTCACCCCAATCTTTGGAATCAGAATTAAACTAAACAATAAACTCACAAAGATCAAAGGTGAGGGGATAGTTCTGCTGCCAAAAGAAATTGGAAAAAAAAAAAATCAAAGGGGGAAATTTCAGGGTTTAAGATCTTACACATAGAATGAATTGAAAGTTAAAACAAAACAAAACCCCCCAAAACAAACAACAACAAAACATAAAACCCAAAAAGAACGCCAAGGTTGTTTCTTGGCAGTTAGAAGGGAAGAATAAACTAGAAAAATGGTATCTTCAACAAAAATGTTTTTTTGTTTGTTTGTTTGTTTGTTTGTTTTGCTGTACGCGGGCCTCTCACTGTTGTGGCCTCTCCCGTTGCGGAGCACAGGCTCCGGACGCACAGGCTCAGCGGCCATGGCTCACGGGCCCAGCCGCTCCGCGGCATGTGGGATCTTCCCAGACCGGGGCACGAACCCATATCCCCCTGCATCGGCAGGCGGACTCTCAACCACTGCGCCACCAGGGAGGCCCCCAAAATGTTTTTTTTTTCACTAAGGAGGATAACTTCTTTGGGCACTGAGAACAGTGACAGGAGAGGGTGGTAAATTTAGTTCAGGGTGAAAGTGCTTGTTAAAGGGTAGATACGGAGATGGTACACACGTGCAGTGCTCAGAGCTGTGCCTGGCCTCGAGGCAAAAAGCACCATTATTACCATTACCGCCAGCGTTGCTGCAACTCTCTGTGTTATCACCTCAACTGTACTGGGAGCCCCTAGATGTTAGACACATCTGTTATCTCTGCTTCCCTAGCATCTAGCCCGATGACTGGCCATTTTTAAAAAAACTAATTACCTTATTTATTTATTTTTGGCTGCGTTGGGTCTTCATTGCTGCACGCGGGCTTTCTCTAGTTGCCGTGAGCCAGGGCTACTCTTCATTGTGGTGCACGGGCTTCTCACTGCGGTGGCTTCTCTTGTTGCGGAGCACGGGCTTCAGTAGTTGTGGCACGTGGGCTCAGTAGTTGTGGCTCACGGGCTCAGTTGCTCCACACAGCAGGTGGGATCTTCTCGGACCAGGGCTTGAACCCGAGTCCCCTGCATTGGCAGGGGGATTCTTAACCACTGTGCCACCAGAGAAGTCCCTGATTGGCCATTTTAAGTGCTAAATAAACATTTGACAAACAAATGAATAAATGCATTCCTATCGGACTTGCCTTACATTTTTCACTGCAATCTCTTCTCTCTATATATATATTTTTCCTCCTAGATTCCCACTGCATCAGCCTGTCCAAAAATGGAATAAGCAGCCTCATGAAGCAGTGAACCCTGGTATAAATGCAGCAGGGAGGGTAAAGGGATATAAAGGGAGGTGTCTGTACTTCACTGAAATCTATAAAATGTGACACCAATGATGGCAAATACGTTATGTATGTACAGTGTAATACCTAAAAGAACCACTAAAAAAGCACACAGAGGGACTTCCCTGGTGGCGCAGTGGTTAAGAATCTGCCTGCCAATGCAGGGGATATGGGTTCGAGCCCTGGTTGGGAAAGACCCCACATGCCACAGAGCAACTAAGCCCGTGTGCCACAACTACTGAGCCTGCGCTCTAGAGCCCACGAGCCACAACTACTGAAGCCCGCGCGCCTAGAGCCCGTGCCCTGCAACAAGAGAAGCCACCGCACCACAACGAAGAGTAGCCCCTGCTCGCCACAACTAGAGGAAGCCCACGCGCAGCAACGAGGACCCAATGCAGCCAAAAATTAATTAATTAATTTTAAAAAAGAAAAGAAAAAAGAATGACCATACCTAGTGTTGGTGAGGATGCGAAGAAACTGGTACTCTCATACAAGTAGGAATGTAAAATAGTATAATCACTTTGGAAAATAGTCTGGCAGTTTCTTAGAAGTTAAACATATACCAACTACATGATCCAGCCATTCTGCTCCTAGGCAAGAAGTAAAACCGTATGTCTATAAAATGACTTGCACATAAATGTTCACAACAATTTTATCTGTAATAGCCAAAACCTGGAAACAACACAAATGCCCATCAGCAGGTTGATGAGTAAGTAAACAAATTGTGGTACACTCATACAGTGGTATACTACTCAGCAATAAACTATTGATATGCACAGCATGGATGAATCTCAAAATAATTAGACCAAATGAAAGAAGTCAGGCAAAAAAAAAAAAAAAAGGCACACACTGTATGATTACATTTATATAAAATTCTAGAAAATGCCAACTAATCTATAATGACATAAAGCACGTCAGTGGTTGCCTATGGATGAGCTGGGGGTGGCAGGCAATGAGGGACTGGCCAGCCTGATATCAAACTCTCATGGCTATTATTTTTCAGTTTCTACTTCTGTCTTACTTTTCCTTTTCCAAACTTCTAACTAAATACATATCCTGATTTTTGTCCAATCTTATCAGCCCATCCTTTTCAGTGCTCTTTGCTGGTTCTTCCACCAGGATCCAAGCTGGAAATGACGTCCCACTTTGCTCCAACATCTCCCTGAAACTTCAGACTTGAAATTCAACTGCTTCTCTACATCTTCTCTTGGATGTCTAATAGGCATCTGAAATTTAACATAACCCAAACCAGTCCTCCCATCCTCCAAAGAGCTACTCTTACTCTGTCTGCAGTTTTCCCAAACTCAGTAAGTAGTTTCGCCATTCATGCAGTTTTTTAGGCCAAAACCTTCAAGGCAACCTCACTCCTTTTTCTCACTCCGTAGGCAAACTATATCAGCAAATCCTGTCAGTTCTATCTTCAAAATATATCCACAGGGCTTCCCTGGTGGTGCAGTGGTTGAGAGTCCGCCTGCCGATGCAGGGGACACGGGTTCGTGCCCCGGTCCGGGAAGATCCCACATGCCGCGGAGCGGCTAGGCCCGTGAGCCATGGCCGCTGAGCCTGCGCGTCCGGAGCCT
Organism: Mesoplodon mirus; assembly: GCF_964341445.2. Taxonomy (NCBI): domain Eukaryota; kingdom Metazoa; phylum Chordata; class Mammalia; order Artiodactyla; family Ziphiidae; genus Mesoplodon; species Mesoplodon mirus. Next base: position 7,651,320 of record NC_138994.1, read on the forward strand.
GTGCTCCGCAACGGGAGAGGCCACAACAGGGAGAGGCCCGTGTACAGGAAAAAAAAAAAAAAAAAGTCATCTCCTAAACGACTTTCCTCAGGCCACTTTCCTAAAACAACATCTGTCATTCTCTAGCCCCTTTAATTTTCTTTATAGCACTTAACCCTCATATAATTTTTATTTTCCAATTTTATTGTTTATAGAATATAAGCTCCCTGAAGGCACGATTTTGTTCTTTTATCCCCAATATCTAAAACCCCACAGCCTGGCAAATGGTAGTAGGTTCTCAATAAATATCTGTTCAATAAATTAATTCAAACATTTAGAAAAATGCTCCTGATGTATTAACTGAAAAATATAGGATACGGAATAGAATTATCCCAATTTTGGAAAATGAATAAAATTTATGCATTAAAAAATCCTAGAAGAAAAACAAAAATGTAAAAAAAACCCCCACCAAAACCCTGAAAGGTTATAAACAAATACCCACTACTTTCTCCCTCTTCAGCCTGTTTCCTGCATCTCTACTAGAATTCTCTCTCTAAAATGGATCTGTGTTACTCCTTTGCTAAAAAACCACTAATGGAGGTGGCTCCTCGAACCAGTGGGGCAAAGATGGACTTTTTAAAGTATTAGAATAAAACACAGTTGATATCTGTTATAACTCTGGACATGAGAAGAAAAGATGAATCTGAGTACAAAAAATAAAAAGTGTCTCCATGGTTAAAAGAAAAAACGACCTAAGCAATACTGAAAAACAGTGGGAACTTCCCTGGTGGCACAGTGGTTAAGAATCTGCCTGCCAATGCAGGGGACACAGGTTCAATCCCTGGTCCAGGAAGATCCCACATGCCACAGAGAAACTAAGCCCGCGAGCCAGAACTACTGAGCCCGCAAGCCACAACTACTGAAGCCTGTGTGCCTATAGACTGTGCTCCGCAAGGAAGAGTAGCCCCCACTCGCTGCAACTAGAGACAGCCCATGCACAGCAATGAAGACCCAACACAGCAAAAAATAAAAATTTTTTAAAAAGAAAAAGAAAAGCAATGAACTGGGGAAAAAGGTTTCAGTAACTCTCTTATAAGCAAAGAGCTAATTTCTAATATATAAAGAGTACAAAACATACATTCTACAGAAAGAAAAACACAAATTCCCCTTTAAAAAAATGCACAACGTGGATGAACCTTGAAAACATAATGCTAAGTGAAAGAAGTCAGACACAAAAGCCACCTATTGTATGATTCCATTTATATGAAATGTCCAGAATAGGCAAATCAGTAGAGACAGATTAATGGTTGTCAGGGGCTATGGGAAATGGACTGTGACTGTTAATGGATACTGGGTATCTTTTGGGGATAATGAAAATGTTTGGAATTAGACAGTGGTGGTGGTTACACAACCTTGTGAGTATACTAAAACCACTGAACTGTACACTTTAAAAGGACAAATTTTAGCACATGTAAATTATATCTCAATAATAAACTACTCTAAAAAAATAATAAACTACTCTAAGATACAATTCTTCTCCTATGACGTTGGCAAAAATCCAAAAGTTGGAGAGGCTATGGAAAAACAGACATTCTCACATATCACTGATGGGAGTGGTACAACCTCTGGTGGCAATTTGATAATATCTAACAAAATTACAAATGCATCTATATCCTCTGACCCAGTAATCTCACTTTTGGGAATGATCAAACTATAACACTGTTTTTATATAACTCAAATGTCCACTGTCAAGGAAATGGTTAAATGCACTATGGTCTATTTACACAACAGAATACCACGTGGCTGTAAAAAATAATGAGGAATGCTCTCCTTGTATAGAAAGATATTCAAGGGCTTCCCTGGTGGCACAGTGGTTAAGAATCTGCCTGCCAATGCAGAGGACACGGGTTTGAGCCCTGGTCCGGGAAGATCCCACATGCCGCAAAGCAACTAAGCCTGTGCGCCACAACTGCTGAGCCTGCGCGCCACAACTACTGAAACCCGCACACCTAGAGCCCGTGCTCCGCAACCAGAGAAGCCACTGCAATGAGAAGCCCGCGCACCGCAACAAAGAGTAGCCCCCCCTCGCCACAACTAGAGAAAGCCCGCGCACAGCAACGAAGACCCAACGCAGCCAAAAATTAATTTAAAAAGATATTCAAAACATTTAATTAGTGAAAACAGCAAGGAAGTGTATATATGTATATGCCTTTTACATAAGGAGAAAAAATACCAATCTGTGTTTTTGCTCATATTTCTATAAAGAAACACAAGGATACATATTTTTTAAAAAACTAATAAAAGTGGGGGAGGAGACTAAGGAGGATGGGGTAGGATCAAGACTTTGATTATACATCTACTTAATTAATTTATCTGGCTGTGCCATGTCTTAGTTGTGGCACTCGGGATCTAGTTCCCTGAGCAGGCACCGAACCTGGGCCCCCTGCACTGGGAGCACAAGACTTAACCAATGGACCACCAGGGAAGTCCCTGATTATATTAATATCTTTTTACATTGTCTTAATTTTTTTTAACCAAATGAATAAGTTGCCTTTTTAAAGAAAACACCACTAAAAGCATTCCATGCCCTACAGAATAAAGTCTGCTTGAGATTTTAAAGAAATCCTTTTGCAAACTTTTTAAAGTTAAAAAAAACTTACATATTTTTCAGAAATTAAATGTTTTATAAAAAGATCATCTTGGTAATGAATTCCTTGGAGGTCCAGTGGTTAGGACTCGGCGCTTTCACTGCCAAGGGTGCAGGTTCAGTCCCCGGTCGGGGAGCTAAGATCCTGCAAGCTGCGCTGCACGGCCAAATTAAAAAAAAAAAAAAAAGTTCAGCTTAATTTGTTTAACCCCAAATTTAAATACCACCTGTACATTTTTCATCAGCTTACACTATACATTTTCACACATGCATTTGTTGTTTTCCTCCATTAAACCCACTTCCCTTGGACATCCTCACAGTTTACTCCCTCACTTCAATTTATGCTTCTCTTCAGATGTCACCTCCTGTGGTGAGGACCTCCCTGACCACTTTCCTACCAGAATATTCTTCCATCACTCTCTACACCCTTACCACCCTGCCTTTTTCCTTCAGAGCACTCGACACTACCTAAAACACTTTTCATTTGTTAATTTGTTCATTATCTGTCACCCCAATAGAATTTAAACAAGGACTTTGTTCTTGTATCCCTAGCACTTAGAACAACTATTAACTGACTGATTTAATAAATTTGAATCTCTGCTCATTGATTTTCCTCTGCTTTATATGGTCTTTCCACAGTTTCCTACTTGGAAACATTTTTATCCTTTAGGTTCTAGCTCAAAGGTCACTTCAAGTTTTCTTGACCTCCTCACTTAATCTCCTCAGAAAGTCCATAATAATTTTTCATTCCACAAATATCAGGACTTAATCTAGTAGTATCTAGATTAATCTAGTAGTAGTATCTTAATCTAGTAGTAGTAGGTTAGTAGTATCAGTTTCTTCTGCTGGAATATGAGTTCCTTGAGGGGAAAGTCCATGTTTTTAAAAATTCTCTGAGCCCTCAGGATACAAAAATAACTCAATAAATGTGTGTTATATTTAACAGAAGATCTAAATGAATTTATAGGAGGTAGAAAATATAAAATATGTTCACTAGTACAATCATTTCAGGGCAGAATACAAGGAATGGTATAGAAGTACAAAACATGAAAATACTCAGAGAAGGAAAAGAGACAATTCCTACAAACTAAGAAGTATAAGCTGTCAATTATACCTCAATGAAGCCAGAAAAAAAAAAAAAGTATAAGCTTACTGCAGAAGACAAGTGGGTCTCTGAAGAATGGGTATGGTTTCACCAGGCAGAGCTGGGGTGGGAAGTAGAGGCAAGGCAGATGGAGAAAATGGTGTGAGTGAAAAGTTGCACAAGAAGGCTCTTAGACTGGAACATGATGGAGGATGTTTGGGAAGTGGCTGTAGAGAAGGCTGAACGGGGAAGTCAAAGACCAGTTTGCGGAGGGCCTTAGCACACCACGGAACCTGAAATTAAAGCATGTAAGTAATGATGAGTAAATGTGCCTCAAATGTGGTCCACAGACCACCTTCATCAGAATTATCCAGAGTACATGTCCAAAATGCTGATTCCTAGGTCCTACTTACCCAATTCCCACTCTCAGGCCTACTGAGTCAGAATTTCACATATCTTCCACAATTAGACATTTAAGTTGTTTACAATGATTTATTACAATACTTATAACTTTGTACACATCCCCAGTTATAGATTTAGGATAAATTTTTCTAAAAGAATTACTGGGTCAATAGTTGTACAAACTGTGAAAAAATTGTGTGTGTGTTATTAAGAAAAGATCAGCTTCTTTATGCACTATCTCTCCAAAAATTCTAAGGCTTTTAATATGTATTACCAAACCACCCCTGCAAAAAGCCGGTACCTATTTATATTTCCACTACTGAGAGTATGAGAATACTGGTTGCCTCACTCCCTCACCAATGATTTTAATGCATTTTTCAAGAAACAAGGCTTGGGTCAATCTGTGTTTAAACTATAAGAAGTTTTAGATGATCATTAATCATTAGGGAAATGCAAATGAGACAAATAATGCACAGTGGGATACCATTTCATATTCAAAAGGATGACTACTATTAAAAGAAAAGAAACAAAAAAGAAAAGAAACAAGTGCTAAAAAAGTTATGGAGAAACTGGAATCATTGTTGTGCATTGCTGGTGGGAATGTAAAATGATGCCGCTGCTGTAAAAAAATGGTATGCTTATGATTTTCTCAAAATATTAACTATAGGGCTTCCCTGGTGGCACAGTGGTTGAGAGTCCGCCTGCCGATGCAGGGGACACGGATTCGTGCCCCGGTCTGGGAAGATCCCACATGCCGCGGAGCGGCTGGGCCCGTGAGCCATGGTCGCTGAGCCTGCGCGTCTGGAGCCTGTGCTCCGCAACGGGAGAGGCCACAACAGTGAGACGCCCGTGTACCGCAAAAAAAAAAAAAAAGAAAAAAAAAAATTAACTATAGAATTATTGTATGATCCAGCAATTCTACTTCAGGATGTATACCTGAAAGAAATGAAAGCAGGGACACAAACAGATATTTGTACACCCATGTTCAGAGCACATTATTTACAATAGCCAAAAGGTGGAAGCAACCCAAGTGTCCACTGACAGATAAATAAACAAAATATGGTATATATCCACAATGTTACTCAGCCTTAAAAGGAACGAAATTCTGACACATTCTACAATGCTGATGAACTTTGGAGACAGTATGCTAAGTGAAAGAAGTCAGTCACAAAAGGACAAATATTATGTTTCCACTTATATGAGGGCCCTAGAATAAAATTCATAGAGAGAGAAAGAAGAATGGTGATTGCCAGGGGCTGGGAGGAATGGGGAGTTAGCGTTTCATGGGTAAAGAGTTTCAGTTGGGAAGATAAAGTTCTGGAGATAGATGGTGATGTTTGCACAACAATGTAAATGTACTTAATGCCACAGACCTATACACTTAAAAAATGGTTAAAATGGTAAATTTTATGTTATGTATATTTTACCACAATGAAAAAGTAAAAAAAGTTTTAGACTAACTTCATTCACGCAATTAGTATTCACCTACCATCAAGAAGCTTGCAATACAGTAGTTTATAGGAAATTACAAACACTTAAAAAAAAACCTACAGTTGTATTCAAGAAGTATTTAATGTTTTGTATGCTATGCAACAGAAGACAAGGAAATAACTGGAATCATCTGTTAAAGTTTAAACATATTTTATAGCATAGTGACTCTACAGGAAAATGCTTTTCCAGTTTATCTGATTCATTTTTTCCATTACAATCTCTTTCCTATAATGTTGGCCACAAAAAAACCGTTAATCCAAAAATATCTTTCATATGTATCTTTGGAAAAGTTTCTCATAGACTCATGTTTAAAAAAAAGCTCCCAAGGGTTTCAGATCAACAACTAAAAAAGCGTGTAACTTGTCCCTTGTCAATTTTTTTAAAAATAAATTTATTTATTTATTTTTGGCTGTGTTGGGTCTTCGTTTCTGTGCGAGGGCTTTCTCTAGTTGTGGCAAGCAGGGGCCGCTCTTCATCACGGTGCGGGGGCCACTCTTCACTGCGGTGCATGGGCCTCTCACTGTCGTGGCCTCTCTTGCTGTGGAGCACAGGCTCCAGACGCGCAGGCTCAGTAGTTGTGGCTCACGGGCCCAGTTGCTCCGCGGCATGTGGGATCTTCCTAGACCAGGGCTCGAACCTGTGTTCCCTGCATTGGCAGGCAGATTCTCAACCACTGTGCCACCAGGGAAGCCCCCTTGTCAATTTTTTAATGCTCACTAAACTAAAATAACCAGGAAATTTAAAATTTTTAAATAAGTAGTGCTATTCTAAATGTTTTACAAATTCAACAACCGAGTCCAAATGGGCCAGAGCCAAGTTTTAATCTGCTTCTAATTTAAAAAAAATTTTTAAACTCCCAAATCTATAATAGGTAGACCATATTTAAAAACCTTAATTTCTTTTCTAAACAAAAAATCCAGGATGAACTAATATTCTAGAAAAGTGATTTTAACTTTGAATTTTGTGAAACTGAGAGCAAGCACTTAACTAGGAGCCAAGAGACTCTAACAGGCACTTCAGGAATAAATATTTCTTTCCACTTTTTCATTTGTGAGATAAGTGAAGAATATCAGATTAGATTATTATAAAGGTCCCCTCTACTAACAGTTGACGAAAATCAACTCAGGCAGAGTACTAGTCATAAAACAACCAACAAATTATGTGTAATTCAGAACTCTAGGGACAGGAAAGAAGCAAAGTAAGAGCAGTGAAATTAAACAATAATAAGATGTCAAATTTTCAAAAAGGCACTTCCCAACAGTCTTCCCAGAAAATCTGTGGTTGGACTAAAATTAAAAATTTCAGGGCTTCCCTGGTGGCGCAGTGGTTGAGAGTCCGCCTGCCGATACAGCGGACACGGGTTCGTGCCCCGGTCCGGGAAGATCCCACATGCCACGGAGCGGCTGGGCCCGTGAGCCATGGCCGCTGAGCCTGCGCGTCCGGAGCCTGTGCTCCGCAACGGGAGAGGCCACAACAGTGAGAGGCCCGCGTACAGCAAAAAAAAAAAAAAAAAAAAAATTAAAACTTTCAATATTGACTCACCATGCTTCTACAGTATTAACTATCTGGGCATCCCAGATTAGGAGCTGAGCGATTAAGAATCGTGTTAGTGACTCACATTCCCGAATGAGACTGCTTTATGTGTAGAGACAAAGAATCAATTAAGGGTTTACAATGAAGTTTTGTTTAACTGGAACGTTTTAAGTGGAAGTTAATTCTGCATGAGTGATAATAGATGTTTAATAACTAGCTAGTGACAATTTCTAAGCAAAAGCACTATGGCAGCCTTAATCTATGTATTACAAACAGTAATCTATGTATCATAAACATGAAAACTTGTTTTTCAAAAGAGCTCTTGGCTATGGACAATATTTGAGAAACAAAATTTGTTGTAAATCAAATTATAAAATAAAGGAGAAAAAGTAGTTTGAAATCTTGGCTCCATTAACTAACAAGGAAACAAAATACACCATTGTGGGTTGAAGTGTCAATCTATGCTGGCAAAAAGCCATTCTATTTGAATGTAAGAACCTTCAGGAACCAGCTGGAGAAGTACGGGGAACCTGGGATAATGTGTTCATTCACAGTGCATCGCAAGTGGTACTGTCTTCATGTAAAAAAGGACAGTATTGGTACACTTGTCCCAAACAGCGTATAAGTCAAATCAAAAGGACGACATCAGTCTAGGAAAATGACATGTCTAAGAAAAAATTTAAAAATTAAACATATAACATTACCAATATGACTAGGGTCACAACACAAAATTTGCAAAAAACATTACCATACACTGATGGTGAGGATGGTCGGATACAATCTTTCCGGAAGGCATTATGGTAATATTTATCAGAAACTTTAAAATGTTTTACGTCCTTTGATCAGTAATACCACATCTAATAATTTATCTTAAGTGAATGCCCAATAAAATATAAATATATTTATTTATAAAATAAATATCTTAAATGAATGTCCAATAAAAGAAAAATTTTACATAATTTATGATATAATCTCTATGAGGAAATACTGTACAACCACTGTAAATCTTGTTTTAGAACAGAGATCACAAAATCCAAATGTCTACAACTATATAGAGACAAAAAGTAGATCAGTGGTTGCCTAGGACTGAGAAGAATGGGGAAGAAAAGGGAATGACTGATAATAGGTATGGGGTTTCTTTTGGGGGGAATGAAAAAATTCTAAAATTAAACTGAGGTGATGGCTACACAACCTGGTGGATGTACTAAAAACATTGAATCGTACATTTTAAACAGCTGAACTGTACAGTGTGTGAATCATACATCAAAAAAGCCATTTAAGACATTTTCTAAATGTCTAGGCACCAGTAAGTGACACAAGGAACTGAAACAGAAAAATGGGGCCTGGACAACAGGCACCAACTAAAGAGGGGCTACGGATTATTAGCTACAGCTGTTGTTGTCACCAGACTGTCATCTTTCAATATAAGTCTTCAACCTGGATTTTTATGTGAAGCCTGATCTGGGGGTAATTCTGTGTTGGGTCTTCGTTGCTGCACACGGACTTTCTCTTGTTGCAGTGCATGGGCTTCTCATTGCAGTGGCTTCTCTTGTTGCGGAGCATGGGCTCTAGGCGTGCGGGCTTCAGTAGTTGTGGCTCGTGGGCTCTAGGCGCACGGGCTTCAGTAGTTGTGGCGCATGGGCTTAGCTGCTCTGCGGCACGTGGGATCTTCCCGGACCAGGGCTCGAACCCATGTCTCCTGCATGGGCAGGCGGATTCTTAACCACTGCACCACCAGGGAAGTCCCTGGGGGTAACTTTTTGATTGAAGTATAAAATACCTACAGAAAGGTGCACAAATATAAGTGTGCAGCTCAATGAAGTTTCACATATCCATGAAACTAGCACTGAAATCAAGAGCAAAGCATTTCCAGCCACCCAGAGCCACAGTTATGCCCCTTCCTACCCAAGGGAAACGGTCACTATTGACATCTTGGATAATTCTTTGTTGTGAGAGACTGTCCTACGCATTGTAGAATGTTTTGCAGCATCCCTGGCCTCTTCCAGTTGTGACAACCAAAGATGTCTCCAGACACTGCCAAATACCCCCTGGGGAACAATATTATACCACACTGAGACCCACTAGTGTAAACTGCCCTTGAACTTCACAGAAATGGAATCACAGAACGGACTCTCTTGTATCAGATTCATAAAGAATCCACTTTAAAAATTCTTTTAAATAAAAGAATACACTCTTGTGTCTGATGTTTGTTCAACATCTGCTGAGTCACCAATCTTATTGCATTTAGCTCTAGTCTGTTCATTATCTTTGCTTTATTATATTGCCAGTGTGTATATATCACAATTTATCCATTCTACTGCTGATGGGCATTTGAGCAGTTTCCAGTTTGGAGCTATTATGAATAATGCTACTGTGGACACACCAAATGTGCCTTCTGGTGAATATATGTACATTTCTGTTGAATACCTAGACCCAGAATTGCTAGTTGTAGGGTATGCATAAGTCAGCTTTAGTAGATCAGTACTTTTCCTAAGGGGGTTGTATCCATTTACACTTCTACCTGTCTCCTTTTTTTTTTTCATGTTGGCAACTAATAGAAAAAAAATTTTAAATAATATTGAGCCAGATATTTTATTGGCTGAGTAAAGCCTGCCAATTTGTGATCTGTTTTAAAAAAAATGTTTCACTACGTGAGAAAATGCTCATATGTAGTAAAGAGATAAAAAACAAACAAAAATAACTCCCAATAACATAACATGCCTGAATGGAAATACACCAACATTAACAATCGCCTATGAATGTTTTCTCTTCTATTTGCTTTTCAGTATCTTCTACAATAAACATGTAATAATGAAGTTGGCAACGCCTTCCTATGCAACAAAAGCCCCAAGAGAAATTTAAAAAGTAGGTCGGGGTACAAATTTCATAATATTTGCATACATACATATTTCACATTCATGAAGACCTAATTAAGTAATGAATATATCACAGAAAAGTTAACTATCTCATAAAAAATCTTTGGTACAATTACTACACGGCCCCTCCATAAGGGGGTCCGCGACAGAACTTATATAAAATTTCACCCTAGAGTAAAATATAGGATGGTGAGAGTACAGGGTAATCCTTAATTTGTAAGGATATATCAAAAGATAGTAGTCCTCTGACATATCTTATATAGCAGTTAGTATAATAATGCTGCTCTTCCCATTTCTTTAGAGACTCACGCTAAAATGCTCCAGAAACAACACAGAAAATTAACATACTCAATACTCCCTTGAAATGCATAGTTGTTGCCATTGCTACCTGCTGGTTATTGAGTGTCTGATATTGAATATTTGGAAAGAGTTACCTCTATTTGAGAAAATGATTATTAAAACAGCCACCAAGGGCTTCCCTGGTGGCGCAGTGGTTGAGAATCCGCCTGCCGATTCTCAGGGGACACGGGTTCGTGCCCCGCTCCGGGAAGATCCCACATGCCGCTCCGGCTGGGCCCGTGAGCCATGGCCACTGAGCCTGCGCGTCCGGAGCCTGTGCTCCTCAATGGGAGAGGGCACAACAGTGAGAGGCCCGCATACCGCAAAAAAAAAACAGCCACCAAAAACTTTCCAGTGTCCCTTATGAGTTCTATTAAATGTTTACTTGAGGTGCAAAAATGTTACAAAACTCATACTTCCTGTCCTAATCACCCCACTTCATATAAGGATTCTGCTGTTGGGATAAGACTGTGCCCATGAAATTCACTACAAACCCAAAAGATGTATCTCCTGAGTCAAGATACTAAATGCTAATATACCGCCTTAAATGGAGTTTTTAAAACCAAAATAACCTGTTACTTTAAGGCTTTGCCAAAGGGAACTATTCTGAGCACTGCTCCCATCTGCATTTTCCTATCAAGGAACTACACTGACATGTATGTAATTATAAAACCAAAAGGCAAAAAACAGTTTTCTGAGGCAAGATAAATAAAAAGCAGTAGAAAATAAAGCTTTTAACTACTAAGAGCATTCTAGCTGGGGTTCAAAATGCTAAGGTTGCTTTAAATTTCTCATTGAACTAGTAACCATAATTAACTGGTAACCAAAATAAATCTATTCAAGCTATGCATACATAATATTCCTCCCAGGATATATGACAGATCATAAACACATTTTCCCATCCTCTTTCCTTTTTAGAGTTCAAGTATGATAGGAGACAATGGCTTCAGATACACAATTCAGTAAGAACTGAGATACTCCCCCAACTCCCAGTAATTTTTCCAAGCTCAAAAAAGAAAGCTTTCCTTTCCAAGTGAATCTGAGAAGTGCACATCTGCTTGAACTGCTCAACCTTTAATAAATGTAAAGCTTTCACTCTGAATAACATGAACATCTAGTACTGAACTGGAACATGAGATCAAAGCAAGCTATTTGAGTTAGACAAGCAAACAAATTCCCTTTCAGAAAGTACTATATGGCTTCTCTCACTAAATCATGTTCTGTACAAATCCAGATAGGCTAGTCAATCAGGTCTTTTAAAAATAGAATAATGAACAGTTCTGACATTATAAGCTTAAAAATCATTATCTTAAGAAACAAACAAACAAAGCAAGCACCTTTATCACCCAAATCTTCCACAAACACACTTAACGGTTTCATAGGTTCACACACTGTATCAATGGTGAAAGAAATGTTAAGAGATTGGCCACACTGGTAGTAGTCTCCAATGTCTAGAGTCTGAGGACCTTTGTGTAACTGCAAAAGATTCTCCAGTACATAATAGTGGTTATACATTTATTATCTATCTTTGGAGAAAACACATACACTGGTAAAGTTTAAAAATAAATCTGTAGTTTACGTAGCATAACATCACTCACATATACATTTGAAAAGGTTATACGTATCTGTAAGACATTACTTATACACTTCACAGATAATACTTGCATGGATTCTGAGGTCACCTTTCAACTATTCTGCAGTGGCCCACTGTCTGACACCATAGTATGAGATTAATATCCTTATTTTACTGAAGAGAATACTAAAGATCATGATGACTTGCTTAAGATCACACAACTAATTAGTAAAGCCTAGAATACGACTCAAGACCTACTGATCGTTTTCCTATACCATGTAGATTTAGTATTTAATTTTATTTTAAGACCAAACAGAAGGTCACTGAAAAAACTGACAGTGATATACAATTAATATAACTAAAAAAATGATTCCATTTTAAACAGCAACAAATAGATGAAAAAAAACTTAGGAATAAGCCCCACAAGAAACATAATACCCAGGAAAATACTACCAAGGAACACAAAAGACTTAAATGCGTAAAATACGTTAAAGAGTTAAAGCATTCTATGTTCTTGGATATAGTAGCCATCATAAAAATATTAATTCTTCCTAAATTAATCTAAATTTAATGCAATCTTGATTTCTAAAAATGCCAATAGTATTTCTTTGGAACCAGACAAACTAATTCTAAATTTAATGTGTAAAATTAAATAGTAAGAATGGCTGGGAATTTTCAGAAAGAGAAATGAGGGCATACAAGCTTCTCTCGATATATATTATAAAGTTGTAATAATTTTAAAATGTGGAACTGGCAAAACGATTAACAAATTGGAACAGAACAGAAAGTCCAGAAGATCCAAATATATCCGAAAATTCAATGTATGATAAAGGTGGCATTTCAAACTAATGGAAAAAAGATGGAATATTCAATAAATGATATTGAACTACCATGGGTAGCTATCTAGAAAAAAATTAAAGTTGGATCTTTAAATTCCAGATGGATCAAAGATTTTAAATTAAAAACAATACAATAAAAGTTAGATGAAAACCTGAACATTTTTTCTTAATTATCTGAGTAGTGAAAACTTTTCCAAAATGACACAAAACCTAGAGGTCAAATGAAAGAAATGACAAATTCAATTATACAAAATATAATTTCTAGAAAGCAAAAAAAAACTATAAACTCAAAAGATACACTAAATGCTTAAAATTATTTGCAATTCTTAGAATAAAAGGATAAGTTCTCTTAACACATAAAGCACTCCAACAGATCATTTAAAAAAACAAAAACAAAAAACACTCAATAGAAATGTGCAATGCAGACACAGAAAACAAACTTATGGTTACCAAAGGGGAAGGGGGGAGGGATAAACTAAGAGCTTCAGATTAGCAGATACAAACTATTATATACAAAACAGATAAACAACAAGGTCCTCAACTACACTTCAATTTAAAAAAAACGTGCAATGGGGGCTTCCCTGGTGGCGCAGTGGTTGAGAGTCCGCCTGCCAATGCAGGGGACACGGGTTCGTGCCCCGGTCCAGGAAGATCCCACATGCCGCGGAGCGGCTGGGCCCGTGAGCCATGGCTGCTGAGCCTGCGCGTCCGGAGCCTGTGCTCCGCAACGGGAGAGGCCACAACAGTGAGAGGCCCGCATACCGCAAAACAAACAAACAAACAAACAAAAACGTGCAAGAGAGAGAGTTCTCAGAAAAATATAAATGGCTTTTAATAATATAGTATGAAAAGATATTCAATATCACTTGTAATTAAAGATTTACAAATTAAAACTATACCAATATACTACTTTTTCATTTATCCAATTGGAAAAAATTTTCCAGTGCTCAACATTTATCTAATGAAATGTTCAAATGTACAAAATTATGTACAAGAATATTCACTGCAGTACTGCTGATAATGGGCTGTGAACAATTTAAAGTCTATCAGTAAGGGACTGGGTAAACAAATTACAGCACAAAAAAAAAAGAGCTCTATCTGCAATGATATGAAACAAAGATATATTAATGAAAAATGGAGGATACAGAACAGTGTGTAGAGTATGCTACCATTTATGTACGTTGGGGGGTGGGGGATACTGAATATATGGATATCTCTAGAAGAATTCACAAAAATAGCAAACAGTAATTGCTTCAGCAGAGAAAAGAAAACTGAGTGACTAAGAAGAGAATAAAGGAAGACTTACTTTTTTAAAAAAAACGTATTATTTGTTTGTTTGTTTGTTTTTGGCTGCATTGGGTCTTCATTGCTGCCCATGGGCTTTCTCTAGTTGTGGTGAGCGGGGGCTACTCTTCGTTGCGGTGTGTGGGCTTCTCATTGCGGTGGCTTCTCTTGCTGCAGAGCATGGGCTCTAGGAGCATGGGCTTCAGTAGCTGTGGCATGCGGGCTCAGTAGCTGTGGCTCACGGACCTAGCTGCTTGCGGCACGTGGGATCTTCCCGGACCAGGGCTCGAACCTGTGTCCCCTTCATTGGCAGGCGGATTCCCACCCCCTGCGCTACCAGGGAAGCCCCAGAAGACTTATTTTTCACTGTACATCCTTTCATACCTTTTGATTTTGTATTATGTATACCTATTTCAAAAAAATTTTTTTTGTCAGTGAAGTGAAATACTCAAACTGTCAATGTCAGCCTTAATGTATAACTGCATAATATAGCCAGGTTTCTTGGGACATTAATTATACTGACTCTTGGCCCACCAAATGGGGAGAAATTAAAATCAGAACTAGGTACAGTATGTCAAAAAAAAAAAACTAATCTTCAATTTCTTTATTCCATCTGATAGCAATTTCTTTATTCCATCTGATAGCCTGCCTAAGCCTAGCTGTGAATATCTTCCTGGGAGACAAGAGTCTCCACTGTGTATACCACACCATAAGTGATCATTGTATTTTTGGTCTATTAAAACTGCTGAAGCGAATTCCCTGGTGGTCCAGCAGTTAGGACTCTGCACTCTCACTGCCGAGGGCCCGGGTTCAATCCCGTCAGGGAACTAAGATCCCATAAGCCTTGCAGTGCGGCAACATGGATGGACCTAGAGATTGTCATATGAGTGAAGTCAGACAGAGAAAGAGAAATATCATATCCCTTATATGTAGAATCTAAAAAGAAATGATACAAATGAACTTATTTACAAAACAGAAACAGACTCACAGACTAAGAGAACGAACTTATGGTTACCAGAGGGGAAGGATGGGGGAAAGGGATAGTTAGGGAGTTTGGGATCTACATGTACACACTGCTATATTTAAAATGGATAACCAACAGGTCCTACTGTGTAGCACAGGGAACTCTGCTCAATGTTATTTGGCAGCCTGGATGGGAGAGGAGTTTGGGGGAGAATGGATACATGTATATGTATGGCTGAGCCCCTTTGCTGTGCACTTGAAACTATTACAACATTGTTAATTGTTAATCAGCTATACTCCAGTATAAAATATAAAGTTAAAAAAATAAAAATAAAAAACTGCTGAAGACTGATCAGGCCATGGCTACCAGTAAGTTCATATCAGTAAGTATTTACTGGAGACCTAGCACTGGCATGTAAGATCAAAAATACAAAAAACAAAATACAATAATAAGGCTTCTAGTTAGAACAAAAGCTTTGTCAGAAGTTACTTCATTACCATCAATAACTACAAATAAAAAAGAAATTAGTAAACATCCAAATAATTGCTGAATACCTAAATGAACTATGAGCTAGGTGCTAGGGATACTGGCCATCCTTATGGAATATAAAGTATAGTCTGGGAATTCCCTGGTGGTCCAGTGGTTAGGACTCGGCACTTTCACTGCCAGGCCCGGAGTTCAATCCCTGGTCAGGGAACTAAAATAAAATCCCTCAAGCCACGGCATGGGGTGGGGGTGGGGGGGCGGAGTATAGTCTAATGGTGACACAGGTATTATACAAATAATTAAATTAATTAAAACTGTGATCTGTCCTACAGAAGGGAAGTGCAGGGTGCTATAAGAGTGTATTATAGGGGTCCCTAATCTAATATAGGAGAATCAGAGAAGGGTTTTCTTCAGAAGTGATATTTAAGCAAATTCTGAAGAATGAAGAGCTGCCTTCCAGGCAGAGGGATTAGCTACAGCATGTACAAAGACTGTTGGGTGAGCTTTGAACCTTCAGGGAATAGGGGGAAAAAAAAGATCAGTATGGCTAGACCATATATAGCAAGAAAGCAAGTAAAAAGAAACGATGCTCGAGAAGCAGGCAAGGCCAGGTCACATCATGTTAAATAAAGAGTGAAGGGAAAACAACAGAAGTTTTCAGGTAAGTGACTCGATTAAATTTTTTTTAAAGATAATTTTAGCTGCTGTGAGAAGAGTACAAGAGGGTATATTGCTTAGGCGTATATAATACATAGTAAATGTACAAAGAAATGCAAGGGAATAATAAATTCAAGTTGGTGATTACCTCTGGGAAGGACGCCTACAACAGTGGTTGTTTGGGGTGCGGGGGTGCAATCAGGTAGGGAAACAGAGAAGACTTCAACCGTACTGATAATATTGTATTTCTTATTATTTTTTTTTGAAACAAAAGTGAACGAGGAAGGACCATTTAAAACTGACCTATAATAGGGACTTCCCTGGTGGTCCAGTGGTTGAGAGTCCGCCTTGCAGTGCAGGGGACGCGGTTCGATCCCTGGTCGGGGAACTAAGATCCCGCGTGCCGTGGGGCAACTAAGCCCGCGCACTCTGGAGCCTGCACAACACAACTAGAGAGCCCTCATGCTAGAGAGAAGCCCGCGTGCTGCAATGAAAGATCCCGCATGCCACAACTAAGACCCGATGCAGCCAAATAAATAAATATTTAAATTAATTAATTAAATTAAATTGACTATAATAATTGTCGGGACTTCCCTGGTGGCGCAGTGGTTAAGAATCCGCCTGCCCATGCAGGGGACATGGGTTCCAGCCCTGGTCCAGGAAGATCCCACATGCCACAGAGCAACTCTGCCCGTGTGCCACAACTATTGAGCCTGAGCTCTAGAGCCTGTGAGCCACAACTACTGAAGCCCGCGCGCCTAGAGCTCGTGCTCCACAACAAGGGAAGCCACCACAGTGAGAAACCCATGCACTGCAACGAAGAGTAGCCCCTGCTTGCCACATCTAGAGAAAGCCCGCGCACAGCAACAAAGACCCAATGCAGCCAAAAATAAATAAACAAGTAAATTTGTTAAAAGAAAAAAAATCGTCTTGGGAAAAGGTGGCCTAGACTAGGATGGGGAGACTAGAGTGGAGAGAAACTGCAAGAATCTGGCCTCAGTAAGTTGTTGATGGAGCCACTTAATGAAACTGAGTACAGTGAAGAAGGTCTAGGTTTGGAGCCAAGATCAAGAGCTCAGTCTGGGCAACTCAATTAAAAATACCTCTGAGTATCTAAGTGGAGTTGTTGATTGAGCAGGCAGCTTCGATCAGAAAAGGGGTCTGAACTACAGATTTTAAAATGGTTGTATTCAAAATATACATGGGAACTGAAACCACAGAATGGATAAGATGAGAGTGAGAAGGGAGGAAGACTAAGGACCAAGACCTGAGAAAGACCATCAATTAAAGATCTGGTTGGGGGTGGAGGGGACCTGAAGGAATAGCCAGAGATCGAGGAGGGAAGATTCGAACCCAAATAAACACCTACTCTAGATAGGCACTTAGGAATCCGAGGTCCAAGAATGAGTCAAAGGGAATTCCCTATAAATAGACAAGAGTCTAGATCCACTTTACTCTGAACGTTCCCAAAAGGAATGCTGTAACTCAGTTAAGTAACAATAAATTCCATCAAAACTGATAAATCCTTCCAAGATGTAGATGAAAACTTTTCTAACTATTTGAGACTTAAATACAATTAAGAGATTAGTCGAAAATAGGGATGGGGAGTTTATTCCATTTCTGTAGAGGAAAAATGAAAACCCCGAAATCCTATACATTTCTTTTCTTTCAAAGATTTTAGATAATTTCCAGATTGCTAAACCTTTTTAGCATGTTAAACCAGGGGTCCCAAATTGAAATCTGGACTTCCCTGGCGGTGCAGTGGTTAAGAATCTGCCTGCCAATTCAGGAGACAGGGATTCAAGCCCTGGTCCAGGAAGATCCCACATGCTGTGGAGCAACTAAGCCTGTATGCCACAACTACTGAGCCTGCGCTCTAGAGCCCGCGAGCCACAACTACTGAGCCCGTGTGCCACAACTACTGGAGCCCGCACGCCTAGAGCCCGTGCTCCGCAACAAGAGAAGCCATAA
The DNA here is from genome assembly GCF_964341445.2 of Mesoplodon mirus. Taxonomy (NCBI): domain Eukaryota; kingdom Metazoa; phylum Chordata; class Mammalia; order Artiodactyla; family Ziphiidae; genus Mesoplodon; species Mesoplodon mirus. The sequence goes on from NC_138994.1 coordinate 7,669,445, forward strand.
TGAGAAGCCCGTGCACCGCAATGAAGGGTAGCCCCCACTCGCCACAACTAGAGAAAGCCCTCGTGCAGCAACTAAGACCCAACAGAGCAAAAAAACAAAGGAGGGGGGGTCCCCAACACTTGGGCCACGGACTGATACCTGTCCCTGGCCTGTTAGTAACTGGGCTGCAGAGCAGGAGATGCGCAGCAGGCAAGGGAGGGAAGCTTCATCTGTATTTACAGCCGCTCCCCATCGCTCACATTACCGCCTGAGCTCTGCCTCCTGTCAGCATTATGGTGAGTTGTATATTTCATTACATATTACGATGTAATAATAATAGAAATAAAGTGCACAATAAATGTAACGCGCTTCAATCATCCCGAAACCATCCCCACCCTCACCCCCGTCCGTCCGTGGAAGACTGTCTTCCACGAAACCAGTCCCTGGTGCCAAGAAGGTTGGGACTGCCGTGTTAAACTGTAAGCATTTTGAGAACAAAGCCTACATAACATTCATCTTTTTTTTTTTTTTTTTTGCGGTACGCGGGCCTCTCACTGTTGTGGCCTCTCCCGTTGCGGAGCGCAGGCTCAGCGGCCATGGCTCACGGACCCAGCTGCTCTGCGGCATGTGGGATCTTCGCGGACCGGGGCACGAACCCGTGTCCCCCATAACATTCACCTTTGAACTGAATCTTCCGCCCAGTTCAGCGTTTAACGTAAGTACCTGACGGAAAAAACAGTTCACTGAATGAATGACCACAGAACACTTTTGTCCAAACCGTGCTAGCGCTACCGCGTATATAGCCTCATAGAACAGGCTTTAACTGAGAGTTCTACTCATTCCACAGAAATAAAGATCTCTCATCCTTGTCTTATGGAAAAAAAACCCCATGGGGCAACGCATTCCACTGGTCTGAATGATAAATCCAAGTGCTGTCAGCCACTGCAATGCTTGCAAAACTCAAGAATATACCACCCTATGCCAACCAGTACTGACTGATCATTCGTTCTTTTTTTTCTTTTAAATAAGTTTGAATATTTTATTTATTTATTTGGCTGCTCCGGGTCTTAGTTGCGACACGTGGGCTCTTTTTAAGTTGCGGCATTCGGGATCTAGTTCCCCAATCAGGGATGGAACCCGGGCCCACTGCATTGGGAGCACGGAGTCTTAACCACTGGACCACCAAGTAAGTCCCTGATCATTCATTCTTGAGAGCTGTAGAAAACAGCAATGCTCAGACTTAAAACCAAATAGGTCCTTACTTCCACACAAACTAAATTCATCAGTTGCGGTAGTGTGCTTGAAAAACAACTGTTGACGCTTTGCTGATATTAACAGTTCATAACTGTTTTCTATGTGTAAGCTTCAGGTTAATGATAATAGCCAAAATCTATCTTATATGTATTCTCAAAGAAATGGTCTACAAAAGCAAAAAAAACCCCACAAAAAACCCATCCTTTCTCTGCCTAAATTTTCCCTAGATATTTTGGATAGGAGCCACACATGTTCTATGGCCACAAGAAAAGCACAAGTTCAGAAATAAGTAATTATACCTCCAGGTGCACTTAACTATCAAGATTAATATTAAAAACAAAACAAATAAAGGAAAACCTCATTTATTTTGAAATGTGAACTGAAAAAAAACCCAGCTTTTTTGGAACTCATCACTTTGCACTGAATAAGTCATGGAACAAACTATGTATTTATTAAGAAAGTCATGCTCTGAGTTTTAATTATATGTTTTGTATTCTAGGATCCCAATTAATGAATTGATAGGTAAGCCTGAAGCTAGAGGTGAGGGAGGGTGTAGCTAATCAGAGACCCACCCTGAATCTTTGGCTAATTTATACAAATACGAAATAAGAGTAAAAATGATTAAGAGACAGCGGCATTTATAAGTAAGATTATTATGTTGAAGATATGTTAACTTCTTACATCCTTTCTTTTTTTTTAATGGTTAAGATGGTAAATTTTATGTTACACATATTTTCCCACAATTAAAAAAACCAAACACATCTATCTTCCCTCCCACTCCCCCGCAGGTGAACTCCTTATCTTGATCCGTATTTAGTTGATGTAACCTGGAGAAAGCTGGGAGGAATTATTAAATCCTTTCAATTAAAGACTGAAACTCAATTCAACCTTCATGAACTGAAGAGAAAGTTACTGAGTCCTTTGCTCCTTTTTAAGAGCGTTGTGGCTACTAGCAGAAGTAGAAAACCAATTCAAAAGTCACACAACCTAAAAGGAAGCTAAAAAGCGTTGACTTTTGGAAAGGATGTTTGAAATGCTCCGGAAAAGTGCACAACAGTTTAAGATTATTAGTAAATAGTATCAAACCATTACAAATCAGGACAAATAATAAAAGGAGAATTTTCACATAACTACCATGTATTCTCTTCAAAATGTCCTTTGCCTGTAACACCCTGCTCACAAAGATCTGGTGAAAACTAAGACACAGATTTGTTTACCAGAGCTTTTTACCTTTTACCCAGAACAGTTCATGTTTCTTTAATTCTGCCATTACATAGCACTTAAGAAATCCAAGGCAACTGCAATATACAAAACTCTGCTAAAATCCAAAAAATAAAACAAAAAAAACCCATCAAATGTAATCACAATTCACATACTTTTAATCAGGAGCTCTGCAGTTAAGTTTATTTTTCTGCATTCTTATTCTGAAAAATACCTAAGCCCTCTTCCAGGGGTAAAGGATTTGATCCCTAAATTACATTATGAAGCCTTTTTTCTACAGATATTAATGTACTCCGTTTATCAGGGAATTAAAATCCCTTTCATTTATAGTTTGATTTTTACAGCACTTTCACTGGAACGTATACAGAACACGAACGTATAATAATTTTAGACTAATCAGGCCTAGAAGATAACGCTTATCCAGAACTTACTCTAACTTGATTTATTCGATCCCACAAAGTAACCTCGATGCTAACAAAATAAAGCTCGAGCACAATGAAATCTGTACCATTGCTGGTTCTCAACGAACAAAAATTCCTTCAAATGGTAAAAAACCAAACTCGCCCATTTCCCCAGGAAACAGTAATCCCAATCTTGGAAACAGTCGCAAAAAAAAAGAAATAAATAAAAAAAGAACAAACAATTCTAAACCACACAATCACGTAAATCTTTCCAACTCAAAGCTCCAAAAGCAGCCGCCAACCACACAACTGGCCACAATCACAGCGTTAGCGCCTTCTCGTAATTTTGAATCTGGAGACAGGAGGGAAAAAAACCACAACACACCAGTCATCCAAAGTTTCACGAAGAGGAAAAAAAATCATTTTAAGTAAAGAAAACGTGTTAACCGAGAGGCGACTACTGCATTCCCCGTCCCCCACTACCAGCCCGCGAACTAAATCTCTCAAACATTCAAGGAGTTAGAAGTCCCGGCAGGGATGTTAGAGGAAAGAGTCAGACGAACCGCACGCCGCCCGGAGAGATGTCAGGAGCCGAGCATCCGGAGACAAAGACCAGCCCGCGAAGAGCCCCGGCGCGGCCCTGCGCCCCTAACCGCTCGAAGAGTTGCGAGCACCGCCCAAGTGCGAGCCCAGGTCCTTCGGGCTCCCCGCCCACCCGGCGCCGCCGCCGCGGCCCCAGCCCACCCTCGAGCCGTTTTCCCTCCCAATTTGGGAACCGCGCGCCTGGGGACAAAGGGGGAGGGCGCGCCGGGGGCAGCGGGTCGCGACGCCCCTCTGGGCTCGAAGGGAAGCCCTCGGTGGCGTCCTCTCCCTCCCCACTGCCCCCGCCGCACTCTCCGCCGGCCCACCTGCCCCTCTCGGGCCTCCCCACAAGTTCTCCCCCACCCCACCTCGGGCCCCGCCCCTGGTCCGCCGCCTCTCAGCCGGCCCTGTGGCCGCCCCTCACCTGCCGGCGGGGTTCCCCGGAACCGCCTCCTCCGCCGGGCCTCGGCCCGTCCCGCCGGCCGGCGCCTCATGTGCCCCGCGTCGCCATCGCCTTCGCCGCCACCGTCATCTCTCCTCCTCCTCCTCCTCCTCCTCCTCCACCGCCGCCTACGCTTCAGTCTCCGGCCGTGGCCAAAGCCGCTCCCGCCGCCCAGAGCCACAGGGAGGCGCCTGCGCACTGCGCGCCGCGGTGGGGGCGGGGGCGTCCCGCCGAGGTCTGGGAGCCCGGGATGAGCTGCACGTGGAGCTCAGGTAGGAGGGGGCGTCCGGAGCGCGGGGGCGGAGGCGCGGGCGTCCAACTTTCCGCGGTGGGGTCCGCGCGCTCCCGGACGGGGCAGAGGCGCGGCGCTTGTAGGAACTACCGAGGCGCGTGGAGCCTGGGCCCTGGGTGGGCGCAGCCTTCGCCTCCCGGACAGTTCATTCCTCCAGCTTGATCCTCAGGACAGGAACTCCGCCGTGGGCAGTGCCTCACTTCAAGCGGGCAACTAACGGCGCAGTGAGGACACGCCTTACCTGGGTATCCTGGGGTGTTGGTCCAACGAGCCCCGGAGTTGTATTCTGTGCGCTCCGCCAAGGCCTGGGTCCAGTGTAACGCGGGATGCTGATTCCCCGTTCTAGGTTCTGCTCTACAATTACTCGAGGATCCTACTGGCCTTCGTCGGGTAAGTCGTCCTCTGGGCTTTTAGCGTTGTTCTAGATACTTTTGAAGTCCTGGACTTCTCCGATTAGCCAGACCCTAATGGGCCATTTCCTTTTAACCCCTTGCATGCCAGCAGGATCCCATTTTCAAGGACTTAGTATGCATAGGAATCTCCAGCCTTGAATGCCTCGTAGGAATATGAAAACTCCTCAAATGGTTTAAGTAGAGGGAGTCCGTGCATAACAACAGAAGTCGTACTACGGAGATGGGAGAATACTTTACTTTGTAAAGTGCTCCTGAATTATCTTATTGACCATCATTATGCGGAAGGATAGGTTTTCATTTTACCCTTTTGACCACAGAGGAAATTAAACTCTAGTGAGGTGACTTGCTACAGTTCAACCCCACCCCCTCTACGGAAAGCCAGGCCCCTATGGCCAGTCAAGTGGCTGAAAACTTGAAGGCTGAGCATCTGGCCCACTGACAGATGTTTTGTTTGGCTAGTATGATGCTTTCCAAAATTATGAATTAGTTGCCAAATTTTTAAAATCGTCTTTTTGACTTCTCTCTAAAAAGTCAAAAGTTTTGCTCATTTTGAGCCTCTCTTTTCACATGACAGTTACTTCTGAGTAACAGCTGTCCATCCAGGACAGGCACTGTCTCCACTTAGCTGCCTGACTGATTTTCATTAGCTGCTTGGCCTCTGTATTTAGATTATCTTCCCCCTATACTTGCCATGCCCCAGTCTCCGTCCCCTCCCCATTATCACGTTACCTCTCTACAAATGTATTTAAAATGACAAGTGTGAAGACCCTGTAAATATGTGAAAATAGGAATAAAGAACATGTTAGCTAAGATGCCACAGGAGACAACATCCATACTGACTACAATATTAAAACTCTCATCGATTGCTAATACAAGTGTAAATCACTACAGATCACTTTGGAAGACTGGCGATGTCTACTAAAGCTGCAACTAGGAATGCACTTTGAATCTGAAATGTCACAGAAATGTGTACAAAATGCTTGTTCTAGAATATTCATGGCAGCACTATTTGTAATAGCCAAAAAACGGGGAACTACCCAGAATGCCCATCCACCATAGCAAGGATAGATAAAATGTTATATTCTGACAATGGTACATTATGCAGCAATGAGAATGAATAATCTACAATTACCCGCAGAGATAGATGAGTCTCACAAGACTTTCCATTGACATAAAGTTCAAAAACAGGCAGAACTAATCTGTACTGTTAGAAGTAAGGATAGTGGTTATCCTAGGGTAAGGATAGTTATCGGAAGGGAGCCTGAGGGGGCTTCTGGGGGGCTGTTCCAGTTATGTTCTTGAGCTGGATGCTGAATACACGATATACAGGTATCTTTAGTTGCCACATTTGAGCTGTTCTCTTGATAGTGATAGTACACTTTTCTGTGGCATGTTGACTTCAATCAGAACCTTTAAAATATTTGGTTATATATGTATATATAATATTTATAAACAAATATGTATTGTGTATTTTATATATATATATATATATATATACTCAAATGTTTATTAGGTATTATTTTCCTATAAATTCATGGATGAACCTGCCAGGGAGTGTGGAGTCCTAATCACTGGACCACTAGGGAATTCCCAAGAGCAACCTTTTAAAGATGGAAATGATGTGTTTCCCTGGTGGCTTCCCTGGTTAAACATCCGCCTGCCAATGCAGGAGACACGGGTTCGATCCCTGGTCTGGGAAGATCCCACATGCTGTGGAGCAAATAAGCCCGTGCGCCACAACTACTGAGCCTGTGCTCTAGAACCCGTGCTCCGCAACAAGAGAGACCACCACAATGAGAAGCCTGCGCGCAGCAACGAAGACCCAATGCAGCCGATAAATTTAAAAAGTAAATTTTAAAAAATAAAATAAAAAAATAAAGATGGAAATGAGACCCAGGGAAGCTAAGTTGTTTTAACTTCAGATAGTTTAAAAAACAGAAATGTAGCCAAAGACTCCGTCTCCTAGTCAGGACTCTTCGTCTGCTCCTCTCTCACCTTGCCAGCTACTGACATCCTTTAATCCAGTTACAGGTGGGGAAGCTGAGGCCAGAAACCTAAGCCAGAGGTCCAGGCATTCACCATGGTCCGGAGCAAACCAGGGCATCTGCTAGAATGTGAGCTCCCTGAAGGCAGGGCCACTGTGTCGCAGCCCCTTGAGCCCAGCCCAGCACACAGTAGGTGCCCGGCAAGTGTATGCAGAGTGCATGAGTGAAGGAAGGCTTGCCATTGCTAACATAAGAAAGGAGGGAAGAAAAAAAAGCCTCAAGTTTCAAACAGGGAAATGGGTCTGGTTTCCAGCCTCTGGCAGGGAGTGGTAGAGCCGGGTGCTGTGAGAACCATGTCACTTTTTATTCACATGGGGCCCAGGCAGGAAAGGATCAAAACCCAGTTTGAGAACTTGAGAGTCGCCCTGGGGCTCTGTGGTTTGGAAATTGTAGGGTCAACTTGAAGGCTGCAGTGTGTCACTATTTCCATTACACATTTTCCTGGGTCCCCACTTGGCTGGTAAACTCGGAGCAGATTCTTCTGTCCAGGGGGATGGGAGCGGAGGCCCAGAGAGGTAGGATTTGGGAAAGCTTCCGGTTGGCAACAGGAAGCCCTGCTTGCCCCAGACTGGCCGGATAAGAAGCTCTTGATTACTTGTGCTATTGGGAGGGGGGTGTTGTTAGCACAACCCCCTGCCCCCATAATCCCCAGCAGTTTCAGTTAACCTGTGAGACACATTATACTGCTCCTCCCTGCCACAGGGATGTTGTTTGAAGCAGATTTTTTTGTCAAAAATTTTTTGGAATCGGTAATGCAAGTAGTAGAGACGGAACAGTCAGATGACTCCCCCCAGTGTTTCCCAGAGCCCAGCTAGCTGTTTCTTGTGTATTTAATGCTGGATTTCAAGTTAAGGTCAATTTACTTGCAAATGAAGGGTAGGTGAAGTATGCTCAGGAATTAGGGGTGGGGAGAAGGGTATGGGAGATGAAGAGACCTCCTCTGGTACCACCCACAAACAAGGACATTTGGACACGCTCAGAACACAGTGAGGGGGGAGGGATGAACTGGGAGACTGGGACTGACATATATACACTATTGATACTGTGTACAAAATAGATAACTAATGAGAACCTACTGTATAGCACGGGGAACTCTACTCAGTGCTCTCTGGTGACCTAAATGGGAAAGAAATCCAAAAAAGAAGGGATATATGTATACGTATAGCTGATTCACTTTGCTGTACAGTAGAAACTAACACAACATTGTAAAGCAACCATACACCAATAAAAATTAAAAAAAAAAAAAGAACACAGTGCGCTGGCTCAGGACCTACCCTGCCTTGGTGAGAGGCAGTGCGGTGGGTGTGCAGTCCTTGAGTGTCTGGAAGCCCTGGGTTCAGAGGTCTGCTCTGCCCAGCTGTGTGCATTCATTTATGTGTATTTCTAAGATGGTGTGAGAATGTGATGAAATGTACAGGAAATCACATTGTCATATGTTAATTTTTCATTGTAAAGTGGTCTATAGTGGTTATCATTTTTTTTTTCTTTTTTTTGGCCGCACCATGTAGCATGCAGGATCTTAGTTCCCCGACCAGGGGTCGACCCCAGGACCTTGGCAGTGAGAGCACGGAGTCCTAACCACTGGACCACCAGGGAATTCCCTGTAGTGGTTATCATTATTGGCTGGATAGTGCAGCCATTTACCTGCTGTGTGATATGGCTGTTACTTAACCTCTCAGCCTTGGTTTCCTCATCTGTAAAATGGGGATAATGATATCTACCAGTTGGGGCTGTTGCGAAGGTTAAATATGTGAAGTACCCTAAATCTTGTAGGCTCTCAAGACATTAGTTCCCTCTCATATTTCGCTTTGGGTAATTTGGGTATTCAAAAGCCCCCAACACAAGAACTTCAGCAAAACATTTCAACTCCTCTGGAGCAACCATTTGTTAGTACAGGGGTCTGTACTGGTGTCTTCTGCAGCTCAAAATTATTCCTTCACAAGACATGATTCTGTGTCAGCATCGCTACAGTCTGATTCAGCCTTCCAATTGCTATTATTATCCACACCCTCTTAGAATCTTTAAAAATATGTGAGCAGACCCTCCAGAATGATTAGGGGATACCAAAGGCCCCCAAGCCTGTGGCTCTTGAGGTGTCCTTGGACAAATGCTGCGAGGTCCTTGGAACCCAGTGCCTGTTTTTAGAAGGAGAGGGGGTGTCCCACCCTCCCCAGCCCAGGCACCCTCTAGAGGCTGCCTCAGCCTAGCCACATCATCTGGAAACTTCCACTGCCTCTGCCTGTTCCTGCTACTCCCTCTTTGCCCCTCAAGTCCCCCAGATACTACTGTATGGCCCAATATTTTCTCCCCTGTGATTACCCCAGCCCTTCAGCCTGGGTCCTTCCCATTCCACCCCCAACTCAGAGCATCTTCTGTTCCTTGTCCAGTTCATTCATCATCATCCCCTCATTCACAGCACTCCTTAGCTCAAGGCAAAAGCTGCACGTCCCTCACCTCCCCCCTCTTGTCACTCAGCTCCCTCAGGCTATATATAGCACAGCTGTGTCTTAGATTGTGTACAGCCTCAAGTCCAAGTCCCCCTCCCCTACCCATTCCCTTCCCCCCACACAATAAGGAGAACAAGCCTGAAGCTTCCAGTTAGGGCAGGGAAGCCCCTCCAACAAGGAGGAGGTGGGATTGGAGAGGGATGAGAGTGTGCTGAATTCAGGACCACCCAGAACATGGGAACCTTCCCATCTGTTGTCAGGGGCTTTCCACTTCTCCCCCAGCCTGTTACCCATCCCTGCCACTTGCTCATTCTGGAGGAAGAGAAGCAGGCAGTGTGCAGGGGAATTCTAACAATCATCTTATTTAACCCTTACAACGATCCTATAGGTAGATGCTACCTCCATTTTACAGATGATGACACACGCTCAAAAGAGGTTGAGTGGCATAAGACCAAGTATTCAGAGAGTGGTTGGTCAAGCAGCTGACCCCACGTCTGACTCTGGCCTGCACTCCGGATCCATTAAGTCTGCTGCATCATTCAATTAGACCCCTCTAATAGAATTTCTATTAGTGTGACCTGATCTGGGAGAGGTTTATTAAGCAAATTACTAATGTAGAAAGGCTTAAATCAAAGTAATTATTAAAGACTTGGCATATTAAACAAAAATGTTATCATAATTTTATCTGTTTACTAAAACAGGACTCTACAGAAATCTGGTCCTTGAAGTTTTAATTACTGTGTGTTCTCAGAGGTTCTTTTTTTTTTGTGTGGTACGCGGGCCTCTCACTGTTGTGGCCTCTCCCGTTGCGGAGCACAGGCTCCGGACGCGCAGGCTCAGCGGCCATGGCTCACGGGCCCAGCCGCTCCGCGGCATGTGGGATCCTCCCGGACCGGGGCACGAACCCGCGTCCCCTGCATCGGCAGGCGGACTCTCAGCCACTGCGCCACCAGGGAAGCCCAAGCCTCAGTTTTTCATCTTTGAAATAGGAATAAAAATAATAGTACCTACCACATACCTAATAGAATAACAGTTGTGAGGATTAAATAAAATAACCTACTTAAAGCAATTAGCACATTTCTAGGCTCACAGGTGCTCAGAAGGTCATAGCAACTATTATTTTCTTGGTTCTGGGCTGAGATGCTGTGGGAGCATCGACATCATCTCAACGGGGAGAAGTTGAACTTCGCTCTCCATTTTCTAAAGGGTTTGGAGTTGATCCTGATTCTTGCACTGTCTCATCCAGACATTTCCATCCTCCCACTTGTGGCCTAGAGCATTGATCTCTGGGGAATTCAGGCCACTGCTGGGACCGGGAGAGGCAGCACAGGAGTGTGTGTGAATGACTGGGAGGAGAGTTCCCATGGACGCTGGGGATATGCGGAGGCCCTGGGGAGATGCTGTGACCCTGGGTCTCTCCCTGAAGCAGTGAGGGCTAGGGAGAGAAAAGAGAGACGTCAGCTGTTGGACACATTTCCAGTGCTGAAAAGCCCCTTTAGGACAGACACACGGGCTAGGAGAGGAACAAAGGCATGGGATGGAGTGGGACTCTCCACAGTGCATCCGATCTTTCTCCATTTCTTAGCAAGAAGCTACTTTGGAGCCAGCCAGACCTAGGTTCAGATCGTGACACTGCCATTTACTAGCTGTGTACTTGTGGATAATTCATTTAGCCTCTCCGAAGCTCAGTTCCTGGTCTATGAACAAGCTGCTACTTACTGTGTAGAATAGTGGAAAGGTCTGAAATATAAATACTTGAAATAGAATAGGTGCTAATGCTGGTCGTTGTCATCTCTGTATCCTGAGTGAGCATCACCCCACAGGCAGTATGAAGGGGTCTGGAGGTGTGAGGAAAGTCCCAGTTGTTTCAAACTCCTGGACAAATCTCTTTGGCCCAGAAAACATCCTTGGAAGGATCAAGACCAAGACCAGACAGCCCGTCTCTCACAATTAAGGCACAATTAAGGCAGTACAACTTGTGGGAGAGCCCAGGATCTCTACCCATCCTTGCCTCTATATTCCCATCTCAGTTCTCTAAATCAAGTCCGTCTCTGATCCAGCCACTTACGTCCAGAGGAATGAAAAGACCGAATTGAGGTAAGGGCTCCCCTCCATCCGATCTTTCATTACTTTCCAGTGCTTGGAGCTCCAGCCTGGAACTCAGCAGATCGGGGGTTAAGACTGATGCCCTGTCCTATCTCCTCCCCTCTCCATTCCTGACTTCAGAGTCTCCATAAAGCCGGACACTGCTTCCCTGACCCCATAGTGGCAGCTCCGTCATCAGCTCTTGGCCGATTCAAAACAGCAGACGCTGAGCCCTGGCGGGGCTGCTCGCACTCCACTTTCTAGACGTCTCCTAGGGTAAGCACCGGCGTGCTGAGGGCCTGTGGGGCCAGCAGTCTTTGCTCCTCCAGGAGAGGAGAGGCAACTAGGAATAGAAGTCACCTCAAGCAGGGACTTTGTCTCGTGGTTAGACTTAGAAGCCACCCGGCAGGCAGAACCCCTGGTCTAAGGACCAGGACTCTGGGACTCCATCTAGTTTTTGATCAGAGCAGACATTTACAGGGTTAGCAAGTAGAGCCATAGGGGTTTCAGCGCAGGGATAAGGCAGGGGGTTGGTACCTGCAAAGAACCTGTCAAGAGATGGACTTAGAGACAGGGGAACAGCTCAGAGACCAGAATTTGTTCCATTGGCCTTAACATCCAAAATCTACACAAAATTATACACAGATCCATGCTTAATCGTTTCAATCTCTGGCTCTGGTGATTCGGTGACCAGTACTGTAACACTGTCTGGGATGGCTCTGGCTGCCTGGGGCCAGATCTTCCTCTGCAGCTCCATCAGGGACAGCCATCACAGACTCAAGGTCAGTGGGGGACCCAAGGTTAAAGGCCTGTTCCTCCCACCCTCATCTGTGGATTTTTCCAGCTGCTTTTCTTGGCCCAAGGATCACACCCATAGGGACACAGATGATAGAGGGGGAGGCAGAGAAAACAGTGAAGCTGGAATGATCTGGGCAAGAGGCAGATGTTGGGAGGAAGAGACGGAGAAATGGCTCCAGCCATCTGAGACAGGACACCCAGGACATTTTTTTTTTTTTTTTTTTTTTTTTTTTTTTGCGGTACGCGGGCCTCTCACTGTTGTGGCCTCTCCCATTGTGGAGCACAGGCTCCGGACGCACAGGCTCAGCGGCCATGGCTCACGGACCCAGCCACTCCGCGGCATGTGGGATCTTCCCGGACCGGGGCACAAACCCGTGTCCCCTGCATCGGCAGGTGGACTCTCAACCACTGCGCCACCAGGGAAGCCCCCAGGACATCTTTTAAGTAGTGTCTATGTTGGGCATGGTAAGAGAGGTCTCAGCAGTCCACTTCTTCCTTCCCACCCTTGACTGGGAATTGGAGTTCTTCCTGCCTCCTTCTAGGACTGGTTTGAAGCCTAGGAGCCCCAGCTCCTAGCATCTGGGGGCAGGATCACGTCTGCTAACAAAGGCTGGTGGGCATCACCTCAGGGTGAGGACAGCGTGTCTGAGAAGTTCCTGAGGAAGACCAGGGAGTCTCTGCTGGTGCCTATAGGTGAGTGGGAGATGAAGGAATGGGGGGCGAGGAGGGGGCCTTCTCTCAGAGAACATGTCTCCTAGTCCTTTCAAAGAATGAAGCACAGAACTCAAGTGGTCCTACCCATCGAATAATCAACAGCTAGAAGAGAAGTGAACCAACAACAAAGGTGCCGAGGAACTAAGGGACACAACCTGACAATGAAACGAAGGAGTCTGGATGGCTGGATGGCTGGAGGTGGCAGCCAACCAAGCGCATGGGATACTGACACCAGCGTCAGGATGGGCAGGAGCAGTTTGGGGTCCCCCAGGGCTCCCTTCCCCTGGCCCTGGGAGGTTAGAACAGCTGTGGGGGCTGGCAGCAGTTGGAGAAGAGCTAAGCGGGGCGGAAGAGTCATGATGATGGGCTACTTGTACAGGGAGGAGGGGAGTCATTGGAGGGAAGCACTTCATAAATATTTTGAGAAGAAGCAACTCAATGTTCTAATGATAGCCTCTCCTCACCCCACTGCCAGCCCCAAAGCAGCAGCAGGAAGGCAGCTGATTATCCAGATGCCCAGCCTGCCTAGTGAGGTGTCTCTCACCAGGAGAGCGAGGTACTTGGTGACTGAGGTCCAAGGGGTCAGTTCTCTGCCTACATAGGCTTAGGAGGCTGCGTGGTGCTGGCAGCATATACAGGATTTACCGGCTGAAGCGTCGTGGTTCCACCAAGATGTCCACACACCTGATTCACACCCGAGTGGCAGCCCAGGCCTGTGCTGTGGGTGTGATCGTGCTGGGTCAGTAGCTGGTGGGGTCACGGGAGAATGAGGGCAAAACTGATTAGGCAAAATCTGGCTGTGAGTCCTGACAGTTAAGGGACCATGAGTTCAGTCCCTGTTCCCTATACCAGGCTCCACAGCAAGTCCTTGGTGAGGCCCCCATGCCGAGATAGTTTCAGGGTTCCCTGTTTAATTTCCTTTGTTCCAGGGGAAGATGCACAGTCTGTTTCGTGAGTTTGTCCTAGAAATGAGAAAAACCAACGCAGCAGAACCCATGCTGAATTTCTTTTCCTCTGGATCAAAAGGCAGCTACTTACTAGCTGTGCGACAGTGGACAACTCTGTTTCCCCACGTGCGACATGATGACAACCACCCCAGCTTGCCTCCCTCATGTACTGCCGTGAGGTTTCTCAGACAGATAATATACATTAAAGTACTTTGTCAAGTGTTAAATGGGATGTTTCCCCAGGCTGTGCGGCCAGGTGTTTGCAGCAGCTGTGGTGACCTAGGGCGGAAAGATAAGCAACAAAGCTGGACTCTCAAGGGGATATAGCTAGTGTTGGACCCTCAGGACTCTGGGACACCTGAGAGAGCCAGAGGATGGGTGGAGGGTGCGAAGTCATGGGGCCTTTTCCCTTCTCACACAGGTGCTGTGTACACGATGTACAGAGACTACATCAAGAGAACCGCACGGGATGCTGGGGAGAAGTGGGACTCCTGCAGGCCTGAGGCAGACCTCTTCTACCAACCCCTGGTATGCACCTAATAAAGGAGTTCGAGGCAAATCAACAGTCTCTTCTTCACGTAGACGAGAGCAGAGTAAGGGACTGGTAGTGGCTGGTAGGAGGACTTAGAGCCAAGGGCTGGAAAGCAAAGAGTTCTGGCCCCCAGCTCCAGGGCAAGGAGAATCCTCAGGGGCAGAGGAGGAGCTGTAGCCCTCTGATCCCAGAGACCCAACAACTCCCAAGCCCCCTCAGGTGCCATCCACCAGGAATGGGAGCTGGGGACAGTAAAGAGGCCTCAGTGCTCATGGGAACACCGAGTGAAGAGGCAGGCGTTCCTCCCCCCACAGGCCGCCTCCCTGGGGACCAGGCAGGAAGAAGGCTGCAGCTGGGAGCAGAGTCAGTGCAGCCTCATGGAGACAACACAGATCCAGGACCCAAGTGCCAGGATGAGCCTGTGCTGGAGGGAAGGGGGCGGAGCGGTGGGGATGAAAAGAACGGAGCAAGGCAGAGGTCAGAATGTTCTGTTCATTTATAAACCATGTCTAAGGTCAAACTTTTATACAAAAAAAAATAAAATAAAAATCCAAGTAAATCCTGAGGACAGGGCCCCGTGGGCTTCAACACTTCCGTCCCCTTCTCCTTCCCTGAGCCCAAGCTCCTCTCTGTTCTCTGGGAATGGAGCCAGGCAGAGGCCACAGGAGGAACCAGGAAGCCAAATGCTCCTCCGTCTGGGTTGGAGGCTTGGAGGCTCTGGGCTTGTTAAGGGCGGCCACAGCAGTCCCAGACACGCTCTGACAGCACGGAGTCCGAGTCCCACCAGGTCCTAGCTTCAAAGTCCAGGATGCAGCCCCGCGCAGGCAGCAGGAGCCGCCAGGTGTCCGGGCGCTCACATGGGGTAATTGAGCACAACATCCTGCTTGGCGAGCTCCAGCAACATAGGATCATCGAAGAACTTGCTGATGCTGACGTCTTCACTCAGGCCCTGCAGAGTGGGGCAAATGCAAGGATGAGCCCTGCGTGACCGAGCTGTGCCTGAGTGCGGGGAGCGGGTGGGGGCCAAGTGTCGGCTGAGCTGCTTCGGGAGCCCTGCCTTCAGGGTACTGTCCCAGGGCAGGGGAAGGCGCTCCCTTCCCAGGCACGCGGCCCCGGGTCTGGTTGCCTGAAGCCTATACAGATCGTGACTCTCCACGCTGTGCTGTGAAATGCTTTCAGTTTTTGGGAGAAGGGTCCAAAAGCAAGAAATGAAGGGAGATCCAACTCCTGGCAAGACCCTTGGGGGTGGAGGGATGGCTGTGGGTCTGAGGGACATGTACCTTCCTACGACGGGTTTTGATCATGAATTCTCGGGCCAGGTGGGGCGCTGGCTGCGGCTCCAAGGGACGGATGACAATGCTCTTGTCCAGAGGATCACCGGGTACAATCTGAAAGGCAAAGTGGTTTCATCAGATGGTCCAGGCCGACCTGCCAGAGCATCCGGCCTAGAAGCAGGGCCCTTCTCTAGGATGCTGGTGATCCCCCTTGGGGCCTGGAGAGGAACAGGTCAGAGGGGATGGCCTTGCAGAGGTGGGGACCACAGCGGCCAGCCTGCGTTGTTTTCTTACCTGCCAATGGTGGAAGACAGACAAGGAAAAGGCCTGCCCCTGCGTGTGAGTCCGCAGATCGGTCTCAAAGCCAAAAGAGTCGATGGCGGGGATGAAAGCTTTGATGGTGTAGAGAGGGGAGCCTGGGATGGGTGCATCCTGAGTCACATGCCCCCTGAGACAGAAAAACAAAGGCTGAGTCCCTAGTCCTGAAGAGGCCAAAAGCAGAGAAGTAGTGTACCCCCAAATGTTGACCATCAAAGAAAGGATAACCACAAGTGCGCTACAGAGGGCAGAAACGGCTCTTGGCATAGTTCCCTGTGGAAGTCAAAGGGGCAGCAACCTCTGGGCAACAGTGCAACATTGACGAGACAAGGACCTGTAGACATTCCCACCACTGACACACCCCAGGAATACCTGCCCCAGGAGCTCTCTGAGGGGGGAGCCCAAGGAGAAATCTCAAATTATAATCTGTGGTAAGGCTGGGGATTGCCTCATTCCTTTCCTACTTCCTTCTAAAAACCTTGGTTTCAGGAGTGGGCAGTGTGAGGTCCAGTCCCTCCCCCTCCACAGCGAGGTTCCCTCTTGCTGGGCTTGTGCTCGCTGCCCCCTCCCTTACGTGCCTGGGCGGCTCACCTGCGCCTGGCCAGGACAGTATAAACAGCAGAAACACAATCTGCGGGGGCCTGGACCTCTACGAAGTAGTAGGGCTCCATCAG
Source organism: Mesoplodon mirus (assembly GCF_964341445.2). NCBI lineage: Eukaryota > Metazoa > Chordata > Mammalia > Artiodactyla > Ziphiidae > Mesoplodon > Mesoplodon mirus. The sequence continues at coordinate 7,685,863 of NC_138994.1, forward strand.
ACGAGGGGTGGCCTGCAAGAGAGCCAGGAGGAAGGGTTCCTCAGCTTGGGGAAGGCTGAGGGCCGAGAACCCGGGTAAAGGGAAGGCTGGGGGACAGCGGCCTCGAGGCCCCACTTGATGCCCTGCGGCAGGACAGCCCTGCTCGCTCACCATGAGGAAGGCCGAGTAGACGACTCTTCTGGCCGTGGGGATGATCTGGCCCCCGCCCCGGTGCAGGGGCTCCTGGGCAACCACCGCATCCAGGATCTTAAACTTGACATTTCGAATCACTGGAAAGGAGAAAGGGGAGCTGACTGCTGAGTGGCTCTGGTGCTAGTCAAGGGCGCACGGGCAGGGCAGCCAGGAGCCGCCTGCAGCACTGCGGCTGTCTTGCAGCCGTGAAAGACGTGGTACAGAATCAGCCTGCAGATGCGCGTTCTAATAGCATGTGCGGAGGTGTGAAGGTAAGCATATGTTCTCAGTGTTGGTTTCAGGCCACGTTCAGACAGCATAAAGTGTCCCTAGAAGTTTATGTGTTTCTTTTCCAGATATTTAATTATTTGGGGGATGTAGAATACGTTCCAGGAATTGCACATTTGTCCCTACTAAGTTCAGTCCTGGTCTATAAACCACTCCAATCCCATCCCCCGGATACCCTTCCTGAAACACATTCCAGAAATGAGGAGCAAATGTCAATCTAGACGTGACTTCCATTTCTAAGATGTACCAAGCAGTAGCACCAGGATTGGGAAGGAGAAGGGAGGAAGCTGGCCCAGGACATGGGGAGGCCCTGTGGGCCCCAAGCTGCTGCTTCTGCCGGGTCCGAAAGATGAGCCCACCCCACCTCATACACCCAGATGCAAGGACCCTAGAGGCCTGGGGCAGCGAAGGCAGAGGCGCTGGTGGACTTACACTCATCACACAGGGGCCCCTCCCTGGTTCCCCACTGGAAACCTTGAACGATGCTGTCCTTCACCGAGCCGAGAAGAGCCTTGTCCACCTGCACAAAACATGAGGGCCCCTTAGCAGTGGCCCTGGCAACAGCCGAAGAGTTTAGAGGGAGAAGGAGGTAGGTACACCAGTGAAAGGGTACTCTTCTTCACCAGAAGATACAAAATACTTTCGGGAAAAATGAGAACACTCTGTAGTTTCTTCCACTCAAGAACTAAGAGAAGGCCACAGGGCTTCCACTAGTTCTTCTGTACCTCAGAGGGCAGGGTATCATCCACCAGGATGTTGGGGCCGGTGGCATCGGGGCCAAAAGCCCAGATGGAACGGGCAGCCAGCAGATCCCAATCGTACTTGGTCTGGAAGAACTCTCCCAGCTTCTTTCTGGGGGAGGACGAGAAAATGGTCATGTCAGACAGTTCTGTGATTGCCGGTTCCTGAGGCCACAGATCCTGCTTTTCTGGATGACAGTCGCCTCAGCCTACCTACACTGTGCCAGGACCATAGCGAGAAGGGGGAGACAAAATCGATTCCTAGAGGGAGGGATGTGTCGTGCTAGAGACTCATCAGGTAAGCTGTCCGGCCCTGGAATCAGAGCCACGTTCTCACCTGTTCCACGTGATCTGGACCACCTCGTTCTCTATGTCCTCAGCGAGGCCCTTCTCAAGAGGCTCAGCAATCATGGTGATCTTGTTCCTAGTCGGAAAGGAAATGGGTAAGGAGGAGGGTCAGCAGGTTGACCCTCTCATCAGAAAGGAAGCGGGTTCTGAGCAGGGTCAGAAGGGCTGTTCCTAAGAACGGGTGACAAAGGAAAGAGCTAAGGCAGCGACATCAGTGAAGGCCACAGGAGCAGAATAGAGCAAAAAGGGCTCATCTTCTTACATGTGAATCTATCACTTTAAAAAAGTAAGATTTGGGGCATTTTTTAAAAAAGCTTTAAACAGTATTAGTTATTAAACAGTGAAACAGTAGAGTTGCTGCTAGGGAAAATTTTAAGATGGTCATATTATACAGAGAGAAAAAGTGGCAATTACGAAACCACTGGGAGTAACTAAGGCAAAGAATTCCACAGCATCGTGTCCAAAGGCATAATGAGAGGGCTGGGGTAAAACTCAAGTATCCTAAGCACCCTCATCCCAAGACTTAGGGGCCTCGATTTGTGATTGGGGTAGAGTTGGGGGCAGGGGAAAGCCACCCCTGTGAGTCCCAGGGTCACTATGACCCCCAGCTTACTTCTTATTGGGAGTTTCAGCAAAGCACTTGAGGGAGGATGTTTCCACGACTGTCTCACAAAACGTGACAACGGGGTCAGCCACCTGAGACACAAAATAAACTGTTAGGCAAGGTCTAACTGTTGGGAGGACAACCTTCTACCAAAGGGGACTCCAAGGTTCCCCTGACGCTACCTCTGCGAGAACCCCTGTCTTAATCAGTGTTAGCGACAAGTACCATAGCAGGCTGAGGCTAAAAGTCTGCACCTACACTAAGCAGCCTGGAAAACTTAGTGTAGCGCACCATTTATGTTCCTGAGCCAAGAGTAAGTGGAGATCGGTTTAGGGCCTAAATTATGGTCTCCCAAGGTATCTTTCAACATCCATAGAGCCATCCCACCAGCATCCACTGAACACCGTGGGTCTGTCAGAGCTCTGCCTTGACAGACTGACTGGCGAGCGCCCGTTCCATCCTCAACCCACGACCTCGGGGCAGCACAGCTCCTCCCGGAAGCCCCCACACGGCCTACTCCCAGAAAAACGCAGCGTCTTCTACAGCACCAGCCCTGGGCTAAGAGGGGCACTTGAGGGCACTCACTCCCACGACCACCACCCATGGCCCTGGAGAAAATGTGTGTGTCCACTGAGACCAAGGCTGTGCGACGGGCAGTTTAACTGAGGGGCTACATTAAGACCTCACCACGAGTCCAGAAGAGCCAGTCCCCACGCTCTCCTCGAAACCATCCACTCTGAGCCCTCATCACCACAGATAGCTTAGCTGTGCAACCATTTTCTTAACAAAAGATCAAGAATAACTTTGGCTTGGGAGCCTTGACTCTGAACGTTTGACACTGAGAATAACCCCCACCGAAGGAGGCAAACTGGATTTCCAGTCCTTCCCACACAGGGAGCAACAGGTCATGCTTTTCCCACACAGATCTCCTCCCCTGGACCACCCTTCTCCCCTTGGGCCTTCCTGGGGACTCAAGGGTTTGGCTGCTTGTAAAATCAGCCTGGAGCTGTGAGCCAAGCTCCTGGCCAAGCAGGCGCCAAAGAAAGGAGAGGCTGCTTTACCTTGATGTCTATCTCCGAGTACATCTTCCGCAAATCGTGCATCACACAGTCCAGGTAGAGCTCCCCAGTACCCAGGATCACGTGCTCACCAGATTCTTCCACCTGAAACACAGCGACGCTGGTGGTCACAGCCTGGACTCTCTTGGGGCAGCAACAGCAGACAGACAGCACCAAGGCTAGAACCCAGGAGGAGGTGCCCAAGTCCACTATGAGGAGAGCCACTGGTCGGCGCTGGTTCCAGCCTCTCCAGGAAGGGTCAGTGGGGAGCAGCGACCTATGAGTCAGTCCTCGAGACACCTGGACCACTGAGCACAGTGCTACTGAGTGTGAGGTCACGGACTGAATTAACATCTTAGCCATTTAGGGAAAACCCTGCTCTGTCTGTGGATATAAGGTGACCCTGTAGCCCTGGCCAACTCCTCAGAAAGCTATGCTGGCAGGCTCAGAGTGACTCACCTTTCCCTGTGTGTTTTCTGGAAAATCAATTCAAAGTGTACTTTCCAGGAATCACCTTTCCTATCTAAAGACGCTTGTGTAAGATGCACACACACGTGCATACAGGCCCATACACACAAACAGGGGTCTTGTGCTGCCTTCAAATGACAATTAACAGACAGGGACCAGTCCCTGATGTAGGCTGCCGGAAGCAGCAGGTCAGAGCCACCCGATGGACACGAAGCAGAGTGCGGCACAAGCAAAGACCCCTCAGCCTGGGCACACAGGGCTCGGCAGCGACTGCGGCCTTGGGCCTACCTTGGTGGTGAGGGACGGATAGCTCTTGTTGACCTTGCGGAGGCCGTCCAGCATCTTGGGCAGCTCAGAGGGGTTGACTGGCTCCACAGCAATCTTGATAACAGATGTGGTGTTGAACTTCAAGGGCCGGAAAATCTGAGCCTGAGACCCAAGACGCAGAGCAGTGAGGACACCTGGCCTGAGCAGGCACAGACAGTGCAGAGGTCAGGGAGAAGCTGACGACCTGCTGGGGAGCGGACTATCCCCCCACCTGGAGCCAGGGCGCTGCTTGGAGGCAACCTGAAGGGCCATTTATTCCCACATATGTTGGCAGAACAAAAAGAGGAGGGAAAGAATAAAAGGATCCCTTCTAGTTCCTAGCATTCAGAACAAGGAGAGTCCAGCAGGGTCAGATCTGGAAGGCTGGGCCCATGCTAAGGCCTGGCAGCAGGAAGCAGCAGTGACGCCGGGTTCAACCCCTGCGTGTTCTGCTGCTTGGTGCTCACGTGTGCTGCGGCTCCTCGTGACCCTCTAGCTTAAGCCAATCTAGTTGCCTCTTCCAAAACTCTACCTCCTCGTTGCCTCGGGGTTCAGTTATGGTCGCGGTCTTCACAATTGGTTGGTCGACACCTTCAATCAGAACCCAGTTGCCAGCAGGAACACGGTTCACTTCAATGTGGTACCTGGAGCAGCATCCAGTAAGCAGCAATGGAACTTGGGCAGAGTATTCCAGAGTACTTATTCATTCCATAAAAATTTACTGAGCACCTGCTCTGTGCCAGGCACTGAGCCAGGAGCAGGGTGAGCAAAACAGATACTCTAGCAGGGGAGGGATGCAATCAATCAGTCATATAGCCACACATATATGTGGTTACAAACTGATGCATGCCATGAAAGAAAAATGCAAGGTATAACATGAGGACAAAACAGGCAAATCTAATTCCAGTTAGATGTTGATAGTAAGCAAACCACTGCCCAAGGGGTAGAATGTAAGGAGATGCCAAAAGCACCAAAGAAGATACTGCAACTCTCCTAGCTCTTTAATTTTCTTCTGGCTTCTAGAGAATGGGGTGAATTTGGAGGGAAAAGGGGCTATTGGCAAGGTGCAGCAGCCACCCTAGGAACGGACAGCCTCGGTTCGGCTTTCTACCTAAAACGCCAAACTGATGAACTGACAAGCAGCCCAGACACGCAAGCGAAGTTTAATTCTGCAGACTGGGATGCTACAAGGGATCCAGCAAAGTCTTTATCTTAGTCAAAAAATAGTCAGTGGAGTTTGGGAAATAATTTCTTTGGGAAGAAACATAAAGGTTATGATTTAAAGAACACAGAAGAGGAAGACAAGATTAAAATGAATGAACATGGAAATCCCGCTACAAGAGTTTATACAAACCATCCAAAAGGCAAAGGCAGGGCTCTTGGCATTATCCCAACAGTAGCTGCCTTGTGAGCCTAGCAACCTTGGATAGTAAGAACCAGAAGTCAACAGATCTGCTGAAGGAGTGTCCATCTTACCCCCATCACAGGGGGGCCAGGCAGCTACTGTGTTTCCAAGGAGGACCACCCCTTTCAGCTCACTGGGGCAGTTCCACTGCAGAGGCCCAGGCATGCCCCTAGGGGCCCTGGTTGGCAGTACCTGGCCACGGAGATCCAAAGGCGGCCCACGGTGCATATCTGGGAGTCTTCCTCATCCTCCAGGGTGTAGTTCTCCCCCAGTACCTTCACAGGCTGCCCAGCATGGATGGTGCCACTTAGCACTCGGCCAAAGGCATGAAACTGAACTCCATCATCTGTGCTGTACATCTTGGTAGTATGGCACATCAGGGGACCCTGGAGGTGGCGACAGAGTGCAGCCTCAACCACACAGACTCTGTGGGTAAGCACCACTGTCTCCACCTTCCTTGTTAGCAATGACGTGAGCTCCACGAGAAGGCAGCCCAGACCGAGAAGAAGATATGGCAATCTCCTGGGAAAATTCCAACCAAGGCCCACCCCCTGCTTAGTTAATAGATGTCACAGGCATAGCAAAAAAAACCTTCCTTTTTCTTGGGGGGGATGAGGGCACTGGGAAAGAGAAGCAGGTTTAGGATGGTAGAATGGCACTTTTAACTTGCAAGATTATTAAGACTAACTTGCCCCAAATTTCCTCCAAAGAAGTAACTCACAATTCTCGACTGGCTGTAACGTTTATGCCAAGAAACTAGATTGCCTAAGGAATGACTGGGAAAGATTTTTTTTAAAAGCCAGGACTGGGACTTCCCTGGCGGTCCAGTGGTTAAGACTCCGCACTTCCACTTCAGGGGGCACGGGTTCGATCCCTGGTCAGGGAACTAAGATCCCGCGTGCTGTGCGGCAATCAATCAATCAATCAAAAATTAAAAGCCACGGGCTTCCCTGGCGGCGCAGTGGTTGAGAGTCTGCCTGCCGATGCAGGGGACACGGGTTCGTGCCCCGGTCTGGGAAGATCCCACATGCCGCGGAGCGGCTGGGCCCGTGAGCCATGGCCGCTGGGCCTGCGCGTCCGGAGCCTGTGCTCCGCAACGGGAGAGGCCACAGCAGTGAGAGGCCCGCGTACCGCAAAAAAAAAAAAAAAAAAAAATTAAAAGCCAGGACTGACAAGATTAGTTATCATTCGTTGAATCTTTACTACCTGTTAGGCACCATGCTAAACACAACCGTGACACTTGCTTAATCTTACTTACTTCTCATAACTACCACATACAAATTATTACCATCACTTTAGAGACCAAGACCCTTAGCCTCAGAAAGCCTAACAATGTTCTCAAGGTCACACCAGCGGTAGTGGTACCATCGGGCTTTGAATTCACGTCATTCTGACTACGCCCACTGGGAGGGCCACGGGAGGACGGAAAAGAAGGCACTGCTCCTGTGACTGGAAAACAGTACTCCCCACACAGCAGGGGACGGAAATCAGAGAACCGGGGAGCCACGTTCCCTTACATCAGGGTCACAGTCGCTCATGGCCTCGCCAAGGTCGGAATCCACACCTCCGGTGTAGGTGTGCTCTATCTTGGGCTTGGCGCCCACCTTTGGAGAGGGGATATGCTGTACACACATGTCCACAAAGCCTGTGGAGGGAGAAGAGAAAGCCATTACTCTACACTCTCATGGGGGAAGGGAGTGGGGAGTTCTGATCCACTCATGATGGTCAGAAAACTAATAGTGAGGGGACTGCTTTTCAGCTCTAAAAGCTATGGTCCTATGATTCTAGGCAGAAGTGATACCCTGTTTCCTGGGCATATGCTGCTAAAAGATTTGGAATCACACTGATGCCAGGGAAGAGCAAGCAGCAGGTCTAAGCGGTTCCTTGGAACTCAGCTGACAAAAACTTTAATGTATCTATATCGGTCCATGACCTTTTACTGAATGTAAGGACTTACTGAGCACTTACACAAAACTAAATAAGTACCCCATCTCTTCTTTCTAGATCTACTTAGAACAATCTCCGAACTCACTCTTCCCTTTGGGAAACACTGCATACGTTTCTGTTTAATAAGTTATTCTGTTTTTCTAACAGCCAATAAGCCATACAAGAGAGAACCTCCATTGGCACCTTGGGGTGCCTAGCATGTCTGCTTTTAGTTGGGATCTCCTATGTCAGATTGATGACCAGCCCAGAATGAACCATTAAAATTATGTGCTTTAGGGATTCAGATACCTAATTCCTACCAGACTCGGAATCAAGAGATTGCTGAGAGGGCCCTTAGCCATCACCTTTTCCACCTCCCTTTTTTTTACAGATGAGAAATTAGAGTGACAGAAGGATTGAGTGGCTGGCCCGGGATCACCCCATGGGACAGGGCCAGAGGAGGATTAAGACTCAAGTCTTTTCCCAACCAGTCTGGGGCTTGTTTTACTACAGTACCTGCCTTCTGCGTGACTGAAATACGAGAAAGGGAGCTTGGGGGAAAGAGAGATCGGAGTCTATAATCCATCTCCCAAGTCCCAGCCTGGGGCTTTTCCCACTATTTTACCACACCCACGAGTCTACCTTCCTGACTGCCCTCTGGCAAAAATACCAGAACCTCAGAATCTGCTTCCCCATCCCCTTTACTTGCATGCTCCTCCTGGTAGGGAAATTTAATTGCTTTTGTCTTCCCAACATAGAATTCTTGGTACCATCCTCTAAGCAAAGCAGCTAGGCAAAAACCCAGGTGCCCTGAATCCTGACCTGCAGTTTACTTAAAAGAGACTCAGATCTCCAAACACCACTGTGGGGTAAGGAAAAGGTCCCCATGATACATGTGGAGGAAATGGTGATGACGACGAGCTCCTTACCTGTGAACTCGCCAAAGAATTTTTTGCAGACCAGCCTGAGCAGGGGGCGGATGTTCAGCTTCAGCTCCTCCTTGGTCAGGTGGATGCCAAGCTCATCCAGGGTCCTCGGGAGGCTGGTGTCCACATCACCCACCACCTGTGACAGAAACAGACACCATGTCAGCTCGAATGATAGCCCCGTGTGGTGGTAGAGAGGACAAGGGGGGGCCAAAGGGCAAGAGCAAGGGTCACTGCACTGGGTTCTCTTCTACAGGGAGAGCTCTTTTTTTTTTTTTTTTTTTTTAGGGCTTCAAATGCTTGACTTTTTATTTATTTATTAATTATTTTTTTTTTTTTTTTTTTTTTTGGCTGTGTTGGGTCTTCATTTCTGTGCGAGGGCTTTCTCTAGTTGCGGGAAGCGGGGGCCACTCTTCATCGCGGTGCGCGGGCCTCTCACTATCGCGGCCTCTCTTGTTGCGGAGCACGGCCTCCAGACGCGCAGGCTCAGTAGTTGTGGCCCAACGGGCCTAGCTGCTCCGCGGCATGCGGGACCCTCCCAGACCAGGGCTCGAACCCGTGTCCCCTGCATTGGCAGGCAGACTCTCAACCACTGCGCCAGCAGGGAAGCCCAGGGAGAGCTCCTGGCAAGGGTATCGATTTGGTTTCAGGGAAATCTTTGGCACTTACACTTCAGACCAACAGTGGCTGTGGCAAGCTCAGTTGAATGCCCACACCGGCCCTCCCAGACAGATTGCTGTCAGTGCTGCCCCCTGGTGTCCAAACGGCAGCATCTCCTCTCATCAGGAAATCCCTTACCCTTCCTTCCCTATGTAGAGATTTCTCAGATTTAGAGGATCACTGCCCTGGAAGGAACCAAAAAAGGTCACCCAGCAGTCCATCAGCTGTCAGGATGGAGCCAAGCTAAATCATCCTCAGCAGACTCAAGGTCTCTACGGAGACGGACTCTATAAATTTCTTCTTTACTTCATCCCAATCTCACACAAGATACAAAGTATTTTCCAGCACTAATAAATTTTAATCGTGGTACTTTGTCTTGTTGCTATGTTTTACTATTTTGTCAGTTGGAATGGCCACACACATTTTGTGTATGTGTGTGTGTTCACTGTGCACAGTGCTTATTCAACACTTGCATAAACACATAACAGTCATAAAGTGTAACTGTCTTGGGAGAAAGGTATGTATGAAAATTCCTGTATAACATTACTACCCTTTTAGGTAGTGCAAATTCATACAAATGCAATGTTATATTCTTTTCTTTGGAGCATCCCACATGTTTGTTTGTTTATTTGTTATTAATTTTCATCAGCATATAGCTGCTGGGAGCATCCCACATGTTTAACTACATCACTACCACTGTCTGATGCATCCTTTTCAATCTGACAAACATCACATACATACGTGCCCAGAATAGTCATTAGAATCAAGCTCATATAGCCATTCATTTAATGGCTACAAAATACTTCATTTTATGGGGTGTATCGTAATTCATTTAATCAGATTCTCACCGATGAACACGTATTTCCAGTTTTTCCCCTTTTCCTGCTGGTATAAATAACGCTATAACATATATATTTTTTTAAAATATATTTTTATATGTGTATAAAAATAAAAACTAGAGGACGTTCATGTGAAACAATTATATCTAAGTTAAATCCCCATAACTGAAACTACTATTTCTCAAGTGTCACATTCTTTCGAATAGTCAAAATCTTTGTACATTTCTCCAGGCTGTGCCTTTTCTTTTCTATCTTCCCCCTTTACTCTGATCTCAACAGCACTTAGAGGACTGTAGTGTTCTAGATCCAGAAGATTGGTGAGCAACCTTCCTCGTACTGAGTAATACAAAACTGATCAGGTTCAGGGGCAGGGGGAAGACCAAGTTCACCAGCTCTTCCACCTTGTGCTTAGAAGGGCAGACCTGAGCCAGGGGGCCTGACACACTCACCTGAGCGAGGATCTTATAGAGGGGCTCCAAGATAAACTCCACGAAGCTCCTCTGGGAGCTGCTGGTTGGGGCCTTTTTGGTGAACTTTCGCCTGAAGAGATCAAGAGTTATGGGAGACCCAGGAGGGAGAAGGCAGTGTCACCAACCCCAAGGGTGTATTTCCTAACTTCTGAATCTGGGCAAGGCCAAGGCTTGAGGGGAAGGAATGTGTGTGATCATACAATCTCCAAACAGAGACTCCTGAGAGGGCATAGGTTATGACGCTCATGAATGCCTGGGCTGAGCTGTGGAGACTTCAAGGGAAATGGCCTCTCACCGTGTTAGAGCTCATGAAGCCAGCTCACTTAGAGGAGAAAAGATGGTAGTTCACGTCTAATAAAAAAGTAGATTTTAATCTTAGGAACTCTTTCTCTGTCTGTCCGCACTTACTGGGAAAATGGATCACGCCTCTAGAGAGTCGCTTCCTGCACTCTACTTACGTCTTGGGGTTGAAGTAGATGTCACCCCAGAGTCTTTTAGCAAATTCCTGGTAGTTAATGTCACCTATAAGAGAAGCCATACAATTATAGTCTACCTAGCAAAGTACTGTTTAAAATTGTTTCATGTGCCACAAGTGGTTTCTAGCTGAGGAATTCTTGCACCTTCCTCTCCAAGGTCCAGACATTCGCTTCTACCCAGGCAGGCAGACAAGGATACTGAGGCACAAGGGACACGACTGGTCCAAAGTCAACAAGGCGATGCTGGAGCCAAAATGAGCACTCAGGTAGCTCCGTCTCCAGCAAGCCTACGACTGAGCTATGGACAAGGGTACAGTTTATATCCTTTCCTTTGATGCAACAGGCTCAAGCGCCCACATGCTGTCCTCTGTGTGCACCTGGCACCGCCCCTTCCTGCAGTGGGTCTCAGTAGTTCCTTCATCCCTTCCTGACCCACAGAAGCTCTACTCTGCTGCCAGTGTGGGCCACCTCCCAGCTGCAGCACCACGCTGAGGCTCGGACTAGCCCTCAACCTCTAGAAGGCACACACCCAGCCCTCTGGAGAGAAAACACCAAAGCTAACCGTTGTGTCATCTTTTACCAATTGATATTTTTAGTTTGACTGCAACTGCTGATCCTCATCAGACTCAAGCAAGCAATTGTGGCTTTTAAAGATCTTCTGAGTCCAGAGCTCCTCTAACGTTCAGTTAGATCCCTGATATCATCAGCTATCTAGTGATGCTTCTAACCCAGATGTCAGACTGCAATCTCTTTCTCGAGAAGGCATAGAGGAAATTCATCACCTTTTCCCTAAAGCCACGTTCCCTCAGACTTTTCGCTCCCTTTCAGCGAGGCCATCATCGGCACTACAACCAAGCTCAAAATCTCTTCGTTGGTTAATTACCACATTTCCCCTTCTTTCCCACGTTATTAGTTACTTTAACCCTCTCTCCTCTGTGAACCGCTGTTTCTTTTACACACCTCTATTACTGCACTTAACGTACACTGTATCATAATTACTGGAGCGAGCTGCCCGAGCACTCACAAGAACCAGGCCTAGTCCGTAACAGACGTTTAATACATGCTCACTCAAAGAACGACTGAACACCTCTCCAATCCCCCTGCCCCCGTTCAATCTCAAAGATGACATCCAGCCAATAATCACAATCCTGTATCTGCATATTGACGAAAATGTCTAAATAAGTGTCCCTTCCCTCATCCTTTCCTCTCTCTGGCCTATCTTCCATCAGCTTTGCACATATCACCCTACCCTAATCTTTACTAGCTCCTAACTGCCTACAGGATAAAGTCTAAATTCATTAACCTCGCATTCCAACCCTCCCCAATGTGGTCCCAACCCAGCCTCCCAGTAGTTTTACTTGAACTCTTCTCCTTGATGCAACAGTCCACTATTCCTGAACAGCCACCCGTGGGCCAACACCACCTGCCTCCGTGCCTCCTCTCCCAGCCCAGCGAGTCTGGACATCCTGGCTCCCTACTCTCCACCGTCAAAGCCCCAGCTCCTTCACGCAGCCTCCCCTGGGCCTTTGGAGCTCTACCTGCCTACGGCAGCCACCAGGCACTAAGCCTACACCACCTTACACTGTCATTCATCACTGTGGGATTCTGTCTACCCACTGGATGAAGTTCCCAGGAGTCAGAGATTATTCATCATGCCCTGTGTTCCTAGTAAGAAGACATGGTATCAACTTTGGCAGGATGATGTGATAAAAAAAGCACCAAAGTGGATTCTAGTCCCAACCCCATCAATAAGTTCTGTGTCCCTGGGCACAGTTTTCCCACATGTAAAACAATGGGGAAGGACTCAGTGATCTCTGATTCCTTCCAGTGCTGACTTTCCAGAAGTCCATACATGGCTTTTCATAATGATGCTGGGGCTCACAGCTGGCTTCTTCGGAAACTAACAGTGGGTTTGAAGGGTGAGTAATAATCTCTCCTGAGGCTCAGAGCCATTTTCAGTCAGAAACTGAACCGTCAATACATTATAATTACAGAAACAATCTTGGATTTTGCTTCGTATGTTGATACAAAGAACATTCAGAAACATAACCTGGAACCTTGTTCGGGTGAATTTCATTTACTGTCTGTCCATCTATACATTTTTTTAAAAAGAGCCATTTGGAAACAACCAAAATATATGTCTAATGATGAGAAGGCGAATAAGTTATAGTTCATCTATACAGCGGACCAGTAGGCAGTTACATAAAATCATTTTATCAATAAATTTTAATAGGCAAATTATTGTGATCTAATGCTAAGTGAATATTTATCTTATGCTATTATACTATATGTATATATATAAAATATGATCTCTTTTATGTAAAAAACTGAACTCAGAAAGAAGGAACTATATCAGAATGTTTGCAGTGGTTATGGTCACGAGGTTATGGGTGAATTTTGTTTCCTTCACATTTTACTGTATTTTCCAATTTTCTCAATAAGGATGCAGTAAATATGTATATATTTTAAAAAAGACCAAGCTTCAATTGGTCCATTATGTTCACCAGAGCAAACGTTTCCACGTTTGAGAGCAGGGCAGGACCAGTAACTGGAGAGAACACTGGTGCCCCAGCGCTAGTGCCAACCGGCTGTGAGGCCTCTCACTGAGCCTGTCTCCTCAGCTCCGAAAACGGGGCTGACAGAGACCTCCGTGAGGAAGTACAGTATTTTACACACAGGCTGCACACTGACACCCAGGACGTGGTTCCTACTAGATCTGAGGGAACTGGGGAGGCACCGAGGTGGAGCGCACGGGAACCCCTTGAGAGCTGGGGAGCTGGTCCCAGGGTTCTGGTGTTGCAGCTCCAGGGGCCTATAAAATCATTCCGCTGGACGTCCCGGTGGGCTGCGAATCCAACTTGAGTTCTCAAGTGGGCCTACAGAACTTCTGTGTGCCTGGATATAGTTGGAAAGACAGCTAGAAGCACGACCGGTGAGAGAGATTCCATCTCTGAGAAAGAGGCCTGAATGGCTTTGGGGCCATGGATAATTCCTTCTTGACAAAATCTGTTTCACTCTAGGAGAGATTCTTATTCGTAACTTGAGCTCCCTCTTCACCCATTTCTTCCCAGGCACCTTTATCCTTCTATCTATTGTTTGGAAAGCAGTTAGCCTGAGGAAAGAGCCTAGGTGCCAAAAAGAACCCCAGATATGAAGACAACACTTGATAAAATGCCTCCCTCCGACAGTGGACTCTGGCATGAAGCCCATTTCTAAACCATTCAGCAGGAAAGGCACACATGACCTTGGGGAAGCTGGAGAGACAGATTGCCAGCCAGAGCTTACCAAAGGTGTCAGCGTAGATCTTGGCAAAGGAGCCCAGTGTGAAGCAGATGCTGTACTGGGAGCTGGAGAAGCAGACGTTGCCCAGGAGCGGGGAAAGGATTAGGTTCTCGTCAGTGGAATACATGCTGAAAGAGAGACAGCCGTGAGTGCAGAGCCAGGCTGGGCAGCAATGCCGGCGCGATGCCAAGGGTGAAGGGTGCAGGGACTCAATATCACAGCTTCTTTCCAGCCCTCACCCTCAGAAGGGGCTTGTGTAATACACTCAGCTTTGCCAACAGCCTGGTCCAAGAGGGTGACATGATGGAGCTGTACCCTAACCCCTAGTAATAAAGTGATTTCCCAGAGCTGGAAACATTCTGTGTGACCTTTAAGAAGTTATCTGCGCCGGACAAGGGGAAACTTGGAGGACAGAGACAAAGACCTTGGAACACAGGAAACTAATCTAATGTGATAAGATTAGAGAAATCCAACATTTTAGAGAAATCTCAATTTCACAAAGAGAAACACCAGTGTAAGTGAATGAATGAATGAATGAATGAATGAAGAAAAAGCAACTTCGACCCCTGCTCTCACTGCCCTACTCTTTATTGCCTTGTTTGGCTTTGCTTTACAAATTCACGTTAAAACGTTCAGTCTTAAAAGCCATGCAGAAGCCACAGCACCCCAAGTTCACTAGCATTTATAAGAAAACCAGCTGTACCCAGGGATCAAATCCACAACCCTAGCCTGACACCCTGCTTTACGGAATTTCTTTTCTTTTTAAAAAATATTTATTTATTTGGCTGCGTCAGGTCTTAGTTGCAGCGTGCAGAATCTTTTTACCTGCGGCATGCGAACTCTTAGTTGCGGCATGTGGGATCTAGTTCCCTAGATTGAACCCGGGCCCCCTGTGTTGGAAGCGCAGAGTCTCAGCCACTGGACCACCAGGGAAGTCCCTGGAGTTTCTTAATTTAGAAATAGAAGTATTGGCTTATAAAGAGTACTCCCCTACCATACTCCCAAGTTACGGTCCCCAGAGGCAATTGCTTTCAACTCTTTTAAAGGTGCTTCTAGAGCATTCACCTCTATATTTCTAAATAACATGTTCATGTTACTATTTATTTCTTTTTTTTTTTTTTTAATGGCTGCATTGGGTCTTCATTGCTGTGCATGGGCTTTCTCTAGTTGCGGCGAGTGGGGGCTGCTCTTTGTTGCGGAGCACAGGCTCTATCTAGGTGGCGGGCTTCAGTAATTGTGGCACGTGGGCTTAGCAGTTGTGGCGCACGGGCTTAGTTGCTCCGCGGCATGTGGGATCTTCCCGGACCAGGGCTCGAACCCATGTGCCCTGCATTGGCAGGCGGATTCTTAACCACTGCGCCACCAGGGAAGACCCATGTTGCTATTTCTTGTTTGGTGGTTGAGATGTGACTTCTTGACTTCCTATTCTGGTAGATCAGGATTTAGCCCTGTCCAAGCCGTCCCCCCTTTAGAGACGTTTATCATTTCATCTTTTGGACTCCAGCCATTATATGGGCTCCAGTCATTCTCAGCCCTTCCAGTGACAGGGAGAAGATACCCTTGTTGAGAACCAGTGTTACAAACTGGGGGGTGGCGGGGGTGGGGTGTCTGAAGGGGAACCTGTCCCTGGCCACGAGAGTACTGTCCCTGATCCTCAGCTGGAGAGGAGTTCTCTCAGGAGGACAGCCTCCTCCCAGGTCCTTCAACGGGCCTCAAAAAGTCATCCAGTACATCCTTCAGCCTACAGATAAAACTGTCTTTAAGAATATATTTAGGGAGTTCCCTGGCGGTTCAGTGGTTAGGACTCCACACTTCCACTGCTGGGGGCCCGGATTAGGTCCCTGGTCAGGGAACTAAGATCCCACAAGCTGCACGGTGTGGCCAAAAAAAAAAACTATATTTAAGCTATTCTTCAAAGCCACCTTGGTACTGTATTCTAAGGTCTCCCAACCATCACTCATAAACCCCAAATCCGTCTCGTTGAGAAGCAGCTTCAACAAGAAATAAAAGCCAACAGTTCCTCCGCTTACTGAGCCTGTGCTAGTAAGATAATAGCAGCGAACACTACTCACCAACCAGCTACTGTCTGCCGAGCACTGTGCTGTGTGCGTTACACTGGCTGTCTTTAATTTCCTGTAACATCTCATTGGGCAAATATTACTATTCCCTTCTTACAGAAGCAGAAACTGAGGCTCTATGAGCTTAAGGACTCTGCCCAACTTTACATGGTTGGTGCGGTGAAGACGAGACTGATTCTAGAGCTCAGGATACTGACTGCAGTACTAAGGTGAGGATGTGAGGCGAGCTGCGTATCTGGTCAAGGAGCAGAGTTAACGAGGCCAAGGCGGCGGAGTCAGTCCCTGCAGAGCCACAGAATGCGCCTCTAGCTGTGTCCAACAAGCCCGTCAACGCATGCCAAGGAATCAGAGTTGCCCCCAGAGGTGTTCAAGGTTAAGATTTATAAAAACCAGAGTGCCGAGGACAGGAGGTCCACTCCCAGGGTTCCTCTACCTTATTAATCCGTTGACCTCATCTACAATGTGACGCAGCTTGTAATAAGCATCTGTGGGGGGCAGCTTCAGCTCCAGGATCAGCCGGTCAATCTTGTTGATGCACACGGTGACTGCCAGCCTCTCTTGCACGGCGTGCTTGATCAGCCGCTCTGTGTTCAGCATCACCTGCGAGACACAAGGCTCAGAAGGTGGTGATGAGAGCAAAGAGGGCAGAACAATCCAGAGCAGAGCCAAAAAAGGTACTACTTAAAAATATGAAGAATGTGGAAAAGAGGAAATAGATTGTTGGGGGGAAGCAGAGGGTATCTTGCCCAATGGCAGATTCAGGAATTTTAAGAGGTGACCTTGCAGGATTGAGAAATGAATAAATACACTGATGTTGGGAGCCAGGTTTCTCAGTGCCAGAGGAGGAACCTAGGAAGGCTTGGGAAGAAGCTGTGGTGCTGAAATAGAATTGTGGGTATTAGGATAAATTGATTTTTTTCTTCTCTTCTACTGTGTTAATAGTTTTTAATATGTATGTGTACAAACAGTTACAGATATGTATGGGTGTATATTATCTGTGTTCAGTGTAAAGTCCTAGAAGCAATGTGTCCCTGTAGCAATGAACATACTCTGATCTTTGTTTCTAAGTATCCGTCCTCACTATAAGGAGCCGAAGCTCTATGGAGAAATGGCTGATTCCAGGATTGGGGCAGGGAAAGTATAAGATGAGTCTAGGACATCTTTTTGTGCCTAAAAAAAGACGGGGCACGTCAAAAGGATGAAGGAGCCAGCCTGAAGGAGTTCTCACTAGCCAAATCTGGGATAACTAGAGTATCAAAAGATATAAAGAGGGCCTCCCTGGTGGCGCAGTGGTTGAGAGTCCGCCTGCCGATGCAGGGGATACGGGTTCGTGCCCCGGTCTGGGAGGATCCCATATGCCGCGGAGCGGCTGGGCCCGTGAGCCATGGCCGCTGGGCCTGCGCATCCGGAGCCTGTGCTCCGCAACGGGGGAGGCCACAACAGTGAGAGGCCCGCATACCGCAAAAAAAAAAAAAAAAAAAAAAAAAGATATAAAGATACTAGTGGATTATAACCCACTGAGTAAAATAAAAATCTGTGTATCCATACGGATAATAAATAAGCAAATGGAGAAGGGAAATCTCTTCCTTACAACAGAATTCCCACCAATAAATATAAAAGAAATAGTAAGAGTTAGAAAACCACCATTTGCAACTATTATATCAATAAGCTAGGAATGACCAATGGATGACAAAACTGGTAAAGTTTGATAAGGAATAACATGTATACATAGACTCAAGGTATCGCCCCACAAATCAGTTATTACAAAGGGGGAAAACAGTAACTTTACATTGGAGAAGCCTGGCACACCCACCTTAACCAAGTGATCAAAGTTAACATCACCAATAATGGGATAAGGTTACATCATGGGCCTTCTGATGTGATGGACTAAGAACACAACTGTGCTGATATAGTATTCCTGCCCCAAACAACCTGAACCTAATCATAAGGAAACATTAGACAAACCCTGACTGAGAGACAGTCTACAAAATAAATGGCCTATACACTTCAAAAATGCCAATGTCATAAAAGACCAAGAAAGGTAAAAGAAGAATTCCAATTAAAAGAGACATGAAAACTAAATGTTATGCATCATCCTGGATTAGGAAAAAAAATTCTATAAAGGACATTATTGGGACAATTAGTGAGACTGACTAAGGTCTACAGAAAAAGATCTGTACAACAATATTGTATCAACGTTGAATTCCCAGATTCTGGTAAGTGTATTACGATTATGTAAGTGAATGTCCTTGTTCTTAGGAAATACATTCTGAAATATTTTATTTTCAAATGGTTCAAGGGGAAAACACATACGTGTGAGTGCATATGTACATGTACAGACACAGAATTACAAATGAGAGTGTTCTCTGTACTACTGCAACTTTTCAGTAAGTTTGAAATTACTCCAAGATGGAGTTGATTTTTAAAAAGGTAACCCTGGCTCCCTCTGCTGGCTATCTCACCGATGACAGCATGAAGGAGGTTATCCAAATTACCTAATCTTTGGGCCTTTTAACTCCAATCTCTCTTTACCTTAGACAAATTCATTAACATTTAAAACTCTCCTCCCTCCCTTTTATTTACCTTTGTCATTTTTGTGTTTCCGAATGACGATGGGTCCTATCATTTTGAGCTTCACTGCGCAGGCAGTGAGGGACTCACTGAGAACTAATTTTGACTTTCATTTGCTGCCCTAATTTTAGAGCAAAGGTGAGCCTTAATCCCACAGACTCTCACGTTCTCTAATTCCCAGCTCACTCAGAGCTCTGGGCATTGTGTGCGGCAAACAGGACAGGGAGGAGGGGTCCTAAGAGAACTGACGCAGACTCACGCCCTCAGCAGCATCGATGAAAAGGACCACCCCATCTGAGATGCGCAAGCCAGCTGTGACCTCGTCAGAAAAATTCACGTGTCCTGAAAAGCAAATACCAAGTAAGTCGCCACTGGTGTGGTGGCAGGATGAGGCACGATTAACTTGTACGTGGTCTGTGGGGCACTGCAAAGCATGTGAACCCACAAATACCGCCTTCCCTTCTCCCCACAGCTCCCTGCAGTGTGCCAAGTTCCACGTTAGAGTCACATCCTTGGATTACGCTTTTATACAGGAGGCCCCCAAACATAAAGAAAGCATTTTATCAAGGACGGCACAACACATTCAACTTGTACACTAAACCAGTCTAATCAGCAGTGAACAGAGTTCTGCCGGACAGAAGACACTTTGGAAGCAGGAAAGAGGGCAAAGGAGGGCCTGGAGCACGGGAGCTGGTTCCTGGCAAGGTGGTGTTGGTGGGTGTGGGTAGGGGTCAGGGGCTGAGAGGCACGAGGGCATCGGGCATCTGATGGGGCAAAGAAGGCCAATCTGTCAAAACCCAAATTTTCCTATTTAAAAAAAGGGCCCGTGAGCCATGGCCGCTGAGCCTGCGCATCCGGAGCCTGTGCTCCGCAACGGGAGAGGGCACAGCAGTGAGAGGCCCGCGTAATGCAAAAAAAAAAAAAAAAAAAAAAAGGGAACCCTGAGCTGGCCCTTCCCAAAGAGAAAGTCAGCCACAGGGTGAGGTATGCTGCTTCTATGGTAACCTGCACGTCCCCCAGCCATCGGTGTGTGCTCCCATAGTCTCCTTCAAAAGACTGAGACTGCCTGAGGCTGGGACCATGTCTAACTCAGCTTTGTTGCCCCAATGTCTAGCATGGGCTGACACAGGCTGATAGGAATAAGTGAATTAAGATTCCCCCAAATTTAAATCTTCTATAGCAGAGTCAAGAGAGGAACAAAATAGAAGGCCTGGAGCACACCGCTGGCTAATTAACTAGTTAGAAGCAAAGGAGACAGATAAAAAAAGAAAATTATCTCAATGAAGGCAAGGGAATGTAAAAACAAAGACATAATGCTCTGCCCTGTTCTGGAAGCAAAAGAAACAAACAGAACAGGGTTCTGATGGTAAAAAGTCAAGGAACGTCCTACCTGGAGTGTCCATGATATTGAAGAGGTAGGATTTCCCTTTGGTATCTGGCAAGACTACGGTCACAGGAGTACTCTTGATGCCGACACCCCTCTGAAAATCGCAGAGAGAAAGAGGGCGAGAGTGATCAAGGCTTCTCCCTATGCAGGAGGGATTCATTCTGCTCTTGGATCTTTCCAGTTGCTAGTAAATTACACTGATGTCTCTCCTTGTAATGGGTATGATTTTTATCTAGGTCTCTAACCAGAATGACCTTAAAGATGAACAATCTTGATGTTAAAAAGCACCGGGGCGGCGGGGGCAGGGGGAGTTGGTTCAAATACAGAAAAGTAAAAATAAAAAAATGAACAAGCCAGCAAAGCAGTATTAAACCTTAATAGAGAATCCAGAGTCCTAAAATCTTATCCTCCTCATACACTGTAAACAAAAATAATTAAGCACAGTACAAGTAAAAAGAAACAATCTGCAGCATTTTAGGTTTTCTTAAAAATATATTATAAAAGCTGTAACAGAAAATAAGTATTAAAACAACTCCAGTCAAACAGATACATAAATAAAAAAACAATAGCTAGTATCTGTTGAGTGCTTAACATATGCCAGCACCACTCAGAGTTCCTTTGGTTAATCACAGTACTTACACTCTTGTGCTTTCCATGTGGTCATTTGAGACAGAAATAAAGAAGAGGGGGAAACAAGGGATTAGAGGGGAGGGACAAAGCTCCAGATGGAAAGGAAGACCAACCAGTAGGAACGGGAAAGACAGAGATGTATGCTCACTCCTTTATACAGAAAGAGAAGCACAAAGACAGACGAACCCCTTCTCCAGGAGAAGCTACTCCCAGAAAGATCAACATATGGATGGAGTCATGTTACAGATTTTAAGGATGATGTCATTTAAAAAATCATGTTTAGCTTCTGCAGAACTTACAGCATAAATGTACACATCACCTCTTAGCATTTGCCCTACTAGGCTAAATTAAATCCAGCCAAGGATAGGAGGGTCCCCCCTTTTACCCTACAGTTTGCCTACCCAGCTCTCTTTCAAGTTATAGATCATAGGATGACCGAGAGAAGCAGGGAGATAAAGAGATGAGGGGTGGGAGTGAGGGTGGGGAGGCGTGTGGTATGGACCAAAATGTTACCGTAAAGCTCTTCTCCATTCCCTGCAAAACTACTACTGCTGGGCCTGCTGTGGACAACAATCAGACTTCCAAAGGCACACTTACCTCTTGCTCTGTGAAGAGGATGTCAGTGTAGCACAGCTTAAAAAAAAAAAAAAAACAAAACTGTAATTACCTCCTGAATTCAGACTCCTCTCCTACACAAACCATCAATCACTTTTCCTCACCACCTCCCAGCTCAAGGGTCTCTGCCTCAGGAGGAGAATAGATGGAAGAAAACAGGGTACCCCTACAGAAATTTCAGACAATGAGACCAGCACCCTCCCGGATGGAAAATGCTCCTGGGTGTGTGGTTTTTTGGGGAGTGGGGGAAGTCGCTAAAGACCAGGTATGACTGAAGAGCTAAATTATATCAAATGCACTGAATTTTTCACAGTGGTACAGGGAGACACATCCGGCCTGCATGGGACCCTGAAGGTCAGAACAGTCAATCTGGCCAAGATTGAACATTCATTGCACTGAGACTTGCAGCCCCACCTGGCCTCATTCACAGGCGCTTAAATTTATCACGAAAACAACAAGGTCCAATTGTATTATATTTATAAAGAGGCCATTAATACTATGACAGGAAAGAATAGGCTATCGAAGTCAGGATATATCAGAACAGAGGAGGGATCCCAAGCACAGAACAGATCATCCAAAAATACTGCACACTAATATTTCTATGTTTCTGAGAAAGTTGAAATTATTTTAAGGCCTATTAATAGAAATTACAATTATAAAGCAGCACATTATATGCATCATTATTTACAGTGAGAGTGGGAAGGTGGAAGAAAGGGGAAGGACAGAGACACCCACCCCTGTATATTCCGAATGGTTCATCCTAAACCTTCAACAGAATTTCTACTCACATCTTGGTCGTAGCGCTTTCTGATTTCCGGGTGAGTCTGCTCTATTAAACAATCTACAAAACATGTCTGAAAGGGAAGAGAAAGTTGAACATGTCTGAAAAAGAAGAGAAAGTTAAGTTCTGCCAACCACAGAGAAAAATCTACTCTACCCTTCTCCCAGCTCCCACTACACCACATAATTTAGGGATAAAGAGAAGAAGAAGAGAGCAGGGAGGATTATGGGACAGCAAAGAATTAACAAGGAAGCCACAGGATTATTTTCAAATGAAAGATGAAATCTTTCTTAGACAAGCATCCCCCAGGAAATGAAAACTTATAAAATCAGAGTAAGGCTCAATTTCCCCTCTTCTGTCCAGATGTAGACACAAGGCTCAGGCATGCAAGTGGCTTAGCTTTCCATCTGCTGCTCAGGAAAAGCTAGAATTTCACAGCTCAGTTTCACAATAGGCATGGAGGCCCCCCAGAGTGAGGAGGTCCAGCCTTATGGCCTCAGACCCCAACGTGTGGCTCTGAGGGCTGAAAAAACGAGCAGAAATGAAGAGCGACCCTGTTCCAAGTAGCCGAAAGCTCTCTCACCTTGCCATGGTGGAGATGACCACAAAGGGTCACATTTCTGATGAGCTCCGAGTTATCCATCAGATCTGCCAAGAAACTGAAAGGAAAAGAGCAAAAGGGACTTTGCCACAAGTTTTCAAATGGGGGAGTGGTACAAAGGTGTTTTAGGTATTTTCGGCCAGGAACAACTTTCAGACCAACTGGAGAATGCTCAGAGGCAGAAGTGAGTTTCTACCTCTACACAGTTCTGTCTTTGGTTACAGAACAGACTTATTCATGAGGAGACACGACCTGTGAAATGTCATGGAGATTTCAACAGTAAAATAATGAAATTTGAAAAGCAAGCAAGAAGAAAAAACCAAATACCAGCACACACATCCATGAGTACTGTTCAGTTCAAAACATTCAGGCTAGATGTTATACATTTATACCACTGATACCAAGGGGACTTCAAATCACTTTGGGAGCTTTGCTTCTGAAACTGCCGTTACCGCTGGATAACTAGGCTTTCAAGAAAACCTCATCTCATTAATGATGAGCAGAGGAGTTCCATCCTGATCAAAACCAACCCTGCCCTCCTTGCTTATCATCCGCATTACTTACGGTAAATAGCCTTCAGATGACTTTTGGCTCTTTGAAAAATCACGCCTGATTTCAAAGACTGGAGATTTTTTTTAAAATCACCACTGAGAACACAAAAGAATGTGACGCAAGTTCTGAAGAAAACTGAAGGGTTGTTTCAAAAATGTGTGAATGGAGGACCTCCTGGTGGCGCAGTGGTTAAGACTCCGCACTCCCAATGCAAGGGGCCCAGGTTCGATCCCTGCTCAGGGAACTAGATCCCACATGAGATTCACTTGCCACAACTAAGAAGCCCACCTGCCGCAACTAAGGAGCCCGTGAGCTGCAACTAAGACCCAGTGCGACAAAATAAATAAATTTTTTTTTTTTAAAAAGTGTGACTGACGGCAGGGGAGCTGACCATGTCAGAAGGGACCTCACTCCTTCGGACATACAAGATGTCAACATGTTTTTTTTTAAAAAGTTTCATTATCTGATAATGGGCCACAAGCTCCTCAATATATGAGCCTTATAAGTGCATTTCATCAATGAAAATATTTTCAAAAACAGTTTTCAGTTTGAAGAGTCTAAATTATTCTACACATATCTACCTACCTGTGCCTCCTTTTCAAAATAAAGAGTTGCTATGTTCCCAAAACACTTAGCAACCATACCGTGTCAAAACAGGCTCTGGTGGCCCCAACACTGACAATTATAATACCCAGTTCTGTCTCAAAGGGTGGCTTCTAATACCCAACTAAAGGTTTGGAAGAAGAGAAAATGGCTGAGATCTGGATGAGAGCCAAGAAGAAAGTTAAGACTGAGCCTAAATATCTCAGCAACGATGTAAGCTGAAGGAAAATTTTGGCAAATTGTAGGAAGAGATTTTTGCTTTCACAATAATTCACTGGTGCAGCACCATGGATGGACCTAGAGATTATTATCCTAAGTGAAGGAAGCCAGACAGAGGAAAACAAATATCATACGATATCACTTATATGTGGAATCTAAAAGAAAAAAAAAAGATACAAATGAGCTTATTTACAAAACAGAAATAGGCCCACAGACATAGATAACAAACTGACGGTTACCAAAGAGGAAAGGGGAGGGGAGGAGAGGGATAAATTAGGAGTTGGGGATTAAAATATACACACTACTATATATAAAACAGATAAGCAACAAGGACCTACTGCATAGCACAGGGAACTATACTCAATATTTTGTAATAACATAAGGGAAAAGAATCTGAATCAGTGTGTTGTACAGCGGAAACTAACACAACATTGCAAATCAACTATACCTCAATTTTTAAAAATTAAATAAATAATAAAGAGCTCAGGGATATGCCCTTTTACCTACCAAAATAAAAAAATACATAAATAAAGTTGAAATCTGTCAGACTAGATGTGGCAGCGGGCAGCGACAGAGCTGAACCTGGTCATAGAGAGAAGTCAGCAAAATGACTCAGGCACAAACAAATGCCACTGCTCTCACCACCACCACCCCAAAAATTCACTGGTTACTTCAACCACAAACCACCTCCAACCTCCATGAAAAAACTGAACCTACAATATTCATGCAGAGAGGCTGCAAGACCTTATAACTTACTCCATTTCATATACCGTGACAGGTAATGTCTGCTCCATCAGAGTGAATTTCTTGGTTTTCACCGGTTTAATAATGGGTTCTAGGAGGAAAAAAAAAGTAGTGATGTGCAGGTAGGCATAAAGCATAAAAATACAGAGCCCTACTCCATTAGACTGAGCTTTCAGAATGGATGATATATGACATCAATTTATGTTGTTCTCGAGGACCCCTCAGGTTGAGAAAGTTCTGGGAACACTGTTTGGCATGAGACACTGAAAGATCTTGAATTGTGGACTGAGGTGTTTGGACTTCATTTTGTGGGAGGAAGGGAGAGGGACTGGATATAGGATGAGGTCAATGTCAGTTCAAAATCTCTCCTTGCATTTATAAAATGCAACTACTTCCCAGAAGATCAATGAAAATTATTAAGGAAGTGGAAAATAAGCATTGTGGGGACTAGTTAAAGAAACTGGTATTATTTGGATGGAAAAACATATCAGGGGCTTCCCTGGTGGCGCAGTGGTTGAGAATCTGCCTGCCAATGCACGGGACACGGGTTCGAGCCCTGGTCTGGGAGGATCCCACATGCCGCGGAGCAACTAGGCCCCGTGAGCCACAGTAACTGAGCCTGCGCGTCTGGAGCCTGTGCTCCGCAACAAGAGAGGCCCACGCACAAACGATGAAAAGTGGCCCCCACTTGCCACAACTAGAGAAAGCCCTCGCACAGAAACAAAGACCCAACACAGCCATAAATAAATAAATAAATAAATAAATAAATTTTTTAAAAATCAGACCAGAGGGAGAACTTAAAAACAGTCTTCAAGAACCCAAACAAATATTAGATAAAGAAAGAAGTAACACTTATTTGCTTGGTAACAAGCTGTTTTGTTGAATATCAAAACAGGGTTAATTGAATCTCAATCCAGAAATACCACCTGAAAGAAAAACTAGTCAGTTGATTCACTGAACTTTCAAGACTGCTGATGGCTATCAAATGAAGTTTTCTAGTTTCGATTTCACCTCTCACAGCCCAGTGCCTCCAGACTCACCTGTGAGAGGCTGGGTGTCCTCCTCCTGAACTATGGTCTCCACTTCAGGACCATACACCTCCTCAGCTGTGGGGTAGTACTTCTTGTCCTCATGCAGCACCACCTCCATCCCAGGGTGGTCTTCATCATGATCTCCCAGCTCGTCGTCGTCGTCGTCATCATCAACCTAAAAGCCAAAGACAGAAGGAGGTTGGAAGAGGCATGCACTTTTCCTGCTCGGTGACTCACTACACTCCGCGAGGTAAGAGCAATGACTTCACATGCCTGACAGCTTCTTAGTTTGGATTCTGTGCTACAGTCACTGGCGCAGGTTCTACTCTTGCGTGATCCTTCACAAAGAGAAGACTGTAAGCCATGGGTGTGGACGGCTCTCCTGATCCAAATGGACCCTTTCTTAAACGCAGGCCATTGGTCACAAATGGATCAAGCTTGGAGGCACTTTTCTGGGTACTGCCCTATGCCTCACATATTAGGAATCCCATAGGACGGGAGTTCTCTGAGCACTATTCATCTCTGCGTCCTCGGAACACAGCACGGTGCCTGGCACACAGCAGACCGTGTTAAATGAATGAACTCTCTCTACGTATTCCTGTCCCTGTTGAATACTTCCAATAACAACAGTACTCACTCACAAGACAGCCCAGTGCCCTGTTGGAAAGTGAGTCTTCGTAAATCACATCGAACTCACCTCCTTATAAATTAAAACCCACAGTCACAAGCAACACTGAACAAAGCTATGCCCTCTTCTCCTAAAAAGTCTTTCAAATGATTAAAAGTGGCTACTACATAACCCTTTATGTTCCAAAACACCCTGGTTAATTCATTCGCTCAACAAATATCTACTGAGCACTTACTATGTGCCAGGCACTGTTCTAGGTATTGGTAATATAGCAATGCAAAAAAGAGAGGTGATGGATGACATTTGAGCAAAAATCTGAGGGAAGAGAGAGTAAGTTCTACAAGTAAGTGGGGAAGAGCATTCTAGTTGGCTGAAACGGCAAATGCAAAGGCTCTGAGTCAAGGGTATGCTGGCAACTTTGAGGATCAGCAAGGAAGCCAGTTCAGTAAATAATGGGGAGAACAGTATACGCTGAAATCACATAGGAGGTGATCATGTAGGATCTTCTGGATCATTCTAAGTAATCTAACTTTACTCTATGACAGTGCTTCTCAGCCAAAGACAATTCTGTCTCCCAGGGAACATTTGGCAATGTCTGAAGATGTTTCTGGTTGTCACAGCTGGGTATGTGTGTGGGGGACCTAGTGAGTAGAAGCCAGGGATGCTGCTAAACATCCTATAAAGCGCAGGACAGCCCCTGCAACGAAGAATTATCTGGCCCCAAACGTCAGTGGTACTGAGGCTAAGAAGTCCTGTTCTAGCAGTTCTGAGCAGAGGAGTAATATGATCAGGCTTTTGTTTTAAAAGACTCACTCTGGGGCTTCCTTGGTGGCGCAGTGGTTGGGAGTCCGCCTGCCGATGCGGGGGACACGGGTTCGTGCCCCAGTCCGGGAAGATCCCACATGCCACGGAGCGGCTGGGCCCGTGAGCCATGGCTGCTGTGCCTGTGCGTCCGGAGCCTGTGCTCCGCAACGGGAGAGGCCACAACAGTGAGAGGCCCGCGTACCGCAAAAAAAAAAAAAAAAAAAAAAAAAAAAGACTCACTCTGGTTCCCATACTGAGATATACTAAAAGGAGAGAGATTAGTTGGAAGGCTACTGCAGTGATACAGGAGAGAGACGGCAGTGATTGTGGCTTATACCCAGAGGAGTAGCTGTGAAGGTGGAAGGAGAGGTTGGATTCTGCATATATTTTATAAATAGAGTAAAAAATGTATTCTAGTGAATTCAGAGTAGGAGTGAAAAAAAAGAGTCAAGGTTTTTGACCTGAGCAACCGGGGAATGGCCCTGTCTTTACTAGATGAGGAAGACTGTAAGAGGAGGTTGGAGGCAGAGGCAGGAGACAGGGGATGGGGAAGCTCTGTGTTTAGGCCTTAGATATGCTAAGTTTGAGATGCCACATTAGACATCAAGTAGAGATGCCAAGTAGAAAGCTAGACATACAAACCTGAGGTTCAAGAGAAAGGTCCAGGTTGGAGATATAAATTTGAGAGTCCTCAGGGAATAGAAGGGATTTGATATACTGGATAAGATGACCAGGGGAGTGAGTGCAGATAGAAAACAGGTATTAGGAATGGAGCCTTGGGGCCCATTGACAGTTAAGAGGTCAGGGAGATGAGGAGGAACCAGCGGCAAAGACTGAGAAGGACCGGCCAGAGAAGAGAAGGAAAACCAGGGGATTCCCTGGAAGCCAAGGGAAGAGAGTTTTTTTAAGGAGGGAGAGATCAGCTGGGCCAGATGCTGCAGACAGGTCGAGCAGGATGAGCCCTGCGTCTGCGGCAGAGGTCACTGATGACCCTGACAAGAGCAGTCTGTGTGGAATGCGGGAGGCAAAACAACAAAACTTGGATTCAGAGAAAATGGGAGGAGAGGATTCGGAGACAGCAAGTAACAACTCTTTTGTGATGTGCCGCATTGGGAAACAGGGAAATGGGAGGTAACGGAAGGGGGCTATAAGGTCGTGAAAGGACTTTATGATGAAACAACAGCGTATCTGTATGCTGATGGAGATGATCTAGTAGAGAGGGAAAACTAATGACATGGGAGAGAGAGGAGAATTGCTGGGGTGAACATCTTGAGTAAATGAGAAGGGATGATGGAAAAATCAAAAACACTAGTTCAAAAAGACACATGCACCCCCAGGTTCACAGCAGCACTATTTACAACAGCCAAGACATGGAAACAACCCAAGTGCCCATCAACAGATGATGACTGATTTAAGAAGACGTGGTACATGTATACAGTGGAATATTACTCAGCCATAAAAAAGAATGAAATATTGCCATTTGCAGCAACGTTGATGGACCTAGAGAATATCATACTAAGTGAAGCCAGACAAAGACAAATATTATATGATATTACTTATATGTGGAATCTAAAACACAACACAAACGAATCTATATACAAAACAGAAACAGACTCACAGACACAGAAAACACATTTATGGTTACTACTTTATTGCTTTCTTAAAAGAGATGAAAAAAGTATGTATTTGTTTTACCTCATCAAGATCTTTGGTCTCTCTGCCCAATTCATCATCATCTTCATCAGAATCAAGCTCTGGTCCAATGTAATTCCCAAACTCATCATACAAGTCAGTATCCATGATGCTAAAATTCAAGGAGAAGAGTTAGATGCTGGCAAGGTAATCAAGGCCTCCGCCCTAGCCTGTGGTTGACCATATCCCTCACACAGTCTCCTCTCCAGTTACATCAACCCACTGACTGCTCCTCCAAAGCCCTGTACCTTCCCCTCCTGTCTGTTCCACTCCTGTTTCTGTTTACATATACTTCACCCACTTCTGTTTTCTAATACTAAACAAATTTTAATTTTAAAATAATTAAATACCAGAAAGTTGCAAAAATAGTACACATAACTTTCTTTCTCCTAAATTATTTGCAAATAAGCTGCTGACACAGTGTCTCATCGCCTCCTCATACTTTTGTGCAGCAGCTGGTAAACTATAGCCTGTGGCCACATCTGGCCTGCCAACTGTTTTCATACAGCCCTGAAGGTAAGATGTTTCTTATTATTTTTAAATAGTTGAAAAAAATCAAAAGGATAATATTTCATGACACATGAAAATTAATTATATGAAATTCAAATTTCAGCGCCTATAAAAACAGCTTTATTGGAACACAGCCATGCTCATTCTTTTATATTGTCTGTGGCTGCTTTCACACTGTAACAGCGGAGCAGAATAGCTGACACTGAGACCATATGGCCCACAAAGTCTAAAATATTTACTATCTAGCCCTTGACAGACAAAGTTTGCCAACCCCTGCTTTTAGTGCATGTGATTCCTACAAACGAGGACATTCTCCTACATAACCACAATACAACCATCAAAATCAGAAAACATTGACATATTACTACCAGCCAGCCCACAGGCCCCCATTCAAGTTTCACAGACTGTTCCAATAATCTCCTGCACAGAAAAGGAGCCAATCCAGGATTCCATGTTTGCGTTTAGCTGTCACGTCTTTAGTCTCTTTCAATCTGGAACAGTTCCTTGGTCTTTCCTTTAACTTCTATGACTTGACACTTTTGAAGAGTATAGGCTAGTGAGTTTGTAGAATGTCCCTTAATTTAAGTTTGCCAATGTTTCCTCATGATTAGATTCAGGTTATGCATTTTTTGGCAAGAATATCACAGAAGTGATGCTGTGCTCTTTTCGGTGCATCTTCTAACAAGTGGCATATGATTTTAATTTGTCCCATCAGTGGTGATGTTAACTTCACCACTGATTATGGTGGTGCCTACCAGGCCTTTCCATTGTAAAGTTACATGCTTTCTCTTTGTAATTAATAAGTATTTTGTGGGTTGTCTCCACTTCAATTACAGAAATTCTACTCAAGGTAACAGGTCAAATACTCCCTCCTTCAAGCCTTCCTATAGCCTCAATTTCTCACTCTCCTATACTGCTGTAGCCTTTCGTGTCTTTATCAGCATTTAATTCTGTCATGAATGGTAGTTAACTGTACTAATTACCCTCACCAACACCTCTACAGCTTACAGTAATAGGCAACAGACCAGAGTGTGGGTTAATGGTCAGGGCTCTGGAATTGGAAGACCTAGATTTGAATCCCAACTTTGTCACTTAATAACTATGTCATTTCAGGTTATTTCACCTCTCCAAGCTTGTTTCTTTAATTGGAAAATAAAGTGATTAATCCCCATTGCATAAAGGGTTATGAGAATTAAGCAAAATAGTCTGTGTAAACAAGTTATTACAGTTCCAGGCTCAATAAATGTTAGCTAGCATTATTTTTTGGCCATTCTTGAATACAGGAACCCTGCGTTCCTTGTGCCCACCTGCCAATGACCAAGACAGCGCTTCACCTAAGTAGAAACTGGATAAATGTTAACTGAACAGAATGTTTAATTTTGAAATACTGATACTTCTTTCATGAGGCTAATCCCGCCACCTCCCTCAATGCCCCTGTTGAGGGCTGACTGTGGATAAAATAGAGAATTAAGAGTTCCAAGCACTAATAATTAAATGTAAATTATTATGGAAACTTTCATATGCATAGAGATTCTTTTTACTTCCAAAGAGCTACCACATCTGTGCACATTTCATTCTCCCAAGACACCCATGAAATGACTGCAGAAATTTTTACAGAAGGCTGTCCATGGGACAACCTATCTCATTTCTGCTTCAGGGCCACTGCACTTACTATTCTCTTCCAAAATGCTCTCCCCTTGCGCATGTATATCTTGTTCCTTCATCTCACCCAGGTCTCTACTATATAAAATGTTACCTTCTCTGAGAAGCCTTCCCTTGTCACTCTAAAAAAAGCTCCACCTATACACACATTCTCCAACCCCCACTTCCATTGTTTTATTATTTTTATTAACATTTATCATTAGCTGACACGTATCTATTCGTGTATTTACTGTCATCTCTCCAACTACAGTTGAAGCAAGGACTGTTTTTTTTCACTTAGAACGGTGCCTGGCACAAAATAGAACCTCAATCAGTATTTGCTGAATGACTAAATGAGTGACTCCAACAAGGCACACAGAAGATAGCTGATTGCCCACAGTTGCAAAAATTAGTGAATTTCGGTACCAAACTTCACCGCAGCTTCCCGCTACAACGCAGGCTCTCCAAGGAATACAGAGTAAGGACGGAGAGAGCTTGGTAGAGAAAGGGTGAAGGCCGCACAGCTGGAAGAGGGAGTGAGACAGTGCAAGAACGACCCCTGCCCCGGGAAAGGGTTTTAAAGATGGACGACATTAGGGAACCCCGGAATCGGGGGGGGGGGAGGGCTTTCATTCCCTTTCCCGCCTCAATTAACCCATGTGTAAAGTGAAAGTAGAAGATAGCATATAACGTCTCCTCCACATCTGCCATTATTTAATTTCCCATCCCACAGTAGCAACCTTCCCATGCCGTGGACCCGTGTCAACTCACCTCCCGCTGCTCAGCCAAACACTCCGAGTAGGCCGCCAGAGACCGCGCTTCCGTCCAACGCCGCCGCGCCGCCTGCGCCTGCTGTTCGGAAGGACCCCGCAGACGCCGGAGGACAGCCCTTTGCCTGTGGACCAGCTCGGAAGAATGCCGGCCACGGACACAGGAACCTGCGAGGCGGAGTTGTGGGTCCCCAAACCAAGGCGTGGGTTGCTCCAAAGAAAGCAAGGCCCGAGGAGGCGAGAATCTGATCAGGCGCCTCGGGGCAACCCTGAAGGGGTCCTTCGGGGCGGTCACGTGGGCAGGCTGGTGGAGCAGTTGCTGGGCAACCACAGCTGCTGGGCGTGGTCTACGCTGAGCAGACTTGGTCTGGCGGTAACTGGGGATCCCCAAAGAAAGGAAACCAGGGCCCTGGCTGCTGGGGTGAAGGTCAGGGGGCAGGAGGATTAGGTGTTCTATTTATTCAGTGGCTGGCAAGGGCTCAGAACGAGACAGGAGCCAGGACACCTGAGTTCAGTTCCTGGCTAACCCAGCCTCCTTCTTGGTCTTCAAGCTTACCCATGTTGGGGTGGAGGGGGAGGGCACGGGGTTGGTTGTAGACCTCAAGCTTCCCTGCCCTAGGGCTGTTGATGATGACTTCACCACGTAATCTAGCTTAGTGCATTAGGAGTCTGATGTTCAAAGGGGTCTCACAGCAAGGAAATGCTAGAGCCAAGACTAGAACCCATACAGGTGATCTCCGTGTAGAACAGGTCAATCAGCCTCAGATATGCGGAGGCTGCAGAACTACAGTGGCAGCGCTGAAGAGGTTGCCCAAGAACCTAGGGATCTGTGCTCCAGCCCTGGCTGGAAACGGGGATCATTGAGCCCCTTCTTCTGCCACCTCTACTTGATTTCCTGCTCAGTCACTGCGTCTGGTTTGGGTGGAAAGTATCATTCCTCGTTAAAGACATTTAACAATGAGTGGTATTTTATCCCAGGGCTCCAGAGTAGGTTACAATAGTTCTGCTTTTGTGTGAGGGCCTCTATCACAACTCGCTATAGAGTGAGTCCATGTGGAAATGTGAAGGGACTGAATTCTGAAATCCATATGCTTCCTCAGCCAAAGCACCAATACTAAAATATTTTTAGAGGCAGAATAAAAAAGAATGAAAAATTGCCGTTTAAAACAACATGGGGGGCTTCCCTGGTGGCGCAGTGGTTGAGAGTCCGCCTGCCGATGCAGGGGACGCGGATTCTTGCGCTGGTCCGGGAAGATCCCACATGCCGCGCGGAGCGGCTAGACCCGTGAGCCATGGCCGCTGAGCCTGCGCGTCTGGAGCCTGTGCTCCGCAACGGGAGAGGCCACAACAGTGAGAGGCCCGCGTACCGCAAAAATAAATAAATAAATAAAATAAAATAAAATAAAACAACATGGATGGACCTAGAGGGTGTTATGCTAAGGTATTATACAGCATTACAGGGTATTATAAGTCAGACAGAGAAAGACAAATGCTGTATGATTTCACTTATATGTGGAATCTAAAACACAAATGAACAAACAAAACAGAACAAACTGGTGGTTGCCAGAGGGGAAGGGGGTGCTGGGGTGGATGAACTAGGTTAAGAAGCACAAACTTCCAGGTATAATATATATGTTATTAGAACGTAATATACAGAATAGGGAATATAGTCAATAGTATTGTAATAAACTTAAATGATGACAGATGGTAACAAGACTTATTGTGGTGATCATCTTGTAATGTATATAAATGTCGAATCACTATGTTGTACACCTGAAGCTAATATAACATTGTATGTCAATTATACTTCAATTAAAAAAATATTTTCAGAAGCAGAGAGCAAAATTAAGAGAAGGCACTAAACTGAAAGTCAAGACTACTTTCAGTGGCAAAAAATCTTAAGCAAGACCTCACTGTGCAGCTCAGCTTCCCTCTGTAAAATAGAGAACTAGATTTTTATAACACCCCCCTCAAGATAAGTGACTAGATATCCAGAGTGCTTTGGAGTCATTTTGTGGGCTGGCAAAGAATCCAGATGCAACCCCCCATCCCTGATATTCACCCTCTGCTGACATTCATTCCCTTTGCCTTCCCAGGCACAGGCCATGAAAAGGAATGACATCATTGACTTCAAGGCTCTGGAGAAAGAGCTGCAGGCTGCACTAACTGCTGATGAGAAGTACAAACGGGAAAATGCTGCCAAGTTACGGGCCGTGGAACAGAGGGTGGCTTCCTATGAGGAGTTCAGGTCGGCTTACTGCCATTTTTCTCAGGCTCTCCTGTTATGGTTTACTATAGTGGATAAGAGCGTGCACTTGGAGTCAGACAATTCTGGGCTCAATCTTGACCGTACCTTCTGCTACCTGTGTGAGCTTGTGCACGTTATTTAACCTATCTGAGCCTCTGTTCCTCATCTGTAAGAGACAGTAACCACTGTCATGGTTAAACGTTATTGCGCACAAGATTCTGAGCACAATATCTGGCACATGGAAAGCGCTCAAGAGTTGTCAGCTATCGTTGCTGCTCTTGTCATTATCACTGTCATATTGGCCTGCCAACAGGTTCAGCCGGTATCACGCAAAGTCCAGCCACCTCACACCTACAGGTGGCATTAGGTCCGTCCCCTAATCTCTGTCCTTTGCCTGTAGGGGTATTGTCCTTGCATCACATCTGAAGCCACTGGAGCAGAAGGACAAGATAGGAGGAAAGAGGACTGTGCCCTGGAACTGTCACACTATTCAGGGAAGGCCCTCCCAGGATGAAACCACTGAAATCTCCCCGGTAAGTGAGGCCCAGCGGGATTCTCTGCCTTAAACCTCCAACCTTGTTTTCTTATAACATATATGTTTTCCTTATTTCTCATGTAAAGCCAACAGAGGCAGGTTTCTGCCTCCAATCCCAGAAAGCAAAGCAACCAACGGGTGGTGAGGCCTAAACCAACCAGAATAAGTCAGAAAGGCGGGCTCAGCAGGCCCCTGTCAGTCAGTCCTTGGTTCCCGTTCCCAGATCAGATTTGGGTTACTCTACCTCGAGTTATATGGTATAGAGCCTATGAGCCTCTGGCAGTGTTGGGAAGGAGATTCAGCCTGTCATGTCCTTTTTTTTCTGCGGTACGCGGGCCTCTCACTGTTGTGGCCTCTCCCGTTGCGGAGCACAGGCTCCGGACGCGCAGGCTCAGCGGCCATGGCTCACGGGCCCAGCCGCTCCGCGGCATGTGGGATCTTCCCGAACCGGGGCACGAACCCGTGTCCCCTGCATCGGCAGGTGGACTCTCAACCACTGCGCCACCAGGGAAGCCCCAGCCTGTCATAGCCTTAATACTCATCTTGAGTTCCTTTCTCTCCTCCAGAGGTTTCCAATTACCCCCTCTCCTGCCCCGCCCAGAGTAAACTCTGACTTAGTCTTGCAGAGAAGGGCTATGTCCACATTCATCAGTAGGAAAAGCCTGGTACAACTGAGAGTCTCAGATCACAGCCTGGGTTCCTTGGGACCCTCCCTCCCCATCCCATCCCTTGTTCTCTCATCTGAAAATGAGGCCCACAGGGACCGCAGCCTTGCCAGTGCTCAGAGTGTGATACTAGAACTCAGATGAAAATCCACAGGCTCCCCTCACTCTCACTGTCACAGAGCAGCTGGAGGAGCTCTGTACTCTCTTTCCTTCCTTTGCAATCCAGGAGAAAACGCTCCTCCAGCCCGAGACCTCGGCTGAGTTCTACCGTGATTGGCGGCGATACTTGCGGAGTGGGCCAGAGCGCTACGAGGCCCTGCTGCAGCTCGGGGGCCCAAAGCTGGGCCGCCTCTTCCAGATGGATGTGGGGTTTGGACTTCTAGGGGAGATGCTGATGGCACTGGCTGATCACGTGAGGCCAGCTGACTGGTGGGTGGTGCTGGGGATCCTGCGCAGCCTGGCCAGCACTGGCCGCTTCACCCTGAACCTGAGCCTGATGAGCCATGCGGAGAGAGAGAGCTGCAGATCCTTGTTTCAGAAGCTGCAGGCCATGGGCACCCCCAGCCTGGAGGGGCGGGGTCTGGGGGAGCAGCCTAGTGGGCTTCAGGAGGAGGAGAGTCTGCAAGAGCTGCTAAGGCTGTACCATGTGGACTGATGGGACCAGTTACCTTCAGAGGCCCCCAGTGGTCACTGGAGGCATTTTTTCATTGTCTCGAGGGCTCTGCAAGACTGTAGTGAGAAGCCCACACCTAAGTTCCTTCTGGTCTTGGAATTTTCACAACAAAAGCAGTAACTGAATTTTCCCTTTTCCTCCAGCCTCTTGGGGGCTCCATATTCTGAACTGTGTAGATCCACCGGATGGTCAAGGGCCCAAGAAGTTGAAAGACTTTTGCTTCCCACCCTTAGAGTCTGCCTGTCTGCTAGCCCATGGCCCCGAGAGATGGGTGAGCACCCAACCAAATACTGGTACCACCAGTTATAGCCTCCACTCAAAAAAAAGAAAAAGCAAAATTGTTAATCTTCCATGATAAATTAATACTGATCTCCATAGCTCTTAACAAGAGTATTTGTAACTGGAAATCAACAGAATGGACATTTAATCAATAAATGATCAAATGCTACCTCATTTGAGGTTCATTACTTTTCTCCAGGGGCTGAGTTCCCTTGCAGGTTGGGCCTGGGAAAGCCCCAAGCCATCAGCTCAGGCCTGGCCAGCCTCCCAGGCATCTTTAGATGGCCAGATGTGCAGGTAGGAGGGTTGCCTTCAACTCCTGGATTAACCAAAGGGAGGACCTTTCCACCAGGCAGGCAGGGCAGGGCCTGGAACAGAGAGGCAGAGATTTCCCTGTCCTGGTACCTGGGCCCTTGCTCCTCATTCTGGCTTCCCCTGACCCATTCTTGAGTGAGTGCCAGTGTTCTAGAAGGGGAGAAAGGGCCAGGTTCTAGAATGGTTTTCCCTCAAGTTCACGTCCAGAACGTTAGAAGGGCATCTTGTACATCCACTGGGAATAAATTGCCTTGTCTGGGGCAGCTTCCTCGGCAGATTGTTGCTTCTTTTCCTGGCTGCTGGATCCTTTCCTCATATAGATGACTTCTCCCAGCAGTGATTTCTAGAAGCCCCATAGGCCTTTAGTGCCTAGGTTTTGCCCCGGCCCCTCTGACTCTTCCCTTGCACAGGCATGAACCTGGCCCAGGCCACTGTGCTCCTATGGGTGTTGGGGAGCCTCCAGGCCTTTGAAATCGTGGAGAAGGAGAACATTTTTCAGAGGACCCCCTGCCCAGCGTTCCTGATGTTTGACAATGCAGCCTACCTGGCTGACATGAGCATCGAGCTCCCCTGCCACTGCAAGCCCGAGGAGGTGTCCGCTGTCGTCTGGTACTATCAGAAACACCTCGGCAGCAGCCACACCAAAGTGCTGACGGACTTTGATGGGCGGGTCCTGACGGAGGCAGCCCAGGTGCGTGTGGGCAGCGACATGCTGGTCCGCTTCAGCATCCGCATGTTCAGCCTGTTGGTCTTCCGGGTGCAGCCCGAGGACTCAGGCTTGTATTTCTGCGGCACCCGCAAGGGGGACTACTTTTATGCCTACGACGTGGACATCCAGAGCAGTGAGGGGATGAAGGCCACCTTCAAGGACCAGGGCCAGGAGCCCTTCGCAGATGAGTACCACGGGAGCCTCCACGTCTTCACCACCTTCTGGGAGTGGACCCCCTGCGACCGCTGCGGGGTGCGCGGGGAGCAGTGGCGCATTGGCCTGTGTTACCTGCAGAGCCCAGGCCTCTCCCCCCGCTACCGCAAGACAATGCCCGACGTGGTGTCCTGTGGTTCGCGGGCTGTACCCAGGCAGCTCCGGGCCAAGGCCAGCAGCCACGCCCCCGAGCTGCTGCTTCGGAGCTGCCTGGTGCCCTGCGAGAAGAAGAAGATCCAGGAGGGTGTGATGGCGCTCTTCAGCTACGTGTCCAAAGTGGGCAGCCGGCCCTGGTTGCCCCAGGTGCCCATTCAGTTCCACCAGCAGAGGCTGGGCCACGGACTAATCATCTCCTGTCCCGGGGCCCGGCCGGAGCATGCCGTGGCCTGGGACAAGGACCAGCAGAACCTCTACCGCACGCAGTACCTAGAGGGCGTCAACAGGTCCATGAGGGTGTTCATCGACCACGGCAACCATCTCCACATCCGCTTCACCCGGCTGGAAGACCGGGGCATCTACTATTGCTGGCGGCAGGGCGTGCGCATCGCTGGGTTGCGACTGGGCGTGACATCTCGAGGCCGCTACCCAGTCTCGTTCTCCAACCCCGAGATTCGGGCCACCGTGGTGCGCACCCTGATAGGCTACCTGGTCATCACGGCAGTCTTCATCACTATTCACCTCTGTCGTTGCTGCTGTTACTTATTCCGCTGTTGTCCCAACTTCTCCCCCTAGGCTCTCTCTTCCCCAGCTCTGAAGACCAATTGTGCACAAATGTGTTTGTTAAATGGTACCAGATGCCTCTGGATAGGCATCCTGAGCTGGGATGTGTGGCAGGGCATGTGGACAAAGTTGTTAGCTATAACCTGTTCCCTGCTATCATGAGCGAGTCTGGGACCCAATCTGGGAAGCGGGGAGGCCCGAGGCTGGTGGGAGATGGGGGACTGAAGCGAGATGGAAGTAGCCAGGGTGCCTGTGTCTTCTGACTTCACGCTCAGAGAAGGAAGAAGTGAACCTAACATTTATCACCTGTCTGGTGTTGAACAGCGTCTGACGTGCTTTATTTTCTTGCCTTCGAGGATTGCTAAGTGGGCGCTGTTTGAATTGGGGGTAGCAGAGGGAGGAAGAAAAGGGTCGGGGTACCTAGTGTATATCCTCTTTGCCTTCTTTCCCAGCCTCATCCCGGCACTGGCAGGTAGAAATGGTGAGTTTGGGAACACAGGTAGAGACTAGAACAGGGGAAATGGATGAGGAAATTGGAGACTGAATTCAGGACTTTCCTGAGAGATTGCACCCAGGCTGGGGGCTGGGGGTGAGAAGAGGGGCGGGAAGCAAAGGCTGTGGGGGAAGGCACCAGGGCTGCAGGGCAGAGTAGGGCTGGAGATGGGATTTGTCATGTGGCCGCTGCTGGGGGTGGCTGGGGGTCCCAAGATGATCAGTGATAAGAAGCAAGTTGTGTCTTGTCCAAGGCTACTTCCTGCCCCCTTCCCCCAGCCCCAGCCTCTGCCGAACAGATCAGAGTCCACTCTGGGGAAAGCCACAGCAGTTGTCTTTATTTATGTCAGTGACTAAAGGCAGCAGTGGTGCCCCGAAGGTTAGCAGCAGTGGGTGGCAGGAGGGAGTAGGGGAAGGGCACCAGCCTTGGAAGGAGGGAGGGACTCCGACTTCTCTCTCCCTCTGCCTTAGAGGGAGATGGGGACCCTGGAGTGGGCCTCTGAGCCCCACTCGTGGCCACTGATCATCTCGTGCCCGCCAGTCTTCCCGTGGACCCCAGAACAGGTGCTCGGGGTGAAAGTGTCTGCCCCAAGCTGTCCTGCCTCTAGGCTGCAGGAACACAAACCAGTGTCTTCACTCCGCGTGGGTCTCGGGTTCCCAAATTATAAAATAGGGTGCTACCTAAAACACGGGGGTACGTTTTGTATTTGACTACAAGGGGACAACAGGGGCCTTGGCTTAGGGAAGAGCAGCGGTCACTGTGGGGAGGAGGGGGTCGGGCGTGCAGCAGAGGCTTTGCCTAGCAGTATTTGCTGGGGTCAGGCGGCAGCTGCAGCGGCTCCCAGGCCTGGGTGGACAGGGATTACGCAGCCAGGAAAGGGCCTTTAGTGCTGGGACAAAGTGGGCCCCGCCCCCAGGAACAGCAGCCTCTTTCTTTCCTGTTTCAGCATCTTCAAGAGGATGAGTCACT
Organism: Mesoplodon mirus; assembly: GCF_964341445.2. Lineage (NCBI taxonomy): Eukaryota > Metazoa > Chordata > Mammalia > Artiodactyla > Ziphiidae > Mesoplodon > Mesoplodon mirus. The sequence continues at coordinate 7,725,506 of NC_138994.1, forward strand.
TTCTTGATTCCCACGACCCAGAGGCCAAGTGTAACTGCTCACGCACAGCCCCCCACTCTGATGTCTGGCCTCATCCCAACCGCCTCCTCTACCCTCTCTACCTGCGCCCCCTCCAGCCTGTATGGGGTGGGGGGAGTCCTCCCGGGCTTGACCTCTCTGTGCCCACAGCTCGGGGCCAGGCCCCCTTCTACTCCCCCCCAGCACCCCTTCCCTCACCACTTACACTGTAGTTCCCCCAAGTGCTGAGAATCAAGCTCCCACGGGCCCACGGCATGCCCACATGGCAGCTCAGTGGGGCTGAGACACTTGAACCATCACTCAGGAAGCCCCTCTGCAATCTGGGCAGGCCAGGAATTCTGTCCTGCGACTACTCCAGGTGGCAGGATAGCCCCACCCATCCTCAGACTGGTCAGTCAGTCTAGAAGAATAAGCCTCTGGCCAAAGCCTCCTTGCCTGTGGGGATTCCCCTGCCTGTCTCAGAGTCTCGGTTTTCCTCCACCAGACTGAGGAAATTCAAAGGCCCCATTCCCAGATACCCCCAGACACCTCCGGCTCTGGCAACAGTTGCCATGACAACAGAGATTCGGGATGTGGAGGGTGATTTATTAGGTCTCCCTGCCCTCCCCAACTTCTCTCCTCCCTCCCAATTCTAACCCAAGCTGTTGGCCATGCCCCTTCAGGCTGCCCCTTTGGGGTGAGTGCCCTGTTAGAGTTGCTGGGTGCTGGGTGGGTGCTGTCTGACAGGCTTAATGCTGATGGAGCCTAGGGCAGCAAGCTGACACAGAGACTGAGGGGGAAAAGGAGCAGCTGGGGTGGGTGGGGACTCAAGTCTGGGGAAATTAACTAGCAGAGGAGGGGCAACTACCCCGACTCCTGCTGCAGGCCCCTCATACTGTGGGGCAGGGACCACCAGGTGGGTCCTGTCTCACATCACATCCTTGTGCTCCTGCTTGGACTCCTTAATGACCTGCAGGGGACAGAGAAGGTGCCACAGTTAGGTTAAGAGCTCACACAGACTCCAGGTCCACCACAGCTAGGCTATGGACCTAGACAAGTCCCCCGCCTTCCTGGGTCATCTTTTCTATGATGGTAGCCAGAACACCCCCAATGCAGCAGTCAGAGGGGGAGATGAGGTAACACGGGCAAACAACTATCATGGTGCCTGGCACATGGTGAGCTGATCTTGTGAGATTAGCTGGTACTGTTGCTGGTGTGATGGGGAGGGGGTATGACCAATCCCCCCATCCCATTCTTCTGCCAGGTTCCTTTCACCAAGCTGCAAGTTGGAAGTTGGGAGTGAAAGCTACTAACTTTAATTTTCTTTCTCTCTCCCCCAGGCCTGGCATGGGGGGGGCACCTGAGTCTGAGGGTGAGATAGGGAGAAAGCTGGAGTCAGGACCCCATCCAGTGGTCTAGGCACCCAGGCTCCCCTTAGAACTGCCAGTGGAGGGGCTGGGGAAATGAATTACATCCGGGTTCCTTCCCCTCTTGCAGAGCCTCCCAGAGGAGCTCTTTGTGAATTATCAAAAACCTTCTATGTGCCAGTCAAGCTTTCTTCCAGAGTCTGCCGGGGCCAGAATCTGGGATCCACCCTCCTCACCTCTCCATCCCGCATCTCCACAGTCTTCACCACGATGTTCCTCTTGAGGTGGCCTTCTGTCACGGAATTGGTGTCCAGGCTGGTTTCTGCAGGCATGAGGAGAGGAGGCCTCCATGGGCTCTCAGGGCACTAGACATCCTCTCCCACCCTCGGTTTCACCATGAAACCCCCAATCATGAGTACAAAAGCCTATCCGATCAGGCAGAGCGGGCATAGGCTCTTCCAAAGGGGCTGGCAACCTCCTAAGTCCCCACGGTGCTGGGCAAGTCCTTGCTGCACTGCTCGCTCTCCTGGCCTGGCTGCATTTCAGCCCCTCTGCAAGCCCTCACCTGGCTCCTGGCTTCCTGTCAACGCAGCGCCATGCCGAGGAAGGAGCATGTGGGTTTTGAAGTCAGGCAGGCCAGAACTTGAGTCCCAGCTCAGCCACATGACTGTGGGCAAATTAATTTACCTCTTCCAGCCTCAGTGTCCTCATCTGCAAAATGGGGATGCTGTTGTCTACTTTTCCACGTGGGAGTGAGGAGTCAGTTAACTGAAATAATGTTTGTTAAATGACGGGCACATATTAGTGCTCGATACACGTGGGTCCCTTTCCTGTCCCCCTTCCTCTTTCCTACTTCTCTCTGCCTCTTCTCTGGGCCCTAGTGACCCTTTTCTGTCTGGCATTTGGCAGTATTGCCTCTACCTGGTCTGCCTGGTTAACCCTTCTGATGCTGAACTAAGCCCTGGGACATGCATAGCTAGTGTTCCTAAATTTCTAGCCCAAAAGAAAGAAGAATTTTTTTTCCTTAGCTAAGAATCATTTGAGGGCCACATACAAGTAAGAAGTAATTTACTTCTTTTCACCCCCTCAGAGAGAAAAATATAACATGTCACATTCACTAATATTTAAAATTAAGAGCAGGGGACATAAAACTTTATTCACTCCAAGAGCAGCCGTCCAGGGGGAAATAATCCTCTGGGTTGAATCATCACTGAGCTGAACAATGGAGCCTCAGGGACAGACGAATCAGGCAGAGAGCCTGGCCGCCGGGCACAGTGAGACCCTAGGGGCCCTCCCAGTGATGGGAAAGAGGTGAGGCAGAGGCTGGCGTTTGCTCAGAGGCCCCAGAGCATCTCATCTGTGCACCCGAGGACTTATCACCTTGAACACCGGCCAACTCTGCTACTTTAACCTACATTTACCCTGTGCCAGGTCCTGGGCTGGGTGCTGAGGTTGCTGGGAAAATGACACAGGCTTGGCCCTTTAAGGAAACCTGGGAGGAGGGAGCCCAAGAGGATGGGGAAAGTGGGCTTGGTGAGGCTCGCTCCCTATCAAGCTGAGAAGAGCACCGTGTCTATAAGGCAGGCAGCTAACCGAGAGCCGAGCCGGCGGGGGCTCCATTTACAATCTGGTGAGCCTGTATTGGTATAACTTGTATTGTGAGGCTTTTGAGATGTCTTGTGACCTTGTGACTTTCCCCTTCTTTGGTGCTTTTGCCCCCTGTAGTGACAAGCAGTTAAAAAAAACACACAAACATCAAACACTTGGATGCGCAGAGCTTAATCAGGGATCTGCAGACAGGACAGAGGTTGAGACAGTCACCCAGTTCTGCAGTGGAATGGGGTGTGGGGATGGGGGGGCGGGTGGGACAAAGGGCAGAGCAGGACAGGAGTGGCTGCAAGCCCCACCTTGAATGCTCTGGGATGGTGTGTTCTGGCTAGAAGTTCTGCGGTGAATCATGAAGGTCCCCATGGAGAGCCCCAGGCCCGTTTGCCCTGGTCCTTGGCCCCAGGCCAGAACAGCAACTCACAGGCCTGGGGGAGGGGGCAGGAATCCAACACTCTGCCCACAAGACCCTGTTCTACTGACCTCGGATCTGCAGGTTGGAGAAGGTCTGCACAGGAATGGTGATGCTGAAAGACAGCAGAGAGAGAGAGAGAGGGGTGACCAGGCTGCCCGAGGATATCCCCAGGCCAGGTCCTGGTCTGGAGATTTCATGACAGCTTTGAAGCTTTCTTCCTTGCCAGGAAAGGCCGACCCCATCTTTTAGCTTCCCCAGCAGCAAACACACTCCTTGGAGCTACCAAAGCTGGCAAGGAGCCTGGATGTTGTGAGGGGCACATCTCTATTCAAAAGAGAGTGGACGCTTGGAGGATGGCAGAGGGGAGGGAAGAGTGGCGAAGAGAATTCCCAGGCGGCAGAAGACACTGGTCAGGGGAAAAGAAGTCCGATTTTTGTGGGGAGGGTGGGGAGTGAGCCTCAGTTTGGGAGGTGACCCGAGTCCTTACTCTGGGACCTAATCAACATGGGCTGAATTGAATCCGTTCACTCATTCATCAGACATTTATTGAATACCAACTGTGTGCTAGGCAAGCACTGTGCTGGGCACTGGGATAGGAGGGGGCTGGACGCAAGACTGAATAAGACGGTCCCTGAAGGGAGCAAAGCAACTCCAGGGAGGGGCCAGCAGGGAGGGCTGCTGGGCAGGGCTCACCGGTTCTCCTCGCCCTCCAGCAGCTTCCTGTAGGTGGCGATCTCGATATCCAGGGCCAGTTTAACGCTGAGCAGGTCCTGGTACTCCTGCAGGTGGCGGGCCATCTCGTCCTTGAGGCTCTGCCCCTCCTCTTCCAGCCGGCCCAGCGCCTCCAGGTAACTCGCCGCCTCCCGCGCGTGGCGCTCCTCCTGCTCACGCATCTGCCTCTCCAGGGACTCGTTCTGTGGGTGGAGTCGGCTGGTTTCTCGAGGCCCCGCCCCCGTCCCCGCCCCGCCCCGCCCCGAGTAACTTTTCAGAGCTCCGCCCCCAGCCCTGGTCCCAGCCCCTGGCCCTTTTCCAGCACCTCCTAGGGCGGCAGGTCCCCTCCTCCGGTTCGCCAGCCTCCGCTCGCGGACCCCGTCCCCCCGCCTCGGGCCCTGCCCGCGCTCACCGTGCCGCGCAAGGACTCCAGGTCGCAGGTTAAGGCCTGCAGCTGGCGCCGGTAGTCGTTGGCCTCGTGCTTGGCCTGGCGGAGCAGCTCCGCGTTGCGGGCAGCAGCGTCCGTCAAGTCCGCAAACTAAATGGGGAGAGGGCTTTATGCTGAGGGGAGGGCTGGGGACGCTTACGGCGGGAGCTGTGCTGGCCCGTGGAGAGGGACGATGTCTGGAGGATCAGGGAGATGGGCGGGACCCCAGGGTTGTTGTCCAGCTCACCCCAGCCAATGGCCTGGGTGGGATTATTCGCAGCGACTGCGGCCCGTGGACCGGGGACACAGAAGACACTGCTACGTCTCTAGCACCTAGCGCAATGCCTGGTCAGGGAATGCAGGAATGAACAGTGTTTGCCACGGAATCCGGAATCTCCAGCACTGGCAGCTCCATCCACGTGACTGAACCCTGACCTCCTCCACCTTACACAGGGGATTCTGGTGAGCAGAGCTCTGTACTCTAATAGCCCTGTTGCAGTGAAGCCCTCAGGGCTCCATCACGTCTTGCCCTGCTCAGAACCATCACTGGCTTCTGCCACTTACACGCCTCAGCTCCACGCCCTGGCCCAGGATCTCTGGGCCCCTACCTCTTTGTGCTTTTCGGCCTCTACTCAGGCTCTGTCCTGCACTCTGAATGCCCCTTTCCTCTTTTCTTTATGTTCACAGGCTTCCAGTCCTGCCTGGCCCCAGTGCCCTCCCTTCTATGATATCCTTCCTGTCCCCACATTGTATGTAAACTCTGCCCTGCTGTGTTCTCCGTAGACATCATTATTGAGTGACATAACATGTCCCTGGTCAGACATGTCTCTGTATCCTGGGCAGAGCTGGAGATGTAGTAGATGCTCAATAACCCAGGATACAGACGCATCAAGAATACAGGCTCCCAAGTGAGGTAGCTAGGGTTAGAAATCCAGCTCTACTGCTTAGGAGCTGTGTGACATTGGGCAAGTTAGTTAACCTCTCTGGACTTTAGTTCTCTCATCTATCAAAGAACAGTACCTACTTCATGGTGAAATAATCCATGCAAAGCACAGGGCCTAATACACAACAGTGTTGGCTAATAGTAATAGCAATAAGTACTAATAAGTACTTATTGGAAATAATATTGCCTGTGTAGCCCCGGGCAAGGCACCTCACTTCTCTGGTGAAGGTCAGTCACTCAGAGAGGATCCTCCCCCAGCTTCCTCCACCCTCCTTCCCCAGTTCTTTTGTACGGAGCCAGGAGGGCTGCCTGGAGGAGGCAGGCTGGCCCAAAGTCAGGGCTACCTTGGAGCGGTACCACTCCTCCGCCTCATGCATGTTGCTGGATGCCACTGCCTCGTACTGTGTACGGATCTCTCTCAGGGCTGCTGTGAGGTCGGGCTTGGCCACGTCCATCTCCACATGGACCTGCTGCTGAGCCAGCTGCTCCTGGAGCTCCCGCACCTCCTGGCCAGGGTGAGAGAAGGGATGCCAGGGCTCAAGGACCAGGCTGCAACTGGGGTTTCCCCACAGCATCATGCCCTCTTCTGTCTGCCCCTCGGACACAGAAGTTGGCTAAGGGAGGTGGGCATTCCTAGTTGGAGGAAATGGCATGGCCCAGGCTAAGGGAGGCGGGGGTAGTTTGGGGGTCTCATGGTGTCCTCCTCCCAGGCCTGGAAGGCAGGAGCACTGAAAGTGTCCCTGTGTTCTCGTGGGTGAGTGACTGAGTCCCTGTGGTGTGGGTGTGCCTGTGGGTTCCCAGGTTCCCTGAGGCCGTGGATTCTGCATCCATTATCTGAAGTCAGAGCTCAGCGGGGGTAGGGGGGTTTGTTTGTTTGTTTGTGTGTGTGTTTTTATGTATAGCTCTCATTTAAATGAAGACAGATGGCAGAGGGAATGGAGTCAGAGAGACTAACTGTGTGACCTTAGCAAGTTCTTTAACATCTCTGGGCTTCAATGTCCTCCTCTGTGAAAAGGAGAGAACACTGGAACGGTCCCTATCTCACAGGGCTGTAGTGAAGAAAAACAGGAGGTGACGAGGCCCGTTGTAATTCTCAGTAAGTGGAGTGTGTGTCTGTGTGCATTTTACCGGGGGCTGGAGATGCTCTCTTGTATCATTTTGTACCCTGGCCGCGCCGCGAGGCATGTGAGTTCCCCAGCCAGGGATGGACCCCGTGCTCCCTGAAGTGGAAGCGCAGAGTCCTAACCACTGGACCACCAGGGAAGGCCCTGTCTTTGTCTCCCTTAGTCTCTCTCTGTATCTCTCTCTGTCTTTTCTCTCTCTCTCATTTTTTCTCTCTGTCAGTCTGTCTCCTTCTCTCTCTGTCTGAATATCTCTGTCTCAGTCTCCGTCTCTCTGTCTCTTTTCCTCAGTTCCAATCTGTGTTGGCCTTTCCTCCCTCTGCCCTGACCTTACCTCCTCATGGATCTTCCTCCAGAACCGGATTTCCTCCTCCAGAGACTCAGTCTTCCTCTCCAGATCCAGACGGCCCAGGGTGGCTTCATCTGCCTCCTGGAGTAGGGAGGAAGCAAAGGGCCCCTCTGACCCCAGACTCCTCCTCCCCACTCCCTAGTCTTATCTGATCCCTCCTTTTGTGGCTGGGGGGAGCAGCACATTGCTCTGGAGGGCTGGGCTTGGGGGCTGTGTTTGGGTGGGCTGCCATCAACACTCTCCCCCTCCCCAGCCCCTCCCCTCTACCACCCTGACCTGTCGATAGGCAGCCAGGTTGTTCTCAGCCTCCAGCCTCAGGTTGGTTTCATCCTGGAGCCTGGGGTAGGGGGACACATTCCTGGGTCCGGGCTCTTCTGAGGACTATTGGACCCCTGCCCTAACCTCCCTGGAGGTGGCTGCCAGAGAACCCCCCCTCCCTCCCAGGACCACTGTGAGCGGCAAGAGGAGTGAGGAGCCGCAGGACTTGGCCAGGCGGGTGAGCAGACAAGGGCCTTTGCTTTAACTCATTACCAAGGGGCCTTATCAGGGTTGCTGCACCTGCTCCTGCTCACACAGGCGCTTCCACCAATGTACACTCGCTGCTGCACACACACCACACACACACACCACACACCCCACACACACACACGTCCTCCCACACTTGAAGTCACACACGCATGCCCTGCCAGCTCAGCAAGGACCATGCCCCTGGGGTTTCCCCTGACCTTTGGAAATGGGTTTTATTAAGATCTCCGCTTTACAGCTGTGCAAGTTGAAGTGTCTTGACTAGGGTCATAAGCTGGTGACAGGCAGCGTCTCCTGTATTCTGAAGCCAGCATTCTGCCTGCTCTTTCCCTGTCTTCCTGTAACCCCAGCCCAGTCCTCCTGGTGCACACCGATCTTCCTTCCAGTTCCCCCTCTAGACAGACCCAGGCTCAGAATAGGTGCGCTCCCCGACCACAGTAACAAGGCCCTGCAGTGAGTGAAGCGCAGAGACCCTGCCCGCTGGGGGTCCCAGACTGTCCCACACAGCTTTCCCCAGCGGGGAGGCGCTGAGAGTACCCGAAGGTCTTTGGGAATCAGATCCCTGAGATCCTGGGCCTCCTCCCGGGCCCACCCTCATCTTGGGGAGCAAGGGCCACCCTCTCCTCCCAGAGGTGGGAAACTGGGGAGCAGGGAGGCAGAGCCCCTGCCCGAGACCCTGCAGGCCTGCAGGCGCTCCCTCTCCGGGGGTGGGGGGCAGCTCATGAGACCCCTCCTCACTTCTGCCTCAGGGTGCCCAGGTCCTGCGCCAGGTTGTCCCTCTCCACCTCGAGCCGGGCGCTGTTGGCGGTAAGTTGATCAAGCCGCAGCCGCAGCTCGCGCAGCTCCGCCTGGTAGACGTCGGCAAGCTTGGTGGGCTCCTTGGCCCGCAGCTGGTTCAGCTCGGCAGCCAGCGCCTTGTTCTGCTGTTCCAGGAAGCGCACCTTCTCGATGTAGCTGGCGAAGCGGTCATTGAGCTCCATCATCTCCGCCCGCTCACTGGCCCGGGTCTCCTTGAAGCTGGAGTTGAGCGCCCCGGCCAAGGAGAAGTCCACCCGGGCCGGGCGTGGAGATGGCATTCGAGCCAGGGACAGGCGGGTGCCAGGACCCAGGCGGCGGCCCCCCACCCCCATCTCTGAGGAGGAGACGTAGGAGCGGCGAGCCGCTGAGGTGACCCGTCTCCTCTCCATCCTGTCCTGGCTCTGCCTGCTCCTGGGATGTGCTGGCTTTATGGAGGAGGGCCTGGCCTGGCCCGGCCCAGGCTGCCCCTGGCAACGCCCCCTGGCATAGCCTGAGTGGGTGGGGCTGGGCCGCAGCCCAGCCATGGGGAGAGTGCCTCTCATGCCCACCAAGGTCACTGTGCCCAGAGACAGGGCCTCCTGGGCATGCCAGCCCCAGCCTGGCTCCAGACAGAGGTGCTAGTGGGCAGTTCCCGGGGCCGATGCTGCATCTGGGGCCCTGACCACTGACTGGACAAGGAGACCCTTTCACTGGGACGGTGGGTCAAGGAAGGGCTGGACCAGATGACCTCTGACCTGTCTTCTAACTTTTAGATCCTATGACCCAGGCCTTTCCTCACTCAGCATTCTCAGGCACACTCAGTGCCTGTTAGATGCTGGGAATCTGGTGGAAAACAAACCTGTTCCATATCTTCAAGGAACAGCCTGTTACAGTTTCCTGCCAGCCTCATTCCCAGCAGATTCCTGGAGTCCTCCCCTCTGAATACAGGCGTTCTGCATTCCTGCTTTCTCCCCATCTGCAGGTGCGGGGCTGTGGGCTGGAATTAGAACCGGCCCTTTGTCTGGAGGGTCAATTGAGGCCTCTGTCTAGCAGTGGGGGAATGATGGAAGGAACGTGGAGCCCCTGATAGGGTAAGTGGGGGCAGGCGCTGTACTCTCTGGCCCTCCCCCTGGGTCACCCTTAAGCCCCAGCCTCAGCCTCATCAGGCTCACCCCTTCCTTGCCCAGCCTCCCCGCACCCCCTCCCAGAGCGCAGGCCTTGACAGCTCCACAAAGCACTTATGAATGAGCTGGCTGTCCCAACTCCCATCTTTGTTCCTGTAACACGCCGTTTCCTTGGCCACCCCTCACCTCACTCTCACACTGGAGATTTATCTCCTTCAAGTTCCCACACATCAAGCTGAGAAGCTGGGAAAGGCTTCTGGGGAATCGGTGGGTATGGGAACCTAGGAGCCAGTGGGTTTGAACTGGGATCCTGGGGCCTGGGCCCTGTTGCCCCTTGAGATTTCAGATCCAATCACACCTTCTATCTGGTCCCCCGGGGTCAGTACCCTGCCCAGGCCCTTCACCCATCTGTGTCCCTAGATTTCTGGGAAGTGGGCAGCCTTCCTCTCCTGCCCCCCCCCCACCCACCGCCCCACTGCCCACTGCCCATGCCTGGGCCTCTGATCCCTTTTCCCGAGCACTTGCTGAATGGAGCCTTGTTCTCCACTGCCGGTGAGGGTGTCACGTGGCAAGGGCAGCCCTTGCAGGGGGCTGTGCTGTTTTTATCCCAAGATGCCAGCCTGTTGGGTGGGGTGCAGCCCAAGCCCCTTGCTCAAAGAACTTCTCGGAAGGCATCTGATGGGGGCTGGGGTGCAGCAGGGAGCAGGCTCTGTGCCCACCCCTGACCATTGTGTTTGTGCCAAGGTGAGTCATTCAGTGGGCCCCTCACAGTGGTAAGTCATTCAGTGGGCACCAAGGGGAGGCCCTGGGGGTAGCCCAGCACTGCCAGGTCTCCAGCTCTGCAGACAGAGTCTGGCTACTCGCCTCCTCCCCAGCTGTCAGAGCCAGCACAGCCCCTGAGCTCCTATCTGGGCAATGCCCCCTCGTCCACGCCAGGGGAGATGCTTTTCATTTGGGCAGGTTACAGGCTGCTTGCCGAGATTTCCCCATGAGTCCCAAGCAGAGAGAGGAGGTGAGAATCCCTAATTCTTTAGCAGAGTCTGACCCTGGGCCTGAGCAGTCTCATGGGGAGGGGAATCTTGAATCTTGAGGAGGGGGAACCCAGTCACTTGATCCTGCTGTGGGTTGAGGGGCCGGGGAAGGATGGGGGCGGGGAGTGACATTAAAGGAAGAACAAGACTGGGGACAAACCCTTGCCCCAACTCCTCTGTGTGGCTTGGAGAGGCTGCCTCTCCAGCTTGCCGGGCAAGTCACAGCGTGTGGCCTTCTCTCTTTGTACAAGTGAAATCTAGTTGAAATGAGCGCAAAGCGGTCCTGGAGGGAAAAGATGTAGTAGAGCAGGAAGGGCTTGTCAGGGGCTCTCAGTAATTGTGTCTGGGAGACAGAGGCTCAGCTCGTTTTGGAAGCGGCAGATGAGTCCCCCTCTTTAACCCCTTCAGCCACTCGCTGGGCCCCTGTCACCCGCCCAGGCCCTCTCCCTCCATCTTCAACTCCCATCCGACCTTCAGACCCAGCTCCACACTCAGCCCTTAACTATCTGAAGTTATCCACACAGAGAAGCAAAGAAATAGACAGACTCGGTCATGGTTGTTTGTCAAACCTTCATTATTTTTTATTATACCTTCATTGTAGAAAAATCAGCAGATACAGATAAGCAAAACAAAATTTAATTAGCTATAATTTTGCCACCTGGAGATATAAACATTACCGGACTTTTTTTCCTACACATATAAATTCATTTTTTAAAAGTAGGCTCATGCTGTACAAATTATTTTGTAACTTGCTTTTTTTTACTAGACAATATGTTGTGAACATCTTTCCATATCAGTAAATATTTATCTACATCATCATTTTAACAGTTGCATGGTTTTCCACTATGTAAATTAATGTAACCAAGCCCTGTTGTTGGACAGTTATGTCGCCTCTGTCTCTGTTCTAGGTCACACCGTGATGCACATCTGCCTCGGGCAGACACAGCTCCCGGCCTCCACCTCTACCCCCCTCCTCCCAGCCTGACTCAGGCCCCATTCTCTGTGGCGCCTCCTCTCCTGCTTCCCCAATCTGAGGGCCTCATCATCCAAAGCCTCAGGCCAGTTCCTAGACTGACTTCTGGACTAGACAGCAGAACGCTGCGGGTCCCAAGAAGAGGATGCCTGGACACCCTTCCACACGGCCTTCAGCCAAGCTGCGCCCCACTTCAAGCCGAGTTGGGGACAAGATGACCTCCCACTCCCTGTGCCCATCTTCTATGTCAGAATTTGCCAGGATGCCCTCCTGCTTACGAAGCCCAAGTTGATCCCAGGATAGATCAACACCTCACCCGGCCTCAACCTGCACACGAGGTGCCCAGTGTTTTCCAAACCTGCCAGCCTCTAATTCAAGGGGCCCTTTTGTCCCTTGACTGCTGCCCACTGACTCCGCTTGTGCTCCTGCCACTCTCCCAGTGCCTGGCACAGCGTGGTGGTCAGCAAGAGTGAGTGGGATGGAGAGAACATGGATCTCTGACCAGTCCATCCACTCGGTGACCCATCTCTGAGGAAGGAAACTGGCCACTAGATGGCAGTGCTGAGCTGACCAGGTCCGAGTGGCCTGGTGGACATAGCCCTTTGGAGGCAGGAAGAAAGTTGGTCTCACAGCTCTAGGCAGGCTTTCTAAAACCCAAATGTGCATCACTTAGAGGGCTCACTAGAATTGCCTCTGACTGCTATGGCAGTGCCGTCTAGGGGAGAGAGCAAGGCCATGGCCACTCAACAGCTGTATGATCTTGGATGACTCAGGAACCTTCTCTGAGTCTCCATTTCCCCATCTGTAAAATGAGGTCTAGACATACTTACTTCCAAGGTAGTTGTGAGATAAAAATCAGTGAAAGCCGGACACGGCAGGTGCTCGACAAATCCTAGCTTCCATTTAATAACACCTACCAGGTGCTTTACCTGTTTCCATGTTAGCGCATCTGTGATGGGGTGGACCCCGGGGGGCTGGGAGCTGGGTCTTCCAGGGGAGTGGCCATGTCCTGTTGACTCCATTGGGGTTGTGGCAGGGACAGCATGTGGGCAGGCCCCCCCTGCAAAGGGCAGTTATCTGGCAGTGTGGACAGGATGTGGGGAGGGGGCAGCACCCTTTGCCCCCAGATCACTAGTTGTTTGTGGCTTTGGGTCTCCCAGGGGACATGGGAGAGTTATGTCCCACTGTTCTGGAGGAGACTCAGAGTACAGGCTGTTTCCCACCCTGCTTTCTGTCCTCCCTGACTCCCCCAGTGGGCTCTGTGCCTCCATCCTTGCCCTTCCCCAACCCTTGTGGGCTTGAGACCCACAGCTCCATTGGCTTGAGAACCTCTTGGTGTGTCAACATCCCCCATGGGTGCGAGTCTCTTCTGCACTTTACCCTGAGGCTTCCCAAGACAAGGCCCCCTGAAGATGGGGTCCTCCCGATGCTAGACCTATGTTTTCCCATCAGACTGGGATGCACCTAAGGGTAGGGTCTGTCTCCCCCTTCAGACTCAGGCACCCACAGGACAGGAGCCGCCCTTTCCCCTTGGATGGGAGCCACCTAATGGGAGAACCCATGGTTCACTGTCAGCTGGGAGCTCCCTGAGGGCAGGGGTCTCCCCTTTCTGTTGGAGGATGGTTGGAGGATGGATGCCTCAAGCCAGGGGTGGTTCCTTCTCCGATCCTGAGCCTGTGCCCAGTCCAGCTCTGTCGGTTAGAAGCGCCCGACTCCTGTGGCTGCAGAAGGGCTCCTGGCTGAACCCCTGGACTCCTTCTCCTTCTCTTCCCCAGCCCCTCAGCCGTTGGAGGCATCAGCTCATTCACCCTCACAGACCCAGGGGCCAGGCTGCTGTGTTGGGATTAATAAGCTCGGGCGCTTGCTCTAACCCTGCCTCCCCACCCAGCCAGGGGCCGCTCAAGCCTGCCCCCAGCCTCTAACCCCGAGACCAGCTCTTTAATTGCTTTCCTTGGCCTGCTCAGCTCCCTGCTCCCTTCCGTCTCCCGCCTGACTGTGTCCCTTTGGGAGGGTGAGAGGCGGGAACCAGATGTGTCCCTGGAGGGAGGAGAGGGCTGACCGGCGACCTGTTATTTCCAGTCCAGTGGTCCTTCAAATGGGCAGGATGAGCTCGGGGTAGGGCTGCGGGTGAGCCCAGGGGAGCTCTGGGGTGAGCTAGAAAACACAGCCATGGTCTCCAGGCTCTTGGGTATGACTCTGGTCCCTTCCTCCACCCACAAACTCCATCCCAAGACTTTCTAGGTTCCTATTCACAAAAGGACGGTGGAGAAGCGGAAGACAGCCAGAAACTAGATTCTGTCTGGGAAGCAGGATCCCCCAAACCTAGCCAAGAGCCAAAGAGACATTCTGGGGGAAACTGGAGGCAGATGAGCAAGGGTCTGGGAGGCAGGATGCCTGAGTTAACAGCTGCCAAGGAGGAAGGATCCCCATGGGGTGATGATGTCCCCTGTGGGCGCCAAGCCGATGGCTGGCAGTGGGAGGACCCAGTGGAAAAAGCCCAGTCCCTTCCTCTTGACACATCCTAACACTGACGGAGGTTTGGCTTTACGCTCAGGTGACAAGGACTCCATCCTGACTCTTTGTGTGAAGGAACCATATCTGCAGCTCCTGGCACTGAGCCTGATTCCCTGAACTGGGCAGGAATTTGTGCCCCCGGGGTGGGGCCCAGACCTGAGCTGTGGGGCCTGGAGTGGGTGCAAAGAGCCTGGGAAGAGAGAACGTCTAAACTCCCTGAAGTGGAGGGAGGGGCTCTGCGTAGGCCCTCAAGGCGGAGGAGGCAGGCTGAAGCCGGGAGGGGGAAGCTAGGGCAGTGGACGGGGGAGACATCTATTGCAGCCTCTGGCGGATGACTCTATGTGAGAACAATCCAATCTCAGAGCCTCATCGCTGCCCACGGAGGTCAGCTGGGAGCTGGCCGTCAGCTCGCTGCCCCCCTCAGCCCCTGCCAGCTCCCTGGACCAGCCAGGCTGCCTCCTCGTGAGCGGCCCAACTCAGCCCAACCTCCCATGACTGAGGGCAGGAGCCACATGTGCTTAACTCCATTGGCAGAGTCTTTGTACATTTAATGGGTCACCCGAGAGCACATTCTGCACCACGGAGCCACAAATGTTTGCTGAGCGAATGGTCAGGTGCAGAACATCCTTGTCAAGAGTGACCTCTTCCCCTCGCAAGCTGCCCCCAGCCCTCGTGCAACGGAGCCTGTTGGGCGAAGCTCGCCCTCCTGGCCGTGGTTACCAGCCACCTTGCCCTGTGCCTGTTGCCTCTGCGCTTGCAGGGGTGATGGTGACGATCAAATGAGATAATAGATGTGAGGGCCCCAGGAAATGAGGCAGTTATTCAGTTTGGATCCAACCAGCAGGCAGCGAGGTCTCCTGAGGCCAAGGCACCACACCAAGCCGCTGGGGGCTACAGATGTGAGGCGGTGACTGCTTCTGTGGGGATCATGGTACACAGGGGAAAAAAACTCAGGAAGACTAATTGAAGAGGAGGAAATTCCCGGCACGCAGAAAGAAACGATGTCTGTTCACTTCTAAACGGAAGCAGCTTGGTGTCATGTGTACGACCAGATCCTGATCTGAAACCTGGTGCTGCCACTTGCAGTCTAACTCCGGGCACATTTTGTTAACCTTTTTGTCTGTTTCCTCATTATACCTCATAAGGTTGTGAAGTCGTGTGAGATGCCTGCAGCCGGTAGGAATGCAGTGCTCCCCTCTGTGCTCTCCACTCCTCCAAAAAGGCATGGAAACTGAGCGGGGAGGGGTGCCCCAGGTAGAGGGGGAGGCTGCTCGCCCAGAGCAGCGAGGCCTCATTTGAAATTAGTGGCATTGTTTACACACTGCTCACAAAGTGCTAAATGCCTTTTACCGTGTTTGTTTTCAGAAGCAATTTAAACACAGACTCCTGGAATTTTGGTTATGCCATTCGCTCATGCAGCCAGCCACGTCTTCCTGGGGAAACAGAGGTAGGCTTGGGTTGAACTGTCACAATCCGAATGAGTGGAGGGGAAAGCCACGAATGGGGGTGGTGGGGAGCTTTCGGAGCTGTGGGAGGAAGATTTCAATGGGTTCCAGCAGGTGGAGCCTCAGCCTGGAGCCTTGTAAGACCAGGGGACCACTAAGACGCTCTCTCTGACGACAGGACTCCTGGCACCCCACCACATGCAGGCTGTAGGAGGATGGACCAGGCCTCCAGGGGTGATAGCTTCTTCACCTGCTAAGGAGCAGGGGCCCTTAGCAGAAGGTGGGGCTGCGGAGTAAGGGACAGGGCCCACCTGTAAGGCTGAAGGAGGAGGCAGCGGGGGGATGTTTTTTATACTCAGAAGTTTCTTGAAGAGGAGGAAGGGGTTGCTATCCTACCTAGGTGTACAGAGAGAAACACACACCAAGGATGGAGATGGTTTATTAATCATTATAATAAAAAAACTATATCTATACATATATATATATATATATGCAGAACTGAAGGATCAGCGGATATAAACCCAAGTATTAACAGCTCTTATGTCTACGTGGTAGCATTAAGGTTTACACTTCTTACACTGAGTGTGTATCCTGTTTACAATAGGGTTAAAACGATAAACTCTCTTCATTTGGAAATCAAGGCACCACCATCATCTGCATCATCGCCAGGACTGTGGCATGGGGTTGGGGCTCTTACTCCAGGCTGGGGGGATGGGGCTGAAGACGCCTTCCTCTCAAAGCCAGGAAGAGCCAAGCTGGGACTCCCTCATGCCCCCATCCCATGCTCAGCCCTCCTCAACTGCACAGCGGGCATCACTGTGCAGAGCCCTGTGTTAGATGGGGGGTGGGCAACAAAGCCCCCAAAAGCCACCTTCCTGCATGGAGGGTGTTATAAACTAGGGGGAGATGATGGTAGCACCCTTTAAAATAGCAACACGTTAAAACTCACAAATGAATAAATACACGCTGAGAAGCTGAGTGTAACAAGAGATTAATAAAGAGGGCGAGTAGCAGAATGAACGTCTGGGGGAGGACTGTTAATAAAGGAAGAGGGTGTTGGCATTAATTGCTCCGAGCTGAGGAAAGCAGGTCAGGGCTCCCGGTTTAGGGGGCGCCAGGGACCAAGAGGGGCCGGGCGGTCAGGACACCTTGGCGGAGCAGCTCCCAGCTGACAGCGCTCCCCCAACCCCCAACAGTTCCTTCTGGCTCCTCTGGTTGCCAGGGGAGTGGGGACTGGAGGGCGGCTCTGCAGGCCAGTTAGATGAGGGGAGGCAGGGAGGAAGGAGAAAAGTGAGGCTGTATCCCACCATTCCCTTCCCCCCCCCATCCCCCATCCCTCTCACCAGCGTCCCTGAGATGCTCGGAAGTACCCCATGCCCTCCTCTCGCCTGTCCCCGCCTACATTTTTTTTTTTTTTTTTTTTTTTTTGGTGGCTTGCGGGATCTTTGTTCCCTGACCAGGGATTGAACCTGGGCCACCGCAGTGAACGCGCCGAGTCTTAACCGCTGCACCGCCAGGGAATTCCCTCCCCTCCTACTTCTTGTCCCCATCTGCCACTGTGACCCAGAGCATCCCTGCCCCCAAATGCCAGTCACCTGGGATTGCCAGGGGCCCAGCTGGCCTCTTCAAGGTGCTGCTGGGGAGGCGGGCGATGCGACTGTGGCCGCGGGAGATTGAGGAACTGCGGGAGGGAAGGAAGGAAGAAGGGGGGAAGGTCACGGCCAAGCCTCTGGACTTTGGGGGGGGCGGGGGGTGGGAGGGTAAGAGCTAGACACGGAGCCTTGGGAGCAGGGGGAGGCTGAGCACCAGTAGGAAGCACCCAAGGCCAGACCTGAGGGTGGGAGAGGCAGCAGAGGGAAGAGGAGCTGAGTGGGGTTTGGGAGGGAAGTAGAGGTGAGGGGGTGGGGAGTCCACTCCCTGGATTACCCAGTGAACACTGAATGTCCCCTCATGGAGAGAGGGTCTGTGGCCTTTACCAAAGGAGGGAGACATCTCTAATATAATCCTGTAGTAGCAAGAGCCCAGGGGACCTCAGACAACCAGACGCTGGTCCTGCTCACAAGACCCCCTGCTACTGGCTCCAAGGGGTCTAGAGACACGCGCAGCGCCTGTAGTTGGCCCGGGTGCCCGCCGCCCTGGTGACAGCTCCTGCTTTTCCTCCTCCCACAGCTCCCCGGCCTCACCTCACAACGCGCCTCTTCTTGCGAGCTGAGGTCCTAGGGAAGGAAGTTGCCGGCTTGGGGCCCTTCACGGTGAACAGGGGCCTGGGTCCGCTGGGGAGGGAGGAGGAGGAAGGTGGCACATCAGGAGGGAACCAGAAAAGGGTGCCAGCACCTCCCGCTCCGGCGCCCGGCTTGCGGGGCAGGGAGGTTAGACAAGATGACCTCTGAGGTTTCTTCCTCCTAAGAGGCGGACTCCTCTCCCTGCCTCACTCGGCCTGGGCTGACAGCTGAGTGACAGGCCTGCTCTGGGAGAACATCAGGTGGCAGTTTCTGGCGCGTCTGGGGAACTGGAGTTCAGACAGTTTCACCCTTCCACCTGCCTGGCTCTGAGCTTGTTACTGAGAGGGGGTTCGGGCTGTGGGAGAGGTGGGGGGAGCAGTGGGCAGCCTGCCATCCTCGGCCTCCCGAGTCCAGGTCAGTCTGCTGCTTGTTCGCGGCCTTGGACTGTCCTGAGCTGGTTGCTGCTCCCCCCTCCCCGCCACGCGGGCAGAAGCCGAGGGTGAGAGCATCTTCCCACTGAAAAATGCTGAATAAAGTTTTCTCAGGATCCCCTTCCCAGTTCCAGATGCTGGGCTGGAGGGTAAAGTCTGGGGTGGAAGTGGTAGAAACGGGTATTTCTCAGTGGGATACAGAACTCAGACCAGGCCCAAGTGACAGCAAGGAACAGAGTGGGCTGGGCACCCCATGTTAGTTCCTCCTCCCTGCTGACCCTCCCCATAGGGGGCGCCTGTGAGCTACTCATGGGCATGTCACAAACCAGCACAGAGCAGGCGGCTTTGAAGTATAGATGGACAAGGCAGGGCCTGGAGAGAAGCAACGCCTCCAAAGAAACGGCGCGTTCTGCTCTCCTGGGCCTGGATGCTGGTCAGACCAAAGGGAGAGATGCAGTGTCCCAACTCCAAGAGTGTGCTGTCTTCTGTTCCCCTGGGCAGCACCTCTGTCCCTTGCTGACCCCTCACCCCCTGCTGAGGCCAGAAGGGAGACCTACCTGGGGATGAAGGGCTGATCCAGCCTGTCCAACTCCCGGGGGACACTGTCCCAGCCAATGCATTCGTGGAAGCCCAGCTTTGAGGGGGCCTCCTCGGAGAGATCAAAGGTGGCGTTGAGGTCCCGTGCGGGCAGGGCCAGAGGGGTGGAGCAGTTCTGCAGAGCGGAAGGGCCCAGGGGCACCCGGCTTTTGATGACTGTGGCTGGGCAGAAGTGAGGGGAATGGCAGGGGGAGGAGGCCCGTCCCCCCGTGGGGGTGATGGGCCCATCCAGAAGCCGAGCCTCAGGAGGGGTCCCCCTCCTCAGGCAGGGCAAGAGGGACTGGCGCTGGCGCTTGGTCCCGGGCTTCGGGGCTGGTGGGCTGTCTGGCTCCAAGGGGCTCGGTCTCCTCCTTTTCTTCTCTGTGGGCCGTTGGGATGCCTGAGCTGAGGTGCGGTCAGGCCTGGGTGGGACCCCGAGAGTGTGTATGAGGCCACTCAGTTGCCTTGCCATGGTCCGGGTCACAGGGCCGGAGTATCCTGGAGACTCTGGGCAGAGAGGAGGGTGCTGAGGGGAGATCAGGGATTGGCCAGAAGGAAGGAGAATTTGTAGAATTTGGGAAGAGAGACACGGGACAGGCAGGAGCCCCTGACTCCTCGGGTCTGCGTGACCCCTGGGGCCTCTCTGTGCAGAAGTCCATCATCCTAGAGGTCCAGTCTCTGACCGAACTATAACCCTGCACCTGGGGCCCCAGCCACCCCTTGGCACCAGAAGACAGAGGCCGAGCAGGGCTGAGACTCACTTGACTCTGAACGTAGCTCCTGAGCCAGAGGTGACCCCCTGGCCGGGTCAGGCTCCCCGGTGGCCTCTGCTCCAGGCTCAGTGTTTTCCTCTTGTACCAGCTGCTGCAGCATCTCGAATTCTGCGATCATGTCAGGGGTCAGGAGGTTGGCTGCTTGGAGCAGGGAATACTGGCGCTGGGCCAGGCACAACACCCTCAGAGCCAACCTGGAACAGAGGGAAGGGGATCCCCACTCCGCCTCAGACCTGCCCGGAGGACCCGGCCCCAGGGCTCCAGGTGTGGTGAGCAGCACACGTGCACTGGCCCTCCCGGACTGCCTGGCCGGCCTCATCACCCTTCCAGCCGTGCTGAAGACCAAGGCCGGCGGAGGTGACCCCGGTAATGGTGGGCGGCTTCACCCACTAAACATGCCCCTGACAAAGACAGTACTTGGGAAGTAGGGAAAGGGCACTAAGTGGCCTTGGACACGGAAGGTCTGAGTTTCCTCTGAGCTCTGCCACCTACAAGTGCTGTGATCTTAAGTCCATTTCCCAGAGGGGCAATGGGAGGTAGCAGAGAAGAGCCAGGCTCAAGTCAGACTAACAGCTCAAAACCCGGCTCCAACACGTCCCAGCTGCATGGCCTCAGATCACCTCTTACCCTCAGTGTCCACATCTCTAAAATGAGGTCAACACACGCAGCCACCTCACAGGGTTGCTGGGGAGATGAAATAGGTTATATTATTTAAAAAAATTTTGGCATCGCCCAGCAGATTGCGGGATCCTAGCTCCCTGACCAGGGATTGAACCCGGGCCCTCAGTAATGAAAGCACACAGTCCCAACCACTGGATTGCCAGGGAATTCCCCAAATGGGTTATCTTAGATATAAAGTGTTTAAAGAGTACTTGGCACATACCCAGCACTATAAGGTTAGTTAATTGTTGTTTTCTATAATAGTAATAATAATGCCATCTACCTTGTTAGGATAATAAGAGATTAAATAAGATAGGCCATGTTGACCTTGGTTCTGAGGAGACCCTCAAAAATGCATTCAGTTTGCTCTTCCTATTTAGTGATTGGGATGCTGAGAGAGTATGTGTGTATTAACACATACTTCACATGCACTGAGGGGCTATTTAAAGGAAATTACGAAGGACTCCCCTAGTGGTGCAGTGGTTAAGAATCTGCCTGCCAATGCAGGGGACACGGGTTTGATCCCTGGTCTGGGAAGATCCCACATGCCACAGAGCAACTAAGCCTGTGCGCCACAATTACTGAGCCTGTGCTCTAGAGCCCGCGAGCCACAACTACTGAGCCCGCGTGCCACAGCTACTGAAGCCCACACGCCTAGAGCCTGTGCTCCACAACAAGAGAAGCCACCGCAATGAGAAGCCCGCGAACTGCAATGAAGAGTAGCCCCCACTCGCTGCAACTAGAGAAAGCCCGCGCACAGCAACGAAGACCCAATGCAGCCAAAAATAAACAAATAAATAAATATATTTTTAAAAATATATATGTAAAAAATAAAGGAAATTACGAGGGTAATGTGATTATTGATGTTGTAAATTTAGATTCTAAGAAAGCAGATTTTCTTTCTGTGAGGCACACCCATGATAAAAGGATAAACAGTTATCTCGGTGGGGATTATTCATGGCCAGTCATTTATCCCTGGGTAGCATTTACCTGCCTGGACATCTCTGAGCCCCCTCCTCTGTCCTCAGTGTGTGCTCAGGGAACCCAAACTCATTCTATAAAGCAGCCTCAAGGCCTTTTTGAAAGAAGGCAGGATATAAATTAAAAAGGACACAGCAGAAACTCATTCTATATCTGCCTGAGCCACACATTATATGAAAATTAGACCACTGAGAAAAGTGAGAGTCTGGGGAGAAAGCCACTGGCCTGGATGTCAGATGACACAGGTCTGGCCCCTTCCCTCTTGCCGCGTAGCCCCCGCAGACGGGGAGTTGGTCTATATCATGGGTTTTCAATTCAGGTTTCAAGAAACCCATCAGAGGACATTTTTAATGGAACAGCTCTGCTTTATCTGTTCTATATATTAGACCTCAGCATAAGATTTCATTTGAAGACAGGGCTTTGCCGCTAAAAAAAAAATTCTGAAAAACCACTGGACTGGAAAATCTAAGATCTACTCAGTGCCCTGGTGGTCTAAGATTCTAAACTCTAAGGCCAAAGCAAAATTATTTTCGATTATCTGGTGGTTAGGTTGTTTTCAAGCATGGAGAAGATCTAGAATGTTCTGCAGCCCCTGACACTTGGGGTCTTCCATCACAGTTTATTAGTATCTATTATTAACTCTAAGAAGTAAGGAAAACAAGGACCATGATGCCCAAATCGCAGCCAAGGTTGAAGCAACTTGTCAGAAACCACAAAATCAGAGGCAAAGCAGAAATGAGAACCCTGGTGTCCTAGCAACGTGGGACTCCAGGCAGAGAGACCCTGAGTCATCAGTGGGAGTCCACGGTTGTTCCCTGGGGGCCAAGGGGACATCCCGCCAGTGCATCCCTGCCACTCCAGGGCCCCGGGGAGTCGGCAGCAGGAGACAGATAATGAGCCGCTGATTATTCAGGCTGCAGCCTTTTTTGCTGAGTCGGGAACAGGCACTCCCCAACAAGAAATAAAATTAAACAGGCCCTTCTGTCCGGAAGCTTTAAATACACTGCTTAGCGTGAAGCGTGCTGGGGGGGGAGGTGTAGGGTTGGCAACAGCAAAGCTAAGTGGCAGGGGATTTATGTTCTGGGGGCCAAGGAAGAAAACACTAGCTGCACCTCTCTATGAAGCACGGAAAGAATGGTCCCAAAGCCATTTCTCTTTGGGTTTGTATTTACTTCAGAGAAGAGCAGCCGTCAATCTGTTGATGAAGACACATGACGCACACCTGACTCAGGAAAGCTATCCCTTGCTCAGCTGCTGCCCAGCTTCTCCTGGCAGCTGTCTCCTTGCTGAGCACAGGCAGCTTGGCCTTCAGACTGGAGAGCAAAGCACTAGCCCAGGCAGCCCTGCCCTAGCTCGGCGTTTGCCAGCTGTCTGGATGGAATTCGGTGTTTTGCTTCCCTCCTGTTGGGCTGCCAGCTACACGGAGTAATAAATAGAGAGGATGCTACATAAACAGAGTAGGTGATAATATCAAATTGTTGACAGCAGGTAAGGGACAATATTGATGAGAAAAGACTTGCCTCTTTAACTAGAGCAGAAACAGAGCTTTTGTGATGCACTTAGCGCCAACTCCCACCCCAGGAGGCCTGGAACCCATCACCTCCCGCCTTGGAGCAAGAAGATACCTACTGCTTAGAACGGCCCCTGCCCAGGTTCCGTGGTGGGAGGTGGTCCACGACCGGCTTGGGCTGCAGGGTCAGGTCAGGGGAGCCGGGCAATGGGTGTCTGAGGTTCTGTGCTGGCACCTGGATTGGAACCTAGAGAGGAAGGGAGTCACAGGTCGAGGGCCCAGGACGGCCTCCCCCACTTTACGTGAGCAGCTCCTACAACCCGTCCCTCCTCCAGGAGTGGGAATGACAGCTCCTGGAACGACCAGTCCCCATGCTCCCTCCCTGCTCCCCTTCTGTTAACACTCAGACTCCCCACTTCCAGACACACAGAATCTGACAGACTAGCTCTTCCTGCGCAGGATCTGAAAGCCTCCTAATGACCGAGGTGTAAGACATCCAGGTAGAGAAGCTGGGACTGAAGGGACCCTGTGAGTTGGGGGTGGGACATTTCTTTCAATATTCCACCAGCTCCAAGTCTTACCTCCTCAGCCGGACCTTTGTCCTTGCCCTCTGGGGGCTGCTCCCTGTCTGAAGAGTTCCCTTCCACGACCTTCTCCACCTGGGCCTCTGTCCCCAGGCTCTCCTCTTGAAGGACTGCCGACCCTGGGCGTAGCTCTGGGGTGCAGGGCTGGCTGGGGAGGCGGGATGGCGAGGGGCAGCTGGGAAGGCTAAGGGGGAAAGGAGAGGTTTGAAAGGCGGGAAGTGGGGGCAGGTGGGAAAATCAGGGAGGCGGCGGGATCTCTGTGGCTCCAGGTCCATAAGGGGTGGATGCTTGGGTAACAAGAGGGCAGTAGCTGAGCGTGGGAGAAGGAGTCAGGGATTTTCTGGTTTAGGAAACAATGACACCCGCCCCTTAAATGCACCTTCTTTTGAAGAGTAGGTGCTGCTTATACAGGCTGGGGTGTGATTTACTCCTTTGACATAGACCATTCTAGGTGACAGTCAGTGTGCCGGGCAGTGAGGAGGAACCCCTAACCCCAGATGCCAGAACAGAAGCGAGGAGTCCTAGCCCTGCAGAAGCTGGAGAAAGGATGGGGGCAGGTAGGGGGCGGCAGAACTTACGGTTGATGTGGAGGGCCCGCTTTGGGGGGCTGTGAGGAGTCCTGCTGCGGGGCCTGGGCCCCTGCCTCGTACACTCGGAGCTTCTCCCTCAGGGCGGCCACCTGGAACGAAGCAGCCCAGCCCCTCAGAGCGCCGGGTGAGCACAGGAGGCAGGGGGCAGGCAGAGCGCCCTGGCCGCGCGTCCGCGGTCCCGTCCTGCTCCGCCCCGAGCCGGGCGCCCTCCCTCCCGGCCAAGCTCCCGGGGCGGCTCCTCACCTCAGCCTGGAGCTGCTGGCAGATGCTGGCGTACTGGCTGATGTGACAGTCCAGGCTGATCACGTTGCTCTTCAGCTGAGATGGGGGCACAGGGGAGGGATCTGTTCGTTCATTCAAAGCAGCTTTCGGCAACCACTTCCAGCGGCCAGACGCCGCGCTAGGCACACCTCACTCACATTCCCGAGACTCACCCTCATGACTGAGGGAACAGGGAGGCCGGTGGCTCTCCTAGCACAGCAAGAGGAGAGCTTGCCTTTGAACCCGAGACCCCGGCTCCCTGACCGATATGCTCTCCGCAGGCCAGGGGCTTTGCCGCAGCGGCTCCTGGAGCACTGGGGCTCCCTGGAGGAGGCGGGGGAAACCGGGCAACTCTGCTTTTATCTTGTGTTATGTGTTGTTTTGCCAAAAATATGGGCCTGCTGCTAAAAACAAGTCTGACAAAGATCACTGGCTGATACTCGGCCACTCCCTTCCGTTGCCTCCCTCTTGAGAAGATTCTGCCTCAATCATCCCAGTGCTGTGATTTTTTTTTTGCGGTACGCGGGCCTCTCACTGCTGCGGCCTCTCCCGTTGCGGAGCACAGGCTCCGGACGTGCAGGCTCAGCGGCCGTGGCTCACGGGCCCAGCCGCTCCGCGGCACGTGGGATCTTCCCGGACCGGGGCATGAACCCGTGTCCCCTGCATCGGCAGGTGGACTCTCAACCACTGCGCCACCAGGGAAGCCCAGTGCTGTGATATTTTAAGGACGAGGACTATGTCACTTCTTCCCTCCGCCTTGTGGGAACGCTTGCTCCAGGTACCAGAGCAAGCCAGTGGGTCCTGTCCCCTCGTCCTCCCAGCCTGGGGGCTCCCCCGACACCCCTACACCCCCACTCCAGGGTGGTGGCCATCCCAGCTGGCACGCACCGAGAGTTTGATCTCCTTGGCCCGGTCGGCATACTTGAGGGTGTTGTAAGTGTCCTCGTAGGCCAGGCTGGAGGGGCTGATGGCAGCGATCATCACCGTGCGGCAGTTGCCCCCGATGGAGTCCTTGAGTAGGCGGGTCAGCTTGCTGTCC
Source organism: Mesoplodon mirus (assembly GCF_964341445.2). Classification (NCBI taxonomy): domain Eukaryota; kingdom Metazoa; phylum Chordata; class Mammalia; order Artiodactyla; family Ziphiidae; genus Mesoplodon; species Mesoplodon mirus. The sequence goes on from NC_138994.1 coordinate 7,750,457, forward strand.
CGGTAGGGCACGTGAGGCTTGCGGCCCTGGGGACAGTGGGTGGGCGTGGAGTGAGTGTCTGGACTACACAGACCCAGGCTAGACTTGGTAGCCTTTGCTTTTTTTCATTTGTTTGTTTTGTTTTTGTTTTTTTGACCCCGCTGCTGGGCTTACAGGACCTTAGTTCTCTGACCAGGGGTTGAACCCGGGCTGCTGGAGTGAAAGCACCGAGTCCTAACCACTGGACCACCAGGAAATTTAGACTTGATAGCTTTTGGCCCAGGGCTGGAGGGAGGGACCCTTGGCTCGGGCACTGGGTCGCTGTCCCGGGGAGGAGCCTGGCTCCGTGCAGCTTTACCTTGGCGTCGGCCAGGGCGTTGAGGACGTTGATGAGGGCCAGCAGCGAGCGGTTAATGCTGGCTCCCTCCCGCAGCCGCTCCCCCTTGGCGTGGGTGCTGGACGCCCGCTCCGAGCCAGCCAGGTCAATCAGGCTCATCTTGGCCACCCGAAGGGCCTGAGTCAGACCTGGGATCCGGTCCTGCTGCTTCACGAAGATCTGGGGGCAGATGGCAGGGGTGAGGGGACACTGGGCACCAGGAGTTCCAGCTTCAGGCCCTGGCCTGTGACCCCTCCTCACCTGGAAGATGGCATGGGAGCGGGAGGACGTAGCGTTGACGTCAGTGGGGTGCTGCGTGCGGTTACGGTTCCCCCTGGTCAGCATCCCCAGCAGCTGCTCAGCTGAGGTCGGCTACAGAGGAGATGTGCAGGAAGGGGGCTGTGGTCTCCCCAGTGGGGACTTTTCCCCCAGCAGAAGGGCTGCTCTTCAGGACCAATGTTACCCCCTTGCTATCACCACCACTGCCCCAACAGCATCCAGGACATCCCCAAACTACCCGGTGAGGGGATCCCGGAGGACAAGGCTGCTCATCCCACCTGAGCCCAGCCCCTTACCTGGTGGAAGGAAAGCCCTTGCACCACCACCCCCTTGTCGGGGTCCTCACGGATGGTAAGGGGCCCCTTGGGCTCCAGGAGGTCGTGGATCTGCTCATTGTACACCTGAAGAGAAAGGAAGCCAGGGAGAGACCCGAGGGAGAGGCTGGTCAGGAAGCCTCTCCCCTAGGCGCTGGGGAGAGCTGAGTTGCTGGGTCAGGGAAGCATGATGAGACACGCCGTGGTGAGTGGCACTTTGCTGGATGATGTCACATGATGAGTAGGACAGGCGGGGTCAGTTCACACGCAGGCTCTCTTGGAGCTGTGTCCACCCTCTGGGCCCCCGTCTGCCCACCCCCTACCACCTCTCCCCGCTCCTGCTTGCTCCACCCCACTCCCTCTTTAGGTGGTTGTGAGAATGAGGGATGGGGCCGCCCAGTCCTGGGGTGCAAACAGCCCTACCTCCTGGTAGCTGATGAGCACCTCGAGTTTCTTCTCCTCCCGGCAGGCCTCGAGCCTTCTGTACAGTTCCATGGTGGTCAGGTACATGATGCCGGGGTCCCCCTCTCTTCCCAGCATGGTGTGTGTCTTCCCGGCCCCGGTGGCCCCATAGGCAAACACTACAGAAGACAGAGTAGGGAGTAGGGTGGCGGCAGGGCCAGATCCACCTTCTCCGGGGGCTTCTCCGGGGGCTCCCCCAGTGCACTTCCATCCGGTCAGCCCTTCCCTTCTCCCCGAGCCTCTTTCCTTCCACGTGCGCGGTTCCACTGCTCCCTCCCACCCACCCACATCCCCTACGTTCACAGCTGTTGAGTTCTCCGTGTCCATTCCTGGTGCCCCTGTAGGCTTGTGGATTTGAGGGCAAACAGGTCTCCACTATGGGTGGGAGCTTATCCCTTCCTCAGGGAAGACTTCTCCAGCCTGGGTAGCTTCCTCTGTGGAAGGCCCACAATTCTTTCCCTCATATCACTTATCTTGGTTTTCAACCACACACTTGTGGGTGTGATTTTTTTTTTTTTTTTTGCCGTACGCGGGCCTCTCACTGCTGTGGTCTCTCCCGTTGTGGAGCACAGGCTCAGCGGCCATGGCTCATGGGTCCAGCCGCTCCACGGCATGTGGGATCCTCCTGGGGCGGGGCACGAGCCCGTGTCCCCCGCATCGGCAGGCGGACTCTCAACCACTGCACCACCAGGGAAGCCCCGGGGGTGTGATTTTGTGATGTGTTTTCTCCCAGTTCTAAACTCTAAGCCTCACGAATACAGGAACCCTGTCTGCCTGATCTGCTATTGTATCCCGTGGCCCAGTGGAGTGGTCCCCACCCAGGAGAAGAATGAATGGGGGGGCCCACAGAGAACGCACGGCCGGAGCGCTCCTCAACCAGTGCCCAGCAGAGGGGGAGACGGGCTCACCTGAGCAGTTGTAGCCCTGGAGGAAGCTGTCCAGGATGCTGTGGGTGGTGTGATGGAACACGTCCTGTTGGGTGGCCGCCTCACCAAAGACCCGGTCAAAGACAAACGTCAGGTCTTTACCCTTCTTCTTGGGGCCATCAGGAATGCTGCCCCATTTCAGGCCAAGGAAGCCCCCATCGGGCTCCTCAGGGTCAAACACCAGCACCCGCTCATCCACCACCTGAACCACAGGCCGCCGCTGACTCTCCAACTCCCTCGGGGTGGGGGGCCGCACCCGCACCACGACCCGCACCACGCTGTTTTCCACTGCCATCACCATGGCAACACCTGGGCAGAGACATGATGGAGATGAGGACCAATCTGATCCAGGCCTGACCAGGTGCCCTCAGTCTAGCACTCAGGGGCCTTCTCCCACCTCCTCCTCAACAGCTCAGCTCCATTTTATACCTCAAGAGAATATTGATGCCAGCACCAATTATTGACAAATATCTTTCCCATCTGAAAGACCATCTTTGTCATATCCAATGACTGTATTGTTTTCAGAGGCCTATTCTGGGCTTTCTATTATGTTCCACGAATCTGTCTATTCCTGTGCAAGCACCACACTGTTTCCACTCCATTCCTTTACAGTTGCTTCTTATCTAGCAAGGCAAGACACCCCTCCCAACCCCAGCTTTCTTTTTCGTGATTCTCGTGGCTATTTTCAGTCATTTATTCTATTCGACTTTAAGAACATTTTATTGATTCCATCCCCATCCCAGAACGCCCCCCCCAAAAAATACCCTATTGGGATTACAATCGGAATTATATTAAATTTACATATTTATTTTATATTAAATGTTTTCACACAAGAATATGGCTATTACCTTTCTATTTGTTCATGTATTTTTTATATCTTCAGGTAGTTTCTATAATTGTCCTTTTAATACAATTCTTAAGTACTTTATTGCTCTTATGAATGGAACACCTTCCCTATTTCCAGGTGCTAATATGGAGAAACATGATTGATTAAAAAAAAATTATTTATTTATTAGGTTGCGTTGGGTCTTAGTTGTGGCAGGCGGGCTCCTTACTTGGCTCCTTAGTTGTGGTATGCAAACTCTTAGTTGCGGCACCCACATGGGATCTAGTTCCCGGACCAGGGATCGAATCCGGGCCCCCTGCATTGGGAGCGCAGAGTCTTAACCACTGCACAACCAAGGAAGTCCTGAAACATGATGGATTTTTATATATTTGCCTTATACCCACTACCCTCAAACTCTCTTATTATTATTATCATTATTTGGCCATGCCACGGGGCTTGTGGGATCTTAGTTCCCTGACCAGGGATTGAACATGGGCCCTCAGCAGTGAAAGTGCGTAGTTCTAACCACTGGACCACCAAGGAATTCCCTCAAACTCTCTTATTGACTCTAAGTGCTTTTTATTAGAGCTTATTGAGTTTTCTGAGTATACAATTATGTATCAGAAAATAATTTTTTTTACTTTTCCTTCTCCATACTTATACCAAATCTTTCATATGTTGTCTACTGTATTCCCTAGAACTTCCAAAACAATGTTGAATGATAATAGGCATCCCTGTATTGTTTTTTATTTAAATAAATTTATTTATTTATTTATTTTTGGCTGTGTTGGGTCTTTCTTGTTGCACGTGGGCTTTCTCTAGTCATAGCAAGCGAGGGGCTACTCTTTGTTGTGGTGCGTGGGCTTCTCACTGTCGTGGCTTCTCTTGTTGTGAAGCACAGGCTCTAGGCACGTGGGCTCAGTAGTTGTGGCTCGCGGGCTCTAGAGCACAGGCTCAGTAGTTGTGGCGCATGGGCTTAGTCGCTCCGCGGCATGTGGGATCTTCCCGGACCAGGGCTCGAACCCGTGTCCCCTGCATTGGCAGGCAGATTCTTAACCACTGCGCCACCAGGGAAGTCCCCCTGTAGTGTTTTTGATCTTAAAGGAAACGGCTTTAGTGCTTCACTATTTAGATATTGATTTTGGACAAACAGTCATTATCATATTAGTAATTTCATCTGTTCTTACTTTACTCAGAGCTGTTATCAGGAATGTCTTGAACTTTATCTAATGCTCTTGCAGCATCTTCTGATATGTTTACATGTTTTTTCTCCTTTATTTTGTTGATGTGGTAAATTATTTGATATTATTCTTGGCATCAAAGCAACCATGCATTCTTGAAAAAAAAATCCTACTCTGGCCATACTGAAGTTTCCAATTTTCAAATTGTCAAATGTGTCAACCTTTTTTTTTATTGTTTTTATGTCATATTTAAGAAGACGTTCCTTCCCTAAAATAATAAACACTTTTCTTTTTTTTTTTTTTTTTTTTTTTTTTTTGCTGTACGCGGGCCTCTCACTGGTTGTGGCCTCTCCCGTTGCGGAGCACAGGCTCCGGACGCACAGGCTCAGCGGCCATGGCTCACGGGCCCAGCCGCTCCGCGGCATATGGGATCCTCCCAGACCGGGGCACGAACCCGTATCCCCTGCATCGGCAGGCGGACTCTCAACCACTGCGCCACCAGGGAGGCCCAACACTTTTCTTATATTTCTAATACTTTTCCTTTCTTACATTAGATCTTTATCCAGATGGAATTTATTTTTGTGTGTGAATGATATGAGGATATTCCTAAATATCTTTTCTTTCCAAATGGCAGGCAACTATCTCAAGATCATTTATTAAATAGTGTATTCATTCTCCACTGATTTATTTATTTTAAAATTTTTATTTATTTATTTATATTTATTTTTGGCTGTGTTGGGTCTTCGTTGCTGTGTGCGGGCTTTCTCTAGTTGTGGCGAGCAGGGGCTACTCTTCGTTGAGGTGCACAGGCTTCTCATTGCAGTGGCTTCTCTTGTTGCAGAGCATGGGCTCTAGGCGAGCAGGCTTCAGTAGTTGTGACGCATGGGCTTAGTTTCTCCGTGGCGTGTGGGACCTTCCTGGACCAGGGCTCGAGCCCGTGTCCCCTGCATTGGCAGGCGGATTCTTAACCACTGGGCCACCAGGGAAGTCCCCCCCACTAATTTAAATGCCACATTTAACATAACTAAATTCTCATATAAACATGAATTTGTTTTGTGACTCTCCATTCTGATCTACTGAAATGTCTGTTCCTTTTTCCATAACTCGTTGTAATTATTGTGGTTCTATAATATATCACCTTATTGTTCTTTTTCTTGGCTATTCTTGGGCATCTTGTCTTGTGCATGATTTTAGAATCAGCTTATGAAGCTGATTCTATGAAAAATCCTGCTAAGATTTTAATTGGGATTATTTTGAATTTATAGATTAATATGAGAATTGGCATCTTTACAGTATGAAGTCTTCCCATCTAGGAATATCATATCTCTTTTCATTATTCACAACTTTATAATCTTCAGTAAAATTTTATTGTTTTCCTCACATGAGTTTTGTACATTTCTTCATAGGTTTATTACTAGTTACTGTATAGTCTTTGTTATATTGTAAATAAGCTCTTTTTAAAATTACATTTTCTAATTCATTTTGACAGAACATAGGAAAGCTACTGATTTCTGTATGCAGATCTTGTATCTGGCCACATTGTTGAACACCCTTATAAGTTCTAATAGATTGTCATTGATTCTCTTAGATTTTTCAATTAAATGATGATATAGTTTGCAAATAATAACAGTTACTTTCTATTTTTAGCTCTTCTATATTTAGTTCCCCACCCTCCACTACCCATTAGGAATGGGTGCTAAATTTTATCAAATGCTTTTTTGGCACTTGCTGAGATGATCACACAGTGTTCCTCCTTTAGTCTGTTAATGTAGAGGGTGACATGGATAGATTTCCTAATATTGCCCTGGTAGTAATCCGAAAAGCTTATTTACCTATTCTCTCTTGAATTCCCCTCAGACCTCTCTCCCCTTTCATTTCACCTTCAAGCCAGCCTACCAAAGGTAGAGATGGAATTTCTGGAATGCAGGAGCTACAGATATCCTGGAAAAGTTCAGCCCAAAGAGATGGAATTTCTGGAATGCAGGAGTCACGGATATACTGGAAAAGTTCAGCCCAAGTCTAGGGATATGTTAACAGGGGTAAGAAACAGGGGGCTGTTCCTGGGGGATAGGAATAGATGAATGCTTTCCTAGGAAAGATGAGGTCCTACTGATGGGTCACAATTACCAGGGTCATTCAGCAAAGAAACATAGGATTTCTACCTAAAACTCCAGCAAACAACTCATTTTTTCCTTGGGGAATGAGGCAGAATTGAGTTGATTTCAAACTCCTGTCCTTCACCCCCAAACTTCTTAATTTCTTCCCCACAAAAAACAAAGGAGAGATGTCAACCAATAATCATCTTTTTACTTGTGTGTAATTAATTCTGTTCCTGTCCCAGCAATCAGCTCATCATAATAATAAACATAACAGGTAAGTGCCCACTCTGTCAGGGACTGTTCTAGGCGCCCTACACGTTTCACCTCCTTTCAACCCCATCACGACCCCAGGTGGTAGATACTATTATTATTTTATTAATTAATTAATTTATTTATTTTTTGCGGTATGCGGGCCTCTCACTGTTGTGTCCTCTCCCTCTGCGGAGCACAGGCCCCGGACGCGCAGGCTCAGCGGCCACGGCTCACGGGCCCAGCCGCTCCGCGGCATGTGGCATCTTCCCGGACCAGGGCACGAACCCGTGTCCCCTGCATCGGCAGGCGGACTCTTAACCACTGCGCCACCAGGGAAGTCCTAGATACTATTATTATATTCATGTTTCAGTGAGAAAATTGAGACAGAGAGGGTTAAGCAACTTGCCCAAGATCCCAGTGATAGAAAGTGATGAATCCTGGTTCCAACCCGGGCAGTCTGACCATAGAGCCTGCTATACTGCCTTGTAATGACGTTATGTATTACACCCTCATGATCACATTGTTGTAATAGTCCCTTATGTTTGTGTAATAATTATAATCCCTTTTATGTAACTAGCATTATGTATGCTGCAAACGCTTTCAGATAAATGGACTAGACCTAATTTTCAACACTCAGAATTCCTGCCTCCCATCCTTGCATTCCCACCCCCAGGGAACCCCACTCTTTTTTTTTTGGCTGCGCCTCACAGCTTGCAGGATCCTAGTTCCCTGACCAGGAATCGAACCCCTCGGCCCTCGGCAGTGAAAGCATGGAGTCCTAACCACTGGACCGCCAGGGAACTCCCAGGAACCCCACTCTTGTGACCAGGAAAGTGAAGGCAGAGGGTGCCTGGGCCCACCATCTGAGTCTACATTCTATTAGCTGAGTTGGAGCTACAGAGCAGCCTAACATTCAAAGCAGGAAATTAAAAAGGGCACTGGCAGCGGAATGCGCCTAACCTTTACAGTTCTCTCCTCTCCGCCTCCTGAGGGCCAGTGAGGCCGACTGTTTGCCTAATGAGATGTTTTCCTTCTTCCTGAGACAGCGCTGAGGGTGTGGGGTGGGAGATGGGGAGAGGGTAGGGTGACACTTGGCATGGCCGCAGTTAGGACACCTGGGTCCTGGTCTCTGCTTTGCCTCTGACTGGTGGGGAGGTCTTTCCACCAGCCACACCATGTTGATGTCACATCATCTCCCTTCGAGAGCCAGAGAGAACAGCTACCAATCTGCTCCTGCCCCAGGGGGATGGGAGATTAATGAGAGAACGTTTGTCAAGTTTGCTTTGATCCTCGGCTGGAAAGAGCTTTTCAGCCCAAAGTACAAGGGAGATGATTCTTTAATAAGATCTTCAGGGTTCTGAGCCAGCCACAGTCACGTCCTGTTTCTAACCTGGGGCAGCTCATTAAAACCCGGAGGCTAGTTCGCTGCGGAGCTGAGGCTGGGAAGCCAAGATTCAGTTGTTTTCAGGGTAGCCTCCTCTGCCCATCCTCATAGGGACAGAGAGAACAAGCCCAAGATCCTCAGAAGCCCCTGGAGAAGAATTTCTGAGGACTTGAGGGGGGTCTGCCTGCAGACATTGGGAGCTAGGAAGGCAGGGAAAGTGCTTAGCCCTTAGGTGTTGTACTTTTATATAGTGGTTGCTGTGGTCCCCTCCATTGATCCTTAACAACAATCATACACTGTGTTTCTTGTCCTTAAGATCCAAGAGAGCAGGACTCTCTTCTGATATAGTCTGTGCACCCCAGATGCCTAGGAGCCAGATCCAGTATGCAGTAGATGCTGTATAATATTTGTCCTATGAATGAATAGAGGCCAGAGAAAAGCAGTCTGAAGCCAAAACCCTAAAAATAACTACAATTATAGCTAACATTTATTGAGCACCTACTATGTGTCAGGCACTATGCTAAGTGCTTTACAAGTGTTTCGTTTATCTTTCACAGCAATCTCATTCTGCAGTTATTGATACATTTGTTACATCCCTACTCTGCAAAGGAAACTGAGGCCCAGGAAGGAAATTGTCTCATGGATGGTAAGTAGCAAGGCCAGATTTTGACTTTGTTCTGTCGTCAGAGGCGCTACTCTTCATCCTAGCCTGCTCTGCCTTCTACCTGGGCTTTTGCAGCTCTTAATCCCCCTCACCTTAGTACCCACAGAAAAACGTCCAAAGATGGCTGTTTCTTTCTGTGAGTGGTAGCAAAGAGGAAGGAGCTGTGTTCTTTTGTTTTATAAATAGACAATCATAAGGCTGTAACTAATGATAGTTTTATTTATTCCTTTCTAATCAGTTTTATTTATTTTTCTCATCTTGCAGCTCTGGCTAGGACCTCAGGTACAATGTTGAAAGCAGCAATAGTGAGCAATCTTGTCTCTTTCCTGCTTTCATTTTGCTCTTTGTTGGTTTAAGGAAATTTACCTCTATTTCTAGTTTACCATTAAAAAAATCATAAATGGTTATTGAATGCTATTTCTGTACCTAATGGGATATGTTTTCTCCTTTAATCTGTAAATGTGTAAATTGTATTAATAGATCTTCTATTGTTAAACTATTCTCACATTCCTGGGATAAACCCAATTTAGTCATAATGCATTTTGTAAAAATACATCACTGGCTTCTGATTGCTAGTATTTTATCTAAGATTTTTACAACTACATTTATAAAAGAGATTGGCTTGAAATTTTCTTTGCCTCATTATTGGTATCACAAAATAGACTGGGGACTTCCCTGGCGGTCCAGTGGTTAAGACTCTGAGCTTCCACTGCAGGAGACACAGGTTCGATCCGTGGTCAGGGAACTAAGATCTTGCATGCTGCGCGGCACCCCGCCTCCCCCCCAGAAATAGACTGGAAGTGTTTTCTTCCTTTCTTTCTTTTTTTTGGAAGAGTTTCTATAAGATTAGAATCATTTCAATTGCCTGTATGTTTTTGGTGGGGTTTTTTGATGTGTGTGAAGGTAGATTTTAAACTAATTAAATTTCTTTAGTAGTCCTAGGTTTGTTCAAAATTTCCATAGCTTCTTTTTTTATTATTTATTTATTTTATTTTATTTATTTTTGGCTGTGTTGGGTCTTCATTGTTGCTTGTGGGCTTTCTCTAGTTGCGGTGAGTGGGGGCTACTCTTTGTTGCGGTGCACAGGCTTCTCATTGCGGTGGCTTCTCCTGTTGCGGAGCACGGGCTCTAGGCATGCGGGCTTCAGTAGTTGTGGCACACGGACTTAGTTGCTCCGTGGCATGTGGGACCTTCCCGGCCCAGGGATCGAACCCATGTCCCCTGCATTGGCAGGCGGATTCTTAACCACTGCACCACCAGGGAAGTCCCTCTCATAGCTTCTTGAATCAGTTTAGGTAAGTTGTTTTTCCTAGAAAATTGCCCAAAAGCATCATCAAAAATAGTTCCCATTGAAGTCTTTCTCTCTCTTTTAATCTTTCAGTAACCAAAGTTATGTCCCTATTTTCATTCCTAAGGTCATTTTTCCATGTTTCTTTTCTTTTTGTCTTAATCAATCTTACCAGAGGTCTGGCTTTTTTATTAGTCTTTTCAAAGATACAGCTTTTGGCTAAGTTAATCATCTCTATTATATAGGAAAATTCTATTTCATTAATTTTTGCTCTTAACTTCTTTTACTTTCTACACTTTAATTCTGTTGTTCTGTTCTCTTATTAAAATTGAATATCTGCCTCATTTTCATCGTGAAAAAATACATGTTCTAATGTAAGCCTTTAAGACTATAAATTTCCCTCTAAGTATTCTCTAACTGCATTCCCCACATTTTATACATAGCATTATCACTGTTTCATGCTAATTACATTTTAATTAGAATAATGATATCCTATTTGACTGAGTTATTTAAATGTTTTTTTTTTTTAAATCCAAATGTGGGTTTGTTTCTTTTTCTTTTGTATTTTAAACTTAATTGCTTGTGGAAATAGAATATGGTTTGTACAATACTCTGATAACTGTTTAGATTTGCTCTGTGGCCAGATAGAGATAATTTTTATTAAGACCTCTAAAAATATGCTACTGGCATACTTTTTTTTAAAAAAAGGTATAAAATGGAGCTGGGTTGGTTAATATAAAACCAACAAATTGAGACACTTTAAAATCTCTCTCTGATGGTGGGGGAATTCAGTCATGAAATAGGAAGAGAAGGACTGGATACTTTGGTAGTTGTTTGAAGCATGGACTGTGTGACCGGAGAGGAAAAAGAATAGTGATAAGACTGGTGAAAGCAGTGTAACATCCATAAGAAGCTCATACAGAAAAATTTTGTGGATGTTCTCCTCTTAGCTAGGCTTAACTTCTCTGTTTCTTAACCTGTAAAATGTAAATATTAGTATCTATTCCACTGGGTTGTTGTGAGGATTAAATGAGATAACTCAAACCTGGTAAGTGCTCAGTAAACGTTAGCCATCATTATTAGAATTGATATGACATACCAGCGTTTCGCCCCCTACCAGAAGAACCAACATCTGCAGTAAAATCCCCTATTTTCCTTGACACAGACCAGGCTTATCTTTCCTGTGTCACTTCAGTACCTTAAAGGGTCAAAGCTAAGAGGAAAGGCATCCTAGGAACAGTAGCAGAAGGCCTGGTTTTCCGTCATGCAGATCTTCTTTCATATTTTCCTTTATTCAATCAAATATTTACTGGGTGCCCCAGTAACTAAGTTACGGCCCCTGGCACAGCTCTGCAATCAGTTCTGCACAGATGTGCAGCGAGGGTCTTAGCTACTCCTTACAGATGTGCAGAGAGTCCCACGTCTCCAGTTCTAGTGCGCGGGAGGACCCAATTCTTCCTTACGTATGAGCAGGGGTACCTTTCCCAGAGCGGATGTACAGAGGGCTGGGCCCGGGTGCAGACTTGAGGGCCCAGTCTAGGTCCTGTACAAATAAGCAGAAGGTCCCGATCTCCCGTGCAGGTATGGAAGGAAGGGCCTTCTCCCCGCACCTCCCCCCACCCTGTTCGGAAGGGGCCGCCCGGGACCTGATCGGTCTTCACGCTGTACCTCCATGTCCCGCACAAAAGAGGCCGGGCTCCGGCTTCCGCCGCCGTCAGCAGCTGGGTCCGCCGGTCCAGACTTGAGCGCAGGAGCCCGCGGGGCCGCCTCCGTCGTGGACCAGCGCTTACCCTTCGTCCGTTCCCCGCCGCTGGTGTCGCCCCTCGCTGCCAGGTCCCGCCGCAGCAGACAGGAAACTCTGACCACCGGAGAGCGCCGCCCGTCCGGCACCCGACCGGCGCCAACCTCCGGCCCGCGCGGAGTGTTCAAATTAGCCGGGTCGGTTCATCGGCGCTTGCCATTGGTTACCGCCCGGATGGCTGATTGGCTGTTTCCTAAGTCACAGTGTACTACTCCGAGGTGGCGGGAGTTGTCAACGTGCGCTTGCGCACTTCCCCTTCCTGCTTGCTGGAGGTTTGAGGCAGTGTCTCTGAGGCTGGAGCCACCAGACTGACCGGCAGAAACCAGTATGGGGTTGGGGTACGGAGGGGGAACGGGGTGGGGGGTTACGGCCTGTCTCAGTTGTCCCTGGGACTGAGTTCATCACCAAATGCGGCAACCAGACATCAAACACGTTTTCAAACCTGCTTTTTCTGTGGGCTAAGTCGGCATCCACTTACCCAAGAAGGGAGTTTCAGCCGCTCTCCAGGGTTTCTTCTCTTCCGCGACCATCCGAAGAATGAACTTCAAGCTTTGATGTGGAGAAACCGGTGGAGGCAGAGAGTGGCACCTGCTTGGCTTTGACAGTGCCAGGAATATCATGGAAGGATTGTTGAACATGAGGGGCGGCCCCTTAGGGCACCGCTGGGCAGCAGTGTCTCTATCCTCCACAGTGGTCTGCTGCTTGGATTCTGATGGGCCACCCTCATGCTCATCCCCAGGATCGGGGGCTGTGGAGGTGGAAGAGAGAGTCTTGCCCTGGAATCGGGAAGTCTGATTCCAATCACTAGTGCCTGTATCATTAATTAGTGCTGAGACTGTGGAAGTCGCTTCTCCTCTCTGGGTGTCAGTTTCCTCATCTATATAGTGGGGCAAATATCCTGCCCTTCCTAAGAGCATGGTTAGAAAACCCTCTTAACTTCCAGCATATGTAAGCTTTCTATGAGTCTGATTAGGATGAAACAGCAATGGCTGCCAGGAGTCCGTTGCTCACCACTTTCTAATGATCTGTCCCCACACTGGGACCATGAACAGGTCTGAGGCATGCAAGAAAGCAGGAGGCAAAGTTCCCTGGCTGGCCTGCCATCAAGATACGAGTGTCACTATTTAATCCCTGGTTGATTTGGCCCAAACTCCACTCACCTACCTGGACCTCTACCGCCTTCTATTCAGTGAACTAGCACGGCTGGTTTGGCGAGAATACAATGAGACAACCATGCAGACACGCTGTTATTGTGATGCTATCAGAAAACCAGGGTATTCTTGACATCTCCACTACCCAGGAGAAATCAGCTGTCAAAGAATGGCTTCCAGGTTAGGGATCTCCTCCCCCCTCACAGGGATGTGCATTATAACAGAGGTTTGGAGTGTGGTTGAAGGCTTGGGGTGCCCAGGAGACGAGGGGAATAGGAGCCTCTTGTGCCCTGTAAGCCAAGTCTTGCCCTGGTCCTATTCTGACTCTGACAATTACCTGGAGAAGGTGAGGTGAGTCACGGTGAGGCCAGGAGCAGAGGCTGGCCCTGCTATGGGCAGTAGAAAGGGGACATTGACTTGCTTGATCATTTGGGGCAAGTCACTTAGCCTCTCAGAGCCTCAGTTTCTGCAGTTATAAAAAAAGAGGATAAAATAATACTTAGCTTGTTACAAAGATTAGAAATAATGTAGGTAAAGCAACTTGCAGACACTCAATGAAGTGGTAATGGGTGTTTTCGTGTTCATTCATTCAACAAGTATTTACTGATAGGAGACAAGTAGGCTCAGAGGATAGGGTGGTGAGTGATAAACACTCACCTACCTTCATAGAGCTTTCAGGCTATGGGAGAAATTGGCCTATTAAACAATGACTAACAATGACATGAGAGATGGGCTCTAATGAGAACATCTGAGGGTGTCAGGAGGAAGTGACATGCAAGCTGAGGTCTGAAGGAGGAGTGGAGCTCGTTTGGTGAGTGGAGCCATTCCTTGGATCTTAGAGGCCAAGGGAAAAGAATTCTGCAGGTGAGGGAGTCAACCAAGCCCAGTGATGCTGAGAGAGCTTGGTAGGGCCTGGTGAGGCCCACCTTAGTGGACACAGATGGAAAACCCTTGGGCCCTACACCACAGATGCTGATAAGGGGAGAGTAGCCTGGTACTGGCCTAACAAGAACTTCAAAGTATAGAACCCAGACGTGAGGGCTGGGTGCAGGATTTTTGCCTTGTCTGGCAGCAGATGTTTCTGGGCTGACGTGGCTGGGGGTGTGAAAGGCCACAGGCTCTGTGCTCTTGTGAAGTGTGTGGATGTCTCACTATCTGCAAGTGGCTAGACTACCAACCCTGGGTGCTCAAAGGAGGCAGAGAGAAGGCATGTCCATTCACCTGTACCCTTGTCACTGCACATCTTTGCACCTGGATGTAGCATTCACTGCTTCGGGTGTAGACCAATTTTAAAAGGTCCTTGGAGACTTCCCTGGTGGCGCAGGGGTTAAGAATCCACCGGCCAATGCCGGGGACACGGGTTCAGTCCCTGGTCCGGGAAGATCCCACATGCCGCAGAGCAACTAAGCTGGTGTGCCACAACTACTGAACCTACGCGCCACAACTACTGAGCCCACGTGCCTCAACTACTGAAGCCCGTGTGCTCTAGGGCGGCGTGTGACAACTACTGAGACCGAGGGCCTAGAGCCCGTGCTCCGCAACAAGAGAAGCCACCGCAATGAGAAGCCCTCGCACCGCAACGAAGAGTAGCCCCCACTTGCCTCAACTAGAGGAAGCCATGTTAGGTACTGAGTGAGCCACTTGGAAGATGCTCTCAGTGTGGCCTTGGAGATGGCAGATGACTGCTGGGGAAGTCCAGGAAGGCTTCATGGAAGAGCAGGTGTTCTGCAGGCAGCTGAAGTAGCCCAGGGTCTAGCAGACCCATCCCTGGTTCTGGGCAGGCAGGGAGAGGTCTGTAACTCTACTGGCCTAGGCAGTTGTCCTAATGCTGGCTGGGGTTCTTCACTCAGGGAGCAAAGGGACTTGTGCCCTGGGGACCTGGGAAGAACTCCTTGAATTTGCCCATTACCGTCTGGGAAGAGGCAGGAACCCCGCCTCTGCACAAGCTGCCCAGGTGGCAGGTGTTATAGGAAGTGTCTAGTGATTTAAGGGATGAAAGACTTCTCTGGTTGGGAGGGAAGGAGATTCAACCCTTCCCCTACTCCAGGGAATGGACAGTCAAGAGAGCTGTTGTCAGAAAGATTAAGCCTGGTGATCTTGGGCAAGGTTTACTTCTCTGTGGCTTATTTTTCTCATCCAAAAAAATGGGTGTGATAATAGTAACTACCTTATGGGATCATCGTGAGATTAAAATGAACGAATACGTGCAAACTTCTTAAATCAGCTCATGGTGCATAAGCTACTGTTATAACTTAGTTGTTGATACGGAGATGAGAGTATATTTGTTCTTCCAGCTCCAATATTCCCCAAACCCCTGGACGAAAGAAGAGAAACCCCTCAGCTGCCTGGGCTCTGCCCCCTTCCCTATTCCAAAAAGGACAACTTCAACAACAGCTGGGGTGGGCTTGGGGTCTCAGATTTTGGAGGGAGACTTGTTGTAAAACGTTTTTGAACGTTATATAAGTAAAGAAAAAAAAAAAAGTAAGCCTCCACTTAGTCCAGCTCCCTCAGAGGTAACCGCTGTTAACAGTTTGGGGAGCCTTCCCTGCCTCTCTAATAGCACCGTGTCCTGGATGTACTTATATGATCTCTGTAGGTATCTTGAAGCCCTGGGTGGTTTCTTATCACTTTCTGGCTCCTCCACACTGAGCTAGGGCCTGGCCCAGATGAGGTATTCAGTAATGTTAAAATGAGCAGAGCAAGTAGAGGCCAAACAGATGGGTTGGCCAGGTCCTCGGGGGTATCCCTGTGCTCTTACCCCGAATTGGAGGCCACAGAGCAGAATGGTGGGAGAATCCACATTGGAGACTCCATTCTTAATACTTAGCTCTACATCCTGGGTACCTCAGACCAATCTCTCCCCTAGTGCCCCACACTCACTTCGGATGGGAGAAAACCCAGATGTCTTCGTTTTCTTCAGTGATGATCATCACCGTCCCACGCACTGAAGTGCAGCCAAAAGAATTTTATTTTTATGTATTTATTTATTTATTTGGCTGTGTCAGATCTTTGTTGCGGCCTGTGGGATCTTTTGTTGCAGTGCGCGGGCTTCTCTCTAGTTGTGGCACGGGCTCCGGGGTCCTCAGGCTCAGTAGTTGCAGGGCACAGGCTCTCTAGTTGTGGCACTCAGGCTCTAGAGCGCATGGGCTTAGTTGTCCTGTGGCCTGTGGGATCTTAGTTCCCCCACCAGGGATCGAACTCATGTCCCCTGCATTGGAAGGCAGATTCTTAACTACTAGACCACCAGGGAAGTCCTCAAAAGAATTTTAAATCACAGGGCTTGGGAGACTTGCATCTGCATTCTGCTTTACAACTTACAAAATATTAATAATTTCTTACCCACTGCCTCATAATGACCCTTCAAGTAGATATTTTTATGAGGCCCATTTTATAGATGGAGAAACTGAGGCTCAGAGAGGTGAGATTTCGTTTCCTGAAACATTGAACTGGGCCAGAACTTGAGCCCAGTTCTTCTGACTCCAAGTGCTGCATGTCTGCTGGGTCCTGCTGTCTCCGGTTCTAGCTCTGCCCTGAACCAGCCCGAGCAACCTTGGGTTCTTCTCTGGGTCTCAGTTTTTCCAGCTGTGTAATGAGAGTTGCCCATTCTGTGGCTTTCTCAGTTTTGGCAGATGGGGCAAATGGGTAGCATGTGGAAAGCATGGTGGCGGGGAGCCCTCTGGTCCCTTTTCTCTCCAGGCCCCAGCTGCCCCCTCTCAGCAACCCTTCCACCCCCACCCAGTCCCAAACATGTATAAACTTTTCACTTCCACGTTATTATCACTTCATTTGTAGGATTTTAAGGTTTATTACCTGGAAGGAAGTGAGGAGCTCACACCTCCAGTTCCGCTTTTCAAATATACCTTCATCGCTTGTGAAAATAACCTTATTAACAGCATCTAACCTGCTACAGCTTACGGGGGTACCCAGATAAGTACATGCAGAAGGGACCAGGGCAGGGGAAACAGCACAGCTAGCTGAAGTAGTGAAGCCTCTGGACCCCTCGGATTTTCTCCCAGCTCTTGGGGGTCCTGGAGCTGTTGTCAGGGTCAGCAGAATGCGGGTGAGCCCCAGAGTAGCCTTGAGCCATTGGTCCTTGCCTCCTGCCTCCTCCTCTGACGCTCAGAGATCCTCCGGGACACAGCTCCCGTGCCTCCGCGCCTCCCCTGTCCCCTGGATGCTTGTCCAGGATTGATTCTCCAGGCAGCTCCCCCTCTGAGCAGTAAATGAAATATCGGTTACCAGGAGTGAGGCGGGAGGCAATTAACCCCTAGACCTCACCATGGCAGATGTGTTTGCAGCAAGCTGAAGCGGAGAGCCGAGCGCACCTGCCTGGCCTTCCTGCAAAGTCGTCCAATTAGGGTAGCCCCCTCTGCTCCCCGTGACCCCGGAAACCAGGGCAGCACCAGCTCTGAGGGCTGGCAGCTGCCTGGGCACAGGATGGCCTGCCATTCCTCGTGTGGGTGAGCTCCAGGGGCACTGCCATCCTCACACCCCTTTGGCAGGGACATTATTCGTTAATTAATCACACATCTTTCTAAAGGGGAGGCAGCCTGGGGAGGCTTCTTCCTTCCTTCCTCCAGAGTGGGACCACCATTCTGCCTGTCCAGCTTCGTTTCCACCACCTAGCCAGCCCCACCCCGTGGAATGTTTCTGTGGCAGACACGCCCCTGACAGAGGAAGAGGCGAGACACGTGCCCTGCTTTCAAGGAGCCCCCAGTTGGATGAGGAGACAGAGTTTGTCCTTCAGGGAACCCCCAGTCCCAGGGTCTGGTCTCAGAAAGCCCTAGTTTAATAGAAAAAGCACAGTGTCTACCCTTGGAGCCACTGAGAGGATGGCCACAATCTCTGCAACTAGGAAATGGCCCCTCCTCATCCCCAGTCTCTGGAGATACACACCTTGCCCTCAACTCAGTCAAAACACTGTCTTTGAGGACGCCCAGGCTGATGGAGGACACAATCTTGCCTTCAGGAAGTTTCCCATTCTGAGGGTGGAGACATAGTCCTTGCCCTCAGGTGTCCCAAGTCTGAGGGGGAAAAAATAGACTTGCCCTTGGGGAGCCCCCGTCTAATGGGGGAGACACTACCCCAACATGTTCCCCGGTAGCTGGGATGCCACTTGAGTGACAACCAGCTGGCAACTGGCACTGCCAGACACCCCTGGTTCCCTGCAAAGGAAGAAAAAGTCCTTGGCTTCAGTCCTGTCCCACTTGTGCCACAAACTTGCTGCATGACCATGGACAAGTCACAGATTTTCATACTATAATTTCCTCATCTGCGACATGGAGATTTTAGGCCCATCTCTCAGAATGACATGAGGATCAGCCAGTCACCAGAAAGAAAAGAAAGCAGGCCAGCCAGGCTGGCTCTCCCTACAAAAATGATTAACATGCTTTTTGCTGTAGCAGGGGTCCTAGACCAGGCCCTGTGGTCTCTGGGGAGGGCTGGGGAGCATGCCCAGGTGTGGTGGCTGGGTAATTTGGGGCCAGTGTGGCCATTAAAGAATCACAGGGGGGCTTCCCTGGTGGCACAGTGGTTGAGAGTCTGCCTGCCGATGCAGGGGACACGAGTTCGTGCCCCGGTCCAGGAAGATCCCACGTGCCACGGAGCGGCTGGGCCCGTGAGCCATGGCTGCTGAGCCTGCGCGTCCGGAGCCTGTGCTCCGCAACAGGAGAGGCCACAACAGTGAGAGGCCCGTGTAGCGAAAAAAAAAAAAAAAAAAAGAATCACAGGGGGCTGTGGGTGGCACTGGGCGGGGGGGGTGGGGGGGTGTGCTGGCTAATCTAATCACTCTTCCCAAGGAAACTCTCGTTCCAGCTAGACCTGCCAGGGGTTTTATTGGGTTTGTGGGAACCCGCAGGTTTCAATCTCCAGACCCCACAGGGAAGGAACAAGTATTAAGCTAATTTTATTAAATGGCCACAGCTGGCAGTAGGGGGATGTAGGGGAGAGAAGACAGGATAAAGAAAGTCATTCAAGTCTGCCAGCCTTGACAAGGGTCCATACATGGGGCCTGACTGGGAGGGAGGCCACCCCTCCTTCCTGTCTCTCCAGCTGAGCCAGCAGGGGGAGGGGAGGCCAGATGGGACCCTTCCCTCAAGCAGAGCCTTGGGATTCTCCAAGAGGCTCACCCCATGGCTGCTGCCCAGGGCAGATGCTTGTAAATCCCATCAAGACTCTGCAGGGCAGCGCTGGAGTAGAAGCATTGGGCTGCCCCCAAGCCATCCTTCCTCCATTCTGCTTTGGAGATCCCAGGTCTTTATGAACTATGGCATGCTGGGTAAGAGCATGGTCTTTGGTTCAAATCCTGGCACCTGCCTCTTCCTAGCTCTGTGACCACGGCAATTACTTATCCTCTCTGAGCCTCAGTTTCCTCATCTGAAATGGATGAAACAACAGCAACCATGTTAAAGGGCATGGGAGCACTTCTTGCCAGTCCACTCCCACCCCACACACATTTCCATGAGATACTATTTATAAAGTTCCTATATGGGGCTTCCCTGGTGGCGCAGTGGTTAAGAATCCACCTGCCAATGCAGGGAACATGGGTTCGTAGACCTGGTCCAGGAAGATCCTACATGCCGCGGAGCAACTAAGCCCGTGCACCACAACTACAGAGCCCGTGTGCCACAACTACTGAAGCCTGCGCGCCTAGAGCCCGTGCTCTGCAACAAGAGAAGCCACCGCAATGAGAAGCCTGTGCACTGTAACAAAGAGTAGCCCTGCTCGCCACAACTAGAGAAAGCCTGCGTGCAGCAACGAAGACCCAACGCAGCCAAAAACAAATTAAAAAAATAAAAAAGTTCCTATACGGTGTCAGACACAGAGTGGGTGCTCTCTAAATATTAGCTATTATGATTTAGGAACGCCCTAACTGTGCAACTGTCATGGTCCCAGTAATAGGAGGTGAGGGAGGCAGTGACAAGGCAAGGAGATTTAGTGTGTCTCCAGGGAGCAAGGGCTTCTTGGATTCAAGTGCAATCACAGAACTTGGGGACTGTGTCCTTTTTTTTTTTTTTTTTTTTGCTGTACGCGGGCCTCTCACTGCTGTGGCCTCTCCCGTTGCGGAGCACAGGCTCCGGACGCACAGGCTCAGCGGCCATGGCTCACGGGCCCAGCCGCTCCGCGGCATATGGGATCCTCCCAGACCGGGGCACGAACCCGTATCCCCTGCATCGGCAGGCGGACTCTCAACCACTGCGCCACCAGGGAGGCCCCTTTTTTTTTTTTTTTAATAAATTTATTTATTTTATTTTATTTACTTTTGGCTGTGTTCAGTCTTCGTTGCTGTGAGTGGGCTTTCTCTAGTTGAAGCGTGCAGGGGCTACTGTTCGTTGAGGTGCGTGGCCTTCTTATTGCGGTGGCCTCTCCTATTGTGGTGGCCTCTCCTATTGCGGAGCATGGGCTCTAGCTGCGTGGGCTCAGTAGTTGTGGTTCACGGGCTCTAGAGTGCAGGCTCTGTAGTTGTGGCACACAGGCTTAGTTGCTACGCGGCATATCCTCCTGGACCAGGGCTCGAACCCGTGTCCCCTGCATTGGCAGGTGGATCCTTAACCACTGCATCACCAGGGAGGTCCCTGTGTCCTATTTTAAAAGCTATTTAACCTCTTTGGAAAAAGAATAAAATCTACTCATCCAACCTCCCAGGGCTCTTGGAAGACTCAAGTGAGATGACATATGTGAAAGCCTTTGACAAACTTTAAAGTGATGCATAAATAATAAAAGCTGTGTTTATTGAGCATATACATGATACCTCTTTAATTCTCAGTCAAGTGAGGTAGGTTAGGTCTCCTCACCTACATATTATAATGAGAAAACTGAGGCCCAGGGGTGAAGTGCTTGGGTCAGGGTCAACCAGCATTTAATGCAAAGCTTGTTCCTGTCACTGCTGTCACTAACCCAGAACCGAGTCAGAAAAGAGTGACACAGCCAGGATTCTACACCGTGGCACTGGGACCGGAACCTGGGTTTCCCAATTTAAAACTTGCTGTGCCTTTGGAATGCTGATGCCACTTTCAAGGTCGAAAAGATGGAGCTTTTCCACACTGGAAAATGATGATGTAACTGGGCTGCCTCCTATTCCAGCTGCCCAGGCCCACTTGGGCTGTGGTGGGCATTGGGCCCCTCGGCCCACCTCCTCCTGGAGCAGCTCTGGCTCTGGCGCCTGGCTCCCCACGGATCCATGAGAAGCTTTCAGCAGACCCCTTCCCAGCCTGGAGGAGGGCAGGGTTCATGGTACCCTCCTGCAACTCCTCTCCAGGGCACAGTCGGAAAGCCAGCGGGGTGGAAGTGTTTTATTATAGCTTTGGTCAGACGGGGCGCAGCCGGCCCGGGCTGTAGCTGGGAAGCCATCCAGCCCCCAATACACCGCTCCCCCAGGCAGCGCCACCCCAGAGCGGGTGGGCAGCGCATCCGAGACCTCTCCCCCAGCTGGGGCGGGCTGGTGGGTCAGGTGGGCAAAAACAATCCTATTGTACAAATATACAGTGCGGGCCGGGGCGGGGGCGGTCGACACCGCCTCCCGGGGAACCGGGACGGGGCGCGCTGGACCCGGCTCTGCGGTGAGACGGCGGGAGGGCTAGCTGCGGCCCCGACAGTGGTGAGGGCAGGCCGGGGGCGTCGTAGCCGGGAGAAGCCGGCGGCAGCGAGGGGGTGTGGGTGGCGGGACGGGTCATCCTCTGCCTCGCCAGGAGGGGACCTCCGGGGGGATAGGGGAGGGGTCGCGAGGAGCTCAGTCGGAGTAGATGATGAAGCCGGAGAACGTACTGTATTTGTTGCTGTTGCCGCCGTGCGCTTTGCCTCCGTCGAGCTTGATGAAGACCTCGTCGCCCGCGTCCAGGTGCAGGATCACGCTGTTGCTGGCGTAGTCGTAGTTCTGGTCTGCGTCCTGGGCAATGGCGCTGGCCCGCACCTGCGGGGTTGGTGGGGGCAGGAGAAGAGGGGTGTGTGTGAGAGGGTAAGGGAGGAGGAGGGAGAGAAGTGGGGTTGGGGAGGGAGGGGGACCGTCAGAGGTAAGGCAGCTACCTCTGGAAGCCCCCAAAGCCCCACCTCCAGCCCCATCAGGGCTCTAAGCCTGCTTTTCTCCCATCATCCCACCACTGCCCTGTCCAGTCATAACTGTGTGTTTTGGGAAGGGGTTACAGAGGAGCCTTGGATTTCTAGGGCAGGTGTAATCTGGGTCTGAATTGGCAGTCAAGGTGTAATCAGCCTCCTTAACCCCCCCAGGTCTCACTGTCTGACTTTAACAGTGTTTCCAGGATGCCCCAGCCTGGAACTCCCTCCTTGCAGAGAGGAATTCTCTGGACCCCTAAGGGATGGAGGGCCATCCCCTCTCTCACCATTGGCTCCTCTCTGCCTTATTGTGATAATGATGCCTTACATCTCAGCCACATCCACCTGTTCTTATGTCAGTGGACGGACAGGAGGGCGCCCCTTGGCCTTATAGGTTCGGGCCTGGATCAATGCCAGGCTACTAGTAAGCAACCACACTAGTACCAGGACCTGCTCTGTGGACGCCTTGTCTGAAGTCCATTCTGGAGTCTTTCACACCAGAGCAGTGAGATGGAAGGCCTGGTAATTACTTCCCTTCCCAAGGCTCACGTTGGGCCTGCATCCCGCCTCCAAGGAGCTGTAGCTATACCTGTGACTATTCCCCCACCCAAAGAGGACTTCTGGCTTCTCCTGTTATCACCCCACGGTGGTAGAAAGGAAGTGGATGGGAAGAAGGGAGCCAAGCCTTATATCCCTCTGTGATCCTCAGTCTGATCTGATATCTTTGCTGCTCCTTGTTTTGATGGAGGAGGGGCGGGACAGGCAGGACGATGGGGCAGGGGAGGGCCAGCTTTCGGATTTGAAGTCTGACACATCATTTAGGGGGCTCAGACTATAATCATAAGATCTTGAGGATGGGGGGTGGTGGACAAATTCCCTCCAGGCATTCCTTTCCAACCGCTGAGGCCAGCACAAGTCCTGAGCCATCTGATCTGGGGCCTCTCCAGGATATTCTGGGTGGAGAATGGGAAGAGAGGAGCCATCTCCAAGTTCTGGCTTGTGTTGGGGGGAGGCTGCATTGAATGGGGTTCTCTCAGCCAGGCTCCTCAACAGCCCCTCTCCATCCTGCCCCTTCCCCGAAGGCAACTCCCCCAAGAGCTGACAGTCAGGGCTGGACCAAGCCAAATTAGGGGAGGGGCCCATCCTCCCTCCTGGACGGAAGGCAGAACTGTAGATCAGCTGTGCCAAAGCTGCTGACTCAGCAGCAATGCCGCAGCAGGAGGACCCGACATATTTGCATGCAGTCAGTCTGCCATTGAAAGCCCAGATCCTTTCAGCCCCTTCTCGCCCCTGAAGCTCTTCTTCCCCAGCCTGAGAGGGAATTGTTTGGGGCACTCAGTTGGGAAAACTCCTGGTCCAGCTAAAGGTGGTGGAAAATCAAATGAGGGAGAGATGCCGTCTGCCAAGGAGCTCAGTTTCTCCATTTAGAAAATGGATGAGAAGATCCTGCCTCACCACTGCCACCAGTGTAGAAGCTTTTTGACAGTGAAGGAAAAAATGTTTTATCTTGATGGGGCTTTGAGCTACTAGGAAAGAGCTGAAAGCAAGCAGCCAACTCCTGTATTGTTCCCTGGGCCCTAATCCTGGTAGTATTTATTATTACACATGCATTTCATTATCTTTGCTAATAAATTACTATTAATAACAATTATTTTTATTACCCAGATTAATTTAGCCTTAACTCATTAAGACAGTGTGCTTCTTAATAGCCAAATCCATCAGAATACCACCATCTGTCATCAGGAATCTCCTGGTGATATGACAGGCATCAGAACTGTTATGCTTATGTTTATTATTTATTCATCACCATGATTGTTGCTGTGATTATCCTAACTATCCACAGAGGCAGGGAGAATTAATGCTCTTCCATCCTTAGACAGTGGGGGATCCAGGAATGGAACCCAGGGGTCCTGATTCTCTGCACAAGACTGGAAACAGTTGAGGCATCCAGCTCCTCCTGGGGGCCGAAGGGAAGTTTGGGGATTTGAGGTTGTCCTGGAAGCAGGAAGGCAAGTCTAGGGCTTGTCAGGAGGGGGCGCTATCGAAGCACCTCTTCAAGGGCTGCCAATAAAGGAAACTGAGGCAGTGGTCTGATTAGGGGCCTGGAGTGGGGGTGGGGTGGGGCAGAGAACCCAGGAAATGTGCCCCTACCCCCAGAGCAATGCTGGGGATGTGCAGGTATGGCTCCCACAGGCAGCCAGCCTGGTCCACAGGGGACTTGTGCTTTCACACCATTGCTGGGTCCCTACTATGCCATGCACTGGTTCTGTGCTGTGAAAGGCATTAGAGGCCAGAGAGGACAGCAGGGGGCCCCTCTCCCCCCATCAGAGAGGCTGATCTCCAGTTAGGTCTTTATACCATGGTCCCCAATTTACACACCCCACCACTTCTCACCTCACTCAAACTGTGGTGTCCAAGCCCCTGCCCATCTGTAATACTTGCCTTCCCATAGGCCCTGGCCTGTCCCCACACAGCACCCTCTTCTCTAGCCCCGTTTATCAATTTCACATCCTCGCCCGGCATGTGGGATCTCAGTTCCCTGACCAGGGACTAGGGATCGAACCAATGCCCTCTGCACTGGAAGCATGGAGTCTTAACCACTGGACTGCCAGGGAAGTCCCTGAACTGTGGGTCTTATAGGGAGCTGCAGGGGGCTCACCTCACCCAGGGCACCAGCCCCAACCTAGAATCCCTTCCTCAGGCTCCTCAGGTGCCCATGTCCTAATGACTCGGGCTTAGTGCCATCAGGCTGTGCAGTGGTGACTCAAAGCTACCCCTAGGGAGAGGGGCTGGTGGGCCTCACACAAGGACAGAGAGGGGGTCTCAACACCAGGCAGGAAGGTGGTGACGCCCCATCTCCCCATGTTGCCCAGGGAAGGGCCAGGGCCCCGATGCAGCTCTGCCTTCTGGAGGAAATTCTGGAAGCCTCTCTGCAAGGCAGGAAGCCAGGAAGGAAAAGCACAGAGCCCAGGGTCACCCCTGGACTTGAAGGCGTGGGAGGAGCAAGCTCCTCTCTTCTGGTCCCACCCATTGCCCAGCCCCATCATTGTTTTCTCTGCTCACTTGAATGTCCACCTCTGAGCCAGCCTTTCCCTACACTTGACCTTTTCATTTTCTCCCTAGTTGCGTCTCCTCACCTTGGGGACCCAGGTTCACCTTCCTCTCCCCCGAGCAGGTTGGTCTGAGCTGGGGCAGGCCCCACTGAATCACTCCCTCCAGCCGACACATCTGGGGACACAGGAGTGCCAGTGGTCTCCCTATCCTCCTCCCAGTCAATAATCGCTGGGCTGTGTTACTGTGTGTTAACTACCGTCTCCCCTGCACAGACCACGAGGTTCTGGAGGGCAAGCAGACTGAACCTCTGGAACCCCAAACCTGGCTCCTAGTAGAGGCTCAAGACTAATATAAAGAATGACCAGTGAGATGAAAGGAGTCTCTTGGACAATCTGGAAGAAGTCACAAAGGATGTGGGGGAGGACCAGGGCCTATCACCCCACTGCTTGTCTTGGATTTTTTTATGTGTGTGGAGGAAATGGTCTGAGTAACTGTTGAAATGCTGGGTCTCTGAAACCCCTGGTTAAAGCCACCTCATTTCTTCTACCAGCCTGTGGTGCCACCTCCTTGTCAGGCCCTGTCGATGTCCTGCCCCGGGGGTAAAAAGAGGCTTTTGGGTCAGTTTCACCTCCCTGAGACTGCAGCAAATGTCCTTGCCCCAAGCACACACCATCTTTGGGGCCTCCTCTTGTCTCATCTCTGGGGCCCTGCGGCACCCTCCTGAAGTAGCTCAGGGTCTAGGGCCCACTGGTGGCCTGGTGACCACCTCCCTATTCAGGCAAGCTGGGCCCCCAGCCCCCTGAAACCTCAACTTCATGCCAGCCCAAACTTTCTTTAGGAAAGGAAGAAATTCCATCAATGAAGGTGACATTGTTGCATCCCTTACCGGCGATTAATAAGGGGAATTGTGGGGCTGTCTGCAGAGATGGCCCTAACTGGATACTAGGGCCTCCCACTTGGTCAAGAACCAAGGACAAAGAGGAGAGACACAGGAAGCCTGATAGACACAAGTGGGAGAGAGACACCAAAGAAATAAAGAGGGGGGCGGTTAAACCCAGGGGTGAGGGACCAGAAACCCAGGGAGAGACAGATAGGACTGGTAGACACAGGGGAGAAGCCAGCACAAGAGATGGAGAGATAGGAGAAAGAGGCAGGGGAGAGGCAGAAACCAGAGACAGCAGGCATGGGAGAGAGGGCAGAGAGGGCAGGGGGGAGACTTACAAGCACCTGGTAGGCTTTTTGCTGACTCTCAGGCCTGTCCTTTCCCCCACCCCTCAAGCCAGGGTCTGCCTCAGGGTAGTGCTGCAGTGGGAGGGGTTCCAGCAGGATCCTGGGTCTCAGTCGCAGGAGATTCCTTCCCAACTCCCATCAGCCTAGCTTTAGTTCTGATTGGCACAGACACCTTCTTCCACAAGGATGCTCTGCTTGACTACCCCAGGGGCCCCAGGCCACCGTGGTCTGGGAGCACTGAGAAGGGAGGGGGAATCAAAGCGAAGGGAGCTGGGTAAAACTGTCACCCTGGGGCAGGGTTAGGTCAAGATTGGTCCCGGGGCAGCGGTTCCAAGGAGAGCAGGAGGCATTGCCGGTCCCAGGTACCAAAGACCTCGTGAGCTTGGTGCCTGCCACTCTGGTCTCTCCGATGGGGATAGGGAAGGAAGAGGATCCCCCGACACCCCAGGAATCAGGAGTTGCAGCTGGGAGGCAAAGACGAGGGGAGTTTCCACCTCTTTGCCCTGCCTCAGGAGGAAAAACTTTCCCCCCACCCCGGCCGTCTTCTTGTGCGGTTAGCTCTGACACAGTGGGAAGGGGCCGCGCAGTCCCGGGTTTTGCAAAGGGTGTCAGATCGGCCCAGTGGTCCCTTCCTTAGGGCGGGGGATGTATTGCAGCTAAGGCTTTATGCGCTCGGCTCCCTTTGCCTTTGTGCGCAAAACATCTCCTACAGCTCGCCTTCTCCGCTTGCGCGCCTAGCGGTGCGCCCAGGCGCCCGTGGGCGCCGAAGCTGCCTTTCCCCAGAGCCCAGCCTGATCCGTCCCCTCATCGCCAGCTGGTACCAACCAGAATCCCAGCTCTCAGATGCTGTTTCCCAAGGGCCAAGCCCCCAAGGGCCAGTCCGCGCGCCCGGGAGCCCTGCGCTCTGATTATTAATTGGATTTATCTCCCGCATTTCCATGCCGCAGGTGCCCAGCGGCATTTGCCTTGGAGCTGGCGCCCAGGAACCGAGGAGTTAGGGGTGCCAGCCAGCCTGGACCATCCTCGCCTGTAATGCCTAAGCCGCTCCAGGGGCTCCATCTGCGCCCTTCCGTACCCTTCGGCCCCGGGTTCCCTGGATGCCCTGCCCCCAGGCCAGCCCCATGCCCCCGCCGGGCCCACCTGGCCGTTCTTGCAGAGGTCCGCCCACATACTGGTGCCGTCGCCGCCGCGCATGAGGACGTGGTAGGTGAAAAAGTAGGTGCCGGGAATGTTGCATGTAAACTTGCCGCTGGTCGCGTCGTAGTTGTTGCCTAGGTTGGTGACCACGTCGTCGAACTTGAGCACCTCGTAACCCTCGTGAGGGTTCTTGAGGCCGGCGTAGAAGGCCACGCGCGGCACCGTGGTATAGGTGGCCGTGCTGATGGCGCCGCTGCCCCCCGCGCCCGGCAGCCCGGGAGGGCCGGTCTTGCCCGGCTCACCCTTCTCCCCGGGTGGCCCCACAGGACCCGGAGGACCCGGGTCCCCAGGGGGCCCGGGAGGGCCCGGCTTGCCTGTGCGTCCCGGCTTCCCCTGGGGGCCCTGCACCAGCGTGGAGGGCGGGGGCGCGCCGCTCTGCTCGCTCAGGGCGTCGCCGCCGTCGGGCCGCGCGCCGGCGCCGGGGCCCCGCGCGGGGTAGGGGTCGCACACCATGCGGCAGGTGCCCAGCATCTCATAGTGGCCATCCTGGCCGCCCGAGCTCACCAGCACGGGGATGAGCACCACCAGCACCAGCAGCATCACCACGCCCGCGGCGGCTGCCAGGAGCGTCTTCCGGCCGGCGCGGAGCCTGGGGAGCGCCGGGCCGCCAGGCCGCGCCGTCGGGGCAATGGTGCCGGCGGGCGGGGGGCGCGGGCAGGGCGCCCGTGCTCAAGGGCGGTCCGGCGGGGCTGAGGGCATGGGGCCGGGCCCGGGGCGCCGCGCTGCGCTGCGCTGGATGCGCTGCCGAGCCCAGCCGCCTGCTCCTGCCTCGCGCTTCCCTCCCGCGGCGCGGCAGAACTGAACGCGGCGGCCGCCGCCTCCTGCCTGATTCCTCCAGCCTCCCCGCGCTCGAGCCACCGCCCCCTCCGCCCTGTCCAGCCCCACCCGCTCAGCGCAGCTTTGCGCCCGTGAGGGGTGGGGCTGAGGGCTGGGCCGGCGCCTAATTGGGCCGCGGACGGTAGGGCTCCGCCCACCAAGAGGGGCGGGGCCGTGGGGCGGGGCCGCGGAGTAGAGGGCTGGAGCCGGGAGAGGAAAGGGGAGACTGACTGAGGGAGACAGAGCCTCGGAAATGGAGAGGGTGCTCGAGTCTCAGACACAGGAGAGGCTCGCATAGAGAAGGGAAGACTAGGGACGAAAAAGCGAATGGAAGAGAGGGTCATAGGGAGAGCTAGAGAGCGCCGAGGGGGATTGGGAGGGAGAGGACTCGAGGGTCGCTTACGAGGAAAGCCGAGAGAGACAGAGGGAGGCACGAGGGGCCACGGCCCGCAGGGGGCGGAGGCTGGGGTAGGGCACCCCGGTCTTCAGGGGACAAAGAGCGATTGAGAGGAGGAAGGAGCGGGGAGCAAGAAGGAAGGGCAAGGAAGAGGGTTACGAGGGGGGAGAAGAGGGGAAGGCAGGAGGATGGGGAGGGGGCCAGTCTGCCCTCAGGCCTCGCAGACAACCTGTCCGGGAGATGGGGGTGGTGGTGGGATGCCTGTCAGGGTGCCCAGCAGAATCCCGAGTGCTAACAGCTGCCGCTCCCTCCTCTCTTTTTGGCTCCTGGGTGTTCCCGGGACCGCCTTTCCCCAGGAGGAGCAGGATCTTCTACCCACACCTCCTTACCTCTCCTTCCTGCCTGCGCTCCAGGCCAGGTCAGGCTGCTTTTTCCTGGGGATGGGGATGGGGCCGGGGGCTCCTCCATCTTACTCTGGTCACTTCCCTTCTCCCTGCTTTTAGGCAAGGCAGAAATCGGGGCCCTAAGAAAGTGGGCACCCCAGGTAATTTCTCCGTTCTGACAGTACAAACACATCCCTGGGTGGTGACCCCCTCTCCCAGGCTCCAAGAGGAGGGTTGATCTCTCCCAGTCCCTCAGCTCTCCCCTCCTACCCAACCTCGAGCCTCCTGAGCTCCTAACTCTTTTCCCCATCAGGTTGTATAAGGCACTCCTCTTCCTCAAGTGCAGTAAAGTGCTTAGGCTGCCTAAACGAGAAGGCGTCTGCTTCCATCAAAATATTTGTCACGTTATTTGAGGCCCAGTTTGTGCTGCTCCACTGCTTCTCCTCACCCTCCTTTATCCAGCCTACCCGGGAGGGCTCTGCCATTCAGAGGCCACGAGCTGCTGCTAAAGGATGACCCTCCAGCCTTTCTCCTTTCTCCTGAGAGGACCCCTCCCAAAGCTGAGGTTGATTAACCCCACCTGAGCTGGGAGGCGGAAAAGAACAGGAGGATGTCGGGGGCGGGGGGTGGGGGCTGTGAGAGAGGACCTTTCAAGCACCGCCGAGCCCGTGTTAGAGTGATCCCCTCGCCAAGGAAGGAGCTAAAAATTCAATCAATAGCATTTATTCAGGGTTTTCTGTGTGCCAGGCCCTGTGTTGACTGCTTTACAGACGCCATCACACCAGATCTCCACAGCAGTCCAAAGAGGTAAAGCCCATCATTACTTTCATTTTACAGAGGGAGAACTGAGGCTCTGTGAAGTTAAGAGATTTGCCCAAAGTCACACAACTAATAAGCGATAGAGCCGGGATTCAAACCGCCAGCCGGGCTCCAAGCTCTTCTAACCGCCACCCAGGTGGGTCTCTAGGTACCATTTACTTCCTAGAGGGAGGAAGGCGTTACGTGCAGGCGGAGGAGGACAGCTAGACCTCCCCAGGCTCGGGAAGAGTAGTCCCGACTCTCGGCTGTCAGTCCGGCCTCCCGTCCCCCACGGCGGTCTCCCCAGTATGACTCCCCCAAGAGCGACAGGGCTGGTGACCCGAGGGACAAGTGCGCGGTCGTCGGCGTATGATTTGTACAATCCCGCGCCCCCTAGTTCGCGCGCACACGGCTCTCTCCTCCGTTGTGCCGCTGGGGCTCGTCTGTCACCCGGAGTCCTTCCCGAATCCGCCAGGGAAACTGCGGCTGGTCGCCCGAGGCCGCGGAGGGGCGGGAGCACGCACGCCCGGCGCTCGCCGGGGCGTCCAGGGGCGCGCTCGGCGCTGCGAGGCGGCCCGCCCCCCGAGCCGAAAGAGCGCCCGTTCCCCTAGCGCGGTGTGGCGTCTCTGTCAGCCCAGCCGGATTTTCCCCGCTTCGCTGGAGTGGAAAATAACGGCTTCAAACTTTGCAGAGAGGAGCCGGTGCCAGCACTTTAATTAACAGCCATCTTGGCCTGTGAGCCTGGGCCACCGGCTCCGCGCCTCCCCCAGGCTCGCCGGCCCCGCCCAGGTCCCCGCGGGAGAGGGACCTCCGCCGCGGCGCTCTGAGCCCCTCTTCCCCGGGACAAGAGGGCCTGGCTGATTGGGGGGCCGGTACTGTCTAGGACGGGGGCGCGTCTCCCCAGCTTAATACCTGAGGACCTCCAACCCTCCTACCCCATCCACCCCGAGTTCTCTAAGGCCTGGCCGCTGATGATTCCGGGGTTAGAGACCTGCATGCCAGTCCCAGGTGGTGATTTTAGGCTACCGACTAACCAGCAGCGTCTCAGGTGTTCTCCTCTGGAAAAGGGGTTGTTATAAGCATTAAATGAGTAATAATGAAGGTAGCAAAGCGCTGGCCTCAGTATCTGACCCTTATTAGGCGCCAAGTAAAGGATGGCTAATATAATTATTTCACAGCAAGGCCCTTCCACCACCCCGGGGCATGGGATCTCCTCATCCTGCCTTTTTTTCCTACAAATTGCTGTGCTTGGCGCTAGGAGAGGAGGACAATGGCCTATGCTTCCGGGTTCAGAGACAAGACTAGATGAATGAGAAAGGAACCCAGGAGTTCTGGCTCCCAGGCCTCTTCCTCAACCACCTGCCAGGCCCAGGGACCCAGGTTTTCAGAAAAGGAAAGAGGTGAGCCCAGGGAAGGGAGGGAGGGCAGTGCTATCTGTAGCTGCGGTACTGCCAGTGAGGGGGGCTGAAGGTCCAGCTTTGCCTTCCTTACTGTGAGTGAGAGCTCCCTCCCTCCTACAGCCCCCATCATTCCAGAGGTGAGGAGGGGGTACTGGGCATTGAGGTGCTGTATGGTGGGTGCAAGAAAGTGGGTAAGTCTCTTCTTTGATGCATGGCTGACTTTAGGAAGCTGGGTGGCTGTTCTGTGGTATTTTGAGGTTCTTTGAATGAATGTGAGTGGGTGTGAATTGTAAAAGACTGTTTGCATTAGTGTGTGTCCGGGTTTGTGAGTGATG
This sequence comes from Mesoplodon mirus, assembly GCF_964341445.2. Classification (NCBI taxonomy): domain Eukaryota; kingdom Metazoa; phylum Chordata; class Mammalia; order Artiodactyla; family Ziphiidae; genus Mesoplodon; species Mesoplodon mirus. The sequence continues at coordinate 7,782,097 of NC_138994.1, forward strand.
AAAAAGAGTGCAGTGCCCTGACTCATCGGCTGGCAAATCTGTGTTCATTTGTTCAATTGTTCACTCAGTAAACATTTACTGAAAGCACCGAGCTGGGCACTGTGAGGCCGTAGAGGTGGTGTGTCCAAAAATTATCAAGACCTAAGCAGTACCTCTAAGGAGCTCACTCTTTGGCAGGGGACACAGGCAGGAAGAAATGATAAGTGCTATGATAATTATGAATATTTTTTGAGTGCTTAGTAGTACAAGATCTTGCTCTAAGCACTTTGCATGGATTACCTCATTTAAATGTAATAACCTATTATCATGGATTTAAAAGTATTACATGGCTTATATAATTTCGTTTCAATAACCCCACCAGGTAGATACTATTATTTCCCCCATTTTATAGCTGAGGAAACTAAGGCTTGGGTAGAGGTTTGCACTAGGTATTATGAAGCACAGATGGAAAACTCCCTGCCCAGAGGACTCTAGGAAGACTCTACTGAGGGCAGGTATCATTTTTTCCCATCTATTTATGCATCCACTTATCCATCCTCCATCCATTCTATAAGCCCATATTAATTGATCACTTATTATCACAAGATACAGTGACGAGCGTGAAAAGTCTTCTGACCTTATGTAGTTACAGCGTATGGTAGAAACCTGGACAATTAAACAAGCAACTGCTATCCACCTTGACAAACTGCCTGGGAATATGTGAGATGCTATAGAAACACTCAGCAGTGTTGCCTAAATTCATCTGGAGGCAGGGAATCATGGGAAGCTTCCTGGAGGAGGTGATATTTTAGTTAAGCCCTGATTAAAGGATAGCAAGGTGAAGAGAATGGCTGCCAGAGATGGAGGAAAGAGGGAGGGAGGGAAGATTATTCCAGGCAAAGGGAGCAGCATGTGCTAAGGACAAGACTGCAGGGCCTCAGTGGGCTGTGGCAAGGAGTGTATAATTTATCCTAAGGGCAATGAGAAACTACAGAAGAGTGTTGAGTGAGCGATACCAGAATTTTTTAAATTAATTAATTAATTTTTAGCTGCGTTGGGTCTTCGTTGCTGCGCGTGGGCTTTCTCCAGTTGCGGCGAGCAGGGGCTACTATTCATTGCGGTGCGCGGGATTCTCATTGCGGTGGCTTCTCTTGTTGCAGAGCACGGGCTCTAGGTGCAGGGGCTCAGTAGCTGTGGCATGGGGGCTCAGTAGTTGTGGCGCAAGGGCTTAGTTGCTCCTTGGCGTGTGGGATCTTCCCGGACCAGGGCTTGAACCCGTGTCCCCTGCATTTGCAGGTGGATTCTTAACGACTGTGCCACCAGGGAAGTCCAATAATCAGATTTTTTCAGATATCCTTTGGGCAGGAGGGATTAAAATAGAGTAAGAGTGTCATAGGGAGATTAGGTAGCAGGAGGTTGCAGTGGTCCAGGTGAGAGCTGATAGTGGCTGGATCTGGATGGGATGGGGGTGGGATGAGGAGCAGGAGACTTCCAGGTTTCTGGAAAGATCTTGAAATGTTTATGAAATTAATGAAGGGTGGGTGAGTGTTTTTGCCATTACCTATGTACCAATATGTGCCAGACATTTTATATACTCTATTTCACTTAATACTCACTGGAAGTCTAAGGAATAATCATTGTCATCTTTACATTGGAGATGAGGATGCTGAGGCTCAGAGAGGTGAAGTAACTTGCCTGGGATCACACAACTAGTAGGAGAGAGAGTCAGAATTAGAACTTGGGTCTGTTTGACCCTGGGTGGGGGCTCTTCACCACTCGGCCCAGCAGGTGCATACCTGGTAGATAAAGCAAAGCTATGTCCTTTAGAGAGAAAGAAAAGCTTGGGTTAAGGCTCAATTATATAAAAGACATATTTTTGGTTTTTGGTTGAAGCCACTGGTCTATAGCCCTGTCTTGGGCAGGGTGGGGAGCTGGGCATCAAGAGGCAGAGACTGGCTCTCAAGGCTCAGTTAGGCCACCAACTTGCCACGTGTGTTGGGGAAGTCTCATCACATTTTAGAGCTTCCCATTTATTTCTGTGGGCTGGAGAATTGTCTAGGGCAGCTCGGAGAGCCTGTGATTCTGATGTGAAAGAAAACTCCTCATTGTCATCTGTTAAAATATTTAAAATCCCTTCATGACATTTTAACTCAGACACTTGCAGATCCTCCATGGGAAAAGCCTCCATAATTGCAGCCCCTCTTTGGAGAAGGGGCATTTGGGAGAATGGAAGTAGTGTCGTGATTTGGGGTGGGGGAGCCAGGACACACCAGGCTGGGACTCAGGTTGGTGAGGAACCTCCTTCAGGAGCCCCTCCCCCAGCCCCATATCCTAGGAGGAGAGAGCGGGATGAAGGGGGCACAGCCCCAGTACCCAGGTCACAGGTAGGTCTTCCGATGCTCCTTCGCCAGAGAACTCTGGGCCTCAGGCCTGAGGGTTCCAGGGACCTGCCCAGCCCACAGGCAGCCCATCCCAATCCAGCTCCAGGGAGGCAGCTCTGAAAAGGCCCCCGCTGTGGGAGGGGAGACCTAATCGGAGGGACCGCCTCCCCTCCGCCCAGCTTGCATCTCCCAGCTGCATGTATAAGTAATGAGGTTCCACAGCCCCAGCAGGAACCAATATAATGGCCGGTGCAAGGGGTCAGCCTGAGAGACAGATAGTGGGACGTGGGAGTGACAGGCAGTGCAAATGTGCTGAGCCTCCTGCAAAGGCAGCCGAGGGAGGGCCCGGCCTGGCCAGCACGGTCCCCGGGCTACCCACCCCCTCCCTCAGGCCTTGACTCTTCCAGACCCGCCAGCACCCCAGCCCCAGCTCCCAGGCAAACTGGGGGAAGGCAGGGAGGAGGAGAAGTAGTGGGGAGAGGGCGGTGGAGGAGGGACCGGGCTGGAGTGGGGCATTGGTTTTCCTGGCTTCTGGGGAAGACACCCCCGGGTCTGAGGATGGGGGTGTAAGGGCGAAAGCCTCCTGATCCCCGGGATGACTGGGGAGGGCTTTTTCTTTGGAAGCCCTGTCTCTTCTAGGAAAAAACCTTCCCTTCCATTCTCACACCAGGAGACCTAGAACTTAGGGTCTGGAAATATCTTAGAGACCTCTCCTTTGACGGAGGGGGACACCGAGGCCCAGAGAGGGGACTTGACTTGCCCAAGGTCAGAGGCCAATCTGGGGCAGAGCCAGATGGGACCCCCGGGGGCTCTTGTCAGGACCCCACTGGTAGGGGTCGGGGGGCAAGAGGAAGAGGGGCTGATGGCTCATCCCTGTCCTAGGTGGTCCCCAAAGACCCTCTGAGGGTGTTCGTGGAGGGTTCGGCTCAGAGACTTCTGGCAGCTGGGTGTGAAGGCTGGAAGCCTGGCTGCAGCAGTATTCCCGGAGAGTCCAAATCAGCCAGGGGCGGGGGTGGCCCAGCCTCCCTTCCGAGTTCAGAGCGGTCTTTGAGCACCTCATCCATACATTTCAGGACAGGAGTGGATGAGAGGGGATCTCTGGGGTGGCACAGCCAGAAGAGCGGTGGAACGGAGCAGTGGGTGTTTAGTACATGTGAGTTACACAGACCCTGACCGTGCCAGCTCCATGGACGTGCAACTTGTTCACTGACAAAAGCCCTGCGCTCAGAAGGGACCTGCACTTGGTTTAATGCTCTGTTATCACCATCCTGAAGTTCTTCACAATGTTTGAACCAAGGGACTCCACATTTTCATTTCGTACAGGCCTGTACATTAGGTAGCTGGTCCTGCCCCTGAAACAGAGACATGGTTTGTTCTCAGAGGGGCTCCTCGGGCCCCTCCCTGCCCCAGTTTCACCCCTAGATGCCCCAAGTGGAGCGCAGCACAGAGCTGGGAGAAGCGGGCGTTCAATGAGCTTCTTGGCGGTCCCCACCCTCCAAAGGCTGACCCATTCGCTGACCCAACACTCACTCAATTGCCCATCACTGACCCAGGCCAGGATGTGTGGCAGGGCGATGCCCTGTCACAAGACTCCTGGTCCCAGCTGTCTCTTGGGAAGATGTGGCCCCTCTGCTTAGTCCCGCCCCCACCCCAGCTAGACCAGGAGAGGCTGGTGGAGGCGGGGAGGCTTAATTAGCACCCCCAGCCAGGCAGCAGGCGGTGGGCACAGAGCAGGCTGACTTTTCCCGCTATAGATCCAGCTCTCTGGGAGAGGCACTAGCCGGCTGGCTTAGGCTCTGGCTGGGCTATTTTAGGAACATTCTTAACTCTTCCTGCGCCACTGCCATAACTGGCCTTCTCTTCCAGAGCACGTGCCAGCTCCAGACTGTCTTTCTCCTGGTCCCTCCTTCCTGGCCCCTGCTCTTCCTCGCTGGTGGCTGAGAAGGACACAGTTTTCTTGGGGGTGGGGCCAGTTGCCTTTCGCTGAGGAGAGTGGCTGTCTCTGGCCTCTGAGCCCTGCACCTCCTCCCCCTCCCCCTCATCACAGCTCTGCCCTAAGGAGATTGGCCGTTTTCAGCATCATCCAGCTCCTTCTTCTCATCTTATGAAATTGGAGTAGTTAGGCTCCCCCACCCTAGTGAAAACAGCTGATCTGGGCCCCAGAGAGGAAGATGGGAAGCCACAGTCCTGGCCTCCACCCTCCGGCAGAGCAGCCGCCGCCACCGACCTGACTTCAATGCCGCATTAGGGCTGAGTTTCCAGCTGGGTGTTCCACGTAAGCAGCCGAGCGTATCATGGGGTTCCCTGTCCCTCTTTTTCTCCCACTCCAGTGTCTGGCTTCCTGGACAAACCTACACCAGGATGTAGGTATTACCTGGGCAAGGCCAAGGGGTATCCCACAGGGGGCCAGGAAGGTCCGGCATTTATAAATCTGAAATTCTATCCAACACAGGGGAAGAGAGCTCAGCTCACTTGGTGCTCGGAGTGTCCTATGTCCGTGCTGGGCCTGCCTGAGCTGGGAGACCCAGGACACCCAGGACTCTGGTGCCACCTGTCAGGCAAATGCCTTGTGGGACTAGCAGTTGGAAGTTGCCACCAAGTCCTGCTGGGAAAACCTGCCTTGGAGATCCAGGCACATGGCCGATGAATCCATGTAAATGCCCAAGGGCCTGTGCTGGGCGCCAGGTAGGGTCGATCAATAATCGATAATCAATCTCTGCCTGAGAAGGGCTACTGTCTTGGGCTGGTTTGCCAGGGTGTCTGACCACCAGCCCGGGCCATGGTGTTGACGGACTGGGGCAACGGAGCCCTCCCCACCCAACTCCACCTTCCCCCGGTTCCCAAAGCCAGGCCAGCTCTGGAAGTGACTGGGCGGCCTGGGGGTAGCGTGTGAGACCAGATGAAAATGCTTCAGCTCTCCTCAGGGGCTACTGAGGGGGCTCTTGCGATGGGAGTGCCTGAACCACAAGTCCTCCAGCCTCCAACTTAGAAAGATCCAGATGGATTTATCAAAGTGTCCTGGGGAAGATTTTGAGTGGAGAGAAAAAAATACCTTCCAGGGACTCGGGGAGAATCCTCTGTGTTTTTAAAAAAGTAAGACCCTTCCCCTTACCTCAAATTGAGAGACATGAATAGGATGCAGGAGGCTGGCTGTACAGGGGACCCCCCTCTCCATCGGGTAGGGGTGCAGGCTTCCTGAGGCTGAGGTCTGGAGGAGGAGATTTCTGGCTCCACAGTCCCTGAGGAAGACACAGGGGAGCACGGGCTAACCTGAGTCGAAACTAGGAGCTGAGCCCGGGGGTCCTGGGCGCCTGTCTCTCCATTGCAGCCCCCTTCCCCTCCCCCATGTTCCCTCCCCATCAGCTCCCAGGCTGGGAGCCCCAGCTGGTGGAGGATATCTTGCTCCTCAGCAGCTGGGATTTGTAAATATTTATAGGAACATGGAACAGATCAGTGGCTGACAGGCCCAAGGAGCGGGCAGGGGCCCTGCCTGGAGCTCAGCGGCTTCACCCCCCTTCCCCACCCCCTGACCTGATTTGAGGGAGCCCAGGATGGCAGAGATGGGGGTGATCAAGCAGGACGTGGTCCCGGCAGCCTCTACACTGAGAAACACCAGCTCAGAGGATGCGTCTGTCCATCTGCCCCCGGGCTCTGCTTCCACACTCAGAGTCACTCCCATCCTGCCACCCTCACTCCCACCCACTCGTGCACTCACACACCCATCGCCACGCTGACTCCGCCCTCAACACATTCTTGCAACACTCGTGTACGTTCATTGTCACACATGCGTATGCACACACACTTTCTAACTCCTACATCCACGTTGATGCTCACTCTCACGCACACCTGCTCACACCTTTGCACACACACCACTTCACACTCACAAACCCACTGGAGCCCCAGATCCCAGTTACTCCTCACAGGTCTTAATCACAGGTCCTGGGAGAGAGCCTTCTGTTTTTTGCCTGAGGTGTGTGTGTGTGTAGCAGGAGGGAATAGGCCCTGAGGTCGGGGGACGAGGGAGAGGGAGGAGGTGTGGACCAAGAGCCCTTCAGAGCTGATAGCAGCCCATAACTGAAGTAAGACAGAGGCAGGTCTTCCCTGGTGGCCAGTGCAGGGGACACGGGTTCGAGCCCTGGTCTGGGAAGATCCCACATGCTGCGGAGCAATTAAGCCCGGGCACCACAACTACTGAGCCCACGAGCCACAACTACTGAGCCCGTGTGCTGCAACTACTGAGCCTGCGTGCCACAACTACTGAAGCCCGGGCACCTAGAGCCCATTCTTCGCAACAAGAGAAACCACTGCAATGAGAAACCCGCGTACCACGACGAAGAGTAGCCCCTGCTCGATGCAACTAGAGAAAGCCCGCGGACAGCAACGAAAACCCAATGCAGCCCCCCCAAAATAAAATAGATAAAAATAAATTTAAAAAACAAAGAAAAAAAAGACAGAGGCAAAGGCAGGCCAAGGAAATGGAGACTGACAAGGGTCAAGGCAGATGGGGCAGGATCTAGGGACAGAGGGATCCCCCCTCCCCCCCATGAGAAGCTGTCACATTGTTGTTCCAGTGGCCTGTGAGACCAGCACCAACCCCCAGCTGGAGCCTCTCCCCCTCTGGATCTTGTCACTGTGGCTCTTCTTTGCTGCTTGGGCAGCCAGGAGTGGTGACAAGCAGGGAAGGCAGTGCCCAGGGCAGCGAGCTGTGCCACTCCAGCCTGGCTGCCAACTCACCCATCAGTGCCCATCTCATCACCCACAGGGACCCAGATGAGACCAGTGACCTGCCTGGCTGTCCTTATCTTGCAGGGCCAAAGTTGGGGGAGGGAGACAATTGGATCTCCCTCTCCAAAAAGCAGGCAGTGAAACCAGACCTTGTCCAGGTCCCCGGACCCTGAAGCTGGGCTTGGGAAGCAGGGCCAACTCTCTGCTCCTGGGCACCCAGGCACCCACCAGACTTGGACAGGAACCGGTGCCTGAGGCAGGGGCTTGAGGAGGAAGGTCACTAGGAGGAACGAAACATGTTTTTGGCATAAACTTTGTATTCCATTTGTTTTACCGCACACAGAATGATGTCCCCACGCCTGGTGCCCCTGTGTGCTGCGTTAAATAGTCATCCTTCTCGCCTTGGGTCTGTCTCAGGGTATTAGTTCTGGGGCATAAATTTGTTAGCTTGTGCTCCACAATCTGGGAGCAACCATTTCTATAAAATCAGAAAGGCAAACAAATAATAATAATGAAAAGCAGGGAAAGTTGTGCTGACTGAAGTTTTCCTGTTTTTTAATCGTCAGTGCAGCTTTCCACCAGGTTTTGACGTCCTGATTGATTCATGATTTCTCAGGTTCATTCACGTATCTGCTCAACAATTACTCACCTAGGTGCCAGGCCCTGTGCTGCGTCCTGGGAGCCAGTGCAAACGCCAGGCAAGGTTCTGGCCTGCACACTGTTTAGAGTTGATCAAAGAAGATAAACAAATGCACGACAAAGCCTGGTGCCCCCAGGAGGCCAGGGAGCAGTATTCAGGTGCCACACATGGGGACCCAGATGTCCTGGTTTTGCAGCTGAATGTTGTGAAAATGACACAGAATCCCTCTCTCATCCCAGGATCACATCTCCTTCTCACCCCTCCCCTGCCTCTGCAGGTCTGCTTTCCTGGGCAGCTAAACCCTCTAAGAATGGTGGGAAAAGCGTGAATGTGAGACTGAATCTCAGCTTGGACACACACTGCCTGGGTGACCTCAGGCAAATAAGTCATCTCTCTGAGTCACAGTTTCTTTCTCTGTTAAAATGCAGTGACTGGGCTTCCCTGGTGGTGCAGTGGTTGAGAGTCCTCCTGCCGATGCAGGGGACACGGGTTTGTGCCCCAGTCTGGGAAGATCCCACATGCCACGGAGCGGCTGGGCCCGTGAGCCATGGCCACTGAGCCTGCGCGTCCGGAGCCTGTGCTCTGCAACGGGAGAGGCCACAACAGTGAGAGGCCCGCATACCGCAAAAAAAAAAAAAAAAAAAAAAAGCATTCTTGTGTGTGTGGTGGTTGTGGAATGGTGGTGGTGGAGGTGGTGATGGTATTTGTGGGGGTAGTGGTGACAGTGGTGGTCATGCAGGTGATGGTGGAAGTGATGGTGAAAGTGGTGGTGGAAGTGATGGCGGTGATGGTGGAGGTGATGATGGTTTTGGTGGTATAGGTGGTGATAGTGGTGATAGGAGCTCATTTCAGAATCTTTTTTTTTTTTTTTTTTTTTTGCGGTACGCGGGCCTCTCACTGTTGTGGCCTCTCCCGTTGCGGAGCACAGGCTCCGGACGCACAGGCTCAGCGGCCATGGCTCACGGGCCCAGCCGCTCCGCGGCATATGGGATCCTCCCAGACCGGGGCACGAACCCGTATCCCCTGCATCGGCAGGCAGACTCTCAACCACTGCGCCACCAGGGAGGCCCTCATTTCAGAATCTTATGCTCAGATTTTAAGAGCTGGAAGAGAGCTCAGTTCCAGATGATCCATTGAGGGCCTACTATGTGCCAGGCCCTGTGGGGCTCACTTCATTTCCACAGCAACACACAAAGATTGCTGTTTCCTTTTATGGATAAGGACATTGAGGCCACAGAGAACAAGTGACCCGGCTACCTGCTCACAGCTAGTAAGACATGGAGAGGTACTTAAGCCCTGGGTCCTTTGACTCCTAGCCCCATATTCCTTCTTCTGCCATCATGAAGCCACCCACATGTCACAGTAGGGAAAATGGAGACCCAGAGAGGTGGATTGATTTACCCAAGGTCATGCAGTAGTGAGAAGCAGAGCCTGGCTGTTTTCTCTGTACTTCTAGATCTCAGCTGGGGCTGAGGTCTTACTGAGGAGGATGGAAGGACCACCAGTGTATCCCCCCCGCCGCAGCCCTGACAGAGGCACAGAGCACAGACCTCTTCAGGCCCCTGGGGGAGGTGCTGTATCTGCTGTCCTCCTGACCCTCGACACTGTCAATTTCAGTCTCCTTCTCCAGGCTCAGAGTGAGAGTGACAGACGCCCAGCTGCTGCCTGACCCATTACACTTGACACCCCTCCCCCAGATCTGACCGTGGGCCTCCTTTGGCCTGCACACCGTGCTACAGCCGCTCTGACTGGCGTTGAGCTGGAGGGCCAGGGAATGTCACCCTCAGCCCTCATCCCTGTTTGAGCTCTGAGGTGGTGAGCTCGGGGGTCTGGTCCTCGTCCTTTTCTGGTCCTGCACCTTAGTCCTTAGTCTCCTGCTCAAAAAAAATGGGTAGCTCCATCTTGACCCCCAGGAGTTAGTGAAAAAGGGAAGAGGAGAGAAAGAATTGTGCCCTGACTGTACATTGTCCACAGGCTTCCTCCCCCAGGAAGCCTGCCGGGACTCATCCCACGTAGCTCCGCTCTCTCTGACTCCCTCTGACCGTCCCTTCACTCTCAAAGCTATGTGTCTGACTCTGTCTGAGTCACGGTGATGCTGATGGTGGTGATGGTGGTGGTGGTTATGATGGAAGTGGCAGTGGAGGTGGGGGTGACAGTGGTGGTGATGATCAGAGTAAGGTAGGACCTCCGGGAGGGAAAGAGGTTGACTGGTCACTACCTTCGTCTACATCTTCCCCCACCTCTTTAGTAATAGCTACTATTTATTGAGTGTCATTCACAAAACAGATGCATGCTCAGTATTTTATACGAAATAATTCATTTAATTCTCCCAACAACCCTATGAGGCAGCTACTAATATTCTAGAGATGAGACAGCTGAGGCACAGTGAGGTTAAGCAACTTGCCCGAGGTCAACAGCTAGCAAATAGCAGAGCCTAGACTCCTCCCCAGCCCCCGCCAAAGGCTTGACTCCTGCCCTCAACTTCTGCCCCAGGAGAGCAGGGGAAGAGAGCTGGTGGGTAAGTATGTGTGTGTGTGTTTGGGACTTCAGGGGGCTCTGCTCTCTTGGGGTGTCCATGGCCAGCAGTGCCATTCTGACTACCTTCCTGCCTTCACCTCTCTCGGGAGCGCTGAGAAGGGAGGTGAGGATGGTGGCTGTGTGGGAGGGGATAGGTTCTACCGGGTAGTGGTCACAGAATTTCTGGGGGGGGTGGTGACGGACTCTGCCTGGCCCATGGCAGGCAGCTCACCCCAGCTTCTGGCTAGGGCTCCTGCCCTCGGGAGCTCCATCCTGCCGGGCTCGTTCCCTCCCAGGATCTCATTATATCCCTAAGAGAAACTGACAGCCTCAATATCTTACTTTGCAAATATAGTTTATTCCTTCAATAAAGCCGCCTGCGCAGGGGAATGTTTAAGACCCGCTCTCCCCCGAGAGCCTCATTTGAATTTCTAAAGTCTTTAGTCGGCCCTCCAGTGGGGCAGCTGGGTAATGAAAACGCAGCCGCTTACAGGGGATTCATTTCCTGTCTCGCCCTGTCTCCACCCGGATGGAGGAGCTGAACTGACCGAAAGAAGAACCCTGGCTACCTGGGTGCTGAGGGAGGGCGGAGGCAGGGAGGCCTTGGCATGGGCCTGAGCACCCAGGGACCCCTCCACAGGCTGTCTATGCTCAGGGACCCCTAGACAGCATCTCTTAGGCCATGGTGCTCCCCCAGAGGCGCAGCCCACCGATCCCTGGGGGTGAGGATGGCTCCCTGGCCCGACCCCTCTCTCTAGGGCAGCCCCTACCCCCCGGCCCCCATGGGAGTCTCTAATTAAAAGACCGGCACGCCCCTCAGGGACTCATTAGGCCCGCTGTGCAGAGAACATTTAATCATTGCTCAGAGCATCGATTGGAAAATCAATTTCTTTGTCTCTCCGAACGCGGCGCTGGAGAAGTGGGGGGAGCGCTGACCTCCTTCTGCTGCCATGTAAAGTGCTGCAGATTTAATCTGGGAACAGAAATCAATTAGCCACTTACGAGGTTGGCTTTAGTTACCAAGTCGGCAGGGCCCGCGCCACTGCTCAGCGGCTGACAGGAGCGAATCTCCTTACACCCCACCTGGCTGGGGCCACTCTGGAGCATCCCACCAGCTCTCCGGGGTCCCCTTCCCACGCTGGACACCTGTTGTCCAGACAGGCCCCCAGGAACCCCAAAGAAGTCCTGGGAAGGCTCCTGGAAGCCCGAGGTCACAGTCACAGCCTCCCAGGCTGACCCCTTCCCACTAACCCCGACCCCCTGTGCTCAGCTCTTCAGCCCTGAGAAGAGACATGGAGGCTCACCGGAGGCCTGTTCAAATCTCAGTTTTGCCTCCTGCCAGCTTCGGCGATGTCAGGGAAGTTGCTTGACCCTGCTGAGTCTCAGTCACCCCACGAGCACCTTACTCATGAAATGGGAATAATAAGAGTACCTACCTACCTCACCAGAGGGGACGATCATTCTACGAGACCATCTGAAGCACTTACCAGAGTTGAAGGTCAGAGAGAGAACTTTGCACGCACACCCGCGGGGCAGCGTCCCTCCGGCCAGGCAGTCAGCAGGGTCAGAGAAGGGACAGTGTGAGTGTCGGGGTGGTGAGGGGTGTGTCGCCATGTCTCGCCTTCCCTCAGGACAGGGCAGGCGGGCTCAGGGCTGCCCTAACCCTCCCGTTTCCCCACCACCTTGTGGGGGCTCGACTCTGAGTCCCCACCGAGCCCACTCTCCCCCTCGTACCTATGCAGCCTCACCTGTGAGGATGCGCCCCTCTCGCCCCCGTGCCCACCCCACACATCTCCGGGATACAAGTTTTCCAGCGATGTCTCACACACCCAGAGCTATACATTCCCAATTACACAGAGTTGTACAGTCTGCACCCCCCATCACACACAGTTTCACAGAGTTTCTCCCACAGTTTCCATCACAGCATCCTCTCCCGCAGCTGCACACACCGCCCCGCCCCCCGCTGCTCGCACACATGTGTCATCTGCGGGCTCACCTGCAGGGCCCCCACCCTGCAGAGGTGCACACTGGCGGCACACGCGCACACACTTGTGCGCACACCCGTTCCGTAATAATATTAGACATGCCATTTCTTTTGTGTGACAGTTCCAGTGGAGATGCTCAGAGCTGTCACTTGGATGAAAAATAATGCATAATCCTCATCTTCCTTCCTTCCCTTCCCTTTCTTTCTTCCCTGTTTAACGAGCTCCTAAAAATATTCCTTGCTGTCTCGCCGAAGCTGTGGGCTAAGTGTGAGTCAAGCCTCCCTACCCTGTCCCCACTCCCCACCCCCGGCCCTTCCCTCGGCCCCCCTGAGTGGGCTGCAGGGCGAAGGGTCAAGACTAGTCTCAGGGCCTGGCCAAGCCAAGGTCAGGCAGAAGGGCTCTCACCCCCACCCCAGGCCTCCGCAAATCTGTGACTCCCGCCCCTCCCCTCCTGGCTAGCCCACCTGAGCTGGGGAGAGAGAGGCAGGGGAGACAAGGGTGGGAGCAGGAAGAAAGACAGAAGCCACCGTCTGATACCTGACAACCCTCGGCAACCCCCTGCCCAGCTCGGGACCAGTTTCACAGGAACCCTCACCATCATCTCTCCCACATCCGAGGGAGAGGCCTGCATGTAGCCGAGGTCCCTTCTCCACCTCCTAGCATACCTGCTTCAGTCTCCCTCCCAGAACTCAGAGGAGAAAGGAGAAAGGGCCTCCCTGAACACCCAGCTGCTACCTGCACCTGAGCCGGCCCTGCTGGGAAAATTGCAATAGTCACAGCGTCCTCCAGTTCATCCTTCAAGCCCCAGACCAAAGTCACCTCCTCCCTGAAGCCCCCCTGATTCACACGGAAGGAGCTATTTGTTCGTTGTACATACTGTACATAATTTAATAATATTAAACACCATCACATGTTGTGCTCGGTGGGGACTTTGTCTCTCTGTGGGACTTTCTCTACTCTGTGTTTTCTTTCCTTATTTCCCTAGGTCACTCTCACTGCATCTAAGCCCCTTCAGGCTGGGAAGCGGGCTTGCCTGTTGGGATGGTTGGATGGACGGATGGACAGATTTGAGGTGATGTAAAGGGAAGAGCTCAGGGGCCTGAATGCTCACCCGTTTTCTCTGAACATTCACCGTGACTTTGGAAAGGCAGAAGCCCTCTCTGAGCTTCAGTTTCTCTATCTGTAAAGTGGGAGAGCGGGGCTACGTGGTGTCTGAGGTCTCATGCGGCTCTGGCAATCCTCATTCTATGATTCTCCATAGTGTCAGATGGAATAATCCTGTCTACAGACTCTGAGGTCCCATCCTCCTGTGCGCGAGGGGACAGGGGGCTGTGATGGACAGGCAGGGGGCCCTTGGCACAGTTCTCTGGGCTTTATTTCCCACCTTTCCTCTGCCTCCCACTTCTTCCACACTGATATCTTTGCTCCAGTCTTTTTAATTCCACTTCCACATCTTCCTTTCATTCTCTGTCCTTTTTTTTTCTTTTTTTTTCTGCTTTTTCGGGGCCTGCATCCTACCCATTAGGAGCTCAGAGCTAGTGCCCTCCCCTCCCCTCTCCTCCCTTCCGTCTCACAGCCCCACCTGCTTCAGGAGCCCCCTCCCCATGAGCCTCCCCATCGTCCCAGCAGCTCCAGCCCCGAAAGGTTAAGCTAATAGCAGCTCCTTTCCCATCAGCTGCGCTTGTTTGCTCTACATAATTGCAGGAGGGGGGCACTGGGAGGGGGCCCAGGCGCTCTGAGTGGTAGCGGGTATGGGGGAGGGGGCTGTGCCGCTTTGTCCTTGCGGAGGGGGGCTGCAGGCAGGTGGCACTTGCAGAGACTGGATAGTGAGCTGAGTGGGAGTTGATCATACGGGGCAAGGATTGGGCAGAAGACCCTGCTGCCTGGAGAAGGGGGAATGGGGTCCAAAGAAGAGTGTCAGAGACCTTGCTACTCCTGGGAGGGAAATAATAACAGTAACAAGAGCTATGAGTAACGTTTACCAAGCATGCCCCGCCTGCCAGGCCCCATCCCAAGCACGTTACTGGCTTTATCTCCCTGATCTTCACAACAACCCCAGGAGGCAGTTCAGCTCTTGTATCCTTTTTTTCTCTTGTACCCATTTTACAGAAAACTGAGGCTCCAGGAGGTAAAAATCGTTGCCCAAGGTCGCACGTTGCTTAACGGCAGAGCCTCAAACAGAGACTGCTCTTCATCGTTCCTTCTGCCCAGAGAGGGTCAGCACTTCCCAGGACCCGGGAGGCCACTGGGTTCAACCCACCCATTGTCCAGAGGGACAGAGGGAAAGGGACTTGTCCAAAGTCACAGAGCAAGTTGTTGCCACAGCTGGGCTGAGGATTCAGGTCTGATGCAGAGGGCATTGCTCCACATCTGAGCCTGTCCCCCCGAGATTTCCTGTGTCTGGGGTGTGCAGGTTTGTGGGGGGATGAAGGAGACCCACAGGCCTCCCTGGGAGGAGAGTGTGGCGCCTGAGCGGGCATGGTGTGGGCACGTGTGCTTGGTGAAGGAGGCACACCTGGAGAATGCCACCTCTCTGCCAGGGAGCGGAGGCTCTGGCCGCCTGCTGTTTTGAGCCTCTTCAATAATTCACTGGGGACAGAGCAGGGAGCGGAAGATGGGGTGGGGAGTGTCACAGCCAACGGCGCTGACTTTAGGCCAGCGCTGGAAACTTGGACACAGGAGGTCAGCATGCCTCTTGCTCAGCCTGAACCCTCTCGGCTGCAGACTGGGGGCCGCGCTGGCCTCCACAATCCAGCCTCTGCTCTCAGATCTGGGGCACTGCACGTTTGCTCCAATCAGGACAACCTGCCTCTTGTTTTCCTCCCAAGAGATGGATACCCTTGGTGTAGACACCGTCTCCCCCTTTACACTTGGTGGCTCCCGAAGGCAGGGACTGTATCCTCTCTCATCAAATTGGCCTCCCAGGGCAGGGACTCAGTCTCCCCCAACAGACTAACCTTCACCTAAGGCAGAGATCGTGCCTCCCTCATCAGATTCCTCCCCCTTCAGCCTCTGCCCCTGTGGTCTGATGGTTACAGCAGCTTTAGCATTGGCTCCATCCTGACCCGCCCCCAGCGCCACCTCACAGCAGTGAGTTATCCTGTCCCTTCCTGGCTTCTGCCCGGGTACCCGCCAGACTTTCCTTGCAGTGACCTGCTACCAATGGATGCAGTTCTCCCAAGCTGTCACTCTTCCTTCTTCCTGGCCCCTTAGTGATGGTCAACACAGCAACTACTCCCCTTGCCCTTCCTGGGAAGCAGCTAAACACCCCTGGCTGGTTATGGCCATTTCCCACCATTCATATCACTAATGGGACCCTGATGACAATACGGGGACAGGGTTGGTGGGAGGTGGGTGCCTCAGAGACCATCTTTCTTGAGAGGGAGTCTTCCAAATTCTGCTTGGACACCTCCAGTCCACGGCACTCAGTGCCTCTGGAAGCAGGGAAGCTTCCTCTTGTGGAGAACAACCTGTTTTCTGGAGAAATTGTCACCAATGGAAGCCAAAATCCATCTCCTTGTGACTGCCCCATGCAAACCTGATGTTCCCTGCACGTCTGCCTGCAAGTCTGCAGCTTGCCCAGAGCTGGGATGCTCCATTCAAGAAATGCATCTCACTGCCTACCACGGGTTCCCCAACACCCACATCTGCAGCTCATTACGTGCTGGGGTACATGTCCCCACCTCTGCTCAGCACTGCAGGGGGCAGCTCTGAAGGGCCAGGTGAGCAGATGGTCTCATTTGTATTCTGAGTGGCCAGGCTCTGCCGTAGTTTTCTCCGTGAGAACCTCATCCTCTCCCCCAGCTCCATCTTTCGGAACTTCTCCCAGGAGCATCAATAATGGGAATCGATTCATCGATGAGCATCCTGGCTTTGAGGTCCACAGCCTCTGTGGAGCTTTGCTGCATCCCTAAGCACTTCAGCTCCCTGCCCACTCCATCCCCCATGCCCCAGGCATCACTTCTAGGGACCTTCCCATCTGCCACAATCCCAAGAGACTAAGCCCCCCCACCCCCTGTCCCGCCTTAGCCTGAGGACAGTTTTGTTTTGACTAAGACAGGAGCATAGCCCGGGGCTGGATGAAGCCCTGGGGCAGGGAACCAGGGGCTCGCTTTAGGTTGCTATATCAGGTACCATGCATAGTAACACAGAGGTTACCGTGCCTTCAGAGTGTGGGAACTGACCACTTTGCCCCAGCCTCCAAATACTGACTACTCAACATCTCTCTCTTAACACTGACTAACCAAGTGACCGTCCCCAGCAGTACTGACCACCCATCGACCCAGCCCAGCCTCCCATCCCGGATGGCCCAACCAACTATCCAATATCAACCACTCCTGGTGGCCCGACATCAATGTGCTAATGAATCCTTTCAACACTGGCCACCCATCACCAACATCTCTACCCCAACATCCAGTAATGACCCTCTGTACAGATCTCCCCACACTGACCACCCCAGATTAACCACTCTCCAATGATCATGTAAGATTCTGCCTAACAAGGTCCCCGCCCCCATCGCTGACTATCTCCTGTTGCTTTCTGCTGGACTATGTGCTTTTGCAACCCTTCAGATGTCTGCTGGTCACAGCTAGATTGCCCTAACCCCGACTGGCACTAATCTGAACTTCCTCCGGCTCCTGGGACCCATCCGGTCAGCCAGCAAGGGAGCCTTTGGGTCTCCGGTCCTGTTCCCCTCCATCTGACCCAGCCCTAATGTCTCCTCCCAGCTAGCACTGCACAGACTTTGGTTGGGAAGGGATTTTCTCATGATCCCTGAGCCATCCTCAGAGAAGTCTGGTGGCTGCTTGTTGGACACCTCCATCGCCTCCCCAGCTCCTGAGACAGGATGTTAGTGGCTAGGAGTGACCGTCTGTGTTGGGTCACAGCCCTGGGCTGGGCCGATCTCACAGGGAAAGCCCCAAGATTGTCGCCTTGACGTGAGCTGTAGGTGGAAGGAGGGGCCTTCCCTGCCCACCTCCTCCCAGAGCCAGACAAGCGTGTGTGTGTGTGTGTGTGTGTGTGTGTGTTGTGTTTGTCAAGGTGAAGGAGTCAGGGGAAGGCTCAGAGAGGGCAGAGGATAGGACAGACTGGAAGTGAGAGAGGACCCAGAGGAAGCCTGTAAGGGCAGGGGACCGGCGCTGGCCTGGGCAAGGGGAGGAGGAAGCAAGGAGCTAAGAAATGGTGAGGACAGAAAGGGGGACAAGAGCTTGGCAGTGGGCACAGCTCTCAGCACGTGGGTCTGTGCGCTGCCCGGCTGCCCCCGCCCCTCCTACCTGCCCCTGCTTAACGGAAGGCTCCACGGAGGCTCATACAGAGCCACTGCCTATGATCCCCTTTCATCAAAGACTCAGAATCGGGGCCATTAATTAGATGAGGGAGCAGCTGCTCTGGGGCCAAGTGACAGGAAATCACTCTGTCCCTGGAAGCTCTGGTGCAGCCCTGGCCTCAGGGTTGGGAGGCTGTCTGTCCACCCTCGTCCTCTGTGGGGCCCTTCCAGGGACCTGCGTGAGCCAGCTGTGATGCCCTGTCTGTCGCCATCCTAGGGACGAGGGCCCTGGAGACTCCCTACCCCAGATGGGGAAACTGGCTCCTGGATTTGACTCTGACATGCTGTGCGTCCACGGTCAAGTCACGTCCCTCGGTTTCCCCGTTGTTCCGATGAGGAGGCTCAGTTCCTCCCTCTGGGAATGTTGCCTCAGCTGCCCTGAGGCTCCCCTGTTCCTCTCCTGGGCACCGCCACAGGCCCCCTGTAACTTGTCCCGAGCTGAAACACGGCTGACCCTGGTGGCAATGACTTCTCCTGGATCCTGGATCCTTTTTCTGCTCTCTAGCCCCACCTTGGGGATCCAAGGAGAGTCACCATCTGCCCAGGTGGTGGATGGGGTGTGGGCGTGGGGAGTGGGAAGGGATGACCCTCCACCACGGCATGAAGGGAGGGTGGACTCGGGGGCTGGAAAGCTGCCCAGGGCCAGCTGGCTCAGCATCCTCAGAACAGAGGACGGATCAGGGGAAGCACAGGGGCCTTTGGGAGCTGAAGGAATTGGAGCTGGAGGACACAGAAGGCTGAGCAGAAGTCAAGATACCCGTCACCCCCAGATGGTGGGGCAGAAACTCCTAGGGTGATGCAAGGACTGCTTCCATCACTAGAACTTTCTGAGCAGGTGGGAAGGAGACAAAATTCTGCTGTGGTGCGTTTTACCTTCATGACTGTCCGAGGCCGTGTGTCTAAGGCTGACCAGGGAGCAACCACGTGCTGTGCTGTCTGCTGCGGAGGTGGGGATGATTGGGATGGTAGAGACGTGGCCCCTGGGGATTCCCTGGCGGCCCAGTGGTTAGGACTCCGCGCTCTCACTGCCGGGGGTGAGGGTTTGATCCCCGCTCGGGGAACAAAGATCCCACAAGCCTGGCGGTGTGGCCAAAAAAAAAAAAAAAAAAAAAGAAGTGGGCCCCAACGGCCAGGCCCTCACCTTTCCAGACTCTTGCCCAAGAAACCACAGGAGTGCAGCATTCACTGAGCCTCCCCGTATAAACATTCACACTCCCACACAGTCAAGGGAGATGGTAGGAGTGAGGTTGCTGTGTGGGACCGACCACAGGAGGTCAAGGAAGGAAGAACCCCAGGAGGCTGCCAACAGCTAGGAAGGTTTCAGCAGGTGGCGGGAGTCAGTCTGGGTCTTCAGGATTGCACAGGACATGGATTCCCAGAGCGTTGATGGAAAGGGCACTCCAGGAAGAGGGAACAGCCTGTGCAGACATGGAGGGGAAGGTGGGGGCCTGGGGGGAGCATGGAACCAGCTCTGAGACGCCTAGAGTGCAGGCAAAACAGAAGGGGGTGATTGGGGGACATCCTGAATACTCTTTCAAGGCATGAATGTTATTTTCTCGCTCTTTCTTTGTTTCTTTATTTCTTTCTCTCTCTCTCTCTCTCTCTTCCTTCCTTCCTTTCTTCCTTCCTTCCTTCCTTTCTCTCTTTCTTTCTTCCTTTCAGCCGCACCATGCAGCTTGTGGCCCAACCAGGGACAGACCGCGGGCCATGGCAGTGAAAGCCTGGAATCCTAACCATTAGGCCACCAGGGAACTCCCTGAATGTTATTTTCTGATCCCCAAGTCAGAGCATTTGGTGTGATTGTCTGCGTGTGCTTAAGCAAGGCCTGACGGGGCAGAATGTTTGAAATATGGGTCATTTTGGAAAAACAGGCATTTTTGGCTGTGGAATGTTTTTTTTCACTCTTTTCCCAGGTGCAGGTTATACCAGTTAGATTCTGGGGCCTATCTTCCAGGACCCTGCATCCCCAGGGGCAGACAGAAGTGGAGGTACCACTCCGCCAGGAACACAGTCAAGGTCCTGGTACCTCTGAGGCATGGGGGTCCGGGGGTCCTGCCTCCTGGCTTTGCCCGCCTGCCCTAGGCCGAGCTGCCCTTTCCACTTCTCTAGTTAAAACCCAATCCCATTCCTGCTGGTCCCAGGGCTCCCCCCAAACAGGACAGAAATCAATGAGCCATTTGCTGCTATTTGTAGATCTCCTCCTGCCGGCCCCCAACCCCGGCCGGTCCTGACCAAGTTCAGCCCTGCCCCCCTCTTTGGTCAGATGGACTGGCGCTGTGCCCAGCCACATGGAGCCTGGCACCTGGTACCTGGTGGGGGGATGGGGATGGGGTGGGGGATGGGAGTGGGTCACTGTCTGGAGGCCCCCGAGGGGGTCAGAGCTGACTCTCTACCTGAGTAAATTCGTGAGAATCTAGAAGAAATAAGGACAAAGCAAAGCATCGGCCAGCCCAGGAATCTGTATTTTTAACCCCCTCCAAGGGATGCAGATGGGGCTGGTACAGGTATTGCTGGGAAATTAACAGCATTGGCCGTTGTCACTCTCCCTTCCACCTGCTAGCTGTGTGGCCTCGCTGACCTTCTCTGTGTCTCAGCATCCTCATCTGTAAAATGAGGTCAATAATAGCTTCAGCCCCCTAGGGTTATCCAGAGGATTAACAGAGAAAATGCAGGCATAGGGCTTAACTCAAAGCCTAGCACTTAACAGGCATTCAGTAAATGATTGATGATCACAGCAAGCAAGTCTGAGGGCTCTGAACACCAGCACACTGGCCTTCCTTGTGGATCCCTGAGTGGGTAAGCCTGGTACCTGCCCCAGAGCAGAGTACCCATGCCCCCACCCACTACACTGAAGGCCCACTCCCAGTCCCTGGGTGGTGGGTGGGAGAGGGAATGTGCAGAGATGGACTTGACCTCTAGCTATGGAAAGAAAAAAAACTTTGACTCCCCTGGGGGTTCCTGATCCACTAATCAGGATGCTGCTTTAGGAAGCTTTAAAGATGTTTCCTATTGAAGGGGTCAGGGAGGGGACCCAACGGGAGACTAGACACTCCCAGGGGGTCAGTTCCTAAGGTTACAGAGAAAGCCATAGGGAGCCTGGGACGTGGGGCTGGGGGAGGGGCAGTAAAGCAGAGGAAAGCTGGATGCTTCCTTCCTGTGGAGGCAGGTAATCAATTCTCGAACCACAGCCCTTTCTCTTGCTCATAGGGGCCCGAGGTGCCCACTACTCAGCTGCCATTACCTCGAGAGACACAGGATATAATAGTTACAGGTGTAGATTTTAGCTCAGCTTACCTGGGTTTCTTTTTTCAACTTTACTGAAGCATCATTTACGTACAATAAAATGCCCACATTTGAGGTGTTCAATGTGATGAGGTTTGACAGATTTATGTGCACGTATAACCACCGCTACAACAGGATATAGGACATTTTCATCATCCCCCAAAGCTCCCTCATGCCCCTTCCCAGTTGATCCCCACCCTCCCCCCAGCCCCAGGCAACTACTGATCTGCTTTCTGTCACAATAGATTAGATTTGTCTTTCCTAGAGTTTCATCTAAATGGAATTACGTAATATGTACTCCCGGTAGCTGGCCGCTTTTCACTTTTCATAATGTCCATGAGATTCATCCATGTTGTTTTGCCAGTAGTTTATAGCTTTTTATTGCTGAGTACCATCCCACTGTAGAAATATGTGACAATTTGGCCACTTGTTGATGGACATTTGTGTTGTTTCCAGGTTCGGGCTGTTGTGAATTAAGCTGCTCTGAACTTGTGTGTACAAGTCTGTGTGTGCAGATGTTTTCTTGTTTCTTGGGTAAATAGCTAAGAATGGAATGGCTGGGTCCTACAGTAATTGTATGTTTCACCTTTTAAGAAACTGATCCACTGTTTGCTGAAGCAGTTGGACCGTCATACATTTCTACTCTTGGGAGTTCCAGTCACTCTACAACCTCACCAACATGTAGCACGGTTAGTCTTCTAATGGGTGTGTAGTGGTATTTGTTGCGGTTTTCATTTGCATTTCCGTGATAATGAGTGAGGTTGAACATCTTTTTCATGTGCATATTGGCCATTCTGTATCTTCTTTTGACCATTTAAAAATTAGATTGTTTGTGGGGAATCCCCTGGCGGTCCAGTAGTTAGGACTCGGTGCTTTCACGCGCGGGTCCCGGGTTCCATCCCTGCTTGGGGAACTGAGATCCTGCAAGCCTCGTGGCAGGGCCAAAAAGAAAAAAAAAAAATAGATTGTTTGTCTTCTTATTATTGAGTTGTGAGCATTCGCCGGATACGAGTCCTTTGTCAGATACATGTATTGCAAATATTTTCTCCCAAGCTGTGACTTGCCTGATTATTCTCTTAGCTGTCTACATCTTGATTCTCCTAGTTCCATGTGTGCAATCTTGAGCAAGTAACTTAATCTTTCTGACCCTTAGTTTTCTCATCAGTAAAATGGGGATACTAGGATGTATGGTACAGAAGTGTTGTGACATTTAACTCAGTTCATGTGTGTGCAGTGCCAGAACCCAGAGGAGGTCCTCAACTCCTAGTGGCTTCACTGCTATTGTTCTCAGGCAGTTGATGGCCTCTCCTTCACCTCTCCTGGATCTGGCCCCGATGGGATGATCTCTTTTCTGTCCATCTGACTCCTCAAGATCCCACTGGCAGCCAAGGCAGGGGTGGGATGAGGGCAGGATGATTTGTGTCATCATCCTATGTGAAGCTGGGCCTCCATCCATCCTGGTTGTTGGCCAGATACACAGAGTTGGGGTCCACAGGGTCCTGGGCCCAGGGGCCGACCATCCCGGAGCTTCAGAGAGAGGGAAAATGTCTCTGGGAACCCACAACTCCTACCCATAATTGTTCATGCACATCCCCAATCCCTTAGTCACCAAATCCACATGCACGCATGCATGCAACCCCATTGCACTCCACCTGGCACCTGCACCAACTCAGACACACCAAGAGTGAAAGGCAGCGATCGCCTACTCCCAGCTCCCTCTGCAACAGACCGGGAGTGGAGGGCTCACTGGCCAGACCATGGATAATTCAGAGGTTTGGCTCAAAATAGTTCTATTCGGGCCCAGCCTCTTGGCTAGGAGAGTAGGAGTGGCAGGGGCTGAGACAATGACCCGGAGGAAGAGTCTGCCTCCTGCTCCGGGTGCCTGGGCAGCCTGTAGGGCTACCTTCCCAAGTTGAGGGGGCCCCTTTTCCCCCTTCCCCATTCACATCCCCAAATCCTCCAACCTGGGGAGACAGGGTCCCCTGAGGGCCAGCGGAGAGCTGCACTGCCCATGTCGGGTCATTCATACCTGCTGGGGCCTGGAGTCCCCACCTGCCTGTCTCCAGCCCCCGACACTTCCCCAGGACCCACGGTGATAGGGACGCTGCTTAGTTCTTAGGCATCTTTGTCCCAGGCCTCCTGTCTTCATTGCACCAATCAATCTGTTGCTAAGTCCACAAATATTTACTGAGCCCTTGAGTGGGCAAGGCTGGACCTAGGACATCGGAGGCACACGTGCTGTGCACAGAGAGGTGCTCACCACTTGCTGAGAAGGTAGGACATTCACAGAAAGAGCAAGGACCGGCCAGGGAGGGACAGGCCACCAGAGTCAGGGACAGGGACTACAGGAAAGTGACCAGCTGAAGGCCTGACTTGAACCAGGCCTCCTGGATGAAGGGTCAGATTCTGGGAGATGGTTCAAGCTGGATGAGGGGACTAGAAACTATGAGGCTGCTTGGAAGGTAATAAGAAGACTGGCTGATGGAACCGGGGTCATGTGAGGACGTCATGGGACTGGCCTGGTGTATCCTTCACCCTTCCATAGCTCAGCAAGGACAGGCACCACACCATATACAATCCCATGGAATTTTTGCCCAAGGTCCTGTCACATGGTGTTAACCACTTTGCTTTGGAGTCAGCCTACTTGGGTTCAAATCCTGACATGGCTACTCTACTCTCCATGACCTTGGGCAAGTGGCATAACTGGGCTTGTTTCCTCACCTGCGACATGGGGGTAATAACAGTCCCTACCTCTTGGCCTTGTTGAAGAGAGAAATCAGAGACACACAGATGGTGCTCAGCCTAGGGGCCATCCCGACTCTTTCATCTACCGCGATTTCCCCACCTGTGCAGAGACAGCGGTACAGAGTGCCTCCAGGACCCAGATAGCTGACCAGGAGAGGGCGCTGCTGCCCAGGGGTAAAGAGGTAGTGCTGCCAGACAGAAAGCAAGAGGGCTTCCTGGCAGAGGAGGCCTTTGTGCTATGATTTGATTAGAGGCGCCTGACTCCAGAAAACCTCTAGGCAAAGGGGACTAGTGGGCCCAGTGTTCTGGGGGCCACGTTCTCCGTGGGACACGACACTGGTGCCGTGGGAGTTCTGTGGGGCTTTGCATGCGCTTTGCTGTGTTTTCTCCCTGAAGAAAGTCAGTGTGTGCTTTG
Source organism: Mesoplodon mirus (assembly GCF_964341445.2). Lineage (NCBI taxonomy): Eukaryota > Metazoa > Chordata > Mammalia > Artiodactyla > Ziphiidae > Mesoplodon > Mesoplodon mirus. Next base: position 7,806,092 of record NC_138994.1, read on the forward strand.
GCCCTAGGCTCCGGAGGGCTCTCTCTCTCCTCTGCACATCGGTCTCCATCCATCTCCTGGGACCTCTGGCTCCGTCTCTCCATCACTCTCTGCCTCTGCCTCTCTGAGTCTCGCTAATTTTGTCTTTCCTCCCATCTCACCCTCCCTCCCTCCCTTGTTCCAAGTCTCTCTCAGGCTCTGATTCCATCTTCCCTACCTCTCCTCTGCTCTCCCGTCTCTCCAGGGACTCCCCCCAAACTCCACACTCTCTTCCTGGAATTGGAAGCAGCTGGGGAGTGGGGAGGGGGTGCCTGCCTCCGAGGGGTCCACCCCAGGGCCGGCTATATCGATTAGGGCTTTCTTCAGGGGGAGGGAGACATCAGTGAGTCCGCGACAAGACTCGCCAGCGCTGCTAATATTAGCCCAGGAAGGCAGCTCACTGATGGATTAGGAGAAATTAAGAATTCAGATTCTGTAATTTGAATTGGAGGCCGCTGCTTGCTGACAGCTCATACTTCCCCAGAAATTAATGAGTGAAGGAGGGACGGCAGCGCCGATTTTCCTCTTTGACCATATAATTTTCCCCTGTGATCTGCACCTCTGAAACCCCATCCCTAAGCAAGCACTCGCCAGGAGGGTGGGGTCCTGTTTGTCTCAGATCCTATTCCCGAATCCTCTTGCATCCCAGAAGTTCCCTGGAACCGGCCTCCTAATTCCCGACAGAGCCCTGGGCTTCTGCCTGCTGGTGCTCTCAGCGAGAGGCCCGCCCAGGGAATGCCAGAAGGACAGGCTGTAAGGCGCAGGCAGACCTTGCTTCCTGCCCCTCCTGACAGTGTGTGCTGCCGGCCAGGACCCTAGTCTGTAAAATGGAGGTCGTATGTGCACCCCACCCCAGGGGGTGTCGTGAGGCACAAGATACGAACATGAACATGAAGGTTACCTTCTTTCTCTCCCTGCCTCTTCTCCCTGTGCATCTCAGCTGTGTGGTTCTTCAGAAAGCCCGCCAACCTCCCCACGGCCAAACCGGGCCCAGACCCCTTTCCTGCAGGAAGTCCACCTGGCTTCGTCCTATTGAGACTGATGGCTCCTAAGTGCTTGAGGCCTTCTTTCTTCACCGTCTTTTCTGTGAAGTCTCAGAGTTTCAGGTTATTCTGGGAAGGGGTGTCCTGTCTCCCAGAAGATTGTCAGCTTCCCCCTGACAGAACTGGTCCCGTGCCCGGCACCCAGTAGGCGCTTAATAACTGGTGTATGAGTTTAACCAACGCTTTCTATTCCCTTTGCACCTGCCTCACTGTCCCTCCACCCATGCCCAGCAAGTGCCCGGTAAACCCTTGCTGATGACTGGCAGATGTTGAGGTCCACCAGGGCCTGGCCAGTCCTCCCTGCAGGCCCAGTGTCCACGTCTTGGGGGCGAGGTGTGTGTTGGGGGCACATTCACTCCTGCTGTGAGTAGCTCCCCAGAGCACAGTCTCCAAAATGGCAGCTTGTAAGCAATTTTTAAAAAGTGATGGGCTTCCCTGGTGGTGCAATTGTTAAGAATCCGCCTGCCAATGCAGGGGACGTGGGTTCGAGCCCTGATCCGGGAAGATCCCACATGCCGCGGAGCAACTACTGAGCCCTATGCTACAACTATGAATCCTGCATGCCTAGAGCCCAGGCTCCGCAACAAAAGAAGCCACTGCAATGAGAAGCCCGTGCACTGCAACAAAGAGTAGCCCCTGCTCGCCTCAACTAGAGAAAGCCCGCGCGCAGCAACAAAGACCCAATGCAGACAAAAATACATAAAATAAATTTATTTAAAAAAAAAAAAGATGACATGGTGTTTTTTAAGGTAACAGGTAAGTCTTTAGAGGGAATCCTGGGAAAGCCAGGCCTCGAGACACACGGAGATGGAGTCAGAGGTGGACCATCCCTCGTCCTTCCTCCAGACCCCTCAACCTCTGGGGCACACCCGCCCCTGCCCTCCTGCCCCAACTCCAGGCTTAGTCTCCCTACCTAGCACCTGGCTGAGCGCTGGCTCAGGGGTGAGGAGGAACCTCCTCAGCTGCCAGGCAGAAGGGTCCTGCAAGGCTTGGAGCCCACACGTCTCCACGGAACTGGCCACTGAGGATCTAGGGTTGGACTTCCCCAGCCTCACAGAGGACACGCAGGGAATTAGCTGAAATGGCTTCCTTCAGAGCTGGGAGGGACCTCAGGAGTCACCTAGGACCAACTCTCTCTTTGACAGCTGGGGAAACTGAGGCTCAGAAAGATTAGTATGTAGTCAAATCTCGACTATCTAATAAGGAGAAAACTGGCTGGGAGATCCCTGGAGCAGGTAATCCCAAATCCCTCTAGAAGGCTCTGCTGGGTTCTGGAAAAGCAGATGTTCTTTCCAATGCTGCTTCCTCAGGGCTAAACTTGTTTGAGCAAAAGTTTACCCCGGGGTGGGCTGGAGCTGAAGGCAGAGAAAGGAGATTGGCAGAAAAGCAGTTTTCCAAGTGACTGACAGGGGGGCAGGAAACACGGCTGCTGGATCCTGTCTGCTCCCCCAACCTGCTTGCCTGGGAAATGCCCCTTACCAGCACCACCACCAATGTTTTCTTTCCTGCTGAGGCTAACCCTGGACGCAGGCTGAACATCAGGGAGAGGGTGAGGGTCTGGGGAGTGGCTGGGAAGCATGTACCACCATTCAAAGTTCAGGGGCCGACAGGCGCTGCCTGACACTCCCAGGCTGCTGCTCCCGCGCCTGCCCTCGCATGGACCCTCCGGTGCCTAAATCGCCTTTTCCCAGATCCAATTAAGACGTTGTTTGGAGCAAGGTTGAAACAATCACACAATCATTTTCTCCTGTAAAGTTACTGGCTGGAGCCCGATTTGAAAGCTGATCTGGTAATTGAACCTGAGGAGTGGCGATAGCAGAGGCGCTGGGGTGGGAGGGGCTCTTCCTGGGGATCAGAGGCTCCTGGCTGTGACCACCCCTCCCACTGCAGCAGCAGGGGTGTCACAAACCCCACTCCTGTTGTCCGTCACCATCTCACTCACTTCCTCTGGTCACAATGTCTCTTGAGGTCGCAAGGCTCCCAGCCCACATCAGGAGGACAGCAGGTCCAGAGATTATGTCATCAGACTTTCTCAATTCACAGACCTAAATGGGGAGGCCAACGTCTACCAAGGGGTCAAACAAAGCTAGGGCTCCAGCCAGGCCTTACTCTCCAGCTACCGCTCTATCTCCACTCTAGGTTTCCTGTTTCCCCTGAAGGAGCCCCAATACCCCAGAGCTACACTCTCCCCACCCTCTCCCGCCCTGCCCACCCCCATCTCACATGATTCCCTGGGTCAGTCCCACCATATTCTCCCTGCAGAGGGGAGGGGAAGGCCTTACCTGCTTGCTCTCTGGTCTAATGGACCACGCACACAGCGGATTCCCTGCGCACCCACAGCTGAAATGCCCACACTGGGCTGCCTTGCCCTGTCCCTCCCAGCACGAGGCTGAGGCTGGGGATCAGAATATCTGCCACTTGTCGTGGTTCATTCACTTCTTCCTTCTTTCCTTCCTTTGTTCTTGCTGCATGTGAAGCCCTGAGCAGGATGCAGGGGTGATCAAGGATTGACACGGCAGCAACTGCCCTCATGGCCCAATGGCAGATATGAACAAATGAACAACTATAACACGAGAGGAGGGCCCTTACCTGCAGCTGGAGAGACGGGGCGGGGCGGGGGCGGGGCTTCCTGGATGAAGTGACCTCTAAGCCGAGGCGTCAAAGCTGAAGAGGCGTGTTTTCCCAAGATGAATGCAATGGCCGGGACACAAGCAAAAACCCAGGTGTCCTCTTGGGCCAGCTGAGGTCTCAGTTTCCTCATTTCTAGAATGGACTCCCTGCTCCGCCTCTCAGGGATCTGGAGAGGAATTGATATGGATGTACTTTGTGAGATGGAAAGTTCCATTCCACTGATTAGTGTTGTTAATGGGGGGCATTGGTCCCCCAGCGCAGACAAGGGGATAGAGTCTGGGTGGGGGGTGAATCCACAGTCAGGGTTGGTGGGGGAGGAGGGCGGGGCAGGGAACTGGAATTCAGGACTGGCTCTGCGGAGCCCTTGTGGTTATTTGATATGGGAGCCAGCTGAGGGGGGGCAGGAAAGAAGGTGCCTTGACCACATGGCTGGGAGTTGGGGTGGGAGAAACCTCGGAGTTGGCAGCTGCTGGGAGGGCTAAGCCTGGCTCCTGTGGTCAGGGTCCAGCTTCCACAAGACTAGTACCTGCTGGGCCTCGGGCACTCCAGGCCCAGGGAGTCAAAGTGAGACTCTGGGCAGGGCCGGGGGGGTGGGGGTGGGAGGGTGATGTCTAGTCCCCTTCCTGCGCGTCTCAGCCAATCAATACCTGCCCTGCTCCCCTGCCTTCGGCAGGGTTTGTACTAGCTGTGTCGTTCTGGAACTGACCGGCTGGCCCAGAGAGGCCACAGAACGCCCCTCCTCCATGAGGGCTCTGGAGGAGACCTAGCCCTGGGCAAGGTTTGTGCTTCCCTTATCAGTGGCACCAACCACTGAGCTTCCTGCCCCCTGGGCCCTCCTAAGCCCATGCTTGTGGCCCCCCCCCCCCGCGCCCTTCCTGGCACGGCTGGCCTCCCGGTCAGCAGCTGCAGGGGTGAGTCACAGATCTCATTAGAGCTTAATTAATCAATTGAGTTAATCAGACAGCTGAGATGCGCTGTGGTTGCAAATGGGAGCAGGAGAGAAAGAGCCAGAGCATGAAGGGCCGGGTGAGGCGAGCTGGACTGGCAGGGCCGGGGCTGGCAGCGGAGCCTGGCGGGTTGGCAAGGGAGGAGGGCGCTGGCCAAGTCCGCACCTGAGTCCCAGGGAAGGAGGCTGAATGGGCTCAGCAAAGGCCCAGGATGGGCCACTCTGAAAGCTGCCCTTTGCTGGGTGCCAGAGACAGCACCTGGGGAAAGAGAAATCGGGACTCTTTCACCCCAGCTTCCTCTCTCATTTTTTATCTTGTCACGTGTGTCTCTGAAAGCTGTTTGAAATCCTTATTTGAATGGAATGGGAAAAGGAAAGGAAGAAAAACAGAAAGACAAAAAAGGTAGGTCCTCACATTCCCAGTGATCCCAGTCTGATGAGGGAGGCCAGATGTCTCCTGGGAACACAGACAGAGATCAGGACTCAGAGACAGAGAGACACGTCTCTCCAGTCGAGCCGCTCAGGCTCTGGACATCTGGATTTGGGGGGATGGGGAGGGGCCTGAGGGTTCAGAGCCAAGGGCGGGCAGGAGTCCAGGAAGAATATTGGGAGGAGGGGAGCACCTGAGCAGAGTTTACATTGTGATTTGCAAAGTGATGTTTCATCTATTTTTTCTCACATCCGACCTTGTTATTACCTGGTGCTGGGGGAAGGTGAGCAGGACGGGAAGTGTGGTGGTGGGAGACGGATTCAGAGAGGATTCACGGACACCCCCTCCCCTTAGGCCCTGCCTGCCAGGGGCTTACAGTTTCCACTGGGCGACAAGCTAAGTGCCGTCTCTGGTGACCCAGAGTCTGAGGCCGTGAGAGATAAGGGTTCGGGGCCTGGGCCATGCAAGGGACTGTGGGAGATGGACTAGAGGAAGGCAGGCACTTCTGATGAGGTTGAGGAAGGCTTCATGGAGGAGGCAGCGTGTGAGCCAGGTCCTGCAGGCCTTGGGATTCCAATAAGTAGGAGGGGGTGTGGAGGGGAAGGGTGTCTCAGGAGGAGAAAATGGCCGGGGGGAAGGCAGGGAGGGTGGACTGAGTACAGCAGGTTAGTTGACCCCACAAGCTGGGCTGAAAACAAGGTTCCCGTTTGTGGCAGGAAGAGAGGGCTCTATGCTAGGGGGGCTCTTTGAATGCCAAACCCAGAGGTCCACAGTTGAATTTGGTAAGCACTGGGAATCACTGCCAGTCTCTAACTGGAAAGAATGGGCTTACAGCATTTTTTGGAGACAGGATGTCTGTGGGGGCAGCCCTGTGCGGGATGGAACCAAGATGGAAGAGACCTGAAACAGGAAGAGAGAAAGTGTGTGTGTGTGTGTGTGTGTGTGTGTGTGTGTGTGTGTATGGGGGGGAGGGGGCTATGTGTGTACGTGTGGTTATGTATATACATATTTGCATGTATTTGTGAGTGTGTGTGTGTGTCTAGAGCAGTGGTTCTTACTCTTAGGAGTCATAGATCTCTTTAAGCCTTGACAAAAGCTTAGACCCTTAGTTTAGAAAAATGCACGGACTCAAAATTCTGACTTCAATGATGGGGACAGGAGGAGTGTTCACGGATCTCCTGAAGCCCATTTGCTGGACCTCCTAGGGTTCAGATCACCTTAAAATCCCAACTCTCCTGTTTAGTTGCAGAGTCTGCAAAAGCTGTAACTGAAAGCTCACCATGGTCTTGGTCCTGGGCAGCCTGGAGCCTCTCTGCATATCCTTCCCCTGGCAGGACAATTCTGCAGCCAGGACAGGGAGGACCAGTGGGTAATGGGGGCTTTGGGGCCACTTGGGCACAGGATCAGCCAGCCCAGGTATGAGAGCTCCAGGCTGCCAGGCGCCCTTCCCTGGCTCCCAGCATCAGCAAAAAATGTCTGGCTAGACCCAGGAGAGCTGCCTCCCTGCCAACACTGAACTCCCTTTGAGTTGCCCTGAAGTAGCCCTGTTCAATCCTTTTCACAAATCCTAGTGCTGAGAGCAGCTGAGAAGTGGGACCCAGGTGTCCTGGCCCCAAAGAAGGGAGCTCCAGCAAAGCTGTTTCTGGGTTTGCTGTGTGACTCCTGGGGAATCACACCCTTCCTGGGTCTCTGCTCCTGCCTTCTTTCTGCAGCGGAAGCCAGCCTCCCCCAGGAGTAGGCTGGCCCCTGCAGACCCTGAGAACACACCCAGCAAAAGCCACCCAGGATGGGACGGCCTTGGAAGGGGCTCCCCTGCCCTCCCTCCTCACTTTCTCTTTCCCTCGCCCATGCTCACGGCTTCGGAAGCATACATTCTTTGTGTAAGAAGCCTTTCTACCCCTGTTGAAATGGTGTTGATCATGACCATCCCCATTTGATCGACAGTGGAGCTCAGAGAGGGGCTGTGCCTCAGATCCCACAGCCAGGAAGCAGAAGCACCAGGAATGAAAAGAGTGTCCAAGTCCAGCTGGCAGGCTCTTCCCTCCACACCAGGCTGCTCCAAGGCCTGGGGGATGCCAGACCGGGAGCTCAGGGTCCACCCCAGCCCCAGGTCCTGCCCAAATCTGGGGACCTGTGGTGAGCCTCCTGAGGGAGGACCACCGCTGTCACTCTGCCTCCCCCAGGGAGCCTCCCGCGGGGGCGCTGTGGCCCTTTTGTAGCTATAAAATCACCCCCCCCCGAAAAGGGGTGCTCTGCCTGGCATTTCAAAGGGGCCCCTCCCCGCTGTCACGGAGGCAGAAGCCCCTCCCCTGTGGGCTTTTTATTCTAGATCTGTGCTGGTCCAATATGGTAGCCACTCATCACATGTGGCCACTGAGCACTTGGAATGTGACCAGTGCCACATGTTGAAATGATAATATCTTAGATATACTGGGTTAAATTTTAAAAATATGATTTAAATTAATTCCACCAATTTCTTTGTACTTTTTAAACGTGCCTACTAGAACCTTTCCAAGCATGCTTACGCCTTGCATTATATCTCTATTGGACAGAGCCGCTCTAGATAGCAATAGCCCCTTACCACTTCAGTATTTTGTATAGTCTCATTAAAAACTCTGTGAGATGAGAGGAGTGGGGTCTACTTGCCTCCATTTTACTGTTAGGAAATGTGTGACTCTGTGAGGTCCAATGACTTGGTCAAGGTCATATAGCCGGGAAGAGGTGGAGGCCAGATACAAAGGAGTGGAGGCCAGGTTTTCCTGACTGTAGAACGGAGACCGGCTTTTTCCAAGACAATCCAGAGAGATGCCTCTCTCTCTCCACGTTGGTGCTGACCCGCCCCCCGCCCCACCTCCCCGGGCCACTCACTCCTCCCAGCCCCCACCGAAGCCACTCTCCCCTCCCCATGCTCTGGAAAGCTCCTGCTAGAAACATCCCCCTGACAACTGCATTAATACCCCTTGGGACTTCCCTGGTGGCGCAGTGGTTAAGAATCCTCCTGCCAATGCAGGGGACACGGGTTCAATCCCTGGTCTGGGAAGATCCCACATGCCACAGAGCAACTAAGCCCCATGTGCCACAACTACTGAGCCTTCAAGCCACAACTACTGAAGCCCGCGCGCCTAGAGCCCGTGTTCCACAATGAGAAGCCCGCGCACTGCAACAAAGAGTAGCCCCCACTTGCTGCAACTAGAGAAAGCCCACGCGCAGCAATGAAGACCCAATGCAGCCAAAAAATATAAATAAAAAGATTAATGCCTCTTGGTCCTCCACTGAAGCCAGAGACTGACATTAGACTCTGTGGCCTATGATTCCCCCGCCAAAGCTGGTGCATTTGCCCTGTCATTAACAGTGGGCTCCTTTGTACCTGCTGCCACACACATAAGTGCTCCAGAGCATGAGAAGCAATGGCCACGCTCCCTGGGACGCACCCACTGTCCCTCCCACTCGCGATCTTCCCCTTGCCCTCCCCACCTGGCTTCCAACCCTTTTGCCACCTCCTTGGAGATGAGCATATTCAATGAGGCTCTGTTGGGGGAACTGTTTCTTTAATTTACACCCCCCCCACGTCTGTCCCTGGAACGTGATAAAAATACCCAGCATTGATTTTTTTTCTTCCCCTTCTGCCAGGGATAATGTTTACCCAGGTGTCAATCAGGAGAAGAATTTGGCTTCCTAATTTCTCTTCTCCTCCCTGGGGGCCATGCGTCTCCCAGCCTCACATGGACACTGAGCTGGAATCAAGGTTACTAATAATCCCCCAGCACACACAGACACCGAGAGCACATATATTAAAGTCACATATTGATTTATGTTTTCGGGTCCCTCTGCCTTGCTGCCCAGCCTCAGCCTTTCTCTCTGCCAAGGAGAAAAAAGAATTACACAGCTATATTTATTGCCAAGATGTTAGTGTAAAGAGCATTGTGTCCGAAGGTAATTCCCACCCCACACCCTCTTCGGGGGTCTTTTTAAAAAATAGTGTGGCATTGCCTATCCATAAGCATTTATCTTTTGTTGTTCATTCTTTAACTTTTCCCTGAAGGAAGCAGTGAGACATTTAAGGTAGACTGTCAGATGGACTTCCTGACTTGACAAATGGTGGCTGCCATCCCCAAGGAGGTGGTGGGGTTGTCTTGCCAGCGGAGATAATCTTGTGGCAGGTGTGCAAAAGGGATGGGTAGGATGTGTGTGGACAGTGGGGCAATGGATTCAGTAACTTCTAGAAGTCACCCATCAGTCCAAAAGGCCCCTTGTGATTAGTGGCTCACAATTTATGGTCCCATTTCACAGCTGGGAAATTCAATAAGGTGAGAAGTGAGTTTACTTCCCAAGGCTTCAGCCTTGCCTTCCATCTGGACCCTGAGTTTGATGGGAAAAAACTTTCCCCCAGGCATGGGTGCCTCCTGCCCTGAGGTGACTCCTGCCCTGGGGGCATAGGTCTCTGGCTTGGGGGAGGCGGAGGCGGGAAGGAGGACAGACAGTCTGGAGATTCTGATTCTTTAAGGTGAGATGGGGTAAGGAAGGGCTCTCAGAGCCCGAAGCATGGCAACCACACGGCCTCCCGCCACACCTCCCCTCCCACCCAGAGTGCGAGTCACTCCGTTTGGTGGGGCAGCCATTTAAAAATGGGCTTCCCTGGTGGCACAGTGGTTGGGAGTCCACCTGTTGATGCAGGGGACATGGGTTCATGCCCCGGTCCCGGAGGATCCCATATGCCGTGGAGCGGCTGGGCCCATGAGCCATGGCCACTGAGGCTGTGCGTCCGGAGCCTGTGCTCTGCAACTGGAGAGGCCCGCGTACCGCAAAAAATAAATAAAAAAAATAAAAATGCCAAACCATTTGGCTCCAGTTCCCCCAAGGAAGCTCTTGGAATGGAAGCAGTGCTGAGCGTGGGAACTCACATGGACTCAGCACCACTCTCTCCATGTCTGTCGGCGAGTTTCCTTCCCTCTCATATAAATACATCATCTCCTTTATTCTTCACAAATACTCTGGGAGGGAGAGGATGTCAGCCCCATTTTACACATTGGAAAACGGAGGTTCAAGAACTTGCGCAGGGTCATAGAGCAGGGAAAAGGCAAGCCTCAACTACAGCCCGATTCCTGATTCCTCCGCAGAGCTCACCTCCGGGCCCCTGCCATGGGCGCAGCCTCCTGATACTCAGCCATTGGTGACCTTCAGACCCCTCCAGCCTCCTTCCCCGGCCCAGCCTTGAGGGCATGGCTCACCTCCAGGCCCAGCTAACTCTCCATCCTTGGTACTGGAGAAGCAGTTCCTCTTCTGATTGTGCCCAGATGTACCTAGGCTGGAGGTCAAGACATTCCGTGATGGAGGCTAACCCAGGTGCCCGCGCCTGCCCGGCTTCTGCCAGGGACTCTGCGGGGCTGGCTGCCCCCTGCCTTCCCTTTGCTGTTCTCCAGGAGCTTGGCTGAAGTGCTTACAATCCCAGTGTCCCTCACTTCATTCTGGAAGCTATTTTACCCCTCTTGCAGGGCTGAGAAGTAAAGCCACGATATGCCAGCCCAGGGCAGGGCAGGGTCCCTCTGCCGTGTTGACCCCATAACCCTGCAACGTGAAGGTTGAGCCCCATATTACAGACGGGGAAACCGAGGCTCAGGGAGCATAAGCAACTTCTCCGAGGTCACCCAGAGGATAAGTGGAGATACTAGGGTTGGGTCAAGTCCATGTGACCCAGAGTCCTTGCTCTGTAGCTCCCTCTTTATCTCACTGCTCCTCCCGGGCTGCCCCCATCTGACAGGCTGGATGACGGCCGGGGCGGGCGGGTGCGGGGCAGACAGCACAGGGCGCGGCGGGAGTCAGCAACGAGGACCCTCCCAGGGAACTTTTCCCATTGAAAATCTGTTCCCCTCGCGGCCACGGGTGATGTAGGGCTGGAGCTGATGAGAAGCGGGCGGCGGAATGGAGGCGGGCGGCGCGGGCGGCCGGGGCTGGGGCAACGCATTGAGATTCCGCGGGCGCGGGGGGCGGCGCAGGCCCTGACACGGGTCGGATAATTGATCTGGAGGTGCCAATTTGCAGCAACTAAATATTTGGTTTCTGCCTCTGCCCGCTTCGCACTCTGCTCAAACTTCAATTAAAAGCGAAAAGCGAGGGGGTGGGGGGCTGCGCGCCCGGGTCCCCGCGGCCCGATCAATGGCGCGGAGCCTGCGGGCTGCGGAGAGCGGCGCGCCGGCCGCCGGGCACCGTGGACGAGGGCGGGCCGGGCGCCCTCTTCCGGATCGCCGAGCACCGGGCGGCGGGCCCGCCAGAGGCAGCGCCCGAGGGAGGGCCCGCGAAGGCGGCTCCACCAGCCTGGAGCCGCGGCGAGGTTTCAGCCTCGCAGAGCCGAGGCCGCCCGCTTTGTGCCAAGCGGGGGACACAAACAGGGCCAGCCCTGACAGCCCCATTGCGGACGTCCAAGCCTGTGTGCTCGGGCAGGGATCCCGGGGAGGGAGGGGCCCCAGGGCGCTGACCCCCTCTCCCCATGCACCCACCACTTTGAGGCCGGCCTTGGCAGTCAAGAGCATTTGCTCAGCCTCTTTCCTGAGAGCCGCTGGGTGCCTGGGGTCACTGGGCGCAGAGGTCTGTCTCCTCTCTGGTGTCTGCCCACCTGTGTACCCTTGGGTTGGCCAAAGCACCAGGGGTAAATCCAACCCAAGCCCCTCCAAGGGTGGGGGTCTGAAGGAGACAGGGCAAGATGCTGAGAAACTGGGGAGGGGTCCTGGGGAGGTGGCTATAGCCTGGAGCAGGGAAAGGGATCACTGGGTCACAGCTGCTTCATATCAGGGTTTCAGATAAACATAGTACCCTGTTAAAATTGCTGTATTGTTAATTAATTAAACAGGTGTAATCAGAAAAAAAATTCCCTGCATTAGCAGGCAGATTCTTAACCACTGCGTCACCAGGGAAGTCACTGGGTACAGTTAGTTCTGTCTGTCGAGGATCTTTCACCACTTTGGGGGAGAGACTCCAGCACTGGTAAAGGGAGCTAATCATTGGTGCTGGGAAGCAGGGGGACCTCAGGGTCTGCTGGGTGGGGCAGCCTGGGAGAGTTAAGGCAGTTCTGGGACAGATATGATAAGGGATGTGGATGGGGGTGTGGGTGACACACAGGCCTCCAGGTCAGAATGGAAGGTAGGGGTAGATTCAGATGGATGGAAAGTGAGGGGGTGGGGATTGGGATCTTTTCATCTGAGTGAAAGTTTCTTAAGGACCAGAGCTGGGAAGTAAGGCAGAGGGGCTGGGAAGGTAAGTGAGGAAGACCTTGTCCCCTCCCACATATCTGTGCCCCACCTTCTGGGGTGGAAGGATGCTACCAGACTTACCCCTTCACCAAGTGAGGCTGCTGCTGGACCATGTAGCTGCAGGCTGCAGCCCCTTTCCTCCCCTCCTCCTCTTTAAGCCCCTTCTCCCTGTCCCCCCAGGATCCCCTTGGTCCGCGGTTGGGTGTGGAAGCAAGGTCCTGCCCGTGTGGGCCCCAGCTTCCAGGTACTCAGATGGCCCTGCAGGGATCCTCTGGGCCAGGAGGCCTGGGTACCAACCCCATTCCCAAACACAGGGCTCTGGGGGAGATTGGTCTCACCATCCCCCCTTTCCACCCCCTTCTACTCCAAGCAGATGCCTCACCACCTGGGCCCTCCTCATCAGCCCTCAGTCCCGTTGTCTCTCTTTGTGGCTTGGGCCATGTTTGAGGATGAGGAAGAGCCCCTGCTGGGCCACCACCAGAAACCTCCCCATCTACCCCTGCTCTCCCACCCCAGGCCCTCCCTGGGGCTGCAGCAGTCCCCACGCAAAGCCAGAGCCCCTTCCCAGCCTGCAAGCTGGGGGCTTGCTCCCTCACATTCCCTCCCTCCCTCCCTCCCTCTCCCTGGGCTCTGAGCTGTGGAGAAAAATGATTTCCTGTAATTGGCCAGCAATCCGGCTGCCCGACTTGTTCTATTGACATGCTGGTTAGCTGGAAATTGTATTGGAATCTGAGCGATGGGGAGGGGAGGGTGGGGAGCAAAGGGAGGAGGCTCTTTGGGCCCCAGCTGGGTGCGGCCTCAGCTCTGCGGGCAGGACAGAGGAGCCACCAGCCACAGCTCCCCTCCCCGGGGAAGGAGCAGGAGAGCAGTCCACAGAGCCTCAGCATCTCCTGCACTTTGCTCCTTTCCATCTGCCGTCTCTGGGGTCTCCCCTGCCCGCCCCATGTGGCCCCGAGCCCTCGGGTCGTCACTGCCACCCCACTGCCTCTGCTGCTCCTGGGCTGGTTCCTCCTGACCTGGAGTGCCTTCGTGACAGCAGCCCTGGCTGTCCCTCTCCCATCCAATGTCTAGCCATGGTGGCCCGTTACGGAGTGTCCCAAACCTTCCCCTGCCCCTCCCTTCACCCTCCCAAGGACAGAGAGAGACTGAGCATCTGAAGAAGAGTTGACAATAACTGGTAGCCAAAGACCCGAGGCGTCATTAATGGGGACAGTGCAGGTAGTGGGAGGGGCATTGTACTGGGAGTCCAGAGCGCGGGATTATGCCTGTTGGTTACTTGGGCCCCCGTGGCTCAACCTCTGAGGCTCCTGCACTCCTTCTCAGAGTTGGGGGACTTCAAGGAGATAGCTGCGGGATGTGCTTTGGAATCTGTAAGGCTCTGCTCAGTACCCTAGGGCCAGCCTGGGCCTGGGGATGGGGATGGTTTTAGGGGCCCGCCTGTCTCCTTCATCCCCCCGCCGCCGGGAGGCCGGTGCGCCTGCAGCCCTCGCTGGCGTCTTTACTGCTCCGCGCCGGGGCGGTGAGGCCCCGAGTGGGTGAACGGAGAGCAGGACCCGAGCGCGCGGTTGGAGGGTGGGAGGCCTGGGGAGCGTGCCGGTCGCCCTCGCACGGGGTGTAATGGGGACACATCCGTCCGCCCCGCGGCGCCAGGGGCGCGGGGTGCCTGCAGCTCCAGCAAAGAGGACGCAGCGAGCCGCACGGCTTGTTGATTAGCGCCCGCGCCGGGGCCGAGCGCCCGCGCCTCCGCCGCTGGCGGGGGCATCTGACGCCGCCGCGGCACCGTAGGAGAGGCGGAAACGCCACAGGGAGAAAGTTAGTAACCGCTCGGCGAGCGCCTGCCGCCGAGGCCCGACCCCAACCTGGGTGGGTGCTGCCACCTGCCGGCCGGAGGGGAGACCGCCCGCCCGGGCGCGGGGCCGGGGCTCCCGGGGTCCTGGCTCCTGCTGTATCCAAGGGGCTCCCGAGCGACCTAGACATGAAGCGATGCCTCAGGGGAAGTAGGATTCTTGTAAACCCGTCTTGGGCCACCAAGCCTGGGAAAGGGAGGCCGTGGAGAGGGAGGCAAGAGGAGGTGAGCGGGAGCTGTAGCAGGACCAGGGCAAGGGGAGGACGGGATGGCATTTTCTCCACACCTTAACAGGCTGGCCATCCTCTGACATTCTGGCATCAAACTCAGTAGACTAGGTCAGGGAGGAAAATAACTCTGGAACTTTATAGTTTGCAAAGGGCTTTCGCTGTTCTCTGACATAAGCATCATGAAGAGGTCACATGAGTAGGAGACAAAGCCCAGTGGGCCAGAGCGATGCCAGGTCTGCCCCTTCCAGGCAGGCCCAGGGACACAGTGGGCAGAGTTCTGAAGCCTGGCTCTGACCCGCATCAGATCATCCCTCTGGGCCTGGAATCAGAATAATCAATGCTATGTTACCTCCGGGTGTCAAACATCCAGCAGCGTCCGGCATGTCACGCCTTCACGAAGCGCCATCTTCTCAATGACTAGGTAACAGGGCACTGGGAGGGGTCCATGCCTTTCCTCCCTTACCTGCTCTTGCCAGGTCTCAAACCGGAGAAGCGGCTGCCCTCTGCCATTCTCATCCTGCCCTGGCCGTCGCCCCACAGCCTGCCACCACCTTACCAGTCTTTGCCCCCCGCGGGCTTGCAGTGAGTTAATGAGCTACTCTGAAGTATGAGCAGCTCTGGGAAAGGGGGCACTAAGTATGGTCACCACAGCAGTCGCATTTGTCACACTCATTTCTGGTCTTAATAGGCTGCTGGCCGCAGGATCAACACATCAGCAGGTCTGCCGGCTCTGGCAAGGGGAAGCTGATGTCTACATTGGTCTAATTGGGTTGGGGAAGGAAGATGGAGTATGTGGATGTGAGGCTGCTCCAGCACCTCCACCCACCTCTCATACAGGTACATCTGGACCTGGCTGGAATCCTCCTGGGGCCCCAGAAGAAGTCAGAAGGCAACTGTACCTTCTGGGGCCAGGGAAGTGAGGAGCACAGGTCTTAGTGTGGGAGGAGGCCAAGTTTAACCCCAATGGTATCAGCCAAGTCTGGGAACCTCGGTCAGTCGGTGATGCTGGGGGAACAAAGGCAGCACAGGGCATTTCAGATCAACACACTTTATTCAGCACCAATGGCGAGTCAGGCTCTGCACCAGGAACACAGATGAATAAGACATAGTTCCTGCCCTCAAAGGGCTTACACTCTAGTAGGAGAGACTAACCAGTTTTTGGCTGATTATTATACTGTGGATTCAGGTAAAATGTGGGGCGGGGGGTATCCCAGAGCACCTAACCCAGCCTGGGGCTTCAGATGGTGCCTGAGCTGGAAGGTAGCCAGTTGTAGGGGGAAAAAAAAGGTTTTCCAGATTGGGGAGCAGCAAGGTGAAGGCAAAGAGGCCAGAAACAGCCTGGTGCACCGCGTGCAGCCTAGCAAGAGCTCAGGGAGGTAGAGTGGTAGGAGGCGGCGGGGAGCAGGGTGCAGGGAGTGCTAGGGAAATGCCACGGTGCGGTGCGACAGTGGGTCATCCCAGAAGCAGCCTGGCCTCTGCCCTGCTACAGCATCACCCACAAAGGAATTGTTACTGGCTCCTGGCCAAGGGCTTCAATCTACAGGGGAATCCTGCTTGAAGGCAGCCCTTGGTCCAAACTGATTTCCCATGGTCCACGCAGGGGGGTTTGGCCGTGACGGGGCACGTGCTAGGAGAGGGTTCAAGCCCAGGGACCCTCCCAGCTTTAAACACTGGTGACGGCCAATGAAGGTGTTCCTCACCCCCACCCACAAGAAAGTTACAAGAGTCTACCACTGCTGCTTCCTCACCCCATGATGGACACTGTTCCAGAGGGAGGGGCGCTGGGGGAGGTGGGAAGGAGCATCTGCTGACAGAGGGCCGTTTCTCTGCCTTGGACAGGATGTGCTCCGAGGAAGGGTCGGCCCAGTGCAGGGCTCCAGCCCAGATCCAGAGTATGTGTGTTGATGGGTTGGGAGGAAACCCGATGCATTCATTACCTGGTTTCAGCCTCTGAGGAGATGGGAGACCCAGGAATTTCTGCCTTGCAGGGTCCCGCTAGGGGGAAGGCAGGAGGTAGTGGGTGAGCAGGTAGAGGAGACTGGCGATGCCGGCCAGCCCTGTGAGGACCCCGAGCCGCAGTGGCAGGTACTCCAGGGAGCGCTCCAGCTCAGCGTGCAGGAGGACCACCTGGCGTTTGGTGACGCTCCACTCGCCCGAGTTGTCTAGAACGTGGCGGGCCATGCGGGCCTTGTCCTTCAGGGGCAGCTGGGCCTTGATCCGGGCCTCTGCGTCGTCGCGGTTCAGGTTGTTCCGCTGCATCAGCCGGGCCAGCTGCGTGTCTCGGTCACTAGGGACCAGGCAGAAGGGCTGCTCAGACATCGCAGGTCCCGGCCTCCCTCCCAATGGCGTGTGACAGGGGTGGACAGCCCTGGAAGCTCATGGGCTCCCCCCACCACACCCCACTCTTTGTGAGCACCCTAGTAGCACTATGGGCTACCTGAGCCCCTTAGTATAAATGGGGAGGGAAAAGGGGGCAGCTGCTGTTTTCTGCCACCTGGGGTCTCTCTGCTTTGCCACCAGGCCCGAGACTCCCCAGTTTTAAGATGGGAGGATTTGATCACCTGGAATCAGCTACATCCTGCATCCCTGGATGGATGAGCTTTACTGAAAGGCCTGTGTCTGCAAGCTAAACACTTCCTTCAGTTCCCCTGGGGGCCTGGGCCTGTGGCATCAAAAACAGCTTCCCGGTCCACCACAAAGAGCCCTCTCCTTGTCTCCCCACACCCAGTCCTGCACATTCAGAGCAAAAGGACTGTGCTGAGATGGTGGCCACTGGGCTTGATGCCACTGATAAAGCGGGATGTGCAGAGCCCACGGTGCTTCTAAGAGGAGCAAGGACTTGAGAACTGGATCCCCTCGGTCCTTGGGACAGGACTGAGCACTGCACAGTAAGCCAAGCAACACCCAGTCTCCCAAATCCATAGGAAATACAAAGAATGCCTCTCTCGCGCACTCTGATATTACCACCTGGGTCCTTCCTCGGCAAACTCCCTGTCCTGCTTCTGGCTACACAGGAACTGCCCAGCTGTCCTCTGGAACGGGGTCATCTCTATGAATGCCTAAGCCCCTCAATAGGAACAAGGTGGGACAGGGCTGCAGCAGCTGTTTTCTGCCATCTGGGGTCTCTCTGCTTTGCCACTAGGCCTGAATTTTCCCAGTTATAAGATGGGAGGATTTGATGACTACAGTTTAGTCCCCTCCTACTTGTGGCCTAGACCCAAGGGCCTCCTGGGATGTGAAGACAGACTTTCCAAGGACAGACATAACTGAACACTAGCCAATCCCAACGCCATTGAGAACTGAACGTGGCAGGAAGTCATTTCTGGCTGACTGATCAGGGAAGACCTTGTAGAAGGATGGCATTTGCACTAGCCTTGGAAAGTAGGTAGGACTTCTGATTTCCTTTGTTAGGAGGACAGCATACTGTCAAGGTCATGGGGCCAATCCCTGCCTGGCTGAGAACAAGGACTATACCCAACCCTAGTCAGGGACACTGCACATCTGCGGCTGGGAAAGTCTGGGTGAGAGAATGGAAATGGCTTGGGGCCACCAGTGAGCGCACACCCTTCAGACGGTGAGGCCGAGACCGGGGGCCTCCTGGGATGTGAAGGCAGAACTCTCTGACAGCCCTTCCTGGAGCTCAGGGATAGTTCCAGATGGTTAAAAGACTGACGTTGTTTGTGGTAAGGGAACTTTTGCCCAAACATTTATCCCACAATTGGCAAGCTCCTTGAAAAAGTGAATAATCACATTTTGATATAATCACACTTTGGTAAACGCCCATATTATTTCAAATGCCAGTTAAAGGAGTCCACGAGGGGGTCCTTATTTTTGTAAAGTGTGGATCCCTTTTATAAAAAGCAAATAATCACTCATTCATCTCTTGGGCATCTCTCAAGAGCCATACAACCACATGTGGTAAAAGTGAGGCATGTATGGCACCCGAGACCCTGGGAAAGGCTGCTCTGGCTGGTGAGTGGGGCTGGAGGATCTCCTGGGGAGCAGGCAGAATCTACAAAGCTGCAATTATCTGCCAGGAGCCACAGCTATTTCTGCTCTTAGCAAAAGGAAAGCATAGGAAGAGGAAGGTGGCAGGGAAAGCGTGGAGTCACCTGGTGACTGCAGACGCAACCAGCCCGTCTTGTTTACTCACCTACACTCTAATAAGACTTTTTTTTTTTAATCCCTTGGTACAAAGTTTCAATTGTATTAAAATTCCAAGACAAAGAGAATTCTGTCCTCCTGGAGTTGGCTTGGCCTCAGCTGATAGTCTTTCACAAACAGAGAACAAAGAACCCAGAGAGGCTGCAGGATTACAGGGGGAGACACGGGCCAGTAGGGGAGCGAAGAGGATGCCTGAGTCCCTGCACCAGGCTCAGCAGATTCAGGCTGCCTTTAAATGCCAACCCACAGTGGGGCGCTGGGGCAGAGGGCAGGGTGATGCTTAGGGCACTGAGCACTCCAGGCCCCGCCTCCAGTGTGCTAGGAGACTCCCCCACCATTAGTCTCTTGAGAGCAACCCTGTGCCCAAAGTACCTGCAGAGCCAAGTGTCCACCTCTGTGTCTGTTGTACTTATGGGTGGCATCCAGGAAGTTTCTGGAAGGCAGAGACACCCTGAAGCCTCATCTGCACTCTCACTCCGCTGGGACTATGACTCATTTTCTCTGACAGCTTGATCCTCCTCTGTTTGCCAAACCTGGATTCTGGTTTGCTTCATGTCCTGGGGGACATGAACAAAGCTCCTTCCTTACCTGGGTTCTGACAGCTCCTTCTCGGCAACTTTCTGTTCATAGATTTTGCCGATGGGTGACCCTGGACAAATTCTGTGACTCCCTGCCTTGAGTTTTCTATAACTCAGAAATATCAACTCCTGTCCTGACTACCTTATGTTGAGAGGTAAACTGAGAGAAGTAATAAATGTTTGGAAAGTTGAGAAGTGCCGCAGGAAGGAAAAGGGAACCAATGAATAAGAACATGGTCGCCCAGGGCAGGGCCCGCGCATCTGGGCTGAAGTGCCTCCAATAGCCAGCAGGGGGAGCCCTTCCCAAGCACTAGAGAGACCTGGGGGCCATCACTCCCCCACATCCACTCCCAGGCACATCTGGGTCAGGCACAGAGGTCAGTTTCTATAGGCTCTGGGCCCTGCTCCCCAAAACCTCTGGGCCTCCTGGCCACCCTGTGGGGAAAGGGCAAAATGCAGGGGGCCATTTTGCAGGTACACGCCTTACCCCAGGGGTCCTCCTTCCAGCCTCGGTCAGGCCAGGCCGTGCCACACACTCACCAGTATACCACCACTGTGTGCTTCATGTACTTGAGCAGTTTCTTCGTCTCAAACAGCAGGGGGATATCCAGAATCACGTAGCGGTATCCTGGGGGGAGGCCAGGAAACCCACAAATTCAATTCTGCAAGCACACACAGGACTAAGTGCTCAGTGTGGGAACAGAGTCAAAGCCACTACCCCCTACCATCACGAGCTGCCCGGCAGAGGGGGAGACCTTCCAGGGACAGGCATAAGTTGAATGCCAGCCAGTTCCAATGCCATTCAGAACACAATGCTGCAGAAAGTCATTTGGGGGTGGATGATCCAAGAAGACCTTACAGAAGGGATGGCCTCTGTATTGGCCTTGAAAAGCGGGTAGGACTTCTGATACTTGAAAATGAGCAGGTGGAGGTGAGGGTTCCAGGAAGGGGAACAGCTCTGGCGGAAGCAGAGGCCCCGAGCAGAGTGAGGCGAAACTGACAAGGTGGTCGGGGCAGTCACACAGGGTTGAGCTTACTTGATCTTGAACCCAAAGAGTTCTTATTTCTGAACAGGGAGGTGACACAGCCAGAGCTGTAGGAGACTGGAGAGAGTTTCCAGGAATAAGTGGGCCTGTTCTGCCCTACTTCACCCACTTTTCCTCAAAAAAAGAGAAAAAAAATGATAGGTTCTCCACAGGAGCCAGGTCCTGCATGGCGCTCTCTGCCGACTCTCCACGAGAAACTCCTATGGGGCGGCGGCCACAGCAGCCCCAGAGGGAAAGAGGCTGCTTCTCCGCGTCAGAGGCTGCCTCCAGCCAGAGATTACAGGCATGATTCTGGGGTGGGTGTGGTGGGGGTGGTTATGACTCATACTACAGAAGTAACTCCCATGGGGTAAAAGGCACCGACTAGCCCTCCCACTGCAAGCCAAGGCCAGCCAAGGGGGGGCACCCTCACCCACTGTGCGCGGGCATGTCCCTGGGCTACTCGCCCAGGAACACCTGGGGCTCCTAGTTCTCTTGAGGCCAGTGACCGCTGTGTAAGCGTGGAAAAGCTGGCAGGGGTCCAGGAGCAGTGAGAAGCGGGGGGTCACGAGATGGGCTCAGATGACACGCCTTGGTTTGTCGCCACCACTGTCTCCCTTTGGGCCCCTTACCAAACCTCACCTGTGTAAATGAGTGAACAGATGGCCCGCTTCACAGGAAGATGGTAAGGCTTACACAAGCAAATGCCTGTAAACCCCTCAGCAGCCCCTCACCCAGACCCTCACTCACTGCTCCACAGATGATGGCTGTTATTACTACAGCTCCCTGGAGGAAGGAGGCTGGCAGTGCTGGCTCCCCCACTCCTGTCCAGCCCAGAACAGGGGCTGAGACCAGATCCTCACCGGGCCTCTCACCTCCCTTTTCTGCTCCACTCCCGTCCCTTCCTCTCCCTGCACTGTCCGTTCTCCTCGGCCCCTCTCGGGAGCTCACGGACAGCTCTATGGTTCGCTGGCAAAGGGCTATTCAGCCGTCACATCCCTCCTGCTTGATAAGCTCTGCAAACCACCCTGACTCTATTAAGACATCCGTCTGCCTACCCGGAGACCTCCCAACAGCTGGTGATCTTATCTGACGTTTGATTATACCAACTCTGACAGTTGTATTTGTTATACTCATCAGGGGAAAACTGGGACTGTGGAAGCCACAGCTGTCGTCCCCATTTTTCACCTTATCGAGCTGAAAGGAGCTTTCTGGCTTTTATTTAAGTGGTGGTGGCTGGGGAGAGGGGAAGTTGGGTGGATGACACAGCGGGAGAACTTTGGAGCGGGTGACGTTATCCGATGCTTAATTTCAGAGGGGGAGAGTCACTGGTGCCTCAAAGCCCTGCAGATAGATGTACTCACGCCTGGCCTGAGAGCGAACGCGAAAGGGCAGGAATGAAAGACAGAAGGCCTCGCTCCTGGCAGGGGGTGGGCAGTGACGGGAGGGGTCTTGGCACAGATACAAGAGGCAGGACAAAGGCAGCAAGAGTCCAGAGACTGCCCTTGAGGGAGGGAGGGAGGCCTGCAGCAAGGTATTGAGATGGGGAGCAAAAGCCGGTCCAGCAGGGAGGATGCTGGGAGCCAGCTCCTGCCTGGCCAGAGCTGGTGGGCGGGGAAGGTCAACATCAAGGATGTCTGTCAAGTCATCCCTTTCCTTATGGAGGGAGGTACTGCCCAGAGGGGGACAGGAGTGGGGAGAGGGTCCCCACTCTGTACATCAGAACTTGACGCATGGGAGAATTTGGCCATGCTCACAGTGCAAAAGCCCGAAGAAAAGCAAGAAGCCTCCCCCATACCCTCCAGGAAGCAAAGTCTCAGCCTCGTGACTGACGGGAGACTATCAGCCAGGCCTTCAACCCAGAGCCTGGGCTGGAGGCTCCATGGCCCAGCGGCTGACAGGCCGCTCTGTAGGGGCCCTGGGCCAGCCTCTCGCCTGATCCTGAACCACTGCTCTCAGCTCTCCCCCTTCTCCTGGGGACTGACCTCATCCTGGACAGTAAAGATCAGGTCAGCCCTGCCCAACGCCACCCTGAAGAACCGTGCTTGGACCGTGGCGTACGGCTTGGGAAAGGCTGCCACAGACCCCTGCTTTTCAAACACTCTCCCCTTCCTTCAGTCCTGCCTCATCACTTGGCCGTCCCTGCGCACGCCAGGCTAGCTCTCTCCACTGAGGCCCAGCCCCCAAGGATTATCCTCCACTTAGAACCCACGCCCACCGGCCCTGGCCACCCCAGAGCCTCCCCACCTTACACTCTGCAAACTTACCTTCCCAGGCGGCTCAACCGGCACCAAATCTGACTCTGACTGCGGTTTACATTTTCGTGGTGTTTGAGAGTCACAGCGTAGACTCTTAGCCTCCCTAAGAGCTTGCCCAGGTTGGCATTATTGGCCTCACCATGCAGAGGAGGAAAGAGGCGGAGGAGGGGTGGGTGCACTCAACAGTCACACTGCTGGAAACCGTGAGGGCCAGGACTTAACTCAGGTCTTATGACTCCACTATTTGCCAGCTACTATTACTTCCACCCCTGCTAGAAAAATCAGCTTCCTGGGGTTCATGGCTCAAAAGCCTCAAGTGTCTCTTCTCATTAAACTGTCAGCTCCCTTAAGAGTTGAGGGACATCATTTCTCTCTGGGGCTGGTACAGGGCTGCATGGAGGATGCCAATGAACAGAGTGAGCTCAACAGCCTGGATGATAATCAGCTCCTCCCCCAACCCTCCCACCCCACCAACCTTTCTGCAGAGGAGAAGGGTCTGGGCCCCACGCCGTCCCAGGCCCCGGGTCTTACCCCGGAGGAAGAACTTGAAGGTCTCCTTCATCATTTCCTTGCAGATCTCGGGGTGGGTGATGGAGTTGAGCAGGTGCCTCCGGTCGGGCTGGTTAAAGATCAGGTCCCCCAGGACCTTTCGATCGATGTCACCATTCTCCAGCAAGACCTCAGTGCCGAAGGCCTCCACGATACGCCGGTGGGCGGGGTATCCTGGCTGGACGACTGTGGCGTGAAGAGGAGCCTAGGTCACTCGCTGGAGCCTCCAGCCCAGCCAGGGGACTCTGAGTGACCAGAGGCCAAATGATGGGGGAACCCAGGGGTGCTTCTTCCAGTTGCAGCAAAACCAAGATGAGGGGAGGGAAAGCAGGGAGGAGAGCAGAGTGCGCAGAATCCCTGGTGTTGGTCACGGGGTGAGGGGAGCTGGAGGGAAGCGTGGGGGTGGGGCAGGAGCAGGAGACCAGGGCTGATGCGAAGGCCCTCCCCTCCCCTGAGGGCTTGAAGGGCCTTATAAAAAGGTGAGGCCTCATGGAAGGAAGGGAGCCCAGGGGATCTGCGGTGTACAACCCGCCCCCCCAACTCACCATGCCGGGCAATGACATCCACATCAATCACCGCACAACCCAGCTGCTGGAACACCTGGATCACCGAGCTCTTGCCTGAGGCAATGCCCCCCGTCAGGCCCACCAGGAACATCTTCCTAGGAAAGAGGGAGGTCACCGGAGGCCAAGCTCCGGGGTTGCGATGGTCCCGCACAGGAACGCCGGGAGGACCTGCCTGTGGGACAGAGCAGGCCTGGTCAGTGTGGAGCCAAATGGCTGGGGGACAGCAAGGCGAAGGCAGGGGAGGGAGACATGGCCTGGCCAGGCAGAGCCAAGGCCTGAGCTTGGGAGGCTCAGGGCCCACCCGAGACAGAAAACTCTTTCAGGAAAGGCCTCCGATAATCTTTTAAAGACACTCATGAAGAAGGCAAACTAACACTGTATAAATTTAGCAATCAAAACGCTGAGCAGGCAGAGCAAGGTTGGGTGAGCTTTCTGGAGGCTGCCGTACCCCACGGCAGGCAAGCTCCCCAGAGGAAAGGGACACCTGTCCCTCTGGGGTGAATCCAAGGCGCTCTCCAGATGCCCCCAGCCTCCACTTTCTAGTCTGGGACACTGAGGCTCATGGGGAGGAAATGGCCTGCCTGCCACACCCTAGCACCGGCCTGGGGCCGGCCTGGGTGACTGGTGTACACTGAGAGGAATAATCCCTCCTTCTCATCTAAGAAGCAGCCCAGGTGGGGAGCTCAGTGAGAGGCACTGGCTGAGTGGCCACTAAGCCTGAGGTTTAGAGAAGTGTGGATCGTGCCAAGAAGGAACGAGGGAAGGAAAACAGGCTTGGTGGGGAGGTAGCCTTCATCCTGGCGTGGTGATCTGCGGTTCTCAGACTGGGCAGTTGCAATACAGCACAGAGGCTAGGAGCACAGACCCCTTCAAATCCAGTTGCTCCACTTGCATGCTGTGCAACCCGGGGCAAGTCACATGCCTCTCTCAACCTCAGTTTTTTCATCCATAAAATGGGGGTAAAATGCAGATGACAGAACCTGCCTCCTAAAGCTGTTGTGCAGACTGACTGAGAAAACACATCTACAGCCCTTGGTGCACTGCCACTGACGTGGTAAATGCCCAGGAAAGGAGGTGAGGGTGCTGGTGCAGGACGGATGCTGTGAGTCAGTCATACTGCAAGGCACGGAAAGAAAAAAAGACTTTCATGAAGTCAGGTCCCCATTCCTGAAGACTCAGACGATCTCACAGTAGATTTTAAGCCGTGTTGCATTTTCAGTAAACATGGTTACCATGTCCTGGACTCTGTTCCCAAACTGGGAGAAATTAAATCAAAGGCCAGGTCTCTCCCATCCTTCCTTCAGCATCAAAGGAAGGATTTCCAGGACCCTGAACTCTGTCCTAGGACTTTTTTTTTTTTCTTGTTAAACAGCAGATTTACTGTCCTAATTACATTTTGCTTGAGCTTATACTGAAATGAGTCTGCTTCCCCTGAGGACACAACAAACGACAGGGGGAGGCAGCCGCTCGGGTGTGGGCTGAGTGGGTGGGTGGCTTGGGGTGGCGGGGGACCAACCTAGATGTTTAAATCTGCCCGCGCTCATTCTCACCCAGGGAAGCCGGGGAGGAGAGAGGAAAATATCCACCAGAGTCATCATCCAGATGGAGAGATCTAACTAAATTATTAAACCGTTTACAAGGCATTTCTCTTCAATCTCTCTGAGACTGGAGTTGCCCCCAGGTAGGTCTCCCTCCAGCTTACAAAAGAGCAGTTAAGGATAGAGTTCACTTGCGGGGATTAAAAAAAAAAAAATTCATCCACTCAGCTGAAGCTTTTAAAAATTTTTTTAATTAAAAAATTAAAAAAAATTTTTTTTGGCTGGGCCGCACGACTTGTGGGATCTTAGTTCCCTGACCAGGGATTGAGCCCAGGCCCTCAGCAGTGAGATCGTGGAGTCTTATCCACTGGACCACCAGGGAATTCCCTTTTTATTATTTATTTATTTATTTATTTATTTATTTTTGGTGAAGCTTTGAAATGGGATATCCAGCGCCAGCGTTTTAAATCCAAACTCCATCCTGTTGTCCCTAAAGCACTGGGTCCTCTTCTGCGGAAGACCCATCTTGAGAACAGGCCGCAGCTGAGGGAAGGGGCAAGGGCTGGTTCTCCACAAGGCCCTGACCCCTCATCGATGAAAGCAAGCCACTGTCACCTGGTCACCCAGGTTTGCCGAGTTGGGTAAGGGGGCCTGTAAGACCATGTGGCCGAACAGACCTCACCTCCTTCCTGTACACAGGACCAGGACCCGCCTCGAGACTGAATCAGATCTTGGTGTGGGGGGGTGGAGGCACCCAGGCAGTTCTGCTGTGCAACAGGGCTTGGGATGGACTCTTTGTTTACGATGGTAAAGACTGAGGACCAGAGAAGGAGGGAATTGCCCAGGACCACAACTAAAAGCAGAGCCTTGATGGAATTCTGGGCTCCTAACTCCAAGTCTAGACCCCTGCCTTAATGTACCCCGGGAATGGAAAATTAATTTACATTTAGATTAAGACAAAATAAGGATGGCGCATCCGTCTGTAGGCAAATCAATTTGGGGCCAAAGAATAATTATTTCTTGATGATCACACTGGTGTTTTCCCTCTGCAGAATAGGGGGCCGGATCTTATGGACAACAACCAGGGCACAGAGATAAATTCCAGGCTCAATTCTGCCCCAGCCTCCTTGGGTAACCCAATGAAGATCTTCCCTTCTTGGGGCCTTGGATGACCATCTGTAGAAACAGACTAACAGCTGCTTGGCCTCTGCCAGGAAGGCCAAGGGGATGGAGGAGCACATGCCCGGGGAAGCTGTGGGGCCCTGGCTTAAAGGGGCTGGACAAATAACAGCTGTTCCCATCTGACAAGCCCCTCCATAGCTCACTCCTTCACGAACCGCTGAATGAGCTCCTCTGGGCTTTGCAGCAACCAAAGGAAAACACAGGTCTTGTCCCGCAGGAAAACGTTGAGAGACAGACAGTAACAAATGGAACCAGCCAGTAACAGAGCACTGACAGGTGAGCGAGAGCGGTCACGTGGTACTCACCCTGGGCCTGGGGAGGGTGGGGGATGGGGCTGCCCAAGAGCCGCACTGACCGAGAGCCCACTGTCCCCCTAAGGCTCGGCAAGGAGGTAACGAAGGTTTAGGTTCCCAGCTGCCTCGAAGTCAGGCACCCAAACCCACGCAGACCTGTCCCGTAGCTCCTCTGCAGGCACCTACCAGAAAAGTGACCACCTTTGATATCCTCCTTTTTTTTTTTTTTTGCGGTACGCGTGCCTCTCCCTGTTGTGGCCTCTCCTGTTGCGGAGCACAGGCTCCGGACGCGCAGGCTCAGCGGCCATGGCTCATGGGCCCAGCCGCTCCGCGGCATGTGGGATCTTCCCGGACCGGGGCACGAACCCGTGTCCCCTGCATTGGCAGGCGGACTCTCAACCACTGCGCCACCAGGGAAGCCCTGATATCCTCTTCTTGATCTGGCTCAAAAATCATTGAAAAGCTCACGATACGTGTGGCGGTGCTGAGTGGGGGAGAGCATCAAGAGTGACGGGGGTCACTGTTTTAAACGAGGGACCAAAGCAGTCACTCTGAGTGAGGACCTGAAAGCAGCGAGGAAGCAGGCCACCTCGCTCGGTGCAGCCTCGTCCACCCCCCAAACCCACATCAGGCCTCTGACATCTCTCACCACTTCATTTCCTCTCCTTCCCTTGTGCCCACTGTGCTTTGTACTTTTGTGTGACTACGTGTTAGATAAAATAAGCTCCACAAGGTCACAAGCTGTGTCCAGTTTGGACCCTTTTGTCTCTAGCATCTAGCCCAGTGTCCAGTGTCTGTCAGTCACTCACCAGGTGAGTGATACTGGTCACGTTATTTAAGCTTTCTTTGACTTAAGTTTCTTCATCTGTAAAATGGAGCTAAGGACACCTGCTCTGGGTTGCCATGAAGAGTAAATGTGTTAATACATGCAAAGCACTTAGAACAGTACTTAGCACACAAGGAACCCTCAACCAATGTTCCCTTCTTGTTATGAGAGTGTTTGATAACTCTGCGTAGAATGAATGACTGAATGACTCCAGAAGCAGGAAAGGGAATGGGAACTACTTGGGGGTCACATTCTCCCGTCAGTGGCAAAGGGGAGGCTCCCCGCCTGCTCCTCTTTCCGTAAGAACATGCTGCTCACTGCTAGTAAATTCCTCCAGGAGAAAAGTGCAAACAAACAAAACACCCAGTGGGTTCAAGCAGAATAAGGAACGGAGGGACTTCCCTGGTGCTCCAGTGATTAAGAATCCGCCTTCCAGTGCAGGGGATGTGGGTTCGATCTCTGGTCAGGGAACTAAGATCCCACATGGCAAGCCACAACTAGAGAGAAGCCTGCGTGCTGCAACTAAGACCCGACGCAGCCAAAAATAAATAAATAAATAAGTATTTAAAAATAAATAAATAAATAATGTGGGTTGTTTTTTTTTTTTTTTTACAAAAAAGAGTAAGGAACTGATATGTGAATGGACACACTTTCTTCCCTCCCTCGGGAGAGCTCAGGACTTGGGTTGGAAGCGAGTTCTCTTGTTTCGCATCTCCCAATCCAGCCCCACACCGGCCTGCCCAGCCAGGGCCCGCTCCCTCATTAACTTCCAGCCTCTTTCCTCCTCCTTCTGCAGCCTCTCAGGATTTCACCCTGGGCGCGTCTGACCAGCAACACGCTTCTCCTCTGAATTGCTTTCTAAAGGGGATGTATCCACGTTGCTCCAATGATCAATATAATCATTCATGAAAACGAGTTGTTCCCTGCCTTGGGACCCAATTATTTTCTTGTGGAAGCAGTGGTTGCAAAAATATACTGTTTTCCAATTAACTGATAAGTGCTATTTTTATCTACAGTTTCCTGGCTCCTGATCTATCATTATTGGTGAGAGGCTGCTGTTCAAACCTGGGTCCAAGTTCTCTTCTCTTCGTCTGCTGGGCCTATTAAGTCACCACCTCCTTCTCCAGGCTGCCAGTGACCTGGAGGGAGCCCCCAGAGCAGGTGCTGGCGGTCAGCCTCCCTCTCCCTCCCTCTCCCTCGGCCCTCACCAACAAACACCAAGGGAAGGGAAGGGAGGGAGGGAGGGAGCAGGTCTTTCTTCTAGAGCCCTCTCCAGGCACACACCATCACTCCAGGGAGCTTTCACGGGTGGACAGGGAGGTCGTTTGGACTGGACTACAACACTGGCGTTGATGCAGAAAAAAGGATCACGGGGAATGCCAAATCTCAGGGGCTGTGAAGTCACAGGGGCTTGGGCTGGGATCGCAGCCAGGTGGCCTCGGGCAATTTACTTCGCAGCTGTGGGCTTCTATTTCCTTGCATATAAAATGGAATTAATAATGACTACTCACGGGGGTTTCGTCAGGACTGAATGAGGTACCACCATATGCCCCCATCACCTCATCTTCCCCAACTCAACGTGTGACACGTCGGTGACTGCGGTCTACTCCCTTTCCCTGAAGGGCACCTCCGTCCTTTCAGTTGCTCAGGCCAAAACCCTTGGCACCCTCCTGGCTCCTCTCTCACAACATTCATCCAACTCACCCACGCCCCCTGCCAGCTCTACCTTCCAGCTTCACCACCTAGACAGACACGCCCGGGCCCCTCCCCCCCCGCCCACCATCTCGCTCCTGGATCACGGCAGCAGCCTCAGTGATCTGCTGCTACCTTTGCTCCCCGACAGTCTGTTTGTCCTAACAGCAGCTAGTGTGGTTGGATAGTGTCACCCCTCTGCCAAAACCCTGCAAGGTCCCCGTCTCACTTCAAGCCCAGTCCTTAGAGTCCCGTAGGGGCCTCCTGACAGACACAGCTCCATTCTCTCCAGGCACCCACCACTCTCCCCCTCGACTGAGACCCTCCAGCCACCCTGGCGGCCTTGCTGCTCCTTGACCGTGCTGGGCACTCCCACCTCGGGCCTGTGGACACGCTGTTCCCTCCACACACAAGGCCCTTTCCCCCGAGGGTCGCACGGCTCACCCCCTTCTCCGCTCAATTGTCACCCTATCAGAGACTGCCCTGAATATGTAAAATAGCACCCCTGTTTCCCTCGTGTTTCATTTTCTTCACTGCACTTATCACCCCTCAAATATTATGTCTATGTGATTATTTACTGTAATCTCCCTCTCTCCCTAGAAGCTGAGCACTATTGAATTCAAGGTGCTTAAAACAGGGCCCGATGAGCAGAAGGGCCTCAAACAATATCTGCTGAATACTGTACATAAAGCACACAGCAAAATGTCCAGCTCATGGGTAAGCAGGAACCCAACATTAACTATTTTAAAATAAGAACATATCTGTTCCAGAAAGCGTACTGTGACAATCACAAAACCTCTTCCACATCACTTCCCACCCCCACATTCCTGGACTGAGATACTTGGGCTCACAAATGAGGAAACCGAGGCAAGGAGCGCCTAGGAAGCCAAGCTTCCCAGCAGGCAGGGACTGGAGTGTAAGAGCTGCCACCCACCGTCTGAGCTGCTCCCTACGCGCCTGGGCGTCGTGGATCCCATCTGAGCAGCACAATGACCCAAAGAAGTCAGTTCTTACTTACTCCCGTTCTAAAGGTGAGGAAATGGAAGGTAAAAGAAGTTAGGTATTTGCCCACCGTAGTTCCAAGTGGTCTTCATACTGGGGGAGGCACGAAGATTTTCCAAGGGACACAAAAACGTGGTTTAAGAGGAATGAATTTCAACTCGGTTTGCCAAGTGTCTCCCTATGAGAACAGATCAGCCTTGGAACATGCTGCAGACTCTCTTTCCCCAGGTTCCCAGAAAGGTGTAACGACCCACCCACGCCAAATTTTACTAGGGTGCATTGTTCCACGGTGCAAAATACCCCTGGCACCTCAAAGGGGCAATTCAAAATATATAAGTGTTCATGCCCAGAATGTGATTGTTTATAGTGACCATGTGACAAATCCTCCTGCTGAGTCCGGTGCTTTCTAAACCTTTGCCTTCAGTAAAGTTAAAGGAGGAGCTAAAAGAACTGTCAGCTGACAAGTCATTAGTAATTGACATCACGGTGATTTTTTGGCCCATAACTCAAAAGATGTTCAAAGAGTTGAGTATTACTGCCACAACGAAATGTCTTCAGCTCCTCTGTATTTATTTACAAGAACCAACTTTTTCAATGCTTACGGCATGAGAAAAAAAAAAAAGCTCTGCTCTTTCTAGCAAATATACATGGACACCTATATGAATTTTTTTTTTAAAGTTCCATTTGGCTTATTAAGAGAAGCATTTTAAACAAAACTTAGGTTTAACAATGATCAAAACTAGTTGTTGTGGTCAATTGGGTATTTTACAATTTTTGAACTCAATCCAAAAGAAAATGTTTAATATTATGACAACACAATTTTCAAAAGTGTTTTAATTTTTGTAAGTATTTTTGTTGCAGAGAAGTAGGACAACAAACCAAAGACTTTGAGCATAAAATTGATTTTACTAGAAAAAAATTCTGTGGAGGAAATAAAGTGGAAATATGAGTACAAGGAGGAAAAAGGAACAATGTAAAATTTCAACTGTTAAATAAAAACTGGTGGACTTCCCTGGTGGCACAGTGGTTAAGAATCTGCCTGACAATGCAAGGGACACAGGTTCAAGCCCTGGCCCGGGAAGATCCCACATGCCGTGGAGCAACTAAGCCCCGTGTGCCACAACTACTGAGCCTGCGAGCCACAACTACCGAAGCCGGCGTGCCACAACTACTGAGCCCACGTGCCACAACTACTGAAGCTTGTGCGCCTAGAGCCCGTGCTCCGCAACAAGAGAAGCCATGACAATGAGAAGCCCACGCATCGCGACAAAGAGTAGCCCTGGCTCACAACAACTAGAGAAAGCCCGCGCACAGCAACAAAGACCTAACACAGCCAAAAATAAAAAAATACAATAAAAAAAAGAATCCACCTGCCCATGCAGGGGACACGGGTTCAAGCCCTGGTCCCTGGCCTGGGAAGATCCCACATGCCGCGGAGCAACTAAGCCCGTGCGCCACAACTACTGAGCCCAAGTGCCACAACTACTGAGGCTGAGCTCTAGAGCCCGCGAGCCACAACTACTGAAGTGCGCGCACCACAATGAGAAGCCCGCGCACTGCAATGAAGAGTAGCCCCCGCTCGCCACAACTAGAGAAAGCCCCCCGCGTAGCAACGAAGACCCAACGCAGCCAAAAGTAAATAAGTAAATTTATATTTTTTAAAAACCCCTATATCTAAAAAAAAAAACTGGTTCATGTATTCTTTTCAAAGGATGAGGGAAATCAAATCACTATGGTATTTAGATTCCACTGCAGATTTAAGTGCCTGATGTAACAGTTTTATTTTTTAAATGTCAATATTTACAATTAACCAGAAATCATATCCTTTGAAACTTTCAGAGAAAAATTTTTGCAATCAAAAAATGGGAGAGTGGGTAGTTTTCAAAACAAAGCTAAAGGGGCTTCCCTGGTGGCGCAGTGGTTGAGAGTCCGCCTGCCGATGCAGGGGACGCGGGTTCGTGCCCCGGTCTGGGAGGATCCCACATGCCGCGGAGCGGCTGGGTCCGTGCGCCATGGCCGCTGAGCCTGCGCGTCCGGAGCCTGTGCTCCGCAACGGGAGAGGCCACAGCAGTGAGAAGCCCGCGTACCGCAAAAAAAAAAAAAAAAAAAAAACAAAGCTAAGCTCACTGCTACTGCTGGCCTGCCTTCAGCCCTAAAGGCACAGGTACTAAGTGAGGTTCTGAACCCTTTAACCAGATTACCCAGGAGGACACATTCAGACCTTGCTTGAAAGACAGAAGAGGATCTGGTGGGAATTTAGGGCTCTAAGGAAGAACCACCCCAACTGGCCTGTCCACTTTCTATCATCAGCCAGATCTCTAGCATTTCATCGTGTCCCCAGGCCTGTCTGCACCCTGCCAAATCCATCTGATTTACTTAGGCAAAATCTGCACAGCTGGCCCCCAAAGAAACCACATGCAAAGGCTTCCATTTCCTCAACTTTAAAACTAGGACTTAACGTCAAAGTTCATTCGGGTGACAATTTCCCCATAACTGGGAGAGAAACATCTTTGAAAACTTCGTAAACAAACTCAGCTCCAGAGGCGCCAACGCCTCCGTTTGGGAAGCTGGGAGGCGGAGAAAAGCAGGGGGTCGGGCTGCCCTCTTCATCAATGCATGAGTGGGAACTCCATGACTCCCATTTTTCGTATGAGCAGAGTCGGAAAGGTACCCAAGATCACACAACTAGAAGTGGCAGAGGCTGGATTCAAAAATCAAACTTATATCTGACCACAAAGGTCTGAAGTGCAGTAGCTTTGGACTGAACCAGAGTTTGAATTCAATTTCCACCGCCTTCTAGTTGTAAACCTTTCTCGGTTTCCACAGCTGTAAAACAGGGAAAACATCACCTTACTTAGTAGGGTTGCTGTCAAGGCAATGAGCCATGGAGGTAAAATAGTATGTGCTCAATAAACTGTAACCAAGCCTTGAAAGAAAGGCGCGTACTCTACGCTACACCACGCAGCGCGACTGGTGCGCCCAGAGCCCGGCGCCGGGACACAATACCTCTGGGGTGGACCCAGCTCTCCAGGCGGGGTGGCCTGGGCGCCCAAGAGAGCAATGCAACCCCGGGAGCCGCCGCCCGCCCCGCCCCTCCCCCGGGCCCGGCAGCTCCCACTTGCCCGTGCGGCGCTCTACGTACCCGGGGCCTCTGACCCGGCCTTGGCCGCCGCGGCTCACCCAGTCTCAGAGGCGCTCACTGGGTGCCTCCCGGACGGCAGGCGAGGCCTCAGGAGCGCGCGCACGCGGACCGGACGTCCGGCCAGCGGAAAGGGGCGGGACCGGGGAAGGGGGGCGGGACCGGGGAGAGGAGAATCGGGGAAACGCGCAGCCCTAGAGCGTTGGGCCGCTGGGGACCGCGGGGTTACTCCTCTCCCGGAGCCAAAGCCTTTCCAAGCTGGGGGAGAAAATCTGGAGAGTCCTAGCTTCGAATTCAGGACCGGCCATCACTAGCTGTGCAGCCTCTAAGCACATTCTACCTGCCAGGTCTCAAGAGCGCTCTGTAGGCATTCATTAGCTCATTGAATCCTCACAGTCCTTGAGGTAGATACCGTCATCCCCATTTTACACAAAAGGAAACTGACATTTAAAGGTTAATCCGTTTGCCCTCTCTTAAAATGTACGTTGGCCGCAGAGCTCATTGTGTCCATACAAGCCTAGTAAGTCACTTTACCTCTCACTCTCTATCAAAGTGCAAATAATCGCTACTGTGCTGCTTGTTGAAAGAACTGGAAATACATAAAAGCATCTAATGGTGCCTCACATATAGTAGGTGGTCCTTAATTAACTCCTGCCTCCTTTCCCTCTCCCTTAACTGTACTTCTGCTTTCCGCTTCCTTTAAGGTAGGAATCTTGTCTGTCTTCACCACTAGTATCCTCGGTGCCTAGAACAGTGCCCAGCATAGTAGGGATCCGATACACTGAAGGATGAAGTAATCCAACATCTTTCTCTGATCACTCCAGTCCCTGAAACCTTTCTCCTTAATATCAACAGCACTGGCTGACATCACCCAATAAATAGGATTGCATCTCATGATCAAAGGGACCATTTGGTCCAAGCACCTGTCTAGATCATCTCTGCTACCTCTACTTGCACACGTCCAGTGTCAGCAAACTCACTGTCTTTCGAGACACCTTCGTGCTATCTTTGAAGTCCAGTCTTGGCAGTTAGAAAGTTTTTCCTTAGGTAATATCTCTCCTAATTCTAATCCATAGGGTCATACTAAAACAATTCTAATTCCTATTCCATAGCGCCAGATCTAATGGCCCAGTTCCCTTCCTGGACCAAACAACTTTCAGATAACCTCGATTTGTGGTTCTCCACCTTTTATCTACTCCTGACACATCAGAGGGGTACTCAGACTCCCATCAGTAACCATGGCTGGCCATGGCAGTGATAGGAATAGGAAGATGCCTGCCCCTCCCCCCAAGGTATAAAGCTCTTCCTGGGATATTGTTAGGAAACCCCTGCAAGATGATCCTGCTTTTCCTGGATTCTGTCTTACAGTACTGTGAGCTACTGATGTACAAGGGCGGGCTCTGTTTTCTAAGTAGGCATCCTTGTGGTCCAATCTGCCAACAGCAGATGCATCTCTGCTCTGGGATGATCTGGGAAGAAAGGCTGAAGGGCTGCTGCAGGGGCTTCAACCCAAGAACCTCCGCTGAACTGAAGCTCCACCTTTGCAGTTTTTTTGTTTGTTTGTTTGTTTGTTTTGCGGTACGCGGGCCTCTCACTGTTGTGGCCTCTCCCGTTGCGGAGCACAGGCTCCGGACGCGCAGGCTCAGCGGCCATGGCTCACGGGCCCAGCCGCTCCGCGGCATGTGGGATCTTCCCGGACCGGGGCACGAACCCATGTCCCCTGCATTGGCAGGCAGACTCTCAACCACTGCGCCACCAGGGAAGCCTCCACCTTTGCAGTTTTGAGGTGC
This sequence comes from Mesoplodon mirus, assembly GCF_964341445.2. Classification (NCBI taxonomy): domain Eukaryota; kingdom Metazoa; phylum Chordata; class Mammalia; order Artiodactyla; family Ziphiidae; genus Mesoplodon; species Mesoplodon mirus. The sequence goes on from NC_138994.1 coordinate 7,841,082, forward strand.
TGCCATCAAGGGCTTTTTTGGCTCAAACACATATCCTCTGTTATTCGGGATGGCAATAATAAACTTTGAGCTGGCTCTGGCTGCTTACACAATCTCAATTCATCCTGACAATGACCTGCATCTCAGTCACCCCTGTGTCCTTAGCATCTAGCGTGGTGGCTGGACTACAGAGTTGCATCAAGTTGTGTTTGGTGAACAACCTTCTGAGTCCAATAGAGATGACTCCTTTGACTCCTGGGTCTTTGACTCGCTTCTTAAAATTAAACTTACTTTCCATATGTTTATTTTAAATAAATATTAATATGCAATTAAATTTATACCATCCCTCACAAATATCATTAATATTTATCCTTTATTAAACAGCTTAAGAAAACTTTCCCAGCTGGGAGATAAAGTCCAAACTCTGAAGATAAGCCTGAAACTCAAGGCCTTCTGTAACCTGGCCCCTGATCACCTCTCCAGACATATGTCTCACCATATGTCTCACCATATGTTCCCCCCTGGGAAAGGCAAAGGAGGAAGGCAATTTAGTTACTACACCAGACTTTGTGTTAAAACACCAGGTTCAAGTCCAAACTCATCCTAAGTAGCAGTGAAACTTTGGACAAATCATTGCACTTCTTGTTTTCTGACTGTAAAACAGGAATAAAACCAGCCCTGCTGGGGCTTCCCTGGTGGCCCAGTGGTTAAGAATCCACCTGCCAATGCAGGGGACGGGTTCGAGCCCTGGTCCGGGAAGATCCCACATGCCGCGGAGCACCTAAGCCTGTGCGCCACAACTACTGAGTCTGCACTCTAGAGCCCTGTTGGTCACAACAGTCACATTGCCTGCTTACCTCCCAGAAAGGCTCTCCACTGAGTAAAAACTGCTCAGTTTGCAGTGAAATACAATGCAGAGTGTCTTACTTAAGCTTCAAATTGCAAGAATGGCAGGGGCCACAGACACCAGCACCATCATCCTCTACAATCACTCTTCATCAGTCACGTTTCATTGGCCTTTGTTTAACCTCTACGAATCTGTGGGAAAACAAAATATAGGGCTGGGAATTAGAATAACAGAAGTGGGTTCTGACCCAAGGTCTGCAACTAGGTATCACTGTGATTTTTTTTTTTTGCAAGCACGATTTTCTTCAAGTCTCCTTCACAAAGTCGCATAAGCTATAATAGGTGAAACACTTAGAAGAGTTAAATCCATCTAACACATGTAAGGCTTTATTATTATCTCTGACTTCCTCCCTTTGTCTTCACTGCATATAAGGCATCGCAGCAGTCTTGGCCCTGGAGAGATGAGTGTGGGTAACAGCTCTCAGCCTGAGTGGGTGTCTTTGCCTCCCAAAGTTAAATATAAATGATTGGGGGCTATCTGCTGCTTTGGATCATATTTACTTCTGCTCTTGCCACTGATATAAAAACCAAAAGTTGACTATATTTAGCTGTTCTATTTGTTTTGTTTCCCTGAGTCAGATGGGAACTATTTCTTCCTACTCTATTCCTCTTCCCACGTTGAGAGTTTCCCAAAGGCAAAGATCATTTCCCTTTTTGGCCATTGGAGCTCTGTGATGATAGGAACTTGTCCTTCCCTCACCACCCACCATAACTCAACCTGAATGGGAAATCTCTAGGAATGGGACCCTTGTCTTTGGGCTTTGCTTCAAGAATCAGGTGCGATTACTCAGTCACAGGAGTGAGACCCAAGGGAGTGGACCACTCAGTCAAAGGTAAAAAGAGCTTAAGATGTCAAAATTACCTTCTAATAACTGATTTCCTTGGGCAGATATATCAGACAATGGGACTTTTGTGGTGGTGAAAAATTCAGAGGGCCTAAGACAGATCCAGATTTGTACACTGATTTTGCCACTTATTAGCTATGTGATTGTGCAATTTACCGACCAATCTGGGCCACATTTCTTGTCTGTGAAAAACGGGAACAGTGCCCACATTCTAGGCTTGTTGACAGGATTAAATGAGATGTACTAAAAGCCTTACCACAGAGCCTGGCATGTAAGTGCTCATTAAGATTAATTGTGAAGGGTTGCTGCGGAGAATGAAAGGGACTGAGTGTGTGGAAGAGCTTCAGTATCTTCCGGCCAATTAAGCAGCAAGGCCTGGCAGAGCAGTCAGATGTCCTTGCTGAGGATCAGTGTTCCGCATATCACAATTCACCGCCTCTCAAGAGGCCTCGAGCAACCAACGACCAGGGGCTGCCCAGAGTCCCGAGTGAGGAAACGCGGCCAGGAGCCAACCTGGCTTCTTGCTGTAAGGGCTCTTCAAGAAGGCCCTATGCATTTGGGCTCCCAGTGGGGCACAGCCGCGGGCTTCAAGGCCTCTTACTTACCCGGGAATGGTAACAGTCCTTAACGGAAGCCAATAACGGCTCACCTGCGGCCCAGACACTAGCAAGGGCGGGATGAGGTCAATCCTTGGATTTTGGAGCCCACGCCCCAAACCCTAGACCTGCATTGAACTACAATTCCCAGCATGCCACGCGGCCGCCCGGGTGGCGGAGCGTGGGCCTCGCCAACCTTGGGCCGTTCTTTCTTCCCGCGCGGCCGAACTCCCAGAAGTTCCGGGTAGTGCTGGCTTCCCACCCACGACAGCCTCCCCTCTTGATTTCTGGGTATTGTAGTCCATGTTGTTCCGGTTTCCCGGGAATGACCTTCTCCTAGTTACGGATACCTTCGCCACAAAAACTACAAAACCCAGAATATCGCGCAAGTTCCCCTCGTCCAATAGGAACCCCCCATGTAGCGGGGCGCGGAGGCCGGCTCTCGCAACTCAAGATGGCGGACGAGAGTGATACAGCAGTGAAGCCGCCGGTACCTCCGCTGCCGCAGATGATGGAAGGGAACGGAAACGGCCATGAGCATTGCAGCGATTGCGAGAACGAGGAGGACAACAGCTACAACCGGGGGTAACAAGATCCTCGGAGTCCAATTCCCATCCAGTCCCCGACAACCTGGGTCTCTGGGGTGCGGGGAAGTCATCGGGAGCTTAGTGTATCCCCACCCCCACCTTCTTATTGGCTGAGACATTGGAATCCTGCCTGGCGATTGGTTGCTGTCTGTGTCATTTATCAGGGGTGGGTGGTTAGTATATTAAGACCCAGAGACGTTCAATACTTTTATTATATAAAAGTTCCTCTGTGTAATGTTCCACTCGTGTGGCTCAGGCGCGTCCGAGGAAAAGAGCATGTTGGACGATGGTCTTCAATGGCACAACACAGGTCAATCTAACAGTGCAGTTCAAAAAGAACGTTACTTATAAGGTGGTGTGTGAACAACGTGATTAGCAGTAAACGAATAATAAAACGTTTCACTGCAGTTCACCTTCAATGAGGAAATTCATCAGGCTATACCAACCATAATTATGTTGTAAAATATCACTACTAGAGAATCCCAAGATATAAACTCACCTTATAAACCCTGCGTAATTACTGTATGATAATGTTTGGATGTATACCGTGTCTGTTGCTCCAAATAATCCATAAGTTTCCTGAACAGCACATAATTAGGTCTTCCAGTATCTTTGCTCTGTTAACTTTGCGAAGTAGCCTGGAGCTTCTAGAAATTGAGTGATGGTGCTTCCTTGGACAGTGTTTGGAAGTGGGTTTAATACTGCATCTCCTGTACTTGAGGGTCTTGCCTGCTGGTAACTGTTCCTCGGGTAGAATAAATGCATCAGGCGTTTGAGTGTTGAGCTTCCAAATCAGTGTTCAGTCTTGCAAGCCACACCCTATCATTTCTCTTTCTCCATATTGTTACAGTGGCTGGCGCTGACGCTCGCTCTCCCTATCTATATTTACATATGTGTTTTCTAACGGAAAGACATGAGAGACTGTTTTGGATGTATAACTTTGGCTGAGTCTTTGGTAGTCTGATTTTCATAGCCATCCTGTCATTTGCTGTATCGGTTGGTGGTAGTTTTGGAGGTAAAAGTAGAAGGTTGAGATTTTTGGATAAACTTTAAAGAGAAATTCTGCTACCTTAAGGCAGTGGGAGAACAAAGGACTATTTAAGTGGTTTATAAGTGGCTTGTGATGAATGCTTAGGTTAAAAGATCTAGCTTTATGTTCTTCAGTTAGCTTTAAAAAACACAAGAAGAATGTAGGGGAAAAGGAAGCTTGTCAAATTTGGTTTTTATAGGACTGTGTTCTTTTGCACACAGATCTCATGTAATGAAAGCCTTGTTTTGAAGTGTGAGATTCCTGAGAAAGGAAGAACTGAGAAAGAGGAAGTAGGAACTGGAAGGAGGGAAAGTACAGCCCTTCTGAGTAGAGATTCCAGTCGTATGTGAGAGTTCTTGAATTCGAAATTCGTTTCAGAAGTGAAAGTATGGCTTCATCTTTGCTGTGTGTGTAGTTGCTTTTAGTTTTCAATGCTAAACTGTTGCCTTGACCAGTGTCTGTAACTCGTTAATTGGTTTATAATCTATGAATCACTTTGCAAGGCTGTTTGGCGGAAAGTTCTGTGTTTTATTTAAAGTACAACAAAGTGGTAACCTAAAAAAAATCCTTTGGAGGTGTGTTGTTGTTGGACATGGTTATGGTCTGGGTGAACAAATTCAGTTTTTTAGCATCCCGAATCTAGAGATCTGTATAAATAAGTTTGGAGGTGGCAGGTGAAAAACAGAGGACCCAGCCTGGAGGACAGAGTCTAGTTCTGACACTTAGAATCTGGGATGGAGTCAACATTTTTCCATTAATTGTCAGAGGAGACAGTTTGGGGAAGAAGCTGTGTGGTATGATGGGAAAAGCATAGACTTTGGAATCATTCAAACCTGAGTTCAAAGCCTGGTTCTGACACTTAATAGTCCTGTGACCTTGGGAAAGTTAGTTAACCGCCAGTTGTAAAGATTAAATGACATAACATCTGAAGCAGCCTTCCCGCTTCCTTTTATTCTTCAAATCTTCCCTGTCCTCCTTCCCCCAGCTTGCCCCCTCATCATGTACTGTGTTTTTTTTGTAGCTTTTATCATGACAGTAGTTAAATAACATTCATATCCAGTCCGTGTCTTACCTACTGTGAGGTGTCTCGGAACAGGGATCCTGTCTTTGAGTTGCCTGGCAGTTAGTGGGTGTTTATGAGTGTTTGCTGGATGAATGAATGACAAATGTTGAAGTTCGTAACCCAGTGTTAGTGGGGCTTCATTTCTCCTCACTGAGGGGAAGGATGTCAGATTTTCTTACATGTACACTTTCTCTTCCCAAATAAGTCTCGTAAGCCTTACTACAGTTTTTGTGAAATAATCCACAGATATCAAGGATCCTTCAATTTTTCGTGGAAGTTTTCCACTGTTTTTTGGCTTCTTGAAATTTTTCTTGCCTTTACTTAATATTAGTTTAAATGTTTTCAAAAGTGATAAAAGAATTGAAGGGGAATATCTCCTTTTTATGCTAACAGTTCTAAAAGACAGTATGCAATAAAAGTTATTGATAGTTCAAACTAACCCTGGTTCTCTTGGGCCTTTCAGGATGGGCTCAGTGCTTTACACTAATGAAGTGAAATGCGTTCATGCACTGGAATAATAGGAAATACAGTTCTGCTAGTCTTACATCCCTTCTTTGTGTAGAAGTTTAGTTCTTGATTTTTTTAGTCATGTGTTTCTTCCATAATTAAATATTTAGTGAGTATAAATTTCATGTATACATATAAGCACACATGTGCACATGTGTGCACATACAGTATATCGGGGTGTGTGTGTGTGTGTGTGTGTATCTGCCTACAGTTTTTCTATCTGCTATTTTTTTTTTTTTAAATCCACTCAACAGAGGAAAGAAAGGAGGGTAGCGTTCCACCCCCACCCCCTCCCCAGTAACTTGCCTGGCATAAGTTACCGTGAGCAATTGAGTGGAGAGTCAGACTAAGATCATCTTTATGCTGTATCCCCCTGCAGGTCATGATTTACCTATGGGTTTAATTTGCTTGTTTGGTTTTTTCCCTTTTTAAAATTAAAAAAAAAATTTTTTTTATTGGAGTATAGTTGCTTTACAGCGTTGTGTTAGTTTCTGCTTCTTGTTTGTTTTTAGTAGTTTCTGCTTCTTGTTTGTTTTTAGTGAGACTTATCGCTAAAGAATAAATCTTATCAGCTGGCAGTAGATTTTAATTGTGCGATAACAAACAAGTAAAGTTTATCTGGGTGTTTTGGAAAGGGAAAACTTTTAGACTATTTTGTTTGTAGGATTCGTTCCTAGAATTTATTGTGCAGTGTCATCGATACCACTGAGAAGCTGGGAAGCCATGGATCAAGAATGCTTTGATAAGGGATGTCTGATGTCTGTTTCCCATTCTGTTCTCTTACTCCATGGGGACAGGTTAATATGGGTTCTTAAAAGTTTTCCTCACTTCCTAATCATGAGATATTATCCTTTATGAGGAAACTTAAGAGAAAAGAAAGGTCTTTTTGAATGGAATTCCATAAAGCTATCCTTACTTGCTTCTGTTTTATTCTTCAGATTCTCCAAGAGTGGTTCTTTCCACATTTATTTGATGGCTTATAGCTGTATCTGGCTCTTAGAAGAAGAAATCTTTTTAGTTCCTTTTTCTTAATTTCTCTCTTCAGCTTTTGGTTTTTCAAAACTAGATCAAAGCAGAAATGAAAAGAGAAACCTCATCACTGATATCAAATAAGTGTTCTAATTTTATTTCCCAATTAAGTGGCAATTAAAAAGAAACTAATCAAGAGCTGCTTCAGAGAGAAGGGACTGGAGAGCAGAAGAAATGAAAAGTAAATGAGAGCCTATTTCAGGGAGACTGCTGTTCATGGCAAACCAGTTTTGCTGATTTTTCACATTGTTTAATGTGCTCACTCTAAAATTTCCCAGCTTTACTAAGTCTGCCATTAACCCTTTCCCTGCAGAGTCCATGGGTCCATCAATTTAGTAACTTTAGGAGGATGCTGCTTTAGCTCTTCCTCTTAACCTTTTATCTGAAATCTCTGCCCTGCAAGCCTCTCTTCCAGTTCCCCAAGGATGGTGCTCTTGTGATTGTTGCATTTAAGGCACACAAAACACTATGTTCTCCCTTGAGAGCACCAAAACAAAACGAAACTAATATTCTTCAACAGGGTCGGTACTTGCTTCAGAATTTTTTCTACTGCTGCTTTCTTTGAGAGGGAGCTAAGGAGGGTTCACTGTTGTTAAGTGTTCAATAAATGTTCTCTGTTGCTAGCATGACTATGTGCTGGGCACTGTGCTAAGCCCTTTACATGGATTATCTCATGTAGACTTCACTTATAAAGACTGATTTAGCTTTTGTAATGAGGCTTGGGATTTGCAAATCCACCTCTCCCTTTGACACCCAGGAGGATCCATTCTGAACTTGCTGAATTTCTTTTCCCTGCTACATTGACTCCTTCCTCCTGACTCTGCAGCAGTGTGAGTCCTGTCTTTGGATGCATTCAATAACCCACGGACTTTCCCAAACTAGGGAGCCAGTTGGTGATGGAGGTAACCGGCCCCTTTAAACCGTCCTTGCTAGACTGATATCTTTTTCAGAGTTCATTCCAGTGTGTGAAATTGCTGCCAGCATTGAGTCACTGCTCTGAAAATGACTGAAAATGGTCTCTGAACCGCATTTGACTTGACCTAGGAGTTGCCAGGTTACAGTCTAGCTCACCAAACCAACCCAGAGTATGTAGAATTTACATTTCTGTCTCATTCCCATTGTAAACTACTTAGTGTATCAGAGCTTTTGTGACCCGTAAAAAAACAATTTTCCTTCATGACAGGAATTGGCTTGTTCACGCCCAAAACTCTGGCTAACTACCCCAGGGCGGGCAGAGGGTGGCAGTAAAAGCAGTCTTTTGTAAAATCCCTTCCCACAACCTGCTGTTCTTTTCACAGGCCTCCCGGGTACCTTGACGGCAGCAGTAGAGTGTTTTTATTTTTACAGTAATTTAGGACTCACAAGCAGTTTTTTGTAAGATTAACTGGGGCTTCCCTGGTGGCGCAGTGGTTGCGAGTCCGCCTGCCGATGCAGGGGACACGGGTTCGTGCCCCGGTCCGGGAGGATCCCACATGCCGCGGAGCGGCTGATCCAGTGAGCCATGGCCGCTGGGCCCGCGCGTCCGGAGCCTGTGCTCCGCAACGGGAGAGGCCACAACAGTGAGAGGCCCGTGTACAGGAAAAAAAAAAAAAAAAAGAATAACTGGTGGGAGTTTTCAAAGTTTGGGGGATTGCATTAAGTGATCCTGCAGTCTCAGCACGGGGATCGGCAGCTGATACTGATTCGTGCCATGTGTTTTCCACGTGGGCCCCCTTGTAAATGCCATTGATTCACCTGGCTTTGGGCCTTCTGAATACTGTACCAGTAGGGTTGCTGGTAAATCATACCTCATGAATAAATTGGTTTGCAGAAGGGGAGTTCCCTGGCGGTCCAGTGGTTAGGACTTGGTGCTTTCACTGCTGTGACCCCAGGTTCAATCTCTGGTCCAGGAACTAAGATCCTGCAAGCCACTGGCATGGCCAAAAAAAAAAATTTTTTTTTTGATTTGCAGAAGGATTTCCTGATGTCTACAAGTAGAATCAAAAGGATGTTAGAGGCTAGGATTTATTAAGTTTCTCTGGAAATTTTTAATTTTAGCCTAAAAAATTAACTTCTAGTTTTTAGGGGTAGAAAACAGGTAACCGAAAGTCGTGAATTTTATTTTCTGAACTCTTTTTTTCTTTTGATCTCATAATCAAAACTAAACCATGGTCTGTGTTTAAGACATTGGAACCATTCAGAGTTGTTAAAATGGAGCTTTTTTGTTTTAACTTTTATAGAACAGGTCCTAAGGAGGGAGAAGACAATGAATAAGAAAGTTGATAATTTAATAAGAAATTTGATAACTTAAAATCTCAAAACAGTGGCTCAAAAGAGCACAGCATTGCCACTGCTTTCATAGAATGTTAACACAGCTGTCCTATGGAAACATTGCTAAAGATGTTTTGCTGACCCTCTTTTGGGTTCTAGCTTTTCAGGGTTTTATTTTAGTCTGTTATGCCTGGAAAGCATCAGTCAAGCACATATTTGTTGAACTGTCAACTGTGTGCTCAGCATAACTAGGGATGCTGTGGGAAACAGCTGTGAAAGATATGGTCCCTATACCAGGAAAACTTTTATCTCATTGGGAAACCAGGCAGCAACACATTATATATATAAAGTATTAAATTGTGTGGGAGATCATAATCTTAAAACAGATGGACATCAATGAGAATGAGAGCTGGAGTAGTCAGGGAGGCTTTCTGGATAAAACATGGCTCACTCTCCTCATTGCCTTTAATGTCTGCTCCTCTGATACGCAAAAATTTGTTTTAGGGCTTTCGAAGGTTCTCAAGATAAATTCTCACAGGGAATGAGACTTCAGTGTTTGGGGAGGAATGGGCCAAGTGGTTAGATTGGTGACTTGTCCCTGGGTACTAGTTGGTTAGTTGATGCCTCATGTCCCTGGGCCTTGGTTTTGTCTTCTGTAAACAACAGGTTAAGCCAGACTGCCCTGAGATTCCTTCCAGCTCCGGTTGTTTAGCTCCCAGGATAACAACTTCCGTCCCTCAGCCACGCACCTTTGAGTGGGTTTTGTTATCAGTGGGATTAAGAGGAGGCCTGTGTCATGGGCCTGCACTGCTGCTGTCGTCTGGAGGTTGGCAGCTCGAGCTGCTCCTCTGTCCGCTTGCCCTTCCCTCCCACCAGCACAGACTCTGGTGCTGCATTCTATTTCTAGAAATAAGTACTGAAGTTCATTTTCCACCTCCTCCCCCAGCCCTGACTTTATTTTATTATTTATTTATTTACGAGTTATTTTTGGCAGCGTTGCGTCTTCATTGCTGCGCGCAGGCTTTCTCTAGTTGTGGTGAGCGGGGGCTACTCTTCGTTGCGGTGCGCAGGCTTCTCATCGCGGTGGCTTCTCTTGTTGCGGAGCACGGGCTTTAGGCGCGCGGGCTTCAGTAGTTGTGGCGCGCGGGCTCAGTAGTTGTGGCGCGCAGGCTCTAGAGCGCAGGCTCAGTAGTTGTGGCACACGGGCTTAATTACTCCGTGACATGTGAGATCTTCTGGGACTAGGGCTCGAACCCGTGTCCCTGCATTGGCAGGCGGATTCTTAACCACTCTGCCACCAGGGAAGTCCCCAGCCCTGACTTTATACCAGAGCATCCATAGGATTTCTTACGTGTTTGAACTTATTTTGACCTTCATTTAAAAATGACATTTCCTGATTACTTTTCTTCTCTGTTCCTGGTTTGTCATTCTGCTCATTCATCCCATATTCACTAGGTTGGTCGTTAATGACTTGAGTTGATCAACTTTACTTTAGAAAGCACATTTCAAAATTTTTATGTGAATTCCCATCTCCCTTTCCACTGCAGGCAAGCCCTTCCCCCCGCAAAAAGGGGGCAAGTTTCACTAATTCTCTGCTCATTATTTTGGAACCAAATGAACCAAAGTTAGACTTTGATTTGCTGTATTCCAAGGTTTTGGCCAGTCCCTTTGAAGTATGTTAAGGTGACTGGCAGGTTTAGAGAGATCTCTGAGAGATTTCTGTTTTAATTTGAAGAGCCCCAGCATGCCCAGGGATACTCACCCAGTGGGTATGGACTCCAGGTACATTTAAAAATGAAGCCAGGGGCTTCTCTGGTGGCGCAGTGGTTGAGAGTCCGCTTGCCGATGCAGGGGACACGGGTTCGTGCCCCGGTCCGGGAGGATCCCACATGCCGCGGAGCGGCTGGGCCCGTGAGCCATGGCTGCTGAGCCTGTGCGTCCGGAGCCTGTGCTCCGCAACGGGAGAGGCCACAACAGTGAGAGGCCCGTGTACCGCAAAAAAAAAAAAAAAAAAAAAAAAAGTGAAGCCAAATTCTTTTGAGAAGGACCAGCCTAGCTTCTGTGGGGTCCTTTGGTTTGGTTCTTCCCAAATCCAGATTGAGGCCATCCTGTGAAATGGTATTGGCTTCCTAAGATGCTTCCTAAAGACCTACTCTCAAGGCCTCTGAGCTTGGTTTCTTATGGGTAATTAAAGGTATTATAATCACCTGGAGAGCTCACCCTACTGTGCTCCTTGGAAGTCTCTTCGCCAAGTCAGTTGTCCTCCTGTTTGGCTTGTTGACTGTCAAACCATGTTGAGCTCATAGTGTTCTCATGGGTATGGCTCAGTACCTGGTAGCTCAGTGACAGTGACTTTTTTAAAACTTTCCTTTGTTCTTCAGGTGTCTCCATATTCTTGATGTACAAATTGAGACAGGATCGTTGCTCAGTAGCTGCATGTGCAAATTCAAGCCAATCCAAGGAAAATGAAAGTAGCTCTCTGGTTTTAGTGTGGGTCTTGGAGTTTGCTGGGCACTTTTATTAATAATGCATAAAACAGAACAAGAGTTCTACCCAAGGGCTGTCCACAAAAGTGGGGTCCATAAAGAGATGGCTACACGGAAGTGGCTCCACTGAATAGCAAGAGCAAAGGCAGGAAGGGAGTTTTTAGTGATTTTGCCTATTTGTGAAGATGTCTGCAGTCGGAGGAAGTAATTTCTTCTATTTTCCTCATGTGAAACTGTGCTTAGTAAGTATTCAGTTAGTTAATATGCAGCAGTTCTTCACTTTAACCTTTTTGCTTCTTTTTTCCATAAAAACAGTTCTTATGGTAATTCGTATACAGGGACCAGATAATTCATTCCATAAGCTGAAATGAATAAGGACTTATAAATTGTATCAACAGTGGAATGCTGCTTTGTCTCCTACCATCAACCAGCTTTTTGGTTTTTTAAATTTATTTATTTTTGGCTGCTTTGGGTCTTCATAGCTGCGCGCAGGCTTTCTCTAGTTGCGGTGAGCGGGGGCTACTCTTCGTTGTGGTGCGCGGGCTTCTCATTGCGGTGGCTTCTCTTGTTGCGGAGCACAGGCTCTAGGCACGCGGGCTTCAGAAGTTGCAGCACGCACGCTCAGTAGTTGTGGCACACGGGCTTAGTTGCTCTGTGGCATGTGAGATCTTCCTAGACCAGGTATCGAACCCGTGTCCCCTGTATTGGCAGGTGGATTCTTAACCACTGAACCACCAGGGAAGTCCCCATCAACCAGCTTTTAAACCTTATAATGCTGCATACAATCCGGAGACTGAAGTGGGAATGTCTCTGGAATCAGAAAAGCACACAGGCTTGTCAAAGGCTTCGAACAGGCCTGTGCATAATAACAAAATTGAGATAATAAGAGGAAAGCTTTATCTTCAGTCTGTAAATGGCTTTATGGTTCCTGTTCTTTGCCATGGCCTTGGGGGTTTTGCTGAGCATCTGGTTTTAAGGCGTCTACCTTATCCCCCCTCTGAATGTTATCGGTCTTCCTTCCGTGTTATGCCTTCTGTGTCCCATTAATATGGTATCTAGGAGGTGCACTTGCATCTGGATGTCAGAACCTTACACTTCGACTAAAGTCAGGACCTTACTTGCTCTCCCTGACTTTAGTCTTTCTGCAACAGGGGCCTGGTGACAGGCCTGGCCCCACAGGTGCAGGCACAGTTCTTCCCGAGCAGGGCAAGTAAGGGTGGATGAGCTAGATGGGAACTGAATGTGATGGGCCGAGGGGAAAGCGGGGCTTGATACCTTCCAGAATAAGAAGCTTCTGTCACCGTAGGCTTTCAAGCGTGGGAGGGACTCATGGAAAGCCATTTTCACGGAGGTGAGTCCCACTGCTATGTAGAGTTTAGGAGGAGGCAGAGAAGTTGTGATGTCAGGGAGATCCAGGAAAGGCTGGAGATAACTTTAGTCCAAGTGCAAGGCTGTGAAGTCTGGATGCAAGCATTCCTAACCAGGACTAGGACAAGAGAAATCTGAGGACATTCTGCAACGGGAAATAGCAGCACATTGCCTTCTCCCTATACAGTACGTGCTATGAGATGATAATTAATATTCATAATAACTCCAAGAGCCTTTCTGAATTACAAAAGAAAGCTTAAATGGTACTTACCATATGGTATGTAAAATGTATTTTATACTGTTTGAATTCTTTGAAAAATTGATTATCTAGACTGTACAGCTAAAATAAAACCCTGCACTTAGCTGATTCTGCAGATTAGGGTTCACTGTACCCTTGCGTTCGACTCCTAATTTAGACTTTTTAATGGAAGATTTCCAGGGAGGATGGCAGAGTGATAGTCCGGCATTACTCCCAGTCTGACAACGCCCAAATCAATTTAGACATGGCAAAAACCAACTACAACAGTAAACCAGGGGGCTTCCCTGGTGGCGCAGTGGTTAAGAATCCGCCTACCAATGCAGGGGACACGGGTTCAAGCCCTGGTCCGGGAAGATCCCACATGCCGCGGAGCGACTAAGCCCTGCGCCACAACTACTGAGCCTGTGCTCTAGAGCCCGTGAGCCGCAACTACCGAACACCGCGCACCTAGAGCCCGTGCTCTGCAGCAAGAGAAGCCACCGCAATGAGAAGCACACACACTGCATTGAAGAGTAGCCCCTGCTCACTACAACTAGAGGAAGCCCACACACAGCAATGGAGACCCAACACAGCCATAAATACATACATACATAAATCTATTAAAAAACCAGTAATTAGGAAAGCAACCTGCAAGCTGAACCTTAAAATTAATCAGTAAAATGAAGGAAACCCAGAATCAAAACTATCATCCTAAAATCAACAGGAATTGGGAGAAAACATCTGGGAGCGAATGAATGGAAAATGTTAGCAAAACACAGTATAATATGTGATTTGTGTCTCAAAAATATTGGGAGACAATACAGAAAACGATCATGAAAGCCTGTAGGAAACTGTTAAATGTGGCTAAGAAACTGTTTTTGCTGCCTTCATTGGGTGAGTCATGCAGAGGGAAAGCAGCATGAGAAACCCCCATTACTGTGGTTCACAGGCACACACGTTTCATGTAAATCTCTTCTTAGCAGGGGTGGCTGGGTGTTCATTGTTGTTATTTTCCCAAGATTCCTAGTGCCGGGTTTTGCTGGTGGTGATCACCCAGTCTGAGCTGGCTGGTAGTTGTTCTCAATCCTACAGGCCTGATTTAGGCATTTCTCATGAGCGTTTGACTATTTTGGACACAGATCACAGCAACATTAAACTGCCTTTTTCCTTGTTCCTTCCTCCCTTTCCAGTACTGCCTTGTGCTTTAGGTCCAGATGGGGCAACTCGGAAAACCTAATGCATCGGGAGGGTGGAAGTGAGGGAGAGTTTCCAGAAGACCACTTTGGGCTGTCATCCCTTTAAATTCCAGGCTCTAAGGAAGTGTTGGTGGTATGAATGCCCTGTTAACAATTATCATGTGCCTTTGCTGCCAGCAACCTGGCAATCTAAAGAAAAGAACCACTGGAATTCCCTGACTGTCCAGTGGTTAGGACTCCACGCTTTCACTGTTGTGGGCCCGGGTTTGATCCCTGCGGGGAACTAGGATCCCGCAAGCCACGCGGCGCGGCCAAAAAAGAAAGAAAATAAACCGCATAAAATAAAAGCAAGAACAGAAAAGGTCCTTTCAAACAAATAGGCCATCCCTTGCACATTGCTCCCTCCCTGGGCTCTGGTGGGAGTGGAGAGGAGAGCTGTGTCTGCTGGTGTCCTCCAAATGCCCCTTCTGGGGCCTGGATTCTCTGGTCTGCTTCTGAAGCCAACAGGCTTGATTAAGGAGGGTCTGGCTCTACAGAAAGCTCTTTGTCAGTGTAGCTCAAAACAGATGATTTTTTAAAAACCCTGCATCAGTATTCACTTTGTCTTACAGTGGTTTGAGTCCAGCCAATGACACTGGAGCCAAAAAGAAGAAAAAGAAACAAAAAAAGAAGAAAGAGAAAGGCAGTGAGACAGATTCAGCCCAGGATCAGCCTGTGAAGGTAACAAGGAGGCTCTGTTTTCTGGTGACAGAGTTGCTTTTTCAGATTTGAGGGTGTTGGGGTAAATGTATAGGAACAGTGTAGATTGACAGTCTCCACTGGTATTCCTTCGAGAGGGAGGACTTGGATCCCTCTGCTGCCCTCTGCTGCCCTAGACCTAGGTGATGAAACTGCTATCCTACCTTAAAAGGCACAGCACGTTTGACATTGACTCCCAAGCCTGGTGCCCCCTCAGAATTTATAGGTGCGTACCTGCATATGGGGTGTTGTGCTACGTGCCATAGAGTGATTCCCTTGTGACAGCCCCTGTGGCCTAGAGCAGTGGTCCTCGGCCTTTTCTGTCTTCAGTCCCCACCACTATGAGAATGAAAGGCCTGTTCCTATTAAGGCAGACCTTTATATCTTGCAAGCATTCTGTTGATGTTATGGTTACTGTAATGAGAACTGAGACTCCCACAGAGCCCATTTCTGAGTTCCATAGTTGAGAACCACTGGCCTAGAGCTTACCTCTGAGACTGACACACCGACACAAAACCCAGAAGTATGGGTAAGGATTGTTTTGTTTCTTAAATAAAGCCACATTAAAAAAAGAAAACCTTTTATTTCAGGTAAGTGCTGTCCTCTTCAAAGTAGGCCTTGGAGGAAGCTCGAAACATATCCATAATTCTTTTAGAATTGCCTCAGGTTACAAGCCTCACAAGAAATCCAGTCTTATTCCAGTATACCCACCCCTTGCTTTATGCCTCGAAAGTCATACTCCAACTTGAATCTCCTACCTTATTGAGATATGGCTTCAAGTAATTTTTTTGATATTTTCAATACCATACCCACTGTGAAAAAAAAAGTACTACCGTTATTGACCACCATGCTGGCCAGCTACGTTCTTGCCAGGTACATGGTTTAAATTAACCCCAACCTTCAATTTCTCTACAAGGTAGGTGGGGGTCTTCCCATTTTAAAGATGAGAGGAGGTGGTTTACCCAGGTCTTTCAGTCAGGAATCCTAGCCCAAGCCCATGCTTTGGCTTTAGGGATTCTTGTTTGTTTCTTTGTTTGTCTGGGGATGAGTGTTTGGATGACTCCAGGGGGGTTTGAATTCAAACCTTTATCAAAATGGTTCACTTTGAGATTAGAAAATCTCAACAAAACACCATTTATGTAGCCGTTCTGTTTTTCTCTTTATGAGAGTGTTGGAATACATAGTAAAGGATTTAGAAAAAATCATAGCAAGAGGAAGAAAATGAAAATCATTTCTAGTTCTACCTCCCAGGAATAAGCAATATAAATATGTTGGTTTATATTCTCTCTTTCCTTCACAATTTAAATGAATAAAAGATGTAGGAAAGTAGAAGTATTAGAAGTTATGGGTATTTGTATAATCTTAAGCTGGATATAAGATCCAGAAGCCATAAAAGAAAAGTGACAAATTTCAAACTTCTCTGTTGAAGTCAAGAGGTAAACAACAAACTGAGCAAGTACTTGCAATACATGAATCAGTAAATTTAAGATAATGAAATGAGTAGGCCATTCACAAAGAAAAAAATAAAGGTTTTTATATGAAAAGATGGTTAAATTTGCTATGAAAATTAAAGCAACATTTTTTTTCCCCTAGATTGGCAGAGATTAAGACTTGGTAAATCTGATGATGAGGGTCTTGAGAAACACGCTCCCATACACTGTTCACTGGGTTAATTGATATTCTCTTTTTAGAGAGTAAGTTGACAATATATATAATCTCAAACGTGCACCTCCTTTTACCCAGCAAGCCTCCTTTCTTAAACTTTATCCTGCAGAAATACGTATTCAGTGAGCAAAAAGAGATGTAGAAGAAAATTCATTGCAGCATTGTCTGTAAAACTGAAGACCAAAATCACCAAAATGCCATTGCTAGGGGGTTGGCCAGATATATTGTAGTCTGTGCACGCAGGGGACTCAGTTGTTGGAATGGGCAGGTCCGTGTGACTGTGTGGAACGGTCTCTGAGACATAGTGTTTAAAGAAGAACAGTCAGTAAAATAATACTTTATGATCCAATTTGAGTTTTTGAAAATTGTGTGTGTGTTTGGAACTTGCATGTCTGAAATTATATTTGCCTCTTCTCACCCTACCTCCCAAATTTAAGACTGTTGATGACAAGGATTATATTTGAGGGATGGGACTGTTGGGTTTTTTATCTTCTGTGTGTTTTTACATTGGTGCATTGTTTGAAATTTTACACTAAGCCATGTTTTGCCGTCAACCGTCATAAGACTGAGAAGAGGAGAAACCCTGTCGGAAGCACCTCCCTATCATTACTGCTCATCGTCAACCACTCTTTCTCCACTTGTCCTTCAACAGCTGACCTCTGAGGAACCACACCGCTTCTTTGAGTTGTACCCCCTTCACTCTTGGACTTGAATGAATCAAAAGTGTTTATTAATATAATGGGCCTTTTCTCTCCCCAACTTTGTCTTGTTCAGATGAACTCTTTGCCAGCAGAGAGGATCCAGGAAATACAGAAGGCCATTGAACTTTTTTCGGTAGGTCAGGGACCTGCGAAAACCATGGAGGAGGCTAGCAAGCGAAGCTACCAGTTCTGGGACACGCAGCCCGTCCCCAAACTGGGTATGTATTTGCTTTCTTCCCCAGGCGAAGGCAAAAGCAAAGGCAAGGGCAAGGGCAAGGGCGAGGGATGTGCCTCAGCCATGCTGAGGGTTCTGTGCCGGATTTGTGAGGGAGGGCGAGAGGGTTCTGTTGTTCCTTGGTGGTTGTTTTTTAGAGGATCGTCTTTACAGTGCAGTTCAGAAAAGACTGTTGTTCAGGGACCTCATCCTTTCACAGTAACACATATTGAGAACAAATAATGGTCCTTTTAGTCCATCATCATCCCGTATAAATCTACAAAGAAAAACAGGGCGTTGGCACGTGATGAGTGGGGATGTGTGCTCGTGGACCTGTCTTCCCACATAGATTTTACGGAGAGACTTGTTTATCTGGGCAAGTGTTTAATCTGGAGTGGGCCAGTCCCCAGCCTCTTCCCCTTGTCTCTCAAGACAGTGCGTGCTTAATAGATGCAAAATAATTTGACCTTTTGCTTAACAGTGATAGTTTAATTCCACCTGGAATACCATATGCAGGTTTGGTCGGCACCTCTTTAAAAAGCTATGATGAACTCTCAAAGGGGTGGGGGCAGGCAGAAAATAAAAGGATTCCAGAAGAGACTGGTCGTAGCAGAGTTAGAGATGCCTGCCGAGACTGAGCCACAGCTCACCTTGACGGCTGACTTCAGAGGGTGTTACTGATGGAACATTTTTGCAGTGGGTTGCATCATGCTCCTGGACCCATTGATAGCCCAGTTCCTATTTTCTGTGTGACTGGGAAAGTAGGTATGTTGAAAAAAAAGCGTGTTAACAACGAACATGAGTGACCTTCAGGCTGTCCACGTTACTGCTCCCCTCCGGTGACACAGTGAGATTTGACAGTGTGTTTGGTGGGGAGGAGGGGGGCGAGGGCAGAATGAAAGCCTGGTGAGGGGAGGGGGCGGCTGTGCCCAAGGAGAGTTGTCCACTCCAGAGTGTGCTCCTCCGGCCAGCAGGATGGCCATTGCTTAAGAGCTTGTAGACATGCAGAATCTCAAGCCCCAGACCTGCAGAATCAGAGCGTGCAGGGGATTTGTGTCCACTTCGAAAGTTTGAGAAGCTCTGCTCTGGAGCAGATGTAGTTTGTAGACAGCTTAGTCACAATCCAGAAGCAACCTGAGACGTGCCCCCCAGAGGGTGTGAAGCAAAGCAGTGCTTAGATGGTTGTGAGTCGTGAATCAGCAGCAGGCACTGTTCTAGAGCCCTGCCCTCACCCATCCACCAGGTCTGTTGAGCTGCCCAGGTCAGCCAGGTCCCAGGCCACTGGCTAAGCCCTCCAGCAAGGCTTTGGGTCACAGTAATGCTATTCTTAGGGTATTACAGGTAACGGGCCCTGGTGACCACTCCCCCACGAAGCAGCAGGAAGAAACAAGAGCCACACTCCACCTCTGAGTGAATTGCAGGAAGAGGCATTCGGGGGTGGGGGGCTGTTGTGCACCTTGGCTGTTTTCAGGTGGGGTTTTGGTTTGATTTTATTCTTCATTAAGAATTTGCAAATGGGTGACTTTGCTCCATTCTTCATAGACATGGAACCTGGTGAAGAGGCCAGTTGGGAGTAACGGGCTTCTCTTCTGCTTTAGCTCATTTACTCTTTGTTGTTTGCCTCAGTTTCTCCACCTGTATATAGACAGTGCTCCTGTTTTGTTCTCAGAAAGCTCGTGAAAAAGCCACGCTATTGCTCACAGGGACGTAGATGGCCTCGGGAAGGTGGAAGGAGGCTGTTTTGTTTCTTCTCGATATGCCTTCTGGGCAGTGTGTGGCGTGGGGCTCTGTGGAAGAGTGATCACTCCGAGCTTCTGGCCAGTCTGCCTTTCAGGTCCATGGTCAGTCAGGTCCAAATAAAGGATTCCTTTGTGTCTGTGAGTCAGCCCATAGAAAGTACCACGTTATAGGCATCAGTTGGTCCACGTGGCTGAGGTGTCACCCCATTTCTGCTTCTGACTGTCCTTAGGGTAGAGTGATGTATAGCTTCTTGCTTTAATTTTTTCCACTTAACTGGGGGCTAATAATTGTGAGACTCAAGCATATGAAGTGTACTGTGTTTGCAGCACTCCCCAACTTGTGGCGAGAGTTAGATTGTATTTCACTCAAAAGACTTAGAATTCTTTAGAAGTTTAAAACCATCTGGGACTTCCCTGGTGGCGCAGTGGTTAAGAATCCTCCTGCCAATGCAGGGAACACGGGTTCAAGCCCTGGTCCGGGAAGATCCCACATGCCGCGGAGCAGCTAAGCCCGTGCGCCACAACTACTGAGCCTGTGCTCCAGAGCCCATGAGCCACAACTACTGAGCCCGCATGCCACAGCTACTGAAGCCTGCATGCCTAGAGCCCATGCTCTGCAACAAGAGAAGCCACCGCAATGAGAAGCCTGTGCACCGCAACGAAGAGTAGCCCCTGCTCTCTGCAACTGGAGAATGCCTGCACGTAGCAACAAAGACCCAACGCAGCCACAAATAAATAAATAAATGTATTAAAAAAAAATCATCCTAAGTTCACCATTGAAAGGCCTGTAAACAGCCAGTGTCTTCAGCTGTGTAACAGTTCTTTGTGCTCCCAGATCAACTTTTGATCTCCCTTTTCAGACCATGTCCTTCTCCTTTTTCAGTCACCCCTTTTTCCTACGCTAGTTGGGGGAAGGTGAGGAATCCTTTTACTTTGCCTAACCTTAGTGGGGTGAATCTGGCCACTGTTAGATTAGTTTAAAAAGTAACTCTCCCAAAGAAAGGGAGAAGGCAGACTCGTACTTGGTTGCCCCGGGCCCTGAGAGAGAAGCTTCCCCACTTTGTCCCTTGTCCTGCTCGTTTGGCTTAAGGTCTCCCAGATCTCACATTCTTTTCTCCCATGTCCTTCACGGGTGCACTGTGGCGCTTAGTTTTGCATCTCGGATGTTAGAAGGCAGAGAGAGAATTTGGGGGTAGAGTGTATAGAAAGAAACCCATTGAAAGTCCAGGGTTTTCTTTCAGAGTTCCCAGTGTCCTCCTCAGCTGCTCGCTGGCTCA
This sequence comes from Mesoplodon mirus, assembly GCF_964341445.2. Lineage (NCBI taxonomy): Eukaryota > Metazoa > Chordata > Mammalia > Artiodactyla > Ziphiidae > Mesoplodon > Mesoplodon mirus. The sequence goes on from NC_138994.1 coordinate 7,861,496, forward strand.
TGGTGGCCTAGAGACAGCTGGCTGCATTCCTGTCATGCTCTGCAGAACAGCCCACGCCAACTCAGCCAGAGGTGCTCAGGAGCCATTAGAAGGTGGCAGGCAGGCCAGTCTCCACCGAGCAGTGCAGGCAGGAGCCCTGGGCCGCTCTCAGCTTTGCTGGCACCCCAGACCGCGAGTCTGTTCAAAGTGCTTCTGCTTTCTCAGTGTTTCCTCTAACTCTGCTTTGTCAGCTATGTCTTGCAGGTGCCACACAGCCTTGAGATAACCTGTGAGAGCTAGTTTGTCAACACATAGATTAAGACTTACCAATTGAATATTGTATAAAAGTTCACTCAGTAATGTCACTTGACAAGCACTTATTGAGTGCTCTTTGTAAAATTCAAATCTCAGGAAGTCACTACTCCCTCCCCGCCCCCTCAAAGACCCGTTCAGGATGTCCCACAGCCTTGAGGATGAAGTCCAGCCTCGGTAGTAGCTCGCAGGGTCCTCCACGATTGGTCCCCACTCTCCTCTTCAGCCTCCTCTCCTAGTTTCCTTCCTTCCCCGGCTTCATCTCCAGGCCTTGACTGTGCTGTTCCCTCTGTGTACCCCCCCTCCCTGCCCCACCCAGTCCACTCCTGCCTAATTCCTAGTTATCCTTGAGATCACATCTTTAGATATTTCTTCTGAGAGGTCTTTCCTGACCCTTCCCCCTCCTCCCCCTCCTACCATACTTCACTGTCCTGGACTCTCATTATACTGAGTGACAGGTGCCTGCTTGCTTGTCTCTTTGGTGCCCATGATGATGAGGACCTGTGTCCATTTCATTTGCCAGCTCCTGCCCCAGAGCTGGAGCATTCTAGGATTCTGTGAACACATGGTGAAGGCGCAAATGGAAATGCTTGGTGCATGCAGGACCTAGTAACCAGCCTAAATGAAATGATTTGGCCTTGAGACTATTGTCATGTAGTGGCAAAGACCACCGGTATCTTGTCCGTGAAATCATTTAGGGAAAAAAAATTGATAAAAAGGTTCTGAAGTTTAAAGATGTCTTTTGGAGGGCTTCCCTGGTGGCGCAGTGGTTAAGAATCTGCCTGCCCATGCAGGGGACATGGGTTTGAACCCTGGCCCGGGAAGATCCCACATGCCGCAAAGCAACCTAAGCCTGTGCGCCACAGCTGCTGAGCTTGTGCTCTAGATCCCGCGAGCCACACTGCTGAGCCCGTGTGCCACAACTACTGAAGCCTGTGCACCTAGAGCCTGTGCTCTGCAAAAAGAGAAGCCACTGCAATGAGAAGCCCGCACACTGCAACGAAGAGTAGCCCCTGCTCGCTGCAATTAGAGAAAGCCTGCGTGCAGCAATGAAGACCCAACACAGCCATAGATAGATAAATGAAGACGTCTTTTGCAAAGGGTATAAATTCAAAACAAGATAGGGAAAATTGATTAGCACCTAGACTAGAGTAGAAATTCTTGGTACTTTCCAAGGGTCCGGCCCTTGGCTTGGTAGGCTCAAAAAGTTATACGTGGCAGGGAATTGAAAGTGGATTGACTTATATTAAACCAATTCACAAGGGCTGCTTTATGAATTAATCAAAAGGCCAATTTCTAAACCAGGGGAAAAAAATATATAACCGCTCTCCCAAGGAAACCTTTTTGGGAGCAGCTTATAAATAAGAGTTAGCTGGATTCTTCCCTGCTGTGTCCCCACTGTTGCCTGTACTTTGCAATTTGTGACCCTTAGCACATTGGTAATGACTCATTTCTTGAATGTTTCCCCAGAAGGTAGTGCATCTTGTGAGGCCAGGGACCTTGTCTTTTCCCAGCTCTGTCCTGGTACACCATGTCTGACTGGTGTTCAGTAAATGTGCCGGGCGAGAGTTAGATGGTCAGTCCTGATGGTGTTGTCTTCAGCTCATGGCTGGATGCAGCCATTTCTACTACACCTGCCCCACAGATCCATCACTGGGAGGGTCCACAGCTTCCTGTTACACGTTAGAATGGTGTTTGGGCCAGGAGTCCAAATGTCAGTAAAAGCATGAACTGAGTGCCTAGAATGTACAGAGCCTTGTGCTGGGAGCCGTGTACTGAGTGGTCCCCTGTAAAGACTGTTTTCAAAATGTACTAAACATTTCTTTCTTCTAAGTTGTGAACATGAATGAGCTCTGAATTGTAGAATCTGCCAGGGCCAAATAATTCCAGGGACCAAAATTAAGTGGCTGATTTGTCTGAGTTTATCAGATAGGTCTGATTTGGCTGGGGTTGGGAATCAGGGCTCTGTCTTCTCAGCACGCCCCGCACTTCCTACGTACTCCACAGGGGAAGGGTGTCTGTCCCGGGTGGAGATGTCCCGTCAGAGGGTAACTTCCCAGCAGCGTGGTGTAGACTCAGTGATTCAGCCTGAAGTCGCTCACAGAGCTCTGTAAACACCGAGGGCCTGAGCTGGCAGCGGCAGTTAAGTGGCCCACGTTGTTCAAAGCCAAGGCTGGCAGGGCCCAGAGTGAGCCTGGCGCCTGGACGCCATTGTCTAGCTCAGGAATAGGCCCAGTACGTTGTTGTTGCTGTTGACACAAAAGCAGCCTTGTTGCAACTCCTTATAAATCCATCCAGGTCGACGGGCCTGGGCCAGGGCCATGACAGCACTCTACACCAACCAGGAGGCAGGACGCCAAACTAGTCAAGATAAATGTTTGTCATCCAGTAACCAAAGGGAGATTTAAAAGAATGTGCAAGAAACCAACCACCTTGGATCCCACTGATTGTTCTTAAGTTTGGCCATGAATTGGCCCTCAGCTAGGGGCCAGGGGTAGCTGGAGAGATGGTCTGCAGTTGCCAAGAACAGAGTGTTCTTCAGATGGAGGGCTCCTGGGGATAGGAGGAATTTGCTGAGGTCAGTCTTTGAGCTGAGCCCCTTCCTTCCCCTGGGAGGCCGAGCGTGAGGCTTATGGCTGTGCTCTTCTTCCAGGGGAAGTCGTGAACACACATGGCCCCGTGGAGCCTGACAAAGACAACATCCGCCAGGAACCCTACACGCTGCCCCAGGACTTCACCTGGGATGCCCTGGACCTGGGGGACCGTGGTGTGGTGAGTAGGCCTGGGTGGGCCAGCAGTGTGCACCGGCTGCCACTTGCACGAAGAGGCCTGCAGTCACATCGAGACGGCTTCTACGCAGGCCTTCCTCAAGGGCTCTCTTAAGAGCTGAGCCAAGCAGGTCTGAGCAGACCCCCATCTGTTGCCTCTGGGGCCTGCCCACGACTCCACATAAATAGCTCTTGGCTTCTCTGGCAGGTTGAGAGTTAACCCCTGCCACTCCCCAAGGCAGATACCTTTTCTTCATGCTTTCATTTTTCTTGTTCATCCATTTATTCAGTCCCTGGCCTTAACGATGGAGTGGCTGGTTAGTTGGGTGACATTCTTGGTCCGCCCCTTCAGGTACTTAAGTCTGCCACTCTACCCTTGGTGGCTCAGTTTCCTGTTAAGCACTAGGGCGCTTGTTCCAGGAGTCCCTGCCATGAAAAGGATTTGTGAGATTAAGCATAGTTTTTGGTAGTTTGCCTTGTCCTGAAAGGCTTGGGGCCCCAGGGCACTGGAGTTCGTCCCCACCCCCGGCAGGACACCTCTAAGGCCACTCCTCGTCTCTCTACAGCTGAAAGAACTCTACACGCTCCTGAACGAGAATTATGTGGAAGATGATGACAACATGTTCCGATTTGATTATTCTCCCGAATTTCTTTTGTGGTGAGTTGTCAGGGCTTTCTTATTCAGGTTCCAGAGCCAGGCATGGAGCAGAACAGCGACAGGGCACCAGATCTTTCATCCCTGCTAAGAGCCATCCTTTTAATGACAAACGAGTATGCGATTTTTGAGTTCCTGCTGCTCGTGGAGCTTAGAATCGAAACCTTATTTAAGACAGAATGACTGGGTCAGGGGTTCCTTTATGGAATTCGTACCCAGAGGAAAAGATCGTCTGTTGTATGGTGACTTTATGTAAGAAGGGAGGGAGGGATGAGACCTGCTAAGATTGAAAAGAAAAGAGGTCGTTTTCGATCCATTTCCTGAGCATGCTCTGTTGTATGAAAATGACCTTGCCTGGCTGGGCCACCCACCCTCCCGGGCCTCGTTTAATATCCGGGAAGGTAGAGGCATGAGGCCAGCACGGAGGGGGTCTGCCTGAAAGGGGAGGGAAAGGAAGACTGGCCAAGCGGAAAGAGAGGAGGTGATGGTGCTTGCGGGGAGGTGGAGCCCAGAGCTCCAGAGGCTCCACAGTCAGCTCCCAACCATGGGACCCACTGGACTCGAAGCCAAGGAGGCCGGTGCTCCGGCTCAGGCTGTCAGAGTAAGTGAGCGCAAAGAAACTGGATCAGTATGAAATCTCCACTGTGACAGCCCTGGGTTGGGTGAGCAAGCAGGCCAAGTGAACTGAGCAGAAAGAAAGGGCTGTGGCTCGATCCCATTGGTGTCCAGGAGGGTTTGGCCCTAAAGAGAAATAGGAGAATTGAGCTGTTCACCCCCACTCAGGGAGGTGGTAGCGCGAGCTTAGAACCAGACTCGGCGGTGGAGCCCAGACGGTCCCCCAAGCCCGCCGGTGAGCAGCACCCCGGCTACAGCCCCCGTCTCTCCTCTAGGGCTCTCCGGCCGCCTGGCTGGCTCCCCCAGTGGCACTGTGGGGTTCGAGTGGTCTCGAGTCGGAAACTGGTTGGGTTCATCAGCGCCATCCCGGCAAACATCCATATCTATGACACGTAAGCTCCAGCGCCACTCCCACCCCCCGCATCCCCACCATCCTGCTGGGTCTGGGAAGGTGGGGGGGAAACATGCGCATACTTTCCGTAGAAGAAAGAGGGAAGTTCCCACGAAGGGAGGGAGCTTGGGTCATGGGAATAGAAATTCATCATAGAAACCACCTGTCTGGCTCTGAATTGTTGCTGGTGCTCTTGTCTGTGACCTGGGCTGGAAGGAGTCCACCCTGAGGGCTGGTGCACTCCCTGACCAGCAGTTCAGCATTTGCATTTGCGCCACTCACGCATCAACACACTCAAGCCGCTTCAGAAGTGGGTGGGTGTGACTCACAACCACATTGTCACGGGGCCTTCAAGCTCTGCTCTTCATTTTCCCTGGAAACGTCAGAACCATCTACCACAGCCTTCTGGGCTTAGAGGCTGTGGATTCTTGGAGGAGTCAGAACCCCTGAAATCCTAGAATAACCCTTGACTTACTCTGTGGGGTTCCTGACGGCTAAAGGCAGGACCCTGCCAGCCTACTATTGGGGCTTCACCAGGGAGATGCTGTGGTGCCTTAAATAAAGGAGTTTGCTTGAGTCCCACTTACCTTTGGAGGTAGAGTCTGTAGAGAGTGGGCCCCTTGCCTGGTGCAGCAGAGCAGGGCAGTGGGAGGGTGTCCGAGTCCCGACTGCTGAGTGCAGGCAGAGGCAGAACAGGAGCCTGTGCTGAGGGCCCCGGTCCCTGCAGGGCGCTCCATGTGCTGGACAGGATTACCTTGCCTGTTAAGAGCCTTGTCCCTGGGTTGTTTCCTTCCTCTTCAGAGAGAAGAAGATGGTAGAGATCAACTTCCTGTGTGTCCACAAGAAGCTGCGTTCCAAGAGGGTGGCTCCAGTCCTGATCCGTGAGATAACCCGGCGGGTGCACCTGGAGGGCATCTTCCAAGCTGTTTACACTGCCGGGGTGGTATTACCAAAGCCTGTTGGCACCTGCAGGTAAAAAAAACTCTTCTTTGCAAGGTCCTAGAAACGGCGACATGCCCGCTCTAGTTGAGGAGCTTGTGTCACTGTGAGTCACAGTTCTGCCCCTCAGCGTGTGCCCTAGAGCCTCTCGCTGCTCTGGTGTCTGATAAGGTGGGGGGTGGTGCCCACAGGAGCCGGGTGGGGCACACACGGGAGTGACGGGGAGGCTGTAGGAACAGCAGCCTGCACAGTGCGTGCCCTGCCCAAAGGGATTAGGCTTTCTTAGCGCCCCCTGATTCCTTCCATTTGGAAATGGTGGGGGTCAGTCTGCTGGGGTCTTGTTCTCGTTTTTAAGGGTGAGGCCAAATCTGGATTTTTATGGTAAATGTCCTAAAGTTTTAAATGGTTGGCTCAATTTTGTTCTGAATATTATGTGGGCCGAAGAGAGCATGTCTGATCCCTGTGTGCACCAAGCACAACCTCTGCCTTCGAAAGTTCTTTGAAACAATTGAATACTCTGCTTTAAGAACTTCAAAAGTGAAAACACCAGGCAAATGCTGGAAAGGAGGAGGCAGAGGTAAACGTTCCGAGAACTAGAAGTCTCTTCCGTTGACTTGATTCCAGGAGTGGGGATCGCTGTTCCCAGACAAATACTGTTACAGAGGAGTGGCTTGTGAACTTGACAAAGAAAATATAGGAAGCGCTGTGGCCACTCTGCACTCACTGTGGGGAGGTTGGAGATCTGGGGTGACGCCACTGGCTCAGGTGGGGCCTGACGGGTCTCTTACGCCACCTGCCGGCCATCTTGAGATCCCCGTGCCATTGTCCTTTTTTTTTTTTTTTTAATATTTATTTGGTTGTGCTGGTTCTTAGTTGCGGCACGTGGGCTCCTTAGTTGCAGCATGCGAACCGTTAGTTGCGGCATGCATGTGGGATCTAGTTCCCTAACCAGGGATCAAACCCAAGCCCCCTGCATTGGGAGCGCAGAGTCTTAACCACTGTGCCACCAGGGAAGTCCCGCCGTTGTCCTTTTAATGAGACTTGCCATAGTCCTCTGAGGACAGGACATTTGTGTCCCCACAGGTACTGGCATCGGTCCCTAAACCCCCGGAAGCTGATTGAAGTGAAGTTCTCCCACTTGAGCAGAAATATGACCATGCAACGCACCATGAAGCTCTACCGACTTCCAGAGGCCAGTGGTGCTTCGGGGCCCTGGGCAGGGGCAGGAGGGAGGCCAAGGAGAGCCTCGCCCTCAGCAGGAAAGGAGTGGGGCCTGGGCGGGGAGGAGGGGGCTCTTACCAGAAAAGCAACTCAACCCGTAGTTTCCGGGTTCCTAGCCTTTCCATCCTGTCGTTCTGTTATCTGTAGCAAGGTTTTTATTTTAGCTGGACTTTCTCTGTTCTCCTGAGCCTGCACGTGGGCTAGTTTCTCTGCCATCTGTTGGCAGACTCAGAGAACACCTATTCCGTGTAATTTTAGCCTAAGTGAAGCATAATGGAGAGAGGAATCCACTCACTGGTATGCAGCACATCCCAGGACCCAGCGGAAATGAGCCACAGAGCATCTGCTGCTCCCTCTGCCGAGTCAGGTGGAGGAGAGGTGGCTTGAGTTTGTGAGGGGAGCCCAGATTTCCAGTCCCAGTCCTCCCGCCCAGATTTTGCCGCCGAAGGACTAGGCAGCCTGCAGTGAGCTGGTTTTCTCCTCTGGGCCTCGGTTTGCCTAGTTTGCCAGTGAGACAGACGCTCCTTGTTCTCCTGTTGTGCCTGTCTTCAGGAGCCTAATGGATCTTAAAATCCCTTCTCTTCCCTCAGAGCTCTTCCGGGCAGTGTCAGCACAGTTATTGGATGCCTGCTGATCAGAGGGCTGCCCGCCTGGACTCGTCAGCCACCAAACTGGATTAATCGCCCTGGGATTGGGCTGATCCACCCCTGGATTGGGGTCATTAGTGCCCCGCTTTGAGAGCCCGCTGCAGCATAGTTAGGCACTGCCCAGGAAACCAGATTAGGGAGCCATGATGAGTGTCCCCTTGGGCCACTGGAGAGCATTCTTAAAGTGTAGCAGCTGGAAGAACGTCTTTGGATCTCCCCGCCTGTGGGTGAGAACCCCAGCATGGCTGCTTTTTCAGTCCAGGATTTGAGGTGTCATTTTGGGAGCTACCATGTAGAAACAAGGTCACTAAGTGTTCCCTAGAGACATCAGGATTATCAAGGAATTATGGCAGCTAGAGGTCCTGGAACTGCAGTTTTAAATTTATTTATTTACTCACTTATTTTTGGCTGCTTTGGATCTTCGTTGCTGTGCGCAGGCTTTCTTTAGTTGTGGCCAGCTGGGGCTACTGTTCGTTGCAGTGCGCGGACTTCTCATTGCAGTGCCTTCTCGTTGCGGAGCACGGGCTCTAGGTGCACAGGCTTCAGTAGTTGTAGTGCCAGGGCTCAGAAGTTGTGGCGCACGGGCTTAGTTGCTCCGTGGCATGTGGGATCTTCCCGGACCAGGGCTCGAACCCATGTCCCCTGCATCGGCAGGCGGATTCTTAACCACTGCGCCACCAGGGAAGTCCCCTGGAACTGCAGTTTTAAAAGCAATTCCTGTACACCTGAAACTAAGACAACATTGTTAATCAACTATACTCTGATATAAAATTTAAAAAAAAAAAGAAGCAATTCCTGCATTAGGAAGCAGTTGTGTCAGGCAATGACTGAGGTATATAAACTAACTCTACCCTGATTTCAGATTCGGCTGACCCCACCTTTGTGTTTTAAGCCTTTGGGAATGTTCCCTGAGCCCCAGTATTTACTCTGGAGCATCACATGGGTTCATTCCACTGAAGCATTTTCTAAGGAGAAGCAGCTGTGGGGTGGGATTCTGGCATGAGATTAAATCCTGGGAGTTTGGTGCTTTTCTTCTGAATTTTACTTGCAGCAGTGTCCTGCCAGGGGCAGTACTGGGGTAGGGGTGTCCAAGTGGATAGGCAAGGCAGGCATCCAGTGTAGGCTCTGCCGGGCCCGGGGTTCCATGGTGCCTGTGGCTGGGCGGCTGTCTGTGAAGTGCTCTAAGTCTGTAGGAGAGAGAGCGGTGTAGGAAGAGATGAGCTGCAGTTCAGTGGGAAAAGGTTGCGAGGCTCGGAGGAGAGGGGCCAAGGAAGGCTTTACTGAGGCCCAGGAGTAGCACCGGGCTGGGCCTACCCCAGCACATCCATGGGGTGGTCAGGGTTTCTCCATCATGGCACCATTGACATTTTGGGTTGGGTAATTCTTTTTCTTTTTAATAGATAAATTTATTTATTTATTTTTGGCTGCGTGGGGTTTTCGTTGCTGCGTGCTTCTTCAGTTGCGGCGAGCAGGGGCTACTCTTCATTGCGGTGCGCAGGCTTCTCATTGCGGTGGCTTCTCTTGTTGTGGCGCACGGGCTCTAGGTGCGCGGGCTTCAGTGGTCGTGGCGCATGGGCTCAGCTGCTCCGCGGCATGTGGGATCTTCCCGCACCAGGGCTCGAACCCCTGTCCCCTGCATTGGTAGGCAGATTCTTAACCACTGCGCCACCAGGGAAGTCCCTGGGTTGGGTAATTCTTCATCACGGAGACCGTCCTGTGCGTTGTAGGATGTTTAGCAGCATCCCTGGCTTCTACCCACTAGATGCCATAGCACCCCTCCCTCTGGTTGTGACAACCAAAAATGTCTCTGAATGTTGTCAAATGTCCCCTGGGGACAAAATTGCTCCTGTTGAGAGCCACTGGGCTAGAGAGACACAAGATCACAGCCAGAAGAGCCACCGGTCCCGAGGGTGGAAGGTCTTGTGTTCTGTGTTAGGGAGCTTGGAACAGGGAGGGCTGTGACGGGCTGTGTTTTCTTAGGAAGCCGGCCTGGGCCATGTGGATAAGAGATTGACGCAGCCTTAGTCAAGGATGGCAGCCTTAACCACGAGGGCAAGGGCCAAAGACACTGCAGGGGCAGGACTTGTGCCGGAGTGGATGTGGACAGTGGGTGAGAGGGAGCTGCCTGGGAAAGCTGAGGAGTCTCTCTTGAGGGCCTGGGTGGATAGACTCAGGGTCGGGGTAGGAAGGGAGACAGTGTGAGCTTTTTGGTTCATGTAGGACTTGAGAGGGAGCCAGGGTGCTCACGGTCAGCACCTCTGACGCTCTCTGGTTCTTTCTTCCAGACTCCCAAGACAGCTGGGCTGCGACCAATGGAGAAAAAAGACATTGCAGTCGTGCACCAGCTTCTCACCCAGTACCTGCAGCAGTTTCACCTCACGCCAGTCATGAGCCGAGAGGAGGTGGAGCACTGGTTCTACCCCCAGGAGAATATCATCGACACCTTTGTGGTGGAGGTGAGTGGGGACGGGCGTTCCGGCCTCTGCCCCGTTGGCGGGGAGGCGTCCTCCCTAGGTGGCTGGCGTCCCCAGGCTCGGTGACTGAAGAGCGATTGATGGGAGCGTGGGCACCCTGGACTTCCTTGACCATCCGTGCTCGGTCCCCACTAAAGACAGGAAGTTGTAGCTTGCGTTGGCCAAGATGAGCCTTTGGGGACCCGGTGTGAGCCCTTCCTCTCCCCCACCCCCACCCCCACTGGTGACTCACAGTAGAGAGAGCTGAGCCTCTCTCGGTCAGGTGAGCCTTCGACTCCCTGCCTGTCCCCGCTTGGTCTGGCGCCGGCCAGGTGTGCTGGGTCCTGGGAGCCGTGAGAAGGCCCTGGCACCACTGGCGGGGAAGGATCATGGCAGGTTCAGCCCACAGCCCGGCCTGGATTTTCCTCCCAGCTCTGTCCTCACGTTCCCTCGGCCGTGTGTTTTCTTCTCCCTGCATATCCTGTTTCAGTTTCCACCCATTCATCCAGAGCGGCAGAGCTGCCTGAGGGTGGCGGAGTGCAGTAGAAAACATTTTGCTCCCAGGTTGCAGGAGCCCTGTGCCTGTGTGACACTGCCTTCTTCCTATTGCCTCCCCTTCAGAATGCAAACGGTGAGGTGACCGACTTCCTGAGCTTTTATACACTTCCGTCCACCATCATGAATCACCCGACCCACAAGAGTCTAAAGGCTGCTTATTCTTTCTACAACGTCCACACCCAGACCCCGCTTCTAGATCTCATGAGCGACGCCCTCGTCCTCGCCAAAATGGTGAGGAGCGGATCAGAGGGAAGGGGCCGTGGGGGGGGTGGTGAGCACAGCTCACAGGTAGCTGCCCACAGGCTGGGGGCTTTGAGGCCTCCTCCCCCTCGTGCTCCACCAGCCTAGCACTTTTCAGCCAGCAGCTCAAAACTAGGAGGGAGCAAGGAGCGCCCACACTAAGTGAAGGCATTGAACTCCTGATTTATTTCAGTGAGTTTTATTCTTACGGTAGGCACTGCCAAGGAGCCTGAATAGCCAGGCCTGCTCGGGGAGTGGAGGTGTTCTCCTTACGACCTCCCCAGTGTGGGAATGGGGAGATGGGTGTCTTGCGGTGATTCGTTGGAGCGGCTGACAGTAGGGCGTGGGGGGAGGGGCCCGGGCTTCTCTTACACTGGAGAGGCCTCCAGGCAGTCCTGCCCCATGGGTTCTGCCTGCGCCTGGCCCAGCCCACTGTGCGCCAGCTGAACAATGACAGGCCAGTCGCTGCCCTGGGAGAGCTTCTGATCAAGTTGGTGAGATTTAGGAAGTGTCTGTTGCAGCCTCAAAGCAGCATATCAAATGTCGTAAAATCCCTCGGTGCACAAAGGCCTCGGAGTTAGAATGTCAGGGAGTGAGGGAGCAGTGCAAATGCCCAGTGGCTCATGGGAGTCAGCTTTTCAGAGGAAAAGGTTCAGGGTTTGGTCTCCAGAGAGGGCTGTGGAAATTACGAGAGTGTTTCAGGGAAGTGTAACAAGGAACAGTGGGAGCGGTGGCCTGGACACTGCGTACACAAGTGTGTAGTCAGGCGCACGCCGAGGAGAGGCCGGGTAGGGTGCTCAGAGCATCATAAGAACCACCACCAGAGAGCGGGGTGCTGGCCGCAGTCTGGATGTAACACGGAAGCAGCAGGAGCTTCTGAAGGAAGATTGCTCCCCTGGCTGCCTGTGGATGGTTTTGATATGATAGAAAAGGGCAGGAAGGTGAGGTAGCTTTCACCTGTCTTCACCTGTTCTTGTCTCTCCCTGCTGCCATGCAGAAAGGGTTTGACGTATTCAATGCACTGGATCTCATGGAGAACAAAACCTTCCTGGAGAAGCTCAAGTTTGGCATAGGGGACGGCAACCTACAGTATTACCTTTACAATTGGAAGTGCCCCAGCATGGGGGCAGAGAAGGTACGTACGCGCTAGGTGCCGCCTCCCACCGAGCTCCCTCGCAGTCAGGCCCACGGCTGGGCCTGTGTGGGTCAGGGAGTTGGCGTCTCCGACGGAACCAGGACCTCGGGTCTGGGATCCAGCATCAGTCTGGGCCCTTGAAAGGTCCCTCCCTCTGGTGACCAGACCAGGAGGGTCAGTATTCTCCTTTCAGCAGCTGATGTGAGGGTGGCAGAGGGCATGGCCCCGAGAGCCACGCAGAAGCAGGAAGGTTGTCTCCAGCCTCTCCTCCCACCCGGTGAGCTGCCTCATCCAACTGGGGGCAGGGCTTCAGGACCGTCCCAGGATGCTGTGCGAGTCGCATGCCCCTGGTCAGGCAGGAAGGGAGAGTCTGAGGCCCTGAGCGGGTTTTCCTCTGCTGGGCTGCTGCCCTTATCCCAGTGTGGCCCTTCCTCCTCCGCCAGCTCCCAAAGGCAGCTCAGGGCCGTGGGGGTAGCTGGCGCTCACGGGGTGGCTGACAGGTGAGGGCAGCCTTGTGCCCAGTAGTCCTCGGGCTGCCACAGCTGCTTTCATTAAAAGGTCTGATGTATAAAGCACCAGAGGAGGTTGGGTGAGAGCCCTGGGCTCGTCACTCAGCACGGAGGCGCTCTGCGGGCTCCACCAGTCACTGGGACGGCAGGACTGGGCGGGGGAGTGGGAGAGGCTTTGGACAGCTGTCACCTCAACTCTGCCTCTCCCCCTGGCTCTCCTAGGTTGGGCTGGTGTTACAGTAACCAGTTGCCAGTGAGATTCTGGATAAAGCCACTGAGAATTCAAACCAGGAAATGGAGCCCCACCACTTGTTGGTCCAGTTTTCACAAACGTGAGAATCCCTGGCAAAGGGACCAGAACTGAACTGGCTTTACAAACCGCCACTGAACTTGATGATTGTATTGCAATGGCGTAGGCTGCGTGATGTCACCTCTGGCCCTGTCTCTGGTCTCCCTGTTTTCCAATTAATCACATCATTTTTGTTTGTTTGTTTGCGGTACGTGGGCCTCTCACTGTTGTGGCCTCTCCCGTTGCGGAGCACAGGCTCCGGACGCGCAGGCTCAGCGGCCGTGGCTCGTGGGCCCAGCCGCTCCGCGGCATGTGGGATCTTCCCGGACCGGGGCACGAACCCGTGTCCCCTGCATCGGCAGGCGGACCCTCAACCACTGCGCCACCAGGGAAGCCCTAATCACATCATTATGCAGCCGTGATCAAGGGAATGTAACTGCTGAAAACTAGCTCGTGATTGGCATATTATGGAATTAACGGGTGAATAATAAAAGTATATATATATTATATATATATATATAAATATTTTAAATATCTTTCATGTTCCAAATGTACAAGGATGTTTGGTCTCTAATGAAAAACTGAATCCAGATCATTCCTCAAAATTAGAATCTCAGGCCAGTGCCAGACAAACACATTGGTACAGTGAATTGTTTCCTTCTGAAAGCAGGCATTGACTTTTCTTGAGGGAGCAGGAGAAAGAGGATGTGGGGAACATTATCCAGTTCCCCTCTGAATCAGCTGGAATATTGGCTTCGAGAAGGTGGGGTGGGGTGGAAGGGCCGTGCAGGCTTTGGGGAGAGCTCGGTTCTCTTAGAATGTCAGGTGGAGTCCTGGCTGGGGCTGACCCAACTCGGAGGTTTTCCTGCGGGGGCCACACCTTTTCTGCGTCCTAAACCTGGGTGGCGGGGATGACCTGTGGAAGCGGGTTTCATGAATCAAGTCCCTCTTCCAATCCTCTTGGCCTGCTCCCTGTAGGAAGTCATCCTGCCAACTGATTTTTAAATCAGGGCTCATTAGCCAGCTGTTGCCAACCTTATGTTACGGGGATAAGTCCCCTGTGAGATTATGTTTTTCCACTGCCTGGGGTGACTGGCAGTTTTGAAGGGGACCTTTGACCTCCTTGTAGCATCTGGATCGTTGTGAAGACCACATCAGTGCAAATCCTGCTTAGCTCATCTTAGAGCAAAGAGCCAGGAGGACCCTGATGCCCCCAGGGTGGTTGGGCAAGGATGGCGTGGGGCCGATGATACCCAGACCTCCAGCCACCAGCCCTTGGCCTGTGCCTTCCAACCCGTTAGCCATCTCTCATGCTCCTTTCCAAGACACACAGCCTGCGAGTAGCAGCAAGGAGTGGTGGCTAGACGCTGATCTGGACTTGGCGACAGGAATGATTTCCTGTTGTCGTTGGCTGAGTCTGATTTTCACTGATGATGTTTTGTGGATTTTTGTGGTGGTGGTGATGGTTGCTGATGCTGCCGATGGCCCCCAGAATTATGGAGCCTCTGGTCACGTGGCTGTCGTGTAGGCATTCCTCAGTTGTGCTCAGCCAAGTGGCTTGGGGAGGATTGGGCTGCGAATTGTCAGCAGCAACCCATGTGCAGGCTTGTATGTAACTTTTGCTCTAGGAGGAGGTAAGTGGTGTGGGGTGTGGGGTTTCCTGGCTGCTTTCACCTCTCAGCTACTTGTAGAGGGAAGGAAGCCTTAGCCCGCAGGCCTGTAGGGCTGTGTTGCAGGCTGTGGGTTTTGGTGAGAGATGCCCCAGGCTGATTCTGCAGGGTCCCCAGAGCTGGAGGGAATCATGTGCTTGGGATGGGGCTGTTCTGCCTCTGCACACGCAGGACTGCTGGAGCCAGCAGCTCCACTGACTGGCTTTTCACCAGAGGCCTCCAGGGGCCTCCCTTCTCCTTGTCGTCCCTGTGCTGCAAACTGCAGGCACTGATCATGGCTGACCTTTGACTCCTTGACTCCGAGATGCCCAGGCCAAAGAAGCTGCTGTTCTTAGCGAGGTGTGCACTGCATTCCACGGACGGCGGGAGTCGGAGAGGCAAGGCTCGCCCCACAGCCATCGGACACACAGCACCCCAAGGCCCAGAGCAGCCCGCCCTGTGCAGGCTTCTAAGGATGTCAAAGAACACAGTGCCCAACTCTCCTACCTTGAGCAGGACCTGGAACTTGGAAAAGCTCCCTGTCACAGGCTTGGTCAGCTCGGGGCCAGGTCCCAGCCTGAGCTGCCTCTGAAATTTGAGGTGCACGACAGCGCTGGGAGTGAGCTTTGCCTTGGTGACTGAAGTCATGGAATGGAAACTGTGAGGCCCGTGCCTGCTCTGGAAGAAACAGGTTTCCTGGAGAGGTCCCAATGTCTCCCTCCAAAACCCTGCGACTGCTCCTTGGACTCTGCCGGTGTCTCCTGGTAGGGACCCTGCCGCCTTCAGCGCCGCCGCCCAGGTCTGCAGGAGTCGGCTCGGTGGCTGCTGTTAGTCTCCTTTTTACCCAAACAGGGTTCTTCACTCAACTCCTTCCAGGATTTCAGGTCAGAGAGTTCAGAGAGAACCGGTGCTTGGGATTTGGGGCCTTGCAGGATGGTGGACCCGTGGCTGGCTTGAACCCAACGAGGGAAAGGCCCCGGGACCTCCATACTCATCCGTGGGGACCTGCCTTGGGCAGCTGCTCTTGGTGGGCTTCCCGGTTGTGGCCCTTGCCCTCTGCCTCCAGCGCTGGGCTCTCGGACTCCATGTTCCAGATGTTTACTCCTGCCTTTGGATTGACTCTGCATTTGACCCCTGACCCTGTGGCACATTCCCACAGCCTCCTGTCTCTGTAAGGAGAGAGCTGGGGAGAAAGGAGGCCTCAGCTCTCGACTGAGGTCAACTACATAGGGCTTGTTTCCCCCACGCGTGCCCACTTCCAAAGACGCGGATGTCTGGTTTGGAGGCCGGCCCACGCCAAGCCACTTCAACACCTAGGTTTATGGAAAAATTTCAGGCCTTGCCTGCAGCTCCCTTCTAACTGCCGTCACATACTTGCTGAAGCCCAGGGTGGGTGTCTTGAATTCTTTGCCCAAAGATGACCCAAAGGTCTGGATAGCTTCACAGAGCTACAGCCCGGGAGAGGGTGGTGCCAGGCCGGGATGGGGGCGGGCAGGAGCATATTTCTGGCGGGTGCCTCCTCACCCAGGGGCAGCCTTCTTGAGGCCTGGCCCGCCTGCCCCAGAACCAGAGGAGAGCCAGGGCTGTGGTTTACTACTGCAAGGTGACGGCAGGCCTGCAAACAGACCATCCCTAGGGATGCCGTGGGGAAAATGTCACTCAATTCAGTGCAAAAATATTGACTGCCTGCCGGCAGGGTGCCGCATCCAGGAACAGGGATGTGGGAAGTGGGAAGCTTCACCTTTCTGTCTTGGCTTTTCTCCAGGCTGTGGGAGGGGCATCCATTTCTGGGGTGGGGGGAGAAATGCCAAATGCATTGTTGTTCTGCTTGGTCCATCTCACTTGTTTCTAATAAAGGAAGCAGCTGAACAAAACCCTCCCGCCCTCCTGTATTCCTCTGTATTCCTCTGGTCAGCAGGTGGCAGTGGAACCGATGCAAGCCCCCGGCCTGGGCTGGAGTCCTCTCGCTCTGCAGGGAAGGCCCTCGTGACCACAGCACCGGGCAACTTCTGAAGACCTTCCTTTGGCAAGGCTGCCCTTTCAGGGCCAGTTTGGCTCTTTGCCCCTGACCTCTCCCACCCGCCAGCAAGGAGCCGGTACTGACTCAGGTTCCTCCGTGTAAGAGGAGCAGCCAGGCTCTGCGCCAGCACCCTCGGTCCCGGTCAGCGTGGCTCCTCTGACGGAGGGTGCAGGCACCGCCCCTCCCACTTGTCCAGATGTCACACCTCCCCTTGTGGGCCAGGGGCCGGGTGGTTCTGTGGAGACACCGGGGGTGCTTTTGATGCTGCAGGCCGGCAGGTCCCACTGAACCAGAATGGTTCCCAGGAAGGGCCTGAGAAACCGCATCTAGACGTCCTGTGTGTCGTGTGTGTCCCCCCCCCCACCCCCTCTTCTCTTCCTCTGGACCTTTTCATCCATTCCGCCCCCGCCCCACGGCTGGTGCCTCCGAGCCCCTTCCCAGGGAACCTGGACCCTGAGCGGCACCCTGAGAGGACACAGGGTCTGCCCCTGGGATCATCTGTGAGGCCTTTTCCCAGTCCTCCTAGACCCCCACCTTATGTCTCTCCCCAGCCCCAGACCAGCTGACTCCAGCTCCTGAAAGCAGGCCTTCGTTCCCATCTTAGGTTTGGGCTGGGAGAACACAGCCCTGTGGGTGGTCTCCACCCAGGGGTCTCCAGAATTACGAGCTGTGTTTCTTCTTTGCCCCCAGCTCCCATAATCAGTTCCTGTCAGCTTTTTTGCCTCAAGGACTCTCGCCCTTTGAAGGCCATCTTCCCAGCCTTCGGGCTCTTCTCCGAGCAGTAAACCCTTCCTCTGCTGCACCAAGCCAGAGACGAGAAGCAGGGTGGGGGGCTCAGCCGGGGCGCCCGCGTTCACCTGACAGGAGCCCCAGCCCAGGCCCTGCGGGGACCGGACAACTCTCAGTTGCCCTCCGTACCCCAACACTGGACCTGGCCTCACCGTGCCCCCAACCGTGGGGCTGCAGTTTGGCCGCCTGCCTCTCCTGACAGCCGTGAGTGCTGTGTACCACGGCCGCCCAGCCCATTCCTTCATGGTTCCTGGCCAGGGGCATCTGGGCCCCTTCAGAGTCTGATTGTCTTCTTTCAGACACACTAATGGATCAGAACCAAATGCCCCTCTTGGTGTAAACCGAGAGCAGGGTGAGGCTGTCACTTCCTGCATCAGGTCATGGCAGGAAGGCGGAGACAGCCCAGCCCTGGGTTCTGTGGGAGCAGCTTCCTGCCCCAGCCCAGCCCAGCCCCTGCCCCGGGCCACCCTCCGGGGACCGTCATCGAGCTCAGCCCTTGTTCGGTGTTGGTGCTGTTGCTCGAGGGAACCCCAGATGCCAGGGCTCCACATTTAATCCCAGAAAGTCACCTTTCTGACAGGTTTCCTCTGGATTCTGCCTTCTGGTGTCTGGGCACGCTCTCCCAGCATCTCTAGGGGGGCCTGGGGCGGCCCGCTGCTTTCCAGGCCTTTGTCTAGAAGGCTGGTTGGCTGGTGGAAGGAGAGTTCCAGGTCTCTGGGATTCGACTACTGAGCAGACAGGGGCCTCGAACCCAGCTGAGCCTGGAACGGGCGACTCTGGAGTCCGTCAGAGGCCTGTCCCCGCCCCCTTGAGGGCCATAACGACCCTGCTCTGGCAGAAGCCCACCTACCTGCCCCCTCCCCATCCAAGGCCCCTGGTGTACGTGCTGTGGGGGTGGCTTTGTGAACTGCTGTCCTCACAGTCTTGTGATGCTGGCAGCAGCTTTGAGCCAAGAGCCAAGAGGAAGGGTCAGGGCTGTTTTGAGCTGCAGCAGCCTCCAGCACCCCGGCTGTCTCAGGGAGCCCAGATGCAGCGAGAGGCCCAAGGGACGCTCCCTCTGCCCCGTCCCTCCTCACAGGCCTGTGGGTGTGGCCTCAGAGGTGCTCAGGGGGTGGCAATGGTAAACTTGCTTCTTTATTTGGTTCTGCTGTCCTCTCCAGGGCTCTTCTAAGACAAGTTAAAAATCTCCTCCTAGGTTTCCCCAGGGCTGAGCCTCCCTCTCCCTGCTTGCTTTAACAAGGGAGCAGCGCTCAGGTTCCAGAGCTGGAGGGAGGAGCCCAGAAAGCCTGGAGGGGGAAGGAGGGCCTTAGGGGGTGGCTAACGCCTGGGGAGGGGGCAAGGGGGTGGCTGGGCTCCTTGTGGGAGAGAGGCTGGGACGGGGCAGAGACTGGCCGAGGGCTTACGTGTCCTGCTCCCCAAGTCTCCCGGCAGCAACAGGCCTGGCTCTTCAGAAGCCACGACGACCAGGTGGGCTGAGCACCTGAGGAGCTGGGGGCATCTCACAGCCCAGGGAAAAGATCAACTGCCTGTTCTTCAGGAGGGGCCTAGGCGGCCCTCAGCACCCAGTTGAGAACAGAGCCTGGCGGGCAGGCTAAGTGGGAGGCTGGAGGGCTGGCCCTCCATCATCCCTCCACTCCAGAGGAGAGGGCCTCCGCTGAGGGATGCAGACTGGCACCTGCAGAACCCAGGGTGGCTCAGCTGTGCCGTCAGGAGCGCTGGATGCAGATGTGGACAAAGAGGGTGGCTGGTGACAGTGAGGCCCCGTCCTTGGAAAGCAGGTGGATGTGGCGGTATCCTGCCGGGAGGGTAGCCCGGTGTCAGCTTCTCTGCCCACCGCCCTGCAGGGCCAGGCTCTCAGAGGGAGTGGGCAGCCCGGGTGAACAGGGTCTTGGAGGCCCAGCCCCCCTTCTCTTCCCACCCCCGTCAACCCCACCAACCTTGCTTCAGGCTGCTGAGAGGCAGTGTAAACTGGCCCACAAAGTCATTGGGGGACGTGGCGTCATAATCTTCTACCACGAACCGGACCAGCACCAGCTCCGGAGCCCGCAGCTGGAACTGCAGGGTCTGCCCCCAGCGGGGGTTGAAGCCTAGGGCGCAGGCCTGTCCGTCAAGAGCCCGCCCTGCACCTGCCCCGCTCCCCGCTGTCTGCCCCCAGCTCGCCCCAGCAGGGCCCCCACCATTGTTGAGCACGTAGTTGGTCTCCTTGCAAGCACAGTCTGCGGGCACCCCGTGGATCTCAATGCGTACCAGCGGGTCCACGATGGAGTTTGGCTTCTCGGCATTCAGTTTGGGCAGCTGCTGCGCAGTCAGCACCTGTGCGGGAGCGAGGGGAGCTGCAGCCTGGCCCGAGGCGCTCACACCGGCCCTCCCGCTCAGGACCTGGAGGCGGACCGCCCTCCCGCGAGCTGTCCCCAGGCCTCTGCTATCCTCGGGCTGGCACCCCGCAGACAGGGACCCCAGGCAGGGTGTGGTCCAGGCTGCTGACCTGGATGGTGAACGTCGTTCTGGGGGGTCCAGGACACTCAGGGTCGAAGGTTGTGTCAGGCTGCCGCAGGCAGGCAGGTTTCAGGACATAGCCGCACTGCCCATTGATAAGGAAGCGCCCGGCGTTGAGGTCCATCTCATAACCTGGCGTCTGGAAGTTCAGGGCCACTGTGGACACAGCGGGGGCAGGGCAGGGGCTCTTAGTGGCCCTCTCTTCACTGCTCAGTTTCAGGAGTCTCACTGCCCTCCCTGCCAGACACACCTCATGGGGCGAGGACTCAGCTCTCTAGAGAGGGCCCAGGGTCCCACTGCCTGGGTAGTGCTATCCCACCCCTACCATGGCTGGGGGGTTTCATGGCAGCCAGGGGACCTAGCCTCCACGGCCGGAGCCGGAGGGTGGGGCTGGGCCTGGGGCCGGGCCAGAGGCAGGATCCAAGGAAGCCCCATGTTTCCCTCCCTGCCCCCAAGGGGACCAGGCTCCTCTCCTCTGGCACTGCTCAGCGTCCCTCCAGAGCACACGCTCGTCAGCGTTGACTTAGTGGGGAGGACTGCCGGGCTGTGTGTGTGTGTATGTGAGGGGCACGTGGGAGCGGAGGTTTTTAATTTCCACCTTCATAAAAAGTTTTGAGATTGTGCACTGGCTCGTTTACATAAACAAGCCTGCTTTGCGTTTCCCCACCTTCCTTTTTGATCAGTCTTTTAATAACTGGCATCCACAGGACTCATTTCTCCACCTTCTGGAAAGCTGTGCGGCCTCATCACCGCTGGGGCCGCCGTGGCCCCCTGCCCAGCCCCCCTCCCCGGTGCTCTCCCACTCACCCAGCTGACAGCCGGAGTTCCACATCTCCTGGGGGTTGTAGTTGGCCGAGTTCATCCGCAGCCCCAGTGGGTAGACACGGGTCAGTTGGCAGGCATTGTGCCTGATGAAGCTGTTCCCTGAGGGAGAGTTGGGGCAGGACTGTGACAGCCCCTGGGCTGTGGCTCACCGGGTGCCAGGGCCTGTCCCCTCCCCTCCCCCACCTCCAGAGACAAGCTGGGAACAGAGGCTGAACTCCATCCCCAGCTCCCCCGCCCCGGCTCCTTGTTCTCTCTGATGAGGGGACGGGGGTCCTCAGAAGGAGGCTGCTGAAGTCCAGAGAGGGGCAGGGACCCCACCCCTCCCTCCGCCTGGCACTGCCTCCCACCCCAAGTCCCCATGTTCCCGACTCGGTGGGTGGAGCACTTGGCCCCAGGCTGGCATCCCCTGTCTTTCATGGCTCATCCCACAAGCACTCCTCCAGCCACGCCTCCGGTTCCAGGAACCCTTCCTGTACCTCAAGCCTCCAGGCCTTGGGACAACCTGCTTCTCCTGTCTGGAAGTCCCCTCCCCCTCTTCACCTGGCTGCTTCCTCCTCATCCTTCGATCAGGTGTCTTCTCAGCCATCACCTGCTCGGGAACCCTTCTCTGATCTCACCCCCTCCTGCTGGGCTTCCCCAGCCTCCGTCATGCCTGTCATGCCCGACTGATCACCCGGCACCGTAATTATCCATCTATGTCTGGCCCCACCGCTAGGCTGTGAGCTGGTGAAGGCAGACAGCAGCGTCCCTCTTCCCTGTGCCCTTTTCCCTCTATGTACGCCTGGCCAGGTACTGGGCATGTGCTGGGCACTCATTCCCTGAGCCCCTCTTTTCACTGCCCCCGAAGCCCTTTCACACTCCTTTCCAGATCAACTTCAGCATCTACCACCCACCAGGAGCCTGCAGGTCCCCCAGAGGCCCGACGTCCTGGCTCCTACCTGCCTCTCGGATGAGCTTCTTGGCCTTGCGTTCGCTGAGGGAGCTGACCTGGTAGGGCTGGGGCGGGGCTGGGGCAGGGCGCAGGGTCCGCAGGCGGCTGGCACAGCAGTACACGGCCAGGGCCGACAGCTCCGGGGAGATCTGCTTGGCCTGGGAGACGAGCCTCAGCGGCGGTCTGCCCACTCCAGACCCCTGGTCCTCCCACCTTCCTTCCCTCTGCCACCTGCCCCCAAGCTCCACAGTGGCATCAAGCCCCTGCCCAGCCCGGGCTGGCCCAGCCAGGCCCACTCACCCGCCGCCTCTGCTCTGCGGTCCCCGCCTCCTCTTCCTCGTCCTCGTCCTCGTTGTCCTCCTCCCGGTCTGATAGAATTCGACCGTCCTCGTTCCGAGCAGCTGGCAGCTTCTTCCCTTTCACCAGGACCCGGCCTTTCAGCTGCTGTAGAGACCAACACGGAAAAATTAAGCCCTTTTGCCCCTATGTCGGCCGGTCAGTCTATCATTCAGCCACCACTGTGTGAGGGGCTGGCCCAGGGTGTCAAGCAGCGAAGGAGACACAGATGAGTGATGTTTCTAATAGGAAGAAACCTATTAGGGAAACAGCCCTATCCACAGGGGACTGGCTAATGGGGTTCCTCTAAGCATCAGCATACTACACAGCAGCCAATAAAATGAATGAGGCAGCTCGGGGTTGAAAGAGAAGGTGCTCTCTTCAAAAAAGATCTCATGTGAAAGAAGCGCATGTAGAATATGTGTTCACATGATCTTCTTCATGCACCATTTGAAAGAGAAGATAGCTAGGTACATAGCTATATATATGCGTGGGAAAGTTCTGGAAGGATACACAAGACACTGTTGAAGATGATTACTTCTTCAGAAATAGGACGGGGGGGGAGCCTGAGTGGAGGAAAATCCGTTTTTCATTGTGTATGCTTTTCTGCGGCTCCATTTTTTCTTTTACCATATGTAGGTTATTTTCATACTGACAAAAAAATCAAATCACACACAAAGGTGAATCTACATTCCTTGCATAATTTGGGATTGGGAGTAGGAGGAGAGTTTTCTCCAAGAGCCCAAAAAGGATAAATGTCCTGAAGGGGCAAATGAAATGCTCTGGGGGTTGGGAGGAAAGGAGGAAGGACCACTTCTGGCCAGAGAGCTGAGGGGGTCGTTAAGGCCACAGGAAGAGGCCCTCTACGCTGAGCTAGAGCTCTAAGCAGGTGGCGCTTGGCGAGCACAGATGGCTCGGAAGGGAGCTTCAGGTGGAGGAGACAGTGTCAACCAAGGCCTTTGAGATGGGAATGGCCGAGCCTGCAGGGACTCCGTGGCAGGAGGCAGGGCGGGGAGGTCAGGGCCAGGTTGTCGAGGGCCTTCGACGCCAGGTGACAGGGTTGGGTGTGTCTAGTCAAAATGGAAGGCAGCCAAGTGACAAGACCACAGGGTGGCAGATGTCAGATGAACGGAGAAGCGGAGGAAGGTTAAGACAGAGAGAGGGGAGGGGGCCTGAACGAGGGAGGTGGGTGGTGGACCTCGGAGCCAGGCCCTCCCCCCACCCAGGCTGGGGGTCCGGGAGCATCACCTCTGGGGACGGCAGCTCTTCAGGGTTCTGGGAGTCCAGCAGCTGCGTCACCAGCATGTCCCCTAGGATGGTGTGGAGGTGACGGGCCATGGCAGCCTGCTGCTCCAGCCCACAGTGGTTCTCGAGGGACAGGATGACGGGGTACGGAGACAGCTGTGGGAGGGAGGGACAGCAGCTCCGTCACTCACCCCTCCCCCACCAGGAGCCCTGCTGTGCCCGGCCCCCCACCCCTTTCAGGTCAGGCAGGCAAAGGCAGGGCTCTGGAGAACCCACTCTGGGGGAGACTGAGTGCGTGGATGTGGGACACACTAGGGTCAGTGTGTACGTGGAGGGCAGATCTGGGGCCTCGGGGAAGGGGTGGACTGTCTGGGGAGCTGAGGGTGGCTGCAGGAATGTTTTTCTTTTATAAATGCTCTTTATCTGTTAATGACACTGACCATGTCATTTAGGTTGCACACTTTTGGTCCCAGCCCATCATTTGCTGATGGTAAGGTTTGTATAGTTCGACAGAAGTTGCACTTTTATGTAGGTGCAACACTGAGCCTCTCTTTCACGATTTTCTCTTTGTGAGTCATGAGTAAAATGTCCTTCCCTACCCACAAGGTTTTCTTCTGGAAATTTTATGATTTTAATACATTTACTAAATATAAGCGTGGGAGAAGGGAGCCTCTCACCCAGCTTTATTCTACCCCATTGGGCAGTTGTCCCAGCAGCACTTGGTGAAAGTGAGTCTCTGGGCAGGGGTTTCTTTTGTTTTGGGTTTTTTTTGGCCGCACCGCACGCGGCATGCAGGATCTTAGTTCCCTGATCAGGGATCAAACCCGTGCCCCCTGCAGTGGAAGCACAGAGTCTTAACCACTGGACCACCAGGGAAGTCCCAGGGGTTTCTTCTGGAAGGACTGAGAACAGCTGATGTCATGGGGAAGGCTCTGGGGCTGGGCGTGGGGGTCCCAGGGCTCACCGTGAAGGCGTGGTCACGCACTGCCTGGATCACATCTCGGAAGAGGATCTTGGAGGTGAGGGTGTGGCCATGGTAGATGACCGGCTCCCCTCCTGGCCCCTCCCAGCAGTCAAGCTCCACACAGCGGCATCCCTGGGCAAAGGCTCTGCGGACAGATGGATGGATGGGCAAGGTGTCATGTGGGTGGCACAGAGCAGGGCAATGGACAGGCCCCCAGGTAGGCCCCAGGAAGCCCATGGCGGGAGCTGAGCCCCATGTCCATCCCCAAACTGGCTCCCAGACACGTTCACTCCCACCATCCCACTATGGTACCTAACATAGGCCTCGGTGCTGCTGGGCCCACCGATCTGTGAGTCGGTCAGGTAGGTATTATGGGAGGAGGAGATGAAGTAGTGGGCCAGGGGCTGGTTCATGTCCTGGAACACACACGTGTGGGCCGGGTTCAGGGCAGCCCCCTCAGGCGACAACAGGTACATCATGAAGCCATCCAGAGTCATCAGCTCGTGCTGCTTGGCTGAAGGAATGGGCAGAAGAGAGCATCACGGGGGACCCCTTTGGCCCTAAAATGCCCCAAAGCTCACTCAACTTAGTAATAGTGAGCACCTGTCTACTGACTGGACTCTACGTAAGTTATGCCCTTTTTTGGGGGGGGCCACGCCTCGCAGCTTGTGGGATCTGTTTCCGACCAGGGATTGAACCCGGGCCACGGCAGTGAAAGGCTGGAACCCTAACCACTAGGCCACCAGGGGGCTCCCAAGTTATGCCATTTAACTTCAACCCAACCCTGTGAGGACAGTACATTACTATGCCATTTTACAGATGTGGCAGCTGAGTCTCAGAGAGGCAAGGTAACCTGCCCAAGACGGTGCCCACAGCCTGTAATAGCAGAGCCCACTTAGCTGGGAACCCGGACCTGTCAGATGCCGAGCCCTGGGCCGTGTTGGCCCCAGCCCCATCTGTCAGACCCCTCACCTGTCTCGTTGAGCTCATAGGTGTGGATGAGCTGCTGGGCGTGGGCCAGCGTGGCGCCATCCTCACCCTGGTCTTCCAGGAACTCCAGCAGCTCGGGGGTGCTCAACACCCGGTCCTCGCCCGAGTACCGATGGAAGATCTCCTCCAGCTCGGGGCGTTTCAGCAGTCGTCGCAGAAACTCCTCGATCTCAGTCCCCTCCAGCCACTCATTGTTGGAGCGGTCACACTCCTGGAGAGCAGGAGGGAGAGATTCAGAGGAGGAGGACACCCTGGGAGAGCTGGCCTGCGCTGACACACCCGTCACCCACCATGTCTGGGAAGGAGGCATTGTCTGCAGTTTCACAGGTGGAGAAACTGAAAGCTAGCCAGGCTCCGGGTCTCACTCAGACCCACAGAGCTGCTAAATCGCAGGGCTGGGATTCTAAGAAAGGACTCTTGGGTTCATTGCCTGTTTCTCTGCCCCATGACCTACCTACTCCAAGAATCAAGATGTGGGAGGAAAAACTGTGAGCCCTGGGCAGGGCTGAGCCCCGGTGCCAGAATCCCCCCTCCCGTGTGTATACACTCCCTTCTCAGCCTCACACGTTCACAACCGGGGGCAATAAGCAACACATAACAGAATTCACGTGCCGCTATCGGCCCAGGTGCACTGGTGCCGTGGCCCTCGTGTCTTTTGGGGTCACAGTCAACATCCACACAGGTGTCTCCACGTGATCCAACTGGGCCACGGATGCAGAGCCCACCTCCGTGGGCCCCTGTCTGTGCTCCCACGCGTGGGGTGTACATGGTCACGTGTGGAGGTGCCACACATGCTACAGTGGAGGGGGCTGCGCTCCTGTGTGTACCCGTGAGCCTGAGGTCCTCCCTACCTGGGCTCTGCCTGAGGGTGAGGAAAGGAGCTCTGGGCCAGCACTCCCATCCTGGACCAGTGGCTTCACTGGGTTGAAAGTGTACCTAGGCCCAGATGTGGCCTTTCTGCTGAGAGAGGTCACTCTCCACAAAAGCTGGCGGGGGGGGGGGGGGGGGGAGGGGGGAGGGAACTGATGACTCAGATGGCTGGGGGAAGGCAGACAGCAGAGGTCAGAATGGTGGCAGATGCCCACCTTGAAGAGGTGGTAGGCGTACATGTCGTTCATGTCCACGTTGACCATGCGGAGCAGGTTCTTGATCTCCTTGAAGCTCATCTTACTGTCCTGGTTGGAGTCCGCTCGATGCAGATAGAAGTGGATCCAGGTGTGGGTGCTCAGGAAATACTAGAGACAGGCTGGGCCCAGCCCCCTGCTGACAGTACTGACAGGTATGGCATACCCCCACCCCCGCCCTGGGGGCTCCCGGGTTTGGGGGCTGTGCTTCCCCTCAGCCTGTGGACCCCGAGTGCCCCGGCCGCACCGTCCTCCACGGGACCGGGCTCCCCAGAGACAGAATGCCCCGTCACCACCCTCAGTTCTTAAGACAAGGGGCTCTATCTCAAACCGCGGGTCCCTAAGGGTGGAGCCGCGCCTCCCCTGGGCCCGAGGGTCCTCCCGGCACACGGCCGGCCCCCCTCCCCGCGCGGTCCGCTGCCCTCCCTGGGAGGATATTGGTCGAGGCGCTCGCGCTGGCTCATGGCATCGAGGCGCGCGCGCAGCTTGGCCAGACCGCGCACCCAGCGCTGAGCCTCCTCGGCCGTGGGCGCCGCCAGGTCCAAGTTCTTGCGACGCCCCTTGAAGGCGATGGTTAGGCAGCGCGCCGGCTCGAAGGCGCCCCCGAAGCGCCGCAGGCCCTCGGACTGGTGGCCCTCGCGGACGGCCTCGATGTGCTGCACGAAGACTGTGGAGAGGGACGGGACGCGCGCGGCCGGGTCAGGGCGGCGGGGCCGGGCCTCCACTGTCCCCAGCCTGCCCACGCCCGCCCGGGCCCCGGCTCACAGATGTGCTGCGAAGGCGCATGCGGGATGCGCCGCTGGAACCACACGCTCAGGCCGTCCTCCTGCAGCCGGTACAGCCGCTCCTTTTGCCACGTCCGCGAGCGGATCTTGCAGAGCCGGGAGCCCCGCAGCATGGCGCGCACGTCCTCGTCCTCCGTCAGGCCTGCGGGGGCGGAAGGCGATGAGCATCCTGGCCCGCCCCGCTTGCAGGTTCCCTCCACCCTCCTCCCAGCAGGGAGGTGCAGCCTCCCTCCCAAAGCCTCTGCAAACTCTCCCAGGCGGCTCTTCCTCCCCCTGTAACAGGCCCCAGTACTGGCTTTGGCTATAGGCTTTTTGGCCCCAAGGCCTGTGCTTGGTGTGTCCCACCCAGGCCCCCCTGGGAGGGGTGCCAGTAACAGGCCTGCCCTCCCCGCTGTCAAGCAGCCTCCTCTGGAGGCCGTCAGAGCAGAGCTCAAGGCGGCGCCTGGGCCTCAGGCCTCGCTAAAGGTCACTTTCTGCCACTCCCCTCCCAGGGCCTCCAGCCTTCAAGCCTAGAAGCTGCCATCAACAGCCTTTTCCCTTAACACGAAAACCTGACCATCAAGAGGGTAGTCTCACTATCTAACCTAAATCTTTCTTGCTGCAACCCAAGCTCCTCACCTCTGCTTTCCCGAAGACAAGGGAGGACAGCAGAGGTCACTCTGGCTCCAGGGTCTCAGACCAAGCATGCCAGGCCCAGTCCTGCCTTGGCCAGCCTGGGGCTGATCTCCAGATGCCCTGGTGGGGCCCAGCTGAAAGCATGATCTCCTGTGACACTTGGTATCCCCCTTGCCCAGCCACTGTCACAACCCCGGGTAACCCCTGAGCCCACATGTGCTCTCCGGTCACAGCGTCCATCCTTCTTAATAAGACAAAATGCTTACAAAGTACCTACTACGGGGCTTCCCTGGTGGCGCAGTGGTTGAGGGTCCGCCTGCGGATGCAGGGGACGCGGGTTCGTGCCCCGGTCCGGGAGGATCCCACATGCCGCCGAGCGGCTGGGCCCGTGAGCCATGGCCGCTGAGCCTGTGCGTCCGGAGCCTGTGCTCCGCAACGGGAGAGGCCACAATAGTGAGAGGCCCACGTACCGCAAAAAAAAAAAAAAAAAAAAAGTACCTACTACATGCCAGACCCCACTCACGTATTCACACACGAGAAAACAAGCGCAGAGATGCTTCAGCAACTTGCCAGAATTCCATGGCCGGGGAGTGGCAGGAGCAGCCTTCAGACCCTGGAGGTCAGGCCCCAGCACCTTCGCCCTTGGCCCCTACACTGACCTCTCTGCTCCTCCCATCCTCCTCCCTCCCCAGCTCCCTGCAACCACCCTGGGCTTGAGGACCTAGGACAGAGCAGGGTCCGAGGAGTCACATACCAGCTCTGTCACTTCCCAGTTATACGGCCTTGGTGGCACTACCCTGTGACTGCTCTAAGCCTCGTGTTCCCCATTCATAAAATGGAGACCACAACAGTAGCTGCTGCAAAATCCAAACTTCAGTCAAGATGCTGCGCATCCTGGAAGGGCCACACCCTGCTCAGATCTTCCTCGGCAGGGGGTCAAAACCAAAGGTTTATGAGCCAGGGGACAATAGAACGTGTGGAAACCAGACAAACTGTAGGGTCCACACCCTTTGGAAGGACGGAGGCAGCCGGGAGTGGATGAAGGCCCAGAGTTCCCAGAGAACCGGATCTGGATTTATATGTGACGCCTCCAGATTTGTCAATGTTGGCAATTAAATCAAATTGAAACAAAAAACCCCAAAACACCACTGTGTGGGCCAAAGGAAACAAGACAGTGGGCCTCTCTTCCTCCCTTTATTTTAACAAGCTCCCAATACTGGGTTTGGCTTTAGGCTTTGTGGCCCCAAGGACCCTGCTTGCCCAGCTGCGAACACTGACCTGAGGAATCAAGTCTAAATTCCTGGGGCTTCCTCTCACTCTCTCTAGGAGCCTTTTTAGGATCCTTCTCCCGTCTCTTCCTCACACTGGGGTCCTTCAAGGACCACCTCCTCCAGGAAGTCTTTCCTGATTTGTCCTCAAATAGGAGTTCTCCCTCCCTGACCCCCAGCAACACTTTTTATTTAATTAAATCACCCCACCTAAACTGTAATTTCAGTGGACCTTAATAAGCCCAAGCACTGGGATATCCTCACCTCAGTGCTTGTCCCAGAGCCAGGCTTGCAGTCAGTGTTTTCTGAAAGGGGAGGCAGATGGACAGACAGCTGGGGACTAAGTGCATTCTAGCCCCAGCCCCGAGCCATCTGTCCAGATGTCAGGGCAGCAGCCTTGTGGGTCAGGGTTTCTCAACTCCGGCTGTGCATCAGAATCACCTGGTGGAGGTTGCAAAACCCATGACCCAGAGATTCTCGTCCAGCAGGTACAGGTTGGGGGTTGGACATCTGTATGTTTAAAAAGCTACCTTATGACTTTGAGAGTGACTATGATGGAGAATCATGGACTCAGGGGCAGGAGGAGAAACCTGCCATCCTTAAGAGGCTATGGTCCCCCTTGGGCCAATTTGTGACCTTAATGGCTCCAAGGGGTCTCTCAGGGTTTAGACTGTGGCCTTCTGGAAGGGTCAATGCCCACTCAGTGCCACCTAGCCAGGGAGGGGAGGTGGAACCCTCCTTCTTCCAGGTAAAGAGCTGGAACTTGGCATGTGCCAGGCCAAGAGACTCACTAGACCCTCAGGCCCCTATCCCCACAGATTCCCCACATCCAGGCAACCTCCGCATTCTCTCATCCTGAGGAACAACAGAGTGGGGGGCAGGGCATTCAGGGGCACCTGCGGCGCCACCAGGGCTGAGCCCGCCCCTCCACCACCCCCTCAGCTATGGGAAAGGGGACTCCTCATTCCCATGACAACCAGGCTCTGCAGCTGCAGCCACCTCCCCTGACTGGGCCAGCCCTGTGATGCCAAGGCCTGAGGTGGGGGGGCAGGTGGGGAGGAGGGGGGCTGGTGCATGACTAAGTCTGGAAATGGAGGTGAGTCACTGAGGGCCTCTTTTGTCCAGAGCCTGCTGCAAACAGGACATGGAGAAAGGCAGCCTGAGCTCCCGACCAGCCCCCCACTGGGACAGGTTCCCACGCTGAGGAGGCCCCTACTCCTGGCCCTCACCCTCAGCTCCCCAGGAGCCTGCTGGGGGAAGGGGTGACATTCCATTCTGCCCACCCAACCAGCACAGGCCCCCGGATCACATTGCCCCTTGGACCACACTGTCCTCCAACCACACTGCCAGAGGAAAAGCCACACAGAATGAGGGTGAAGTGCCAGGCTGGGCCAGGTGCTGAGTCCCTGGGTGGGTGCCTCTATTTCTCCATTGCTTGAGCTTCTGAACCCTGGGGTAGTGAGGGGGCTGAGCTGTCAGATGGGAGGGGC
This sequence comes from Mesoplodon mirus, assembly GCF_964341445.2. NCBI lineage: Eukaryota > Metazoa > Chordata > Mammalia > Artiodactyla > Ziphiidae > Mesoplodon > Mesoplodon mirus. The sequence goes on from NC_138994.1 coordinate 7,891,734, forward strand.
AGGACCAAGGGAGGTAAGGGCGTGAGGTCAGGAGGCAGGCCCAGGCCCTGGGCAGTGATGCTGAGAGGGGCCTGGCCCTCTGCCTAGCCACCCAGTTAACATTTATCGGTCCCACCAGATCCAAACCCACAGATGTTTCCTCGACCTCATTCCTACCTGCTTGGAGCTGGAGGGCAAGCTGCCTGCCTCCCGTGGTTTCCGTGGGTTCTCTATCTATCCATCTCTGCCTTGAACCTGGAGCTGGGCTGGGCCAGCACCATGGCCACCTCAACCGAGCAGGTGGGGGAACAATCACGAAATAACAGTAGTAAAAATGAGGACAAACAGTACCAAAAGGTGGAAACCACCCAAGTGTCCATCAACAAATGAATGAATAAGCAAAATGTGCTCTATGCATACAGTGGGATATTATCCAGCCATAGAGAGGAGTGAAATCTGATCTCTGCTACAACGTGGATGAACCTTGAAAACATTATGCTAAGGGAAATAAGCCAGACCCAAAAGGACAAATGATGTACGATTCCATTTACATGAGGTACCTAGAACAATCAAATTCATAGAAACAGATTTTATATCACTTATACCTCAATTTAAAAAAATTCAGCGACAGAAAGTAAATTAGAGGTTACCAGGGGCTGGGGAAAGGGAAGAATGGTGAATTATGTCCTGATGGTTACAGAGTTTCTGTTTAGAGTGATGGAAGAGTTTTAGAAATAGCACAATATTGTGAATGTAATTAATGCCCCTGAATTACCCACTTCAGAATGGTACATGGCCAATTTTATGATATATATATTTTACCACAAGTTTTAAAAATTAAGGGACTTCGCTGGTGGTTCAGTGGTTAAGACTCCACGCTTTCAACGCAGGGGGCACAGGTTCGATCCCTGGTGGAGGAACTAAGATCCTGCACGCCACACAGCACAGCCAAAAATAATAATAATAATAATAGTGTAACATGCCAGAAACCACTGTACGCTTTAAATGGCCGAATGGTATGGGATGTGAATTAATTCTCAATAAAGCTGTTAAAGAGGCACAGAGCAGCTAACGAACTTGTCCAGGGTCACGGGGCAGCTGGAGAGCGTTGAGAGTTGGGGGGCCTCACCCAAAGGGCTCTGTGTCACTGAAGGAGCACACGGGGCTCTCCGTCTGGGGCCCCCCCACAGGGGGCTCACAGTAAGTGACAACAAAGAAGGAAACCGAGGCAGTTCCCGGGAGGGAAAAGGGACCCGGGTATTCTGCTCCATCCCTGCTCCTCAGTCCCACGGCTTCCAGCTGGGCCCCTCTCCCGCCCAGCCCAGCTCCCGTGTCATCAGCTGGGGCCCAGACACCTTCCCTGAGCCGCTTATCTCAGCCCCCAGAGAGGGGCCGGGAGGTGGTGAGGATCCGGCAGCCCCACGGATTCCCAGTGACCACCTGCAGCCTGGGCGGTTTGGGCTGTGTGTGGTCTGGGGCCAAGGCTGGGGGCAGGAATCTGCCTCACTGGCAGAGCTGGAAGGGGCTGTGGGGAGGCCAAGTTTATCCCTGGCCCTTCAATCCCACCTTTCTCACAGATGGGCCACTGATGATCAGAGAGGACTAGCTGTGTATGCTGAAAACAGTGTGGGTGGCCCAAGGCAGGGGTGGATGCAGGGGCCGTGTAGGGGGTGGGCAGAGGCCAGAGTGGGCTGGTGGCAGGGGTGGGAGTGCTGTGTGGTCATGGGGCGTGTATGCAGAGAGCAGGGTGTGTAAGGAGTGAAGGTGTGTGTCGGGTGGTGTGTGCATATCAGGTGTGTGTGTGTGTGTGTGTGTGTGTATGGGGTTGGTGGGTGGGAGGTGGTCAGCTTGGCGTGGAAACTAAGGTGTGTGTGTGTGTGTGTGTGCCAGTGCACACTCAGGAAGTGCCCACGGGACTCCAGCAGGAATGTGAGACATGCAGGGAACAGCGACAGCCGACAGCTTCATGCCAACGGGGGGAGGGGAGGAAGAGCAGATTTTCCCCCGGTGACTGAGGCCATGAGGCTCTGGGAGGGGACAGGCAACAGCGAGGGGGTCTCAAACACCTTCCCACCGGAATCCTCAAGCCAGCAGGGAGCCCCAGCACCTCGGGTACCAAACGTGTCCCCCTCGCCCTGACTGGCTGCCACACCCAGGGCTAGAGCCTAGCGGAGCTCAGTGCCAGAATCCATAACATTCCTTGAAGCATCAACAAAGTCAAGAAAGGCAGGCGGTGCTTCCCCTGCTCTGGGTGGACACAGTGCGATAAAGGTGGCAACATTCTTCTCCGCAGGGCCAGACCAGGCGTGAAGCCTGTTTGGGGGCTGAGATCGTGGAGCGGGGCTCCTCAGAGCTGAGGAAGGAGGAGAGGTGAGGGGGGCCAGGATGCAGGACAGAGCCAGCCCCCACCCCAGCCCTGCCTGGCACACGCCGACGTGACCAGGAGGGCTGCCCACCCCTCCCACCACCCAGGCCAGGCGCCTACCCAGACCGGGGGCTGCTCTGAAGACCGTCCCACCTGCCAACCTCGCCCCTGGCAGCCCCACTCACCCTGCAGGAGATGCCCTGGGCAGGCCATAGGGAGAGCCCACTTTCTCTGCGGCACTTGGCGGTGTGTGCCGACCCGGGAGGGAAGGCAACAGATTCTGCCCAGTTAGTGCTTTGCTCACAGGGAGGATTAGGGGCAGGGTGGAGCATCGGGGCACAGGAACAGTTCCAGGCTCTGGGGAGATAGGGCTGCCAGACAAAATTCAGGATGCCCAGTTAAATGTGAATTTCAGATGAACAACAAATAATATTTTAGTATCAAATATTTACATAATTTGGGACGTACTGATATTTTTTTTTTGGCAGCCCTATGAGGACACCCCTGGCAGCTGGCAGAACCACTATGGGGGAGGGGCGTAGCAGGCCCCTCCCCACCAGGCTTAAATCACTCATTCATGCATTGTGTTAGGAGCTTGGACCCTGGGCCAGACTTCCTGGGTTCAGATCCTCTTTTAGCTGCTTCCCAGCTTGGAATCCGGGGCAAGTTACTGAACCTCTCTGAACCTCAGTTTCCTCCTTGTAAAATGAGGCTAATGGTCCCACCTACCTCATAAGGTTGTGACATTAAATGAGCTAATAGGAGAAAAGCGCTCCCACAGTGTTATAAAGGTGTTAATTAGTATTCATTAATTCCAGCAATAAAGAGCCCTCATTGAGGGCTTCCCTGGTGGTGCAGTGGTTGAGAATCCGCCTGCCAATTCAGGGGACACGGGTTCAAGCCCTGGTCTGGGAGGATCCCACATGCCGCAGGGCAACTAAGCCCGTGCGCCACAACTACTGAGCCTGCGCGTCCGGAGCCTGTGCTCCGCAAGAGAGGCCACGATAGTGAGAGGCCCGCGCACCGCGATGAAGAGTGGCCCCCGCTCGCCGCAACTAGAGAAAGCCCTCACACAGAAACGAAGACCCAACACAGCCAAAAATAAATAAATAAATTAATTAATTAAAAAAAAGAAAGAAAGAAAGAAACGTTGTTTCTTATTAAAAAGAGCCCTGGGGCTTCCCTGGTGGCGCGGCGGTTGGGGGTCCGCCTGCCGATGCAGGGGGCGTGGGTTGGTGCCCCGGTCTGGGAGGATCCCACATGCCGCGGAGCGGCTGGGCCCGTGAGCCATGGCCGCTGGGCCTGCGCGTCCGGAGCCTGTGCTCCGCAACGGGAGAGGCCACAACAGTGAGAGGCCCGCGTATCACAAAAAAAAAAAAAAAAAAAAAAAGAGCCCTCATTGAAAATGATGGCTTTGGTGGCAGACAGACACTGCCTCTTAGCCGCGCGGCCTTGGACCGGTGACTTCGCCCCCTCCACCTCAAGTTTCTCATCTGTGAGGACAGTAACAGCACCTTCCCCTGGGGTGGCCGAGGACTAAGTAGGATCTGGGCTACTGCGAGCTCAGCCCTGCCCCGGTGCTCACTGGGCTCCTCTTTGGGCTCTTCAGCTGTTCCCTGGCCTCCCTGGCGCAGGCCAGGCCAGCAGCCCAGCCTGGGGGCGGGGGATGGGAGCAGAGTGGACCCCAGGCTCCACAAATGACTCCCACTCAACGTGGGGGCTGCTGTCCGTCCCCCCCATCTCGGTTTCCCCCACTATGGCCCCCCTTTCTTTTCCTCGGGCCCCTCTTTGCCTTTGACTCTGAGCCACTCCCTGCTCTAGTCTCTTGACCTGATCGGAAAGAAAATCTGTCCTCTGTTAGACTAAGGGGTGTGGCGAAGGCGGTGACAAGGCACAGCCCTGAGGGTCATTTCAGGAGAGGCAGCAGGTGCAGGGGTCATCGTGGAAGCTACCTGGGTAGACCTAGGACTTGGCTTTTATGGCCAGGGCAGTTGGGCCCCAGGACACCTGGGTTTCACCTCCACCCTGTTCCTGGACTCAGTGAGGCCTGGGGAAGGGGCATTCTCCACAGACTTGACATTCCTCTCTTGGAAGGCAGTCACTCAACAGGACGGTGCAGCAGTCAGGGAGGAGGGAGGGTGGCCCAGATGGCATTCTGACACCCACAGAGTTCCCAAGAGTGTCACTGTCACAGGGTGCCGGGAGCTCCCGTTCAGCATTACTCAGCCAAAGGGTAGTGAGTCTTGGGCTCAGCTGTAATTATTTGCCTACAAGTGGCTCCTGGCACTAGACTGTTCATTCCCCTAGGGCAAGCTGCTGTGTTCTCCATCTCCGTAGCCCCAGCCCTGACACTGCGCCCTGGCATGCGGACGGGGCTTAGCAAAAGTGTACGGAATGAGGAGGCAGGCAGGTGTGCAGGAGCATCACCTCAGTCCTCCCATGGTACCCATAACCCCCGCAGGCAGCTGACCCCTGGGGCTGCTTCTCTGGCCCAACACCAGCCCTTGACTATCTCAGCGGCACCTCAACTCCCCATGGCCATCGACCTCTCCCCAAACCACCACTGCCCCTTAGACCGCAGGATGATGACGCTGCCACCCATTAGAGACACCTTCCAGATCCCACCAACTGCAAAGTCCAGCCCAGTGCATCTCTCTGTAGTTCTGGAATCCATCTCGGCTGTACCGGCCCACTTCTGAGCTCCCCGTCCCCTCCGCCCACACCCAGCTTGCCCAGCTGACTCCTCAACCTCCCTCCTGTGGGTCTCCTTGTTTCACCGCTGCCTTCGTCCAAACCACCCCTACTCTACACAATTCCTGCCTCTCTCCTCCAGGCTGAGACCTTTCCCGGGCTCCTGTCACCCTCCAGAGAAAGTCCATAACCTTATAAGCAGGGGCCTTGAGGACCCAGCCTCCACCTGGCTCTCCCCTTTTGCCTCACTCTAGTCTCCCTCCCGCTCCAGGGTGCAGCCAGGGCTCGCCAGCACCTTGGTCCTTCCTTCATAGCCTTGTTTCTTTGCTTCATTGTCTGACATCCTTGCTGGTACTTCAGCTCTCTGAGGGCCAGGACTGTGTCTGCCTTGTTCGTTGCTGAATCCCCAGGGCAGAGCATACTATAGGCACTCAATAAACGTTTGCGGAATGCACGTGTGATTGATGAAGGGTAGGGCAGAGACCACGTCTTCTGTCTCCATAAGGAGAGTGCCAGGCACGGTGCTCAGAACACAGCACTCAATAAATTCAGGTCAAATGAATGAGAGGAGGTAGAAGTGAGAACAGGGGGTGGGGCTTCCCTGGTGGCGCGGTGGTTGAGCATCTGCCTGCTGATGCCGGGGACACGGGTTCGAGCCCTGGTCCGGGAAAATCCCACATGCCGCGGACCCGTGCACTACAACTACTGAGCCTGCGCTCTAGAACCCACGAGCCACAACTACTGAGCCCACGTGTCACAACTACTGAAGCCCCTGTGCCTAGAGCCCATGCTCTGCAACAAGAGGAGTCACTGCAATGAGAAGCCCACGCACCGCAACAAAGAGAAGCTCCCCTTGCCGCAGCTAGAGAAAGCCTGTGCACAGCAACGAAGACCCAATGCAGCCACAAATAAATAAATAAAATAAATAAATAAATTTTAAAATCTTAAAAAATAATAATAATAACAAGGGGTGGAGGACAGTGGTAAAGAGAAGGTAAGACTGGCTATCGGGACCCCTGTTGTTTTTTTTTTTTTTTTTTTGCTGTACGCGGGCCTCTCACTGTTGTGGCCTCTCTCGTTGCAGAGCACAGGCTCCGGACGCGCAGGCTCAGCGGCCATGGCTCACGGGCCCAGCCGCTCCGCGGCATGTGGGATCTTCCCAGACCGGGGCACGAACCCGTGTCCCCTGCATCAGCAGGCGGACTTCCAACCAGTGCGCCACCAGGGAAGCCCCGGGACCTCTGATTTTTCCTCCAAGATTCACACAGGTCTTCGGGCAGCCCTGCCCTCTGTTCCCTCAGCCCCACCTCATTATTCTACCGACCACAGTTCTACACCACTTCAGTTTTACAGTGTTTTACATTGTATAAAATACTCTCACACATAAACCCCCTCGTTCAAGCCCTCAACCCCCCAGTCAGTCCCACTTTGCCCTGGTTCTGCGAGGGGGCCAGGGGCACTGTGGGGTACATACCAACTTTTGCCCTCTATTAGCGGTGTGGTCATAGACAAATTCCTGACTTTCTCTGAGTCAGTTTCCTCATCTGTGAAATGGGGATTATACCACCTGCCTCTCAGGAAGGTGAAGAAGACTGAAGGGTACCACATCTGTAACCACCCAGTGCTGGCCAGTGTCTGGGAGATGCCTGATAAACCACAGTTACTTTCCTTTCCCCCACTGACTTCCCTCAAATCTGAGAAGGCAACTCTGGCTTTCTGACCCGAAGGTAGGGCGCCTCCTGGTGGGAAACAAAAGCCATCCTGGGAGCCTCGCTCGGACCCCAGGACCTCGAGTGACCCCAGGTGCGACCTCCCCTCCCCCGATGGAACGGTGCTGGCCTTCCATGCCTCGCCGGACTCCCCACAGCCCCATTGGGAAGCCCACCAACGGCTCGCCGGAACACCCCGACCCTCCCAGGCTGCGCCCCCGGGCCCGTCCGCGCCCACCCCGAGCCGCCCCAGCCGCTCACTGACCCATCTTCTTCAGCGCCCGCAGCCCGGGCCTCTTGTTGCCGCCGTCCTGGGGTGCGGGCGGGGACGGGAGCGCGACGGGCGCTGCGGGCGCTGCGACCTGGGCCGGCACCGGGGGCTCCTCGCGCCGCCGGTGGCGGCTCCTCCAGCGGCCGCACAGCATGGTCGCGGGGCCGGGGCCGGGCCCGAGGTCTGTGCGCGGTGTCGAGCGAAGAAACTTAGCGGCGCCGGGAGGGAGTCGGGAGGAGGAGGTGTCGGGAGGAGGGGAGGAGGGAGAGAGGGAGGGACGAGGGTTAGGGAAGGAGGGACCCAGAGGGAGAGGGCGGGGCCAAGGATGGCGTGGGGAGGTGCGAGGGGGCGGTGAAGGGGGCGGTGACCCCAGGCGGGGAACCGTGCCCTAGAGGAAATGTGGAGAGGGGGCCCGACCCGCGCCCCCGAGTCTCCGCGTTAGGCCCCTGCTCCTGAGTCCGCCTCCCCATTCTCCGAGCGGTCCTGGGACCCTATCGGAGTCCTGAGCCCCCAGCTGGGGGGAGGCATCGGAGGGAGCGAGGGCTGCCCTCTGGCACAGACACCCTCTCCTTTCCCCGGACCCTGACTCAGTGTGGACTCAGGACCCCTCTCCACCCTCCTCCTCCCCGTCCCGCCCGAGGGCCCAGAAGGAAGCCAGACAGGGGATAGGGTCCGCGGGCCGGATCGTTCTGGGCCTAGGGTCTGCGGGCCCGGAAAGCTTAGCCGGGCAGCAGGGCAGCCCGAACCGGAGGGGTGGGGCGTCGGGGGGAGTGGGAACTGACTGGAGGTGGGGAGGGAGGAAGGCTCTGGCCATGACGCCATAGGATTAACCCTCTCCTTGCCCGGCCAGTTGCCGTCCCCAAAGGGGTAGAAGACTCCAAGCTGTCTGGTCTGGAGAGGATGGGGTCGCGCTAAGCCTGGAGACCCTGGCAGAATCTGGGGTTGGAGGCTTGGACAGGTTGGCACCCCCGCCGGGCCTTTGATCGTCCTGGGACGGCCACCGCACGCTGCGTAGATGTCCTTGGCATCAACTTGTGGGTGAGCATCGAGTGCGGGTTCCGGTGACCGTGTCATGCGTACGCTTACTACATAAGAAACCACCTGCGTATTTGTGCGCGAGGGGTGGGATATGTGCGTCTTCTGCAGCAAGTGCCCTGGGTCGGGGGCGGAGAGCTGGGTGCACACCGCCACTCGGCGGCGGCCGGGAGTGTGTCGTCCCAAAGATAAAGCTTAGTTTCTCAGGACCTAGATCTGCTACCTACTGCTCTATTCCATTTTCAGATATCCCGGACCCAGAGATTCCGTCCGTGCTCGCTGGCGTCTCCACACCTCTCTGGATATTCTTTCTAAATATTTAGTCTTCTCCTGTGTACTTTTGATCCTGCAATTCCTTCCTCCAGAAATGACCTTCCTCATTCTTCTCCTGGCTTACTCTTAAGGCTTCCAAAACTCAGCTCCAGTGTCCCTCCTTTAGAACCCCTGACCTCAGAACATGATTCCCCCTTTTATCCCCAGCGCCTGTTAAGTGTCTGGAGAGCTGAGTTGCGTGGCTCGAATCTGGGGGACCTGGGTTCAGCTGACTAGCGGGTTTCCACCAGAGGGGGCGCAAGAGACAGCGTCATTTCACGGTGTCCACCAGGGGGCGCTCCCGCCTGCCTCTGGCGGTCCAGGGTTGAGGAACCCACCCGCGGATTTGCCCCGCCTGATTGGGAGAGGCACCGCTAAACTATTTGCATAATGTCGAAAGGGCCGCGTTGAGTGGTCGAGGTGTAGAAGAAATCTGAAACGGGCTCTCTCATTGGCTTAAAATTTCCCCCTTGCTCCGCGTCCCCATCCGGGCCAGGCCCGACCGGGAGGTCAATCGGAAGCTTCCGGCTAGTGGCGAGCGGAAACCTAGGTGTCCGGGCAGTGGGCGCTGAGGGTGAGTGCCGGGCAGCTGAGCCGGGGTATGGGGAGCCGGGGTGGGAGGATGTTTGCCCCGCCCTGTCTCCTCTCGGCTTGCGGGTTCTCCTGTCTAGGAGTTGGAGATGTGCATCTAGAGAGGCACCGCGACCCTTGCCACCTGTCTCTCCACCCACACACCGAGGTCCTCTCCACCCATCCTGGCCCCACCCACGCTGCCTTCGGGTAGGAAAAGGCGTCTCCTGAGTCGCAGCTTCTGACCTCCCGGGGTGTCTCACTCAGGCCTCTAAAGAGCTTAGTTTGCTCCTGGAAAATGGACCAGTGACTTACAGAGGCGTGTGCCAGGGAGGAGTTGGGCGGGGGCGGCGGGCAGGTGGGGCGGGCTGGAGCCTGCTCACACACAGGCTTGTTCTTGCAGAGTCGCTCAAAAGTAGGGCCCCAAGGCTCAGAGCAGCTGGGTATGGGTACCGGAAATGAAAGTCCAGAGCCGGACTGCCAGAAACAGTTCCAGGCCGCAGTCCGCGTCGTTCAGAACCTGCCTAAGAACGGTGAGGGCATGGGGACCCGCATTTGGGGGTCAAGACGACTGGGGTCCGCCTCCCAGGAGGCTTTGATCCTGGCAGTTTTTACAGACAAGTCCCTGCCTGAGTTGTCCTGGGGGTTCCCTCTGCCACCTGCCCCTGTCCAGCTGCCCTGTGGGACCCCTCACCATCTCTGCCCTCCCCAAGGGTGGTTCTCCCCCCACCTCCATCCCCTTTGAGCTGGGAGTGATGCTCTCTCCCCCACTTCCCAACCCCTGCCCAGGCTCTTACCGCCCCTCCTATAAAGAGATGCTGCGATTCTACAGCTACTACAAGCAGGCTACCATGGGGCCCTGCCTGGTCCCCCAGCCTGGGTTCTGGGACCCTATTGGACGTTATAAATGGTGAGCTCCCCATCGGCTGGGCAAACAGGCCTCAGCTGTCAACCAGCATTTCACAGCCCTCTGTTCCCCAGGGATGCCTGGAACAGCCTGGGCGAGATGAGCAGGGAGCAGGCCATGTCCGCCTACATCACTGAGATGAAGCTGGTGGCCCAGAGGGTAGGGAGAGGCTGCAGACTCCTCTCTGTGACCAAGCTCTCAGCCAGGTGGCCTGCCCCCCACCCTTCCAGTCCGACCCCATTATGTTTCCTGCACGTTGATACCCCTACCTATGGGAATTAACCACCTTCATGCTGTTCCCCCACCCCTGCCTCTCTGGTTCCTGACTGGGCACAAGGGTGGGGAGGTATGACAGGGCAGCAGCAGGGTGGAGGCGGCCCAGCTCAAGGGGGCAGTGGTGGGAGGGGCCAGCCCTTCCCCATTAGACCCCCTCCCGCACAGGTGATCGACACAGTGCCCCTGGGCGAGGTGGCAGAGGACATGTTTGGTTACTTCGAGCCCCTGTACCGGGTGATCCCTGACATGCCGAGGCCCCCGGAGACCTTCCTGAAAAGGGTCACAGGTCAGGCCCCCAGGCTGGGCGCTCCACGAGTGCTGACTGAACTGTCTCGGGGGGCTGCTCAGTTGGAGGGGAGCCTGGGGGCAGAGGGCTCTAGGTGATGTCCCCGTGAGGACCGCAACCAGCGCCCCTGATGGGGTGGGTCTCAGGCAGAGTCCATGGCTAACTGGGGAGCAGGGGCCTGATGTCTTCCCAGCCCCACCTCTGGGTGTTGTGTCTCCGCAGGTAGGAAAGAGCAGGTGCTGAATGGAGACGCCGAGCCTGCCCCAGAGCCTCCCTGCCTTCCCAAGGAACCAGCACCCCCAAGCCCAGGTCAGTGCCTGGGCAGGAGGGGCAGTGGGCCAGACCCAGGCCAGAGGTGGGAGGGACCTCCAGGCAGGGTGGCGGGGAGCAGGCTAGGTGCCACGCTATGCCTGTCACGCCTCGTGCCCAGACACTGAGACCTCCTGCGCTCCCAAAGGCCAGGGGCAGGTTCTGGCATTCCTGTTCCGGGGCCCCACTCAGGGAGCCATCTGTGCCTCTAGTGGCAGTATCTCTAGTGTGCCCTGAACAGACGCCTCTGCCTAGATGCACCCCCCTCCCCTCCCTCCGTGGCCTCCCTGTTGTCACTAACCCTACTCATCCCCTTCTCAGAGTCCCAGCCCCCCAGGGACCAGGACTCTGAGGTTTTCTGTGATTCCATGGAGCAGCTGGAGCCTGAGCTGGTGAGACCCCCTCCCATCGCCTCCCCTTCCCTACCCCACTGGGCCCTAGCTGCTCCCGCCACCCACCTTGGACTTTGTGACTCTTCTCAGCAGGTTGGGGCAGAGCAGAGGGGCGCCCTGGGAGGGGAGCTCAACACCGGGAACAGCACCGAGTCTCCTGCAGAGGAAGGTGAGCCCCTGCCTGACCCTTCACCCCTTCTGCCGTTCCCATGGTTGTGGTGCCCTGAGCCTTCCCCTGGCTGCCCTCACGGGGGGAGGTGGAATCCAACGCTAGGCACTGGAGAGAGTAGCCTCTGCCCAGGAAGGGTTAAAGCCAGACACTGGCCTGGATGGGCAAAGTCCCTGCCTGGCCTCCTCTCCGAGGGCCACCAGGAGCCTGTACCCGTGGCTGGCACTGAGGAAGGGAAGCTGGGGTAAAATTCCTAGACCAGCTCTCTCACCTGCACCTACGCGGCCTTGGGAGTCATCCTCTCTCTCTGGGTCTCCCGTTTGGGACTCCCTTAGGACAACGAGTTCTGCCCTATCCCTTTCTAGAACTTCCAGTGTGCCACGTCCCATCAGGGGCACTTTCATAAATATTATCTCCTTTATTCCTCAGAGCGAGCAGCCCTGTGAGGGAGATGACATAATTTTCAGTTGACCAACGAGGCTTAGAGAAGTTACTGACTTGCCCAAAGTCACACAGCTATGTGGTAGTGCTGCTGGGATTCAAACCCGTGGCAGCCCATTACTCAGCCACATGGATGGGCTTTACAAGACTCACACTTGGTACAAGGGATCGCACTCTGCTCTTACTCTTCCCTGGACCTGCCGCAGCCTGCCACCACCCTGCCCCTAGCTGAGCTGCCTCCTGAGCCCCCTTCCCTGTGTGTCTGTGCACTGCAGGGAGATTGGAAAGCACCCTGCTGGGGCCCCAGGAATTGGACACGTGGCTGGTGGGGACAGTTCGGGCGCTGCAGGAGAGCATGCGGGACGTCCAGGGGAGACTGCAGAGCCTGGAGAGCATGCCTGTCCCCCGCAAGCAGGTGAGCCCCATCCGAAGGCCCAGGGCAAGACGGGGGCAGGACTTTGAGGGTCTCTTTTCTGGGCTCCTCATCCAGCCACTTCTGTCTTTGGCCCCACGTCTCTGCCTGCTCACACCTCTGCCTTCTCCAGGGAGTGGTGTGGCTCGTGGCGCAGGCAAGGAAGTCAGGGGGTCTGTAGTAGCGCTTCCAGCCTCGAAGTGGGAGAGGCCCTCCTTCCCTGCTCTTATCTCCCTCTGCCTGAAGAGTAACTGAGGACAGATGGAATTCCAGCAGTTGGAGGGGCCAGAATGTGTCTGCTCTTTGCATTGGGGCTGGGGGTGGGGGTGTCCCTATTGCCCCTCAGTCAGGACTTCTGTTCCCAGATTTATTGTCTCGCCCTCCCCAAAGTCAGCCCTTGCATCCCTCACTCCCTCCTCTCAACTTCTAGATCTGCTTGCCCCTTACACCTCTGCTTCTGCAAAATAAATAACAGCAGCCGTTTCTGGAACCCCAGCTGTGTGCCAAACACATTACCTGCATTATCTCATTTTATCCTCAAAACAAACCAGTGGAATAGGTTTTCTTTTCATTTCCCTTTTACTGATGAGGAAACTACAGCTCTGAGATGTTGAGTAACTTACCTGAGGGTACACAGCCTGGAAGAACCTCACAGAGCTGCTGTGAGGATGAGATGAGATAATGCGTGTAGGTGCTTCCGCAGCGCCCGGGGAGGACTTCTCAAACGGGGTTCATTGTTAGTATTAACATTAAGTAATGGAGCCGCGAGTGGCCCTAGGTCTGTCTTCCCACCAAAGCTGGCATCCACCACTCACTATGAGTGAGTCTGTTCTTGCGAAGCCCGGAGTGGTGGGGGCAGGGGACGGCTGAGTTCCTGGATGCGGGGAAATCACTTACGTGACCCTTCACCCCCTTGGCACAGTGGGTGTCAGCCAGGTTGGCAGGAATTCCCTCAGATCCACAGCGGCTAACCTTTCAACACTCACCCCCCGGGGTTTTATTTATTGTTTACCTTTTACTAATTTTATATGCTGAAGATTTTAAAGGTTTCCACCCTTTTCCACCTTCCCTGTCTGTCCAGGCCAGGAGTGTCTGTTCTTAAGACTCTGTTAGTCTAGACTAGTCCCTCTTCCTTGCTACTGACTTGCGGATGAGACTGGATAGTGGTCCTGTAGAATGTTCCACTCTTGTGGTCTGTCTGATGACAGCCTCCTGGCTAGTTTACATGACCAGATTACATCAGAGGTGATGTTCTTTCTTTACATCAAGGGACACATACTTGGATGTCCTACCGTGAATGATTCTAGCGTGGACCACTAGCAGGGATGAAGGGGTGACAGTCTGTTCCCACCACTTGCAGCCAGGGAATGTCCAGTTCCCCATCAAGCCCATTTGACACGCAGCTTTTGACAATTGATAGATACTCCTTGCCTGGATCCGTAATTTATTTACTGGCTACAAAAAACAATGTTGACTTTTAAATTCTATTATTCCTTTAACATTTATTAGCTGTCATTTTTCTGTAGAGTTTCCCTGATCATCTAGGATTTCCCTGAAATACAGTGCCTTATGGAAGGCAGAATAAGTGCTTAATTCTTTCTCTTTAATTATCTATTTTTAGAGTAAGGAGTTGATTTAACAGCCACCTCAATGGTGACAAATTTCCCCTTTCTCTTTGAGTATCATCATGAACTCATGGATTTTAAAGACTCAGTATTCCAGTCAACTGCAATCATCATTCTTTTTGATGCCCAGGCTGTCACAACTTTGGTGGGACCCTTTCAAGCTGGGTCCTATGTTCTGGTAATTTGGACTCATTAATCTTTAAAAGCTTCCTTGCTTCCTGGTACAAGACGTCTCACATTCAATTCTACCTTCCCTGCTCCAGACCTAAAATCTGCCACTTCTCCATTCAGCAGAGAATGGTATTTAGAAACTAAAATCTGAGCACCCAGGGTCCTCATTTGAAATATGTGGCATGTCCTTTACAATATGGGGTCTTCGGGCCACACCAACAGGGTCACTGCTTTGTGGCCCAGAGGAGACAGCCTCGAAGCCAGTCTCTCCGCTCAGCAGCCTCGCCAGCCTTCAGCCTTCTTGGCACCTTGGAGGAGGATATGGGAGAGAGTTAGGGCTCAACGTGTCAGGGACACACTGGGGAGAGGGAGGCAGAAGCTCCCACCTGAGCTCTGCAAGCAGGCTGCGAAGGAGGGCCCAGCCTGTGCTGAGGCCCGGGCTGGCTCCTGACTCTCTCCTCTTGGCGGCAGAGGCCAAGGCCCGGCACTGGGCTCTCTGCTCCCACGCTGCTCTTCTTCCTCCTGTGGCCCTTCATCGTCCAGTGGCTCTTCCGACAGTTTCGGACCCAGAAGAGGTGACTCTCAATGGAGGAGTCTCTGCAGCCAACGGAGGAGACTCTGAGCCTTCCTGGAGTTTAGGAGAACGGTGTTAAACCCCGCTCCCACCTGCTTCCTGCCCCAATTAGTGTTTGCCTTGGCACCTCTCCCCTAATGGGGAGCCAGATAGGACCCCACTCTTCCTGCCGCTCCACAGGAACTCCCCTCCTCTCACCCCCAACCACCTCAGGCTCCCTGGGGAGGCTGCACGTGTGCTGCACGTCCCCAGTTCAGGGCTGGCGGCTGATTCAGGGCGGAGCTGCCGGGTCTCAGCCTCTGCCCTCCCCACCCTCTGGGTCACCTGACTCCTTTCCCACCCCAGCCTCTCCCCGAGGAGGCTCAGCTCGTGGGCAAGTTGGGACTTGGGCCGGGGCCTGGAAGAATGATTGGCTGGGAGGCCCGACCGAGCTGGGGAAAGGCGGAGAGAGCTAACCCCGGGGGAGGGGAGCCTGCTCCGTCTTCCTGGCCGCCCTACCCCACATATACTCAGGACGTCTTCACTAAACATTAACTTACAAAAGAGTGTTTCACTGAATAAAATAAAACCTTCATCTTCTGCCGTCTGGGCTGCCACGGATTGAGGCGGGAAGCGGGTCCGGGGCCCGCGAGCCTCAAGTCCCTTCCCTGCCCCCTCCCCCGCTGCCCGTGGACGGCCCCGAGAGGCCAGCGGGCGGCGTCCCAGAAGAAGCACTTCCCAGCTCCCCGGGCTAGTGGAGGCAACAGCCCAGGGTCTGCAACGGAGGCGGAGGAGATGCAGGCGGAGGGGGCGGTGGGATGCGACGGGGGCGGGGCCAAGGCCTTGGCCCCGCCCCCCGCCCCGTCGTGGCCGGGAGGAGGGAACCGGCGAGCTAGGGGTGGCGGGAGGAGAGGAGTGTGGCGGGGGCCGGGCACAGGCTCCGTCCACGCCCGAAGGGGAGGGCGGCCACCCCCTGCTCCGCGCGCCAGGCGTAGGGTCGGGGCCGAGACCCCGGCCCTAGAAGTGCTCACTGCCCCCTTCCCCCTCCTCAGCTGCTCGCTCCCCGTTCCCCCTCCCGGTGACCTCCGCGCTCGGGCTTTCCCAGGGAACTTTCTGGAAGGCCAAGGCCGGCGGGAGCTTCGTTCCCGCCCCTCCCTGAGGGGTGGGGGCGGGGCCCTGCGCGGGAGCCCCGGTGGGGTGGGCCCAGGGCCGGAGTGAGCAGAGACCTCCGGGGGTCGCTGGCTGCTGCAGACTGCTGGGGCTCCGAAATTTTGAGTTAACCCGTATGTTAAGGATGGACACTGGAGGGCAGTGGAAGAGGGACCAAATTGATGCTGGGGATGCAGGAGTGGGGCGGAAGCCAGCTCCTCCAGTTGCACATACTAGCTGTGCGACCTGGGCCAGATTCTTAACTGCTCTGAGCCTGGGTTGCTTTGTGAAATAACGATGAAGAGCTCTTCATCATAAGGCACTCTAGGGGTTTAAGTGACCAGGACAGGGGCTTCCCTGGTGGCACAGTGGTTAAGAATCAATGCAGGGGACACAGATTCGAGCCCTGGCGCGCCACAACTACTGAGCCTGCGCTCTGGAGCTTGCGTGCCACAACTACTGAAGCCCGCGCGCCTAGAGCCCGTGCTCTGCAATAACAGAAGACAGTGCAATAAGCTGGCGCACCGCAACGAAGAGTAGCGCCTGCTTGCCACAACCAGAGAAAGTCCGCGCACAGCCAACAAAGATCCAATGCAGCCAAAAATAAAAATAAAAAATGAAATTTAATAAATAAATAAATGACCAGGACATGTAAATGCCTAGCAAAGAGTTAAACCTCAGCTAATAATCAAGGTGCGTGGCCTCCTTTCATAGAATTCCAGAATTACGAACTATCAGTCTGGCCACCCCTCCCCTAATAGGACAAATGAGTCCATATAGCTGAGCCCTGTCCAGTAGACTGAGGTTGGGCTCAGTTTACCTTCCAAATCCCGATTGAGGGTACCCAGGAGTCCTCAGGCGTCTGAAAATGTAAGTTTGGAAGTCTCTGACTCCTGGTCGAGTTCTCTGCAAAGACTCTTTTCCTCGGGGAGCTCCCAGTGTGAGGGGCAGCTCTTGCTCCCGGGAAGCCTCCTGCGTGACTGATGGAGCAGCACAGAGGAGGGGCAGGCTTTTCGGATAGACCTGAGTTCTTGGAAGCCCAGGGAAAACAGGCTCGGATGTTCAACCTCAAAACACCTGGATGTGCCTCAGGGTCACTCTTGCCTCTCCCTCTGGGCATACCCATCAGCACTTCCCCACAGAACCACTCCTGAGTCCCCAGACAAGACCTGTCTTGGGATGAGATGCTTGCTCTTCACAGAATGCCCTACTTCATGCTACTCTGCCTGAAAATGCTTCATCTTTCAGACAGCCAAGAAGTCACCTCCTGCATGAAACCTGTCCATAATTCTCAACTCCTACGCAACTTGGCTCACAAGCTCCTACCAGGAGTTTCTTCACTTGCTTACTGTGGTTTGATGGCCTCTCTACACATCACCTGAGTAGCAAGGATGACATTTTATTCACCATTGTGCCCTTCTATCCGATGTTTGCTAAGTGAAGAAGGGCCTGGGGTACTTCCCTGGTGGTCCAGTGGTTAAGACTCCCCGCTTCCACTGCAGTGGGCCAGGTTCGTTCCCTGGTTGGGGAACTGAGATCCCTTATGCTGTGTGGTACAGCCAAAAAAAAAAAGGGGTGGGGGTGGGGTGGGGGGAGAGGGTAAAAAAGGAGAGAGAGAAAAAATAAATAAATAAGGACCTGAATTAGGCTGAAGCTGTTGGGGATGAAAAGGAACCAAATCTAGCGTTCTTACGAAAAAAAAGGAATTCTGTGTTTGTGACAGAAAGAAAAATGGCACGGGGTCACACACAAAGACCTTCGGTTTAGCTGAAATTGCCACTCAGTTGTCATGTGACCTTGGACAAGTCAATTTCTGAGATTTCTTATCTCTAAAATGGAGACAATAATCCCTACATTGCCTAACTCACTGGGCTGTTGTGGTGGGGCAAATGGTTCTGTGTGTAAAAGAGCGTTGTGCGGTGGAAAGCGGTTGGAATGTAATACACGGCAGCTGAGGAAGAAATAGAACAGTAAGAATAGAACGGGTCACTGTGCGTGTGGCAAGTGGGAGAAACTGAGATTTCGGGAGATTTTAGGCCTAAGTGATTTGGGCGGAGGGTTTGGGCTACTCCCGGCCCCTGTCCTTTGGGCGGGAGCTTGGAATCTGGAGAATTTTCACAAGGAGGCTAAGTCGCCGCCCCCCTCCACCCCGCCATGAATCTGTCCCACAGTTCTGGGCCAGAATCCCCCTGCCTCCATTTCTGGGCAAGGATTCCTCCTCGCGGAAGCCTCTGGCTCTGCTTCCCTCCCGGTGTTGCCCAGCGCCTACTGACAAGGAAGAGCCTCTGTGGATGATCCCCCCTTCTCTCTCGCCTAGCCAGGCTTGATTATTTCAACTCAGTATTAACTTCGAGCCCCTCCCCCAACAAAGAGGCTCATCAGCAGCCCTGGACTCTCCTGTCCGGGCTCAGGAAAATTTCCTGGTCGGTTCCTAACTGAAGAGACCAAGACGGCCCCAGAAGACCGTTTTCTTCGATAAAAGCTGAGGCCCGGGGAGGGGGAGGAGGGGGCGAGGCCTTACAGGCTGGGTCTCGGGGGAGCCCAGGGCGCACACCCGGTGCTTCCCGGCCCAGGCGAGACCCTCGGTCACGGCCCACCATTTTGCACTGGCCCCTGGGGCGGCGGTGGCCCAGAAGGACTACGCTGGGGCTGGGACTCGGCCACTTTCGGCCAAGGGTCCCGAGGCCAGTCCGAAGGCGGACGTCAACCGGGACTCGAACCTGCTTTCTCATTTTCCGAGGCCTAGTCCGAGGTTGCTGCCCTAACGCAGTCACACTGTCCCTTTAAGGCGGCACTTTTTATTCTTCATTTGTTTACTTCTTCATGCGCTTTTTTAAACAAAAATGTGTTCACAATATCCTTCCGCAAACGTCAATCCCAGTCACTAACCACACACTTTAAAGACATTCCTATACTTTTAAGAATCGAGAATTATTAGCCATGGGCCAACGTCTCTCTTTACAGAATTAAATCCTCGTTTACACTTTAGGGACTACTTTTTAGGAGTAAACCATTCTTGCTTTAGCTAACAAGTGTTTATGACCTTCAGAACCTTTCCGCTGAGGACAGAATACAATAGTAGTCTTTAAGACGCACCTTTTCATAAAAATATTCTGTGCGGGCCCTTATAGGCCATCGAATCTTCTCGTATTCCTGAAGCAGAATGGTATGGTCCAGAACC
Source organism: Mesoplodon mirus (assembly GCF_964341445.2). Classification (NCBI taxonomy): domain Eukaryota; kingdom Metazoa; phylum Chordata; class Mammalia; order Artiodactyla; family Ziphiidae; genus Mesoplodon; species Mesoplodon mirus. The sequence continues at coordinate 7,910,537 of NC_138994.1, forward strand.
CGCCCCATCTTCTCTGCGATCGGCCTTCCTTCCTCGGCGAGACATGTGCCCCTTGACCAATGGGCGCTCACGTTTCTCCAGCGAGGGATAAACGATGGAAGGAGGTGGCCTGGAAGACGCCCCCGACGCGCCCTGGGATTGGCTACGTCGCACGGCGCGAGAGGACGGCGGGTCTGAAAGATGGGAACTACGACTCCCAGGTTCCTGCGATGGGGACTCCGTTACGCATGCGCGTGGGCGGGGCGGACCGTCTTCTATATAAAAGGGGCGCAGAGGGCTGGGAGGCAGCAGTTGGAAGTTGGCAGGTGGAGAGGCAGGTTGGGAGGGGAAGTCGGGGGAGGAGGCGGAAGAGGAGTTGTCGGAGGGGGGAGGAGGGAGGGAGGAAAAAGAGGAGGAGGCGGAGGAGAACTGAGCTGAGCAGAGCATCGAGCCAAAGGGGAGATGAGTTTGTCTGTCCTCGGCTGAGGCTCCGGCCGGGCCTAGGGAAGTGGGAGCACGGGTTGGAGCGACACCCGTGGAAGTGGGAGGAGGTGGCTCTGGGACTTTAACCCCTTGTGGGCTCTGCGGCAGGGGATTTAACCCTTTGTGGATCCGGCCCCTCGGAGTCAGCGTCATCGGGTAGTTTTAACCCCTTCGGGGCTGGGTTTAACCCGTTGGATTTAACCTAATCTCCTTGCCCACCAACTCCTTGATCGCGGGGGCGCTCTGCGGGGAGGCTTGAGGCCCACCCCCTCTACACAACACCTACTGTTCCTGCTGCTGCACCCCCTTGGACCCGCTAGCCGGCCGCGCTGTGGGCCCTTAACCCTTTACTGACTTGAGCGCCCCCAAATTGCAACTGGAGTTTGCTGACAGAAGGATTGGCTGAAGGCATCACTGCAGGAATTACAGACCGAAGAGGACTGTGCTGGACATTTCTGAAAGAAAAGAAAACCCTTTTTTCCTTAAGGATTTACAGTCAAAATTCTTCAAACTCCGAGGATTCTATTAGCAATGGCCGAGCCACTCTTGTCAGCGTATCAGCACCAGCCTCAAACTAGCAACTGTACAGGTGCTGCTGCTGTCCATGAAGAGCCGAACTCTGATCGCCCCCCAGGCGCGGAGGAGCGGGTGCCCGAGGAGGACAGTAGGTGGCAATCGAGAGCGTCCCCCCAGTCGGGTGGCTCTCCGGGGCAGGGCGGGGAAGGGAGCCTGGAGCTCCAGCCGCCTCCCGTGCAGACCCAGCTCTGCCCAGAATCCAGCTGTCCGGAAGCGGGTGAGAAGGGCCAGAATGGGGACGACTTGTCCGCTGGCGGTGCCCCCCAGCCGGCGGCGGGAGGGCAACAGAGGCCGAAGGCCAACAAGTTGGGGGCTTCTGCCGCAGGGGGCGAGGAGGCGTGGGGACAGCAGCAGAGACAGCTGGGCAAGAAAAAACATAGGAGACGCCCCTCCAAGAAGAAGCGGCATTGGAAACCGTACTACACGCTGACCTGGGAGGAGAAGAAAAAGTTCGATGAGAAACAGAGCCTGCGAGCTTCGAGGATTCGAGCCGAGATGTTCGCCAAGGGCCAGCCAGTGGCTCCCTATAACACCACGCAGTTCCTCATGGATGATCACGACCAGGAGGAGCCGGATCTTAAAACCGGCCTCTATCCCAAACGGGCTGCTGCCAAATCTGACGACACCAGCGATGAGGACTTTATGGAAGAAGCGGGCGAGGAGGATGGGGGCAGCGACGGGATGGGAGGAGACGGCAGCGAGTTTCTGCAGCGGGACTTCTCGGAGACCTACGAGCGGTACCACGCGGAGAGCCTGCAGAACATGAGCAAGCAGGAGCTCATCAAAGAGTACCTGGAGCTGGAGAAGTGCCTCTCGCGCATGGAGGACGAGAATAACCGGCTGCGGCTGGAAAGCAAGCGGCTGGGCGGCGACGACGACGCGCGCGTCCGGGAGCTGGAGCTGGAGCTAGACCGCCTGCGCGCCGAGAACCTCCAGCTGCTGACGGAGAACGAACTGCACCGGCAGCAGGAGCGAGCACCGCTGTCCAAGTTTGGAGACTAGACTGAAACTTTTTGGGGGGAGGGGGGCAAAGGGGACTTTTTACAGTGACGGAATGTAACATTATATACATGTGTATATAAGACAGTGGACCTTTTTATGACACATAATCAGAAAAGAAATCCCCCCTGGCTTTGGTTGGTTTGGTAAATTTAGCTATGATGTAGCTTGTGTGCTTTCTCCTGTTCTTTAATTATGTGAAACTGAAGGGTTGCTTTTCTTGTTTTCCTTTTTAGGAGTTTTTTTCTTTTTTAATGTGTAATTTGACCAAGCTATAAAGCATTTTTTCTGTTAAAAATCCCCTCCTTAAATGGAGCTATAAGGTGGCCAAATCTGAGAACCATTAAATTCATTCTAGTTATAATAAATTTAATATTTGTAAATGTAATGTAGTTTCAGTGTGATTTCTAGAGCTAATTCAGAATAGTACTGATTTATGTGATTGCGTTTTGGGGGGGAGGTAAAGGAATCATCTGATTTGTCCATTTTCAAAAAACAATCTTTAATGGGAGAATTTTCAATTTGCCCAGTCTTCCCTTGAATGGGTTTTAGTGTGCTACAAAATACAGTTCCGGCAAAATATAAAGATTTAATTATCTTCAATACTTAAGTGTGCTTGTTTTCTAGTGCCTTGGTTTTCTTTCTTGATGCTGGAGAAATAAACCAGTGTTGGGTGTTTGGGGAGTAGAATGTAACTACAATCAGCAGCTTAAAATTTTAATTCTGCTTCTCAATAGCCGTTCAAAAGTCTATTAACAAAAACGTGAGCCTAATTTGGCAGTTTGTCAGGTTAGACAACTTGACAGCCTCATTTCATTCCTACAAGTGTGGTTTTAGTAATTCCCCTCTCCTCCCAATAAGGCTGGAAGGAGTTCTTGGATGCCTGGAAAAGGCTCTTCGTAAACCTCTTGCTTTCTTAGTGCAAGCAATGGCTGGATAAACTTGTGAGGCAGCTCTTTATGTTAAAATATTCAGAGGTAGAGAATATTATATTTATAGAGGAAATGGCCACTTGGGGCATTCCAAGGACTTAACCCTAATTGTCCAATACTTAGGTGCTCCCTATAACAAAAAAAAAAAAAAAAGGAATAGAAGCTGTCCACCTTTCCATGAGAGTCAAACTAAAATTAGAAATGCCCCCTCACTGCAAACCAAATGTAAAGCTTCTGGTTAAGGAGCTAAATTAAGTCCTTAGGGGCCAAGTGGGAACCGTGCACCTTCCCTATACAGCCGCTATTCTCAATCTCCTAAACTACTGATAGCTGCTTAGTCCTTGAGTAGTTCTGCTCTTGAAAATGCAGGGAGGCCCTGGGAATTAATTTCTGCCCCCAAATCAAAATAGTAAGAAATTATAAGATTGTTCCCTCCTGTCACCATGATTAACCCAGCCCATCTTTACCTGCCCTGTGTCAGTGCTTCCCTAAGCAACTGCATTGTTCAAATCACTAGCACAGGGGTTCCCTCACATGGGGCCTTAGAAACCATAGGGGGCCTTGGGCTCCATGAACCCCATGCAATTATATGTGGACTTGTATTATGTGTACATTTTTCTGGGAAGAGGGCTTGAGAGAACATGAAATTATCAAACTCCTTAAAGGTTAAGAACCCCTGGGAAAAAACCTCCCATTGGGAAGCTTGCTTTTGCAGCTAGATGAAATACTGGAGGTGGTGGGAATGTCAAGAGTGAAATGCACCTTATGATGCATGAGAAGCATACACAAATCCATGAGTCAAGGGAAATTATGGCAGTTAAGACTGACTCAGGGCCTTCAAAGCTGGACTGAGCTGGCCCTATTCTGGCAGATGGTCCACTGGAGACGATGTATGATAAGCTTTTCCTTTGGCCTAAAAATTACATTAAAAGTCTATTTTGAAATAGTTTTTGTGTTTTTAATTTTCCTTCTGCCATGACGTCATGCAGCAGTCCCAGAAGCAGCAACACTGCCCTCTGCCTTTACAGTGCACAGCAGAAGCCTCATTTTGACTGAACTATGTAGGATGCAGCAGTGATGACCTCTGATTTCAGAAACTCTTCTTACTTAACAAGATGGATTTAAATATAACCATCTTGTTTCCCCATCTAATAGTCTTAGAAAGACTCTTAGTGCATTTATCATCAGGAAAAAAGTGTAAGTTTTAGGAGACATTCAATCCAGTCTTTAAAAATATATAAATATTTAGTTTTAAGTAACTGTCATAAATTACTTTGATTTACCTTAAGATATGCAACTTTCTGTCTGAATTTTGCTTTCAAAGGCACCGACATTTTACTGCATTTATGTTCTTAGAATGATGAGATTTGTGCAAAATTTCAGTTTTCTATCAACACTTTCTACATTGAAACACTTGACTAACATATTGCTCTAAGGGCAGAGAGAAAAGACTCTGAATTACCTATACTAACAGGATCATGACAGATGATCCTCAAGTCCACTCCAGCCTTTCACTAAAGGCTTTTCTGCTAAACATTTTAAATGAGCTGCTCCAAAGATCATGCTTACACATTAGCAATTTCAGTTCTCTTTCTTATACTGGGGCCTGGATATCCAGCCAGGGCAAAGCACTTCCCAAATTTTGGAGACAGCTGGCTGGACTGCTTAATCCTCCTTTGAGTAAGGAAAACTTTTCTTGGGCCAGCCTATAACCTAAAGTGGCCCTCAAGAGACAGAGCCCTTTAGATTTCAGTTTGCAGGGGAACAAGCCAAGGAGCTCCAGATTGGTTTAGTTCTGAAAAATGGACTAGGTATCTAAAGAGAGGAAACATTATAAAATTAGACCAGACTAGGAGTCAAAAACCAGGCTCCTAGTTATACCTTTGACAAATACTAGCAGTAAAACCCTGGACACATCTCTTATTAAACTCTCTGAGCCTCATTCTTCATCAGCAAAATGGGGCCGTGCCTACTTCACATAACTGCTGTTAAGGATTAAAGGAGACAACATGAAAATAGGCTATCCAAAAGTAAGGTACCATTGGTATTATTATTGGTTCTTTCTAAGACCAGAGCAGTTGCCCATTTGATCAGTATTTTAATTTTCACTTTGTCCAGAGTAAAATAAAAATCCTTTGCTTGGGGAAATATAAACAAACATACTTTACCCCAGTGACTTCAAAAGTGAGAGAAATCAAAGAGGCAATCTACAGAAATAAACAAGATCCACAACTAAATAGTCTACCTTCAGAAAACCAGTGTTTAGGCAAACATTAGGTAATGTACTACAGGTGTCCCCGTCCACTGACACCACCAGCAGGAAACGAGTGTTCACGACAGTGTGACAGAAAAGCTGGCTAGAGCTAAACAGCTGTACTTGTACCTAAGTATACCTGAGTTTGTGAGTGTCTTTAAATGATTTTTCACGTTTCTCAAGCAAGATGACTGGCATGAAATTCCACTGTCCTTTCTCGTGTAAAGTGTAAATGGTTGTTGCTAGAAACAAAAACCAATTTTTAAAAGAAAATGTCAAATTCAGGCCCTGAAGAGTGGGATCTGCTGACCAAAGGGTAACAGTCAGACTCTGTGAGAAAGACAAAATATATGGTCTAGGAGGCGAAGATTCACTACTTGGCCAACTTCTGCCAGTTGTCTTTGAAGGCTGGAAAGCATACAACCTCATTTCATTTCTTGTTGAAAAAACAAAGGCTGGTTTCAGACAGATCAGTAACACAGCTCTCACAACTCCTCCTGAATGAAGTTTTTCTTGGGCTTTACTTAGAGGCAGTTCAATTATGACAAATGATGTAACATGGGTAACAGCAGGAATAATCCTAGCAGTTTACTAACAAACGTCTGCACACCAACAAAATTCTTTCAAATGGTTGAGCTGGTACCAGGAACTGCGGGTAAGTCTCCTGAAACAGCTAGTGTGATTCTATCCCTCAATACAGCACCAAGGGCAGTCACATTTGGCTTAAAATTTTCCAAAAAGAGCAAAAATTCAGAAGAGTATTGCAAACCCTCATCTGAAGGCACCTTCTATTTGATACATCCACTGACTGTGTGTGAAGTGTTAAAAAGCCCTGGATCTACGGTGACCAAAAAGGATATTCCTGAAGGAAAATGTGGGAGTTGTAGAGTGTTCCATGCACAAGAATTTGAGAAAATGACAGCGTCGCTGCTCTCGTAAACTACTGACTAGAATTTGTCCTAGACTCCAGAGCGTCAGAGGAGATTTGAAGTTCTGAAGTCGGCTTTAAGCACGCAATTCTGCATACCCGGATAACTCCAGGACAACTTTCAGGCAAAGGAAGAAGACCAACCAGAGGATGGAAGGGAATGTCTAGGTTAGTTCTACCCTCCTCTCTGGGTCTTACTAAAAGTGCATTTAGAAGAGCAAACATTTGAATTTAAAAAGAGAAAGAGAAGAGGATGGTGAGGGCTGAACAAAGTAAAAAACGAACTGGAAATCAAATAGTTCAGAAGAAAGTATCTTCATCCTGAAGAGGAGGACTGCTGCAAAGAATTACTCCTACCTCTGTCAATGAATGCTGCTCACACACGGCCACTACTCCCAGGAGGTGGCCATCAGGCAAACGTAAAACATCCAGGACTTGTGGTTAACAACTGCTTGGTACCCTGAGACTGACCCTCGTTCAACCTATCTGGATGGCCCATGGCAACCAAGGCCACACTTTGGTAAGGCAGGTCTCCCAAATGCCCCAAATAACCTTTGAAGCAGAAGTCCTCAAGTTCCCAAGTAACAAAGTTAGAGCAAGTAAATGTTTACATAGCCACTGAAGGGTAGTTACTCCAGGTATTTATGAGGGAGGCTGCATTGATACCATTTCCAAATTAGGAAACTGAGGCATATAGGCTTTGTAGAATTTGTCATAAACCACAAAGCAACTCATCTGAAAGAGGAGAGCTGAGGAGGAAGTTGAAGGTCTAGTCGAAAGTTAGACAATAGGCTCAGCAACAAAATGGCCAGTTTGGCCTCATCTTCAGGATTTGGCCTCTAGCCAAGCCAACCAAATCTGTGGTAGCACACACAGAAATAGAACTTGGGAGTTCCTAACTCCCAGTACTGTGTTTTGCTCAGTAGATAACCAAGGGACCATTAATAAACTGATTTTACTCCCAACTTTTCTTATCAAGGAATGGAAAAGCTTATGGGTCAACCTTAAATATGATAAGCTTTCATCTTTAAAAATGAGTACCAAATTTCTGCACCTGGTACAGTATTCTCCACTTAGTAGCTTCCAAAGGTTTAACTAGATGACTTCACAATGGAGGATGAATCACAGTCTGAGATCCTCCGCCATTAAATTCTTGACAGAGGAACCACAAAGATAATCTTTAAAGCCCCTTTCAGCTATAACTATTTAACTCCCACCAAGTTAGTGTCAGCTTTTCCTAACTGGCATATTCTCTTGATCTAAACAACAGTGTGAAGTGAACATGACTTAAGCCAGGTCAACCCACAGCATGAATCAAGTGTCCTGAAGCTTTATTTAGGATAAGTGGTTCAAATTTTAGATGAACCTGAGTCAAAGGTGATCGTATTTTTGCAATCCAGTTCTAAGACTTTCTCTGAGAACATCTGGGGGGCAAAGGGAGAAAACAGTTAAAGCTATGGAACTGTCGCTATGGAACTGTCACTCTTACAACTTAAAAAAAAATCACTTTATTAATAGGAGGAACAGGGCTTCAGTTCTGAAGAAACTTTGCTATTAAGGCCAAATGCTTCCGAACGCTTTGACCAACTGTAATCAGCAATGAGACGCATCACAATGTACCCTCCTCTAAGATAAAGCTCACCGCCGGTCACTCTCCTAATTCCGAGTCTACCTAGGCATAATTTCAACTGACCTTTTAGCAACAACATTAAGCTACCCCTGACCTATGAATCTCTCTGAATTTAGATTTCAAGCAGTAAGAAACAAAATGGTTTCATCTGCAATTCAAGAAAAGAATTCCACATCAAACTTCAATCCTTAAGAAGCTGCTACAGCTATAAGGTTGAGTGTTTATTTTTCTCAAGGTAGGTTTCCCCTGCTCCCCCAAACGCCACATATATGGCTCAAAACTGCAATTTCTATTTTGGTGGCCATCTGGGATCCACAGAAGTGACTTTCAGTTACTTGGAATTTCAAAATAGAGGCTCCCTAGTAACAATGCACCAGTGGCAAAATACTCCCCCATTTTGTTTCGTCTGTGGGAGAAAAGTTCTTTAAACTGGAAAGAATTTGTAGCCTTATAAAGACTACGTTGGAATTAGTTCGTTTTTTTCCTTTAGGAGGGCGGCCATCTCCAAAAGTTTTGGTGAAAGTTATGGCTCAGATTTCAAAATGCAAACAGATGTTCCTGAAGCATCCGAAATGGGCCACTCCATGTTTATTCCCAGAACCGTGGCGACTCCAAGTTGTTTTGTGTCCCAACTCTGCAAAGGGCAAAAGCGCAAACCCCTTTGGTGTAAACTTTCGAGAGAAGTGGAACAGCACACTTTTGGAGTTTCCCAAAGCGGCTGGCGACGTGCGAGGTCAGGTCGTTCTGAGAATCGGGGCTGGACAGGAGAGATCTCGAGGGCAAGAGCGCTCAGAGATTTCCACGTGCCCCGATCTAGCTGGTCCCTGGGGAGAATTAGTGGTTGCTACAGTAGGAAGAAGGCTGTTCCTGTTCACAGCCCTGGCCGCGGGATGGCCTTGGTGTACGGGGGGAGATGGTGGGTGCACCTGGCTCTCTGCCCTCGGAGCCTCCAGCTGACTGCCACGCCAGAGGGACGCGCGGCCGGAGCTGCGACCTCCACCCGCCCTCGCGGCGCCCATCGAAGTGGGGGTTCCCGCTACGCCGGGCCTCGCCGCTATACCCAGGCCGCATGGGGGTGGGGAAAGAACTTAGCGGAGCTCGGCCTCGGGATCTGCGCCCCCGTGGAAAGAGCAGAGGAGAGTCATTTCACCCGCTCTCTACTCAGCTGGGGTCTCAGGAAATACGCGGTAATTACCCAAGAACCCCGCCCTCTGTGAGAGGCGAGGCTGCGGGGCTGCCGGGATGGTTTGAGGACCGGGCCCGGCCAGAGAGACTCCAACCTTCACCCCCCCGCGGTCCCCGGTCCCACCCCCCGCCGTCTCCCGGCGCCGCCACTTCAGGCAGCCCACTCGGCCCGGCCTCTCCCCGCGCCCGGACCACCCCCCATGGGGTGCTCTCACTGCGCAGCGAGTCCCTCCGCTGCCTCCTCCCAGCCCAAAATGGCGGCGGCGGCGGCCACCGATCCTTCTCGTCGCCTTCCTCTAGGGCCGAGGATCCCTCCGCGTCCAAGCCCCTCCCCTCTCAGCCGGATCTGTTTTCTGCCCAGTAAAGATGAACGCCATCAATGAACTCTTTAATTGAGCTCGGATAGGCGGATCGACTTGTGCTTCCGCACAGCTAATCGTTGACGAAAAAGGGACTATTGGCAGGCGAGTGGACCAATCAAAGGAGGCATCGGTGAGCGCGGGACGCCACTCGCGCAAGGGTAGATGGGTTTTAGAGTTTTCTGTGTGCTTGTTGACACTACAGGCTCTTGATCCGCTTTCCTCAGCTAGAAGAACTACAATCCCCAGCAGGTGCCGCGCTGCCAGGCGGTGGGGGGGGGCCTCCCCCCAACCTCAGCGCCTGAGCGGCTTGACCAGAGCTGCAGCAACTGCAGCAAGAGGTAGGGCTGAGGCGTTGGGAATTGCAGACAGGCGGTCGCACAGAAAGACACACAGATGTAGTCCTGTGCATAGCCCCTGACAGCAAATAGGTCAGTTCCGCCTTTGCAGAATCTCCTTCCCGGATCATTTCCCCTCTTCCAAGGAATCCTTCCTTATCCCTGTTGGGTTTCCCTCTCAGCTGCCTGTAGTGCGAAGACTTCTTACCCTTTCCTCCGTTTCCCATCCTGAGAAGAAGGAGGGAGGCAGGCCAGGCCCTGTAGATGAAAAGGCCTCAGCCCCAGGCCGGGCCCCGTCGTGTGTTTTGAGGTGTTGACTTCTGGAGCCCAGCCTGGGGAGGAGGTGGGGGCCTGCAGTCAAGGTTGGGGCCGCTGGAGGCAGCGGGCAAAGGACTCGTCCTCAGGCTTGTCGGAGCCAGCGACCCACTCCCCTCCCAGCCTGTGCAGCCCATCGCTGTGTCTTCGCCTCCCCAGGCAGTCTTTTCCCCTCTTTGGTTGCTGGGGGAACAAAGCTGAGGCCTGGCTGCCAGGCTGCCTCAGTGAGTTTCAGGAGAAGAGTACAGGACGTAAGCCCTGGCCTGGGGCCTGAGGAACAGGACTGGGGAGATGGCCCCTTAATCTCCATTTGACCCCTTGCTGGCTGGAGGTGTGAAAACCAGGCTGGAGGCGGCCCTTCATGTGAAAATGAGGGTGTGCAGGTCTGGTGCTGCAAAATGGCTGCCGCTGCCTTGGTCAAGATTTGCTGGGTAGCCAGAGTCTTCCCGAAAATTCTCCCTCGGGACTTAGGTTTCTGTTATTTAAAGCAGGTGTCACTAGTTAAAAGGCATCTGCTGAAAGATGTGGAACAGAAGAAGGTGGCTGCTCCAAACCAGACCAACCGTTAACACAGCGTCACCAGCAGCCCTGGAGGAGGCCAAGGTAAGCCCCGTTCTCCCAACCACCTGAGTGCCCTGAACACGGGTCCTGCCAGCTGGGATCCTGGCTTCTTGTCTCAGATGTGTCAGTGGATTTGGAAGACCAGTATTTTTAAATGAGTCCCCACTGTGCGCTGAGCAATGTGGCAGATGTGAATTCTGCGCTCTCTCGTGAAATCCGAGCAGCCATTCAGGGTAGAAATGACTATGTCCATTTCAAAGAAGCTGATGTGCTGAGAGCCGACATGCCTCTTCTAGAACCATGCAGCCAGCAAGCAGAAGACCCAGGGTTTAAACTTAGCGTCTGAAACAACAGAACCCTGCCTTGCATTTTGTCTAGGCTGTGAACCAAGTCTGAAGCAGGGAGAACAGTTTGAGCCATCGGTTCATAATTTAGGATGGAGGTTAGCGGGTAGGAAACCACCCAGGAGAGAGGGGAGAGACAGGTTGTATCAGGCCCTCAGAGAACATCACCTTCTGATCTGGCAACAGGAGCCCGAACCCTCCCACCCTATGCTCTCTCTCACCGGCCCCCACCTTGCCCATTCTTCTCCCCTAGTCCACAGCTCCCTATAGGTAAGGAGGGAACTCTAGTCCTCTGATCCACCCTACCTAGCTGCTTCCAGTAAATTTTCCAGATTTATTTAATTTGGAGTTCATGGCATGTCAGGGCCTAAAGGTTCAGAGAAGGCAAATGGCTCACCCGGGATCACACAGCTTCTCTGCAACAGTGGTAATGGTGGAAAGGGGACAAGCCTTCAGGAGGGAGGCAGCATGTGGGGCTGAGGGGCAGGGCTGGCTTGGGTGGGGGTGGGGCAGAAGTTCTTCTCAGTTGGCCCAAGACACTGGTGGTGACAAGGCCTGTCACTCTTTTTTTTTTTTTTTTTTTTTTTTTTTTGCGGTACGCGGGCCTCTCACTGTTGTGGCCTCTCCCGTTGCGGAGCACAGGCTCCGGACATGCAGGCTCAGCGGCCATGGCTCACGGGCCCAGCCGCTCCGCGGCATGTGGGATCTTCCCGGACCGGGGCACGAACCCGTGTCCCCTGCATCGGCAGGCGGACTCTCAACCACTGCGCCACCAGGGAAGCCCCAAGGCCTGTCACTCTTGATTGTATTGTTACTTTATGACATTCTCCCTGCAGGTAAAGTAACAATGCAAACAACAAACAACACACGTACACACACTCCAACGTGCCCCGCCCCAAATTACGAAGAGAACTTTGGGGTCTCCAAAACGCACGTTAGCACACCTCCAGCTCTTACAGGGCTGCATACACCCGCCGTACACTCGCTACACTCGTGTAGACCCACGCTCAGATGTCTCTGAACCGTGTTGAACATTGTAAAACACTGTGCCAGTGGTGGTGGTTATTATTAGAATTCCCCAGGCCACAGACTTCCAGCAATTCATTCTCCTCCCCCAAACTCAGTACTCCCACCCTCACCACGGCAGAGATAAACAGATGCCCTGAACACACGCACTCTTGACAGAATCCTTTCCGCCTCTTCGATAAGGTGTAGAATTCGCTGGGCTACAGACTGGAGATTGGCCCTTCCTCTCCCTAGTGCTTTCCTGCCCCTCATGTAGAAGAGTGATACCAACTTGTGCCTGGAATAAATACACTCCATTCACCCTAGAATGACAGAAGCGAGAGTCTCATGTTCCAATATCTTTTGGATCCCCCCCCACTTCTGGGCTTATGTCATTTAACATATATTTATTGAACACTCACCTTGGGCCATGCTTAGCGACACAGTGGTGAGCTGAACAGACAGGACACATTCTTCTAGGAGAAAGACAAATGGTAATGTGCTAAATGCTAAGTGGGACATTAACTGTCACATGACAGGGAGTCACCGGGAAGGGGAATATGGGGGCTACTTAGATAGGGGGGTCAGGGAGGGCCTCTCTGAAGAGCTGACATTGGAGCTTAACCCTAAAGGATGAAAAATAATGAGTTATGCAAGTAGCTGGAAGCAGGATTGGCAACATGATTTGTGGGGTCAGTGCAAAGGGCTCTTAATTCAAAAATCACTAAGACGTTCAAGACAATGACAGCAGAGCATTAAGCAAAGCAAGGGGCTTTTCTGAATGGGGGGCTCTGGGGGACGGTACAGGTCACTTGCAAGGAAACCAGCTCTGTCTGAAAGATAAGCTTTCTAGGAAGAGGGAAGAGCAAGTGCCGTTTGGGCTTCTGATCAACCCAATAATACATCGGGAGCCACTTCCCATCCCATTTCAAAGAGTATTTATTGAATGTCTACTCTGTGCCAGGTGCTGTTCCAGGCGTTGAAATTACAGAGTGAAATACACGGGCAAGATTCTGGCTCTCACCATGAGTTTGCTTGGGGCGGGGGGGGTTGGGGGTTGGGGGACAGACAGTAGACAGGTAAGCCCAGAAACAGACAACTGGTTGTAGAAGGTGCGAGGCTAGAGAGGGGCCAGGTGAGCTGGGTGTGGGCAGGTCGGCTTCAGGCTGGGTGAACCGAGGATTCTACCATGGGACGGGCCATCTGTGATCTGGCCTCCTTTTTCCTCTCTCTTTAGACCTCTCGTGTTCCTGGGAGCCCCAGAACATCCCCTGAGCCTCATGACCCTGGAGGTTCCCTGCCCCTGACACCCCGGATGGAGAGCCACTCAGAGGAGGAAGATCCCCCCGGCAGTGGCCTGGGCTGGAACGGTAGGGGTCCCCGGGCCCGGAGCCCAGGGGGCTGCTCAGTGGAGGCCGTACTGGCACGGAAGAAGCACCGCCGGCGGCCTTCAAAGCGCAAGCGGCACTGGCGACCCTACCTGGAGCTGAGCTGGGCCGAGAAGCAGCAGCGGGATGAGAGGCAGGGCCAGCGGGCCTCCCGAGTCCGAGAGGAGATGTTTGCCAAAGGCCAGCCCGTGGCACCCTACAACACCACCCAGTTCCTCATGAACGACAGAGACCCCGAGGAGCCCGACCTGGATGTGCCCCGAGGGGCCTCCCACCCGGGCTCCAGTGGGGAGAGTGAGGCCGGGGACAGCGACTCGAGGGGCCGAGCTCACGGGGAGTTCCAGCAGAGGGACTTCTCCGAGGCCTATGAGCGCTATCACACGGAGAGCCTGCAGGGCCGCAGCAAGCAGGAGCTGGTCCGCGACTACCTGGATCTGGAGAGGCGGCTGTCGCAGGCCGAGGAGGAGACGAGGAGGCTGCAGGGGTGCGCCAGCCAGCGGCCCTGTCGCCAGGTGGAGGAGCTGGCCGCCGAGGTGGAGCGGCTCCGGACGGAGAACCAGCGGCTTCGGCAGGAGAACGAGATGTGGAACCGGGAAGCTGGCCGCCGTGGTGGGGAGCCGGGCACCTAGGAGAAGTTTCTGCTTCGTACACACTCAGGCCAGCCAGAGTCTCAAGGAGGCAGGTCTCAGCACCTCTGCGCCCCCCGGAGAACAGCTCATTTAGGTTCCGGCTTCCATCTTGTCATCGCCACAGTTTGTTCTTTGAAGTTTGTTCTTTGATGTCATCTTATTTTTCACAAAGGAATTAAATGATTTCGGTGAGATCACATGGGAGTGGCTAGCATTGATTACACTAGGGCTGCTCTAAGAATCAAAGCACTTCCATCGGAGAGAGGCCTGGGGCTGCCCCCAGCCTGGGAGGACAGCAGACCCCTGCACTGGGGGCTTCTCAGCGTCTCCAGAATGCCTGAAATCTGCTCCATGTATCTGGGGGCCATCAGACTGCTCTGAAGGTTTTAGAGAGGGGAAGGCAGAGGCGGGAGGGGTCTCAGTCAGGAGTCACCAGGTTCAGCCAGAGCCTGGCTTAAGATGCAAGGTTGCTGTGAGGAGCTGGGAACTTCCCCTGGAGGAGAGAGGGCTAGGCTCAAGTCCAGGGGTTTCTTCAGGGTTTGTTCCCAGGCTCCCTGTATTTCCCCTATCTTCCCCACAGTTTAGAGGGCTCGGCTAGACAAGGTCTGGGTGCTTTGTGTCTCTCTGTGCTTGACAGCCTCCCCACCCGCCCCCCATCTCCCAGCTGGGGGTTGGGCAGGAGGTCAGGTTTGCCCCCTGACCTCCTAGAAGAGCACTTACAAGTAAGCGCTCAAGGGGAGTTTTCTCCTGATGGAAAATAAGCCCAAGGCTGGTTGGACAGGGGATCGATCCTTAGCAGAGCTGGAGGCTTGGCTTTCGAGGTGCCTGCCGTGCGTCTGTGCATCCTGCTGCTTTTAGCCTAATCACCTGTGTGGTTAATTCCCTCCGAGGTGAGCCCCTCACCTGTCTGTCTGATAGAGAGCTGAGTCAGCCCGGATATGCCACCAACACACCAGCAGTCTTGGGCTCTGAAGCGAGCTCACACACCCCTCACACGCAGACCCACCTCTCCCCAGACACCTTGTCTCTTGTTCTTGTGGCTGCAGAGTGTCAGGCTGCGGTGGTGGAGGGGAAGTTAGTTAACTCACCAATGAGCCTGTATTGGCTCTGCCACCGTGCACAGGGAGGGCCAGAGGCCTGGCGGGCCCAGCCTAACCTCCGTTCCAGGAAAGCTCATCTTGACAGGCCACACTGGGCGAGAGAAGGGCTCGGGCCTGGGAGCTGCTGGGATGGAAATGTTGAAAAATCCTGTGTGTTGCCAGGACAACTTTCATTTCTTCCCTGTCACACCCAGACCTCTCCAGCATCTTCTACAGCAACGTAAGGCCAGAACAGATTCTAGGAAGGGATGGGTTTTAAGAGAGCAAAATCTCCCATCCTTGGGGTCTCCCCCCACCCAACCCTGGCTGGGAGTCCTAGCCCCCTCCCCTTTGATCCCAGACACCTCTGTCAGGAAGGGCTAGAGGAATGATTATCCCCACTTTGCAGATGGAAAACCCAAGGCTCAGAGAGGAAGCGGCTTTTGGATTCCAGGAAAGCTGGCCTTAGGCCGGCCTTCCCCTGTGGGGTGCTAGCCAGGGACCTGAAGGCCCCTGGGCAGGGCGCAGGCAGCCTCCCAGCTGCTGCATTCCTCAGCATGGAGCTGGAGGGAGAGGGGAGGGCCAGGGCCAGGACAAGGTTGTTTACCCGGAGGCCTGTGTGTGTGTGTGTGTGTGTGTGTAAAAGTAACTAGGAGGGGAGAGAAGATTCCAGAGGGCTGCTGGAGTGTGGGGGAGGGGTGTGGGTGCAGGTGGAGGGAGAGGGTGCTGGAGGTGTATCCCTGAGCAGGCAGGAGCTGCACACGGGGGAGGGGACAGGTGAGGAGCTTGGCCTTTCTTGGCCAAGGAGCTGAGGAGCCTGGAGACAGGAAAGCTGCTGCAACCCTAACAGACAGACACACACACACACACACACACACACAATGGCTGAAGGGCTCTGGGTCAGGGTCACACTGAGGTGGGTTAATTTTCCCAAGGCTGGTGGGGCCCAGGATGGGGCAAGAAAACAGAGGAGGAAAACAAAACCAGAGGAGAAGGGTGTGGGATGGGAGAGTGTCAGGAGGGGCTGACAGGGATCAGTGAAGAGTCAGTGTCACCTCCTTCCCCCGACCTGGGTCCCTGACCTCAGTGCCCAGAACCCAGGGTAGAGCTGGCGTGACTCGGGGCTCGGCACTGGGGAGGGCCAGCTCAGCCCCGGTGGCCAGGTGCGGGTTCTTTTTGCTTTTCCCTCTCGGAGCTGCCTGGTCCTGGGACCCACCTCAGTGAGGAAGCTCCAGTTTACAGCCTTCACCACCCTATCTGCTGGGGAAGCTGGGCTTAGACACACTCCCCTTTCCTCCCCAGGCCTTTCCAGAGCAGGTGCTCAGTGCCTCATTCCCTCATGGCCATTTGCTTTCCAGGACCTTCTCGGTCAGCTGGGCCGGGGGAGGGAGGCCCAGAGAGGCAGGTAGTTCCCAGGAGGGATTTCGTACCCTGGTCTGGGATCCTCCTTTCTTCCCCATCCCAGGTGGACACCCCTGTGTCCAGTGGACAGTCCCTGCCTGCAGTGGAGTCAGGGAATGAGAGGTGATGGGGTGCACAGAGCAGCTGAGGGGGCGGGAGGAGCCTGCCAGGGCGTGGGGAAGGGGGTCTGAGGTGAAGTAGTTCAGTATGAGTGAAGAGGGTGGCCAGCTCCCACTGCCCCCCTTGGGCGCGGGCAAGGATGGCACTGGCCCTTTAAGTGGGGATGCCAGTCAAGGCCCTCCCCCGGCCAACCCAATTCGAGGGCACACTGAGCATGTGCGGGAGCTGTGGGAGCCGGAGGGGAGGGAAGTGGCTGGAGAGATTCCGGAGGGAGCGCCTCACCCCCCCTTACTTCCTGTAGCTGCCCCCTCTCTCCTTCCTGGGTCTGACAAAGGAGCCCACGGCGCTCAGCCAATCCCTTCCCCCATCCCAGACCCCCGGTGGGTGCTGTCCTCTGGGGGCTCTGGGGCCTGCAAGGGGGTGACAGATGGCCCCTCAGCCCTGGGAGGTCTCGGCAGCCCCCCTGCTGCCCGGAGATGGCACCCACACGCAGCCCAGTGCCGTCCTCACTTCCCCGCTGTGGGCGGGTGGTGGGTGATCTTCCTGCTGCTTAATGTGTTCGATTTCATTCCACTGGTGCCAGGGTTTCCAAAGGAACTGCCTACCTTGATGACGCTCTGCTCTGAAAATTAAAAGCCGCTAAGAAGATGAGGTCCCTGCCCCCACCCCCGGGAGCTTCCAGTCTAAAGTCTGAGAGGAAGCAAACGGCTCGGAGGCTGAAAGCGCCTGCCCCGCTCCCTCTCCTGGTTCTCCCTCCTTCCTCTAAAGGGCAGGAGCTCCCAAGTTCACAGGATCAAACTCTGCTTCCTCAACCAGCTGCATCCTCCAGGCCACCTCCCCTGCAGCCTAGGAAACCGCCCCCCTCAAGCCTTTCCCCCACCTCCAACTTCCCTGTTTCTTCTGCAACGACGTCCTCCTTCCTCCCTCACCTCAGGCTCGCCTTCACCTTCCCTTTCCCCCTTTGGCACTTGCCCACTCTTCGTCCTGTAATCTCTTATCTACAGGTACCCTTTTTTCTTTTCTTTTCTTTTCTTTTTTGGCCGTGCCCCAGCGGCTTGCGGGATCTTAGTTCCCCCGACCGGGGATCGAACCCGCGCCCCTGGCCGGCGCAGAGTCCTGACCACTGGACGGCCCGGGAATTCCCCAGGTACCCTTATTTTTAATTGAGGTGAACTTCACGTACCATAAACTCAACCACTTTAAAGTGAACAATTCAGTGGCGTTTAGCACCTTCACAACGTGTACAGCTGCCACCTCCATCTAGTTCCAAACCCAAAAGGAGGCGCCATACCCAGTCCTGCCCAGGCCACCATCCATCTGCCTTCTGTCTCTATGGTTTTACTTATTCTGGGGATTCTGGTGGTAGAGACAAGAGGGAAAGACTAGTCTTCTGGGGCCTGTATGCGAAAAGCCCAGATTCCCTGAGGGCCTTCTGGGAAGGGAGCGCTGGACCAGGAGTCCCGAGACCTGTGATCCATCCCAGTTCTGCTTCTAACTCAGGAGCCTCCTCTCCCCTGTTCAAGGGGCTGGGGGTGTGGGGGGCTTCAGGCCAGGGTCCTGGGCCCTCCAAGGGCCTACCCCTGGCGGCGAGCTTCTGTCTGGGATTGTGGTGCCGGGCCTGAAAAACCTTCCTCTTTCATACTCTTGGCTCCTTGCTGCCTGCCGGGTCCAGGCAGTGAAGTTGGCCCCAGGAAACCGTGTGATTAATACCGTGGGGTTTGGGGTCAGAGGCATGAGATGAGGAAACTTCGGCTCAGAGAGGTTGAGAAACTTGCCCAAGGTCCCACAGCTCCTGCTTCACTGGAGTAGCAGCCGGTTCTGTCTGATTGTATTCGAGCTCTTGACCACTGTGTTCTCCTGTCTTCAAAGAGATAAAGTAAGTTAAGGGCTTAGCAAAGTGCCAGCTGTGTGGGAAGTGCTCTCAAATGGAAGCAGCCATAAAGTTTACTACTTTGTGGAGCCTTGCATAGTCCTGAAGTGAATAGCTCCATTCCAAGGTGGTTCTTGGGAGTTCCCCTCACCACCCCCCTTACCTTATCTTTGTCCTCCACTGGCTTCCTTAGGAGGACAGCTTCTGCGGGGACTGAGGGGCTGCCTGGACCCTGAGCCTTTAAGGCAGGTGGGAGTGAGAATGCGTGGCTCCCCTCTCCCCTAGAGACGGAGATGTTATTGCTGCCTTGAGCAGAGCTCAGTTCACCCATTTCTCCATGGCTGAACGTCCACCCCTGCCCCGCAAACAAAAAAGACTTTGTGGACCCAGGGGAGGGAGGGGACTGCACAGGCCTGGCCTGGCAGCGGACAGACTGAACAGCTGGCTCCCCAGTTGGCCACTGTGTCCAGGCTGCCTGTGGGCATGGACATTCCAGAGACCACCTGCCCCAGAGATCCTCCCGGGACCCCATCCAAGATGGAAACGCCCAGATCAACCCCCTGGGCACCTGCTGTCTCCTGCCTCAGGACAACCAGGATGGGCCCCCTCCCCTGCCCCATCCCTACCCCAGTCCAGTGGCTCTGAGAGGAAGTTCCCAAGGAGACTAAGTTGTGAAGAGACATGATGAGCATGTCCAGAGCCTACCTCGGCCACAGCCCAAGGTTCCACGGAGAAGGAAGGGAAAGGGGTCTTTTGGGGCCTATAGTCTGTCCTGGCTCTTGATCCTTCCAGCACCCTCCTTGGGGTTCTCCTTAGGCCCCCACACACCCAGTCAGCCATTCAGACTCCTTTACCATATTGTGAGGACTTGGACACAGGGAAGCTGCAGGCTTTCTCACAGCCGTGCCCGGAACCGAGCCCTGTGGCTGCCCAACTGGCCAGCATCCTCTCTTACTGTTGGGCCCTCAGGCCCCACTGTCCTCTCTGGCTAGACCTCCCTTCCTTGGCTTCTCCGTCCCAGCCTCAGCCATTTCCCTCTTGGGCCTTTGATAAACAGGATCTTTTCCTCTGGGCCCCTCGTCCAACTGTCCTCACTTGTAATCCACATCAGCTGTGTTTGTAGCCACAGGCAACACCCCTCCTTCGATTCACCCCACTTCCAGGATCCCTCTCAGCTCCCCCTCCTCAGCTGCCTCTCCCCCCTCCTCCCCTGGGCTTCAGATGCTAGATGCCTTTTTTTAACCTTCCACATGAATTCTCCAAATCTTAACACTATTGAAAAAGTCTTTTCATCATGATTTGAAATTCCATGCTTGTCAAAAACTACCTTCACAAATACATTTGTGAGTTTTCTTTCCACTAATTTTATTTAATTTATTTATTTATTTATTTGCGGTATGCGGGCCTCTCACTGTTGTGGCTTCTCCCGTTGCGGAGCACAGGCTCCGGACGCGCAGGCTCAGCGGCCATGGCTCACGGGCCCAGCCGCTCCGCGGCATGTGGGATCTTCCTGGACCGGGGCACGAACCGGTGTCCCCTGCATCGGCAGGCGGACTCTCAACCACTGCGCCACCAAGGAAGCCCCTCCACTAATTTTAAATGTATCTCATTTATTGATAAAGTTATCACATTAAAAAATTCTTATCGCTACTTAATACGCTTTAATATCTGATAGCTCTATTGTCTCTCCTTACCCTTCTTTTACTAAAGATTCCTGGATATTCTTAGATTTTAAATTTTTCTAGAGTACATTTAAAAACAGTATGTCCAGATCCCCTCCCCAAAGCATATCTTTATGTATCTATATATAAAGATATAGATAGATAGATATACAGATATAGACACAGATACAGGTATCATGGAAGGAAGCACGTGAGAGAGTTCTAGGTGTTACCTAGTTCAACATCCTGTCTTTAGGCTGAATTAAATATCTTTCTAAATCTGTGACTCTCTCTTACATTCTTTTTATATATATAAATTTATTTATTTATTTTTGGCTGCTTTGGGTCTTTGTTGCTGCGCGTGGGGGCTACTCTTCGTTGTGGTGTGCAGGCTTCTCATTGCGGTGGCTTCTCTTGTTGCAGAGCCCGGGCTCTAGGTGCATGGGCTTCAGTATTGTGGGTCGTGGGCTCTAGAGTGCAGGCTCAGTAGTTGTGGCGCATGGGCTTAGTTGCTCCACTGCACGTGGGATCTTCCCGGATCAGGGCTCGAATCTGTGTCCCCTGCATTGGCAGGTGGATTCTTAACCACTGTGCCACCAGGAAAGTCCCTCTCTTATGTTCTTTAACCTTTTTTTTTTTTTTTTTTTTTTTGGCCGCACCACGTGGTTTGCAGAATCTTAGATCCTGGGATCCCATCAAACTGCGCCCCCTGCAGTGGAAGCGCTGTGCCTTAACCACTGGACCCCCTAGGGAACTCCCATTCATTGGAATTTTTAAGCCTGGGTGCTGGGGTGGGGGGTGGGCGTGATGTGCAGGTTCAGACAGGGCTGAGAAGTAGAGTTCTAAGAGTTCCGAATGTTCTCTCTGCCCAGCTTGCCTTGGCCAGGTGTGTGGGTGCCTGGCATCTGTCCACATCCCTAGGGGACTCCAAGATGGCATGACCTCCAGTGAGCAGACGCCAGCAGGAGTCAGGGTGTCAGGGTGTTTGGGGAGCCTTGAAGGGCAGACCAGGGGATGGGCAGAGCTCAGGTTAAAGAGCAAGGAGGAATTTCCACCAGTCGGTGGAGGGTCCAAGCTGTCCCTGGAGACTCGCAGCCTCCATCACTGGATGTGCCAGGGCTCATGAGGAAAGGCAGGAAGTGAGACCAGAAAACATGCTGAGGGCCCCTCCAGCAATCAGATTCTGAAATTCTGCCTGGCAAAGAATCATTGCCTCATGGCCACAGCAGCACCATCACTTGCGGTTTGGGTGCGATGACGGTTCTGCCCCATCTGGGCGGGGGTGGGGTGGGAGCTCCGGACTGGGGATTACCCGGCCTCCTGCTACTGGCATCCATCTGTGAGCAAGTGTTGTGTATGGGTCTGCCTGAAGTTTCAGGGTCATATGCTCTCCTTGCTTCCCTTTTTAGTGCCTTCTTGATTATCTCCTGTCCCATTTTTCCTTGCTTACCCAGAGCAGAGGTAGGGAGGGAGGAGGCCACTAGGAGGCTGGGCAAGGAGGGTTCTCTAGGGCCAGCCGGGCTTCTCCAGTGCAGAGGTGAAGAGCACAGACTCTGGCATTGAACTCCTTGGGTTCAATTCTGCCTTATTCTGTCCACTGCTGCTCCCCACCCACTGCAGAATAGGAGAGGCACCTTCTCCATCACCTCTCGGGACACATACGTCCTCCTCTGCTGGTGAAGAGATGCCACGTCTCACCAGAGCACCATTTTTTCCTCCAACAGATATTTACTGGCTGCATTAGTCTTCTAGGGCTGCCATAACAAAGTACCATGAACTGAGTGGCTTGAGACTGTATCGTCTCACAGTTCTGGGGGTTAGCAGTCTGAAACCAAGGTGTGGGCAGGCCGTGCTCCCTCTGAGACCTGTAGGGTAGCAGTCCCCAACCTTTTTGGCACCAGGGACTGGTTTCGTGGAAGACAATTCTTGCATGGTCGGGGGGCATGGTTCAGGTGGTGATGCAAGCAATGAGGAGCGGCAGATGAAACTTCGCTCACTTGCCCACCCCTCACTTCCTGCTGTGCAGCCTGGTTCCTAATAGGCCTCCTACCGGTATGGGGTGGGGGGCGGGGGTGTAGTTGGGGACCACTGCTGCAGGGGAAGAAGCTTTCCTTGCGTCTTCTTAGGTTCTGGAGGCTTGCTGGCAATCTTTGGCATTCCTTGGCTTGTAGATGCATCCCTCCGATTCTTTGTCTTCCCTCTCTGTGTCCAAATTTCCTTTTTTTTTTTTTTTTTTTGTGGTATGCGGGCATCTCACTGGTGTGGCCTCTCCCGTTGCAGAGTACAGGCTCCGGATGCGCAGGCTCAGCGGCCATGGCTCACGGGCCCAGCCACTCTGTGACATGTGGGATCTTCCTGGACCGGGGCACAAACCCATGTCCCCTGCATCGGCAGGCGGACTCCCAACCACTGCGCCACCAGGGAAGCCCCAGATTTCCCCCTTTTATAAGGACACTAGTCTTGTTGGATTAGAGCTCACCCTGATAACCTCATTTTAACTTGATTTACCTATGTAAAGGCCCTATTTCCAAATAAGGTTACATTTTGAGGTATTGGGGTTCGGACTTCAGCATATAGTTTTTGTAGGTGGGGACACAAGTCAGTTCATAACAGTAGGTGTCTGTGCTGTGCCAGGCACTGTGCCAGGCACTGGGGGGTAGCACAGTGATGGACACAGCTCCTGCCCTCATGGAGCTTACCTTCTCTTGTTGTCTTTTTTCCCCTATAGCGTCTTATTTATTACTAACTCTTGTTGATGAATCACACTGGAGTGTTCAAAGCGCTTTCATTCACATGAGTTTCTTTGGGCGATGTGACGAGGTCCCCACTTCACAGATGGGGAGACTGAGGTTTGGAGTGACTTGTTCAGGGTCACGTGACTAAGCAATCGTAACGCAAATAATGACAATATTCAGCAATTGCTAGATTCCAACCAGTGCAAGTGTCACCCACTACATCACACACTTGATCCCCTCAAGCATTTTTCAAGATGAGGAAATTGAAGTCAGTTACCCAATGTCATGGGCTGATAAGAGGTTGCACTGGGACTTAAACCCAGATGGTCCAGTTCCAGCGTGCATGCTCTTAGCCACCACCACATGGCTCACTACAGCGAGATGCAGCCTTGTGCCTTTTTCACTGCCCTCTGCTCCACACCAGCAGGTCAAACTTGATTACTCAATGTGCCCTCCATGCCTAGCAGAGAACAAGTCACCTCTGCTCTTTCTTTCTTTCTTTTTTTTTTTTTTTGCAGTACGCGGGCCTCTCACTGTGTGGCCTCTCCCGTTGCGGAGCACAGGCTCCGGATGCGCAGGCTCAGTGGCCATGGCTCACGGGCCCAGCCGCTCCGCAGCATGTGGGATCCTCCCAGACTGGGGCACGAACCCGTGTCCCCTGCATCGGCAGGCGGACTCTCAACCACTGCGCCACCAGGGGAGCCCACCTCTGCTCTTTCTTATTGAACTTCTCTAAAGCTCTTTCTCCCTTCCTGCTTCCTTCTTGTCCATCTCACTCTGGACACAGTTGCTCTTTTAAATGTTTAAGTTATTACATAATATTTTGGACATAAAACAAACACTTCACCACCCAGTTAAGGAAATAGCAGTATTGCTATTATTGTTGAAGCCCCAGCAGCAATCACTCCTCAACTGCATTCCATACCCTAAAGGGAACCAGGATCCTAGATTGATGACAGTCATTTCCACACGTCTTTAGAAACACAACGTTGCTTTTGACTGACAGTGAGGGATTTTTGAGTTTGATTCTTGACAAGGAAATATAGCAGGAAGTGGGGATCAAGGTGGAGGTGTAGCTTGAACTGACTCTTTAAAAATAAATAAATAAATAAATAAATAAATGTGTGTGTGTGTTTGTTTGTTTATTTTTAACTGTGTTGGGTCTTTGTTGCTGCACGCGGGTTTTCTCTAGTTGTGGCAAATGGGGGCTACTCTTCGTCGCGGTGCGCGAGCTTCTCATTGCGGTGGCTTCTCTTGTTGCGGAGCTTGGGCTCTAAGCACGCGGGCTTCAGTA
Source organism: Mesoplodon mirus (assembly GCF_964341445.2). Classification (NCBI taxonomy): domain Eukaryota; kingdom Metazoa; phylum Chordata; class Mammalia; order Artiodactyla; family Ziphiidae; genus Mesoplodon; species Mesoplodon mirus. The sequence goes on from NC_138994.1 coordinate 7,934,602, forward strand.
GCTGTGGCTCGCGGGCTCCAGAGCGCAGACTCAGTAGTTGTGGCGCACGGGCTTAGTTGTTCCGCGGTATGTGGGATCTTCCCGGACCAGGGCTCGAACCCGTGTCCCCTTCACTGGCTAGCGAATTCTTTTATTTATTTATTTATTTATCTATTTATTTATTTATTAACATCTTTATTGGAGTATAATTGCTTTACAGTGGTGTGTTAGTTTCTGCTGTATAACAAAGTGAGTCAGCTATACATAAACATATATCCCCATATCTCCTCCCTCTTGCATCTCCCACCCTCCCTATCACACCCCTCTAGGTGGTCACAAAGCACTGAGCTGATCTCCCTAGGCTATGCGGCTGCTTCCCACCAGCTATCTATTTTACCTTTGGTAGTATTTATAAGTCCATGCCACTCTCTCACTTCGTCCCAGTTTACCCTTCCCCCTCCCCGTGTCCTCAAGTCCACTCTCTACCTCTGCGTCTTTATTCCTGTTCTGCTTCTTTATTCCTGCTAGGTGGATTCTTAACCACTGTGCCACCAGGGAAGTCCCTGAACTGACTCTCTTTTGAAAATACATCCCGGGGCTTCCCTGGTGGTGCAGTGGTTGAGAATCCGCCTGCCAGTGCAGGGGACACGGGTTGGAGCCCTGGTCTGGGAAGATCCCACATGCCGCGGAGCAACTAAGCCCGTGAGCCACAACTACTGAGCTCGCGTGCTGCAACTACTGAAGCCCATGCGCCTAAAGCCCGTGCTCCACAGCAAGAGAAGCCACCGCGATGAGAAGCCTGCGCACCACAACGAAGAGTAGCCCCCACTCGCCACAACTAGAGAAAGCCGCGCGCAGCAACGAAGACCCAACACAACCAAAAATAAATACATAAAGTAAATGTGTTAAAAAAAAGAAAATACATTGCGATGAAATATTTTAGACACGGAAAGGCACATAGGATGGTAGACTTAACCTCCTCCTTAGGAAATAAAACATTAAAAAGAATCCCCAGGGTTTTCCTGCCTGATCGCATCCTCCCAGATGAACCACCCGCCTGAATTTAGGGCTTATTTTGAGCTGAATCCTGGGGGAGGAGCAGGGGCTTGCAGTCAGGTGGGGGTGGGAAAGGGCATCACTATCAGAGAGAAGGGCAGGGCAAAGGCTCGGAGGAAGGAGTTTGGGAAGCGGGTGTTGGGCGCGATGGCAAGCTGGGTACGGGTGGGGGAGGAGGGAGTTTGGGAGGTAGCAGGCAGCCCCGCCCTCCTCAGGGACCTCACTTCCGTAATTCCCTCTGTCATTGCCCTAATTACATGGACTCACAGTGAGCTGTTAGCTTCACTCTGAGATCCTAAGGGTAGTGACCCTCTTAGTCATCTTTGTCACCCCTGCATCTAACACGGTGGCTGGCACAAATGGGGATTTTATTAAATGTATTAATTTATTTATTTGGTGGCGCCGCACATCTCGCGAGATCTCGTTTCCCCGACCAGGGATTGAACCCAGGCCACAGAAGTGAAAGCCCAAAATTCTAACCACTAGGCCACCAGGGAATTCCTTATTAATTTGTTTTCTTTCTCTCTCTCTTTTTGTTTTTTTAGCCCACCGCCTGGCACGTGGGATCTTAATTCCCAAACCAGGGATGGAACCCGTGCTCCCTGCAGTGGAAGCACGGAGTCTGAACCACTGGACCGCCAGGGAAGTCCCCCTATTACATTTAAATTGGTAACTGAGTGAATGAATACCTGTTTAACTGATTGCAACCTGCCTCGGTCGGGGGTGCAGGTGGCAAGAAGACAGTCTGAATGAGAGTTTTTGAAGAGAATCGTCATCTTCTTCCCCATCAAGTACAGCGTGGCACTGCCTTCATCTATGTTACCAAGCAGAGACCTTGCTGGAAGGCACATCAGTGAGGGGGAGACATCTGCTGTGCAGACAGGTGTGTGATGATGTGATGGATGACCAGACGGGCTTCTCCCAGCTCTGGCCACCACCAGTGTCACTCACAACCCTTCAAAAACTGTTAGCTCTGGAGGTAAGTGAGTAATCAGTCTCCCACAGGAGTAGGTAGGACCTATTTCTCTTCCTTAAAAATAACCCCCTCCCCTGTGTTCATCAGGCAGTTAAACTCTGCTGATTGCTGTAGAGACAGCCGCTTGTTTGCATTCCTAGAAGCCCCTCTCAGGGCTGGGCATGCTTCGGTGGGTTTTGAGTGGTGAGAAGTGCTTTTCTCTAGGGTCTGCATTCCACAAGGGGCCTAACAAACAGATAAAAAGCATCTGCAATTAGTGGCATCTCTTCACACACAAAGAATTAATGTGCTGAAGGCTGTTTGTTTATTCTCTTGCATGCGTCAAATATGCCCCACAATCCTGTTTTGGTCAAACCTTGGCTTAGAAAGCCCCCTTTTTCTGTTCCATGGAGGGATGAAATGCACTAATACAAAAAAAAAAAAAAAAAAAGAATTGAGCAACCATATAGATAAATCTTGAAAGGTTTCGGATAAACAGCAAGTTATTAAAAGATTTTGGCAGTATGATTCGCAGAAATTTAGGCCATCAGATTCTGAATTTGCAGAGTTCCGATTAATGAAGCCATTTTGTTCCTTCTCTGTACCCTGTAATTCAGTAATTCTGTAATTCATCTCAGATACAGAGAGTGCTGAGTGAGGCTGGGGCCTGCATTATGGCTGTTCCCTCCCAGCCTCCCCGGACTTGAGGGCTGGGGAACAGTGTGTGGGGTGTGCCCTGGACTTGGATTTGGCTTGGGGAGACCTGACATTGAACTTTGGCTCTGATGATTTTACTGGCCAGGTGATCTTTCATTCACCAACATTTGTTGAGGCCAGGCACTAGATTGTCAGCAGAAAGACAAAGATAAATAAGACACAATTCCGCCCCCCCAACTTTTGTTTTCGTTTTTGTTTTTTTTTTTTTTTTTTGCTGTACGCGGGCCTCTCACTGTTGTGGCCTCTCCCGTTGCGGAGCACAGGCTCCAGGCACGCAGGCTCAGCGGCCATGGCTCACGGGCCCAGCCACTCCGTGGCATGTGGGATCTTCCCGGACCGGGGCATGAACCCGTGTCCCCTACATCGGCAGGCAGACTCTCAACCACTGCGCCACCAGGGAAGCCCTGTTTTCATTTTTTAACGCTGAGGAGTACTTTTAAATATGTCAGGCAATCCAAAAAGTATAAAGGAAACAGAATAATAAAATGAACACCCATGATAAGAACAACCTAGCTTCTGAAAGAAAGCTAGAAAAACATTTGAAGTCCCTTGTGCATAACTGAGTCCCCTCTCTCCCCCTAAAATGGAGCCTCTGTTCTGCATTTGGGGTTTATCATCCCACTGCATGTCTGTTATTTGTACAACCTGGGTATGTATGCTTAAACAAAATGTAGTGTTAGGTACTTTAAAAATTTCTATGAATCATATGACCCAAATCTTTTCATAATGTGATCTTTGCACAAAAATGTTTTCAGATTTATTGATGTGATACAAGTAGCTCAATTCATTTGTCTTTTCTATCTTAGTGTATACTTTTTTTTTTTTTTTTTTTGCGGTACATGGGCCTCTCACTGTTGTGGCTTCTCCCGTTGCGGAGCACAGGCTCCGGACGCGCAGGCTCAGCGGCCATGGCTCACCGGCTCAGCCGCTCCGTGGCATGTGGGATCTTCGCGGACCAGGGCACGAACCCGTGTCCCCTGCATCAGCAGGCAGACTCTCAACCACTGCGCCACCAGGGAAGCCCCTTAGTGTATACTTTTTATTGAAGTATAACATTTATACAAACAGGTGCATAAATCATTTGTACAGCTTAATGAATTTCCATAAGGTCAACACACCCGTGTAACCACACCCAATAAAGAAGCAGAACACTACCAGCACCCCAGATCTCCCCAAGCCTCGCTTTTAATCACCAAGGGCAACCTCTATCCTGACCTCTAACATAGACAAGTTAGCTGTTTTGGGACCTTCTGTGAAAATAAACGTGCTATATGTACCTCTTCTGTGCTCAGTTTCTTTCCACCAACATTATGTCCGTGAGATTTATCTATGTTGCTATGAGGAGCAGGTGATCATTTTTCATTGCTGTATAGTATTCCATTGCATGAATATCCTAAAATGCATGAATTCATTCTGCTGCTGCTGTACATTTGGGTTGTTTCCAGTTTTGCATGGATTATGATGAGTGCTGCTATGGAAATTATTTTACATATCTTTTAGTGCCCATGTGCACACATTCCTCTGGGGCATATATCTAGGAGTGAAAGTGCTGGGTCATACTGTATGCATATAATTAGCTTTGACAGGAACTGCTAAATGGTTTTCCACTTCTACCAACTGAGTATGAGAGTTCCTTTGCTCCACATCCTTGGCCAACACTTGGTGTCTGCTCTTTTCATTTTAGCCATTCTGGTGGTGAAGGGCTTCCTTTTTTAAGTTAAATTTACTGTGCTAAGTACTTTCTATGCATCTTCTTATTTTACTGTCACATCAACCTCATGTGGAGGGTACTGCCATTAGCCCTGTTTTAAAGATGAGAAAACTGAAATTGAAGAAATTAAGGAACTTCCTTAAGACCACACAGTGAGGACTAGAGCAGGGCTCCCAGGTTTCACTGTCTCCCATCAAGTGGTCTGGAACCCAGTCTGGCACGTGTGGGGGGACCCAGGAAGACAACTGCAGTAACTGAGACATCATGTGAGGTGCAGGGGTCACCCCAAAGCTGAATGAGATCAACCCCACTGGGAGAGTCAGGAAGAGTCACAGCAGAGCACTGGATTGACGTGGATCCCTGGACAAGCCAACTTAGAGTAATAGTGCCCGTCTCCAGTGGTCCTAGTGAGGACTTTTTTTGGTTGTGAGGGCGGATTTAAAGTGCTGGCATTAGCTAAGACTCCTTGTACCTCTCACAGAGCTGGTGCTCAGTGAAGGGCTCTTGTAGGCCTTAGTGATCACACAGGATTCAGAGAACTTCACACAGTTAAATGGTCCTCCCTGCAGCCAGAGGGATGGACCAAATGACCTCTCTAGACCCCTTTCACCCCGAGTCTGGGTGTGCCGGGGAAGAGTGGGAGTAAAGGGCCAGCTCCACCTCCCAGGCAGAGGAGACCTCCGCACGCCCACCCCAGCCCCCTCTACTGCAGAAGGGCTGTGAGAGCAACTCCCTTCCACACAGGAAAAAATAACCTCACTGGGCATCAGGGCATCTCTCCACCCCCCCTCAGCATCCTGTCACCCCCTCTCCATCTCCATCCTGATCCCTGGACCCAGCAGAAGGAGCTGGAGTCTAGGAAAAACAACTCCTGGAGAAAGGCCCAGGGAGGCTGGGGGTGGGCTGACGGGGCGCGCAAGTTTTGAAAGCCCTGGGGCCGCTCTAATGGGAAAAGGAGGAGGAGGAGGGGAGTGAAGGGGGGGGGGGAAGAGGAGGAGGAGAGGGAGATGGGGCAGAGAAAAGGGGAGGATTAATTTGCTGCTCGGATTCTAGGGCCAAGGACTGAAGCCTGTTCCTGCTTATCCCCTCCCCTCCTCCACCGGGCGTCATCCAAGAGAGTTGCCTTAGGACATCCAAGGTGGGGGAGGGGGTGCGGGGAAGCTGAGGCCCCGGGAGTGGGAAGTGCAAGGATGTAGGGAGAGCAAGGGTGTGCGAGGCTGCTTACAGACCCCAGTGGGCTGGGTTCTGGAAAACACCCCAAGGCTGACCCTCTCCAGGTGCCGCCTGAGCCCCTGCCAGGTTCTGCCAGCGCTGGCTCAACAGCGACACCTGCTGGCCGGGCCCCTCCCTGCGGGGCGGGGCTTCCCCTCCGCCCAGGGAGCCCAGCGGGTGAGTCACTCCTGGCTGGATTGGCGACCGAGCGTACCAGCTGTCGGGTCAGAAAATGTCGCGGCCGAGGCGTGTCCCCCGGCACCGGCCTCGTCCCTTCGGGTCGCCGTCCCCGGCCCTAATGCTGCCCTGTGCACCCAGGACACCGACCGAGGGTCCGCCCTGGGCCAGCCCAAGGTCAGCGTTGGAGCAAAAGAGCAGGATAAAGGGCCCTAACTTCAGGAGGCTCCTGGTTTGGGTAGAGTTTTTTTGTTTTCTAAAAGTTTTTATTTGGAAAAATTTTAAGCTTACAGAAGAGCTGCAATAAGATACAAAGATCCTTCATATACGCCTTACCCAGATTCACCAGTTGTTAAAATTTTGTCCCAATTGCTCCCTCCCTTATTCTCTGTGAAATATGTATTTAATATTTATTTATTTATTTAGTTATTTACTTACTTACTTACTTACTTATTCCCTGAACCGAGAGTAGTAAGTGGCAACCGTCATGCCCATTTACCTGTACATACTTTAGCGGGTATTTCCTAAGAACAAGGACATTCTCTTGCATAAGCACTCTTTTCAACTTTGGGAAATTTCAGGTTGATACAATACTTTCATCTAATTTATTGTTCATATTCCAATTTTACCAATTGATTCAATAGGGTCCTTTAGACTATTTGTTTCCCTCTAGTGTACGATCCAAACCAGGATTACAGATTGCATACAATTGCCATATTTCTTAAACTTCTTTAATCTGGAACAATTCCTTATCTTTTTTCATCTTTCGTGACATTTTTTCAGAGTAGACCGCCCTGCCTTTTCTTCTTTTAATTGAGTGTTCCTCATTTGGGGTTTGTCTGCTGTTTCCTTAGGGGTAGATTCAGTCTACACACCCTGAGAGGGAATACTAGGTAAGCAATATTTTATGTTCTTGAGGTGGGATTCTCCACCTTAAGGAGTTCATGGAACTCCTGAACCTCTAAGGATTAACCCATGAGTTATCTGTGAAAACTTGAACCAGATTTTCAACACAAGTTAAGAATGGCACCATTAATTATGTGTGTGTGTTTTCTGTCTGCTGGTGGCTGGCTTAGATTTTGACCCTCTCTTCTCCCCTCATCTCCCTCCTGCTGCCAAACTTGCCCTTGAAATTCAGAGCTCCCATGGGAAGCATTATTCTTTTTGAAGGCTACTAGGGACCCCTGATTGCCCAACTCAATCGTCTTCATAGTCCTTACCCTCTTGACCTCCTCCCAGGGCTGGAATCTAACCCTCCTCCCTGAAACCTCCCAGGCCCTGCTTCCCCAGTCTCTGCCCATCCTCCCTCCTCAACAAATGATGGAGTGCTGGCTGGGCCTGCTGGCTTCTCTGGGAGTCAGCCTTGCAAGTGTGGTTTATCTGGGGAAATCTGCAGGTTCTGGTCTTTGTTGTAGCCTCCCCACACCCCAGTGGGGACATCCTCCCAGTTCTTGTCCTCAGATGGGTCTCTGGACTCATTCACCTCCCTGTGAGAGCTCAGCCTTCTCACGGCGTCCACATCCCCTCTCTTCTTCACTAACATAGGAGGGCAGGACTGGTCCAGTGTCCACCCCCTCAGTCTGGACTGGCCCAGTGGATGCCCCTCAGATTCTAGGAATCCCAAATGGAACTGTTTATTTCTCTCCCAATATGTGACTCCTCCTTCGTCCTTGTCCCTGTTGTGACCCACCATCTCCCCATCATCTCCTCCCCAAACATGAGCTGTTTTTCACCCTTACATCAAAGCCATGTCTTCCCTCTGAAAGATCTCTCCCTCCCCAACCCTCTGCTTCTCTCTCCTGGTCTGTTGTTCTGTTTTGTTTTGAAATCCCTAACTGGTCTTCAGTTCTTCCTTCTCTTTCTGATGTGCCCAGCTGGCCATGTCTCTCTTGCCCCTCCTGCCCCCATCAGCCACCAGCTCAAGTCTCATATCCTTAGCATGTCCTCCAGGACCTTGAGGATTGGGCCTGTGGATCCTTCCAGACTCCCACCCTCCCCCCTCTAATCCCATGCCCCTCATTCCAGTGGCCACTGGACCTTTGCATATGCACATGCTGTTCTCTCTGTTTGAATGGCCATTCACATTCCTTTCCCACCCCCTCCCACTAATTTGGTCAAGTGCTCAAATGACACCATCTTTGTGAAGACTTCCTGACATCCTCAGGCTGTGCAGCCTTTACATCTGGGCAAGAGGGGTGCAGCTCTGACTTCTTCCAGGTGAGGAGCTCACTGGGAGGCCTGCCTCACCGTCTAGACCAGCGCCGTTCAGTAGAACTTTCTGTGGTAATAGAAATATTCTCTACCTGTGCTGTCCAGTGTGGTGGCCACCAGCCACATGTGGTTATTGAGCACTTGATATGTGGTTCAGTGGGACCACATAATTTTAATAGAGGGACCTATTTAATTTTAAATAGTTTAAATCAAAATGTAAGTAGCTACATGTGGCTAGTGGCTACCATATTGGATCACCCAGGGCTAGCACATGCCTTAGGAACCTTTGGTTCCCTACCCAGAGGGTCCCAAGCCTGCTTCCAGGGCCTACACAGGCCACCCTCCAGGTTTATTGTCCTAAGGGCAGACTGTACAGCTGGTGTGCACAGCTCTAGTTGTACAGGTGGGTCAGGGCGCTTGGAAGGGTGTGGGTGTGGGTGTGGCTTGGCTATGCAGCTTGAGGGGTGTGTGTGTGTGTGTGCGTGTGTGTGTGTGTGTGTGTGTTTGATTGTGGCTCCTCTTAGTGCAGGACAGAGCCGGGGGTGTTCCAGTGCAGAGCTCTAGTCTGAGAATTTATTTTTATAACTGGCTTTCCAGGTCCTCTTGAAGGTATATTTACGAGGGTAAGAGGATAGAATGTATTTATCTGGGTTGGCTTGCTGTATTTATTTATTTAATATTTATTTATTTGGCTGGTTTGGGTCTCTCTTTTTTTTTTAAAGAATCATCTCTTTTTAAAAAAAATTTATTTATTTTTGGCTGCATTGGGTCTTTGTTGCTGCACACGGAGTTTCTCTAGTTGTGGGGAGCGGGGGCTACTCTTAGTTGCAGTGCATGGGCTTCTCATTGCAGTGGCTTCTCCTGCTGCGGAGCACGGGCTCTAGGCGCGCGGGCTTCAGTAGTTGTGGCCCACGGGCTTAGTTGCTCCGCGGCATGTGGGATCCTCCCAGACCAGGGCTCGAACCTGTGTCCCCCACATTGGCAGGCGGATTCTTAACCACTGCGCCACCAGGGAAGTCCCTGGTTTGGATCTCAGTTGAGCATGCAGGATCTTTGTTGCCGCGTACAGGATCTTTGTTGTGGCATGTGGGGTCTTTAGTTGCGGCATGCGGGATCTTTAGTTGTGGCATGTGAACTCTTAGTTGCGGCATGTGGGATCTAGTTCCCTGACCAGGGATTGAACCTGGGCCCCCTGCATTGGAAGCATGGAGTCTTAGCCACTGGACCACCAGGGAAGTCCCTGGGTTGGCTTGCTTTATAACTGTTAAACATTTAGATGAATTGTAAGTGGGCTCCAGTTGACTTCTTGTCCTGGACCCACAAGCGTCAGGAGTGGGGCTGGGGTTAATTTCCTCCTCTGTGGCCCCTGGGGCACACAGAACCCCCCACTCTCAGCTGTGAGCTCTTCTGAGTCAGGCCCAGTGTTAATTCTTCTCTCTTCCCCGCTGCCTGGCAGGCTGTGGGCTCACCAGAGATTGTTATCGAGTAAAGCGGTTCAGCTGCTTGCCCAAGGCCTTGCCCTGATCTTGGCTTTCATCACAGTGACCTCTGGGTCAGTGGACTGGCTGAGAGGGAGACCTTTGAAAAGCAGCTGTCCCTGGACTGGGAGACATGGTAGGGAAAGCAGGGCCCCCAAACCTGGATTCTTGTCTCGGCTTTGCCACTTTCTTGACCTTGAACAAGTCACATAATCTCTCTGAGCCCTAGTCCCCTCATCTGTAAAAAACTGGGGGTAATAACACTAACCTTAGCATGTTACCATGAGAATCAAACTAAACCAGATAAGACCTTTTCACAGACACTGTGCCTGTATGCAGCAGGTCTTCCATAAATGTCCCTCAGTCAGCATTCATTAAACAATTATTGTGTGCCAGGCAAAAGGCTTTGTTCCCCATCATAGGTGAGGTGACCTCTAGCCTGGAGGGTGGGTCTGGGTGCTCCCTGCGGCTCCCTCAGGCCACCCTCGCCTCTCAGCTCGGCAGCTCTGGGCACCTGTGTGACCCACTTCATTTGGCCACTGGTCGAATGGGGCCCCATCTGCCCTGGTTTGTGTGGACTTCAGGGCCCTGCATGAAAGACCACGTTTTTCACTTCTGGCTGGGCTAGCAGAGCTGGTTGAGACAGACCAACCGACAGACAGACCTATGACGGCTGTGGTTTGTGGCCTCTCGGCTCAGCCAGACAGCTTGGAGCTTGAGAGGTGAGCAAATGGCTCCTTGGCAGACTATTTCGAAGGTTAAGACGTTGATCTGAGATTAAGATTTATTGTTAACTGACAAGCCCATCCCCGCCTCCCTCAGCTGTCCTTTCAGGGGCACTGTGAAAGTGAGAGGGCCAACCTGAGTCTGCATCCCGGCTGTGCCATTTTCTGACTAGGTGACTTGGGCTCCCTCACCATTAGCAGCCTCAGTGGCCTCATTAGGAAAATGGGACCAGAATAATCCCCAACTCACAGGGTTGTTGTTTGTAACTCATCCTTTGGGTCTTCCCTTCCCAGACTCAGTAGTTACCTTCAAACTCAAGTCTTTCACACTTTCTCCTCTCCTCTGACCTCAAGACTGACTAATGAGGACTTCCCTGGTGGCACAGTGGCTAAGAATCTGCCTGCCAGTACAGGGGACACAGGTTTGAGCCCTGGTCCGGGAAGATCCCACATGCCACGGAGCAACTAGGCCCGTGAGCCACAACTACTGAGCCTGCGCTCTAGAGCCTGTGAGCCACAACTACTGAGCCCACGTGCCACAATTACTGAAGCCTGTGCGCCCTAGCTCTCATGCTCCGCAACAAAGACAACCCACCACAATGAGAAGCCCATGCACCGCAGTGAAGAGTAGCCCCTGCTCGCGCAGCTAGAGAAAGTCCGCGCGCAGCAATGAACACCAAACGCAGCCAAAAAAAAAAAAGACTGACTACTGCCAAGTTTGTTTTACAGAACCTCCCCAAATATTCTAGATAATTTCTAATTTCTTGTATGAGTTCTTCAACGCATAATTATTTAGAAGTGCATTTTGACATTTTCAAATTCATGGGGTTGCCTTTGATTTTTTTTTTTTTTTTTTTGCAGTACGCGGGCCTCTCACTGTTGTGGCCTAGCCCGTTGCAGAGCACAGGCTCTGAACGCGCCCATGGCTCACGGGCGCAGCTGCTCTGCGTCACGTGGGATCTTCCCGGACTGGGGCACGAACCCGTGTCCCCTGCATCGGCAGGCGGACTCCCAACCACTGCGCCACCAGGGAAGCCCTGCCTTTGATTATTGATTTCCTTTCTTTTGGCCGCCATGGCTTATGACATCTTAGTTCCCCCACCAGGAATTGAACCTGGGCCCCCTGCAGTGGAAGCAGGGAGTCCTAACAACTGGACCACCAGGGAATTCCCAATTGATTTCTAATTTAATTATACTGCTGTCAGATAATGAGGTCTGAATGATTTTTTTGAATTAGTGGAGACTTGCCTTATGATCTGATCTGTGGTCACTTTTGTAAATGTGTGACTGAAATCAACAGTGTGTTCTCCAGTAGTCAACTAGAGTATTCAAAATATTCAATTAGGGACTTCCCTGGTGGCTCAGTGGTTGGGAGTCTGCCTGCTGATGCAGGGGACACGGGTTCAAGCCTTGGTCTGGGAAGATCCCACATGCCGCGGAGCAACTAAGCCCACGTGCCACAGCTACTGAGCCTGCGCTCTAGAGCCGGTGCTCTGCAACAAGGGAAGACACCACAATGAGAAGGCCATGCACTGCAATAAAGAGCAGCCCCTGCTCGCTGCAACTAGAGAAAGCCCGCGTGCAGAAATGAAGACCCAACGCAGCCAAAATAAAGAAAGAAAAAAAAAAAGAAATGCATTGAGAAGTCTTGCTCCCACCTCTGCCTTGTCCACCCTGTTTCCCCAGAACCTTATAGGTTACCACTTTTATTACCTTCCCTACGTAAATTCAAGCAAATGCAAACATTTATTCTTATTTCCACCTCTCGTTCTTATACAAAAGTTAACAAGCTATATATACTGTTCTGCACCATATTTTTACTTCAAAATATATCCTGAGGATCTTTCCATATCAGTCATTCTCTTTTTTTTTTTTTTTTCTTTTTTTACAGTGGCATAGTTTTCCACTGGGGGGATATACCATTTTACCACAGTTTATTAAACCCTTCACCATCCAATATAGTAGCCACATGTGGCTATTTACACTGAAAATTGCAATTAAGTAAAATTTGAAATTCATTTCCTCAGTTGCACTTAGTAGCTACATGTAGCTAGTAGCTACCATATTGTACAGCACAGAGAACATTTCCATCATCGCAGAAAGTTCTCTTGAGTTGCTGGTTGAACTGATCCCCTATAGCTGAACATCTGGCTTACTTCCAGTCTTTAAGAGCTGAGGGATGATGAGTCCCATCCCTGGGATGCAAGAGAGCTAAGTGAGAACTGCCTAGGGAATGCTGGACCTTCAACCTCAGATCTCGAAATCTTGGAGGCTCCTGCAAGAGAAGCCCTTTTATTTGGCTTTTTTTGGTCACACAGTGTGGCTTGAGGGATCTTAGTTCCCTGACCAGGGATCGAACCTGTGCCCCCTGCAATGGAAGCACAGAGTCCTAACCACTGGACCGCCGGGGAATTCTCAAGATGAGGGCTTTTGGGTTTGAGGCACAGGCTTGACCAGGGCCTGGAAACAAGAGTGACCCTTAAGGACAGGCTTCATGCTTAACCCTAACCCTCTACTTCCCTCTCCAGTCCTACCAAAATGCAGTCCTATTTTCTTTCATTTAATATTTAAGTCCTGTGCTGGGGAGACAGGTTCAGAAAAGACACAGTCTCTGTCTTGAAGAAAGAGAAAGATCATCACCTGTCTTGTGACAAAGACTTTCAAAGAGGCCTTATCAAAAACCAAAAGGCCTGAAAATATCCTTTGTTAGTTAGGATGGTTGAAACAGGTGATCTCATCCATTGCTGGAGGTTGCAAATTGGTGCAACTTTTTGGAAGTCAATTCCAAATCTATCCAAATTCCAGTGAAAATCTATCTGAAATTTAAAAGCACATAACCTTTGACCCAGCAATGTCATATTTATAAATTTGTCTTACAGATAGACACATAAGTGCAAAACAATTATATGTACCAAGATATTTCCTGAAGGAACCATTGTTTATAGTAACAAAAGGCTGACATGCCCTAAATATCCACTAGGTAGAGAATAGCAAAATAAATTGGGACACAAGCAACCTAAGTGTCCATCGACAGATGAATGCATAAAGAAGATGTGGCACATATATACAATGGAATATTACTCAGCCATAAAAAGAAACAAAATTGAGTTATTTGTAGTGCGGTGGATGGACCTAGAGTCTGTCATACGGAGTGAAGTAAGTCAGAAAGAGAAAAACAAATACCGTATGCTAACACATATATATGGAATCTAAAAGAAAAAGGTTCTGATGAATCTAGGGGCAGGATAGGAATAAAGATGCAGACGTAGAGAATGGACTTGAGGACACGGGGAGGGGGAAGGGTAAGCTGGGATGAAGTGAGAGAGTGGCATGGACATATATACACTACCAAATGTAAAATAGATAGCTAGTGGGAAGCAGCCACATAACACAGGGAGATCATCTCGGTGCTTTGTGACCCCCTAGAGGGGTGGGAGGGAGTTGCAAGAGGGAAGAGATATGGGGATGTATGCAAATGTATAGCTGATTCACTTCGTTATACAGCAGAAGCTAACACAACATTGTAAAGCAACTATACTCCAATAAATATGTTAAAAAATTATTGAAAAAATAATAAGTTGTGACACATTCCATATGCTGGAAGACTATATAGATTTTGTGGAGGCAGATATATTATTAAGTGAAAATAGCAAGGTGTCAAGCAGTGTGGAATGTGTGCTATCATTTGTGTCAAACACACACACACACACACACAAACATACTGTTTGTATATATCCAAACTATCTCTGGAAAGATACATTAAAATTGTTTTTCTTTTAAACTGTACACATGTATTACCTTACAAAAAAATGAGGCACCAACTGAGTAACGGTGAGCAGGGATGGGGAGGGAGGAGATTCCTGGGGAAACCTGCTCAGTCACCTGAGCTCCGAGTGTGCCCAGTGACTGCACAATCATTCCATCGGAGGTGACAAGGCGACAACAATTCAGAAATGTCACCCATGCTGTGACTCCATCTCTATCACCTCTGGAGGCCTCGCCCTGTCTTGGCTGTCATACCGCCTGTGCCCAGCAGGGGGAAGCACAGACCCACCAAAGTATTGGTCCCAAACTTCAAGCATCCCTTCTAGGATTTCCTCCTCTGTGGACCACGATTGGAAAGGCACTTCCTGCCAAGCCAACCAAATCTATTAGGTAATAATTGATTAAAATTCCTCCCCCCCCCACCTTTTTTTGTACCTTACACTTCTGATCAGCATGAGAGAGAGATAATGTAGGCTTGTTGGGCTGATCATTTTCCACACAACAGGTCCTACTTAGCCCAGGCTTATTTCCATCAGGCCTTGGGTGGGCAGTGGTTGGCAATGGCCTGAGCAACCCCAGGGACCGAGGGTGCAGGCTGGCAACTATTAAGTCATTAGAGGCTCCCCACCCCACTGGGATTATCAGCTGTGGGGCACAACTCCCACTCTTGTCCTACCCATTCAAAGAAGTAGTTCTGAGCAAGAGTAAGCATGAACACCTGGCACCACAGGCTGACTCTCCCAGTCACTCTCCCAGATGTGTTTAGTGTGTCCCAAGGACAGAGACTCTTCTCATCTGCCACAGAATCTTCAGGAGTGAGCACAGTCCCGGGCACAGAGCTAGTGCTAAGTAAAGCCTTGTTAAATGGAAAGAGACAGTCACTGAGGAGAACAGGGACTAAATTCTTTAAATAAAAAAGAAGGAAAGAAAGAAAGGGAGAGAGAGAGAGGTCTTACCTAATCTCAAGGGCAAGAATCCAAGGGCAAGACTGTGGTCTGCTCTAGGCTGGAAGTGAGGGCAGTGGGCACAGAATGGATCACCTTCTTAGCACACCCAAGGAATATCCTGCTTTGTCTTAATTTGTGGGTCCCTGCCTGGGACATGAAATAAGTGATGACATCTCTCACCCACCAGAGGTGCTGGTGACCTTGGCAGAAGAAAGGCTTAAATCAGGTCAGCCTGGGGGAAGGGACTGGCTCATTCCAGGGCCTTCCTTAAGATTAGATAAATTCCCAGCTCCTGCTTAAACTTCGGTGGTTCTGAATTTGAGAGGGAGGGCAGAAGGAAGAGGAAGCTATGGTGGAGGGGATATTTATGGCCCCTGCCTGGCCTAGAGAAAATCCAGGGCTCATTAATGGGCCCCCGGTCCTCAATGCCTTGGTGGTGCAAGGAAGGACCAGCTGGGGATCCCCACAAATTATAATAGATGGGGGCTTCCCTGGTGGTGCAGTGGTTGCGAGTCCGCCTGCCGATTCAGGGGACATGGGTTCGTGCCCCGGTCTGGGAAGATCCCACATGCCGCGAAGCGGCTGCCCGTGAGCGATGGCCGCTGAGCCTGTGCTCCTCAACGGGAGAGGCCACAAGAGTGAGAGGCCCGCGTACCGCAAAAACAAAAACAAACAAACAAAAATCTATATCTATATGTAGCTATCTATCTATCTCTATCTCTATCTCTATCTATATAGATATATAATAGATGGGAGTGGGAAGAGCAACTGAAAGAGAAAAGTCTCAAATTCAGGCTGGAGATTGTGCCCAGACCTGGGGTTCTAACCGCCCCACCCCTGACCCCACCGCAATACTCTCTCATCCTCTGGTCCATCCTGAATGAGAGGGCCAATGGGAGGAAGGGGCAGCAGCTCCAAGGCATCGTAGATTTTGGAGGTGGAGAGAACGGAGGCCTGTTTCTGCCCTTTATTAGCTGTGTGCCCTTCGGCAAGTCACTTAACCACTCTGAGCCTCATTTTCCCCCTCTAAAATGAGGATATCAATACCTACCTTCCCTGGTCATTGTCAGGATGAATGAAAGGAGACCTCTGGAAGTATTTCTGTAATTGCCAGACATCAGAGATTGTTATTCGTCAAGGCAAGCGAGAGGCCACCGTAGGTCTCTGGAGGTGACAGCGTCAAGATTTTTTACCCCTCTGCGGTTCCTGCTCCTTTCCCAGCGCGGATGCTGGCTTTAATCCTCCCGTTCCCCAGTACCCGCGCTTCTCCTTGACACCGCCTTGGTGGTCCCCAGATTTTCGCAGCCTGCCTTTTTCCTTGGGCGCCCCCATTCTAAAAGCATTGGGGATGCCGGCACAGGCGCAGAGTTGGTCCAGAGTGGACAGGTCGCGGGGGTCTCCGCTGGCCTGGATCTGCGCCCCCCGCCCTGCTTTGGGATTCTTATTTGCAGATGGTTTCCTCTGGTCTTCAGCTCGGTCCTGGGCTAAACAGAGGAGGGGAGAAGCAAGGGGTGGGGGGCCTGGAAGGGGGTTCCCACCTTCTCCGGCGGGAACCCGAGAGGGGGACGCAGCCCTTGCGCCCCAACGCCGCACCGTCATGGGTCTCCAAGCCGCTCTCGTAAGTGGTGGCAGTCCTCGACTCCGATGATTGCCCCCTCCGTCCCCCAGGCCGTGACCCCCTTCACCCAGACCCCGCCAGTTCCCCGGCTCCGAGCGAGCGGGAGCCTGCGGTTCTAGGACCCCGAGGCGCGGCCGAGCGCGCCGCCGCCTCTGCCTCGCCTCGGTTGCTCCCGCTGCGGCAGGTGAAGCGGCGCCGGCCGCCCCCTCTGCGGCAGGTGAAGCGGGTCGGTAGCCCCCTCTCCGCCACGCCATGGCTGCGGCCGACCCCCGGCCGGCGCCCGGCGCCCTTCCCCTCCCTCCAGCCCGCCCCCCTGGGGCTGGGTGCGTAGCGGCGGCGGAGGCGAAATGTGGTTTGCGAGCACAGGGAGCGACAGCAGAAGTTAGAAGATCGCCGAGGGGGGAGCCCGTGCCGCAGCTTCCTGCCCCCGGCCCAGCCCTCTGGCCCCGGCGGCCTGCAGCCTGACTTCCTCCCCCCACCCCGCAGCTCGCCGCCCGGCTCCTCGGACGGGGCCGCCCCGATGGGACGCCGCGCCCTGGCCCTTGCGCGCCGCTGAGCCGAGCGCCCGCGTCGCCGAGCCCCGCCGCCGCCGAGAGCCGCTGTCCTCCTCGCCCCCCAGGCCGGGAGCCTCATCCGCCCTCCCCGGGAAAGCTGGATTTCCGAGGCTGGAGGCGCCTGGCCGACTGGGTGGGGACCACCATGGGCAACGCGGCCGGCAGCGCGGAGCAGCCCGCGAGCCCCGCAGCGCTGTCCCCCAAGCATCCCGCGGCGCCCAAGCAGCCGATGCCCGCGGCTGGAGAGCTGGAGGAGAGGTTTAACCGGGTCCTGGTGAGTGTGGCCCGCTGTGCGCGGGGCGCGGGCGGGGGGCGGCAGGGGCTCGCCATGCGTCCCCGCCCCCGGGGGCTCAGGTACCGCTTGGAGATCTCCGGCGGCTCGGTGGCGGCCCTTCCAGGGGGTGGGAGTGACAGTGGTTTCTTAAAGAGTGACTTAGCACTCTCCCCCCAAAACTTTCTTCTGCAACCGTCCAGTCTCCCTCCCCAAGATACCCCCTCCCCGAGCGCTTCTGGGTCTAAAGGTCTAAACAAAAATGTCCTGTGAGGAAGTTGGGAGCGCAGCACGCGGGGAGGGGGTCCCGGAGCACCCCCTTCCCCACTGCACGCAGGCCCAGCCACAGGGTGTAAGAGCATCTACTTGTGTCTCAGGGTCAAAGACAGAAGGGGTTATATTTTAACCTCCTGGGAGCTGGAAACTGAGTAGAGGTGTTTGGTCCTGATCTGCTGGTGCCTGAGCTTCTGGGAGCTGGGTTGTCAGATCATGCAGTTGGGGGTGTCTGTGTTTCTCCCTCACTGCATGTCCAGGAGAGCTTGTCTGTAGGTCTTTATCCTGTGCATCCCCTCACACCCGCTGGAGGGATGAAGGTTAGGAAGGGCGGGGTCAGGATGGGTTGGTCACTCTGTCTTGGGGTGGAGCAGAAGTCTGGAAGCCCCTCTCCCTCACTGTCACCTGCTCCAGGGGATTGGGGGCCTTGGAGACTAGGCCACCGGGGAGGAAGCCATCAACTGAGCCTGGGAGCAGTTGGGATGGATTTGGTGGGTAGGGGCTCCAGAGCAAAGTCAGGGTTCTCTAAGACCTGGTAGAAGAAGGGAGGGGAAATGGCCACTCATTCTCACTTCCCTCTCCCTATCTCAAGCCTGTCCCAGGCTCCTTCTCTAACTAATTGCCTGGTGGCCTGTCTGCTGTCAGCTCCCTTGCCAGATCCTGGGTGACAGGCAAATAAGGCCGTGCTTTTCCCCAGAGGCACTTCCAAGTCCGAGCAGGCTAGCACTGCAGGTCTGAGGGTGGGGGCCCGAGGGAGACGCAGGCAGCAGAGCCACGCAGCCTGGTGGCCCTGTTGATTCTTCGTCTTCTCCACCTCCCTGACATCATTTCCCCTCCCCTGGCCTGCCGTGAGGCCCTACTTGCCAGATCCCCTGTGTGGCCCCTCCTCCCAGTTCCAGGAAGTCTTGTCTGCTGCCCCCTCCCAGGAGAAAGGCTGGGAGGGATTTGAAGGAGCTGTAGGGTGGGGCGGGGTCTGAGCTGTCCACGTGAAGGCACCTTGCTTGATTCGGGGAGAGGGAGGGACGCTGAGGGACACCGCACATCAGGCTAGTCCCCAAATACCCCACCTCTCCACCTGCTTCCCTTGTCCCAAACCCATGGCTTCACAAAGCTGAGCTGAGCGGAGCGAAGGGCGAGGGGGAAGAAT
The DNA here is from genome assembly GCF_964341445.2 of Mesoplodon mirus. Lineage (NCBI taxonomy): Eukaryota > Metazoa > Chordata > Mammalia > Artiodactyla > Ziphiidae > Mesoplodon > Mesoplodon mirus. The sequence goes on from NC_138994.1 coordinate 7,953,398, forward strand.
GAGCTAGGCGGGGGCCACCTGGGGAGCCCGAGTTGGTGGTGGATCCCTGGACCTTGGCCAGCCTGACTTTCCCCTTAAGTGTGTGTCTATGGATGGGGGGGATGGGCTCTCAGGGTGAGGTCCAGGTCCTGGTCATTTCTCTGTTACACACACCTAATGGGGAGGAGATGGGTGAATAATTTCAGACCCCTGGAAATTCCAAAAGTCAAGTGGTGAGGTTCTGATGCCTGTGTAGGACTTGACTGCCATGCTTGCGTGTTTTTTGGCCTTAGCTCCGATTGGTTGGCTGAGTCTGACACTAAGTGCCACTGGGAGTCCCTGAGAACCAGGGCGTGGAGGGTGAAGGCCCAGAGAGGGGTCCGAAGGTGTCCTGGTGGAGAAAGCAGAGGTGGCTAGGTAGAAATCTAGGGCAGCAGCACCCACTGGGGTTCACCGCCCCCCTCCCCAAGGAACCCCAGTGTGTTTACACGTCCCCCTTCTTCCTGGGGACGGATCAGCCTGTCCCATGTCTTGTATGCACAGAAGGCACCCAACCCAAGGTCACTTGGCTAAGAACCTCGTTCTGCACTCCTCACCGTGCCCTGGGACTATATACCCTTGGCCCCTGCCTGAGGCTGGTGGGGGGTGGGGAAGGTGGGGGGGGATGCAGATTTGGCTAAAACTATAGTCCCAGTGATGGGGATTACAGGGAGTGCCTCCATCTGAGCACTGCCTCCTTGGCCAGAGCTGAGCCCTGTCCTCAATGAATGTCTAAAGAAGAGGGCTTCCCTGGTGGTGCAGTGGTTAAGAATCCGCCTGCCAGTGCTGGGGATATGGGTTTGAGCCCTGGTCCAGGAAGATCCCACATGCCGCTCAGCTAAGCCCGTGCGCCACAGCTACTGAGCCTGCGCTCTAGAGCCCGCGAACCACAACTACTGAAGCCTGTGCGCCTAGAGCCCGTGCTCCGCAGCAAGAGAAGCCACCGCAGTGAGAAGCCCGAGCACCCCAATGAAATGGTAGCCCCCACTCGCCGCAACTAGAGAAAGCCCATGTGCATCAATGAAGACCCAACAGCCAAATAAATAAATATAAAATCCTTAAAAAATTAATAAAAGGAGAAGAACCTCAGACGGTTGAGTGGTGGGCCTCCCACCCCCAGGGATCCCCCATTCTGGAAGGGGGAAGCACAGCCCTCCCCTTGGGATCTAGTCACATGGCCCCAGGGAACCTCTTCCTTTCACTGAAGCTCAGCACTTTCATCCCTGGTGGGGAGTAGGATCCTGAAATCTAAAACCACTCCTTGGCTTCTGGCTGTGGAACTCCTCTTGTGGGTTAGGGGTATCCCGACCGAGGCCCACTGCCAGACAGGAGATGAGGGTGCTGTTCTCCCTTTCTCCCTGGGCAGCCTTTTTCCCATGCAAGAATGGGTGGTGCGAGCTACTTTTCTGAGGAAGCTCTGAGAGAGAGGGGTGCCCTTGCTTAAATGGTGGTGCGGAGGAAGAGCAGGTTGATCCAGGGTTTCCACCTTCTGCCTTAGCAACAGTGGAGGAGTGATGGCTGCCTGCCGCAACGGTGGGAAAACCTGCCCACCGAGCTCCACGCTCTCGCCTCTCCTACACCACGCTGAACGCTGGGTGTCTTCCAGCTTCTTCAGGCCTTCCCCTGCCGGGGTCAGGGTTTGAGGTGGCAGGCACTCTTTCCAGGCCTGCCAGAAGTGCCAGGCTTACGGCCTGGCCTAGGACACCCCTGATGTGTCTGGGCAGGGAGGAGCCTGTAACGTAGGGGCAAAGGGGTCAAGGGAAGGCGCCGTGATGTGCTGGAGGCCAAGTGATGCTGCCATTCAAGAGGAGAGGAATTGGGCTTCCCTGGTGGCGCAGTGGTTGAGAGTCCGTCTGCCGATGCAGGGGACACGGGTTCGTGCCCCGGTCCGGGAAGATCCCACATGCCGCGGAGCGGCTGGGCCCGTGAGCCATGGCCGCTGAGCCTGCGCGTCCGGAGCCTGTGCTCCGCAACGGGAGAGGCCACAACAGTGAGAGGCCCGCGTACCGCAAAAAAAAAAAAAACAAGAGGAGAGGAATTTACCTGATGGGGCCTGGCACCCTGGGCTGCCCTTAGCATGTGCCCAGGCTGGTGGGCACTTGTCCAGGCTGTGTGGGGAGGTCAGGGCAGTCCCCGACAGGGTGTGGATGCTGGGAGTCCTGCTTTTCGCTGGACTCCTTCCCTGCTGGGGCTGGGACTGGGGGTTAAAGGCAGAGGTGGGTGTCTCCATTCTGTAGGCTGTGACCGAGGCGCTGCCTCCTCAGGCAGCTCCCTCCTCTGGGGTGGGGCACATGAAGTTTGGCGCACGGAGCTGTGGGCCGCTTAGGCCCTGTGCCTCCCATCTCTGGGGTCTCACATGGAGGATCCCAATGGGGTTGTGGCCCTGTGTCAGAGGCTGGGCTGGGCAGAGGCCGTGGGGTGCCATTCCCAGCAGGCAGCGCTGGCACATGCTGCCCCTGGAAACACAGGGATGCGGTAGGCATGATTCACAGTGACATCTGGGACCAGTTGGCAAAGAGCTGGGGGAGATGGGCAGGAACAGGTGGGGCTGCTCTTGGGGCCACCTCTAAATTTTTCCTGGGAACATGGAGCCCTGGAAGGTGGCTCAGCCCTCCCTGCCTCTGAGAAGGGCAGGGGTCACTCACAGGAAACGCTGAGTAGCTTCCTGGGTTTTGGGGTCATGAAGTTTGGGAGTTGAGTTTTGTCTTTGCCACTTACTACCTGTGTGACCTTGAACAAATTACCCATCTTCTCGGAGCTTCAGTTTTCCTCCTGTGTAAAAAGATAATAAAAATAGTATATGCCAGGGACTTCCCTGGCAGTCCAGTGGTTAACACTCCACACTTCCAATGCAGGGGGCGTGGGTTCCTCCCTGGTTGGGGAGCTAAGATCCCGCAGGCCGTGCAGTGCAGCCCCCAAAAAGAAAAGGGTATATGCCAGCCTGCTAGGATTGTTGAGGAGATTAAACAGAGTGCTTAGCACAATGCCTGACACAGAACAAGTGCTCAGTAAACACTGTCCACTGTGAGGATGGGATGATGTTGAGGCTGATCTGGTCCTCTGCATCTTGGGGCCCTTCAAGGTGAAGGAGCCCAGACCCTGCCTCTTCCCTCCCCCACCTCCGCTTCCAAGACCAACCAAGGGTGCCGTCTTTAGTCTTCAGCCGTCACAGGCCAGGCTGCCCGCCCTGCCATCACGCATGTCAGCCACAGAGGGGCCTAGATGAAAACTGCCTGGTGGCCGGAAACCACGAGAGGGAGGGCCCACCTCTCCTGGTGGGTGGGGCAGCGGTGGTACCAACGGTAGCTGTGTGCACATGGGGAGGGGTGGGGAGGCCTCCACTTCCCTCAGAGAGAGGGTGTGCTGGTTGGGGGGGGTTCCCCAGTGAGTAAGAGCTCAGTGTGGGCAACAACAGGAAACGTAGGGTGCTGGGTGGCAGGAAATGGGGCCGGCTGTTCCTGGTTCCTCAGACAGGCGCGGGGGCCAGGCTGTCTGCAGAAGACCCCTGGGAGGCCAGGACCCATGTTTCTCATTGCTCTGAGCTCTCCTTCTTCCGAGGAAACTGAGTCGTCTTACCAGCTTGCCAGCTAGGTCACCTTGGGCAAGCAGCTTAATGGCTCTGTGCCTCAGTTTCCCATTTGTGAAAAGGGGATTATAATAGTATCTACTTTGTAGGCTTGTTGTAGAGATTTAAATGAGTTAATCGATGGAAAGCCCTTAGCATGGCACCTAGCACGGATTGAATGTTTGGGGGAATATTAATTATTGTTGTTGTCGGTATTCTCCTACCAGCCTGGATTATAAGGGCGGTGCCTGCTGCCCCGGCTCCTACCCTGCTTGCCCTTGTTTCTGCCATGGGGACCCTTCAACCCTGATGGGAGAAGCTGTTAGCTTTTTGGGGTTCTTAGCACCCTAGGGCCGTGTTACCCCACACCCTCCTCTAAGCCTGGGATTGCTTCTAAGAGCCCTAGAAAATCTATATACCAGAATTTTTAAAAGAGGATAACGATTGTTTTTGGAGATGCCCCGAGAGCTCTAAAACCAAGCTTGAAGCCATGTAGAGGTGGGCAGGGGAGATGGATGGGGAAGTGGGGCCGGGGGACAGGACTGTCTTCTGGATCCATCAGGCTGTGGAATGCCTGTGGGGCTGGTCTGAGATGGGCTGGTGCCTAAGTTCAAGGGCATCCTGGGGGTTGAAGGGCTGGGCTTCCTAGGGAGAGGGTGAGCGGGTGGGAGCTGGAGGCTCAGTTCATTTCTGGCCAAGCCTTGGAGACAGGTCCGCTTCTCCGAATGTTTGCACCAACTTCTGTCCGCCACACAGCCCTCACCTTGGGGTCTTCAGTGGATTCCCCTGACCAACCCCCAACCTGTGACATGCCTCTTCATAGTGGTATGTCCCTGAAGAGTATTATTACGTCAAAACACAGCTTCTAAACTAGGGGCAGGACAGGAATAAAGATGCAGACGTAGAGAATGGACTTGAGGACACGGGGAGGGGGAAGGGTATGCTGGGGCAAAGTGAGAGAGTGGCATGGACTTACATGTACTACCAGATGTAAAATAGATAGCTCATGGGAAGCAGCTGCACAGCACAGGGAGATCAGCTCGGTGCTTTGTGTCCACCTAGAGGCGTGAGATAGGGAGGGTGGGAGGGAGATGCAAGAGGGAGGAGATATGGGGATGTATGCATACGTATAGCTGATTCACTTTGTTACATAGCAGAAGCTAACACACCATTGTAAAGCAATTATACTCCAATAAAGATGTTAAAAAAACAAAAACAAACAAACAAAGAAAAACCCACACAGCTTCTCACTGAAGTGTTCCCGGGAGCCCTGTGAGTCTGAGGCAGGAGGGAAGTGTGCCCATTTTATGGAGGAGGAAGTTGAGGCTCAAGGAGACAAAGAAGCAGTCAGGCTAGGTGGGCCCAGAGCCTGGGTCCCCTGAATCCTGCTCGGGTTCCTCCACATCACAGCCGCCCCAACCCCTCCCCTCACAGGAGGTGGGTGTTCCCCCCCTCAACCCTCCACCCACACCTGGACTTCCCGGCCCTTCCCTGTCCCATCTGAGGGCCATCAGCCAACCTTCTGCTTGTCTCCCAGTCCCCAGCCCCACGGCGCTGCCTCCTTGCTAAGGGCCCCGAGTCTGGGGGTCTGTCACTGTTTCCTGGATGGCCTCACCCCACTCTGAGTGAGTGGCATTGCTGGTCCCTCTCCTGCTTCCTAGGGTCCCCATCTCCTCTGTGGGCACAGCCGAGGAACAGCTGCTAATTAGCGCTCAGCGCTGTCAGAGCTATTTCTGATTTCCGAGCCTAAATTTAGCCCGTCTGGCAGGCTGGCATGTAGACCCGGGTGCCTGACGAGGCCCAGGTGGGGAAGGGGCAAAGGGGTGCCCTGCCCTCCACCACTGCTGGGACAGGGGCGCTGGCCCAGCAGAGACCTCCCCCTCCCCAGTAATAACCACAGGCTGAACTGGGGGAGTGGACCTGGGCGCTGGTTCTGGGTTGGCTCAGGGCTCAAAGTCAGCCCGGCTCCCCTCTTACTGGGTTCGTGACCTTGGGCAGGTGACTAAACTAAGCTGTGCTGCACCTGTAGGATGGGACTAATGGCAGTGCCAATACTGGTGGTGAGGGTGGAAGGCTGCCATCTGTGAGCAGGGCTGGTAAGCCTTCGGGCAAAGCTGGCACCACAGTTGTCAGAGTCATTATGATGATTAGTTGCTGTCTCTAGAAGTGCCACTGGGGCCATTCCTGGAGCCAGCAAGTCCCCAGGGTGGGTGAGGGCCCAGAAGGACCCATGTCAGGGAGCGGGCGATCTCCTCTAAGGCTCAGCTGCTGAGCCAACCCCCTCACGCCTCTGCGCCCTCCTTCCCCCGCCACCACCTCCTCCCCCCTGCTGGCTGCGGGTCCAGTTTCCCTGGCATCGCCTGCCTTCTCTCTCTGCTTCCTCCTCCCCCCTCAACCTTGGCCCTCACCCCCACCTCGGCCCTCCCCCACCCTGGGTCTCTGTGGGGTGGGGATGGATCCGGAGGGACCAGGGAGAAAGAGAGAGAGACGGAGACAGAGAATGGCCCCAGGGAGGCCTCCTCCCTGGCCAGGTACATCCTTCTCTGGGCTCCAGGGCCCCTTCCTGGGCAGTCCCTCCCATGGGGCAGGAGCTGTCCTGGCTGTTGGCAGGTTGGGGGAGGGCAGCAGATGAGACCGCAGGCGGTTTCCTCAATCTGGGCTCACTTTCGCAACGGGGTAGAGGAATGACGTATCGCCATGCCCAGCCGGCCCAGGGGAGAGGGCCTGGTGGATGGGCAGTTTCACCTCTCAAGTGGGGCCCCGGCCGGAAAGCTTGGGCAACCGGGGCAGAGGGTACCAAGCTTCCTGTTGTCTGGGGCCGACCTAAGGCAGTGATTTTCGGGGTGAGGTCTGGCCAGAGCCCCCGAATTAGGCCTAGCGCCCGGGAGAGGAAGCTGGCCGAGAAGTCTTGGGTGGGTGTGGCCCCTTCTCTGCTCCAGCTGTGGCCACCTCTCAGGGCCATGTGACTGTGGATGTGTAGTCTGAGCCATCAGAACTAGTGACAGGGGCCTCTTCTACCCTGGGCTGGGGCTCCCTGGGGCTCCCACATCCCCAGTACGGACTAAGCTCCTTGAGGGCCAGAACTGTCTTTTGGAGCCTGACATATAGTAGACCCTCAATAAACCTGGGGTTTACTGAATGGGGGTGAACTGGCATCATCTGCTGGTTCTTTTAGGTAGACACGCCAAGTCCTGGGGGTCCAGGGGGCTCCTAGTGCTGGCGGCACCTGGTGATTCCATAGCACCGGGTGGGACACTAAGCCTGTCCTGTGGGGAGAAGTTGGGCAGGCACATTGTACCCTTGTCATCTGTGGCTGGGGGAGGAGGACCCAGGCAGAGCAGTGCTGACCTTTCTTAGCTCTTGAGGGGAGTCCCAGCCTGGACCACCGGCACCACAGACCCAGCGTGCTGGCTGCTCTCCCCGGTTCCTGTAACTGGGTGACCCTCCCCTGGAATCCACCTGGACCCTGCAGCCACCGTGCACCGGCTTGGAACTCCCTGCCCGTCTGACCTCATCTCCCTCGGTCTGTCCCGAAGTGACCAAGTGGGAGGGGGCCGGAGAGGGACGGGGGCTGCTGGCTGCTGTCCTTGCAGAGGCTTTGTGGTGTTTGTGAGACACTGGTGCCCTGGGCTGGGACCACATGCACGTGTTGTTTGGTGGCATGTGGGAATGGGGCACAGTCCATGCCTGGCCACACTTGGGCCTGGCCAGAGATGGGTCCCTGTTAGCTTCCCATGCAAATGGGAGAAGAGATGGTACCCCCTTATCACATGTGGGGAAACGAGCCCAGAGGTGCCTGAGGTCCCAGGAAGTTAGGCTGCGAACCCACGCTCCTGCCTCCTGCCAGTTGTGCCGGGGGCGGGGGGGCGATTTAGAGGTGACAGAGCCCAGGCCCTGGAGTCAGGCAGACTTGGATTCAAATCCCAGTGTCACTTTCCAGCTGTTGGGCCTTCGGAAAGGTGCTCCATCTCTGGGCTTCGGTGGTGTTCTCGTTGGCTAATTCTACTTATTTCCAGGGGTGAGGTGGTGACGGGACTCATATGAATCACAGGCCTCCTAGGGAGTTGGCCTCTAGTGGGTTCCCTGCAAATGCCCGTGCTCCTCTGCCCATCGTGTTAGGGCCCCAGACTCCGCATCTTCATCTTGTCGTCTTCCTCCCCAGAACTGCATGAACTTGCCCCCGGACAAGGCCCAGCTGCTGAGCCAGTATGACAACGAGAAGAAGTGGGAGCTCATCTGTGACCAGGTGGGCACAGGCCCATTCTGTCATCGGGGTGCCCTGCCCTGGCCAGGCCGGGGCTGGCAGGAGAGGGGACACTGCCACGCTGCCGCAGGGCCAAGACCCTGCCCAGAGGCCAGCGTAGCATCTGGGGAGGGTGCTGAGGGCATATGCAGGACTCTGGAATCCCCCTCTCTTGGGCCCGGGCCTCCCCAGGGACCTTATGAGTCACGAGCAGGGCTGGGTCTGCCCTCTGAGGAGCCGGCAGGGGCTGGTCCAGGGTACTGGCCAGTGCAGCTGGGGCCGTGTCCCCATCCTGCTTGCTGAGCTTCCCGGGGCAGCTCCTGTCCACCCTCCAGCTCTGGGCTGGGGAAGAGAGGGGGAGCCCTAGGGCTGGGTATCTTCATTCCACCCCATGGGAGGCGGGGAGGAGGGTCAGGCATTCCTGTCCTCCTTTGACCTTGGATCCAGAGGAGCTGCAGTCAGCCAAGCAGTTCCCCAAGTCAGCCAGCTCCCAAGCGGCAGAGCAGGGACTGGAGGCCCCGTCTCCCGGTTGGTTCTCAGCCGCCGCCTGGACTTGCCACCTTCGTGGCTCTCTCGGCTGCCCCAGCCCCTCAGCTGTGGGGCTGCTGTCCTTGGTAGCAGGGAGGACCCCTGCTGTGGCAGGGCGGGGCCTGGCTGCCGCAGTGATTCAGAGGGGGAGGGAGGCGGGCCTGTGGCCCTGGAGGCTGGGGGTGGGGATTTGGGGAGCAGGGAGCCTCTCCTGGGAGCCGGGGCTGGGCCTTCGGCCTCTGCTAATGGACCAGGATGGGATGAGCTGGCAGGGCAGGAGTCTGGGGGGTGAGGGCAGGGCTATGGGGAGAGGGTGGGGAGCTGCCTCCGGAGGCTTTGGGGCTGGGGTAGGGGTCCCTGCCCCTTGGCCTGGCATCTCAGGTTGGGCTCACAGAGGCCTGGGAGAAGTGGGAGGTTGAGGGGGGTGGCTGGGCATATCTGAGGGGTCTGGACTGGGAAGGGTGGGAGCTCCTTTGGGTGCAGGGCCTCTAGTGGGGCCCCTGCCTCTTGTGTGAGTGGCTCCTGGAGCCCTGGATGGGGTGGGGGAGTTAAGGATTGTTTGGTTGAGCACAGGTCACGTGCTCGCGTGTGCGCACGCGCGCGCGCGCACACACACACACACACACACACACACACAGGTGAATGGGACGACTGGGGTGGAGCCCTGTGGGAGGGGCCCCCATCCTGCTAGGAGCTGGGCACTTCATAAGGCCTTCCAGAGTGTTCTTCCTCCTGGTACTCCCACTTCTGGGCTGGGATGTGGCCCAGGGAGGGCACAGGGCTGGGAGGGTGCCACTCACTGGCCTGCCTGAGTCTCCCCCTCCAGGGTGGGGTGTATAGTAGGACTGACCCCTCCACACTCCATCCAGGCTGTTCTAGGCTTGTGGCCATAGACCAAGGGACGGCCTGGCCGGGGACTGGGGTCTTTTCAAGTGGCAGGCGGAATGTTTGGGTTTATGCCTTTGGTATTCAGGGGGGTCTTAAGGCAGCCTGGGACCTTGGGTCAGAGCTGAGAAAGGGACTCTGGGACAAGGGCTGGCCATTTGCCCCGGGGTGGCCCTGGCTGGTCCCTTGTACATCCTATTCCATCTCCGCAGGAGCGGTTTCAAGTCAAGAACCCCCCTGAAGCCTATATCCAGAAGCTGAAGAGCTACCTGGAAATTGGTGGGGTCAGCCGAAAGGTAGCAGCAGATTGGATGTCCAACTTAGGGGTATTTGTCTCCCCCTTTTCTCTGTCCCTTTCCCCCTGCACTTTCCAAGCTCTGGGCAGCTGGAGTAACTGTATGTATAGACTTTTCTGCAGGCTTGTGTGGGTACATGGACGAGTGTGTGTGGGTATTCACAGGGGACTGAGAGTGCCCTGGGTGTGCACTTTCACGGGTTCCTCTGCAGCTCCTATTTGTACTCAGATGTGTACATTTGTGTGTACTTGTGTAGTGTGTGTGCATGTGTGCACACTGTGTGCCCAGGCATGGATGTGCGTGTGTGTATTATGTACTTCCTTTTGTGTCCACATATGGATGTATGTGTATCCTTGAGTCTTTGTATAGGGGTGTGTGTGTGTACCCCGTATGTCTGTGTGTGGATATGTGAGTGTCTTATGTCTGTGTATCCACTGTACTTGTGTATGGATATGCACGTGTGTGTGTACCCAGGGTGTTCATGTTTGAATGTGTGTGTACCCTTTGTCCTCATATACTGGTGTGTGTGTGTGCACGTGCGCATTTTATGTCTGTGTCTAGAGACGTGTGTGCCTCTTTCGTGTCTGTGCGTGGCCACGGTGCGCACCCTGTGTGTCTGTATAGGGCGGTGTACGTGTGGCCTGAGTATGCTTATTCCGCTGGGCTGGTGTGTGGAGGTGGTGGAGACAGCTGAGTGTGAAAGGCCAGCTGTCGGGGTGGGCAGGCACTGTGGGATGAGGCCTGGGCTCCACCCACCAGACTCCCCTGTTCTTGGCTCCCAGTTTAAGAGGAGAGTCCAGGAGTCCACCCAGGTGCTCCGCGAGTTGGAGACCTCCCTGAGGACCAATCACATTGGGTGAGCAAGGGCTCAGATTTCCCTGGGGAGGTCAGGGGAGGGGGAGAGCTCTGCCAGCAGGCAGCCCCTGGGTTCCCCTTGTTATCCCCCCATCCCCCCCACAGGCTGTGCCTATGGGCCCCCTCCAGGCTGGGTGTCCTCTCTTGCCCACCCTCTGCCTGCCCCTTGAGGCACGGCTGGGCCGTGGGTCCTGCCCGAGGCCTCTGGCATCATCCCCTGGCGTCGCTGGGTCTTCCGAGGCCAGGGCTGGTTGCTGTCTTCCTGGGAAAGGGCAGCCCAGGGGCCCTTGCTATGCCCGTTCTGTGCCAACGCTGGGCAGGACCTCCTTCCTGGGCGGCACTCAGGGAGCCCTGTGCCCTGCAGGTGGGTGCAGGAGTTCCTCAACGAGGAGAACCGTGGCCTGGACGTGCTGCTCGAGTACCTGGCCTTCGTGCAGTGCTCGGTCACGTAAGCCTGGCCCTGCCCTGGTGCCCACCCCCAGAGTCCGTGCCTTCCTGCGCCTCACCCACTCCTCAGGCCGCTTCCAGGCAACTTAGCCTGGGTCCACCCTGGGGCCCTGCAGTTGGCTTGAGCAAGGCCCCTTCCTGATGGCCTGCCATGGACGGGGAGGGAGGTGGCCTGCGGTGGCCAGCTGGGACCTGCTAGGCCCAGCACAGCGCCAAGAACACAGACTTCTCCTCCCGCCCCCAGTCTCTCCTGCAGATCTGTCTCTCCCTGGGTTCCCCCCACCCCCTCTGAAGTGCCCTGCAGTGTTGGCCTCCATCCCCAGTCTAACCCCCGCAGATACTACATGGAGAGCACAGACAATGGGGCCCCGGGCTCCGAGAAGAGCAAGCCGCTGGAGCAGTCAGTGGAAGACCTCAGCAAGGGCCCGCCCTCATCCCTGCAGCCACAGCCCAGGAGCCGCCACCCGACCATCAAGTATGTGGGCCCCCTGGCAGGGTGGCAGGTGGCGGGGTGAATGGAGAATTCACCCATGGACGGCTGTACCCAGCCTGCTCCACCAGGGCCCTGGGAGTGGGGGGAGGGGTAGCCTGGCATCGGGGATCAGAGTAAGGGCCTCACCCAGGGCTCGGGAGATGTGTGTGTTAAGAAGCCTCTGGGGTGCACCTGGAGGCTGGAACCTCAGTGGGGTCTGAGGTAAGGGGGGGTTTCGGGGTCGGTGGGGCCCCTTTTGTATCATCTAACCCCCTGTTTTCTCCCATGCGGACTCCAGATGCCCCCCTTCTCCCCGGTACGTAGCCGCCTAGGGGCAGGTGCATGCCTGGTCAGCTTCCAGGGTGGTGGTGGGGTTGGGTGAGGTGTTCAACTCAGGTGACACCCCTGGATTCAGCTGCTTCGGATACGTCAGCCCACTCTAACTTATGACATCCTGCTGGGAGGTGGGGAGAGGGAAGGAGATGGCCCTGGAGCCTCATGTGGACCCCAGGTACCTTCCTTCCCACTCTGGGTCTAGGAAACCAACTTCATCTTAAGCTCCGAACTCTCACAATATATTTCTTTGTTCATTCATTCATTCATTCATTCATTCAACAAACTTTTTTTTTAGCTTTTACTATGTACCAGGCAAGGTGGTAGATTCTCAGGTGACAGATTACCCTGCCCTTGGGAGCCTTCCATCTAGTAGGAGACAGTGTGTGACAGGTTGTCATGGAAGTATGACTGGGAACTCTGAGTAGGGAGGTGGCCACTGCCTGGGGCATCAGGAAGGCTTTCCCAGAAGAGATGACACTGGAACTGTGTCTTGCAGATGGATACAGGCTTTAGAAGCAGTGGTGGGAGCAGGGAAGGGCATTCCAGGGAGAAGGAACAGCACAAGCAAAGACTCAGAGGCACGTTTGAGCAATGCCGGGAAAAGGGAGATGTGGCGGGAAGAGCGAGGAGTGGGGCCTCCCAGTACTGACTGGCGGTTCTGCGACAATGGAGAAAATCATGTTTCTTTTAGCAAAGAATCAGCAAAACCATTCATAGAGCACTTACTCTGTGCCAGGCACTGTTCTAAGCTCATTTCATAGTCCCAACAACCCTATCAGGAAGGTACTGTTATCACCATTCCTATTTTACAAAAGAGGAAACTGAGGCCCGGGGAGATTAAGTAACATGCATGCCTAGTAATCAGTGAGCTGGGATTTGATCCACGGCAGTCTGAATTGTCCAGATGCAAGGTAAACTCACGTGGCTGTGAGCGCCACCTTGTGGAGAGCATTTTCATGGCCGTTCACAAGCTTTGGCGGTCTTTTCCCTCTTTAAGCTCTCCATCCCCACAATACAGCATCTTTTTTTTTTTCTTTTTTTTTTTTTGCGGTACGCGGGCCTCTCACTGTTGTGGCCTCTCCCGTTGCGGAGCACAGGCTCCGGACGCACAGGCTCAGCGGCCATGGCTCACGGGCCTAGCCACTCGGCGGCATGTGGGATCCTCCCGGACCGGGGCACGAACCCGTGTCCCCTGCATCGGCAGGCAGACTCTCAACCACTGCGCCACCAGTGAAGCCCCAGCAACTCTTGTTAATACCAAGTCGCTGTTAGGGGGTCTTTGCTTCCCTGACCCCCGCCTCTTCACCTCCCCCCCGGAAATGCCAGGCCCCAGGCCTAAGAACTGAGGAAGACTTCCGGCCCTCAGCTGGCCTCTTTGGTTGGGTGGACGGGAAGCAGAAGATTCCAGATGTGCCCCCTCTTACTCCAGTGGCCATCTGAGTGGTGGGGGGAATAGGAAGCTGGGTTTGGGACTCTGACCCCTGCTTCCTCCTCCCCACCTGCCCAGGCTGACCCCGGCCCATAGCAGGAAGGCCCTGAGGAATTCCCGCATCATCAGCCAGAAGGATGACGTCCACATCTGCATCATGTGTCTGCGTGCCATCATGAACTACCAGGTTGGTCAATGGGCCCGGGGCATTGACACTGACTGTCCTCCCTGGGAGCTGCATAAGCTGCTGAGGTTCTAGGACCAACTGTCCCCCACCCTGTCCGCACTGGAGAACCCTGGGGATCTGGGCTGTTAGTTCAGGGTTTGAGGCTGATGAGTCTTGAGGGGAAGCCCAGATTTCTGCACCTTCCTGGTCAGGTCCCCTAGAATACCCTGGACATGGCTGGGGGCATGGATATGCCTCACGTGGGGACTTAGGCACTTAAGCACCCCACTAAGAAAGGCTGCACACCAGGGAGAGCAGCCTCTGGGTTATTTCATTTGGAGGGGTGATTGGTGAAGCTGGTCCCCCCTCACTCAGCTGGCCTTAAAGGACTCACTTTGTCCAAGGTACTGAGTCTTGACACTGGCTTTTGAGCAAAGGTATTTATTTATTTATTATTTTTTAAAAAGTAATTAATTAATTAATTAATTAATTAATGGCTGTGTTGGGTCTTTGTTGCTGCATGCGGGCTTTCTCTAGTTGTGGCGAGCGGGGCTACTCTTCGTCGCAGTGCGTGGGCTTCTCACTGTGGTGGTTTCTCTTGTTGCGGAGCACGGGTTCTAGGTGCGCGGGCTTCAGTAGTTGTGGCGCGCAGGCTCAGTGGGCTCTAGAGCTCAGGTTCAGTAGCTGTGGCGCACGGGCTTAGTTGCTCTGCGGCGTGTGGGATCTTCCCGGACCGAGGATCACACCCGTGTCCCCTGCATTGGCAGGCGGATTCTTAACCACTGCGCCACCAGGGAAGTCCCAGACAAAGGTATTTAAAAAGAGGGACCAGGCTTTGGCTGTCACCCAAGAGGTCGTGGTTGGATATAAAGAACTTCCTGGGAATTCCCTGGTGGTCCAGTGGTTAGGACTCCACGCTCTCACTACCGGGGCCCTGGGTTCGCGCAGCCAAAAATAAATAAATAAGTAAAAGAACCCTGGGGGATCTGCCTGGAGGAGCTGACCTCTCCTTTCTCCCCAGTCTGGCTTCAGCCTCGTCATGAACCACCCAGCCTGTGTCAATGAGATTGCTCTGAGCCTCAGCAACAAGAACCCTAGGTGATTTCCAGGCCCCTAACCTTTCTCCATGTCTAGATTCTCCTCCTACTTCACCCCTTGCCTACTCTGTCCCCTCAGTTCTCAGGACCACTACCCAGGCTCATTCCCACCCCATCAGCTCCCCTGTCCTCCCCCCTAGCCAGGCCCACATCCACCTTTGCTGCGGGGCCTGCCTGTTTGCAAGGGACAGCCTGCCTCTTCTCTCCCCAGAACCAAGGCTCTGGTGCTGGAGCTGCTGGCGGCAGTGTGCCTGGTTCGGGGAGGACACGATATCATCCTTTCCGCCTTTGACAACTTCAAGGAGGTACTGGAGCCCCCACCCAAACATGTACTTGCCCCCTAGTGTTGCTTGGAGCCCTGTTGCTGGCAATTGTGGCTTCTGCTGGGGGCAGCTAGGGATGCTGGGTGGGTATTTGGGGAGTTTCCTCAAATGAAGGGAAGGTACAGGGTCACGCAGGGGCACTGCCTGGGGCGACAGGGACAACTATGGGGATCTGTTGAACCTCTGCCCAAACTGGCCTTGATCCATACATCTCGGAGTTGCTGACTCTGGTTAACAGGCTCGCAAGAAGTAACTGCATGAGAATATGATGTATAAGGCAGCATGCATTCCTTTAATGAATATTTATCAAGGGCCTACTATGTGTCAGGCACAGAGTAGGCACTTGGGATACATTAATGAACAAAACAAAGAAGGCAGTAGAAGACAGATAATCAGCGATATAATAAATAAGCGATATAATAAATAAGCAAATTACACGGTCTATAAAGAAATCGTAAATGCTCTGGGGAAAAAAGTCAGGGAAGCTGTCAGGGGAGGGGAACTGGTTGCCGGGTGGTTAGGAAGCCTCACTGAGAAGGTAAGATTTGAGCAAAGTTGTGAGGGAAGTGAGGGATTGATGTGGTGGCTGTCTTGAGTAAGAGCACATCAGGCAGGTGGAACAGCAGGTGCAGAGGCCCTGAGGTAGGAATGTGCCAGGAGGCCAGTGTGGCCAGAGTGGCCAGAATGGGTCAGTGTTGGGGAGGGCTGTGAGAGATCAAGAGGGAATTGAGGTTTTGAGCAGAAGAGTGACATGGCCCGACATAGATTTAACTTGAGAGGCACTCACAGAGGCATAAAGGGGGCAGCTGGAAGATAGATTAGGAGGTGTGTCACTGGGACCTCAGTGACAGCCATTCCTCCTACCCAGGTACGTGGGGAGCAGCACCGCTTTGAAAAGCTGATGGAATATTTCCGGAATGAGGACAGCAACATTGACTTCATGGTGAGCTCAGGAGCCCAGCCTGGGCCAGGTCACCCTCGGGTGCCAGGAGCAGTTAGGAGCCTGGGTATCTGGGATCTGGGCTCAGCTCCTGCAGATATGTGGACTGAGTGGTTGGTGGGGGAGGGGCGGATGTCAGTGAGGGGGAAGCTGGGAGGAGGGGACGTGGGAGAAATATGGGTGGGACAAAGCTGGATTAGTGGGGTGAGAAATGTGGCAAGGGTGGGGGACTTGGGGTTAAACGGGGGGGGTGGAAGTCACTGAGAACCCCCCACCAAGAGGATCGTAGACCTGCTCACTGCCCCGCCTCCCAGGTGGCCTGCATGCAATTCATCAACATTGTGGTGCATTCAGTGGAGAACATGAACTTCCGCGTCTTCCTGCAATATGAGTTCACCCACCTGGGCCTGGACCTGTACTTGGAGGTGAGCCCTGCACTCCCCCCCAGACTTAATCACTTGCTTGCTGCAGAGTATGGCTCAGTGGTTAGCACAGGTGCCGGGGGCAGGCAGACCTGGGTTCAAAGTTCAAATCCTGACTCTGCCACCACTTCCTAGCTCTTGTGACCTTAGATCGGTCTCTTCTCTCGAAGCCTCACTTTTCCCATCTGTAAGACAGGAGAACCATAGAAATAATAAAGACTGTAACTGTATAGAGTGGCGCCTGCCGCAGAACAGGCATTCAGACCATGGGGCTGTTGCTGCAGGTGCTAGAACAGGCTCTAGGTGGCCCTCGGCCTGGCTCTGGGAGCACCAGACTCAGAGAGGCACAAAATGGGGAGCACGGAGATATTGGGCCAAAGCAGGAGCTGGCTCATGCTGTATGGGTCTGGGTCATGGGGGAGTTCCTTGCTCTGGGGAAGATGGGCACAGGGCTTGGTACTTCGTGGCTCAGCCTGAGCAGAGAAGTTGTAGCTTTCTTCTGATTTCTTTGTGAGGCGTCCCAGAGGAGCAGGGCCTTTGGGATTGGATTTTTGAAAGCCAGGATCAACAAAAGGTGAAAAGCAGGCTAGGGTGTTATGTCCATTCAATGGAATATTATTCAGCCACGAAAAGGAGCAAAGTAGTGAAATATGGTAGAACGTGGATGGGCCTTGAAAAGCTACACATTATGCTATTATGCTCAGTGAAAGAAGCCAGACACAAAGGCCACATATTGTATGATTCCTTTATACGAAATGTCCGGAATAGGTAAGTCCATAGAGACAGAAAGATTGATGGTTGCCAGGGGCTGGGAGAGGAGAGGATGGGGAGTGACTGCTAACAGGTACAGGGTTTCTTTTTGGGGTGATGAAAATGTTCTGAAATTAGATAGTGGTGATGGTTTGCACAACCTTGTGAATATACTAAAAACTACTGAATTGTATGCTTTAAAATAGTGAATTTTATGGTATATGAATTATATCTCAATAAAAAATAAAGAAACAAAAGTGGGCTAGGGCTCAGGCCCCTTTGTCTGGGCTCTGGTGGTGATGGGGGGTACTGGAAAGATCCCTCACACCAGGCCTCAACCTGAACCTTCCATCTGGGGACAGAGGCTTCGGCTCACGGAGAGTGACAAGCTGCAGGTGCAGATTCAGGCCTACTTGGACAACGTTTTTGATGTGGGCGCGCTGCTGGAGGACACTGAGACCAAGAATGCTGTGCTGGAGCACGTAGAGGAGCTGCAGGAGCAGGTGGCCCTGGTGAGAGCTGCTCCTGAACTTGGCCCAGCACAGAGTAGGCCCACAGAGCCCCACACAGATATCAGGCACTGGTTCTAGGTGTGAGCTGGGGGCCCCTGAGTTTCACCTGAATCCTTTGGGTGCCTTTCTGAATGAATGAATTGTTCATTGAGCTCCTCCACTGGGCTGGACCTCTGAGGAAGGCAGGTCTCCTCCTCTCCAGGTGCTTGGACCCCAGGCCCTGGTTTGGGTGGAATTGGGTGCCTGGGGCCCCTGCCAGCTCAGTCTCCACTCCAGCTCCCTCCCTCATCAGTGGTGCCTTGGTTTCCCCTCCTGAGAGCACTGAAGTGCTCTCAGGACCTCACCTACTTGGGTTCAAGTGCCAGGCTCGGCTGACCCGCGGCACCCCAGGGCTAAGCACGCCCGGAAGCCTCCCCTAGCCCTCCAGGCAGGCATGCCTGGTGCCGCCCCCTCGGTGCCCATGCCAATGCCCGGCTGCGGGTGGGAGCTCACCATGTGCTGGTGCCACAGCTGACAGAGCGGCTTCGGGATGCGGAGAACGAATCCATGACCAATATCGCAGAACTGGAAAAGCAGCTAAGCCAGGCCCGAAAGGAGTTGGAGACACTGCGGGTGAGGTTGGGGGGACGGGGGGTTGGGGGGTGGGTGGGCCGGGCTAGGGGTGGGACGGACTCCCAAGAACAGACCATTTGGGGCTTCTAGGCTTGACACCTCCCTCCACCCCGGCAAGAAAATGGGGGCTCTGTGCCAGGCTTGCCGGTGGTTACTAACCCCCTACCGGGGGCTCGCAGGAGCGCTTCAGCGAATCGACCCCCATGGGCACCTCCAGACGTCCCTCGGAGCCTGAGAAAGTGCCTGCCCCTGCCCCGGCGCGGCCCTCAGCGCTAGAGCTGAAGGTGGAGGAGCTGGAGGAAAAGGGGTTGATCCGTATCCTGAGGGGGCCCGGGGATGCCGTCTCCATCGAGATCCTCCCGGTCGCTGTGGCAACTCCTAGCGGCAGCGATGCCCCGACTCCGAGGGTGCCCACCGGCTCCCCCAGCCCAGGTATGCAGGGGCTTCAAGCCGGGTGGGGTAGGAATGGCGGAACCGGGACCTGCATGAGGAGCCTGGGGACATCTCAGGTGGGGAGAGGTGGGAGGCGTAGGTTTGGATTGTGGGCGTGGCTCAGGCAGGTGAGGGTGGGTCGCAATGAGCCCAGTGCGCATGTGTAGGGCGGAGGGGCGGAGACACGACCCCTCAACCTAAGAAATTGACACGCCCTTCTCCCCGCCCCCTCCCCGCTTCTCGCTGGGCTCAGAACTCCCACCTGCAGCAGAGCCGGTTCCCGGAGCAGCAACCCCACCGCCGCCGCCGCCGCCGCCGCCGCCGCCCCCGCCCCCGCCCCCGCCCCCACTACCTGGTCTCCCCTCCCAGCAGGAAGCCACGCCCCTGGCGCCCCCACTGGCCCCTCCCCTCCCAGGCAGTCCGGAGCCCCCGCCCCCGCCGCCGCTGCCGGGAGACCAGCAGCCCCCACCCCCGCCGCCACCGCTGCCTCCCGGCGCTGAAGGGCCGGTGCCTCCACCGCCCCCACCGCCTCCGGGAGGTCCCTCTGCTGCTCTTGGAGGGCCTGGCTCAGAGATGGGCCCGGGTGAGTAGACTGCCCAGGGCATGGGGACGAGGCGAGGGTGCGGTGGGGGGTACTCTGGCTTCAGTATCCTCCAGGACCCTCTGTCTGTGGACCTCCTACTGCCTCCAGTCTGCTCTGTCTGTCCTTACTGGGCCAGGGCCCAGGTTCCTTCCAGCCATGGCACCTACTACTGCCCCAGTGACCACTCCCTCTCTGTCCCAGGAATGAAGGCCAAGAAACCCATCCAGACCAAGTTCAGAATGCCACTCTTAAACTGGGTGGCCCTGAAACCCGATCAGATCACAGGCACTGTCTTCACTGAGCTCAATGACGAGAAGGTGCTGCAGGTGAGTGGTCCTGCCTTGCTGCCAGTGTGGGCACCAGAGGAGGGGGGGACCTGCCTGGATCATGCTGGGCACTGGGGGTGGTCACCTCCTCTACCCCATTTTATGGAGGACATGGAGGCCCAAGACTGGGGGTTAAGCCAAACTGGACTAGTGCATCTCGTAGGCAGTGTGTCCTGACTCCCTTGGAGGCTTTCCCTCCATCCCTGCGGAGGGGCTCATCCCTCCCCTAAGTCTGGCCTCTCTCCTCCTTTCAGGCCCCTCTCCCACCACCTTCCCACAGACAGCCAGGGCCTCAGCCCTTCTAATTACACTTTCAGTTTTCCAAAAGGGTTGTGTTCTGTTGCCTCCAGGCCATTGCTCATGCTGTTCCTCTGCCTGGAATGCCCTTCCCTTTCCTCTTTTTAACTCTGGCCAATTTGGCTCTTCCTTCAGCTGAAGTGGCTTGGAGTCTGGGTCCCCTGGATGGGGTGCTGTTCCTGCCCCTCCTTAGTGCTCCATGTGCTTTCCCTGTATCCCCCATCAAGGTGCATGGTCAGGCTGGGTACTGGTTTGTTTCTCTGCTGGTGGCCTGGTCAGGGCTGGATAGGTGGCTCTAGCACCAAGCACGGCGCACAGCCAGGAACGCACCAGCCCCCGGCCCCGCCCAGCCCCACCTCCTCTTTCTACACCCTCAGGAGCTGGACATGAGTGACTTTGAGCAGCAGTTCAAAACTAAGTCCCAAGGCCCCAGTGTAGACCTTAGTGCCCTCAAGAGTAAGGCAGCCCAGAAGGCCCCCAGCAAAGCCACGCTCATCGAGGCCAACCGGGCCAAGAACCTGGCCATCACCCTGCGCAAGGGCAACCTGGGGGCGGACCGCATCTGCCAGGCCATCGAGACGTGAGTACCTCTGCCCCACGCTTATAGGCAGCGCAGCCCCTCTGCTAGGCCAGGGTTGTTAGGCAGATAGTAAGAGAGCCCCAACTATGGAACAGAGTCCATCAAGTTTCATACCAATGCTGGTCGGAGAGTAGGGCAGGGAACTGTGTTCCCATTTTCAGGTGAAGAAAACTGAGGTCATACTGTGAGTCCATGCCCGGATGGAGATGTTCCTTTTGCCTTCTTGCCTCCTTACACTCAGGCCCAGGCATTTACAGCTTGGACGCCGCCACTGATGTATGATTGGGACTCTGGGCTTCCTAGCTCCCAGCTTCCCTTGACTGTTATCTCTTATTCTCTGAAGCTGTTGGCAATAGCAAATAGTTAAGTTCATTTATTCAATCAAGTAATGGGGTAGGAGTGGTCCTGCTCTCAAGAACTGGTGAGTGTGGAATGATACCAGCCCCTCCCCTCTCAGGTACGACCTACAAACCCTTGGCCTGGACTTCCTGGAGTTGCTGACCCGCTTCCTGCCCACAGAGTATGAACATAGCCTCATCGCCCGTTTCGAGCGGGAGCAGCGACCCATAGAGGAGCTGTCAGAGGAGGACCGTTTCATGCTGCGCTTCAGCCGCATCCCCCGCCTGCCCGAGCGCATGAACACACTCACGTTCCTGGGAAACTTCCCAGACACTGCCCAGCTGCTCATGCCGGTGTGCGCGGGCTGGCAGGGCGATGCGGCCTGGGCTGGGACTGGGGAGGAGGCAGCTTGCAGCCTGGTCTCCAAGAGGGCATCTGGGAGTACTTGAGCCTCCTATGGGCTTCCCCGAACTCCCGCCCCAACTTACCATGCCTCCCCCATCCCACCCCCAGCAACTGAATGCCATCATTGCAGCCTCAATGTCCATCAAGTCCTCGGACAAACTCCGCCAGATCCTGGAGGTGAGAGCCTAGGGCAAGGGTCTAGGAGGCGGGGCCCACCCCATGATACCTTGCCTGTTCTGGGCTGTGTGAGAGGGAGACCCAGGCCCTTCCCTGAGTCCCTGGGATGCAACAACTATAAGGTTCCCACTTCTAACATCCAGGCTCAGAAGGGCAAAGCTAAGGTGGGGATGGGGGCCATGTTACAACAGCGCACCTCATACCCTTCCTGAGGGTTCATTAGCAGAGCATCGTGTTGTCGGGGAACCAATAGATATGGCTGTGAGGGAGGCGGTGACCCCACAGCCTTGGAGGAGGTGTTGGCAGCACAGTTTTGGGTAAGGATAGCAGGTGACAAAATTGGGTGTGCCATGGTGTTGGCTGTGCACATGTGTCAGACACGCATATACATGCGTCGTGGACCTGAGGCATCCACGCAGGAGTTCGGTAGGCCCTGAGTGCAGGGCTTGCTCTTTACCACCTTTTCTTGTGCAATTTATACTTTAGGGGGTTTCCTCAGCCCCAGCACCTGGCTGAGCTCCCCTCGCCACCCCCACCCCGCCTCTTGCAGATCGTCCTGGCTTTCGGCAACTACATGAACAGCAGCAAGCGTGGAGCAGCCTATGGCTTCCGGCTCCAGAGTCTGGATGCGGTGAGGGGGGGCATGGGGTCCCCTGGCCCGGGGGCTGGGGGATGGCTGGTGGCCTGGGGCTTACAGCAGGTCTTCACTGCAGCTGCTGGAGATGAAGTCGACTGACCGCAAGCAGACACTGCTGCACTACCTGGTGAAGGTCATTGCTGAGAAGTACCCACAGCTCACAGGTTTCCACAGCGACCTGCACTTTCTGGACAAGGCAGGCTCAGGTATGGGTGGGGGGAGGGGCTCAGCCCTGGGGACGGATACAGGTTGGGAGAAAGCAACAGGACCACGGGAGGTAACTGGACGGGAAGGCTGCCTCTCTGATTCCCTGCTTCTCTACTGGCCCACCTCCCACTCAGTGTCCCTGGACAGTGTGCTGGCCGACGTGCGCTCCCTGCAGCGAGGCCTGGAGTTGACCCAGCGGGAGTTTGTACGGCAGGATGACTGCGCGGTGCTCAAGGAGTTCCTGAGGGCCAACTCGCCCATCATGGATAAGCTGCTGGCAGACAGCAAGACGGCTCAGGTGGGCTGGGGCTGACCCGGCCCAGGAGGTGGGGAAGCTGGGGTGGGGGGTGAAGGACTACCTAGGTGGGGTTGTGTAGCCAAGGCCTGGAGCGCTGTGACCACAGCAGGGACGCCTTGGGGGATGGGGCAGGAGGGAGCAGCCATCTGCCTGGAGGAGGAGAGATGAAGTGGCCAGTGTCTTAAGGGAGTACAGAGCAGTGGTCAGGCTCCGAGGGGTCTGTGCTGGTGGGGCTGACAGGCTGTGCCCGCAGGAAGCCTACGAGTCTGTGGTGGAGTACTTCGGAGAGAACCCCAAGACCACGTCCCCCTCCATCTTCTTTTCCTTCTTCAGTCGCTTCATCAAAGCCTATAAGGTGTGTGTGTTTGGTGGGCAGGCTGGGACCCCTGCAGGGCATTGCAGCCTCTCCACATGGGCAGTGGGAGTGGTAGGGGTTACTTCTGCTGGGGGGTGGAATAAGGGAAGGGAGGACTCCCCTTACGCAGACCCGCCTTGGCCCCTCAGAAAGCCGAGCAGGAGGTGGAACAGTGGAAGAAAGCAGCAGCTGCCCAGGAGGCAGACACCGACACCCCGGTGAAAGGGGAGGCCCCAGCACCCAAGGTAGGCGGCTGCCCCTGAGCTTGGTACTAGGATCCAGTGATGCTTGGTATCCTCACCCCAAAGATCTGGCCCTCCTGCACACCCTTATTTTTATGGACTGACCCTGCCCAAGGCCAGGATGCCCCAGTAGCCTGGGGTGGAAATGGGTTCCTTTTCCTCAAGCCAGCTCCTCTTACCGTGGGGGACCAGGCAGATGGTCTAGGGTTTAGTGGCACAGGGGGGAAGGGGACCCTGGAGTTGGAGCTATATACCCTCGCCCTCCCCCCCAGTCCCCACCCAAGATCCGGCGGCAACAGATGGACCTCATCTCTGAGCTGAAACGGAAGCAGCAGAAGGAGCCACTCATCTATGAGAGTGACCGTGATGGGGCCATTGAAGATATCATCACAGGTGAGGACTTGGTGGGGCCTGTCCCGTCCTTGGTCTGGCCTATGCTGTCCTCCATCCGCCGCCCAACCCTGGGGGTCTGGCTGCCTCACTGCCTCTTTGCTACTTTTCTGTCTTTTTTTCCTTTTCCCTTTCTCTCCCCTCCTCCCTTTCCAACCCTCAGTGCTCAAGACGGTGCCCTTCACTGCTCGCACCGGCAAGAGGACGTCCAGGCTCCTCTGTGAGGCCAGCCTGGGAGAGGAGATCCCCCTCTAGCCCCCAGGTACCCAGCGGCCTGGCCTCTGATCCCAGTGGCTGCCCACAGCCCTGGGGGCCCTTGGGGGGACTGAGTCATGCTGCCTTCCCCTGGACCATGCATGGCTGGGCTGTGTTGGAGGGAGGTCTGATAAACAAACAGGCTCCTTCCCACGTGCAGACAACCTGTGTCCCTAGAGGGGTGAGGCCTGTGCCCTGGAGTGGTGTCCCAACCCTGGGCAGACTCCGAAAAGGTAAATGTCTCTCCTCTCCGCCTCCAGGTCTGCGGAACCAGCCATACATCCGCGCAGACACAGGTCGTCGCAGCGCTCGTCGGCGCCCCCCCGGACCCCCCCTTCAGGTCACCTCCGACCTCTCGCTGTAGCCACTATTTCTGCAGATGGACTGGGAGGCTGCGGGGGGGCAGGGAGGGTGGCAAGCCAGGACTCAAGGAAGGTGGTCCTCTGCTCTGCTGGGCGGGGCAGTCTCCTCCGCCGAGGTCCCCGACCATTCGCCCACCTCAGATAGGCGGTTGCACCCTCATCTGGCCACTGGGGGCAGCATCTCTGGCCCCTCCCCACAAATGCTGCTTGCAGCACCCCTCTTCCCCCAGTAGCCATACTTAGCCTCAGCCGAAGCCTGGCCTGTAACTTATAAAGTGCAACCTCGCGCCCCCTCCACCCCCACCCCGCCCCAACTCCGGGGACTCCCCGTGGACCTTATTTTTATACAAGATTAATAAAGACGTTTGCAAAAGATCCGCGTCCGCTCCGTGTCCGCCCCCACCAAGCGCAACCTGTTTCCGCTCCGCAAATGCTTTACTTGTACAAGTTCTTCATAGCAGGTCTCTGCAAACAGGCTGGAGGGGGGAGAAGGGCTGCTTCTGCACTAGAGTTGGAGGGAAGGGAGCCAGCTTCGAATGGCGCGTATACCCTAGCGTCTGGCCCACAAACCCTGCGGAAGCGCGGAGGGGGCGTGCAGAGGGTCAAGCCTGCTGCTCGGGTTAGAGACGCAGGGTTAGCTCCACCTCAGTCCACCTTTCTGCCGGCCCCGCCCCATTTCCGTCAGTCCCGCCTCCTACCTGGGTCCCCGGCCTCGTTTTCTTATGCCCCGCCGTATCCTTAGTCGCGCCCTTGAGTGACTTATTGCATCTCCGCCAGTCAGGTCCCAATTTCTTGGAGTTCTTCTTCCACTCTTCGCCTGCCCCTCCCCTATGCTCTCGGTCCCGCCCCACCCCACACATGGCCCGCCCCTTATCTGCATGACCCGGCCCCGCCCGCTGGCCCTGCCTCTTTCGACTTTCACCTTGGCTGAGCCGCCCACGGTTGGGCCGGCGCTTGGGTTGGCTGGGCTGGTAGGACTTGGGAAGTCGGACGTCTGGGCGCGGGGTGCGGTTCCGCGTGTGGAATTCTGACTGCGCCCGCCCGTTCAGGTTAGGTATCTGGGAGTAGGCGCTGCGCGCACCTGGGGCGAGGAAGCCGGTAGGAGGAAAAGGAGCGGCCAGTTCTGAGAGCGGGTCCCGAGAGAGAGTCCCCAGTCCCGCAGGTCCCCGCCCAGCCCGGGGCGCACCCGCTTTGTGCAGTCCGTGCAGCGAGCACGCCAGCTCGGCACTGGAAACGCCGCTAAGGTGCGCGGCCTGGCAGAAGATCGCGAGGCCCGCCTGAGAGCGCGAGGTGCGGCCGTGGCCGCCGGACGCGCCCTTCCAGTTCGAGTTCAGCCGCAGAGACCGCTGCTTCTTGGAGTAGTGGCTTGAAGGAGGAAAGTGGGTAGCCGCCTCACACAGCGCCTCCCCCAGTCCTCTCCATCTCACCGGTGGGGGAACCAAAGCAGGACAGAAAGCCACTTTGGTCTGGGGGCAAGTTGGGGCCCAGGAAACTGACCCAGAATTCAGGGCTCCCGTCTCTGGGGCAGGGACATCTGGGGACTCCTGCAGGGGCACAGTCTGCTTCCCCCATCTTGGGCCCTGAAGCTGGGTCCAGTTGTGCCCACCTCATCACCTCCTGTACCGACTTGAAGGGCACAAAGCCCAGACTCATCAGCTTGAACAACATCTCTAAGAACAGGGTTTGCAAGCCCTGGGGATCACAGACCCGGCTGTTCCTCACCTTGCCTAGGGGCAGAGGACATGGGGGCAGGTAAGGAAGAGCCTCCCCCTGGCCAGGTCCACTCCTGCCCCACCAGCCTTGCCCCTCACCCAAGCACTGAGTGAGTTGGTGGCTGTCAGTGAGGACACCCAGGTAGTCTTTGAAGCTTACGGTTCCATCACCTGGGAAGAGAGAGAGGAGGGGGTGCTGTAGGTGCCTACCCCCTGCCAAAGCCCTACTCTGCATATGCATTAGGGGCTTGCCAGCAGTTCGAGGCATAGATAGAGCATCCAGTCCTGCCTCTGGCCAAGTGTTGTCCTAGGTTGAGTGGGGGAGAAATAGCCCTTGCCCTTGGGAGCCCCAAGTCAGGATGATTATCACAACAGGAATGTTTAGGGACTCCGGGATAGGCGTATTGATCAGGGCAGGCTTCCTGGAAGAGGGAACTTTAGAATAGGACCAGGCCCAGGATTTTGTGGGCAAGGGAGGCGTTCTTCAGGGCTCGAGGTGGGAGAGGACAGGAGGGCAGGGACAGGGTCACCCACCACCCAAGTCTGCCTGCCGTAGAACCTCACACATCTCCTGAGGGCTCAGCTGGACACCCACATGGCACTGGGCAGCTTTCTGCTGCGCATGTCCATGGTGCCTGTCGGGCTGGAGCTGAACAGTTTGAAGACATCCTGGAACGCTGAGGGTGGGGAGGGGGGCAGGTGGGCAAGGTGAACCACAGGCACATGAACCCTGAGATTCACCCACTCTAGCTCAGATGGGACTGAGGACTTGGGTTCACCAACCCCCTGTGCATTATAACTTAATGGAGAATAGTGGCTGCTGTGTGTTGGCACTTGTTGTTAAGTGTCCATTCAATTCTCATGTCCAAAAATTGAACTCAGGGCCCAGGTTCGATCCCTGGTCAGGGAAATAGATCCTGCATGCTGCAACTAAAGATCCCGCATGCTGCAATGAAGATTCCCGCACATGGCAACGAAGATCCCGCGTGCCGCGACTAAGACCCGGTGCAGCCAAATAAATAAATAAATATATATATATATATTATTTTTTTTGCGGTACGCGGGCCTCTCACTGTTGTGGCCTCTGCCATTGCGGAGCACAGGCTCCAGACGCGCAGCCTCAGTGGCCATGGCTCACGGGCCCAGCCGCTCTGCGGCACGTGGGATCCTCCCGGACTGGGGCACGAACCCGTGTCCCCTGCATTGGCAGGC
The DNA here is from genome assembly GCF_964341445.2 of Mesoplodon mirus. NCBI lineage: Eukaryota > Metazoa > Chordata > Mammalia > Artiodactyla > Ziphiidae > Mesoplodon > Mesoplodon mirus. The sequence goes on from NC_138994.1 coordinate 7,980,103, forward strand.
AGAATCTCAACCACTGCGCCACCAGGGAAGCCCCATAAATAAATATTTTAAAAACAACGACAACATGCTCACTTCGGCAGCACATATACTAAAATTGGAATCATACGGAGATTAGCATGGCCCCTGTGCAAGGATGACACGCAAATTCATGAAGCATCCCATGTTTTTTATATGTACATATAGCTGATTCACTTTGTTGTACAGCAGAAACTAACACAACATTGTAAAGCAATTATACTCCAATAAAGATGTTAAAAAAATAAATAGATAAAATATATGTTACATAAAAAAAAATGTAATGAACATTCTCAGTTCACAGGCAGTACAAAAAGAGGCCAAATGCTGGACCTGGTCCAAGACTTGTAGCTTGCTAACCCCTATGTTACTGTATATCTGTTGCAATTCTAAGGATCTATAAATATTAAATCATTCTAGCGATCCTATTAAAAAAAACCCAAACAACAACAAAACAAACAACAAAATAACTCATGTCCAAGGCCACACCACCAGTAGGGGCAATGCTGGGCTTTGGACTCGGGTACTCTGGCTCTGGAGCTACGATGCCGAGAGGCTCTAGGAGCCCTGCTGGCACCTGGCCTGTAGTAGGCACTGAAAATTATTGATGATGAATAGAATGATTCTGCTTTGAGGGGTCCCTGCCAGTATCAGGGCATGATCTTTGCAGGGACATTGGGCTCCCCAAATGTAGAAATGATTCCTTCCAGCCCTACTCCCACAGCTCCAAACCCCAGCGGGGCAGGGACCTCAGATTCTTGTTTTCCATCCTTTCTCCCAGTTTCCCTTCTTCCTTTCATCCTGTTCGTCCATCCACCATCCATCGATCCACCATCCAAATACCTTGCTATCCACCAATCCCATCCCTCATTCCCTCCTTCACACACACACACACACACACACACAGCAACAAGCTCTGGGATTGCAGAGAGGAGCAAATGAGGCTGGCATGGAGAGGTTACAATACAATCACTGGCTTCTCGCTGTGTCCCCAGCCTCTGGGCAGGCAACTCCATTGTATTCTGCTCCGAGCACCCCCTAGTTTTCCTCCCTGCTCCCAGCCCTGAGGCCCTCACCTGCCAGCTGCCTGGGTGTCAGGGGTAGCGGGTTCTTGTCTGCAAAGCCGCCTCGCGGGAAGGAGGCTGGAAAGGCTTTTGTACCTGCTGCAGAGAGATGCCAGGGCCAGGCAGGCCTTTCCCCAAACCCAGCACCCCAGGCCTGGCCTCAGTCCCTGCCCTCACTTCTCAGACCCAGAGCTTGGGCCTGTCTGTACTGTACGGGTGGCCGCAAGGCCCTTGAACTCCCTCGCCCCCTGGGAGGGCTGCTCAGCCCGTGGCTGTGGCCGCTGCTGCTTCTGTCTGGGTCAGCAGGGTACGCGCTGCTGGAGCCTCCTCCCCCGTCCTCCCGGCCTGCTCCTCTCCTGGGTCTCGCGTGAGCAGTCTTTGAGGCTTCTGTGGAGGCCTTGGAGGCGGGGAGAAGACAGGGCCGAAGGGCCCAGCCCACCTGAGTGCTCAGACTCCAGGGGACCTCAGACCAGACCTGTGGGTGCACAGCTTCCCCTCCCAGGACCCGCGCCGCCCCCGCCAGCCTGCACCCACAGTCCTCTCTCTGGGGGATTCCGGGGGCAGTAGCTTGGAGGAGTGGCGGACCTTCCCCCTGCCCTCGTCCCCTGGACGTTGTCTTTGCTGATGGTGATATCTTGGCCTTCCATCCTCTGCTGCCTAAAGGGCAGTCACAGGCTCGGAGGCCGGTCCAGTGTCCCAGGTCCACTGTCCCCAGGCTGGCTTCCGGGTGGATCTTAGCAACTTTTGGCAGCGGTGCCCTTCTCCCTCACCACTGGCCTGCTCCTCTCTGCTGGGGAACCTGCAGTTTTGTCTTTTGTGTTTCTGCCTCCCTTAAGGCATGTAAATTTGTGACTCCACTTGGAAGCTAACAGGATGGTTGAGGCCCAGGGGAGAAGCAGGCCCCAGAGGCCCCACGTCAAGGCGTGGGAGGGTAGGATCTAGCCAAGTTGGGACTGTGGCCCACCTTACCCCAGGACCCCCAGGAGGGCAGGATCCCTTCCTCCAAACGATGCAAACCCACAAACCACATTAACAAAATACTCTGGGAAGATGCATCCCAACAGCCAGATGACCGTTCTGGCCCAGCCCCTCCCCAGACACTCACCTCTGGGTCTCTTCATCCTTCCTTCCAGCCTCCTGCCCCCTTCTCTGGCCCTGTGGCCCATTCTTAACTGCTCACCCCTTCCTAATCCCATTTTCCCAGGCCCTGGGCACCTCCCTTCTCAGCCCCGTCTCAAGGTGGGGCAGGATTCTGAGGATCTGCAAGGTGGAGATTTCACTGCACGGGGAGCCTTGGCCCAGAGTAGGTCTCAGGGCTCACCAGGTCCCAAGCCTCGGCGCTGCCTCTCCTTCTCTTCCTCCCCAACTTCCCTCTTCCTGCCCATGTCCATCCCCGCACTCCAAGCTCTCTTCCCTCCTTTGCTGCCATCTCCTCTTCCAGAAGCTTCTCCACATTGCCTGTCCTCCCCCGCCGTGGGGAGGCTTGTGCGTTTGTGTGCATGTGTCTGGGTCACAGGTACTGTGTTTGTGTGTGCCTGTGTGCACGGCATGTGTGGAACATGCTTCCTCGGTCTGCATGTGGCTATGTCATGTGAATATCTGTATGTGTAACATGCTGGTCAGCTGCTGGTGTGTGTGTGTGTGTGTGTGTGTGTGTGTGTGTGTGTGTTTGGGTTGCATGCAGAAGTGCATCATTACACATGGGCTCTCCCCTACGCTGGAGGTACCTCGGACTCAAGGCAGTGGCCCCTGGAGGACCAATCCTTTAGCTTCATTCTTGCTCTCCTTCAAGCCCTGGACACCACCTCTTTCCCATGCCAGGCCTTCCCCATGGAGAGAAGCAGGAAGAACTCCTTCCAGAAGCCTTCTCACCTGCCCAGCCCCACCCCCAGCAGGCTCTCGCCTCAGGCGATCCCAACATGCCCCCTTTTACATCTAAGAAACAGAAGCCTCAGAAAGGGCACCACTGAGGCCTCCCCTAGTCATGAGTGTGCTGCTGGCTGGGAGGTCCGGCTGGGTGCGGGGGAAGTGGGACCACCCATGGGGAGTGAGCAGGCACAAAACAGGGCTGGCAGAGCCCTCAGGGGGCAGGGGCTGCCGGGGTAGCTACAGTGGGGGTGGCATCCCTAAAAAAATTGAGACCAGGATGCCGCAGCCAGAGGAGTTCACTGGTCCAGGAGAATTTGCACAAAAAGTCTGAGGCGGGGGCCGGCACTGTAGGCTTTATTGGTTTTGTCTAGTCTTCTCTGGGGAAGTGGGGGACGACAGCTTAAAATGGATTTTCAGCAATAATGGACTCCCTCCCGAACTGCAACGCAAAAGAGAGAGTGTCACTTGGGCCTTGGTGGGAAGGTCAAAAGAGAGGGGTGAGCCAGAGGCCTCTCTGAGGAAGGCCCTGGGGCTAAGAAGGCCTCTTCCTGCCATGCTGATGGGCGGCTGGTGTTCTGTTGTGTTCATTCGGCACCAGGAAGCACGGGGTGCTGGGGAACCCCGTTTCCTCATTCCTGGCTTGATGGAGGTGTCCTGGGCCCAGAGCTGGGCCCTCGGGTTCTCAGTAAGGAAGATACTAGCCTGAGCATTTCCAGTGAGGGTGAGGCTGTCTGTGCTCTGGGTGAGAAGCCTCCTAACCTAGTTCCTGCTTTGAAGCCAGGTCCTTGTCCCTGCCCTGGAGCACTTACCCTCCAGGCCTCCAGCCCTGGCCTTGGCAATGAGCCTCAGCCCACCGGAACCTTGTTTCCAGCAGCCTTTATAAGGTCACTGAGGTTGAGACACCACAGCCCACCCATCCCCCAGCCAGTCCCTCATTCCACTGTCCCCACCCCCACCTGGCTGTGTGAGGAATGGGGCCACCTGCACATCATAACACAGCCCCCTCCTGGGGGAGCTTTGGGCCAGCCTCACTTACTCTTTCCCAGCTCCTTGCGGCTGGGGGGACATGTTTGGGGGCTGGAGAAACTTCACTTCCCCCTCAATGGTGGCCCTCTTGAACCCTGGCTTGCTGAAGTCAAGGTAAGGGTGAGGGAAGTGCTTGTCTTCCTGCTTTGAAGTATCCTGCGGCTCCCTGGCTTCTAATGGTTCCTCTGGTGGCTTCTCTAGCACATCTTTAGTGAGGTTTTCCTGCTCTGGCTTGTCCACGGTGGGCTGGGCAGTGTAATCCACAGTGGGCTCCGTGGAAGGCGTCATGGCCATTTGGAGTGGGGCTTTGATCACATGCCCCAAATTGGGCAAGTCCCTCCTGCTGGAGGAGGCCATGGCCAGGGAAGATGCGAAGTTGATCAGCTCTGCCAGGCCGATGGTTTGTGGGGAGGGGGACGGCTGGGGGCTTGGAGGCTGCTGGGAGATTTTGTCTGGAAGAGCTGGCTGGGCACTGGGAGCCTGGCTCTGCTTCTTGGAGCACACAGTGGCCTTGGGGGCCGACGGCTGGTCTGGGTGGCAGGCGGTCTCTTTTGTGCTCTCCTTGATGGGCTGCACGTTGATCTCCTGTTGCAGGCTGTGTTCTGAGGCCTGGACGAGCTTGTCTGCCCAGAAGAGGTGTTTGGAGGTCTGCACACAGATGGAGCAGTGGTCGGTGGACACCGGGTCCTCCTCTGTGGTACTCAGGTAGCTGGAGTTTGACCTCACACTCCATCGGCTGATGTCCTGCTGCATTAGCCCTTCCATGTAGGGGTGGAGTGACTCTGTTTTATACCCCTGTGGCTCAGGGTCTTCACTGAAGGGTTCCAAGTTAACCACCTTCAGCTTGGTCTCTGTGTCCAGCTTGGCCTCGGGCTTGAGCATGACAACCGGGTGCATCTCTGGCTGCGGGAAAGGCTTGGGCTTCCATTCTGGCTCCAGTTCTGGGTCTAGGCTCAGGACCTCTTTGTCTGGGTGCTCCAGCTCTAGCAATTCTTTCTCCAGCTGAAAGGTTTCAACAGAAAGCTGAGGAGGCGCCTGCCCCCCAAAGTCCTCCCCGTCACCCATTCCCTGCCCTGCCCCCCTCGTGCTTCTTCTCACTTCCTTTCCCACACCTGCCTCTTCCAGGTGACCTGCCTAAGGCAGGGAGGCGGTGTGGGCAGCTGGTGAGGGCGGGTGTGCGTGCTCGTGCTGACACTGGCCTGGTGCTAGGGTACCAGAGTTGTGCAGGCTAGGGGCTGGTCGGGCTTTAGAGAAGACAGGCCCCAAAGAGCCCTGCCCCTGGACTCCCACCTCCCCATAAGATGTGACACTGCCCATTATTACCTCCATGTCATCTTCCTCTTGTATTGGTTGGAACTGGTTTTGGTTTATGCCACCCCTAAGACAAAAGGAGACAGAATGGTTGACAGGGCTCCATGGGGTGGCTTCAGGGGACGGTGTCTGGAGCCCTTAAGGCCCCCTGCCTTGTACACGAGCTGGCAAGGTGCCCTCAGCTCACTCCCCTGTCTGTGCCCACTCCCACCAAGAATTCCAGACTCATTCTCAAACTTCAGTGAGTTCTGGAAGCGCCTACAGAGCTGGCCAAGTTGCCCCCCGCCACCCACAAAAGAGGGATACAGTTGGTTGGAGGTGAGGCCCAGGAATCTTCATTTTAATCCAGCATTCCAGTGAGCCAGTGCCCTTGAAAGCGGCTCCCCGCAGAGGGAAAAGCCCAGAGCAACGCCCTCTCCGGGACCTGCCTGCTCTCAGCTTGGCAGATCTGAAATGCAGGGGTGTATATGGAGGGTGCCCTTGGTTCTTGTTGGTATTTTGCTGTCATCTTGGCCGTTGCCCTCAGGGCTCAGCCACTGTGACCCCTCTCCTTCTTTAGGCAACTGCCCACCTTCCCTTGGACAACTCTGTCCTCAGAGAAAGGCAGCTCTAAGGGGTCAGGTCCCATCCATGTCTTGGGTGTGCCCCAACCCCCCCAGTCCTCCTCCAACTTCAGGGGCTGGGGGCAGAAGTAGAGGAGGATAGTACCCCCACCCCCTGCTGCCTTTTGGCCTGGATACTGCCCTTGGGGGGATTTTGGAAACGGGCAAGATAGAAGGAGATCCTGGGTGGGTACACATGAAAACCTCACAGCCATGGCAACTGGTGAGGGCTGGTGATCTTGGAGGGTTGGGGAGAGGTCCTACAATGATGGGGGGGACTAGTTCTCACTGTGTATCCACAATGTCCACCGACTCCTTGTCACAGCAGGGAAATCCATTGGCACCTGGCAGGGAGAAGGAGGTGAGGGCAGGGGAGCTGCAGGCGGGGACAGTCCCTGAGGGGTTCTGGAGCCCGGGCTGGTGGTGCTGCTCCAGCCACCCCCTCCCTCCCTGTCCCTCACCTAAGCCCATGTGCCATCCCCTCGCCCATCCTGCCCCTCGTCTCCTTGCCCTCCCTTGCCAGGGTCACCAACCCTATCCTCCACGTCTGTCCCTCCACCTTCCGTGATCCATCACTGTCCTCCATTAGGGCGAATACTATCAGTGGTCACTTCCGTTCATTGAGGGCTTCTAGCCCAGGTATTGTGTGGAGCACTTTATATGCTTTAGCTCATTGATTCAACACAAAAAATGAGAAGAGGTTCATTTGCCCAAAGTCCCTCAGCTGATCATTCAGGAAGTCAGGACCTGAATGCAGATTCCACTCAAGAAACTCTTTACTCCCCTGTCCCGCATGCCGTCCTACCCTGGAGCCTACAACTGTGTGGGGTTCCCCATCGCACCCCAGATGAACTTCACCTTTCTCCATTCCTGCCCCCCTGCCCCCTTTCTCCACTCTCTCTGGCCAGGCTTCAGATTTGCCACTCACTCTAACCCTGGCCTCTCCCGCCCTGAAATCTGTCCTCTCTTCCCCTGGCTTCTCACACCATCACACCCTGGGGTCATCTATCTCCAACTCTGGGCCAGAGTTCTCACCCCAGGCGCTTGATTTGAGGTGAGGCTGACACCCATCTGGTTATTTATGAGCTCCAATCATCCTCTGCAGGAGAGACTGACTCCTTGGGGGAGGCCCCCCCACCCCAGTCCCCTTCCTGGAAGCTTGTATCTTTTATTGCAGAAGCTTCTTTTTCATCTTTTGGGGATAGGGGCCACCAGGCTGTCCCATTCTCTGCTTCCTAGCGTACTGGATAGAAGTTGTTGGTGGGGCCATCATGGCAATGGGCAAGCTGGGTCCCTACGAGCCTGGAGTGTGGCAGGAAGTGACAGCCTTGGCTCTGGCTGAGAAGAATTGCTCCCAGGATTAGACCAGAAGGATTAGAATGTGCTGTGGCCTCTCCTTAGAGATGTAGAGGTTGGAGAGTGTCCTTGAATGGCTGGTGCTGTTCCTGGGATTTGGCTTCCTCCATGTTCAGTCTGGGCCTGGGATCAAGAGTGCTGGGCTAAGAGTACACCAGGGACAGGCTCACAGTGGTGGGCTCAGTGGTCTCTTCAGAACCCATCACCTCCTTGACCACCATGCTTCCTTCGACCATCCCTTGGCTTTCTCTCCACGTCTCTCTTCCTTTGCAATTCTACCTGCCCCAAGTGCTGCTATTCCTCAGGCTTCTGACATCAGAGACTTCTTTTGCTTGCTTTACAAAGTTTCCCTGGGAAATTTAATCAACACCTGCAGCCTTAAACCTTCCATAAACAGCAACTGGATATGGATAGAAGGGTAGAAATTATTATAGTGTAAACCTCATTGCAGCACTGGGGGATGGAAGCAAAAGTCTGAGGTTGATTCAACTTGGGGCCTCTGTACCCAACTTGGAGCCTCTGTACCTAACTTGGGGATGTTCTATTAGGGATTCAAGTGACATTCTGTAGTGCGTGAAATCATTTCAATTTCCAATTTTGGGTTGCTATTATATAGAAATGTATTGATCTTGTATCCTGTAACCATCCTAAAATCTTATTAGTTCTAGTAACTTTTTTTAGATTCCATAGGGTTTTCTATGTAAACAATGATGTTCGTGACTCAACACAGTCCTACTTCTTCGTTCCCAACCTGGATGTCTCTAATTTCCTTTTCTTGCCTTATTGCACTGAGAATAACCTCCAGTAAAATGTTGAAGAGAATTGAGAGTGGACATCCTTGCTTTGCTCCTGAGCTTAGGGGGAAAGCATTCAGTATTTCACCATGAAGTATAATGTTATAATTTTTCTCATAGATGCCCTTTATCAGGTTGAGAAAGTTCCCTTCTATTCCTAGTTTACTTAATTTTTAAATAGAAAGGGATGTTGAATTTTATCTGATGCTTTTTCTGAATTTATTGAGATTATCATATGGTTTTTCTTTTATATTCTGTTAATATATTATGTAAGTTATATATAGCATATATTATGTTAACCTATGTTACATATTATTCTGTTAATAATTCTTTTATAATTTGTTTATGGTGAAATAAATTGATTTTTTTTAAATTATTTTTTTAATTTATTTGTGGCTGCATTGGGTCTTCATTGCTGCACGTGGGCTTTCTCCAGTTGCGGTGAGTGGGGATTACTCTTCGTTTTGGTGCGTGGGCTTCTCATTGCGGTGGCTTCTCTTGTTGCGGAGCACAGGATCTAGGCGTGCGGGCTTCAGTAGTTGTGGCGCGTGGGCTTAGTTGCTCCGTGGCATGTGGGGTCTTCCCGGACCAGGGCTCAAACCCATGTCCCCTGCATTGGCAGGCAGATTCTTAACCACTGCACCACCAGGGAAGCCCTAAATTGATTTTTTTAGATGTTAACTCAATCTTGCATTCCTGGGACAAATCTCATTTGATTATGATGTACTATCTTTTTATACATCGTTGAATTTGATTTGCTAACTTTCAAAAAGGATTTTCACATACATGTTCACGAGGTATATTGGTGTGTAATTTTCTTTTCTTATTATGTCTTTGTTAGGTTTTAATATTCTGGCTTCATAGAATGAGTTGAGAAGTATCCCCTCTTCAATTTTCTGAAACAGTTTGTGTAAAATTGATATTATTTCTTCTTATGTTTGGTAGAAATCACAAATGAAGCTTGTGGACCTGGGCTTGGAGTTTCCTTGTGTGAAGATTTTTAATTACAAATTCAACTTTCAAAAATAGATACAGGGCTATTTAGCCTATCTATTTCTTCTTTTTTATTGTGGTAAAATATACATAACATAAATTCCCCTTTCAAAACTATTTTTAAGTATACAGTTCAGTGGCATTAAGTACATTCACATTGTTATGCAACCAACACTATCCATCCTCAGAATATCTATTCTTCTTGAGTCTGCTTTTGGAATTTGTAATTTTTTTTAAAGGAATTTATCCATTTCACCTAAGTTGTCAAATTTATTGGCACAATTTGTTCCTAATATTCCCTTGTTATCTTTTTCATATCTACAGAATCTGTAGTGATGTCACCTCTTTCATTCCTCATGCTAGTAATTTTTTTTTTTTTTTTTTTTTTTTGCGGCACACGGGCCTCTCACTGCTGTGGCCTCTCCCGTTGTGGAGCACAGGTTCTGGATGCGCAGGTTCAGCGGCCATGGCTCATGGGCCTAGCCGCTCCGTGGCATGTGGGATCTTCCTGGACCGGGGCACAAACCCGTGTCCCCTGCATTGGCAGGAGGACTCTCAACCACTGCACCACCAGGGAAGCCCTGTTGGTCTTCTTGAACCAGCCAGAGCTATGTCTGATTCCTGTCTGGTCACCCTAAAGTGACATCTGCCGGTCAATAGGCTCCTGAAGTCATAGGTTCCCAATCAGCTTTTTATGATTTCACTATTACACATGAACAACCAAGCATCACCAGGCATTTGAGAAAACTGCTGACGTAGGAGTGACAGACCAAGAGAAAAAAAGTACTCCAGAGTACGAGAGGTAATTTGAGAAACTGAAGGAAACTTAAAAACTCTAATCATCTTCAGAGATTCAGAAATGAAGATACTCAACAATATATATTGCATCCAGAAAACAAGAACAGGATACTATTTTAAAAAAAATTAAGAAAAGAAAGAGCTTTTTGGCAAATAGAATTGGAAAATAAAATACAGAGAATATTCCTAGAAAGGAGAACCAAAATATCAAGACAATGTGAGAGAAAAGGATCAAAAGGAAATCTAGGGCTTCCCTGGTGGCACAGTGGTTAGGAATCTGCCTGCCAATGCAGGGGACACGGGCTTGAGCCCTGGTCCGGGAAGATCCCACATGCCGCGGAGCAACTAAGCCCATGTGCCACAACTACTGAGCCTGCACTCTAGAGCCTGCGAGCCACAACTACTGAAGCCCACGCACCTAGAGCCTGTGTTCCACAACAAGAGAAGCCACTGCAGTGAGAAGCCTGCACACTGCAACGAAGAGCAGCCCCCCACTCATCGCACCTAGAGAAAGCCCACGCACAGCAATTAAGACCCAATGTAGCCAAAAATAAATAAATAACATAAAGTTAAAAGGAAATCTAATTCTGGGTTACAGAAAGGGGATTCAGAAAGAATGGAGAACATGGAGAAGAAAAGAGAAATCAATATTTCCCTGAGCTGAAGGATGTCATTGGCTTAAAAGGGTTCACTGAATGCTCAGCACTACAGATGTCAAAAGATCTTTGCTGTAAAAGTTCATTGCACCATGAACAAAGGATTCCTAAATGTTTCTAAGTGGAAAAACAAGTCACCTACAAGGGGAGGAGAATCATACTGGCAGCAGAGTTAGCAACAAAGGTTGTCTTTAAAATTTCTGAGGAAAATGGTTTTTAACCTAGAATTTTATATCAAGCCCAACTATTATTTCAGCCATGGAAAATTCAGAAAATTTACCTCTTTTTTGGGGGGGGGAAGTTATTTGAGGATGTGCTAAAGCAAAATAAAGGTGTAAAACAAGAGAGTCAGGAATGAAATAGTGTGTCCACCCCCGGAAAGAAGCTAAGTCCCAGATGTTAACTGTATAGAGGCCTACAACCAGTACACATTGGTGCAGGAGAATAGAGGATCCTGAGCAGTAGGTCTCTGAAATAAAGAAGACCTGACAAGGTAGTTGGCTAGATATAGAGGTTGAAGAAAACAAAGACTATAATAAAAGCAAAGAGTACAAGGAAAAGGCCACTAAAAGCTCCAGGAAAAACAAAAAGCTGTATGAGAAAGAAAAGGTAGTTGTGGTACCTTTTCTGGCCCTGCAGTGAACAGTTGTTATGTAGTCACAATAAGGTAAATCCTGTTTATTAACTTTCAACTTTTAGAATCAATATATAAACAAAATTTGGAAAACATAATTATGGTTATGGGACACTATGAATGTTACCAACCTTGACATTAAAAAAACAAAAATACAGGTTAGAGGCTTTGGGAGGTGTAAGGCAGGGAGGAAAGCTGAAGGGAAAGGTAGGGTCACTAAAAACTTCATCTTACTATGTGTGGTGTCAAAAGATATTCTCTAAACTTGATGAAAAAAATAAAGATATAAGTATATTAAATTTACAGAGGTTATCAGCATATTTAAAAACAATTGAAGTTGGGAGGATGGGGGAGGGTGGTGTCATTAGAGCAAGAAAGTGGTAATGTCTAGAGCTGATAAACCAAGAAAAAGCCTGTGAGCTTGTAGAGAGATAAGAAGGTAACTAGGCAGAAAAATTGTTCACATGAAACAGGAGTGGTTGCTCTGAGGAGTGAGGCTGGGGGTGTGTGGTACAGGGGATTCTGGTTTCTCAGCACTGAATAAGCTCTTCAGTACTATTTAACCACATGCATATATTTCTCTGATAAAGTTAAAAGAAAATGTTGAGCCCCAGCTACTGGCCAGGCACTGTGCTAGGGGCGGAGGAGATAGTGATGGACATACACAGTCTCTGCCCCCTTGGAGCTTTCAAGCCTGTGGCTGTGACCGCAGGAGACCCTCCAATCTCTATTTCTTACTCTCACTTCTCCTGAGTTCTAGACTCACTGATTACACATTTCTCCCTCAGGGGGCCTCAACTTCACCTTGTCCAAAACACTACGGATTCCTTGTCAAAGCCTGGAATTCCCCTGTTTCCTATTGTGACGTTGCTCAGGATTCGCCTCTTCCCGAAGACCTTCCAGATTCTACCTTGAGTTGCTGAGCTAGGGACTCCTCGTCCAGTTGCCGCCACCCCACCCCTGCGGACTTCCATCTAAGCACACAGCTTCTTGCTGACCCTCAGTTAGAGGTGGGTCGGGTGCGTGGGTTGCTCACTTTGAATCTCTGATCCTCTACACGGAGAGTCAGACATAACATGGATGCCCAGCAGAAGTCTGTGCAAAAAGATGGTTTCCTTATCCCTCTCACCCTGCCAAACCCTGAGGTTTATCCCCCATTTCTGACCTCAACTTCACACCCTGGTGTCCAGACTCTAGCCTGGCCAACACGGTTCTGCATGTCTGACCTGTCTTCCTTTCCAATCTCTCATCTCTCGATAACTTCTGCCTGATTCATCCTTCATCCTATCACCCCAATTAGAGACCTGGGTCATTTGTCACTTCCCCGGCTTCTGACATTTCCACCACTGCTGTTGCTGACCTTCTCTTCTGACACCAAAGTCAACACAAACCCAGGACTCACTACCCCTCAAAACTCAGTTCTGAGTGCTTTGCACACATTTGATCCTCAGAGCCACTCTATGCACAGGTGGCCGCAACTCTCCTCTTACAGATGAGAAAGCTTGCACAAGTCAGCTCTTAAGAGCAGTACCATGACCTGAACACAAGTCGGACTGGCTCCAAACCCTGTGGTGCTAACCATTGTGCTGTCTGAAATTTCTTTAGGTCTCTAAATGGACCACTGAACCATGTCCCCCCACCCCCATCCCCACTGGGCATCTCAGTGGCTGCAGAGTGAGCCTGCTGCATCATCCCTGCCTCTGCTCACGTCCAGACTCTAGGGTGGCCTCAAGGATCCTGCATGGTCTGACCTCTGCCTTCTTTTTTCATCTCCTGGTATCCAGTTCCTTGCCTTTCCCCAAGCCCAAGACACCCTGGAGCATGGCAGGGTCTTTTGTGCCCCAGTGCCTTTGCACATGCTATTTCTGATACTCAGAAAGTCTCTCTCCTGACAAAATCCTACTCATGCCTGAAAGCCCAAATCTCCATTGTTGTCATCTCAGTGATAAACCTAGCTATCCAACCTACATTTTAATTTTTAGTTAACTCATCAGACTCAGGGCCTAGCACAATACTAAGCCCTTACAAATAATAAATGCTAGCGAGGGTGTGGAGAAAAAGAAACCCTCCTATACTGTTGGCGGGAATGTTCTCACTATGGAGAACAGTATGGAGGTTCCTTAAAAAACTAAAAATAGAGTTACCATATGATCCTGCAATCCCACTCCTGGGCATATATCTGGAGAAAACTCTAATTCAAAAAGATACATGCACCCCAATGTTCATTGCAGCACTATTTACAATAGCCAACGCATGGAAGCAACCTAAATATCCATGGACAGATGAATGGATAAAGAAGATGTGGTACATATATACACAATGGAATATTACTCAGCCATTAAAAAGGCTGAAATAATGCCACTTGCAGCAACATGGATGGACCTAGAGATTATCATACTAAATGAAGAGAGACAAAGAAAGACAAATATCATATGATATTGCTTATATGTAGAATCTAAAAAAAATACAAACAAACTTATTTACAAAATAGAGACTCACAGACACGGAAAACAAACTTATGGTTACAAAAGGGAAAGCGGGGGCGGGGGGGGAGGGATAACATATACACACTACTGGATATTAAAATAGATAACCAACAAGGACTCACTGTATAGCACAGGGAAGTATACTCAACATTTTGTAATAGCCTATAAGGGAAAAGGATCTGAAAAAAAAAGAAATATATATATATATATATAAAACAATTACTGTGCTGTACACCTGAAACTAATATGACATTGTAAATCAACTATACAATTAAAAACTAAAATAGGAGTTCTCTGGTGGTGCAGTGGTTAAGAATCTGCCTGCCAGTGCAGGGGACACGGGTTTGAGCCTTGGTCTGGAAAGATCCCACATGCCGAGGAGCAACTGAGACCGTGAGCCACAACTACTGAGCTCGCGTGCCACAACTACTGAAGCCCACGCATCTAGAGCCCGTGCTCCACAACAAAGAGAAGCCACCGCAATGAGAAGCCTGCACGCCCCAACGAAGAGTATCTCCTGCTCGCTGAAAGCCCACGCACAGCAATGAAGATCCAACGTAGCCACAAATAAATAAATTTATAAGTAAATTTATAAATCAATTTATAAAATAAAATACTGTTCTCTGCTGAGATTAACAAAAAAAAAAGAAAAAGAAAAAAAGAGTAAGTCCTGGAGGGGTTACAGTAACTGTTGCAGGAGGGATTTAAGTCGTCTGCATCAATTTGTTTGCCTTAGGCATTTGGGACGGGGGAAAGCTGCTCTCTGGTAGTTGGTTCTTGGCACGTTTTGAAGGCTGGCCCATGTCCTCCTGGGAGAGAAGGTCCTGAGAAGAAAGCCTCCATTTCGGGGGAGGGGGGATCTGAGCCCCCATTATTAGAAACCTGGGAGATCCAGGGCCCTGAGGGGCAAACATCTTTGCTCGTTGGTACAGAGAAGAGTGCAAAGCAAAACGGATGCGCTCAGTAAACATCTGTTGAAGCAGATTGCTTTTCCCTGCAAAAGCTCCAAGCATCAACCAGGAACAACTTGATTTGATTTGGGGGTGGTTCTCGGCAGTTTGGGATGATTCATGTGTCGTTTCTGGGCACAGGGCCACTGCTCTTTCTGGGTACCCTGAAGCCCTCCAAGAACCCGCCGGGTCTGCGGCCTCCACCCCTCGGTGTGCACGTGTGTACACACACGCTTGTGCACGGCGCAGGGCCAACGCTGGGTGGGTGTGGTGGTCAGGGTAGCACCGCGCCTCATCCTCGCTGGGATCGGTAGGGTTTTGGCTGGGGTCGACCTTCCTTTTAGGCGCCAGGCAGGGGCCCCGGCCGATCCCCGCCCCCGGCGCCCCGCCCCTCACTTTAACTTTTCCCGCCCGGCCCCGCCCCGGCCGTCCCTCCGCGCCCGGCCCCGCCTCGCCGCGCGCCCGCCCGCTCCCACCTGTCACCCCCATGCTGACGGAGGCTCTGTCTGGGAGACGGGGAGCGGGCTGGTGGCTGTTGGCCCTCCGCCTCCAGTGCGCTCTTTGGTGGCGGGCTGTGGAGGGCGGTGGAGATGCCGGGGGCGCCGGCGTCTGTGATGTCGCCGCCTCTGTGACATCCCTGCCGCGACCCCTGCGGGCAGGGAACAGCGCTCACGATCCTGGCGCGTGGGTGGCTTGGCGTTGGGGGGCATCTTCCGGGCTGCCCCACCTCGCCCCGCAGCCGGATGCCCCTCTCCCGGAGACATGGGGCAGCTCTGCTCTCTGCAGCAGGCCCAGATTGGTGGGGGGCGGCGACCTGTACGCCTGGGGCGTGCTAGGCTGAACTTTGCACCTGCCCTGGGCACACTGGCACAAGGCCGCTGCCCCTTCCGTGCGCCCAGGACCCTCCAAGAACCTGCTGAACCTGCCACCTTTACCCCAAGTTGTGCACGTGTGTCCAGTGCACACACAGTGGGGCACAGCTTTGGGGTGCAGGGCCAGATTAGATAAGGCACGCTGTGTGTGGTGGCGTCCATCCTCAGTCAGGGCCTCTCCCACCACCAGGGAACCGACCTTGGGAAAGTCATCTCTGATCACCTGCAGACACTTGGGTGGCTGGAAAGGCTGGGAGTGCAGGCTCACTCCCAGTTCAGTTCCCGGGAAGCCGGGCCTCAGGGACAGAGGAGGGGCGGGGAGTGGGGGGGGGACGTCTTTGTTCTGGGCATGTGGTCTGTCCCCACCTACCCCTGCTGGGTCAGTGCCCAGGCCTCGACACCCTCCTGCTCCTCCCCTCAGCCTGGCAGTGTTCTGCCAGGGACTTCCCTGCTGTCGCTGGGTGGGGGATCTTGCCTGACTGGTCTGAACGGATAGCTCAGAGGCAGAACTGGAAGCACCAACTGGGAGGAGTGGTGGGAAAAGCAGCCCCATTCAAGGGCTGAAAACAGTCCTTGCCTACGGGGCAAGACTTGACAAGCTCCCACCCAGAAGGCACGAGGAGGCTGCCGTTAGGACGTGAGGTGCAGCACACAGGCAGGCGCGAGTGGAGACAACCGTGGCCCAAACACACTTATCATTACCTCAAACTTTATTGCCCACGAGGAGTTCTCTACCGTCTCAACTCTGCAGGACCAAGGCTGCAGTTCTTCACGTACGGGGGGCCGGGGGTCTCTCCCTGGGGAGCAGCATGGCTCAATGTGGAGAGCTGGGCAGAGGCCGCCTTGGCAAACCGTGGGGATGAGCTTCTCCCCAGACGGACTCTCAGGGGACAACCCCTCACCCCACAACAATTCACAGTTGATTAATGCTACATGAGTGCTGATCAGCTCGCCGGGGAGGAAGAGGCTGGGGTGATGGTAGGGGTGCTCACCTTAAAGAAACCTGAAGGAGGTTTGAGGGGTCACATGCATGGAGAAGGGTCAAGAGCTGAGTCCCTTCACCCCATCTCCTGGCCTGCTTGTGCTCATGCAGAACCGCTGGCCTGCCCTCCTGGAGGGCAGCCATGAAAGTGCTTGAGGTCATCAGAGTGCAAAGTGCAGCTGGCGGTGCCCCCGAGACCAGGAGCAGCAGGACCAGTGAGTGTCTCGGGAAGCTCATGTGCGGATGTTGAGAGCCGTGGCCTGGGTAGCAGGAGCGCCTGCGTCTGCTGCCTTCTCTCGAGTCTATCGTGCCCTGTCCTCAGGCCGTTCCCGTCAGGTAGGTCTCACGTCACCCTTCACTACTGCAGATGAGGGGGCTGAGTGCCAGCTGGGTAGGGGCGGTGCTGGGCCTGCGGTTGGGGCTCGGGGCCTGATGCTCTGGGGAAGACTGGTGGCCAGCAGCAAAGGGGTATGTGCTTAGGGACTGAGAACCATGTCACTTGAACGCCTTCTCTGGCCCTTGGCTGAAGCTGAGCTCAGCTCAGGGCCTGGGTTGCGGCTCCCTGAGAAGTGTGGTGTTTTCTCCCAGGGAGACCCCCAGTGTCAGGTATTCCTCCCTCCCTGACCTGGTCTGAAAAGCACCTAGAGATAGAAGGGGGGCTGATGGCCAGGCAAGGCTGGCCAAGGGGGTCAGAGGGCCCCCTCCATTAACCCAAGGGTAGGTACACCTGCTGCCCCAGTCCTGTACTGGGCCTGGGGGTAGGTCATTAGATGCTCATACCTGCCTGGAACCCGAGGGAGGGGCCCGCCCACCTCTCTGGGACCTGGGCCAGAAGCCACTCTCCCCTGACTGCCAGCAAGTGGTCACTGATCCTCATGGGTCAGGCCAGCTTGTCAGGACCAAGGCAGAGAAGACCCTCTTTGTTCCCCATGGGAAGAGGCCTCCTGTCTTCCTCCTCCTCCTCCTCATGTGGGCTCAGGAAGGACACAGGTGGGAGATCCTGGGAGGTGTTCTGCTAGCCCCACCTTACTGTTGCCAGCCCCTGGTCCCACTGCTGAGCCACAGGCTGGCAGACCCCTGGGAGCAGGCAGGCTGAGCCTGTGTCTCAGGGGCAGCGTTAAGCACCAAGAAGGAAGGTCGCTTCTGGCCGAGTGGAGCCAGTGGTGGAAGGCTGGTTAGGGCCTGTTCTCCAGCTGGCCGTGCTTGACCCTCCAGCTCCAGGCGAAGCTGCCATCAGGGGCCAGGGTGCACTGCAAGTCGATGCCCGAGTCTGGCACCTCCATGTCGTAGCGCACGGGCTGCCCGTCCTTGGTCACCAAGCTGAAAGCTGAGGCTGGGATCTGGGGGCAGAGCAAACGAATGGGCCTGAGGGTGGCAAGGGGCACTGAAGGTTCCTAGAAGCGCGGTGTTGATGGTCTCCTGCCGTGCCGGCAGACACCTCCCTCCAGCCGAGTAGGCAGCCCTGAGGTATCATCTGCCTTTCATTCTGGAACACTTGCAGAATCTCACCTGGTCCAAGTGTGGATCCTGAGGACCCTCCAATCACCACGGCCAGTCTTGCCCTGGGACCCCGGGGGACATCTGGGGCCAACTATTCCCTCTGGTGCCATTTCTACTTATTCAAAAGCCTCCTTCCTGGAGGACTGGGCTAGGTGCACTGGGTTCTGGGGCTCTGCCCCTAAGCGTGTACCTGCCCCCTTACCTGGCTGCTGATGCCGGTTGCGATGTCTCCCACCTTGACCCGGTGGAATTCCCGGATGTGCAGGTGTTCGCCATTGAGAGACTGTATTTGGACTTTCACACCTAGAAGGCAGGTAAGGTGACCATCAGGAGAGTGGCTGCTAGCTCCCTAAGGTGCCCTGTGTAGGGGGAAGCAGGGTGGCTGTGGGGAAGCTGCAGAGATGACATGGAGGGTGGAGTGGCTGTCATGTTATACCCCTGCTAGCTCTTACTGGCCATTTCCTGTCACCACCAGGAATTTGGCCTGCACAGTGCAAAGATCTAAGGTTGGCTGCTGTGGGGAAGTAGTATTTCAACTTACAAAGCAGAAAGGAACTGGAAACAAAGATTCTTAAATTAGATTGTGGGCAACTTAGATTGTAAGTCCCTGAGGTGGTGCGGCCTGTGGCCAGGCATGCGGGCTTATGCCATGATCTCACTGTCTCCAGGGAACCGAGAGCTGATGAAACCCTCATTGTGTCAAAATCACAACATGACCTCTGCAACCACGCTTGAAAACAGAGTTCTACATATGTTGTCCTTCTCATCTTCTGACTTCAAATGTCAGAGGAGGATCTCAGCAAACCTACTACTGAGGTTATTTTTTTTAATATTTATTTATTTTTGGCTGTGTTGGGTCTTTGTAGCTGTGCGCGGGCTTTCTCTAGTTGCGGAGAGCAGAGGCCACTCTTCGTTGTGGTGAGCAGGCTTCTCATTGCGGTGGCTTCTCTTGTTGCGGAGCACGGGCTCTAGGCGTGCGGGCTTCAGTAGTTGTGGCTCATGGGCTCTAGAGCTCAGGCTCAGTAGTTGTGGCGCACGGGCTTTGTTGCTCTGTGGCATGTAGGATCTTCCCGGACCAGGGCTCGAACCCGTGTCCCCTGCACTGGCAGGTGGACTCTTAACCACTGCCCACCAGGGAAGCCCCTATTGCTGACTTCTTGATTAAAACGCTCATGGGGTCCTGTTCTTCCTTTTCCCTTTAGAAGACATTAATTGCTCAGTTTTTGGACTCCAGGCCAGGAAAGACTGCTCTCTGCCCCAAGCTAGAGGCCTTCTGGGACTCTATCAACTGCTCACAAGGGTCAATGGTCCTTGACTGCCCCATAAGGAAAGGCTCTGGGTGATCAGGGCCTTTACTCTAAACCAACTTAATGGCCAGGTACCTCAAATTCTGGGTGCCAGGTGCCTTCCTCTCCCTTCCCCACTGTGCCCCACTCTCAGACTCCCCAGTCCCAGGCGGATCAGGGGACTGTACCGTTGAAATAGCTCGGCGTGTCGGTGGGCCGCCCCCGGGCCAGCACCATGTTCCAGCTGGAGCTGCGGGCCTCCGCCTGGCTGCTCCACGAGTGCACGCCGGAACTCAGGGTGTCCCGCGAGCTCTGAGAGGCCTTGGACGGGTTCTGAAACAGGAGTGGGCACAGACTCAGGCCCCCGGGCTCAGGGAACCATCTCTGGCCTTGGTCTGATTTGGCGAGGAAGTGCCATGTCCTAGGCTGGAGTGTGGCTCTCCTGAGCATTGGGGCTCAGCACAGGGCTGAGCTCCTGAGGGGCCCTTGGGCTGCAGGAGGGTGAACAGTCATTCTGTGGGGACCAAAGCCAAGCCTTTCCCCTCACTATCCTAGTAGCCAAACCAGTCCCTAATTCCCAGGTGTGTTGGAGATGGACTGTCTCATTCTGAGAAACCAGGACCCCTGCCCCAGTGAGGACCCCTCCCAGAAGGAATGGGCACCCCTGTCACCTGCCCTTTACCCACGACTTGCACACGGCCCCTTCACTGGCCGGACACAAAGCCACCTGCCCTGTGCCCCGGCTCCTGGTCCACGGCCGACTCACCTTCTCACTGTCATCTGACAGGGAGAGGCTGTCGATGCTGAGGCATGAGAGGATTTGCTCCTGTTCCTCCAGAGAAAATGGCTGCGACAGGCTGTTCAGAAATAATTCTGCAGAGAAAAGCAGAAGACGGCTGTGAAAGACTGGGAGGGTCCGGCTGTGCCGTCGGCATTCTGCACAGACTGCTGACCCTGGGGCAGAGGACGAAGCCCAGGCCTTGGTGCAGGGCCCAGGCCCGTGCTCGGGGACCTGGAGGCCGTGGCTGCCCGTACCTATTTCCAGCTGTTGCAGCTCTTGCTCGGGGAAGGTTGCCTTCCGCTCTGGTGAGCTGGAGTTCTTGGCTGGGGCCGGATCCAGGGAGGACAGAGCCAGTGGTTCCCACGTCCCGGACTCTCCTTTGCCCCAGTGCAGGCTGGGAGACTTGTTCTGCTCTGGGGGCTCTGGGGGTGGAGGAGGCTGGAGCTTAGGGGCCCCGCCTGCTGCATCCTCGGCTGGCTGGGGCCCCGGGGCCTCTGGTGAGAGCTCCCCTGGCGAGAGCTCCACTGGTGGGGCACGTAGGGTCTGGTGAGGGTGCCCTTGGCTTGGCGGTGGGTGGGCTTGGAGTGGCGGCGGATGTCTTGGTTCTTTGTACTCTCCCCTCCAAGGGCTCCTCAGACCTCCCACTACAAAACAGAGAGCACACATGGTGAGGTGGAAATGGGCCAGGCCAGGTGGCCTTTCCTGAGCCGAAGAGGGCCAGAAGCAGGCAGTGAGGGTGGCCTTTTGCCCGGCCAGGACATGACTTTGGAGGGCAGTGTGTGGCCTCCAGAGGAGGCCTCTTCCATAAGATGGCCCCGATGACGGGACTAAGACAGTATTTCTTTTATTCCATTTTCCTCCTAGGTAACAACTGCAAATTTAAAAATTACAGAATTGGCTCCAGAGGAGGACTTTGTTAATATTAATAGTAAAGAGAAGATTTAAAAATAGCTCTGGGGTCATGCCAACTCACAGTTCCCAGGCGAATGGGCCTCACTGACCCTCCGTCTCTCTTACCCCTCCCTTCCCGATAGTCAGTGCTTCCTGAAGACACCATTCCTCTGGAGTGGGGGGCAGTTCAGCCCTGGGGCCATTACAACTACCATCTATGTTTGGCGTCAGGGGCTATGCAAGGTCTCTCTTCTGTTTTACTTATTCCCTTTCGTTCCCATAACCACTGTCTCTCCCTTGCCACCCCCTACCCCGCCCCCGGCTGATGTTCTCTTATGTTCAACGTGTCATTTTGGGTTTGATCGAATTCTTGCAAAGCATGTGTTGTTTTTATTTATCAAGTTTTTAAAATACATTTATTTTATTTTTGGCTGCGTTGGGTCTTTGTTGCTGTGCGTGGACTTTCTCTAGTTGTGGCGAGCAGGGGCTACGCTCCGCTGCGGTGTGCGGGCTTCTCATTGCAGTGGCTCCTCTTGTTGCGGAGCACGGGTTCTAGGTGTGTGGGCTTCAGTAGTTGTGGCACGTGGGCTCAGCCGTTGTGGCTCGCAGGCTCTAGAGCGCAGGCTCAGTAGTTGTGGCACGCGGGCTCAGTAGTTCTGGCACGCGGGCTTAGATGCTCCGCGGCATGTGGGATCTTCCCGGACCAGGGCTCAAACCCACGTCCCCCTCATTGGCAGGCAGATTCTTAACCACTGCGCCACCAGGGAAGCCCTATTTATCAATTTTTAATTTACAGAAAAGGCACTGTGTTCCAGGCCTTGCTCTGTTGGTCCTCTTTGCAGCCAGCACTATGGCTTGAAGATCCAGCCAGGTTGCCCCGTGAGCACTGAGTTGCTTTAATTGCTGTGAGCGCTGCGTGGAGCATCCTCCACCCCCCACCCCCACCTTTGGCCTCTCCAAGCTCCCAGGGAGGGACACCCGACTCCCTTCCCACAAACGACACTGCAGCGTGCATCCGCAGGCGTGTCCCCTTATGGACCTGGGCAGAGTTTCTTTGGCGGTGTGCCCTGGAGCAGGGTGCTGGGTCCTGGGTCTGCAGACGTCTGCTGGAGTGCTGCCAGGTGCTCTCCAGCAGAGCGTAAAGGCCACTGTCCCTCATCCCCACCAACACTTGGCGTGGAACCAACTTCCTGATTTTCCCCACACAAATGGCTAGAAAGTGATACCTGGCTTTATTTTAAATTCTCTGATACTGAGTTCAAGCCTCCCTTTATATGTTGTAACCCCTTGCCCCATCTCTGAGCGCAGCCTCTGCATCAAGACACAGTACTAAGCACAGTACAAGGCACAGTACTAAGCACTTTGACTCACGGGACCTCAGTCTTCCTAACAAGCCTGAGGTTGGTGTCATGCTCATGCTCTAGACGGGGCAACCAAGGCTCTGAAAGGCTGAGTACCTTGCTCTTGGCCACTACATGACCCCGCCGCCTCTCTCGCCCCCTGCAGCCAGCATGGGGCTCTTACCATGCTGCAGTGCCAGGCTGACCTTCCCCCCCAGCTCTGCTGCAGACGCTCGGTGGACAGGCTCTTTCCTGAGCCCCTCCTGGATGGCCTGGGCTGTGAGGGGGGCACAGGAGGGCGGGATCTCCCTCACAGGCGGAGGCTCGCTGGCAATCTGGGGGTCAAAAGGCAACATATGAGGCCTGCCTCCCCGTCACTTCCTGGCCCCCAGCTTTCTGTTCTTGCTCCCCCTCCACTCTCCCCTGCCCTGCTGTGCTGGGGTCGGTCACAAGGACTAGAGTGGCCTGGTCTAGAGTGAGGGCTGGGACTTTTCCAAGAAAAGGTAGGACAGCACAGAGCTAGGGGGTGAGGCACCCATGACTCCCAGGCCCAGCCTGTCAGGAGGCAGGCAGAGGTGGACCGGGGTGTGGACGCAAGAGAGCCCTGAACCACAAACTCAAGAAGACCCCTCACCTAGGATCTGCCCTTGGACCCTCAGATTCGAGTAGCCAAGTATTTTAGTCAGGATCCCACATTTATGATGAGGCCTCTGCTTGCTCCCATCTGCCACTGAAGAGCGGCCAAAATGGGAGGCCACATCAAGCCTGCAGCCTGGGCCCCGTGGCCCTGCTGGCTGTCCCAGGTGCTGTCACGGACCTTGAGGCACAGCGGCCCTCGGAAGTACTGGGTCCAAGGGTGGCAGCCATTGAGCATGTGCAGCATCATGCAACAGCTGCTCCAGATGTCCACCTTGGCATCACAGGGCTTGCCCATCACCACCTCTGGCGCCATGTGGGTCTCTGTACCGGGGATGTAGTCCCCTGAGAAGGTGAGGAGAGACAGAAAAGGCAACTGTGAACTCTGATGGGCACAAGCCTTGGCAATGACCACCCGAGTCAATTCATGAAACACCCTGACTGTCTCAAAGTACCTTAAATAGAGATAAAGCCTCCAAATCAAACTTGCTGGGGCTGAGCCAAGTCGGGGATTGTCCTGGGGACCAGGACGAAGAATATATATCATCCAAAACACAGGCTCTGCCCTGTGGACCAAACCCTTAAAGTGCTTTCCAAAGGCGGGGGAGGGGCCTAGACACTGGAAGTTCGGTTGTAGAAGACTGATTAGTGGTATGATGTTCCTAAAATGTAGGTTAAAAAAAAAAAAGGAAACTTATATGCATAAAAGACTAGAAAGATTGATGCCAGATGTGAACAGTATTTTTTTCTGGTGGTTTGTATTTTTTATTTTTGCTTAGCTTTACTTTCTGCAAAAGATATTAGAAAAGATATTTTTGTAATAAGAAGAAAACACTACAGTTATTTCAAAGTGGAGGGCAGGTGCCCATGTTCAATTTACATCTTCAGAATTACCAACAGTCCTTTAACAACAAAGAATCACTTCTAAAAGACTCTTTTTCCTTTGGTCAAAATGAAATAATTTTATGCTAATGCTATAAATAAAAAAGCAGGGCACAAAATCGTGTTATAATGGCCTTAACCATGTACAGAAAAAAAAAAGACCTGGAGGGAATTATCTAAAATATTCATGATTATCTCTCTGGGCAAAAGGAATGGTGAGAATTCTTTTTCTCTCCCCTTCCATTCCACTTAACACTGTAGTTGCCAAATATTTTACAGTGGGTATGGATTATTTTGATAATCAGAAGAATGTAAGTTAAAAACAGGGATTTCTTCAGCTACTGAGCCCCAGCCCCTTGGTCAGCCTTCCCATTTTGCTTTCAGAAACTGTGCTCTCAGAGGCACAGGAGGGCTGAGGTCACAGGGTGGGAGCACAGCTCCCCAGAAAAGGCTGGATAAGAGGGGTGGAGCTCTGGGGGCTCTGAGGTAGGAGACCTGGGGACCTCAGGCGAGGCACCCAGCCTTTCTGTTCCCTACCCTGTATAATAGGAACATCAGAAACAAGCACCTGATACGCATTGTTGCATTTAAGCCTAACAACAAAAGCCTCATGATAACCTAGGGTTGCTGTGGGGCTGAAGTATCTTGGTGGACCTAAAGTGCTCACATCTCTGATTGCCATTAAGGAAAGTACAGGAGAAGGCGCATGGCTAATGCGTAGTAAAGGCTACTAGCTATTATCATTGTGGGGAGCGGCGGCGGGGAGGGGCGTACCTGTGAGCAAAGACTTCCCCAGGCCATCGGGTTGAAGGCACACAGCATGGCCAAAGTCGCAGAGGGCTGCGTGGCTCCCATCGCTGGACAGGAGCACATTGTCGGCTGCCAGGCCACCCCCGGGAAGAAGAGGAACAGGTGAGTCACCAAGGGCCCCGGCCCAATCTGCACCTCCGGCGAGGCAATTTTCTGGCTGACCCTGCATGGCAGCTGCTGCTTCTGATTAGTTTCATTAGTCATGGAGGGAGGGAGGAGGGAATCAGTTCAGCCTGGAGGCAGGCAGCAGGCAGGATCTCTGAGGGTGAGGGGACAGTGCCACTCAGCTCTGCTGTCCCCACCCTCCCCCAGTGGTCACCAGTGTGGTAGGAGCTTGATCTGCTGTTCTCTGTGGGCATCACCCACTGGAAACTACAGTGCCAGGCTGAGCGCTGGGAGAACACACTTCCCCTTCCTACTGGAGCAGGCCCAGAAGACCTGGGAGGAAACCAGGCAGGGTGGGGTGAGGAAGGAGCCCCACAGGGTCCAGGGCCACAGGCGCCCTGAGCCTTACCTTTCACATCTCCATGTAGAATCCTTCGGGTATGGAGGTATTCCAGCCCTTCCAGAGCCTGGCCCAGGTAATAAAGGGCCCGGTCCTCCGGCAGACAGCCCCTCTGCTTTATGAGCTGGCCCAGCGAGCCACCTAGGAGACCAATGGCCAGTCTTTACATGGGGCTTTTCCAGGCCTGCAAGCCAGCCAAGGGCAAGTGCCTTCGAAGGGCAGGTGGTAGAAAGCAGGCCTTTCTTGCCGATGTCACAGGGTCAAGAGATTAAAAACGGATTGACTAGGGATGAGGGTCAACCTGGGCAAGACTCAGGGAAACCCTTGGCTCTGAATGTGGAGGGAGAAGGAGCGGCAGCTGGCTCCTCACCTTCTAGAAGCTCCATGAAGATGTTGACCCAGGGACCTTCCTTCACAGCTCCATACAAAGGGACGATTCTGGGTGAGGTCAATCCCGCACATGCCATCAACTCCTCAGCCCGAAACACTTCAACTCGCACCTGGAAGGGCCCAGAGGTGGGTGTGAGTCAGGGTGATGGACCAGGGCTGGTTCCCTGGCATCCTGTCAGGATCCTTGAAGCTCCCTGCACAGAGGCCGCTGATGTTCCCGGTGACGATCCTGAGGCCAGGCAGGGGCCCTGGTGGGCCTACTGGAGCCTTAGAGACTAAACTGTGCCCCCTGGGGGTCGGGGTCAACGCCTAGTACTCGATTAAAGTTCTGCAGTGCTGATGCCTATGGAAATATAGTCACAAAAACTACAATCCTTATCCAGGCCCCTGGCATGCTGCCCACCCTCAGAGATCGGCCAAACACAGAACTTTCTTTTCCCCAACCCAAATATCTGGACAGTTTCTAGGTCATGGGACCTCTTCTGTATCAACATCCACTTCTACTCTTAAGATGCTGGGCTTCTGTAGCCAGAGTTGATGCGGCCAAGATTCTGGCTCTGTCAGTGCCCCTGGATCCTCAGTGTCCTTCTCAGCACTTATTATTTGCTCATAATTATTTGCCTTTTCCCCTGAGGGCTAAAATGTCCATGTAGATGGGGCAGTGCTTGTTTACTCTGTTTGCAGCTGTTTCCCCAGGATCTGGGCATAGGAGAGGATTCTCCTATGGGGAGGGGTTTGGCCAAGGCCCCTCCTACAGGGGACTGGCAGGCCAGGGACCACCCACTCCTTTCTGCAGGGACCAGCACGACATGGAGGGAAGAAATAGGCCTTGGGTACAAACAACCTGGGCTGAGACCCTGGCTTGGCCATTTCCAAAGGTAGATCACTTCCCCCAAGCTATGTGCCTCCACATGTGAACGGTGGGGACAGTGGCATCCGCTCCAGGGTGGAGTGGGGATCTGGAGGGGTGATAACCAGCACCAGGCCTGGCAACTAGTGGGTGCTCAGGGAATGCCAGCTCCCCGCCTCCTCCCTCCAGCTCAAGTAAGAGCAGCTTACTGAATGCTTACACTTCCTAATAGAGACTTGTCCTTTCCGGCTGCAGCTGGTTCTCATGTTAGCCCTGAGAAGTACCACCAGGGGGCATGAGTGGTAACAAAACTAGCCTGGAAGCCGTCAGTCAGGGCCTGGCAGTTTTCTTCCGAGACCTGCTGACTTGTGCAGCTTTTGGACTTTAGCCTATCAGTGGAAAATGTCCCTCTTTTGGTTCCTTGCAGAATATCTGGTTTGGTTAATCAACTCACATGAACTTTGACTCCCTGTCAGTGTTTCCAGCTCTGAACCTGAGTTGGAACTAATTTGCCAACCGGACTTGTATTAACAAATGTCTTTAACCCTACTGCTCCCAAACTGTGGGGTGAAGCACCCTGGGGCACCACAGAGAACTTGGAAGGGGGCTACAGGGTATTTTGCATTTGAGGGAAACAGCAACGATTGACATTTGGGGACACCACACAAACTACTAGCGTGAGACAGTTCAGTTTCAACGATCGAACTGCATTCTTCTGATGACGTATCTTTATGAAGCTAGGTTTTTGGAGGTTGTTGTGACAAAAAGGTACTTCAGGGGGATAATGTGGAGCAGGAAATGAAAGTGATGGCGTCCAGTGATTTCTAAGTTGGAGAAGTTGTGCCTGCCCAACAAGGCATGCATCCCGTTAGTAATTAACGCCTGTTTAAGAACAAAATTTATCTCTCAGTTTATGTGTGTTGTTATTCAAATGGCTACTAGGTTATTAGGATAAAGACTTATTATTGGACCCAATTATTTAGTAAATGGAACTGGTCAGTACTTGTTTTGGCCTGGAGCACCTTGAAAAAATGACTGAGACATTAAGGGCTGTGAACCAAGAAAGTCTGGGAGCCTCGGCTTTAACTTTGAAGAAATCCGTAAGTCCTCTGGAGGGTCCCAGGAATATTAAAACCCTTCCCAACCACCCAGATCAGAGGGGGTTGGAAGGGACACTTCAAAACACAAGGTGCGTTAGAAGTCTGGGCCAGCCCCAGGGAGAGCAGGCTGAAAGGGCGGTCCCAAGGGAGAAAGGACGGCCTTCTGGTCCAGGCCAGCTGCCCATCCGGCCACCTCTCCTCCCTGGACTTCAGTGTCTTCGTCTGTCAAGTGAGGGCTGGACTCTGATGAGGATGTTAATTAATGCGGACTAATATTTAATGCCCACTTAACACGTGCCAGACACTGTGCTCAGCACTTCATAAGCATTAGTCGTTTACATCTTACGATAGCCTAGGAGGTGATATTATCTCATTTTACAGACAAGGAAGCTGAAGACTGGACCAGTAATCTGCTCAAGGTCACTGGATATAAAGTAGCAAAGCTGGGATTTTGGTGGGGGAAGCCTGACTCCAGAGCTCCCAGCTACCCCACCTCGCTGAAGGCCCTTCCAGGTATATTAGCTTTTACACCTGGGACGTTTTTACCTACGTTCAGGCACGCGCCTACCCAGGTGGAAACATGGTCAGCAATCACCTAACTGCCAAATCCACAAGCCACTTCCCTCTGCTTAACTGCCTGCCCGCTTTACACTGCGGATCGCTTTTTCCTTCTTGAAACTTTCCCTCTTGTTTTCTTTAGTATTCGTATCCATTTTATTTCATCAGTAAAAGCGGGAGTAACAGCAACTCTAATAAGTTCTTTTAAAGATCCCAGGAACATAAATATGTAAGGTGGCTAACACAGTATTGGGCACATAGCTTTCCGCCTTATTTCGTCATCACCATAGAGATATTCTCCCCTCGGTCCTTGTACTGATCTCCTTCTTAACACTTGTCCTGGCTGACTTCACCATGTCCCCGGCTGATGGCTGCTTCTACCACCTTTACACCATGTAAGTGTCCACCCCCCATTACAATCTGAGCTCCTTCAGGTCAGGCGTGTGGATTCCACACCTCTGTCTCCCTGGCACGGCGTCTGGCACAGAACAGGTGCTTGGTAACAACAGCTGGCTGGACTTGGCCAAGGCCACCCTATCCCAGATCAGGGCAGAGGCAAAAGGAGGCTCCCAGAACTCCATGCTCGAGCCAGATGTTCTCAAACGTACAGTTCTTAACCCTCTTTGAGCCACAGACCCCTTTGACAATCTAATAAATAAAAAATGTGTGTGTGTCCACACGTGCCACACACATACACACTTTAGAATAAAGTTCCAGGAATTCATGGATCTTATGAATTCATCCACTGACTAGGTTAAGAACTTACACACTGGCTGTTAAAAAGCACTGGACAGATGTATATGTACCAATAAGGAAATCTATCCATGATACACTATTACCTGAAAAAACATGGTACAGAACAACAAATGAGTGCAATCTCATTTCAATAAAAGAAACAACTACATGTTTGTATGTGTGTAACAAGTCTAAAAAAGATTTATGTCAAAGGCTGGTTACCTCAGAAGGGGACTGGGCAACAGAGGGACTTTTGCTTTTTGGGTATCATTCTTTTACAATGAGCCTCTATTAATTTGAAATTAAAAGTAAGCTCAAACAAAACCCTAACCGCCCCCCACCCCCCGCGCCCCAAACCCTACATTAAGCCCTGGACTTGTGACCAATCAACATCTGACCTGGGGCCATGAATGTTCTAGAAGGAGGGCCAATGGGGTGCTGATGTCACCACATGATACCGCACATCCTGGATCCTCCCTAGGGAGCGTCAGAGGGTGTGCAGACTTGCTCTGACCCCCTGTGCGGCTTGACCTCTGATCCTTGGTCCCCACCCTCCACCCTGACCCCCTAGCAGGGAACTGCTTCTGAGATCTTCCAGCTGAAAACGCTAAAGGACACTACTGCCTTCCCTACCCCGCTGCCCTGGAGAGAAAGGAGGGGTGGTCTGCCCGACCAAAGGCAGCTGTGTGGGCTGCCAAAAGCCAACCCCGCTAAGATCCTGGATGGGGGAGGCGGAGTTCTGAGAAGGGCTGGCTCTGGTGGGCTGGGGCAGCGGCTCTGGGGCTGGCAAGTCCGTGCCTTGTTCTTGGAGCTTGTCTGACTGCCTCGGGGAGGTGAGAAAGGGAGTCTCTGTTCTCTTCTACTATATTAGGGTTGTTTACCTTGTTGCCTGGGACTCTGAGAACCTCAGCAGGGGAACAGCTGAGGAGCCCAGTGACTAAGCTCCCCAGCATGGGCGCTCATCTCCAGGACACTTCACACTCTCTTGCCCTCCTCCCACCCGCCTCTCAGGAGGAACAGCTGAGCCTTCTCCGGTGGCCCGGGGAGGGGACTGCAGCTGAGGGGGTCAGGCACGTGGCCTTGGCATCCCAGCAAAACACGATGACCCGTGCTGGCAAGAACTAAGCACGTGTTTCGGCCGGTGGGGGTGGGCAGGGGTGGAGCTGGCTTAGTTGACACGGTATGCCTGAAGCTTGGGGTAATACCTACGGATAGTCCCCTCTCTCATCCCATCACCCCGAGGCCCAAACTCTAGAACTCTAACACCTGGTCACACACAAGCCAGGGCAGCCAGGTTTACTCACAACACAATCTGTACCATCGCCCCTTAAAGTCACAGGCACCCAAGACAGTGGCGGCAGCAGTGTCTACTCTGCGTGGGGCCTGAGCGGGATGGACCTGCCTGGGCTGGCTATTTGGTCCTTTTCCTTTTGGGGATCAGAGTGTCCTTGACAAAAGCCATTGGAAAACAAGGTCCATCTTTGAATTAGCTTATTTCACGCTGCCCAAGGGCCAAGGAAATGGCCCATGGAAACGTTTCTGATTTCCATCTTAGGAAGTCCTTGGCGCTAGCCCTCAGGCTGAGTTGGGGTCAAGGACAAGGTGGCTTCTAGTCAAGGTGAGAGGAGAGGAGAGGAGGAGAAATGGCATCTGAAGGAGAGCACGGCTGACACCCTCAAGGACTGCGAGGCCTGGGCAGTGTGATCTGACAGGAGGCCTCAGTTCCAGGCCCAGCTATGCAGCTGTGGGTGAGGTGCACACCCTCTCTGGTCTCCAGTTCTAACATCAGTGAGACGAGGGAGTGGGAGAGGTGACTCAGGCCTCTGCCTCTAATCAAAATCCTAGAAGCATGAGTCTTCCTCCCCTGTCCCTTCCCGAAGAGAGGTTCAAAGCCAAACTCTACAGTCGGACAAGCCCGGGGCTTCTTGCTAAGTCTCGTTTCCCATGATGTCCATCTCGCAGGACCTAGTGCCTCCGGCCGACAGGAGGCACAGCCCAAACTCAAGTCAGACCTGACTCCCAAGGTGCACGGCCTCCTTTGGGAAGCGCCTGTCAGGTGGAGGCTATGCACTTGCTATTACCTTCTGGTCCACTACGTAGCTTAGGGGTTTCAGCTCAACATGAATTTCATGACAATCCAACCATCTTCCAGGTTTTGACTTGCTCTAGGGGCCTGGCATCAGGAGTGGCCCAAGCTGCGTGCACACTCTCGTGCTCCCTCTCACACACACGCGCACCAAGTGCGGCGCCCAGGCGGGGACACGTGACCTGGACTGTCCCCTTCCAGCTCCAGCTGACCCAGGGCAGCCAGGATAGCCAGACGCCGTTAAAGAGTCAGACCCATGGCCTCCCTGTGCTAACCTTGAAAGGAAGCAGAGGGAATGCGACAGGCCTCCTGCCCGCCTTCCCTCCTCAGCCCCGGAGCCCGGCATACCTTTTTGACGGCACACTGGAAGCCGGTTTGCTTGTCCTCCATCCTGTGGACCTCTCCGAAGGAGCCTCTGCCCAGGCAGGGCTGGCGCGTGGCCCAGTGGATGTCCTCTCGGTACTCATAATCCACCGGCTTGAGTTTCTGGGGTTGGCAGGAGACAGAGGCCGGTTTCAGTGGCCAGGGCAGTGGAGGGACGAAGGGTTACAGTGAGGAAGGCTCTCCAGCTGGTGGCCCTTGCCAGGCTGCTGGGCTGAGCCCTCACATCCAAGAATACCAGCAGGTCTGAGGCAGGGCTCGGGGTCGGGGTGTGGGGACGGACCCCGAGAGGGGGTTGCAGGAGTCAGGCGAAGGCAAAGGAGAGCTTCACGGGCTGAGGCAAGCCGATCCTTGCGATGAAGAAACCTCCTCCCCAGACTTGTGATTGTGGGACAGAAACGAAACTGTCAACCGCCCTGACCATGAGAAAAAATGACTCAGGAGCTAAGTGGTAGAGGAAAGGGAAGGACAGTGAAGAGGGGCGGGGGACAAGGGATAGTGTCAGAGATGGACGGGATAACACCCAGAAATCTAAGTTTGGGAAAATCACATAACATTACACAGTGACCCAGGAAGAGAACTAGAGGAAAAGGGGAAGGGAAGGGGGTAGTGAAGGTGGACGGCCCTGGAGGTGGACGCGGTGGTAGGTGTACGTGTGTTTGGGGACTACTCGCCTCGATAAGCAGGACCCCCTCACTGTCCTCGGTTTCAGGGCTGGGCTCCCGAGGCTTGGAGCCCCCCACCAACCAGGTCTTGGCCAGGCTGGCCAGGCTGCGGGCCTGGCCGGAGCTCACGCTGCCTTGCAGAGCGTGCACCAGGTACTCCTCCACGGACAGCTTGTCACTCGAGCCGTGAGACGGGCAGCTGGGCTTCACGTGTGGGCCAGGCAGGGGCTTCTGGCCGTCTACACAGGCCAGTCTGCCCAGGGGAGGGCCGGGCAGGGGCTGCTGGCTGTCTACACAGTTTGCCAGTTTGCCTAGGAAGAAGGACTCTAAGGGGTGAGGTTTCCAGGGCTGGAGAGGGTGGAATGGGAAGGGGTGGGGCCGTCTGCTGTAGGGGAAGGGGTGAGCGGGCTGGGGCAGGGGGCCTACGTCCTGGGGGTGGTGGAGTTTCCACACGTGGTTTAAGCACTGCAGGGGGCTGATCAGTTTGTGGAGTTCCGGTCGAGGCAGCGCTGGCCGCAGGCCCTCCCCGAGTTTCTTAAACCAGAGATGGCCGAGGCCTGGCTCCTTCAGAGGCTTGGAGAACTGGGGGGTGTTTCTAACATACGGGGTGCCTAGCGGAGACTCATCCTCCTGCGGGGGAAACACAGCTGTTAGGACGCGGGGCTGGGGCCAAGGCACAGGTGATGTTCCGAAGGCCCCTGAGCCCAGGGGGTGCCCGGCACAGGGGTCTGGGCGTAGGGGCGGGTCTCACCTGCACCGGGACCGTGCAGCTCTCCTGCTCAGGGGTTCTGGGGAGGGGTCTGGCCAAGGCCACTCCTGCCTGAGCCAGGGACTTGGAGCTCTTCTTCTTGCGTTTCCTCCGGGCTTTGCTGCGCCGCTTCCCCTTCCAACACACGCGGGCCATTTTGCCCTCGGTCGAGTGGGCCACATTGTTGGGGATTTGATCAAGACTCTCGGACTGGCTGTCAGCAAGGGGACACAGACACGCATTCTGAGTGTGAGGGGGCAGGGAGACAGAACGGCTCAGGTAGCTGCGGCTGGAGTCATACATACAGACCCGAGGTCAAATCCCAGCTTGGTCAGGACTTGTGTGAACGTGGGAAAGTTCCTGAGCCCCAAAGCCCTTTAGGCTCCTCATTGATAACATGGAGGTGGCGTTTCCTGCCAGGCAGGGCGAAGACGGGGTTTAAATGAAATAGCTCATTTAAAAAGCCTGCCTCGGTGCCCGGCCCCACGGCAAGCTTCCGATCAACAGTGGTTGTCACTAAAGTGAGGGTGCACACGGCTCTTCTGGGTGGAGGGGGAGACATGGTTCTCTCCCTGCTCTCCAAGGGGGGCTTGCCCTTGAGAGGTCCCGGAAGGGGGGCATGTGGCTCAGAGGGCCACAGCCCTCGGCAGGCATTCTCGGCTCTGAGTTGGCTTCTGTTGCCTCCAAAGCAGGGACAGCTTTGGTCACTTTCCCGCTAGCAGTTCCCAAATTCCAACGATAAAGAAGTCCACCTGGTGGTAGGGGAGGAACCGTTTCCAGGTTCAACCTCCAGCTGCCAAGAATCTTCTTTGGGGCTGGGGAGGCTGGGAACAGACGGAGCCGCACTTGGCCTCCTTTCTACAGGGCCGCCGAGCTGCAAGCCTGTCCCTGCCTGTTTCCAAGCCCTCATCCCTCCTTGGGTGTGTCTCACAGAAGGAAAGACACAGCAGGTTTCTCCCCGAGTTAGAGCGGCTTCTCTGGGCCTGCACTCGTGGTCACGTGCCAGCGGCAAAGTGCCTCCTGTTCCCAGCATCCTCCCTACTGATGGGAACCGAGGGGGAGCAGCAAGGACTCCGAGGAGGAGAATAAAAATAAAATGTCAAGCTGATGTGACCCTGATGTGACCCAGAGGTAGTCACCCACACGCTGGGAAAAGCTTTTGAAAAGCTTATTTGGCTGCAAGAGCAGCTCAGCGAGGACGCCTGGGTGGGTTCCAAGAGCCGAACCACAGGTGCTGAAGGAAGGAGCCAGGGGTCACTTGGGAGCGGCCTGGGCAAGCAGCTGGGGTGGGGACGCCCCCGCGGCAGCTCCCTGCCACCCCACTCAAGCTGACTTCCTTACCTGTACTGTTTCGAGCCAGCGATGAAGATCCGTTCTGAGAAGGTGGGGCTGAACTCTTGGCTATTCTCACCTTTTAAGTAAAAGCAAAGGGGTTGGATGAGCAGAAAGGACAGAAAGAACAGGAATTCAGCACTTAGGAGAGAGGCACGTTGCAGATACCCTCCCGGCCGCTCCTCCTTCCCAGACCCCTTCCGCCTGGCGGCTCACCTCCTCTCACTGGCAGCCTCACCCCTCCCTCCCAGCCTGAGGGTCAAGGCACAGGGCGTGCCTACAATATGGGATCACAGGGTGCCCACCTCACCTTCACGTACTGTGAGGTGTAAGTGAGAGGAGCTATCTAAAACACTCAACTAAGTGCCTGGCACACAGTAACAGCTCCACAAATATACACTATTACATACAACGCGCGTGTGTGCGCGCGCGCGTGTGCAGTACTACCATTACTCTGCCACTCACTCCACTTTAATTTTTATTCTCTCGTCTCTCGTCAAAGGCCAGCCAGAAGGAAGCAGAAGATGAGGGGAAGGATGTGTGTATGTGAGAAAATACCGTTATGAGCTGTAGGTCTCGCCAGGCTCCACCCCAGGAAACCTCCTGGGGTGGAGGGTAGGTGTGGGGCAGAGAGGGGATTCCTGGCCCTCCCCACGCCCCTGGGAGTTTCTCAGGCTCCGGTGGCAGCCACTGTTCTGAGCCATCTTGAGGTATTGTGAGTGGAAGCAGAAAGGGTCAGCCTGGGATGCCCCGCAGACCCTGCATCGGCCCTGCAGGCCCGAGGGCAGGCGTTCATTCTTTGGCGGGGTGGGGGGCGGCAAGCACCAGTGTGGAAGGAGGTGAAGGGCCCAGGTCCCAGGGTCCAGAGAGGCTTTCCGGAACACTTGGCCTTTCCTGCCTGGGCCTCTCCAGAGATGCTCAGGCTGCCCAAGGTCCCAGCAGAAGGCCTGCCTGATGGTCCTGCAGGGAGTGCCCAGGACCTTGGAGCCCAAGCATTCCTGTCTCCCAGCTCCCTTCCCCTGCTCTGGTCATGAGCAAGGCCTCTGTCTGCCACTTCTTCCTTCTTGTGCTTCACTCCCCTGCACTGTTCGAGCTCCCACTTCACACTGATCCTTGGCTTAATTCCCAGGTGTGTCTTGCAAGTCTGCTATGGTAGTCACCTTGACGTCCCTCTTCCACAGGGGGACCCTGAGCCCAGCCCCATCGGTGCCCAGCCACCCTTGCACAAGTGCTGCACCCACCTGCAGGCTCCCCACTTGCCCTCTCTGCCAACACTCCCAGCCCAGGGCTCCTTACATTCGGCCTGGGCGATGATGGAGATGGCGGCCGGCCCGCCCTCGGAGCCTTCCTTGGCTGTGCCTTTGGTAATCACGTCGTTCAGGATCTCCCACTTCCCGCAGAACATGGGGCTCTTCTCCACGGCCTCGAGCTTGTGGACGGAGCTCTGCTTCGTCTCCGTTGCCTGTGTCTTCTCCTGGGCTTTGGCGAACTCCTTCTGCTGCCCGACCGCGGAGCCGGGGGCGCCTGGGCAGGCCATTTCCATCACTGCCATCTCCCAGGCTCACGCTCACCCTGTGAGAGACCACACACAGAGCAGGTCACCCCCAGCCCCCGAGGCGCCCAGGTCAGGCTTGGGTGGGAGGAGAAAAGCAGGGGGCAGAGGGTCTCTACCTCCTCACGCCACACGTAGCTATCCTCCAAATGTTCCAAATGGCAACCTCACCATTGTTCCACGTGGGGTGAGCCCCCCAGCCCTACTGGCCCCTCCACCGTAAATGGCCCCTCTCTCCGCCCCACACGGGGAACTCCAGCCCGCCTCCTCCAGGAGAGACGTGGACCAACATCTGGGTTGGTTCTTTCTTGCCTTTATAAATAATGGCTGAATCTTTTTCTGTTGTTTGTTTGGTGGTGAACTTTGCTTCCCCAGAACAGGGTGGTGGATCCTATACTCCAAAACCATCAGTCACATCACTGATTCCACACAAGCCTTGCTTCGTAGAGGACACGCCTGCACCATCCATGATGGCTTTTCTCCAAGTGGAGAGAACCAAGGTTTTGTTTTGTTCCCTAGCTAGAGGTAGATATATGTATGTATATGTGTGTGTGCACGCGTGTGTGTACATAGGCATCCAGATGTGTGTGTGTGTACATATATAGATTTGTGTGTATATTTATATAAACATTACATACATACACATAAATGAAATCTTGCAAATTGAAAAACCAGCATGCAAATGGCAATAGCAGCACTTGGCTCCTTTCACGAGATGCATCTGTTTGTGGCTCTCCAGAAGGCACTGACATGCTTCCTTCTGTAATGTCCAAACTCATTTGCTGAAAATCTCTCCTAAGTATCATTTTTCTTTCAGGCAACATTAGTAGTGGAATTTATATTAGAGCCCCCGACACCAACCGGCACCTCTAGAAATATGAGGACAAAGCACAAGACGTCACCTATCTCTGGGCTCCATCTCTACCAGCTCTGCGTTCCCATAAAGCCAGAAGGGAGAGAGAGCCCACTGTTGTGACAATCTGCTAACAGCACGTGGGCTAGAGTTGTCATGAAAGAGAATGGCACCGCCCTGAGATTGTTACCATTTGGGAACCTTTTTAAAGACTGGGGCTGTGGACTCCCAAGGGCAGGGCCCTTCTGGGTCGTGACTTGCTTGAGACAAAGCCTGAGAAGGCATCAACTGCAGACAGGCCTTCAATAAGCGCTCTCTGATTGCAGCCTGGTCCTAAGGCTGTTACTAACAGATGAGGTCTTCCCTGCGGTAGCTCCATTCATCCCGGATCACTCCTGAATCTGCTCTTGCGCGAGAAAGGCAGACCGTGGGAAGCCGACCCTCCAACACCTCTGACCTTCTGCCGGATCAGGCTGGAAGCTTACAAGAGACAGTGGGATGCTGGGAAACACTAGGCTGAAACCTCCTTCCTACTGCATCTGCTTCACCACAGTGGCTACGAAAGGCTGAGTCAGCTTGACTGGGGTGTGGGTGTGTGGGGTGCCTTCAAGGGCCTTCTAGCTTTGAACTCAGCAGCTCCAGCTTTCAGCCTGGATGCCTGGGTGTGGTCCTGCAGGCTGGATGCTCAGGAGGCTGAATGGGTGGCCTCATTGTTTCTTGATGACCTTAAGAAGTCTAAGCGGTGTTCTGACTTCAATTAGGTGAAAGCCCTCCAAGGCAGGCTGTTTTACTTGTAACCATACTGTCATCCCAACCCCACACCTCCACAGCTCCTTCCATCTCCAAAAAGGACTTGATCCAGGGCCTAGAGTAGGGCCCACCTCTCTCAGCCTCTTTATAAGGGAAATGAGATCTTAAAAACAGACCCCAAGCCCTCCAAACCTAATAGTATTAGAAGCGTGCCTATAGGGACGTTGCTTTAATCTCCTCATTAAAAATTTTTTTTTTTGTTTATTTGGCTGCACTGGGTCTTAGTTGCAGCATGCGGGCTCCTTTAGTTGTGGCGTGCATGTGGGATCTAGTTCCCTGACCCTGCATTGGGAGCACGGAGACTTAACCGCTGGACCACCAGGGAAGTCCCTCTCCTCATTTTTACTTGAAGAAACGCAGGCTTGGGCTTCCCTGGTGGTGCAGTGGTTGAGAATCTGCCTGCCAATGCAGGGGACACGGGTTCGAGCCCTGGTCTGGGAGGATCCCACGTGCCGCGGAGCAACTAGGCCCGTGAGCCACAACTACTGAGCCTGCACGTCTGGAGCTTGTGCTCCGCAACAAGAGAGGCCGCGACAGTGAGAGGCCCGCGCACCGCGATGAAGAGTGGCCCCCGCTTGCCACAACTAGAGAAAGCCCTTGCACAGAAGCAAAGACCCAACACAGCAAAAATAAATAAATTAATTTAAAAAAGAAAAAAAAAAAAAAAAAAAGAAACGCAGGCTTAATTAGGCGGAGACTTGCCCCAGATCACCCAGCCTGTGTGGGGCAGTGCAGGGCCAGACCTCCCCAGTCCCCTGGGCTGCAGGCAAACACAAGGAGGAAAGTCTTGGTCCTCCCTGGGCAGAAGGCTTCCGAGGGTCGGAGGTGGTGTTGCGAGTGTAGAGCAGAGTGGGGCATAGACGGAACAGCCGGTGCTGGCTGCATGAGGGAATCAAAGGGCAGTGCTGAGCATCGGGGATGAAGAGAGAGTTTCATCTGACGGGGAAAGAAATGAGGCCAGCAGTCAATCTCGCTCTGAGGGCAAGATCTTAAACCCAACATCTTAAACCCAGATGTTTAGAGGTCTATAGAGCTGCACTCAGGCTCAAGTGGCCTGTCCTGCCCGACACGGCTCATCCTGAGCTGGAGCTCCTCCAGACAGGCTGTGGGGCACCCCCTCCCCCAGAAGCTGCCCTTTCACCTTGGTGGCTAGGTAGGCAGCTGGCCAGGGGCCCTGATCCTTCCTCCAGGAGCACTCCAGGCTCCCTTGTCCTAGAGAAGCCGAGGCTGAGGCAGCTGAGCTTGGGGCCTCCTCCTTTGTAGTTCCCTGATGACTCATCTGGCAGCCTAGCAGGCAGAGAGAGGAACAAGGTGGCCTGAGAAGCTAACCCAGCAGCTGGCAGCTGAATCTGTGAAGGGCACGGGGAAAACAGGCTGACCCTCACCTCCCAGGGGCACGAAATCTCGGCCCGGGAGCTGTACAGCTTCTCCTGTGTCTGGCTTCCCTGTGCCACATGACCATGACTCAGACCCTCACCGACAAGTCTCCAAGTTCAGGAGGCTATTTTCAGGACGCTTTGGCCTGACAGCAGCTCTCCGACACACACACACGCTTGCTTCTTCACTCTTGCCCACTTCTACATGGGTTCTGATCTACAAAAAATGGGGTTCTGCGCTAAGCCTGGGGCTGCTGATTGGGTGGCCTGCCCAGCTCTGGACTTTGGTCCCTGGCTCGTTGCCCCAGCCCAGAGCCCCGCAGCTTTGCCCCTTCTTTCTCACTCCTGCAGCCTGTGGGAAGTGAGGACTAAGTGGGAGCCCGTTGTGTCTCTGCCTTCGAAGGCAGGTCAAAATCCTGATCCATTACTCAGCTGGACTCTCTCCACAGCTCCACTCAGGCGCCAGATGCATTCTTCCCTCTGCTCTGTGTGTCAGAGCTGAGGACATGAGCAGTGACAATAGCCACACCCTCTCAGCTCACCCACAAGGCTATGAAAACACAAGGGGAACGGAAAGGGGCCGAACGAATTCACTATTCTTTCAGGGCCTGATCCACATACACTGCCTATCCTCTCTTCTGTGGTGCCTCCATGACCCCCTGGAGGGATCCGGGGGTAGGAACGAGTGGGATGGAACCAGATTAACCCTTGGGCATATCTGTGTGACATGCCTGCATGTCACAAGGCTCCTGGGCTCAAGCTCAACTCCCTCACCAGCTAGTAAAGATCTTCTGTCCAAGTTGAGGTGTCCTTAATGTGGGTTCAAGGATGGCTTCAGGGAGGTCTGGGAGCCCTAGAAACTATTCTTGTATTTTTCCAGGGAAGAGGTCCATAGCTTTCATCACATTCTCCAAGGGTCTGACATTCCTCAGAAAGTTGCTCTAGTCTCCCCAGAAGGTCAAGGCCAGGGCAAAATGCTTGTTCTGGCTCCATATTTTTAGGCCGAGGGAAAGCTCACTAATGTAGGGCCTTCCTACCTGACTGCAAGTTAGAATAACCATCTCAAACGCACTCGCCCTAGGTCTACTGAATCAGTCACTGGGCATTAGGCCCAGAATCTGTACTTTTGACAAGTTCTCTGGATGATTCTCATGCCCAGAGGCCGGGGACTGCCATCTGACCCCTGCTCTATACTGTAAGGCTGCACTGTCCAATATGGCAGCCACTAGCCACATGGCTATTTACATTTAAATCAATTCATTTAAAAGAAAATTTAAAAATCAGTTCCTCAGTTACAGTAGCTACCATATAGGACAGTGCACACAGAGAACATTTCCATCACCGCAGAAAGTTCTATTAGACAGTTCTTGTCTAAGGCTATGGTAGCAATGCTGTCTCTGACAGCAAAATTTCTGTTCCTGGGATTCTGGGACAGGAATGGGGTTGAGACTAAATGAGTGCTTGATTAACTGGAAGGTACAAGAATAATGTTTAAAATTTTGATGACAACCTTTCTAAAATGTATCATATTTCAGTTCCCTGTTTTAGTAAGGTCAGTAAAAACACTAGATTAGGAACCAGGAGATATGAGGTCAAACCTTGGAAGCTTTTTTTATTTTTTATTTTTTTATTTTTTTGCTGTACGCGGGCCTCTCACTGTTGTGGCCTCTCCCGTTGCGGAGCACAGGCTCCGGACGCACAGGCTCAGCGGCCATGGCTCACTGGCCCAGCCGCTCCGCGGCATATGGGATCCTCCCAGACCGGGGCACGAACCCGTATCCCCTGCATCGGCAGGTGGACTCTCAACCACTGCGCCACCAGGGAGGCCCCAAAAAGCCTTTTTTTTTTTTTTTTGAGGTACGTGGGCCTCTCAATGTTGTGGCCTCTCCCGTTGTGGAGCACAGGCTCCGGACGCGCAGGCTCAGCGGCCATGGCTCACGGGCCCAGCCGCTCCGTGGCATGTGGGATCTTCCCGGACCGGGGCACGAACCCGTGTCCCCTGCATTGGCAGGCGGACTCTCAACCAGTGCGCCACCAGGGAAGCCCGGAAGCTTTTTTTAAAAAGCAGCAGGACCATTTTTATTAAATGAAATCCACCTCAACCCCCACAATATAAAAGAGCCAGAAACGTGCAACTGCTATGAAATTCACATTAGAAACAGCTGCTCTGCTGAAGAAGGTGGGCAAGGGCCACACATACTCATACTCCCTTCATCCACCACAGACCTCCCCAGAATCCTAGGTCTCCAAGGAAAAGAGTCTGAAAACGAGTGGCCTAGGTCCTTTTGAGGTTCCGTCTAGTTTCCCAAATGCCACTGATTTGTCAGGATTATTTGAGGGCTGGATGACTCTAATTCAGAATGATAATTGTCAATATTTACTAAGCACCGCCATTATTATTTTTTTTATTTTATTTTTTTTTTTTGCGGTATGCAGGCCTCTCCCTGTTGCGGCCTCTCCCGTTGTGGAGCACAGGCTCCGGACGCGCAGGCTCAGCGGCCACGGCTCACAGGCCCAGCCGCTCCGCGGCATGTGGGATCTTCCCGGCCCGGGGCACGAACCCGTGTCCCCTGCATCGGCAGGCGGACTCTCAACCACTG
Organism: Mesoplodon mirus; assembly: GCF_964341445.2. Taxonomy (NCBI): domain Eukaryota; kingdom Metazoa; phylum Chordata; class Mammalia; order Artiodactyla; family Ziphiidae; genus Mesoplodon; species Mesoplodon mirus. Next base: position 8,021,178 of record NC_138994.1, read on the forward strand.
CGCCACCAGGGAAGCCCTAGCACCGCCATTATTAATGTCAATTTCAGATGTGAAAACTGAGGCTTAGAGAAGTTCAGTAGCCGGCCAGAACAGTCACACAGGGACAAGCTGCAGAAGCGGGGCTGAACGTGCACTGCTGCTTCCCCAGCCTTCATGCTAAGCCTTGAGCAGGCCACTGAGTTTCTTCTCATAGCTTCTTCAGAGCAGTTTTGAGGGCTGAAGGAGGTAGAGTACTTGACATGGCAATCAGCTTGCCTGGCCAATAGAAGCTGATAAACGCCCTCACTGAGACAATGGGACTTCTTTGTTTCAGCATCACCCAGCCAAGGTGTCAAGCCTTACCTAAGGCACTCAACACTTTGAGCCTTGATTCGCTGTATATCAAAGAGAAATATAGGGCCATCTTGAAAATGTCCACTGAGGGGCCAGGGAAGAGCAGGGCAAATCCCTCTCAGGATATTTCATCTGGAAATAAAAACGTGTCCTTCTCTGAATGCCCAGAGGGGACACATCACAGAAGCAGAATAACTCAACTTCCTTAATAAGATGTTAGTTGAAAACCAATCTCATTCTGATGCTTCCTCTTTTAAGCCTTCAGCTTGCCTGGCTACTAGGCCACACTGGGCCAGCCTCTGCCTATCAAGAACAAGGGGTATGCAGGAAGGGGAACCAAGGGCAAGTGCCGGGCAGAGTGAGCTGGCCAGGCGGACCCAGAGATCCCCATGCGTTCTCAATCCCAGCTCCCTTTTCTGCCCTGCCTACCCTCCCCAAGCCCCTACCCTCAGCCTCTGTTCCAGCCACACTGCTCCTTTCACTTCCCTGAGCAGGGCAGCCATGGGTGAGCCTGATTCTTTTCCTCTGCTCATCCTGTTCCCTGTAAAGAGTGTCTTCTTCCTTTATTACTATCTGTCCAGATCTCACCTATCCTTTATAACCTATCTCCTCAATGAAACCTTTTCTGGTAGGCTCCTGCATTCACTCAACAGGTATTAAATGACAGTCTCCTAAGTGCCAGGGACTGTCATAGTCACTGCCATTCATTAAACATCTTCTGTGTGTTGGGCATGTGCTCGGGGCTTTATCCATGTTATTGATGAACCTCACAGCAACACTGCAAGGCTGGTAATATTTTTACAGATGAAGAAACTAAGGCCCTGAGAGGTAAACTGCCTGCAGAAACTAAAAAGGCCCAATTTATACAACTAGAGCATCTAACATGGGGTTAGGGCTAAAGGCAGGACACTCCTGGCGCTTTCCCCTGGAACCCAAGGATCCTTAGTTCCTTTCTAGGATAAAAGCTTGTTGGCAAAGGTACCTGGAACTTCAGGAACTGAGCAATATTACTACCCATGTGCATATTACTACCCCTATTTTACCCGCAGGATCTGTCCACTGTTGGTAATAATTTCTTAGCCTGTGTAGGTAGGAAGGACAAGAACTAAAAATGTGGGGTCTCATCAGTAAGGGCTGGATCAGCAATAAATTGGTCAGACTTCTAGTGGAGTTACTCCAGTACATGTTCCTGGGATGTTACCATTTTTCACTTGATTAGTTTTAACAGGTCATTTCATTTTCTTAATACAATTAAAAAAAATCCACACAATACACAAACACAGCAACAAGAGTTCCAGGAAAGATGGTACTATCTTCAGGGAAAGAAGCACTGAAGGTTGTGCTTTGGCAAGCAGAAAAGTAAACCAGAGAAAAAATGGGATGCAAGAAACAATGGTAGGCATAGGAATCGATATGACATGTTGGTCAATTTAATTAACAATTGAATGTAAAAAAATTAGTTTCACCCTGTGAAAACCATAATTCAAAAGGAGACATGTATAACAATGTTCACTGCAGCACTATTTACAATAGCCTAGACATGTAACCAACCTAAGTGTCCATCGACAGATGAATGCATAAAGAAGAAGTGGCACGTATATACAATGGAATATTACTCAGCCGTAAAAAGAAACGAAACTGAGTTATTTGTAGTGAGGTGGATGGACCTAGACTCTGTCATACAGAGTGAAGTTAGTCAGAAAGAGAAAAACAAATACTGTATGCTAATGCATATATATGGAGTCTAAAAAAAAGAAAAATGGTACTGATGAACCTAGTTGCAGGGCAGGAATAAAGATGTAGACATAGAGAATGGACCTGAGGACAGGGGGTGGGAGGGGGAAGCTGGGGCGAAGTGAGAATAGCATCAACATATATACACTGCCGAATGCAAAATAGTTAGCTAGTGGGAAGCAGCAGCATAGCACAGGGAGATCAGTTTAGTGCTTTGCAATGACCTAGAGGGGTGGGATAGGGAGGATGGGAGGGAGGCTCAAGAGGGAGGGGATATGGGGACATATGTATGCATATGGCTGATCCACTTTGGTGTAAAACAGAAACTAACACAGTATTGTGAAGCAATTATACTCCAATAAAGATCTATTAAAAAAAAGAATTTAATCTACATAAGCACATATGGTCTACATTTAAAAAAAATTATTTTATAATGTAAAAGAGAAACAGAAATAACTTGTTCATTTTACCACTAAAAACAAAAACTACATTTGATAGCCATGAACATTTCGCCAAATAGAAAATGTCCAAGAACAGGTAGATGAAACAAACAAATCAATGGAAAGTATTTCTCAAACAGACCAAAATTATATGTGATTAAATGAGGAAACTTTTAGATTGAACAATATGAAATCATCATTTTTTTTTTTTTTTTAATGTGGTACGTGGGCCTCTCACCGTTGTGGCCTCTCCCGTTGCGGAGCACAGGCTCCGGACGCGCAGGCCCAGCGGCCATGGCTCACGGGCAGCCGCTTGGCGGCATGTGGGATCTTCCCAGACCGGGGCACGAACCCGTGTCCCCTGCATTGGCAGGTGGACCCTCAACCACCGCGCCACCAGGGAAGCCCGAAATCATCGTTTTTATAAGTCAAAAATAGTAAACAATCCAGTAGTTTATACTTTTCTATCAAATATATAGGATGGTTTCTACATTATACAAGCCTTTGAGAAAATAGCAAAAATAAAGAAATTTTAAAATCTCAAAAAAAAAAATTAGTTTAGGGCTTCCCTGGTGGTGCAGTGGTTGAGAGTCCACCTGCCGATGCAGGGGACACGGGTTCGTGCCCCGGTCTGGGAAGATCCCACATGCCGCCAAGCGGCTGCCCGTGAGCCATGGCCGCTGAGCCTGCGTGTCCGGAGCCTGTGCTCCGCAACGGGAGAGGCCACAACAGTGAGAGGCCCGCGTACCGCAAAAAAAAAAAAAAAATTAGTTTAAAGCACTTTAAAACATTAAGTTTTCAAGTCAGACAATCGGGATTTTAAAAGATCCCTCTAGATGCTAACTAAAAGAGACCAAACAAAATTATACAGAAAGATTGAGAACAAAGGATGCAAAGAGATATGCCAGGCCAATACTAACCAAAAACATTTAATATTAATATCAGACTAAACACTTAAGACAAAAAGATATAACAATCACTTATATGCACGCAATAAGGAGCCTCTAAATCCAGAGACGTGGCAGGTTGAGGCTTTCTGGATGAGTAAGGTCTTGCCTTTGGAGTGTCCTGTCACACTGCAGAGAACTGCAGGATCTTATAACACAGAATTCTTTGAACATGTATTGGTCTGCTGGGTATAGGGGCTTTGCTGAGCACTGGGTGTACACCGAGGAAGAAGATACAGCAGCCCATTGAGGAGCTTACAGTCTACTGGGGAAAGAGACAAGTAGTCTCTTACTGCACAGAGATGCAATGACAGGCACAGACACATAGCAGATGCAGTGGGAACACATGCAGGGACAGCTAGCCCAGCCTGGTGGGGATCAGGAAAGGCTTCTTAAAGCAGGTGACACCTGGGCTGAGTCTCAAGGGGTGAGTGAGAAGTTCCCAAGAAAAAAGGAGAGGGTATTCCAAGTAGAGGGGATGGCAAAAGTTAAGGAACAGGGGTGAATCTATGTGGGAATCACAAACAGCTTGAAGTTGCTGGTGAGCAAAGCTTGTCGAGAGCTGCAGGAGGTGAGGTTGCCCGTGGAGTTCAGGTCATGGAACTGTGCTTGGTCCTGATACACCCCCAGGGGTGAAATTCTCAGAAGAGCGAGAGGCGTCTAATTCAGGGGCAGAGATCCAGAGGGAGGAACCTACAGCGTAAGGGCAGATGGTGGATGTTGGGCATTAAATGAAAATCCTGTCACTGGGACAGAACTCTCCACCATCTGCCCAGCCTGGGCTGATAAAATCACAAGTTACAGGCCTCTGGAAGGCTTGCTAATTTCCCCTTCAGCAGAGAGACGGAGTGGGCACTGGGACCTAGAAACAGACGTCGGAGGAAGGAGTACCCTGAGTGAAACGCAGCTGGAGGAATTTCAACACTTGCCTCCTCGCCGGCTTGAGGCCTGCTTCCCAGGAGAGCAATTTCTGCATAAGCATTTCCCATTAAAGAGGATATGAAATGTGAATGTAATACATTAATCATTAAAATCTTACAGGTCAGTTATAAAAAAGAAACCTGTCACGCCCACAAAACTTAATCTCGCTGCCAATTCCATAGGTCAAACTGCCAGGTAGATGAAATGTATGGAATAAAATTTATGACCATCCCTAATTCCCACCACACATCAAGGTTAACCAGCCCTGTCTGTCATACAGAGTGAAGTAAGTCAGAAAGAGAAAAACAAATACCATATGCTAACACATATATGTGGAATCTAAAAAAAAAAAAAAGGTTCTGATGAACTTAGGGGCAGGACAGGAACAAAGATGCAGATGTAGAGAATGGACTTGAGGACACGGGGAGGGGGAAGGGTAAGCTGGGACGAAGTGAGAGAGTGGCATGGACATATAGCTAGTGGGAAGCAGCCGCATAGCACAGGGAGATCAGCTCGATGCTCTGCGACCACCTAGAGGGGTGGGATAGGGAGGGTGGGAGGGAGACGCAAGACGGAGGAGATATGGGGATATATGTATATGTATAGCTGATTCACTTTGTTATACAGCAGAAACTAACACAACATTGTAAAGCAATTATACTCCAATAAAGATGTTAAAAAAAAAAAAAAAGGTTAACCAGCCCCACATGTGCAGGAACACCGCTGTCTACAGGTCCTTTCAAATGTTTAAGACAAGAAGTCACCTCACTATTCTATTAGCACAGGCCTTACCCACTTCCAGCTTCTCCTTGACCCCTCCCATCTCACAATGAGGCCAAGCTAATCTTAAATCATTATGTCCTGAAGATAACCTCAAGCTCAAAGACATCTGTTGGCTGTGCACTGCTTATGGGCCTGGTCCCAACCCTGTGGTCCATAATCTGTCTTACCACTGTTTCCCTAAACACAGGGTTTGGCTCTGGCCAGTCTGATCTCTCCACACCCCGCTGGCTACTCAGATCTACAGGTCTCCGTGTGTGCTTCGTCATTGTGTGGGCCATGCTGCACATCCTGCTTGTCCTTCCCAGGCGAAGCTCAGGCCTTCCACCTCCAGGAAGTCCCCGCTGATAGCACCTGGTCTCCTTACTCTCCTCACCCTCACTCCCTTTACTCGTTAAATAAAATAATGTAGGTGAAAGAACTCTAAATGTGATAAATCATCATACACCAAGGGAAGATAGCCATTTCTTGTGCGCACAACTCCATAATTGCAATCTAGGAGGTATGGAGCAGATAGAAATATGGGAAAAGATGTACAAAGATGTTCAGTGTATTTTTATAATAGTAAAACACTGAAACAAAAATGTCTAATTACATGGGGAGGATAATTATTAAATAAGTCATAGTACATCCATTAAAAATGCTTACAAATAATATTTAACTATATGGAAAAATGCTTATGGGATACAATGTTAACAGAAAAAGGATACAGAATTATATCTAAGGTATGATCCCACCTAGCATGTGTCTGTATATTTTATCAACATTTATAAAAATGCAGACACCTAGCACAGACATGCAGCAATGGTTCTCCCTTGGTGGTGGTAATATTCTTTATATTTTTCTAATTTTTCCACATTTTTTGCAGTGAGCAAGTACTACTTTTCCCAGTCTGCATTTTTTCAACAGATGTTTCCAAGTGGTAAAAATAAAATACAGAAGGGATAAACAATAAGAAATATAAGTCCTTCCCACCACTCCCCCATTCTTCTGAGGGGGTCTCCATTACCAGTTTCTTACATATCCCTTCAGAGGTGTTCTCTGCGGGATATTACTTTTATGGTGAAAACAAGCTATAACTAAAGTAAGGTCTCTTGGTATGGGATGAGAATTTAGGAGGCATCTGGTCCACATCTGTGACTGGGGCTTCATAAATACGTGATGACTGCTTCCTCACCCCGCACACACACACCACACACACAGGAAACCTTGCCAGAACCTTGGGGGCTGTCCAGTGAGTTCTGGCAGCAGGGCCGCTAAAACAGAAGCCAGAGATGGGTAAGCTTGTCCCTCCTCGTTTTGGTTTTCATTTCACTCTCTTTCTAGTTTTCCCCGGGGGACTGTGAGTTTCATCCATTGGGACTCAAGAAGCAGGAAGGTGCTCAGCGATGGCTGTGCCAGCCGTCCTCAACTCTGATGGCCAGTGCTTCCCTGCTTTTACTTTATAACCATCCAATGACAAGTGTATGCAGCGGTGAAGATGCTGGGTAAGACATGCTAGTGGGCACAAGTGGCCCCATAAAGAGCAGGAAACAGCAGAACTGGACCTGAGAGAAAACCACTGGCCCCTCCGTGGTTGCTGATGTCAAGGGGTAGGATCTGAGGGCTGGTCCCAACCCGGGGAACCTGAAAGAGGCAAGGGTTTCAGGCTAGTATATCTGACGCTGCTTCCTTGTATATCTGACACTGCTTTAAAAAAAAAAATTATTTTGTTTTCAAATACAAATATAATACTTGTTCATTATAAAAAATTAAACAATACAAAAAGTGTATATATTAAAAAAAAAATCCCTGCACCATTCCCTTCTCCCTGCAATGTTAAAAACAGGTTTGGTGTAAACCCCTCTAGTTCCATTACTGTACATATACGAACATAGAGTTTGGGACTAATTTTTTTTTTTTTTTTTTTGCTGTACACGGGCCTCTCACTGTTGTGGCCTCTCCCGTTGCGGAGCACAGGCTCCGGACGCGCAGGCTCAGCAGCCATGGCTCACGGGCCTAGCCACTCCACGGCATGTGGGATCTTCCCAGACCGGGGCACAAACCCGCGTCCCCTGCATCGGCAGGCGGACTCTCAACCACTGCGCCACCAGGGAAGCCCTGGGACTATTTTAAAAATAAACATAGGATTATACATACATAATATTCTACACGTTGCTTCTTTCACTTAACAATAAATTATGAATACCATTCCATTTCAGTATATGTAGATCTATCTCATTCTTTTTAATGGTTCCATAAGATTTTATGGTACAGATGTACTATCATTACCCACTTTTTCTTCTATGGATGGATTTTCAAATTGTTTCCATTTTTTATTCTTGTAAGTAATATTGCAAAACAACACCTTTATTCACTTCTTTGTGCACTTTTCTTTTCTTTCTTTTTTTTCCGGCCGTGCCGCGCAGCTTGCGGCTTGTGGGATCTTAGTTCCCTGACCAGGGACTGAACCCATGCCCTCGGCAGTGAAAATGCAGAGTCCTAACCACTGGACCACCAGGGAATTCCCTCTTTGTGCACTCTTACAAGTAACTCTAGGTGGTAAATTCTGGGATCAGAATTCCTGGGTAACCCTTTTCTTAGTGGATTAGTGGCCCTTTCTTCTCTCCTGTTTCTATGTGTCAGGGAAGTAGGCAGCATCCATCAGTTAAGGACAGGTGGTTACCAAACACTACACGAGTTATTTGCTAGAAAGACTATCCTTGCCCTCAAGGTGCTTATAATCTAGTCAGTGCAAATGGGTGGATGGATAAATAGATGATCAAGGAATCTCAAAATGACCTTGGGATCAGAAGAGCCCTGGACATCATCTATTCCAACATAGCACTCAATGATCCTGAGGGATGGCCATCCAGCTACTTAACAGGATGGTCTTGGCATCAAAAGATCTGAGTTTGAATCTTAGTCTTAACATTCTGGTGTGTAACCATGGGCAGATCACTTAATCTGAGACTCAGGTATCTCATCTATTAAATAAGGATCCTCAAACGTACATAACAGGATTTTACAGGAAAATTAAACACAAGGAACAATGTTTAAATGCCCAACAGAGTGCCTGGCACACAGGGGATGCTCTAGAAACATTAGCAGAACCTCCAGTGAGAGGGAAGCTGTTACAAGATGAGCAGTCCTTTCCGGGACTGGAAGTGCCAGTTGTTTGACAGTCCTCGCCTGTGAAGAGCTGAAACCCACCAGCCAGCAGCCCTAGTGTTGGAAGGAAAGTCTGGAACAGGCACTGTCAAAGGAGGAGGGGAGCATCCCAAGAGCAGGGAGGCAGAAGCGGCCAGCAGGAAAAGGACCACCCACGACAGGGGTGTTCTTTGTTTGTTTGGGTTTTTTTTTTTTTGGCTTCGCCTTGCATGCAGGATCTTAGTTCCCTGACCAGGGCTCGAACCCGTGTCCCCTGCAGTGGAAGCGCAGAGCCCTAACCACTGGACCGCCAGGGAATTCCTGAGGGGGTGGTTCTTTGAAGAGCATTCTGCACACGCCATCCAGCCTCTCTCTCCTGGCAGTGCCTCAGCTCTGAATGGACTCAAGAATGACCCACCAGTGCACAATGAACAGGGACCCAGAACTCCTCGTCACCTAGAGCCGAAATCAGTTGTCCTGTGGACATCTTTGGGTGTTTTCAACAAGCTGCTGCTATATGTATACACAGAATTACATGCTGGTTGTCAACAATAACGACAGCTATTATTGTTTGCTATGCATGAGGTACATTAGGCAATGTGTGCTATGTATTACATGTGTCTTACTTCTTGCATGCTCACAATAACTCTAGCGTCATTCCCCTTATACGGAGGAATAAATCAAGGCTCAGTAGGTCGAGTAATTTTCCCATGGTCACACTGCAAGGAAGTGGCAGAAGCAGGATTTGCACGTGGGACTCTTCTATGTCAAAGTCCATACTCTTAACCATGACACTGAATCCATTTTCAAACGATTCAAGCTTTAAAAATTGGGACCCGAATGCAGAGGCTGCCACAAGCCAAAGGTTTATTAGTGAGAAACCCAGGGACTGACCCAGGAGGAAGCATCTCAATTAGGAAGCATAAACACAGCCAGCCTAGGTTTTGGAAAAAGCAACTTTAAAATGGCAACGGGGATCAAAGACTCCAAAGACTCCAAGCGTGCAGCAGGCCTGTGTTCCTCAGCTCACCCATGCACAGCTGGACCCATCCCAGGGACCAACAGTATGAAAAAGTTCACATTCACCCTTCATTTTATAAAGCCTGGCTCCAGGCTTCTTGAGCCTATTTTACTGTTTTTTGTTTTTGTTTTTAATAGCAAAGCCTTGAGCATCAGTTACTCAACTCATAAATATGGTTATTACTTTGTCTCCAGGCCCTGATATAGGCATTGTATAAACAATTGTATAAAATGTCATTGACATTTTCAATTCAACTTTCAAATCCTTTGCATGAGGACAGCCAATAGCATATAGAAAAGATGCCACTGGGGCATCACTGACCCACAGAGGCAGTTACGCAGGAGAACGGGGGGCGGGGTAGTATTGAGAAAAACCTCAACCACTTCATTTTCTACACTACACAGCAAGGAATTTTTCATGTATGTTATATACAAAAGTTTCATGGGGTCACTGATATCTGTAGGTTGGGGTGTTCTGTGTAACTGAATATTCTGATTAAGTGGGGGCTGCAGCATGTACCACTCAGTAACGATCAGTTTCCAAAGATTACAGTGCGATTAAGTGCCCTCAACACTAAAATCGTGCCAAACACAACCAGCTTTCTCTGATGAGTCAGAATGTACTTCTGGTTCTTGCCAAGCCTTGAGGTCATCATTGCAAGCAAGGTCTGCTTGTGAAAAACTCCTTATTTAACTTTTCGGATTGGATTCTGAGCAAGGAGCAGTGCCCCGGGCTACGGTCAATCCTGCTGCAACACAACCACTTCCCTCCTCTGTTGGTAACTCTCCTTTTCACAGGTGGGACTGGCTTCCAGCAGGGTCTACCTGTTTTCGGAGATGGAGAAAGATGGGCTCAGCCTCTTTGGAAGGGAAGAGGCGTCAGGTTCATTGTAGGTATTGGTGACTGGTCCTGAAATTGAGGAACTAGTTTGAGGAACTTCAGAATAAACAAGAAACCCAAACAACCTGGCTTTCCACAGAAGGCTTCCAACGTACGGGGGTAAATGGAAGGAAGTGCACAGTCCAGCTCCGTCCTTTGGCGGTGGCACCCTGACCACGGCCTCGTTTCAGATGCTGCCCTACACATCCTTTGACAGACTGGCCTGAGTGAGCAGCTTGAGGACATGTCCCTTTCAACACAGGGTCACGTTCTTATCCTCACCCAGGAAGGGAGGAAAGGGTTTGGGACCTGTGGTATGACAGGGAATGTTCGCAGAGGATCTCTGGAAGGCAGACTCTTTATTTATATTTTTATTATTATTTTTTAAAAATTTTATTTTTGGCTGCGCTGGGTCTTCATTGCCGCGTGCGGGCTTTCTCTGGTCGTGGTGAGTGGGGGCTACTCTTCGTTGCGGTGGGAGGGCTTCTCATTGTGGTGGTTTCTCTTGTTGCAGAGCACGGGCTCTAGGCGTGTAGGCTTCAGTAGTTGTGGCACACGGGCTCAGTAGTTGCGGCTCGCGGGCTCTAGAGTGCAGGCTCAGTAGCTGTGGTGCATGTAGTTAGTTGCTCTGCGGCGTGTGGGATCTTCCCGGACTAGGGCTCGAACCCGTGTCTCCTGCATTGGCAGGCGGATTCTTAACCACTGCGCCACCAGGGAAGTCCCTCCATTTCTAATCTTAATTGGCAATAGCATCCTCATCTGAGGCTGGCAAAGCCCCCTTCCTCCCAAGCCTCCCACCTATCCCTAGTATGGACCAGGACTAATTCTGTTCTGATAAAAGGAAAGGTCGCAGTCAGCAGAAGGTGGGTGGTGGATCTCAGATACAACAGCTCTTTGCACTTATGGGGGCCACCATCTAGATGTGACATCAAGCTTTGCCCACAAGAAAGAGCCTCTTCACTGAGAGGAGCTGGACGGATCCCGAGGGAATGATGCCCAACTACTCTGGGTCTTCTGGCTACCTGCACACCGCAGGTAACACAACAGGAGGAAGATGCAGGGAGCTTCTTGGTGCCCAGTGGGTTCACAGCCTCTCAATCAGTCATTCATAGCTACTGGAGATCCACTTTGGGTAAGATACTGCCTGGTGAGGTAGGACAGTGACCTACAGGTGTAGGCAACCTTTGAGACTTCCGGGTAACCCTGCCCAGAATTGTATTTTCTTATCAACCTTCACCTCCTTTTGCTTACACGAACCTTATGGTACAAGACAGTGTCAAATAAATAGCTTTCTGTTTACTTTTTCTTAGACTCAGAGCAGCTGCCGCTTTGGCTCCACCCTCCCCAGGTCTGGCAAAGCTTGAAGAAAGGCCGGGAGTGATGGGATTGGGTGTGGATATGAAGGAGGAGATAGTTAAAAAATACAATTCCTACTCCAGGACTAGTTCTTTCGTTCAAGGAGCAGCACAGCACAGTGCAAAGAGCGTGGACTTTAGTTCAGATTCTGCAATTAACTAGCCGTGTGGCCTTGGGCAACTCAGCTTCTTGGCGTCACCATTTTCTCGTTTGTAAAACAGAGCACGCAAATGGTTATGATCATTCCAGGCTATAACTCAAAGAGCTCTTTCTTGACAGAGTGGTTCAGGCCTAAGGTCACTTAGCCACGCCCACCCAAAGTGACTGCTGGCTAGTCCAGATGGATGAGGTGTGGGTAGGGGGTGCTGGAGGGGAGCCTGCAACAGATAAAGGAAACAAGGTAACACTAGCTCTTCCCCTGTGGCTTCAATAAAGTCAAGCCCACCTGGTGGGGTGATCTGGACATTGCTTAAGAGAGGTCCTTGACCCTCAGCAGTCAAGTTCAACACCAACTGCACTGGTCTAGAACACAGAGTCTGAACAAACTCTTTGCCTGGAAGCACACCTGGTCACAGCTTTAGTGGTAAGAGGGTCAGAAGGCACAGCACCCAGAAACCGGGTGGAAGAGATGGCTCAGGAGTTCCCTCTGCCGTTTCTTCCTTTTCTTTTAAAATAAATTTATTTATTTTATTTATTTTATTTTTGGCTGTGTTGGGTCTTCATTGCTGCGCGTGGGCTTTTCTCTAGTTGTGGCGAGTGGGGGCTACTCTTCGTTGTGGCACGCGGGCTCCTCATTGCGGTGGCTTCTCTTGTTGCGGAGCACGGGCTCTAGGTGTGGGCTTCAGTAGTTGTGGCACGTGGGCTCAGGAGTTGTGGCTCGCAGACTCTAGAGCACAGGCTCAGGAGTTGTGGCACACGGGCTTAGTTGCTCCGTGGCATGTGGGATCTTCCCAGACCAGGACTCGAACCCGTGTTCCCTGCATCGGCAGGCGAATTCTTAACCACTGCGCCACCAGGGAAGCCCTGCGGCTTCTTTCTGAGTCCAAACACTGGCTCCAGAAGTGTGGCAGGCTCAGAATTCCAAAGTTTCCTGAAAGCCAGGGTTGAAGCTAGCCTTCCTAATCACTGGAGCTCTTCAGAGCCTCCAACTCAGGCGGCGAAAAAGAAGGCAGGTAGAAAAGGGTTCCCCAAAAGGCCTTTCACACCAAAGTATGGTATGTATCTCTCTGCCTTTTGCCAAGGGGTTTCCCAGCTCCCTAGAGCCAAAGCTCCCCTCCTGCTTCTTTGTTGACTCTCACTGGAAGTGGGCCATCTTCCACCCTCAAGGTGGCTGGACTCAAGAGTGCAGTGACACTGCTGATCTGGGCTCTGTGCCGGGTCCACATGAATCCCCTGCCGGGGGATCCATCTCTCTGTCAGTCCACAAGCCCCCGGAGCCTTCGGTTTGCTTCCTTACCCCTGCCTCCAAAGCCCTTGGACCGAAATGAACGTGATCTTTGGCAGAGGGCTTCTCAGCAAGGTCTGTTCAAGACTTCCTCTGCGACTGAGCTGGGGAATAAATCGCCTGTCACCTACACCCCTGCAAGGGTGACTCACCTTCCAGAGAAAGTTCTCTGCTCACCTAAGCAAAGCTGCCTGGAAAATGACTAAGGCACCTATCAAATGCACCCTGTGGGGCCGACCAGTTACCGAGCTGGGCCCAGACACACTCTGCCTCTCACCTCCAGCCTGAAGTGAAGTGTGGAGCTGCCACTCCAGATCTGCTGGTTTCATTTTCATCTGAACCGAGCCCCACACGAGGCTTGACATCCGGTAATCTATTTTTTCTAAAAACTAAGTTCACTTTAGAAATGACTGTTTGGCCACGAAGGCAGCTTCCCCAAGAGAAAACAAAATGTTATTTAAAGGCAACGTCAGCCTGGTGGGAGCCTGTATTTTTGTTTTGTATTAAGAAGCGGAAAAAAAAGAATTTAAAATATAATGTGAAACTGCTTTTTTTCTTGGGTGATTTAAAGGGAAATCTGCAAGTCCCTGACTGCGGATCCAGGGCCCCCAGACTGGCAATAAGGCGCCAAAGCGTAGTGAGCTGAGGCTGCCACATGGTGGTGGGAACCTTGCCCCACAGAACCCAGGTTTCCCTCCTGGTCTCCCAAACAGAGAAGAATGAGTCCTTGCTGACTTATATTCTACACAGTGTTTTCCTTTTGTTCCCCTCCAGAGTTAAGGCTGGGACCCACTTCGCTGCACAGGGGACACAGGACGGCCCTAGAAAGGCTCAGCTCTGCGTCTCGCACAGAGTCCTGGGAGGGCCGAGGGTGGCCAAGGGTTAGGCTCGCCAACTCTGACCAGGCAGAGCCGGAGTCGTTTGGAGGGTGGTAAGGGCAGTATTTAGTGTAAGACAGGGAAAACCTGACAGCTAAACCCTCTAGACAGAAGCAGTGTCCCCCGGGAGGTCCTGCGGAGAAACTGACTGCCCTTATCAGGCAGTGTGACCCTTCCTGACGTCATCTTACAGAAAACAGGTCTAGTCAGAGTGGTAATCGGCAGCGACTAGTACCGTGATTACTACTACAACCAGCATCAGCAGTTACAGCCATTGTGTCCTATGGCTTAGTCTGTGCCAGGCACCGAGCTCAGCACTTCACGTGCATTCTCTCCTCTTCTACTCAAAACAACACGACGAAGTATTTACAGACGAGGCACCCAATGCTTAGAGAAGCGAAGTGATTTGCCTGAGGTCACACAGGCGGACAGTGGCAGACCTGGACCTGACGCGACAGCCTAAACCCCCAAGTTGGATACGAAGATACCGTGGACTTGCTCTATCGCTCTGGGCAAATCACCTGACCACTCTGCTTTAATTTCTGCACCTGTAAAATGGGGACAAGCAGACTCGCCCAGAGGATGCTCTATTCATCTTTTAGACTTTTGTTAATAATTATTATGGACAATCAATATCAACTAATAATTAACTGTTAACACTTATTAATTAATACTTGTTAACATAAATAGATAAATAAAGCAGCTACCCTGGTTTAGTTGTATTCAAAACTGACCTGTTTTGGAAAAAAAAAAAAAAGAAAACAACTTACCCTTTCATGAGTAAGTTAGTAGAAGGGGCAGTGAACTAGATATCAAGAAACGTGGGTTTAGCTTCTAGGCATGACACTGATTTCCTGAGTAATCTCATCCCCTTTATTTCTCCTTACTAGGTCTCACATTCCTGATCTTTGTCCCTGCCTTTCTTTACGGGAGTATTGTGAGAAAATACAGAAAATAGCCACTAAGTACCACTACTCTGGATGCCATATAATTTCAAGGGATTTATATCAGGAGGATAAGAGATTAAAGGGTATAAAAATAGCAAGGGAAAGGGGATCTTTTTTTTTTTTTTAATTGAAGTATAGTTGATTTACAATGTGTTAATTTCTGGTGTATAGAAAAGTGATTCAGTTATACATATATATATTCTTTTTCATATTCTTTTCCATTGTGGTTTATCACAGGATATTGAATATAGTTCCCTGTGCGATACAATAGGACCTTGTTGTTTATCCATTCTATATGTAATAGCTTGCATCTGCTCATCCCAAACTCCCAATCCAACCCCGCCCCCCCACCTTGGCAACCACAGGAAGGGGATCTTTTAAACTATTGATAGAGTACAAAGAAGGGTGCACAGGCTGCTGAGAAAAAGTGACTTTTCTCTGCATTGTCACTCAGGCAGAAAGACAAGGCCAGAACTGAAGACCCCCAATCCAACATACTTCAGTGTCTCGCTCAGCTCAACTGAAATGTTCTACCACACAATCTGCCCTAGGTTTGGCCTTCCATTTCTAATCTACTGCTTTCAACATTTCAGTCAGCATCACCGAGCAAATGCAAAGCCTTCACACGTGCATCACTCTAAACGCTCACCTACCCCTTGACGGTGCTCAACCCCCATTCCTTTCCCTGCTGAAGGATCTCAGGCGTGCGGCGGCCAGGGAGGCTGGCTTATCCTTAAAGCTCCCTAAATCCACTGACAGGGGACTGTCCCCTTTCCCGCCAATTTCACATTGGTGCCATCAAAAGTGCCCATAAGGCTCAGATGTTTCCAGTTTAACTGAAATACTAAAATGGGGCAAACAGGAAGCATCAGACACAACTGCGGTAGTGACTTATTAATCATGAAAGCAGAATTTTAGTTGCATTTTAACCTTTTGCCAGGAAAAAAAAAACACCTCTGAGATGATGGAAGCCATTGGTACAAAAGATGCTGCCTATGTGTGTATCAAGCTGACTTACACTTTTGATTTAGGACTGAATTTGGTTTTAAGATTTCTTAATTACTCTCCCAGAAAAAAACATGTGTCAGGTCAACCAACATGAATCTCTCAGCTCTTCATCACGGCAGGCAGGCCTGTTAGGAAAGCTCATGTGCTGTCCATAGAGACAGGAAAAAAAATAGGAAATTAAAAGTGACTTTGCAGGCCAAAGTGATAGGACACTCGTAAGAGGGTGCCAACAATGAGGAAAACAACCCTGGATCGGGCTTCACCTCTCTCACACATCTACAGATCTCTCACCAGACCCTGGTCAGGATGAACTGTTACCACGCACCAAACAAAATCACAACAGCTGCCTGGAGTTGGACAACCAATCAGGGCAGGACTGCTTCTCAACATTAAGTGATATACAAACACCCCAAGCGGATCACAATGGAGTCAGTGTTCAACAGGAGAACCAAAATGAGGAACCAAACCTCCGTCTGTTGAGGCGAAATGGCCAACCAGACATTTTTGTTTAATAGATGAAGGCTCCTTTGGCAGGGTCTCTGCGGTGACGCTCCCACAAACTCTAACTGACAATACCAGGGGCGAAAAACCCCCTTCAGAGCTAACTGCTCCTTATACTCTGAAAACAGTCAGAAGGCGACCTAAAGCTTGGTGGCTTACCGCTGTCTGATTTCGCAAAAGTGCTGGAACATATACCTGGGTATATATTTCTAAAATTAAAGTCAGAGACTAGTACTTTTACTTTGAGGCCTTCTGAGAAGTTCACCACACCCTTCAAAATAAACGAGGATGTCCTCAAGGTGTCTGAAAATCTCAGATGTCTGGCATTGCTGCACCAAAGGAACTGACTTTGACATCACTTAAAAAACACCAAGAGTAAATCCAAACACTTTGTAAAACAAGCACCTGTTCTCTCATGTTAAAAGCATAAATACCCCAGCAAACACTTCTCCCTCTGTCCTGCATCTTAAGTCCCATAATGTGGTCCTGGTCCAGGGGGAAGGAGCCTGGGAAAGACTCCAGTGGCCCAGGTTCAAGTCTTCACCCTGAGTCCTAGCTATGAGGCATTAGGCAAGATCTATTTACACCCCCGCCCCCGACAAACACACACCTGCCTCAGGTGCCTCACCTCTAAAGTAGGACAATACTATCTTATCACACAGACATCTGAAGGAAAAAGGAGGTTACAGGTATGAAGATACTAAGTAAAAAACACATCACTAATGTTAAGATACTATCTCCCTCTAATCTTTCAGAAAGACCATGTTTCTAGTCAAGGGGTTTTCAACATTTTTCCTGGAATAAACTTCAGACTTCTATTTTGTATTAGGCCCCACCTCTCATCATTTAGCTTCATTTGCTTTTCAAGATCTTAATCAAGGGACAGGTACTCACTGTCCCCCAGTTAAAAAATAATAATTTTACCATTTACACCACTGATTTCTGTCTCTTTTCTCCATTCATCCCCTAGTCCACCCTTAGGACTGAGAGCAACATTTTAACTCCAATTAGGAAAAAACGGCTTTTTCTGAAGTTACCCAGCACCGAGGAGGTTCCCGGGCAGGTGGGACTCTCTGTACTTTACAAGTCGCCTCCTTCTGCCTGGTGCCCGGTGGCTGCAGGCTGCCAGGGCCACGATGGGCTTCCAAGATGGGATATTTTATCTGAGCCGACAGATAAAGTCCTGAGTGGAGTGGACAGAGAATTACAGAGGGGTCAGGGAGAGAGAGAGGATGCTGCGAGTAGCCAGCACTGCCCCGCTGGGTGCCAAGGGCAGGTTCTGTCTCTTCTCCCAGGCTAGGGGTGTGACCCCAGAACTTCCCAGGAAAGGCCTGAGGTTTTCACTGCCCGGACAGGTGGGAGGGCTCACGGACCCGGGCGTTAGGTACCTTCCGCCCGCTGCCAAGGTGAGCCCTCATCCTGGGGGCATCCAGGGAACAGAGCAGGAGGGGCAGGCCTGGCGGTGGGGCAGCTTGGCGCGGAGGAACAAGGATGTTGGAGAAGGGGAAGCAAGGCGTCCCTGCGCGCGCTTCGGGTGAGCGTGTGGCCTGCGGGTGTGCTGGTTGAGCACGGCGTGAGACCGTGGCCCCGGCAGCGTGCGTGAGGGAGCGCCGGCGGCCGGCCGCCAGGGTCGAGGGCCCGCGCGCGAGTGGGTCCCCCGGCCGCGCCGCCGACCCCCACCATTCCGGGGCGGCGGGCCAGGCCGCAACCCGGCCCCGGGTTGAGAAGCGACCCATCCCCTCTGCCCCTCGCCCCGGGACTCGCTCCAGTCACCTACCGGCCGAGCGCCGATCTCCCCCACCAGCGAGTGTCGCGCTCCACTAGTCCACGATCTCCCGCCGCCGGTCGCCGACCACTGCTCTCAGGGCCCACGGTCGCCCCGCCCCACCTCGGGCCCCGCCCCCTCACCGCCTCCCCGGCCGCCCCCGGGGTCACGCCTCCGCCAGCGGCAGCAAATTTGCCTCGCTTCGCGCCTCCTTGCTTTGGCCTCACCTAGACCCTTGGCCCCGCCCACTCCCCCAATCTAACCAATGAGACAGCGCGTACCAGCCAGTTCTGTCCTACCGCCCCAAGCAACGACTGGTTAATGAGGCCTCGTTTCCAGGAATGGGCACTATTTCCGGACAGTGTTTATAGAGAAGAGATTGCTGGGCGGACGGATCGACAGAAGGCGGAGGCTGTAGGGGTGTTGGTGTAACTACACATGCGCGCTCGGCTTCTGGCAGTCTTTCGGGTTGCTTTCTTCTGGAGGTTACGGGAAGGAAGGGTGAGCGTGCGCATGCGTGGGCCCTCCCCAGACTAGGACCTGGTTACCTAGGAGACGGCGAGGCGTGCTCTCTCTCCAGGCTTTGGTTGTGTTTCCTTTTTGCTCCGGGCCGTAGCGGCTGAAGGAGGTGTGTAGGTTGTGGAGGGAGCGGGGCGGGGCAGGGGTGTGTATTTAGAAACACTTATATTGAGCACTTGCTGTGAGCCTGGTGCTGTAGAGTCTCTGAGGATAAGGTAGGTTCTAGTGCCTGCCCTCGAGGAGGTTGGGGGGGCTAAAGGCCTACGCAGGTCAGACCTGTGTGTTGAAACTCAGGTCTGGTGAGAGCGTGCGGCTGGCGTGGGGCAATCCCTTTGCACAGCCAGAGAAGCAACGTGGTGTGAGCGCTGCGTGAAGCATCTCCTCGCTGGGTTTACAGGTTATGGAGCCAGAAAGAAGACTAGAGCTTTACTTATTTAAAAAAAAAGGACTTGGACAGAATGGCCATCATCAAAAAATCTAGAAACAATAAATGCTGGAGAGGGTGTGGAGAAAAGGGAACACTCTTGCACTGCTTGTGGGAATGTGAATTGGTACAGCCACTATGGAGAACAGTATGGAGGTTCCTTAAAAAACTACAAATAGAACTACCATATGACCCAGCAATCCCACAACTGGGCATATACGCTGAGAAAACCATAATTCAAAAAGAGTCATGTACTAAAATGTTCATTGCAGCTCTATTTACAATAGCCCGGAGATGGAAACAACCTAAGCGTCCATCATCGGATGAATGGATAAAGAAGATGTGGCACATACATACAATGGAATATTACTCAACCATAAAAAGAAACGAAATTGAGCTATTTGTAATGAGGTGGATAGACCTAGAGTCTGTCATACAGAGTGAAGTAAGTCAGAAAGAGAAAGACAAATACCGTATGCTAACACATATATATGGAATTTAAGAAAAAAAAATGTCATGAAGAACCTAGGGGTAAAACAGAAATAAAGACACAGACCTACTTGAGAATGGACTTGAGGATATGGGGAGGGGGAAGGGTAAGCTGTGACAAAGCGAGAGAGAGGCATGGACATATATACACTACCAAACATAAGGTAGATAGTGGGAAGCAGCCGCATAGCACAGGGAGATCAGATGGTGCTTTGTGACCGCCTGGAGGGGTGGGATAGGGAGGGTGGGAGGGAGGGAGACGCAAGAGGGAAGGGATATGGGAACAGATGTATATGTATAACTGATTCACTTTGTTATAAAGCAGAAACTAACACACCATTGTGAAGCAATTATACTCCAATAAAGTTGTAAAAAAAATAAAAATAAATAAAAATAAAAAAAGGACTTGGAGTCTGGATATGCACCAAGGTGTCAACAATGCTTTTTTCTGAATGGGGTTGTGGGGGTGGGCGTTGGGGAAGGGGTAGGGGAGGTGCTTAAGGGAGGTATGGATATTTTTTCTTTTCTAACTTTTGCTTTTCCATATTTTCCAGTGTTTCCACAGTGAGCTTGTATTTTATTTATAATAAAGAAAATATTTCCACACTTAAAAAAAGTTTGCAAAATAAAAGATATGCCCCTACCTGGGCACCCCACCCCAATAAGTGGTTCACAACAGGCAGGTGTGGTAAGTGGCTCTAATGGTAGGAGTAAGCAGGCCCCATTCAAGGCTGTCTGGGGAAGTAAGGATCACCCAATCTCTGGAAGTGTTGGAGCAAAGACCTGCTCAGGACCACTTTGCAGACAGGGGTTCATAGCTTGAAGTCTGTTTCTGGAGATCTGCATCCAACAGACATCTTGGTTGTCAGGGGATATGGAAGACCATTCATTTAGGCAGAAAATTTAACCATCTAGAGGCCTCACCCACTCACTCAGGCCATAGATAAATTTTGTTTGGCTGGCCCAGTGTTTTTTTTTAATTGAATTTAAATGCCTTCGAGCAGAACCTGCAGTTCCTCACAGCCCCAGCCCCCGTTGTCTTACACCCAACCACTTAACCTATGTCATTTGCCTGGCCACTAAAGTGTTTGCGGTCATGGTCCAGATAGAGCCCATACTTTGGAGCTGGACAGTCTCTGTTGCATAAACTGGCTTGCTACTGACTGGCATGGGAGATGATGGGTAAGAAAGAAGCTGGGGGCCCTTAAAGCTGCTTCTAACCACAGGGTTTTCATTTCTGTGACTCAGGGAGAGGTAGAGCTTGGCCAGATGGTGGGTTACAGGTCAGTATCAGCAGGGCTGATGCAGGGCTTGCCTCTTCCACCACCTGTTTGCCTCTGGGCACACCGCTTCTCAGGAAAGATGTGGGCACAGGGCCAGAGTCTGCAGACATTCCCTGGCCTGCCTTTGCCTTCTCCCTCTTTCACCATTCCTTCTTTACGACACCCAGTGCCCATGTACTTTACCCAGCTTCCCTCGACACTTCTCTCGGTCCCCGCCACGACCCACCCACCCTATCAATATTATCTGTCTTTCAATCTATCCACTAACACTAATGTGTATTACTGGGAGAGAGTGAACCTGTTGACCTAAAGTTGCAACTCCCAAGAAGGAATTTCACATCAGGTTGCAGGAGAGGAACAAACCTCTACAGACCAGTGAGGACAAGATTTGGGACTCCTGGTTTCAGCTACTTTCCCCAGGCCTTTCCAAGCCCAACTGTGTGTGAGGTGAGGGAAGAAACAACATGACACCCACTGCAAGTGAGCACTGAGCACTTCTGAGCCTTCAAATGCTGGCATCTCCTGGAAGGAGAGCTTCAGGGTAAAATTACTTCCTTCCAGCTCAGCTAGTTGAGTCACGACAACCTGGGAAGGCTTCTAGCCCTGAGTCAGTTGTGCAGCCTCAGCTCTGCTTTAAATAAAATAAATTGGTATTTATGGGATGACTCATACCTGGAGCAGTGAGCTGGGTTCTCAGCAGTCAAGGATTTCTGCATCCCACTCCCATGGTTCAAGTCTGGCAATGGAAGGGCAAGACTATGCTCTTCCAAAAAGAATAGCAGCTTCTGTTTTTTGAGAGCTTATAAAAAATAAACCAGGGACTTCCCTGGTGGCACAGTGGTTGAGAGTCCGCCTGCCGATGCAGGGGGCACGGGTTCGTGCCCCGGTCCGGGAGGATCCCGCATGCCACGGGGCAGCTGGGCCCGTGAGCCATGGCCGCTGAGCCTGTGCGTCCGGAGCCTGTGCTCCGCAACGGGAGAGGCCACAACAGTGAGAGGCCCGTGTGCAGCAAAGAAAAAAAAAAAAAAGAAAGAAAGAAACCAGATATTTCTAAGTGCTTTGTATGCATAATAGCCTCGCTAAATATTCACTCCTGTCTAGGGTTTCCCAACCTGGCACCACTGACATTTTGGATTGGATAATTCTTTGTTGTGGGGAGGTTATCATATATATTATACAATGTTTAAGAGCATTCCTGGCCTCTGCCCACTTGATGCCAGTAACACCACCCTCCTACACCCAGTTGTGACAACAAAAAATATGTCTTCAGACATTGACAGATGTTCCAAAGGGAGAAAAACTGCCCCCAGTTGAGAACTTTTGCCGTCTAACCTCATAGAATAGTAACTATTATTATCATCCCAACTTCACAGATGAGGAAACTGAGGCTCAGGGAAAAGTAACTTGCCCAAGGTCACTTCACTGTAATAGAAGATCTGGGATTTAAACCAGGTGTGACCCAGAGCCCCTGCTCTCCTGCATGCAAAGAGACTGTGGGCTTCAAGGAGCAAATTGCCCAATCACTTCTGTAGAAGAGTGATGAAGAGTGAGTGAATTCAGTGAGTTCAGTGAGAGAATGCCATTCTTGGATCATTTCTCCTTTTCTGTTTGCTTTGGAAGAAAGGCAATTATATTCTGGTTTTTATTGCCTTGGTCAGCACAGTTCACGGTGTCCAGCGATGTCTAGTGGGAAAGTAGCTAGTGAAGCATCTCTGTGTCTGTGGGTCTTAGGCCCCACTTTCCTGGGAGATCCTGAAGTTATGCTTGAGAAGAACTCGGATGTGAGGCTGAGATCAGAGAGGACTGGGGGGTGGGAATGGATGTCCCTGAAGGAGAAGCAGCTTTCTTTCTCCATCAGGGACCTGGCCGAGGCTGAAGCTGTGGTACTGTTGCTGCCCTCCCAGGCTTGGACCTGCCCCATTGCTGCCACCCAGTCCAGAGGTATTGGTGGGACTAGGGAGGCAGGAGAGGGAATGGGTGCAGGCAGTGGTGTGCTGGGGCTCTCTTCCTATCCTGCCACCAGGAACTCATGTTGCTTGAAATCAGGCATGATGGGAGTATTTACGCCACAGAAATGAGCAAACAATATAAACCAGGCCTACCTACCTGCAAGCTGGTTGTTCAGCATTTACCAGCACACCATTGCATGCACATTCTGGATCCTGATTGACTCTCACTAATTCTGCTTAGCAAGGGGAGATGGAAGGGGGCATGGTGAGCCACAGAGCTATGGGACAAGAGGAGGAGCCCTGGTGACGTGGCTGAGGAGAGAGGTGTTCATCTCCACAAGCACAGAGCTGCCTGGGTGGGGGGTCTCTGGAGCACTGGGCAAAATTGACCTTACCAAGAGGTCATCTCCTGGGCGTACCCGAGACCCCTCCTGACCTTGGAGCCTTCTTAGGCTTCTTAGGGAGCCCTGAGTTAAGGCTTGACTCAAATTCTTCTCACTTCCTGATGGGTTATCCCCTCCTAACTCACCTCCCTGCCTCCAGTCTCCTCTCAACATCATTCTCAACCCTTCTGGTGGATTTAATCCTCCTAAGAGACCACTTAGGTCATGTGTTCTAGCCCCAGTGTCTCCACATCTCTTGCCTTTCAGTTCCTCACCTTTAGCTTTTTCTTCTCAACCTCCAAATGTTATCGAGTCTCCCCAGCCGAAAAACAGACCAGTAAAGAAAAAAAACCTTCCCCTGTCTTGACTTTCCCCTCCACTATGGGCCCAGCCTTCTTTCTCCTCTCAACTCCCAAATTTCTTGGTACTCCTGGTGTCTGCTTCATCTCCCACTTGTTTGTAACCCCGGCGGTCTGTTTTTTGCCCACTATCCCTTCTCTACATGGATACCCCACTAACCGCCTCCGAGTCAGATGACCTTGTCTTAGCTCTCATATGCAGCCAGCTACAGGTGTGATGCTCCAGGCACCTACTGTGTCAGGCCCTGGGGAGGGAGTGCGGGACCTCCAGACCAGTCCCTGCCCTGCCCTTAGGGAACACCCTTCCCAAGGGTGGGCAGACCTTGAAAAGTGACTACAGATGAGGACCGAAATCATTCCAGGTGATGAGGATGTTGAGAGGATGGATAGAGTGTACTGTATCACGCAGGGCCCAACCAGGGAAACAGAACTCATTCCGAGTTTTTAAACATGGAATTTCATACAAGGAATTGGTTACACAGAGGTTGGAAGAGCTGAGAAGCCCAGGAGGAGATGGCAAGGTAACCAGGAATCCACTATTAGTCCTGGGTTGGGGGGAAAACACTGTAATCAGTGGCGGGGGGCCAGGGTCACTTGGAAGAAGTTGGAACCGCAGAGGAGATACAATCCACTTCCATAGATACCGCTCAGGACTGAACCGGACGAAGATTCTCCTCTCCTTCCACGTTCCACCCTCTGGTCTCCTGCCAGAGCCTCTCATTGGTCCGGAGCCTGCAGGGGTCAGTCACCTGCAGTGCAGAGCAGAGAAGGTGAGGACCAGATGGGAGGGCAACAGCCCAGGACCACCACCAGGATGGGATGGGAGAGGATGAGGCGGGGACTGACTTAGTGGAGGGGTCTCAGAGAAGGCTTCCCTGAGGAACTAAGCTGAGATCTGCAAGGTGAAGGGGAATTGGAGGAGAAAACGTTCCCAGCAATCACTGACTTTAAAAAGACTAATTTTTTAGAGCATGAGGTTCCCAGCAAAATTGAACAGAAGGTGCAGAGATTTGCCATCTACCCCCTGCCCCCGCCCACGCACAGCATCCCCACTGTCAGCATCACACACCAGAGTGGTACCTTTGTTACAGTCGATGAACCTACATTGACACGTTGTAATCATCCAAAGTCCACAGTTTACATTAGGGTTCACTTTTGCTGTTGTACAGTCTATAATACAGTCTATGGGTTTGGACAAGTGTATGATGACATGTATTCATTATTATAATATCATACAGAGTATTTTCACTGCCCTAAAAATCCTCTGTGCTCTGCCTGTTCATTCCTCCCTCCTCCCACCCCACCACCCCAAACCCTGGCAGCCACTGATATTTTTACTATCTCCATAGTAATAAATAAATAAATTGTGACACATCCAACCAATGAAATACTATTCAGCGCTAAAACGGAATGAGCTATCCAACATGAAAAGACTTAAATGCATATTACTTAAAAGACTTATATGTGTATTACTAAGGGAAAGAGGACAATATGAAAAGATTCCATACTGTATGATTCCAACTATATGACATTCTGGAAAAGGCAAAAGTATGGAGATAGTAAGAAGGTCAGTGGTATATTTTTGCCCATTCTCTTCCTGAGCCTTCACGGATACTGTACTTTCTGTCTCTGTTTCTTTCTCCAGTTCTTTATTTTGTTTTCTCAGCCGTGCTGCGTGGCTTGTGGGATCTTAGTTCCCTGGCATTCCCTCTTTCTCCCGTTCTTAAAGATTGAGGCACACCCGAAGTTTCAGTCCTAAGCCCCCCACTTCTCTGCACTTTCTCCTTTGGAGTTCTCATCCATTCCGAACTTCACTTAATCATTCCACAAACATTAATTGAGCACCTGGTGTGTGCCAGACACTTGAATAGGCCCCTGGTGACAGTGAGAGATGAATGAGTCATGAGGCCCGCCCTCAAAGAGGAGACGGACAAAGTTGCAATACAATGTGGATGGTAGTAGGAAGTCCTGGGTGAGGTAAGAACACAGAAGAGATCAAAGAAGGCTTCCTGGAGGAGGTGACCCTTGAGCCAATTGCTGCCAGATACGATAGCAGTGAGCCAGGTGAATGAGGCGGGAAGAACATTCAAGTGGAAGGAATAACATGTGTACAGGCATGGAGACAAGGGGCATGTCAAGGCACATTGTGGACTTGGGTGTGGAATGCAAGGGGTGTGTGTGTGTGTGAGAGAGAGAGAGAGAGAGAGAGCATCTCAGGCTGGCCCCGCAGGCTTCTATCTGGATTGCAGAGGGCCTTATATACTTAGTAGGCTGGGCTGGGGAAAAGATAACATTTCTAGAACACAATTTCATTAAAAAATATTTTTTTCTTTTTTCATCTTTATTGGAGTATAATTGCTTTACAATGGTGTGTTAGTTTCTGCTGTACAACAAAGTGAATCAGCTATATGTATACATATATCCCCATATCCCCTTCCTCTTGAGCCTCCCTCCCACCCTCCCTATCGCACCCCTCTAGGTGGTCACAGAGCACCGAGCTGATCTCCCTGTGCGATGCAGCAGCTTCCCACTAGCCATCCATTTGACACTTGGTTGTGTATATATGTTGATGCTACTCTCTCACTTCTCTCACTTCTCACTTCCCTTTCCCCCTCTGTGTCCTCAGGTCCGTAGAACACAGTTTTAGAGACGCTTCTCTGTCTGCAGTGTGAAAGGGTCGGGGTGGTGGTGGAGCAGGTTACAAACTAGGAGGCTGGTCGGGGAGCTTTGTAGTAAACCAGGTGAGAGACAGTGGGGGCTGGACTCGGGCAGTGCAAGGGGATGGGGAGCCAGGACAGTCTAGCAGAATATGGAGAGATTCAGAATTGAGAAGAGAAGTCAGCTGGTAGGGCGTGGACTGAGGGTGGGAGCGGCCAGTCTGGGCTGATACTGCTGAGGTCAGGACCCATAGGAGGAGACGGGTTCTGGGAAGAAGAGGAGTATCGGCTTTGGACATATTGTAGCTGAGGTACATCTGGCCCCCAAAATTGTCCTTCTTGACTGTTCACTTCCAAATTAACAGCTTCAGCTCTGACCTCGATCATGAGCTCCAAACCGGAAGTTCCAGGGGCCCATAGAGCATTTCCACCTTCTAGCCAGTCGCCTGTCATCTCTGCCTCTACGTAGTCCCCCAAACCTGTGCCTCGCCCCTCTCCTTCTGTTAGTGATGTCACCACCGACGCCGGGAGTGTGGGAGTGTCGTCGCCTTCTCTCGACTCACCCCGAGCCACACGGATCCTGCCTGCATAACGCCCTTTGAGTCTGTGGCCTCCCTTTGGCTCCTCTTTCTGCCAGTGTCCCTGTGATGTCCCACCGTTTCCTCTTGCTTCTGTCATTTCCATTCCGATCCTTCCTACTGTCTGTCTGACACTCCCTTGCTCAAAACTTTCAGTGCCTGCCCATTGCCTACTGATAAAGTACACGTTTGTTCTCTGGCTCTCAAGGTCCTCACAGTCCAGCCCCCACTTACCTTTTTGGCTCTTAATTTTCACAACTTCCTGGCACACACCCTTACCATCGACCCGAACCACTCCATGTCTTGTGCATCCAGACCACAGGCTGTCCTGCAGACTGCAATGCGTCTTCTCCTGCCTCTGCCTGTCAAATCACACCCATCCCTCAAGGCCCCGATGAAATGCCATCCTCTCCACGCACCACATTTCCCAGGTAATTGTCTGCCTCATCTCTCTTAACAGACAGCACCTTAAGGGCAGATTTTTATCACCGTATGAGGAGTTGGTATTCACTAAATGTGTGTTGAACTGAATTGGCTCAAAAAACATTCCTCAGATCAAGAACCTGTTGTGGCTCCTCATTGTCCACCACTTCAAACCTGTTCCTAGTGGCTTCCCAGCCTCCGTCTTAGGTATCTAATCTTATTCCCCCACTGTTCCCCCAAATATGTCCCTTGTTCAATTTCAACTCTATGCTAGAAGAGTGAAAGATAGAAAAATGAATAAAATAAACCTTCCCTGCCTTCCCTTCCCATATCTACCACGGTGGATAAACTATGCCTACTAATAACTACTATCAGTTTAAAATAATGTCTTTCACTCACGAGTTATCCTGCCTATCCTTCTTTAAGACTGAAATTCTAATTTTCTTCCTAATGGTGACCTGCTCCTTTTTAAATGCTTCCTGGACTCCCTTGAAGCTAGGATGGCCATGTGACAAAATTCTGGCCAGTGAGATAGATGTACATGGAAGTCTCTGGGTGGGGCTTCTGGGAAAACTTGCTAAAGAGGACCAACCCAGCTGGCACATACCCTTTGTCTTTTGTCCTTTGTCTTATTATCCTTCTTTAGTCTAGAATGTAGACCCACTGCCAGGAGGTATAGCAGCCAGTGTTTGAGCATAAGCATGAAAACTTCATCCTCTGATGGCAGAGCAGAAAGCTAGATGGGCTTTGAGTCCCTAACGGTTCCTTCAGTAATTGTGGCACGTGGACTCTGTAGTTGTGGCTCGCGGGCTTAGTTGCTCCTCGGCATGTGGGATCTTCCCAGACCAGGGCTTGAACCCATGTCCACTGCATTGGCAGGCAGATTCTTAACCACTGTGCCACTGGGGAAGTCCTCCAGTTTGTTTTTCAAACCTCCAGTCCTCCAGGTTTGTCTATTCCTTGAATAGTTGATGTGCACTTTGTACAAATTTCAAAAGAGTGTGCTTCTCCCACCTCTGGCCCCAGGTTTCCCTCTTTTGAAGCAACCATTCAAAAATATAGTTTCTTGTGTATTTTTCCAGATGTGTTTCATGCATCTACAAACACATAAATTCAGGTAGCCCCTTTTTAAAAAAGTAACGGAAGTGGACTTCCCTTGTGGTGCAGTGGTTAAGAATCTGCCTGCCATTGCAGGGGACAGGGTTTGAGCCCTTGTCCGGGAAGATCCCACATGCCGCGGAGCAGCTAAGCCCGTGCATCACAACTACTGAGCCTGTGCTCTAGAGCCCGCGAGCCACAACTACTGAGCCTGTGTGCCAGAACTACTGAAGCCCAGTGCCTAGAGCCATGCTCCAAAATAAGAGAAGCCACCACAATGAGAAGCCTGCCCGCCACAACAAAGAGTGACCCCCGCTCACTGCAACTAGAGAAAGCCCGTGTGCATCAACAAAGACCCAACACAGCCAAAAATAAATAAATTTATATATATATAAAAAAGTAATGGAAGCATGCTATACACAACAGCTCTGTACTTTATTTCACTTTACATATCAGTGAGTTCCACATCGTACATGTTTCATTCTACCCCATTGTATGTCTGGTATGTAATTTACCTGGTCCCCTATTGATGGAGTTACCTGTTTCCAACCCATTTCCTACTATAGGAATTGTTGCATTAAATATCT
Organism: Mesoplodon mirus; assembly: GCF_964341445.2. Lineage (NCBI taxonomy): Eukaryota > Metazoa > Chordata > Mammalia > Artiodactyla > Ziphiidae > Mesoplodon > Mesoplodon mirus. The sequence goes on from NC_138994.1 coordinate 8,050,010, forward strand.
TTGTACCTATTTCATTTTGCATGTTAATTCATCCATGCATTCCACAAATGTTATTAAGCACTTGCTATGCACCAGGCCAGCTCTAGGCATGGTGTGTGTGTGCGTATGTGTGCGTGTGTGCAGAGTAGTGAGCACAACAGGCCCAGCCCTTGCATCATGGAGTTGACAAGCTATAGTGGAGAAAGCTACAGGATAAATTCCTAGAAGTGGGTCACACTTTCTTTCAATCCTTCTAATGATGTCAAGAAGAATCTCACTTGGGTGAGAAAGTCTCACTAGTGCCAAAATGTCTTTAATATTATCTTTCTCTAATACTTGCTAATCTCTTCAAGACAGAGTGTTGGTCTTCGATTAGTCTTTGGCCAGAGCCTAGCTAGAGTTTAATAATATGTTTGGTTTTTACTGGATATAGTTTTACATAGATTTTCCATCTATAATCAAAATATGAAGGTTCCTTTCAAAATAATTTAAGTTAAAAAAAAAGGTGAGTCAATTTAGAGAAGAATGCTAAGTAAATAATAACATAGGTGGGAATTCAGAGGTGGAAAAAACCCGAAAAACCCGCGAAGGTGTTATTCAAATGACTGAGGTTGGGAAATCACTGATGGAAACAAGCAAGGAGAAAAGGTGAGGCTCTTTCTATTGTATTTGGTGTTTATTTTGTATCCTCACTCATCTTTGGTGTTGAAATGGACTTGCATCCGTATTTCTTCCTAGGCAGCTTATTTGTTTATCATTTACTATTTGCTTGGTAATTCTTATGCTTAAATTGCACTGAACTTCTGGTCATGAAAGGGTTTTTTGGTTTTGTTTTGTTTTGTTTTTTGGTTGAAGTGTTCCAATTTGCATTCTCTCACAAAATCTCTTCCACTTGGGTTCCCCAGATGCCCTAGCCTCTATGTCATTGCTGTCCCTGGAGATATTTGGAAATGCCTCTGCCAGGGGCATTCATGCAGCACCCTTAGTCGGATTTTCTTAATCTGGTTGAGGCTTGCTCGATAATGCTCTTAAAATATAAGATGATGGGGCTTCCCTGGTGGCGCAGTGGTTGAGAGTCCGCCTGCCGATGCAGGGGACACGGGTTCGTGCCCCGGTCCGGGAGGATCCCACATGCCGCGGAGTGGCTGGGCCCGTGGGTCATGGCCGCTGAGCCTGCGCGTCCGGAGCCTGTGCTCCGCAACGGCAGAGGCCACAACAGTGAGAGGTTCCCGTACTGCAAAAAAACAAAACAAAACAAAAAACTAATAACAAACCCATTGTATGTCAGTATAAATAACATTCTTTGCAAAAATAACTGTTATTTTCCAAAATAAAAAATATTTAGTGAAGAGGGTGACTTTTTTTTTTTTTTTAATATTTTTGCAATTCCTTGTAACGTCTAGTTCAATCAAAGACAGTCTGGGGCTTCCCTGGTGGCGCAGTGGTTGAGAGTCCGCCTGCTGATGCAGGGGACACGGGTTCGTGCCCCGGTCCGGGGAGATCCCACATGCCGCGCGGCGGCTGGGCCCGTGTGCCATGGCCGCTGAGCCTGCGTGTCCGGAGCCTGTGCTCCGCAACGGGAGAGGCCACAGCAGTGAGAGGCCCGCGTACCGCAAAGAAAAGGAAAGGAGGAAAAAAAAAAAAAGACAGTCTGATTCACACATCTTCTGCATTCAATCTGTTGTGATGTCACACCTCATATGGTCTCTGGAAAACACTGGAGAGCAATGAAGGTAAATAATATTTTACTATTACTATGAAAATAGTTTTGACCTTTTGGACCCCCAGACAAAATCCTGAGGACTTCCAAGGGTCCCTGGACCACACTTTAAAAGCTGCTGTACTGAATCAGGGACATAGTGATTAGACTGGTGGTTGCCAAGGGGGAGGGGGGTGGGGGAGTGTTGGAGTGGGAGTTTGGGGTTAGCAGATGCAAACTGGTATATGTAGAATGGATAAACAACAAGGTCAGGCTTCCCTGGTGGAGCAGTGGTTAAGAATCCGCCTGCCAATGCAGGGGACACGGGTTCAAGCCCCGGTCCGGAAAGATCCCACATGCCGCGGAACAACTAAGCCCATGCGCCACAAGTGCTGAAGCCCGCGCACCTAGAGCCCGTGCTCCGCAACAAGAGAAGCCACCGCAATGAGAAGCCCGCGCACCGCAACGAAGAGTAGCCCCCGCTCACTGCAACTGGAGAAAGCCCGCGTGCAGCAACAAAGACCCAACGCAGCCAAAAATAAAATAAATTAGTTAAAAAACAACAACAAGGTCCTACTGTATAGCACAGGGAACTATATTCAATATCCTGTGATAAGCCATAATGGAAAAGAATATGAAAAAGAATATATATATATATATATATATATATGTAACCGAGTCACCTGCGGTACAGCAATAATTAACACCACATTGTAATTCAACTATACTTCAATAAAAAATAAATAAAAAAAAACAAGAATTGCTGTACTAATGCATTTACTTTTTCCAAACAGCCCAATGAGGCAGGTTTCTTATTATCCCGATTTAACAGATGGGGAAACTGAGGCACAGAGAAGTTGAGTAACTTACCCAAGGACACTTCGCTAGAAAGTGGCAGAGTTAGGATTCAAAGTCAGTTTATAGAGATGAGATTCAGTTGGTGACTGTCACTAGATGTGTGATCTTGGAGACAACTAGCCTCTGAGTCTGAGGCGTTGTCATTTGATTAACCCATTGTCATGAGGGCGGAGACTTGACTTCCTCCCTCACACAGGTCTCACTGAGGGGTCCCTCATCTGTGCTTCCTTAGCTTTCTCACTTTTTTCTGCCCACATAGCATTTTACCCCACACTATTGTGGAATCATTTAATTGTCCCCATTGGACTGTACGCTCCATGAGAGCAGACACTGCACCTACCTTGATTACAATTGTTTTATCAGGGTCTGGAACAGGTGCTTGACAATCTTTGCTGAAGAAAGAAATGAATAAATAAATGCATAGACATTTCATGTGAAGGCAGGATGAGTCCCTCCTACCCAGAGTTCCCCTCTGTGGCCCCAAAGAGGGAGGAGTGAGGATAGGGGAGGGGAAGGGGGTTGTAATGCACTTATATACACTTATCCAAAACTGTTGCATCATCAGAATCACCGGATGAATCACAGGCTAGAAACGTCTCTTCCTAAAAACTCCAAAGCAATTCAGATCATCCTCTTTTTTGCCTGGAGTTACCTCTACTCAATCTTCTCGTCACTTGGCACTCAGACACTCCATTTAGCCAGTCCCTCCAGCTAGTCTTCATCCTTCTGGAAAAAGTCTGCACCTCCCCCTGTTCTGCTTGGTGGATGGGGAGCTCTCTGCCTTTTCCTTTCATATCGTGGCCTTTGTATGTTATCAGCAACCCCCGTACCCTTTTCTGTTCCACCTTTTTATTTCATCACCTGTAGAAAGGGTCAGGCATACAAGTGTGAAGGTGTTATTGTTCCAGTGCTCCATACCTCTTGGTACCTAATTAGTGGCTGCATTTCTGGAGGCTGGGGACCCTGGGGAGATGCAAACTGGCAGGTGGGAACCAGCTAGATGGAGGCCGCCTCCTTAGGCTGGAGCCTCTCAGCTTCCTCTTTCGCTATCTATATACGGTCCTTTCCAGCAGTGTGACCTTCTAGGATTCTCAGAAGCCTCTGAAGAGAAGCGTAATTGTGGGGGAAGGAGGGAGGCAGCATGGAGACCATCAACCAGGATTCTGCCTGGAAGGTCATGGGGCTGAGCTCCGGCACCAGAGACCTTTAAGAAAAGCAAAAAGGAACTGAGAAAGCAGCCAGGAGTCTGCTCAGCCTGGAGTTTCTGGAATTCTGCTTTGTGTGTGTTTCCCTCAGCTGCCAAGGCCCCCCTGACTAACAAGAGATGAGAATGGGAAGCGAGAGGGCGGGTGGAGAGGTAGCTTGGCCTGGCGGCTCTCCTGGGCACTGCCCGCTCTGCATACCGGCTCCAGGTTTCCTCCAGGAGCTGACCTGGGTCTCCCAAGAACCTCACCCACGAAGGTGGGTGGCTGCCTGCTGTGTAAGGTGTGGGGCAAGTCTACAAGTCAGGTTCTCTTCCCACCCAGGATCCAGCTCTCTGCCCACCTGGTCTGGAGCAGGCCACCAACCTGAGGCCACTGTCTCTAGAAGGCCAGCTTTACAACATGACCTCTACCCAGGAAGGGAAATGTGAACCCAGGGCCATTTTTAGGATTCAGTACTTGTCATCTTGGAAGGCACCTAACCTGGTCTGGGCCGCAGGACTGATGGATTTCAGGAGGAGGTGGGAGGGGGAGGGGGTGGAGCAGCAGTGGTGTCGGGGTCGGGGGCAGTTCTTGGGGGTATGGGTACAATTGGGATCAGAGCCGTTCCTGGGGCTGCAGACAAACCCAAGGACCCTTTTTCCTCCCTCCGCCCAACATTAGTGCAAGTGAAATCTTGCTCAAATAAAAATCAAGGGTAGCCTTGGTGTACTATCGCTTTCTCATACTACATCACAAGAGCCCTTCCCACATCTGTCTCCTCCTCTGACCTGTGAGCTCCTGGAAGACAGAGGGCTGGTTGTATTCACCTCTGTATCCCAGTGTCCTGCCCTGGGCCTGCACACAGGGAGGGCTCCGCAGGTCCTCCATGAATGAATGAATGAACAAATGAGTGAAGCCATAAACAAGAAGAACTATAGTCAGGGATGGGATGTTGATGGGAGGAGGCAATAAAGCCAGGAGGAGCTACAAGCAAAGGCAGACTGGGGAGGACGGTGGTAGTTGCGTGTGTCTTGCTGCTACTTTGCGTTTTAGGGGCTCAGAGCAGCTTCCTCCTCCTCCTCCTCCCCCCCTGCCCTCCAGCTCGCCTCGGCTCTAAACTCTCAGATAAGGTGCTTAATCCATCCATTCAACAAATGTTTACTCAGCACTGCCCTGACAAGCACTGGCTTCTGCATGATTGGGAATGAGACCTCCACGTTCGTTGCCTGCCTCAGGGGACTCCCAGTCTAGTGTCACTAAATAAGTCATTGCAATGAGTTGTGACAAGTGCTGTGACCTGGTAGGTCTCATGGAGCTAGGGTGACCGTAGTGTTTCGTATTCTAACTAGGACACTATTGAGAGTAAAAGTGATTGTTGCAGGTTAAGTTCCCCAGGAAGCAGATTTTAAGATGATGGTGGGAGGCGGGAGTGGGATTTGCGTGCAGAAAGATTATTAGGAGTACTTTTGGGGTCAATACATGTGGAAAGGAAGGAACAGAAACCAGACCAGGCAGACGGAGAAGTTGGGATGTGACACAGCCTGAGTGGAGGTCTCAGCTAACCCCACAGGGAGCCCAGAGCTAAGATGGCCCTTCAGTATCATCTCCAGCTGGGGCCAGGGCGGAGGGGCTGGCTTGTATAACATCATGTATAACAATGAGCAGTCACTGGATACTTGTGGCCTCTGGAAGGAGGTGTGACCTTGGGGGAGGCTGTTTTCTTTAGCCGAGGCTACACCCAAAGAGGGCTGACAGCTGAAGGCAGCTTGGGTAGCCAACCCAACAGCTGGGGATTTGGATGGTGCCTCACAGCATCTGCCACAGGGGCATGTTGACAGCCATATCCAGGCAGTAGGTGTAACCCAGGCTGTCTCGGGTGCCCACCGCAGGAGCACCTGCTGGATGTTTCAGCTGGAGCCCTGTATCAGTGCAGGATGGCATGAAGCCCCAGGCAACAGGAACAGCATCAGGGCTGGTTCAGTCTGCAACCTCTTCATTGCTAGCTCTCCTCCTTTCCTTCGTCTGTTTCCTTTGCTTTAGGGGATCATTCGTGGCTTTTGCATGCCCTATATCATTCACTTCACATGCATTGTATCGCTGGATTTACAGCGAGAAGGGTGTAATTTTTATTCTCACCCCCGCATCCAAACTATCAGGAAGTCCTTTGACTGTGACCTCCAGAACAGAGCTCCAGACTATTCCCTTTCTCCATCTCCGCCTCTTTCCTAACTGCTGACATTGTTTTGATTTTGAGCCAAGATGGCCAACAGGTTGGAGCTGCTGAAAAGACAGGTAACAATGAGAACAAAAAAATAAGACAACTGAAGGAGCCTCAAGTAGAGCATATGAACTAAACAAACTTTAGGAAAGCCGCAGACACGATGCTTGATCTGGAAAATCAGCACATTACCTGAAATTTGAGGCTCTTCCCTCTCCAGAGTAAATTGAGAGGCAGGAGAGCACAGTGCTTAGCGACAGGCCACTGCCTGGGTTCCTGTAACCTCGAGCCAGCTTCTTGATTTCTCTGTGCCTCAGTTTCCTTGTCTGTAAGACAGAGGTGATGATAACAGAACTATGGGTAAGACATTTAGAACAGTGCTTGGGGCACACAGGAAATGCTTCTCCAGGGTTAGCTACTGGTATTACCCTGTGAGCTGCCATCTTGGTCCACATTCTGCATGGCAGATGTGGCTGTTGGTACCCTTATTGGTCCCCATCTTCCTTCTGCTCCTGTTTCCAACACACCCTACCCCACTCCCACATGGAGTCATTTATCCATTCAACAAATATTTCTTGAGTGCCTACCCATGGTACTGGCCACTAAATTCTTGTTTTAGTTTTCTGCATCTCACAAATCCTTGAGCATCCCACAAGTCCTGCCTTGGGTTTGCTTTTGCTGCAGATGGGAGGCCCTGTCCCCCCCACCCCCATTTCTTGTACACGCTCAGAGTCACCCAGATGTAAAGCCAGTCTCCATGTGACCCAGCTACCTCTTGTCCTCCCCTCTGGACCTTCAGCTGCTGGCTGAGAGTGAGCGTCACAAACGACCCCGTGGATCCTTCCTCTTGGACCCCAGAGGGCTCGGTGGGAGGGAAGGCCCTTTGCAGCATGGAGCCCTGCTCTTTCATGTGATCGCATCCTACCTTGTCCTTGGCCTTGTGTACTCTTGGCCTGTGTTTTCTTTCCCTGGATGTCTCTCCTGATGTCAGGAAAGGCCCTGGAAGAGATGAAGGAGGGGTAAACCAGAGAGAGCAGTGGGCAGAGCAAGTGGAAGAGAGAAGTGAGGCCAAGCACGGAAGGGGGGAGGGAGGATGCTGATGACAACATGTGACATGAATTTAACCCATTGATGCCTTAATCCACATAATAGCCCTGTGAGGTCAGTACGATTATCATCCCCATTTTACAGGGGAGGAGGCAAAGATGGGTTATGAAACTTGCCCAAAGCCTTATGGCTTGTAAGTGGCAGTGCTGGAATTTGAACTCAGAGTCTGTCTCCATTCCCTGGAGGCGGGAGGGTGCAGAAGTCCCAACAAGGCATCCTGAGGAGGAGGGCGTGCACCTGGCATACAGCTGGCACTCGATGAATAGTGTTGAATTGATGAGGATTCAGGTGGGTTGAGGCTGAAGGCTACGAACTGACTATATAAATCCCAGGTGTCTGTCAGCACCGGTTAGTGAAGCATCTTACCTTCCCCACCCCATAATTCCTCAGCCACCTTGATCAGGGCCCCGAAATCCACCAGCCAGAAGGAGACCTGGATTTACCAGTTCTCAGTTCCCACAGCCCACACCAGCTGTGTGAGGAGTGGGGAGGCTGTGGTATGGGCACAGCTTGACGTCGGTCATTTCCTGCCCCTGGGGCCAGAGTTGAGGCATTTAGGCTTACTTTCCTCCATCAGAAAATAGGAATAGTAGGTCCGTCCTCATAGGGTCTTTGTGGAAATGAAATTGCACAGGGACAGACCCCACAAGGGGCAGAGAGGCAATAAATAGACGCTGTTACACTGCAGCTCCTGGTCACTAGCCCTACTGTGCAGATGGCCGATGGGGTCTTTACGGTTGACAAAGCCCTTTCTGCTCCCATCTCAGCCTGACTTGGATCCTCTTAGAAGGTGGGCAGGCACTGCAGAACCTCCCTGTCTGTTTCGCAGATGAGCAAATTGAAGCCCAGGAAGTCAGAGAGGACGAGGAGGCCTTGCAGAGGTCTGTGGGGGGTCCGAGGGGGTGTCAGGAAGAGCGGGCCCCCTCTGGGTCCTGGAGCCCAGTGTGCCTGCCTGCCGGCCCCTCCCCCCTCAGCTGCTGAGCCCATCAGCGCAGCCGGTATCTGCTGGCCCATAACTGGTCCCTGTGTCCCTTTCCAGCAGTAGCCTGACCTCGTCTACTTGAAGAAAAACAGGAAGCTGGGCTCTGCCAGGAATCAGAACACACCCTTCCTCAGCCCTGGCTGGAGGACACTGTGATGGTGTTGGGGACAGGACACGGGACAGCGTGTGGGGTTGGCACTCTGCAGCCCAAGCCAGGGTGGCTTGGACCCGGCCGCCTCGCTGAGGGGCTGGGCTTAATAAGCTGGGCTTGCTCCTTGCTGAGCACCCCCAGGGACCAGGAGCATGCGGGAAGGTGGGGTGTCAGGAGGAGGAGCTCCTGACCTTCCTCTCCCATGTGGGGACATAATTATGGGGCACCAGGGCCACTTATGACTTTTGCCTTTGTGGGCCTCTTCCTTCATAAAAAATACTAAAAAGTATATGATACAACTGCCTCGGTATAAAAATGAATATAATCCAAGCTGGATTCATGATTATATATTCATTATTTTATTCAATTTATCTTTTGATTTTAAAATAAATTTAAATGAAAACATTTGCATGGGCCCATGAAAGTGTTGTGGGCCCTGTGCCTAAAAGATAAGGCAGCTCCGTGGGGGAAGCTTCTAGTGCTTTCCTGTTCTGCAGAAGCTGTGCTTCCCACACATGGCCCCATGACACAGGGATTAGCACTCAGACATTAGAGGGGAATGCCTGGCTCAGCCTAGAAATAGAACCTCGCTGAGCCTCAGTTTCCTCTTCTGTAGAATGGGGCCATGAGAACATCTGATCTTGTGAAAAGTGTCTGCCCAGGACCTGCTCGGAGGGCGCCCCCCGCCGCTGTTTTCACAGTGTCTGTGAATTTCAGAGCCCAGGGGGAGACCATAGCAGCTGCAAGATGCCAGGGCCTTGGGGTTTGGGGACAGTCTCAGAGTTCCAACCTCTTTAACTTCTCCCTCCTTTCCTGTCTGTCCCTCTTTGACCCCTGCTTCAGAGCCAGACCCAAGGTAACAATGAATCTAATGAATCGTGTGGGTCCAGCTCACAAACCACTTCACCCCATAACCCCATCAGTCCTCACAGCAACCCCACAAAGAATGTCTTATGTGTTTATTCCTCCCATTTTCCCAGAGATGATACTGACCAACAGAGAGGTTAGGTACCTTGTCTAAGGTCACACAGCTGGCAGGGATAGAGCTGGGACAAGAGTTTAGATCTGTCAACCCTGACCTCAGTTGACTCTGTTAAACCTGACACCCCAAGGTGTTCACGGCAACCAGTGTGTGTATGTGTGTGTGTTGGTTCTTGTGACCAAGGAGGTGTCAAGGATTGGAGTGACTGTGGAAGGGCTCAGGACCTTGCTGGGATGTGTTGACAGGGGGTTCATAGATGTAACATGTCTCTTGCTGTCCCCCATGGGGTCCCTGAGGATCTGGACTTTTGTCTTTGCCCTGCTCGGGGCCTGGGCCAGGGCCAGCTTTTTGCTGTGCTGCTCTGGACGCACCCCTACCCCTCCTTTCTGTGCTCCTGCTCCTCTTCACTCGCTGTGTCCTTAGTAGCAACATAGTTAGGCACCCACTGGGTACAGAACCCAGGGAAGAAAGTGGCTTAAGAGAACGGCCACTTTTTTTTTTTTGCGGTATGCGGGCATCTCACTGTTGTGGCCTCTCCCGTTGCGGAGCACAGGCTCTGGATGCGCAGGCTCAGCGGCCATGGCTCACGGGCCCAGCCGCTCCACGGCATGTGGGATTTTCCCGGACCAGGGCACGAACCCGTGTCCCCTGCATCGGCAGGCGGGCTCTGAACCACTGTGCCACCAGGGAAGCCTGAACGGCCACTATTTTATGTTAGAGCTCCAGAGTCATCTTTAACTTTTTAACTTTTTATTGGACAATAATTTCTTATCTTCAAATATACATAATTTGACAAATAGAAATATATTGAAAAGCTGGTATTCATGTTAGATTTCAGTAAAGAAGTCTTAGCCCCAGGATGAAGAAGAATTCCCAGCTCATAAATATTGTTTAAGTACAAAAACTGATCGCTGTGTAGTATAAAGCAAACTCTTTTTAAAGACCTTGAAAGAGAGACTGAATTTCCAGCTGGTGGGGTTGGTTTGGATTAAGGTTTTTATTTCTGTGATGTTTCTAATTAAAACCTCCCAGCTCTTCTAGCTGAATTAGGCCACGTTGGTCTCTTGTTATTTTGGTATTTCCTAAGAATCTGAGCTGGGGCCGGATGACAAATGTGCTCCTCAGCCCTTTACGCATGGACTCCGTGGCTTGGTGGCCTGAGGTGCCACTGGTCTTGACCCTCCTTTGCCAGAGGAGGAAGAGGGTAGGGGTGGGGAGGACAGGTCACCCAGCTAATCGGTTTTCAAATGGAAGGGGAATCCATTTGCTTGGGGGTGGTCTCTTAATGACCCAGATCTGATCCTGTCACTGTTCTGCCTGAAACCCTGAGGGGCCCCTCTGGCTTGTACACCGCCCCAGCCCAGCAGGACCATGCCCCCTGCCCGCTGGAACCAGCTGGCCCCTTCTCCACATCTCACTTCCTGTCCCTCCGGCTGACACAAGCGCATCATTACTCCCCGTTCCAGACTCCCGGTGGCCTTCTTCACAGCCTTCAGCGTCTGGAAATGACCCGTTTATGGGCATGAGTGTTGGCGTGGAGTCTTTAAATTGAGGGCATCTGCCCCGCTGGCCCGTAAGCTCCCCGAGGGTCAGGACTTGTCCGGTGCTGCTCGCCACTCTACACCCAGCGCTAGCTCAGTGCCCAGCCCCCAAGAGGCCCACGGGAAATATTTCTTGACGCCATTATTATGTCTAAGCATATAGTACTAATCCATAGAATAATGACTTCAACAACTATTTACGGGAAGATAAGCTTAGGAGTCACACAGACCTGGGTTCATGTGCCGTCTCAGCCAGCCTCAGGTTTGTCATCTTCAAAGTGTGGGTAATAATCGCACCCGGATTACCGGGCAACTGTGGGGAAAGTGAGGCAACGCCCATAAAGCACGTAGCAGAACGCCTGTTGGGGCAAAGCATGCACTGAACAAATGCAAGCGGAGCAGGCTGCTATGATGGGGGGTCTCTCTGGAGACAGGGGCGGGTGAGGGATGAGGGCCCGGGACCCACTGACTTGGTCTTCATCAATGGTGAACATCCACCACAGCTGTTCCACTCCGACGTTGGCTTCATCTGATTTAGAATGGCGCTACTGCTGTGGTTCCCAAACTTGGCTATATGTTAGAATCAAAGGGGAGTTAAAAAAAAAATCCTAATGCCTGAGCTCAGCTCCAGAGGATTCTGATGTAATTCTGATTCTGATTCTGATCTGGGGCGTGGCCTGGAGGCCCAGGTGATTCTACCACGCAGCCAAGGGTGAGACCTGCTGCCTTACCCCACGTGTGACTTCGGTGGCCTCCCACCTCTACACTGCCTTCTTCCCACCTGCCTGAAGTTCACTGGACACAGCGCAAAGACTTTCATGGCACAATAAAAAGTAATGGCTTAAAATGCAGAGGACGAATTGAGGAGAGAAAATGGCTGAATTTCTTTCCTACACATGCTCTCAGTCAGCTGTCAGATTCTTTTCTGCTTTCCTAGCAGTAAGGGGATTAGAGCAGAGAGGCTGGGCCCTGGGAGTTGGAAGGGAAAGGAGAGAGAGGGTCTGGTGTCTGGAGACCCACGTCTTAACCTCAGCTTTGCCACCATGTAAATATAGACAAGTCACCCCTTTCCCCCAACCTGGGTCTCAGTAACCCCTCTCTGAGATGACATTCCTTTGAAAGCCATCATCCTAGAGCCAGGGCCAATTCCACAATCCCTAAGAACCAGCTTTCCAGCCATCCTAAACCCTGCTCATCCACACAGATTCCCTGGACTCTAGCTTGCCCTGCTTCCTGAAATTTTTATTTACTTATTATTTTTATTTATTATTTTATTTTATTTTTAAAATTTATTTACTTTTGCCTGCGTTGGGTCTTCGTTGCTGCACACGGGTTTTCTCTAGTTGCGTCGAGTGGGGGCTACTCTTCATTGCAGTGCATGGGCTTCTCACTGTGGTGGCTTCTCTTCTTGTGGAGCACGGGCTCTAGGCACGTGGGCTTCAGTAGTTGTGGCACATGGACTCAGGGGTTGTGGCTTGCGGGCTTAGTTGCTCTGCAGCATGTGGGATCTTCCTGGACCAGGGCTTGAACCCGTGTTCCCTGCATTCGCAGGAGGACTCCCAACCACTGTACCACCAGGGAAGTCTCCCTGAAGTTTATTTAACACAATCGAGTTACTATAAAGCTTAGTTCCCAGAAGACATCACTGTTCCCTTGAAGCAACCCATAGTAAACTTATGAGGTGTTGATAAGTAGAGGTCATGGGGAATCAGCTTTTTATGGCATAGACGAGAATCTTCTAGAATCAGCTGGAGGCTTATTTACAGTTAGCTGTTGCCTAAGAGAGTGAACATGTTTCCTCTCTTGAGCAGGTCAACATGGAGCCACTGTAATAATTTTTACACAAGTTATTTAAAGGGAACCCTGTTCTTATTCCTTGTTGTCCAATTAATTGATGAGATTTTAGGCCTATAAAGCAGTTTTTTAAAAAAATTAATTAATTAATTTTTACTTGCGTTGGGTCTTCGTTGCTGTACGTGGGCTTTTCTCTAGTTGCAGCTAGCGGGGTCTGTTGTTCGTTGCGGTGCAGGGGCTTCACATTGTGGTAGCTTCTGCGTGGGCTCTAGGTGTGCGGGCTTCAGTAGTTGTGGCACACGGGCTTCAGTAGTTGTGGCTCGTGGGCTCTAGAGCGCAGGCTCAGTAGTTGTGGCACACGGGCTTAGCTGCTCCACGGCATGTGGGATCTTCCCGGACCAGGGTTCAAGCCCGTGTCTCCTGCATTGGCAGGCATATTCTTAACCACTGTGCCACCAGGGAAGCCCCTAAAGCAGTTTTAATGAGGCAAAGAATGGGTAGGGTTGAGGCAGGGAAATGCCCTGGAACCAGCCTGAAGGGTGGGCCCAGGAAGGTACCCCTGAGCAACCACTCTTGGCTTTCAGAGTTTTTTCCAAGGTCAGGGCTGAGGGCCTCCTAGTCACAGAGCCCAATCAGGCCGTGATGACTGCACAAATCACAAACATCTAGCGGCAGCCCAATCAGCCCAAGTTTTATGAATATTAGAGCTTGCACATTTGAGGTCAAGCGCTGTTGGACACAGAGAGGAAGGGTATTTGGGAAAGGACAGGCTTTTCCCAGAAATTCTCTGGCACCCAGCCCCCCTCTCTCCAGTTCAGATTTGGGAGCACATCCAAAGCAAGGCACCATCATGCAGACGGCTCAGATACTCTGGGGAAGCTTTCTAGATGAAATCCATTCAATCACTTCAAAATATGAATTGGCTGAGTCTCCTTGTGTCCAGCACTGGGTTAGAGGCTCAAGTAGGAGTTGGGAGGTAAGAAAATGTGGCATTATTCCCGTGAGGGAGTGGAGCCAGTCTGTGCTCCAGGCGCTGTGGATTCAGACTGGGGGTTCAGAGGTGAGAAAGACCCGCCCCTACTCTGGAGAGGGTCGCAGTCTATGGGGGAGACAAACAACAGAGCTGGCTCAACCATCCCACTGCTCCAGGGCTTGACCCCGCCTGGACAGACCGTGGCTCTTGGTCTCCACACAGTAATCATTAAGCTCCCTTTACACTATTATACCCTCCTTTATCCCACTGGCTGCCTGATGGGCTATCTGGTTGACCCATCCTCCAAATAATAATTTATCTTGATAATTGAGTTTCTTGGCACTTCCTGAAATTTTGCTCTTGAGGCAAACGCCTAACTTATCCAACCCTAACTGAGGCCTGGACAGATGTCTGACACAGCCACACATATATAAGCAGCTGCAGGCCAAAGGGGTGAGTGCTTAGAACAAAGCCCCGTGAAAGTTCAGAGGGACGTTTGAATAATTCTGAGGGCAGTGTTTCCCAGAGTATGCTCTGTGGAACATCGGTCTTCCACAAATAATAGATTTTGTGGATAAATAAGTCTGGGAAACAGCGCTTACTTTAGCTTCCCCTTTAGATATTCATGAGGGACATGAACACACTGAAGCCTCTGAGACTCCTATATGAAGAAACAATATTTTCTTAGGCCATCCTCTGAGGCTACTTAACTGGGTCAGCTTGGGCAAGTCTACCAATGTTTTTTATTGTTTTTATTTTTTTATTTTTTTTGCGGTACGCGGGCCTCTCACTGCTGTGGCCTCTCCCGTTGCGGAGCACAGGCTCCGGACGCGCAGGCTCAGCGGCCATGACTCACGGGCCCAGCCGCTCCGCGGCATGCGGGATCCTCCCGGACTGGGGCATGAACCCTCGTCCCCTGCATCAGCAGGGGGACTCTCAACCACTGCGCCACCCGGGAAGCCCTACCAATGTTTTTTAAAGTGAAATGAGAGAGACATCTCAGAATCTCTTGGGGAGCGCTTGTTAGAAATACAGGGTCACCAGTCTTGCTGCAACGTTTCTGAGTCAAGATTATATGGAGCCAGGACCCAGGAACCTGCTTTGAACAAGCTCCCAGTTGATCGTGATGCATGCTCAACTTGAGAACCCCAGATAAACCTTCCCAGGCCTTGGCTTTTTTCTCAGAATGTTGTAAAGATCAAGAGATAAGCTTGACCAAAACATGAGTGAAAAAGAAACCTAGACACTTCCAACTCATTCTGTGAAGCTAGTATTGCCCTAATAACAAAACCAGGCAAAGATACCACAAGAAGAGAAAACTGCAGACCAATATATATCATGAATATACATGAAAAAATCCTCAACCAAATACTAGCAAGGCAAATCCAGCAACCTATCAAAAGGATTACACACCATGACCAAGTGGGATTTACCCCAGAAGTGCAAGGTTGGTTGAACATCCCCAAATCTATTTATAATATATCATATCAACAGAATTAAAGACCCAAACCATATGATCATCTCAAAGCACACAGAAAAAGCATTTGACAAAATCCAACACCTCTTCGTGATAAAAACACTCAAGCTAGGAATAGTAAAGAACTTCCTTAACTTGATAAAAGGCACCTACAAAAAGCCCACAGTAGGTTTTTTAATGGTGAGAGACTGAATGGTTTCCCTCCAAGATTAGGAACAAAACAAGGGTGATCACTCTTGCCTTTTCTATTCAATACTGTACTCAGCAAAGTGTAGAATGGTGGTTGCCAGGGGCTGAGGGAGGGGAAAATAGGGAGTTGCTGTTCAATGGGCATAAAGTTTCAGTTATGCAAGATGACTAATTTCTAGAGATCTGCTGTGCAACGTGGTGCCTACATACAGTTAACAATACTGTATTGTGCACTTAAAATTTTTGTTAAGAAGGTAGATTTCTTTCATGTTCAGTGTCCTTACCACAAAAAACAAGACAAAACAAAGGGACAAGAGGGAACTTTTTGGAGATTTATTACCTTGACTGTAGTGATGGTTTCATGGATGTATGGAATTCATCAAATGTGTCCAAATTGTATGCATTAAATATCTGCCGTTTTTTGTATATCAATTATACCTCAATAAAGCTGTTTAAAAACCCCCCAGAGAGGTACTTCCCTGGTGGCGCAGTGGTTAAGAATAGCCTGCCAATGCAGGGGACAGGGGTTCGAGCCCTGGTCTGGGAGGATCCCACATGCTGCAGAGCAACTAAACCCTAGAGTCACAACTACTGAGGCTGAGTGCTGCAACTACTGAAGCCCGTGCGCCTAGAGCCCGTGCTCCGCAACAAGAGAAGCCACCACAATGAGAAGCCTGCACACTGCAATGAAGAGTAGACCCCACTCGCCGCAACTAGAGAAAGCCCGCGCGCAGCAACAAAGACCCAACACAGTCAAAAATAAAATAAATAAATAAAATAAATAGATAAATAAACTATATTTGAAAAAAAACCCCCATAGAATTGGAGGTTCTAGCCAGGGCAATTAGGGAAGAAAATGAAATAAAAGGCATCCATATTGGAAAAGAAGGAGTAAAATATCTATATTCTCAGATACCATGATCTTTTATATAGAAAATCCTAAGGAATCCACTAAAAAACTATTAGAACTAATAAGCAAGTACAGAAGGATTTCAGAATACAAAAATCAGTTGTACTTCTATACACTTGTAATGAACAATGTGAAAATAAAGAAAATAATTCCATTTACAATAGCATAAAAAAGAATAAAATACTTAGGAATAAATTTAACAAAAGAAGTGAAACTTTATACTCCTGAAAACTACAAAACATTGCTGAAAGATGTTAAAGAAGATCTAGCTTCTTTAATAAATGAAAAGATATCCTATATTTGTGGATTAGAAGACTTAATACTGTTGAGATGATAAATTTATTTTTTAGATTCAATTCAGTTCTTATTGAAGTCTCCGCTGTTTTATTTCCAGAAATTGATTCTAAAATTCATATGAATATTCAAGGGATTCAGAAGTCAAAGCTATTTAGAAAAAGAACAATGTTGAAGAACTTGCCCTTCCGAATTTCAAAACTTACTACAAAGCTACATAATAAAGACAGTGTGGTACTGGTATAAAGATAGATATAGAGATCAATGGAATAGAATCGAGAGTCCAGAAATAAACCCTCACATTTATGGTCAATTGATTTCTGGCATGGATAAAGCATTTCAACGGGGAAAGAATTTCAATAAGTGGTGCTGGAACAAATGGATATCCACATATAAAAGAATGAAGTTGGATCCCTACCTCACACAATATATAAGAATGAATTAAAAATGGATCAAAGGCCTAAATGTAAGAGCTAAGACTGTAAAACTCTTAGAACATAGTAGGGGGATAAATCTTTGTGACCCCAGCTTAGGCACTGGTTTCTTAAATATGGCACAAAAGCATGAGCAACAAAAGAAAAAAATAGATAAATTGGACTTCATCAAAATTAAAAACTTTTGTGCTTTAAAGGATACCATCAAGAAAGTGAAAGACAACCCATAGAATGGGAGGAAAAAATAGGCAAAGATCTGAATAGACATTTCCCCCCAGAAGATATACAAATGGTCAGTAAACACATGAAAATCTGCTCAACATCATAGTCTTAAGGGAACTAAATGCAAATCAAAGCCATAATGAGATACTACTGCTCACCCATTAGGATACAAACAACAACAATAGGTAATAACAACTATTGGTGAGGATGTGGAGAAATACACTTCTGCTGGGAACACAGATGGTGCAGACACTTTGGAAAACAACTGAAAACTCATCTAACCCTAATGGAGGCCCCGACAGACCTCTGACTGGGGGCAGCACAAGCACAAGCAGCTGTAGGCCAGAGGGGTGAGCTCCTCAAAAGGTTAAACACAGGGTTACCATATGATCCAGCAATTCCACTTCTAGGTATGTACCCAAGAGAATTAAAAACATACATTCACACAGAAACTCGAATGAATGTTCATAGAAGTATCATTCATACTAACCCCAAAGTGGAAACAGCCCAATGTCCGTCAACTAATGAATGGATAAATAAAATGTGGCAGATCCACACAATGGACTTTTCAGTGGAATATTATTCAGCAATAAAAAGGAATGAAGTACTGATTGAGGCTACAAGATGGATGAACCTTGAAAACATTATGCTAAGGGAAGGGAGCCAGACACAAAATGTCACATATCGTGTGATCCCATTTATATGAAATGTCCAGAATAAGCAAATCTATAGAGACAGAAAATAGATTAGTTGCTGCTTAGGGTTGGGGTGGGGTGGAGGAATGGGGAACAACTGCTAAAGGGTATGGGGTTTCTTTTTGAGGTGATGAAAATGTTCTAAAATCGACTGTGGTGATGGTTGCACAAGTCTGTGAATATACTGAAAACCACTGAGTTGTACACTCTAAACGCGTGAATAGTATGGTATGCGAATTATATCTCAATAAAGCTGTTACAGAAAGAAAAGAAACCTAGAAGTGGAACTTCATTGCACCCTCTGACTGATAAGTTCATCAGCTTAGACACAAACAGAACGAAACCAAGTATGAGTCATTCATTACCTTCAGCCTCTCGCTTCCTCTTACTTCCTCAGTATGTTTTCCCTTGCCTCGCTCAACCCCCCCCTTGACCACAAACTTGTGGACCTAACAGAAGAACCCTGGTTGCAAACCCTAGGCTGGTGCTCCACGTGGTCCTCTGTTTTGATGCCTCTGCCTAATTTTCCAAGAAGCATTTATTTAGAATCTATGCTCTGCGAAGCACTCTTTTTTTTTTAATGTTTTTTTTTTTTTTTTTTTTTTTTTTTGCAGTACGCGGGCCTCTCACTGTTGTGGCCTCTCCCTTTGCAGAGCACAGGCTCCGGACGCGCAGGCTCAGCGGCCATGGCTCACGGGCCCAGCCGCTCCGCGGCATGTGGGATCTTCCCGGACCGGGGCACGAACCCGTGTCCCATGCATCGGCAGGTGGATTCTCAACCACTGCGCCACCAGGGAAGCCCTGCAAAGCACTTTGAAGAAAAGAAATATAGCCATTGCCTTCCATTTTTCACAGAATCATAGGAGAGATAAGACCTATCATTTAGGATTCACTTCGTTGATACAAGATAAAAACCTAAAATGCCAATGGCTTAAACAAGACAGAATTTATTTCACTCACACTAAATAGAAGCCTGGAGGGACTTCCCTGGTGGCACAGTGGTTAAGAGTTCGTCTGCCAATGCAGGGGACATGGGTTCGAGCCCTGGTCCGGGAAGATCCCACATGCTGCGGAGAAACTAAGCCTGTGAGCCACAGCTACTGAGGTCGTGTACTGCAACTACTGAAGCCCGCGTGCCTAGAGCCCGTGCTCCACAACAAGAGAAGCCACCGCAATGAGAAGCCCGCGCACTGCAATGAAGAGTAGCCCCCACTCGCCGCAACTAGAGGAAGCTCATGGGCAGCAATGAAGACCCAACACAGCCAAAAAAAAAAAAGGAAGCCTGGAGAGGGGTAGTCCAGGGCTGGTACCATCTTTCCTCAGCGTCACTGGGAACCCAGGCTCTTTTATGTTTTTCCATTTTGTCCTGGCACATGATTTCCCATCCCAAGCTTCACTTCCTGGGCTGAGATGGCTGCTGAAGAGGGTTGAGAATGAATGGGGACTGAGGCAAAAGGAGCAAAGAAATGAATGGCACAGTAGTTGGATGTGCATATGAGGTCAAAAGATGAATTTGAAAAGATGGGAGACAGTAGAGGCAAGTGACGTAATCTCATTCAGGAGAATTTACAGATGGCAGAGGGGGTACAACAGCTCAGGAGTCCGGTTGTTGAGAAGGTGAGAAGAGACGGCATCTAGAGCCCATGTGGAGCGAATGGTCTTGGAGAGGAGCAGGGACGCTCTTCCACTTGTCACGAGGAGTAGGAGAACATGGTATGGATGGGGACATGGGAAGGTGAGGGTGCTCCTGAGGGATTGCTTCTATTTTCTAATTGAAGCTGTCTCTCCCTTGGCCCTCTTTATTTCTTTATTTTTTCCTTTCTTTTTACAAGCATTTACTGAGCACCTACTGCATGCCATAGCACTGTTCTAGGTTACAGCAGTGATTAAACAGACAGCAACACCTCACGGAGCATACATTCTCCTGGGTGGAGTCAACGAATAAAATGAATAAGTAGGCTTTATTGATGTTAGAAGGAGGTAAATGCTACAGGGAAAACTAAAGCAGGAAAAGGAGGCAGGATATTTTGGTGGGAAGAAAGGAAGGAAATAAGAAAGGAGGCTGTGGGGAAACATGTTGGGGCGATTGGACCGGAGATGTTGGAGCACTGGTGCAGTGAGAGAGAGAGCTGGAGGGAAGGCGGATGTTACCTGAGGGTGGGACAAAGTCTAGCATGTTCTAGGGCAATGGGTGGCTGAGATGGTGTGAAGGCAAATAGCTTTGGAGGTGAGGAGGTCAAGTAACTGAGAGGCCAGCGTCTTGAAAAGTCATCCCTGTGGACGGCGAGGTCACAAGAATATCGATGGGGTGTGGGAGTGACGTGTGGACCGTGCCTGGAGCGAAAGTTCCCAGTGAATTAGGAGGTTGGTCAGGAGGCAGGTGGACGCACTGGGGAGAGGCACGGAGGTTTAGCCAGTTGGTGCGGACTTCGAAGGAACTAGAGTTTTTAAGGGAGGAAGGAAGAGAGATGACTTTGAAGGAGCTGTGGGGAGTAAGAAAAACACCTGCCCCACCCCCAGCTCTGAGGTACTTGGAAAATGAGAGAAAAAATAGCTTCCTCTTGAGCAGGAGGCAGTGTCTCAGGGGAGAACTTGGTTTCCATTAGGGCCAGGAGGTAGGGGAAATTTCCAGAAGAGGTAGAGTGGGAGTTCCAGAGATCCCAGGGGGAGGGTTTGGAAAGGGGAGGAGAGGGATTGGGTAGCTTGGAATGAGTGTCTGAGTGATGATGGATCCACAATGACCTGCAGCGAGTGATGTGGACCAGGGTGTGGGGCCTGATGGGATAGTCTCAATGGTCTCATAGTAGGAGAGAAATTAGTCCAGACTGTGTTGATGAAGATTTGTTTGTTTTGCCCTTTTTTCCAAAACATTTTATTATGAAAAATTTCAAACATACAGAAAAGTTAAAAAAGAATTGCATTTGAGCACCCACATACCTACCACTGAGGTTCTACAATTAAGATTTTGTTCTGCTTAATCACATGTCTATGCATCTCTCTTTCTTTCCCCATCCATCCATCCATTCACCTATACCTCCATTTAAAAAAATCTTTGAGGGAATTCCCTGGAGGTCCAGTGGTTAGGACACGGTGCTTTCATTGCCAAAGGCCTGGGTTCAATC
Organism: Mesoplodon mirus; assembly: GCF_964341445.2. Lineage (NCBI taxonomy): Eukaryota > Metazoa > Chordata > Mammalia > Artiodactyla > Ziphiidae > Mesoplodon > Mesoplodon mirus. Next base: position 8,070,821 of record NC_138994.1, read on the forward strand.
CCTGGTCAGGGAACTAAGATCCTGTAAGCCACACAGTGTGGCAAAACAAAAACAAAAACAAAAACAAAAAACTAGACAAAACAAAACAAAACAGAAAGAATTTTTGAACCATTTCAAAGAAAATTGCAGACATTAGCATATTTTACCCCTAAACACTTCAGGAGGTATATAATTAACTAAAGTTCAATATTTATCTTGTTCAGGTAAAATTTACATACAAGAAAGGCACAGATCTTAATGATACATTAGGTGAATTTTGACAGGTGCCTGTACCTATATAATTCAAACCTCCATCAAGATATAGTACATTACCATCACCTCAGGAGGTCCCCCATGCTCCTTCCTAGTCAGTCCCTTCCTCCCCCGACCCAGGCAGCCACTATTCCGATATTTTCACCATTGATTCGTTTTGCCTGTTCTAGGACTTCAGAGAAATCAAATCATACTACATGTACTCTTCTGTGTCTAATTTTTTTCTCTTGGCATAATGGGCGATTCATTCATGACGTTGCATGTATTGGTAGTTAATTCCTTTTTATTGCTAAGCAACGTCCCATTGTATGATTATACCAGAAGAATTATTTATTCTTCTGTTGATAGTCACTGCAGCTGTTTCTAGTTTTTAGAGATTATGAATAAAGTGGCTATGAACATTCTTGTGTGAGTCTTTTTGAGGACATACACTGTCCTTTCTCTCTTTTTTTTTTTTTTTTTTTTTTTTGCGGTACACGGGCCTCTCACTGCTGTGGCCTCTCCCGTTGCGGAGCACAGGCTCCGGACACGCAGGCTCAGCGACCATGGCTCACGGGCCCAGCCGCTCCGCGGCATGTGGGATCCTCCCGGACCGGGGCACGAACCCATGTCCCCTGCATCGGCAGGCGGACTCTCAACTGCCCCTGTCCTTTCTCTTAGGTAAATAGCTAGAAGTGGAATTGCTGGATCATAGGTGGCTTTTGTTTTAAGAAACTACCAGATCTTTATCCAAAGTGGTTGTGCCATTTTACATTCTTACCAACAACGTATGAGAGTTCTGATTGCTCCAAATCCTTGCCAACATTTATGTTGTCAGTCTTTAATTTTAGTTGTTCTGGTAGGTGTATATTGGTGTCTTGTTGTGGGTTTTATTTTGTATTTTCCTGATGATTAATGATGTTAAGCAGTTTTTCATGTGCTTCTTAGCCATCTGTATATCTTCCTTTGTGAAGTCTTTATTTAAATCCTTTGTCTATTTAAAACAGTGGGTTCTTCTTATTTATTATTATTGAGTTGTAGGGATTCTTTATATATTCTGCATACAAGTCCTTTGTCAGATATATATATATATATATATATATATATATATATATATAAAATTTATTTATTTATTTATTTATTTTTGGCTGCGTTGGGTCTTCGTTGCTGCGCACAGGCTTTCTCTAGTTGCGGCTAGCTGGGGCTACTCTTTGTTGCGGTGCGCGGGCTTCTCACTGTGGTAGCTTCTCTTGTTGTGGAGCACGGGATCTAGGCACGCAGACTCAGTAGTTGTGGCACTCAGGCTCAGTAGTTGTGGCACACGGGCTTAGTTGCTCCACAGCATGTGGGATCTTCCTGGACCAGGGCTCGAACCCGTGTCCCTTGCATTGACAGGCAGATTCTTAACCACTGTGCCACCAGGGAAGTCCCTGTCAGATATATTTTGCAAATATTTTCTCACAACCTAAGGCTTGTCTATACTACACCTAATAGTGTATTTTTAAAATAAATTTATTTATTATTTTATTTATTTATTTTTGGCTGTGTTGGATCTTCGTTGCTGTGTGCGGACTTTCTTTAGTTGTGGCGAGCGGAGGCTACTCTTCATCGCGGTGCGCGGGCTTCTCATTGCGGTGGCTTCTCTTGTTGTGGAGCACAGGCACTAGGTGCACAGGCTTCAGTAGTTGTGGCTCATGGGCTCTAGAGCGCAGGCTCAGTAGTTGTGGTGCACTTAGTTGCTCCACGGTATGTGGGATCTTCCCGGACGAGGGATCAAAACCCTGGTCCCTGCATTGGCAGGTGGATTCTTAACCACTGCGCCACCAGGGAAGCCCCACCTAATAGTGTATTTTGATGAGCAGAATTTTTTAATTTTTATGAAGTCTAATTTTTCAATCTTTTTAAAAACAGTTATTTCTTTCTATGATCTATTTTAAGATACTTTGCCTCCAAGTCCCAAAGATATTCTCCTATATTTTCTTCTAGAATTTCAGCTTTTGACTGAGGTCTGTGATTCATCTCAAATCAACTTTTGTGAGGGAGGGAATGAAGTTTATTTTTTTCTATATGAATTTTCAGTTGTTCTAACACCATTCGTTAAAAAGACTTCCCTTTTCCTTTTGGATTGCTTTGGTGTCTTTATTTATTAAAAAAATAAATTTATTTTATTTTATTTTTTATTTATTTTTGGCTGTGTTGGGTCTTCGTTGCTGTGCGCGGGCTTTCTCTAGTTGCTGTGAGTAGGGGCTACTCTTGGTTGCGGTGGGTGGGTTTCTCATTGCAGTGGCTTCTCTTGTTGTGGATCATGGGCTCTAGGTGCACGGGCTTCAGTCGTTGTGGCATGTGAGCTTCAGCAGTTGTAGCTCGCGGGCTCTAGAGCACAGGCTCAGTAGTTGTGGCACACGGGCTTAGTTGCTCCGTGGCATGTGGGATCTTCCCAGACCAGGGCTCGAACCCGTGTTACCTACATTGGCAGGCGGATTCTTAACCACTGCGTCACCAAGGAAGTCCCTGCTTTGGTGACTTTATGAAAAAATCAAAGGACTGTCTAATTGTGGGTCTATTTCTGGTTTCTCTTCTATTCCATTGTCGTTCATCCTTATGACAGTGTTGCAATATCTCAGTTACTGTAGCCGTATAAGTCATGATGACAGGTAGGATACATTCTCCATTTTGTTCTTCTTTTTCAAGGTGCTTTGGATATTCTAGGTCCTTTGCATTTCCATAAAAATTTTAGAATCAACATGTCAATTTCTACAAAAGAGTCTGCTGGGATTATGATTGAAATTGAGCTGCATCTAAAAGTCGTTTTGGAGAGAACTGACATCACAACAATATTGAGTCTTCCAATCCATGAACATATCTCTCCATTTCTTTAGGTCTTCTGGAATTTCTCTCAGCGATACTTTGTAGTCTTCAGTGCAGAGGCCTTACACAAAATTTGTGAACTTTTTTCCTAAGTATTTCATGTTGTTTTAAAAAATGTTATTGCAAATGGAAAATTTTCAAATTTCATTTTCTGTTGTTGGCAGCAGAGCTGAATGCCAGAACAGTGACAGAAAAGACAGCCCATCAGGAGATCCTAGGTTTGGCAAGTGGGAGTGGGGAGGTGCCATTTATTTACAGGCAATTGTAGAAGGTCTAGGAAGGTTAAGAATATTGTGGCCATGTGCTGGGAGGGAGAAAGAGGCACAATATGGTGTGGAAGACTGAATTCCTTTCTCTATCCTGTTCCTGAGAAGGGAAGGCCTTCCTTAACACCCTCCTGGGAAGGGAAGGCAGGGAAGTGCCAAGGGGCCCTGGGAAAGTGCTCTCGTGTCCCTCCTCCCCAACCTTCTGGGCCACATCATTCAACGAGCCCTCTGGTGGGGTTGCTGCCATCATGGCCTGGGACGCGTGTGGCCCTCTGTGGACAGGTAAGCTAGCGTCAGTGGTATAGCTGACCTATTCTGCCCACTCTATGAGAAGCTGCCACAGCCTCTGGTCCTTTGCTGGCCCAGCCTGCGGGGAGGAGAGAGAGGCTGAAATACCTGGGATTTAATCTGCTCAAAATAGCCAAACTCCTGGGCTGGCTTTTCCAGGGCCCCCACTGACTGCCACCCTCAATGGATTTTCCAGCCCCATTGCTTCATGTCGCCCCACCCAGTTACAGAGTCAGCTGCCCAGACCTCTCACAAGGGCCAAAACTTCCAACTCACGCTCCGAGGAACGATTTTCGAGGAGAAAACTGGGCAAGTCCAAACTCCACCCATCCTGGGGCTTGTCTGTTTCGTGGGGAAGGGCGTGGGAGGGGAGGAAGGGAGGAGAGGAAGGCACGGGAGCTGCCCTGTTGCAAGGCAAAAGGGCTGTTGGTGGGGGGACAGTGGCAGTGTCGAGGAGGGGGACTGTCACCCCTCTGTACTCCCCACAGTGCTCCCAAACCCCCTTCAAAGAAAGGTATACTTATCATGCTTTAAGCCAGTGCTAGTTGCTGTAACAAGTAACCCCCCCACATATAGTATGTTTCTTTCTCACTTGTGCACCAGTTTATAGCAACTGTTCCTGGTTTTCATTTCTTCCACGCAGCGATTTGAGGCCAGGATTTTTGCATATTTGAGGCTCTACCATCCCCTGGTCTAGTTGTCATCCTTGGCACCCATCTAGTTGGAAGCAAAGAGGCATAACCGCTTCTCAAAAGCCTTGATTCTATTGGCAAGAATCTGTCTTAGGCCACATTTAGATGCAAGGGAGCCTGGGAAATGTGGTCCCTGGCTCCGCAGCTGTTTTCCAGTGACAAAGTGACACTGGCAGAGCTTGAATTTTGCTGGCCCTGCCACTGAGTCCCACTGCATTTTAACCAGTCTTGTGACCTTGCTTTGTAAACTGTAGAGGGCTGTTGGTATGTGAAGGGTTGTCCCCCACCCCATCCCCAAGCTGGGCTCCTCACAGCTTCCTCTGTCTCTGACGTTGCTTTCCACCTCACTCAGCTACCCCAAGGTCCCCCTCTTTCTAAGACATTTGCCTAAATCTGACCTCCTCCACGAAGCTTTTCAGGGACTTCAATATCCACACTGAAGTCTTCCATTCTCTGGGGACCCCGTTTGCCATAAACAGGAGCAGGAGCAACATTTAGGGGCGCTTCTCCCACTTTCTCACCTGCTCCTAAGGTTTGGAATTCCTTCAACTGAAGACCAAGACTTTCTGTCCACAACCAACATTAAGGCTTCAGATATGCGTACCCCTGGGAAAGGGGGCAGAATTCTCACACCCTGTAGGTCCTTATAAGTTCTTCTAGAGGGGAGGGAAGGAGAGCAAGGGGACCCTGGACTGAGCGGAGAAAGGGACCAGCTGGGGAAAGGGAGGTGTCAGGCCTGATGCAAGCTTTGATGACGTCTCAGCTATATTTTTTATATTTTTCAATCATCATATGTTGAGCATCTTCAAATTTTTCTAAACAAAATGAGACTAATTAGTGTCATTTATTTACTTATTTGTTTGTTTGTTTGTTTAGGCCATGCCACGAGGCTTGTGGGACCTTAATTCCCTGACCAGGGATCGAACCTGGGCCAACGGGAGTGAAAGTGCTGAGTCCTAACCACTGGACTGCCAGGGAATTCCCCCCAAGTAGTGTCATTTATCAGTGCTTACCATGTGCCAGGTGTAGCGAAGCACTAAGACTTGTCTATTGATCTTCCCAACGATCTAATGAGGCAAGGACTCTTATTTTATCCCCATTTTGTAGACAAGGAAAGCAGAGCTCAGAGAAATGAACTTTCCCAAGGTCACATAGCTAGCGAATAGAAAAGTTGGGTTGAAACCTAAGTAAACAACTTTACAGTCTGTTTATTCCTCTGTGCCTCTGTCTCCTGAGACACTCAGCAAGGCAGAGGCACTTAATGCTCATTGAATAGCCATGTGCTCCTCCACACTTCCCAGCCTTCCTTGCAGTCAGGTTGGGGCCAAGTGACTAACTCTGATCAACAGGCTGTGAATGGAAGTGAAGCGTGTCATTTCTGGACCAAGGCAGTAAGTGCTGGTGTCTGACCCTCCTGTTCTCTCTTTTCCTTTAGTGGTGACTATAACGGCCATAGCTTGAAATGGAGGAGCCACTAGGAGGAAGCAGCCTGGATCACTGGTTGTTGTACAAAGACAGCTGTCCTACCTGCAGCTGTTTTGTGTGTACAAGAAATAAGCCTCTGTTGTGTTAAGCCACTGAGATTTGGAGATTAATTTGTTACCGCAGCATGTCATAGCCTCTCCTGACTAATACACCAGACAGGACACCAAATATATCACTGTTTCACCCTGTTGTCTATTGACAGCATAGTGTCCCTAAGATACTTTGTTTCGTGAACTGTATTGTGCCCAGAGTAAGAATGACTGCCCAAAGACTAGCTTCCAGAAGCAGATGGGAGAATACTGAGGGTCTTCCTGAGCCCCCTGAGCAGCAGGGACCCCCAGGCCTGGCCTCTTGCTCTGGTTCCTCCTCTGCCTGGCATCAGGCTTCTCCCTGTTGCTGGTTTCCAGAGCTGCTCGTCTTTGGCACAGTGCCCCTGTCTCCACCCCCAGCAGATGGCTTCCAGAAGCAAAGGCCCAGACACCACTGGCTGCCCTCCAGATGCTGGCCAAAGTGCCTGGAAGTTTCTCTGAGCCTCACATTGTCTTTCAGATGTATCCCTGGGGACGCAGAGCTCTCGCAATCAGGGCAATCACCGTCTTTTGACCCCTGCTCACCGGGAACCACGGGCTGGGTGTGGCGGGCAGGAAGCTCAGGGCAGGGCTGCCTGCTTTTAGTTCATACCTGGGGAGAAAGTGGGGGTTTCAGGGCATTGGGCTGGCTCCTGGCTGGAGTGGAGACAGCCGGGACGGTGAGAGTGTTCATTCCTCATCCAGGCAGTTCTCAAACACTCATCTCTGAGCATCTCTGTGGGCCTGGCCCTGTGCTTGGTGCTGTGAGAGCACAAAGGCAAGAGGTCCTTGCCCCTGCCTTCCAGGAGCTTCCATCCCGTAGGCTCAAATAGGACATTAGCTACAGAAAACCAGAGCACAGGGAGTAAATCACTCTGGGGTTTTTCATTTGCAAGTAATATGACCTCTAGAGAGAAAAGATTGTGTGCTTCTCACTTTTGAAAGTAACTCCGTTTCAAATGCTATTTTCTGAAGTGTTATTTTTTGGAATACGTGTGTGGTGTGTGTGTATGCCAGAATTAACATTGACTCTTTAGATTTTCTGATTGCAAAATTCTAAATACGTTTATCAAAGCTGAAATCTTTTCCTTTCTTCCTCTGTTGGTCCCCTAAGTTAGCTAGTGCCCTAAGTCCATGCTTTGAGTTATCCACACGGAACCAATCTCAAAAAGGGAATATTTTGTCCTCATGTCTGAAGGGATCACAGCTTCAGGCTTGGCTGGATCCAGGTTCTTATAACATGTTACATGAAATCTGCATGGTTCTGCTCTTCTCTGTTTTGGCTTCATTCTTGGAAATGCTCACACTCCTAGGACTGTATCCTGTGATAATCAGTCTCACCTGAAAGAATCTGTCCACTCCACACCAGAAAAGCCCTTATTTAACTGACTCTGACTGGGCCACAGGCCCCTCCCTGAACCAATCTCTGTATTGGTTGGTGGTGGGGATGAGGGTGGTTAGGGAAGACGAAATGCTCTGGCTCCTCCCTGGATCCTGGGGGTGAAGTCAGCTGCTTCTGGACCACATGATTGAAGTTGGGGGCTACATGATTTCCCAAGGAAGATTAGGGTGTTATGATCTGAAGGAAGACAGGTGCTGAGTAGGATAACAATCAATACTGCTGGTAGGATGATGGAATATGCCCTCAGAGAGGTATGAACCAAGGGCTGTGGGAATTCAGAGAGGGAGATGTCATTTGTAGTTAAGGGGATCCAGGAAGGCGTCATGGAGGAGGATGCATCTAGGCTGGGCCTTGAAGGACGACCAGAGTTTGAGTGTTGGATCTGGGGGGAAGGGGAGGAAAAGGCCTTCTGGGCAGAGGGGACAATGTGAGCAAATTCCTGAAGGCAAGCACAGAGAGGACCAAGAACTGAAGCTGGATGAGGGAAAGGCTTTGAATGCCAGGCTAAGGGGTGTGGATTGAATATGGGAGGCATTCATGGATGGTTCAGGAGCCAAGGCTGAGGTCATCAGATCTGAGCTCCTGGGAGCTGAAACCATCAGCCACAGGGGCCCTGACCCTCTCTGCTCCTCTCCTGCCCCTTCCACCCTGGGCTGCCCTTGGTGCCCACAGGTCCCTCTTCCTTCAGTTCAGCTCAGACAGGTCTGGAGCTTTCCAGTAGAAGTGCTTACTGAGAGACAGAAGGAAAGTGAAAGCACAAAGTGTGATTACAGAGTTTAGCTTTCTCCTGCCAAAGTACAGAAGGCTTGAGTACCCCTGACATCCCCCCTACTCTGGGCTTAACCTCCCCACTCCCACCCTGTAGGTTGAGCCGGAGGCTGGGTGGAGGATGGGCAGGGTCTGTGGGGACCCTCAGGCTCTCCAGCATCCAGTCAAAGGTGGGATTTGGAGTTGGTCAAATCTGTGTTTGAATTCCTCCTTTGTCCCTAGGGACAAGTCATGTAACCTCCCCGAGCCTCTGTTTCCTTTTCTGCAAAACGGAACAAATATGCTCCATCTCACAAGGTTGGCGGGAGGATTAAATGGGATCCTGTATGTCACATACAGGCACAGGGTCTGCAATAAATGGTGACAATGATGATGATGAAGATGATGAAGGAGATGAAAGAACCAATCAGGGAGGAAGGAAATGACCAGCAGAGTCCCGTCCCTTGGAGCACTCTGAGCTGAGCCCATGCGTGAGGCCATGTCATCAGGCTGGGCAGATGCGGGGGAAGGGAGGCCAGGACAGAGCACAGGGGCCAAGGGCAGCCCCAGCCCCAGACCACGTTCCTGGACTTTGAACTCTCCTTGCCCTGCGGGGCTCAGGGAACCCCAACATGAATATCACCGGGTCATCCTTCCTGGAGATCCCCAAATTAAGGGAAGCGTGGGCCCTGGGTCATGGCAGAGGACCCCCTGGAGAGTCAGACTGTGCCCATACATTCCAGGTAGTCACCCTCAGAGCCTCGTTTGCCCCACTGGTTAGGGGATACCGGTCAGGCTCTTTGGGGTCCCAGGGCTGCCAGAGGAGCAAGCGTTTCACAGTATTTCTATCAATCTCAGGATGGCTGGAATAGGCCTGAGGGATGGGGTGGGGCTGGTGGGGGTGCAGAAGGGGGATGAAGGCTCAAGCCAGGGGTCACCAGGCTTTACTGCTCTCTTCTCAGTAAAATGATTTGAAGGTGTATCCCCCAAATGTATTTGTTTAGTTATTTATGTCAGTGATATATACTATTCCACTAATATATTATGCCCACTGTAAAATATACATAAAATGAAAATTTTAAAGCACTAGCAGTAGGAGACAAACAAATTATGGCCCATCCGTACAACGGATTACTAAGAATGTAAGAATGAGGTCTTACAACTCAATAATAAGGTAACTAAATTGAAAAATGAACAAAAGATTTGAATGGACATTTCATTAAAAAAAGAGATATGAATGGCTAATTGGCGTATGAAAGTGTTCAATTTCATTTAACATTAGGGAAATGCAAGTTAAAAACCACATGAGGGGGACTTCCCTGGTGGTCCAGTGGTAAAGAATCTGCCTTACAATACAGGGGACATGAGTTAGATCCCTGGTCAGGGAACTGAGATCCCACATGCCACAGGGCAGCTAAGGACACGTGCTACAACTACTGAGCTCACACACCTCAACTAGAGCCCACGTACCACAACTACAGAGCCCACGTGCCCTGGAGCCTGTGCACCACAACTAGAGAGAGAGAAGAAGAAACGCTGCACGCCACAACTAGAGAGAAGCCTGTGCCACAAGGAAAGATCCCACATGCCTCAATGAAGATCCTGCAGGGCCGCAACTAAGACCCGACACAGCCAAAAAAAAAAAAGTCAATTATTAAAAAAAACAAAACAAAACAAAACAAAAAACCCACATGAGGTAACCCTTCACATCTTCTACCATGGCCTTCTTCAAAAAGACAAATAATAGCAAGTGTTGTCAAGGATGTGGAGAAATTGGAACCTTCATCCATCACTGATGGAAATGTAAAATGGTGTGGCACTTTGGAAAAACAGCTTAGCAGTTTCTTAAAAAGTTAAACATAAACTTACCACACAACTCAGCAATCCTCCTAGGTATCAGCCAAAGAGGAATAAAAACATATGCCCACACAAAGACTTGTATGTGTTTGTAAGCAGCATTATTCATAATAAAAAAAACTGGAAATGTCCTAATATCCATCAACTGGTGAATGGATAAACAAAATGTGAAATATCCATACAATGGCTATTACTCAGGGACAAACTAATTAAACATGCTGCAACATGGATGAACCTCAAGGACATTATGCTCAGTGAAAGAAGCTAGACACAAAAGACTACATATCCTATGATTCCATTTCTATGAAATTTCCAGAGAAAGCAAATCCCTAGAGACAGGAAGCAGATCAGCAGTTGGCTGGACTAGGGGTGGGAATGAGGGTTAAACTGTAAATGACCTGAAGGAACTTTGGGGATGATGGAAATATTCTAAAACTGGATTGTGGTCAAAGTTGCACAACTCTATAAGCTTAGTAAAAATCATCAAACAGTGTACTTACAATGGATGAATTTTTATGTAAATTATAAATCAATATAGCTGTTTTTTTAAAAAAAGAGGACGTTCTTTAGGCATCGGTATATACAGGTTTCCAAGATGTATTTTTAAAAATTTTTAATTGAAATATACTTTGTTTACAATGTTGTGTTAATTTCTGCTGTATGGCAAAGTGATTCAGTTATCCATATCTATTTATTCTTTTTTAAAATATTCTTTTCGGGACTTCCCTGGTGGCACAGTGATTAAGAATCCACCTGCCAATGCAGGGGACAGGGGTTCAATCCCTGGTCCGGGAAGATTCCACATGCTGTGGAGCAACTAAGCCCGTGCACCATAACTACTGAGCCTGAGCTCTAGAGCCCACGAGCCACAACTACTGAAGCCCGCGCACCTAGAGCCCATGCTCCACAACAAGAGAATCCACCACAGTGGGAAGCCCGCGCACCGCAACGAAGAGTAGCCCCCACTCGCCACAACTAGAGAAAGCCCGCACACAGCAACGAAGACCCAACACAGCCAAAAATAAATAAATAAATAAATAAATAAATAAAATATAAAATATTCTTTTCCATTATGGTCTATCACAGAATATTGAATATAGTTCCCTCTGCTACACAGTAGGACCTTGTTGTTATCCATTCTATATATAACAGTTTTCATGCAAGATGTATTTTAAATGGAAAAATCAATGTACAGAGTATGCTGCTGTTTGCATTTCTTAAAAAAGAAAAGATGTGCTACTATGGAAAACAGTATGGAGTTTTCTCAAAAAACTAAAAATAGAACTACCATATGACCCAGCAATTCCACTCCTGGGTATATATCCCAAAAACCCCAAAACACTAATTTGAAAAGATACATGCACCCAAGTGTTCATAGCAGCATTATTTACAATTGCCCAGATATGGAAGCAACCTACGTGTCCATCAGCAAATAAATGGATAAAGAAGTTGTGGTATGTATACACAATGGAATATTACTCAGCCATAAAAAAGAAATTTTGCCATTTGCAACAACGTGGATGGACTGGGAGGGTATTACACTCGGTGAAATAAGTCAGACAGAGAAAGACAAACACTGTATGATATCACTTATACGTGGAATCTAAAAAATAAAACAAACGTGAATATAACAAAAAAGAAACAGACTCACAGATATAGAGAACAAACTAGTGGTTACCAGTGAGGAGAGGGAAGCAAGGAAAGGCAAGATAGGGGCAGAGGATTAAGAGATACAAACTATTTTGTATAAAATAAATAAGCTACAAGGATCTATTGTACAACACAGGGAATAGAGCCAGTCTTTTATAATAACTATAAATCTAGTATAACCTTTAAAAATTGCAAGTCACTATGTTGTACACCTGTAACTTGTATAATATTGTACGTCAACTATATCTCAATAAAAATGTGGGAAAAAAAAAGATGTGCATATACATACTTTCATACATATTTATATTTATTTTTATACATATTATGTTTATACATAGACATGTATATATGGATTATCTTGTATAGGCACAGACTCTCTGGAAGGACGCACAAAAACTAAAGACATTAGGGTTTTTTTTGTTTGAAGGAATTGGATGGCTGCTCGGCAGGAGTGCGAGAGTGACTTTTGTACCTTTACAAGTTTCTTCCTCTTTTTGTTTTTTATTGTGGCAAAATACACATAACATAAAATTTACCATCTTAACCGTTGTTAAGTGTCCAGTTCTATGGCATTAAGTACATTCACACTATTGTGCAACCATCACCACCATCCATCTCCAGCACTCTTCTTATCTTGCAAAACTGAAGCCCTGTACCCATTAATCAGTAACTCCCCCAGCCCCTGGCAACCACCATTCTACTTGCTGTGTCTGCGAATTTGGCCACCCTAGGTACCTTATATAAGTGGAGTCATACAGTCTCTGCCTTTTTGTTCCTGGCTTCTATCCATTCGCATAATGCCCTCAAGGTTCATCCATGTTGTAGCATGTGTCAGAATTTCCTTCCTTTTTAAGGGTGAATAATACACCACTGTCTGTATATACCACATTTTGTTTATCCATTCATCCTTCCATGGATGCCTTGGTTTCCATCGTTTGGCTATTGTGAATAACGTTGCTATGAATACGGGTGTACAGATTATCTCGTGGAGATCCTTGTATATTTACATTTCTAAAGCATGTGACTTGTGCAACTTATTTGAAGAAAAAAAGTAAATTAAAATGTAAAAGTATGAAATATAAGTGAATCGAAATGTAAGTTGTACTGTTCCTCCCCACATCCCCTTCGAAGGCCCCTGTGCAGCCCTTGGGCCTCCCGGGACGCTTGCCTGCCGGAAGGAGTGGGGGGGGGGGCACTGAGCCGGGTCCAAGGGGGCGCGTCCTCCCCGCCCCTTGCAGGGTAGCTGCCAGACTCTGGGGGTCCGGCAGGGGCCCGCAGGGAGGGTCTTGCTTAGTCACCGGCAGCCCAGCCGTGCCCTCGCCTGCCCGCCGCCCACCCCCTGCCAGGCGATTGGCCGGGCCACATTCCTGCGAGCTGCCTGCTGCACCCCGGTGACTCACGGCCCAGGCAGCCAGGGAACGCCCGGCCTCGTCCTGGGGCCCCGCAGCCGTTGGTTTTCCTATTTGGAAACTCCTTAGACGCCTCCGCTCCAACCAGTCCCCTCTCCTCCCCGGTCCCCAGCAGGCGGGGGAAGGAGGGCAGGGAAGCCTGGGGACAAGCGCCCTTTCTGTGCAGCGACCCACCGGCCTTGGAGAGGAACGATCCACACTCCCTTATCCCCAATTCCAGAATCCAAAAACGCCTGAAAACCAAATGGATGGCAAAACCTGCTGAACTGACGTGAAACTAAATTATAGTCTTTATCAGGCTGAATGTAGATGCTCAGACTTTGGCTACAGAAATGTACATGTCTGATTACAGGATGCTGCCCCAGGTCCCCTGGAGGTGCTATATAATGTACATTTCATGCTGAACCTCCTTTCTAAAATCTGAAAAATTCTGAATTCCAAAACCCATCTGGCCCCCAGGATTTTAGATAAGAGACTGTAGATCTGTGCTTTGCCCATTTTGCTGAACAGGGTCAAGGCTCAGAGTGGTCAGTCAGAGCTGGGCATGGGCTGGTGGGTCTAAGTCTGAGGTGGTGTCTCTCCCAGATGCTGTCCCTGCAAGACTCCGCCACCCTCTCTGTCCCACCCCCTCTTCTGTCCCTCCTCTGGAAATCTTTTCTTGTCCATCCAACCAAAACCTACTGTCCAACTTGGCAAAGGACCTTCCCCTGTTGGGTCCCAGTGCCCACCACTTATGGGCACTTGTTGGGAAGCAAGAGAGTAGAGAGACTAAGCAGGCTGACCCGAGGCTCCGACTACTGAGGACCTAGCTTTGGTTTGGTCACTTTTCAGCTATGTGACCTCATGCAGGTTACTCATCCCTTCTGTGCCTCCGTTCCGTCCGTAAAGGAACATAATAATAATACCCCTGCCATAGGGCTGGTGTGAGGACTGGAGAGTGGTCTGGCGAAGGGCTGCCAGATAAAATGCAGGACACCCATATTGCGTGGGACATACCTATGATAAAAAATCATTTGCTGTTTACCTGAAATTCAGATGTAACTGGGTGTCCTGTATTTTTATTTGCTAGATCTGGCAACTTTAGCCTGTATGTTAGCTAGTATATTAATAATAAATGTTGAACGACATGGGAGGCTTTTTAAAAAATTTGTTGAAGTATAGTTGATTTACAATGTTGTGGTAATTTCTGCTGTATAGCAAAGTGATTCAGTTACACACACACACACACACACACATACTATGAAAGGCTTTTTACCATAGTATTTGTATGTGCCTAATCTTCCTTACTAGATCAAAAGCTCTTCAAAAGTATTCATTCATTCAATCATTCACTTTATTTATTGGGCACCTACTATATGCAAGTCACAGTTCCAAACTTTGGGGATAAAGTTATCAAACCAGACTTGGTCCTCATGGAACTTCCAGACTGGCAAGGAAGACGAATATTAAATACCAATTACCCAAAATGATTAGTAACCATTGCGACAAGCCCTGAGGAGTCCTAGCTGCAGGGGCTGTCTGTGATGGGGGCCTGGGCTGGTCAGGGATGGGTGCCCAAGCCCCACACTTTTCCATCTCTTCTCTCAGTGTCCTGCCTGGTGGGTGGGTGGCTGGCTGATGGTGCCAATGGAGCAGGGCTTAGCGAGGATGCTCTTGATCCCTGGGGAAGGAGGGTTGATGTGTTCATTTGTGCTCCTGCAGGGGACCCATGGATGGACACACCCTAAACCATCCATGCTCTCTCCCCATCCTCCCTGTGAATGGAGCAGGTGGGGAGGTGGCAGGTTTAGCTGAGGACCCAGTCTGAGGTCAAAGTGGATCCGGGCTGAATCCAGGTCCTTATCTTTAGGCACGTCTCCTTCCTGTGTGTTTGTCCAGTCATCAGGCTCTGGCTGGGGGCTAAGAGAACAGGTTTGGGGTGAATAAGGTCTGTGGAGGCTGGAGAATCAGCTTGTGATGTCACCAGAGGAGAGCGTCTTAAAGATCAACTGACCTGACATTTGATGGATGAGGAAACTGAGTGCTCGAGAGGGAAGTGACTTCTGAAGGTCACACAGACCTTTCCTGGTGGAGCTGCCACCAAAACCCAGGCTGACTCCCAGCCAGGCCAGAACCTATCCCCACCCCCCGCCCTCCACTGTGGTGTCAGAGGAAAAGGGCCTGTGAGCTTACTGCCCTGCCTCCACCTGGGGATCCCCGCGGGGGTCACCGGAGTGCTGTGGCCCCCCTTCTCCCACATCCCCCAGGCAAGTTTCGGTACGTTTCATGTCCCAGACCTTTGCCTGCTGCTCCAACCAGGGGAGCCACTGAAAGCCAACCTCACACAACAGATGAGAAAGATGACCTTGAAAAAGTTTCACTTCCCAAATTTCATGGTGGTGACCACAGTCTTGGGCAGCGGGGTCTGACATCCCTGATGCTCCCTCACCAGCTCCTTAAAAAAACCCTGAGGAGTTTGGCCCGTGACCGTTCCAGGCTCACTGACTGCAGGAAGCCCCTCTCCCTTTTCTCCCCAGTGCTAGGTACTGATTCAGGCCCCCTGCCCTGGAGAAGGGGCTCCCTGAGCCCCCGGAACCATCCAACCGGCCCAGCAGTCCCTGATCCTCTGGGCTGGGATGTCCGCGGGTAGACAGGACAGAGCTTTCACCTTCTTAGCATCACTCCTCTCTGTCTCCTCTCCAAGCCCACATCTACTGCCTTCGTGAAGCCTCTTCTCTTTCTTTCCTGGCAGCCTGGAGTCACGTGAGGTCCTATGGCCTAATGTGTAGACACTGCCATCAGACATCCCAAATTCACCTTCTGGTGCCACTGCTCCTAGCTGTATGTGGCAGTTCTAAAACACGTCCACAAATTCTTTGGCCATCAAGAAGTGGGGTTTATGTCTCCTCCCCTTGGAGGAGAGCCAAACTTATAGAGTATGGTGACAATAGAGTATGGCAGAAGTGATGTGATGTGACTTCCAACGCTAGGTCTTAAGGACAATCTAGCTTCCTTCAAGTTCTCCAGGGATACTCACCTTTGGAGACCTGAGCTGCCGTGTAAACAGTGCAAGGCTGCCATGTTGTGAAGAAGCCCGGACCATGTATAGGTGTCTGGCCAACACTCACAGCCAAGGTCTGTGCTGACCAGTATCAACTGCAGACGGTGAGGGGAGCTGCATTTAGAGAGAGAAGAATGAGCCAGAGGTGTCTTTCAGGGAGGCTGGGAGCTTCTCAATCAGGACCCACTAACAGGTGGAACCTTGACTGGCCCCAAATCTGGGCTTACAGCTCGGAAACTCAATGTCAAGGGTCTCCAGAGATGAATGGGCTCAAGGGGAGAGAACCGCTCCCCCACCGGACTCATAATTAGAGATACTAACTTTGGGTGCTGTTCCCAGCTCTTAAGCTAGCACCCTCCTCCCTATGGGCTCCAGCCCAGGAAGAACGTGCTCATGATCAGCAGGTTGGAAGGGACCGCTGGTCTAGGCTGTTAAACCACACCAGCTCGCAAATCTCTGTTTCCTTTATTTCTTTGTTTCTTACTTAGCTCTCTCTCTATGAAAGCAGGGGCTCACAGAAGTTTCTCTGTGTTGTAATCTGCAGCATCTCCATCACTTACAACAGTGCCTGGCATATAGGAGGTGCTCAACAGACATTCACTGAATAAATAAATGAATGGATGCATGGATGGTGTGTCTGTCACTGTGAGGCCAGACCAGCTGCAGACTAGGTCCTGCTCCCTCCTCTGTAAAATGGGCGCCATGACGGGACTTACCCATGGGGGGTGTTGGTGGGTGACTTGAGAGGATGGACGAGTGCTCATGCCTGGCAGGTCACTAACGTTCAAGGGACAATTGCTGGGACTGTTACCATTTTCAGTTGTCACCAGGACATTGGTTGGGTTCCCTCTGACCAGAAATGCAAATTCAGGTTTCCTGGCGCCCCTCGGCCCAGGCTCCACGAAGACTGCCAACCTGTGAGCATTCTAGTGCTTCTGACACTCCAAGCAGATGAGGCACCTTCTTGGGGCTCCCAGAGCCCCATGTGTACCCAAATCCCAGTGGTGGCACACTGATCACTTGTTGGTCTGTGAAATCCCAGCCTCCCTCCGTACACGGTAAGGATTACTGCTCTGTGACAGCCAAGGTGGTGGCTCACAGGGCCAATTTCTTCTCATTTCCCTCCCAGAGCAGGAGTTCCATGTGGACCTGTCAAGACAAAGGCGGTGGTAGTGTCAAAAGGGTCCCCCTACACACACGGATAAAGTAGCCATGGCCTCTGACAGGCAGCTGCTTTCTCCACAGCAAACACAGCAGGGAGACCAGGGGACCTGGTGGCTAATCTGGCACCCCAGGTTCCCTACCAAACCCCCTCATGGTTGAAGAGCAGTTTCTGTGCCCCTCTGGTGCCCACGGAGATTATCTGCAAAGGAGCAGCGGTGAGGAGACGGGGCCTGTCCTCCCTGTGTCCCTCAGCTACTTTCACCTGGGTCTGCCTAGGCTCGGGGCCCCAGGCCAGGAGGGAACCCCTCTCCCCAGAGTGAGGGAAGGAGGAAGGGGTCTGGGGAAGACCAGTGCTGCTGGCCTGGAAAGACCAGTGGTAGAAGCCACAGTTCTGGCAGTTTGGGGGGTTCAAGGCAGTTCTACAAAAGAATGGATAGTTAGCCTGGGCTACAAGCTAGTTAACTTCTCGCCCTCTTTGGGACCTTCCTTCCTCCACAGCGCCCTCTGCCGCCACGACCCATGGCCTCCACCCTCTCCGTCCCCACCCGGCCTGCCCGGCTGGCCTGTTTGCTCTTGTACTCCAGCTAGTTGGGAAGTCCACCCAGGGTGACCTCAGCCTGGCCCATCTCCGTGTCCGGGCCTCTCTCTCAACCCCTTTACAGCCCTTCCGGGGGGCCTCGGGGTACTCAGGGTGTCCCCCCCCACCTCCTGGCCAGGGTGGAGACTTCCCAGCAGCCCTTGCAAAAGGAGGTATCCCAGGGCCAGGAAGTGTGTGGAGGGGTGTGTCCTCCTCTTTCCCTATAGTTTCCAGACCATTCCTCCTTCAACCCCCTGGCCCCTCTGAACACACACCAACCGCAGCTGTACCAGCCATGCCTCTGCCAGCGCTGGCGTCCACCACCTCCCAGCCACCCCCAACACTCTGGGGGACCCGATGCCTGTCACCCAGCCTGGCCTGGTTCCCAGTAACTCCCACATCCACGCAGATGCTCCTCAGCACCCTGACCTCCTGGCCTCCAGCCATCACTCTCCACTCGGCCAGCCGCCCACTTCCAGAGTCACCCCGTGACCTCGTCCTCACTGCTGCCGGTGTGGTGCCCACGTCTCCACCCTGACCACACCTCTCATCCTCCCGGCTCACTTTCTCTCGGGCGGGCACCGTCTAAAACCCCCAACCAGGGACTCTCCCACTTTCGCACTGGCCGTCACCCCTGCCTATTCCCTTCTGTCTCTACCACCTTGGAGGCCATGGTCTACCATGTTGATGATTCTCTCGCAACGACCCCAACTCTCGTTCCCTCCTCCCTTCATCGTCCAAGTCGGCTGGAGCCTCCCTGTGGCTGAAGCCTACTCTCCACTTTCTCCCCAGAGAAGCAGGAAGCTGCTGAGCCAGTCCCACAGCCAGGCTGCCTGGGTGCAGCCCCTCAGATGGGCGCTGGCCTGGCCTGGAGACGGTTCTATTTTCCTGGTGTGAACACGGACAGAACTGAACCTGTGTGGAGGGTGAAAGGAAGAAAGGATGTGCAGGAAGGGCTTGGAAATTTCTGGCTGGAGCAGTAGGGTGTGCCGTGGGGCCACTTGTCTGAGATGGGACAGATGGGGAGAAGCAGGTTTGGAAGAGAAACCAAGGCTTCCTGCAGTGGGTTCTGCCTATTTTACCCCCCACACAGACCGTCCATCCTTGCTGGTCTCCCACCTCTGTCGCCTCCAGCTTAGCCCCGTGGTCTTGTTCAAGCATCACTCATAATACATCAGCTCACTCCCTTAAGACCTTTCCATGGGGCTTCCCTGGTGGCGCAGTGGTTGAGAGTCCGCCTGCCGATGCAGGGAACAGGGGTTCGTGCCCCGGTCTGGGAAGATCCCACATGCCGCAGAGCGGCTGGGCCCGTGAGCCATGGCTGCTGAGCCTGCGCGTCCGGAGCCTGTGCTTCGCAACGGGAGAGGCCACAACAATGAGAGGCCCACATACCGCAAAAAAAGAAAAAGAAAAAAAAAAAAACCTTTCCATGGACTCACATCTCACTGCAGAATTTATCCAACGTCTACACACCTTTTCTAATCTGGCAGCGGGCTTCCTCCTCTGTCTCGTCCCTTCCACTCTCCACTTCACCCTCATCGAATATTCCAGTTCTCCAGCTACGCAGCGTGCCTTCCTTCTGCTCCTCCAACGCCCCCGGCACTGTCTCACCTCAGCACCTTTGCACGTGCTGTGCACTCGGCCTGCCCTGCTCTTCCCACGGCTGATAACTTCTCAGATGTCACCTTCTCTGAGAGCCTTCCGCACACGCATCCAGCGCAGCCCCGCCAGTCACTCCTGGTCACGCCACCCTGTTTGCCATGTCTTTCACAGAACTTATCATCACCTAAAATTACCCTGCTGGTTTGTGTACAAATTTACTCTCCACCACACACCGATGACGGGTCTTGCTCGACTTACATTCTTGGCAACTGGCACATACTAAGCTGTCAATATATATTTGTGGAGTGTATGAATGGATGGATGGATGGAGGGGTCCCTCTCTCCAGCGTTGCTGCGAGGATGAGCTGAGATCCTGGCTGGGCCATCACTCTGGAAACTGGCTCATGCTGCACGTGGTGGGTGTTTTGCTCCTGCACCGTACCTGGCATGAACTAGGTGCTCAGTAAGTGCTGATGAATGAACTCATGCAACACGAGGCAGGATTTAGGGGGTAGAGGAAGTGGACATGAAGTGCCAGGGGCAGAGGGAACTCATCAGAGAAAGGAAGTCGGGGAGGCAGGGGCTCTGTCTGGCCCTCTCCGCCCTGCCTGTCTCTCCGGCCTCATCCCTCGCCAATCTCTGCCTCTTCCCGCCCCAGCTGCATCTCATTCCCCTCACACGTCCTGCCCTTTCCCACCTCCAGCCCTTTGTTCACAATGTACCCCGCTCCTAGAAAGCCAGCAGAAAGGCCAGCTTTCACTCATCCCGCAGGTCCTAGCTCAGCTCTTGCTCGATTCCTTCACCGATACTCCTGGAACACCTGCTCTATGCCTGTCACTGTCTCTGACTTTCAGGCATTGGAAAAACAGCTGAGGACAAGGTGTGAGGTCCCTGCCCTCGTGGAGCTTACATTCTAGTGGGACAGAAAGCAAACTGATCAGCAACCAAAACATCAACCTCCTCCGGGAAGCCTTCCCCTTCCCCAGCCGCCCCTCCCCAAATCTGATGCCTCTTCTCTGGCCCCCTGTACCCCTCCCCCACTGCACTCACCACCCTCTTCTGTGAATTTCTGTCTGTATCTGCCTCCACTTAGGAGATAGGATGGCTGGGATTCCTGTCTTTTCCATCTCTTATTCCCACGGATCTGGTACTTGATGATAACTGTACCTTTGAGTTGAATTTCAGACGCTGAAAAGGTGAGGCATGTTGTTCTGGGCTGAGGGGCCAGCAGGGTACAGTGTAAGTGGCTGCATGTCGGGGGAGAGCACGGGGTGCAGGGGGTGGGGTGAAGGCGGCATGACCGTTGTCACCAGATCTTGGAGGGCTGCTCAGGTTTCAAATGGGGGTCTTGCCGAGGGAATATGTCCCGATTTACTAAACTGCCAAGGGAGCCCTGGACTCGATCACCTGTGAAGTCACATCTGAATGAGTTGCCCCCTTCAGTTACTCTCCTCCCGTCCTGCACAGCAACTCGTAAAAGCTGAAAACTAAGTGTCATTGTCTCAGTCAGCAAGTGCCTGGCTTAGGGAACCTGTTAGGCTAGCAAGAGGTTAAGTAGAAGTTAGAGTCCTCTCGTGGGTGACCTATCCATATAAGGTGGTAAAGGGAACTGGGATGACTTGGGGACATCCTAACCTTTGAGACTGACGTCATGGTGATAACCACTCACCCACAACGCCTCGTGTGGTACCCATTCTCCACAGAGATGGATGAGGCCCCTAACACGGGGCTGAGTGTCTGATGCTCTTACAGGCATGCAAAGGGAACCAGCCCTCGCCCCACCCCACCAGGAAACTGCAGAGAAGTTAGAATCATTTGAAGTTACAATCATTCTTTCGTTCGGCAAATATGTATCAAGGGTCTCCTCCTATAAGAAGGTGCCAACCACTAAGGGAATAATAAACCATGTGTAGGTACACCTTGGAGATATTACAGATTCAGTTCCACACCACCACAGTAAAGCAAATGTCTCAATAAAAGGGGTCACACAAAGTTTTTGCTTTCCCAGTGCATATAAATGTATGTTTATCCTGTACTGTAGCCTACTAAGTATGCAATAGCATTATGTCTAAAAAAATGTACATACCTTAATTTAAAAATACTTTATTGAGCTTCCCTGGTGGCGCAGTGGTTAAGAATCTGCCTGCCAATGCAAGGGACATGGTTTCGAGCCCTGATCTGGGAAGATCCCACATGCCACAGAGCAGCTAAGCCCGTGAGCCACAACTACTGAGCCTGCACTCTAGAGTCCGCAAGCCACAACTACTGAGCCCACGTGCCACAACTATTGAAGCCTGCGTGCCTAGAGCCTGTGCTCCACAACAAGAGAAGCACCCACTCACGGCAACTAAAGAAAGCCTGTGTGCAGCAACAAAGACCCAACGCAGCCAAAAAGAAAATAAGTAAAATAAATAAATAAATAAATAATACTTTATTGTTTAAAAATGCTAACCATCATCTGAGCCTTCAGAGTCCTAATCTATTTGCAATAGTAACATTAAAGATCACCATAACAATATAATAATGATGAAAAATTTTGAAATATTGTGAGAATTACCAAAATGTGACACAGACATGAAGTGAGCAAATTTGTTGGAAAAATGGTGCCTGTAGGCTGGCTTCACATAGGGTTGCCACAAACCTTCAATTAAAAAAAAAAAAGCAATATGTGTAAAGTGCAATAAAACGACGTATGCCTGGATATTGTATGTGTTCATGGGCGGGATGGCGCAGAGAGGGCGGGCCTAGCCTCTTGTGGGGCCTGGCATCAGATAGGAAGAGGTGCTTGAGCAGGGCATTGAAGGATGGGCCAGTGCGATCACCAGGTAGAAGGGCGTTCCAGGGGAACAGCATGCACAGACACTTGGGGGTGCAAAAAGGTGTGAAACAACAGGGCTTGGGCAGGGACCATCAGGCAGCTGGGTGTGGCTCCATTTATCAAGGCCATCCTGTGTGCCCCGCACTGGACCACGTTGTTCCACTGATCAAGCCCATCACCCTCTAAGGTGATTTATAGATGAAGAAGCTGATGCCCAGAGAGGCTAGGGAACTTGTCTGAAGTCCCACAGCCAGTGGCAGAGCTCAGATTCCAACTCAGGTTCATCAGGTTCCCAAATCTGTGCTCCTAACCACCACGCTGAACTGCCCCATGACATGATGCAGGACCAGAGGAGCCAGGTATGACCATTCAGACTTGAGTCCTGAGAGCAGAGCTCCCTGAACGCCGGTCATTTGCCCTCCATCTTCAAGAGACCTGTCATGTCCTCAGACTTTCATTGTCTGAATGCTTGTCTTTATTTTTTTTAATTTTTCTTTATTTTTAAATTTCTTAATTGACCTACAATGTTGCATTAGTTTCAGGTGTACAGCAAAGTGATTCAGTTATACATAAATATTTTTTTTCAGATTCCTTTCCCTTATAGGTTATTACAAAATATTCAGTATAGTTCCCTGTGCTCTAGGTAGGTCCTTGCTGGTTATCTATTTTATATACAGCAGTGTGTGTATGTTAATCCCAACCTCTTCATTTATCCTTCCCTAAATGCTTGTCGTTAAATGTTTCACTTTTTTTTTTTTTTGCGGTACGCGGGCCTCTCACTGTTGTGGCCTCTCCCGTTGCGGAGCACAGGCTCCGGACGCGCAGGCTCAGCGGCCATGGCTCACGGGCCCAGCCGCTCCGCGGCACGTGGGATCTTCCCGGACCGGGGCACGAACCCGTGTCCCCTGCATCGGCAGGCGGACTCCCAACCACTGCGCCACCAGGGAAGCCCTAAATGTTTCACTTTTTAAAAACTAAAATTTAAGTAATTTTTTCTTGACATACACACATACGAAGAAGTACACAAATCAATTAACTTTCACTCATGTTAAAAAAAGCAAATTTTCACCCAGGTCAATAACAGAATATTGTGAGCCCTCAGCAGCCGGTCTTGTGCCACCTGCCAGACATAGCCCCGCCGGTAGCCACTCCCTGAGTTGTAACAGCATAGATTAGTATTGTTTGCTTTTGAACGTCATATAAATGGAACCATAAAGGCTGTTCTTTTTATGTGTCTGGCTCAACATTTGTGTAGATTAACTTATTCATTCTCACTTTTATACAATATTTCATTATGTGTATATACCAGAATGTTATTTCTCCATTCTACTGCTGACATGTAGCTTGTTTTCAGTTTCTGGCTGTTATGAGTAAAGCTGTTATGAGCATTCTTGTGCACGACGCTTGGTGAACACATGTACTCATATCTATTGGGATCATACCCAGAAGGTGAAGTCCTGGGTCAGAGGGGAGTATGGAAGTGCCCAACATGAGTGGATATGGCCAGTTTCCCAACGTAGTTGTCATAAATTACATCCTTACTACCAGTGAGTCAGAGCTCCGATTACTCCACAGTCCTGCCAACGTTTGATACTGAAAGTCTTTTTCTTTTTAGTCCTGGTGCAAGTACAGGGATATCAAACTGTGATTTTAATTCATACTTCTCTGATGACTAATGTAGTTGAGCACTTTTCATCTGTTCATTGGTCACTTATATATGGTCTTTTTTCTTTAAGTGTTTAAGCCTTTTGCTCATTTTTCTATTGATTTTTAATTTCTATTCCTTTTTTCTTATTGATAAGTAAGAGTTCTTTATATACACTGGATGTTAGTCCTTTGATGGATATATGATTTACAATCTTTTCCCAAGTAAATTTATTTTATGGGCCATTACTACTATAACTAAAAAACCAATATCACATGTCACAGATAGTAGGCAAAATACATAAAATAAAAATAAGACAATGTTATTACATTCTAGCTAAATATCTCATGGCTGGCAGAATGGATAGAATCCTGTTAAGAGATGAGCAAGTGAAAAAGACATTCTAGCAACCCGTGGAGACTTTCTCCTTGATGTCTTCAGAAGGTCGGAAAAGATTAGAAAAGATATAATTTTCTCATTCTGCAGCTCCATGTTAATGATCACCCCAGTGCACCCTTTGTCCTCGAGCCTCCTATAATTAGGCCACCCACTGTGTGAGGCCTGCACAACAGTTAGGAGATGTGGATGCAAGGAGGGTTCTAACGAAGGGGTTAAACTAAGGGGTTGACATAATGAAACTGATGTTTTAGGAAAATCGTTCAGATAACAATGTGAATAAAAAAACAAAAATAGAGACGAGGAACCTAAGTTAGGAGAAGTTGAAGAAGTCCAGGTGGTTAAGTGTCAAGGGTCTAAACCAGGGGTGAGCCAGGGACTGGGGGTGAGCGTGGGGACTGGAAAGACAGGAGTTAGAACTGGGCAACGTAGTGGCTGATTGATGTGTTAAGAGAGAAAAAGAAGATGTCTGGGTGACTGTGGGATTTCTAAGTCGGACTGGGAGGAGGGGGATAGCAAAGACTGGAGAAGCAAATCACGGGAGGGAGGAGGTGGTGAAATCTATCTGGAATGCGTTGAATTTGAACTGTTTGCAGGACCTCACAGGGAGAGTCTCCGTTTTTTTATTCATTTCACAAATATTCACTGAACACGTATGGGTGCCAGGGGTACAGCAGTGGATCAGACAGATAAGATTTCTTCTCTGATGGAGCTTAACATTCATGGGAAAGATGGACGGTGGGAAAGACAGGTAAGGACCAGCAAAGTATGCACGTGGCTCAGGGCTCTGGGCCATGGGGTGGATTGGGGGCCTGTTGGAGTCAACGCAGCAGTTAAAGCTGTCAGTGTGAGTGAGCTTGCCTAGGGAGAGGGACAGAGTGAACTGTGCAGAGGGGAGGGTGGAATGCCAGTGTTTAGAGGCAGCAGGGGAAGGAACACCCTCAAAGTAAACCACGGAAGAGTCATCAGAGGTGGAGGAGGGTGGAAGTGGGTCACAGGAAGGGGGTTTCAAAGATCTTTCAATGGATGCATTCATTCATTTATTCAATCAAACTTTACTTGGTGTCTTCTGAGTACCAGGCTCTGGGGAATCAGAGATGAATGTGAAGTCTCTGGGGGAAGAAGCTGTGTGAACTACAAATGATTAGGCAAGGCTGCATGAGAAAGATTCTATTATGGAAGCAGTTGATGTATGTCGTGGGAGCGGAGAGGATGGGAACTCCCGCTTTTTGAACCTACTGTGCGCTAGGCTTCCTGGAGGGGTGGGCACGGAGCTAGAGAATGGGGGCAAGGGCCTTGACAGAGAAGGACCAGCCTGAGCAAGGGCGAGGAGGTGGAAAGCTGCTTGGTGAGTTCTGGCAGCCAGGATCCACAACACAGGAGGGCTGGAGCAAGCCAGAGGACCAGAAGCCTGGGACAGGCTTAAGATCATGCCGAGACAGTGGGCTGAATTCAGAAGGTGATGGGGCCAGTGCAGATTTCGAGGAGAGTGCCTGCCACCAAGCCCACGGGAGTCAGAGCCCCTGGCAACGCCCCTTCTCTTCCCAGCCCCCAGAGGTTAGGAGGCGCCCGCACGCTGCGCAGCCAGTGTCCACTCTGCACGCTCCATGCAGCCCGGAGCGCCCTGGAGAAGCCCCGGGAGAAGGGGTGGCCACGTGCTGGAAGACATCTTTCCGAGAGGTATGTGAGAGCCGGGTAGAGTATGGGGCGCTCCAGGGTCTTGGGAGCATTCTCGGAAGAGTGGACGGAGAACTGAGGGCATCTGTCAGGGATGGAGAAGGGTGGATGGGGCGGGAGGTGCCAAGGTCCATCCTGGTGGCCTGAGCTCCGAGCCACCTCCTGATGGGGAGCCCTGGGCTGACAAGGGCCAGAGCTCTCTCCCTCCGCATCTTCTACTAGTCCAGGCCTCACCTTGCCTCCTCCCCCACTACGGGTCATCAGCCTCATCCCCCAGCCTTGGAACTCAGGGCTGCACTGAAACTTGGGGGCGAGGGCTGGAGGGGGACAAGACTCTAGGTTCTCTTGGCGCACGCCCACAGCGGCCCAAAGCGCCAGCAAATCCTCCCTGGTGTTCGGGGTTGGGAATCGCCCTTTGGGCAAAAGACCTCTGGCGCCCCCTACTGCCAGCTCAGCTTCAACGACCCCAATCCCTCCTCTCTGCTGCCGACCCTGACCCATGTGGCCGGAACACATCGAGGGCCAGTTTCAGTGGCAGGAAGTGATGAGGAGCCCCGACACAGGTCTGGCTTGTGATGTTTACCTGGACTCCAGCAGCTTCCTAATTGGTCTCCCTCCCTCCCTCCTCCACCCACAGCTGGGAGAATCTCTTTAAAACATATCTGTGGAATATTACTCCGTGATAACAAGTAATGAACTATCCGTACTCGCAATGACTTAAATGGCTCTTAAGCACATTATGCTGAGTGCAAAAAGCCAACCTCAAAAGGTTACATGCTTTTTTTTTTTTTTTTTTTTTTTGCGGTACGCGGGCCTCTCACTGTTGTGGCCTCTCCCGTTGCGGAGCACAGGCTCCGGACGCGCAGGCTCAGCGGCCATGGCTCACGGGCCCAGCTGCTCCGCGGTATGTGGGGTCCTCCCGGACCGGGGCACGAACCCGTGTCCCCTGCATTGGCAGGCGGACTCTCAACCACTGTGCCACCAGGGAAGCCAGGGAAGCCTCGAGGTTACATACTTTATGATTCCATTATATAACATTCTTGAAATGACACAATGATAGAGATGGAGAACTGAAAAGACTGCCAGGCCTTAAGAAAGAGAGGGAGGGTGTGGCTATAAAAGGGCAGCAGAAGGGATTTCTTTTAAGGTGATGGAACAGTTCTGTATCTTGATTGTGGTGGTGGTTATATGAATCTATACATGTAATAAAATGTCATAGAATTAAACACAAAGACATACAAAAAAATAAGTGCATGCCCAAAATGGTGAAATTGAGTGAGGTCTGTAGTCTAGTTGTGTCTAATGTCAATCACTTTTCTGGTTTTCATAACACTACAGTTATGTAAGTTGTCACCACTGGGGGAAGCTAGGTGATGGGTACACGGGTCCTCTTGGTACTATTCATGTGACTTCCTGTGAGTCAATAATTCTTTCAAAATAAAAAGCTTATGAAAAGAAAAAAAAGCATACCTGGCCATATCACCTAGCTTTTTTTTTTTTTTTAAATACATTTATTTATTTATTTATTTTTGACTGTGTTGGGTCTTTGTTGCTGCGCGCGGGTTTTCTCAAGTTGTGGCGAGCAGGGACTACTCTTCGTTGTGGTGCGCGGGCTTCTCATTGCGGTGCCTTCTTTTGTTGCGGAGCACGGGCTCTAGGCACACAGGCTTCAGTAGTTGTGGTGCACGGGGCTTAGTTGCTCCGCGGCATGTGGGATCTTCCCAAATCAGGGCTCGAACCCGTGTCCCCTGCATTGGCAGGTGGATTCTTAACCACTGTGCCACCAGGGAAGCCTCCACCTACCTGTTTATCTTGTGGCACCTGGTGGGCCACATAGGATGAAGTTCATGGAAGGAAAAGTGCCAACTCCTTTAGTATACCAAGCCCTCCTCCGAGGCTGGCAACAGAAGAATATTCCCTCTTGGAGGGCACAGGGGGCTGGACCTCACAGCCCCCATTCTACCTGGGGGGACTCGCTTGTTAATCCCAATGCATCCCCTCCTGTACTGGCCTGAGGGCATGCTCTTCCACCTCTGATGCTCTGGTCGCCAAGTGGACAAAGTACGCTTCCCTTAACACTGCTGGGCCTCAGTTTTGTTTGTTTGTTTGTTTTATTGTATTTCTCTTAAAAAAATTTTTTTAACAATCATGTAAAGTTTTAAATCAGGAAATAAACTCTTTTAACTTAAAAAATTTTAAGACACATCAAACTTCCTATCTAGATATAGTCATGTATGAAAATCGTATCTTAGCACTTTTCTATATCACTTTTATAAATGGGATCATTTCAATGGCTGTGTTCCTCTATATGAGTTAGAAGGCTAATTAAGCATTGAAAGGCAAGTTTTTCACCAGCTAAATATTTAGTCTTATTTCAGTAAGATATTTCATTTAGACATAAAATTTCACAAAACTACAGCTTGGGAGTGGTATAGCTATCTATTGAACAGAAGCTACTTACATGTGTAACACAATACTAAACCTTGATGAAAATGTTTCTGCAGGTATGCTGGTGCCCTCCTGGGTATCACAAATACATCTGTGGGGATCATTCTTGGATAAAAGTCTGCTCTGGAGCTCCGGGAAACAAAAGCTGAAATAAATTATGTTTTCAGACAATGCAAAGTAAGCTTTTAAGCTTCCACGATGTTGGGTGAGGCATTATAATGAGCTGGTTGGTCCCCATTTTTTAAAGTGCAGCAAAGGATAACCAGAATGAATTTTCAAGATTTCTTATTCACTTTCCCCTTAAAATGAAACTGGAGAATGGTAGTCAGTGCTTGGCTATTGTTAACTTTACCCCCCAAAATGTTGATGAATGAATGAATAAGTAATTTTTACTCTTCAAAAAAAAGAAAGAAAAGAAGAGGAAGAGATGAGCTCTCTCTCTCCCCCCATGCCGTGTGAGGTCACAGCAAGAAGGCAGCCATCTGCAAGCCAGGAAGAGAGCCCTCACCACAACCCCACTGTGCTGCCACACTGATCTCAGACTTCCAGTGTCCAGAACTGTGAGAGATAATTTCTGTGGTTGAAGCTACCCAGTCTGCGTTATTTTGTTATAAAAGCCCATGCTGACTAAGACAGTATTTCCCATAAAAACTCGCACCTGAATGTTCACAACAGCATTATAACAGCCCCAAAGTGGAAACAATCCAAACGTCCATCAATTAGTGAATGGATAAAAAAATGTGGCATATCCATACAATGGAATGTTATTTGGCCGTAAGAGTGAATGATGTACCTCCATGGACTACATGGATGAACCTGGAAGACATGTAGCCCTTAGCCTAGCGGGGAAGTGAAGGCTATGAAAGCACAATTACGTTACAGCGAGGCAAGTATAATGAGGGAGAGAGGCACGTGTGAGAGATGTGAGGCGGGGTGTGGGGGCAGGTGTGAGCTGAGGCTGAGAGGAGAAGGAGGAATTAGCCAGGAGAAAGGGAGGAAGACAGGGGACTGTGGGCCCAAAGGCATGCAAGCAAGGAACATTCTGGAGTGTGCTGGGAGCTATAGGCATGGGCACAGCTGGTGTGCGAGAGGTGGGAGGCATGGCTGGGGAGGGCCTCAGAGGCCACACACCAGAGTGCCATGGTCAGATGGCTGCTAAGTGGACGATGGAACTGGAAGTGGAGGAGTCCATCCAGATGAGAGGCTGAGCAGGGGTGGGAGAGGCAGATCCAGGAAATCTTTAGGGGGTAGAAGATAGGGACTTGGAGGCTGACTGGATACGGAGGGGAAGGAGCCTTGGGGGCATGGATGTTCTGTGCCCTGAAATAGTGGGAGGGGCTGGCCTCAGTTTTGTTTTAGGCAGGTTGCACTTGGGGTGCCTGGCAGCCACCCGTGCAGGTGAACATTTGAACTGGGAACACGGAAGCGAGCGGTTCAGACTGGTGACAGAGATCTGAGTGATGCACATGCAGGCTTGATGACAGTCCCCAGAGTGGAACGGATGAGCGCCATCAGGGAGGGTGGAGAGGAAAGAGCAGTGGGCCGGGGCATCACCATTTACAGGCTGGGCAAAGACCCATGTTGCTGTGAGCAAAGGACAGCTTGTCTAGGAGGATGACAGGCAGTTCACGAGTCCACTCACATGAGGGCTGGGCGTGTCCACGGGACTTAGCAAACAGGTGGGCACTGGAAGCCTTTTCTAGGGCAGTGTCAGGGCAGACGCCTGGCTGTCGGAGGACCTGAGGTATCTGCTGGGAGGGGGCCAGAGACTTGGGGAGAGGCCGCCCTGTGACAGCCCTTATCAACTGTGTCACTTATTTTTGTCTATCCCCCAACCAGATGGCACTCCAAGAGGGCAGATACTCTTTCTATATATATGAGTATATATATACTCTTTCTATGTATCTTTGTGTCTCCAGACAAAATCCAATTCACCCCAGACGTATTCACTGTGCATCTGCAGTGCTCAGCATGCACTGTGCTCGCAGTTGAGGGTTTATGGCTGAGCTCAGCCTTCTGGTGGGGCTCACTGTAGGTGCTCAGACTGTGTGCATGAAGCTCTGGGCAGGCTCTGCTGCCAACCTGCCGTGTGACCTCAGGTGAGTTACAGCTTGTCTCTCCAGGAGTTTACTCTTTGGCAGTAGGTGATTTCTGAAGCTCCTCCTGGGGATGGCATGTGATGATTCTGGGACTTCCGTGCCTGCAGCTGCCCACATTACTTGCTTCCCACCAAGCTCTTGGCAGGGTCAAAAGCTTGGGGTGGGGTGGGGAGCTGACATTTCCCAAGACCTTCCTGCCCAAGGATCCTCCTGCCACTGTCCTGCCACAGGTCCCCATTCATCGTGGTCCACAAGGCCCTGTGCACTCTGCCCCGTCAGCCGCTCCAGCATCACCTCCCACCCAGGCCTGCTGGCTTTGTAGGCTCCAGTCACGATGGTCTTCTCTCAGATTTTGTTCTCTCCACAAGTCTTCTTGCCTCAGAGCCTTTGCACGTGCTGTTCCCTCTGACTAGACACCTTTCCCTTAATTCCTCACCTTGTTGACTCCTCCTCATTCTTTAGTGCTTGGCTCAAATGTGGCTTCAGCAGAGACATCTTGGCCCCCTGGGGGACAGTCACACCCCAGTGACACACCTTCAGAGCACCATGTGCTTTTCTCAGCTCCCCTACCAACACGGGTAACCAAGTAGTTGGGTGCTTAATATCTGTCCAGTTCTGCCCTTAGACCTGTGACAGGGGTCTCTGCCCTGCCATGGGTCCCACTTTAGCTCTGGACCTTCTCTGTCTGTGCCTCTCCCCCCCAGGATGAGGAATCTTTGGCGCCCCCTTGGAGCCCAGGCCCATCCCTTTAGACCATGCTCCTGACACTTGGGACACCAGGCTCATTCCCTCAGAGGGTGGACGATGTGGGGTGACCAAGGGGCAGCAGATTGCACTGCTGTGTTCACCTGTGTGCACCTCCCCTTGGGCCAGGATGCTCTGAGGGTGGGAAGATATGGTGGGTGTGGCTGAGAGCAGAGCCAGCTCTTCTCATGCCAGCCACCTGGGCATGGAATTCGGAAGAGTCAAAGAAGTTTATGTCAGAACCTGGCCTTTGGGGATTCCCTGGCAGTCCAGTGGTTAGGACTCCTTGCTTTCACTGCCAAGGGCGCAGGTTCGATCCCTGGTTGGGGCACTAAGCTCCCACAAGCCGCATGGCAAGGCAAAACAAAAAAACAAAAAAACCCTGGCCTCCCAGGTCATTATGAGATATTTGTCAAAGTAGGAGAATAGAACACATTTTATTGAACACTTGTTAGCTTGATTTATAGCTTTACATATGTTGACGTATGGTATGAGGCCTCCACGTGTACTCTTGCCCCAGCCCCTCTGGCATTAGGGGTGGGCTTCGGTCAGCCCTGCCCGCCGAACCATAAGCTCCACCACGGAGGCAATGTGCATAGTGCCTGGCACAGAGGAGCAGATAATAAATATTGGCTGTGAGAAACAAATGAGATAATCCAAGCAAAATGCTTGGTATGGTGCAAATGTCAATAAATATTAGCTATTATTGTTTGAACACATGAACGGGTAGGTGGGGCAGGGGGCTGAGACCCATATACTGAGGTGGTTTGTGTGCAAGAAGGGAAGGGGGGCTGATGAACGCAGCGTTCACGCTTCCTTTTCTGAGGATGTGCCCTCCTTCCCCCTACCCATCAGGCCTCTCTCCCAGCTCTTCACGGCAAAGTGGGCACCAGGGAGGCCTACCTGACGGCCAAGGCACTGAGAGAGGCTAGGAGTTCCTGCCAGTGCTATTTCCCCTCCCCGAAGAGAAGAACACCTGGGACAGATTCCCTCTTTGCCTGCAGGGACCTCCCCAGGCCCAGACAGAACCCACTCAGCTTAGTTTCCCTGCTTTACCGTAAGGCCATGCTGGGGTTGAGGGGTAGCTGAAAGGATTGATTTCACCCTCACAGGAGGCTGTGCTCTGGTGTGAGAGGAGCCTGAGCTGGGGAGTCAGATCACCCACCAGACCCTGAACAAGGCACTTTGCCTTTGTACGCCTCAGTTTCCTCATCTGTAAGACGGGATTACTAGTAGAAATGGTGCATGTCAAGTGGCAGGTGCAGGGTACACACTTAGGGACCAGGAAGAACCCTTGAGCAGAGCACAAGTGGATCAGGGAGGGCAGAGGCCCAGAACCCCAACAGGAAAGTCAATGAAGAGGGTCTACAGCCAGCCAGTGATTGGGCCTGGCAGGAGCTTCAGCCCAGAGGCCTGGGGAAAGGCAGCTTCAGCTGCCCGCTGGAGGCCCGGCTCAGTCCTGTTTCCGCAGCAGGGAGGTTGTCGATTGCTGCTTCATGATGGGCACAGTGCCATGCACGGGGCCGGGGACCCACAGGGTCTCCCTGAAGGCCTCCACCAGGTGCAGGCCTGACGAAGCCAGGAAGCCCTTCGGCCAAATTCCTCCTCGCAACAGCGGCCGTCCCAGAAAACTCTCCCCCCACCCCTCATTCTCGCACACGCACAGTAGGTGGCGCTGTGATAAAGAACAGAGCCCAATTAACCCGCAAACAGGCCAAATCAGAGGAAAAAAAAAAAAAAATCACATTTTGCGAACTGCCCACCAGGGGTCACCATACCCTCAGAACCGAGAGGTGCAGAACTCGCACCGGCCTGCGGACTGGTGGGAGGCGGAGGGTCTCAGAGATAGAGTCCAGCCGCGTGGCTTCCAGCCGCCCCGCTTCTATGCAGGACCACTGTCGCCGCCCCCACTCCCAGGTCCGCAGCGCCAGCAGCGGGGGGTAGGGGCGCGG
Source organism: Mesoplodon mirus (assembly GCF_964341445.2). Lineage (NCBI taxonomy): Eukaryota > Metazoa > Chordata > Mammalia > Artiodactyla > Ziphiidae > Mesoplodon > Mesoplodon mirus. The sequence continues at coordinate 8,103,946 of NC_138994.1, forward strand.
GCCCGCGGTCAGTGCGGCGGGAAGACATCTGCGCACTGCTGCAGGATGAGCTCCACCACCTGGTTCTGGAACACCATGGTCATGGGCATGCTGGTTTCCTCTGTCTCGGGCCGCAGCAGCGTGGGCCCGAACACTATGGCCACGCTCTGCACGGACATGCGGTTCTGTTCTCCGTGCTCGATCACCCTGCGGTGGGGGTGGGGTGCAATCAGGGCCCAGAGCTGGGGGGAGGCGTGCGGGGGAGGGTCCTGTCAGGCCCGCCTCCCCATTCCAGTGCGGCTCCCCGGCGCACCTGCACAGGTGCTGGAAGAGCAGCCGCAGCGTGTCGTAGTTGGGGGCGGGCAGCGTGCGCACCAGGTTCCGAACACAGCGGCTGCGCTGGGCCTGGTCCTGCAGCTCTGGGCAGGGGAAGGGTCAGAGGCGGAGAGAGGAGAGGGAGGGAAACAGAGAGGCTGACTTCCAGTATTTTGCGGGGGCGGTCCCAGCCAGACGGGTGCCTGAGGCAGCCCAGCCCCACCCCTACCCCATCCGCCCCACCTCCCCCAGGCGCTCACTGATGGCCGCGATGAACTGGGGGAAGTGCGAGAAGGGGAAGAGGGGCTCGGGCAGCTCTCGAAAGAAGAGCTTCAGGGCGCCGGTGATTACGTGGACGTCCTCCCAGCGTCCGTCGTCCAGGTCCAGACGTTCATCTGCGGAAAGGGGGGAGGGGAGGAAGAGGAGGTCAGCATCCCTTTGCGCCCTCGGACCTGGGGCAGGGACAGGGGACGGGCCTCACCGTGGTCCACCTTATAGCGCAGCTTCTGGATGGTGGCCAGGTTTCCACTGATGCGGTATAGACCGTCGATGTCCAGCCCTGGAGCAGAGGGAGGCGCTGACAGCGGGTTCCGTGGGATGGCCCTAAAGCCCCTGCTATGATTCCTGCTCAGGAACTCCCGTTCTTTCCCCCTCGACCCTGCGCTCCCCGGGGGTTCCGTCTGGGGCCCTGGAAGGAGGCCTTCAGGCTCCCGGAATGCCAGGCCCAGCCGGCCGGCGCGCGTACATACCCCGGGCCTCGACGGTGCGGATGCACTGCTGCACGAAGCGCGGCACCTGGCTCTTCTCGCGCTCACACAGCACGGCCAGCGCGCAGCCGAACACCTGGTCTGGGGGAAAGGCTCGTCAGCGTCGCCTCGCCCCTGCGCCACCGGCGCCCAGCTCTCCGGGTCCCTCCTGTACCTCTGATGTAGCCCTTCTCCCGCAGCGACTGCAGCGTGGGCCGCTTCAGCAGGAACTTGCGGAGCTTTTGCCGGACCTTGCTCAGGTCGCTCTCCAGACCTCCGGGCCCCGGGGTGGGCACGGCTGCCCAACGGGAATGGGAATGCGAGGGCTGGGTCAGTCGGTGGCGCCGGGGTTGGCCCGGAAGCCCTAGCCCGGTCGTCACCACCCCGCCTCCCCCACCCCGCCCAAAAGGATGCCCACCACCCCCTCCACCAGCCTCACCCCCAAGCACACCTGCACCAGGCCGTGCTTCATCCTCCTGCCAGCTTCCTAGGCGCTCACTCGACCCAAAGTCCACGGTGCTGCTCTCACTTTCCTCCTCGGGGGGCAGGTCTGCGGACTAGAATCACACAGCCTCAGAGAGGAAGAGCCTTGGGCCAGCCGCGGGTCCTTCTGGGATGGGGTGAGAGACCCGAAGTGCCCTCCCAGCAGGCCTGGACTGGAGACCCCCAGGCAGGGAGTTTGCTGTTTCCTTATCCAGGTCAACCCCCTTCACCTCCACCAGAGAACCAGAACCCCAGAACGCTCACCCCCCTTGGCTGCATGGAGCCCTCCAGGTGTTGGAGACAGTCATCCTGTTCTCCCCCACCTTTTCTTATCCTGACTACCCCTACCGACCTCCCAGTTCCTGGTCCACTTTCCCCATAATTTTCCTTAGCTCCTCTGTACACACTCCAGTAGGTCAGTATTCCTCAATATGTGGCTCCCAGTTCGAGCTTGCAGTTTGAGCTGGGGCCAGAGCGCTGCCAACGACCTCACCGGCATCGCCTCCCTGGATCTGGATTCCTACCTCTATTAATACAGCCAAGCAGGGCACCCAGTGTGTCTTGGTCCCTTAATAGGGACTTAAGGATCAAAAAGCCTCAGGTAGTTTCCAGGTGAAGAGCTGTCAGAGCGGGCCTGCCCCATCTCTACTTATGCAATTGATATATTGAACTTAAAAGACAATGCTAGACTCATCAATTCAATCCTTTTAAATTCTGTCTTCTGGTTTCAGCCTGTCTTTCCAGCCTGAGGCTGTTTAGCAGAGTATTTACTTTTCTCTTGCCTCAGTGTGGGATGGGACACTCCTCTAGGATATGCCCACCTGGAGAGTCCTCCTGTGCGGCCAACCCCAGAGGCTGGATTCACTTCCTTAAGAAAGGCTAATTTCTTCAGCAGCCCATCTGCATCTGCAGAGAGGGCTACTTACCCACCGGTGCCATGGAGCTCCCAGTGCCCGAGTGGAGGGTCCCACCCACAGTGGACACAGCTGCCCTGCATAATGGCTGCCCATCCCCTCCCCACCAGCCTTGGCGGACCCCAGCTCTGCCTACCAGCTCCTGGATGCCCTGGGCGATGGCCTGATGCCAGGTGCTGATGATGGCCTCCGAGTCATGCTGGATCAGGTACTCTGAGCCATCTCTGCTCCGCAGCTGGTGGGACACAAATCACTCAGTCATCTCTGGTTCGCTGGGTCTGTCCCAGGGGGGATACAGAGGTAGAGGTGATCTGTTCCTGTCCCCAGGAGCTCAGAGCCTAATAGAGCAAGGGCCTCACCCCAAGCCAAGGTATTTCACCTCATTAAAGCGGTAGGTGACAGTATCTCCGTGTTACAGATGGGTAAACTGAGGCACAGTGCGCGTAAGCAACTTCCTCGTGGACACATAGCTAGTGAATGAAGGAGCAAGGATCTGAGTGCAGAAGATCTGCACATCTGTCAACGGCCTGGTGTGCTTTTCCCTGCCCCATCCTGTCTCTGCATGAGCCACAGAACACGGCAGGCCTACCCAGAGCACAGGCCAGCAAAAAAGTCAATGAAAGAAACTCCCGGTGGGAGACCCCAAAGCCACTATTTTATACTATTGAGGAGCAAGCAGATATTAACAGCCTGGGCTATTTTTCAGCTGACTGCTGTTTCCCTAACAAAGTCTACAAAGAACAAGGCAACTTGGATGGATCTCTCCTCAACCTCTGGCTCTGAGACCCAAGCATTCAAGGTTGATGGGAATGGTTGGTTGCCACAGCTTTGGGTCAAATGAGAGTCAGAGTCAGCAAAAACTGTCTCAGACAACACGGTACAAACTTCCAGAATCAGAGAGGGCTGTGTTTGGCTGTCTACCTATTTAACTCAGACTTGAATGCTACTTAAAATGCTTTCCAAGACAAAACCAAACAAACCTGCAAGTTCTATCCCATCCCCCTCCCCGCAAAGACTAGAGAAGCTTCAGTGGGCACACCTCGTGTGTGCCCACACATAGCACAACCTCGTGCTAACCTAAACTGACAGGAGCCCTGTCTGTTATCCCAGAGAATGGCCTAACAATGCCTCTAAAACAATAGCCATTATTTTTGGCAGCTGTCTCAAAACATAATCAGTTCATATTTGAGTTTCATACAGAAGGCACACCTGTCTAGTTACATATCAATATACTGCTCAAGACATTCATTCTGTTGACTGCACAGGCACGCCGAGCTCAAACCAGCCATTCTCAGGGGACTGTTACTGAAGTTTTCTGTGACTCTGGGGTGACTAGAAAGACCGGCCATCCTCAATAATATAGAATTTGGGGCGGTCTCTTGAGAAAAATCCAAAGTCACCTACAGGTCACCCCTGAGTGGAGGAAGGATGGCTGCCAGCCAGTGGGAAGCAGGGGCCTCCAGGATTTCCATTCAAGACTGTCAGCCTTCCCATCGGCCTGAGGAGCTCTCAAGAGCACCATCTGCCTTCCAGTCCTTGCCAGAAAAGACAACTCAGAAGCATCTCCTCTGAAACTTTCATCAAAAGCCCGGTCAGAGAAGTGACATTCAGAGAGCCCTGTTTGAAGGATGTCCCTCCAGATCAGGAAGGAACATACCTAGCAAATATGATGTCCCTCCTCAATCTGACGTCCATGGCAGACATTGCTAGTCGATTACAGCGCTAAGCCTGGAGAAGGCTCCAGACCTACTGATCAGAGTGGCTCATGAGACAAAACAGGTTTCCAGCTCTGCTCTGTGGATACTCTGGTTCTAGAACCGAATGAAGCTGGGTGAATTATCATTAAATGACACACTCAAGCTCCTTGCAGAATTGCTTTTTCTGAGCTGAGATGGAAGGTCATGCTTTTTGGGCTTTCATCAGATGTTAGCTGAACCAGCCCAAGAGTCCCTTTACTAAACTAGAACGGAGCTGCACACTAGAAACTGATTTCCCTCAAAATCTAGGAAGGTTTCCCCCCGCCCCAATAATAAGAGCCATGTAACTGATTGCTGTTCTCTTTTCACTCTGGCGACCAGGAAACCTGGAGGTGATTTTTTTCAGCAACGACAACTTTAGTACCTGTACATCATCCTAATCCCTCTTCACACTGCCCTCTTCCTCTAACTTGTTTTGTGGGTCCTGGTTTTCAGTGGCTTTTACCAGCTCACCGTATGCATTTTTATTGTGAGCTGCCTCAAAACATTTGGGGACTGAGGTGAGGGTAAGAGTAGTTTAAAAACAAGACAACACATGGACAGTGAAGGGAAACACAACAGTGAAGATGGTGAAGACAACACATGGACAGTGGCCTGGGAGGGTCTTGCCTGGGCCCCACCTGGCCTCTCTCTTCCTGCTGCAGAGCCTGAAAAACATGTCCACTACCCTAGTTTATTCACTGCCAGTTGGAAGCTGGGCTCTTACCAGCTAGAGCAGGTGTCCCAGCGTACCAGAGTAAGTAGCTGGGGACCCAGAGCCTCCTGTCTGTCTCAGGCCAAAGCAGCTGGGGTGAGGACTGCGCTTCTAGGCATGACAGTTTCATTTCCCAAGGACCAAGGACTCCAGTGAACTCCACTCCTGGAGAGGGAGCTGCAGAATCTGTGATGCCAGGAAACACTGTGGACGGATCCCCAGGGTGGAGGCAGTTTTGGTTCTGACCCCCGAGAATTCCAGCCCTAACTCCCCAGGTCCACCTTCTTGGGGCTTGCTTAGTGAGGGTCCCTAGCCATCAGTAAGCCCCTTCTCCTCCTCCCCCACCCCACCACTCACCTCCAGCACATTCTTCTTGCTGGATTTGTCTTTGGGGGCCCAGGCGAGAGAGGCCCCCTTCAGCTCCACCGTGTACTCGGGGATGGAGAGCTTGGAAGGCTGCCTCTGTGGGAAAGGGAAGAAGCATTGGAGGGAGCACGGTTACAGCGCACCCTCAGCTCAGCTTGGGCCCGTCACAGCGTCCTGGCTCCAATCTACCAGGCTCCCTTGGCTTCAGGGACAAAATGGGGTCACAGCTCTGGGGACAGGGGGCCCAAGGGTTCCTGGACCCCAGAGATCCTGGTACTTCCTAACCATGGAGCCTGCAGGCTGGCTGGTTGTTTGCTACCTGCCCACCTAGGAGAGGAAAGGAGAAAGGAGTGCAGCCCCGTCTCTGCGAGCGGGTGTGTCCAGTCCTCAGCCTCCCTGCCCACCAGGCTGGAGCTGTCCATCCTCAAGGACTGGTCCCCAGGCCCAAGGTGGCTGGAAGTGCTTGTCCTGGAGTGACCTGCTCTCATCACCCACTGCCAAGGCCCAGCTCCCTTGACACTCATATTCCATCGTCTCAGACCTAGCCTTTGGCAAGGCTGATGAGGTGAAGACCCACAGGAGTCAGGAGCAGATGGGGTGGCCCCTGCTGGGCGCCTGGGCCTTACCAGGCCACCTGCAGTCGAGGTCTTCGAGTCCTTGAAGAATGTCAGGATGCCGCCCTCCAGCACTGTCCAGGAGGCACTCCAGTTCTTCTTCCTAGGCGGGGCAGTGGTGGCAGGGTTTGGGTTCGGTCCTGGGCTGAGGCCCCCCTCCCACTCCCAGGAGCAGGGCGCAGGGTTTAAGAACACAGCTTGGGGCACCCAACCATAAGGGGTGGACTCCCAGCGCTAACACCTGGTAGCCAAGGGACCTGGGGCAAGTCACTTCCTCAGTGCCTCAGGGTCCTCACAGGACCTCATAAAGTCGCTATGAGGGTTAACAAGAGCCTGGCATACGGGAAGTGCTCAGTAAACGTCATCGTTAAGCCCCCCCGTGGAGTCTGGGGGCAGACGGGTTCTCACCGGAGCCGCTTTCCTTTGTCCACCGTCTTGGTTCGATGGAGCACGCCTGCCTTGTCCAGGGTCTTGATCTTAGAGAAAGGGGAAGGAGGAGGCAGTTAAGGGCGGAGCCACGGTGGGGGCGGGGTGGGGGGGGTGCGAGAGGCTAGCCCCCGTCTCAGCCAGCCACTCCCCACAGGTTGGGCCTGAGACTCCACTGAACCCTCTTTGCCGGCACCTGGCCGCTGCTTGGTGAGGTGCCTGCTCCCACAGCAGGAGCAGCAGCACGAGAGACTTCCTTCCAGCTCCGAGCCTCGCCCAGCTCTGAGCCTGGGATGACCCAGAACCCAGGTTCATTCAGCCCAGGCTAGTGCTCCGGGTGGAGACGTGCCTCCAGACCCAATCCCAGCCTCCAGAGCCTCCAGAAACACCTCAGTTTTTCTGTGGGGGTCCTGCCAGGTCCTACATGCCGCCTCCCTTACCTTCTCCTCAGGTGGGCTGGCCTGGGCCGGGGTCTCACTGTCCTGGCTGGATTTGTGGATGCTTCGAGGGGCAGGGACAGGGACCTGGGAAGAAAGACACTGTCATATATAACCCCCCCCCTCCCCGGCACTCTCCCTTCTCCACTTGGTTACCTGGGGCAACTCCCACTGAACGGAGGCGTCATCTGGATTGTAGAAGTAAGGCTTCCCGTGCTGGTCCTCCAACCTCATCCACTGTGGGGAGAGGGATGGTCAGGGACCTAGCTCACCTCATGATGGGGGAGCAAAAGGTTCCCTCCAACCAGAGCCCAACATAGCCCCAAAGAGTTTACACGGGCAGGTGTGGGTGATTCGGTTTTGGGCTGACTTGGAGCCCGCGCGGGAACTTCAGTTTCGAGTGTTAAGGGGAGCGACCCCGAGGCTGTCTGGGACCATCTGCCCACTGCCCCTACCTGTTCTTGGGTGAAGTTGTTAGTGTACAGCGTCTGCCCATCCTGGCTCACGTGGCAAGACCAGCCTGGGGGTGTGACCAAGGGAGAGGCGGGGCCGGGCTCACCGCAGGAGCCCACGGGGGGATAGTCTTCCTCTGGGTAACTGGTCAGCAACTCGGGGTAGTCCGTCTCAGGGGTGGGGGGCTGCAGGGAGCAGAAGAGTCAGAGGCTCTCAGAGCCAGCAGTGACCCCAGGGGCTCGGCCCTTTCGGTCCAGGCCACGCCCCCTCACCCTAGTTCCCCCCCCCAGCTGTGGGAGACAGAGGCGGGGTCAAAGTCTCTCAGAGATAGCCCCGCCCACCCACGACCACGACTCCTCTCTCTCTGAGGCCCTCAGAGCCAGCCCCGCCCACCCTGGCCAGGCCCCGCCCTTTCAGACGAGGCCCCGCCCCTCACCCTCTGGTTCCTGGGGCTGCCGGGGCTCAGGCCAGGCTGCATCTCCTGCTCGTCCTCCGGCTGGTCCTCGGACTCGTCCTCCCAGGCCGTCTCGCCCGTCAGCGGGTTGTAGAAGAACACCCTGCGGCTCTCCTCATCCCAGTACTGGCCCCACTCGGTCTCGAGGCTCTCGTGGCTGCCCACCGAAGCCGGAGACGTGGCCGGGCTGGCGGCGCCCTCGGCAGTCTCGAAGGGCGACTCCCAGGTGGTCACGCCCGTGTCCGGGTTGTAGTAGTAGGGGCGCCCGGTGCCCGCGTCCGTGTGCGTCTCCCACACCGAGCCGGGGCAGTGGGCTGCGGCGGCGCCAGGCGACGTGGCCCGAGGCTGCCTCTCTACGTTGGCGTACACGGGCTCTGGGAGGTCATCCACCTGCGGCAGGAGGAAGGAGACGTGACCTTCAGGGCAGCCCCGCGGTCACATCATCCCCACTCAGGCACTCGCCACTTGGGCGACTTTCAGCAAGTCACAGCACCTCTCCGCCTCGGTTCCCCCAGCTGCAAAATGTCTGCCCTGCCCACTCCGGAAATTGTAGTGAAGAGAGAATGAGGAAATGTTCTTGAAAGTGCCTTGTAAAGTATGAAGTGCCCCAGATGCGTGGGACAATTAGATTATTTATTAACAGTAGTAAAATATCGATAACGAAGTTCTCCAGCTGCACACTCACAGGTGTGAATCAGAGTTTGCACAGGAACAGAAATGGCCTGGGCCCAGTTCTTTCTCATCCCAGGCGCCAGGACACTTGGGGGCGGGGCCCTGCTCCATTCTACAGCCCCCACGAAGAACCCCCAGCCCTCCTTCCTCCTCTGTCAAGAAAGCTCTGAACTGGAACCAGTACTGCCTCCGGTTCCACATTTGGAGCTGGAACTTCCCCAATACAGGGTTTGCAGGCCTCAGAATCAATTGCAGACAAGAGAAAGAGAAAGAGCCAGATGGGAAGAAGGAAGGAGGGCAAAGAAAGGTGAGCCCCGTGTCCCCCTCCAAAGTAAAGTGAGGTGGGCTGGAGGGTCCAGTCACACAGAATATAAGCCTGGTCATGCTTAACACCCTCACGGCTCCCTGCTACCTGCTGGGCAAACTCTAAGCCCTTACCAGGGCCCCAGAGGCCTTCCGTCACCTGCCTGTCTTCCCCCCTATTTCCTGCCACTCCTGGCCCTTGCCTTGAACTTTAAGCTCCAGTAGCACTGGGTTGCTGGAGGCCCCCAGCCTCTCTGCTGTGTCTGCTGCAGGCCTCGGCTCCTTCACAACCTGCTTCTCCTGGCTGACTCCTATTCCTTCTTTAGGACTCAGCTCAGGTGTCAGGATCCAGATCTCTCCTGAGATTTCTCCTGTGTGCCCACCACTCCCAGCCTAGCACCCACCAGAAAGATAAATAATGACACTATCAAACCCCAGGCAGCAGAATAGCATGAGGAGATTAATACTGTTTTCTAAGAATGCATAATGGTACAAGGGAAAAGCAGATTTCAAAAATGTAAACTTAGCACAATTCCAATTTTGTGTTTTTAGAAACTCTCCAAAATGCTAATGGAGGTCATCTCTGGGTAGGGTAATTATAGGACTTGGATTTGGTCTTGTTTAGTTTTTTTCTTTTCTGCAGCATCAAAATTTTGTTCAATAAATCTTTTTTTAAAAATCATAGAGGGACTTCCCTGGTGGCGCAGTGGTTAAGAATCCGCCTGCCAACGCAGGGGACACGGGTTCGAGCCCTGGTCCGGGAAGATCCCACATGCCGTGGAGCAACTAAGCCCATGTGCCACAACTATTGAGCCTGTGCTCTAGAGCCTGCGAGCCCCAACTACTGAGCCCACGTGACACAACTACTGAAGCCCGCGTGCTCTAGGGCCTGCATGCCGCAACTGCTGAAGTTTGTGTGCCTAGAGCCTGTGCTCCGCAGCAAGAGAAGTCACCGCAATGAGAAGCCCGCACACCGCAACGAAGAGTGGCCCCTGCTCGCCGCAGCTAGAGAGAGCCCGCGCGCAGCAACGAAGACCCAACGCAGCCAAAAATAAATGAATTAATTTTTAAAAAATCATAGAAGTTCCTCTGTTGCTGTAACACCTTCACTAAGCTATAAACCAGGGGTCCCCAACCCCCTGGCCACGGACCAGTAGTGGTCCCCCGCCTGTTAGGAACTGGGCCGCACAGCCCAAGGTGAGCAGCGGGTGAGCTGCTGCGCCCCACCACTCCCCATAGCTGGCATTACAGCCTGAACCATCCCCCCCCTCCCGCCCCCTCGCCCCGGTCTTCCATGAAACTGGTCCCTGGTGCCAAAAAGTTTGGGGACTGCTGCTATAAACTACTCGAGAGGGGAAGCACCTCCCGCTCAAGGCAGCCTCTCACTGGGCCTTGGGCAGGCGCCTACAAAAACATTCACTTGGCCAGCAAAGATCTGCCTGCTCTGTGCCAGGCACTGTTCTAGGCACTGGGAATGCAGCCGTGGACAAATGGACACAAATCTGCCCTGGCGGAGCTGACACTCTAGTGCATATGTGTGTAAATGGTGGTGGGGTGAGGAGGGCACCAGCCAGGGTGATAGGGAAATGCACCGCACCTCAGTGATGACTGCTGCTAACAAGAAAACAAAAATAGAAGGGGGTGTTGCCATTTGAGACAGTGTGATGGGCCCCAGGCATGGAGGGGGCAGGAAGACGTGTGTACACCAGTCCACTCCTCTCCCTCGCTCCACAAGCTCCTGTGTGGCTGAAATGGGACCTTCGCATGACTTCTCTCTCTGTGTCCACAACAGCCCTCCTGTGGCATCCTGTATTCCAACCACACTGGCCTGCTGACCCTCCCCCAAACACAAAAGGCATCTTCTTACCCCCATGCCTTTGCTCCAGATGTTCCTGCAGCCTGGAAACCCACCACCCTCCCTCCCCATTCCCTGCTGGTCCAAATCCTGCTCCTCTGCTGGTGCTCAGCTCACAAGCCTCACCTGGGGGAGGCTTTCTCCCTCGGATGAGAAGTCTAACCCGCTGGCACTCTGCTTGTCGCTCTGTTGGGGCCCGATGGCATTCTGCCTTGGTGGTCCGTTCATTGGCCACCCATCTGCCTAACTTCTCTGCCCCCAAAAGGCAAGAGTTTCTTGAGATCAAGACCCAGGATGATGTAACTGACCATAGTCGACGCCCAGGAGATGGCCCAATGCCCTGAGCCACACAGCCGATCCATCAAAAACACTTACTGAGACCTCCCTGGTGGTCCAGTGGTTAAGACTCCGTGTTCCCAATGCAGGGGGCCCTGGTCAGGCCCTGGTCAGGGAACTAGATCCCACATGCCACAACTAAGAGCCCGCATGACGCAACTAAAGATTCCGAATGCTGCTACTAAAAGGTCCCACATGCCGCAGCAAAGATCCCACGTGCCGCAAATAAGACCCGGCGCAGCCAAGTAAATAGATAAATATATGTTTTAAATGCTTTATAACAAAACAAACAAACAAACAAACACACTTACTGCATGAGTACGCAAGTCAATTCCATGCCAAACTTCAGTAACAAACAAAAACCAAACACACCTGATATTACAGGAGAGACTGGGGTTAGCTTTGAGCAAGAACTTCCTGAAAATGAGAGTTCAGGCACAGGAACCAGGGAAATCCTTGGGAGAACAGGATGCAAGCAGCGGGTGGAGGAAAGTGGATGACCGGACACACCTCCTACCCACCCCAGCTGGACCCACTGAGGCAGCGGCCTTGCTCATCCCGGGGACAGGGGCTGGAAGGGTGCCAAGGAAGGAGACAGGCTCTTGGGAGTGGGGATTTCCACGTGGCCAGGCTGCTGGCCTTGGCTCTGAGTCCACAGGGAGCCCCAGGCTGGTCGGGCTGATCGGGACCTTGTACAAGGAACACCCCCAGCCGGTAGAGAGGAGATTTGGGAGATAGAAGTTGAGGCCCCCCATGTGACTGTCACCAGGAAGAGAAGACACAGAATTACACTGGGGAGCTCCAGACTGCAAATCAGAGGCCAAACGGGGGCAGGGCAATGCCCCTTGGAGGGAAGCACAGTCTAAGGATTGGAGCTGCCCCAGAGACACAGGCAGCTTTGGAAGGTTGTGAGGGGCCTTCGTCTGAGGTGGGCAAGCAGAGTCGAACCCCTGCTAGGGATGCTGCAGCGCTGTGGAAAGAGCTGGACTGCAGTGGCCCCGAGGCCCTTTCAGACTCTAGAACTCTCTGTAGAGCCCCCGCAGTGCTGAGATAGAGGTACTTTCCTCTCCTGGCAGAGCCTCAGACAGGCTCAGACTGGCTCCTGGAAGCCAGGTGGTGAAGCCAGGCCCTCCAGGCCCTCAGGCCTTCAAGGAGGAGCGCTCCCCGGTTAGAGCAGGGCTGCCGCCCCTCCCCCAGCTCCTGGAGGCCCAGACTAGATGCAGACACAGCCCGTCAACAGGGGTCTGACTAGGGCACCAGGGGCTCTTGGGCCCCAGATCCCAGTCGTGTTAGAGACACAGGGGACACTGAGCGGGAAAGAGATGGTGGTCTCCCACCTCAGTCCGGAGAACAGAGCCAAGAGGGGCCTGGCTGTCACCACACCCAGCTGCCCCTGTGCCCCTCTCAAATCCAGTCCCCTCCCCTCGCCCACAGGCAGGTGACGGGCCTTGCCTCTCCCCTCCCCCCGCCCCAGCCCCGAAGCAGGTCACCACCTCTCAGCATCCCTATGCCGCCCCTCTCAGACAGGCGGGGCCTCAGGGGAGGAACGAGAAAAGGAGGGAGGAGTCCCAACCTCCGGGAGGCTCCCTCATCGGGGCCGGAGGATGGAGGCCCGCCGGCAGCGCCTGACCCCACAGACCCCTCTGCCATCCCCTTCAGAGGCTGAGCTCTCCCCCCCGTGCCAGGGTCCCCCCTACCTGTCCCCGCAGGCCCCGACTCCGCCTCCTGGTCAGCTTGGCCATGATGTCCACCATCCTGGGCCCCTGAGCTGCTGGGATGGAGCCCTGGGAAGGCTTTGGGGGTGGAGCTAAGAGGCACAAGCCCAGGGCTGGTACAGGGCAACAGGGAAACAAGAAGTTGCCTTGCGATGGCGGGAGGCTGAGCCTCCAGCCCATTTCCTGTCAGGGCTGCGGAAATGCTGCCTGAGAAGGAAGCCGCCTGAGACAGGGTGGGGTGGAGTCAGGTAGGGGTACCTCGGGGCAGGGGTATTTTATGTCCAGGGAAACCACTGACCCCCCCCACTCAGTGCTCTGAGTACCAGGGAGTTCTGAATCCCAGGCCCAGACACAGACGCGGAGCGGGCTGCACAGAGGGCGGCACTGGGCCCGTGGGTGGGGGAGGGGTGGGCTGCACAGACGGGGGCCAGCAGAGGGGGCAGCTGGGTGCTGGGGCCTGGGCTGGTGTAGACAGGACAACGAGTGGCCGTCAACTCCTCCAAGGCCCAGGGAGGATGTGATGGAAAAGAGGAAGCTTGTGTGTGGGGGGATGTCTCAAAGAGGAAGGGGTCTGGGCAGACGTGGTAACGCAGGGAGCTGGTGTCTGGACCCCTCCAGCCACGCGGACGACAGGCGGGGTTCTGGCCACACCACCATCTACCCGCCTGACCGCCTGGGTCCGCCTCCTCCAGCCTTGGTCACCAAGACGCATGTGTGCACCCTCACCTGCGTGCCCACACACACGAGCAGGTATGCCCGGGCCCCTCCCCCACCCTCCATGGACCCAGAGAAGGGGATGGGGACTCAGCCCCCCACCCCACCCTACCCTCAGAGCTTTCTTCTGGCCTCTCCTCTCTTCACCCCCTCACCAGGTGGGTGCCCACAGAGGGCACAGCAGGTCCTGGATGAGAAGCTGTGGCCTCTCCTCCGAGCCTTTGGGGTCCATCTTGTCTTTATTAATCCCCTCAGAGGTGCTTCCTCCTCAGCCCCAAGTGCCCACCACCCGGCAGCCCGCAGGCTCACCCGCAGTGGCTGAACAGGACGCTCTGACCCTCACCCTCCCACCTGCATCCCAGGGCCCTCATCTCCCATTTCAGCAATCCCTCACCCCCCAGCCCTGGCTCTCCTTCCTTCCCGGCCCACATCCCCCAGGCTCTCCTCCCCTGCACCCACTGTGGGCTCAGGACAGGGACACCCAAGTCGAGCCAGGCATGGTGTAGATTTGGGGTGTGGAACACTTGGGGAGACCCCATTCAGAGCAAGTCTGAAGCCTATGCCCTACTCTGCCCTCAGGGCTCTAGTATCACTTCACTACCTTCCCCTGTGCCCCAACTCAGAAGCCAGCAGCCCAGGGGCAAGACTAATCCCCCAGAGAGGCCTGGAGTCCTCACTTGTCACACATATGGCACATCACATTGCCCCCACCCTGAGGGCCAGGGAACACACACACACACACACACACACACACACACACACAGTCACCAAGAGAGAAGGAGCCAAGCCCCAGAGAAGGGAAGAATCTCTGTAAATTCCAGAGCAGCTGAGCCACCAGGGAGGAGCTGGGGTGGGGAGGGAAGACAGGAGGACAGGTGCGGGCACCTAGGCCCTCAGCACTGCCCCGCAGGAGAAACTGGGGAGCAGGGTCTCCCTGTGGCAGGGACCAGGAGTGACAGTGAGGGGATGGCTGGGACCACAGAAAAGGCAGGCAGCACCCCGCCCACTGCTCCTCCCCTCTAAGAGGCCTGGCTCCCACGCCTGGGGTCTCCCTCTGGGCTCTGGCTCCACACTTCAGGGACCGAGCAAAACCCACGCAGCTGTGGCCTGTCCTGGTCACCTAGGCTGGCTCCTGAGGCCTCCTGCCTGGGCTTCCCCTCCCCCGGGGAGAGGAGGTGTTGACCACAGCGGCTCCCCAGCAGGGTCCTCCTCGCTCACCACACCCTGGTGCCTGGAGAGGCATGTGCGGTGGGGAGGGGACACAACAAGCCAGCTGCATATCGCCCATCTCTCCAAAACTCTCATAGAAGTATCGGGCCAGGAGCAGGTGCAACCAGAAAACCCTATCAGCTCTCTGGGACCAGAGGCAAAAGAAATGCCCACAGACCAGTGACTGAGCCTAGGGGCTGGCTAAGGGGGGCCGGGGGAGGGGGGACAGGAACTCCTTGGCTGCCTCTGAGCCTGCTCTGTGCCACCCGGGCTGGGGTGGAGGGGGGAGCGGGAATGAGTCGTGATCTTTGTCCTCAGGGCCTTAGCCGTGTACAGAACCGCCCCTGTTCTGACGTCTGTCCCTCCTCTGAGCACACCTTCTCCAGCACAGAGTCCAGGCCTCACTCCGTATCCACCCCTAACCCTGAGCGAGGGGTGCACCACCGTGCAGTGGGGAGCCATGCCTGGCCCCGCCCCCTGAGAGGCACTTAGTGTGAGATTCCAAACACAATGACCTGGGGTGAGGTTCTTCTCCTGGGTTTGGGGCAGAAGCGCCATTCAATTAAAGGGAAAAAAGAATGGAGCCAGAGTCCAGAGACCTGGCTTCTTGTGTAGACTCTGTCTCAGTGTCTCTCTGGGCAGCCCCTGGAATCTCTGGACCTCAGTTTCTTTATCCATAGAATGGGCTGTCATTCTCTCCCCCCCTCAAAGGGTTGGTTGGTACAAAAGAGTCAGGCAGGTACCTGAGTTCCCACACCCACATGGGGACATGGGGAAGAAAGCAGGGTTGCACTTCTGCTTTTCTGGTTTGGGGTTTCAGTTGGGTGCCCTTGGCTCTGGACTCTGCTCCCAGCCTCTTGGTGCCCATCTCCTGGGTGCTTGGTGTCTCATCTCTGCTTCTCACTCCACTGTGCTAGGAAAGCTCAACCAGCTTTATTAGCTTAACAACTTGCAACTGTATCTCCAGGTTACTTGGTGGGGTGAGGCCTGGGGTGGGGCCCCTTCGCCACTTACCACCCCCTGTGCTCTGAGGAAGGCTGGCAGACACCCAGGAGGTCTCCTGCTGCTGGGCCAGGAGGAATCAGAAATGGTCTGTTGAGGACCCCACTGGCCAGCAAG
The DNA here is from genome assembly GCF_964341445.2 of Mesoplodon mirus. Lineage (NCBI taxonomy): Eukaryota > Metazoa > Chordata > Mammalia > Artiodactyla > Ziphiidae > Mesoplodon > Mesoplodon mirus. The sequence goes on from NC_138994.1 coordinate 8,119,507, forward strand.
CGCGGTGATTATGAGCCAACCTCAGGAGGTGGGAAAATGTGACTGGGTGGTCATCTTCTGCCACCCCCTCAAGCGAATCTGTCCCTGTGCTCACCTTTCCTTCCCTCCCCTGATGGAGGTGCAGGGTCCTCCTGTCCAAGCCGACCTCCCCAACGGGCCCGGGAACCCGACTGACTGTCATTTGCTCAGAAGCTGCCTCACCTCTACTCTCCAGGCCCTTCTCCAGCCTTTGTCCCTTTGGCATTTCAACAAACTCAAGGTCTCTCCATCTTGGAAAGAAAAAAAGTGTGTCCCAGGACTCAGCCCTCCCCTCCTCCTTTTCAGAGCCAACTTCTTGAAGGAGTGCGTTCACCCACCATCTCGCCCAGATACCCAGCCCCCTGCCCGGGTCTCCCACAACCTCCTCAATGACTAATTTGGTCCTGGTCTGTCCTGACTCCTCTCTGGTCCTTAGTCCTTATAATTCTCCCCGTCCTGGACTGCCTCAGGCCGTGGCCTCTTGGTCTGTCTCCTTCCTCTGTCCATCTCCTGGGTGCTTGGTGTCTCATCTCTGCTTCTCTCTCTACTGTCCTGGCAAAGCTCAACCAGTTTTATTAGGTTAACAACTTGCAAGGTTGAGAAATCCAACTCCCCCCTCCCCCCGCCCCAGGATGGCCTTGGTACACTGAAAAGACGCACAAACCGAGTTCATCTTCATCCTCCTCCCCATCTCAGCATCACCTCTGCTGCTCAAGCAGAAACCTAGAATCATCCTCGATTCCTGCTTCCCTTGTATCACCTGTCTCAGAGCCCTGGCGATCCAGCCTGCGGAAACCTTTCAGACCTCCCAGTCCCCAGGTAACACCAGGGTTAGGGGAGCACGGGAACATCACCACAGGGAAGCCAACATTCAGATCTAAAACAGACATTCTACAGGACAACTGGTCTGGTCTCTTTAACAAGTCCACGTCAGGGCAGAAGAAAAGGAAGGGGGTTGTCAAGGGAGATTTAAGAGACAAATGCACTGAATGCATAGGATTGGATCCTGGTTTGAACCGGCTGTGAGAGACTTGTCTTAGGATAATGGGGGAAATCTGACTATGGCTTGGATCTTAGAGGATATTAAGGCATTAATGTTAATTTTGTTAGATATAATAACGGTATCACGGTGATAGAGAAAAAGATAATTTTTTATCATTTTTAGGAGGTGCATGCTGAAGTTTCCAAGGGTGAAATATAATGAACTCTGGAATTTGTAACTTTTATCATTTTATTCTTGGCAAAAAAGATAGAACAAACATGGAAAACAGTAACTGTTGAATCTAGCTAATAAGTATAATTATATTCACTTCAGTATTCTTTTTTCTTTTTGGTATGTTTGAAAAATTTCATAATAGAAAGAAAAAAAACCCTCAAACTTTTTTTTTTTTCTATTCTTCATCCTCACTGTTGCTACTCCACAAGGTATTCATTATTTCTTATCTGCAAACAGACCGGCCCTTCCAGCTCTCCCCTACTCCCAATCTGTCATGGACAAAGGAATTTCTCTCCCTTTAAGATATAGTTCTGGGGCCAGGGATTTCGAAATATAGCAGCTTAAACATGCCCTGCTTCTCTTCTTCTCCCAGCTGCTACCCTCTACTGCCCAAACCAAGTGGGAGCTGGTGCAGGTGAGTGGGCAGGACCTGGCTGGCACAGGTGAGAGGTCCTGAGACAGAGGCTGGGACCCGGGAGACCCTGGTGTAGACTGCCCCTGCCACGGGACTTCACCTAGGGTGAAGGCAGGGGGAGCCTTGTCCAGACCCCTTGCCCCCAGGAGCTGACGGGGAGCCAAGCAGGTGGGCTAAACACCCTCTGTCCTTAAGGCTGGGCCTGCCGAGGAGGCAGGGAGAATTCACACTGGCAGAGACCACCGCTGCTCTAGGGACCCCCCACCAAGCTCACCCCCAGCCCTGATGAGCAAAGACTCATAATAAACTCCACTCCTCTGATGGCCCAGGGGCTGGAGAGAGGTGGAACAAACAGAGCCACCAAACTGGCCACTGCTATCAGACCCCAGTACGACTGGGACGCAGGACACGCTAAAGACACCATCACAAATCATGGCAGGAAGAAGCACTTGTCAGTAAAGGGGGATGGGACGACTGGATGACCATCTGGAAAGAAAAGGTGATTAAAGGTGAGTCGCCATCGCTCTCTGTCCACTCAGACATACCCCCAAAGGACCAAAGATTCAGATGTTAAAAGTGAAGCCGTAACAACCATACTCAGAGAGGAAAATATAAGCAAAATTCTCTTTTAAAAAAAGCCTTTGTGGGATTTCCCTGGAGGTCCAGTGGTTAAGACTCTGCACTTCCAATGCAGGGGGCGCGGGTTTGATCCCTGTTGGGGAACTAAAATCCCACATGCCGCATAGTGCAGCCAAAGGGGGGGGGAAGCTTTAGTAACAAAGACTCTAAATCTAAACGCCATAAAATAAGTGAGTTATACATTTGACTACATAAATGTATTTTAAGAAAACTTGTGTGGCCAAAAATTACCATTAGCGAAGTCAAAAGACAAACTTTGACAAGGGATTACAACTCATGTAATAGACAAAGGGTGATTTTCCCTACAGAAAGACCTCCTGGAAATCAACAAGAAAAAGACCAATAATTCAACAGATAAATGGGCAAAGGATAGGAACAGGCCATTCACAGAGAAAGAGAAACAAATAGTCCTCAACTATGTAAAAAGATGCTCATTCTCACTGGAAAGAGAAATGCAAATTCAAGCTACCTTAAGATAATACATTTTACTGTCAGATTGGCAGAAACCAAAATTTTGATGACACTCAGTTGTCAAGGCTGTGGAGAAACAGTCGTGCTCATTTGCATTGGTGGGAGAGCAAATTGGTATAAGCCCCACCCACAGCAATTTGGCAACATCTAACAAATACCTACTGTTTACCCTTCAACCCAGCAACTGTACTTCTGGGACTTATCCTCGATTTACCTGTACAGGTGTAAAAGATTATTTATTATAGTGTTGTTTGTCATAGCAAAAGATAGGACACAATCCAAGTGTCCATCAACAGCGGACTGGTTAAATGAATTATGATACATCCCTACAATGGGAAACCATGTAGCTATAAGGAAGGATACTTTCTGTGTACAATCTCCAAGATACACTGTTAAATCAAAAAGGCAAAAAATAACAAGATGTAGGACCCTGTGTCCTGCATACTATCTTTGTGTATGAGAGACAGAAAACAATCAAATATATATTGATACCAGTTTGTGTTTGTATAAAGAAACTCTGGAAGAATAGAAAAAGAATTAATAAAAGTGGTGACTTTTGAGCCAATGGAGAACAGGGCATGGAAGCAACGGTGTGTGTGAGAATTATTGCTATATACTTTTTAATATTGCTTTGATTTTTTTTAAACCATGTAAGTATACTACCTGGTTTTAAAAAAACAAAAACAGCCTGGAGGGGTGGGATAGGGAGGGTGGGAGGGAGACGCAAGAGGGAGGGGATATGGGAACATATGTATATGTATAACTGATTCACTTTGTCATAACGCAGAAACTAACACAGCATTGTTAAGCAATTATACTCCAATAAAGATAAAAAAAATCAAAAACAAAAACATCTTGAGGCTATTCGAAACATAGAGGGCTGGAAAATATAATTACAACATAAACAAAAAATAAAAACTCTTAAGGAGATTCAAGTAAGGCACAAAAGAAGGAAAAAAAGGACTATTTTAGAACTCAAAATATATTGTTGTACTACTAATTGAAGGAGAAGATAGTCACTCTTGAGATTCAAATGTGTGGCCTGGGAGATCAAGCAGAAAAATATCTCAAACCTCAGAGCAAAAGCACATAGAGATGGAAGTAAAGAGGGAAAAGATAAGAAACTGGTGGGATCCAGCCAGGAGAGCTAACATGCAAAGGAAAGAAAAAGTAAAAGAAACAATAATCATGTGACAAAAAGATTTCCCTAAGCTGGAAAAAGACCCAAGTCTACAGACTGACAGTGCTCTGAGAGCTCCAGGTGGGTTGCTGAGAAAAAGAATCCTCATCACACACATCCTCTACAACACACTGGATTAGGAAGCCCAGGGAAAAGCAGAAGCCACTAATGACGAGCAAAGTGCAGCAGGACAACAGATTAACAGGGAGAGAAAAAGGGAATCAAGAGCAACCTGAGGGCCTCCCTGGTGGCGCAGTGGTTGAGAGTCCGCCTGCCGATGCAGGGGATACGGGTTCGTGCCCCGGTCTGGGAGGATCCCATATGCCGCGGAGCGGCTGGGCCCGTGAGCCATGGCCGCTGGGCCTGCGCATCCGGAGCCTGTGCTCCGCAACGGGGGAGGCCACAACAGTGAGAGGCCCGCATACCGCAAAAAAAAAAAAAAAAAAAAAAGAGCAACCTGACTGAAGGGGAAAAGAAAACCACAAGGTAAACCACTAAATGTAAAATAAACCATTAGTGGGATTTCCCTGATGGTCCAGTGGTTAAGACTCCGTGCTCCCAATGCAGGGGGTCCCGGTTTGATCCCTGGTCAGGGAACTAGATCCTGCATGCCGCAACAACTAAAGACACCACGCGGCAACGAAGATCCCCGCATGCCGCAACTAAGACCTGGTGCAGCCAAATAAATAAATAAATAATAAAATAAAATAAACCATTAGTAATAAAATCAAGGACAGTGTATCAATTGTTAAATGAAATGTGAACAGATTGAATTATCCCATTAAGAGACAGCTTGGGTTTTAAAAAAAACAGTGATATGATATGTACAAGAAATACACTTAAAAAATGATAATGGTTGAAAATAAAAGGATACTGAGAGAGCAGCAAGTGCAAAAATTAAAATAAAATGAAATAAAAAGGAAGTATGGCCATATTAATAACAGAAAGGTGGAATTTCAGGTTTAAACACTAAGCAGGATAAAAAGGGACATGGCATAATGATACAAAGGAACGATTTGTGATGATAGGACAGTCAAAATCTGTATGCTCCCAATCGCATTATAGTTAAACAGAAAAGCAAAAACTATTAAAAGTACAAGAAGAGGGCTTCCCTGGTGGTGAAGTGGTTACGAATCTGCCTGCCAATGCGGGGACACGGGTTCGAGCCCTGGTCTGGGAAGATCCCACATTCCGCGGAGCAACTAAGCCCGTGCACCACAACTACTGAACCTGTGCTCTAGAGGCCGCGAGCCACAACTACTGAGCCCGTGAGCCTAGAGCCCGTGCTCCGCAACATGAGAAGCCACCGCAATGAGAAACCTGCGCACCGCAGCGAAGAGTAGCCCCCGCTCACCACAACTAGAGAAAGCCTGCGTGCAGCAACGAAGACCCAACACAGCCAAAAATAAATAAATTTTTTAAAAAAAGTACAAGAATAAATTTAGAGAGAATTTGAGTGGGAGATTTAATAAACCTCTATCAGAATCAGAACAAAAGACAAAAAAAGAAGCATACAAAGGAAATGCATCTGAATAATATAATCAATAAAATTGATTTGATACATATGGACCCTTACATCCCTTAAACAGAAAATATATACAGTTTTTGTAGGTCTATGAAAAACTTTGAAAACTTAAAAAGGAACACTTTCCTGGTAAAATACGAAAAGGCCAAAATTAACTACAGAACCAGTGGAAAACTTGAAAAGACTAATTACCATTGATGAGAAGAAGAAGAAAAAAATCTGTCACTGCAAAAGCACCAGGTCCAGAAGGCTTTGCAGGAGGCTGAACTGTAGAAACCGTTAGGATTCACCTCTGACATCCCCTCCCTGGACAGGAGGATTGTAGATTTCCCTCTCACCTGAGAGATCCCGGGAGGGGGGCTTCTCGGACGTGCCCCCCACAGCACCGTGCAGTGGCATTTGCCACAAGATACTGTAACTGTCATTTACTTGTCAATCTCTCCCCCTGGACAGTAAGCTACCTGAGGGCAGGGACCACCTCTGATTTTTCATTGTCTCCCAGAGCCTGGTAACATCACCTGCCATTTACTGAATCAAGGAACGTGGAAGTGAAAAAGTACAGCATAATTGTCAGCACACTGGGATGCCTGTAAAACTCCCCAACATGTAAGCCTAGGAAAGCAGAATGGATGGAGAGAAACCCAAATTCTAAATCATTAGACTGAAGTTCCCCCTCCCACCCCTTTATCCAAATATTTGCAAAGGGGTTAAACTATTTTTATAGGGAAACAGTAATTTACAAGTTCAGACAAGGCGAGGAGCGCTCCAGTGTATAATGAGGAGTGAAGGTGGCTGGCAGGGTCTGGAGGCAGGTCCCTTCTGGGCTTCCTCTCTCGGGCCCAAGTGGGCCCAGCCTCCAGGACAGACATGAAGCCTAGACATGGAGTCCTGGCCCACTCACCTTCATGCTCCCGGTGGACCTCCAGGCAGGGCGAGGAGAGGATGCAGGGCGGCACCATGGAGCCCAGAGCCTGGGCTGGATAAAGGGTCCTGCAGGCCTCACCTTGCCTAGGCAGTAGCTCTGGAAATCCCCTCAACACCACAATCCTTCCTCAATTTGGAAACAGTCTCCGAATTTTACCAAGCACCCCTTCCCGGGACCCAGCGCCGGGAGCCCCATTTCCCTCAACACCAGCCAACATCAACTATCCCCTCACTGCTCCACTTAGATCCAGCTCCAAATCTCCCCAACACTCTGCCGTGGAACCTTGGCCATGTTCTGATCATCAGCTACCTCCGGTCATGATCATGGGCTTTCCCATGCCCAGGACCTGGCACTGACTGGCCATCGGGGCTGGCTTTCAGTACCGACTGCCTGACCCCTCCCACTGTTGGACTGACAGCTCCAGGAAGGGCAGAGAAAATAGATACAGAGTGAGGCCAGCTGCCGGAGCCCAGGAAGGAAGTGGGGAGGCAGGTGGGCTTGCCGCAGGGTCGTCTCAGGAGGCCTGGGGGCTGAAGGGAACCGGGTGAAATGAGGCCCAGGCTGGGGGAGCGGGGGAATCACCCAGTGACAACAGTCTGCAGGGTGGGAGGTTGCTCCTTTCTGCCTTGGGGGCAGTGGGCAGGGGGGCCTCTCAGTGGGCAGGAATGCGGGGTGAGGATGGGAGGGAGCTCCCCAAGAACCTGCTCTTTCCCGAACCAGGTCATAGGCTGGGCAGTGGGGCTCCCGGGTCAGCCTGGGGCTGCAGGTGAGTCACGGGGAGGGTAAGTTCAGGCCACATGTCAAGAAAGTAGCTGGGTCACCCCAGGGCAGCTGCCCTTGCTGGGTGGGGGTGGGCTGAGTTGTTGGAAGAAGGGCGTATGGACAAGGGGACTCAGTAGGTCCTTCGCTTGGCCTCGGCTCCCCTGTTCTTACCAGCCCCCCGTTTTAGAAGGCCCCCTGGCTGGTCCCAAAGGGGGATCCAGGTGGGTCAGCCCAAGGCCAGTTCCCTTATCTCCATCACAGCTGCCTGGGGCTGGCCCTGGAGTCTGTCCCAGGGAGTGCGTGCCAGGGCTGGGATCCAGAGAGGAGAGTGGGGCACCTGGCAGCAGGGGTCACCGGGTGGGTTCTAGGGTACAGGGAAAGGCCGGGAGGGGAGTCGGGGAGAGCGTGGGAAAACCACTGTGGCACGCCCCTCCTCCCCCCAGGGTCCCAACTCTTTGGGAGGCGAAAGGTCACTCACGGTTCCTGGCAGAGGAGGAGGGAGCAACGAAGGCCCTAGGGTTCCTTCCAGTCCAGAACCCGCTCAGGTGCGGTGCCTCCTGGGCTGTTTGCATAAGCAGCTGCAGAGGCCAGGGCTGTAACGCCTTCCTCCCTGGGGCCAATGCCCCGGCAGCAGGGGCGGGCTCCAGTTCAGGTGGCCAGCCTGGGCCTTCCCACCTCTGAGTCATCTTGGGGCAGCAATGGTGACCACACCCTGAAATCCCAGAGTCAGGACGGCCCCTCGCCCAGGGGTGACCCCGCAGCAGCCACCGTGGAGGAGTCTCAGAGGCCCCTTCCTCACCAGGCTTCCCTGGGCTCTCAGGGTGCCTCCCGGCGGGTGTGCGTGGCTGGCGGGGATACAGCCCCCAGCTCACCTCCCGCCCGCCTCAGAAGGGTGTGCTTCTGGCCCCTCCTGGGACATCTCATTCTCAAGGGGGGCGTTTGGAATCCCTGCCTCCTCCGTGCCCCCATGCCCACGGCTGGGCACATATGGAGCACACAGAAAAGTGAACACTTGGGAATTCCCTGGGGATCCAGTGGTTAGGACTCGGCGCTTCCACTATCAGGGGCCCAGGGTTCAATCCCTGGTCAGGGAACTAAGATCCCGCAAGCCGCGCGGTGCCGCCAAAAAATACCCAGAAGTGAACACTTGTTTGCGTTGGGTTTGTACTGTCCTTGCTGAGAACAGGGTGGCCAAGCCTGAAAGCCACCTGGCTGAGACTGAGCCTGGTAGCCAGGGTGGGGTTTGGGGTCTGGAGGCCTGCAACTGCTCTGGAAGCAGCTACCTCCTGGTCGTGTGACCTTTGGCCAGTCACTAAAGCTCTCTGAACCTCTGTTTGTACTCGGGACAAACGTTGGGGGGTACCCATGCCTGCCTTCCGGGCTGCTGGGAGGATAAGTCTTTGAGAGCCCACAGGACCGTTAGCCCCTTTGGCACAGGGACTGTCATGTCTTACCGTGCTTTGTGTCCCAGTGGCCAGCACACGCTAGATGCTCACTGTGTGCTTCCCCAGCCAAGTGAATGGTTAATGACAAGGCTATGAAATGCCCCACGTGGTACAGGCTCCTCTCTTCTGGCGGGGACAGTCCCTGCCTCTGCCAATTGTCCTGCCCTCCTCGCCACCATCTCTGCTTGTCCAATGGTCCATCAAGTGGACACTGTTCCTACCCCGCCAATGACCCCATGTCACCTCCATGCACACATCCTTGCTCCTCCTCAGAGGAAGCAGGTCCCTTCCCCTCTGCTCTGGGTCCCTCCCTCACTCCTTTCTCCTGGGATCTCATCCCTTCAAGACCTCCTCACCATCCTCAGCCTCCCCCTCTTCCTGCACCTTCACTGAGATTCGGGGGAGTCTCCACCCTAGATCTGCACCCGCATCTGACCACACGGGTCTCCCTCCCTGCTAAGCTTCTGAGAGTTGTCTACATGCTCTCTGTGTCCTCACCTTCATTTCTCTGACCCTTTGCTCTCTGCCTTCAGCAACCCCTTGACCAGCTTCTGATAAGGTGGCCGCTGACCTTCTGGTGGCCACTACCGATAAATGTTCGATGGCCTTCATCTAACTCCCCTTTTCTCTGGGCACTTCCCCTCGGCTTCTGGGCCAGCACTCTCCTGCTCTTCCTCCTTGTTCCCTGACTGTTCTTTCCCCTTATGATCCTCTCTCCTCCCTCTGTCAGTCACCCAAATGCAGTAGCCCCAAGGCTGTTCGGGTGCTCCTGTCCTCAAGTCCACATTCTCTCCACACCCATGGCTCCTCCATCACAGGCTGAAGGTCTCCTCCTGGACGGCAGCCCCAGCTATCCGACTGCCTACTGGACCAGGCAGGGCCAAAGTGGGCACCGCGTCTTTCCTCCACCCCTGCCTCCCCAGTTATCCCGGCTGTGAACAGCACCACTGTCTGCCCCAGTGTGCAGAATGGGAGACTGGAGCTCCTCCTGATTTCCCACCCACCCCCTCGACCCATCAGCCACCAGGTCCTGCCGAGTCTACCTCCCAAATCTCCCATTATCACTGCGTGCCTGGGAGACCATGAAGGTCCTCATCATTCTCCAAGGCCCAGCCACAGGGGTTTTTCCTCAATCCCCCTCCCTTCTCTGCTGAAAGCCTTCCAACAGCTGCAGGATAAAGTCCAAATTCCTGGCAAGAGCCCATGAGCCCACGCTCAGCAAGACACCATCCACTCCCGACCCCAAGCCCCCATTCCTGAGCCCCAGCTGTAAGGCCCCAAAGGTGCCGCATCTTCCCGCACCTCCACCTCTGCCCACGTGCCCCGAGTGTAACTCCATCACAGGTGGCCTGTGTCAGGCACTGAAGCATCTGTCCCCTCCTCCCAATCTCCCATCCCAGACAGTGAACCCCTCAGAGCTGGAGCTGTGCCTCAGTCACCTTTAGATCCAAAGGCTCACCTGGTGCTTGGCAGGTGTTCAGTCCATTCACATGTAGTGAACGGAGGGGAAAGGTAGGACCTGCTTCTCCTGCAGCCTCCAAGGAGAAAACAGGCAGGCTCACCTTTCAGGAAACTGCTTCTCTAAATTCTACCTTGAACAACTGAGAGCAGGGTGGGATTTCCTTCCCAGGAGGGAGCCACCTGCCCACCCCTGGCGTTTGTCAGGGATGGGGTGTCAAGGGAGGCCCACAGCTGACACTCGAGTAAAGCACAGTCACAGGGAGTGTGGTATTATACCCATTACACAGGGGAGGAAACAGGACCAGAGATGCTAAGTGACTTGTTGAGGTCACACAGTGAATTAGGGCCAAATGTGGGACTGGGCAGAGCCTCTCTGCCAAAACCCAGGTGTCTGGGAGACACCCCAGTTCCTCCCTGTACAAGCCCTACCGCCATCATCACCTGTGTCCACATACTCCTAACACACCACTGCAGCTGCCGCAGCTACAGGAAGGAGGGGCAGTGACCCTGGCTCCTGGGGTGATTTCTCTTCTCAGGAGGTACCAGGATGCGGGGAGTGGGGTGGGGGGGTGGTGTCTCCTCTCCCTCTTTCTCCCATCTTGGTCCTGGGCTCATAGGTGGAGTCCCTTGGGCAGACCTGCAGAGCCCCGGCTCATGGTAAGGGGGCTGGCTCTCCCCGTCCCTCTTCAACACATTCGGCAAGGCTCTGGGCCAGGCCCTATGCCAGGTGCTGGGGTTCAGAGAGCAAGGCCAGTCCCTCACCTCAAGGATGGAGGAGTGCACCTCCAAGGGCCAGACAGACATTCCCACCATCACAAGGAAAGAGAATGTGGAGAGGCCCCGGAGTGCGCTGCCGAGAGCCTGCTCAGGAAACGGAGGGGCGCCGGCATCCAGCCATGTATTCCAGAGGAGCTGTCTGGTGGATTAGCAGAGGCGCTTGGCTGAAGGATTCGCCCCATCCCTGCTCCGCCCCCGCTCCGCCCCCGCAACTCTCCCCGCTCCGGGTCTGGGTCCCTATCTCCTTCCCCACCCACCGCATGCTGTTCTCCGCTCTGGCCACCAGGGGGCGGGTTGGCCCTTGCAGAAACCTTAGCAAAGGTGGCGTGCACCCGGAGGAAAAGATACCCAGTGGGACCTCAGCCAGTCTTGGCTGACCGCCTACTACGTGCCAAGCACTTCCACGCTTCACCTCGTTTAAGGCTCTCAACGCCTCGAATCCTTTGGTATTGTTCTGCATGTACACAAGAGGGCATCGTGGCCGGGGGAATGAAGCGGCTTGTCAGGAGCTGGCAGGTGACCCAGCAGAGTCAAATTCGAGTCTCTGCCTCAAATCCTGAACACTGCACCATAACGATACCGGGCGGAGGGAAGACCCAGGAACTCACAGATGGGGACGGTGCCTCTTTCTTCCCAGATCCAGTCCCTGCACGTGGCAGGCATCAATATTTATTGTCATCATATTGGGTCCAAAGAAGGAAATCAGAGACTCACAAGCTGCAGGGGTCGTCCATCCCCTACCCACTTGATCTAAACACGAACTGAGACCCTGAGAGAGGAAGTGGATTGCCCATAATTACACAGCTGTCAGATGTGGCACATGTCAGAGGGGGCCTGTGCCCTCCACCCCCCCACCTCTCCCTGAAAAGTCCCTAAACTTGAAGAAGTCCAGGCCGCCGAAGGATTCTGAGGATGTAAGAGTTTTAAAAAGGTGCTCTTATTTTAAATGATATTTAAATAAAAATTTAAAATTTCCCAAATTTACATATCCAAATTCTGAGGCAAAAAGAACATCCTTGAGATAACTGGACTTCTTTCTGAAACAAAACCATCGAAATTACAAAAAAAAAAAAAAAAGGAACTAAAATGTTAGAACCAGTCAAAAAAGGAAGCAGACCCCTGACTTTCACATCCATTATCTCCTCCGACGCCCAAGCTCATGTGAGAAAGGCAAGTCAGTAGAGCCGGCGGCGGCAGGTCCACAGTCCCCTATTTCATTCCGGATACGTTTCGGAATGGTTCGGATTTTAGAAGATTAACCGGCGCACACACCTGCCACGGGTGACATAACTCTCCCAGCAAGGCTTGGGCAGCAGCCTGTAATCGGGTTTATTTGCACTTCTGCAGCAAAACTTGAATATTCACACTAAATGGGATAAATTAAGACCGTCCACGGCCGCACATCGGTTCAAGTCAAAGTTTGCCATCAGCTGAGTTACAAAAACCCTTTGGGCTCCAGGGAGCTTTGACATTTGGGAATTGGAGGTAAGAGATCGTGAGTGAGCCTGTACCCTTCTCGTTTCGTGGTTGAGGAAAGTCAGGCTCGGAGTGAGTGGTCCAAACCCGGCGGACACCGCTGCTCCGTGGAGCCCGACGCAAGACTGAGCGGGTCTCCTAGCGCCGCCGCTCGCGGCGGGCGTAACTCCCGCCCGTCTGCCCGCTCCCGGCTCCCCGTGGCGTACCTGCTCCGGGTGCTGCTCCAGCGGCTGGTCGCGCACGTCCTGGATGGCCTCGTAGACGTTTTCGGAGTTGCTGCGCGCCAGGGGCCGCGGGCACAACCAAGAGCCCGCCACGCTGCAGGCCTTGAAGCTGCCCCCGCTCCCGAGGAGACCGGCAGGGGGCGCGGCGGTGCGGGCCAGGTCGTCCAAAGACTGCGCGGGCCGCACAGGTGCCATGGGCCTCGTGTACAGGCAGGCGGGCAGGCAGGGCGCCAGGCTTCGGCGCTGGGTTGCTGCGCCGCGCCGAAGTAGGCCGCGCATGGAGCCCGCGCGGCCCCGGGGCTCGGCGGGCGCGCCGTCGGGACCGGCGGGCGCCGACGCTCTCACGAAGCGGTAGTCATAAGCGAGCGGTTCGGGGTCTGCGGGACCCGGAAGGCGCGCGGGCGGCTGCGGGGCGGGGGCAGGGTGGCCGAGGGCCGGCAGCTCGCGCACGTACTGCGCCGGAAGGTAGAAGGGGCGGCCGCCGGGCTCGCTGCGCACGTGCCACCAGTGCTCCGTGCTGCGGCGCAGCAGTCGGTAGCGCTCGTTGGGCTGGATGGCAACGCGGCGCCCGTCCTTGCCCGTGTACTCGAAGGGATGCTCCACCAGCACGTACACGTCCCCCTCGACGTCCGCCGCCATCGCGGCCGCGGCGTGTCCCTGTGGGCAACGAGGAGGAGGGGCGCGGAGGTCAGGGCCGCCGAGCCGGGAAGCGCACCGCACTAGGGAGACGGAAAACTTGGGTTCGAGTACCGAAGCTACAATCGTTTGTGTACATTCAGGCCTCAGTTTTCCTATCTCTAAAACGGGGGACTTGGATCAAATAATCTCTAAGGTTCTCATTCTTACACTCAGTGATGGAATTAAGACAGCCCTTTCATTCTCTTGGTTGATTGTAAAATTCTATCCCTTGGTGGGGAGATTGTGGGTAATACTGGTCCAGCTTTACAGCCAGGGAAGCTTTGGCTCAAAGAGATGGGGGGTGATTGCCCGCGATAAAGTCGACACCACGTTTGCCTAAAAGTTGACTGGGCCTCAGTTTCCGCGTCTGTGAAGTGGGAAGAATAGCCCATTCCATTACCCCGTCCCACCCCTCCCCGACGCTTCCAGCCCTCAGGGAATCGCGCCCTTGGCACCCTGCTCCCCAGGCGTGTGCGCCCGAGGCCCGCGGGGACAGGGTTGGGGCGCGGGCTCCAGGAGCGGCCCCCGCTTTGCTCTAGTCTGGGAGTGTCCCTGCCCCGCTTAGTCCAAGGGCCTTGGCGTAAGGGGCCGCGACTGCCGAGGCCGGGGGAACCGGTTCTCTCGGTTGCTCTTTTCTTCCCCAGCGGCTTTGCCACAGACGTGAACCCGGAGCCCGGCCAGCCCAGACCGACCGGCACCGCCCCCTGCTCTCTGGCTCCCATCTCCACCTCCCGAGAGAGGCTCGGCCTTGCGGCCTGCTCCCCTGCCCTGTGATCTCTACATTGCCCCATGAGAATGGCTCCTAGGGAATGCACTTTGTGACAGTAACTACCCGTGCGGTGTACCCCGGGGCCTCCAAAGCTCTCCTGGAGTGATCACCACAACACGCCCCCCTCCACGCCAGCTCAGTCTGGCCCTTGGTATGTTGGGGGAGGGAGTCAGAGCCCAGTTGTAAGCCAGCCTGTGTGGCTGGTCCCTACAAGCCTTTACATCGACCACACCTACTGACCCACAAAGGTGACCTGGGACCAGCAGCTGGGAGTTTGGCCTCTTGCTGAGTCTGAGGGATCCAAGGCACAAGGTCTGGTCTGGTCTAGCGCTCCTTCTCTTTCTCAGGCTTTCCCCGATGGGGAAGGGGTGTAAACTGAGTCACTAAGCACACTGGGCCCTGGAGGCGGGGTCCTTGAGCTGACCGGAGCTAAGCCACCAAACCCTAGTGGGGGGACACCCCTTCTCACCACCTTCCCCTGGACCCCCGCGCTCACTCACGTCGGCAGGGCTGACCTCACGGAGCCCATGGGCTGGCTGGGCGGAGCCGGCGGGTGTATGCAGGTTAGGCCCCTGCCATCTCCTTGGGCGGGGCTTCAAAGAGCTAGGCTGGAGAGACCTCGGGAAGGAGGAGCTGGCAAGGAGAGCAAAGAAGGAGAGGGCTGCCTTCAGTTCCCAAAGCGGCTGTGTCTGGGAGGGGCGAGGAGGAGCCTGAAGAAGTCTGCCTGGGCCGGTGGGGACTTTGGGGGCGGGGCCTGGCGCAGGAGAAGGCCAGAGGGAGGGGCAGGGGCAGGGAGGGCTGCGACCGAAGGGGCGCTGGAGGGTCGCGAGCGGATCCAAGGGAGGGTAGGGTCCCGACCCTGCCCCGCCCCACCCCTACGCGCGAGATTCGTTGTCCGCGGGCATCTGCGTCCCGCGGGCGCGCTGCTTAGGGACTGCTCGACCCTGGCTTGCAGTCGTGCCGGCGCGTTCCCAATCCGAGCAAGGCCATTTGCATCCTGAACTGTGCGGATTGCAGGCACTACCGGCTCCGGTCCCATCTACGTCCTCCCTAGGCTCTTTCCGAACGCAACTTGGCCGGGCCTGGAAAAACTTGGAGCGGGGTTCCCACAGTAGGACGCTCCCCGGAGCGCAGGGTCACTGGCTGGGTGGGGAGGGGACCCAACCGTCGGCTCCTTCCCGACCCTGGGGGAGCGAAGAGAGCGGAAGGGATGGGGGAGCGGGGAGGATCCCTGGAGAGCGAGGACGGACCCGTCACCAGGAGGTGCACTGCGTCCACTGCCCGGGAGACAGACAAGAGCCACAGCGGCGCCAACGCCTGGGTCGAAGCTGGGGGCCTGGGCCTGCGCCCCTCCTGCCCCGGGACGGAGGGCAGCCCTTCGCCTCCCACCTCCTCCCGGGGGAGGGGAAGATCCGTCCCGCGCGGCCCTCCTTCCGAGCCCGCGCAGCTCAGGCTCCAGCGCAGTGCGAAGGGGCTGGCTCGCGATGCTCCCGGGTGAGGACCCGCCACCTGCGGTCCCCTTCCCCGCCCCAGATCAGCACCCCCGCCCAGTCCGGCCCTACCCTGGCACCTCGGGGTGTCCGATCGCTGGCCTCGCCTCCACTTGTCCTGGCAGCCGCGCGGGGGCTCGGCGTCCGGCGCTCCCTCCTCCACCGCCCTGCTCCCACGCTGCCCTGTTTCCTGTTCAACAATATAGCGAGGGAGGCACCGGCGGAGAGCACCCGGCAGAACTTCCTCCCGGACTGGGGTTGCGGCTCCGAGAGACAATCCCCGGTGTCCTGGCTTCCTGTCCCCTCTGGGACGGGCCAGCGCCCGAGGAGCGGAGGCGCCACCCCTTCCCCTGCACCTCCCGGCATCCTGGGCCACACCTGGCGGTCTCCCGGAGGTGGAGGCAGCAGAACCAGGACGGTGGGATGAGAGGGGAGGAGGCCTTCTCACCAACGCCGGCCAGATTTCCCTCCACCGTTCTACTCCACCCCTTCCCCCACTGCCTTGCCTTGATCCCTGTGGGGGAAGAGGGCCTCCTCCAATCTGTCCGTAGGGTAAGCTCAGAGCAGGCTCCTGGGGCTTGAACTCAAGATGCTCACCGTATCTCTGCATCTCAGTTTTCTTTCCTAAAAACTGGGGATAATAACACCTACTTCATAGGATTGCTGTGAAGGTTAAATGAGATGCACTAAGCAAATGTATTGTTATGATCACGTTCTAAGAACACACATTAGTTATTACCACTAATTTTATTATGAGGTGAGCCGTCCTCCTCTTTGGGGTTGAATTGAGGTCTCCAATCCCCGCCCCCCCATCCTCCTTTAGGCAGGAGGGGGAAGGGAGACACAAGTGTTCTCAGAAACACCTTGTTAAGGATGGAGGATTGAGTCCAAAGGCAGCACACAGGTCATGTGCTCCTGGCCCTCCTCTGGGCCCGCCTCCTCTAGCCCTCACACCAGGTCCCTCAGGTTTCCTCGGAGCCCACCACTACCTGCCCTTGATGGAAGCTGGGGCTCATGCAATGGGCGGAGAGTGAGTGGTCCCTTGAAGGCTGAGAGGCATCTTCAAGGACAGGAAACTGCAGACCTCTTTCAGTCCCATTTTCCTGCAACCTGATTTCCCTGGGAATTAGTCTGTTTCCTTCTTCTGTCTTTACAGTGGGCAGTGGAGGGCTTCCCCCTGCAGGCGCCCCCCCACCCCACTCCTGGGACTTCTTCTGGAACTTCAGAGGAAAGTTGGCAGCCAAGTAAAGGCCACATTGAGCCCTAAAACCATGAGCCCTGAATCGGGCTCTGCTCACAAACCTTTCCTTCCTGAGCCCCTTCTCTTGCCTCGGATAACCCTGTGGGAAATGGTTTCACATGTTCCAGTGTCAGAAGTCTGTGCTTTGACATTTAAGGAACAGGAAAGAAGCCATCACGGTGGGATTTCAGGCATTAGCTTCATTAGTTATATGAGTATATGTAAGTAAAGCTCCCCCAAAGGCCCTGAAATCCTATCCCACGGTGGGGGAGGGGGGCTGACTCCGGGGAGAGGCAAGGGTCGGGGGTAGACTGAAGAATTACTTCCCCTCTTCTCCATGCCCACTCCTGGCACACAAGCCCCCTGCTTTGCAAATGTTTACCAATAACCACCCTCCTTCTGCCCTCCATTGCCTACGGTTTGACTGACAAAGAGAGCAGGGGCGGCTATCAGATGGTAACTGAGGGCCTGTGGTCTCCCCAAGTCAGCAGCAGCATTAAGATTCAGAAACCAGGGACTTCCCTGGCGGTCCAGTGGTTAAAACTCTGCGCTTCCACTGCAGGGGACCTGGGTTCGATCCCTGGTCTGGGGAACTAAGATCCTGCATGCCAGGTGGCACGGCCTAAATAAATAAATAAAATAACCGAATTACTTATTTAAAAAAAAAAAAGATTCAGAAACCAGACCACAGGTTAGAAAGATCAGGTCTTTACTGCAAAATCATTCAAAAATCACACGCAGCAGTTCCTTCGGTACATTGCAAAGCACTTCTCAGGGCCAGGGCCCCTCACTAGAAACAGTTTATTGCATAAAATGAAATTTTAAAAATAGTGTGGGCACTACTGAGGTTCACATCAGCTTCCCATTGGAGGTGAGGGTGTTAAAAGTCAACTCATCTGAAAGCATCAGCAGCTTTTTGGTATGGGGGAGGGTCAGCTCTAATGCTACTTACTGATCTCAGGGAGGGCGGGGAGTGGGGCGTGCCAGGCCCCGCCAGACCAGAGTGAGCTCCTCCAGGGCCTCACTCCTGCTGCCTCCTAGGGACCTTCTGGAATACAGAATATACTCACAGGCCCGAGGAAACAGGGCTGGGCTCAGGCGGTGCTGCCCACCCCAGGCCCACTCAGGGATCTGGACCAATTACGGCTCTGATCAGGCTGTGTCTGTGGTGGAGCATTAATGCTGGCTATGGGGGGTGGGGATGGGGGTAAGGATCCACTTTCTTTGGTGCGCTGGGCACAAGTGTGCACCATCTTCCGTGATGGGGACAGAGAAGCTGTGTGACAGCCCCCTCCCCCATCCGCCTATCACCTCCTCGATTCTATTGCACAATTTATCCAGCTCCACAGGGCCGGGCAGGTGACTCAGCAGCCAAATCAGCCCAAGGGAGAGGTGGGAGTAGTTTCGTAACTTGACAGTGAAGGCGGATCTCCACCTGAGGCCCCCAATCCAAGCTGAGTGCAGATAGGATGGCCAGAAGACCCCAGGGCTGAGTGGGGCCTGCTGGATCCAGGAGAGGTTGGGGGGAGGCAACAGAGAAATCATGCCCAGATTTCACCCCCCAACCCCAAGGGTCTAAATATCACTTTGAAAACAATTCCAGGCTCCACCCCAAGACCCCTTCAAAAGGCAATTGTGCTCCAGTGAAATTTTCCAGTCTCTCGGCAGCGCCCCTCCTGGGCCGGTCCAGCAAAGCTCTGTGAACTCTCATGGCTTTGTAAACTGAGGCTGAGCATCCTTCCCCGAGGGTGGCTTCTCCTGCGTGTCCCTGCACATCTCAGCAGCAGGGCTGACACTCTTCGTGGAAGGACGAGGGCCACTGTTCCACGGTGGGGACCCAGCCTCCCTCTGTCCTGGTGGGGGTCAGTCAGGCGGGGATGCATTCCTGCGTCGGCAGCAGTCCCCCGCCCATCTGGCTGCTTGTCCGTGGTAGGAGTGAGGAGGGCAGGGGGCTGGGCTAGATGACGACCCTTCCCTGGACCAAGGAAGGCTCAAAGTGCTGACAGTGCTGGTTCTGAGTCATTCCCCTCCTCCTGCGGGACCGAGATCCTGGGCTATAGGAGAGCCAGGGGCTCTGACACGGAGGAAGTGATGGCCTTTTCAGGTGAGAAGGGGGCGGGGAGCAGAGAGGAGAGGAAGAGGAAACACATGGTCCTCAGGACTGAGCCTGCCTGGCCCCCCGGGGGTTTGGCACATTGTACAGGAGCTGTCGGCAGCGAGTGCTCGGTAAGGGGGAAGGAAAGGCACCCGCCAGCTGGCAGGCTCTGTCCTAGGGGGCCTGTCCACCAGCCGCCACCCGCCTACAGGCGTGGCCTGAGCGGTTCCTGCACATCTGCTCAGGGTGAGAGTGCCTGGATTTCTTGGGTGACTTGTGGAGGGTCAAGAATAAAAAAATATTTTCTGTTGAAATATGAAGGGAAAAAACCCACCTTAAAAAAACTAGGCCTTTTCATCCGGAATGTGGAATTGAAAATGCTTCCCAAGTCTTATTTCCACAGTGTTTGAACAGCCCTAAAGGAGATGGTGCGTCAGTGAGGGGATCCGGGCCAATTAGTGCAAAGCCCCTCTCCTCCCGCATCCTCGGACAGGGGCATCTGCTGGTGTCCCGGCCTCCTGGAGCAGATGGGTGGGGGGCAGGAGGTGTCATCAAGAGCTCCCAAGGCTCCCTCTCATAGGCTCATGCTGTGGTCACATCCGAGAGTCTTCCTGACAAGGGAGACATCTGTGACACCTTGAAAGTGTGACCCAGGCTGATGGCCAACCCAGCTGGGATGGCTGAGCCCCGGGTCCCGGGTGGGGACAGGACACGGGGTTAGGCGAGGGTGCTCTGTTGCTGGTACTTGCGCCGGCGGGCACAGCGGGGGCAGCCCTGCTTCATCACGGCCTGACAGCTCTGGTGGAAGACGGTCTTGCATTCGCCACACCTGGGAGAAAGCAGCAAGCACTGCTGGGACCGATGGGCCTCCCGGGGCTCGAGGCTGGTCAGTGTTCCTGACGGGGGCCTGCCACCCACGGCACATGGCACTGCCTCTCCGTTCTGGGACAAAAGGTTCTCGCCACAGTGCTTACCCCTAAGCCCTGCAATGCACACTGATACTCTGTATTCTATTTCCCTTTTTATAAATACTGCTGAGACTCACAAAATGATTTCTTGCCTATGTTTCAAACACTCTGCAGTTTAAAAAACTCAGCCCCAGGTCTGTTCAGAGGTCAAATCCGGGTCCGGGGACACCTACGGAAAGTGAATGAACGCTCCCACCATTCAGTTTTCCACTCCCACATGGGTTGGAATGGAGGTTTGGTGGATGAATGTTTCCATTTAGAGGCTTCTGATAATGAGCAATAACTGGGGACAGGAACAATTGTTACAGGGGCAGAGGCAGTGGCAGGTACCACCCGCCAGGTGCCCGCTTTATGCCCGGCCTGTGCCAACACTCCAGGCCAGAAACTCATCCAGTTCCTCCTCCACCTGCTCACAGAGGACAAAACTGAGGTCCTCCCACCGCAGCTCAAAGAGGCAGCGGCCGCCTCTTCTCCAGAAACGTGGATGGCTCGGTGGAGGCAGGGAGTCCTGTGAGGGCTCGTCTTGTCCCCCTCCCTGGGCACCGGGCCTGCCGCCCGGGGACTCCAGGGGGGGCTGGGTGGGAATGGGGGTGGGGCGGGGTGGCTGGCTGAGGGTCCGCGTACCTGACTGTGGTGTCAAACTCAAAGGGGAAGATGATGTCATGGTGGTGGCAGATCTGGCAGATGAAGCCACGCTGGGTGCACAGGTCGCAGTGGTAGACGTGCTGGGAGGCAAACTCGATCAGGGACTTGAGGAATCCTTCATACACCCCGTCCGCGATCTGTGGAGGGCAAGCGCGGGCCACCGGGCCTTTTAAGCAGCTGTGCCGAGCCTGAGGCCGTCTGCAAGACGTGGTCTGCTGCTGCTCCTGGCACCCTGCCTGAAGAACTCCTACCCCAAGAGGAGATTCCTTCCACTTGGGCAAGAAAACCTCCCGGAATCAGGCCGAGCACGTGCAGCCCTTGCGCACGGAGGAACCCACTGTACCTTCCCTTGAGGAAAGGAACGTCCCAAACCCTCACCCCTCCCTCTGCCCTCCCTGCCCGGGAGGAGTCCAGACACGGGGAAGGGGCCGAGCCCTGTGATCCTGGGCTTTGCTGCAGAGCCTGCTTGTCCCAGGGGCGCTGGGGGCTCAGCCACTGCCCAGGAAGCGTGGACGGCGGGACACCCGCTCCGAGCTACCAAAGAGCTGAAGACGGCCGTCTTGCCTCAGTAAACTGCAGGCACTCCCCCCCGACCCCATCATCTCCCTTTCTGATTTCTCCAGGAATCAGGTCCCTCTAGAGAGGTCTGGGGGGTGGCATTCTCACCTGCTGGAGGTCTGCGACACTGTACTTGTGAGGAGACTCCAAGAGATAATTCCTGTGGTTGAGCCTTCAAAGAAAACACAAGAGATTCCTTAGAAGGAACCTGGGCCAACCTGGGTTTGGTTTCATTCCCTCAGTGCTGCTGACCAGGCATAAACAGCTCCCGCCTGGGCTTGGGACCTGGGCTTCCAGGTGACAAGCTGTTGGGACCTTGGGCAAGTTACTTAACCTCTCTGAACCTCAGGTTTCCTCACCTGAGAAAGAGAGCTGTTCTGAGGATGAAATAATTTATTTAAAGCATCTGGCACAGTGCCTCATACATAGTAAACAAGGAATAATTATTAACCACAGTTGATAACACTGCATTGTATAATTGAAATTTGCTAAGAGTAGAACTCAAATGTTTTCTCTGTCTCTGTCTCTGTCTCTCTCTCAGACACACACACACACACACACACACACACACACACACACACACCATGTATATATATAAAAATATATAAAATATGTGAGGATGATGCATATGCTAATTAACCAGATGGGAGGAATCCTTTCACAATGTAATCATATGTCAAATCATCGCAACATACACTTTAAATGTCTTACAATTTTGTCAATTATACTCAATAAAGCCACAAAAATTTTAATTTGAAGATATAAAAAAATAAACATCTATTTAAAAAATAATAATGATGAGGATGACGAGGAAAGCTAACGCTTGGTACCAGGAACGGGACTAAGAGCTTTATATGTATTAACTCACTTAATCTTCACAAGACTCCTGTGAGGTTGACACTATTATAACCCCCATTTTGCAAGAGGAAATGGAGGCCCAGAGAGGTTAAATAACTTGCCTGTGGTCACACAGCTAGTAAGTGGCGGAGCCGGAGTCTGAACGAACGCAGGAGTCTGGCTCCAGAGCCTGCATCCTTTCCACCCAGTGAATGCCTGTAGGTGTTAACTGTTGTCATTATTGCCACCATTACATACCAGGGACAGGGCTGGGGACAGAAATGCACAGGACGTGGCCTCTGCCTTCCTGTAGCCCCTGGTCTAGTGCAGAGACAGACATTCAAGCATCTGGTTTCGGTGCTATGGGAGAGGAGGTGAGACATGTCCTGAGTGCAGCAGATCCCATTTCAGAGGTGGGGGAGGGGGGATGGGGGAGGCAGAGGACGAGGGCTCAGCCGCCAACCCAGCTCTAGTTTCCACCTCACCAATGGCACAGATCCCAAGGGTCACATCCTGAGAGATGCAGAGGAAACACCTGCAGAAATTCCCCTGGTACAAAAACTTGTCTGGCCTTGCTGTGTGTCTGTGTTGGAACTGGGGTTGGGGGGAGAATTCTCCCAGTCTGAGGAAGCGTGGGAACCTGCCCCAGGATGCTCTGGACATCTGGGGGCGGGAAGGTGCCAGGCCCCGCGGCATCTGGAGTGGGTGCTTGGCTTTGCCCACGCCGTGGCCTCAGTTGTGGTCCAGGGGGGACACCACCCGGGGCCGAGACGGCAAGTTCCACCAGGCAGGCAGGCCAGGCTGTGCTGCACGGGATAAGGATGCGGCCACTGTCCGCTCAGCTCAACATGCTGGTCTCCCCAGTAAAACTTCCAGCTTTCTGGGAACAGGACGCTGCCGTTTATCACCAGGAAGATGCAGGGGGTGCGGGGTGCACAGGCTGTTCCTGCGCCGGCAGGAAGGGTGGGGCTGGTTTGGATGGAGAGTCCTCTGCCTGCAGTAGTGGAAGCCCGGGGGCCAGCCAGGCCCAGGGTCTTCCCTACGAGCCACCTACCCTGGGTCTGTCACACCCTCAAGTGAGGCCATACAACTGTTGGGGGAGATGACGTCAGGGAGGAGTCCCCTTCGCCAGGGCAGCCCCCTGAGAGAAAGGGGATCCCACACCCAAAACCTGCCTTTCTCCTCAGCCCTTCCCGTCCTCTCACCCTGCACTCTGGCCGACTCAGTCCAGGTCTCCTCACCTCCTGGGCCAATTCCTACACCAGCACCCATGCCCCACTGCTGCTAAACTGGTCTTTCCTAAACCCCTGACTGAACGTGACCGTGCCTTGCTCAAAACCCCTCAACAGCTCCCCACTGCCAGCAGAACAAAATCCAGATGCCTTTGCTGTGGCACAGGGGACCTTCGAGGTCCGGCCCCTGACCCACCACCTGGATGCCCTGAGCCCCCCGAAGGCCCTGGCGAGCCATGCTCCTGCCCCGCCCCCATGCCGTGGGTTTCCTCCCTTCCACTTTCTTCTCGGCTTCTTTTGCTGAACCCCAGTTCACGACATACATGATGCCGTTTGTGTTGTGGCAACTCCGTCCTCCTGTGTGAGGACCGAGTGGGGTCTGGAGCATCTAACAGAACTGATGGTGGCCAGACTAGAGAAGGGGGATCCCAACTTTCTGCTCGACTCTCTTTCCTACTATTTGAATACTATCTTTGTAAAGAAGAGAAAGAAAAGCACTTTCTCTTTTGAAAAGAACAAAAGAAACGAACTTCACAAACCCTCAGCTGATGCCACCTCGTCCGGGAGCTCCCCTGGCCCTCCCTTCCTTCTTCACGGCACACGCCGCCCTGACCCAGGGCCATCTGTCCACCTGTCCCTGTCCCACCCCAGACACCGAGCCCCTCATGTGGCCCTCACCACAACTCTGGTGGGCCACGTCAACGCAGGGATCACTGGCCCATTTTACAGACAAGAAAGCTGAAGCTCAGAGAAGTGAAGCAGCTTCCCTGAGTCACACAGTGGATGCGGGGCCAGGCGGAGGCTGCGCCTGAACTCTTCCCCCCGCCCCATGCTGCTTCTGAAGTGGGACTTCCACAGGCCTGGCCCTGCTTTCTCAAAGGCTGGGAGCACCATGTGCAGTGCTGCTGCCCAAGGATGGGAACAGCAGGGCCAGAGAGAAAGAGGCAGGACTGTCCCCAGTGCCCAGGCAGGGCAGCCCGGACAGGCCAGTAAGGCTGCTGACCAAACAATCTCAGCCCGGCAGGGATGGGTGAATGAGGCCGGCACCCAGGACCCACCTTACAGGCACCTGGTCTTCTCAGGTCTGCAGAGAACCCTGGACTGGGGAGGGTGACAGGGTCCCACTTGACCTGAGCTTTTACCACCCTGGACAGGGGGGCAGGAGGGCAGACTCTGGAGCCCTGGGTCCTGGAATCTCAGGAAGGATGGGAGTGAGTAGGGACCCAGGCACTCAGCTGATGATGGAGACAGAAATAGCCTCCCCAGAAGCAGCCTTCTAGGTCCCTCATGGTGGCCCCCAAAGGGCTTTCTGTTCTTCTGGGCCCTGCGGAGGAGACCAGGGCTCAGCCGGCTGCTCTGGGAGCCTGGGAGGGGCCAGCCTCTGCTCTCTGCCTAGGAGACGGCTCCCCGCAGCAGTCTCTCCCTGCGCCGCCCTGAAGGGGACCAGGACTGAGCAGGGAGCCTGTCAGACAGGCGGTCTCTGGGCCAGCGCTGTCGGGAGGGGTGGCTGCAGGGGGAAAGGGGAGGAGCTTGTGAGCCGCTCCAAGACCTCAGAAACCCAGCAGCGAAGCCCAACTGGGCAGCCCGCAGCAGCTCATCCGCCTGAGCTCTGCCCTCCTAGGGCCCCACAGAAGGTGTCACCCCTCAGCCCCGACTGAGCACTGAAGGGCCCCTCAGGCCCTGGGTACCAAGAAGCTTCTTGAAGGGCATCCTAAGGGTCCCATGCAACCCTGTCCTCTTGTGAGGATTTGGGGACAGATGCTGCCACAGCAGCAAAGCCAAGCCACCATGGGGTGAATGGCTGGGGGGAACCAGAGGAGCCAGGACGACACAGCCCTTCTCACCTCTCCAGCCTCCTCTCACCACATCCCTACCTCCCTCCTCACCCCCCGAATGGGGGGCCTTCATTCACAGCCTGAGCACACCACTCCTTCTACCTGCAACAGTCTTTCCTGCGTCTCCTCGCTTTCCCGCTCGTTTGGCAGGTCTTACCTTGGATGTCAGTTCCTCCAGGGAGCCTTCCCCACTCCGCCCTCCTCCAGGCTGGGTTAGATCCCCCGCCCCTCTAGTAGGACTTCCAGGGCGTCCGACTCTCTCCTCCAGCCCTCACTCTTGGTGGCAGCTGCTGCCTTACTCACCTGCCATGCCTTCCAGAGGGCAGGTCCACCTTGCTCAGCACTGGGGCCCATGCCCCAAGCCCAGTGATGGACCCTGAGCACGTTCTCAGTAAATATTTGTCAAACGAATGAATGAACAAATACACGCACATATAAAAGCCACTCCTAAACGCAAAGGGAAGGAGTTCTCCACCCAGCCCTGGCATTTCTCCCAAGAAGCTGCTTTTGCACCGACCCTGTGTGTGTGTGTGCGCGCGTGTGCGTGTGCGTGCGTGCATGTCCATGCACGCCCAGGGTGCTCACCTCTTGCTCAACTCCTTCAGGGCTCCGCTTCGGCACAGGCCCAGGTAATCCCCCAGGAGCTTCAGCTGCTCCCGGCTCTTACCGATGAGGTGCATCCGCTCCACGTGCTCGTACAGAGACGCGTTCACCAGCTGCAGGTTGATGAGGGGCTGGGCCCGGATCTGTGTCAGGAACTTCAGGGCCTGCCTGCAGACCTGGGGACACCACCAGGCAGCGAGGGTGAGACGGGCGGGCCATGTGGTGAGCACCCGAGGGCCAGGCACTGTGTTACCCACTCACTCGCTCACGCCTCCCACCACCTGCCGAGGGAAGTGGTACCATCTTCATTTTACGGATGAGGAAACTGAGGTTCAGAGAGAGGAAGTGACTTGGCCAAGGTCCACAGCTCGTACAAGTCATGATGTGAACCCAGTTTATCTGACTTCCAAACCCACTCTTCCCCCTTGACACCAGCTGCCGCCCCTCCTGACAGTGCTGGGACGGAGGAGGGGGCTGCTCCAGTCAACACGCCTCTCCTCCTGGGCCTCACAGATCCTTCCCACTATTTCCTGTCGTCCCTGCCCCCATCTTCCTGCCGAAAGGAAACAGGCACTACCCCGGGCCGACTCAGGAACCAGGTGACGGGTGTGAGTCAGGCTCCAACCACAGGAAGCTACGGATCAGACACAGCTTAACTAGAGGTTTCCTGAGCTCCCTCCACCCCTGCCAGCAGCACCAACCAGGGCCCCCCAAGTCTCCATGTGGATTTGAGTGATCAATCTGGGCCTCTCCCACGCGATAGGACTTTGAAGGTTCTACCCTCAGCCCTGACCCTGATGCCAAAGCCAACTACTGAGCACCTACTATTTGCCAGACGCTGGGCTAAGGACCTCGACCACATCCTCACAACAACCCAAAAGGGAAGGTGTCATCATCCCCATTTTACACATGAGGAAACTGAGACTCAGAGAAGCTAAAGTGGCTTACCTAAGCCACCAGAAGAAAGCAGAGCACGGGTCTAAACTGAGGTGTTGTCTCTGCACACTTGGCTGCCTCACGTGCTAAAGAGAAGCCCCTCTCCCCTATAGTCTCTTCCTTGCCGTGATAAGGATGGAGGAGCTGAGATGTTCTCCACTGTCAACCACCCTGCAGTGCTTAGGAGTCGGGCTCTGGCGCCTGGTTCACCCCTTCCCAGCTGTATGACCTTATGAAACTTACTTAACCTCTCTGTGACTCAGTTTCCTCATCTGTAAAATGGAGAAAATAAAAGCACCTACCTCATGGGATAATTTTGAGCTTAGATGAAAAGAAAATCCATGTAAGCATATCCACAGTAAAGGGGAGCTGCCATCAGACTCTGTGAGTGCCTGTGTGGTCCCGATGTCTGTCCCCTGGCTCAGGGGGATGTAATAGGGCCCTCAGGAGACTGTTAGGCTGGGGGCTGCTCCACCAGCTTCCCCAGCATCTCTTGCCTCCCCCAGCAGCTGACAACTCCATCTTTTCCCATTTCCCAGAGCCCTGAGGAACCAGCCCCCAGCCAATAGGCAGCCCACTGGCAAAAGCCTGGTGGGTCCGTGACTCGGGTCAAATTGCTGTTCCCCAGCCCTTCCCACGACTCAGCCCCAGGCTTCTGGCGAGGCTCAGATGAAATACCACGCAGGAATGCGCGCTGAAAACTGCCAAGTGCTGCCGACAGGCATGGGCTTCGAGCTCCCCAGGGACTGTTCCTCCCCCGTGGGCGTGGAGGAGACAGACAAAGAGAGAAGCCCCAGGCCTGGGCTGACATCCTGCCAAGTAGTGCCAGCCAGACCTCGCACAAGTGGGTCAGCCAGAGTGGTAACAGTGGACAAAGGGCCCCTAACCCGCCGATCAGCCACTTCCTAGTGTGAATTTTCGTGTCCTTCCCAGGCCCGGGATCTTTGAGACAGCTGGATATTTCCTGACCTCAGGCATGCCAAGGGAAGTGTTCTAATTCTCCAGTTGGAAAAAGGAAGTGGCACCAAAATTACAGCAGTGAAAAGAAGATGGCTCAACAGAGGTATCTGGGTGTTGTAAACAGTGAGGGTGTTTTATGGCCAGAGGGTTCTTCCCATCTGTGGTGATCTTGAGGTTTCATTTTCTCCATGTAGTTAGTTAAATACTTAACATTGAGGGCAGGGGTGGGGATGAGGTAACCAATAAAAAAGCCAAAGTGAAGCTAATGTCTTTGGGAGGTTCTCACCCCCAGGGGGGTGGAGGTCAGGGTGGTACGGGCTCTGAGAACCATGTCTTCCCTGGACTCTGATGGGGACACGTGAAGACACCTCCACATAATGCGACAGCACGGCCGGCAGGCCTGGGTCTTGAGAGAAGCAACCAACCTCTTCCCGGTGTTTCTGTGTCTTGTCTTAGCAGAAATCTGTGCCTTTGGAAGAAAGCCAAGTTTGCGTCCCTTGAGGCAGACCCTCAAGCAAATTAGGGGCAGGTGAGGCCTCAGGGCGCTAATGTAAGGCACCATCTAAGTGGCTGGTGGGTACTGTCTCTTCTAGTCCTCACACAGCTTGGGGACAGACGCTGTTATTAATCCCCCTTTACAGACGAGGAAACTGAAGTTAAATAGTTTGCTCATGGTAACACAGCTATGTAAGTGGGTAAGCTCAGCTGAAGAAGAGGAAAATCTGAAGGATCATAGAATACATCTTATGCAGAAGCATTTGGTGAACATAAAAAAGTACCCAAGATGTAATACGAACTAAACAAAGCACGTTAGAAAGCAGTATGAGTCCAGTATGATCCCAAACTTTACAAAAAGTAGACGCAGGAGCTTGTCATCTTGGGGGTGGGGAAGAAAGGCTAAACAACTGAATAAAGACGATTTTGAATGGTGAAAAAAAAAAGATGCATATATAAAAAAAAAAAATGCACGGAAAAATGCTCCCAGGGAAAGTGCAGCCAGCTGGCTAGCCCATCCATCCATCCACCCCCCCACCCATCCAACTACCCACCCATCCATCCATCCATACTCATCCACCTACCCACCCATCCATCCATCCACCCACCCACCCATCCATCCATCCATACTCATCCACCTACCCACCCATCCATCCATCCACCCACCCACCCATCCATCCATCCATACTCATCCACCTACCCACCCATCCATTCATCCACCCACCCACCCACCCATCCATCCATCCATACTCATCCACCTACCCACCCATCCATCCATCCACCCACCCACCCATCCATCCATACTCATCCACCCACCCACCCATCCATTCATCCACCCACCCACCCACCCATCCATCCACCCACCCACCCACCCATCCATCCACCCACCCACCCATCCATCCATCCATACTCATCCACCTACCCACCCACGCATCCACCCACCCACCCATCCACCCACTCATCCTTCCATCCACTCATCCGCATCTATCCACCAATCTACCCATCCATCCATGCACGCATCTACCCACCTAACCCATCCACCCATCCATCTATATCTAATCTATCCTATCTGTCATTTCCATCTATGTATCTAGTTGTTGGTGATTTAAACAGTTTTATCTGTATCCATGGGGAGCTGCAGCAAACCATCCTCAGATTCCCACCTGAGGACCAAGGTAGGCACTGACAGAGCTCTGTCCAGGGGCTGGAGACCAACACCCAGTTACTTTCTTGGTCAACTCCCCCACATCACGGGGCCTGAACTAGTGACCCGGGCTTCCCTACAGCCAAACTCCCCCAAACATACGAACAGCAGCCACAAAGAGGAACGACCCCTCCTCTGTCACTCGGCAGCCCTGTGCGGCCACAGCAGGCTGGGCTCCAGACTTACCGGGCGCTTGGTGAGGTCCCAGTTGTGGATGATCCTGGCCGGGATCACTGAGGCATCGTCTTGATGGCAGATGTCACAGTAATAGAGGCCAGAGAAGGCACAGAGCTTGGGCCGTACAAACGAGAAGCCGATCTGCCGGGAGCAGCCTGGGGAGAAGAACAGGGAGAGGGTGAGCAGCGGTGGGGATGGAGTCAGCTCCTGAACGACACGGAAGCGGCCAAGGTAGAAAGGGCCCGCTGTCTAAGGAAAGTATCCATAGAAAGATTAAAAAGGAGAGTACGAAGATGAAAACCACCACCACTCATATTCCCACCAGTCAGAATCAACCCTATTAATTAATCTTTACGACAAAACACTGCTAAGAATTATCAGCGGCATTTCACAGCTGAAGAAGCTGATGCACAGAGAGGTCAGGAAACCTGCCCAGTCACACAGCGATTGAGTGGCACAGCTGGAGTCAGATTTGGGTGGGGCTGGTGTAGAGCCCTCATTCTCTTATTCCCAGCTGCCTCTCTTCACTGCTTGCACAAGAATGCCAGCCTCCTCTAGGTCCACCCTTCCACGGGGGCCCAGAAATGGAAGCCACGGGTCTCGGCAAGCAGGGCAGGAGCTGGGGACATGGGGCTGGCCACAGGGAGTGTGTGGGGAAGCCAGCCAGAGGCAGGGCTGTCTGGACATGGCCTGGTGCCAGCTGGAAGCCACAGCTGCCTGATACCTCGGGACAGTGGTTCAGGGCCAGCTTCAGTCCCTCTGCTGGAGGGCCCTCCACAGTGAGGCGGGGGGAGGTGGGGGGACCGGGAGTGGGGTGTGCCCAGGGCACAACAAAGGCCTGGCTCGAATCCTGAGCACAGGCCCTGCCTCCTACAGGGCCAGGGAAAGAGTCCCTTCTGCCTCCCAGGGACTAGAAGGACTGGTTCTTCTGCATGCTAGCTGTCTCATCCTGACCTTCACCCAAGTTTTGCAAGGTTCCAGTTCCCTACTACTTGCTATTCTGTGGGGTTATTACAAAGTTTAAGTGGAGTTTTGAAAGTGCCCTGTAAACTATGAAATACAAGCCAGATGTCAGAGGTTGGTGTCTGCCCGGCCACCGAGCTGTGCTCACAGGCAGAAAGGAGGCCTGAGCTCCCCAGTTTGTTTGGCCGGCAGGCTGGCAGGTGGCAGGCGTGGGGAGAGCCACCCACCAGCATCCACATCCCCAGCGAGGGAGCCCTCCTCCCAGCCCCGGAGGCCTGGTCTCCTCCCTGCGACTGGCACCCACGTGCAGAAGGGCAAAGTGTGAGTGTTAGGGTTTGGCAGGTGGGGGGCGAGACGTGAGCAGCAGCTTGAAGATATTTTCTGCAGGAAGTTCTGCTCTGCTTAGCTACTCCATCCTCCAGGGGCACCAGCTGCAGACCACTCCCTTCTAGATGCCTGAAGCAAGCTTTCCCCTCCAGTCCCACAGGCTCCCCCACCACGATAGGCCAGCTCCTAGACCACGTGCAGCCGCAAGCCTCCCTGTGGCACACTCTGCAGCAAGGCCACCTCCTCACACTTCACCCGGAGGACCCAGGGTGATGGATGTGGGTGTCTGGGTTGGGAAGAAGAGCCAGAAATGGAACGTGAGCAGCAGCAGATCACGAAGCCCTGAAAGCAAGGGAGTGGAGAGGCCCTGTGAGGGCCTGGAAAAGAGCACAGGTTCTGGGACCATCACGTCCTCTGCGGGCTCCACCATCACTCGCTGTGTGAACGTGGGACAGGCACTTAGCAGCCCTGTGACTCAGTTTCCTCAGTTATAGATAGAGACAAATCCCTACAGGGTTGTTGTGAGGATTAAACAAGACAATCCAAATAAAGCATCTGGCCCAGTGCCCAGCACAGGATCTGATGATGCTAATGACAGAGCAGATGTACTGACGTAGAAGAATATGCATAATATGTTCCTAAGTAGAAAAAAGCCAAGTTGCACAGCAAGAGTTATAGCTGCACCGTCTAAAACAGTGGCCACGAGCCACAGGTGCCCATTTACATTTAAATATATTTACATTAAAGCAAATTAAAAATTCAGTTCCTTCCACACTAGGAAGCCACATTTTAAGTGCCCAGTAGGCACATGTGGCTTGTAGCGACCGTACTGGATGGCACAGATCTAGAACATTTTCATCATCACAGAAAGTTCTGCTGGACAGCTCTGAGTAGTACGAGCCCATTTTTGTAATTAAAAAAAAACTGTGTCCACTTGCAAAAGCACGCAAACATTTTTTGGAAGGGTACCATGCCCCTGCTCCAAAAGAATACAGTGTGATCATGGAACGGCCTCATTTGCTGCCACTTCCCCGGGGCAGGATGGGGGCACTCGTGGGGAGCAGGAAGGGGTGCAGGGCCTAGAGTGGGAACCCCACCGCGGGCAGAGCAAGGCTAGCAGGCTGGGGGCGGCGGGACGGCGACTCGGCACCTGCACAGAAGCAGCCCTGGGAGTCGAGGCCTTTCTCCGTGGGGATGGCCACCAGGTACTGCAGCAGGAAGCCGTTCTCCCGCGTGGCGAACTTCAGCACCTCCTGACAGTTTTCATCCAGGCTCCCACCGAGGGTCACTGCCTCCTCAGCCGTCTCCAGGTAGGACGCCAGGACCTTGCGCACCAGGTCCCTCCATAGGGCGGCCTCCTCAGCGTTCCCGGCCTGCAGCTTCAGGACGGCCTTGGCCGTGATGATTTTGAAGAAGGAGGGGCCCCCAAGGCTCGTATCCGGCAGGATATCTCGGATGGTCTCGACTCCATGGCTGTCACTTAACATCTTCTCATTGTTTCTCACGCGGAAGCACTTCAGAGACTCCAAGGACAGGGAGAAGATACAGGGCATCCAGGTGCGGTCTGTGTACAGGTACAGAAGGGATTCTTTAATAGCGTCAGGCTCGGGAACCTGGGAAGAAGACCAGGCAAACTGCGGGCCCTGGGGGGTTTCAGGCTCCGAGAGCAGGTCCGAGTGGGAGGGGCGGCCACCTTGGGGGGCCTCTGGAGGGTCCTCAGGCTGGTCTGGGTACTGGATGGTCACCCATTCCTCCTCCTGCTGGGGCCGCCGGCACTTCTGCAGCGCCTCGCGCACACGGTCCAGCCAGTCCTCAGCTTCATCGCGGGACGAGGAGCGCAGGGTCAGCTTCTTGCCCGAGAAGACCAGCTCGAAGCGGCCGTCGCTGTGGGCTGGCCCCACGGACTCACAGCGCAGCAGAGAGCAGTTCTCCACGCAGGTGCGCTCCCCACCGCTCAGGTAGAGGCGCAGCTCCAGCGGGGAGAGCTCGCAGAAGAGTTCCTTCCAGATGCCCATGGCGCCCCGCCGCTCCACCGTGCCCAGCTTCAGGAGCCCCCGGAATGGGTTAGACAGCCCTGGAGGCAGAAAGAGGCGCTTTAGATGACGGGCCTGACCCTTCACCACCCAGGAGAACGTCCGGGGCCTGAGTCCTGTCCTGGGTGCAGATGACGTGACCACCGGGAGATCACAGACCCGCCATGGGCCGGATGGGAACATTTTTTGAGAGCCTCCATTCCATCCTCACCCCAGCTGTTGACCTTGCTCTTGAATTTCACCGAGAGAATAAAAGCACTCAAACAATCACCTCCACATGCCCCTCACTACCGCTCCCCCTTCCAGCATCTGCACCCACACTCTGACTGCCCCCGCCCTGTCGCCAGGGATGAGCTGCCTATGCTTATGTCTGAGGCCAACCCTCCCATTTGTGCATCTGTGCAGGGGTCCCCCCCCCCCACCTACTCAAGGACAAGGACATCCCTCCAGCAATCCTCCCTCCCTCTCCTGCGCTGCTGTTTCCTCCCTTCTCTACTGGATCGTTCCCACCAGCCCAGAAACACACTGTTATTTCTCCCAGCTTTAAAAATAACCTCTTGACTCCACTCGCATCTCTAATTACCACCCTGTGTCTCTGTCCCCTTTACAGAAACCTCCCTGGGGAGGTGTGGGAACTGTCTCGGGTCCCCCTGCTCCCATTCCTTCTGGAATCTGCTCCAGGCAGCCTTCTGTTCCCTCATTCCACAGAACCTGCCCTTGGGAAGGCTACCAGGCCCTCCTTGTCGCCAAGTCCAAAGGCCAATCCTTGGTCCCCATCTGGCCTGGCCCATCAGCATCACTGGACACAGCTGAGCCCCCCTTCCCTTGGCCCTTCTCAGCCGTCACTGGCCCCCCTCCCGTCTCCCAGGCTCCCCCTCCTCTCGCCGGCCTCTCGAGGCTGGAGGCCCCGGGCTCAGCCCTGGATTCTCTTCTCTACTGACACCAGCTTCCTAGCTGATCTCCCCCGGTCTCGGGGTTTTATGCCAACAACTCCCCAGTTTTTATCTCCAGCCTAGACCTTGCCCTTGAACTTTAGATTCTGATCTTCAACTGCTCTGTGTATGTCTAATAGGCTTCTCAAAGTTGACATGTCCAAAAACGAATTCCTGATTCTCCCACTCCAAACCCGCTTCTCTCCTGAAGTTCCTCACCTCATAAAATGACAAACTTCATCCTTCCAGCTACTTCGGCTAAAAACCTTGGAGCTATCCTTGATTTTCTTTCTTTCACGCCCCACATCTAATCCATCAGCCAATCCTCTTGGCATATCCGGAATCTTCCTCCACTTCACACCGCCTGCACCACTACCTCAGGGGCTCAGTCCACCGTCATCCCTGGCCTGGCTTATGGCCGTGGCCTCCTAGCTGGTCTATGTCCCCTTGTAGCCCTTCAACAAACGAGCCAGTATGAGTCCCCCTTTCAAAAGACAAGTCAGATCACGTCTCTCCGCCCCAAACCCTGCAAGGCTGCTGTATCCCTCAGAGCAGAAGCCAACGTCCTTTCTGTGGCCCATGGGACCCTCCGTCACTCTGACCTCATCTCTAACCACCCCCCTCCCCATCTCCTCTGTTGCAGCTACTCTGGTCTCCGCTCTTTTCCTGGACACGCCAAGTACGTTCCCATCACAGGGCCTTTGCACGTGGTCTCCCCGCTCGAAACACAAAGATCGTCCCGTGCCTTCCTCCTTCCCTTCCCGATTTACTATTCTCCACAGAAATTATTATTACCTGCCCACACTGTACGTTTACTGGTTTATTTGCTTATTTCCTGCCTCTCACACTAGAATATAAGTCTCATGAAGATAAGGACTTTGCTTTGTTTCCTGCTGTGTCCCCAGCACCTAGAACAGTGCCTGGCATATCACAGATGCTCAGTAAGTATCTGTTGAGTGAGTAAGTGAGTGCGTGTCTATGTACCACACACAGCCCAATGCTCCCTGCTCCCTGGGGGTCAACTATCCCCTGAACCAGGGGGTCCAAAGGACACACACGTCTGTCTCCCAGCCTGGACTAGCCTTAGAGATTTCAAACCATTGTGTAGGGTCTTCCCACCACCCTTCAGGGTACCTGATGATGTAGGCATAAAACACACCTTCTCTGGTACGGTTGCAACCATCACATGGGCTGAAAGAAAAACCTAAAAGGAGGCAGCATGGAGACAAGGGCTCTGCCCAGAGTCCCCGAGCCAGGGCCCCAGGAACCTGGCCAGAATTCTCCGCTGGGTCATTTCAAACAGAAAATGAGGAG
Source organism: Mesoplodon mirus (assembly GCF_964341445.2). Classification (NCBI taxonomy): domain Eukaryota; kingdom Metazoa; phylum Chordata; class Mammalia; order Artiodactyla; family Ziphiidae; genus Mesoplodon; species Mesoplodon mirus. The sequence goes on from NC_138994.1 coordinate 8,154,332, forward strand.
AGAAAGAAACTGACTCTAGAGCACACGTGTTTGTTTGTTTGTTTCTGAGGGTTACAGAAAAATTAGGTTATGGTTATTTAATGCTTTCTGGAATTTCACAGGGTGTGGAGATCAAGGTGGCCTCACTGTAAACTGCACATAGAGGACACTGAACAAACAGCAGATCTAATAAACCCCATCAGAGCTGTTAAATAAACTAAGAGAAAGGCCTTGGGAAGGAGCAGTTGAAACACCTGGGCCTTTAAGAGGCGGGGGTTTGCTCTGGGCTACAGACAGAATCACGATGTCTATATACTCATAAGATTATCTTACGTATTTATGTATAATCATAAGATTTATAGGAGAGTTTCAGGGAAGATATTTTCCATTTCAATATATGAAACAGTATTCGTGTATTCTATAGGCAGTTTTGAGCATTACTTTATTAACATTTTATGGGAGGGACTTCCTTGGTGGTCCAGTGGGTAAGACTCTGCACTCCCAATACAGGGGGCCCAGGTTCGATCCCTGGTCGGGGAACTAGATCCTGCACACATGCCGCAACTAAGAGTCTGCATGCCATAACTAAGTGTCCCCATGCTGCAATTAAGAGTCCACGTGCCGCAACTAAGACCTGGCCCAGCATGCATGCATGCATGCATAAACAAACAAACAAACAAATAAACAAACAAATAAATAAACAAACAGGGCTTCCCTGGTGGTGCAGTGGTTAGGAATCTGCCTGCTAATGCAGGGGACACGGGTTCAAGCCCTGGTCCGAGAAGATCTCACATGCTGCGGAGCAACTAAGCCCATGTGCCACAACTACTGAGCCTGCGTTCTAGAGCCCGCAAGCCACAGCTACTGAAGCCCACGCGCCTAGAGCTCATGCTCCGCAACAAGAGAAGCCATCGCAATGAGAAGCCCGCATGCAGCAACGAAGACCCAATGCAGCCATAAATGAATGAATGAATGAATAAATAAATAAATAAATAAATAAAGATTTTATGAGAAAATATAGTACTCTTCCTGAAATGCTTTCCTGAATTACTCAGCAACGGTGCTCCTTATTACAGTTTGAGATGAGGTTTTTCTTGGGAGAAGACACTGCCCAGTTGGTAACAGAAAAGGGGACTTTTGAACTGCTTTCTGAAAGGAAGCCTGCAGAGTCGCCTACCCATCTGCCTGCGATGCACCACCCTGAAGTTCTTATGCTCCGGCGTTGGGGCGGCCTTGCTTCTCCTGCTTCCTGGGGAAGGCACACAAGCTTTGTCTAAAGCCTCCATGGAACAGCTTCTTCTTGGTCCTTGCGTGAGGAGACCAGGCCTTGGCTCTGGAGTCCCTCTGGGAGAAGTCACAGAAGCATGGGAAGGGCTCTCTGTGGGCTGTTCCTGGGGAGGCCGGTAGAAGTCATCTTCTGAGATCCAGCTCGTGCTTTTCTATTGGGAAAGAAGTAAAGACAGGTTGTTTTTAAAAACATCTTTATTGCAAGATGGAAGAGATATGGGAACATATGTAAAATCAACGCATTGAAAGCATGTAATTCAACAGTTTTCATGTGTTCACAGAGGTGTGCAACCATCACTACAATCTAAGTTTAGAACATTTTCACTGCTCCATAAGGAAACCTCGTACTCATCAGCAGTCACTCCCTGTTTCCGCTCAATGCCTCCAGTTCTAGGCAACCGATAACCTACTTTCTGTTTCCAGAGATTTGGCCATTTTGGACATGCATAAACGAAATTTTATAACATGCAGTCTTTTGAAACTGGCTCCTTTTCCTTAGCATGATGTTTTCAGGGTTGATCTATGTTGTGGCGTGTATCAGTACTTCATTCCTTTTTATTACCGAATAGTATTCCAACGTATGGATGTACCACATTTTGCACATCCACTCATCATCAGCTGATGGACATTTGGGTTGTTTCCACTTTTTGGCAATTATGAATAATGCTGCAGGGAACCTTGACATACAAGTTTTTCTGTGGACACTCGTCTTCTATTCCCTGGTACATACCTAGGAGTGGAACTGATGGGTCATATGATAACTATGTTGAAGTTTTGAAGAATTTCCAAACTGTTTTCCTAAGTGGCTGCACCACTTTACATTCCCACCAGCAACATATGAGGGTTCCAATTTCTCCACCACCTCTCCATCATTTGGTATCATCTGTATTTTTGATTATAGCCATCCCGTATGGCTGTAATAAGAAATGCAATCTTATGGTTTTGATTTGCGTTTCTCTAACATCTAATGACACTGAGCATCTTTCCATGTGCTTATTGGTCATTTGTATATTTTCTTTGGAGAAAAGTCTATTCAAATCCTTTACCCATTTTTAAATTGGTTTATTTGTTCTCTTGTTCTTGTGTTATGGGTTGAACTGTGCTCCACTCCCCAAAAAAGATATGTTGAAACCCTAACCCTCAGTACCTCAGCATGTGACATTAGGTGACCGAATGTGGAAACAGCGTTGCTGCAAATGCAGCTAGTTAAGATGAGGTCATCCTGGGGTAGGGTGGGCCCTTCATCCAGCGTGACTGATGTCCTTATAAGAGGAGAAAAGACACACAGAGAGAGAACACCAAGTGAAGACAGAGATACAGAGGGAGGCCACCATGTGATGATGGAGGGAGGGCCTGGAGTGATGCGTCTACAAGCCAGAGAATGCCCAGGATTGCTGGAGACACTACACGTTAAGAGAAAGGCATGGAACAGATTGTTCTTCAGAATCTCCAGAAGGAACCAATCCTGCCTGCCTTTGGATTTGGACTTCTAGCCTTCAGAATATCAGGTACACTAGTTCCCCTTTATCTGTGGTTTCACTTTCTGCGGTTTCAGTTACCCACAGTCAACTGTGGTCCAAAAATATTAAGTGGAAAATTCCAGAAATAAACAATTCGCAAGTTTCACACTGCGTGCACCCTGAGTAGTGTGGTGAAATCTCGCACCATCCTTCTCCATCCCGCCCGGGCCGTGAATCATCCCTTTGTCCAGTGCATCTCACCCATTAGTCACTTAGTTAGTAGCCCTCTTGGTTATCAGATCTCCTGTCATGGTATCACAGTGCTTGTGTTCACGGAACCCTTATTTTACTTAATCATGACCCCAAAGCACAAGACTAGTGATGCTGGCAATTCGGATATGCCAGACAAGCCGTAAAGTGCTTCCTTTAAGTGAAAAGGTGAAAGTTCTCAACTTAATAAGGAAAGAAAGAAATTATATTCTGAGGTTGCTAAGATCTACAGTAAGAATGAATCTTCTATCTGTGAGACTGTTAAGAAGGAAAAGGAAATTTGTGCCAGCTTTGCTGTCACACCTCAAACTGAAAAAGTTATGGCCACAGCTTGTAATAAGTGCTTAAAGGCATTAAATTTGTACAATAAGATATTTTGGGGGGGGGCAGGCCACATTCACATAACTTTTATTACAGTATACTGTTATACTTGTTCTATTTTATTATTAGTTATTGTTGTTAATCTTTTACTGTGCCTAACTTATAAATTAAGCTTTATCATTGGTATGTATGTATAGGAAAAAATACACTATATATAGGGCTAGGTACTATCCATGGTTTCAGGCATCCACTGGGGGTCTTGGAACGTATCCACTCAGATAAAGGGGAGCTACTGTAATACATGTCTGTGGTTTCAAGCCATCCATTTTATGGTCTTTTGTTACAGAAGCCCTAGGAAACAAATACAAGTTACAATGTTTTTTTTTTTTTATATTCTGGATACTAGGCCCTCGTCAGATACATGATTTGCAAATAATTTCTCCAATTCTGTGAGCTGTCTTTTTACTTTCTTGGTGGTGTCCTTTAAGGCAGAAAATTTTTAAATTTTGATGAAGTCCAATTTATCTATTTTTCCTTTTGTCTCTGTGCTTTTGGTATTGAACTTAAGAAACCATTGCCTAAGCCAAGGTTACAAAGATTTTACTCCTATGTTTTCTGCAAAGAGGTTTACAGTTTTAGCTCTGACATTTAGGTCTACAATCAATTTTGAGTTAATTGGTTTTTAAAAATAATTAATTAATTAATTTTTGGCTGTGTTGGGTCTTCGTTGCTGTGCACGGGCGTCCTCCAGTTGTGGCGAGTGGGGGTTACTCTTTGTTGTGGTGCGCGGGCTTCTCCTCTTGCTGCGGAGCACGGGCTCTAGGCACGTGGGTTTCAGTAGTTGTGGCACGCAGGCTCAGTAGTTGTGGCTCGCGGGCTCTAGGGCGCAGGCTCAGTAGTTGTGGCGCACAGGCTTAGTTGCTCCGCGGCATGTGGAATCTTCCTGGACCAGGGCTCAAATCCATGTCCCCCGCACTGGCAGGCAGATTCTTAACCATTGCGCCACCAGGGAAGTCCTGAGTTAATTTTTGTGTAGGGCGTGAGGAAGGGATCCACCTTTATTCGTTTGCATGTGGATATCCAGTTGTCCCAGCACCATTTGTTGAAGGGATGTAGGGTTTTTCAGCACTGCTTGTAGGGTTTGAGATGAGGGAGGCGTGGGTGAGCAGGACCCAGAGACCTCACTAGCTCCCTCTGCCTCTGCTGCCCACTTCTGAACAGGCTGCTGTGGCTCCAGGCAGCCAGGGCCTGGCCCTTCCCTTCTGTTGCTGTCTCTCCGAGTCTGAAGTTGCTCACTGGCTGAGGAAAGCGGGTGGGTCTGGGGTCAGGAGGCTTGTAGGAAGGGACTCTACCTCCTTTTCTTCACTATTTCAAGTGCTCCCTGCCTTTTCGTGCCTCAGTGTGGAAGAGCAGAGGTGAGGAAGCTGGCTGGGCGCCTAAGTGGCTGTCTACACAGAGGAAATGAGTCACCTGAGAGGTGGGACGGCCCAGCTGTTTTGTTAAGTGCCACCGACCTCATCCTGATGTTGCTATTTCCAACCCCTAAATTAAGACTGCCCTCCCTGCTCCCGAAGACAGGGAATGGGGGAGCAGGGCTGGAGCTACACAGAATGCCCGGAGGGACTGGTTTGGACAGTTTAATCCATTCAGATGCTGCCAAATTCCTTAAGCCAAGAGTGGCGAGTTCTGAGTCAGGAGCTTGGAGGTGAGCTGGGGGCGGGGGCGCTCACAGAGCTGGGCCTCCAGAGCTTCCTCCCCAAACCCTCAGATTGGCAGGTGCTTCCTTCTGCCAGTGACAGGACAACGTGTCAATCAGGGTGACTGCTAGGGACTATTTACAGCTCAGGATTCTGAACAAAGCCTGTCTAAGTCATCATGACCCAGGGGAACTCCCCAGGGAAAATGGGCTGGAGGAGCAATCGCATGGCTGTCCAGGCAGCCTCCTGGAGCCTGGCACACACACCTGGGAAACCCTGCAACGCTGCAGCCCCGGATAATGGCCCTAATGGGAGAGACCACTCTCCCTTAAGGCTCAGCTCAGGGGTCATCCATCGCCCTCTCCTGGAAGCTGTCCTTACTCACCCTCAGCCTACACCCCCTCCTACCCACCCCCAGCTGGGTTAGGGACCCCTTCTGGGCTCCCACAGCATTCTGTGTTTACCCCCATCCTGGCACCTACAAAGCTGTTTGGAATGGTCATCCATCTTTGTGCCTGGCACAGAGTTATAAAAGATGAGGGAATACACCTCGACTATCCAAATATCTTTAACATAAAATAACAAGGATGGGGTGAGGAAACAAGGAAGGAGACAGATGTGGATTTTGAGATGGTGTATGCTCACTGGTGAGGGCCTCTCTCTCCTTGGAGGAGAGGGAGACTGCTAGGAAATGTTCACACACCTGGTCCAGTGGCCACAGGCCGGCCACCAGGAAGTGATACTCTAGGGAAAACCTTTTGTTCTCTTAAGCAATAGAGAAAAACAGCAGGAATACTGGGTCCTTGGAGCTTCTGCACATGGGCCTGGACTGAGCTCTGCGGCTGTGCCCCCCTCCAGGACCCCCAGTTATTACACAGAGCGGGGGAGAGGGCAGCACACCACTGTTTCCCCTCCCCCCCCCAACCTTCCTGCCTCCTGCTCACTCAGGGTCCCATATCTGGCCCGTTCCCTGCCCCTTTAACAGTGGGGGGAAATCACCAATGACAAAGGATCTAAGCCAGAGCAGCACCTGCTGCCAGGACCCAAGACAGAAGAATGCCACTTGGAGTTACTACAGGGACCAGGACACTGTGTACAACGGCTAAATCCCAGAGAGGGGTCTGGTAGAGGAGTGAGATGTCAGGTCTCTGGACCACTTTCAAAAAAATCCCTTTTGTTCAGTCTGTCCTCATTATGTCAGGCCAAGGGACTGCCTGTACCCCCTCCTGGGGGAGGGGACCACATGCCAGAGGCCAGTGGTCCATGAGGGCAGTGATTAGGGCCAAGTCTTAGAATTCAGACTGTCCTCTGGGAGTTAAACTGAGAAACCAACTCACGACCTTCCGGATGCCACAAAGGCAGAGTCACCCTAGTTTCCCCACTCCTGTCCTTCCCAGCACTTATCACAAGTGTAATTATGATGCAGATAGTTATTTGTCTAACATAGTGTCTGTCCCCAAGGGGCAGAGCCTTTGTCCTGTTCCATCGCTGTACCAAGTGTAGTGCTTGGCCCATAGCTGGGGCTTTTAATTAAGTTAATTAAAAACAAATTTTTAAAGAAAGACTGAATGGCTCTCGGGATTATAAAACTTGATAGTGACTCCCTCCCCCCCATAAAGTGTCAGATAAATAGCAGTGACTAAATGACAGAAGCATAGAAAGATGAGAATCGCAGGGGCAGCACTGTGACTATCTCCTGAGAAGGGAATGGACGGACGCACAGCTCCCCTCTAGAGACAGACTCCGGGAGGGGCGAGCATCCAAGGTTCTCACGCTGAACTCGGCACGCCGTGCTTCGATTCCACGGTCCCCAAGCAACGCTGCAGCAACCAGACTCCCCTGATGCCGGCCAGGAGGTGGAGGGTGACCTGGTCAGACCAACCTGCCCGCCCCAAGCACCTGGTGGAGCACTTCTCAGTGTAAACTTACAAGCTGGCATCTCGGGAGTCTCTGGACAATTTGAGAACTATTCACTGATACCTATGCTTTCCCAGGTACAGTGCTCAGAGCTGACACTATAGAAGTGAACGTGCGACTTCCCTGGTGGCGCAGTGGTTAGGACTCCACGCTCCCAATGTAGGGGCCCCGGGTTTGATCCCTGGTTGGGGAACTAGATCCTGCATGCATGCCACAACTAAGAAGTCCACATGCTGCAACTAAAAACCCCACATGACACAATGAAGACCCCGCGTGCCGCAATTAAGACCCGGTGCAGCCAAAGTAAATAAATAAATAAATAAATTTTAAAAATTAAGAACTTCTGTTCAACAAAAGATACCATTAAGAGATTTAAAAGGCCAGCCATAGACTGTAAGAAGATATTCGCTATATACATATATTTTTCTCCAGTAAAAGACACATCCACAGTATATAAAGAGCCCCTACACATCAATAAGGAAAACACATACAACTCAATTTAAGAATGAGACAATTGTAGTGAGGTGGATGGACCTAGAGTCTGTCATACAGAGTGAAGTAAGTCAGAAAGAGAAAAACAAATACTGTATGCTAACACGTATATATGGGATCTTAAAAAAAAAGTGGTTCTGAAGAACCTAGGGGCAGGACAGGAATAAAGACGCAGACGTAGAGAATGGACTTGAGGACGTGGGGAGGGGGAAGGGTAAGCTGGGACGAAGTGAGAGAGTGTCATGGACATATATACACTACCAAATGTAAAATAGCTAGCTAGTGAGAAGCAGTTGCATAGCACAGAGAGATCAGCTCGGTGCTTTGTGACCACCTAGAGGGGTGGGATAGGGAGGGTGGGAGGGAGATGCAAGAGGGAGGAGATATGGGGATGTATGTATATGTATAGCTGATTCACTTTGTTATAAAGCAGAAACTAACACACCATTGTAAAGCAATCATACTCCAATAAAGATGTTAAAAAAAAAAGAATGAGACAATGACTTTAAAGGATACTTCCACAAAGCAAATGAAAAGGTATCAATATCATTAGTCATCAGCGAAATGCAAATTAAAACCACGGTGAGATACCACTACACACCTACTAGAGTGGCCAAAATGTAAAAGATTGATAATACCATTGACTATGATAAATAGCAATGAAAATGCTCATATATTGCTACTGTGAGTATAAGTTAGCACAAGCACTTTAGAAAACTGTTTGGCAGTATCTATTAGAGCTAAACATATGCCTACCCAGTGACCTGGCAATTCCATTCTTAGATGTACACCCAGAAATGAGTACACAGGTTCACTGAAAGGCAAGTACAAGAGTGCTCACAGGGCTTCCCTGGTGGCGCAGTGGTTGAGAGCCCGCCTGCCGATGCAGGGGACACAGGTTCGTGCCCCAGTCTGGGAAGATCCCACATGCCGCGGAGCGGCTGGGCCCGTAAGCCATGGCCGCTGAGCCTGTGCGTCCGGAGCCTGTGCTCCGCAACGGGAGAGGCCACAACAGTGAGAGGCCCGCGTACCACAAAAAAAAAAAAAAAAAAAAAAAGTCTGTGACAACTGTAATCTGTTAAAAAAAAAGAAAAGAATGGGCAAATGTTTTGAATGGACATTTCTCCAAAGAAAACACACAAATGGCAATAAGCATTTAGATGAAAAGATGCTCGATATCATTAGTCATCAGGGAAATGCAAATCAAAACCATAATGAGACACCACTTGTCACCCACTAGGATGGCTATAATAAAAGCAAAAACAAAAAAAACAGACAGTAAGAACTGTTGGTGAGGATGCAGAGGGATGCACTGCTGGTTGAAACATAAAACAAGGCAGCGGCTCTTGGCAGTTCCTCAGAAGGTTAAATATAGTTACCATATGAGCCCGAAATTCTACTTCAAGGTATGCATCCAAAAAAGTTAAAAACATATGTCCAAGCAAAAAATTCTACATGAATGTTCACAGTAGCATTATTCATCATAGCCAAAAAGTAGGAAAAACGCCAATGTTCATTAACTTATTAATGGATAAATAAAATGGGATACATCCATCTAATGAAATCTACAATGGGATATTGCTCAGCAAGGAGAAGGAATGAAGTACTGACACAGGCGACAACATGGATGAAACATTGTGCTAACTGAAAGAAGCCATCACAAATGTCACCTATTATATGATTCCATTTATGTAAAATGTCCAGAACAGGCAAATCTATAGACAAAGGAGATTAGTGGTTACCAGGGGTTGAGCGGGGTGAGGTAGGAGGGGAAAGGGACAGGAGTGATTGCTAATGGGTAGGTGGTTTCTTTTATGGGAGATGAAAATGTTTTAAAATTAGACTGTGGTGATGGTTGTACAAATCTGTGAATATACTAAAACAAATTGAATTATACACTTTAATTAGGTAAATTGCATGGTATGTGAATTATATCACAATAAAGCTGTTAAAAAAAGAGAGTGGAGGGCTTCCCTGGTGGTGCAGTGGTTGGGAGTCCGCCTGCCGATGCAGGGGACATGGGTTCGTGCCCCGGTCCGGGAGGATCCCACATGCCGTGGAGCGGCTGGGCCCGTGAGCCATGGCCGCTGAGCCTGCGCGTCCGGAGCCTGTGCTCCACAACGGGAGGGGCCGCAGCAGTGAGAGGCCCGCGTACCACAAAAAAGAAAAAAAAAAAAAAAAAAAAGAGAGTGGATATGCCTCTTCTATAGTCTGTTTCATGGCGCTGGCCCATCCTGAGTTATAGGATCTGGAAGCCACAGGCCAAAGGAGAGATGTGTGTGGATGGAACTGAAAGAGCAAGACTATATCCCCAACACAAGCTCTAGACAGCAGCTAGGATGAGCTCTGGGTTTTATGTGTCTGTGTCCACGTGCACTCCAATTCTTACTTCTGCTTTTCATGACCCAAGAACAAATGTGAAATGGCACTAGAGCTTGGGTTCACAGCTTGACTACTGCTTCCCGGGGCCCACAGTTCCAGCCTCTACCCTTGGGGCTCTCTCCAGGACAGTCCCAGGGCTGGCTTCCTCCAGTCATCAACACACTGGATTCGCTTATTCTAGAACAGCGCTGTCCCACAGAAATACAATGCAAACCACATAAGTCACCTTAAATGTTCTAGTGGCCACATTTTAAAAAAACAGGTGAAATTTAATAATATATTTTATTTAAAATATATATTTTAAATGTTTTAGCATGATCAATAACCAAATTATGAATGACACATTTTACATTCTTTTTTTCCTACTAAGTCTTCAAAATCCAGTGTTTATTTTACTCAGCTTATCTCAATTTGGACGAGCCATGTTTTAAGTGCTCCAGAGCCACATGTGGCTAGTGGCTGCCCAAGTGGACAGTGCAGCTCGAAATCTGGTTCGTGTTGCAAAATGAGTATTTTCAAAGCCTGGTGCTTTATGAAAATGTTAATTTAATAATAACAAGTACTGAGGAGGAAACCACAGCTCAGTGAGGTGAAGTGTCTCGCCTAAGGGCATAAGGGCATAAGGGCATAACCCCTGAGGGGCAGGGGTTAAGAGAAGAGAGTCTGCAGTTGGGTGAGAATTAGCTTCTCCACAGGGCCCATGTGCAGATGACAGGAGACACCCATGGGAAGAGATGGGCGCACAGCCTGTCTCACATCCACCACTCACACCCCAAATCACCACAATGCTATTAATACCAAACCATGCAGGGCGAGAGGCTCAGGGGGAAAAGGCAGAGACCACTCGGGGTCACTAGCTGAAGAAACCCTGCACCGCCTCTGAGACATGAACCAACACCCCCCAAAAACACCCAGCTTGTACCACTCACCGGACTGGTGGGTGAGGGAACCACAAGGCTCAGCCGAGGTCCATCCTCCTCCGGAGGCTTCCGCTGGCCACTTCCTTGGCCGACTGCTCTGGTCGCCTCCCTCACAGGACTAGGAGGCTGCTGGCCTGCAGTGCTCCCCGAAGGGACAGCTTGGGCACTGCCTGGCTGTGGCCAGCCCAGGGCGCCAGGTGCCTGGGGAAGCGGCTCCTGCTTGCGGTCCCCATCTCGAGTCCCAGGGGATGCTTGGGCAGGGCGGGGCTCTGCAGGTACCTCAAAGTGCAGGGGTGTGCTGGTGTCCAGGCCGCGGAGGGCCAGCAAGGCCTGCAGCGTGGGAACCTCCGCTTCTTGGCTCAGTCTGTTGGTTGGCACAGAGTTTACCTGGGCTTTGCTGAATTCCGACAACACCCTGGAAGTTTTTAAACAAAGAAACCTGTGTGACAGGGTTGTCAGCTGGAATGCCCAAGGCTAAGTGGAAAACTGCTATTTTGTGATTGAACAAAAAACAAAAGAAAACAATCCCCAACCCCTTAATCATCGCTGTGCTCCCAGCTCACACACACAGACACTCCCACCAAAGTTGCTCCCCAGCTCACAAAGCAGAGGAAAGGACTAGAGGCAAATGGGAAGTGACAGCCTTTCACCCTCTGAACAGGCTAACTGTGGACCTGAAGAGTCGGCTCAGCCAAACAGCTGTGTGGCCGGTCCCTGCCCCAAGGCGACCTCAGCAGTGCCTCGGTGAACAGCATGTCTCAGAGCTGGACTCCAAGCCTCCGGTCCCTGGGACACGGGCTTGGGTGAAGTGAGGACGCACTTTGTTCCTGGAACAGTAACTGGGCAGCAGGGTCGGGGTGAGGGGCTGGGTGTGGATCCAGAGAAGCCTCGAATCCCTGGAAGCTGCTGCTGGAGCACAGTGCATACAAGCTGTGCAGTGTATGTGCCCATGTACATGGGGATGTGTTCCTGATGGGACTGGCACTTTCTGCCCCTCAGTGGTGAGTCTGGGGCCGGGGGAGCCAAGGTCACTGCCTTTGTGTGTACACACACACACACACAGAGTTCTGGGACTTCTGGAATGTGTACTGGCTAGTGGCTGCTCCTCCCTCCCTCGCCTGAGGCTTCCAAGAACCCAAGTTCTGTTTCTGAAGTAAACCTATTAGCTGTCTCCACCTCTGCTTATGAATCCAGTGAGGACATCAAGGGCAAATGCAGGTTCTGGTGGCAAGAAAGCTGTCCGGAGCCCAAGAGATCTCACAATCGCACGTATCTGCCCTAATGGCTTAGACTGGGTGCAGAAGACACATCAAACTCCCATTAACGCAGTTATGGAAAAGAGGATTTTAGAACTCAAGTTTTCATCTGATTGTCTTCTAGGTGAGCTCTGCTCTTATTTACACCATCATAACCCCAAACAACATTTTAAGACATTTTAGACAAGAAGAGGTGAACAACCCATGCATTTCTGGGCAACTGATTTTCAACAGAGGTGCTGAGACATTTCAGTGGGGAAAGAATAGTCTTTCAACAAATGGTGCTGGGATAAGTGAATAGTTCCATGAAAAAGAATAAAGTTGGACTCATCTCACACCATATAAAAAAATTAACCCCAAATGGATCAAAGACCTAAAGGTAAGAGCTAAACTATAAAACTCTTAGAAGGAAAGAGGTGTAAAGCTTCATATCTTTGGATCAGGCAATGGTTTCTTAGATATGACATCTAATGCATAAGTGACTAATAAAAAATATAATAAAAATATTTGCACATAAAATGTGCAAATATTATCATATATCTGATAAAAGAGTCTAGTACCCAGAATATACAGAGCTCTTACAACTCAACAATAAATAAATAACCCAATTTAAAAACACGCAAAGGACGGGACTTCCCTGCTGGTCCAGTGGTTAAGAATCCACCTTAAAATGCAGGCGACGCAGGTGTGATCCCTGGTCAGGGAACTAAGATCCCACATGGCACACGGCAACTAAGCCCACGTGCTGCAAGTAGAGAGAAACCCGTGGGCTGCAACAAAGAGCCCATGTGCCACAACTAAGACCCGACGCAGCCAAAAATAAATAAATAAATAGTACAGATGAACTGGTTTGCAGGGCAGAAATAGAGACACAGATGTAGAGAACAAACGTATGGACAACAAGGGGGGAAAGTGATGGGGGGTGGGGGTGGGGGTGGGGGGTGGGATGAATTAGGAGATTGGGATTGACATGTATACACTGATATGTATAAAATGGATAACTAATAAGAACCTGCTGTATAAAAGAATAAAACTCAAAAAAAATAGTTTTAAAAAGAAAAAAAGCACAATGCTTTCAAAAAATAAACAAATAGGGCTTCCCTGGTGGCGCAGTGGTTGAGAGTCCGCCTGCCGATGCAGGGGACACGGGTTCATGCCCTCGTCCGGGAGGATCCCACATGCCACGGAGCGGCTGGGCCCATGAGCCATGGCCGCTGAGCCTGCGCGTCCGGAGCCTGTGCTCCACAACGGGAGAGGCCACAGCAGTGAGAGGCCCGCGTACCGCAAAAAATAAATAAATAAATAAATAATAAAATAAAATAAACAAATAAAAAATAAAAATAGGCAAAGGATTTGAATAGACATTACTCCAAAGAAGATATATAAATGGCCAATGAAGACATGAAAAAGTGCTCAAAATCATTAGACAATAGTGAAATACAAATCAAAACCACAATGAGATACTACTGTACGCCCAACAGGATGGCAATAACAAAAGAGACAGAGAGGGCTTCCCTGGTGGCGCAGTGGTTGAGAGTCTGCCTGTCGATGCAGGGGACACGGGTTCGTGCCCTGGTCCGGGAAGATCCCACATGCCGCGGAGCGGCTGGGCCCGTGAGCCATGGCCGCTGAGCCGGTGCGTCTGGAGCCTGTGCTCCGTAACGGGAGAGGCCACGGCAGTGAGAGGCCCGTGTACCGCAAAAAAAAAAAAAAAAAAAAAAAAAAAAAAAAGAGACAGAGAATAGTAAGTACTGGCAAAGATGTGGAGAAATTGGAACACATATATATTATCAGTGGAAATGTGAAATGGTGCAGCCCCTGTGGAAAACATTTGGTAGTTCCTCAGAAAGTTAAATACAGAGTTATCATGGGACTCAGTAATTCTACTCTTAGGTACTTACCCAGAAGAATTCAAAACATATGTCCACACAAAATACTTGTAAATGAACGCTCACAGCAACATTATTCATAATAGCCAAAAAGTGGGAAAAAATGTCCATTAATTGACGAATAAATAAACAAATTGTAATATATCCATACAATGGAATATTATTTGCCCATGATATGTGCTATATAACGTGGTTGAACCTTGAAAATATTGTACTAAGTGAAAGAAGGCAGTCACAAAAGGCCACATATTGTATGACTCGATTGATATTAAATGTCCAGAAAAGGTAAATTCATAGCTAATGGGTAAGGGACTTCCTTACAGGGTAATGAAAATGCTCTTGAAGTAGACAGCAGTAGATGTTGAATTCACGACCTTGTGAATATACTGAAAACCACTGAACAGTACGCTTTACAATGGTGAATGTTATGGTATGTGAATCATATCTTGATAAACAGATGACCTCTCAGAGAAAGGTGTAAATGTGTTTGTGGAATAGTTATGGGGGGGACGCAGGTGGGGACTCGCTCTTGCTCTAAAAGCCACACTCTAAAAACAGACCCACAAAAAATCCAAGAGTGCAATTTGCAGCGAGTAGGCAAGGATGAGTTCTGGAAAGAAAGGGGTAGTTTCCACAGGCAGAGGAGGAGGGGCATTTGCTAACCACTTATATGTGTCCAAACCACGGGCCCCCTTCTGAAATGAACTAGGGTGTCAGACTTTTTACAAGGTCCTCTGTGAGGTCCCGGCTCCTCATGGGCTCCCGGGAGGTGGCGTGGTGAGTGATTAAAAGCAGGGGCTCCCGAGTCCACCTGGCCTTGGTTAACGCATGGCTGTGGGCTCCACAATGTGAACATTATGTTCATGGACTTAATTCCCTTATCTGGAAAATGGATGTGGCATCAGCACCCATCTTTTATGACTGTGACAAAGATTAAGTGACATAATACAGGTAAAGTGCTTAGCACAGTGTCTGGCACAAAGTGATCAATAAATGTTAACCTCATTATCACTGATAAGACTGCTTAGCCTCTGTGTACACAAACATAAACATGTAAGGAAAGGAACAGATTTACTGAAAATACTCACTAGCATTACCAAAACAGTTATCAATTAGAAGTGAATCCTAACTTATAAGAAAGATTTTAATGACAAGCGTAGACTGGGTGTTAGAATAAGTGAGTGACTTAATGCTTAGAGAAATGTCACCAAACAGCTTGTGTGATTAATTTGAGCTTCTGTCAAATCAAAACCAAGGTCAAGGGGAATTCCTTGGCAGTCCAGTGGTCAGGACTCTGCACTTCCATTGAAGGGGGCACGGGTTCAATCCCTGGTCAGGGAACTAAGATCCTTCAAGCTGCAGGCACGGCCAAAAAAACCCAAAAAAAACAAAAAACCCAGGTCAAGGTAAAATGCAGCTCACAGAGCTTCACCAGAATTGGTGAAGGACCCAGTGAGAATAAGAGAGACACGTACATCAAGTGGAAAAAAGGGCTAGAGATGAGATTTTGAAGGAAAGGCAAAAGAAAGAACAGTTTTAAAAATTTTGAGGAAAATGAAACATAGAAATGAAACTGGGGGAGAAAGAAAAAAGGAAAAGAAATGAAACTGAAACCACTACAGTCCTTCCACTTTGGTCTGGTTCAGGGCCATGTTTCCCAAAACCTTTCTATTCGAAAATTGTTTTTTTTTTTTTTGGCTGTGCTGCCCAGCATGTGGCATCTTTAGTTCCCCGACCAGGGACTGAACCCAGGCCCCTCCTGCATTGGAAGTGCGGAGTCTTTAACCACTGGACTGCCACGGAAGTCCTCTATTCGAAAATTTTTAAACTTTGTGCTTTCATTTAGAGAACAATCTGGAAAAAAAGTATATGTATTATAAATACTTACGTATGAAGTAAATTAAAAGCATGGCCTGGAGAATCTGAATGGCCACCTTATAAAGTACCCCTGAGAAGTGATCCTGAGCCTGCGGTTTTCCTGAACATGCGGACTATTGTGTTGGTGATACACAGTACTATTTGGCAGTCAAGGGCCACTAATAAAAGCAAAGAGGGCTTCCCTGGTGGCGCAGTGGTTGAGAGTCTGCCTGCTGACGCAGGGGACGCGGGTTCGTGCCCCGGTCCGGGAAGATCCCATATGCCGCGGAGCGGCTGAACCAGTGAGTCATGGCCGCTGAGCCTGTGTGTCCGGAGCCTGTGCTCTGCAACGGGAGAGGCCACAACGGTGAGAGGCCCGCGTACCGCAAAAAAAAAAAAAAAAAAAGCAAAGAGGTGGGCTGCACATGCTAAGAATCATTTCCCCCAAGAGAAGGCCTCATTACAATGACCTCTGACAAATATTACCAACCAAGGTTTTGCAGCAGTGTATGTGAGGACAAGCAGTAGGAGAACAGATGCGACAGGTACACAGTAGTAAAATGACACCACCCAGTGAGCACGCATGCTGCGTCAGACACTGCTCTAAGCATCTGACAGATCTAAATTCATTTCATCTCCCCAGCATTCCTTTGAAGCATTCTTATCCCCATTTTACAGATGAGGACATCAAGGTCAGAAAGGTTGACTAACTTGCCCAAGATGGCAAAGCTGGTTGATGGAGGGCTCAGGCAGTCCGGTTCCTGAGACCACACTTTTTACCACTAGACTGTACCTATGTGTGATATAATTATAATTATAATTCAGACCCAATGAATACAAAAGAAGCTGTGTGGGACAGTCGATCCTCTCTTCACAAGGCAAACTGTAATTTGGCTTCTGCAAAACATTAATAAGTTTCACTTGGAATGTTATGGGTTTTGCGCTTCATGTTTAATTTGTAGATTTTTTCTTTTTTTTTTGGCCGCACAGAGAGGCTTGTGGGATCTTAGTTCCCCGACCAGGGATTGAACCTGGGCCCTGGCAGTGAAAGCGCAGAGTCCTAACCACTGGAGCACCAGGGAATTCCCAGTTTGTAGATGTTTTGACTTTATAGTTGTAAGAGTTTTAAGCACAACGTGTTTATGCCTAATTTTAAGTTATACACATTTAAGTAACACAACAATTTAAGCAAACTCTTACGTGTTGGTGAGAATCTTTACCCTTAAAACATATACTCTAAGAAATGCTGGTCTCTGTGAATGCTCCAAGACAAACTTCCAGCCCAGCTCTAAGAATGATGGTGCTGTGTGCTTGTGTGTGTGTGTGCGTGTGTGTGTGTGCACGCACACGTGTGTGTGTGTGCGTGTGTGTGTGGTGTCTGCCGCTTCCTCACATCACTGTCCAGTGTTGGTCTGTACATCCTGACCCTCTTCCCTTGAGTTCCCCTGGAATACCCAGGACAACATTTCCCATGCAGGGTGGATGGTCACTGATTCAGTGACCTTAAGCTGGAATTTTCCAATCACAAGACTCATGAAAGATAAAGGCAAGGCACATGACAAAGAGAAGGCTGGCTGGTCTGCAGGAGGAGGGAGAGACAACCAAGGGCTAAGACAGGTGACTGAGCCTCAGTCACGCCACGGGCCCAGCCATCTCTGGGGCGGGGGCTGCTCCTTCCCAGCACGTTATATCTAATCCTTCCGTTTGACATGTGAAAATTCTATCTGATGTGCTCGATGTTCGGAGGCCATTTCTGGGACCTACCAGACATTCTTATGTGTGCATCTCACTCATGGGTATCTCACTTGATTCTCAAACAGCCCTATGAGGGAATTTCCATTTTGAAGATGAAGAAACAATAAAATAGGTAACTAATAAGGACCTATTGTATAACACAGGGAACTCTACTCAATATTCTGTAATGACCTATATGGGAAAAGAATCTAAAAATGAGTGGATATAAGTATATGTATAACTGAATCACTTTGCTGTACAGCAGAAACTGAAACAACATTGTAAATCAACTCTACTCTAATAAAAATTTAAAAAAAGAAAAAGATGAAGAAACAGAACCTCAAAAAGAGTTAGCCATGTACGAGACATTACTGGGCTTGTAGGTGGTGGAATGGGGCTTGAAACTAGATCTGCTCCAGGGCCAGTCCATGACACCCAATCCTGGTGCGATTCCCACACCGGGTGGGAGCCCTGTAAAGACCTGAACCAAGGTGGGGGGAAGGGTGGGGAACAGCAGGAGTGGAAAGGTCCTAAACACAGCTGATGTAACACAGGTCCTACTAGAGGAAATGCTTCAGAGACGGCTACCATTTTTTACCTATGAGACGAGCAAATTTCCAAAACTTTGATGATACCTTCTGTTGACAAGGCTGAGAGGACACAAGCACAACCCTGATAGAGTGCAAATAGGCAATATCTGTGAAAATTACAAATTAATTTATTCCTTGGCTCAGCAATTTTGCTTCTGGGAATTTACAGAACAGAGATAGCTTGCGTAGGCCTAAAGGACCACATACACAGATTATTTATAGAAACACTGAACTCCAAAGTCCATTAAACTCAGGGCTGATTCAATGAACTAGGGTACATTCATACAATGGAAAAATCTGTAATAGAAAAAAAAAAAAAAGAAGCTCTGATATGAAAAGATCTCCCAAACAAGGTATAGAGTAATGTATTTACAGTTTATACTAGCTTTCGTGGAAAGAACGGAATAAGAAATAAGAAAGATAATAACCTATAAGGGAAAAGAATCTGCAAAACAATATATTTATATATATATAACAATATGTTATATATATATTTATTTATATATATTATATATATAACATATTTATATATATGTATAAATAACTGGATTACTGTGCTGTACACCTGAAATTAACACATTGTAAATCAACTATACTTCAATTTAAAAAAAAAAGAAAGAAGAAAGAAAATTTTAAAATTTGTACATTCATATTTGTTATAGATGCATTTAGAAACTGGAAAAATATGCAAGAAATTAATAATTATGGTTACATAAATAGAGTGGGAAAGACTTTTCACTGTATATATTTTAGATTTTTTTAAACTATAAAAATATATCATCGGGCTTCCCTGGTGGTGCAGTGGTTGAGAGTCCGCCTGCCGATGCAGGGGACGCGGGTTCGTGCCCCGGTCAGGGAGGATCCCACATGCCGCGGAGCGGCTGGGCCCGTGAGCCATGGCCGCTGAGCCTGCGCGTCCGGAGGATGTGCTCCGCAACAGGAGAGGCCACAACAGTGAGACACCCGCGTACCGCAAGAAAAAAAAAAATATATATATATAATCTATTCAAAAATTAATGTTAAAAAGCCTGAAGGAAGGAAGGCTCTGGCCAGGCTCCCTTCTCCAGTCAAGTTCATCACTTCACGTCCTCCTCCTCCACACACTTGCTCGTCCCTATTTGCCTGCCACCCCCGTCCTGGCATCACTCAGGTTTTGTGTCCCCCAGAAGGTCTTCTGTGAGGTCCCAGAAGATCACCCTTATGCACTGTGCTTCACTGCACTTTTTTTGGGAAGTGGTACACAGAGCTCTGAGCTATAAGTTTCCTTCTCTCTAGATGAAGATGACAATAATATTTCACACTACATCTCAGAGAGATTAAATAACTTGTCACAGGTCACCAGGCCAGAGCTGGCGCTGGAACCACCTCTGAGCCCCATCTAGATGCGTTCTCCCCACTGGCCCCGGTCTGCCTGAAGGTACAGCCCCCAGCAATTCCAGTCCCCGGGGGAGAGTCCCTGCCCCCTTCGTCTGTCTTTACGCCATAACAGAGTTCCGTGCTCAGTGACAGGCAATCACATGCCCCAGGCAGGGAGGGAGGGCAAGAGGAAGAGACGGGAGGAAGGACAAAGAGAGGAAGGGGTGGGGGAGGGGTACTCACTCTTGCAGAGACGGGTCCGAATCGTCAGCATTTGCCGTCCCCAGGTCTGAGTCGCAGGACATGGGCTCCTCGGAACGGTCTGGACTCTTGGAGCCATTCTCTTGGAGCAGGCAGCTGTCAGAGTTGAGGCTGCAAGAGAGCTGGGACGAACTGGCCGTGTCCAGACTGAGGGAGGAGGCCGTGAGCCCCCTGTTCCGTCGGATCTTATGGCCCGAGTGCTGGACCTCGATGTCCTCCGAGCCTGAGGAATGGGAGATGGAATCCAGAGACTCCTTCCGCTGTAGTTCCGCTCCAGAGGTAGTAAAGGGGTCGAGCTCCGAGAGCGGGCAGAGACCGGAGAGGGCCAGCGGGGTGAGCGTCCACTCGTTTAGGATGGCAGACTTGTAGGAGAGCTCGAAGGACAGGGACGTCAGGCCCTGCAGGAAGCTCAGGAGGAACTCGCCCTCCTCGGCGTCACGGAGCAGGGCCGTGGGCTGGTAGTACTCGCACAGGCGGGCCTGCTCCTGCAGCAGCAGCTTCAGGTAGCACTCCATGAGGCCGTCATTGAGCGCCAGCCGCAGCCAGGCCCGGCAGCGGCCCACGTCCGTGCTCACGAAGATCAGGTGCTCCAGTTCCGAGATGATGTGTCTGGGAAGGCAGAGAACACACGTGTTTCAAGAAACAACTCCAAATCACGGACATGTCATTTTATCCACTGGTTAGCAAGAGCCAGTAACAACGACCGCAAATACACATAGGCATGAAAAGCTCCTGGGTAACAGCGTTCAAAGGGGAATTTATAAAGGTTCAGCTCTAAACCCCCAACTTTTTTACGTTTAGTGTCATGAAGGATTGTTGCCATTTTCACGACAACTACGCATCCGGCCCCTGACATCATCCGCTCATCCAGGACATGTCTGCTAAGCCCCTAAATTTTAGGTTGAGGTCCTTGGAGCTGTGAAGACAGAGGGTAAAGTCATGGTCCCTACCCTCGGTCCAGGAAACCGCCTTTCAAGGGCATATTGAGGTGAGCCCTGTTGTTAGCAGAGCTGGGGTGAGGGCTGGGTGATCACCTCTGGGTTGGAGTAAGAAAAACGCCACAGAAGAGGGTAGTATCTGAGCTGGGCCTTGAGGGACTACAAGAGGCAAAGATGGATGGAGAACCTTTGAGGCACAAGGGGCTGATGGAGAAAAAAGCATAAAGGGTAGGAAAGCAACAGACTGTAACAGGAGTGGGGAGCACTCCAGTTACAGCACGGGGACGAAGAGTGGGTGATTGGGTTGCAAAGCCAGGTAACGCAGGGCCTTGAGTATCAAACGGGGGAGGCAAAGCGGGGCGATGCTCCCCACACCTGGCTGTGCATCCGAATCACCTGGGGGACTAGGTTAGGATACAGGTGCCGGGGCCCCAGCCAAGTGAAGCAGACCCCAGGCTGGCGTTTGGGAGCCTGTGGGCTACAGGTTTTTGCTCAGGAAAGTGACGTGCTCGCAGCTACGCAGACTTCAGGGTGGGGCGCTCCTACCCAACCCGACCCCACGTGTACCAAACTCAGCTCCTGAATGCCTCGGTCTGATGTAAATGCCCCTCCTCTGACCACTGCCAGCCCCTGCGCACGTCTCCTCCACGGGAGTGCGGACCGCACTCTGCAGAACCCAGTGATGGAGCTCCGGTCAGCTTAAGCTCAGTAAATGTTGGCTGACTGACCAAAGGAAAGACAGAATGAGATAAGGGGGACAATTAGAAAGGCACTGCCACCCAGGAGTCAGGTAAGAGCCTGAGATGGGGCAGCAGCAGTAGCACGGGAAGGAAGATTAGAGACTGACAAAGGCACCTTCGGGCAGGAGGTGGCATTTAATAGCCCCGAGAGGCACAGTGTCAGCTGCCGGCTCCAAAGCCCAGGAGGTTCAGGGCAGGGCCAGCAAGACAAGTGTCTCAGAGCACACATTCAGAGGCTCTAGCTGGATGCCACTCTTCTTAAAAAAAAAGAAACAAACCCTACCTTTTGTACTTGTACCTTGTTACAAGTATGATACGTAGCACAGATGTGCAAACATCCTAAGGCAGGGTCAGCAAACTTCTGGCAAGGGCCAGACAGGAAAGATTTCAGGCTCTGCAGCCCGCACAACCTCTGTTGCAACTACCGAATTTGCCAGCGGGTGGTACAAAGAAGGCTCCTGCTCTTGCTCAGGGCGCCCAGCCCAGGGGCTCGACGCTGCCCCAGGCCATGGTCTGAGGGGCTCACTGAGCCCTGGTCTAACATCCCCCCCCAACCCCGCTTGGTCCACCATCTCCTCTCCGGGACACAGGACTCTCTGTGTCTCTCCCACACGGCTGGAGGGAAGAGCCCAGCGTCCCAGACTCCGAAGCTCCCCCGACATGAACCGCCTCCACCCCCCGCCCCGCTGCCCCCAGCAGCTCTCACTTGTGGGTGACAGCTTTCAGGAGGGGCCAGAAGACGGGCTGAGGCAGAGGATTCTGGTGGGCACTCTTCTTTCTTTTCCCTCCGGCCTCGGCTCGGATGTGCTTGGTGTGCAGGCCGTGGATGAAGACGGCTTCCAAGGCGCTGCACATGCTGTTGGCATCTCCGTCTTCGCTTGTGACCACTGTGTCCAAGGACACGTACTGCTTCTGCAGTGCCTTCACGGAGCCCACTAGCTTCTTCTTGATGACCTGGGTGGCGCCAGACATAACACAGGCCTTTAGAGGCTCCTGTGGCGACCCCTGCAATGTGACTCTTCCTGTGGCCAAACACATGGGTCCACACGCATGCACAAATCTACATATCTGTGTAGCAAAATGAGTACAGGCTAACGGCAGAAAATAAAAGAGAAAGCAGAGAGAAGAAAAGGAAAATCGCCCCAAGATGTGTTCTTAGTTTTTGCAAAGATACGTGTGTTTTTTAAATTTCTTTGTTTCCTATTTTTTATTTACTTATTTATTGGCTGCACGGAGAGGCTTGCGGGATCTTAGTTCCCCGACCAGGGACTGAACCCGGCCCACGGCAGTGACAGCGCTGGGTCCTAACCACTGGACTGCCAGGGAAATCCCTGTTTGTTTTTTAAACCAAACTTCAGTGAGCTGACAGCCATATAAACTTTGTGTTTAAATACTGGCTCCATCAGAGTTACAGCTATGGGAGCTTGGGTAATCCATCTAGGGCAGGGGTGAGGCTTTCCACCTTAATCACATGACCAACATTCCACTGAGAGTCAACAAGTTAAGAGGCAAAAAGTGCCGCTTTAGTACAATAAAAATACCCAGAAACAGGAGCACGGTTTACATGAAGAAAGATCCTAGACCTGGCAGTCAGAGCCTGGGTTTAGTCTCAGCTCTGTCAGTCACCAGTTGGGTCACCTCAGATATTTCACTTAACCTCTCTGAGCCTCAACTTTCCCATCTGTTAAATGGAAATAATACTTGGTGATTTACAGCTGGGGGTATTACTCTTTGAAGGTAGGACTAGTTTTTTATTCATCCTTGTGCCCTCAACAATGGGCCTGGTTCCTGGCACATGTACTCAGTAAATGTTTGCTAAATGAATAAATTATAAAATATACATAAAGTCCTTTGAAAATACAGAGTTAAGATCGTTCTATCATAATATAAGTACATATGTCAAAATTACCTAAGGGTTTGGAAAAGGACTGGAAGGGACTGCAGAAAAACTGGTTTGAATTATTAGGTGATAGGATTATGGACAAATATTTCACTGTTTCATTTTTATTTTAGCCAACACAATTAATGTTAATGTTCTTTGAAAAGTTAAATGTTCCTTTTTTAGAACAGCTTTAATGAGACATAATTTACATATCATAAAATTCACTCATTAAAATACACAGCTCAGTGGGTTTTAGTACATTCACAGAATTGTGCAACCATTTCCGCTATCTAATTTTAGAACATTTTTATGACCCCCAAAAGAAACCCTGCACCTATTAGCAGTCACTCACTATTCCCCTCTCCTCCAACCCCTGGCAACCACTGATCTACTTTCTGTCTCTATGGACTTGCCTATTCTGGACATTTCTTATAAATGGAATCATATGATATGCAGCCTTTTGCATCTGACTTCACTTAGTGCGTTTTCAAGTTTGTCTGTGTTGTAGCATATACCAGTCCTGCATTCCTTTTTATTGCCAAATAATATTCCATTGCATGGATATATCACATTTTATTTATCCATTCATCGATTAATAGATATTTGGGTTGTTTCCACTTTTTGGCTACAACGCTGCTATGAACATTCATGTTCATAGCTTTTTGTGTAAATATATGTTTTTCAATTCTCTTGGGTGTATACCTAGGAGTGGAATGGCTGAGTCACGTGCAACTCTATGTTTCACTTTTTGAAGAACTATCAAACTGTTTTCCACAATGGCTGTATCATTTTACACTCCCACCAGGAAGGTACGAGAGTTCCAACTTCTCCACAACCCCACCAATACTTATTATTGTCTGCCACTTCGATGACAGTCATCCTAGTGGATATGAAGAAGTATCTCATTATGGTTTTTTTTTTTTTTTTCTGGCCATGCTGCACGGCATGTGGGATCTTAGTTCCCCAACCAGGGACTGAACCCATACCTCCCTGCACGGGGAGGAAGCACGGAGTCTTAACCACTGGACCACTGGGTAAGTCCCTCATTATGATTTTTTTTTCTTACTATTTTATTTTACTTTTAAAAAAAATTTGTATTGGAGTATAATTGATGTACAATGTTGTGTTAGTTTCAGGTGTACAGCAAAGTGAATCAGTTATACATAGACATATATACAGCTTTTTTTTTTTAGATTCTTTTCCTATATAGGCCATTACAGAGTGCTGAGTAGAGTTCCCTGTGCTATACAGCAGGTTCTTATTGGTTGTCTATTTTATATATAGTCGTGTGTATACGTCAGTCCCAATCTCCCAATTTATCCCTCCCACACCTTGTCCCCGGTAACCATGAGTTTGTTTTCTACCGTGGTGACTCTACTTCTGTTTTCCTCATTATGGTTTTGATTTGCCTTTGTCTAATGTCTAATGATGTTGAGCATCTTTTTATGTACTTATTGGTCATTTGTATATCTTCTTTGGAAAAATCCTTGGTCCTCTGGTAACCTACATGCAATCTCCATTGTTTTTTGTAAATCTCCATTTTATCACCAATAAGATGATCTAGAAAGGGCAGGATCTCCTCGGAGCCTGCTTCTGCTATAACTTTTTCTCAACTCCAGACCTCTCTCTCTGAACAGTGCAAATGCATTTCAAAGTAAGAAAAAACAATGAAATGGCTGTCCCAGGCACCCCTCCCCCTACACTTGATTCTCCCTTGTTGCCTACCGGGATGGCAGCCCGGGGGTCCAGTCCATTCTCCACCGCTGAGAGCATTTCCACTCAAGGAGCAGCTCCCCAGAAGAATCACATGACACCTGCAGAGACAGACACGGCCGGATGAACAATCACTGTGCCCAGACAATCTCCTCCCCATGCCCCACCCCCATCTTACTCAACCTGCAACTGCAAGGATTTTCAATACAAAAGTGAAAACTGAGAGTGGATTTTAAGGATGGAAACAAGGAAGGAAAAAAGATCTTGTGGGGTGTGCCATGGGCAGGTCTATCCCAAAGGGTGGGTAGAAAGGGCTTTTGACTCCACTCCAAATGCTGGCACAAAAAAGCAGGGAATAAAAGGCTAATTTAGGGACCTCCCTGGTGGCGCAGTGGTTAAGAATCCGCCTGCCAATGCAGGGGACACGGATTTGAGCCCTGGTCTGGGAAGATGCCACATGCCGCGGAGCAACTAAGCCCGTGCGCCACAGCTACTGAGCCTGCGCTCTAGAGCCCGCGAGCCACAACTACTGAGCTGGCATGCCACAACTACTGAAGCCCGCGCGCCTAGAACCCGTGCTCTGCAACAAGAGAAGCCACAGCAATGAGAAGCCCGCACACTGCAACGAAGAGTAGCCCCTGCCCGCTGCAAATAGAGAAAGCCTGTGTGCAGCAATGAAGACCAAACACAGACAAAAATAAATAAATAAATTTATTTTTTTAAAAAAAAGGCTAATTTAGATACAGAGCTGAGGCTGCAAGGGGGAATGCTGCAGCTGAAGGTGCCAAGAACCCACAGGGGCTGGGAAGCAGGGGCTCACAATTCACATTCAGGGCCTGGGCTCTGCAACTGTCCCGACTCCCGTCCCATCCCAGGGTTGGCCAGCTCAGTGGGGAAAAGTACAACTGAAACGCCTTCAAAAGGAAGGGCTCTCTCGCCACACAGCTGCTTCTCCTTTGGGCTGCAAAGGTCTAGCTTGAGCAGCACAGGGACATGTCTAAAGGGGAACAACACGGGTTCTGATCTCAATTTGCCACTAACCAGCTAGGCACACTGGGGCATGTATCAGACCTCTTAAGTGGAGACTATGAGTATGGAAAACGCTGAGCACAGGGCCTGAGATTTACCAAGGATAAATGGTATCTCTAACCCCAGTGGATGCGGCCGCCCAAATCTACAGGCAAAGAATGCCACTACCTAATTAAGCGTGTGCCAGCAGCTGAAGTCAGTACACAGAGAAATCTCTCGGGGCAGCTGGCTCTCTCCTGGGGTGGCTGAGGCTAAGGGTGGGGTGGGGGTGAGGACTGTGGCCTGAGCCTGAAGGGGCTGCTGCCTGGCCTGCCCCACCCCGGGAACTTGCACAGAGCAGGACTGGACAGGCACACTCACATCTAAACAAATCTCTAGTGGCCACACAGCTAAGCATGAGGGGACACCACCAACAACAAAAAATAATAAAGAGAGAGAAAATCAGGTTACTGCTCTCTGCTCTCAAGTACCCATGGCCCAAAGAAGTTAGTAAAACCAAGACCTGTTAAATGGTTTTGTGCCCTTTACATGTATTACCCCATTCATTCCTGATAACCATCCTAGGAGTGTCTTATCATCTCAGTCTGATAGATAAGAAGTAGAAGCTGACCCAGGTCAAGGAAATTCCCAAGATCCCAGGGCTGGTTAAGTGGCCAACTCTACAAGCAGCCGCAAGGACAACAGCAACCCGAGCTCAAGAGAAATCCCCAGACTCCAGGAGTGCGACCACCTCCCTTCTGGAAGAGGTGGGTGTGGGCTAGGGCTAAGGGGGCGACGGGCAAGGGGGCAGGCGAGGCCTGGGAGGAGGGCTCTTCAGCCGGGGGGCCCAGGTGAGAGGCCACAGTGGAACACTGAGGTCAGTCTGGCAGGAAAGGTTTACAGGAGGACATGAGCGTGACGCTTGGAGATGAGAGAGGCAGAGTGGCCCTAAATGGTAGGAGCTGCTCTGATTCAATCCCTGGCTTCTGGAGTGGGCAGTGGGTGAACAGGACCCAGAGCCAACCTCTCCAAGTGAGGGAGGCAGGTGTGTGGCGGGCGGCCCCCGCAGAGCCAACTCTGGTCAGGGTGTGAGAGACCCCAGAACACGGGCCCCCGGCCTCAGGCCTTGTCTGACTTACCTCACCCTCACCTCATCCCCCTCCCACCTACCAGGGATTCTTCAGGGCCCTCCTCCACACTCCAGCTACCAGCGCCCCAGACAAGGGGACATGTGCTGCAGACAGTCCCTCTGGACAATGTTCCTTCCAGGCCACCCTGGGGCAGCCCAGGAGGCCAAATCCAGGTTCTCTGGCTCCAAGACCCTGGGTTCCAATCCCCTTCAGCAGTTCCAGCAGCCAAAGGCCTCCCCTTCTAGACAGAGCCTCAAGCTGCAAAACTGCCTTTCCCTCAGCCACAGGCCAGGCCCGGAAGGGCTTAGGCCTCAACAACCTGAATAACAGCCTGGATCCATTAAGGCCTCATTAACTAATTAACCAAAAATAATATTCATGGGAAGGAGGGAGGCCTGTTAGTAAGTGGGTGCTCCATCCCAGTGAGGGTCTGCTAAAAACCCACAGCAAACTGATGCTGAGAGGTCAGAGCAGGCGGAGACACGTAATCGCCCCCTAAAACCAAGAGTCGGAAAAGCCACAAAATGACTGACAACAGTGCAGAGGAGTCCAGAAGGAGAATGGCCACTTGACAATTCACAAAATAGGACTGAGGCTTTGGGGTTCGGGCCACAATTCAGGGCGCAACTTTCTCTGCAAGAAGCCAAAGCACCCCACCTATGTGGGTCTGCTCCATCATGCGTCAGGGGGCAGGAGACACGAGAACTTGCTGACGGAACCGTAAGGGGGCTTTGGGTCTCCTGACTGCTGGGTCAGCACTCCGTCATTCTCCAGACCCCCAGTGCACCTTCCTATGGGACTGGTTTCACTTCCTGTCCTCAGAACAGTCTTCATTGACACCAAAAACCAAAGCAAAGAGAGGCGTGGCTGCAAGGAGACCTAGGCTAAAAAGAGTTAAGGAGAGAACGCGGGCAACATTACCAAAGGGCTCTTCAAACATTACTGGTGGAGTTTAGCAGAAAAGGTGACTTCTGTCTGCCTTCTAGGCAACTCCTAACCACGAGAAGTCTACCTCTCCCCCTAAGTATTGATCCATCCTGACATGGCTCTCCTAGCTTCTCTAATCTCATTTAATTCTTAAAACAATCCTGGGGACTTCCCTGGTGGCGCAGTGGTTAAGAATCCACCTGCCAATGCAGGGGACACGGGTTAGAGCCCTGGTCCGGGAATATCCCACATGCCACGGAGCAACTAAGCTCGTGTGCCACAACTACTGAGCCTGCACTCTGGAGCCTGAGAGCCACAGCTACTGAGCCCGTGTGCCACAACTACTGAAGCCCATGCGCCTAGAGCCCATGGTCTGCAACAAGAGAAGCCACCACAATGAGAAGCCCATGCACCACAACAAAGAGTAGCCCCTGCTCTCTGCAACTAAAGAAAGCCCACGCACAGCAATGAAGACCCAACGCAGCCAAAAATAAATAAATTTTAATTTAAAAAAACAAAAAATAATCCTGTGAGAGAAGGATGATTATCCCCGTTTTACAGAGGAGAAGACTAAGGCTCAGTAGAAAAGAGCCCCAGGTAAGGGACAAAACTGTCTGGTTTCCTCATTCTAAGTCTTGTGTCAGACTTCACCAGATCAAACTGTCTCAGGTCTCTGGTTCCAAGAGTTTCAGGCAAACTGATTACTTATAGACTAAGTAATAATTAACTTAGTACTCAGAAAACTCCATTTTTATCAAATAAGGCTAAAATCAACAAGAAACAATCTTACCCATCAGGTCTGTAGTCCCAACCAGCTGAGGCTAGGTCCTTTCCATGGTACACAGGTCTCACAGCTGTCCTTTCTTACATGTTCCAACACACAGGAAGGAATTGTTCTGGTTGCTTTTCTTTATTATACTGCCTGGGCTTCTATAAACGTCCAATTTCACTTCTTCCAGAGACCAAGGAAGAAAGAAAAGAAAAGAATGGCTTATATGAGACTTACATTAAAAGAAGAAATAGATGGCTTGGCTTCCCCGCTTCTGAAACACTCCATCCATAGGTAAACAGCAACCTCTTCTCCTTAGAGACTTCTCAGCCATTCCCAACAGCCTCCTCTCTACAGCCTGAATCCAATCCTGTACCGGGCTGTTAGAACAAACAGCCTGACGGTTAAGCCATCCAGCTGCTGTACCAGTTGATGAGTCATGGTTTTCAGTTGTAGAAGAATGACAAAGTTATCAGTTGGAAAAGAATGACAAAGTTACCTTCTGATTCAGAAAGGCAGCTGATCTTTCAGACATGCTGAGTAAACTGCACCTCCTCCCACCTGAAAAAAGCTGGATTTCTGGACAAGTGTCCTGGAGGGAGGGGGATGGAGAGAGTGTGCTGGGGGAACTGCATCTTTGAAGCAATTGGATACCAGGTGGAGGGCAAGAAACGTCTAGCCTGTGATTCCCAAACCAAAGGCTAGTGAGTGAGCCCAGAAATGTGAATCAGTGAACATGGGGTATCTTTCTTTCCCCCCTCCTTGCTTCCATTCAATAACACCCATCTCGGGCTTCCCTGGTGGCGCAGTGGTTGAGAGTCCGCCTGCCGACGCAGGGGACACGGGTTCGTGCCCCGGTCCGGGAGGATCCCACATGCCGCAGAGCGGCTGGGCCCGTGAGCCATGGCCGCTGAGCCTGCGCATCCGGAGCCTGTGCTCCGCAGCAGGAGGGGCTGCAACAGTGAGAGGCCCGCGTACCGCAGAAAAACAAAATTAAAAACAAAAATAACACCCATCTCCCCCATATTTTTGTCCCATCCTTAGGATTCCGGCAAGGACCAAACTTTGAATGACTAAAAACAGGAACTTTGCTCAACTCATTCACCATTATATTTCTAGTGCCTAGAACAACACAGAGCACGCAGCGGCGCTCAAGAACTACCCGCTGAATGAACAGAAGAATAAAACAAAAATAAGGCTCAGGGGCAGGTTATCTCCATTTCACAGACCGAGGAAAGCTGAGGTATACAATTCTCAGCCACGATGGAACTCTTTTCATTAAATCACCCTGCCAGCAGGCTGAGACCACTCTGATATATTGCACCTTGGGGGGGGATACTGAAGGGAGAGCTTCAACTTTCAAAGGAACAAGACTATAAAAGGCAAGCAAAGACAACGGGTCCTGTTTGGGGCCCTTTAAAATTGCTGCCAGGGCCTCCCTGGTGGCGCAGTGGTTGAGAGTCCGCCTGCCGATGCAGGGGACACGGGTTCATGCCCCGGTCCGGGAGGATCCCACATGCTGCAGAGCGGCTGGGCCCGTGCGCGTCCGGAGCCTGTGCTCCACAATGGGAGAGGCCACAGCAGTGAGAGGCCCGCGTACTGCAAAAAAAAAAAAAAAAAAAAAAAAAAATTTGCTGCCAAACGGCCAACCCTCTGAAGCCAGGTCACTAGAATTTGGAGAGAATGTGTGCCCTAAAAGCCCAGGAGATGATAAATGCTGAGCTTGGGGCCCGGGTGCCTCAGGAATGTCCCTCTGCCTCAGCTGCTCAGATATCTCAACTCCCCATGTTCATGGGTAACCAAATGGCCAAAACTCAAAGATTCAGCACCTGCAAAAAGAGGAAGTGGTTCAACAGCCTCTGTACTCGCCTTAGCCTCCTGGGAACCCTCTCACCTACACTCTTCACAACATGTAACATCATCTCTGGCGTCCACTGTGTTCCCTGTGTTAAGCGTTGGGACAGGTCTGCTGTCAGCTCCAGCCGGGAGGGACACTGGGTGAGGAGGGTCCTTTACAAGTGCCAGGACAACACACATGGACGTGGTTCTGTGACCAGTCACACAGTGGTACTCCCTGAGTTTCTCCTGGGCCAGAAAACCAGCCAAAAGGAAGTGATGGCTTCCACTGGCCCAGGCTATGAGTGAGCTAGGTGAGTGGCCATTCCTCCCCTTCCAGGTATGTGGGCGATACCCAACATTCCAGCAGTAGCACAAGTCATTTAATATGAATGCTAGACCCATAATCCCTGGGAGCAGGTACAGGGGACAAGACACCCGCGAAAAAAAATCCCTGACCCTGACCCGAGGGCGGATCTCTACTTCTCCACACTTTTTTACCACCTGAGGCCCTGCATGCACCCATCAAGCTGCTCAGTCTCTAACTGCTGGGCTCCTAGCAAGCACCTAAATTTGGCTGTTGAGGGGCAGCCGGTGGGGTTGGCAGGGGACTCTGCACTAAATTCTCAGATTGAATGGGGACGGGGTCAAGGGAAAAATGGGTGTAGAGCTGAGGTGGGGACAGCAGAGGAGAAAGGGCAGGA
Organism: Mesoplodon mirus; assembly: GCF_964341445.2. Lineage (NCBI taxonomy): Eukaryota > Metazoa > Chordata > Mammalia > Artiodactyla > Ziphiidae > Mesoplodon > Mesoplodon mirus. The sequence goes on from NC_138994.1 coordinate 8,185,647, forward strand.
GATCTCATTTTTAACAAGATTGGCTGAGGGTGGTAGTAACTGGGGCACCAGGAGTTGGGGGCGGTTTAGCAAAGACTTAGGGATGGGGGTGTCCTCTGATGGCTGGAGATGGAAAGGAAGTATATGGTGGGCTAGGAAGTTAGGGGTTGAGTCTGTGAGGACAAGACACATGTAAGACTTGGGATAGGGCTGAGATCAGAGTTATCAAAAAGAAAAGGGTGTGCTCAACAGGGCATCTACTTTAGTGGTGGGTCTTAAATGAGAGTGGGACAGAGGTGGGGTGTTCAGGAGGGGCTGACCTTGGGGAGCTGACCAGGGGGTGTGGGAGATTCGGATAAGAAAGCTGATCCCGAAAAGGGCAAACCAGAATGGTGGGTCTCGAGGAGGCCTGTGTGCAGCACTAGCACGGCCAAAGGGGTTGAGAGGTGAAGACGAGCTGTGTTGGAGGGAGGCGGAGGGATGTGGCCAAGGTCGGGGTGGGAAGTGGGCTACAGGGAGGTCAAGGGTGAGCCTGCATTTACGCAAGACTGGCGGTGAGAGGGTGGGGGTAAGGGCTGGGGTCAGGTCACGAGTGGCAAATAGAGGGGAGAGGCCAGCAGCGGCAGTGCGGGCCGAAGGCTAGTCGGAGTGGGGCGCGGGGCTTGGGCTGGGAAGGGTGAGGACTCTGAAGCAGGACAGTCTCAAGGTAACCAGGGGTCTGGGATCACGGAGAGGGCTGCTGTTCCCTGTTCGCCTGTTCCCGTCCCGGCCTCGCCGCCCCTCTGCTGCCCGCCTCGCCCGCGACCCCTAACTCACCAAACGGAGTGGGGAGGGGGGCGGGGGCACTCCCGGCCGCTGCCGCCCCTAAGCCTCCGACCGGACGCTGCGGCCTTTGGACCACTGACAACAGGAAGCGGTTCCCGCGGCGCCTGACGCCATCCATCACGTCGACTGGGCGTCCGGCCCCGCCCTGGCCCGCGGAGCCAATCGCGGGGCGCGGAGGAACCGCGGGGCGGGGCCAGCGCTCTCGGACGCCCCAGGGTTCCCAGGCCCGGAGCAGAGACATGATCTGGGAGGCTCGCGATCCCCGCATTTGTGTTGGGCGCAGAGAGGCAACGCCACAGACTCCGGGCGGAGTGCGTCCTCACTGCCTTCCTCTCGCAGGGTCTGCGTCAGACGAGATTCTGGCTTGTGGGTTCCTGACCTTATCTGGCCGCAGCACTATCTGCGTAGAATTGGGGCCGACACATGGCCTCCTTCAGCGAAGGTTGCCCACTTGTAAAATGGGACCAACGCCTACCCCGTTTTTGCCTCCCCCAGGGCATCAGCGTAGCCCGGTGGGCAGAGCCGAGGCCCAACTTAGAGCTTCCCTCCTGCTCTCAGGAAAAAAAGCGTAGATTTTTTTTTTTTTTTTTTTTTTGTGGTACGCGGGCCTTTCACTGTTATGGTCTCTCCTGTTGCGGAGTACAGGCTCCGGACGTGGGCCCAGACGTTCCGCGGCATGTGGGATCTTCGCGGACCGGGGCACGAACCCGTGTCCTCTGCATCGGCAGGTGGTCTCTCAACCACTGTGCCACCAGGGAAGCCCTATAGTAGCATCTTGCTTTGTTCACTTAACAACATGTACATCTTGGAGATAGATAGTCCGCCTTATCTATCTATCTGTCTGTCTGTTTATTTATTTATTTATTTATTTATGCATGCATGCAGTACACGGGCCTCTCACTGCTGTGGCCTCTCCTGTTGTGGAGCACAGGCTCCGGACGCGCAGGCCCCAGCGGCCATGGCTCACGGGCCCAGCCGCTTCGCAGCACATGGGATCCTCCCGGACCGGGGCACGAACCCGCGCACCCTGCATCGGCAGGCGGACTCTCAACCACTGCGCCACCAGGGAAGCCCAGTCTGGCTTATTTTTAAAACCTGCTCTCGTAATCCAGTAAGGCAATCCCTTACCCAGCCTAGAGAAGTCATCACTTTTAATAAAAAGCTCTAAAATCTTTTACATGCATCATAACCAACACATCTCTCAAGAATGCTGTGTTCCCACCCCTCCACTTTTACCGGCCTGGGCCTGAGTAGATTGACATTGAATAGTCCGTTTTAGGGACTGGAAGCTACGACTTACCATGAGTCACTGCCCTAAAATACGCTTTCCACCCTCATGCCCTGTGCCTGGAATTCAGTGGTGACGGTGGCATTCTTTAGGGTTAATCATGGCTCCCTTTAAGTGGTTCTCCTTTAGGGTGAAAAGTCTGCAGGGCAAGGCAACAATGAATGGAGAGCATCTGGGGCCAGTTTTGCTTCTGCCCCGGTGACAGGGACAAAGACGTGATGAGAGGGGCCAAGGGGCTTTGTGGAGCCATGCGGGCTCTGATGATGAATCTCACTCTTCTTAAAGTTGTTTTTAAGTCCACGTGGATCCCTAACTAGGATTGTGCTTTTTCTTAAAATTATTTTTTATTTTTATTTTTGGTCACACCACACAGATCGTGGGATCTTAGTTCTCCGACCAGGGATCGAACCTGGGCCCTAGGTAGTGAAAGCGCCTAGTCCTAACAACTGGACTGCCAGGGAACTCCCTAGGATTGTGCTTTTAAACAGCCTTCCTCTTAGGATATTTCAGGCAATGAGTCTCTTTCCAGTGCCAAATGGAGTCTAGAGAAAGACAGTTCACTAACCTGTTTTGATGTTTACCCTGTACAAACCTTTTCTTCTGTGAGGTCCCTATGTGAGGCTGATGTGGGTAAAAAACTCAGCTCCAAATGGCATAGTCCCTTTGCAGCTTATGGGGCCAATACATAGCATCTTGTGCTGACCTCTAGGAGGTCGGTCTATATTTCACAAGGAATCATATGGGGAGAATGAAGAAATGGTCTAAAATTCACTGAAGAATATTCCTGAGTCATCACTGGGGGCAGGGCCTGCTACTAGACATTGGGGAGAGGAAGGAGATATGATTCCTACCTTGTCAGCGTTCCTGACCTAATAGAGAACAGTGTTCGGGTCTGCACACCGATGGACACTCTTTCACAACGTTCCATTTAGAGGTGACACCTGAAAGAGTGGAAGGTGTGCATTCTTCCTTCCACTTACTTCTGTTACAGAACCAGGAATATCCTTACCAACAGGTCCTATGGCTGCTGTTCATTGATGCAGAATAAAATCACAATCATCTGCACACAACCCAAACCAAGACTCAGCCACATCCTGGGACAGATAGAACTATGAGTCCCGATTCCTCATCCCTGCCTGCATCCATACTCTTTGCCATGTCTCACTGTGGGCAGAGTGTACTGTCCAGTCCCCTGGCTTGGGTCTTGGCCATGTGACTTGCTTTGGCCCATGGAATGGGCAGCAGTGAGAGTGTGCCAGGTCCGTGCCCAGCTGGAGGGAGCCTGATGATGCTCGGCCCCCGTATGCTTCTCTTGGGTAGCTGCTGCCTCTTCAGCCTGGGCCCCAGAATGAACACACATGGAAAAGAGCTACCTTGGCTGATCCACAGACCAGCAATGAGAAGCACAGCAGACCCAGCCAGCACAGCATTAAACCATAGCTGTACCAGCCAAACGGCAGACTGATGGGAATCGTTATTCCAACCCACTGAATTTCTGGATGGGTTTATTACATAGCATTATTGTGGCAATAACTAACCAATACATGTACCCACTCTTTTATTAGGTTATAAGTTCAGCAATAGAGATCCTAAACAACAGTGGGTTAAATAAGACAGACATTTATTGATCTCTCGTGTAAGAATCTGGTTAAGTAGTCCAGGGTTAGTTTGGTGGCTCGGCTCCACCATTCTCCATGTGACCCTCTTCCACCCGAAGCCTTCATATTGTTCACAGATCGAAGTCTTACCGAAATATTCCACAGTGTGGAGCCAAACCCTCTTTCCAACATCACCGTCCAGCACCTAAGGCCTCACCTTGAACCATGATTCCGCTTCTCTTTCAGGCCTCGGGACCTGTCCTCTTCTTGAATGGGCGTGCTCCCCCCACGTCCCCAAACTGGTGCTCCACTGCCATCCTCCAGGTGTCAACAGCATCTCACTCTCACCAGGACCTCAGGGGCCAGAACTGGCTGAGGCCTGGTGCTCCCCAGGAGTGAGAGGCCCTGACCTCCATGGGGGGTGGGAGGAGCTGTCCAGTGTCCAAGATAAGAGTCCAGTCTGCCTCCCAGTCATCCTCGCACCTGGCCTCTCCCACCCTGAAATCCAGGCTCACCTCCAACCCCGAAGAAGCCAGAGAACCTCAGCAGCCCCTACTTCCCTGCCCCCTTTCCTTCCACACCTCAGCAGTTCAGTGAGCGTAACAAGGCTTGTTAAAATGGGTCCCTCTGCTTCTGAGGTTGACTCAGGACGGGTGGGCACGTGGGTTTGGAGGGTGACAGGCTCTCTCCTGGACCAAACTCTAGCCGGGCTCCTCTGAGCCTTCCTCTAGATCCAACCTTGGCCTATAAAGACTTCAACAAACACTAACATAGTTTCTAACAGCTCAGACCACATCTCTAGGATGACCCTAGCCCTCCTTAAAGTGGCTGCCTGAAAAAAGCTCAAGGCTGCCTAAAGGATTTGCTGTTTGTTCTAGCCAACACCTAAAGATAGGGCCCTTGTCTCCCAGCTCCTGGGACGGGGTAGGAGCCTAACTTTGAGAAGCATCAGTGAGCCAGCACAGATGGGTTTCACATGACCACCCCCCCTTCCCCTCTCACTTCTCTGACTAGAAAGACCCTCCCCCCTCCTCATCCCCTCATCCTCCCTTTAAAACCCCTGTACCAGTCGCAGTTGAGTTCAGTTCGTGATGGTCTCTTTCCCTCTACCACTGCAATTGTACATTATTGATTGAACTCTGATTTTACCACTTTAAGTAGCATGTGGCTTTGTTTATTTTTGATAAGGGGGGGGGCGTGTGTGTGTCCAGGACTAGACTGTTATTTTTATTTACTTATTTAGGATCAGTCTTTTATTTTTTAATTTTTATTTATTATTTACTTTTTGGCTGCATCAGGTCTTAGTTGCAGCATGTGGGATCGTTTTGTTGCAGCGTGCAGGATCTTCGTTGTGGGGCTCGGGCTTCTCTCTAGTTGTGGCAAGCGGGTTCTCTCTCTCTAGTTGTGGCACAGGTTCCAGAATGCATGGGCTCTGTAGTTTGTGACATGCGGGCTCTCTCGTTGAGGCGTGTGAACTCAGTAGTTGTGACACGTGGGCTTAGTTGCCCTGTGGCATGTGGGATCCTAGTTCCCCGACCAGGGATTGAACCCACATCCCCTGCATTGGAAGGCAGATTCTTTCTTTATTTATATTTTTATTATTATTCTTTTAAAATTTATTTTTGGCTGCGCTGGGTCTTCTTTGCTGCGCGCGGGCTTTCTCTAGTTGCAGTGAGCAGGAGCTACTCTTTGTTGCAGTGCACGGGCTTCTCATTGCGGTGGCTTCTCTTGTTGTGGAGCACGGGCTCTAGGCAAGCAGGCTTCAGTAGTTGCGGCACGTGGGCTCAGTAATTGTGGCTCGCGGGTTCTAGAGCACAGGCTCAGTAGTTGTGGCACACAGGCTTAGTTGCTCCGTGGCAGGTAGCATCTTCCCGGACCAGGGCTCGAACCCATGTCCCCTGCATTGGCAGGTGGATTGTTAACTACTGTGCCACCAGGGAAGTCTGGAAGGCAGATTCTTTACCACTGGACGATCAGGGAAGTCCCAAGATCAGCCTTTTAAAGAAGCATCCCAGAGATGTTTGAGTGTCGAGGTCCACAGACCATATTTTGAGAAATGATATTTCCCTGTGGACACCTTTCCTCTGGCAGCCCTTTTGAATGGCAGCTATGTTCTCTCCAAGGCTGCACTGCCTGCCGTCTACCCAGCTTTCATTCCAGTGAGAACATTCCAGAGACCAACTAAGGATCAACTCCAGGTGTTTCTCCAGTCACCTCTGGGGCTGGCTGCATGTCACCAGCAACCAGTACCTCACCTGCTGCCCAACTACAGTGACGCCTTCCATAACTGTGACTCAGCTAGCTCTCCACCATGTTATTCTATGTAGACACCACCCCCCTTTTACAAAGCCTTGGACACCCCTAAGCCTATAAAAAAAAAAAGGAGTGGGGCTCCAGGACTTCTCCAAGTACAGGTGGTGCCTCCTCACCATACTTGTGTACGGACGCATGTTGGATTGGTTGGCTCTTGACACCCATTTCTATCCCCTTCTCTGCAGGTGCTAGAAGCCTGGGAACCATATTTCACAGATCCCCTCGACAGCAGGGTTCTGCCAATAAAATGTACTTGTGTGAAATCTGGAAGGTGGAAAGCAGATGGAAATCATCCTTTCCTCCTCTGCAGCAGACTCCACATTCCCCATCTAGTCACCACCCTTGGGGCTTTGGGGCTGCAATGACCTCATCCGTGGTTTCCCAAAGTTTCCTGACTCCTGAATGGCAGCAGCAGCTTTGAGTCTATGGGAAACAGCTGTGGTGGAGTAACCTGAAGGCTGGTGCTACGATGCCCCCATCCCCAGCTTTCACCGCCATTAGCCCCCTCAATGATAAGCACCAACTATTTGGATATAATCTTCCTTTCTTTCTGGCTTTTTTTTTTTTTTTTGCTTGAACTATCTAGAGTGCTTTCTATTTTCTTGTCTGTGGTAGTTTAAAAATATGTCCGCAAATTCTTTGACTCTTCTTTCCTCAAAAGGTGGAGTCTCAATCCCCTCCTCCTGGATGTGAGCTGGAACGAGTGACTGACCTCTAACCATGCTTACGTGGCCGAAGTGGTGCTATGTGCCTTCTGAGGCCAGGCCATAAGAGGAATGACCTCTGTCTCTCTCCTGGACAGCTCCCTCTGGAGGAAGCCAGCCATCATGTGGTGAGGACATTCAATCAAGTAGCGGGTGGACAGACAGGCCCATGCAGGGAGGAAATGAGGCCTCCCCCTAACAACCAGCACCACCCTGGCAGCCAGGGAAGGGAGTGAACCATCTTGGAAGTGGACCCCGCAGCCCCAGTCCAGCCGTCAGATGACTGCAGCCCTGGCCAATATCTTGAGGACCTCATGAGAGACCCAGAGACACAACTGCCCAAGATATTCCTAAAGGCTTGACAGAAATTGTGAGGAATAAATGTGTATTGTTGTTTTGAGCCACTATTTTGGTGTGATCTGTTACATACCACCAGATAATCAATACACTGATTCAGGGCTTGAACCAGACAGACTTGAGACCCTCAATATATTGAACTGGCATATTAATGAATGATGCCCTCGTAACCGTTGGGGACTTCGGTCCTGGGCTCCAGGTCTTTTCCTCTATCACAATACTTGCCATGCCAACAACCCACAGATTTTCCTGGGCACGAAATTCCTCAACCCCCTACTGTGCAAATATACAGGAGGGTTTTATTGTTCGGGGGGGAACTTATAAGCAGAACAGAGTGCACTCAATCCCCCAAGCTTTCAGAGAAGGGGATTAGACCAGACTTAGCTGGATTGTGTGTCCCATGACCAGAGTTCCCGTAGAGAAGGAGCCAGCCTGGAGTGCGTCACAGTTACAGGGATGGTGAGGCAGGGAACGTCTATACTACTAACAGTGGCAACTGCTTGGTGACAGAAATGGTCGCAGTAGGAGGGGGAACCTATTTTTTCCATTGAGCTCGCTGGTACCTGCTGAGCTAGCTTTTTGCTGAGCTACTGAAAGGGGAAAGGAATGAGTGTCCAGGACTATCCGAATTATTTCTCATCACCTTCTGGATTCTCAACACCTCACTGATCTCCATTCCCAGGTTACATTTGGACTTTATCATCATCTGGAATTTGTCATAAAAAATCTTAAAAGTACAATCTTTCATTCTCTGAACATAAGCTCTTGTCCTTTCAGTTCTCACTCATATGTATCCACCATACATGCTCTTCAGTTTCATCAAAACCTCTGGTCTGGTGCCCCATTTTCTCCCAGGTCCTACTTGGTCTAAACACCAAAGTTGACCTCTCGGCCTCTCTACTTTTAGGCCACCATCAAAGTACCCTTTATAAAACTCAAGCTTTGGGCTTCCCTGGTGGCGCAGTGGTTGAGAGTCCGCCTGCCGATGCAGGGGACACGGGTTCGTGTCCCAGTCCGGGGAGATCCCACATGGCACGGAGCGGCTGGGCCCGTGAGCCATGGCCGCGGAGCCTGCGTGTCCGGAGCCTGTGCTCCACGACGGGAGAGGCCACAACAGTGAGAGGCCCGCGTACCACAAAACAAACAAACAAAAAACCTCAAGCTTGGTCATGTCTCTGTTTAAAACATTGTAGTTTGTGCTCTGTATGGTCAAGGCCATGTGCCTTGACCAGGCCCTTTGGGATTGGTTCCCTGCTCGCTCGCACAGCCTCACCTACTGCCCTTTTCTCCTTGTGCTTCATGCTTGGGAACACCAGACTGCACACGCTTCAAGCCCACCCAAGGTTTCATGCCTCTTGCCTCTGTACTGTCCTCCGTCTAGAATGCCTTTCCTTCATCTCATCCTCCCAAGAAACTTCTGTTTGGCTTTCTTCTTCTTCCCCTCCTCTAAGCCATCCCTCACATTTACTCCTTTCCAGCCAACCAAGAGCTGAACCACTTCTTGGTACACTGCCATTGTCATGTCAACACACTGTCTTTTATGTATAATATGTCTTCAGGTGTCTGTGCCTTCTCTCAGTCTTAGGGCCCCGCAAGAGCAGGGACTTTGTCCTAACCAACTCTTTCCCCAGCACCAGGCACAGTGTCTGGCATATAATCCAGGCCCAGATCAAGTTCTACCTTTTTCATGGACCCTCCCTAGTTTCCTAACCTTCCCTCCTCTGAATCCTATAATTTTCTTCTCTGTATCATTTTTGCCCTTATCATATATTGTCTCATTTCATTATCTTTTAAAAAGTGGCTCATTTCTCTGACAGATTTCATCAGAATCAGAATTTTCATTATTTAGTAGCTGTTGGCTTTATATCTCCCTCTTCCCTTCTATCTCTCAGGTCTCAGTAAGGAGTTGGGCTCTGAGCTAGTTTGTCCATCATAAGATGGTGACAGAGGCAGCCCCAGGCGGCCATGTTTTGTACCATCTGACCCTGGGCACCCCTCCTGCTTCTGGGTCACAGCCAGGAATGAGTCCCTGATCCAAGGAGAGACAGCTCACTCACAGGCTGGCCAGGTGAAGTCTCTGGCTCTGGCAAAAACACTGCCCAATCCAGGTCAAGCTGGGCAAAGCAGGATCTTACTCTTGGGAATTTTAATTTAGAAATATGCTAGGGTAGCATTTGAGACTAATAAAAACTTGTACAAATCTGAGGTAGTATGATACAAAAAATATTATCTAAGCCTCATTTATGTACCAACTTTGAAATAATGGAAATATCCCAAAATAGGAACCTGGAGCTACCTGGAACCCTGGTCCACACTTTGGGAAGCCCAGCAGTACAAGGATTTCTACCCCTGGTTTCTCGTCAGCTCCCTGTCTTTGTGACCACCTCTCCTATTGAAATCAGAGCCCCACTCATTACAGAGTCTGAGCGGGCATGGGGTCCTTCCGCGCTTGTGACCTAATAGTGTCACCAAAGTGCCTAGTACTGTACCTGGTCCATAGCAGGTGCTCAATAAACAGCAGCTGCCTCCTTCTCCTCATTATTATCATTGTTATCAACTCTTTGGTGGCAAATACAGCTTATACTTCTCTGCATCCCTGTTGGAGTCTAACAGTTCTGGGCTCCAACCTTAAGTCACACTTTTGGACGTGGGGCCTTGGGCCCTTGAGCAGGTTACCTACATTCTTTAAACCCTGTTTCCTATCTGTCAAACGAGGATAACAAGATATGCTTCCACGGACTGCTGGGCTAAATAAGACCATGAGATGCCTAACCCAGGGCTTGGCACCAAGCAAGCAAGTGGTAAATGTTAGCTGCTGCTGCTTCCTATTGTTCGTAGTACTAGTCACGCACCTTCAACACAGTAAATACTTGTTGGCTCACTGAAGTCACCGCCCAGAGAAAAATACTTGTTTTTCATTCTCAGTAAGAAACTTTGGGAGGTGACTTGGGCAGGCACTGAGACAACAGATGTCTCTCATGCAGCATCAGCAAACATAAATCAGAAGAGTTGACCGACAGTTCACTTTGCTTGGAACTCCAGCCAACCGGCAGAACCTGCTGGGCTATCTCCCAGGCCCACTGATCCTCTGGGGGACCGTGTGCTCTCACCCCATGGCTTGCACCGTTCTTCACCTCATATTACTAAACCACCAGCACTATCTGTGGTCATTCTGGTAGATTATCAAATCTTGTTCATCCAGAATTTCTTTTACTCATTCATGTATTTAACTCTCACTGACTTAATAAATGTGATGAATGACTTTCTTTGCAGGAGTGGAAGAGCCCTTGCACCTTCCGCAGGTGGCACTGTCATTATATAATCAATTGGAATCATGCAGCCCTGGGCCTGTGCTGGGTGAGGCAGGAGGTGGCTAGGTTTGGTGCCGGGCTGAGCTGGAGGGAGCCGAGCAGCACACAGCTGACCCGCAGTGGGGTCAGGAGAGGCCAGGGCCTGAGGAGGGCCGTCTTGGGCAATGGCTGCTCTCACACATTCTTCTTTACCCTGTCTTTTTGGCACCTCCCTGCTAGTTATCCAAGGGTTGGGATTTTTTTTTGAAAGAAAAAAAACAACCCAATGGGAAATTTCCACCAGCTTGAAATGGTGGACAACCCCCTACCAAGACAGGGTACACATTTGTACATGAGTTTGAGAACTTGGGAGAAAAGTCAGGCCTTGGCTCCACAGTGGAGGGAGGCTCAGTGATCCAAATATTCTCGCAACCCCAATGACCGTACGAGAGGGGCCAGAAGTAGATGATCCTCTATAGGCAGGAGGTCGAGCAGGTTGTAAATAACTGGTACTTGATGAACCAGGAGAGAGAGCACCAGAATAAATTGTTATTTGATTTAATGATCTATGCCCCTTGAGGATGGTATGTTTTCCGGTTCCCAGGGACGGATGATCCTGGGGAAAGAAGGGAGGGAAGCCCCTCTTCACCCTTCTACTCATCCTCCTTTGCCCACCTTTCCTCTTGTGGAACTACTGGCTACCATGAGGGATTCTAGTTTCAGCTCTGCTTCTTCTTGCAGGCCCTTGTTATTGGTATATAAATATTCAACTATTTACATTTTAATTCCTTACCACATGGTTAGACTTGGTTATGAATTTATACTTTTTTTTTTTTTTTTTTTTGCGGTACGCGGGCCTCTCACTGCTGTGGCCTCTCCCGTTGCGGAGCACAGGCTGCGGACCCGTAGGCTCAGTGGCCATGGCTCACGGGCCCAGCTGCTCCGCGGCATGTGGGATCCTCCTGGACCAGGGCACGAACCCGCGTCCCCTGCATTGGCAGGCGGACTCTCAACCACTGCGTCACCAGGGAAGCCCTACATTTTAGTATGAGAAAAATAAGTATTTTACAAGCAATGCTGAGAAGCCAATATTAGAAAATAACATTTGCAGGTGGCTTGAGGCAGAACAGGGCTCACTCTGTGGCAGTCTCGTGTGCAGTCTCACTTTCCTCACCCGCCTCTTCATCAATCCAATATGCAGCCAGAAGCTTCTCTGCTGGGGCTTTGATGACTTCCCCGGGGTAAGAAGAATAATGCCAAGGCTTTTACTTTTGAAAGGAACAATTATAGTTTTCATTACTTCCTCACTTTAGATGAGAATTTTAAATTGTCCCCTATCATTTACCCTGCATCCTTATAGAATATCTCATCCTCATCAGAAGACTCCCTGTCGTGCAGCTTTTGTGCCATGTTTTCCTTGTGTGTGGCTTTGAGAGGGCTATACACATCCCTAAGCCAAAGTGGCTGCCTTCTCCAGAAAAAGCCCTCCTAGAAAACAGAAAGGGAAATATTAATTCTGCATCTCCCCTGCTTTCTCTGGCCACAGTACTTTACCCTCCTCAAATTTACCTGACTCTCACTTTCCTCTGAGCTTCTCTTACGCAGCAGAAATCGAAAGAAGCCCCTTGGAGGAAAACACACACAGTTAGTGTTACATGTCATTTTTCATCTCTCTCACAATGTGTTATCTCTGGTCTTATTAGAACTAAATGGGTAGCTCATTCCATAATCACAATGAGCAAAATCACCACAGACCTGGGATCTTGAAAATCATTCCATGCGTGCTGGCCTTCCAGAAGTTCTCTGTGTCTGTCCAAAATGGCCCCCCAGTGTGTCTGGGGAGACCTTTGCATGTGGCTTAGCATGGAGTATAGGCAGGATTCTCAGACCCGTTCACCTTTCTTGGCCCTTGGCCAAGTGCCCTCGTGCAGTGAAAACACTGCACACTGGCGCTGGGCAGAAACACGTTACTCTCTAGATGCGCTTCACACCTGTCCGCTTCGGACTTAGTTGCACGTGCAGCATTTGCTGGGGGTGTGGGTGTGGGGAGAAGGTGCTTTTATTTTCCTGGCTGCTCTATCCTATAAGTTGAATCACACCAAGTAAGCACCTGAACCCAACGAGCAAAGTTATCTATAGCTCTCTGGCTTTCACACTGCAGGCTGTCACTGAGGTGTCAGTGAATTGTGAAATCAGTTTAAAGGCCATGACCAGCAGGAAAACACAAAATACTCTTTTTGAATACAAATAGAATAGAAAAAGATCAGAGTGCACAATAAGTTTGTTTCAGAAACTACTTATGTCCATATAGTATGTGTCTACTGAATTGTGACCTAAAACGTAGCTCACAGCCCAAGCACAGTGTGATCAGTAGTAGTCCTCGGTGGAAAGGGACCCTCTTCTTTTTGATAATCACTAGCAGTATGACCATGGGGCAAGATATTTTCCCTTCCTCTTTCTCCAGTTCCTTATTATAATAGGAAGAGGCAAACTACTGTCTAAAGTTTCTCCCGGTTAAAATTCTATGAGGTTTGGATAAAGGGAAGAGAGAGTAGAGGCCTGAAAAACAGGAGAATGAGAAGGGAAGTTTTCTTGCCACTTTCCAGAAGGGACTCGTATGTTCTACCTTTCGTCAGCTTTGAGTGAGGCCAGCCCCTACATCCCCAACCACATGGCCCTCCCTACCCCAGAGCCTCCTAGAAGGCCTCTGGCCTGGCCTGATGCCTAGGAACCAGGCATCAGGCCAGCAGGAACAGGTACAACCAAAACCTCTCCCTGTCCACCCTCTTTCCTTAAAGGACTAGTGAAAGCAAATGAATGTGTGCCAGTCCTGTTCTAACTCAGCTTGGGCTGGGGAGCTAATTGTGCTGATAAATAAACTAGGGTAAACCATTAGGGTAATTTAACATTCTTCCTGCCTTTGGTGAGGAAATTGAAATAGATGAGTTCTAAGTTCTCCTCTAGTTGTAAAATTCTGCTTTCAAAGACCAATATTTACCTTCTGCTTCTTTTTCTATCTTCCTCTTTTGCAATTCTATGAGAATAAATCTGTTTTGAAAGAAAACATGATCATGATTATCCATGACAACTATTTCCAAATCTTTATTCACTCCTTTTTACTTTAAATCTTATCTACCCAGTGAGATGATTACTTTTTTAAAGAAAGGAATTCTACCCTGTTTAATAATCCTTTGACTCTTCCACAGTACCTAACTTAGAGTCTTGCATGCAGCTGACAATATATTTTATTGACTGTTTTAGATAACGTTCAACAGATAATTCTTAATAAAAACCCTTAGAAGTAGGAAAAGAAAATAAAAGTATCTAGCAGAAACCTAAGCATTGTTTTAAAATCAAGAACAAGGGTAGGATGCCCAATCATTACTGCTACTATTGATCATTGTGGAGGAGGTCTGAATCAGTATGATAAGAAAAACGAAGTATTGTAAAGGAAGAGACAAACATATTTGCATATGAAATGAGGGACCTAAAAAGACCAAAAGAATCACCCGAAATTTTATTGGAAGTAACATGAGTAAGATGGCTCCATACAAAATCAAGAGATCAACATTATAAGCCTCAATAGCTTTCCCATATAACACAAATAACTAACTAAAAAACAGAAGAAACATCCCATTTACTATATCAATAAAAATGCATAAAGTACCTAGGAATAAACTTCACCCAAAATTTGTAAGACCTATGTGATGAAAATATTAAAACTTTTCTGAAGGACATTAAGAAGAAGTACTTACATGGCATGAGATACCAACCTCCTAGAATGTTATAAAGAGGTCAATTCTCCTCAAATTAACCTACAAATTCAATGCAACCCATTTATATCCAAAATAATTTTTAAATAAAACCTGGCCAGCTGACATTTGGTAGAGAATATATGTAAGTATAATTATGAAATGTATGAAAAAGAAGGTCAAAGAGTAGGATCTTGCCCTACCAGATATAAAATATGTTATAGAACAAGTGGAATTAAGCAGTGTGATATTGGTACTGGTACAGGACAAGATAACTGGATCACAGAATAGAGTCCAGATGCAGATAGTATATTAGACCAGGGAAGAAAGAATAAACCATTCAGTGAAAGATTTGAAAACAATTAGATCTTCATGTAGGGGGAAAAAGTTAGATCCCCTACCTCAACCACACTAGAAAACAAATACAACAAATTCTAGACAGATTATAAAAGTACTTGAAGAAAATATTAGAGATGATTTTTACATCATGAGGTGACAAAGGCCTGGCTAACAAAACCCACCCCACATTGAGTCATGAGGAGAGGACGGGAAGATATGGTGGCAAACTGTCAACATACCTCCTACTCTTCACAGCACTTGCCCCCTTTTCCCCTGGACTGTTGTCTTCTTCTTGCTGACTTATAAAACTCTTGGGAGTTCCCTGGTGGTCCAGTGGTTAGAGCTTGGCGCTTTCACTGCTGTGGCCCGAGGTTCAGTCCCTGGTCAGGGAACTAAGATCCCGCAAGCTGCACAGCATGGCCAAACCCCGCCACCCCCAAACAATCAAACACACAAAAAACTCTTTATAGTAAAGAAATACTAGCTTTCATTGAATTTCAGTGTTTTGAATCTTTCCAGTGTTTTTGTCCCTAGGGAGACAAAAGAGTGGAGTAGGCAGCACAGGCTTTGCAGTCGGGTGAAACTGGCTTCTACTTTTGGTTTGGCCACTGGGGCCTTACATTGATCTCCTTCATCTATGAAGGAGGGATAGTAATATCATCCTCACAGGACTGTGGGCATTAAATCAGACAATATATGGAAAACTCTTCCTCCTACGCTTGGCATGACTCAGTGCTAAGCTGGTGTCACAGACAAGATGGTGGAATATATCAAAGGCTCTGCTTGTGGCATCAGGTTCTGAAGGCTCTTTCCCACCATAAGATTATAAAAATATTGCTTTTATTTTCTTCTAATACCTTTATGTGGTCTTTTTTCACCTTTATGGAAATATGTTTATTTAAGATGAAAAATGGGGATCTGCTATTATTAAACCCCAAATAGTTAGGCAGCTATTCTATCACCATTTATTCATTTTCTTCCACTGATTGGAATATTAAAACATGACATTTCAAAAGTCTTAAGAACACATGGGTCTATTGCTGAACTCTATGCTGCTTCAAATAAATATTCAGTTACATTATTCCTCACTGTGGAATTGATATAACACCTCATCTCTCTTCTGTTGAACACCATTATTGTCTACCATAAGAAGAATGCTGCATGGCCCCTGTCCTCAAAAAGCTTATCATATAAGTGGGAAGAAGAAATAACGGTTAGGACTCCTTGCTTTCACTACTAAGGGTACAGGTTCAATCACTACTTGGGGAACTAAGATCCCGCAGGCCAAAACAAAACAAAACAAAACAAATGCAAGGTTAAACTAAGTAGAAGTTAAAAACAATAAAAAGGTGAATTTCCAGAAATTCTAAAAAAGCAAAAGGCCATATGCCACCTGGAGATGTAGAGGGTACAGTCTGGGCAATAGCCAATGACTAGCAAGCTGACCCCATGCTAGTCCCCAGCCTCCTAGGCTCAGAAATCATACTCTTCCTCACCAAGAGAGAACTCACGTCTTCCTGTTGTGGCAGTCCCACTTTATCAATATCACAGCATTGATCAAAAATCAGAATGTCAAATTATTACTTGACAATGAGAAATACATCTGTTCTACACACAGGGCATCCGTGTCTACACAATCAGAGAATTACCTTCTGTGGAGACAGGCCTCCGTGGCACACTAAAGCACAATCACACAATCGAAGGCTACTTGGTGAAAACAGAATTAGAAAAGGAATCAGCTGAATCCAGAATTTAATGGGAGGGCCTGAGGTAGCTGGATCCATCCACATCCTCAACAGGCACAGCCTGGCTAGTGGGCCTGACTCTTCAGTTATGCTGCCTAAGGTGCCATCTCTACTCTCGGGCAATGTGAGGATGGGCACTGCCCATGTTGGTCTCTCCTCACCTTTTCTACGCTTTCACTACTGACCAACCCTCCTGCAGATAGACACATTTCTCTTTAGAAGTTAGTACATCATGTCAGGTTTTATTCAAGTGTGATAGGTCAGGAAGCCATTGGTCCTTACACATCTCTGCTCAGCTCCATGATGTGCTAACCTTGGTGTTTCTCTCTTGGGGGGTCTGCCTTTTAAAAAACTGCTTACCACTTTTGTGAGTTCTGAGGGGACGGGACTGCTTTGCTATGGCCCCTAAGAAATGGTGACAAACCTCACAAGACTAGGATCAGGAGGGCTGGAGTATTCAGGGAAGGCTTTATGAAGAAAGATATCTGAACTTGAGTTGGCTTTTCAGAGATTCATAGGGCTTCCACAGGCAAAGCAAAATAAAGGAATTTTAGATGGGCAAAGGCACAGACAAAAGTAGGAATGGGTATGGTGTAACTAATGTATAGTGAGGAGTTGCTTTGGCTGGAATGGAGGGCTGCCATTACAAGAGAAAAGGTAAATAAAGTAGTGTGGAGTGGTAGGGTAGAATCAAGGCCGTCAGCTTATTAAAATCACTCTTTTAATGTTAGCAACTGCCTGTTGGGAAAAGTAATAAACCATTATGTAACTGAACAAAAGGTAAACAGGCTAGCTCCAGGAAAAGGCTACTCTAAATATGACATACTTTAGGGTAGCCTGCTGCAGGATTTTACTTGCAGTGTTTTAATGGAAAACTATCTGCACAATTCCTAATACACCGGAGAAGAAAGCTGCTAAGTAAACCTAAGGAATTGACGAGATCACACTTTTATCTTTTAGGCATGTCCTTTTAGCCCTCCCAGGGTGACTGATAGCTCCATGAGTATGGAGATCCTATATCTCTCATCACTTCAGCCAACAAGGAAAGAAATCAACAGTAGAATGAGAGTGACTGGTGAGTACATCAAATCAGCATAGTTTTTTGAGTTGAAGAAATTTTACTATCATGTCAACTCTGGCCTTCTTATAAACTTAACTTGTCAAAATAGTCCAATGGCTTGTTATCATGGATCCAATTCCGTAGAGATCTCCTGGGAGTGGAGTTCCTTTAAAAATCCTGTGGGGACTTCCCTGGTGGCGCAGTGGTTAAGAATCTGCCTGCCAGTGCAGGGGATGCGGGTTCGATCCCTGGTCTGGGAAGGTCCCACATGCTGCAGAGCAACTAAGTCCGTGCGCCACAACTCCTGAGCCCGCGTGCCTAGAGCCCGTACTCCACAACAAGAGAAGCCACCGCAATGAGAAGCCCGTGCACTGCAATGAAGACCCAATGCAGCCAAAAAAAAAAAAAAAAAAAAATCCTGGGAATATACTTTTCAGTAAAAGAACAAAGCGTATCTCAGTCCTCATGACTAAAGAGAAGAATCAAGTAGTAGTAGGTGGAAAGGTGGCTTTGATTCTCAGTTTCTGGGTACTGAATCTGAATTAATTATTGTCCTTACCTCAATGAGACAGAGAATTGTAACCAAAATCGTCACTATTACAGTTACAGATATTGCCAAGGTGAGTTTGTTGTTATAGCCATATCCTGGAACTTCTTTTATGAGCTAAAAAAATAAATAACAATTTTTTAACAACAAGTACATGGAAGGGATGAAAGCTAACTATTCTTAAACCTATTCTAAACAACAGCTAACTATTCTTAAACTACTATAAAACCCAATCCTTTCAGGATAGTAGCTTCTATAAGAACAAGCCAAACTTAATGTTATTAATCTTATCATTAGCATTTTCTTCTACAATTTATCTTGTGTTATGTCCTTTTCTCGTCTACCCTAGGAACAGTGGCACATTCTCTAAATGAGCAAAGTGGGAGATCACTGTCTTAGGCAGTTTCATGGCTGAAGATGAGATACAGACTAGGAGCCCATGGTATTCCCACTTGGGCACGTTAATGGCATGTCCTAAACTGAGTAGAAGTCCAGGTCCCATGTGTCAGGGGTTATCCTCACCTCACTTGACTGCTGCTCTTTCTGCTCACTCTGAGCTTCTGTGCTCTCACTGATATAGTTGTCAGCTTTCCACTGGTCCGTATCCCATTCCGCTTTGGACACCTTTACTTCTTGCTGCTTGCTGAGAAGCTTCATTAGGAGGCCTGTTCTAGAGAGGAGGTTGGCACAGGCCCGCTGCATGTGGGGCTCCGAGCAGTCCATTTTCAAAGTCTGGATAACATGAGAAATGAGCCTTCGCATGTCATTGTTGGGGATGAGGGACCGTAGCTGCTGGTTTAGCTGAGCTTCAACTTGATCACCCGGGGATGTGAGCCCTGGGAAAGTGAACCCTGTGGGCTTAGAGGATAATTCAGTGCCCGTGTTGTGGTGCTCCCATTGTGTTTCGTTGGTGTGTTGAACAGTTGGCATACTGTGGTCTGCAGCAACAATAGAATGTGCAGTGGAGACGTTCCTATGGGTAGTGTTTCCAGGGCCGGTTCCTCCTGGCAGAGTAGAGTTTCCTGTAGAAATAATTTCTTCAGAAACATTTTGTGCGGTATTGTTTTCTGAAGTAGTGTTTTCTGTAGAAGGGTCTGAAAGAGAAAATAATTCCGGAAAAGGATTTTCCTGAGAAGTCACTTCTCTTGAAGGTGAAACAGCCTCTCGTGGAGAGGAATTTATGAGACCCCTCACGACAGAGAACGGAGGGCTTGCAAGCATCATTCTATTGAGTGAACTTTTCTTTCTGAACTTTCGACTCCTTTTGACTTTGGGTTTTCTGTGGACCCGATGAGACTGAGTTTTATGGAAGATGTATTTTTTCCCAGAATGTGAGATTAGTTCAGGAGCCTTAATATTTCTAACTCTAGCCTTTGCATCTTCTAAAACATGAATAGTGTTGGATAAGTCTTTTGATTTGCTTTTAAGCTCAGATGGGGATTTTGGAGGGATGGAGGCAGAAGGCCTGCCCTTGAAGTACTGTTTCAGGGAAGAGAAGCCTGCGGCCTTGTGTTCCTTTACGAATGAAGACGCTGCATTGGAGGACTTTCCCACCAGCTTCCTGGGCCTCTGCACCATGAGAAGCTGTTTCAGCTTTCTTGGGGATGGCCTCCTGAGGCTTCTTTCTTCGACAGTGTTCGCCACAGATGGCTGGGCATTCTGTTTCCTCCTGATGCTCTCATCTCCCACTGTTTTGAGGTGCATTTTCTGTATGCCCCTTGGGCCCTTGAGGACCCTGTTCACTCTCAACAGCTTTTCCTCTGTACTCTCAATCTTACCTAGGCTGTCTTTCTGTGGTTGGGCAGTTTCCAATTTCCTTTGAAAGATGTAGCATTTAAACATGGCACTTAAAAGGTTGAAACACGTACGCATGGCAGGTTTTTCTTCCTTTTTAACCTCATCAATTTCTTCTTGAGTTTCTGCATCTAACAAATTTTCCAGAAAATGGAGTTTCCTCAATTTATTTTTATTAGTAGAATGGTTGCGTACAGGTTTAACAGAAGGGCTCCTTGTACTGTTTTTCAAAAGGCCCAGCGGCATATCTCCATCTTGTATATTTGAAAAAAGAAGTTGAATAAATGGTAATAATGTTGATTCCACATCTCCTAGATTTCCCTCTGAGATATATGGCAGTATGTAATTTAGTGCACTGATAATATCACTTTTATTATTAAAGTCCAGCTGCTCATTCATGAAGCCTGACAAGCTGACAGCACTTTTATCTGAGGACGTCCTCTCTGACTCAGTAGTCAGCTCGGTGCTGTTGTTCTTCTTCCGGGCTTGTAACACCTTCATCAACGATCCTTCTGCATTCCCTATAGATGTTTCTTTATCTGTCAAAAAAGAAGGGACTGTTTTTGATCACTGAAGACTGATGGGACAGCTTTTTGTCAGTCCACAGCCAAATAAATTAGGAATCAGTCAACGTTTGAGTGCCACTTAGGAGAAAACAAAACCCACACTTAAGCCTATGAGTGGCAGCAACAAGATGTGAAAAAGATCTCTCTTCAAAAAGTGGCTATCTACTCAGAAAATTCTGTAGCGTGAAATATAGTAACTATATTCAGGATTACTCCACCGGTTCCCAGGGGCCAGTACTCAAGAAAAGCCAAGGCTGGAAGACAAATATTCCCCTACCCAGCTGGACTCTCTGCAGATCTACTGTGACTCCTCACATTCATATACCCCATCCTGTCCTGCCTCAGAGGCACAGGAGTGTGAGGCTTCCTCTCTCCACCTCTTCAGTGTGCTTGTGTGCTTGCTGCTATCACAGATCTCCACGACAACAACCGCCGCTAACAGGTCGTCATCTGGACATGTCCTTCTTCACCCACCCACCGAGTCCTTTGCTCAGTCCCTGCTTCCATATATCCCAGCCCCCATAACACAAGGCTCTATACAGAAAAAAAAACACTATGGCGGCCCTGGCTCTTTGCAAAAATTTGGGCAGGGATTTGGGGTATAAGTTAAGAGATTTGCCAGATTGTATGCCAATGTGGAATGTTCAACAAATCAATGGAAGAATACCTGAGGTCCTAAAATACAGAAGGGAAAAAGCAACTTCTGTCAGATGGCTACTTTGCTTTCATTTCATTTTACTTCTAATATTTCCAGCTCTACTTGGGGAACCATCCAAAGCTTCTGACTGTGTGAAAGTAATGTGTACCATTGTGTAGCTGGGCTTGTCTTCCAAAAGGATTAAAAGTATTTTTGGTGAGGGTCAAAGGAGGAGGTAAGAGTCATGAGAAAGGAGGAGCATAGGCTTGCAGAGAGCCCCAAACTGGGGACAGGAGATCAGGGCACTAGGGTCATAGCACTTAACACCTCTGACCTTGTTTTTCCTCACCTGTAAAAGGAGATTAAAAATGCCTTTTCTGCCCACTTCTGGGGGAGAAGGGAGTAATATACTTAGTAAAAAAATTGATTGGGGGAGTTCCCTGGTGGTCTAGTGGTTACGACCCGGCACTTTCCCTGCTGTGGCCCGGGTTCAATCCCTGGTTGGGGAACTAAGATCCCACAAGCTGTGTGCCACGGACAGCAAAAAAAAATTGTGTTGAAAAATCAGCAATATTGTCTTTATATAAGTAGCAAAGTGTTATTATATATGATGTGCTCTAGATCACCGAAAGAGACCTGTATTCAAGCTACCTGGGCATGAAAGCACAGTTTGGAAGGCATCAAGTTAGTGCCAATAAATCTAATATATAGAAAAATAGTTGAAAGCCCCTGAGTGTTTTGTGGATAGAAAAACTTGAGATTCAGAGCAAGTGCAGAGCTGGACAGTCTAAGAATAAACTAGCTCTCCCATCCATTAGAAGGGCTAGGTAGCAGCTTCTGGTTATGGAACCAGAAACTCTCAGGCTCCAAATAGGACATAAAATAGCATCTCTTGTACTCTTTATAAAATTGCAGAAACAAACAAAATAAACAAAAATATATTTACACCTGTCCTGTAAGACAAAGGGTACTTGAGACCTAAGGTATATAAAATCAGTTTACAAACTGTGATGCACTACGTGAATAAGTTCTCATTTGCAGAGGGCACAGCATAGGATATGTGGCCATTAATGCTAATTCCCTTCCCCCTTCCATTTCTTTCTCTTGTTCCTTTATGTATGCGGATCAGTTACATTATTAAGCTAACAATGTAACTGAGCTATTATTAGCTTAATAATGTAACCAAGAATCTGATTTTTAGCAAGGGGGTAGTTCTTAGAAACTTAGGGAGCTGGAACTCTGAATGAATGAATTAAAATAATGCAATTACATCATTAATTTTAAAATGTATCATCCTTGATTAAAAATAAAAATTAAAAAATTAAATTAAAAATTAAAAATGTATTATCCCGCAATGGAGACTCACCACAGCATGTGACGTCTGTCAGGCATTCACTGTCACAACACAGCTTGACTGTCTCACAGACAACCTCAATAGTATTTTTAAATTGGTAGAGGCCGCAGGCCATACGGCTGGGTAAGATCCTATAAATGGAAACACAGGCAAGTAAATTCGTGGTAAAAGAGTTACCTGAGTAGGTAGAAGAGGTAGGCCAAGGCCATCACAGACCAGTGCAAAAAAGAGTTCTTGGGGCATATGGACTGGAGAACTGGATAGGGGCCGGTTGGCCAACTGCTGCCCTTAACTGTTGTAAATAAATATAGAGGAGGAGAGAGGTGCCCAACAGAAGGATTAGGATGGCAGTAGGTATGGTATGCCCAGAAAAAGGGAATGGGGATTAGAATTGGGTGACATTGATCTGTAGTTTAATTCAGAAGTATCTCCTTCCAACCCGAAAGCCTCACTTTGGGTTGAGAGTACACAGGAAGAAGGCAGACTTCTAAGAAGAGTCTGAATAAGACTGCACCTTCTGGAGTCCCTTTCTCAGTTCCTATTTGTGAGGAGTAATATATTAGAAATTATTCTAGTAATACAAAAGCATCGTGTGGTTAAACAATAACAGAGATCGCATTGGCAAAATCTGGACAAAAGGAACATTCCAAAGAATAACATTATCATTACAACAAGGTATAACATAGTTAATTTTTTAAAAAGCACATGAGTTCAAAATGATACTCAAAATGAAAAGTGGGGGAGCTCTTCTTTATAGAATAATGTCAGCTAATAAATGCAAAAGGAACGATAGAATTAGGAAATTGTCATTTTGCAACTATCAATGTAATAATCGATTCAGACAAGGATTATCATTGATGCACAGTTGGGTGAAGAGTTGTTTGA
Source organism: Mesoplodon mirus (assembly GCF_964341445.2). Lineage (NCBI taxonomy): Eukaryota > Metazoa > Chordata > Mammalia > Artiodactyla > Ziphiidae > Mesoplodon > Mesoplodon mirus. The sequence goes on from NC_138994.1 coordinate 8,208,680, forward strand.
AAGTAGGATCTTCACTGATCCCAAAGTATCACCCCACATGTTATTTATCAATTACCAAGGGGAAAAATAACTTTACAATGGAGAGATATGGAAGATACCACGTTAATCAAGTGATCAAACTTAGTACTGGGCCACCTGAAGTGATGAAGTATGAAGAATACATCACCTCTATAGTATTCTTCGCCAAAATGTTTACTTTGAATCTAATGAGGAAACAGACAAATCCAGATTGTGGGGCAATTTACAAGACAACTGGCTTAGACTCTTCAAAAATGCCAATGTCGGGCTTCCCTGGTGGCGCAGTGGTTGAGAGTCCGCCTGCCGATGCAGGGGACACGGGTTCGTGCCCCGGTCCGGGAAGATCCCACATGCCACAGAGCAGCTGGGCCCATGAGCCGTGGCCGCTGAACCTACGCGTCCGTAGCCTGTGCTCCGCAACGGGAGAGGCCACAACAGTGAGAGGCCCGCGTACTGCAAAAAAAAAAAAAAAGGGAAATATTCTAGATTAAAGGAAAGAAAGACATGACATGCAATGCCTAATCTTTAATTGGACCCTGTATCAAAACAAAACAGACTTAAAGAATGCTTTGGCTTCTGGCCAAGATGAAGTAAAAAGGACCATTTAAACCTCCCACCTAAAACAATGAAAAAATCAGACAGAACATATGAAACAACAGTTTTCAAGAAACTGGACCTCAGGCAATAAAGTTCAGTGATCCCCAGGAGATGGGAAATAAATGAAGTGATCCCTATAATTGCCCTAACTTACTTCTCTGAGAGAGTTTCCAGGTCATGGTACAGGGAAGAAAGTCCAGGCAGAGACTGGTGGACTCCCTGACTGAGGAAATGGAGCTGAGAGTCTGGGAAAACCAAGGTAACTAGAGTTCACAAAGCAGAGTATCAGAGAGAAAAGAAGTGCACAGACAAAGAACTCTGGAGATATGCAGAGGGATCTCCTGAGAATTCAACAAAGTATTGGTCAGTACATTTGTGTGAGGAATTACTTGATGCCAGGAAAAGAGCCACATGAAAGGATTAATAAGAATAACTGGATATCACACAGGGTTGTAGGAATGGTACCTGTCCCTACAAGTCAGACTGGAAAACCTCATGATACTCTGAAAGGACTTGTCTCAGTAGTTGCAAATAATGAGCTCCGGACTAAAGGCTACTTGGACTCCTACCCAATGAATCTTAAAAGCTAGACCCAAAAGAAGAAAATTGGCACAAAAAATAATCAAGTTGCTCAAAACCAGCAATAAAGAGAAAAATTGTAAAGCAGCCAGAGGAAAAAACTATACACTACATACAGTGGAATGAAGATAACGACAGCAGAAGTCTTGTTGGAAACAATGTAAAGGAGAACTCAGTGGAATAACATTTTTAAAGTAGTGAATTGAATTCTATCAAGCTAGAATTCTAAACCCAGATCTGTCAAAACAAAAGCAAAATAAAGACTATCTCAGACATACAAAAGCTGAAAGAATTCATTACTAGTTGACTTTCACTATAAAAATGTTAAAAGAAGTTTTTTTTTTGCGATACGTGGGCCTCTCACTGCTGTGGCCTCTCCCGTTGTGGAGCACAGGCTCCGGACACACAGGCCCAGCGGCCACGGCTCACGGGCCCAGCCGCTCCGTGGCATGTGGGATCTTCCCGGACCGGGGCACGAACCCGTGTCCCCTGCATCGGCAGGCAGACTCTCAACCACTGCGCCACCAGGGAAGCCCAAAAGAAGTATTTTTAAGCAGAAGGAAAATAACACCAGATTGGAATATGGATCTACTCGAAAGATTAAGAATACTGGAATTGGGACTTCCCTGGTGGATCAGTGGTTAAGAGTCTGCCTGCCAATGCAGGGGACACGGGTTCAATCCCTGTCCGGGAAGATCCCACATGCCACGGAGCAACTAAGCCCGTACGCCACAACTACTGAGCCTACACTCTAGAGCCTGTGTGCCACAACTACTGAAGCCACGAAACGAGAGCCTGTGCTCTGCAACAAGAGAAGCCATCCAATGAGAAGCCGGTGCACCGTAATGAAGAGTAGCCCCTGCTCGCCGCAACTAGAGAAAGCCCAGGCGAAGCAACAAAGACCCAATGCAGAAAAAAAATAAATTAAAAAAAATACTTAAAAAAAATTTTTAAAGGACTTTAGTCATTCAATATATGTCTCTGGGGCTTCCCTGGTGGTGCAGTGGTTGAGAGTCTGCCTGCCGATGCAGGGGAAACGAGTTCGTGCCCCGGTCTGGGAAGATCCCACATGCCGCAGAGCGGCTGGGCCCGTGAGCCATGGCTGCTGGGCCTGTGCATCCGGAGCCTGTGCTCCGCAACGGGAGAGGCCACAACAGTGAGAGGCCCACATACCGCAAAAAAAAAAAAAAAAAAAAAAAAAAAAAAAAAATATATATATATATATATATATATATATATATATATATATATATATATATATATGTCTCTGACCACAATGGAATTAAATTAGAAATGAACAAATCCGAAAAATCTCCAAATATTTGGAAACTAAACAACACACTTCTGAGTAACATTGTGGTCAAAGAAGAAGTCAAAAGGGAAATCAGAAACTATTTTGAACTCACTGAAACTGAAAACATAATATGTCAACATGTGGGATATTGCTAACACTGTACTCAGCTTCCTCAACTTCCACCTTAAACTGGAAAAACGAGAGCAAATTAATCACAGAGTAAGAGAAGAAAGAACACAATAAAGATCAAAGTAGAAATAAATAAAATGGAAAACAGAAAAACACTATAGATATTAAAAGGATAATAAGAGAATATTATAAAATACATTATAGCAACAAATTCAAGATGAAATGGACAAATTCCTTGAAAGATATGCACTACTAAAGTTTATTCAAGAATAAAGATATTAAAGAAATTGGATGTGCAGTTAAAAACCTTCCAACAAAGAAAGCTTCAAGTCCAGGTGGCTTAACTGATAAATTCTACCGAACATTTAAGGAATAAAACAATGCCAATTCTACACAAACTCTACCAGAAAGTTGAAGAGAAGGGAATGCTTCCCAACTTATTTATAAGGCCAACTTTCACCGTATCAAGATTAGACAATGACATTTCAAGAAAACTATAGACCAATATCTCTCATGAAAACAGAGGCAAAAATTCTTAACAAAATTTTAGCATATCAAATTCAATAATATATAAAAAGATGATACATCATGACCAAGTGGGGTCTATCTCAAGAATGAAAGGTTGGTTTAATATTTGAAAATCAATTTACCCAACTTAGTACACTAAAAAAGAAAAAGCAGGACATCTCTGGTGGGACAGTGGTTAAGAATCCACCTGCCAGTGCAGGGGACATGGGTTTGAGCCCTGGTCCGGGAAGATCCCACATGCCACGGAGCAACTAAGCCCGTGCACCACAACTACTGAGCCTGCACTCTAGAGCCCGTGAGCCACAACTACTGGGCCCGTGTGCCACAACTACTGAAGCCCATGCACCTACAGCCCGTGCTCTGCAACAAGAGAAGCCACTGAAATGAGAAGCCTGCATACTGCAACGAAGAGTAGTCCCTGCTCGCCACAACTAGAGAAAGACTGCGTGCAGCAATGAAGACCCAACGCAGCCAAAAATAAACAAACAAAGAAAAGAAGAGAAAAATCACATAATCATTGCAATAGATGCAGGAAAAGAATGAAAGAATCTAACATCCATTCCTGATTAAAGAAAAAACAGCCCTCAGTAGACTAGGAGTGGAAGGAGACACTTCCTTAACTTGATAAATGACTTCTACAAAAAACCTAATATCATATTTAATGGTGAAGGACAAAGTACTTTCTCTCCAGGATCAGGACAAAGGCAAGGATGTCTGCTCTCATTACTTCTATTTGACATTGCACTGAAGGTTCTAGCCAGTGCAATAGGGCAACAAAAAGAAAAGAGATATTCAGAATGGAAAGGAAGAAGTAAAACTATCTTTATTTGCAGATAACATGATTATGTAGAAAACCTGATAGAATCTACAAAAATGCTACTGGAACTAATAAATGAGTTTATCAGCTTTGCACAGTACAAGATCAACATACAAAAATATTAATTTATCTCAACAATCAGAGATCAAAGTTTTAAAATACTACTTATAATAGAATCAAACATATAAAATACTTAGAATAAATCTGACAAAAGATGTAAAAGACTTGCACACTGAAAACTGTAAAATATTGCTGGGGGAAGTTAAGGAAGACCTAAATAAATGGAGAGATATAATGTATTCATGGTTCAGAAGATTCAATATTGTTAAGACATCAATTCTCCCCAAATTGAGTTATAGATCAAAATCCCAGTAGGCGGGCTTCCCTGGTGGCGCAGTGGTTGACAGCCCGCCTGCCGATGCAGGGGACACGGGTTCGTGCCCCGGTCCGGGAAGATCCCACATGCCACGGAGCAGCTGGGCTCGTGAGCCATGGCCGCTGAGCCTGCGCGTCCGGAGCCTGTGCGCTGCAATGGGAGAGGCCACAACAGCGAGAGGCCCGGGTACTGCAAAAAAAAAAAAAAAAATCCCAGTAGGCTTTTCTATAGAAATTGACAAGCTAATTCTAAAATTCATATGGAAATAAAATTTAGAATAACTAAAACAACTTTGAAAAAGAACAAATTTGAAGAACTAACAGTAACCAATTTCGAGGCTTGTGAAGCTACACTTTCAAGATATTGTGATAGTAGTGTAAAGATAGACAAACAGATCAAAGGAACAGAATAGAAAGTTCAGAAGTAGGGAGATGTGGACAACTGACTTTCAGGTTCAAAGGCATTTAAGTGGAGAAACGATAGTCTTTTCAACAAATGATGCTGGAACAATTGAATATCCAGGTGCAAAAAGAAAAAAAATGAACTTCCATCCAAACCATATACAGAAATGAACGCAAATTGGTTCAAAGATCTAAATGTAAAACATAAAACTATTAAACTTCTAGAACAAAAGAGGTGAAAAATTTTATGACCTTGAGTTAGGCAAGATTTCTTAGATACAACATCAAAAGCATAATCCATAAAAAGAAAAAATAGATAAATTAGACACCATCAAAATTAAGAATTTCTGCACTGCAAAAGACACTCCTGAGAGAATGAAAAGATGAGTCACAGAATGGGAGAAAATACATAGCAACTTACATATTGGATAAAGGACTAATTTCCAGAACAAATAACTCTCAAAACTTCAGAAAAATATAGATAAAAGATTCAAAGATATACAGATGGAAAATAAGCATATGAAAAGATGTTTGACATGATTAATCATTAGGGATGCTACAGTGAGATACAACTACACACCTATTAAACTATCTAAAATTAAAAATACTGAGCATAGCAAGTGTTGGCCACAACGTGAAGAAGATGCAACTCTCGTACACTGCTGGTAGAGATGTAAAATGATCAAACCACTGTGGAAAATAGGTATTTTTAAAAAACTTAAACATACATTTACAATGATGTAGCCATTCTACTTGCAGTTATTTACCCAAAAGAAATGGAAGTATACATCCATACAAAGACTTGTACACAAATACTCATAGCAACTTTACCTGTAATAGACAAAGACTGAAACAACTCAAATGTCCATCAATGGTGAATAGATAAATGGTGGTACATCCATATAATGGAATACTATTCAGCAATAAACAGAAATGAATTACTGATATATAAAACAATATGGATGAAGATTAAAATAATCATGCTGAGTTAGAAGCCAGTTAGAAAAAAGTATACACTGTATGATTCCATTTACATAAAATTCTAGAAAATGCAAACAGAAAGCAGATCAATGGTTGCATGGTGATTGGGAAGGGCAAGGAACAATGGGAAGGAAGAGACAAAGAGACATTAAGAAACTTTCTGAGGTGATGGACATTTTGGTTTTGGTGATGTCTTCATGGTGTGTATGTATGTGTGTGTGTGAACACAGATTACTGTATGTCAATTATACCTCAAAAAGCTGTTAAAAGAAATGATATTATATGAGAGAGACAATTGGGGAAATTTGAATAGCAACTCTTTATTAGGTAACATTATTGTGTAGGAATTTAATTTCTTCAATACTGTGTGTTAACAGTATTGCAGTTACATAGGGAAATAATTTTTAATATCCAGAGAGGAGGGCATCTAGCTGACAAGAGAGGGATCGCAATTGTGGCAGATGCTGTGGGAGGCTGAGGAAGATGAGGCTAGAGCAGTGACCAATGTGTGACGGCGTAGTGAAGACAGTCATTTGTCAGCTGACCTGACAAAGGTGCTTGGAACAGACTGCTAAGTGCAGGGCCCTTTCCGCATACTAATCTCATGCAATCCCCTCAACTAGCCTTGGCATAACAGAAAGTTTCTATTAGCTTGCCATATTGGAGGGGGGATGGCACAATTTAAGGTGTAGTAAGTTGTGTAATAAACTGTCACAATAGGGTCCTACAGAAATAGATTTTTAAACTGCAAAAAAGTGAAACTTGACCCTTCCCTCACAACATATATGAAAATTAACTCAAAATTAATCATAGACCTAAATGTAACTATACAACTTCTGGAAGAAAACATAGGAGAAAATCTTTGTGATTTTGGGTTAGACAATGGGGTCTCAGACAAAGATTTCTTAGATAAGACACAAAAAAGCACAAACCATCTAAGAAAAATTGCTAAGGGGCTTCCCTGGTGGTTAAGACTCCAAGTTCCCAATGCAGGGGGCCTGGGTTCGATCCCTGGTCAGGGAACTAGATCCCACATGCATGCTGCAACTAAGAGTTTGCATGCCACAACTAAGAAGCCCGTGAGCCACAACTAAGGAGCCCATCTGCCGCAACTAAGACCCAGCACAACCAAATAAATAAATTAAATAAATATGAAAAAAAAATTGCTAAATTAGAGTTCATCAAAAATTTAAAACTTCTTGTCTTCAGAGACACTTTAATACAATGAAAATAAGCCACAATCCGGGAGAAGATATTTACTAAACACATATCTGAGAGGAAGGACTTTTTCCATTGTTTTTTATATAAAGCACTCTTAAAACTCAGTATAAATATCCAATTAAAAAATAGATTTGAACAGATACTTCATTTAAAAAGATATTTGCACATGAATAGACACTCAACATCATCAGCTATTACAGAAATGCAAAATGTGGCAAAAACCACGAGATGCAACTACACACCTACTTGAAAGGCTAAAATTTTTTTAAAAACAAATATAAGGATCAGGTGACGATGTGGAGCAACTGCAACTCTCATAGACTGCTAGTGGGAAAGCAAAATGGCACAGGCACTTTAGAAAACAGTTTAGCAGTTTCTTAAAAAGTTCAATAGGCACTTAGCATATGATGAAGCAATCCCACCCTTAGGTATTTTACCCCAAAGAAATGAAAACATATGCTCGCACAAAACATATGTTCACACACACATGTGAGTGTTTTCAGAGGCTTTGTTCATAAATCGAAAAAACGGGAAACAACTCAAATGTTCATCAAATGATGAAAGCGTAAACAAACTGTGTATCCACACAACTAGAATACTACTCAGCAATAAATAGGAATGAACTACTGACAGGTGCAACAAAACAGATGAATCTCCAAAGAGACTGGCTAAGTGAAAGAAGCCAAAAACAAAAGGCTACATACCACATGATTCCATTTATAAGATATTCTGGAAAAGGCAACATTATACGGAAAAAAATCAGATTGGTGGTTGCCAGGGGCTGGTAGTGGGAGGAGGATGGATTGACTACAGAGGAACAGGAGGGGTCTTTTGGGAGTGCAGAAGTTTTCTTTACCTCAAATGTCGTGGCGGCTACAGAACTATACGTTTGTCAAAACACATCACACTGTATATTTAAAAATAGTGAATTCTGTTAAATGAAAATTATACATAAATAAACCTGACTTAAGAAAATAATAAAACAAATCTAAAAAAAACAGTTGAGTGAAAACAAATGTAAGAAAAATCAACTTACAGTTTTTCCAATACAAGGGTCATCATGAGGATGCTTTCAATTGTTCTAAGTGACACTTGTGTTGTTCCCATGTCTCTGAAGGAGAAGCCCAAACATGCATGATATAAAACCCAAAGACAAAAAGTCTAAACTTAAAAAGATACTTAACATGTGATTACTTCAATTCTGGCTTCTTACTTGTCATAGATGATAATTCCAAAGAGCTCTTATTGAAATTTAAATTTGCATCATCAAATTAATGACCTTGGTGCTGAGCAGTACAATCATTTTTTATTATCCTAACTTCTCATTTTAATTGCATCTACCTCTTTTGATCACTCTTTTTAAAAAAAATAATGTACCCCTTATTCCTTTTTGCTTTCTGGGATAAATAATATTCCTACATGCATCTACATGTTCCATAACTATATGTGTTCTTCAACACTGTTCTCATCCTCTGCTGGCTCTCTTACCCATATATATTCTTTCTTAATCCTTTTCTTTGCCAATAATTCTTATTTTCAATAACCCAGTTAAAATCTAAATTATGACTTTTTAGCCAAAGTACTCAATCTTTGATGAAAGTAAAAAAGAGCAGAAATTATCTCATGAGCCATGAAACTGTTGAAATACTCACAAATATTTTAATGCTGGCAATTTAAAAAGATAAGAATCTTCAACCGTTGTCAAAGGATTACGATTGAGAATTCTGAAAAATGGAATGGAATTAAAATTATCTGCATTTTCAATTACTTCCATGAAAGCTTATATTCATTTTTTTTTGGTATGGAACTTGAAGGTTAAAAAAAAATCATTTTCTGTCTTTACCTATAAATCACCCTTAGAATCTGTAAAACTCTTTCATTGGGAACTACCCAGGTCTCTAGATGATAAAGTGGAGAAGAGAAACAAACAAACAAAAAAAACAGAAAAAAAGTGGCTAGCAAAGAAAAAATATGCCAAAGGACTTTTCAGGTTAAAAACCCTCGAAGTGACTATGCTGGTAGGAAGCCCTTGCTCTGTAAAAAAAGTACTATTTCTAGTGTCCTCCATAATTTAAGGTGTTTTTCTTTCATCTCTACAAATTTTTTAAAATTTCATGATTTAAACTACCCAGTTAAAGACAAAAATAGGGCTAATTCCTTTGTTCTGGAGCCAAAGAAGAAGAGCTAAATCCAAGAGGAACTGGTGAAAGCCATACTCCCATCACACACTCCCATGTGTATTCTTGTATCATAACCTTTGTTACTGTAATCACCTGTTTACTTGTCAGTCTCCTAGATTGTCAGCAACTTGAGAGCAGGGACCACACTTTATTGTCATTATTATTCCTGTGCCTGACACAGTGCTTAATATTTACTAGGTATTTAATAAATGTTTGCTGAATAAATAAATAACATTTTGTTTATATATCAATAAAATAAACAAATTAATTTTGGGGAACAAAATTTTATTCCAAAATGCTGGAATAGATTTTCTTCTTAGTTCTTTCTTTCTCTTTTTTTTTCTTAGTTCTTTAAAACAAATAAGGGGGAAAAAAACCCCAAAAGAAACAGGAAGAAAGAAAAGAATATCTGACTTTAGGTTAACTCTACTCAAGAATTATTAGCATATTTTTGCAGAATATTGAAAGATAATTATCAAAACTAATATCTTTTGGGTTGCCAGGCATCTGTGATCAGCATTTAACATTTAATCCTCACAGTAACCTTATGTGATAGACATATTACCCTATTGTACAAATGAGGAAACTGAGGCACAGAGAAGTTACATAACTTGTCCTAAGTCATTAAGCTAGTAAGAAGCAGAGCTGGAATTTGAACTCAGTTCTGACACTAAAGCCTGTGTTTAACCTGAATGAAAAGAAAAAGGGGGGGGGGTGGTTAAAACATCTGTTACTTTAACCTTAATTTTGAGAGCACTAAATATAGAAATACCTTTTCAAAATTCATCTACCCATCTGGGAAAGCCTCTATGAGAATTATATTTTCTCTTTTAATTTATTTTTTCCTTGATCATCTCCCATGATAAATATTTAATTAGCCTATGGTCATTGAGACTTTAGAGATTTAAAAAAAATATTGCAGGAAAATCAGTAAAAATGATGGAGGAAGGACATCTGAAAATTCATCCCTCCATAGAAGCAACACTACAATAACAACAAACAACAAAACTGGCAAAAATGGTCAGAATCAGCTTCTTCTGAACTCTGGAAATTTAACCAACAGGCTTGCAGCAAATTGGGGAGTAATTTATTCAAGGAAAACGACTTAATTTCTGTAAGAACAATGAGATCTGTGTCGCTTTAACTTGTCCTTGACCTTGGCTCTCCATGCCAGTGGTAGCCTTGAAAAACAGCCCACATGCCTGGTACCAGAAGGAGCAGCATGGACTGGGAGGTCCTTCAAAGCCTCATGCCCAAAAAACTGTCATTGTTTTACATGTCTGGTGGTCCCCTGGAAGACCTCACTTGAAAGGCTTGCCTTTGACCTGACTGAGAGCTGTCTAGTGAGCAAAGTCTCTCTGCAGGTGGCATTTCTGGAAAATATTTTCAAGCAAATATTTTAACATGGTGGTTGCATGAGGCAATGGATAACAGTTTGGGGCAAAAAACAGCCCAACCGAAAAGCTTAAAAAGAAAAGCCGAGGAATGAGATGTCCACAGAGACTTTGAAATGTTCCAATGTATTCCCGGGAAACTGGAAGACCACAAGACATATTCCTGGGAATCTAGGAGAATAACTGTTAGCATTAATAAGTGAGTTCAGCAAGGTTGTCGGATATAAGATCAATATTATTTCTACACACGAGCAATGAGTAATCCAAAAATGAAATTAAGAAAACAATTCCATGTGTAACAGCATCAAAACAAATAAAATACTTAGGGAAAAATTTAACCAAGTGCAAGATTCACACTGAAAAGTACAAAATTGTTGAAAGAAATTGAAGAAGATCTAAATAAATATAAAGACATGCTGGATTCATGGACGGGAAGATAATCTTATTAAAATTTCACTACTTCCCAAATCGACCTATGGTTCCATTGCAATTCCTATCAAAATCCCAGCTGACTTCTTTCCAGAAATTGCCAAGCTAATTCTAAAATTCATATGGCAATTCAAGGAAATAGAATAACCAAAACAATGTTGGTAAAGAACAAAGTGGGAGGACTCGCACATCCTGGTTTCAAAACTCAGTTCAAAGCTACTGCAATCACAGTGTGGTACTGGAATAAGAACAGACATGTAAATCAATGGAACAGAATTGACAGTATAGAAATAAACCCTCATATTTATGGTCTTTTGATTTTCAACAAGGGTGCCAAAACAATTCAATGTGGAAAGAACGGTCTTTTCAAATGATGCTGGGACAACTGTACATCCACACACAAAATAATGAAGCTGGACTCCTACACTTTACACCATATATGAAAATTCACTCCAAATGGATCAAATATCCAAATGTAAGACCTAAGGCTATAAAACTCTTAGAAGAATACACAGGAGTAAATCTTTATGACCTTGCATTAGACAACAGTTTCTTAGATATGATACCAGAAGCACAAACAACGAAAGGAAAAACAGATGAATGGGATTTTATAAAAATTAAAAAGTTTGTGCTTCAAAGGACACTATCAAGAAAGTGAAAAAAACATATAGAATGGGAGAAAATACTATAGGTGGGAAGAATAAGATGCAGTTGGGAGAAGAAAAGAATTGTAGTTGCTAGGTGTGACAATCTCAAAATTTTGAACTATTACAAATAAAACAGCCACGCTGAATCACCCCAAAGGGCAGACCCAAGTTACTTTTGTTTTTAGCGCTTATGCCTTTCTAAATCTGAGAACCTGCCAGGACTCTAGTACATAGCAAAAAGTGAGGACAGCACCCTGAAGTGTGGAAGCTTCTGTGTGTACATAGCTATGGAAAGGAAAACAATGCTAGCTGACTGGGGGAGCATTAGGGCGGCTCTGTGACCGAAGCTCAATTTGCCTTCATAGTGTGGCCACACCTCCCTCATTGATATTCTCAACAATGGGGTAAATAATTCAATAGGGATAAGGCTTTGACTTTCCTCTTATTCTCTCTTAGTGCTTATGTTCTTGGTACAATATTGATGTACCACAGACAAGCCAGCATGTGAATGTGCTCTGTCTGGGTAAGTTATATAGCCTTTCTACATTGTAGAGTCCTTCAGTTTCTAAAATCATGGAGCTTGTATTGTTAGAACCAGTGAAGTGACTAAAAGAATTTTTTAAAATAAGCCATCAGTCTGGACCTGCATAGGTGAATGAAGGAGAAACACTTTAAAGTCAGAAAAAAAAGTATACTTAACATTTAGGATTATCAACCACTGTTGGTTTTCCATAATATATTTCATTCCTGATTTTATCTGAAAGAGATATGATTACTACCACCATTCAAAAAGTGGGACTTTATTAATTAATAAGCTCTAGGCTCATCTTTGAGGTAGATTTCGGCTTTAAAATAGACTACCACACTGTTAACAACTTCACCTGATGTTTGCCAATAACATAGAGGCTTCATTCAAGAAACCTACTGACATAATTACCTGAAACCCGGTGATGAATCAAGGTTTTGTGGGGCCTGAACCTCATCTACTTTGGGAAATCCTATCTAATAAAAACATGCAACGTTATGAATACAAAAATCGCTAGGACCCCTCTCAAAACCTTGGAAGGGACCTATGCAAGTGAGGAGCCCTGAAGCCTAAGCTTCATTGAATTCATGATAAATCCACCGCAGCTGGGGCCGTTTTCCAAACTTATTTAATGCAGGCAACTTATAAACACCCCAGTAATATGTCATTATAGGTAGTAAAATGACTTAACTCGAGGGTGGCATCTTCCCTTGGTGGCTTTAGAAAGAGATGCAATAAAGTTTATATCTCACCATGCCAAATGTTTCCTGAAGCAAATTAGCTTTGTCTATTAGAAAGACTTAGTCCAAAACAAAGACTTACTATACTGTGACAATCTTTTGAAAGTAACTGTGAATGAGTTTTCGGAGTACAGTACTAATTTATTTCCAACACCAGATAGTTCTGATTCTTTCACTACCTTTTTCTGTCATTTAAGAGGAACACAAATTCCAAAGGAACAAGTTGGTGCCTCTTCCATTACAAATCTTTTCTAACCTACCACCCATTTTCTACTTCATCACCCCCCTCCCTCACCTTGTTACCCTGCTGCATAGATGCTAGAATGGCTCTCATATATGTTTTCCCATCAACATCCATCTTTCTCCTTCCAGTATGAAAGCTTATGGGGACAAAGTCCTTGCCCTATGCGTCTTTGTATCCCCAGCCCTTAGTACAATGCTGACACACAGGGGGCATGGCACTCAGTGAATGTTTTTTGAATGAATTCATTAATTTTAAAACTGTGATTTATTTATTTATGTATGTATTTATTTCCACAATGTATTTTCCTGTGTTGCCTACATAACTATAGTGAAACTCTGATTCTTATAAGGAACTCTTGGTGTTATAGGAGGTTTAGGAAAGGTGGTGAGTTTAAGACGTTGTACTGACGCTACTGAAACCTCCTGGTGAAGGGACCTCACGAGCCTGCTCTCCGGTGTGCTGGCAAAAGAAAAACCGACCCTTGGTGCTCTCTCCCCAAGGTAGGCGTCAGCAAACTAACAAGGGAAAGGAAGGAGGCCGCTAAAGACAGGCATCTGCAGGAATTGCTAATCCAGCTCCAGACACAGCCTCAACACCTTCATTAACCCAAAATGTGTGAACTGTGTGAAACTGGATTTCTGAACCACAAGACAGGTAAGAGAGTCTTTTCCAAAGCCAGGTGTAGAAGAGCTCTTTACCTTGAGTCTAAAATCGCCTTCGGGCCACTGAACGTACCCACTATCATTTCCTTGTGTCATGAGAAATCAGAGAAGTTTTGAGCTGAAGGGGTGTAAAACCCACACTTCTTATTGAAGAGTAGTCAGCAAAGAAAATATATTGAATTAGGCCACAGCAATGTATTTTCTTTATATTTTTCACACTACAGCTGAACACAAACAACGCCTTTTTCCATGCCTCAAAGGTTCCTATTGGCCACAGATAATTCACTTCAGAAATATATGTTTTGAAAAATAATGTTCTGGGTGGCTGGGGAGAGCCCTGTGGTGGGTGTTCAGGAATTCTTTCTGCTTTACCATTTAAAAGAGCTAATAATGGCTGGGGAAGCACCCACACCTTTTGCTCCCTGAAGCATACCCTGCTAAACTTAGTTCTCTGCAGCTTTGTGTTGCATACATTTTAAGCAGTTAGGAACTTTGCACATGAGCAGGAATCAAAGTGAAATTCAAAAGTGGAACTTCCTGGACCCTTCGCATATTGGAGAGGCATCAGTGGGATTCCATGACAATGCTAATCTGAGTGTTTTTGTTTGGTGCCTTTTATTGCCCGTGCCAAAGATCAGTGCTATGGAAAGCAGAGCCTTTCATATATATGAGTTAAACAAGTCTCTTGGCCTCTTTGTACCTTAGTTTCCTCATTTGAAAAAAAAAGAAATGGCTCTCAAGACATACTTTCAAGAATTCATACTGGGCTTACTTACACCCAGCTAACCAATAACTGCATGATTGTTTTTACACATGGTTTTTTACATGTATTCATCTTCCATTTCACTTACAACTTGTGTAAAAACTGCATTCCATGCCAGGCCTGAAACGTTCCAAAGCTCAGTTCTGTGAGTAAATTGCAACCAAGATTTCTACAAAAAAACACAAGCAAAAGAATTAGAAAAATAGATATTCTTTCAGAACACTTATCCTTTGGCAATAATTCTAATTTATATATGATGAAACATAACATCACTACTCCCTCCATACACTAAAGAAATCTCACTGTGGGAGATATTATGATTTATACTTTCATGATTATATATGTGGTGCATTAGATACAAAATACTAAATGCTCATTAAATACTTGTGTTAAGTGATCTTTATTTCTCTAGATAGGCAGCACTATTGACATTTTAGGCTGGATAATTCTTTGCTGTGGGAGGCTCTCCTGTACACTGTTGGATGTTTAGTAGCACCTCTGGCCTCTGTCCACTAGATGCCAGTAGCATATACAGTTCTGACAAGCAAAAATGTCTCCAGACACTACCAAATGTCACCTGCGTGCAAAATCACCCTGGTTGAGAACCACTGCTCTTGATACTGGGTGATGTTGGATGCTCAGCATGATCCTGCTCTGTGCTGGAACTGTCACCTCGGGATACAATGGAGACTGAGCTACAACTTCCTTAATGAGCTCTGGAGGCTGAGATGGGGTCTCCTGCTGGACTGGAGAAGGTTCAACCTCTTTAGTGACCTGTGGATTTATGGGAAGTGCCAGAGCCAGAGGTTTAACAGTGACATTGTACAAGTGTGACTGCTGAGCTTCATTTACCCCATGATGTGCTACTGGTCAAACTACAACCTCCTTAAGTGTCTCCAAAGGCCAGGCGAGGGCCTCCTGAGGACTTGAAGTTTCCAGTTCCTCAGGGGCCTCTGAAGGCTGAGATGGAGCCTCCTGCTGAAGTGGAGGTGGTTCTACCACTTCAGTGGGCTCTGGATGCTGAGCCTGGGCCTCTGCCTGGGGTGAAAAAGATTCAACCTTCTCAGGGATCTGTGGATGCTGAGCAGGGACCTCCTGCTGGGGTAAAGATTCAGCCTCCTCAGTGAGCTCTGGATGACGAGTTTGGGCCTCCTGCTGGGATGGAGAAATTTCAGCTTCCTCGGGGGGCTCTGGAGGTTCATCTGGGCTCCCCAAAAAATCCCTAGGTAGGCTCTCCTCAGGATAAAAGGCATCAATACTGGGATCTAAATAATCACCCTGCAACTATTGTTCTAGACCCTGAGTGTTTTTTTCAAATTGGCCTGTAGTTCCAACAACTTTGGCAAGCCGTTGATGCTGAACTAGATCTTCCTTCAGGTTTGGGGGTGAAACAATAAACTTCATTGGTTTTGAGCTGTTACTACCTAGAGGTGGAACAATTATTTCAAATGATTGGTGACCTTCAGCCTGATCTAGACCTATGTGTTTAGTCTTACTTTTGTGTCGAGAAGGCAGAACCAAAGGCTGATTCTGATCCCAGTCTAGCACTGGAACCGCCTCTGAGATCTTTTCATGCTGGGTTTGCTTGTTATTCAGATCCTGATGTGGAACAGCAAACTGATCTGGCCCTATAGGCAGCTCTCCAACGGAATCCGTGTCCGGGTATGGAGCCTCAGTCTCAGTCACCTCCTGATGAGGCGGGGCCAACATCTGGACTGGAGACGAGGACGTCAAGTGATTAAAGCCCCCGGCTTCTGCCAGGGGTGTAAGGGCATGGGGCAATTTGGGAGGGGGGTCTGAGGCGTATGAAGACCAAGCCTCAGTCAGCCGCGGGGGGTTGGGGGTCACCTGGACAGGGCCCAGGGCCCACTCCGGAGGCTGAACTGCCTGGACTAGAAGCCACAGTCGTTGCCACGTGAGGAGGAGCCGTGGGGCGCAGCAGCGACACAGAGGCACAGCCAGGACATAACATGCGGCGGCTCCCACGCGCAGCGACCCAGGCCAGTGAGGAGCCGGAGCCACATCCTCCTTCAGAGCCGAACCGGAACCATTATGCCAGCGCCGCGCCGCGACGGCTCACCGTTAGCAACCGCGCGCCCCTCCCCCGCCTAACGTCCCACCCGTTATTAATGACATCTTTAGTTACGCCACCTTTATTAGGCTCGTGCGGAGATCCAATGAGGGCCACCAGAGTGGGCCTTTTTCCCAGAGTCCCCAGGGCGCAAGCCATCTTTACCCTTGCAAAGGCGACAATTACCTCCTGCCGGGCCCTCTTCCCAACCCCGCCCCGCCCTCCCTGGCCCTAAACAATGAGGCGGGATTTGGGCTGCAGACCCGAGTGGCCCCAAACTCCAGCAGCCCAGGGGTGGAGGGGGGTTGGGAAGGATGCAGAGCTTCCCGAGGAAACCACAGGACGTGGCATTCTGGGAAATTCAAAAGTGCTAGTCCAGTTCTGGCAATCTGAACTCTTCCTCCTCGAAGCTGAAGTCTGAGAGACATTCTTCCTCCCTTTGGCCACACGGCTGACAAGAAAAGTAGCTGACCTGCAAAATGAGCACCAGTCAGGGTGGCGGGAGGGGAACACACCTTACAATTATTCTAAAATGTTGCCATTTCCTCCAAACTCTCAGTATTCACGTCTCATTATTCATTCACCACTCTGTTACTAGGGGTTACCACGGAATCAGTGATGACTCCAGAACTTCTGTAGGAGGGGATGGGGGCAGGTGAGCAATTCATTCTGGGAAAGAGTCTAAAACCAAGTGAATGGCCCTTTACATTAGCATGGGAAAACTTCCCCCATCCCACCTTGTCTCAATAGAGCCATTAATCTAGAAAAAACCACAGTGTCACTTTTCAGAGGTCTACCCTGTGTGCAGACATGGAGAAGACACTTAGAATGTTAAAGTCAGCATGTTAAGTAATTTTCTTGAAATACTGTAACTAGCACCCAGTTTACTTTTTTCACAGTCCTTTTCATAATCTGTTTAATTTTAGTTCTTTTTAATTGTCTGGTACACCTTTAACACCTAAACTCCAAGAGAGAAGGAGCTTCATCTTATTTCCAGGGCCTAGCACATAATGGTTTCTAAATGGAACTGATTCCAAGATTGGCCTCATTTAGGAATGGATCTGTTGTTATAATCAGGTTTCTGAAATCTTTACTATCAATATGGAATCCTTTCCTCTCACATTTCACAGGAAGCTAGACTTCTTTTTTTTTTTTTTTTTTTTGCGGTACACGGGCCTCTCACTGCTGTGGCCTCTCCCGTTGTGGGACACAGGCTCCGGACGCGCAGGCTCAGCGGCCATGGCTCACGGGCCCAGCTGCTCCGCGGCATGTGGGATCTTCCCGGACCGGGGCATGAACCCGTGTCCCCTGCATCGGCAGGCGGACTCTCAACCACTGCGCCACCAGGGAAGCCCAGGAAGCTAGACTTCTTAAAGCCCAAACATGGATATGTTTGAAGTTTCCTTGACTGATTTAAATTGAATTAAAATAATTATTTTGTACAGGAAAAACTTCCAAAATTTTTACATTTTTCAGAACATAACCACCTTTTCTTTCTCTACTTTCTTCCCTTCAAAACAAACTTTGCAACATTGGGGTGAGTTAAATAATCAGAAATCTAGCCCCAAAATAAGCTCTCAATGACATGAAACACATTTTTTGCTCCTTTTTAATAAAAATCCTATATGCAGTACATTAGTGTTTTCTTTTAGAAATTACGTTGACAACTTAATCCCTAATTCGAGGCATCCATATAATTGGTTTACAGAAAGGTTCTTCGGCAAAATATTTAACACAAGATATATATGAGACGCTGAGATCTGGGTAATATACCTTACTTGAAAGGCATGAATAGTTTTAAAACACTGTAGCATAATCACACTTAAGGCCATAGTTACTTTGTTCCCAAATCCCTGCAATTCTATTTGAGGGGAGTTCTAAAAGGCCTGTGTCTTCTCCTGTGTCCACAACTGCAGACGTACACTGATGGCCCTCAATCCTGCTCTCCAAACTTCAAATAAGGGGCCAGAGACAAGGCTCGGGACTGGGAAAAGCCCTAGAAATTCCCTGCCTCAAAAGCAGTTTCAGAGTTTCACATTTTCCTAAGGAAGACAGAGCTGAGTAGACATGCCAAGGTCTTCCAAATCCTGCTGGTTGTTTTGAATTATGGCTACACTGGCTGTGTACCCCCTTGAGTTTTTATCTCCACATACTTGAATTAAATCCTGTAGTTCCTCTTCGATTCTAGCATCTGTGACCTCTTCACAGGGTCTATATGCCACAGCTATTTTACCACTTTCTGAAATAAAGTTAACAAGGATCAATTCAGAAGTTTTCTTGTTCTAAAACTTCCTGTATACAATGGTAGCACCCAATAATTAGACATTCTTTTGATTTCTAAAAGCAGAAAATAAGAGCATTTTCCTAGGAGTTCCCTCATCTGACAGTTTTTATCATAATTATTTGTGAAAAAAATATATAAGAAGTATCAACTTTGGTTCAAAAACCTTTATGATCTTAGAAATAAGAACTAAGGAATAATGACATAGCAATTAAAAGCCGTGGAAACAAAAATGTTCAATCACAATACAATGAAATAGGAAGGTGTTAGGTGGGGGTCAAAATGAGTTCAAACCTGGATAGATACCACTGGACTATAATAGATACTTCATATTAGAAGCAAGGCAAGTGCCTACTCCTTGGGACCAAAATTCTACCAGATAGGATGAACAAAGCTTTGGAGACAGAGAGAGAGAGGGAGAGCGTTTGAACACTCTACTGGCAGAAACTGGCCCATGTACCTCTTGGACAATACAGCTTTCCTCAAGGCAAGCTAGAGCCACCAGGCTTTTTGGTCTAAGGAGTTTGGAGTACATATAAGGAATACCTTGGCATATTAGGGACAAACAACCCAGACATTTAGTTTGGTTCTTAAAGGTTGTTACCCAGAGTTGACAGCTGATGGAGATTCTGCTTGATGACCAGGGAAGTCAAACTTCACTGGAAGGACTGCCCAGGTGGGAAGGCCAAGACCAATCCAGGGTCAACGCTTACAAGCAAATAAAGTCTCTGACAACTTAG
Organism: Mesoplodon mirus; assembly: GCF_964341445.2. NCBI lineage: Eukaryota > Metazoa > Chordata > Mammalia > Artiodactyla > Ziphiidae > Mesoplodon > Mesoplodon mirus. The sequence goes on from NC_138994.1 coordinate 8,228,298, forward strand.
CTAGGATTTCTCAGTCTCTAAGCCTGCAGGGCTGTGAAGCAGGGGAGCAATTCTGTTCCGGGAATCTACTAGTCATAAAGTTTCCTTTGGGCACAGCCTGTGACATTCTCACCGCTGTATAACTCGATAGGGAACACAATCAACGCTATTCAATAGCATGACCACTTTCAAGGCTCACAAAAACGTAGCCGATTATTATATAAGAATCATATTCACCGAATATATCAGAAATGAAAACTGAAATTGAATTAATTCCAAAAACATAATCTAATAAACTCTTCAACAAGAAAACAACAATGATAATAATAATAGTCAATATATTTTGTCTGCTTATGCCTGCTTTCAGGCATAGTTTTAAGTTTTTTACATTCATCATCTCATTTACTCTTACAGTATCCACCATTAGGTGGTAAGCTGAATTACTAACCCTATTTGCAGATAAAGAAATTGCAGCTTAGCGATATTAAATACCTTCAAATGTCTCTGGCTAGAAAAGCCTAAAATTGCAACAACAACAAAAAAAAAATCTAAGAGACAAAGTTAGGACTCAAACACAGGTGCCCAAGGCTTATAATCACTACACTATTCTGTATGATAAGCAAGCAACTGAGGAAGAACTGGATCAAACACTTTCTGTATGAACTGAGGCAAGTCATTCTACATCTAAACACTGGGGACAATAATATTTGCTGTCGTTTTTCTCATAAATGCCACAAAGAACAAGTTGAAGACTGCTGCTGTGAAAGCATCTGGTGAATGAAAGAATATGTAATGTTTTACATAACCATTATTTTCATCCAATTAACTTTTCAAATAAGTTTATTTGCTCACTGAAACTGAAGTACTTCAAGGACAATCAAAAAGGTCTTACCTAAAACCACAATCAGCAGTTTCTGGAATGCATCTGTCATAGCCTTCTGAATAGCAAGCTTCTGGGTTACCTTCCTTTTCATAAGGAATGATAATGACCCTAAATCCAACCAAAACAGATGAATTTAAAATGCCTGTCTGAATAACTGATTTCTAGGTTATGTGTTTAAAACTACAAATGCATCTGTGATTCTTAGATCATTATCTTAGTGATTAAGGGCAGGCACAACACTGGGGTACGGGTGAATGTCTCTGTTGTAGGTATACCCTGGCATGGCACATTTTTACTGCTCAGATCTATTCTGGAAGTTCCTAAAATACTCGATGGGAAATGCAAACCAAGAACGTGGCACAAATCTCATATTACTCACAGATTTCAAGTGGACAAGCTGAGGCTACACTGCTACAGACCCTGCTCTCCTGTGTGTAAAGGGCTGGATTCATACAGTGAGATAGATTTGGTGGTAGTGCAGATGACCTGGCCTCTCCTGAACCGTCACCCACTCAGGTGGATGGTGGAACCTCCTCCACTCCATTCGCTAACAGCCCTGCCTCTGACTTAAAACCCTAAGCCCAAGTGCCATGGATTCTAGGAAAAAACTCAGTACCAGTTGGAATCCCCTTCCTAGGGATTTACATTTACTTTTTCCGCTCAGGCCCTTCTATAGGAGGCAAAGGACTGAACATTTACACAAGAGTTTATTTCAATCTTTAGACAATGATTTTGTTGGGATAACTGAAGGCCAGAAGACATCTGTATTTGAAGGACTATTTTAGCACAAAACAAATTATTAACCAAAAAAAAAAAAAAAACCAACTAACTCATTTTCCCTCCTCCTAAGCTTCTTGGCAGGCGGTCAGTTCTAAAATTCTAAAGTTTAAGGTGCTGTCAGGTATTGCCTAAGATAAAAACCTATATTGTCAGGCAGAAAAATTCTGCCCAAGGCTTTAGTGGCTTAGAAAAGGTGATGATGTATCTGAAAAGTTGAGTTTCAGAAAGAAAGGAAAAAAGAGAAATCCCACTCCCTTACCTCCCCACACACACACATACTGGAAAACAGACCTTCCTCCAACTTATCCAAAGGTTCCTCAGCCATGCCAACTCCGGGACTCCTGCACTCGTGGGAGGGCAACACCACCTCTAAAGCACAGAAGAACTTCAGGCTTTGCTTCTGAAGTGGTGTCACAATATCTTCATTTTCCCTTTCTTCAAGGTTAGAAAGATCCTGAAGCTGTTAGGATTTTGAATTAAAGGCTAGACTTCAAAAATATCCTGTTGTTAGAAATAAAAACTGAACTCCAGCAATCCCAGGTAATAGTTTAGGTATGCAATAGCTTCAAAATCAAGTGAGACTTGCAAATGAATGACTAGATATGGACAACTATTTTTTATTATATACCATACAAACACTGGAGAAAATTACGGACACCGCCATCCAAGTCATTGAGATTATCACTAATTCTAGGTGGCAGGCCAATGCTCAGATATTTCCATGTGGAAGCCTCCTCTCACATCTCCTCCCCATAGCCTTGTTCTATTCTCCTCTCTAAAGTCTAGGAGTTCAACATTGAAAGAAGTCTGGTTAGTCAAAGAAAATCTACAGAGTTTACCTTGATGATCCTTTTTGACCACCCATTGAAACCAAAGTAGTAATTTGCCAATTCCTGGCATCTGGAGCTGTTTAGGGCCAGCGTATTATGTTGAACCGCCTTATGTCTGGTGCCGAGACGAACCTAAAGACATAAAAGACCTAAAAATATCACAACCCTACATAGAGACTTATTTTGGATATACCTGAGATTTATCAATACCAATTTCATAGAGTGGTTGTGAAGATTAAGGAGGCCATTTTAAGCAATGAGTTCACAGTCAGCCCTAAATAAATGTTATTTATTATTTTTAAGTCAGTACTTTTCTGCATCATTTCCAGGACCCCTGATTAACCGGAAGGTTCCCTGACCTCTGGTGGTGAAAGTGATGATGAAAGCAACCAAGGAAGCGCAGCAGAAGCCTATTATGGGGCTGGGGGTAAGCAAAGGAAGTGAACTGTTTTACTCATCTCATCCTGTAGCCCCTGCTTGAGAATATGACCTGAAGAGGAGATAAGATGGACCTGCCACTGAATCAGGACCTTAATCTGTAGCGCCCCCTCCCCAAGTTACTAACCCCTGTTAGAAGAGGGAATACATATACCTCTATAAATGTAAATAAAACAACCAAAAGAATTAGAGGTTTGGGCTTCCCTGGTGGCGCAGTGGTTGAGAATCTGCCTGCTAATGCAGGGGATACGGGTTCGAGCCCTGGCCTGGGAGGATCCCACATGCCGCGGAGCAACTAACCCCGTGCGCCACAACTACTGAGCCTGCGCGTCTGGAGCCTGTGCTCCGCAACAAGAGAGGCCGCGATAGTGAGAGGCCCGTGCACCACGATGAAGAGTGGCCCCCGCTTGCCACAACTAGAGGAAGCCCTCGCACAGAAACGAAGACCCAACACAGCAAAAATAAAAATAAATTAATAAACTCCTACCTCCAACATCTTCTTAAAAAAAAAAAGAATTCAAGGTTTATCTGCATTAACAAGCTTCTTTGAGAGTGCAAATATTTCCAGTCTTAACTCTCTAAATAACTTACATATTACTGTGGATTTTTTACATCACTAGTTCTTTCTTATATGTCTATTTCCACTTTGAACAGGGTGTAGTATATAAATATAGTCATAAAAATTCAAATAATACAAATAAAGTCAAAGCATTGTTAATTCTTTATTGATTTGTTTGTGCATCTTCCTCTGTCACTAGTTTATCAGCTCCTTAAGTGCTTGAAGGAACCATATATTATTATTTCCTTGTTACCAGAAACCAGCATAGATCTTGGCATATAATAGAGGAGAGATGGTCTGTTGACTGAGTGAATGAAGGAGTACATAAGAAAATGAAATTACTTTCTCCAACTGAAGCTGCCTGCTGGGAAGGAGAAATGAAGACTAATTTTTAAATGTTGAGTGTCGCATGGGAGGCTAGGCCCTGTACGGTGAGTCATAATGGAGCTGTCCTGGACAATAAGGAAGCTTCAGAAGGGCTCTGAGCCCCTGGGTAGTAGAGACAGGTGACATCTGGGATAACCTTGCCACATTTCTTGCTGGCAAACATTTCCCTTCGTGCTACTGAGAAAAACTCAGATACATTAGGCCTTTCCTTCATTTTATTTTAAGATGTTATTCTCTTTTCTGTATTTATAAAAAATACAGGGGAAAAAAGATAAGAAGTATGTATACCTGCCAATGAATAAAAGAACACATAATTGGAAATTCCCTGCTGACGCAGTGGTTAAGACTCCGTGCTCCCAATGCAGGGGGCCTGGGTTCGATCCCTGGTCAGGGAACTAGGTCTCACATGCATGCTGCAACTAAGAGTTTGCACGCCACAGTTAAGGAGCCTGCGAGCCACAACTAAAGGAGCCTGCCTGCTGCAACTGGGGAGCCCACATGCTGCAACTGGGGAGCCCTTGAGCCACAACTAAGGAGCCCGCCTGCTGCAACTAAGTCCCGGTGCAACCAAATAAATAAATAATTTAAAATTTAAAAGAACGCATAATTAAAGTAGGTAACAATTTCGGGGGTGTGGGTAGTAAACTAAGGCTCTGCATGAAATAAAGAAATCTAATACGAATGCCCTTTCCTCTCAACTCTATAGTGACTTGTAGAACATTTTCTTCATTACTCTATCAGTGACGGGCTTTATGCTGTGAAAATCTCAGAACCTAAACTTACGGAATGGTCTTATTGTCCAATATAAGAAAAGAACTCGTTACTCACAACTGATACCAAGTAACTGTTTCATAATCTTTCCAGGACCATCTGTAATATCTGAGTGGTTATGTGAAATGGTCACAGGGTCTGCAAATTAAAGAATGTCTGACACAAAATCATTTCAACCCCAGGGAGTACAGCCAGGATTGAAGAGGGTGTTAAACAGGGTACAGAAGTGGGAGGTAGTGTACCTGGAGTCACATCTGAGGAGAGTTCTCAGATTCAATAAAGGCGAAATCAGTGAGTAAAGAAATATGGGTGAGAAGAGGCAGCAAGGTCAGTAGGAAGTAGCCAGAGCAAGAAGCCAATCAGAGAAGACACACAATTATAAAGTGAAAGGTCTGGGAACTCTAAGCCTCACTCACTTATTCAGAGGAATTGAAAAGGTCCTTGAAAAAGGAATGGTGGCTCAATGGAGGCACATAATGAAATGTTAATTCTGGGGAAGTAAAATTGGATGGCATGTTAATATGGAATAAGGTTTCTACAATGCATTAAAGAATATTTTAACCATTTTCTGGAATCTGAAGGGAGTTCTGAATAGGCAGTTTGAGAGTGATGATGATGATGAAGCCTCCTTTATGTTACATCTGACAAAAGTTTGGCAAGCTCGGGACTTCCCTGGTGGCACAGTGGTTAAGAGTCCGCCTGCCAATGCAGGGGGCACGGGTTCGATCCCTGGTCCTGGAAGATCCCACATGCCGCAGAGCAACTAAGCCCGTGAGCCACAACTACTGAAGCCCACGTGCCTAGAACCCGTGCTCTGCAACAAGAAAAGCCATCGCGATGAGAAGCCCACGCACCGCAACGAAGAGCAACCCCCACTCGCCGCAACTAGAGAAATCCGGCGCGCAGCAATAAGACTCAACGCAGCCAAAAATTAATTAAGTAATTAATTAATTAATTTTAAAAATCTGTCAACCTCACACATTTAAAATCCACATAAAAGTAAATATAAGGAAGACTCTTGTGAAGATTTCTTAAATTAAGGGGCAGCATAAAATGACATGGGGTTTAACATCAGTTAAGTTTGGGTTTGGCCTCTAGTTTCCACATTTACTGCCATGAACCTTAAGTAAGTCACTTAACCATCCTGAGTTCGAGTTTCTTCATCTAAAAAAAAGAAAGAAAGAACTGGGGGACTGAGGGATCCGTGGAGCAGTGCATCTGAGAGCATTCTGTACACCACAGTGCTGTACAAACGCTGGCCTTTTTTTTTTTTTTCCCCTGGGATCTTAGTTCCCAGACCAGGGATTGAACCAGGCCCTCAGCAGTGAAAGTGCAGAGTCCTAACCACTGGACCGCCAGGGAATTCCCGATGGCCTATTAGTTTTAAATTCAGCACTTCATCCCAGTAGAGCAAGGAATTCCACATTTGGACCCACCTTCACTGGAGATGTCTGAAAAAGCTGCTTCTGGTCGCATGCCTTCTGGGCCCTGTGGGCATCCCTTGCTGAATAAAACTTGATGATGGCATAGAACCCAGGACCGGCCACTGCTGCGTTTGGGAAGACTCGGACCGAATACAGAAGGCCAAACTGGGAGAAGACTGTGAACAGAGAATGCTGTAGGGTGGTCCCATGCTAAGTAAGTGCAGGAAATTTCACGCCCAGGAAACCAAACCGCCCATTCCCTTATATTCCCCCAGCCCTTCGCCACAGGCAACTGTGGTGAGCCTGCAACTCCAAACACTTCTCATTTCATGAACAAGGTTCCCTCTGAAATCCTAAGCTTCGAAAAGCATTAGGAGGCAATGCCGTCTGTTGGGAACTATTTCTCAAAAATCTGTGGGGGCGGGCTTCCCAGGTGGCACAGTGGTTGGGAGTCCGCCTGCCGTTGCAGGGGACGCGGGTTCGTGCCCCGCTCCGGGAAGATCCCACATGCCGCGGAGCGGCTGGGCCCGTGGGCCGTGGCCGCTGGGCCTGCGCGTCCGGAGCCTGTGCTCCGCAGCGGGAGAGGCCACAGTGGTGAGAGGCCCGCGTACCGCAAAAAAAAAAAAAAAAAAAAATCTGTGGGGCGAGCTGACTGCTCAGGTCGGCTCTAGAACTAAGATTCCTCTCAGCGGATACCACAGGCAGATGAGGTGCTGCAGCAGTGCCCCGGGGCGCCCAGTTACTGGGGAGCGGGGCGGCTTCCTCCACCCCTCCCTCCGCCCCGGCTCGGCTTACCTGCAAGGCCTCGGCCGTGGGTCCAGAGCTCAGCTCCCACACCAGCAAGGTTTTGTCACCCCCGATGGGAACCGCAAAAGGTACCAACTCCACCATCCTACCGTCACCGCGCGTGCGCGGCTCGGGACTCAAGCGGACTGCGCCTGCGCACGCGCGCCCGCGCTTTTTTAAAAAGGGAGCCTGAGGGGCGGAGCCAGCTCGGTGGGAGTGGAACGGGGGCGGTGCTTGGACCTCTCCCTCGCCCCTCCCACTCCGGGCTTGTCTCTGCCTCTAGCTCCCTTTCTGCAACCCCCGCGCCCAGAAGTTTTGGAGTTTAGCGTTTCTATTCAAGTGTATTTTTAGCGTAGAGTCCAAAGTGTGAGTTTCCAGGATCGAATGGTGCGGACATCTTTATAGCAGCTGGCTTCATCTTCAAACTCCCAGAGAAGACTAGAGTACTAAGTAGTTAGCGCTAACTATCCACTGAACTTTAAAATTTTAGATTTCCCGACTCTGTGTGAGAAATGACCACCAAAGATGCAATCCTTCGACTTGAGTGTTTTCATGAGTCTTAAATATGCAAATCAAGGTATAACTCATTAAAGCCATCAACAGTCTAGTATGAAATTCTTAAAAAGCTGGTTTATAGCCCATTTTCCTAGAGTACCCCCAAATCACAGAGCACATTTCTCCATCCCCACCACGACTTTCTCCACCTCAATATATCAGACCCTTAGCCCCACCCATTACCTACTTCTGAGCTCTTTTACTTCAAAAATTGTTGACTTTGGAGGAATTACTGGGATCTTAATATTGTTTCAAACTAATAACTATAGATTTATTATCCATATCATTATCCATTCCATTCATTGTATGTATCCATTTATTCATTGTATCCATTATCTGTGTATGGAGAAGATCCATAATCTTCTCCAGATAGATTATGAACACCTCATGAACAATATTTACAGATTTATCATCCTTTTTCTAGTACTTAGCACACTCATACTCTATTAGGTACTCAAATATACTTGGGATTAATCATGACTAAATTAACACATTCTTTGCACAAGGAATGCTTTAATAATTCCAAAAATATAGAAACTTCTTCATCATGGTCTTCTTGGTTTGCAAATGACAGTCAGGAACCAGGGACCTGGGCCTGGATAGGAACAAGGAGGAAGCCCTAGAAAACCATTTATTCTGGGGCTCTGGTCAGTTTTATTTGTAAATGGGAAAGGAAGAAAATAACATGAGGTGGAGGCAAGAGGAAGAAGAAATGAAGAATTCCCAAGTGAGGAGAGGAGTTCTGGAATGACTCCACCACAGGCCTGCTCCCTTTCTCATGCCAGGTGACATCCTGTCATCCAGTAGGAGAGTGGCCGGCCTGCACAGTGCAACCTCCATTTTACCCTGTGGAGAGAAAGAAGATTGGTTCTTTTTTTTTTTTAAGAATCAATTTTATTTATTTTTGGCTGCGTTGGGTCTTTGTTGCTGTGTGCGGGCTTTCTCTAGTTGTGGCTAGCGGGGACTACTCTTTGTTGTGGTGCACGGGCTTCTTATTGCGGTGGCTTCTCTTGTTGCGGAGCACGGGCTCCAGGCGCGTGGGCTCAGTAGTTGTGGCACATGGGCTTTGTTGCTCCACGGCATGTGGGATCTTCCCAGACCAGGGTTTGAACCCGTGTCCCCTGCATTAGCAGGTGGATTCTTAACCACGGAGCCACCAGGGAAGCCCAGCAACACTTTTTATAGAAAATGTTGCTGCCAGTTATGGAGAGAGGGCCCGTGGCAGCCATGTTTATGTTGCTTAATTTCTTCCATGCCTGTAGCTGAATGAATGGAGCTGGGACACAGGGTCTAAGCTGAACCCATCAGATCCTCCCTGCCAGGCACTTGGACTGGGACTGAGCCTAGCTAGTCTCTATGGTTGCTTAGGACATTAGCCCATAGATTCAGGGCAGACATAGTCTGTCTGGTGGACTGTAGAGCAGAGAAAGCTGGTTTGCTGAGGGAGTAGTGAAGCCAATGCACAAAGAGAAGCAGAAACCTGCAAAGGAAAGTTTCCAGCCCTGCTTCCACCCTCTTCCTGAGGCCCAGCTGCACCCCTCGTGTGGGCTCAGCAAGACACCTTGTCCTCTCAGAATAAATCTCCCCCAGCTAGCTCAAGTTGTTCTGTTCCTGCAACCAAAAGAGCTTTGTTTATTACGGTGTCAGAGGAAGAGCCAGATCCCAGGTCTTCTAAGTCGGAGTTCCAAGCCCTGCCACATCCCACATTTTTCTAGGCTGTAGAAAAGGTCAGGTCCTGGCCTACTGTCCCTTTCTCTGTCACTACGTCTTTCTTAAGGCTCTGCCCACTAACTTCGTCCCACCATGTCCTCCTCACCAGTTCTTCATCCCCTCTGTTCCGGACACAATCTTTTTCGCACAGTTGATGATTGGAAGAAGATTGGGGCTCAGCAGTTCTGAAAGGGAGAAAGAGAATACCCGTCAGAGCACAGGGGACAGTCCCGAAGACTGGCTCTCCCTGCAAGGCATGTGCCACCCAGTGGCTGAGAACTTCCGGACGAGGCAAGCCTTCCCCCTCAGAGGCCCGTTTGGACATCCGTACAATGGCCGCTGGAGGTTGGGGATGGTTGGGGGGTGGGGACAGGAGGGGCAGGAGGGCTGAGCTTTGAGCCTGTTTACTGCCATACTTCCTAATGGATGGTAGTTCACCCCAAGTGTGGAGGATTCTAGGGAAAGGAAATGCCAAAAGAGGCAGCACAGAGACGAAGGTAAAGTCCTGCCTAAGGAGGGAGGCTCTTCAAGTGAAGAGCCCAGGGCCATTAATCAGAGTACAAAGGAGGAGATGGGGGACAGAATCACGGACCTGTGGAGCCTCCTGGATTAGCCCTGAGGTGGGAGTTTGCACTTGGCCTTCGGTCAGACCATTAGCCAAAGGCAGCTCTACTTGGTGGTGAGAGCTGAGCCTTCAGGGCCACCAGTTTGGCCTTCAGCACTGGTTCTATGAGCCTCAGTTTGCTCACCAATAAAGTGGGGATCATACTAGTTTCTACTGCATGGCAAGTTGGATGAAATGAGCTATGTACGTAAAGTACTGAGTATATAATTCGCTCTCAATAAATGTTGGCTGCTGCACTGCTCTACGGCTACTGCCTGTGCAGAGCTTTTCTGGATCCTGCTAGCACACTGCAGAACCTCCTGTGGGCATTTAGGGACACGAGTCAACCCTCTGCTCAGTAAAGGGATTCCCTGATTCCTTGAACCAATCCTCTGGGGTTGTTTCCAGGCTGTGTGTGGGAAGGGAAGTCCCGTGAGTAGAGCCTGGTCATCTCTCTCACCTCTCCCGCCCTGGGGCCCTGGCCAGACCTTGACAGTCCACTTGGCAAATGTTTTCCGTGTGACTCTTGTAATCATTGCACCAGTGGTGGCTGTTGATCTGGAAGATGCCACAGTCAAAGCTGCCATCTGTATTGTCATTTACCTTTGTTATGTCGAAGTGGCCGTCCACGAAAGCCAGGCACAGCCCTTAGAACAGGGAGAAGAGGGTTTTTAGAGGGGGGCCAAGCTGAGGGACAAGGAAGACAGAGGAGAAAGGGAGACGAGGAATCAGAGGAAAGGAACAGGCTTCCCTGGTGGTTAAGACAACTAAGCCCGTGCGCCACAACTACTGAGCCTGCGCGCTAGAGCCAGCGAGCCACAACTACTGAAGCCCACGTGCTCTAGGGCCTGTGCTCCCTAGAGCCACCGCAAGAGAAGCCACCACAAAGAAAAGCCTGCTCACCTCAACGAAGAGTAGCCCCCACTCGCCGCAACTAGAGAAAGCCTGCGCGCAGCAACAAAGACCCAATGCAGCCATTGATTAATTAATTTTAAAAAAAGAAGAAAGGAACAAAGCCTAAGAGGCTAGATGGGGCTTGTGGGCCAGAAACACCCATTAGCTTCTCCTCTCATTCTTCAGTCCATCCACCCATCAGTACAACCACTCATCCATCCATCTGTTCATGCATGATTTCACCTACTGTGTGCCAGCAACTGTGCAAAACCCAGTGAGGGACATTTAGCTGGCTCAAATGCAGATGCTGCCTTCAAGGTGCCTATAGAATAAGAATGAAGATATGTACCTAAAAAACCCACAAAGCAAGATGAAAGGAGAGAGTGTTATAAGGCAGACGTGCCTTACAATTCTGGGCAGAGGGAGCTATCTCTACCATGGAGTAGGACGAAACCTTTGCACTGGCTGTTCCCTCCACCTGGAATGCTCTTCCGCCAGATGTTTGGGGGACTAGGTCCTTTATTCCATTCAGCACTGCTCAATGTCACCTCCTCAGAGAGGCCTTCCTTGACTTCCCCCTCTAGAACAGTGTCACCCGTCACTCCCCACTGCTTTATTCTTCTGCATAGCATTTATCACCACCAGGAAGCACTTCATATATTTGTGTGTTTCTTTCTTGCTGTCTCTTCCCCTAGAAGAGAACACTATGAGAGAAGGGGCTGTGTTGATATCTGTATCCCCAGAGCCTAAAATAGTTCCTGGGGCATAATAAGTGCTCAGTTAAGAATCGTTGAACAAATATCGAATGTTGGGAAAGGCTTCTCGGAGAGGGCTGCTTTTTGAACTTGACTTTGAAAAACAAATGAGAGAAAAAGAAAGATGGCCACGGAGGGCATGACCAGGAGAGGAGGAGAAAGGGGGTGTGGGGGTGTGAGGAAACGGCACTCACAGTCACTCAGGGAGTAGCCCTCAAAGCCATCCAAATCCTCCTGGTGCAGCACCTTGGCCAAGTCACATCGGTTGATGAGGCTGGCTTGATTCACAGCAACGAGACAGCTGACCAAGGAGATGAGTAGCAGGGTCGTCATCCTCAGAGGGGAGGAGACGCAGTGGAGGGTGAGCAGCTGAAGGCCTGCGGGTCCTCGGGTCTCCCAGGAGAGAGAGTCTTCTGGGGAATCTGGAGAGAGCCACCAAATGTCCTCGCTTACTCACTGCCCCCCTCCTGGCTGTTTCTCTTTCCTCTCATGTATTACTTTATAAATACTTTTTTTTTTTTTTGGTCTCCTGTTTTTTTTTTTTTTTTCCTAGTCTAAAATGAACGATGCTGGGGCATGTCAAATAGAAATGAAAGGCAGCTCAAAGGGGTACCCACTGGCCAAATCTGGAGCAGCATTTTTTGGGTAACAGCTTTACTGAGATATAATTCACAATATATAATTCACATACCATACACTTAATTCATTTAAAGTATACAATTCAATCATTTTTCACAGAACTGTGCACCTATTCCCACAGTCAACTTTAGAATATTTTCATCAACCCAAAAAGAAACCCCATATCCGTTAGCAGTCACTGTCCGTTCCACTTCCCTCCAGCCTCTGGCAACCAATAATCTACTTTCTATCTCTATAGATTTGCATATACTGAACATTTCATATAAATGAAGTCATACAATATCTGGCCTTTTGTGTTTGACTTCTTTCACGTAACATAATGTTTTCAAGGTTTCATCCATGTTGTAGCATGTACCAGGATTTCACGCCCTTTCACGGCTGAATAATATGCCATTGTATGGATATATCACAATATGGTTATGTATTCATCGGTTTGTGGACATTTGAGTTGTTTCTATTTTTTGGCTATTATGAAGAATGCTGCTATGAACATTCGTGTACAAGTTTTTGTGTGGACAAATGTTCCCATTCCTTTGGATACATACCAAAGAGTGGAATTGCTGGGTCACATGGTGACCTAAAGTTTAAACTTTTGAGGAATTGCTGGACTTCCAAAGCGGCTGTACCATTTTACATTCCCATCAGCAATGTATGGAGGTTCCAATTTCTCCACATCCTCACCAACAGAGTTATTAACTGTCTTTTTGATCAAAGCTGTCCTAATGGGTGTGAAGTGGTTTCACATTGAGATTTTGATTTACATTTGCCTCATGGCTAATAATGTTGATCATCTTTTCACATGCTCATTGGCTATTTGTGTAACTTTGGGAAAATGTCTTTTCAGAACCTCTGCCCATTTTTTTTCAGTTGGGTTGTTTGTCTTTTCATTATTTAGTTGTAAGTGCTCTTTATATATTCTGGGTATTAGAACCTTATCAGATACATGCTTTGCAAATATTTCCTCACATTCTGTGGGTTACCTTTCACTTTCTTTTCTTTTTAAATAAATTTATTTATTTATTTATTTTTGGCTGTGTTGGGTGTTTGTTGCTGCGCGTGGGCTTTCTCTAGTTGTGGCGAGTGGGGGCTACTCTTCGTTGCAGTGCGTGGGCTTCTCATTGCAGTGGCTTCTCTTGTTGCAGAGCACAGACTCTAGGCACGTGTGCTTCAGTAGTTGTGGCATGTGGGCTCAGTAGTTGTGGCATACAGGGTTAGTTTCTCTGTGGCATGCGGGATCTTCCCAGACCAGGGCTCAAGCCTGTGTCCCCTGCATTGGCAGGGAGATTCTTAACCACTGTGCCACCAGGGAAGTCCCACCTTTCACTTTCTTGATGGTGTTGTTTGAAACACAAAAGTTTTAAATTTTGATGAAGACTGATTTATGTATTTTTTTCTTTTGTTGCATATGTTTTTGGTATCATATATGTGAAACCAATGCATAATGGTTTCCAAGGTAATCTGGAACAATTTGACCATCAAAATAAATGATGATAGTGACAGATTATAACCCACTGAATGAGATAGAAGTCCATGAGTTCATAACAGTAATAGATAAATAGATACATAATGGGGATTAAAGGGGAACTCTTCTTGACAAGAAAATGCTGACTGATAAATGTGGAGGTAGTCATGAAGTTGGAAAATCACCATCATAAACTGGTTTGAGCAAGAAATAATCATCAGTAGATGCTAAATATGAGGGGGTGGGAAGCTTGGTGAAGAACTGAGTCTGTTCATGGTCTTAAAGTATCTCCCCTTGATTGCATGAGAAAAACAGTAACAATACAGTGGAGAAACCAGACAGTATTTTGACCTGGTAATCAAAATTAACACCACCAGTGAGGGACAGAGAGAGATTATGTGTCTCCAGATGTGATACCCTGAGAAGGACACACGTCACTTATGCAGCTCTGGCTAGAGATGCATAACCTGTAGCTAATCTTGAGGAAACATCAGACAAAGCCATATGGAGGGAAAATCTATAAAATAACTGGCCTACGTTCTTCAAAATGATCAATGCCATGAAAGCAAAGAATGAGGCTATTTCTATCACTGTGTGTGTGTGTGTGTGTGTATCTTTCCCATTAAACAAGGTGTATGTTCCTGAGGATTCCTCCATCCACTAGCTTCATGAGTCAGGCAGCTTCTTGGACAACATGGCTACCCTGATGCCTGTCTCCTCACGGATGTTTTATTTTGTCTCCTAAGACTCACTCCATTGCAGCCTGAGCTTGCGACCATTCTTTTGCCTCTCTCTTCCACCCTACAGTTGCCAGATTTAGCAAATAAAATTACAAGATGCCCTGTTACGTTAGAATTTCAGACAAACAACAAATAAGTTTTTAGTATAAGTGTGTCTCATGCAACCTTACTCTGCTCTGACTCAGTAGGGTCCTACAGAGACAGGTATCACTGAACCTCGGAAAGCAGGGAGCTCCTTCTCTGCCCATGAAGGCCCCTGTTGGGGTTCCCTGGGGAAAAAGTGGTTTGGACAGGTGCACCTCCAACCTCCCCTCCCGAGCTTACCGCTCTCCTATCCCTCTCTGACCCCAGGTCCCAGCCGGCCTAGGGCTTTCTGTGAGAATCTGTAGAACAAGTCGTTTGGGTAGGAGCCTCCTCTTCCTCATGGACTACCCTTTAGCCCCGCCCAGCTCACCGCTCTCCATATTCTAAAGAAGACGGGAGTGCTGAGCTACCCCCACCTTCTGGAACCCCAGCTCTGTGATGTCATCACCCTCCTGGAAATACTCTGGTCTTACATGCAAATTGGCTCAGTCTTGAGGCCAAACTTCAGGCAGAAATGGTAGATGGGCCTGGAGGGATTGGTGACAACTGTGGGATAGGGTAGAGAGGGCTGGTTGCTCTGTCTGTGCACCTCCCTTCCCTTCTGGGAAACTTTAAGGGAACTCCTTCCCCCATGGGGCTTTAGTGCCACAGTCACAGGGCCCTGCCCTCCAGGTGGCAGGGTGTGCCCGTGCCCCAACCAGTGTATCTTGAACTGAAATTAAGCAGAGCAGCTCAGCTTCTCCCAGGAAGACTTTGGGTGTGGGGCCAGAGGCGGACAGTTTAGAATCACGTGGATACGACCCATCCGAGAGAATAAGCCTCCTTGAACAGGGATCAGAGTCCAGACAGGATTCCAGCCCCAGGGTCCACCCTTCTGCGACCTAAACACCCTTTGCCCTTACTGCTACCCTATGATTCAATAAATGTCCTTTCTTGTGTAAACACATTTGAGTTGAGTTTCTGTCACTTACAACCAAAAGAGACCTGCAGGAGAGGAAGGATGGGGTTAACCATCCATGGAATGGTGACCTGACAACCTGTCACCTCCCCATGAAGGCCACACCTTAGTATCATTTGTCACCAAGGAAGTCTGGGAGACATTTCCACCAACTATAGCAAAAAGGAAGCAAGAGAAAATTCTGTTACTGATGTTCACGCCACCCTCTGAAACAGGGTGATAAGGTCTGACAGAAAGGAAGTAGGAAGAGCTTTCTAAGTGGGCAGTGATGCCCCATAACTTCTGGATTTGGACTTCCCTCCCCAGTGGGACAGCAGCGTATTGCATCTTGGGATGTGAAGCAAGCGGAGCTCTGGTGGAGGTTGAAATCTGGGAGGAGGGCATTCTCTGGGTACCACTTTATGAAGTATCGTTTGGGGCCAGAAATATGCAGGTGCCTCAGATGACCCAAACAATCATGTCTGTGTAGAATTAGAGCTCTGGGTAGGAGGAGAGGCTTCCATAGCCCAGGACCACATGCTGGAAATTGGGCCAGGGGAGGGTCTCCCTGCAGCTTAAAGTCTTAGAGGCGATGATGGCAGCACTCAAAGGGGGACCAGAGGGACCCTCCACCCCCACCCCCCAACTGTGACAGACATGAGCCCTGAATGGATTCCTACCCATTCAAGGAACTGGGACCCAACCTGGGACCCAACTTGGGACCCAAGAATAAATTCTGAATGTTGCAACCTGGGACAAAAAGACATGGAAGCCACAGATCATTGGTCTAAATAAATATTTACAAGTTATAAATCAAACTAACAAGCTGTTAACTGAAATATTTTCTATCTTCATATTCTGACAAACATTCTTTTAAAAGGATAAAATTTTTAAATGTGTATGAAGCTATGGTTTATATATGACTGAAAGTTAGCAAAATGTCAAAGATGAATGAATTTAATTTTTATTGCACATGTCTAGATGCTCTATTAATGGGCTGACAATGTTGGGATGAATAATAAACATATACATAATTCCTAAAGGATTATAAATATTCCATGGAATTTATTTTTCTTATCTCCCTTTCAATACAATCACTAATTATATTACTATTATCAAGATTTTTCAATATATTTAAGAATTAAAAACATAATTATATTCAAAGTACAAAATTTTAAATATATTTTCATCAAAAATATAAATTTATGTGAAAAATGTATTAATTTTCTGTTTTCCAAAAACTAGCTTTTTTAAAATATTGAAAGGTATCTAATAATTCAAAAGGCAAAATACAAATTAAAATGAATGAATATTAAATTTTAATATCAAAATTATTTATATAAATCCAAACACTTTATTTTACTCTTTGAAAGCTTAATTAAATTTTATTAAGTAACTTTTAATTTTAAAATTTAACTTAAATTTTATTTAAATTATAAATTAATTTAAAAACTTTTTTTAATTTAAAACTTTTTAAATGAAAATGTTAAAATTCATAAGTCTAGCACTCAATGTCCATCTTGTTGCTAATGTAAAGAATTAGTATCGGGGCTTCCCTGGTGGCGCAGTGGTTGAGAGTCCGCCTG
Source organism: Mesoplodon mirus (assembly GCF_964341445.2). Classification (NCBI taxonomy): domain Eukaryota; kingdom Metazoa; phylum Chordata; class Mammalia; order Artiodactyla; family Ziphiidae; genus Mesoplodon; species Mesoplodon mirus. The sequence goes on from NC_138994.1 coordinate 8,245,101, forward strand.
CCGATGCAGGGAACACGGGTTCGTGCCCCGGTCCGGGAAGATCCCACACGCCGCGGAGCGGCTGGGTCCGTGAGCCATGGCCGCTGAGCCTGCGCATCCGGAGCCTGTGCTCCGCAACGGGAGAGGCCACAACAGTGAGAGGCCCGTGTACCGCAAAAAGAAAAAAAAAAAAAAAAGAATTAGTATCATGTTATGTCTGAAGTCTAAACATATATAAAAATTTAAGAGTAATATGTAATGTGATTTATGCAATATTACAAAAATTTCCTCAGCTTTTTACAACTGAGGCAGATACTGTACTAATTCCTCTGTACCTCCGGAACCATGAGTAGAAACGTGAAAATAAGAATTGTACACTCAGCGCTACTAGAAAATGATATTTCATTGTGTTCAAACCTATTGCGTTCAAGCTACCTGAGAGGAAAGCTCTGACAAGTTAGTCTTTTCTCTTTCCTAAGTTCTTTTCTGCTCAAAGCATCTCTGGACTCTGAAATTGTACCAAGCAGGAGTCATTAAGCTTTCATCAAACCTTTAGACGCAGTTGCATTTTTCCCCCATGAACATAGGGTAAGATGTAAAGAAGCATCTCCCCAGGGCCTAAACATTGTTAGTCAAGAGAGTGGATGTTTCGGGTTAAGTCGTGCTGTGGCAGTGCTGAGTGCCAGGTCCTGAGTAACAGAGGCATATCCTGCGGTTTAACTTAATTATCTTGTCTGCAGGTGCACTAAGCACAGGCCCAGCTAGGGGCTCCACTTGTCAGTTTTTTTTTTTTTTTTTTTTTTTTTTTTTTGGCTGTACGCGGGCCTCTCACTGTTGTGGCCTCCCCCATTGCGGAGCACAGGCTCCGGACGCACAGGCCCAGCGGCCATGGCTCACGGGCCCAGCCTCTCTGCGGCATGTGGGATCTTCCCAGACCGGGGCACGAACCCGTGTCCCCTGCATCGGCAGGCGGACTCTCAACCACTGCGCCACCAGGGAAGCCCCTCACTTGTCAGTTTTAATGGCAATACTGGAAAAGTATGCTCTGGCAATAAATTGCTATAGAAACCAGAGGAAAATTTAAGGAAGTGTCTGCTTTGAGCTTTCAATAAAATATGAGAAAACCCCCAAATGATACCACTGGCTGAAATGCAGAATACAAGGAACTAAACTCCAGTGACAGAAATGAAATCTGTATTGAAGGCAGAAAGAGCAGAATCCACATGGCAGAAGAGTCGATCAAGGCTGTAGTCACACACCTGGGAAGTTCTTCAAATGCAGAGCAGAAAGACGTGTGGAAAACAATGGGACAAAAAAAGGATGGATATGGATGATAAAGATTAGAGCCTTAAACTGGGACAAAGACACCAGAGCTGAAAAAAGGTGAGTTTGCAGATCTGACAGGTAACCTGTGTTCCAGGAAAAATACATGAAAAGACAGTCACTACTGAGACATATTCAAACCATATATTCATAAGACTGAATTTTTTACTTTACTTTTAGGCTTGTACTTTACCCCACAGAATATATACCTTCTCAAATACTTCAGGAATAGTGACGAAATTGATTATAAACTAGGCTACAAATAATACCATAATTTGTCCCCAGAGGAGGAATTACATAAGCTCCGTACTCTGGCTATAATTTAAAAACCTCAGTTTCTTATAACTTTAACAGAAACACACACACACACACACACACACACACACACACACACACACACATTTTCCCCTCTGAGTAATTATTGGGTCAAAGGCAAATTAAAGTCTGGAATAACAGGTTTGCAAAACAATGAAAATGACATTAATATATTAAGTGTCTGAAATTTATTTAGAAGTAAATTCATAATCTTAACTGCTTTCATTCAAATAAAACAAGCAAACTGAGCATTCAACTCAAGAAGTTAGAAAAAGTAGAAGAAAAACATTCCCAAGGAAAACAGAAGGAAGCAAAACATAAGAATGAAAGTGTAACGTATTTAATTGGCTTCAGGGGGAAATATTGGGTGATAAGTTAAAAACGAAGTTAAGAAACAAAGACTAGAGAACCTGAATATTATGTGTCCCACTATGGACTTTGGATCCTTCTCTGTAGCATTAGTGTTGTGTAAACTAAATTTTTCAAAGTTTCTGGAGTGAATTCCTTGCAAGGACCGGCCACTCGGAAGCCAAGGGTTACCAGCAAGCAACAGATTTCTTTAATAAAAACACAGTGGGTAGATTATCCAAGAAAATAAATACAACTGAAGGTTCTAAAGCCTTGATAGCCCAAAAGCATTGCCAAACACTTTCTCCCATAAAATCATATTTTGTCCCAAGGGGGGACCCCCAGCAGGACTGAGAAGTACCATTGCCTGCTGCTGGACCTGGGAGCATGGGGCAAGGAGGGAGACTTATGTCTCTGCTCAGGAAAGTGCAATGGAAGCTCCTAGATTGTGCTGTGAAATGCAAGATGAGTGAAATACACACCTGCCTTTGAAAAATCAAATATGGACCTTAGCAGGTCCATAAGTCTGAGTAATTAATAGACTGGAGAAATTCCATGGTGGTCCAGTCCAGACACACCATTCACATAGTTCAAAAAGAAGCATGCCACCCTGATGGTCAGCCCTTCGAGAAATGAATCTTTCCACTGAGCTAAAAATTGCCTGTGTCCACTTTCTCTGCTTAATCTCAGTCCCCACACGTCATCCACCCAGCTTCGGACCCTCTTGCATGGGGTGGCCAATTGCTGGCCTTTGGAGTCAAACCAAAACTTCTGGCAAAGAACTGGGCTCATATAACTGTATGTATAGGTAAAGCATGTGACTACAGCATTATATGTTTTAGTGTAATCATGCCTGAGCATCTTCATAGAACTTACCTATTATTTTATTACTTTCCCCAAGTTTCTCTTTTATATTATAGTTAAAGCATTATGCTGATTTTTAAATTTACCGTCATTATGAATGGATTAAACAAATCAATAAAAAGGAATGAATGACTGGTACACACAGCAACGTGGATAAATTTCAAAATAATTATGCTGAGTGAAAGAAGCCAGACCAAAAAAAGAGTATATACTGTATGAGTCCATTTATAGAAAACTCTAGAAAGTGTAAACTAATCTATAATGACAAAACAGGTCAGTAGTTTTTTGGGGGGATTAGGGAGTAGAAAGGGGCACAAGGAAACTTTGGGGGGTGATTGAGATGTTCACTATCTTGATGTGATGATGGCTTCATGAGAATTTACATAAACCAAAAATTAGCAAATTGTACACTATAAATGTCATTTATTATATGTCAGTACTTCAATAAAGTGCTTAAAATCTTTAAAAATTACTATCATTACACTATATATATATTTAAATAATGAATGTGTTTTTTATTTCTCTTATAATTTAAAAAATGTGAACATTCTGTAATTCAGCAGCAACTTTTACTTCCTGGTGACTTCTTCACTGGGTCTTAATTCCCTTTTATATAACAGATTCTTGTTCGGAAGGCAATTAGCTTTTCATCATTCTTTCTGTCTAGATAACAACCAACAACAAATCCCACAGGGACAAGTATATGTACCCAGTGGTCACGCACAGTCTGAAGTAAGTTCATCATGAATGCTGAAGCCTCGGAAGCAACAACGACACCACCCACAAAATATGTTTTGTGAAAAGGGAGTTATGGGTCTGTCATGGTTGAGGATCCCAGTATTAGGAAGATTCAGAAGTTGGGGCAAATTTTCTCCCACATGCCGGTTTTCAGGCCAACTCTCTGCGCAATTTATCCAGTGGCCACTAGAGGCCAGCAGAGGTCCAGGTACAGGAAGGCAGGGGCTGCGGGGATTCCAACACGTAAACGTATTCCCTCCTCTATGCTCGCCAGCCTGGGAACTGGGCATTAATATCCTAATTTATGCAGTGGTAGAGCCGGGATTTGGGTTGTGGTCTCTTTGGCTCCTGATTCCACTTTGTTGGTCCCTCAACATCGAGAGCCCTCCCTGTGCTACCATATGTCCTGTCTCCAGTGGGGCAGCAGCCAGAGCTCCGGGTCTGTCAACCACAGAAGTGACATGGAGTAGTTGGAGGTGGCATCGAAGAGTTGTGATTCTCAAGGTGCCTTTAGAAAGCCGCTCAGGCTCAAGGTACCCTCTGTATTGGCCTTCCACCTTGTCTGAAACCCTCCTATTATGAAACAAGGCGGACTTCCCTGATGGCGCAGTGGTTAAGAATCCGCCTGCCAATGCAGGGGGCACCGGTTCGAGCCCTGGTCCGGGAAGATCCCACATGCCGCGGAGCAACTAAGCCCCGTGCGCCACAACTACTGAGCCTGCTCTCTAGAGCCTGCCAGCCACAACTACTGAGCCCACGTGCCGCAACTACTGAAGCCCGCGCGCCTAGAGCCCGTGCTCCGCAACAAGAGAAGCCACTGCAATGAGAAGCCCGCGCACCACAACGAAGAGTAGCCCCCGCTCGCCGCAACTAGAGGAAGCCTGCGCGCAGCAACGAAGACCCAATGCAGCCAAAAAAAAAAAAAGTCAGCGTTCCATTATCAGACACCGCAACATCACAGGCTTAACTAACCAGGCTGAAGAATGAAGCACTGGTGGAAAGGTCGTTTTTTATAAGGGACAGGGAAAGGAGACAAGGTTTAATTGGGGGTGGTGAGGTGATGGTGGAGCACCCATGGGACGCGACAATGGAGGCCTCCCAATAGAACCTATTGTTAATACATATTGAGCCCTCCCAGGGTGTGAGGCACGAAGCAGTGTATGCAGTGAATCATTTCATCTTCACAGCACTCTTGTGAAATTAGATGCAGAGAAGTTAAGTTACTCACCCATAATCACAGAGCTTGCAGGAGAGAGAGCAAGGATTTGAATTCAGGTTTGACACCAACATGGCGGGTTTAGCTGCTACTCTGTACTGCTCACTTTCATGGAATTGTCTTTCTTACTCTTTGGGGCTGGGGTATTATTCAGTTCCTGTGTTAAATTGGTTGGTGTTGGTAGCAGGTGGTGGGTATTTTATTTCAAACTTCTGGAGATAAAGCTCCTGATGATTCAAGAGAATTTTAATCCCCTGTGATGGTCCAGGAGGGAAGTCGTCTCTATTGACTGAACATTTTCAATGTGTGAGGTTCTGTGCCAAGGTTGATACTTTCTTAGTGATGCCATTGGAAGGGCAGGTGGGCAGAGGCCAGCAACAAGGAATCGAGGGGCAGGTGATATGGAATGGTCCAGTGACATTGTTCATTTCTGCCCACAGATGTGTGTCAAAGGCAGCAGGACCCCACCTCAGCTGGAGTCCCGAGCAGGTGACTAGACCAGGGTGTAGGTCCAGGGAGCTCACCAAAAGGCCCCAGTCATCAGGAAAAGCCAAACCATCCCAGTGAGCAGATAACTCATGTGTGTGGTTTGTGGGTGATGAAGTATTCCAGCGGTTTCTTTTGTAATTTTTTTTAAATTTATTTTTGGCTGTGTTGGGTCTTTGTTGCTGTGTGCAGACTTTCTCTAGTTGGGGCGAGCGGGGGCTACTCTTTGTTGCAGTGTGTGGGCTTCTCTTGTTGTGGCTTACGGGCTCTAGAACACAGGCTCAGTAGTTGTGGCGCACAGGCTTAGATGCTCCATGGAATGTGAGATCTTTCCGGACCAGGGATCGAACCCGTGTCCCCTGCATTGGCAGGCGGATTCTTAACCACTGCACCACCAGTGAAGTCCCTCTCCAGAGGTTTCTTTCCTGGACATCCTTCCCCCTGGGCTTGAAGCAGTCCACCTGGGATCATGCAGCTTGATCCTCCAGGCAAGGTGCCTCAGGGAGGTGGCCTCTTCTGTTCTGCAGGGCCCATCAGCTATGGGCTTCTGCCCATCCTGCTGCTTTTATACTCTTATGGACACATGGTAGGGGTGATACAGGCACCAAGTAAAGGCTCCAGGGCTGCACAGGTGAGGACAAAGCAAAAGGAGGCCAGAGATAAACAAGTCCTCACAGACCCATTGGATCCACTTGCTTCATTTCATAGATGGGAAAACTGAGGACTGGGGAGGGGAAAAGACTCGACCAAGGCTACACGCAGGGTGAGTTAATGGCCAAGTTGGGGGTAGGACTCCCAGCGCAGTCTCTTTCTCCCATACGCCCCAGACTTAGTTAATGATAGGTCCTTGCTTCGGGACACTTCTTTGTACTTTGTCTATTACTATTTACTCATTATCTTGTGTCTTTCTGAAAACAATAATTCTTTAATATCATTACATATTCAGTCAGTGTTCAAATTTCTAATTGTTCTATGCCAAAAAGCATTTTTTTAACAATTGGATTAAATCAAGATCCAAATAAGATGCTCTCAGTTGTGATTGGTTGATGTCTCCTAAATCTCTTTTAATCCGTAGGTTTCTCTCCCCTCTTTCTCTTTTTCTTTGTAATTTATTATTGAAGAAGGCAGAGCATATACCTTGTAGATTGTCCACAGTCTGTGTTTTGATGATTACAAGCCCATGATGTAGTTTAACATATTGCTCTGTCTTCTATAATTCCTGTAAATTGACAGTTGAGTCTAAAGGTTTGATCAGATTAAGATCAAAGCAGGTGTTGTGTTCTTCCATCAAAGGGACATAATGTCTAATTGACTTCCTTTTTGTGACATTAGCAGCTATTGATGCCCAATGCGTGGACCCATTAATTCTCCGGGAGTTAAACATGGTGACATTCTAATTCTATAATTCCTTCTTCATTTAGTAACTGCTTTATTTCAACAAAGAGAAACTTCCCCTCCTCTACTATCGGTTACCCTGGCTATTATCTCATGAATTCTGTGAGAATTCTGGGTCGGTACAAGTGTACCCCATTTCTATATGAGCACAGAGGTCAGAGGGGTAAAGGGAACTGTTACCAGAAGAACTGTCCAGCTGAGCCCCCATCAACCCACAGAATTATAATAAATAATTAAATAGGAGTTGTCTTAAGGCCCTAAATCAGGCAGCAGCCCACGGGTGGCAAATCTGGGCTTAAGGACTCCTAGGCCTTTTTCTCCCTTCATAGGAGGACAGATCTGCACAGAATCTTAAACATCATCCAGTTCAGCCTTGTCATGTTCAGATGGGGAAGGTGAGGAAGCTGAAGGCTGGAGAGGTGTAGTGACTTACACAGACTTGCACATGTAACCAAGGTCATGGGCATAACCTTAAAGGAAACCCCTAAAAATTCCTGTGATCAGTTCCAGGGTCTTTGATGCCTGTGTCTGCCTTTCTTGCCCTACAGCCTGTGCTTGTACCTAGTGCACCATCTCTCGACCTTGTCCTACTGTTGTGTCCCCAGTGCCCAAGATCGACACTTGATAAATATCAGTTGAATGAATACATGAATGAAGGTGCCATTGTTTTTACCTCTCCAGAAGTGGCTGCTCGTGGACCTGCCCACTGGGGAAGGTCCTGCAGGCATCGGCCCTGCTGTAGATGTCCAGAGAGCTGCCAGCCTGTCAGGCACAGGGCCGGAGCCACGGTAAGAGGACGAGAGAGAAGAGAGAAGCAGCAGGGTTCACTCTAAGGAAGCAACTGGAGCAGCAGACTATACTCCACCCTGGCAAGAGGCAAATGCAGCAACACACAATCCTGCAGAGAGCATGGATGGGGGGCACCAGTAGGGGCGGGGACAGGACTCCAGTGCACAGGAGGAGCAAGGCAGGACCCTCAGCCTCATACTGGGCAGGTGACCAAGGCAGGAACTCAAGCCAAGGATCAAATCAGAAGCCGTGAGGATTAGTTAGGATTAAGCTGAGTTGAGGGAATGGAAAACCCCAACTATCACTGACTCAAACAGGGTAGAAGCTCATTTCCTTCTCACGTTAAGACACCCCAGGGGAGTCAGTCTACCACCAACAGGGTGCTCCATGGTACAAAGGAGATGAAAGAGAGAGAGGACCCAGGCTCCCCTGTCTTCTTGCTCTCCTATCTTCAATCATAACTTTGCTCCTTGGACCAAAAAGGCTGCTGGGACTCAGCCTTTCCTTGCCATATTCCAGGTATCAAGAAAGAGTAAGGGAAGAGAAGAGCAGTCTCCTTTTTGGGGGGCATTTCCTAGAATTGTGCAGACTACTTCACTTAGATTCTATTGGCCAAAAGTGAGTCACAAAACTAGACCTAGCCACAAATGACAACGGGAAATACCGTCTTCATTTCACACATTCATGGGCCCAGCTAAAAATCAGAGAGTCAGTAAGTGAAGATCAGAGAACATATATCCAGTGACTCAAATTATGATACAAGGCAGAAGTCAGCAGGGGACTCACAGCTGAGGCCCAGGTGCTGGGCTGTAGCTGTTTCCATCCCTGCTGCCCTAGGTCCCAGGGCTTGGGCACAGTGAGGTCATTTGAGTGCAGTTGTGGGGCGGGAGGGGCTGTTGAGCCCAGCCACAGGGCCTGACGGTCCCTGAGTACCATAGCAGCAGCAGTGGGCCTTTTACAGCTAAGCGTAGCATCAGCCCTGGAAGAAGTGTCTGCTCATGGTCAAGAACAGGCACAGACTCAAAGGCCAACAGCTGCCTGATGCCGTGAAAAGCATCCTCAAGATAATGAATCCAGGGCCACAGACTGCCTTTTCCCAGGAGGCAGTGACGTGGCTGAGGACAACTGCCTTTTTTTCTTTACTTAAAAAAATAATTAAAACAATTTTACCATAGAATAACATGTACGTAGAAAAGTACACAGATCATAAGTGTACAGCTCAATGGTTTTCACAAATAAATGAACAACCCAAGTACCCAGCACCCAGATCAAGAAGTAGAACATTACCACAACCGCAGAAGGCCCTGAGTGTCCCCTTCTGGTGACTACTCACCCACTCGCCCTCCTCCCACCTCCACCCTTCCCACACCACACCCTCCAATGCCCACCCCTACCACCAGGATTTAAAAATCTTTCTAGGCAATTCCATAGTCAATGTTGAAAATCACTGCTTTTGTAAAAACAGTTATCTAACTTGGCTGCACATGAGAATCCACTGGGATAGAACAGGGAACAGAGACAGCTAGAAGGCAGCGTGGTACAGTGGAGAAACCTGGGGGCCAGACAGGCCTGCCAGTTATCAGCTGTGTGACCATGACTGAGTCCCTTCACCTCTCTGAGCCTCACCTGTGAAATGGGAATAGTATCATCCCATGCCCAGCAGAGTTAAGGCTGAGAGATAGAGGGTGTTAAGCCCAGGCACATGTAGCGTCCATATATGGCAGCTACAATTGTCATTTTTATTAAAGGTGAGCAACCCCAGGAAGACTGAAAGCCCTTCTTTCTTTATGCAGATGGGACCCAATCTGGGGATGGTGGATACAGACTATATTGATAAGAGGGTCAACAGGCTGTGCTGATGAGAAGCTGGGGTCTTTCTAGGGAGCCCAGGAAAATTCCACGGGCAGCAGAGATTCCCAGCCAAAGCCAATGAGAGGTGGCCACTGGGTAGCACAGCTGCAACAGCACTGGGGACCAGCAGCCGTGGATGAACTTGGGCAAAACCAACCCTTCTCCTTCAGCAAGACAAGCAAGGAGCTGACTGGCTGCAGGCTCTGACTCTGAGATGTACTGATGGAGAAAGAAGCAACCTGCATCCAGCACCTACTTTGTGCCAGATGCTGCACATTCACGCCTTTAATCTTGTGAGGTGGGCAAACTCATCCCACTTAACCCTGGAGGAGCCTGAGGCTTACGGGCAGGAGCACCTGCCTAACTCACAGAACCCAGGTGTCACCAGGAGGCTGGGACCTGCCTCTCGGTTGGGCTGCAGTGGCAGCACCTCTAGGGATGTTCTTTGTTCGCAAATGACCTGCAGACACCTTGTTTGATTAGATGCTCATTTCTGTCTTTTTTCCTGAAATGAAAAGTATATGACTTTTTAAGATGATGACTTTATCTTCTTTTGTACTTATTACAAGACACGATGTTTACTTTAGAACATATAGGAAATACAGATAATCAAAAGAAAAATATCAAAGTCTCTCATAGCCCCATCCTACAGAGGTGAGCACATCAATGATTCACACCTATTGTTCATCTATGTGAGTCTGTGTGTATGTGTGTGTGCGTGTGTGTGTGTGTGTGCGCACACAGGTAGATATTTACCAGAAAGGAGTCATAGGGTATACTCTGTTAGATAATTAGCTTCTCGTCACGTAACAATATAGCTGACCTTGAACCACACAGGTTTCAACTGCGCGGGTCCCTTTATAGCAGACTTTTTTCAATACAAGGCAGGTTCCATATGGAGGACCAACTCTGGGACTTTAGCATCTGGGGATTTTGGTATCCAAGGCAGGTCCTGGGACCAATTCCCTTTGTATATCAAGGAATGACTGCATATAGTGGCCATATTTCTATGTCCTTGAATATTCTTCTCCAACAGTGGCTCTCATTAGAACCCCCCAGGAAAGCTTAACAAATATTCACGTCTGGGTTCCACCCCCAGGCCGATTTAATGGGCCTGGGATGGGGTTGGTCTATGGGACTTTTAAGACTCCCCAGGTGGTTCCAATGTGTGGCCAAGCTGGAGGGCCCCTGTGCCACAGCATCATTTTCCCACGGTGGCCTTGCATTCTTTTTGCTGAAGGGAGGCACTGTAATTTGACCAACCCCCTTTTCTTGGACATTTAGTTTGGTTCCATTTTTTCATCATTATAAACCTTGTAGAAGGTTCTTCAAGTTTCCCCCATTGCACATGTTCATTATGGCTTTCAGAAACATCGGTAGTATGATCATTTTATTCTTTTTTTTTCTTCCAGCCTTATTGAGATATAATTGACATACAGCACTGCATAAGTTTAAGGTGTACAGCATAAAGATTTGACTTACATACATCATGAAATGATTACCACAAAATAAGTTTAGTGAACATCCATTATCTCATATAGATACAAAATAAAAGAAAAAAAATATTTTTCCTTGTGATAAGAACTCTTAGACTTTATTACCCTCTTAACAACTTTCACATATAATATACCGCAGTGTTAATTATATTTATCATGTTGTACATTACATCCTTAGTACTTTTTTATCTTATAACTGGAAGCTTGCACCTTTTCACGACCTTCATCAAATTCCCCCTCGCCCCACCCGTAGGTGATTTTATTCTTTTTTCATATATATATTTATTTATTTATTTGGCTGCACTGGGTCTTAGTTACAGCACACAGGATCTTCATTGCCACGTATGGGATCTTTGTTGCGGCATGCAAACCCTTAGTTGCAGCATGTGGATCTAGTTCCCTGACCAGGTATGGAACCCCGGGCCCCCTGCGTTGGTAGCGCGGAGTCTTAGCCACTGGACCACCAGGGAAGTCCCTGGTGACTTTATTCTTGATTTAAGAACTTTGGCAAAGAGGCTTATGGAATGGTATCAGGTGAATTAGATACGACTCTTTTGTATAAGTGAAAGTCAGCTCGAGGTAGCTTAAGCTATAAAGTGGGCTTATTACCAGACTATGGGAGATTTCAGCGTTCTGACTGCTGGGACTTTCTCTCACACCCTTTAAGCTGTTGCTCCTCATTGCTTCTCCCCCAGCTCCTGGCAACCACTAATCTGCATTTTTGTTTCTATGGATTTACCTATTCTGGATATTTCATATAAATGAAATCATGCAGTATGTGACCTTTTGTGTCCAGCTGCTTGTACTTAGCCTAAAGTTTTTGAGGTTCATCCACGTTGTAGCGTGTATCAGTCCTTCGTTCCTCTTTATGAATAACATCCCATTTGAATGGCTATACCACGTTTTGTTTGTCCATTCATCTGTGGATGGACATTTGGCCGTTTCCACCTTTCAGCTATTATGAATAGTGCTGCTGTGAACACGCATGTATGTATATTTGTACATTTCCAATTCTTTGGGAATATACACCTGCGAGTGGAATTGCTCATCATTACCTTTTGTCTGGTCCATTGCAGTAGCACCCAGAGTGATCTCTACATGGTTGCAAGGGTGATCATTTTCCTTCCTCAAAAACATTATTTTTCTTCTTATAAGAGCTATACACGTTCACTGTCAAATTTTTAAAAAATACAGAGAAGAGTTTGTTTTCTTTTTTAATCCAGGGGAATGTAAATGATGCCCCACTGACTTCCCCGCCCACTCTCTAGCCTTCTCTTTTGTCACTCCTCCGCACTGCCGCCCCACCCCTGGGTCCCTGTGACTACAGCCCTATGCTTCCCCAGGCTTCAGAGCCACAGCAGATGCTGCTTCCTCTGCGGATTGCTCTTCCTGCCCTTGTCTGCATTTTCCTGTTTACCTTTTCTGACTCAGCACTCCTGTCACTGTTCCCCCAGCACATCACACAGACCTGTAAATGGCCAAGATCACTGTGCCCGGACAGGGAGAAACGGAGGCTGACCCACTTGGGATGCTGTGGGGTTCTTCTGTTTGACCCCAAAGCAGCACTGGTCCTAGCCCTCTCCTCTCCACAGTTTCCGATGTTCCCCACAGCGTCTGAGCTAAACAGGGAACCACCAGCTCCCCTGAGCCTTGTCATTAGGGGTTGGCATTTTGCTACATTCCCCTGTTGTGACGACTGGCAGTGAGGCTGGTGCCAAATGGGCAACCCAGAAGGATATTTCTCTTCCTTTTTCCTTCCTCCAGCTTTGTTCTTTCGGCTCGAGAAGCCAGATGCTTTGGGGTCTAATAACACACTGCCGTTGGAAGTGAAGACTGTCAGAGCTGGAAAGGAAGAACCTCGTTATAAATAATCACTGCCAGCATTTATTGAACACTTACTCTGTGCCAGGCCCTGTGCCCGGCCCGCTTCCAGGCATTACCTCATTTACCCTTCCCAACAATTCTAGGAGGCAGAAACCATCATCGCCCCTGTTCTGCAGGGAAGGAAACAGAGGCTTTAGGGAGGTTACAGGGCATTTCCCTAACTGTGCTGAGTGGTACACAGTGGCAAAAAATATTAGTAGGTGGGTAGGGAAAAGGAATCCCATTGTTACACACCGCATCCTGCAACCCCCCACCCCCCCACCCCGGGAAATTCACAATGCACATCAACATACTAAAGGCCCTGAGAAAGCCTGTAGTAGTAAAGAAATCTGTTAAGGTCAGTGCCACTTCTGTACAGACCTCACGGAACTGCTGATCCAGAAAGCACAGTTTGGGGAATGAAGATATTAACCATGCTTCTCATCTTATATATGGGGTAAGGGAGGCCCACGTAGTGGTTTAGGTGCAGACCAGGCACAGATCTGGGGCCCCATGCTCTCTGCACATCCCCTCCCCCACCTTCCAGGAAACAGAGGGTGGAGGAAGGCAAACCATGATCCAAATGGCCCACTCCCTGTTTTTATCAATAAAGTTTTATTGAAGAGGATCTGTTTCAGCTCCCTCGATTTATAGATGAGCCAATCAAGGCCCAGAGAGGATGGGTGACTTGTCAAAGGGCACATAGCCAATTAGGGGCAGAGGCAGAAATAGATTCCAGATCTCCAAAATCCAGGTATTCTCTGAAACACAGATCAGACAGGTGGTAGGAGGTGGTGTGTGAAGTTCCTGATACCCGTGATACCTGCTCACAAGTTCTCCACTGCGCAGTACTTGCACAGGTACCGCCCCCTTTCTGCTATGGCACAGACACCCCTGAGGCATTTCTCCCGATGCTCTGGGCAAAGCCACCCTGGCGTGAGGAGCAGCCCTCCTCTGCTCTCCGCCTTGTGTGGGTGAACGGAGCAGGGGCCAACCTCCAAGGCTCTCGAGAGGGGCAAAAGCTGAACAGGGCAATCCGTGTTTATTTAAATTCTGTACCAGATGCAGGAAATCATTAACTTCCCCTCTGCCAATGTAAAACGTGAGGTCATTTGGACAGGACCTGGGCCGAAGGCAACTTTGGCCTGCTCCAGGAAGAGTTTGCCAAATAAATGAAGAGCATAACAGGAGCCTCAGGGCAGCTGTTTGAAACCACTTCAGAAAATAAATTCCTTTCAAGGGCTTTTGGGCCTCCCTGAAGTGCACTGTTGTACAATGGTCATCTATTGACATTTTGTGTGTGTGTGTGTGTGTGTGTGTACAGTTGAATACGCAAATAAAATCATTCTTACCTCTTCATTAAAGTGGTTCATGCATAGAACACTTTATTGACCTTTTTAGAAATGTGAACAATTTAAAATACCTTCAGATTTAAACATTTCGGTTCAGATAGGTCCATCCGGCAACTGATACTAACTGGGGATGTTTTATCAGTCTCTGAATCTAGGGGTGGAATCGTCTTACCAACCCCGGATGGCCAAGGCATGGTGGACAGCTAGAGGTTCATCTAGAAACAGCTGCGGGGACAACGGTGGCCTCTGGGTGGAGGTTCTTCCTGGGGCAGCCAGACTGCCCAGATGGCCTTTCCAGAGCTGGGAGATGCAGGCTTGTCACTGAGGTGGAGGGTAAAAATAGTCCTGTGTGGGTGGCAGCTGGGCCCAGAGGCTCTGGCTTCCTCATTCTAGAGCGGGAAGGCAGCCCGGTTGACAGGCACCTTCTTAGGCTCCTGAGGCCCCTCCCAAGCCCTGGGGCCTGGGGGGAGGGTGGTCTTTCTCTAACAGCAAAACACTCCCCTCCCCCCTCACCCCCCCACCCAAGCACAAAGAACGTGCTGGAACAAACTTGGGCTGGGTTATAAAGTAGCTAAGGGCTGAAACTCTGGCTGTGCCAGTTACCAGCTCGTGACCTCAGGCAAGATTTTTCTCCTTTCTGAGCCTCCATTTTCTCACCTGTCAAATGGGGCTCCTGACTTCTCTCTGCAAGGCTCGCTGTGAAGATGAAGTAACAATGACAGCTGACGTGTTCTATTCTGCAACCTCACTCTTCTGACCCTCCCCCTTCCACCGGTTGCTCACCTTCCAGCACATTCTTCAAGAGTTGCTCGAAGGCAAGCCAGCTGCATGTCATGAGGACGCTCAAGCAGCCCTACGGGAAGGTCTCCAGGGCCAGGAACTGAGGCTTCCAGACAGTAGCTGTGCTGGGGAGTCACGTTAGAAGCCGATCCTCTACCCCCGGTGGAGCCTTCCTGTGACTGTGGCCCTGGCCAACCCCTTGAATGCAGCCTCATGAGAGACCCTGAGCCAGAACAACCCAGCTAAGCTGCTTCCGGTTTCCTGGCCCTCAGAAGCTATGTGAGCTAAAAAATATTTGCTAAATTTGGCAGTGATTTGTGATGCAGAGATAAGTAATGTACTTCTCTTTCAGGGTTACTGTACGAATTAAGAGTTAATACAGGGGGCTTCCCTGGTGGTGCGGTGGTTGGGAGTCCGCCTGCCGATGCGGAGGACGCGGGTTCGTGTCCCGGTCCGGGAAGATCCCACATGCCACGGAGCAGCTGGGCCCGTGAGCCATGGCCGCTGAGCCTGCGCGTCCGGAGCCTGTGCTCCGCGGTGGGGGAGGCCACAACAGTGAGAGGCCCGCGTATCGCAAAAAAAAAAAAAAAAAAAAAAAAAGTGCTCTGGCCCACTACCTATAGCAACAGCCCAGGAAGCCGAACCACAACCCCTGTAGCAACCAGCCCCAAACATCCAGGCCTTGATCAATAACAAGCTTCCCTAATTTTGCCCCCACTTTCAACACAGTACAAATTGGAGAAAGTTAAATATGCTCCCCTAACCAATCACATGGGCTGCCCCTCGTCTAGTCAACCCACCTGTAGCTTTTCTATGCCAGCAGCCTCCAATCGGGGCACACCTGAAGCCGGCCCTTTTTGCTGCTACAAAGCTTTCCTGCTCCTCTATCTGCCTTTGTGTCTCTGCCAAACTCAGGTAATGGTGGCTGACCCCCTACTGTAGTAAGCTGTGAATAAATAGCCTTTGCTTGTTCATTTGGGTGGTCTTTGTTTATTTCCACATGCCCAAGTTCTCTCTCTCCCTTCCTGCTCCCAGGTCACAGACAACATCTTCCTCTCCTGCCAGGTAACCAGAGAAAGCTGCTCAGTGATGATGGAAGAAAGGGGACAGTTATAATTAAGAGTGTAGCTTTGGACGTAGTATTGATATGTCTATATCTATATCTATCTCTATACACACACACACACACACACACACAATGGAATATTACCCAGCCATCAAAAAGAATGAAATAATGACATTTTCAGCAACATGGATGGACCTAGAGATTCTCATACTAAGCAAAGTAAGTCAGAAAGAGAAAGACAGATACCTTGTGATATCACTTATATGTGGAATCTAAAATACAATACAAACCAATATATCTACAGAACAAAAACAGACTCACAGACATAGAGACCAGGATTGTGGTTGCCAAGGGAGGGGTTGGTAGGGGAGGAATGGATTGGGAGTTTGAGGTTAGCAGAGGCAAACTATTATATATAGAATGGATAAACAACAAGGTCCTACTGTGTAGCACAGGGAACTATATTCAATATTCTGTGACAAACCATAATGGAAAAGAATATGAAAAAAATATATATGTATAACTGAGTCACTTTGCAGTACAGCAGAAATTAACACAACATTGTAAATCAACCATATTTCAATAATTTTTTTAAAAAAAATAGTGTAGCTCTGGAACAGGACGGATCTTGGCTCAAATTCTGGCTCTGATGCTTAACTAGCTGTGTGGTCTTAGGTAAGTCAAACAACCACTCTGAGTCTCTGTTTCCTCATGTCAAGGGGACATCCACTGTAAGAATTCAGTGAGGTAATATATTTAATGCACTGAGCATATAATAGGTGCTTAATAAAGGAAAGGCCAACCATGAGCCTCCTCACAGCCTCTTGCTGGAGTAAGCAGGCCCCTGTACCCCACCTGTACTCACCCCTCCCCAACCTTTCTGTGCAGCAGACAGCTTGACTGACCTCAGCTGGACGGGGTCAAAGCCATGGGCTCCAAGTCCAGGGTATATCAAAGGTCAGGGGTTGGTCTCAGGAAAAGGATGGACAGAAGACATAAAAGCATTTCTCTAAAGAAACCCAGCTGGTCAAAAGCAGGGGACAAAATGTCTAGGCCAGATACCTGTTCTCATCCTGTTCTATCCTGGCTCTGAGGGGTGGTCAGGACAGGGAGACTCCTGCCCAGAAAACTCTGAGTGCCCTTGTGCCAGGCTGCTTTCTTAAGACTGAGGAGGTGAGCTGGGTCTTTCCCTAATCTCTCGTGTGTGTGTGTGTGTGTGTGTGTGTGCGCGCGCGTGCGCGCATACATGTTAGTTTCTTCATCTTTAAAATGAGAAATTTAATAGCTTCGCAGGACATACACACACAAATTAGTGTTCTACTAATAGTGAGGGGGTGGCTTTAGGATGCTCATGTGCTGGAGGCATCCTGAATCCCCTCCCTCCAATTTGCCAAGCCCTTTCTTTCCACCCACTTATCTCTCCTTCCACCGCCACCACTGGAATCCAAGTCTCCAGCCGGCCATCTTTTGCCTGGACTATTGCAAAGAGTCCTGAATGCTTTCCTTCTTTCCTTTGATTCAACAATCAAAGAATACAAGGGTGAGAAACCATCCACTAGCCCCTAAATTCACACTATGATTTTTAAAATATTGACAATAAACAGGACTGGGGACAGTATGCTCTTTCTCCACAGGGCTGGTGTGTAAACTGGTACATTTCTGAAGGGCAATTTGGTTAGATGTGATTTACTGATTCTGCAGGTCCATTTTTCAAAATATAATAGAAATAAAAAATTACAGTTTCTGTACCAAGACTTCATTACAAGGTTCTTTATGGTAATCTTGTTTCTGACAAAAGAAAGAGAAAGAAAGGAAGAAAGAAAGAAAGAAAGAAAGAAGGGAAGGAATGGAAGGAAGGAAGGAAGGGAGAAAGAGAGGGAAAGGAAGGGAGAAAGAAAGGGAGAGAGAGAAACAAGTTAAATATCCAAACATAGAGACTTTGGTTAAATAACTTGTAACAGTCTATACTTTGACTACAATATACAATTCCTTCACTAAAAGTGATGTTGCAGACCAGTAATTCTCAAAGTGCATCTAGGAAGAGCAGCAAGAACATTTATTTGAAATGCACAGGCTTACTGATTCAGAAACTCTGGGCTGAGCCCGGGAATCTGGGTTTTAACAAGCCCCCTGGGCAATTCAGAACCACTGTTGTAGGTGAATATTTATCCCTACCAAAGGATAAACTGTTAAATGACAAAGGGTTACAAAACAGCATGTACAAAACAGCATGTATGAACAGTGCGTCCCTATTCTGAATACATATATAAAGACACACATAGAAAAAGGACAGAAAGATTTTGTACCAAGGCGGTGACATGGACACTCTCTGGGTAGTAGGATTATGAGCTTTTAGATTTTTTTGCGTTTTGCTAATCGGTAATTTCTAACAAGTTTACAGTGACGTGTATTTGTGAAAAGGAATGGAGAGGGGAAAAATGCAATAACATTTTTAAATTAAGAAAATGTCAAACGGGGAGGGCTGGGGGCGAGGTGGGAAGGAGGCAGAGAGTACTCCTCACCTTGATGGGGGGAGCGAGGCTGGGAGGACCTGGGTGGGAGCGGCGGGGCACGGCCGGCCACCCAGGGCCATTGCCCAGTGACGAGGGGAGAGAGGAGAGGGAAGGCAACGCTGGGGCGAGGGGAGGGGTCTCTGCGACTCCTCTGACATCTGGGAAGGCTTCCTGCGACTTCAGTAAAGAGCGGAGAAGAGACTTAGGGCAGACTTCAGGAAGAACTTAACTGCTAAGAGCACCAAATGCCAGAAGAGGCTCCTTGGGAGATTTCCCGGCTGGAACCAGGGCTGCCCCGAGGGTGTCGAGCTTCGCCGACCGAGGGCGGGGCTGCCCTGATCTCCCGACCCCCTCCAGCCTTGGGACACTGGGGGAGCTGCGATCGCTGCGGGATTCCCGCCCCCCAAGGACGCTGCAGGGCCTGGGTGGGGGGGGATGGGGAAGGAAGGAGGGGGCGGGGCCGTTGCTAGGGGAGGGGCGGCGGGGAGTGCGAGCAGCGCAGTCGGTGCGGCGAGGCGCGCTCGGCTCTGCCGCTCCGGCTCCCGCGAAGCCTGTTGCTGCCTTCTCCCGGCCGCCGCTTCCCGCCAGGTGCCCAGGGGCCGGCAGCCCGAGGGGTGCGGCGCGCGGGCAGCCCCCCGCCCTCTTGCTCTCCACGCACACAGGTGGACCCGAGCGTCTCCGAGAGCGCGGACGCCGGAGAGCCTCCCGGTGTGCCCCGGACCGCGCGCCAAGACCCCGGGCGCCGAGCGGCGATGAACGCGACCTTCCTGAACCACAGCGGCCTGGAGGCGGCGGGTGGCTTGGGCGGCGGCGGCGGCGGGGCCGCCGTGGGGAACCGCAGCCACGGGCTGGGCACGTGGCTGGGCTGCTGCCCCGGGGGCGCGCCGCTGTCCGCCAGTGACGGGGTCCCCGCGGGGCTGGCTCCGGATGAGCGCAGCCTGTGGGTGTCGCGCGTGGCGCAGATTGCCGTGCTCTGCGTGTTGTCGCTCACCGTGGTCTTCGGCGTTTTCTTCCTGGGCTGCAACCTGCTCATCAAGTCGGAGAGCATGATTAACTTTCTGATGCAGGAACGCCGGCCTTCCAAGGACGTGGGCGCTGCCATCCTGGGGCTGTACTGAGCGCCGCCTCGGCCCGCCCTCGGCAGCTTGGCTGGAAGAAGACGGAGAAGGGAGCCCAGGACCCTGGTTCCCCTCCCCGGGCTCTGCCGCCGCCTCTCGGCGGGCAGCGCGAGGGGCAGCGACGTGCCTCCGGGCGCCCGGGCCTGGGCCACTGCGGGACCTTAGACGGCGGCGCGGGAAGGGACTTCCACACCCGACTCGGTCCTGCGTGCGGTCCAGCGTTGGGGGGTGGGAGGGTAGAGGATGGGGGTTCTTAACTGTTACTTTGAGAGGAAGTTCTGGGCAGGGTGGGCGAGGTTGTGGGATGCACTTGGGGCTGAGGTCACTGGCGTGGGAACTTTGTGTGTATGTAGGTGGGGTGGAGTGGGGGCGAGTTCCAAGCAGCGTGCGGGGGGGACGCCGCTATTGACGAATCCGAGTCACTGAGCTTGGTGGCTTGATTTCGCATTTGAGAAGAAATCTTGCAGTAAAGCTACAGCCGTCGGGCTTCCCGCGGCTTCCGCCCGCACTCCTGTGGGATGTGTGTGTATGTTGCGGGGGGGGGTGTTGGCGGGGGTGGGCGGTGTGTAGCCTACTAGCAAGTACTTTAGGCAGGTCACAGGACGCCGGGCCTCAGGACTGGGCAGCTGTCGGGGCTGGTCGCGGGCTCCTGAGACCCCACTCGGAAGCCGCCGCCGGGGAGGAAAAAAGGTCGTGTTTTCTACGCGGACAGCCAGGGAGGCAGGTCCTGCAGGCTGGCGGGACAACTGGTGAGATCAATTAAATCCCTGGAAAATTTGAATCTATTCCGTGAGATGGAAAAAAAAATCAATTACTTGAGTCCAAAAGGGAGAAAATAGCAAAAATAATACATCAGGACAGTGGGCAAATAAAATTTAATTAATGTGTGGGCAGCGGTCTAGATCGAGGGAAATTTTAATTATAGGGCCAAAAGCCCCATGTAAGGGCTTGCTTGATGCTACCCTTGTAGAGGGTAGGTGAGCAGATTCTGAAGATGTGCCCTTGCAGCATGGGGAGGAGAGTTTGGGTGGGGGGAATGTATGCTTGGGAGGGGGCTTTGTGGTTTGAAGGACCCAGGATGTTTAAAATGGAGCAAATGACCTCCAATGTAGCTGTGTTCAGGGAATTTGGAACCTCCTATTATGAGATGCCCCCTGCTGCCCAGAACCCTAGCACCTCTTACAGGTGCAGAATTTCCTTAAAGCCGTGTTAAGCAGTTAGAACCTCGGCACTCACAGCCAAGGGGGAGTGTGAGTGGCTCTGCTGTCTGCAAGTGTCTGGTCTGGGGAAGAACTGAAACGGGGGGGTGGGAGATAGGAGGAGAGAAAGCTGGGTTTTGTAGCTTGTGTGTATCCCCCTTAGCCCCAGTGCCAACCCCACTCAGGCACCCTGGTGCTTGGAAGATTTGGGGGGAGGGCTCTAGTGGATTTCTCCCCCTCTTCTCTCTTTTGCCATGGGTGGAAGTGAAGGTGAATGAGAAGGAAGGTGGCTGAAGCCTTACTTGGCTTTGGGAAGAGAAGTATAGGGAGCGCCATCTCATGTCTCCAACACTAGTTCCCTACGAGGTTGGGGGGCGGGGCACAGCATCTCAACAAAAGCATAGATGGTCACTGATTATGAAGGATTCAGAATCCTCCTGGCTCCTGAGCCCTCCTGTGTAACCAGGATCGTCATCATTAGGGACTTCCCTGGTGGTCCAGTGGTTAAGACTCCACGCTGCCAATGAAGGGGGGGCCCGGGTTCCAGCCGTGGTCGGGGAACTAGATCCTACATGCATGCCACAACTAAAAGAGCCTGCGTGCAGCAACTAAGACCCGGCTCAGCCAAATAAATTAATAAATAATAAATAACTATTAAAAAAAGAATCATTATCATTAGGATGTGTCATCTTCCCACCCACACCCACCCCACCACCCCAATTTCAGACCTAGGAGAGTTCATCCAGTTAGGTCAGTCCAGTAAAGGATAGGGGCCAGAAACTACTTGCAGAGTTAAACCCACAATGTGAAGAATGTTCCGTTGATGGTTTGGGGTGACTTGCAAGTAGCCCAGCTTGATCTGGTGAGAGCAGCCTTGAACAACTGGGGCAACCTGGGGATCTGGCTCTGTGTAGCACAGCTGTCTGGAGCCTGGCTGACCCGATGGCCTGAAGAATGGAGTTCAGAGAGCTGCAGGCGTTCACCCAAATGACGGGAAAAATGGGAGTTTTGGCAGGGACACAGCTTAGACACTTTTCTGGCTGACCAAGTTGGAGCGAACACTACGAGCACTTCCCTCTAATAAAATGGATCTGCGACTGGGGCAAGAGAAGGGGATTCAAGAGTTAAGTTTCCTGAATTTGCTGAAAAAGGAAAGCCTTAATGGGGAAGCTTTGCAGGATTTTCTCACTGTAAAGAAGAAAAAGGACAATGAAGACACGTACTAACGTGTGTTTGTGCACTCCATCCCATGCCTGGCACACCCATGTGTACAAGTATGCACACACAGGCAGGTGCACACAAAGCCGGGCTCAAGCCCCAAACAGAAAAATAGCAAGTGTGAGTGGGGTCCAGGGAGGGGGTGGAGGCTGAGATCTCTTGCAGTCCATCTTAGTTCTTTTGAAGCCCTGATGTCCTGTAATGTGTTTACAGAACTCCCTCATATAAACCTCAGGGGTGGGGACCCTTAGTTACAAAAGAGCGAGTGCACGAAGCATAGTGCTTCAGGGGAAAGGCAGGACTAGATCAGAATCCTGAGCCTGCGGCATCGGGCACTGGACCAAGAAAGAGCCTGGTTCTCCAATGCCCTCTCCTCACTCCCCACCCCTGTGCAGGGAGAGATCTTCCAACAAGGGCTGCCCAAGATTCAGGGGCCAAATCTCTGGAGGTCCTGGGTTCAGAAGAGAAGTCCTGGATGCTGGTCTTTGAAATCCTAGCCTCCCTGCTTCCTAGCTCTGTGACTCTGGGGAAGTAATTCAATCTCTCTGAGCCTTAGTTTCCTCATCTATAGAATGGAAGCCATAGTACCCATAGCTCCCATGAGATGATGAGTATAAAGTAGCTGACATAGTGCCTGGCATGTGATAAACAGCCAATAAAGATAATTATTATGATTATCATTATTTTTGTTTAGGGTGTGAACTCTTCCCCGGCAAGATATATTTGGTTCTCTGAAAAGGGATCTTGGACAGAAAAATAGTAACTCGTATTTGCAAAGCATTTTATAGGTTTCAAAGCACTCTCATAATCAGGACAAAAATAATGTATCGCGTGTCTAATGAGCTGAGCACTGAGCTCCCACCTTGCTGAGGAAGGTTTCATTACTGCTCCCATTTTACAGGTGAGGTAACTGAGGCTCTAAGAGGTTGTCTGAGGTCACCCAGCCAGGAAGGGGCAGAGCTAGGATTCAGCCCTGCCTGTGACTCCAGCCTTCCCTCCACATGCTCTTGTTTGCTGTCCACAACAGCTCGGTGAGTAAGAGCACACACTGTCCCATGAGCCTGTTTATAGGAGAGGAAACTAAGTTTCCATTTAACGGACTTGCCCCTGTTCATCCTTTCAGCGAGTGTCTACTGGGAATCTCCTGTGGGCCAGGTACCGTGCAGGCACTGGGGTGAGCAAGGCGATAGCAGAACTGGAGTCTAGCCTGCAGCCCCGGGTACTTGCACTGCTCCTCAGAACCACTAGCCCTCGGGTACTGAGGGTCTCAGGGACTAGGTCAGACCCTCTGCTTCCCTTCCTCTGAGTCAGGGATGGAATATCTGGGGTCACTTGTGCTCTCACTAGCAAGAGGTCCTCTGGAATGGGGGACAGTAGGAAGGGCTCACATCACAACATCCACTTACTTTCCCACCTGTTTGTCTGAATCCAGTTCACACAGAGCCATGCTGGGCTGGCTTCTGGGAGCCGCTCTGCCCAAACTCTCCCCAGACCCCAACTCAGCAGTGCAGCTCACGATCCTCTCTTGCCAATCAAGATCTTACCAGGTACATGGGATGTCCGGATCCCCAAACCCAGCCCAGGGCAGGCCAAACCAGGCAAGTGTCCAGGTCTCTGAGATGGCAGCTGGGGCGGGGGGGGTGGGGTCCCTCCCCTGAGGCAGCATCTGCTTTCCCCTGCAGCTCTGTGGGGAGCTAGAGCTCCATCACTACACTACCCTCGAGGACCAGAACTGTCTTCTCTGTGTGTGCATTTTCTGTGGTGCCAAGCATGATGCTTTATTCTGATTAGGAACATCACAAGACTTGGTTGAATTGAAGACACAGCCTCTGCTTTCAAGGGGCGTCATGCATCTTAGGGATCAAAGACATGTAATCAAATAAACAAAACACAAGGAGGGTAAGTGTTCACTTCAGTCAGAGGCAAATAAAATTCCATGGTAATGATTCCCTTTTTAGGTGCTAATATTGCCACTTAGAGAAGATCTTCCACATGCCAGGAATGGTGTGAAGCACTTTTCATATTTTATCTCATAATCCTTTCTATTTTTTTCATAACCCAGATCTAATAATTCCTGCAAGGCAGAGACGGTTGTCATCTCCACTGAAGAGAACAAGGCTCGGACTGTTAGGTCATTCCTCTGAAACCACAGTTAAGAATCAATGGAGGGCCTCCCTGGTGGCGCAGTGGTTGGGAGTCTGCCTGCTGATGCAGGGGACACAGGTTTGTGCCCCGGTCTGGGAGGATCTCACATGCCGTGGAGTGGCTGGGCCCGTAAGCCATGGCCGCTGAGCCTGCGCGTCTGGAGCCTGTGCTCCGCAACGGGAGGGGCCACGGCAGTGAGAGGTCTGCGTACCGCAAAAAAAAGAAAAAGAAAAAGAAAAAGAATCAACGGAACCAGAGCCCACATTCAAGTCTATCTGAGTCCAAAAGATATTTGGAAAGTGAAGAGCTGGCACATTTTATGATTTTGATTGAAATTTTGAAATTAAACCATACCTTGATTTTTCTGTTTCATTGTTCAGGATGTGGGGATATTTGGGGGAGCACTTCTCACTTTTCTTTGTTGCAGAATGTGATGGTGACTCCTTAGTCATGAAATAGTACTGCTACTGATGATGAAGATGTTGGTGAGAAATTAACGACTCACCACCATCATTAAACAGGCTATAAGTTGAAAAGAAAAGTTACCCAAAACACTAAAAGTAGAGAGGGAAAGAGAGGGTTATGTCGAGATGGTTGACTATATACTCACTCCATCCAGCTCTGTGTCATTATAAACACTGGGACAGATATTAAAGAAAATCTATAGCATTGCAGGAAAACATAAGGGGTGCCCTCAGTGGACTAGAAACCATGAAGATATCCTGGAAAATAGGTGTCAGATTAGGTCAGGTCGGAAGGGGTACTCACAGCTCACAGATCAGAAAAGCAAGGTCTGCCACAACTCTGAGCACTTCTCGCCACCAGAGCCAACTCTGAGGCTTTGTCATGAGCAGGGCACTGGGATGATACAGAAAAGGAGAAATTATTTATGGCCGTGGTGAGCTTAAGACACACTGATCTGTAAAGATTAGAAGAGGTTTGCAAAGGCAGTCAGAGGGCATACCTGCCCCAAAGACTGCTCTGGGTCCTTGATGCCATGGGCCCTGTCTCCCCTGGAACCTGCCTTGTTATGCTCCTGACTGCAGACTTAAGTAATGAGACGCTTCTAAAAATGTGGCTTTATATTAACTTTTCTGCAATGTATGTATTGGCAGTCACATGTGTACTTACCAAAAGGGTGAAAAACTCCAATGAATTGCCATGGAGATGAAACCTGGAATGAGGTTGCCATGGTAACAAAACTGTTTCTAAAATGCCACATCACCTTGGGGAAGTAGGAAGGTCTTGTCAAAGACTTGAAGTTAGGGCTTCCCTGGTGGCGCAGTTGGTTGAGAGTCCGCCTGCCGATGCAGGGGACACGGGCTCGTGCCCCGGTCCGGGAAGATTCCACATGCCGCGGAGCGGCTGGGCCCGTGAGCCATGGCCGCTGAGCCTGCGCGTCCGGAGCCTGTGCTCCACAACGGGAGAGGCCACAACAATGAGAGGCCCGTGTACCGCAAAAAAAAAACAAAAACAAAAACAAAAAAACTTGAAGTTAGAGGCCAAATCACAGACCTTCCCATCAGGGCCGGGTGCTCTTTCAGTTTCTTTTTACTTCTTTTTTTCTTTTCTTGCCATCCCCAAAGGCAAGGGATTTAAATTTTGAAGACTTTGATCCAAGCTCTGGCTGTGCCGTTAATAAGTCATGGGAATCAGGTATCTGAGGGCCCTGAAGAGGTGTGAGGAAGAGGGCTGCTGGCCCTCCTCTCTGGCTCTGTATTGACCTGCCGTGTGACCTTGGACAAGTCATTCTATCTGTTCCTGGGTTTCCTCCCATACAAAGCAAGGAGCTGGACTAGGTGGTCTCTAAGATCATTCCAGTACTTTTCTCTCTCCCATGACACTCCGCCTCGAGGGGCAACCAGCCTCTTAAGTAAATTAGGCCAGTGGAGCTGTCTGTGGTGCTGAACATATGTCTGTTGAGCTCCTGGGCCACATCCTGTTCTCAATAGATCATGGCTATTCTCAGCACTCCCAGAGACTGGCGGACTCAGGCCACCTCCATCAGGAGTCTAGGAACCTGCTTGCAGCTGGAGAGGAGACTCCAGAGGGTCTTGGAGTTCAGAGAGCACTGGAGGAGGAATCTGGAGATGGGGTCCCAGCCTGACTCTGACATTTGCTGTCAATGGGTTTTTGATGAAGCCACACTTTCCCTGTGGACCTTTGTTTCCTCATCAATGAAGCTAAGATGGGGACTAAGATGATCCCTAACGTCCGATGGGCCAGAAGAGTCCTGGGAAGCTGGCCTGGGCTACAGGGGACAGGAGAGCCCATACATATTCAGCCAATCCCCACCTGTCCCAAGGCTCAGGCTTCTCTAGTAGGACTGAGGATGATGAACAAAGCACACTCCCTTGTTAGGAACATATGTTCTTTTGTCTGGAAGAAAAGACAGGCTGTGAGCAGATGCAGCATTTACATTTTCTCAAGTGACAACTGAACACTGAGGATGATTAGTGCTTGTCATGAAATGTGTCAAAACTATAATAAAATCTCCAACTTATATCATCCTCCTACTTATCTGATTATCTTTCCAGAATCTGCTTCACTCCTCAGTATCACAGGATGAAAAAGACAAAGACAGGAAAGCTTAAAGGGAGTTCACACTAGGAGGGACACAGACACCGCAATTCGCTCTGAAACATGTTTTTCACCCTTCAACTCCCCCATTTGTCGACATAATGGGATGTTTGGGAGTGTGGAGTCCATAATCAAGAAGGGCCCTTGATTCAAGCCCTGCTTCTGCTCCTTATCAGCTATAAGACACGCTTTCCAAGCTTCAGTTTCTTCGTTTGTAAAATAGGGGTTAATGACACGTACCTTTTTTTTTTTTTTTTTTTTTGCGGTACGCGGGCCTCCCACTGTTGTGGCCTCTCCCCTTGAGGAGCACAGGCTCCGGACGCGCAGGCTCAGCGGCCATGGCTCACGGCCCAGCCGCTCCGTGGCATGTGGGATCTTCCCGGACCGGGGCACGAACCCGTGTCCCCTGCACCGGCAGGCGGGCTCTCAACCACTGCGCCACCAGGGAATCCCGACATGTACCTCTTAATGTTGCTGAAGGGATTAAGTAACATCGTTTATGAAAATGATTAGCAAGCATACATTGAAAGTGATTGTTTTGGTTATTAATATCTGCAAAACAAACTACCCCCAAAACTTTATGGTTTAAAATGATAACCATTTTATTATCTCTCACGGTTCTGTAGGTTGACTGGGCAACCGTGTGTTAGCTGGGCAGTTCCCCTGCTGCACGTGACATCAGCAGGAACTGCAGTCATCCAGGGGTCATCTGGCTAGTGTCCAAGTCTGATGCATTGGTGGGGATAGCTGGAAGTCAGGGCTCAGCTGGGATGGCTGGACCTCTCTTTTCCTAGTAGTCTCTGGCATCTCCTTCTCCATGTGCTTCTCTCACGGTCTCTACAGCAGGACAGCTGTACTTATTACACATCAGCTTTCTTCCCAGGAAGTGTGAAAGCAGAAGTTTCCAAGCCTTCATAAGCCTTAGGCTCAGAATTGGCATATTTCTTTTCTGCCACATCCTATTTATTAATATGAGTCCCAGGGCCAGTCCAGATCCACTGTGGGAGGAGAGACTATATAAGGGCATCAATACCAGGAGGCGTGGTTCACTGGGGAGTGTCTTTGGAAACCAACCACTACACTGATCAATAAATAATTTTTGTTTGAAATTCCAAGTATGCCACTCCCTTATCCCTTAGAAATATCACCTCTTGTTGGGTTTGCACAGAGTTACTGAACAAGTATTTTGTTGACTATATAATTTAGAGTTACGTGGTCACTGCCCTAACTACAGTCCCCTAGGATAGGTGTCATGTTTTTCTCACATACTACCCCACAGGCCTAGGACAGGGCTCTGCATACAGCAGGTATTAACTAAAGGCTTCACACTTTGTTGGATATTAGTATTTCTTTACCAACTTTATTTGGGTTAATATTTTCTTTGCGTATCTTTTCTTCAACCCTTTTCTTGCAGGATTTCTCTGTCAATATATCTTGGGTACATAAAATACAGCTGGATTAAAACATATATAATCTTTTCACTGGTGTGTTTCCTCTGGCTTCATTTATCGTGATAACCAATATATTTGGATTTATTTCTATCGTCTTATCTAGTGTTCTGTTTTTATTACTCTTTTTATTTGCTTCTTCCCCCCCGCCTTCTTTCATGTCTTCTACTAGTTTGGAAGTTATGCATTTTATTTCTGTTCTTCTAGAGGTTACCTTCAATTTTTAACAGCATCCTTGATGAAAGAGTCTGAAATTAGTCAATATCTCTGTCTTCATCCTGGATAAAACAAAGACTTCAAATGTTTAAACTCTGATTACCTCACCCATATACCAAGTTTTCTTGTCTAGTATTTTATTTCCACCTTGTTTCTTTTTTTTTTTTTTTTTTTTTTTTTTTTTTTTTCTTTTTGCGGTATGCGGGCCTCTCACTGTTGTGGCCTCTCCCGTTGCGGAGCACAGGCTCCGGATGCGCAGGCCCAGCGGCCATGGCTCACGGGCCCAGCCGCTCCGCGGCACATGGGATCCTCCCAGACCGGGGCACGAACCCGCATCCCCTGCATCGGCAGGCAGACTCTCAACCACTGCGCCACCAGGGAGGCCCTCCACCTTGTTTCTTTTTAACTCTTCCCAAAGTAGTCATTATAAATGTCTTTTTATTTCTAAAATTATATACAGTGAAATTCATTTTTTTCTGGTGTATGGTACTGGGTGTTTTGACAAATGCTTCGAGTTGTGTAATCACAAACACAATCAAGATACAGAACAGTTCTACCAGACAAACACAGTTGCTCAAGCTGCCACTTTGTAGTCAAATCCTCCCTCGTTCCTTTAACCCCTGACAATCACTGACTTGTTCTCTGTCCTTATGGTTTTTCTTTTCCAGAATGTCAAATCAATGGAACCATAAGATACATAGCCTTTTCAGTTTGGCTTCTTACACTTAGCTTAATGCATCCACATTGCTGCGTGTCTCAATAGTTCATTCTTTTTAATCGTTGAGTAGTATTCCATCATATGAATGCATCACAGATTTTTTAAATTAATTTTTGATTTTTATCTATCTCCTGTTGAAGGACATTTGGGTTGTATCAGTTTTTGGTGATTATGAAAAATCCATCACAAACAATCATGTACAGTTTTGTAGGTATGTGTATGAAAGTTTTCCATTTCCCTTGGGTAAATACCTAGAAGGGGGATTGTTGCGTCATATAGAAAGTATATACTTAACTCTACAAGAAACTGCCGAACTGTTTTCCACAGTGGATGTCACATTCTGTATTCCCATCAGCAACGTGCAAATGTTTTAGTTGCTCTGCATCCGCACCAGCACTTGGTAATGTCAGGGTTATTATTATTTTTTGTATTTTGTTTATTTGTACATGTGTCTTTCTAGTATGTGTGTAGCAATATCTCATTGAGTTAAATTTGTATTTTCTAATGAATGGTGGTGTTGCAAATCTTTTCATGGGCTCATCTGTCATCTGCATGTCTTCTTGAGTGACGTGTCTTTTGCTCATTTTTCAAGTTGGATTGTTAGTTTCTGATTGTTGACTTCTGTATAGTTTGGATACAAGTCTTTTGGCCGATTGTGATTTGTGAATATTTTTTCCCAGCCTATGCCTTGCCTTTTCATTCTCTTAACAGAGTGTCTCACAGAGTTCCATACCTCCCCCAACCACTGCCACCCCCACCACCGCTACTGTGTCCCCAGTACCTAGCTAGCACCTGCATGGCAGGGACGCCAGATGTCTGTTGAGTGGATGATATAATAGTGAATGAAGAGGTGACTCACTCTGGTCTGGGTTTTGCATCACTCAGGTCTGTTGCCTTCTTGCTCTGGTTCTCTGTTCTCCAAGTGGCTTTCTGATCTTTATTTTGGCTTCCCTGGTCTCCTGACTCCAAGAAAGGAGTCCCCAGAATAGTGAGCATGGGTAGTCCAGTGACTGAAAAGGCAGCCTCCATCCCTTCCATCCTGAGTTTAGGAAGTGGTGTTCTGGTTGCTCATCATTGAGTTTGGTCAGTCCAGAGAGGCTGGCCACTTTTGAGGGTCCTGGCCCAACTTCTCGACCCTACTGAAGCCTGGACCATGATGGTCACTCTGAAGTCCACCCTGTGAGGTCCTGCCTGAGGGCCCAGCCAACCTTCCTCAGATGGCCCCTCTCTTGCATCTCTCTTCCCTGCTCAGTCCAGAAGGTGAGGGAGGGAAGTCAGCTCCAGGGTGGGAGGATTGGCTTCTGGGGACCCCCAGGGATGGAAGGACTTTCCGTGGTTAAAGGGATAAAAAGAGAGGAGAAAAGTTTTGGGGGTGGAGAGTGGGAGGGCAAAGGAGAGAGCCTGGAACAAAAAAAGTGTTCAGGAAATACTCTAGCTTAATCCGTTCTCACCATAATTCAGTGTAAAGGGATTGCTATCTGTGGGGGCTGGTAGAGAAGTTTTATTTCCAAACGCAGCAGAGCCTTCTTTGCTCTAGAGATAGAGTCAACTTGTCTTTTTTCTTAGTTTCCCAAAGAAAGATGGAGAACGTCTCCTTTCTCCAGCGTTTTTAATGCAGGGTCAGGAATGCAATGGGGGACCTAAGTGTGGTCGTGATCTACAGGCTCTGAAAAATAGTCAGTGGCTCTTGAGCACTACCAGACAAAGAGAAGTAAACTTAGAAGTCGGGGTGGGGTAGTGGTAGATTTAGGCTTTTCCAAAAAAGAAAGCAGAATACTTTTCCTTTTGAGCCAAACCTCTTCTGAAAAATTTAAAGACTGGAGGTCACGCACTTTGCTGACTGCTCTGTCAGTCTGTCCATCTGTCTGCTGGTAGGAAGCAGAGGATGCTTCTGCTGCTAAGGCACCCTGTGCCCCCACCTTCCCACCAGCTCCCTGGTACTGCTCTCTGGCCACACTTAGGTCTCCCCTTGCATTCCTGACACTGACTCACTTGTCCTAGGACGCTCTGCCTGTGGAGGAGAGCCTTGGGCACGCCTAATTTTGTCAGGCTGTCCTGCCTGGACACATGGAGACCTCTTGTCTTTGCACTGGAATTTACTTTGGTAAAGCATTTCCCATCTCACACTACTCCTTCAGCCTTGTACCAGTTCTTCAAGGTAGCTTGTACATTTCACTGTTGGGAACACTGAGGGGTCATACAGCAAGTTGGGGGATGGAGTGGGCTAGAGCCCATGTTCTCTCAACCCGTGTCCACGCGGGGGTTTTCATGGACTGGACTCAGTCTTCAGGCAGACTCAAACTCCCCAGAGCCCCTGACTTCCCAGGAAGTTGGGTCCACCCCTTGTCCCCATCCCACGACCTCTGGAGGCAGGGAGAACTCTTGTGCACCAGAAGTGGGTGGTGGGAGGGACGATGCCCTGATGGCCCAGTCCTCACCCCTGAGCTGACACATCCTCCTGGAGTGTTCTGCAGCTAGGCCTCAGAGTAGCTCATCTTTAAGTCTCCTTCCAGCTCCCCCTTCCAACGGTTCTTGGCTTAGTCAGGCTCTGAGATGCCTTGGCTCCTGCCATCAGCACTTCCTTCAGTTTAAGAATAAAAGGAAGCCGTCCTCTGAGCCCCCACGCACATCTCCCACCCCCAGAGTCTTCTCTGCTAGCTCCTGCTGTTGCGGCTGTCAGGAGTAGGTTTTTGGGTAATTGTTGCCATGGAGACCCTGTCTTGAATTATTGTGCAAATGTGTCCCATCTTTCTCCTTATTTGGTGTGTGATATGAATGCGGGTAAAATGGGGGAGGCTGAAGGCGCGCCCTTGCCATGCAAGTTGGTTTACCTGGGCCCAAGCTTCTTGGTAGCCTGCACCCCATTCCTGTCTTCATCAAGGTCTCTGGCCACTTGCTGCCAATGGAAAGAAAGTCCTGGACAAGTTCAGAGACACCTATTTCTATAAATTACAAAATGCTTGACGGGGGAGGGCCCACGTCAGTCTTACTCATAGCTACATATACAGTATTTAGCAATGTGCCTGTATATAACAGACACTTAATCACTATTTCTTGCATGAATGTTGAATAAGCATAGATCTGCAAGAGTAATCTTATTGATCCTTAAGTACATACTTCAGTGGCTTCAGTAAGAATGATTCCTCTTGTTCTGTGTGTTTATCCCTCGTGGGAATGGAAACACTTTCAGAATGCTTCGTGACTTCTAAGGTTACACACACCTCTGGCAGAGGTCAGCCAGGTGCAGCTGAGGACAAGGAGCCTTGCTCTCCATGGGTTGAACGGGATCACCCAGATCCACTGACTTTTGGCAGCAACAGATCCCCAAAGCAGTAGCCCCCATTCCTGGAGCCATCATCCCCTTGGGGAATTAAGCCAGAGCTCCCAGCACCTTCCTCCAAGAGACGAAGCCTGTCTAAAAGATGAGGAGTCACTCACCTGGACCCCAGCTCCAACCCACTTCCATAATCATCACCGGGCACACCAATCCTGCCGCAGAATCCAGGCTTAGCACCTCGCCTCCGTTTCCCCGAGCACTCAGCCTCCCACATGCAGATGACTGGATCACTCGCACTAATTTTATCACGTCTCTTTCCCATCCAAGATCTGTCCTCATCTCCCCATTGTTTTTTCTACCAGATACAGACTCAACTTGCATTCAAGGGCTTTCATCAGTTCCTTCCTCTCCCACCAAACAAGCCGGCCCTTCATGCCCCCTCCACCTGGCCCCTCCTCACCTTGGCTCCCTGCCCCCTGTACTTCCGAGAGCAGCCTCACCCACGTGCTCAGACTGGCTTTACTCAGGCTCTGCCCTCCCCGAATGACCTTCTCTGACCCTTGTTGGGAATCCATCACCTTCTTTGAGAACTTACGTTAGCATCCTTCCTCCACAATGGCTCACTGCACAGCTGCTGTTGAGAAGGCTTGAGTGTTGGAATGGGGGCAGGAGGTACAAAGACAGGGTAGCGTGTTGAAGAGAGCGGGAGGGTGGTATTGTGTCCCACCAGCACTGTCAACTACACAGGCTACTCCAGGGCTGCCATCCAACAGGAGCCACGAGACAGAAAGCATATGGCCACCCCCTCGGCGTCTACGTGGATTTGACAAGCTTCCCAATAAAGGATTCATTGTTACCCAACAGACAAGGAACAAGGGAAGCAAGAAAGCTTATAAGGCAGAATTTTGGCCTTGTGTGGGGAGGTTTCTGTTTACGCTGCTACACAGGAGGGAACAGGAGCTGAGTTAGAATATTTCTGGAGTTGTTGAATAACATTCTGATCCAGGACTAATCTTATGGGCTTTTCATCAGTTTTCCCCTGAAGGTTAAGATGGACCCTCCTGTGAGTGAGGAGGGTCACTCTTACCCCTCTTCCTCCCACTCTCCATTTCTACGGGGTTGTAGGTCAGACCGTATTTTCTTGCCTTGCTGACGAGGCTTCATGAGGCATGGAGAGATGATTCTAGATTGCACAGTGCCTAGTCTGATGTGAGGAGAGGCAGCATCTGGATCCCCAATCTAATAGGGGAGTTAGAGTCCCCGTCCCCAGAAGGTTCCTAGACTGATGGTGGAGACACAGCCCCTGTTCTAAAAAGCTCTTTAGTCAGTTGGCCAGGGGTGAGGTGAGAGGGAAGACACACACACAGCTACGCTCAAATAATACATCTAACCAAGTACAGCTGGACCAAAGTGTTAGCAAAAGCAAGGAATCACAAAGGGAGGAATGGTGATGAAGTTAAGACCTGGTTTGGAAGGCTACCTGGAGGAGGTGAGCGCTGAAGGAATGGTTTGGTGAAGAGGAGGGATTCCAAGCCATGCACTGCATCCGAGGTGTGCTTGGCCTGAGACGTCCACAGAGAATTGATGAATGTGTTCCTTAATGAGTCTGGTTCAGAAATCAAGTCCTTCCAAGCTCTACTTTGACTCCTGTCAAGACAAAAATTTGGGGGGCTCAAGGTCTATTTGAGTTAATATTTACTGTGTGTCAGCTTTGCATCTAGCATCTTATAATGTAAATAGCTTGGGAGGAGAGAACAGAGACAGACAAAGGCATGGCTTTGGTCTTGTAGAGGGTTTCCTTCTGAGCCTTCAATGAAAGACACAGAAACCCAGTATAAACCAGCTTAAGTAGGAAAGGGATTTACTGGCTCCCTAAATCGGGAAGTTCTGAGGGCATGGCTCAGTCCAGGGGCTTAACTGATATTGTTCCCTCTCTCTCTCCCTCCCTCCCCCCTCTCTTTTCTCCTCTATCTCTCCCTCCCTCTCTCTCCATCTCTTGGCTGTGTTTTCCTCTTGGAGGACTTCATTCTCAGGCAGCCTCTCCACATGGCTGGAACGAAAGCTCCAGGTTAAGATGTCTTGCTCTCACGGAGGCAGTGATCAGTTAGAATTAGTACTAAAGGGGCCATGCCAGTCTGAGTCTGTTCCTTTTGAAACTTTCCCGGAAGTCCCTTCCAGCAACTTCTCCCCACATCCTGTTGACCAGAACTGGGTGACATAACTACTCCCACTGCAAGAAAGCCTGCAGAGGCAAGTATTTTCAACTGGGCTTCCAATAAAATTAGGGTTTTGTTATGGAGAATCAAAGGGAGAAAGGACATTGGTGGGGCAGCCAGCACTGTCTGTAAGAATACCAAGGAAGATTCTTATTGGCTCTGCATGGTCATGTGGTCATCCCTGAACCAACCACCAGCGCCTACTGACAGAGTCCTCTGATAGGCCAGGCTTGCTTCAGGGGCTTCCCCCTGTTGAAGAAGGCAGTCCTAGCTGAATCCCATGGAACAGATTTTTCCATAGGAAGGAGAGATTATGTTATCAGCAGAAGGGGATAACGGCTTGTAGTCCAAAGAGGGGATGCTGGGCAGATAAACAACATACGCCCATGACAAGAATTCTCCAGTATAGAAAGAAAATATACCGGAAAAAAAAATAGCTTTAAAAAGAAAAATAGCTTCAGGAATCTCCTCCTCTCCCTGACACAATATATACAAAGTTATACTGCAGGAACCAAATAGAGCTGCACTGAGAAAAATGCTTTAGAAAGGAAGACATCCTGGTGGGGGTGAACTTGGAGTTGGGGTGTAAAGGAGGTGATGGCTAGAGAGGAGGAGCAGGGAGGCAAAAGCCCAGAGGGAGAGGTGCTACACAGAGGCCAGGAACAGGGCTGGCTGGGAAAGAGAGGGGAGGAGGGGTGGACAGCCCACCCTGCGGCTGTGAGGGTGGGGTTCCTCCCTGAGTGTACCTGGTCCCCAGAAAACTGGAGGCTTCCTTATCCCACCTGGGTCAGTGTCTGGCTTTGGTGCAGCAGTGGTTGAAATCCGCCTGCTAATGCAGGGGACGCGGGTTTGATCCCTGGTGCAGGAAGATCCCACATGCTGCGGAGCAACTAAGCCCATGCGCCACAACTATGAAGCCTGTGCTCTAGAGCCCGCGAGCCACAACTACTGAAGCCTGCGCGCTACAACTGCTGAGCTCACGTGCCCCAACTACTGAAGCCGTGCACTCTAGGGCCTGTGTGCCACAACTACCGAAGCCCGCGCACCTCCAGCCCATGCTCCGCAACAAGAGAAGCCACCGCAATGAGAAGCCCGGGCACCGCAACGAAGAGTAGCCCCCGCTCGCCGCAACTAGAGAAAGCCCGCACGCAGCAACGAAGACCTAATGCAGCCAAAAAAAAAAAAAAAAAAAGAATTATCTTGGCCTGGGAGATGGGGCAGAGGGGTACGGGGAAGACCTCCAATGCCAAATTGCAGGGGAGAGGAGGGAGGTGGCTCTGACATGGGAGCAAGAGGGAGCCACTGGGAGCAAGTGCCTAACCCAGTTAAGAAGTGATTATATGGTCGTTTTTAAGGGCTATGCCCGTTATCAGACATCCCAGGCGGCTCTACCTGGCAGCTTGACAATTCACCATTAAACCTGGGATCTGGAGCCGGCTGATGCAGCAGCTGGGCGAGGAGCCCAGGCACAGACAGCTCTGGTGGAAATCTTTAAGGATGAAAATGATAGGAAAGGAACTTGCTGTTTCCATGGAAACTGACTCTGGGAGGATGAAACATGGTCCAATGGGTAACCCGAGGGGAGAATGCCACCCACCATCAGGCTTTCACTGTGGGCGGCAGGCGGGCACCTCTGGAAGCGCCGTTTCAGCCATGTTCGTGGGCTCTGTCCACCTGTCTGCATTCTCTTAGGGACATCACAATCTGGCAATGTGCGTGCCAGGTCACGTCAATATCTGAGGGGCCTGGGGAGATACCCCCTAATCAGAAAACACTTGGCATGGCTCCTGCCACCCTGAGTTAGCTGTGCATGGCAAGAGTATGGTACAGTGCCAGGCAGTGGGACTGTAGCTCGGGCGAGGGCCACAGGCTAGGATTAGGACAAGCTGGCAAGGTGAGAATGCCCATGGCAGGAGTGAAATGGCAGAAGCACTGGACTGGGAGTAGGGGACCTCCATTCTGATTTCAGATCTGTTATTACCAACTGGCTGAGTGATCCCTAGCAAGTCACTCTCCCAGGTCCCTAAGACCCTTCCAGCTCCACTTATCCTCTCTTCTGGGATTTGGAACCTGAGTTTTGATTTCATCAGCCCCACGTCTCAGCCCACTGCACTACCCCACCACGGCACAGGGTGTCCCCCACAGGGACCAGTCCCGGCTCTTCTCAGGCTGCTGAGCAGGTTCTGAGACAGGTAAAATGCTGCGGCAGCCCGCAGTCCCGCTGGCCTTTGCTGCTCGGGGCATCTTGCTCCTGAGCCTGGGGGCATCTGAGCACGCAGACAGACGTTCCTGAAGCTCCCAGCTGCCCCCCCGCCATGCTCCCGTAACGGACATTCTTCCTTCCGAAAGGGAGTGGGGGGCTTGTGACTGTCATAGACCAAGGAGTATGGCAGAACGGATGGTGTGTGACTTTTGCGGCTTGGTCATAAACAGGATACAGCTCCCCCCAGGCTCTTTCCCTTGGGGTGCTCACTCTTGGGACCTAGCCATCATGCTGTGTGGAAGCCCTAGCTGCATGGAGATGCCTCGTGCAGGTGTTCTAGTGGACAGGTCCAGCCAAGGAGCTCAGCGGCCATCAAGCACCTATGTGACTGAACCTTCAGATGGTTCCCATCCCCAGCCCTGGAATCTTCCAGCTGAAGCCCCAGACAATATGGAGCAGAGATGAGCCGTCCCAGCCCTGTCCTAGTTCCAGATCTTTAGAAACGGTGAGATATAACAGTGGAGTATTGCTATATTAAGCCCCTATGTTCTGTGTAACATGTTATGCAAAACTAATGCAGGTGGGCCCTCGTGAATCACGCGTGTACTACAAGGCCCAGCCCCATGGTGATACATAGTGGGTGCCCGATTAGTATTTACTGAATGGCTGAATGAATGAACTTCAGCAGGTGACAATTCTAGTCTAACCTTTCAGTCATCACTCTCACCTCTCCTACATCCCTGCTCTCAGGGAACCTAAGCAGTCCCAAGCCTGCCCTGGATGACATCTCTGAGCCCTGAATCAACCAACCCTGCAGCCCACGTCAGCTCCATTAGTTCTTTAAGCTACTTGGAGTTGCCGGTGCTTGCAGCCCAGAGCATCCTCACTGGTCCACGCAGTTGATCGTTTTGTCCTCACCACAGTTCTGTGAAATAGG
This sequence comes from Mesoplodon mirus, assembly GCF_964341445.2. Classification (NCBI taxonomy): domain Eukaryota; kingdom Metazoa; phylum Chordata; class Mammalia; order Artiodactyla; family Ziphiidae; genus Mesoplodon; species Mesoplodon mirus. The sequence continues at coordinate 8,282,750 of NC_138994.1, forward strand.
TCATTATTACCATCCCCATTTCATACCTGAGGACACTGAGGCTGAGAGGAAGAGAGAGTAAGCGAGTGATAATAAGTAATAAAGCAGGGATTTGAATTCAGATCTTCCGATGCCAAATGCAGTATTATATCCACGACATCATACCTGTTCACAAATAAAGTCTAACTCTGAATGTCTGCTGTACTTTCTTTAGGGATATCGAGTCCTTGACTAACAGCCACGCCAGCTGAACGAGAATGGACCAGACCTAGGTCTTGTACAATGCTAATTAACAATTTTAAAAAACCCTTCGGCTACCATCTTCTTATGTCCCAGGCTGTGCAGAAGCACTTTATATACACTGCAGTGTTCACTGGCTCCCAGCCTCCCTTTGGGATGGGCATAATTTATCCCTATAAGAGAGCAGAGTCTTGGGATAGGTGGTATGACTTGCTTGAGGTAACACAATAATGACAGACAGCATACCCAGGCCTGCTTGATTCCAACCACTTAAACTTTTCTGCCTCTTAACAAATCACTTCCACTGACTGCCAAGACCTCAAATATGGGCACATAAGCCACCCTTATGAGGTAGCTATTATTATTCCCATCACACAGATGAGGAAACAGGTTTGGACAATTAAGCCCAAGGTTATCTTGCTAAGAAGTGGTAAAGTCAAGATTCTAAGCCATGTCTGCCAACCCCATCACAAATACCATCCCACCACCCTCGTCGTGCTAGCTGCATCTCACAAGATCACGTCAAGGTCCTTGGTGGCCAGGTCCTCCCAGGAGAGCTGAGCTTGTCCACACCACACGTTAGACTAACAGCTTCTCCACCAAGTCTCATCAGCATGTCACAAATGAGCTGTGGTGAGCTCTCAGGGGATGTGGCAGTGCCAGCCGCTGCCTCCACAACCTGTGCCCGTTTGGTGGTTGCTCCATGTCTGAGGAGTCCAGACCCGGGTGCTCCTGAGAAAGACCGGCTACCCGGAGCCCCAGCAAACCCTCCCTCCTGTACACTTACATCAGAGAGCAGGCTTTAACCCAGACCCTCATGGCGAGGCCGGCTTAGGAGCGTCCCCGCTCCTCCTTCCTGAGTCCACAGAGCTCAGGGCATGCGCAGGGATCCTTCCCACTGCTCCGGTTTCAGGACAACAACTAAGGATCCTTACATCTGTGTTCACAGCAGGGCCTTCCTCCACCCCCAGCTCCAGCTTCCTCCCCAATACTTCCCCACTCCTTCCACAGGCCGCTCTGAAACCCCGCCAGCTGAGAACTGAGCTCACACTCCTCCCTTTCAAAGCTGCACCCCTCCCCAGGGAGGGCTGTCCTCCGAGGTCGTCAGTCAGTACCATCCTGGGCCACTGACCTATTCTCCACCCGGCCCCTGTCCTCCCTCCCCCAGGAAGCACTCCAACACCACTCCCGCCCCCATCTGGATAAGCTCTCCTCTTGGGTATCTACCCTGCCCTGTGACATCTCCTGTAATTATTAAATCGACTTCTTATGTTAAAAGGGTACAATACTAGGGGTGAGCTCTTTTTTTTTCCTTAAGTGACTATCCCAGCCCTTCCACATCTTTAATTGAGTGCTGTTCCCTCCAAATGGATGATCTCAGAAAATTTGTTTCAAGATGTTTTCTCATTCGAGGAGGTGGCCAAGGTTCCCAATCTGGAATTCTGCCCCGGGGGCTGCCTGCCAAGGGTCTCCCAAGGCCTGTGGGCCGAGGTCAGAGAGGCTGCTCCCTGCCACAGCGGTGAAGGAGGGAGAGGAAAGAAATGGTTTCCTGGACACGGACTTTGCGCCCACTCGTGCGTGTAGCAGCAAGAACTCAGACAACACCCAGGAGCGTTCAGAATTTTATCTTCTGATATTCACAACAATGTGGAGAGGCCCAGGGGACAGCGATGATTATCCTCTGCTCTTACAGAGGTCCCAGCTCTCCGACCCCTTGTCCCTGTCCCTGCACAGGCCCTAGCGTGAGGAACTCTTAGCAGAGCATGCCGACAGGTGCCAGGAGGTGAGCAGAGCCAGAGGCTAGGCCTTGCCCCAGATGTCTTGGTTGAAAGAATGGGGGGCCATGGCCCAGGCTGGAAAGGGGAAGGGGGAGTGGAACCGTCTTCTGCACAGCCCACACCTGCTCGCCCCTGATGAGCGACAGCCCACCAAGGCTTCAGCTCCATTTCAGGCTTCTTGAGCCTCTGAGCATCAACCACTTCTCCGATGGGCTGTGAGCCAAGCAGACGATGGCAGTCAGCCCTCCCAGCGGCTCTCCCTCGCCGCCTTTGACACTTAGAGGCTGATTAGACTTAACTCCCCCATGCCAGCCCCCTCCCCTTCAACTTCTCCCATGACTCTTCCTCTCCCTCAAGCATCCCGCAGCCATCACCTCGCTCTCTCCCAGAAAGCCCTTCCTAGTTAATGCCCCACTGAGACAGCCACTCTAAACTGCTGTCCCTCCACCTTGGGAGATTCTGATGTTACTTTGCCCTCTGCTTGTTTCATGCAACTAGTTCTTGCCTTTCCAGTTAAACAGGAATAACCTATCATACCTGGAAGGCATTTAGAGCAGAGGTTCTCAACCTTGGCTGCACGTGAGAAATCTCTTGGAAGGTTAAAAAAAAAAATCCTCAAATCCAGGCCACACCCGTGATCAAGTAGCTCAGATCCTCTGGGGGCAAGATCCAGAATCAAGACTTCTTAAAGCTCCCCCGTAAGTGGCCTAGGCTGAGAAGCACTGCTTCAGACCTCTGGAGTCTGCTACAAACACTAGGTTATTTGGGCCCCATGTCCACCCTGGGAAGGGACAAAGACAGGTGTTACTGCCATTCTAAGAGGAGAGAGCTAGGTTCTGAGAGGTGCCTGCCATGTGGCTGCTGCCAGCAGGGCTGCGACTTGAGGCCAGGCATCTGCATCCTAGATTCAGGGCTTTCACTGCTGGCTCGTGCCTCTTTAATTACTGCTATAGCCGCAGAGGGCAGAGGCTGCTCCCAACCCCTCTGTCTGCCCTGAAACAGCTAACACGGTGCTGGGCATATGCCAGGGCTCTGGTAGCGGGGTACCCAAGGCTGAGGAGGTGGAAGGCTTCCCTGCTGGGCCTGGGCAAGTCTCTGTCAGCTCTCCAGGAGGAGGGGCTGGGGAGACGCCACCAACAGAACTGCTAGGTCAGGGAGACATCCTCCACAGCCACAGTCCCCTCTTCCTGGGTGCCCTGGAATCAGTCACAGCCTTTAGTGTCCACAGGGTGGCCAACCACCCTGGTTTACTCCAGCCTGAGGAGGTCACCAGCATTCAGGACTTTCAGCTTTGAAGCCAGAACGAATTAGTTGCCCCCTTGTCTCTCCCCAAACAGTGCTGGTTGGCACATTTTCCCTCCCGTGCCTCACCTGCTTTCACATTGACCATCGCTGCTGTTGAGGGCCTACAAGCACAAGGCCAGTGCCACCAGTGGCCTTGACCCTCCCGGCTTCCTCCTGGCCTAGCCACAGCAGCGCAGCTGGTCCATGACCTCCATTCTCAGAAGTCTGTCAGCTGCCTGGGCTGGGCTCCTCAAGTGCCCTCCTACAGGCCATGACCCAATACCTATGGAGCGCCTACTGTGTGCACAGGATGCACAAGAAAGGTCCCTGCAGTGAGGACACCTCAACAACTACCATTCCCCAGGGACTATATGGTGCTAGAGGTATGCTGGGGGTGGAAACAAAGATGCAGATGTACAAAAGGGCATGGCATGTTCCCAGAAGGCCAAGCAGTCCTGGGAGGATGGAGAACCGGGCAGGGGTGGTAGGGAGGGCCAGGCGGTGCACTGGAGGGGGCAGTGACAGGCTGGTGTGTCACACTAAGGGACTGTCCTCAGCAGACACAGAGGCATCAGTCAGTGAGGGGGTCCACAGGCCGGGAGGGATCTGGCCCCTTCCCAAACCACAAGGGAGAAGTAAGCTTCTACCCCGTCCCCGGCTGGCCTTGGACAGAACCCTCCTGTGCTAGGCCAGTCTCTCTCACCCTTGTCTACACATTACAAATGCCTGGGCAACCCTTAAAACTCCCCATATCCAGGCTGCAACCCAAGCCAATTAAATCAGAATGGATCAGGGTAAGACCCCCACACAGGTATCTTTAAAAGCTCTGGAGGGAATCCCGATGTGGAGCCAAGGTTGGGAGCCCTCTGCTAGAGGGACGTGGGGATGAGGGGGGCCTGCTCATTGAGGAGGTTTTATGGTGGGTGGGGGGGCTTACCAACTGCACCTGAGCGGGCCAAGGACCTGCAGAGTCCCCTCACCGCCATGCCACTTCCCTCCTCTCCCATGTGTCACATGACATGAAAGGACACAAAAAGGGGAGAAGGAACTGACACCACACCGGGGAACACTTTCCACCCTTGTTTGCAATATGCCCGTGTGCTGAGGGACACTGAAAGGGGAGGGGAGCCCTAGAAACTACAAGAACTAGGATTTCGGAAGGCATTTTGGGCCATACCCTGAGAGCTCCAGGGGGCAGCCCGAAGCCGTTACTCGGCAGGGAATTTCTGGATCTAAAAGGAAGCGAACTAAATCTGCAGGTATTTCCTCCTCTTCCAAGTACACCAGGCCTAAGGCAGAGCCAAGTTCTGGGCAGACCAGCCAGAAAGGGTTATGTCGCTCCCTAGTGGCAAGATCTGAGTACACCTCCCGTTCTCCACTCCAGAAGCTCCTCCTCAAATTCTCTCTCCCGCTTCAAATAAGGAAAATACTTCAGAGCAGAGAACCTGCCATGTAAGGTGCACCAAATGCGTTACAGCCCTTTACCCAATCCCAGAAAGCTGCCTTGGTCTCCTGCATCTCGTCCCGAGCACGGGTGCAGTGTTTATGAGCTTGGGCTATGAAGCCGGACAGAGGAGGGGCTGGTTCCTCCAGGACTCCCTGTGGGGCCTTGAGAAAAGTCACTAAAGCTCCGTCCCTTCATCTGCACAAAGGAAATGACACATAGCCTAACTCAGAGGGTTTGTGACGATTGGAGGGAAGACCCGGGAAACTAACCATGCCTGACTTCCAGTAAGGGCCACAGGCAAGCTAGCAGTAGTCAAGGTCTGGGCTCTCCTCTGAGCAAATATGACATCCTACCCTTCAACAGACAGTAACAGATCATGCTTCTCTCTTTGCTTTGGCTCCAGGCCTAATCAGGGATCCCCCAGAGTGTTTTTGTGGGGCTTCATGACTTGCATGTCTCTTTTTCTTGGCACTGACATTCTACTGACTTGTTCTTGGCTCTCACTTCTTTATATTTCACTGTCTTAGTTATTTCCTCTAAGTCTCCTCAAATCTTTCCTGGAATAAGATATAAACAAATTAAGACTTTATTTTGGACTTGATAAGTTTTGCTCTTCACTCATATATGCTTAGTTCGTATGTTTTCAAATGCTATAGTCTTTGATTAAAACAAAAGCCTCTGTCTACCGCTTCCCTGGTGGCGCAGTGGTTAAGAATCTGCCTGCCAATGCAGGGGACACGGGTTCGAGCCCTGGTCCGGGAAGATCCCACATGCTGCAGAGCAACTAAGCCCGCGCGCTACAACTACAAAGCCTGCGCTCTAGAGCCCGCGAGCAACAACTATAGAGCCCTCGTGCCGCAACTACTGAAGCCTGCGCGCCTAGAGTCCGTGCTCCACAACAAAGAGAAACCACCTCAACGAGAAGCCCGTGCACCACAACCAAGAGTAGTCCCTACTCGCTGCAACTGGAGAAAGCTCGCACACAGCAACGAAGACCCAACGCAGCCAGAAAAAAAAAAAAAGAAAAAAAGCCTCTGTCTAAAAGACACACATCAGGGCTTCCCTGGTGGCGCAGTGGTTAAGAATCTGCCTGCCAACACAGGCAACACGGGTTCGAGTCCTGGTCCGGGAAGATCCCACATGCTGCGGAGTAACTAAGCCCATGCGCCACAACTACTGAGCCTGCACTCTACAGCCTGCGAGCCACAACTACTGAGCCCACGAGCCACAACTACTGCAGCCCGCGCACCTAGAGCCCGTGCTCTGCAATGAGAAGCCTCCGCGACGAGAAGCCACCACAATGAGAAGCCCGCGCACCGCAACAAAGAGTAGCCCCCGCTCACCGCAACTAGAGAAAGCCCACGCACAGCAACAAAGACCCAACTCAGCCAAAAATAAAACACCTAAATAAATGTGGAAATAAATAAAAGACACACATCAGAATTACCTTAGAGACTTAAAAAGTATTCTAATGCAGAAGGTTTGGGGTAGGCCGGAGGAATCCATAATTTTTAAAAAGTTTCCCAGCTACTGCTGAGGCAGCCAACCCACCCCTGGTCTCGGAACAGTGTTTCAGAATCTCTGGCCTGAGTGGAAAAAAGGGTCATTAGTTATGACGATGAATGTCAAATTCCTTTACAAAATGTAATTTTCTAAATAAAATAAACAGCAACTTTATTCAACTGATGTGTTTCAAAAACAATAAGTGTAAAGACAAATGCAAATCAAACCCATTTAAATTCATCAGGGCAAAGGACAGGAAAAATCCCAGCAGCGAAGCTTTCTATAACATCAAGACTCTCCTACTTACTTGGTCGTGGAGTTCGGCTTTTCTTCAGGTGATCACACCTGGAGTACACATCCACGGAATGAAGATACTCCAAGTTCCTTGACAACCCACCTGTCTTAAACCGCAATAGGTACACCAAAATCCTGTACAAGGTCGCAGAGGCGGCTCCTGGAGATTCTTGCACCTGAGAATTCACCCCAACTCCACTAGAGGGTGCTCCTTCCCTGGCCTGGAGACCCTGCCCTATACTCTGGGGACTGTGGAGACAAAGTGTGCTGCTCAGAGCATCGAAAGCCAATGTGTGACAGGGAAGGGCAAGCACACGATGACACGAGGTGCCCCAGGGTCTCCAGACATACTGTGGCTGCTGTTCCTTAGCTCCGGGTGGTGAAGACCCACAAACTGCCCCCTCGATTTTTATTACAAAGTAGGGAGAATGGCTCTGAAGGTGCAGCACGAAGGAAGGCCTTACTTCTGGTTCGTCGAGGCCAACAATCACTAGAAAGGCAAGTGTGCAAACAGACTGGTGTACATTACAAATAGGTGTCACATCAGCCAACAGAGGGCAGGGGGTGGGGGGAGTTTCTGCCTCCCCAGAGTTCAAGTCCAAATGGCTTAGCTGCTCCTCTTCTTCCAAAGTGCACTGTCTGGCAGGATCCTCAGGTGCCCAGGCTCAGAGCCAAGTCTGTGCAGTTTAAAAACCCATTTCAGGGCTTCCCTGGTGGCGCGGTGGTTGAGAGTCCGCCTGCCGATGTAGGAGACACGGGTTCATGTCCCGGTCCGGGAAGATCCCACATGCCGCGGAGCGGCTGGGCCCGTGAGCCATGGCCACTGAGCCTGCGTGTCCGGAGCCTGTGCTCCGCAACGGGAGAGGCCACAACAGTGAGAGGCCCGCGTACCGCAAAAAAAAAAAAAACCCCAAAAAACCCCATTTCATGGACTGCTAAGAGACCTGTGCTGGGTCCCTGGGATGGCAGGGGAGCTGGGTATGATGGAAATTCCCAACTGGGCCTCCCCAAAGTCAGAGCTAGGTCTGAAGATGCTTCCACCCCTCTGTCCATCCACCAGGCCAATGTTTTCACTCTGGCAGGGCCCTCAATCCTTTTATGAAGGGATCAAAGATTCCCCTTTCCTTGGAAACCCAGGGCCCCCGTTTAGCCCAGACAAGTAAGAGCAATAGAGATCCTACCAGAAGTGTGAAATCAGTACCCAGGAAACTCATGTAAAAATCTGTGACAATTAAGAAACATTTCCCCAAAAGGGATCTATGCCACAGATGTGCCTACAAAGATCAATACTGCTACAGAAACAGGTTGGGGGGGGGGCGGTGGTAAAGAAGGGAGGTGGAAGAGAAAACACACAGAAAAGAGAAAGATGACAGAAGATAGTCCAAATGACAAGAAATAAAGACAGGAAGTAGGTAGGGCAAGACAATCAAAGGTGGGGTTAATACTGACCAGGTTTACAGTTCCTCTGGGAAACTGTGAGTGTTATTTATGTCTTGCCATACTGAGCCTAGGGCTGGTAGGGCCTGTGACAGATGAAAAAATAGGCTAACCACGTCTTTCTGGTACTTTCAGTGATCAGTCTCCTTGAACAGACTGGATTTACAATAAATTCCACAATACGCCGGGTACCGGTACAGCCTTAATCTAGGGTTGGTCCAAGAAGGAAAAAGGTCCTGGTGCCTGAAAACAGTCTTACAAGGACATACACACCAGAGACGTCTCTAGGGTGGCATGTGCCCACACTGGCTGGGCAGAATGGAGGCTTGGCTGACAGTTGCTAATATATTTCAAGGAAGGGAAGAGAGTCAATTATTCATTAGAGACACTAAAACTAGAGATGAGACTGTAAAAGACAAATCACTAACCTTTGCTCACAGCTACCTGATAAGGGGCAAACACCCACCAAAGCCTGGGCACGGGTGCCAGGCTGCAGTCTTAAAAGCCAACCATTAACTACTGGGAAAAAAATCGGTGACTAGGGTCTTTAGTTTCAAGACTGACCACTCCCGGGGAGTTAACAGTGGCCTTACTTTAGAAAGGAGAAACACCCAACAACTGTGATGGGGAAAATCTTGCTATCAGCAACAGCGCCTATGCCTCTGTTTCCTCTAGGTAGCTGCTTCCGGGGAAGGATGACAAGTATTAGCAGTCAGTCATTGGCATGTCATTATTTTTTGGAGGGGCGTGGGGGAAGGTGGCTAGTAGCAAGAGCATGTGAACCAACCTACTGTAGTGGGTGCAGGAAAAGAAGGCCTCTTTCCCCTCCTCTCTTTGCTTCTGCTCTAGACTATCTACTAGGAGCCAGAAAGGCCAGTGGATGGCAAAGCGTGGACAGTCCTGTCTGCAAGCTCACCGTGAAAGCCTTCCCGGGTGCACATCAGCTAGGAGGACAAAAACCACCAAGGCCATTCTCTTCCTCCCCTCTCCCTGGCCCTCCCTCACCCTGGCATCACTTCCTCCCCTAGTGAGAGTGAGAGTGAGCATGAGAGAGAACAGACGCTTCGTTCATTTCCTAAGCACCACATCTTGGTAGCACGAGTTTCCCCTCCAAGATGTCACAAAAAACAGAGATTTGAAACTCCCACCAGGTTACAGGTCACAATTACTTCTGAGTGGTCTTCACAGTTAAGATGGGCACACAGTTCAGAAGGCAGCCTCTCGGCCTCCCTCTCTTTGCACATTCACGCTCACACACACTCTCACGCCATGGGACCGTTGTTCAGCCACGGGGCCTGGCCGGCTCAGGTCAGGTACTGCACCACGAGGAACATGACCACACAGGTGAGAAGCATCCCACCGATCATGAAGTACTTGTCCTGGAAAGCTCGCTTCTCGATGAGCCGCATCACCGTGTTGGACAAGCCGAGCATATTGGCGATGTCGAGGATCTTCTTCTGGGTCCCCTGGGACAGACGAAAAGAGGAAGAAGAACAAAGATCAACTCCTTCTACCAAGGACGGGTGAATGTCATCATGAGGTGGGGCTTTACCAACAGACAGTCTCTTGGTCATGCCTAAAGCATACAAGCAGCAGCAGCCACCAGAAACAGATCACGCTCCTATGGCCAAATGACTTTTGGTCAAGATTGCAGAGCAAAGCAAGGGGGAAAGGAAAGTCTTCCACAAATGCGCTGGAACAAATGGCTGTATAATGAGTAGCACACGTACGTATCATATACACACACGTACATATATGTCTGTATATAATATATATGTATTTAAAAAGACCTTTGATTCATATTATACATAAAAATTAATTCATTCGTAGAATTAAACAAAAACGCTAAAACTATAATAAAGCTTCTAGAAGAAAACAGAAGAATGTCCCCAAACTGGAAACAATCCAGGTGTACATCAACCAGAGGATGGATTAACAATTTGTGTTCTGTGCACAATGGGATACTGCTGGGCAATAAAAAGGACCTGATTACACCATGTAACAATATGAATGAGCCTGGAAAACATTCCTGAGAGGAAGAAGTCACACACAAAATCGTTATGTGAATACATTTACATTAAGTTCAATAACAGTCAAAACTAATAAATGGTGAAATAAATTAGAACAGTGGTTGCCTGGGGCAGGGGGAGGGAGCAGGGGTAGACTGACTGGGAAAGGGCACAAGGGACCTTTCAGGGGTGGTGGAAACGGTCTCTGCCTTGACAGCAGTGTGAGCTACAAAGACGGATGTATGTATTTGTCAAAATTCAATGATCTGTACAAATAAGATCTGTATACCTCACCGTATGCACATTATACCTCCATAAAAAAGTTTTAAATTAGAATGTTTTATATTGAAAAAAAGGCAACATCAAAAAACTTCTCTCTGCTCCCTGGCTCTAAAACGCTTGCTCTCAGCCTGTGTACTCTGTAGAGTAGAAACCGTAGGGATTCTGCTGAGTACAACGTATGGGTCTGTGTCCACGTTTATAAGAGAGTTTGAAGTGGGCAAGATGGAACCACAGAAACACAACTGGCAGACACCAACCCAAGGACCTACAACTCTTTATATGAATGTCACCACCCGCCACGCAAAACAAAAGGGTATTTTATTCCTAAACCAAAAGCCCAAACCACCGAGGCCACCCTTCCTCTCTGCTTTCTAATTTTCATTTTTAAGCACATTCAATTTCGTATGAAGTAACAAATATAAATGAAAGCTGGGCAGACCGCAACTTAACTTACACACATCACCAACTGCAGCTGTATGACGGCATCTAACCTAATGTCCTGCAACCATTTTTTAAGTGAACACAGTAACGAGCAACTGAGAGAAGATGCAAGAGAGGTGAGAACAACACAAGGCATTACGGACAGGAGTTCAAGACCCACGTTCTGCCCAGATAATGATATACAAGCCTCACGGAGAGAGATCTCTCAGGTCAAACTTTATCTCTGCCAGAGACCAGAGACATGTTTTTCCCATAACAATGACAGTATAAACTAGACTGTCACTAAAGACTCCACTTAACTCTGAAAGAGCAGATTATTTCATCACTCTATGAAGTTCAAGTACCAAGCTTCGAAAATCACTTGAAAATTAACATAAATTTCAAAAATGTTCTTCATTTTCCACCCCAATTTTCCCCAAATCAAGGCCCGGTTCCTTCACGTTCCCTCCTATGTCCCTTTCAAATGGTTTGGGCAGAAACTTCCCTGACAGAAGTGGGGTAGGAGGCAGGTGGAGGGAACCAAGAGGCAAAAGACAGGTACAGTAGGCGTGCAGAGGAAACGGAATTAGAAACCTCTCATTCCAGCCCCTGACTGCCCACCAGGCTTCCCGGCGCTTCACCTCTGGGGGCAGTGTTGGGGCAGAAGTTGCTTGGACTCCTCAGTGACACCAGACTTCGGGAAGAAGCTGACATGTGCTTTAACAATAAGCTCTGACCCCCAGCGGGTCAACTTGAGTGTGACATGGTGAGTCTCGTCCTAAAAGGGTTTTACTGTTTTTCTGAGATATGGGAAGGAGGCCAGCAGTTTTCTAAAGAAAGGGAGGATTAACCATCATGTATCAGTTTAGATTACTGCAGGTGGCTGTTCTGAAAGGGGGGCACCCATGGAGCTGTCAGAGACCACGCTTCCAGACCATTTGAAGCGCTGCGGCCATCAGCAAGAGATAAGTGTCACTCGCGGCTCCCCTGACCTTCTCCTGGGTAAAGGTGGTAGGCGCTGCTCAGAAATGTACAGAAGTCCCGTGGAGCTGACAAGCTCAACACAGTCCAACAAAAACTAAGATAAAGCTCACGCTTCCGAGTGACTGCTTCTCACAGCTCAGTGGCTGGGAGGGCTTCGTCCACTGGGGACCACACCCTGATAACAGACACAGCCCACACCCCATTATCCATCAGGGTTGATACAGGAAAAGGGCTGAGGCTGAAACATCATGACTGACATCAGAGGCTGTGTAATGTTTCTGTAAACCACTCCCAGGGGTTTTGAGTCTCAGCCAATGGGGCAGGGCTTCTAGGAATACCTGTTGCTAAAGAGAGAGTGAAGAGTCACTGGGGATCACCAGCCTGTGCTCTAGAAGGCACCCGCTGCTAGTCAACCAAGGCAGCCCTAAGACCCCCTTCAGTTGCTGCAGTACAGAGGTCTCGGCTATAAGGCTGTCCACTGGTGGGCGCGGGGTGGGTGGGGGGCGCCACACAGGAAAACTGAGAGAGAGCGAGAGGCCAAGTACAGCTGCATCTTCCTTCTTGCGAGAGCGGATTCTGTAACAGAATTTCCCAGTCCATTACTGCTTCCTCTCATGGCAGCAGTCACTTTACATTAAGTTCAGGAAATGGAAAAAGACCTGGATACCAAGAGATGCCACATTATGGTTCACTGCAAACACAAGAAACACCTACTGGCAAAGGGAATCTGGCTCCTTTTGGACTCATAATAATTCAATTCCAACAGAAAGGAACCCAAACTCAAAGGCTCTCACTATCACAGTATCACAATTTAGGGGTATGCGATCAAAAGGTAAACGCAGGTCCCACACTTTTGGATAAAGCCAAAACAAAAGGCCTTCTCCCTGTCCCCCAAAAGGGCCCCCACCTTCAAGGTCAGTCTCTGGGCCCTCAGTCCCTCCAGAATACTGTGCCCGCCTCCAATGAGGTCATCCATGCCGTGGTGAATTTTCTGGAGGGAGGAGTTAAACTGCAGTGATTCATCCATTGGTATGGTGGTGTCAGAGTCCTGTGAAAGAAACGCAGGCACTTGATTACTTTGCTTGCTGGTCAGCTCCTGGGGTCCCACCACATCTGACGGCTCTGCCTCTTGGCCAAGGTCAAGCCGGAAAAACAGCCAGAGGGAATGGTGCGAGAATCAGAGGAACTTAACAGAGAAGAAAAAGCAAAGATCTGGGGTGGCCTCTGTTCACTCAGAGGAAGAGGAATTCTCAGACTTATCACTCTGCATGTGGGTTCCCCCGACCCAAGTCTTGTTCATCCCTGCCTCCATATCATTCCCCCAACTTAGGAAAAACTCTATTCTTTTAAGACCTTGCTGGGCTTCTCCTAAAGCCTTTCTCTGACTCCTTGCTAACGTAGCTTATTCCAAATGTTCCTTTACCTGGCTTTCCCTCAGTGCAGTGTTAAAGGTTTGCTTTTGTCCTCCAGCTATTTTATCTACAGCTTATCCCTCCAATTAGACAGACTAAGGAGAGAAGAGACTGTTTTCTATTTAAGGCCTAATGGTGTTCAGGATGGGTCTATCCACCTGAGCAGGGAAGAAAAGTCTATAAAGAAATGAAGGGAGAAAAAACTAATACTGATCAAGTGCTTTCCGCTTTGCATGCTCTTTACCCTAAGCTCACTTAATCCACACTCTACCCTTACGCAGGAGTTATGATATTATCCCTGTTTTAGATGAAGAGACGGAAACCCAGAGAGGTGGAATGACTTGTTCAAGAGTACGCAGAGCTGGTAAGACGTCCAGCGGAGCACGAATCCCAGTGCTGGGTGCAGAGCCTGCCCTCTTAACCATCCTGTAGGGAGAAAAGCAAGACCAATCCCAGGGCTCCACTTTTACACGGCAAGTGGGAAGGACGCAGAAGCAGGGCACGACCAGCCACAGCACTGTCTTCTCTCCCGCCTCCTGGCCATTGCAGACTCTTCTGCCAAGTAGTGCCACTTTTACCACTTTCCATCATCATGAAGAGGTTAAAGCACCTCTTCTTGGCTGCTCAAGTTCACAATCATTTTTCATTCAGGTATACGTCCCCCCACCCTGCTAACACGGGAATTTCTCAGAGGCAGGAGTCACGGTTTTTTAATTTAAACACGCTTTACTCTCGGTACCTTAAATAGCATTCTGCATAAGCTGATGCTCGGTGGGTCAAGACTCCAGTGTTTGAATCAATTAGAGACTTCTTTTCATTTCTTTGACAGATATTTATTGAATGCCTTTTATATACAAATCTTTCTTACCCTCCCATCTGAAAAGGTATAGCTGATGGGCTGTTAGCTCTCAGAAAAATGTATTATACCTCCCGATCGTAGAAAGACCAGGAAGAAGTTCGTTCGGCCAGTCAGTTTTTATTAAGGGCCCACTGTATGCACAGCATCACACTAGGCTGCTAAGAAACAAAATAATTCTGAGCCATCATCCATGGCCTAAAAAGGCTGGAATAACCAATGTCACAGCTAGCAAAAGCCCATACACCACCTTCTCATGTGTCGTACAGTTCTCTACTCTTTTGAAAGGCAGCTCTGCTTACCATTATACCACCAACACATGCTCATTGAACTTCTGAAGTGTTAATCACGGTTACCAGACTGCTTGCGCTAGAGAAACCAAACTACATAGGCACATTCTGAAGCACCTGGGGACATTATTCCAAGTGTGGACACAGCAAAGAGAGTTAAACATCTGCAAAGTGGGAGCTGATCTGAATTCTGATGATAGGCTTAGAAAGCTAAGATCTCTTTAGAAAATGAAACTCTCTGCAAAAACAAACAACTCTCCCCCCTCCACCACCAAGACCCATCTAATTTGGTGGAATACATTATGCAGGACACGGCAAAGGCCAGTATGTTCTACAGCCACGTGTGGGAAATGATCCTCTTGAGACCAAAGGACAGGGACAAAGGTGTTCTAAGAAATCAAACATGCAAACCAACAGGCCACTTTGAAACAGGCTCGAGTCAAGCAATCCCGCTAAAATGAAATATCTGTTAACAAATTCCTCCAAACTGCCGCTCAGACTAGGGGCAAAACATTTTAATGCATCTGACACTGGAAACACACACACACACAACCCCCCCACGATGGCAACTGCCTGAAGGCAGCTTTGAAACGCTGCCCTCACTGCAAATAGCCTAAGTTCTAATCATCTGTCTCGATCTGATCAGGAAAACATTTCCACCATGTGAACGTCCACCTCTCTGCATCGGGCCAGTCAAACCAGGTAATTTTCACCTCTGCTCGTTCCCTCAATTTAACTGCTTCCTCTTCAGGTTTTTGTGACAGAGAAAGAGATTCCCTGCTTAGGACTAGTCTCTGTGGCAACGCACAAAGTCTGCCGTCACTTCCGGTCGCTCTCCTCCTGTCCGATCAGTCTGCTTCAGACACCCGCTAAAAGACCGCCGCTCAGAGCCCTGAGCTGCAGCTCCCACAGGCTGTCGAGTTCCTGCAGATCCCACCCAGGAGCCTGGCTTACATTAGTGGTGAAGGTGCGGGACAGAAGCTCTTCTCGCTGTCTTTCCTGCTGCTCCCTTGCGTATCGCCGATGCTGGAAGTTTTGGAGAGCAGTCTGCAGGTGCTGGACATCATACTTTAACTGGTCGACACGACTAGAATTGACAGAGAGATTGAATTCCAGAGTCCAGAGCAGCATGATTGGAGGTAGCCAGGCTTTGTCTTCAGGAAAGAAGACATTTCCTTACTTCCCCCTACACCACTCCATGCCATCCACCCCCCACAAATAATCTGATTTTGATCAATGATGTTGAAAGTAAAGAAGGAGCTTGTGGTTAGAGCAGGGTGGTAGCACATGAGATTCCAGCAGCTTTACTTAAATATCTGCTGGTCTCTGATTTTGGATGCATGACAGGGAACAGGTGACAGGAAGCAGGTTTGATGACCTCTTCCTGACCTTCTAGGGGTTATATCGCTCTCCTGGAAGAAGCCCAAGGGCATCTTTGGAGTAAAGCATCAATGAAGTTTCATAAAACTTTTGGGAGCAGGGGCTGGGGTAGAGATGGTGAGGGTGATTTCATTTTAATTTCGTGGGGGTGTATCAAACATTAGATCAGTATTTCATTACAAATACACCGACTGGAGTAATTAAGAGCAAGATATTTCAACCCAAGAATGTAGCAGGAACCAAAGAGCAGAGTGAAACTCCCCGGTAGCATTAGGTTTCAAGTGGCCATGGGTCTGGTCAGAAAAACAGTACTGGGGGCAAAATTTCTAAATGACACCAACGAGAAAAGGAGACATGAGGCTTCTGAGCCATTAACCTGACAGGCTTTTTACTCCTTTTTTTTTAAATTGAAGTATAGTTGATATACAATATAATATAAGTTACAGTTATACAATATGGTGATTCGCAAGTTTTAAAGGTTATACTCCATTCACAGGTATCATAAAACATTGGCTCTGTTCCCCGTGTTGTACAACACAGGCTTTTTATTCCAAGGGGGTATCACTCAAACAGAACTGTGCTCTTTATGGGACTTTATCTTTTCATAGTCTCAGTTTTTCAATGTATAAATGGGATTTTCAGAATATGTGATGGCCTCCCCTGGGAGAAAGGCCTGCCATGATAGGCCTGGGGTGTCAGAGTACTCACAGTTTGGCGTTCTGTCTTTTGTTAGGAGGCTCCTTGCTGGACAAGATCTCCAGACGCTCTAGATGGCTGAATATCTGGTCTATGCTTGCTTGGATTTCGTTTTCTACTACTGCACAAAAGAGAAAAAAGAATAATTACTGGAAAAATAATAAACACAGTCATTTACCTTATCCCTTTCAATAAACAGTCAAAATGACCTCTTTTCCATTTCTAATCATATACCAATGAGATTGCTGGGAAGGCAAACAAAGTCAAAGAATAATTGCTGGAATAATAATAATAATAGTGAACTTAAATTGGAATAAATCAAACATATCTTTTTTCTATATCAAATGAACTCAAAAATATGTATTTCAAAAGGAGAAAAATGCATACACTAATGATGATGGAGAAAAAATTCAAATTATACTAAGTGACTGTAAACGTTGTTTCAAAAAAGAAATATATATATATATATATATATATATATAGCTGTTAATGCCATAACAATGCCAATTTTTTAAAAAGCTGAAGATACATCTGTAGAAATAAATTTCCTGCCTTTAGAAAATAAAATGAACATTTAAAGATTGTCCAAATAAATATTTTAAGCAAAATGTAGTATTTTCTGATACAAAGTGAGGCCTCTTTTCATCTGAGATTATTTTCAGATATGGGTTATAAATATCTCGTAGAAAGACTGCCAAGTGAACTCCCCACAGAACATAATGAGGTTAAAAAAAAAAAAAAAGGCGCAAAGGGAAAGATTTAGTATGTGAAACAGAGAGAAGAGTTCCCTTAAGAATGGGCAGACTGATGTTGGGAGTCCCCAGAATAGACCGAATATCAACAGGAAAGAATCCACAGAGGTAACGATACGATAAACACAGTCATTTACCTTATCCCTTTCGATAAACAGTCAAAATGACCACTTTTCCATTTCTAATCATATACCGATGAGATTGCTGGGAAGGCAAAGTCAACAGACAGAAGCAGCTAAACTGTGCGCAGAAAAAGGCATCCAGATTGCCTCTTGCCCGAAACAACAGTAGAGAAAGAAATGTCACCTTCCTAGGGTAGCCCACAGCTAACAAGCACGGCTCAGAACAAGGTGGGGCACAGGACCAAGAGACGAGGTGCTTTTGGAGCTGCAGAAAGCAGACGTGAGAAAACAGGAGAAATGGGCACGGCGCCAGCCGAGGAGTGAGAGGAGGGGACCGCATCTGCAGTGGGTGGGGGGTCAGCAATGCCTGTGTGACTGACTCAGAAAAATGACCTTTTCTTACAACAGAGAAGAAACGAAAACACAGAAAGCAGCACTCTTTTAAAAGGAAATCACGGTGTGGGAACTAAACCAATTAATACTGCTCATCGTTTCTCAATAATCCGCCTAAAAAGCCACAGTTCTCAGCTCAGAAGAAATGGCCAATTCCAGTTAAACATCTCTGAATTTTTATGGACCACATTCCTCTACGGACTAGGTAATGAGATTAAGACAGATGGAGGAAAGGACTTCCATTCCCATAGGGCCATGTCAGGTTGAGTGGAGGGGTAATGGGGGATAAGACTTGTGGGATTCCAAAGGGCACAATCAGGGAAATCAGTGACTTTGCCATAGGGTTTTTCTGTCCACCCTAACAACAGAACTCATTCCACACTGAATCATTAAGCCCCTGAGGCAGAAACGCAGTCAGGAAACCCAGCCCATTAGCACCGTGTCATCAGAGAAAGGACTCTGGTCTCCATAGTTAATTACTCACAGTGCAGAGACTGCTTGTCGGCTGTCTCCAGGCGTCCCATGTGAGACTGGATCTCGTGGACCTGCCTATCAAAGGAAGAGGGAGGAAATGAGTGAGACAGGAGTAATCAACAGCGCTTCGGTCAGGAAAGACAATTTTTCTAATGCCAACATTTAACTGATTTAAATTGACAGTATCGCTGAACTGTAAAATTTGTATGTGGCACTTCAGGTCACATGTTTTGGCACGGTTTCTAATATTTTAATATTAATAATAATACTGACAGGCAGCATTTAGTGAGTGCTTACCGCATCTGAGACGTTCTGCAAAGTCAATAACCCTATGAGGAAAGTACTATTATCATCCTCATTTTGTAAATAAGACAACTGAAGCCCAGAAAGGTTATGTAACTTGTTCAAGGTCACACACCAAGTGATAAACCTCGATCTGGACCCAGCCAATCCCACTCTCTGTTCTTTGACCCAATGTGCTGGGCACTGGTCTGTACTAGGGAGAGTCAAAGGGCAAGAGAGATATAATCCTTGTCCTTGAGAAACACTGTAATTAGGAAGGACAGGCCAGATAGACATGTAAAGTCCCAAGAAGATTTAAGAGAACACTAACACACAGACGTGTAAACAAAAGAGAGCTGAGGAGCTGCGCGCAGCAGTGCTAAGCAAAGGCAGTGAACGGAAGAGTGAGCTGGGGAAAGCTCTGTGGGTGAAGGGCGTTCTCAACATCATTTTGAAGAAGACAGACACGACTTGGTGAAGGAAGATGTGGAGAAAATGACGTGCAAAAAGGCCTGCAAGGCACGTCACGTGGGTTACCAGCAGGCTGGCCTGCCTGAGGGTTGGGGTCAGAGGGGAGAAGGGGATGAGGTGATTAGCTGGAGGAAACCATCAGAGGAAGGCCCTGAAAGATACGGATCTCCTGTTTGGTCAACATCTTTCCCTGGCAATACGAGGCGACTGTCATCTCATTTGGAAACGCCAACACTGCACCCAGAACCTCTGGCATGGTCCCGGACATCAGGCCCCAGAGCATCTTTTGGAGGCTCCCCGGGGACTGGGCAAGGTCACCTACCCGCTGAGCCCTTCCAAGATGTCCTCTGTGATCAGTCCTGGGGATACTGTTTATCCTACCCCAAAAACCGTCTCCTGGTGCTTCTGGTCTCCCCACGTGAGAGCCACATGAGAGGGGCCTGTGAGCTCTTCCATCATCACCAACCCTTGAGGGAAAGGTCAGAAACCATCCTCCACCATGACCACCACAAACTGTGACCCCAAATTTACCAATGCGAGCCAGGAGCCCAAATTTCATTTGAACTTGCCTCTAGTCTTTTCCAGGGTGTCCCTGTGGCCTCTAAACGTGACCCATGGCCCCAGAAGCAAGAGCAGCTCTCTAACGACTCTCAGAGCCCTCCTGGGCAAGACCCATGGTCCTGAGAGGCACCAGGAAATCACTCCTAGAACCTGCTACTTCAGGAAGGCAAGTCTGGATGCTTCAGTATGCAGGCACGTGGAGATATGGAGGAAGAAACCAACATCTGGATCAGGGCAACTGTGAAAACAGCCAAAGAGGACTGGATGGCAATGCTGAGATGGAAAAGAGAACTAGGACTTCCCTGAAGGCCTGGATGTGGGCAGTGAGGTAAATTTCTAATGGCAGTGGGAAAAGAATGGACTACAATAAGGGCTGATGGCTCAGCTCGTTATCCATCTGGAAAAAAGACACCTCATGTAATAGTACACAAAGATAAACTCAAGACGGTTTAAACCCTAAATGTAAAAAGTGAGGCTTTAGAACCTTCCGGAGAAGATATAGGCGTGCATATTATGACTTCAGGTTAAAGAAGGATTTCTTAAACAAGACAAAAACCAAAACTACCCCCAAAACCCCACAAACCACGAAAGAAAAGACTGATAGATATGGCTACATTAAAACAAAAACCTTTTTACACCAAAGGCACAATTTACAAAAAAAATAAGACAGGCAGAGACTGGAAGATACCTGCAGCAGATAACAAGGGAATAGTATTCAGAATGTATAAGGAACTGCTACAACTCAATAGGAAAAGTCAAACAAAGCAATTTTTAAAATGGGCAAAGGGCAACTGACAGAAAAGGAAACCCAAATGGCCAATAAATATATGAAGAGACACTCTTCTAGTAATCAGGAAAATGCAAATTAAAAACAGTGACATCATGGTGGTGCAGTGGTTAAGAATCCACCTGTCAATGCGGAGGACACAGGTTCGAGCCCTGGTCCAGGAAGATCCCACATGCCACAGAGCAACTAAGCCCACGTGCCACAACTACTGAAGCCCGCGCTCTGCAACAAGAGAAGCCACTGCAATGAGAAACCCGTGCATCGCAACGAAGAGTAGCTCTCGCGCAACTAGAGAAAAGCCCGCACGCAGCAACAAGACGCAACGCCATCAAAAATAAACAAAATAAATAAAGTTATTTAAAAAAATAATAAACAATGACATCATATTTCTCCCATTAGACTGACAAATATTTTAAACTTTAAGGATGAGGGACTCATAGCAGGCAAAACCATGGTCCCCAAGGGATTCTGGGAAGACTTCCAGGTTCCACCAAAGGACTGCCTTTGGCTCTGTGTTTTGCTCAGTGTTTTTTAAAAATCAACGTTTGAGAGCTTCCCTGGTGGTGCAGTGGTTGAGAGTCTGCCTGCCAATGCAGGGGACACGGGTTCGGGCCCTGGTCTGGGAGGATCCCACATGCCGCAGAGCAGCTGGGCCTGTGAGCCATGGCCGCTGAGCCTGCGCGTCCGGAGCCTGTGCTCCGCAACAAGAGAGGCCATGACAGTGAGAGGCCAGCGCACCACGATGAAGAGTGGCCCCCGCTCGCCGCAACTAGAGAAAACCCTCGTACAGAAACAAAGACAACACAGCCAAAAATAAATAAATTAATTAATTTTTTAAAAAATCAACGTTTGATTATGAAATTTGCACATGATTCTGTGCTCTAGTGAGTGCTTAGGATATTGTACCACAAAACAAATATTAACATTTTTCATTTAGGCTTAAGTAGTAAGATGAATTTGTCAGGGATAAAACACATTTTGTGTAAAACAGAAAGCTAGTGGGAAGCAGCCACATAGCACAGGGAGATCAGCTCGGTGCTCTGTGACCACCTAGAGGGGTGGGGTAGGGAGGGTGGGAGGGAGACGCAAGAGGGAGGAGATATGGGGATATATATATATATATATGTATAGCTGATTTACCTTGGCAGAAACTAACACATCACTGTAAAGCAATTATACTCCAATAAAGATGTTAAAGAAAAAAAACCACACATTTTGACTTGAGGTTAAAAAAAAAAGTCAAATGCACAATATAGAATGGCATTCAATTTTGGGAGCCATCTGCTAAAGGAACCCTACCAATTAAAGGTTTCTCCCAATGGAAGGTGAACAGGACAGCTGGAAAAGAGTTTAGAAGTCAAGTTATGGAGAGGAATGGTCAAAAGAGCTAGTGGTAATGATCCTCTGAGAAAAGAAAAGAAAAAACTAAACTAAAATGGGGCAGCTGGGGCTCTTCAAGTATCTGGAGATGACATACAGAAAGAGGAGTGGGCTTGTTTTCTGTGGCTGCTCCTTAAGGGAGACCCAGAACCAAAAGGTACAAATTTCAAGATGACAGATTTCAGCTCAACCCCGGGAAAAATGAGAACAATTACAAACTCTCTCTTCAAGAAGAGGGGGGAAAAAAAAGAGCTCCGGCATGTTTAAACACAGAGTACGTGAACTACCTTGAGTTTTATAAAGGGTCCTCCCGACCAAAGTGAGTTGGAATGGAAGACCTTGCCAGTTGCTTTCAATTCTGAAATTCTATGATGACAGCAGGAGAGATGATGCCCATACCCACAAAACCCTATAACCACTCTTCAGCTGGCTTTTACTGTGTTCTAAGCTACAGTGGATAAACTTTAAATTGCAAGGAAACGTTACTGACTTTTTCCATCCAATCTCTATTTGCTTTGAATGAACTGAAAAAGTTAGAGCCAATAAAGCGATACAATCTCTACATGTCATGCCCGACAGGAAATAAATGCAAAACAACAAAGCAAGCATGAATGGCATGGTGGGAACTGCCATGCCGAGTGGCAGATCTGTTTTATACTGAACTGAGAATTCGGACACACATTTGAAGCCAATACGGAAAAGCTGCTACACAAGCGTGACTTGGGAATGTGGACACTAGAAATCACAAGTCCTAGCCCTGCCTAGCATGGGGTCCATGGTGGGCTTGGGTGAAAACATAACCAAGCAGAGACCTAGTAGCAAATAAGCAAGGGTCACTGTTGCTGATTTAAAAAAAAAAAAAAAAAAAGTCTGTAGAAGATCTAGGAAGAATTTTAAGACAGAATTGTTTTTTAAAAGTCCAAGGAACTACCCCACCCCCATCATATACACCCACTTTGCACCCATGCTGCCTCTGACCAACTTGAGCAGGAAACAGGGTTTTGGAGTTAAAAGATCTGAGTTGAAGTTCTAGTGCCACTGTGCAGTAGCTGAGGGACACTAAACAAGTCATTTAATTCCTTGGTGCCTCAGTGTTCTCAACTGTAAAACGGGGTGCTGATAATCATAATTATTTAAAGCGTAGATCCAAATGCAATATGAAACTGCTGTGTAACCCATACAGCACCATACAGAAGTTTGTTGTTTTTACTCAGCTTTGCTTAAAAGTAGTGGGAACCATCTGGGCATTTTCACTCACCCACTTTGCCTCTACTATATTTAGCCTCTCATCAGAAGGGAAAATCAAAAAAAGGAAAAGCTGGTTTTGAGATAAGGTAGCAGTCTTTAAACCCAGCTGTTCATCAAAATCACCTGGAGAGCTTGTTAAAAATAGAGCTTCTTGTGCTCCAAACCTATTGAATCAGAATCTCTAGTGATAATAAGGTCCAGGGCACTGAATGATCCTGGACAAATATGGGCACCTTTCCAAGCACTGGGATCTCAAAAATAGAAGCCTGGCTATTAGCTCCTCTATAAAGTTCATCCTAACACAGTATTATTTAAGTGCAAAATGTTTAACCGGTTTTACATCTTTTCTTCTTTTCATTCATTGTTCAGGTAGTTCAGGTGTTTTCAAGATACACACTTTAAAATGTTGATCTAATTTCAATGTACTTTCAGGGACGTGGCAAGAGATAACTACAAATTGGGTTCAAAGTTCCAGTAAAATTAATACGTTCAGTTACTGTTGTGTCAATTCAGCTGCAATCATTAATTTCTGCAACTGCAAAAGTTAACTGCTGATGCACACAGGATTCTGTGTGTTTCCTTTTAAGGACACTCAATCACCCGTATTATGGAGCTGAAAGGAGCCTTACAGTTTTATCAGCCCAAAACCTTCACTTCACAGATGAGGAAAACAAGGTGAAGAGGTCTAGAACCAGAATCCCCAGTCCTGGTTCAGTCCTTGAGGGGAAAGGAGGCAGATCAGAATATACTGCAGCGTGAAACAAGGTAAACTCCCTAAGGGCAGGGCTGTACAGTTAGCACTGGGAATGGTGCCTGACACAAAGCAGGTGCTAAATAAATATTTGCTGAATGAATGAACGACTGCATAGTAGAAGGCCTAGCAGTGGCTGGCCAGATCTTGCCCCTTTCTGTTTTTGTAATAAAGTTTTATTGGAATACAGTCACATCCATTTGTTTACATATTGTCTTACAGCTGCTTGCCCACTATAATAGCAGAGTTGAACAGCTGCTACAGAGACCGTACGGCCTGTAAGGCCTGAAATATTTACTATCTGGCTCTTGACCAAAAAAGTTGGCAAGCTCTGCTATAGACTCTAAGGGTCTCCAGAGTTTGAGGGTAAATCACTGGAGGCCTGCAGAGGTAAGTAGTTTATCTACACTCCACAAATCTTGTTTGGGACACCATTGAGTATTGCTCCTCTAAGTTTATATAGAATTGAGCTTCCCAGTTTACTATGTGATCAGCTACCTGCTGCAATGATAACAGGTAGTCTGAGACTCTGTGAACAAAATTATTCTTAAAAATAAACTGGGTCGCGGCCTCCTTAGCAACATCCTTTAACCAAATTAAATTAAATTAAATTAAATTAAATTACTCAGTCCATTGAGCCTTATTATTGTAAAAGATCTGCCCTTTCTTAGTAACATGAGCATAATTTCCTGTTTCATTCCTTTTCCAACTGACTCACAGATCTAGTTTTTAAAGTTCCTTCCTATAATTATTATATGAGAATAGGGCTCCCCAGTGTAAGACCAATTCTGTCATTTCCATACTATTACAAAGTAGGCTCTACATTTTCACCCACCCAAACCAAACACTTAATAAAGTAAAAAGAAAGAAAAGTAGAAAATGAAACAGTAACTTAATGAAACATAAATGAAAATGAAACATAAACTTAGAAAATGAAACAATAACGGGATCATCTTCCTCTTATTCTAATGCTCCAAAGGATTGCTTTTGTTGTGAATTCATTAGAGAGGTGGGTCCCCATTTTCTTTCTTTCCCAGGCCCTGGAGGTGTGATTTTAAGTGTTTTCTTCAGCACAAAACTACAGCATAAATTGAAAGTTGTTAGAATAGGATAGGTATAGGCATACACTCCAAAAAATTGAAAACAGAGACTCAAACAGATATTTGTACACCAATGTTCTCAGCAGTATTATTCACAACAGCCAGAAGGTGGAAACAACCCAAGTGTCCACCAATAGATGAATGGATAACGAAACGTGGTGTGTGTGTGTGCGTGTGTGTGTATCCACAAAAGAACAGTATTCAGCCATAAAAAGGAACGATGTTCTGATACACGCTACGACATACATGAACCTTGGAAACATGCTAAGTGAAATAAGCCAAATATTATATTATTCGACTTATATGAGATATATAGAATCGGCAAATTCAGAAACAGAAAGGAGAACAGGTTACCAGGGACTTGGGGAAGAATGGGGAGGTACTGCTTAATGGGTACATGAGTTTCTGATTGGGATAATGAAAAAGTTCTTGAAATGGATAATGTTGATGGTTACACGACACTGTGAATGTACTTGATGTCACTTAACTGTACACTTAGAAATGATTATCGGGACTTCCCTGGTGGCGCAGTGGTTAAGAATCCACCTGCCAATGCAAGGGACACGGGTTTGAGCCTTGGTTGGGGAAGATCCCACATGCTGCGGAGCAACTAAGCCCATGTGCCACAACTACTGAGCCTGTGCTCTAAAGCCCCCGAGCCACAACTACTGAGCCCATGTGCCACAACTACTGAAGCCCGCACGCCTAAAGCCCGAGCTCCGCAACAAAAAGAAGCCACCGCAAGGAGAAGCCCGCACACCACAACGAAGAGTAGCCCCCACTCACCACAACTAGAGAAAGCCCGTGTGCAGCAACGAGGACCCAATGCAGCCATACATACATAAATAAATAAATAAAATATAAAAAAAGAAATGATTATAATTTTAAATGGCAAACTAAATGATACTGGTAACAATTAAAAATTAAATGGTTAACTTTAAAATGGTAAATTTTTATGTTATGCATGTTTGACCACAATAAAAGATAAATCATCCCCCCAAACACGATAGGTATGATCTTATTTCCATATTCAGTTACACATTTCAGCAAGTTCCAAAAATGCAGGACAATATGAATAAAGGACACTACCAAGGAATTTAAGTTATGAGAAGCTAAACCAAAATTCAATTTCCTTAAAGGTAACCTGTAACCAGATATGAATAACAAGTACCGTAATAATACTGAATGCTATCTGAGCAATTTCTTTGTATCATAAAAATACGGTCTTTAGTATAAACCAAAATCAGAATAAAAGAAAAAAAATCACAGTATAGAACTAACAAGTTTTGAGTCAATAAAGAGTAGGGACTAACATCATTTAGGAGCTGTGCGCTATTAATTAAACGTTTTCTGACGACCTTATCCCAGTGATGGGTCCTTCTAAATTACTTAAGGAGATCCTGTTGGTACTGCTCATTTACCTTCCACCTCACTGTGCCACACGTTAGACCTTTTTCGTGCACGTCCTGACTCTCCAACTAACCAGTAAACTCCTCTGTGCCGGGGCCCTGAGTCCGCACCAGCTCTACCAAATCGGACCATAGAGTTGGCCGGTGCTGGACAAAGTGCGACCTTCCCTTCACCTAGTCTACCCAGCGGGTAGTCATGGCCTCCAAGATCCCCGGAGGCATTCGGCCCAATGTCCTCGGGCACCAGGTCGGACCCTCCGGCCGCCGCTACCTGGGCATCCCGCCAAAGACTGAGCACTTCCGAGCTGCTCCCCCCTGCAGCGCCCGGGCGGAAGGACTAGGCCTCCATACCGGCGGACGCCCGAGGCCCCAGCCCGGGGGCAGGCCTCATCCAGCCTGGCTTTGCCCCAGCCCGTGCCCGACTCGTCCCTCACTTGTGCGTTTGCTGGTACAGCGCTTCCATGCTGCCGGCCCCGCCGGGTCCCGCGCTGGCTTCCACAGAACACGTCCTCACAGCTCCCCTTCCGGCTTTCCGGCTTCCGGCTTCCGGCTTCCGGTCTCAGGACCCTCCCTTCCCTGCCGGCTAGGGCTGCCCCAACGCGCGCCCTACTGGTGGTGACTGCGAGAAAGGAGAAAGGAAACTAGTAAAGGGGCCTGGAGAAGAAGGCTAAGTGTAGTCAGAGGTTCTGCCTCAGATGGGGGACGAGGAAGCATAGGTTTGGGCCGGAGGCTGTCTCCAGCATTGAGTCAGGCATTGGTAAGGGCAGTCGCAAGGTACCGTCGTGGGGTCCTCAGAGCAAGTTTGGAGACCAGAGGATAGCAGTTCGTCTTTGCAGGAGGAAGTCTGGGAGGATTCCCGCTTGGTTTCGTTTCGAACTGTTTGTTGTGGGTCTGAAGATTTCACTCTTCGCTGGAGTCTCTGGTGCAAGCATCTCCTGTCTTGTCCACCACCCCATTTATCCATCTAATAAACCCAGAGTGAATGAGTGGTTACCATGTATCACATGTGCTGTGGAGGAAACCGGTTCTTCTTGCCCTCAAAGAAGTCTTGGTATTGGAAAGGAAATAAGATGTGTGTACAAATAAACATCTACAAGGTAGAAAGTCTGAAGAGGTTGAGCGAGCTGGAGTCGGCTCCGGTGAGAGATTCAGGAAAGACAATGTAGGAGGTGGCATTTGAGTTAGGACTTGAAGGATTTGGACACTTGCCTCTCCACGTAGACCTAATCCGTTTCCATCCTCCCAGGCTTATCTACCGTTCCTCCCAAGGGAGGAGATGTTCCTCTTCCTTTGACAAGTTGATGCTTCTATTTTCCTGTATCCTGGATCCCACCCAGTTTTGTGCCCCAAGGGACTGTCCACCCATGTACCTTCTTTCCCTAACATTATTTTCACACTTATTCTAATATTTATTAATGAGTACCTACTATTACCAGGCACAGATACTGGGTGGTGGGGGGGAAGGAATACAAGTAAGACACAGCCCTAGAGAAACAGACTAGAATGATCCCAGCCACTTAAGGAGGACTTAGAAAAAATTTAAAATAGCACTCCAAAGCGTGGGACACCCTGAGGCCCGGGACCTGGGCCAGGGACTTGGCTTGCCTAGGTCTTAGGACAATCCTGCATGGTAGAATAAAGATGGTTTCGTATTCTTTGCTACTGTTCTGATTAAAAGGTGGAGCCTAATTCCATTCTTTTTTAATCTGAGCTGGTCTTAGTGACTTGCTTGAGCAACCGAATGTAGCAAAAGTGAAATTCTAGGATTTCCAAGGCCAAGTCATAAGAAGCCTTGCAGCTTCTACTCAGCCCTCTAAAGGAGCACTCACTCTGGTGATCCTGAGTCACCTTGGAAGAAGTTTGTCTACCTTGAAGCCATCATGCTGGAAAGGCCATGTCTATATGTGTTCTAGTCAACATGCCTAGCTGAGTCCACTCTTCCAGCCAAGGCACCAGACTTGTAAGTGAAACCATCTTGTACCCTCAGTACTAGTCTATCCGTCAGCTGACTCCCACCAAGTGACCTCTGTAGACTCCACATGGAACAAAAGAATTGCCCAACTGAGCCTGTGCCTGAATTCCTGTCCAGGAAATCAAGAGATACAGTAAAGTGGGTGATATTTTAAGCCACTAAATTTTGGGGTAGTTCATTTTGCAGCAGTAGATACCCGACCTCAAAAAGCTCATCAGCTAGTTAGAGAGACAGGGTACAGGGATTATGAAAAGGTAACAGTGCAAGACAATATACGAATGTGTAATGAGTAGTAAAGACAATTAGTTTCTGTCATAACGTAGGGAAGGAAGAGATCCCTTTCCATTTGGTGATGAAGGAAGGCTTTCCAGAAGAGATGAGATTTCAGCTAAACCTTGAAGTACAAGAAGGATTAAGATATATGGAGATGCAGGCACAGGGAGTTCTTGGCAAGCAGAGAGAGAAATTTTCAGAAGCTGTAGGTAGTCCCAGGCAGTCTGTGTGGTTCCTCTTGGCTAGAGCAGAGGGTTTCTGCAGTAGAGGAATATACACAAACAGGAAAGATGCTTTGCCTCCACCTTGTGGAACATCTGGAGGGCTTTGAGCCTTAGATAATGGAATCAAGTTTCCACTGATTTCAGGAAAATCAATATGATGACTTTATGCCCTCTCCTTTTATCTGAACTTTAAGAGGTGCCCCAAAGTTCTACTGTTCCAGGATTTGGTAAACTAATCCATATTCCGCCTGTTTCTTCCCTTTGTGGTATGATAAACTTCAATACTTTGAAGAGTATTTTTTAAATTTATTTATTTTTATTTTTGCCTGCGTTGGGTCTTTGCTGCTGCACACAGGCTTTCTCGAGTTGTGGCAAGCGGGGGCTACTCCTCGCTGCGGTGCACGGGCCTCTCATTGCGTTGGCCTCTCCTGCTGCAGAGCACGGGCTCCAGGCACGCAGGCTTCAGCAGCTGTGGCACGTGAGCTCAGCAGCTGTGGCTCGTGGGCTCCAGAGCACAGGCTCAGTAGCCGTGGCACACGGGCCCAGCCACTCCGCGGCATGTGGGATCTTGTTGCCTTGACATGGACTCCATTTAATCAACTCACTCTCCTAAGTATTCCACCTGCCTGCCATTTCAGAGGCCCAGAATTATTTGGAAGTTGACTTTTAGGCAATTATAAACTGCCTGCATTAGGAGTGCCATTCTTGTTGAAAGGCTTGTCACTTGAAATCAGTGCAGAGCGCTAAACAAAAGGTCTCCTCTTTAAGCGATTTCACAACAGTTTCTCATTCTGTGCTCATAACCACCCGGTCAGAGGCAGGACAGGCATCACCATCCTGGTTTTCTAGACAAGCATCCTGAGCTTCAGAGATTAACTTGCTTGCCTAAGCTGACCGTGGGAGAGGGGAACTAGGTCCAGGCTGCAGTCACACACCGCCCTCCAGGTAGCTGCTCTGTCATCCTGCCTTTTTGACTCCGAAGGCCTTGCACAGATAAATAAAACACCTCTGATGGCTTCTGCTTTGGACAGCAACAAAACCCTAGTCACCCCCGCCCCCAAAGCCAGAGAAACATAATCTCACCGCCTCTGGGTTTTCTCCCTAACCCCTTCGATTAAAGCTGAGCAGACAGAAAGGATGACATTTCTGGATTCAGAGGCTGCAATGAGCTGAGCACGACAAGCATCTGGGGCCCCTTCCAGGACCCACCAGGTGGAGGAGATGTTGCCCCGGGTGCTGTGGGAGGTGGGGAGAGGTCTTCAGGGAAGCTGCCCTCCACAGAGAGTCCATCAGCAAATTGTCTCATGTAGCCATAACAGCCAGGAGCAAGGTCGGGGGAGCAGGGTTTGGTCCGAGGAGAGCCAGTGTATTGTAAACAGGATAAAAGGGGCTGGAAAGCCCCACTTATCACTGACTAATGTGTCCCCAGGTCATCGGGGAGCTGGACCCCCACCAGCAGCCCTGAGGGAGGGAAAGAGAATTCCCGATTAACCCCATCACCTGTGAGCGGAGCCAGGGCAGAGGTCTGCCTTTCCCCTTGCTAAGTGATTTCCGTGGTCATTAGGCATTTGTGGGGCTCAGCACAGTTTCTAGGAAGCCCTCTGCCAGACTGGAGAAATGCCTTCTGAGGCCCCTGCTCTTTGGGGCCACCTGGAGCAGGGCCTATGTGGAGGCGTCTGTAGAAAGAGAGGTAGTCTGAGGAAGGCAGACGTAGCAGGAGGCTGGGGCCATTGTAGGGGAGAGTGGGGCTCTCCTCTTAGTTGGAGGGGAGAAGGAGTCTTGGGCGTCAGCACATGGAGCCATGGGTTGGCTTAATTTAGACTTGAGGGACTGACTGAGAGCTCCATCCCTCTGGGCTCTAATGATCTCATCCGTTCCTTACAACCCCGTGTGGCAGGTGTCTTAATCTATAGATGACAAAACTGAGAGAGGTTAAGTGTCCACAGTAAACAGCGGGTGAGTGACCAGCTGAGACCTGAACTCAGGCCTTGCTGACTCCCAGTCTGGGCACTTCAGTGTCAGTTGGACCAGATGCACCATGTCAGTGTTCAAGTGTGAAGACTTCCAAGGGATGCTCAGTTCAAGTGAGTTCAGCTTTTCTCTGAATATACTTCACCCCTCCAGGGAGCCTTCCTTGGTCATCTCTGTCTCCTCCTTTCAGGCCTCCATTTTCATGGACCCCTGAGCATGGGATAGAAAGAGTTCAGAGTTTGATACAGGGAGCCTGAGTTTGATTTTCCAACTTGGTCCCTTTGGCCACATCAATCAGTTCCTCTGAGCCTCAGTTTCTTTTTCTGTCAGATGGGGACACTGATATCCACTCTCAGTATTTCACCAGGTTGAAGGAGGATTAAACGAGAAGGGCTCTGCAAGTGATTCGAGTGTTCATTTCACAGTGATTGTCATGGGACCTCCCGAGTGAATTTGTTGCCTCTAGTTTTCACCCCCTCACCCACCTGCCTCTCCAGGAATATTGCCTTCAGATTCACATGCATAACATACCACCTTATGCACGTCTCCTGCTCAGGAACCATCAGTGTCTCCCTGCTACTGCTTCCTTGGCCTGAAACTCACTTTCCAGAACTGGCTCCCTTCCCACTCCCAAAGCTGGAGCCTCCGCTCCCCCGCCCCACCATGGCCTTGAGTCACGGATCCTACTTGAGGTGTGTAAACACACTGTGTGTTCTCATACCTGTGGGCCTGGGCTGGCTCCTTGTAGAGATTTGTCCCCTCTTCCAAGTTGGCTCAGATCCCAGCCCCTCCTCCACTGGCTTCCTTACCACCCATCCTGTCGCACCCTCTCCACTCTCTCGTCTTTATCATTCTCTGTTCCTTAGCGTTCACTTCCTAGGCATGTTGGCTTTCCATGTATAACCAGTCTCCACATTAGATCATCAGCTTCTTGAGAGCAAAGACCTCTCTGTGTCTTTCAAAGAATCTGCTCAACAAATCTAGGCTAGAGAGGCCGTGAGTTTAAGGGGATGTCCTCAGGACCCCATCCATCTACAAGTCAGGAAAGAGTGTTTACCTGCCACGTGAGCCCCTTGAGCAGTGCTGCTTTGAGGATCTGGCTTACTGGAGGGACCATTGTACATCCATGAGTTGACTTGAGCCATGGCAGACCAATATGGAGGCGGGGATTGTTTTTGGCCGGTGGCAACTTTGTGGGACCGGGCCAAGAGCACCAACCTAGAAACCCTCTATTCTACAGCCCATAGGGCTTTCCCTGAGCATACAGGAGCCTCTGTGTCATCCCCTTTCATCTCCACCATTCAATAAGTCCTCAGGGATTCTGGTGGGAAGCAGGAGTATTGAGGAATTTTCCTTCCATGCCCTTGATAACCAATGAACTGATGACCATTCAGCCTGCTCATCTTCCTAGAGAGAAACTGAGGCCCCAAGAGGGGGGTGACCTATCCATGTCACACAGAGTTCAAAGCCCAGCTGGGGTTGGAACCTGCATGTCCTGACTCCAGTGCAGGGCTCAGCTCCCTACCTCACACTGTCTCTTGGGTGACACACACAGGTCAAGGTCCTCAGGCAGGGATTCCGGAAGTACAGGCCTGGGAACCAGCCTCCCCCATTGAAATAGCCTTTAATCTGCCAGGAGGTGGAGCAGGCCCACCCAGACTGAAAAGTTTCCAAGAAGGAACCTCTAAGCCCCTCTCCAAAGCCCCCAAACCTGCCATACCTTGGTGCGGCCTGTCTGCTTTTTTCTTCCCTTGAAATGAACGTGCTGTCACCATAGCCTAAGCCACCTGGTCTAGGGCTGCCCTGTCCAATACGCTTGCTTGCTAGCTGTTAGCCACATGTGGCTATTGGGCACTTGAAGTGTGGCCAGTGCAAATTGGCTTGTGTTGTAAGTGTAAGATACCCACCGGCTTTCAAAAGCTTAGTACAAAATAACGTCAAATACCTCAATACTTTTTTACATTGATCCATGTTGAAACGATACATTTTTGGATGTCTTGGGTTAAATAAAATATATTATTCCTTTATTTTTTTTTTGGCTGTGCCATACCACACAGCATGCGGGATCTTAGTTCCCTGACCAGGGATCAAACCCGCATCCCCTGCAGTGGAAACGTGGAGTCTGAACCGCTGGACTGCCAAGGAAGTCCCTAAAATATATTATTAAGATGAACTTGACCTGTTCCTTTTTCCTTCTTTATTGCAACTTCTAGACTATCTAAAATTAAATATGTAGGCCACATTTGTAGCCTGTGCTCTGTTTCTATTGGACAGTGCTGATCTAGGGGATACCCTTTGGCTTCCTTAGGAGACTGCAGGCTCCTGAGTGCAGAGAGCTGACTTGGGGTAGTTCTTCCTCTACCCAACTCACCCCTTCCCAGCCTGGCATCCCAGGCCTGGCACATGCTGATGCACAGATTGTGTCCCCAGTTCTCCAGACCGAAGAGCCCCTCCATGTGTGCTCCTCTGAGGTCCGCTTAGATCCAAAGAGTCTCAGAGTTAGGGTATGAAGGCAGTCAAGGCAGGCTTCCTGTTGGAGGCGAAGGGGGCTTCAGGGCAGGATGAGGCAAGCCAGGTACCCAGGGCACAAAATTTAAGGAGGAATTCACTCTCAGGGTGGCGCAGGGGCTGAGCCCAGGTGCTTTGCTTGCTGCTTGCCCTGCTCCCAGCCCTGTCAGGCTCCAATACGGTCCCTTCAGTGGGACCCGGGCAGGAGCCACATTGCCACAGAGGTCCACAGCTGAGCTCACCACCGTCCCAGGGTGGTCCTAATAGCCCACGCCTCGCATGGGCAAAAACCCCACCCAACAGCCACCACGCCGGTCCCAAAGAGCCAGATCAAGCCCGGATCTTCAGTAGCCAGGGCCTCCTCGCCCTACTTTCAGTACGCTCCAGGAGACAAGCTGCATTAATGGTGATAATTTTGCAGCTTTGAAAGGGAAGCACCCAAAACCCCGAGGCCTGGGGCTAGAGGAGCCCTCTGAGGCGAGGGCCAGACAGCAGGCATCCCTCAGAGGCCTCCGTCCTGCTGCAGGCCATGCGGCCAACGTGTCCCAACACTGACAGGCTTCCTTGCACAAGCCAGACCTCACAGAGTGAGGGGGGCACGTGAGGAGGGGGGACGAGGAGGCTCCACAGGAGGGTCGTGGGCTCATCCATCAAGAACCGTCAAACAGTAGGGCCACAGGCCTGCCTGAACATTTGGCTTTTTAAAGGGGCCTTCTGCAGCACCCCCCAACCCCCCAAACCTTAGCCTCCCAGAATCAAGCACATTCCATTGGTGGGGGATTAGGGGGTCGGCAACCCAGGCTGGGCCGCCCCCCCCCGGCCCCGCCCCGTCCTGCTTACTCACGGTGCAGGGACAAATCTCCTATACGCTACCCAGCAGCTGGAGCTGTGGTTCGGGGCCCAGGGCAAAATAGAAATTGGTGGGGCCTTTTTGTCTGCTCCTGCTTTTAAGAAAATAGCACACAAATTGGGAGGCAATCTTGACTATCTTTTCTTTTTCTAAAATCAGGAGAGTTGGCTTGCACTGGGGGGTCTCCAAAGGCTTGTTTATGCCAAGAGCTGGGGCTGGAGAGTGGGGCTGGAGAGTGGGAAGGGTCACTCAGATAAGAGCAGAGGACCGCTTGTCCTCCCCACCCGGTCTAACACCTGCACCTGGTTCTCCCTCCTGAAGCACCAGGGGTCAGTCAGCCTCAGATGTGCTGAGTGCTCACGTCCACGGCCAGGCCCTCCCTGCCAGGTAGGACAAGAGCATGGACTTCCCATCTCTCCTTCCCTCCCAAAGGAACCCCGACTGGGGGACTGCAGTCCTGACTACAGCAGGGCCAAGAAGAGCCCCAAGCCTTGGCAGTTGCTCACTGAGGCATCAGAAAGGCCTGTGCTTGAATCCTGACTCGGGCCCTTGCTGCCCTTTGACCTTGGCATGCTACTTGAATTCTCTGAGCTCCATTTCCTTAATTGGTGGACTCCTAGCATACTCCTAGTATAGTGGAAAGACATCTGGCCTTGCTATCAGAGAGATGTGGCTTGGGCCAGTGGCTAGCTATGCATCTTTGAATAAGTCACTTGACTACTCTGGCCTTCATGTTCCTTATGAGGTTTTTGCAAGGATTCAATGAAATCACGTATTTGAAAGTACCTGGCACAATACATAGTGGGTACTGCCATCAGGTGGAATTCATCCCTCTGTCTCCCGCCCTCCTACTTCCCTAGATACCTTCACAGTATAGGTCCAATCACACTAATTGCCCTAACTTCAGTGTAACTGTGGCGTAGTTACATGCTGGGCTCCCAAGTGGCGGGCTCCAGGCAGGACCCCGTGATAGCGCCCAGTACACACATGGTGTTCAGGCACTGCTCTTATTTGTATACCTTTGGGAGGTAGGGTTGCATATCAGTTTGGAGCATAACTCTGCAGCCTGAGTTCAAATCCGGTCTCTGCCACTTACTAGCTGGGCAATCTCAGGCCAGTTGCTTAACTTCTCTGTGCCTCAGCCTCCTCATTTGTAAAATGGGCATAAAGATGGCACCTTCCTCCTAGGGTGGTTGTGGGGTTTAAATAAGGTAAGAACTATAAAGGGCGCATGATACAAGCTACAGGAGTGTTTTGTCAAATGAAATTTATTGACCACCTTCCCTGCCCAGAGATGCTCACCATCCATCTGCTGGCACTCGTGCAGGCCTTCTACAGAAACTGTCCTGTTCAGGGAAGTCCCTTCTGACCCTGTATCTATTTTCTTATAGGATGGGGAGGGAGTTGAGCTCCAGAAGAGGCCGGGTGAACTCCTTGGCTTGGTCACTGGTCCTTGCCTCCCACCCCACCCATGAGCACTGGTCAGAAGCCAGGGCCTGCAGCTCCTTCCCTGCGCTGGCTTTCTCGCGAGTGGGGGCTGGGCTGGGCTAGACAAGCTGCTTCTCACGGCTCAGGAAGAGACCGTCAGGCAGGGGACACACTGGTGACCGCCCAGTGGTCAGCACAAAGGTGGCTGCGGGAGGAGCTTCCTCTCTAGGAGGAAGGGAGAAGGTCAGTGGCCCACATCCGGCCCTGCCCATTCCTCCCAGATGCTGTGGAAAGATGTCCTAGCCACTTCGTCATTGTTGGGCGGGGTCTTTCCTTCACACTGGGGCAGGCCCCTTGGAGGACCCTGGTCTGCAGGGCTGGGCACACACTCACAGGCACACAATGCCCCACTCACCACACACACACATACGCACAGTCCCGGGGCCGTGGGATGAAGCAACCCGTTGTGACTTGGCCGTCTGCTTGATATTCCACTGGGCTGTCCCAGGCTGCAAGGCCCCACTGTCCGGATGCAAAATGGGCTGTTGGGAGTGATGGCTCAGCTGTCAGTGTTCATTGCCCAAGAGGTCAAGGTCATGGGTCAATCCTTAGATTGGACCATGGATTTCCTTCTCTCCCATAGTCACAGACGTCACCCTGCACCAGAGCTTGCTCTCTCATTCATGTGTAACATGTCCAAAAGGGATCAGCTCATGACTCAGCAGAAAGAGAAAACTGTGTCTCCTTGCTGCTGCCCACTCTGGCTGGGGGTGGATTATTCCAAGCATCATCTTCACAGGGGACCTTTGGATGCTGGGATGCAGGCCATCTAAGAAGGTCATCTCACTAGGACCACTGTGGTTCCCCTTTATCCAATGTAGCAACCGAGGCTTTGGGACACATAGAGACCAGCTCCAAGATTCCAGAGCTGGTTCCTTTGTGGTAGGGATGGGCGTTTCCTGCTCTGCACACTGGGAGGGGACCCCCAAGGAGACATGAGTGCCTTATCTCCAGGGGAGAGGCAATTCTGGGCAAGGGGCTCTTTCTGAGATCTTTGCTGGGAAGATCATGGTTTTCCTGGCAGGCCCAGGCACAGCTCAGGCCTGTGTTCACGTGGAGGTTTCATGCAGGTCTCCCGAGTTTGAGACTTTATGCTTCTTCAGGGCCCTCTGAACTTGATAAAATGCAAACTAGAAGAGCAAACGGTAGAACAAAGATGCTGTGGGAGATGGTGAGCTCTATCCATCTGTCTGTCTATTCATCCATCCCTCTGCTCAGCACTCACAACAAGCCAGGCTTCGCGTTGGGTGCTGGAGATCCAGAAGAGAGGAAGCCATGGTCCTTACTTTCAAATTGTTTTCCAGTGAGGAAGACAACACCGATTAGGATAGAAGTACCTAGGAGCCCTGCCTGAAATGGCTCAAACAACAAGGAAAACATCTCACATGGCAAGAGGGCGAGAGGAAGGAGGCTCTGTGATTGGTCAATTTAGGGGCTCAATGGTGTCACTGAGAACTTAGATTTTAAAAAAATTTTCCACCTGCCTACCCTCCAAGTGCCTGCCAGCTCACCTCATGGTGTCAAAGTGGCTGCCACACATCCATGTACTGCAGGCCAATATTGTAAACTACTGAAGCGTA
This sequence comes from Mesoplodon mirus, assembly GCF_964341445.2. Lineage (NCBI taxonomy): Eukaryota > Metazoa > Chordata > Mammalia > Artiodactyla > Ziphiidae > Mesoplodon > Mesoplodon mirus. Next base: position 8,319,637 of record NC_138994.1, read on the forward strand.
AGAGGAACAGTTTCTTCTTGCATCCCTTTTTAAGAGAGAGGAGACCTTTCCCACAAACCCCAGCAGAAATTGCCTTCAACTCTCATTGGCTGGCATTTCATCACCTGCCCAAACTCAAGTTAATCTCTGAAAAGGGATGACCACACCAGGCTTAGGTGAATCAGGGTTTACCCCTGAAGTGGAGATCCCTTCCTTAGGGAGGATGGCTATCCCACCAGAGCTGGGGTTCTCTTTACCGAGAAGAAGGAGAAGCTGGCTACTCATAGTACCTGCTGGTAACCAGAAGAAAAATCCCAGCATTTTGTGTTTCTTCCCCCACCCCATGAGCAGCTTGGGAAACCCATCCCTGCCTTTCTCAGCCCCCTGATCTGTTTGTTTTTCCCTCTAGACTGACTGCTTGGCCACAAACTGCTCTTTGTTTGTTGTTAAAACTTGGCCATGTGAAAACTTCCTGCCATGGCGTTCTTTCTCCCCATCTCAGTCTTAAAACACACACACGTGCACACGCACACACACACACACAATCTAGGTGTCCACTGAATTACTCTATATCCTACATCTACATGAGGAACATGCCTGTTCTGGTGCATTGCCCCCTCCCCAGTACAGACACCACCATTCATTTCTGACAAGGTTTGCACAAGTCGACATCTTTGACCCTCCATTTCTTCATAAACAACTCACAGCCAAAGACTGGACTTGATCTAAAGCAAAGGAAAAACTACACCTAAACGCATGTGCTCTATGTGGCCCATCCAGAAGGAAAATGCTTATGGGACAGCATTCAGGGAGGGAGGCAGCTTATCCAGTTGCGTCCATGGCAAGCACCAAAAGGAATCTCGGTGATAAAATATTTTGCTCCATCCAGCCCAGAGACAGTGCATGGCAGCTGGACACTGCGGAGAAAACCCAAAGATTTGTTGTGAATGACTCAACCTTTACCTCATTGCCATAAGCATAAAGAGACACCATGCTAGATCTAGTCCCTGGGATGCTACTGTTCCCTTTCGGTTCCCTGTCACAGGAAGTCTAAGAGAACCTTCCCGTGGCAGCCAAGCACACTAAATACAAAAATCAAGTCCCTGATGCAGACTTGCTCGCTGTGTGTACCAGGACCTATGCCTACCCCGGGACCTCCCCTTGCTCACTCCCACTTGCTGCCTTAGCTACAGCCACCCTGGCCTTCTTGCTGTTCTTTAAATGTGCCAGGCTTGTTCCCTCTACCTCAAATGCCCTCCTCCTATCTTAGCTCAGAAACCAGCTTTTCAGAGAAACCTTCCTTGAACACCTAGATAAGGAAGTCCCTTCCACCTTTGTTTGATTTATTTTAATTGCATTATAGCCGAATCAGAAAATACGTTCTTTATAGATTTACTTCTTTATTATCTACCACCCCCCCCACTAGAATAGAAGCCCTATGTGGGCCAGACCCTGGACTGCCTTGGTCCCAACCTTATCCTGGAACCCAGAGCTTGGCCTGTAGATAGTGTTCAACAATGAATTAATTAATGATGTTCCAGCCCAGGCCACTTTTCTGGGATGAAATGAAAAACAACAATAACAACAAAGAATAAATGTAAACCTCCTTCCAAAGTGCCTGATAGAGATTAGCTACAACTATAGTCTCCCCACCCTGCAATGCTGATCATGCAGGAGTGAGTTGACAGAGAGAAGCAGGTGGAAGACTTTCTCGTAAATGCTTCTCCTTCTCCTCTAAGGGTGATTGCACTTCAGGAGGCTTGAGAAATAGAAAATGATGGGAGGACGGCGTGAAGGAAGCATCTCTAATGATAATGATGCCTACACACACCAGGCACTGTGCTGTGTGTGTGTAACACACAGATCAGTGTGCCCATTTTACAGATGAGAACTCTGAGTCTCATGAAGGTCAAGGGACTTGTTCAAGGTCCTTGAACTAGTAGAAGGTGGAGTTGAGGTTGTACATTAGCAATCATTGCCATTCCCTCCTCTCCCTAGTCCTAGGCAACCACTACTCTATTTTCTGCCTCTACGGATTTTTCTGTTCTATCCATTTCATATAAATGGAATAACTCAATAGGTGGTGTTTTGTGATTGGTTTCTTCTATTCAGTAGGATATTTTCCAAGGCTCACCATGTTATAGCACGCATTGGTACTTTTTAAAAGAAATAAATTTATTTATGTATTTATTTTTGACTGCGTTGGGTCTTTATTGCTGCACGCGGGCTCTTCTCTAGTTGCCGCGAGCGGGGGCTACTCTTCATTGCAGCGCGCGGGCTTCTCATTGTGGCTTCTCTTGTTGCGGAGCACAGGCTCTAGAGTGCAGGCTCGGTAGTTGTGGCACACGGGCTTAGTTGCTCCGCAGCACGTGGGATCTTCCCAGACTAGGGATTGAACCCATGTCCCCTGCATTGGCAGGCAGATTCTTTACCACTGCACCACCAGGGAAGTCCTGGTACTTCTTGTTTTGATGGCCTAGTGACCACATTCATTTATCCATTCACCAGTTGGTGGACTCTGAGTTGTTTCCAGCTTTCCACTCTCATGAATAATGCTGCTAAGAACATTCCTGTATAAGTTTCTGCATAGACATATGTTTCAGTTCTCTTGGGTAAACACCCAGGAGTGTAATTGCTGAGTCATATGATAACCCTATGTTTAACATTTTGAGGAATATTCAGAGTGTTTTCCAAAGCAGCTGCACCATTTTATGTTCCCACCAGCAGTGTAGGAGGGTTACAATGCATGAGGGATGCTAGGTGCTCTTGTCATTACTGTTGAAATATATGGTTGACTAGAGCCTCCTGAATTTTGAGGTTCTACAAGGCAAGAACCCCCAGCATGATTTTTATGTTTGTTTGGTTGTCTCTCCACTTCACCTGCCTTCTTACTTTCCTCTTTGCCCTAATCGCTAACTCTCCCCCAATCCTGTTTTCCCCACGGTTCTCACCTGTACCCTGCTCATACACCATGCGGTGGCTGAAGACCCTGGTGGACCAGAAGTGAGGCCAGGTTTCATGAGAACAGCCATGGGCACAGGCCATGGCCAGAGTGGGAGGAGGGAAGCTGAGTACCCCACTTCCTGGGGAACCCTTGAACTTGGCAGTGGACACACTTGGGATAGCAGGCCAAGGCACCACATGGGAATTATTTCAAATGTACAATTTTATTTTTTATTTTTTTCATTAGTTTTTATTGGAGTCTAATTGCTTTACAATGTTGTGTTAGTTTCTGCTGTACAGCAAAGTGAATCAGCTATATGTATACATATATTCACTCTATTTTTAGATTTCCTTCCCACTTAGGTCACCACAGATCATTGAGTAGAGTTCCCTGTGCTGTACAGTAGGGTCTCATTAGTTACCTATTTTATACATAGTCATGTATATACGTCAAGCCCAATCCCCCAATTCATCCCACCTCTCTCTCCCCCCACCTTGGTAACCATAAGTTTGTTCTCTATAGCTGTGTCTCTATTTTTGCTTTGCCAATAAGTTCACCTGTACCATTTTTCTAGATTCCACAAACAAACGATATTTGTTTTTCTCTTCCTGACTTACTTCACTCTATATGACAGTCTCTAGGTCCATCCACGTCTCTGCAATGGCATTATTTCATTCCTTTTTATGGCTGAGTAATATTCCATCGTATATATGTACCACATCATCTTTATCCATTCCTCTGTCGATGGACATTTAGGTTGTTTCCGTGGCCTGGCTATTGTGAATAGTGATGCAATGAACATTGGGGTGCATGCATCCTTTTGAATTATGGTTTTCTCTGGATATATGCCTAGGAGTGGGATTAAAATGTACTTTAAAATCAATATCACTAAGATTTCAGTTAAGAGCTTGAAACTTTTTCTGTGTACATTTGTGATATTTTGAAGCTGGGTATTTGTTGGCTGGGGGAGGGTGGGGAGGTGGAAAGAGAAAAGTCCTTTCCCACATCTTTCCTGGGGTATCTCAGCAAGGTCACAGCACTATCCAGGGCTGAAAAGTGTGGAGAAGGGCTGGCCCTGGGGTGGGTGGGATGGAGAGGGTATGATTTAGAGAGGTCCTGGTCCCAGTGACCAGTTCCCGATAATGTTCTGTTCTGTCTCTGGGGCATTAATGCTGCCTCCTCCAGGAAGTCCTCTGATCCTACTCCCCAGAGAACTTTCTGGAAAAAGAGGGGACCACGTTAGGAGGCCGTGCACTCTCTCCCTTGCTGAACAGGCCCCACTCAGGGATGGACACTGGGTGTGCAGTATCCACCTATGTGACAGATGCCACCTCTTTTTTCCCTCTGGAAAGTTCACAGTGAGAATCCAGGACCCAGGTAGGCGAGGAGCCCTTCGGTTCAGGCAGTGGAAGAAGTGGCCCAGGAATGTCCGGGATATTTCATTGCCGAGCAGAGTCAGTAAAGGGAAATATCCCCAGAGCCTATCTGAGGAAAACCATTCACTAAGTGCCAGCAGGAGCTTACTACAAAGTTCCTCAGTCCAGTATGTGTCCAAGGATGGGCAACACATTGGTGACTCAACATGATGGCTCTAAAGGTCTAGTTTACGGCCGCCCTGGGTGAGCCCTTCTGGGGCTCCAGGTGCCTGTGTCCTGTGGGTCTAAGTGGCTCCAGGTGTCAACAGCACCAGGCAAAGTTAGCCCTGGGTTTCTAGGTGAGGTTGGCCCTGGCTAATGGTAACCTCTGATTCTAGGCATCGGTGGCCCTGTTTATGACCCTAGGAGGTGGTGGCTCTAGATGTTGGTAGCCCTGGGCAATCTGGGTGCTGGTAACCCTGTGGCATTAGTGATGAAGGCCGCATGGCTCTAGGTGCTGGCAGCCTCTGGCACTAGGTGACCAACAAGTCTGTGGGCATTAACCTGGGCTGGTTGGAGAAGAAGAGAAAAGGAGCTTGGCCAGAATCGCCCCATGCTCCTGGGGTGCAGCTCCTGAGCCTGCATGTTTAAGTCCTCTGCCGCGGCTGCTTCTGAGCTGAGCGATCTGGAAGCACTTCATAAGGGACAGGCCCCGCGCACAAGTTAGTTATTATAAGCCACTGACGGGGCGGGGCTGGGGGGATCCCAACCAGCAGCCTCCACACTGACCGGCGGCTGAACCCAGGCTGGGCTCCCTGCCCTGGAAGCAGGGCAATGCCTGGGGACGGATGGTCCCGTGTCCTCTCGGCCTGGCCCCCTGGGAGCCTGAGGCTACCTCCCAGTGGGCTCTGTCGAGGTACAGGAAGGGGCTGCTGCTGAGGAAGGTGGGATCCAGCAGGTCTGGGCAGGTCTGTTCTGCCGAGGCCGGGCCCTCTCCCGGGTGTCTGGGACGCCCCAGAGCGGGCAGGCGAGCACGTCCGAGCGCAGGCCCCTGCCCGGGAGGCCCGGCTAATGACCCCGCACATTCCGGCCTGCATGGGCCCAAGAATTGGCTGAGGGCAGGCCCATTAGCTGGAATTCTCCCAATGCTCACACATCAGAGTGGAAGGTGGGGGAGAAGTGAAAACTTGAAAAAGAGCTAATTATCGCTTTTATCAGAGCGGGTGGGTTGATGGATCCTGCCCGAGGGCAGCTGGGGCTGCATTAAAGATTAAACGCCAGGTAGGGGGGAGCGGGGCTCGTCATTCCACAGGAGGGAGGCCGCCCTATGGAGACCTGGTGGCAGGCGGCAGCCTTAGATCTGTCAGCCGAGCCCTCCGTCCCAGCGCCCACCATGGCCACATTCCACCAGGGGACCCCCGCGGCGCCCAGCGCTTCCGCCCCTGCAGGGAGTGCAGCTGAGGTCCACATCTGCTTCCTCAAGGGATGAGGGGTCGGGGCAAGCCTAATTATCCAATTGGTAGGTTTCCTGGCACCTGTCTTAGGGGGACTTAAATGATTCCTGCACATCACCCAGTGACCTTAAGTGTAGAACCTACATTGGAATTATATGAGGCCTGGCAAGGACTCAGGGTCAGGGAGTCTGACCCTCCTTGTTATTACAGAGCAGGAGCCCAAGGCCCAGTGAAGTAAAGGGACTCAGCAATCAGGCAGCCATGTGGTTAGTCCCATGGGGTTGTAAGTCCCTTGAGGATGGGGGCTACATCTTTAATTCTCCTCTTCATACCTAAAGTATTGAGGCTAAGGGACCTGGGGTTATTAGCTTAGAGTAATCAAGGCCAGGGTGACTTCATCATGCCACTGAACCCAACAGTGTTTTGAACACCATGGGTGTTCAATGAGCATTTGTTGCTTGTGTGGATGATAAAAAGTCTGTACCTAAGAAGCATAATGATCATTTGGAGCATTCTGCAAATCTTCGGAGCCAATTCACAGGCCATAAAGAATGGGTGTAGGTGAGAACCATGGTCTGGAGTCACCAGGACAAACCAAGGCACGAGTGGGGAGTGGGTTGCCGAGTGCCCCAGGCAGACGGACTATAGGCAGGTGGTGTTGAGGCAGCCAGCTGTGTCAATCCAGCTGTGTTAGTCTTCACTACGTGTGTCTTGACAAAGATGTCCACTAAGCCATCTCTGTGCCCATGGAGACCCTGGAAGCATGATGTCCATTATCTGGCTCCACTAGGGATCCACAGCCCTGTTTGGCCAACTGGGCTCTGAGGAGATGCCCTTGCCCAGGAGAATGAATCAGGCTCCTTGCTTCTTTCTCTTCCCCCAGCCTCTAGAAGCCAGAGCCTCTCCAGTTTGATTTCTTCAGGCTTCTAACCTCAACTTCAAATCTGATGCTGTTCTCACCTCTACCCACGGTGAGCACATCCCACAAATGATGTACGTAGGTCAAGACCAGTCCGAGTCAAAGAGGCCCTGGCCTTCCCAGCATTTCCCATACACTGTCCCACTGACCTAGTCTAGACCGGGCCAGTAGATCCCCTAGAAATGCCAGGTGAGGGGAAGGAATGAGCCTGAGCAAGAATAAATAGAAAGGATCTGGGGTTCATAAAGGACCACAAGCTGAAACTACACTGGCCACACGGATGTTCTGAGTCAAACCAACAGGATGCTGGAGTGCTAGGATACATTTGAAGGTAGCAACCGGCTCTTCACCGTCAGGTGCTTCTTAAGAAAGCTCAGGTAGTCCTGGCCCATATAACCCTGCATGCATCTTCAACAGACCACTTACCACAGTGCTAATCAATCTTTTGATTAATTGTATGAGTATTTGATTATCTATCTACAGCCTCCACTAAACTGTAAACTCCATGACTACTAGGACTGTGTCTTTTTGTTCACCTCTGAACCTCAGCACCTGGCTTGGCACATTGCAAGACTGAAAAATATGTATTGAAGGACAGAGGGGAAGAGAGAGGGAGAGAAGAAGGAAGGAAGAAAGGGAAGAACTTTTTCAGGAATTGAGATGGATGAGAGTCAGGCCTTGTTTACAAGAAGCTCACAGTCCAGTGGGGGAGAGAAAGACAGAGGTGGACACACAGTTGCCCACAGTGAAGGGTGATTGGTGCAAATGGAAAAGAAAAAGCAGTCTGATGGTGCGGGGGCTCAGAGGAGAGAGTGATTCACTCTGGGGTGCGTTGGAAGTTTATAATTGAGTCTTTAAGGCTGAGCAGGACTGAGTCAGATGGACACAGGGAGGAGAGTCATTCTCAGCAGGACTGGATGGCAAAGGCACAGAGGTGGGAAAATGGGCCACATTCGGGGAGAGGTGAAGTGGCTCAGCTGAATGGGGCATGGGGCACTTTGAGCAGGGCCCAGAGGCGTGGACCGGGAGGGCAGGGAAGGGCTGAGGAGCTCACCTGGAGATAAACAGCCAAGGTTTTCAAGCAGGGGTGCGAAATGTCCACCCACCAAGAAACTCTGAGGACTGGAATTAACCTTCACTAAAAACAGAGACCATTTCATTTAGAGCCAAGAAAGCTCTGGGGTCCCCGAAGCCCTTGCAGAGAGTGATCCTCTGGCCCGTGGGAACAGAGCACAAAGAAGGACTGGGACCTGGTGGCAGGGCGAGACGGGGCCACCTGGGGGGACGTTTCCAGTGGGAAGGCTGTTGGGATGAGTGGAAGGGGAGATATTTCCTGGCAATTTTCCCCCTGGTGTTCTCTACAGGCAAGCTGATGTCCTCCCGACTGAACTGATGGACTGGGACAGGAGAAGGTATGAGGGTCCCAGACGAGATCCCACCCTTGCTTGGGTACCCACGGGAAGGCTCTCAGCTCTTGGGGCGGCACAGCTGGGAACTCTGCAGAGGGTGGGGAAATCAGAGTGCAGTGTCTCCACTCTGCACATTGGATTGAGTTCTGGTTCAGTCTCCTTCCACCTGTGACCTTGGCAAGGTGGTGTTCACCTCTCTGAGCCTCGGTTTCCTCACCTGCAAAAGGGGATGATAAGTCTCTATCTACCCTGTGAACTGCGGTTGAGGGGGGGCGGGGTCAACAAAGGAAGAAGAGCCATGGAAGATGCTTTGTAAGTGGGAACGCCCTACCCAAAAGCCAGCTGTGATCATGAACATGTCCCACCTGAGTCACAGAGCAGGGACAACCCAGACATGGAAGGTCAGGGCTCTGCACCCAGATCTGCTAGGGGCTGGGGCTAGCCAGAGAGAGCCCCGGACTCCACTGGGGGCCCTCCTTCTGTCTCTCCTCGTCAGATGCTCTGCAATGGAGAATGACCCACGTGAGTTCCCATTCTGCTTTTCCCCTTCTAGCTGTGTGACCTTGAGCAAGGCACTTCCTATCTCTGTGCCTCAGTTTCCTCACCTGTACAGCCGTGACAGGAGTGTCTACCCCAGGGAGCGGTTGTGGGAATTAAGGGCCATGGCCAGACTGCAGGCTCTGAAAGCACTCACCAAAGTGGTTGTTTGTCTTCTTATCCTCCTCCTCATGCTCAGCCCCCTCCCGTTCCTCTGCGCCCACTTTTGTCACTTCCTGGCAGCCTCCCTAGTGTTCCCTGTGGCCGGTCAGATCCCCGGAGCTTGGGCCTGAGGAAGGCAGGCTGTGGTGAGGTCTGAGACGGTCTGAGCAGAGAAGCCACACCAGTGGCCAAAGGAGCTGGACCCCAGAATGAGGGCTGGGCCCAGTGGTTTTCTGCTGGAAACCTCCCAGGTGCAGAATTTCACAACTCTGGGACACTTCTCAGACTGAGTGACCAAGACACATGTCCTCAGTGTGGTTCTATCTGTCACAGGACACTGGGCTGGGAGTCTACCCCAGGGCAATGAGGCCAGGATTCTAAGACGTCCAGGTCCCTGGCGTCCTGAGCGCAGCCCACAGAGGGGTCGCTCCTCCTGGCCCCCCACCCCGCCAACTCCAGCCGCATCTCTGATCAGCAGGAATCCGGGAAAGCCCACCTGGGGAACTCACAGACCTGCATTCTTCCTCCCAAATCTTCTTCCAGCTGGGCAGTCCTTGCCTCTCGTGGAACACTTTAGGCAGAGCTGGGAAACCACAAAAATGTTAAGCTGAGATGAAGGAACGTAAGGGGCTCTAATCTGAATTGACAGTAGTATTATTAGCCAGAGGAGGACTGCGGGAGCAGCGGGACAGCAGGGAGGGAAGGGGAGAGAGAGGAGGAGGAGGAGGAATGGGCACAAAAGACAGAGAGCAGACACAGGCAGGACCTCAGGGATGGAGACTGCGGCGGGGCTGAGGTGGTGTGAGAGGGGCTGCCCAGGAGACCGGGGCACAGTCTTACAACAATAAGATAATGGTGATGATGATGATGAAGATAATAATAATAATAATAGCAACTATTGCTTCTTTAGAGCTGCAATGAGCCAGACTCCTCCATTCCAAGCTCTCATATTAACGAATGTAATCCTCACGATGTAGGTGTTCGTCTTACTGCCCTGTTTTTACAGTGTAAAAATTATGGAACAGAGAGGTCCATCAATAAAGAACACCCATCCTAATTGCAAGGCTGGGGTCTGGCTGCTCACAGAGGCCTTCTTCTTCTGTCTAAAGGTCAAACGTCAAAGGCCTAGCTCAGGAGTCCGTGAGACGCTAGCTGTGTGGGACCCTTCTGTCCAGGGTCTGGAACAGAAGAAAGGACATGCACTCGTAACCACCACCCAGGCCTGAATGATGCGGGCCAAGTGAATGCCAGGGAGAGGAGGGACCAGGAACACAGAGGTCAGAGGTCTTCATTAGCCCTTAGGAGTCAGAGGTCAGAGGTCCATGTAGCCAACCAGGGGCTGGAGGCCATGACCAGTGACAGTTGGCTGAACTCTGACAAGGCCATGTCGAAGCGGTGGGTTAAGATGTGAATCCCACTTTCTACCGCGGAGAGAGGGGACATGGTCACCAGCATGGCTTCCCTGGGGTCAAGGCTCTTCCTCTCTGGCCCCCAGCCACCGGGGGAGACAGGCTGAGCCCCCTCCTGAGGGACGCACTTCCTGTTGGACTGAGGCCGTCCTGCCCCACGGGGCCTGATTCTGAAGGGAACACCTCTAAGTGAGCAGTGTAACACCCCCCAGCCCCCCCCCCGCCCCCGCCATCCTGCATCTAGATGAAGTCAGCTCCTGACCATCCGGCCTCCCTGGAAATCAGATGTTCACAATTTTATTGGTGTCATCATGGGTTCTACATCCAGGACACAAAGACGGTTTCAGTTATGCTTAGTGGGCTTACTGAGTTGGAGGAAATGGTCTTCTTCCTGTTGCAGGGACACGCTAAGCAGACAAGCAGAGAACATTTGAGATATGGGAGCTCTGCTTCAGGGCCTGTACCGGGCTAAGAGGCCGCCTGTGGGGGGGGCGGGGTCAAAGCCTGATCATGTGACCTCATGAAGGTTCCTTAACCCTTGCACGCCTCAGCGTCCTCATCTGGAAAATGGGGGTAGTCATCTTAGTACCTCGCTCCTGGGAGGATGGTTGTTAGTGCGTTATTCCTGCTCACAGCACTGGCTCTCATTTGCTAGACTATGTACCGCCTTGAGCCTGAGGCTGGGAGGGGATTCTATCACTTCTCTTCCCAGCCTGGGGCGGTTTCTTGGTCTGTGACGTGAAATGAAACAACCTGGGCAGCTGTCCCCTGCGTCAGACCGTCTGGGCTTGTTTGGGTGCTGTGTCTTAGGCGGGGCAGATTCTAGAGGAGCCAAGACCTCCCCCCCTGCACAATGTGCCCTGAGTTTAAGCCTTCTCTCTGCCTTCCTGCCCCAGGGCTGGATGCACGTAAACCGTAACATGCTGCAGCAGTGCCAGGAGTTCCTGCCACCCTGGGACCCCTAGATGCCCAGGAATATGTCAGAGTCAGTGGCAGCTTGAGGGCCCCCTCTCCCTAGCCCCTGCCAACGGCAGCAACTATAATTGGGGAATAATAATAGCCGTGGCTACCATGCATTAAGCACAGCCTGTGTGCCAGTCACTTTCTAGAGACACCCTCTAATGCTCCTAATGACCCTGCAAATTTGTTTTTATCACCCCGTGCCATAACCTTCCCGCTGACACCTGCATCCCCCTCCCTCTCAAACTCCCCACCTGGCCAAGACCCCATTAAGCTTCAGGCTGGAGCTGGGCTATCACTCCTTTGGGAAGCCTTGTCTCACTTCCCCTTGGCCAGGTCTGCTCACACCCCCGACTCAGGGGTCCCATCAGCTGCCTGTTCTTACCCTTTGTTAACCCTCATTACACTTTATTTTTATTCCATTTTTAATTGTATTTATTTGGGGGTAAGCAATGCATTCACATGATTTGAAATCCAAAAGCCACAACAAGGGATACAGTGGAAAGTTGTCCCGCTCTCCCACCCCTGTTCCCCAGCCACTGAGTTCAGCTGCCTGAGGCCCAGGGCTGTCAGTTTCATCACACCGAACAGTGACGACTTGTTTATCTGTCTTCTGTCCTTTAGGAGCAGGGACTAGGCCTGTCTTGTTAACTGCTTCGGTCCCAGGGCCCGGCACAGTGCCTGGCATATAGTAGAAGTTCTATGTATATAATCTCTCTCTCTCTGAGAGATATCTATACCGACTTCTTTGTTGTTTTGCTTTGTTTTCATGAATGAGGCTCAGAGAAGAAAGTTAACTTGGCTGCTTGGCTGTAACTCCCAAGACAGTGCTCATCCAGGGACTCTGGTTATCTGACTTTTTTGTTTTGGCCTCGCCGTGCGGCTTATGGGATTTTAGTTCCCAGACCAGGGGTCGAAGCCGGGCCCTCAGCAATGAGAGGACAGAGTCCTAACCACTGGACCGTCAGGGAATTCCCTATCTATCTGACTTTTAGAGGCCACCTGTCCTTTCTTCTTGGACTTTTGACCGTCCTGTGAAATGATTTCATTTTTTAAGTTTAATTTTTTAATTGGAACAGAGATAGTACCCCTCGATAAGTTATCACAGAACAAAGAGCCATGTTTCAGGAAACAGAGCATCACCATACTTCAGAAGTCTCCCTGGTCCTGCCCAATCCTGGCCCCAGTGTTGTAGCCCCAGGATGTTATTGCTGCTGTGGCTGCTCACCTTGGGCCTCAGCCTCCTTTTCTGTAAAATGGGAAGGGACCCATTAGGTCTGAAGTTCTATGGATCTTTTACGTCTTCTCTGTCTTTACCCCTTCCAGCTGATGCTGTTTTATGCCAACACTAAATGAAATGATAGCTGTGAAAGTCTTTTGATTAAAGCTAATATTTGATAACAAGGCAACAAATGCATGATGTGGGTCAGGACAGTTTTCTCCTCGTCAGCCAATCTGGCCATGTTCCTAGCTCTTGCCTCGGTTAAGGGTCAAGCACACACAGCCATAAGTCCTCTGAAGAGCTGGAGGGAGAGGCAGGAGGGAGAAATTCATCCTGGGGAAGCAGGTAGAGCTGAGTGGTGAGGACCACATTGGGGAAGGTGGGTTGGCCCATGCACCATCTTTACCAGGGGACTAGTAGGCTGCTTTCCAGCTAGATTAGCTCAGCCCCTGCCTGGGGATTCAGCAAGCAGCCCACATCTTGTGGAAACTCCAGGTTCAGGCTTCTGCATGGCCTTGTTCCTGGTGGTTGAGGCAGCCAGGGATTCTGGGGATTGGGTAGGGGAGGAAAGAGGGAGTGAGGGGAAGGAAAGGAAGAAGAGAAAAAGGCAGGGAGCGTGGCTAGAGAGGAGCCAGTGTGTCAGGGAGGGACACGGGTCCAGGAAGCCTGCTATGGTAAGGTGCTGCTGAGGAGGGAAATGGAGAAGGAGCAACAGGACAGAGAGCAAGCGTCATAAATTCATTTGTTCATTTTTCCTTCATTCATCCAATAAAACGAAGGATGCCAGTGTTGTGATAATTGCTAATCAAGATACAGGTATATGCAAAATGCTACAGAAATTTAAAGAAGGAGCAACTAACTCTTCGGGGGGTTGCAAGAGTGGGGAAGTTAGGGGAGCAGGCAAATTTCACTGAAGATATTTAGGTCAAGCCATGAAGCAAGCAAAGGAGAAATCAGGCCCCAAGTCCTCCCCGGCTCTGTGGCCCATCTCTTCCCAGACCTCCAAATCCCAGTCCAGCTGTTGCCCTCACCGGGTGTGAGTCTGAGCTCTGCTACGTGCTTGTTGTGTGACCTCAGGGAAGTGATCTAACCTCTCTGAATCTCCATTTTCTCAGCTGTAAAGTAGGGACGCCGCCGACTTGGAGGGTAGTCATGAGATTCAAATATGACAGTGCATGAGAGGCACCTTGCAGGGTGCCTGGCCCCTGTATAGCACATGCTCAGAATGATCTGCTGTTGATATTGTCAGTATCAGCAGTGGCAGCAACTTCATTCCCCCAAGTCTGGGCCTCTGTCTTTGGGCGGAGAGGAAAGCAGAGGCTGTTCCCATCATCCCCCATCCCTGGCCCCCCTGGCCCTTGGGGAAATATGAGAAGCAGAGCTTGAGGATCTAATGTGTGCCCCCCACGCCCCTTAATCCTTCCTGAACTTGGGGGGGTTGGGTGCGGGGTGGGGGGCGGCACCACTGTAACACCTGCACAGCTCTGACATCTCCTGCCTCTGGGCAGAGAAAGCAATTTCAGAAATGACATGTTGCCAACAAGCAGAAATCAGCTTCTGAATTAAAATGTGTCGGCGTCAGGTGACCCCAGGCTTGGAGGGCTGGCTGCACGAAGACAGCTGAGATTAGGGCCTGTCAGCCAGGGGAGGGGCTCTGCGGGAAGGGGTGCGGGGACCCCAGGGGCTACCGTTGGCCGCCCGGGATTTGTTCGGACAGGGGGGCAGGAGTTCGGACGCTGGGTCAGGTTCTCCTGCGGCTCTGACCAGCCACCACCTCGCAACTGTCTGCTCTCCGTGGTGGGGGGCGGGGTGGGAGTGCACGGGCTCTGTTCCCCTGGGATGGCTCCAGCGTAAACACTCTAATGGGCCCGAGAGAGCCAGGGAGGAATGTGGGCCCCACAGCCCCTGGGGACTCGAGGACGGATGGGAGTAGAAGGGATAAGACACCCAAGCGGCTGTCAGCCTCAGCTCTGCAGGTATGCAGGGCGGAGAGAGCGGGAGAGGGAAGGAGAGGAAGGCGAGAAGCAGACGGCCCGAGGGAGAGGGAGGAAGATGCCACCGGCCAGGCTGAATCCTTGCAATTCCCCCATGCCGGCTGCTCCCTGGTGTCCAGGCCTTTGCGCAAACTGTGCTCTGCACTGTGGGAGAAGACGCATGAAGAGGCCGTCTAATTTTCAGCCCTGCTATTTATTGTAGGGCTTTGGACGTGGCAGGGAGCCTCTCTGAGCTTTAGTTTCCTCCTCTATAAAATGGGGTCACGGTTGTACCCCTAGGTACATACCCCCATATCAGTTAAATGAGATAATACAGGGAGATGGTGTAAGGGTTTCGGTGTAGTCGGGCGCCTGTCACAGTGCTTAACCACTAAGGATCTCACTCCTTAGTCTCTTTGTCTGTGACTCCCTGAAGGCCGGGCCTAAGTCTTGTCACCACGGCACCCTGGCACGTGCCTGGCACACTGTTTAGGTGGCCAGTCACTGTTCGCTGAGTGAGCGTTTCCATGAAGGGACCAGGTGTGAGATGTGTAAGTAAAGAGTGGGAAATGAAAGGGGACGGTCGGGGCTTCCCTGGTGGCACAGTGGTTAACAGTCCGCCTGCCAATGCAGGGAACACGGGTTCGATCCCTCATCCGGGAAGATTCTCACATGCCGTGGAGCAACTAAGCCCGGGTGCCACAACTACTGAGCCTGCACTCTAGAGCCCACGAGCCACAACTACTGAGCCCGCGAGCCACAGCTTCTGAAGCCCACGCGCCTAGAGCCCATGCTCCACAACAAGAGAAGCCACCGCAATGAGAAGCCCGCTCACCACAACGAAGAGTAGCCCCCGCTCGCCGCAACTAGAGAAAGCCCACGCGCAGCAACGAAGACCCAACGCAGCCAAAAATAAAGTAAATAAACTTTTTTAAAAAAATAAAATAAGTGAAAGGGGAGGGTCGGGGTAGGCAGGGGACCCCACTGCCACTCTCCCTCCAGAATGTCCCCACTCCGATCACAGGTCATCCCTCTGGCCTTTCTTCTAGAGCAGAGCTTAGGCAGGATATGCTTGCTGGCCAGATGGTGACCATATCTCCCCAATGGAAATCGGACATAGGGGATCATTCCACATGTCTTTAGGAGTCATTGGGCAGTCATCAACCTTGGTCCCATCTGAAGAGCTCCAGGACTTGTGGTCACCACAGTCATGTTCCACAGCGCCGGGAACCCACAAAGGACAGAGCGGGGCTGGCAGGGGTGAGGGGCCCACAGGGGCAGCAAAGAGGGAGGCTGAGCCACTGCTGAGCCTCTAAGGTGGAAGACAGGTCAGGGAGGCTGGAGCAAGGCTGTCTCATGATTGCAAGAATGGAAATCTCCCTTCCTGAGCCCCCACCAGTGCTACTCTAAACGCCTTCCCCACCTGCTACAGGAATTCCATCAGGACAAGGCATGGCTTCTCCCCCCTGCTCAGAGCTAAGTCATCAGAGAAGAAACCCAGGAATTGGAGAAGATTCTAGAAGGCAGTGGGTATGAGCTCAGGCATGAAAAAGGACTGAGTTTGAACCCCAGCTCTGCCACTCACTCAGTGAATGTTTCAAGCTCCTGGAACCTCCATTTCCTCATCTGTAAAATGGGGTAGCAATTCTTACCCTGCAGGGTGATTGTGAAAATTAAAAGGAATGGTATGGTGGTAACAGAGAAGGAAAAGCTTTTCTTTACAGAAGAATACCAACTGAAAAATAGGCAAGAAATTATGGAATCAAAAAATCACCATTTGCAATTGATTTGGACAAGGATCACCAATGGATGCTGAAACTACTGGGTAAAGCATTGCTGGGCAACAGGATGGTCCCAGAGTCTCCAAGCATCACCCTACAGATGAGGCATGAACCACAAAGGGAAAAAGGTAACTTTACATGGGAGAGATCTGGGGGAAACCACCTAAACCAAGTGATGAAATTCAGCATCACCAGTAATGTTGACACACGGTGGCCCCTGACAGCATGCACAGAGAAGGGTGCACACCACCAAGTAGACCTCTTGCCAAAATGTTTAACTGAAATCTAATCATAAGGAAACAATCAGACAGTTCTCAGTTGAGAGACATCCTACAAGACAGCCAGCCTGAACTCTTCAAAACATCAATGTCGTGAAAACAAAGAAGGCAAGGAGACTCTTGTAGATTAGAGGGGGCTAGAGAGCCATGACAGCACATTCAATGTCCGAGTGGATCCTGGATCAGGAAAAAAAGCTATGAAGGATATTTTGGGGACAATTAGGGAAGTTTGAATAAGGAGTGTGTAGTAGATAATATTGTGTCAATGTTAAATCTCTCAGATGTGATGGCAGCCTTGTGATTCTTTTGGAGAATGTTCTGGTTCTTAGGAGATTGGTGATAAATTATTTGTGTCTTGGTGTCTGCAGTGTTCTCACAAATGGATCAACAAAATATACATGTATTTCCCTCTCTCCTCCCCCCATCTACATAGGTATATATATATCTGCTCCGTGTGGCACCTCTGTTACCGCTCAGAACCAGCCCGTCTCCGGGCCCAGGAACACAGGGTAGAAGGAACACGTCAGAACAGGCACGCAGGTGGAAATGCAGGTGCCCTCATGGTTGGACTGTGGATCTCCTTCTGCCTGCCTCCCAGGAGACCCCGTGAGGATCCCAGCAGGCTGAAGAGCCAGGGCAGGGCAGGGACAAGGCTTCTCTGCTGACCTTTGCTCCAGAAAGAGGCCTCCTCCCCCATCAGACCCCCAGGAGCAGCAGCTGGTTGGGGACATGCATTTGCAGTTCCCAAAGCATGCTGGGAGGGCAGTGGCCAGGGAGGGACTCTGAGGCTGACAAGTAAATGACCAGAACCATCACACGGCCGTGTGTCTCATTTCTCCTACGGAACCGTAAGTCCCTGAAGGCTCCTGTTCTGCCTTAACTTGCCCCACCCCAACCTGCATGGCTGGCCATAGGATGCGGGCACTAAAAATACTTGTCATCTCCAGGAGGGGACCCAGGCTCTGGCCAGGTCCAACCTGCTATATAACCTTGGATGGGTCACCTCTTTCCTCTGGGCCTCAGCTTCCCCAGAATCCATAGAATGGGATGACCCATCCCCATGCTACATACATCTGAGCGGAGGCAAGAGCTCATACTTTGGAGCCCAGCAGCTCTGTGTTCTAATCCTGAGACCATTGCTTGCTAGTGGCATTCGGGAGCCTTCACACCGCATAGCCTCCGCTCCCTTGACCATGAGATGGGCGTGGTCGTGTCCAATACGCAGGGTTATTGCAATAAAGCGAGACAAAATAGGTACAAATAGTTGACACATGGTTTACTGGTTTATTGTCTCTCTCTCTCCCACTAGAGTGGCAGCCCCACGAGGCAGGGACTTGGTCTCCTTCACTGCTGCACCCCAGCACCCGGGGTGGTGGCTGGCCCTCAGCAGGAGCTCCCTAAACCATCGCTGACTGAATGGATGAACAGAACAGGTGCTCGATATACAATAGCTCTGGTTGTGATTCTAAAATGTGCTGAGACAAAAGCGTTTGAAGTTCATCATTGTTGAGAAAGGAAATTCTGGGAAGCAAGAAATAATCTTCAGGGCTGGCATGGGTGTCTGTGTTGCTCTGTCAGCCAGTGGAGGACACCAGGGAAGCTGGGCTTATCTGGACCAGGGGCAGACATGATGTGCCCACAAGAGCCAGGCAGCAGCATGCACGAGTGAGGTGGGAGGTACATGGCAAACTGGGGAGCCCCCGTGCATCCTGTCTGATAGGGGTCCCTCTCTCTAGCTGACTGTGGCCAAGGTGGGAATGCAGGACGAATTTGCCAGTGCACCTGATTTTACAAGAGAAGCCAGAAAGCCAATTGAAAACAAATCATTTTTAAAAGAAAAACACAGATGAGAGCCAACAAAGCCCATCTGTGGGCTGGGAGGGGCCCTGTGTTGTAACCCAACCCTCTCAGGCAGTGTGGGGAGAAGGAAGGAGGGCCCAGTGGTGGGGCCCCTGGAGTGGCCTCTACGGGGTCCTCATCTCTCCAGGCCTCTCAGGCAGTCCCAGCCCCTGAGACACAGGAAATGCTGACATGCTGCTGAGATCCACAAGGCAGGGTTGCACACAGCCAGGGAAGCAGCCGCATCCCTGGGTTCTTGGACTCAGGGTGGATCAAGACTTGGGGCTCCCAGGCTCTGGGTAAGTCAGCTCCCATAATCTGGCCCAGGTTAAAGTTCAGTAAATATTCACTGAAAGAACCTCTTCAGTGTGACTTTGAACACAGCACTCCATCTCTGGGCCGCATCTTGTAAAATGGGCACAGTTATGTAGCCGCACCTACCTCACAGGGATAATGGGGAAATCAAGTGAGATTAAAGGGACAAAAGTGTTTCCAAAGATCAAAAGTGCTTTCCAAATGTGAAGTGTGGTCGTCCTTGTCATCATTATTACCATGAGCAAGACAAGTTTTGCCAGAGCAGAAGAGGGGGCCTGGGACCCAGAAGAGCAGAGAATTTACAACGACTTTACAAGGAGGATCCGGATCAAGCCCATCAGAGCTCTTGTGCAGAGGGGATGCTGCTCACTAGCTCTGGGACAGACCCGGTCAAGGGACACGGAGCCCACAAGACCTTCTCCCCGGCCACCTGATGTCCAGCTGAGTGGGCGCCCCTGTCAGGGCAGCTGCATCTCCCCAGATAGACGGCTTCCAGCAGAATACACAAGCCCCAGAGCAGCTGCCCATAAAATATAGAAACTATATAAATAACATAAATATTTTCTCATATATCTTAGCTATATAAATTATTCTCTGTTGCCCTAAAAACTATATATGCGAGGTAGACAAAAAAAAATACCCTGTGAGTGTTTCCCTTAAAGCTGTAGAAGGAGAGGTCAGTGGTCACTGGTCCCAGGGTCCCCAGCAGGGCTGAGGTGGACCTTTGGGGGCAATTGGAAGAGAAAGGGGTGGGAACAGGGAAGTAGAAGAGGGGAGAGGGCTGCACAGGGAAGACCTCACAGGCCGAGGGGCCCTCAGAGCCTGACCCGTGCCCTTGGCCTGGTCAGTGTTCGTGGCCGACTGTGGCCACAGTCCCTCAGAGGCTACCCTTTAACTTCCTGCCACCCCGGCACTGCCAGCCATGGACTTGGGATGCAGAGGGCATGTTGGTGGACTGGGCGCCCTGTTCCTGCTGCCTTATGCCTAGGGCTGAGCCAGGGTGGAGGCAGAGTTGGGGTCTCAGAGGAGGAGGATGGAGCAGGCTGGCAGAGAGAAAGTCTCCTTGCGGTTGGGGAGCGGAAGAAACTAGGGAAACAGCCCTCTGTCCTTTTTCTCTTCCTGCCAAGATGTGGGCCAGCTGCTTGGGTCAGCAAAGTCACTCTCGGGAGGGGCCTCAGGTCAATTTGGCTTCTCATCAGAGCCTCTGCAGCCAAAGATCCTTCCAGCATCCCTCCGGAGGCTGCCTGATCCACCGAAGACAGGGCAGCCTCTCCTCACCCTTGGAGATCACGGGGAGCCCCGGGGGCTTCTTCCTGGGCCTTGCACGGACGGTTTCTCAGCATTCGGCTGATTCTGAAGAGTTTCCTGTCTCAGCAAAGGGTCAGCAACTCTGGGTTCCGGAAGAAAGGAAGCTGACAGAGGGCGCGGCCGGGCCAGCAAAGCAGCCAAGGGCGTCCCGAAGGAGGTCACTTCCTCCCAGCTGGCATCGGGCTCTTCTCTGGGAAAGCACACAGCTTCCAGCAAAGTGACCCCTGCGAGGTCTTGATCCTGAGCCAGAGAGGTGTGTGTCACTGAATGAGAGCCCTCAGCCTGGCAGGTCCAAGGGGTGTGCATGCATGTGTGTGTGGGGGGGTGCCTGTGTGCACCTGTGTGTATGTACCAGCTTGTCTCTTCTCCCTCTCAGGGCCTCAGTAGGCAGCAATGGAAAGGTCCACAGGATCAGAGGGAATTAACAGTCACTTCTCGTCCTCAGGTAAGAGCCAAAGTGGGGGACCATTAGTAAATGAAGGGGTCCCCCAAGGAGCCAGACTTAGCAAAGACTTTCCCACGCCTATAACACTAGCCCTGGTAAAAATCTTAATTAGATGAGTAGCTGTGAGTGTACAAACGTGACCGAATCAGAACTCATAAACCAAGTCTTGTGTATCACGAATGCCAGCTGCACTGGGGCCTCAGAGCATAAGTGGACCCCGGTCACACTTACAGCTGGACTGACCCATCCCAGGCAGACTCCAGCCTTTGCTTCTGACTGACCCTGCCTCCCTGAGCCTTCTTGGCCCAGAAGCTCACCTCCCAACATCTTGCTGGCTTTAGGCCACTAATCCCAGGAATCGAGATGGCGGGATGTACCCCCCTCCTCTCCAAAACCTCAGTCCTGCCCTCCTCTTGGCCTCCCTTATTTCCCTCCACATCCTTCCCACTCTGCCCTCCCGCTCCAAGTCCTCAACAAGGCTGGGGACCCTTGGGTTCAGGGGTGGGGCTCCCACCTTTCGAGTTGAGGGAGGGGAAGGCTGATGGGACCCAGTGGGGAGAGAAGCACATGTGCACTGGCATGCACATGGGTGAGTGCATGCATGCTGCGTGCACCTGCCCAGGGGGCCTGGCTGGACAGCTGGGTGGCCTCAAGGTGGCCCGGTGCCATGCGAGGTCCTGGCAGAGTCCAGCCGGCACACTGGGCAGGGGGCCTAATGCTTACAGGTGTACACAAGCTCCTCCTGCACACACTGCTGGCACTCCACGTAGCAACACCACCGCACCTGGCAGTGGCAGGAGAAGGCTACCAGGCGGCTCTGGGTGTCATAGCCCCTCCCGCAGCACAGGCTGCTGCAGCTGGCCTCCCGGGAGCACACCCTGCCCGCTGTGCCGGGCGAGTACTTGCTGGGCCGGCAGAAACTGGGTGAGTCCTCCATGTAGACCAGGTCCCCAGGCCGTGGGGCCGGGCCCTTGGTGGAGCTGCCTGCTCTGGCTGGTGCCCACAGCTCCAGGCGGCCCAAGGCCTCGTTGGTGGCACTGGACACCTTGACGGCTGAGTCGTGGCGCAGCTTTAACACCTGGCCTGTCTCGCGGAATGGGGAGAGCTGCTTCCAGCAGGTGCGCACGGCGCAGGAGCCCGACACACCATGGCACTTACACGTGGTCCTGAGGCCACTTTTCACGGCCTGCGAGGAGAGGCAGAAGGGAGACGTGGTCAGAGACCCGGGCCCACAGACCCTAGAGCAACAACCCTGGCCGGGGAGCAACAGGAGGATGAGAAAGAGACAGGGAAAGGTCTCCATGGGGGGGGGGGGCGCAGATAAGACTCTAGCTGGCCCACATGGCACCTTAGTGCAAACTAGCTCTAGGCGCCCCTTCCTCTGGGCAGAGACGGTCCTCACATCTTGGTGAGAGCAGTGTGGGCCGGATCTCAGCCCCAGCTGCTCCCCTGGCCCGAAGTCGTTATGCAGCAGACAGCTTGCACAACTGAACACAGCAGCCCTGGTTTACACAAACTCAGTGATAAGGAAACAGAACACAGAACTCAGTTTCTTAAAGAAATGGAGCCCTAGCCTCTCCCAGCTTTCTGGTCCGAGTAGACCTAGATACGTTTTACTCTCCAGCCCTCCCACTACTGTGTGACCTCAGCCAAGTTCCTTCCCCTCTCTGGGCCTCCTCTGTCTTCCCATCTGTAAAATGGAGAAGGGACAGGGGTTGTACCAGATCAGTTTTCAAACTACCTTGGCTTCTAGGACCTCCAGGAAGGCCAGTGCCTGGAATGGAGACCCTTCTCCAAACACGTTTCTGCCTCACCAAGGCCCCATCCTGAGCCAAGTTCCCACCCGCTGCCCAGCCGACAGTGATGCCCAGGATCCTTCCCTACTTCCTGGTACCTGGTAATGGTCCAGCATGGATGCCCAAGGAATGTTGGTTGAAAGGATGAGGTTCATCCCGGGCCGGCTCTGTGTGTGCGCTAGGGGGCAGGGCGGATAATGGCCTCCTAGAGACCTCGCTCCCCAGCCCTGCACTCTGGCTGGGAAAGGCTTGGGTCACCCGGGAACGTGCTCACCTTGATGCCCACGTGGGTGTTGTGGGCATCTACCCGTGCCCGCAGGTCTTTGCTTCCTCTCTTGGGCCCCAGAAAGTTGTTCAGGAACTTGGTGCTGTACTTGAGGTTGTCGCCGCACACACCCCACTGCCAGGCCTGCCGGCTCTCCAGGCCCGGAGAGTCATCACAGGTGCAACGCTCCATGCGCCCGGCGCTGCAGGCCCGGGCCAGAGTGTGCGTGAGGGCGGCCGAGGACACCGCGTACAGGAAGGCCGTCTCCTTGAAACCTGGGCCGGGCCCCGGGGGGATCGGGAGGGAGGAGGAGAGTGAGCTCAGGGGCTGTCTGCTGCCCTCTGAGGCTAGAGTGGGTGGTGGGGCCACTGTGGCGAGCAGGATGAAGGGCCTGTGAACCTGAGGGCACAGCTCAGGGCAGCCTCCCCGTCACCTGCCCCTTAAACTCAGGATGCAAGTTGCTGTTTAAATGGAACTTCCAATTCCCAAGGGAGTGTGTGCCCAGGTTCTAAGGGTGGCAGGACAGGGGCTGCTCCTTCTACTAAACAGGTGAGATCACAGATGCAGAGAGAAGTGACCTGGGCACCTGGCGAGTGGCGAAGCTCGGTGAAACCACTGATCTTGACTCCAAGCTGATGTGTGAGCAAGTTGGACCAACCCGTTTCTGAGCCCCTTATCCTCTGAAACATGCTTCCTGTGCTTCCTGATGCCTCTCAACGTCACCCTCTGCTCCCGACTGGGGAGGAGACCCAATGACTGAGTGACCTCGGGTCTCCCGCCTGACCGGTCCCAAACCAACCATCCCCCCACTTCCAGGACAATCACAACGCTTGCACGATGGGGTGCAGCCCAGAGCTGGCCTCCCCTGTGAGCTCGCTACCTTCTACCTGCTCTCTGATATACCTGGGGGGCTTGTGACACTGAGGTGGGGGGGGCATCAGCTCTGCTCAGACCCTCCCAGCCACGGGGAACAGTTGCCTAAAAGGGGGTGGGCTGCTCTCATCCACCATTGCTCCCTTTTTTGTCAAAAGCCCATTGATGCTTGGTGATAGTCACAGGATGACCTCTTCCCCCACTTGGGCTGAATGCTTTCTGAGGGAAGATGGGGTCTTGTTTGGCTCCGTATCTGCAGCATCCAGCACAGTGCCTGGCTCACTGAGAGCCTCACCAGATGCTTAGTGAAATGATGGCCACGTGGACACATGGGGCGGGCAGGGAGGGAGGGAGGTAGCATGGGAATGGAAGGGAGGGAGGGAAGGATGGACTGATGCTTGTGATCAACAAAGAAACAGGTGAGTGAATGAACAAATGAAGTCTGCTGTTGGCCTGTGTCATGTCACTTGGCCAACTATTAACTGCCATCCCTCCTTATCTGCTCTCATCCCTTTGTGAGTGTGAGTGTGTGTGTGCTGTGTGTGTGTGTGTGTAGGAGGCTGAGGGAAGGGGCTGGGGGACCAGCCGTCTCATCTGTGGGCTCCTCCAGGAGTGGGTTGTGCTCCTCCTCTCCTCGCTTGTGTCCTCCTTGCTCCCCTGCCCCCGCCAAGCAGGGAAAAGCTGGGCCTCATTAACTCCAGGACCCTTCTTACTCAGGACTGTGCTGGGTTCGTAAGGGCAACGTGGTCTTGGGAACGTTGGAGTGGGAAAGGCAGCCTCCTCCTCCCCAACCCTCCCCCCCAAGCCCTCCTCCCCCAGCCCTCCTCCCCCAGCCCTCCTCCCTCCCAGCCCTCCTCCCCCAGCCCTCCTCCCCCAGCCCTCCTCCCTCCCAGCCCTCCTCCCCAACCCTCCTCCCCCCAGCCCTCCTCCCCTCAGCCCTCTTCCTCTCAGTCCTCTCCTCAGCCCTCCTCCCCCAGCCCTCCTCCTCTCAGTCCTCCCCCCAGCCCTCCTCCCTCCCAGCCCTCCTCCTCCCAGCCCGCCTCCCTACCTCTCTTGAGCAGCCCCGTCCTCCCCTCTAGGCTGCAGTTCCAGCGCTCATGCCGGAACTGAAACTGGCACTCGAGCAGGCTGAGGTGTGCGGCATCCTGCAGGGTCTCAGCCAGGCCTGGCTCCCGCCGGCAGAGCTGCTTCTGCCGGCGGGACAGCTTCAGGAGGTCACACTGCTTCAGGTGGGCCCCACCCTGTGCTGGGGCAGGGGCGGTGCCCAGACCCGGGAAGGGTGTCAGGACCTCCCGCCCGGTCAGGCTAGAGGGGGCAAGAGAGAAGGGAGACCAGTGACCCTTGGGTCGTGACAAGGGAGGAGGAAGGATGACAATCCCTAAGAATGTGGGGCAGGTGAGCAGAAGGGCCTTCCTGGGGCTGCACTGTTAGCCCTTCTAGGAGGGAGGCTGGGCCCATGGGGTCATGCCCCCATTTTACAGAGTAGGAAACCAAGGTGCTTATAACAAGAGCTGGTGCAAGATCTCAAACCCAAGTTTTCCAGAAGCCAAAGTCTCTGCTCTTCTTACCCACCTTATTTCCCAAACTTGCCCAACCAGAAAAATCATCTGAGGTGCTTACTCAAAATACAGATGCCCAGGATCTATACTTAGCAATTCTGCTTCTCTTGGTCTGGAATAGGACCTGGGAATCTGTATATTTTCCACATTCCCTGGGCAGCTTTGAGGATCAGGGCAGTTTGGGAAATATTGCCCATAGCATTGGCTGCTGCCTGGCTTGCATGTTCCTAAGAGGGGCAGGCAGAGGGAAGTCGACATTAAGAAGACATCCAGCCAATTTCCCTGGTATCCCTCTCTCCCTTACATTAGGTTGCTGCCCAAGTAATGCCATGCCAACCTAATGTGTTTCCATAATCTCCAGAGAGATCTTTAACCATCTGGCCACTCCATGCCTGTTACAAAAAGATACTTAGGGAATACCTGAATGGATGGAAAGGTGGAAGGATGGAGAGATGACGGGAGGAAGGAAGGATGGGTGGATGGACTGACAGGTGGATGAAGAGGAAGGAAGTATATTTTCATCAGGCCACCAGCTCCAGACTCTTTGCTCTACTATATCTGAAGTCCGTGGATGCTGCAGTCAGGCTGCCACGCTCCAGTGGCCCGTCACTTCCTAGCTGTGTAACCTAGAAGCACTGATTTTCTCCTCTGGAAAATGGAAAGTGTGATCCTCGCTACCTCCCGGGGCTGCTGGGAGGATTATTTGAAAAATTACTAACCACAGGGCCTGGGACTTGCTGTTTCACTTTCCCCCTAGCTGGAGTTTCTCAAAACTCTTTCTTCTTGCAAGATGCTTTACTCTCTAACCTGGGCAGAGTCTTCCCTTTGTACAGATAAGGAAACAAAGGTTTTACAAAGAGGCAGTGACTAACTTGAGTCTTACAGCAGATCGGCAACAAGGTGGGGACTACAGTGATTTTTTTTTTTTATTTTGGCTATGCCCCGCAGCATCTTAGTTCCCCGACCAGGGATCAAACCCATGACCTCTGCAGTGGAAGCTCGGAGTCTTAACCACTGGAGTGCCAGGGAAGTCCCAAGGTGAGGACTACAAATAGAGCTCACCTTCCCTCTGCCCAGAAGCTGTCCGTGAGATGTTTCTCCCAGTTCAAAATATATGCTGTCCTGTACCCTGGTGGCCCTCGGAGTGGGTGAAATATACATCATTCTGGCACCCAGGCTGGAGGAAGCAGCCCCTTTCTGGAATTTGCTGGCCTTGTGGCCGTGGTAAAAGATCAAAGGTGGAACCAGGCGATGGCTCTTAAAGCTCCTGCTTGGATGTGGCACTTGTCACTTGTGTGGCCAGGTCTGGGCTGGACCCCATCGTGCTCAAGTGCCACCAAGCCAAGGCAAGCCCTGTGGCCAAGCCCTGAGTGGTCAGAGAGACCCACATCCCACAGAGCCAAGGGCACGGCTCTCCTGTTTGGAGCCACCTGCCCCAGCCAGGACATCTGGCTGGATGCCACACCTTCCCCGTCTACCCCAGGGAGGGTGTGGGTCCTGGCCAGGTCCCAGGTGCCCCCAGAAAGTGCCCGTAGATCCCAAATCCATCAGGTGCAGCCAACCCAGTGTGGAGCAAATCTCGGAAACCCCCGAGCAGAGACAGATGCTATCGGGCTCCTCCTGGCCCAGCCTGGCCCTGGGCTCCCCTCCCAGACAGGGTGAGGGCAGGGACCCGTTAATCATTAATCTGGGGGCAAATGGGTAAATTTCCAGTCCACCAGGTCTACACCCAAACCCCTCCCTGCAGTCTGGCAGGAAACCCTTAGAGCTTGACCCTTGGCAGGTCCAGAGCAGAACCCAATGTCAACTCCAGCCGAGGAGACCCCACCCTGACTGGCTTCCGGTGTGGAGGGCAGCTTGGGGGCTGCAGGAGCAAAGGGCGCAGCAGCCACCTAGCCCCTCAAATGTCTTCCTCCCCACACCAGGGGCTGGTGTGAGGGGCAACTTCTGTTCACGCAGTTCTTGTGTTTCAGAAGTTGGCACCTCCCTTGTAGTAGTGATTGACAGATGAGAGAATGAACAGGGAATGATGGGAATTTTGGCCAACAGGACTGCAGATCCTTCAAGGCCTGTGTCAAATTCCATTATAAGAACAATAGCTATTATTTTTATATCATTATAGCTATATTATATGTTATATAATGTATAATTTATATTCTATTATATAATATTATCTACCATGGTTTTTTTTTTTTGGCCATGCCACATGGCTTGTGGGGTCTTAATCCCCTTACCAGGGATTGAACCCAGGCCCAGCAGTGAAAGTGCCGAGTCTTAACCACTGGACCACCAGGGAATTCCCTTATCTACCACATTTTGAGTGCTTATTACTAAGCCCTTTAAATTACTCTTTCAGACACCTGTTGGGTTGGCTGCCTACCTGTTCCTTCTATCTACATGGTTACCCTGTCGGCCATTTTATACCAAATGATCTTGTTGCTCTGGCCTGCTGATTGGACCACTGAGGGTCACATGACTCAGGCTGGGCCAATCAGTTCTTTTTCTGGGAATTTGGAATTTGACTTAAGAGAGCATACATTTGCTTTCTCTCTTTCTTTGACTTAGGAGTGCATACAGTTGTTTTCTCTTTCTTTGGGCTTGTCACTCAAGAGATAGAAAGCTGGTCCAAAGAGAGAGAAAAAGAATGAACCAAACCCATGGAGAGGAACAGAGGTGAAAATGGGAGGGAGAATTTGGGGAGCTTTTCAGCCCCTGGCCCCAGAGTCTCCCTGTGGTCATCTCTGTTCTTACTTGAGACACTCCTATCTGTAGAACAATGTCAAGGCTGAGAGTCAGTTTGTCTAATTAAGGGTGCCGTCCCTGATCACCACCTTCCGACAGCTGTGGAGTACCAGCACACCCTACGCTGCACTTGTGAGCCAGGCTCGGCAAACACCTTTTCCCCCCATCAACAGGCCACTGTTTTTTTAATTTCGTGTAATAGACCCTGTGATTGATGGCCCCAGGAGTCCAGTATAAAGTCGGTTAATTTTATTAGCAGTAATGACACTTAGTAGCGATTAATGGTCAGGAAAGGCAGCCAACCGCACAGGAGCTTCAGGCCATACTGGGCCCTGGTCTGCCCAGGGCTGCTCTCAAAAAAGGCCCCCTCACACTGCCTCAGGGGCCCCCATAGGACCTAGGAAGACAACTGAGAGACATACCAGTACCCAGTTTCCCTTTTATTTGTTTTCTATGTTGCAGTTTGGGACCATTTTTTCTTTGAAGAAATAGTGCCAGGACATCAAACTTAGAAAATACCTCAACTGATTTCCTTAAACAGTGCTAGTAAATGCTCTGACACATGCCCTATGGATGCCATGGCATCTGCTAGAGACGGTTTCTTCTTGAATCTCAGAAGAATTCTAGGTGTTGCAGGTTCCAATCTGTTCCGGGGTCCCTGGGCATGATCCGTTCCCATTGAAGAAATCATTCTATCTGGCACTCCAAGCCTGAGAACCCCACCCACCAAGCCCTTCGGCAAAAATCTCTACATGTTAGTTGCATCTTGAGGGTAAGATGTACAACCAGAGAAGATCAAGTGAGCTTTGTTGAGTCTAAGGAATCCAGACAAAATCTGGGGTTTTAATGAAGACACCTCCCCATGGTCAGGTCGGATGCTATCAGTCAAGCAAGCGAGCAGTGGTCTGGACTGAAGAGCATAGGACAAATAATCTGCAAACTTACTGATTACCCTTCTGGGCTGAGGGATAAGAGCGCCTTCAGGCCCCTGCCTGACTCAAGTGCCCCTGAGCCACCTGGGACCAACCCTTCCCCATCAGTTGCACCTGCTTTGGCCCAGCTGGTCTGTCTCCCCCATTCCTGTTTCCTGTCGGGCTCTCCCAGATTGACTTCCAGCCTCTTTTGTCCCATTAGGAAAGCAACCACCCCACGTGACCAGCTCCGTTCTCCTCCCTTCTTTGCCCCCAGCCTGTGCCCCTCTGTCCTTTGCACCCTCAGCGCGTGGCCCTTGGTGGTCAGGTCGATAAGACTGGAAGCCCCCACCCCCACACAATGAGATGCCTTTGGCTTTGACCCCAGAGCCTCCCCAGCCACTTCCTAGGCCACCACATCTCCCTCCAAAGTGGGAAAAGTCAAGGGTGCCCCTCCGGACTTCATCTCACATCCCACCCCGCAACCAGACCTCCTCCGTCCATGCCTGGTCTTTCCCGCCCGTGCCTTCTTGCACCCTGCGCAAGGCTCACCCCATCCACAGTTTTGGCTAAAGCTGCCCCATCTGGGATGACCTTGAAGGAAGCAAAAGTAGGTTCTCTCAGGCTTTGGGGAAGCCTCCCAGGAGACTGCTTTGGTCTATCGTCAACAGGACCCCAGGGACCAGCGAACCCCTGAGCAGAACTAGAGTTCACCCTGGAATGATCACCCGCCACTTGCTAGAGTGTGGGGACCAAAGGACCTCAAGCCCCCAAGGCTGTTCTGGCCTGGGTAGTCTGGTCCCAGGTCTGCGCTCACTCACTGGTGACCCCAGGGATGTCCACTCACCCCCTGAGCTCATTCTATCTAACAAATACACCTTGACTAGTAGGAGAGCATGACTGGAGCCAGACTGCCTCAGTTCAAATCCCACCTCTGCCGCTTACTAGCTGTTCTACCTTGGGCAAGGCACTTCACCTCTCTGTGCCTGATCTGTGAAATGCAGATAATCACAGGACCTATTTCACATGGTTATTGTGAGGATTAAATGAATTAACATCTGTAGAGCTCTTAGAACAGTATCTGGCACACGGTAAGCTCCAGGTAAGTGTCATTCTTAAGCATCTACTATGTGCCAGGTGCTGTGCTGGGTGCTGGGACACACACTCATAACCTCAAGGAGCTCACAGTCTGGAGGGAACTTGGCTGGATTCAGAGCACTGCAAACTCTCCCCAGACCCCAAGGGGCAGGGAAGGAGAAGGCTCTGAACCAGCCCAAGTCCCAGAGGAACAATAGCTGCTCAGGGACCCGGATCAGATCTGCTAACACCATCTGGGTAAGAAGCTGACCTCAGCCAGTCCCCTTCTGCCTGTAGTGGGAGGCCCGGGGTGGAGAGGGGGCTAAAGGAAGCTCTTGGGAGCTCTCTGGAGAAGGCCCGGCAGGTGTAGGGCACTTCCCATCACCTGGGGGTGCCCAGGCTCTGTTCTCCCACCCCCACCCCCATCCCTGTTTCTGCTCGAGAGGGTCTGATGGTTCCAGAGGAGACCGCCCCCGGGATGTGGGTGGGTGAGCAGGTGGGTGGCACAGGACAAGACTGGCGGTTCCCAGGACACCAGGTAATGCCAGCCTGTCTGGACACTTAGCTGGAGGGACCAGGAGCTTTTCCTGGCACCAGGGCTGGTGCCAACTGCAGGCAGCTACCTGGGAACCAGGAAAGCCTTGCCCTGCCTGGAGCATTGGCCTTGGCCCCGCAAAACCCTATTAGATGCTCCGATAACAGGCTTCCTCTGCTGCAGGGCCATTTGCATGGTAAGTGCACCTTTTGTGCTTTCATCTCAAATATCTCAGCCCACCTCTCCCGCCCTCACTAAATCCCCCTACACACACACACACACACACACACACTCACACTCACACTTACACTCCCCACCCCCACCCGCCCTCTCCAGTCCCCACCCCTTCACAACAGGGGAGAGTTAGTGAGTACAGTGTCTGGCCCAGGAAAAGAGGGCACATGGCTCCGGGCAGTCCTTCTTCAGAGAGGGGGGCCCTTCCACACCCCTGCCTCCTCTCCCCTCCTCCCACCATCTGAGGGGCCCCGAGGTTTACACTGCTGAGAAGCACATCCCTCTCTCCATCCTTCAGACTCCTCTCTCCTTGACAAGACTCACCGTCACCTCATACCTCCTCCATGAGGATGCCCTTAGTGAGCAGCCTTAATGGCAAATTTGGCAGGTACCGGTTCCCACTTTTCCTCCAACTCCCCTCTCCTATCCTTTCACTCACTCTTTTATTTAAATATCAATATTGGTCTTCCCTGGTGGCGCAGTGGTTGAGAGTCCGCCGCCGATGCAGGGGACACGGGTTCGTGCCCCAGTTCGGGAAGATCCCACATGCCGCGGAGCGGCTGGGCCCGTGAGCCATGGCCGCTGAGCCTGCACGTCCGGAGCCTGTGCTCCGCAACGGGAGAGGCCACAACAGTGAGAGGCCCACATACCGCAAAACAAACAAACAAACAAACAAATAAATAAATAAATAAATATCAATATTGAGCATCAGCTTCAGGCCACAGAAGACCGGAACAAACCAGACTGCTCACTACATCCCTGTCTGGGTCTCAGCCTCCCTTTCCTCCCCACCTCTTAGCCTCAGAACCCACCTTGAGGACTGAATCAGCACACCTCCCTGCCCCCCCCCAGTCCACCCCTGGCTTAGAGAGAAAAGAGACTGGCCCAGCTGTGGGCTTTATCTCTCCGAGAACAGCTCCACTTCCTGTTTTGCAGCCGCCTGACTGGGCTGCCTGCTGAGGATGGCATCGTGGAGACGGGTGCTCAGGAGCTAAGTGGGCAGCAAGCAGACCGCCCAACAAGCTTGCTTTGCATCTCAACAATCTCGGGCGTTTAGAGCCTGGCTGGTGCAACATCTGTGGAGGAAATGCTTCCCCCTTCCTCCTCCTGTCTCCCTGCCACTCCACTCAGGCTCAGGCTGAAGCTGAGGAGGGGAAGTCTTTGTCCCTGGCATGGATGGATCAGGTGGCACAGTGGCCATGGAGGGTACCAAAAGTCACTCCTGTGCAAAGGAATCCCTCCCCTTCACAAGTCTGGGATGATAAGCATCTCCCCCACTTCCCTGGCTGGGTCCAAATGTACACCACTTGAATCATTATATTCTAGGGCTGGGGAAACCCTTCAGGATCACCCAGTCCAGACGTTTTGCCCTGATGGCTTCTGGGAGGTACCCCAGAGGCTTCTGCAGTGCAGGCAGGAAGGCAAGAGGTTTGCCAAGTATGCACGTCTCTGCTTTGATCTGTCTGGTGCCCTGGAAGTTCATGTAAGACTTTTGTCCAAGATGACCCACTGAGTTAGTGGCAGGGCTGGGACTGCACCCCGGGTCTCCCGATTGCTTCCATCAAGATTAGCGGTCTCTGCTTTCAGTTTTAATGTAACACTTCAGGGAAGCAAAAGCAACCTTCACCATAGTAAATGTCTAGGGTGATCGGAACGCAAGACTGGTAGGACTGAAGGGAAGGAAGACTGGTCAGGACTCCTCTGGCCCCCTGAGCAGCTGAAGGGAGAGAGGACCCTGGCCTAAAACTCAGTTTCTTTTCAGCCAAGAGTCAGAAATAAAGCCTGGAGCAGTGGCCTGCCCATTCATATTGAAGTGTGAGAGTCTGATATAATAATGCCAGTACCTGGGAACATACTTTGCTAGACAGAGGAAGCTCAAAGGAGAGAGTCTGGGATCATGAAGAGAAGAGAGAAAGGGGAAGTCTGGGGTGAGGAAAGGAAGGGGAGGAGAGAAGGGGGGCTGGAAACCTTAAGATAAGCTTCCCCAGCTTCTTGGGTTCACAGGCCCAGCCCTGACCCGGGGAGGAGTCATTTAGGGGACACAGCATGGGGACGGCAGGGAAAGGCAAGTAGTCGCTGAGTCTGTATCATCTTGGGGCAACCAACACCCACACCCAGCTCTGCCCCGACCATGGGATCCTTGCTCATGGGCTGACCAACTTTGGCCAAGTTTTTTTAACCATGGTAAGTTCACCAACTAACCAGCTTGGCAGGCTCTTGGGAGGTCACCCTTATCCCTGTGGACAGGCAGGCTCAGGCTGGGCTGTGGACCCTGGGAGGGCCTGGCCCCTGGTGAATGCCTTGTGTGTGATCACCCTGTGAGGTGGACAATTCCACTGTTTACATATGCTCTAGGAGGAGACGTCCTATGCTGCAGATTCCATTTGTCCTCCTGCAGGTCCCAGGGATGGTTCATGCCCCTCCACACCCCTCCCCTCAGCCCTAAGGATAGCAGGAACCTCCAGCCTGGTCAAGGAGCCACTTCCTGAATATGCCTAGTGTGGGCCCGAGTGGTCAGGACAGCCCCAGGGTACGGATGGAGTTATAAATGGCTTCCTTGGGAATACAGCAGGGTCTTCCAGAGCAGGACCAGAACAACTTCCCACCTCGGACTCTCCTGGATGCAGAGCCAACCAGGGTTGTAGCAAAGGGCCCCTCCCCTCATGCCAGGCCAGGCTCCTCCTTGTCTTCCTGCCATGGCTAACTCAGTCCAACCTCCATGCCTTTCTTCATGCTGTAATTGCTACCTGGGTTGCCTTTCCCAGTCTAAAAGCCCTCATGGATCCCCTGGACTCTTATAACCACAGCCTTTTTCAACACTTGACTCAAAAATGCAGGGAATGGGAAAGGTGATCCTGAGGCCCTATCCAGCTCTAGTAGCCTAAGATGCTTGTCTGCCTCTTCCAGGAAGTCCTCCTTACTTGCCAGCCCCATCCCACTCTAACCATCCAACTTCTTTGTCTTCTCCCAGTTTTTCGGATGTAGTACCATTAGTTCTGCATGGCTCACTTATTTTCTTCCTCCTCAGGGCTGTATAGACAGTCTCTCCAAGTAGGCTGTAACCCCCTTGGCAGAGGTCCTGGTTTCTCATCCCCTGAGGCACCCCCATCCCCAACCCAGGCACCTGCTGACTGCATACATCCCTCAGGTGTTAACGCCAGGCAGAGTATAGCTCCAGGCTCTGCCTCAGTCCCCTCCACCCCCAGGTCCAAACCACTGGCCTCCCTGCCGTCTCACTCCCAGGCTGCAGGGGTTACCTAATATCCCCCATCCCCACCACCACACCTTCCCAAGCTCAAGCCTCGAAGGCTCTGGAAGGGCGTGGCTCTGGAGGGGTGTGACTCTGGAGAAGCTTCCCTGTGGCCACGCCTGCCCCAGCCCTCAAACTGGGATCTGGACCGACCCAGATCTCAGGGCAGTCTGGCCTCGGTCAGTCAGACCCTGACTCCTCCGACCAGCTCAGCCCCTATGGGGACAGGGAGAGCCAGGCTACTTTCCTCTGCACCCCAGTTTCTGGGGACAAGCTGTGCCTGGGCAGCCAGAGCCTCCCTTTGATACACAGTGAGAACCTGGCCCAGGTCCTTCTTTAAAACTCAATGTACCCAACCTCTCGTGATGACACATGACAGGTTCACAAAATTTTATCCACAATTCCGGACTCCAGAAATCCCCGACAACTACAATTTTGGGGTACAGTTGTGGAGAACTCATATGGCAGCAGGACTTGACCTGAACCAAAGTGAGAATATTTATGGTCTATATTTATCCCAACATGTAGATGTTTTTCTGCAAAAATAATCGTGTCCAATTACTGGGGGCTGCCTTATACCTTGCTAGGGATATTACGTTATACGTGGTATGCGTACTGTATTATCTTGCTAAAATTTGAAAACTCCTGAAATCTGAAACACATCTGGCCTCAAAGGGATTGTCACTATGGGGAAAGCAGACCTTCTCTGCTCTTGCCCTAAAACTAGTCTCTTTGGAATTTCCAAGACAGACTGAACATGGTTTCATTTTCTCTTGGCCCTTTTTTTTTTTTTTTTTTTTTTTGCGGTACGCGGGCCTCTCACTGCTGTAGCCTCTCCCGTTGCGGAGCACAGGCTCCGGACGCGCAGGCTCAGCGGCCATGGCTCACGGGCCCAGCCGCTCCGCGGCATGTGGGATCTTCCCGGACAGGGGTATGAACCCGTGTCCCCTGCATCGGCAGGCGGACTCTCAACCACTGCGCCACCAGGGAAGCCCTCTCTTGGCTCTTTGAGACTCTTCACCCTCTCTCTTCAGTCTCTCCAGTGAGAGGGTCTGGGCTTAAGGTGTCTGCCCCACCCCCAGCTCATCTCTGCTGCCCCCAGGATTCCCATGGAAGGCCAGGTGTGGCTGACTTCCGGAGTCTGATGGGGGCTAGTGCCTGCTCTCTGCTTTGCTTCCCATTCCTATGCTGACAGAGGCCAGGTCGTGGCCAAGCAGCATGTGCCTGAGAGGGTCATGCAGAAGAGCAAACATGATGGGGCAGAGAGGGAGGTTCTGGGGGCGAGGAAGGGTCAGCAAAAGGGAGAGGGGACTGCCCACCCCGACACTCACTGTGGACCAGGAAGCAATTCTAGGGACCGTGGGTGGAGTCAACCAACAATAGGGCCTCAAGACTTCCGCTTAAAAGGCGCTATGCACGAATCGGAGACATGAGCACATAAAAAATTAGGTAACAAACCAAGAGTTGAAGACATGCAGTGCAAGAGATACCTACGACATATGCCAAGTGAGAGATGTAGGCTACAGGGTGGAGGGCTCAGAGGGTCAGAGCTGCCCAGGGGAAGGCAGGCCTCAGCTGGCAGTCAA
Source organism: Mesoplodon mirus (assembly GCF_964341445.2). Taxonomy (NCBI): domain Eukaryota; kingdom Metazoa; phylum Chordata; class Mammalia; order Artiodactyla; family Ziphiidae; genus Mesoplodon; species Mesoplodon mirus. The sequence continues at coordinate 8,354,754 of NC_138994.1, forward strand.
CAGGCGCAGGAGGCAGGGATGAAGAGGTTGGCTGCGGGTTCTGACAGACTAGAATTCAAATCTAGGTGCTGCCCGCCACTGGCTCGGTGACTGTGGGCAGGGCACTTGGCCTCTCTGAGCTTCCCCCCACGCCCCCACTCACCTGTAAATGAGGATAATTCCACCAGCATCTACCTCTTGGGATGTCACAATGGTTAAATGAGATTATGCACATAAAGGGCTGAGTATAGGAAGGATTCAAATTATATAACGACTGGGATAAAGATGAGGAGAGGAAGGAACAGATGTCAAAAAGATACTCCTTAACCTGGGATGCTCTAAGATGGGCCACTAGATTCCCTGGACTCCATACATGTGGAGAGCATTTCAGCACTTTTATATACATAAAACCCTCATAACGACCCTACAAGGTAAGGATTAACCCATTTTATAGCTGGGAAAACTGAGGTCAGAGCAGTTAACTGACTTGCTCTGGGTCACAGTTAGTAAGTGGTTGGCTGGAGGATTTGAACTCGATCTGAGTGATTCCAAGTCCAGTGTTCCTTACACTATAGCAGGGCGTTAGGCTGGCTCCCATCCTGCTCAGGCTGATGCCAGGGAGGGTGAGGGTCTCCCTCACAGCACCTGGCCCACCTCCTCCTGAGCCTAACTTCTACCTGAGCACACAAGCCTAAAGGCACCAGGACCTCTCTTCCTTAGGAGATTCCAGTCCAGGTGTCCCCCCGACCCCTTGCTTCTCTCTCTTCTCTTTCCTCCCCACTCAGCCTCAGAAACTCCACCACCGTCCATTGAGGAGGCTGGTTTGACCCCAGCTCTAGAGCCCAGCTCCTCACGGGTTACAGCTGAGCCCAGAGAGAAGCCAGCCTAAATTCCTTCCCCCAATACAATGATTCTTATCAGTGATGTTTGGCTTGCAATCTACCACCCCAAAGCAGTAAAATTTCTTTTACCCTTTTTTCCCTCCAACCGTGTTTTTCTCAGGACCCAGTCAATTCGTAAAACTGTTTTTAAAAAAACATCCAAATACATAAAACACTTAGGAATAAGTTTTTAAATGTTTGCAAGACCTATACACTGAAAATTATAAAACATTGCTGAAAGAAACCTTAAAAGCCCCCAAAAGAGAGATATGGGCGGTTTATAAACCTGAAGACTCAATATTGTTGGAATGCCAATCATCTATAAATTGATTTATAGATGCAGTGCAATCCCAATCAAAATCCCAGCAGTCCTTCCTGCAGATATTGACAAGTTGATACTAAAATGTATGTGGAAATACAAAGGATCTAGAGTAATCAAAACAATTTTGAAAAAGAAGGACAGAACTTATAGTACTTGGTTTCAAGACTTACCATACAGCTACAGTAATCAGGACTGTGGTATTGGCCTAAAGATACACTTATGGAATAGAATAGAGTCCAGAAATAAGCCCTCATATATTGATTGGGTCAATTAATTTGCAACGAAGATGACGATGAAAAAAGGATCATCTTTTTGACAAATGGTGCTGGAACAAGTAGATATCTACGTGGAAAACAATAAACTTCAACCCTTACCTCACACCATCCACACAAATTAACCCCAAAAGAATCAGAGACCCAAGTGTAAAAGCTAAAACTATGAAGTTTCTAGAAGAAAACATAGGAGGAAATCTTTGCAGCCTCTAATAGGCAGAGATTTCTTGGATGAGACACACAAAAAGCACAAACCATACAAGAAAAAGTTCAAAAGTTGTACTTCATCACAATTAAAATCTTCTGTTCTTCATAAGATAACAATAAGAAAATGAAAAGGCAAGCTACAGACAGGGAAAAAATATTGCCAATACTTTCTGACAAAGGACTTATATCCAAAACATGTAAATAACTCTTACAACTCAATAAGACAAATAACCCAATGAAAAAGACATTCAAATGACCATATGATCCACGTATCCAGTCCTAGATATGTATTCAAGAGAAATAAAAACATACGTCCACAAAAAGGGATGTACATGAATGTTCATAGCAGCTTTATTTGGAATAGCCCCAAACTGGAAACGATCCAAATGTCCATCAACTGGTGAACGAATAAACAAATTGCAGTACATCCATACAGTGGAATACTACCCAGCAGGAGAAAAGGAATGTGCTACTGATACCTGCAACAACATGGATGAATCTCAAAAACATTATTTTGAGCAAAAGAATTCACACACAAAAGGTCATATGATTCCATTTATATGAAATTCTACAATGGGCAAAACTAAAGTGACAGAAATCAGGGAAGTGGTGACGGGGGGCTGGTGGGAGAGTGTTGACTGCAAAGGAGCACAAGGGATCCTTTGGGATGATGACACTGTTCCATATAGCAATTGTGGTGGTGGTTACACAGGGTATACATTTGTTAAAACCCAAACCGTACGCTTAGAATACATGCATTTTATTGCATGTAATGTTGATTTGGAAAAAAAATTAAGGTTGTGTTTTGCTTCTTCACAATGATGACACTCCCACAACCCAAGAAGATGGTTAGAACCCTAGCAACCACCAAGAGTGAGCCTGTACTGAGCACTTAGTATGTGCCAGGCACCCTACCAGGCCCTTTCATTCATTGTCTGAATTAAGCCTCACACCAGCCTTTAGGATGGGTATTATCATCACCCAAAGCTCAGACAGGTTAAGACATGTGCCTGGAGTCACACAGCTAGCAAGAGGCAAAACCAGGATTCAAACTAAGTTCTAGATGACTCAAAAGCCTGTGCTTTCATAAACGGATCTGTACCATCCCTAGATAGGAAAGAAACCCAAACAGGGCAGAGGTCACACATTTAAAAAGCACCACTGAAGTCAACTACGATTTTAAAAGCTGCATCCACAGGAACTATTTCTAGATACAAAATTCACTGAGATGACTTAAAGACTGGACTGGATGACAAGGCCTAACATATACCCAGCTCATCACATAATACAGTGAGTGTTCATTTATAAAACACCACAGAACTTAAGATTTGCAGAATTCCCAAGCCATTTGAGCCAAAACATGAGCTCTTGAGTAATCCTAGACTTCCAAGCCAGGACCAGCTGGTTGGGGGACATTAGGACCTCCAGATGCTAAAGACCTTGAAGGCAAGTGACTCGATCGTGGGCAACACTGAGAGTGGTCCAGAGCCAGGACAAACCTGGTCCACCTTCCATCCCACTGTCATCGTGCCATCCCTCTGGGAGCCCACCTGATACCTGAGCAGGGCTCAGTGCATCCTATCTCACTGCTGAGGACGGAGGAGAAGGCGGTGACCTCACCCATCCCCCTACAGCCAAGAATCTGACAGATTTAACCAAGTAGGGGAGGGGGCAACCCTGTACCTCCTCACCCTCTGCAGCTCCTTTGCAGCTGCAGCTCTCCTGGGTGACCACACAGTATTAGCTCTAGTGGCTAATACTCTCTGTAGAACAAAGAGTCCAGACTGGCGGCAGGACCTGGTTTCTATCCTGCCTCTCCCACTAGCTTGCTGTGCGACATAGCGTGAGTCACTGAAACTTTCTCACCCTCAGTTTCCTTTTGAGAACTATTTACACCCATCCTGTATACCTCAAGAATGGGTCTGAGGATCAGATGGCAGAGGGGCTGAACAAGAAAATTATTTGTAAACTGCAATACTAGTTACGTTATTATTGGCATCACCAGAATTAGGTGCTAGGCTCAAGTAAAAGCATCAGAAGCGGTTGCTGGCTCACTGATTTGGGGACGATGGTTCCTTCATCTGAAAAATAGGAATAATAATACATGACCTGCTTGAAGCAGGGAGTTAGACCAGAGAAACTTTGGGGGTCACTTCCAACTCTAAAGCCTGATTCTATGATTTTAAAAACCCCAAGAAGATTGACCTCACCTGCTCTCCTGATGTCTGAATTTTCTTTTATCAGGATGCCAAAACACTTGATCTTATAATCAGAAATGAGACTTCAGATGCAAATGACCTAGAGCAGGGAGAAGCACATTGCCTCACATTCTCACTACAGTGTTATAGATTCCTTCCAGAGAGCGAATTCGGATAGTACGATGGAAAACCTGGCCTAACTGAGTCATGACAGGGCTTCCTCAGCGAGGATTCAGGCTGCATCCTGTCTGTTGTCTGAGACCAAACACAGAACAGCACAAAGCCCCAGTTTTAGCTTATTCTCTGAACATTTTTCCTCCTCCCCAGACTGGGGTGGTGGTGGCTTGAGTGTGTTTTGCCAGCTCTGTCCAGGGGGGCTCACGACTTGGAAGAGGTTCCCTCTCAGCCCCAACCCATGCCTGATCCACCATCTCCCTTTTCATTTCCAAGACTGCCCCCTTGCTCATGGCCCTCAAATTCTAACCCTGTGCAATGCCACAAACCCCTTTCCCTTCCAACCACACCAGCCTGGGTGGTTCCAGCTTCCTGGAGCCCCTCTCCTCCCATCTCATCTGGCCCTTGCCCCATCCTCAACCTCCAAACCCAAGCAAACACAAGGATTGTGAAAATGAGCTGATATCCAAGAGGATGCAGGCACCATTTGTCCACACCCCTCTCCTGCCCCCACTCTCCATTCCAGCTCAGAAACCCCTGCTGGGGCTGGAATATCAAGACACTGTATCTCCTTAATAATTAGTAGCATTAGTTGAGCATTTACTATGTGCCAGACCCTGTTCTAAGTGCTTTACATGTACTAACTCACATGATCCTCATATGAAATAAGCACTATTATCCTCATTTTAAGGATAAGAAACTGAGGTACAAAAAGGTTAAGTGACTTGGCCAAGAGCACACAGCTAGCAAGCAGATGGATTGGGGATTGAGCCCAGAGTCTGTGCCTGGGCTGCTGAGGCAGGAGCAGTGCCTTTTCAAGTCTGAAATCATTGGGAAACGAACATGAATGCACAGTGCTCTTGAAGTGGATAGAGAGGCTCAGTCATATCAAGTTTAGCCCCTTCTCTGTACAAAAGGGGACAATGAGGCCAGAGACTAAGTGATCTTCCCAGGTCACCAGCAAGCTGAGCCCTGAGCTAGGGTCTGGGCTGACGCCACCCGCTATATATTTCAGGAGCGGCCACTGCCCACAGCCAAGGCATGTTTTAAACAGGGGTCATGACCTGGAAATTAGCCCACAGCCCTTATTCCAGCCTGTGCAGGACCTCTCAGACCCTCTCAGACCCTTATTCGCCCCCTCCCTGCCAGGTCCTTAAGAGCAGTCTCTGGCAGGTCACTTGCTTGGTGGTTTACGTTTTTTGGGTTTTGTTTGTTTGTTTTTGCCTTTGCTGGGGTCAGACTGTAAACCTCACCTTGATTTGGGGTGAGGATCACAAAAGTGCCATGATTTAAAGTAAAAGACTGTATATATTTAGAACAGGCTTTGGGTGGAGGTCAGGAAAGTCCCTTCACACCCACGACCCCATCTCCCACCCCAAGTCCCTGCAATTCAGGGTCAGAGAAGGAGGGACAATTGCCCTGTAACTTGCTCTCCAGACACTGCCCACTCTCACCCATGCTCTCCCCAGTTGTCACCCCCAACTCTAACCCTCCTTTTCCAATCATGTATACCGCCTCCCCTCTTACTCTCTTCGTCATTCTCCTGAGAAATCACCCGACGCCAGGTCTGAGATTTGGTTGGGTTTCCCCCACGGACGGTTCCCTCCCGCTCTCCAGCTGACACTCCCCACGGTCCGCAGGTTCCCCCATCCCTCTTGGATCAGCGCGATCCCCTCCCCCGGCCTCGGAAACACCCCACCCCACCCAGCCAGCCAGCCCTCCGGGTCTCCTCTCTGCGGGGCGAAGGCAGAGGGTCGGGAGGGAGCCCCAGGCAAGGACGGGTGGCTGGTCAGAGCCCAGGATGGGGGCGGACAGGGCACCGAGTGAGGATCCGAGAGGGCATCCGAGCGCGGGAGGGACGCCTTGGACAGGCAGGGACCGGGAGCCCCGGGGAGGACGGGGACAAGGTCCGAAACGCCTGCAGAGTCCGGGAGCTTGGTTGGGGGTCTGAGACCCGGCCGAGTGGGCGGGATGAGGTCTCGGACAGGACGGGGTGAGAAGAGCGGCGGTGCAGGGGACCAGAGCTCGGACGCTAGAAGGTGCGATCCGGGTCCGAGTCGGGGAAGCCAGAGAAGGAGCTCTGGGCGCGAACTCCGACCCCGAGATGGGGCTGGGTACCACCGGGGCTAAGGTCTGAGTTCGAGATCCCGCCGGGGCCAGGGCCAGCGGAAGGGAAAAGTTGGCCTTGCTGCAGCGGGAGGAGGGGAAGGCAGGCGGGCCGGGGCGCGGCGGGCACTGACCCGAAGTAGGCGGCGGCGGCGGCGGCGGGCAGCGCCAGCAGGCAGAGCGCGGCCAGGGCCAGCGCGGGCGGGGGGCGCATGATGCCGGCGGCGCGGCGCCCTGTCGCATCTCCTCGCGCCGCTCAGCGCTAGCAGCGCCGCCACCAGCCGCCCGCGGGGCTTTAAACCCCGGAGGGGCGGAGCGGGCGGGGGGACAGGAGCGGCGCTGGCGGCGCACCCCCGCAGGCGGCGAGCCCCCCGTCTCATTGGCCCCGCCGGCTTGCCCCGCCCCTTCGCGGGTGGGGCCACCGCCCCGGGTCCGCCCCCGCCCCGCCCCCAGCTCCCGCGCCCACCCTCCCCAGGTGAGAGCTCACCTGACGCGGTGCGGGCCTGGGGACGCGGCGGCTGAACATGAAGGTCTCGAGCCGGGAGAGGCGAGGATGGGGGTACGAGCCGGGGACCAGAGAGTTTTTGCCCCTCCGGGCGGGGTGGAGGCACACGCAGGATACCTTCCCCCAAAGAACAAGGGGGCGTAGAAGGAGGGAGGCGCCTGGAGTCTGAGCAGAAGTAGTGTCTCGTCCGCTCTCTAGACGGGCCGGTGCGGGTCCCTCTGCCCAGGCTCCACGACTCCGAAGGCAGGGCCGGCTGTGGATGCAGAGCCGCTCTTCCAGAGCAGGAGAAATGCACGTCTAACGGCAAAGGGAGTCCGGTGCGGGGGGGTGGGGGGTGTCCCTTGGTCAGAGCGGAGTGGGGAGAAAGGAGCCCAGTTTCTAAACAGGAGACTGTCTGTCAGGGAGGACGTCTCAGTGAGCATTTGCTGATGTTCATGGAACAAAAATCCAGATCCTCTGGTCAGTGGGGGCAGGCAGAGCCAGGATGGGGGTGGGAGAGGAACCTGCTTTCTTCCAAAGAGTGTAGACGCCAGAACTTCTATCAGACAGGATGGAGATGTCCAGTGTTGGGCCACAAAGCTCTGTGCTTTGCTTATTCTTTTTTAAAGTTTAACCCCAATTCCTGCAGCGAAGGTGCAGTGATCAAGGCAGTGCGTGGCACCCATCTAGGAGGAAGACATTCAACAAAAGGCCCAAGCAAGATTTAATATGTTTTTGAGAGTCTTGAACACTGGGTCAAATCAAGCAAAACAAAATAGAACTTGCACTGAATGTCAAGATCTGCATGTAAAGTTTCCAAAAAATCAACCATGCATGCAGAACATCAGGTGACAGTGACCTTGGCTTTGTGGACACAAAGGCGCTGGGAGACTGGTGGGAAGACGGGAGCTGCAGTATTAACAGAGGAAGCCCACAGCCATAGTGAGCCTCTCTGGGTTCAGTTCCCCTGTCCAATGAGGGGAGTGATTAGCTAATGAATGATCTTTAACAACTCTGCCAGCGATATCGCATCTCATGGTTCTGTTTATTGAGGCACACGGTCCAGTGTGGTGGGCAGAGACCTGAATTCAAATCATGTAAATTATGAACCTCAGATATGAAATGGGGATGACGATAAATATCTCACAGGATTTTTGTGCAAATAAGAGTGATGCCATGGGAATTCCCTGGAGGTCCAGTGGTTAGGACTCCATGCTTTCACTGCCAAGGGTGCAGGTTCAATCCCTGGTCGGGGAACTAAGATCCTGCAAGCAGCACGGTGTGGCCAAAAAAGAAAAAAAAAAAAAAAAAGAGTGATGCCAAATGCCTAGCAGGTGCAGTTACTCACTGCAGGTATAGTGTGTGGTGTGCTGCATTGCGGGGTGGGTGGGAGTCTGATTTATATCATTTGCAGATTCCCGTGCTGCAAATATTGCCACCGTGGCTGATTTCAAGCTACCAATGTGGCATCATCCTTGATCTAAGGAGTTAGGAAGAGATTTGCACAGGAGGCTCCACAAGCCAGTCCAAACCAGCTCCAGCACACCACTACTAAGACCTTGAACCAGGCTCAACGAGGCTCAGAGGAGGGGAGGCCAAGCTGGACCAGTGTGAGTCAGAGAGGAAAAAGAGCCCCCAATGGGCACCTGAGTTTGGGCAGGTGAGGAGGGAGCTGCCCCAGCTGCCCCTCCTGTCCTCATGCCCATGGGCACCCACCATACACACAAGTACACACAAGCATGCACATGCCTGGAGTGGGGGGTGAGGAGGGGGAGGCACATTCTCCCAAAGTGACACATTTTCAACGTTTCATAGAAGTTACATGTTGACATCTGACAGTTAAAGCTGTGATGCAGGGAAATTGGAAAAAACACCAAAGATTCACTGGGGACATTAGTGGTTGGATGGTGAGATACACATGGAAATATCCAGAAGGAAGTTCTTTTTAAAAAAATTTTATTTTAAGTATAGTTGATTTACAATGTTGTGTTAATTTCTACTGTACATACAGCAAAGTGATTCAGTTATATGTATATATACATTATTTTGCATATTCTTTTCCATTATGGTTTATCACAGGATATTGAAATAGTTCCCCATGCTATACAATAGGACCTTGTTGTTTATCCATTCTATATGTAATAGTTTGCACCTGCTAATCCCAAACTCTGAAGGAAGTTCTTGAGCCTCCACCAGCCAATGGTGCGAACCCCACCCTTGGGTCCAGCATGTCTCACTGAAGCCTCAAGCCTCCTGAGAGATTAGGGCAATCATTATTCCCATTGCACAGATGAGTTAACTGAAGCTCAGGAAGATTAAGTATCTGGTGCTTGTGACCCAGCTGTAAGTAGTGGAAGCAAGGGTTAAGCCCAGCCCCAGTGGGTCTGTCACATTGCTTGTCACTCATGATTGGCCACGGCTGGCTGAGGGCCACCCAGGCATAGCCTGACTCACAGTGGCCTTTGCATAATTCATCCTTACAGAGCATCATGTACCTCCTAAGTGCCAATCATCATTAAGAGGCTCTAGTCTGGAGGAGGAGATGATGGTGAAAACAGATTTTCTCCACAGTTGTGATATTGTGGGACCCCTGAGGAAGGACACAAGGATCAGCCCTCAGGACTTACAGCCTGGGCCATAATGATTTGTTCCTCACACCTCTCCCTCTGCCCTGTGAGCTCCTCAATGGGGGATTGGGGGGAGGTGGGGGAGGGTGAGTTTTACCTCTTTCTGTATCTCCAGGGCCTGACACAGGGCCTAGCCCTTAGTATGTACTCAGGTAATGTGTGTGGTCGTCAGCTTGTAACTTAGGTCTATGGCCTTTTTATGGGGCTGCAGAGATAGAAAGTGTTATTCTGACACAATGCATGCTCACAGAAACATCCCCTCCCATGCCCAGACAAATGCTCCATCACACACACACACACACACACACACACACACACCTTGACACTCTACAACACAAGTCCAGGCATTCAGTGACACACAGACTCCCCCATACCTCCCCCGTGGCTGTCTAAATTCCTAGGCAGACCCACAGCTGCTCCCGGACCTACACGTTCACACAGGTATGCAAGAGAAGCATTCTTAGACATCCACATGCAGCTACCTGTCTCCAAGAACCAGCCCAAGGCAGCCACGGCTTGGGGATGGAGTTCTCCTGGCCCCCTGTGCACGCAAGCGCACATACACACACACCATGGAGGTCACAAATGAGTGATCTGAAAGGCTTGTGTAGGCTGTATCAAATCCAGCTCCAGGCCTCTTCATCCTCCTCGCAAACCTGCCCCCAGACCAGGCCACCCTGCCTGAAGCAAACCCCCAGGAGCCATTCATCCTTGTCTGGCCCTAGGTCTCTCAGAGCTCCAAAGTCAAGCCCAGGCCCCAGGCAGAGCCCGGCACTCACATGATCCTCTGTGCTCATCACCAGGCTGTGAGCAAGTGGAAATGAGGGATTCCAGGCTGGCTATCTCTCTCTCATCACCCCCAGGGCTGCACCGGAAATGGACTCGACCCAACAGGAAGTGGGGCAAGTGATACTCAGTGGCTCGGAGGGAAGGCACCAGTGCCCAAGCCAAGCCCGAGCCATGGCTGCTCAGGGGAGCTGGTCCTGGGGAGGACCCAACCGGACTGGTGTGGGTGCGCTCACTTGTCCCTCTGCCTGGGCTCCCCCACTCCCTGTGACCTAGCTTTCTGTGCTATGGCCTCATGTAACCAGTTCTGTTCTGACCACTCCCATCCGTCCTACCCCAGCACATTTGAACTGGCCTTGACTCTCACTCTCTCTCTGATTTGGTTCCAGGGGGCCATGAGGTATCACATGGGACATCCCTGTCCCCCCTTTACAGATAGGACACTGAAGTTCAGCAAGGTAAGTAACTTCCTCTGTATTACGGAACTGACCGGCTCTTGGTGGCTGGGTACTTGATCTTTCCAGAACATCAGACTGAAGTAGGACTGAAACTAAGTGAGGAAAGTGGGCCACAGAATTCCACACGTGGGAGACACAACTATGCTTGAAAACAGCCAAAAAGATAGGAGAGAAGGATACGAAGATATTATTTTTTTGTGGGTGCCTTGGAGGTCGTGTGTGTTAAAAGTGTTTTTATCCTCTTTGTATTTTCCAATTTTCTATCGCAAGCATCTTTAACATTTATAATGAATTTTTTTTTCTTAAAAGGGGGAGGGGAAAAGGCACAGGAATAAATCTCTAATGGTAGAACTTTAAGTATTGGCAGGAAAAATATTTGGGAGAGGAACCAGGAAGGTATTCCTCGACATTCTCCTGTGGCATCCATCCACCTATTCTTCTATAGGAAGGGCTCCTGTCCTCTCTTGGGGAGCTTGAGCTATAGCCGGCAGGGCACACCTCACCCATGGCAGTTCCAATTGGATCCCTTCTTACCTCTGTTCCTTCCTCTCTTCCTAGCCTTCTTTGCTCCTGAACTATGCTCTGAGTGGAGGTTGTGTTGTGTGGAAGGTGGTAAGACGCTTCCTTGCGCCTTTGCCCCGCCTCAGGCCCTTCTCCAGCCTTGATTCAACACCGTCTTTTTTTTTTTTGGCCACACCGTACAGCATGCAGGATTTTAGTTCCCCGACCAAGGATAGAACCCGTGCCCCTTGCATTGGGAGCATGGAGTCTTAACCACTGGACCATCAGGGAAGTCTCACAACAGCACATTTGAGCTTGACCAAGGAAGACTGAGTGCAGAGGTAGGTAGAGAAATGGCAATCTGGGTGAACAATCCCAATTTCAAACAGCCTGGTCCATTGTCCCCATAAGTGAACGCAGAACCGTCAGGTGACATATATGCCTGTGCTCTGCCTGGGTACTGGGCTCACCATGAATATACATACCCACCACCTGGGTTCCCACTTCCAGAAGCATTAGAACACAGTGAGATGACCTGGCAAGCAGCACCGAGCTTTCTGCCTTCGACTACTGAGAATCCACTCCAGAGCTATCCCACTGGCAAAGCACTAATGAAAGACTCTACTTTGGGGTGTTTTATAACAGAAAGGTGTTCCGGACAAGCCACGGCTACTAACACGGCTCAAAAGAAAGAAAACAAGGAAGGAAGGGTACGAGGAGGGCAAGAAAAACAACTTCCTTAGGAAATAGAAATGAGAAATCATCCAGAATTTACTATCAGTAATATTCTGAAGATTCGACTCTGAACAGAGGCACACTTCACGTATTCTTTTTGTATCGTATGTTTTCATCTGAGTAACTTCTTGCTTCTGAAAGGGAAGGGTGAGAGGAAAGCGTTCCCATCTTGTTCAGAATGTTCAGGTGGTGCCTGGAGGAATGCAATCCGTTGCATTAGTTCTAGAAGGTGTCCATCACAGACCACCTTCTCCAGGTCACATTTGCACAGCCACAGGTACACATTAGTTTGCAGGAAGTGCTCACTAACAAAGTCTTACTAGTAGACAGTTGGACCACAGCATGTTTTCCTAAACTCAATGTGTGCGTTCAGTGGCCCAGCCAGAGGTCTTTCTTGAAACTGGGGAGAGGCTCAAATCTTAATTTATCTCTGGGAAACAGTAAGCTCAGGCTTAACTCCTCACACAAAAGTGCACACACACACACACACACAGAGTGACTAATTCCATTTTACTACAAAATTTCCTTTTCATAGAAAGTATGATTATATACTATTCAATTTAACAAACTTTGACCATCTGATGTTAAGCCCTGGGAGTAAGAGATGATGAACCAGGTCCTGTCCTTGAGGAGCACAGAGTTTGTTGGGAAAGACATGTCCATAAGTACATATAGCATTTTGACATTTCTATATCAGTATAAGCCATTATTGAGTACTTACTACGTGCCAAGCATTGTTATAAGTCCTATAGGAATATTAACTCATTTTATCCTCAGAACATTTTACAGATGAAGAAACTGAGGCACAGGGAGGTTAAGTAACTGTCCAGCTAGTAAGTTTGGGATTAGAAACCAGGGAGCCGGTATGTGTTTCACCACTGAACTGCAGCAAAGAGAAGAAAGTGCCAAATGAGATGGGAACCCAGGCAAGAGGACAAGCCATTCATTGTTCCAGGGAAGGTATGCCTGGGACCATATTGAGATGTAGTGATATTTGAGCAGGATCTTGCAGAGTGACTTTTTTTCAGTGCATCTTTCTTCACTTTGCCAAATGGTACAATCCATCCTAATTTGCCACATAAATGTTTGAGAAGGAATCAAGTTTTTTGGGCCTCTCACTGTTGTGGCCTCTCCCGTTGCAGAGCACAGGCTCCGGCCGCACAGGCTCAGCGGCCATGGCTCACGGGCCCAGCCGCTCCGCGGCATGTGGGATCCTCCTGGACCAGGGCACGAACCCGTCCCCTGCATCAGCAGGCCGACTCTCAACCACTGCGCCACCAGTGAAGTCCGAGAAGGAATCAAGTTTTACCACTGGTTGTCATTATAACTCTAAGAGATGATCCTGTGGAGCATCCCTTTGCTATTCTGAGTTCACCTTTGGAGTGAGAAGTAGATTGAAAGGGTGTTGGAGACTTTAGAATAGGAAATAGGAAATGCCTTTGAAACATGCTGAACCTTGTCACTCTGTGTTATTGACTCTGGAATCTCATTTTTAGCCCCCAGCTCCAATTTCAAAGTGTCCTACGGTCTCTCCTTCTCTGGATTTTGCACCCAGGTTGTGCCTACATGTCTCCTCATGACCAGGCATTGTGTCCATTATGACCTGGATGTAATACCACATGTCTCCAATAGGGGTCGCTGACTACAACGGGATGGACACCTGCAGTTGAGCGGAGAGAACCCTGGGTCCTAACTTAACCTTGTCCTGTGACCTCAGTTTCCTCATCCATCAAATGGATATAACACTCCCTGTCTGTCTCCCTCACACAACAGTGGTGAGAAATGTGAGGATGAACGTGGACACCTTCCAGTGTCATTCAGAAGAGGCAGCTCCTGTCTGACTTTCTCGCAGCTCCGGTCTAGATGATTTCAAAAACCCAGTCATTCCGCAACTATCTGTTGAGCATTACTCATTGTGCCAGCGCCATACAGAATCCAGAAGTCATTTCTACCTCTGCATAAAGGGACTTCGAGTAAAAGTTTAAAGCAAACTGTAATCCTGACGGCGAGGAGGAGGCTCTGGTGGGCAGTAAAAGCAGCATCCCCCGTCCTGGGAAAGATCATGGAGTGTGAAATAGCAGGACATCTACTTGTCCTGGACACCTACTGTGGTTGGAAGTCTTTCCCACCCAGTAACTCGTCTCTTCTTCCCATAACCCAGAAAACAGAGGCACAGAAAAGGGAAGTGACCGCCCCCCCAAACCTGGATTCCAGGAACCTCCCTGCCAGCTAATCCCAGAAAGTGGGGTGGGAAGGAGCAGTGCGGGAAGGCGAGTGACCCGAGAGGGCTGGGAGGGACGGAGAAGGGAGGACCTTCCTGTTCTGACCCCCTGGCCAGGCCGACGGAACCGAGGGCGGCCGCGGCGGCCAGCCTTCTGCAGGAGCGCCCCCTGCTGCTCAGAGGTGCCGCCCGTTGCGGAGGCTGCCGGTGGAGGAGGATGCTCCACGCTGGAAGGGCTGTTCTCTAGGCGAGCCGAGACGCCCCCAGAGTAGAGAGCAGGGAGGACCCAGAGGAGTCGCCCCAACCTCTTCACTTTGCACATGGCAAACGCGAAGCTCGGAGGAGGAAGTGACTTGCTCAAGGGCTCTCAGCGAGCCAGCAGGAGGCGGGTCTCTCGGATGTCCTGCCTGACACCGCAGAGCCCTCCATCTCCCCTCCCCTCCTACTCCGAGTTCCTGCGCCCAGAGGGCGCCTCCCTCCATGCACTGCACCTGGCCAGCCCCCCACCCCACTCCCATTCCTCCTCTCCAGGCCCTACCCGCCCCACAAGCCCATCTCCTCCAGGAACCCTCGGGCACTGCAGCCCCAGAACTCTCCCTTCTCCGAAGCCCTATTGCCTCCAGGGGCCGCGATGACTTTCAATTCGGAGACATGGCTTTGTTAGGCAGTTGGCACGGTCTTGGGAACCATAAATGAGGCCTCTTTCTTTGGAATTCTCTACTCACCTCCCCGCCAGCCTCTCCCCATGCAGAAGTGCCTGGTATAGGGCTGAACTCACTGGGTGATGAAAGTTGATGAACGTCTTTTTCTTCTTCCCACTGCAAAGCAACCCAGCAGTATCTGTAGCCCTGGACAGCCAGGATGCCTGTGCTGGCATTGGGGCTCTCCTTCTGAGCCGGTGACCTTGGGCAAGTCACTTGAAATCTCTCAGAGCCCTGGTTTCCCCGACTGTAAAATCAGGCAGGGATAAAGCTCTTCTTTGGGCTGGTTGTGAGGATTAAATGAGGTAACGTGCACGGAGTGCCTGGAACATTGCAGGTGCTCAATAATCGGCAAGGTTGATCAGTCAGGCTTCCAAGGAGCCTTAGGTTGGTCCCTCTGGCCTCATCCTTCTTCTAGCTGGAATCCTCTTTCCTAGATGTGAACCTTCCAACCCAAAGCTCCCCACCTCCTGTCCGCTGTTGTAAGCAGCATCAGGGAAGGGGACACACGGTGGCTATGTAAGGATCATAGGAAAGCAGGATGCTGTTGGAAGACAGAAAAGGCTACACAGTGGGGGGTAGTCAAGTCACACTGCCAGGCTGATGTTTCTACCAACAAGGCTCTCAGGTACCTGGGTCTGCCTCTCTCGCTCCCCTCTTTGCGCTGGCTTCCTCCCCCTGCACTCTTTCTAAACAGGTCTTTCTGCTTCTGCTTCTATTAACTCCTCATTCCTGTTTCTCTCAGAACTTACAGCCTGCACGTGGCTCATCATGACTGCTGTGACACCCCCATGGTGCCATGGCCATTCAGCTCTGGGGCCCAGTGGCATCTGCCATGTATCCTAACACATGTCTGAGGGGAAAAGGGGGACCCCACACTGGCACTTCCGGGACCTGTCAAAGGCTGTGACCAGTTGTGAACTGGCTGCCCAAGGGTCAGGCAGCCACACCGGGTCCAGTTGGCTGTGGTCGTGGGGACAGGGTATCTGCTGCAAGCATGGCCACCAACATAGTTGCATGTCTAATAGAATAAATATTCAATAGACACTGTTAATAATAATAACCACAATAATAATAGAAACTCATGGAAATTCATTTGAAATTCATTAGTAAAGGAAACAACCTCTTGTGAGCTGTTCTATGTGGTGAATAATTCCCTCTACCTGCACAGACCTCATGCCGTATTATCTGTTTTGTACACCCAGATTTTATGGACTGCATCTGCTTGAAGCTTGATATACTCATATGCTTGTTACAACAAATACTGCTCCAGGAAACAGTCCCAGGGTCCCCAAACTTGACTGAGGCTATTGAGAGGACTTTCCCCTTTCCCCAAATGATCTTTGATGTTATTTAAAAAATGAATTTGTGATGTGGAAAAAAAAAAAAAAGGCAGCCCCTGCTTTACATCTTCCCTTGGGCTCACCCAAGGAGCTCCAGACTCTTCCTTTCCTCTCCCTCCTTCCCTTCCCTCCCTCCTCCCCAGTGATGAGGTCCTGACCCAGCAAGCAGAGCAAAAGCCTGAACCTTCAGCCAGGAATCTCTGAGAGGGGACAGCAGAACAGGGGGACAGTGAAGGCTTTCACTCCCTGTTGCCCCTCTGATGACTGCTGGGAGCAATGAGATGAGGCCGAAAATGTTCCTCCACTTCCAACACCTGCTCACTCCCTTGGGCGGAGGTCTCAAGGAAGATGTGATGTACATGTGGGAAAGGCTGGCAGGACACTGCCCAGCCACCATGAAGCCCCCCCGAATGATTTAGAAACAGCTATTTCCTCCTCCAGGCATTTTATTTCCAACTGTCAGAAATAGTCACTGCAGATATGCCTGTGATGCGGATGGTGCCCTCCTATGTGGGGTACCCTTTTGCAGTGCACAACCTGAGCAGCTGTACATGGCGGTCCTAACGGCATATACCTGATCGTCCTCTGCCCCGTGAGTGGGAAACTGGGCCTTGCTGACCAATAGATATCTATCCCCACAAACATTCCTCCATACCCATTCCCAGCGGGGTCACCACCACCTTTCTGTGTACCCAGCCCCAGCCCTTTGGAGTCACCCCTCACTCCCTGGCTTCAGAGTGAGGTGGACCTGGATGCACGTCCCCGTTCCAGCACTTCCTAGGACTGTGAACTTGGCTAGGTCACACAGCTTCCCTGGGCCACAAGTCCCTTATTTGTTGTTGTTGTTCTTGTTTTGGCCATGCTGTGTGGCTTGTGGGATCTTAGTTCCCCGAAGAGTGATCAAACCTGGGCCCAGCAGTGAAAGCACAGAGTTCTAATACCTGGACCACCAGGGAATTCCCACAAGTCCCTTATTTGTGAAGTGAGAGTGGTGCAAGGTCTCATGTGGGGCTTTATTGAGGATTAGATGGGAAAGCAAATGAAACCCACCAAGACCAGGGCCTGGCACCTGCTGAGTCCCCAACACTAATCCCACTCCCCAGATTTTCCCATTTACACTCCAAACTCTGCCCAAGGAAGGAGCATCAGTATCTGGCTAAATGGGTAGGTTATCTCTGTAGCCCTGTCGTTGCTGGTGGAGTTCGATTATCCAAGTTAAGGGGTGTAAGAGCAAAACAGATGATACGTGAAATGCTTGCAAGAATCCTAGACTGGGTTCTTCCCGAAGTGAAGGGTTATTTAGCAAACTGAAATCCTTACCCCTGAATTTCTGTATTCGCACATCTGGCTCTTTATTTATCCCAGGGAGTTACTGAGCAGTATACCTCCATGTTAGAAGGACACAGCTCAGCGAGTGGCTTCCAACCAAGACATCAACCAACCTGTGGCCCTGGGCACCTCTGCTACCCTCCAGCCTGGCTCACCAGGGAGGCTGATCACCTTCCACCGTGGAGGAATTGCCCTAACATATTGAGTATTTATCGGGTGTCAGGCATTGTGCTAATTCATTTCACTATCTTATTTATTCCTCCCAATTTCTTCAGAAATTGACTTTACAGTGATCACCTGAACTGTTTTTAATCATTGACACTTGCAGTATTACATACTTTTCTTCCTCTCATGAAGGAGATAAAACACAAAGATATACAAAACGTGTCCTTGTTCTTTGCCCTTAAAACTCCATAGAAATGCAGAGAACAACCTCAGACTTCCTCTGGGTACACCCCTAGAAACCAGACTCTGAATGAAGTTCAAAAACTACCACCGGTTCCAAGGAATGCAGCTCATGTCCCTGGGAGCCCCAGGTGGAATTCCCGAGGCCCTGTTCCCTGTGCATCTTCTTGTGCTTCCCTCGTGGAAAGGGGATGGGGGTTTAACAGCTGAGGCGAATTTCAGGATCTGTGGTGAGATGTTACACCAAACTGCCCCTAACCACCGCCCCCACACCCGGCAACACTCATTGTCTGTGCCTCCCCAGCTGCTGTTCCTAGAAGCCCCAGCAGGTGTCACTGTGACCCTGGCCATCCTCACAGGCCCCGGTTCTGGGTCGGTGCACGTAACACGTTTGTGGCCTGGGGGACTCTCAGAGGTGGGACCTCACCACTAAGAAGTCCCACAGGGAGGGTCTTGTCCCAGAGAGAAGGGCCCGGTCTCTGCTTCACTCTTTTCCAGGACCATTTTAGGGAAGGGCTGTGGTTCAGTGAAGGTTCAATCTCATGGTCAAGGGGCTGAGGGTGGAGAGTGCAGGGCGCAGAGGGGATCTAGACCCTCCTCCCGTCCCTCCTACCCAGCGGGACCTCTTCTTCCATTGCATTAGGAGAGAGTCCCCCCCCCACCAAGCCCCCTCCCTCCTTCAACCTCCCTGACCACCAGCCCCGAGCTTTGGGGACAAACCTTGGTGACTGCTGAGGGCCCCTCAGGGTCAGGAATCACTATACTGATGAGGAGCCAGAAGGCACAAAGAGGGCTGTAGGTCAGGGAGGCTTCCTGGAGGAGGTGAGTGTGGACCCAAGAGATTAATTCATGGCTCTGCCCCACATTGAGAACAAGGGAGATGAGGGGCCAATCTGGGGGATTCAGTACTGTCTTGGGGGAGGAATGCCGATGGGTGAGTTCATCTGTGGCCATTTGGAGAGATGTTTCTGGGGTCAGGGTGGGCTTCTCTCCCCCCGCAAGTCAGAGAAGCAGGAGCCACAGAATAAGAGAGTGTGAGGGGATGGGAGGAGGTGGGCAGGAGTTATAAGGGGAAAACAGGACGCTGAGCTGTGAAACGGGAGAGGGAGACCTTCCTTCCAGGCTAAAACTGGGTCCTCTGAATGGGGGAGGGGTGTGACAGCCCAGGGAGTGGGAGGAGGCGGGGAGGAAGGACTAAACCCCGTGCCCAGCCTTCAGAACAGCGCTGAGCCACCAGGGGTGTTTGCTTCCTTGAGCCCTTGGCCTTTCTTGGAATAGAAAGTCAGTGACAAGCCAGGGAGATGGGCTTTTCCACGAAAGACTCTCAACACCTCCCGTTGTAAAACCCAACCAGAGGGCTTCCCTAGTGGTGCAGTGGTTAAGAATCTGCCTGCCAATGCAGGGGACACGGGTTCGAGCCCTGGTCCAGGAAGATCCCACATGCCGCGGAGTAACTAAGCCCGTGTGTCACAGCTACTGAGCCTGCACTCTAGAGCCCACGAGCCACAACTACTGAGCCCGTGCGCCACAACTACTGCAGCCTGCGCGCCTACAGCCTGTGCTCCGCAAGAAGAGAAGCCACTGCAATGAGAAGTCCGTGCGCGGTAACGAAGAGTAGCCCCCGTCCGCCGCAAGTAGAGAAAGCCTGCGCGCAGCAACAAAGACCCAACACAGCCAATGGCAAATAAACAAGCAAATAAATAAATAAATAAATATGTATTTTAAAAAGAAACCCAACCAGACCTCAGAGGGCCCAGCAGAAATTCCCAGTCCCCTAATGGCCCATCTCTCCACCCCTAACCCTAACCCTCCTGCCCAGCCAGCCTGCCCTCCCCCAGAGGCCCTCAGGCAATCAGTACTAGTCACCACCCACCCCTCCAGCCACTGAGCAGGACACCACCAACCCCCTACACCCACACCCCATTCTCCCCTCTGAGAGTTTGCAAGTTTGCCCTTTTGGTTATCACCTCATGGAGATTTGGCCCTTCTGGAAGCAAGTCTTGACACCTGGGGTGGGGCCTGGCCCCAGGTGGATGAGGACAGGAAAGAAGAGAACTAGGAAAAACACACGCTTCAGCAGGAACAAGATGCAAAAGAAGCTGGAGGAAAAGCAAGCCTTCGCACCAGGAGCCGCAGACAGACAGCTTCTAGTGGGCAGTCTCACCCGCCTGCTTTCTCCAGGAGTCCTGTTTTCCTGGACACTGCCTCGCATGGAAAACATCTCAATGCAGACATACATGCAGAGTAAGAGATTTCTTTGAAGATGCAGCGACTTCTCCATTTTGTGCAGAACTGGCTTCTGCTGAGCTATTTCACTCCCTCATTCACTCCCCGGGGGCCAACTCTGAGGGGCAGCAGGGGATGCAGGCCTGCCCACTGCCCGGGGCAGGAAACAGGTGTTGGAGCCCAGGCAAGCCTCCGGCAGTGCCCCTGAAGTTCAAACAGAACTTCCCAGACGACCAGCTGGGAAGTTGGGGCGGGCTGGCTAGCTGTGTCTTTTCAGCACTAACACTTTGATGCTTCGAAGGGGGTTGGGAAGGCTCGCAGGACTAGAACTCAGACCTCAGCGGCTTCCGGGGGAGCAGAAGAAACGCCCCCTCCTCTAATTTGACTGCTACACGAAGCAACAGACATGTCAGCCTGTTTTCAGGGGGGCAGAAAAACACAATGTTGAAGGAACCCTTATACCACGGAGCTCACACTCAAGTCCATCACGACCGGTCGGGCCTCCAGATGAGCTGCCAGGCGCACCTAGCAGAGGATGCCCTGGTCTCATTTACTGACAGCCCCTGGGCTGAGCGCACCACGCACAACCCTCACGGTTGACATCCATCGATTGACAGCCAGGGCCTGGGACACCGGAGTCCTCGCGTTGCCAGCAGCCTCACCCTCCATCCACCCCTGTGGCTGTGTGGTAGACTCCTCGTGGAAACAGACGCAGTCACCAACTGACCGGGCTGCAAAGACACTGTCCCCAGGTGCCAAGGCACAGCCTAGGGCAGCCTGTTCCCACCATGAGATCTGTGACAAGGACCAAAGGGCCAGAGTGCAGGCAGGGGGACTTGTCAGCCTCCCAGCCCACCCTTGTAAGTCCCCCGTTGAGGATTCCCAGACACCTGGACACCCCCAGGCGCTAATGGCCCACCCTGAGCCCACAGAATGCTGTGACCTGCCTTGTCGGATTCCCCCAGTAACCCCATCGCGATGCCGCCGGCCCTGCCAGCTTCCTGGGGCCCCTGGCTGGTGAGTTTCACCCCAGAGGTGGCTGTGGCATTTTGGTGGCCAGGGCCACCGCCTTCCCGAGTCCTCTTCCGTTGCTCTGTAGCCCAATCTTGTTCATCCATAACCCTCAGGAGCGGGTGGCAGGGCTGGGGGCGACAGGGGCTCTCTCCAGGCAGCGGCGGGGGTGGGGCCGGGGGCTCCCCTAACTGCAGAGGCTCGCCTTACACACCCAGCGACACATGTCCCCCTTTATGGACAGGGCTTTCTCTCCTTGCTTAAAGGCAACTGTGAAAAGAGCAGGGCTGATTCTGGCTGCCTAGCCGTCTCCTGGCAACAGGCCTGGCAGGAGGTCTTTCTTTCTCCACCCCCCCACCTCCCTTCTCTCCTCCACCCCCCCCCCTTTCTTTCCCCCCTGTGTCTTGTGTTGTGTATCATTAAAACTTCCCTCCCAGCCACTTCGCAGCCAACAACCAGGCCCTTCTGGGGCCAGTTCCCTTGGGGCAGCTCAGCCAGCCGGGCCCTGGGGGTGGGGGACCTGAGGGGTCAAGCCCCCAGAGAAGAGCCTTTGTGTTCTGGAACCAAGGCTTAAACTCAATTTGGCAACCTTCGGCATGTTCACGACAGCAGCCACTAGAACTGCCTCCACCCAGGCACCTCTCCCTTGTCTCCTCTCCTCCCTCCTCCCTCCTTCCCTCCCAGGGCTCCGTCTCTTCTGTTAGTGCCTTAAGCCTGCCAATAGGGCCCCTGGGCCCTGCCCAGCCCTGCTAGAGCCTCACCGGGCTGGACACCAACCACCCCTCACCTAGAAGGACAGTCGCAGCCACAGGCCTGCAGCCAGCTCTGGCCAGTGTCCTAGTCTGCCCTGAAAGGGGCAGGAACACAAAGGGTGGGGTCACGGGCATCATGGGGAAGTGGACCATCCGATCCATGATGTCAGGACCAGAAGGACTCCTCACTTGGCCACTGTAATCTAGGGAGACACTGGGACCCAGAGAGGGTGAGTGCCTTGCCAAGGACACATAGCCAGTTGGGAGCAAGCTGAGGCTGCGGCCCTGGTTTCTGGTCTCCATCTTCTGTGGCTCTTTACACTCCGTACAGGAGGGAAACAGGTGGCTCTCAGAGGCCGACGCACCTTCTGGGCCTTGATCTGCCTCCTCAAGTCCTTCTGGCTCCCCCATACAGAGAGCCTCTGTCAGGCCTGGACTGGAGACTCGGCTTCCCCCTCCACCCCTCCCCTGACAGGAGTATCTGGGTCACCAAGGCCTGGTGCTGGGCCACCCTGTCATCCAACACATTTGTAAGGCTGGATGGCTGGCCCCAAGGCTCCTATCTGATACCTCAAGGCAGGGACGATGCTGGGGTGATTCTCAGCTCACAGCAGGGGTAGCTGCCAGTTACAACTCTAGTGTCTTCCCATTCTGCCAGCTTCTGGAGCTAGGTCACCCCCGGGGCCCTGGCCAATCATCAGGTACCAGCCCCCAAGGTGCCCTGACCACACAGTGGGACTTGCAGGGCACCCTGACTGCAAGCGCTCAGCTCTGTTGTCCCCACGATCCAGTGTTTTCCAGACTCCAGGTATTTCCATGCCACCTTCACTTCATAGGTGTTCTGCTATTACCACTTTTCTTTAAATTGATTTGCTTTCCTTTTAATAACTTCAATTACAGAGGAAACTTTAGATCACTATGATTTTCAACAACTTCTTTCTAACCAGATGGTACGCCCCTCCAAAGACTGAATGTGTGACCTTCTCTCTTTATTACAAAGGGACCTTAGTAAGCGTTGCTTTAGCACCAAACAGACTTTCTCCCCCCTCGACAAAAATCAGGAGGGGCGAAGGGAACAGGGATAGGAAATATGAATAAATGAGCTTTCTCACGTGTGACTCCACGTGATTTACCACCACACTTCATCTCGTGGGGCATCCATGGTCCTCTCCAGCCTCTGAGAAACATTACCATTAGCCATAAAAATGCTCTTGAAATTCTAGCCTTTGGCCAAACTATATTTCAGACTTTCTTAAATTCTGGAGCAGAAAAAAAAAAAAAGGATAAGAGAAAAGAAAGTAAAAGAAAAATATTTTGGTTATGCCACGTTCTCTGATTTGGGTTTCAGAAAATGATTTCTCCTCTTAGCACTACCTTCTTAAATATGTAGAACAAAAGGCAGAGGGGGCCTGGAGACAGTCAAACTCGGGGTAGGTAAGGAGGATGAGTGGAAGGAAGGCTTTTGGACCACGCAAAGCAGGGAAGCTGGGAACATCGTCATGGTCACCATCAGCCTTGAATCATGAGACGGTCTGGTCAAGATTTTGCCATTTGTTTGGTCACAAGTTAATAATAAGTTTTGGGGAACCAGCATTTGTTGTCAACTCTATGCCCCAAGCTCTTGGGGTAAATTATGCCATTTGACCCTGTGAGCTGTGGTATTAGTACATGCACCCATTTGCCAGATAAGGAAACAGGCACACAGAAGCCTAAATAACTTGCCCAAAGTCACAGCTAAGCAGTGGAGTCAGGGTTGGAAATTGCCCTTGTCTGATCACAGAGCCCATGCATCCCCACAGTATTATTCTGACACCCTCCCCCCAACCCGAGGCCATCTGGCCAGTGCGGACAGACCTGAGGAGATCCTGGCCCCTCAGATAAAAGGGTGAGGCTGATGGGCAGAGGCCTGAAAAAGGTGTGTAGAAAGTAGAACTCAGCTGTCTGTTCACAGATGAGTCTTCCGCCAGCCCCTCCAAGCAGCCTCAGAAAGTGGTGCATGGATGTGTGGGAGGGGGGAGCCTGAGGAGGCCAGCGACTGTAGGGCTGAGATCACAGGTGGAGGAGAGAGTGTGGAAGGAAGGCAGGGGAGTTGCTGCAGCTTGTTTTTCTTTTTTTTTTTAATGAAGATATAATTCGCACACCGTGAAATCCACCATTTTACAGTATACCACTCAGTGGCTTTTGGTATATTCAGTAAGTTGTGCAAACATCACCATTATCTAATTCCAAAACATTTCATCACCTCTAAAAGATACTCTATACCCATTAGCGGTCAAGCTGCAGTTTCTTAAGGAAAAGGCAAAGGCAACACCAGATGGAACGCTATTCTGGATTAGTTTTAAGCCCCACCTCAACCCTACACACCCTCTCTTTTGTTGTTTCCTTCTTCCCCCAAGCCATCTCAGAGTGAGTCTCCCAGCTCCAGGCTCCAATTGCAACCTCATTCCCAACCAGACTAAACCCCCAAACCAAGAAAAAGAAAACCAACCAGCCCTTAAATTAAAGCAACTCAATTTGTAAGTCAATTAACAACACTTTACCTAACTGCCCTGTGCCAGACACTATGGGCAGGAGGATACAGAATTCAGTTAGAAGGACTTTGGGTGCAAGCAACAGCCTGAAGTAGCCTAAACAACAAGGAAAATATGTTATTTCACATAACAAGAATTTCCGAGGCAGGACTCCCCTGGGGTCAGCTAATATGTCAGCAGTGGTGTCAGAGACCCAGTTTCTTTCTCTCTTTTTCTTCTTTTCTTCCTCTGCTAGTCAGCCTCATCCTCAGGCAGCTTCCCTCATGGCACAGAATGGCTGCTGAAGCTCCAGGCATCACACCCAGACACAATAATGTCCAAAAACAGGAAAAAGGGACATGTCTTAGTATCATTTTAAGAGACTCAGAAAACTTAGGGCAGGAAAGTTTTTGTACCCTCCAGCAGACCTCCCCTCATGTCTCATTAGCCTAAACTGGGCTCCACGCCTGCCCTTAAACAAATCCCTGGCAAGGGGAATGGGTGTCCATGATTGGCTTAGATGAATCAGAATTTACCACTGAGCCAGGTTGGGGAGTCAGAACAAACTGGGGACCCTTGCCAGCCTGGAGCAAGAGACCACCAGCAGTGTGAGCTACACTACAGCCTAAATAGAAGTATTTGCCTTTGAGAGGCTCAAGAAAGAGCAGCTGACTGTCACAAAGGAATGGAAGGGGCACTTACCCATCACTTAACATGTCCCAGGTACCATTTCTGACACTGCAGAAATCACTCCTCTGAACAAGCAACAGCCCTTTGAAGCAGGTGTTATTATACCCATTTTGCAGGTGAGGAAACAGGCTCAGAGAGGGTAGGTAATGTGCCCAGTGTCACACAGTTGAGAGGCAGCACTGGGATTCATAGGGGTTGTGGTGGTGCCATGAGTTCTGGGCTCTAAGACCACCACTCAGACAGAGGCTCTCTCCAGACAGAATAGGAAAGTCCATTCAGGCCTTAACTTGGAAGCCAAGGCAAATGAGCAGAGAAGGTGGGCTATGCCAGGTGTGGAACAATGCCAGACAGGTGCTCCTGGTCTGCCCAAGGACTTGCCTACACCTGTGCCAGCCACAGCTACCTGTTCCTGGGTACCTGCTAGTGAGGCAGCTCTGACTCCATTGAAAGCCCACTGGATCCACATCCATATGTCCAGGCTCCCTGGACCCAGAGCCAATGTTTGGGCCCATGTGAGTTTCCAGCAATGGCTGCTGCTGGCTGCATTGTTTTGTGGGGAAGATAATTAGCTGGCAGAACTCTGGAGGGTGCAAACCAGGATTTGACCAGAAATTTCTGTGTCATCTCCAAGGATAATATTAGGCTTGCTCTATCCCATCTCCCTAATGGGCCCCCACAAAAGTCTCCCCACGAAGATGCCTGAGATGAAAAGAATCTTCACAGCTCTTACCTTGGTTTAAAGGAAATATTTATTTGATCTTCTGTTGGAAGACTGTCTCTCCCACAGATGGCAAGGCCTGGACAGTTTTTGGTCATCAGCGCTTTACCCTGTGCTCTATGAAAATGTGTTGAATGAATGAGCCATCCCCCCACCCTGTGCACATAGAGCACCTACTGTGCTCCTGGGGTCCCCTTGAGGATGAACCATTCCTCCCCCAGAGCTTGGCCTCAGGCTTTGCCCACAGCAGGCGCAAAGTATATGTTTGTGGGTGATGGGAAAAACAGAAGCACTTTCCTGCCCTGAAGCCCAGGTGAAAGGGGGCCACAGCTTGGCTGAGGTTGGAGACAGAAGAAAGCAGAGATGGTTCCCGGGTTGCATCTGGGGCTCCCCTTCCTGGTTATGTGCCACCCACTGGGGAATGGAAAGAACACTGGGAGCAACAGTCCTGACCAAGAGAAACCACATCAGCCACGCACAGACAGCCACGTAGAGGTCTGGCTCGACTTCCTCAAGGAAGGAGCAGTTCCCTGGGCAGGAATGGACCTTGGGTTAGAGCCCCAAGGCCTCAGGCAGGCCCGTCATGTCTGGGTGTGGGCTCAGGGCTCGGAGGCAAAGGCAGAATAAAGAAGGATGGAAAAAGACCGAAGAGTTGGAAGAAACGGAAAGTGGGGGAGGGAAAGGGGGGCAGAGCTGGGGGCTGGCAGCACGAGGCCCACCAAGCCCCAGGTGTCCCGTGTTGTGGTAACTTCCCGACAGGCTGCCAGCTCCTGATCTCAGCCCCCTTGGGGCAGTGCAGGTGTCATCTGAGAGGGAAGCAGGTGCCAAAACCAGAGTAGGGGAGCTAGGGGGGAGTGGCGAATTCTAGGTGCCAAGATCTCAAGATGGGGACCCCAAAGGGCCACAAGGACCTCAGACAATGTTCCCCCCTCTCAGGCCTCAGCCTCTGCCTCTCCCCCTTACCCCCTCAGCCAGTCATCCGCAGCATTTCTAAGGGGCCTGCTCTGTGCCAGATCCTGCACTGGGTGTTGGGCCTTCTGCAGAACTGAGATTTTAGAGTAGGAAAGAGACAGCATTCAATGGGCAACTTGACAGACACATTCAATATGGAATATACGAAATATAAGGTCCGTGTGTAGGGCTATGCAGAAAAGTAAAGTGGAATAAGAGGCCCAGAGGGACAAGGTGGGGGAGCAGCTAGGAGGATGGGGCTGAGGGTCTCGCCGAAAAGGAGGTTTTGAGGTGGGTCTCGAGTTGGGGTGTCAAACAAGATTTTGCTGAACAAATCCTTCTGGCAGAGGCTCCTGGGCGCCTGAGGACCTGCTTAGCTGAGGCTGACAGGAGCAGAAAGAGCAACCCAAGACAGCCACTAACTCCTCAGCCCCTAAGAGGAGAAGAAAGAAACCCAGTATTTATTACTCGCCGTCCTCGGTCTGGCGGTCTGAACGTTGACAACTCCCTGTGAGATATAAAGTATTGTCTCCACCTCAGATGGCACAGAGGAGGCTCAGAGATAACAGGCAGCTGGCCAGGGGTGCCCCCAGCCCATGTTTCTGTTGTTCCCTCCCTTCTAAAGGACTTTGACCCCAAATCCCTTTCCAAAATGCCCTTGGGGAACTAGAGATGACTAAGACAGGAGGACCTACTGGGACAGGGAAAACCCCTTACCACCCCACAGGTGGCACCTGTGATCTTGGGGTGCTGGTGGGCCAGGCCAGGAAGGACTCAGTGACATCACCCTGCCGTTTGCAGCCTTCCGTGGTCTCGACACAAGGTGGAGGCAGCCGCACGGAACCCGCCTGATGGTGCCCAGGAGTGGGAGCCCGAGGCCTCACATCACCCCGCCCGCGCCCGCCCCCGCGTCTCAGGCGTCCTGCGTCTGTGGCGCGGCCCACTCTCCCAGGGGAGACACCTGGGTGGGGAGGAGAGGGGAGCCTGAAGCCACGCACACCTTATCCCCAGCTAAGCTCGGGGATTGCGAAGTAGATTAAAGGCATTCACTCACGAGGATGCCTACTTAACCGGGATCCCCAAAGATCCGGGTTGCTCACCGACAAAGGCTCCGGCTCCCAGCCCGCGGGGGCGGGGGCGGGGCGGGGCCACCTTCCTCGCCTGCAGACTTCCTGCCTTATTATCAGCACCGCCGCCAGGGGGCGCGCCGGGGCCGGGAGACCGAGAGGCTGGCAGGCTCCGGGGCGCCTTTGTGCGTTCGCTTGGCGTTTGTTGCTCACCTATGTGCTTACCCAGTGCACGCTAACGGCATTTCCAGGACGCTGCTTCTACACTGGGCGGTTTAAAGAAATCTCGTTTGATTAATTTCTGCGCCACCACCCACGCTATGGACCACCTGCCTCCTGGTTGCCCTCTTCGGTTGTCTAGCTTTCTTTCTAGTGGCCTCCAAGGAGAACCTCGCTTGAATCCGTTCTGCGGCTCCTGTAGTTCTTGGGGTAAAGTTAAAAGCCCCTCTCTCGGTCGGAGTCCGTGGAGGGAGCTCCCACGCGCCCCCTTCATGCTGTTTCCCGCGGGAGTCGCGAGGTTGCAGACCTTCCGCACTTGCTGCTTCCCCCGCCCGCAGCAGCTTTGCCTTCTCCCTTCACCCTCCCCAGGCTGGTCTGGGCTCCCGGCTCCTGGGCCCCAGCAGCCTTCGGGCAAGTTTCGAGCAAAAGTGAAGCGCACAGCGCTGGATCGAAGATGTCCTCCTCCTCCCTCCCCGCGATAGACGGGTAGCCCGCTGCGGGCGGGGACAAGGCCGCCCCGTCCTTTGTCTCGGCGGTGCCTCCGCAGGGGACCCGGTTGGGCGGCGCTGAATACACAGCGGCCGACTGCTTGCCCCGGGGCAGCGCACGTCAAAGGGAACCTCGGGCCAGCTAGCGAGGTGGAGGTGCGATGCAGATGGGCGGTCACTCGGTCGGTCTGAGGTCCCGGACACACACACACAACACAGAGTGCTTCCCACGTGCCACCCCTCAGCCCCCAGGTCCCTTTCAAGAGGCCACCCTCCCACTCAGGCGGAGGCCTCGGGGTCCAACGCCCGGGAGCCTCCACCTCACCCGCCCTGGCTGGCCTTGGAGTGAATTTAACCCTTTCCCCACCGCGTGCAACCCTTTGTGCGGTTCGGGTGCCCATGAGAGAGGGCGTTTCCGTTCGTGACACGTGGCTCTGGGGTGCCCTCCCCCTCCCGGGCAGGGACCATTCCTGTGTTCCCACCGGCAGCGTTGGGCCGGCAGGAGGAAGGAAATTAAGCCTGTGTTGAAGGAAGGACACCTGGCAGGGGAGGGAAAGGGCTCAGGAATCCCCTCCTCTGGGGAGCTTTCAAATGGGGGGAAATCCCCACACAGTTTCCATTCTCCAGGGCGCCTTGCCCAGCCGCTAGCAGGTTCCCACATCGCCCCTCCAGTCCTCTCCTTCACTTCCTCAGTGTGAGGCTAGCAAAAGTCCGGGACTCCACCCTACCACCCCACTTGTGTCCCTGTCTCTCTTCCATTCTCTGCCACATGCTCAGGACCGGGGTCTCCAGGTGCTCCCAGGCTGCCTGGAGAAGGCATCAGGATATACGCATCCCTTCAGGGAATGGCCAGCCTTGCCTACGCAGCCCAGGGCCACTGGCTGGGCAAGCCAACCCCCACCCCACCTGTAGCCTCGGGCATCTCCTGCCCCCACCTCCCAGGCTGGCACCTATGGAATTTGGGGACCCAGAAATGACCCCGAAGAGGTCATCTAGTCCATCCCCCACCCTGAATCTGCAGTGGTGTCTTGGTGGCCAGGGAAGGGTAGCCCTCCTCAGCTCTCAGAAAGACGACTGTGGGGCTCCAGAGCCCCCCAAACTGACAGGCAGGATTGGAGTTCCAGCGGGCACGTCTGATCAGAAAACCAGCTGAGAGCCCCCACTGGGGAGGACAGAGCTCCGGGTAGGACTTAGGGTGTGTGTGGAGGGCTCTCTACCCCTAGAGTCGGGGCCCTGAGGCTCCGCAGTCAGGGAAAATGGCAAATCCTCCGCAACCCCCTTTCCAGGTGAATCAGAAATACGGCACACCAGAGTCAGCCCGCCACGGGGCCATCTCTGAAGGTCCCCACCTCTGCAGCCTCCACCCCGTCCACTGTCCAGGGCAGGTTGGGGTTTTCTCTTCGCCTCGTTCACCCTTCCCCATCTCTGCCTCTCCCTCCCCTTTTCTTCCTCTTCTTTCTCCTTGGGCTCCCTCTGCTAGTCTCCCCTCCCTCTCCTCTCTCTCTCTCTTTCTCTCTCAGGCCCTCGCTGGTGCTCTCTCTCTCTTTTCACTACTCTGTCTCTCCCTTTTCTCCCCTTCCCTCCCCTCCTCTCTTTCATCTCCCCCCCACCCCCCTTCCAATCGAACACCGGGCTAGGAACGCGGCAGAAGCTGTGACAAGCCCAGGCGGCTCTCCCGACCCTGGATGCCCCCGGGCCAGTTTTCCAAGCTCCCCGCGCCCATCACAGCCTCGTGCGGAGAGGGCTCTCGGGATGGGCAGGGGCAGTGGGTTCAAGCTATGGGCACGGGTGGCCCAGATCAAAGGCTAGGAATGTCTGGCCCTGGTGTGGACTTCCTCCAGCCATGCCCCCATCTGGCAGAGGGCCTGCCACTCCCAGCCTCGCAGCACGGGGGGGTCAGCTCATTTGCTGCCCTTTCTGTCACAGTTCTGGGAGTCACTGCCCTCAATCCCTCTTACTGCCCTTGCTTTCTTTGCCCCAGGCCCAGGGATGATGCTCCAGCACCCATCCCTTGCCTGGGGTGCCTCTGGGGGCCTTGAGTGGCCTGGGAGCAGGGTTGGGGGGCAGGTGCCCAGGTGACAGGGGTCAAGGCCCCCAAATCTGGCTTCAGTCTCAGCACCACTTAAGGGCAGATCTAATTCCTTGACTCTGGAGAGGGAGAAGAGAGAAAGAACCCACTGAGGCCTTGGAAGGACTTTTTTCCTATGGCGAGGGGTGGGGTATTTGGATACATTTGGTGTCCACACAGGAAAGGGGGACGTTATCACCAAACCCCAGGTTGGAGCCCAGGGCCTCAGGCAGGAGAGTTGGGCAGGGAAGGGGGTCTCGATGGCAAGGAGGTCCTCCGAGGACCCCAGCTGCTCCCTATTGGGGCTGCTGCATTTCATGTGCCCCAAACTGTTCATCCACAAGATCCAAATGGGACCGCGGGTCGTCCTTCTGACCTGAGCTTGAGGCCGGGCCTGAACCCCTCTAGGAGGAGAAAGTGACCCGGCTCCCAGCGCAGGAAATGCAACTGGCCGCTGGTGTCAGTTGCAGGAAATGCACAGGCAGCAGGAGGTCCCGATACAGATCTGATCCCTGACAAAAGACTCAAATGACACTCGGCTCTGTCCCCCGGCGCCGCCCGCAGCCAGACCTTCGAGCCTCCGCGGACCCTTCTGCGCGCCTCTCGGATACCCGGGAAGCGACCTCCCGCGGCTGGGTCGCGTGGCCGGCCCGCTCGCGGGCTCGGGAGGCTGGGAGGGGTTGCATTTTCCAACCCCCTCCGAGACCCTCGGATCCTGTCCTGCCCGAGCGAAGCTTCTGGAAACATCCCTGTGCTTTCTACTCTCGATTCCTCGTAGGCCCAAGTCCCAAGAGGTCACGGTCTCCCGAGAGAAAAGGAGCCACCCATCAATACCCACGCCAACCTGGCACCACGTGAACGCCCCAGTCACAGCCCCGGCTCCCTAAACCTGGCTGGCGGGGGGGCGGCGGCGGTCCCGCGCCAGCAGAGGGTCCAACGTGCCGTGTCCCCCCAAGTTCCCACTGTGTCCGGGGTGCGGGCTTTGCCCAAGTTTGCTGGGCGATGCCCTTCCCGGAGCCCGACTCGTGGGCCGGGCGGGAGGGGCGCGTGATTGACAGGCTGAACTACAGACTCATCTCTTACCTTAGGCCGCGGGCGCTGATTGGCTGCTCGCTGACATCCTCAAACCCGGCTGCTCCGCGCTGGGCTCGGGAGGGGGGCAGCTGCGGGTGGAGGTGCGCTTCTGACAAGCCCGAAAGTCATTTCCAATCTCAAGTGGACTTTGTTCCAACTATTGGGGGCGTCGCTCCCCCTCTTCATGGTCGCGGGCAAACTTCCTCCTCGGCGCCGCTTCTAATGGAGCCCCACCTGCTCGGGCTGCTCCTCGGCCTCCTGCTCTGTGGCACCAGGGTCCTCGCCGGCTACCCAATTTGGTGGTAAGACTCGCCTCTTATCTGCCCGCGGCCAGATTTCTCCGCGGAGCTCCAGGGAGGTGGGGGGCGCTAGCTGGGGGTGGGCTGCGGCAGGGCTGGGGCTTTCTTCTTACCTCCCTCCAGCACCCCGACTCGCCCACCTCCCTGGATTTTCTGCTGGTGTCGCCTTCAGAATCCAACTCCTGGCTTCTCTGATAATCACCATTTTCCCTGCTACTCGCTGCAGAGGCTGGAGGACTTTCCCCGTCTCAGAAGGTCTCTTATTCTTAGATCCTAACCCTCCACCCGTCCCAATCTGGGGGCCCCGAAGACCCTCCATTTGCTGGCAGTGGGCTTTCTGGAAACCCAGCGACGTCCCTGGGGCCCAGCCACCGCTCTTCTCCATTTTGGGGTCTTCATGGGCAAAACCATCCTGTTCCTTCATTGCCACCCTCACCTCCTCCGGCGCCTCCATCAGGAGATTTCCCCACAATAACCCCCCTGTGCCTTCATATTTTAGACCCCAATCGCTTCAGGGATCCCCCGGGGCCGGGTAGTGGGGGGTGGATTTCCTCAGATTCTCCCCACTCTGCTCTAGATTAATCTGGAGCCTCAGAAGTGAATATGGTATTTGCTGATCCGAGATGCCATTGAATTCAGATTTAATTCATTTCTTGCTTGTCCATCCTGGCAAAAGCGGGGCTTCTTGAAAATGTAGTTGTTTGGGAGGGGGTGGGTTTGTTCTTTGACCAAAAACCCAATTCTCCATGTCAAATTCGTTCCTTTTGGAAAAACCCGAGGACCGAGGAGAAAGGGAGAGCGGGAGAGGAGGATCCCCGTCCCCGAGAAATGTGGATACAAAAGACATTTTTAGTAAATAAGGCTGGGAAACCAGGCGCGGTGTTTTGGCGGGGGCCGGGTGGGGGGTTGTGCGTGTATGGGGGAACTGGCCGTGGAATAAACAGCCCTTTGGGAGCCCCAGTTCCAGGGAGTCCCCTTGTTTTCCAAGCGGCCTCATCGACACCCAGCAGGTCCCAGAGGCCAGAGGGGAAAGACACACTGAAACCAGTTCTCTAAATTACACCCCGCCTCTCCTCAGTCTCCAGCCCCCTGCATTCCGGAAAACTTTAATTAAAGAATCTTCCCCTCCTGGATGTAGGAGAGGCTCGGCCAGGGGGTGGGGGGGTGGGGGGTGGAAGGTGAGGGGGAAGCACTTGGGATCTGTGAGTTAGCAGAGGGACTGTGGCCCCGGAATGAAAGTCACAGAGGAGTGCCACCTGCGTGTCCCCCTTTCCCTTCACCACCCTTGGCCCAGCTTGGGATAGGGGGAGCAGAGAAAGGAGATTTGGGGCCACACCCCGAGGCTGCCTGCAGCTGTTTGGGGGTGGCAGCATTTGTGTCTGGGTGTTGGGGGGGTCAGGATGGGAGTAAGAGCAGGGCATGGCCAAGGGTCTCCATTTAGAGGGTACTGAGAGTTGCTCCCAGGACAGACGTCCAAGGGGAAGTCTTTCTTCTGGCAGCCCTTCCTTCCCCGTGGCGATGGGCTGGCCTGAGGCCTCCTGTACATAAAGAAGTCCCCAGGGTGGCCGGGGCAGCCAGAGATGCCAGGTTGGGGGCTTTGCCAGTTGCGAGGAAGGCTGCTGCAGAAACCAATCCTGCCCCACTGGCCCTTCCCGACCCTCTTCCCATCCCCTGCCCAAGGCCATGCTGTTCTCTTCTTTCACAGGGACCTTGGGGGTGGGCGGGGAGGGTGGGAAGAGAGGGCTTGGAGCCCCATAGGCTGCAGGAACCAAGGGGGGAAGAACAGCTTCCCCTATCCTATGAACTGGACAAGAGCACTTCCTGGGTCAATGCTGGTGGCTGGGGGGGTCTGCTGTGTAATGATGTATTGGGGAGCATCCCGATAGGGACCACCCAATAGGAAGATGTTGGAAAAACCTGGAAAGCCAGGACATTGGCCCTAACATAACGCTGGACACATGGCTTGTTTGGGGTTGGCGGGGACAGGGATGCTGCTTTGTCTGAGCAGTGTGTGTGTGTGTGTGTGTGTGTGTGTATGTATGTGTGTGTGTCTGTGTGTAGGTCTGTGACCCTAAGGAGTGTCATCTGTACACTAGTGTGCCTCTGTGTGAAGGAGTGTCCGTGCCTGCAACTGGATGACTGTGGACGTGAACTTGTGTGAGATGTGCCTGAGGGTTCCATGGCCCGTGACAGGGTGTACTGTGTATCTGCACACAAGTGTCAGCAAGTAGCTGATTCTATGTGAGTGTGTGTGTATGTGTATGAGACAGAGAAAGTCTAGAAGTATCTATGCCCATGTAAAGGTCAGCACCTGTGTCTGCTTATGACACCACATGACTATGTTCATGACCAGGCATGTGAGTGGTGTGTGTGTGCGTCTGCACGCACGCACGCGCATGCATGCGTGCACGTGTCTTCATGATTGTATAAGGGGAAAGCTCCACAGATGTCTTTGTGCATGGATATCAGTGCTCATGGCCATGACCTGATTGTATGAGTGTGGTGAGGGCTATGTCTGAGTTTGCCTGTGACCCTGTCCTCAAGTGCTAGTGACCATGGCTGGACCCATGGCTATGGATATGTTTGCAGACATATGACCTGTGAGTGTGAATGACATCCCAAACTTGGGTGCTTGGTGGGCATCCATGGTCCTGGAGGGACAGTCCAGCAGACACAGACAAGGGTCTAATGAGGAAGCTGCAAGGGCCACAGTGACCTGGGATCCGGGGCTGGGCAGCATGGGGAAGGGGGACGGCGCAGAGCCTCCTTTGGCACAAGCTCATCCTGTCTGTCTGAGGACTATGGCCACCAGCCCTCCCCTCTTATACCGTTTGTCTTTGGTCTTGGAGCTAGGGTGGTGGGTGTCATGTTCTCAGGGCCGGGTCAGGGGGCCAGGGCTGAGACAGGGACAGTAGAGTAGACGGGCCTCAGATTCCTATTCCTACTCTGCCCCCCAGGGCAGCCAGATTCCCGTTCTTTAGCCCATCACGGCCTGCCCTCTTTGGCCCTGCCAGCTCACACATTCCCTAGGAGAGACTTTAGGGGGAAATAGTCCAGCTGGGATTTCTGCCCGTGTCACCCCTCAAGGAGGGGGCACCCCCATCCCAAGTGTTCTGCGCTGCTCAGGCCCCAGCCCCGAGAGAAGGTAGACCAGAAGCCTGAGCTACAAGGGGCCTCAGACAGAGGCTCGTGGAAGGAAGAGACGTGTTCCAGGGCCTCGCAGCCAGGTACTGGAGGAGCTGGGACAGGAAACAGTGGCAGCACCACTGACTTCTGTGGTTCTCCTTGTCGGTCCCCGTTAGCTCGGTCCCCGTTAGCGCCTGGTAGAGGAGCTTGTCTGTCTTCTCCTCCCGGGGGAAAATGAACGACCTTATTAGGGCCCAGCCTAGTGCCTGCTGCATTCCAGAGGCAGAGGCCCTGATGGAAGGGGCCTGTGCTGGGGGTCGGGAGCCCACCTCTGTGGGACCCATCCCTCCGGGGCGCTGTTTCCTTTACTCAGGAATCACCCGCCTGCTCCTGCTTCACAGCTCGGGTGAAAGTGCTCCGCAGGAGTCAAGGGCAGGGAGCTGGGCGATCACAGTTGGGTTCTCTCTCCACCATCCGGGGAGCCATTTCCCCACTCGAGCGCTTGCCCTAAGCCCTGCCTCAGTTTCCCCATCTGTCCGATGTCCCGCTGCCTCCCCCACCCACTCCCACCTCCACCTGCCGTTCAGAGGCCTGTGAACATGTTCAGTCAAACCCCGTGGGGGTCAGTGGGCTGGGCCCAGGGAGGCACCTGGAGACGCGGGGGGGGGGGGGGGGAGGAAGGCCCCAGGCCAGGTGTTAACACTTGTAACAGGCAAGAATTACAGCTGGCTGGGGCTGGGGCTGGCGAGGAGCTGAGCTGGCTGGAGGCTGTTGATCCCACAGACAGACAGACAGACAGATGGGCAGATACCAGATCGGATGGCCGGCCAGGCTTTAACCGGGTGGTCTCTCCCTTCCAGGGCAGGCCTTACCCTGGGGGGATGTGGTGGGGAAATTAATCCAGGTCTCTTGGAAGTGAGTTAACAGCCCTCCTGCCCACCCCACCCCCCACTGTGGGCGGGGCTTGCTGTCCAAAGGGAGCAGAATTGGTTGCTGATCTGTTTGTCTTCTTCTGATGGGACCACATTTTCCCTAAAAAAAACAAAAACAAAAACAAAAACCAACCAACCAAACAAACAGCAACAACGACAAAACGCAGGTCAAATGTTACTAGAATACCAGGAGCCTGGAGCTGAGTTATGTTCTTGGAAGAACCTGCTTTAATATGTGGGGGTGGGGGAGGTATGGGGGGTGGGAAGGGGTCGGGGAAAACTCTCCCAGAATCTCAGAGCATTTTATCAACAGCTCTGTGGCCATGAGGTGAGGGGTGGGTAGTATCTGGGCCCTGAGCATCTCCCTCACCCCAGGTATCCTGAGGGCCTCTGGTCTGGGAAGGGCCTGGGACAGCTGCCTGGTGGAAGGAACTTTGGGGGGAGGTCAAAAGAGGCAGGAGCTGGACTGCAGTGCCAAGTCCTTTAGTGGGCACGTTCCCCTCCCTTCCTGCAGCTTTCCCAGTGGCAAACCCGGCCAGGCCCTGCCAGCACCCACACCCTCTGGCATCTGGGTGCTTGCGCAATCACTGGTGCACGTGGAGAAACTGAGGCAGACAGAGAGGGCCCTAGGTGGAAATCCCCAAAGAACAGACTCAGCCAAGCAGATATCTCCCACCCTTCCCACTACAGAACTTAATGCTAACAAACTTGAATGGTACTCAGGCAGATGTAGGATGGAGAAGGTGTTATGGACACGAAGCGGGCAAAGAGAGCTATGCGCTTGGGGTCTTCTCTAGGCTTTGACTAGGTCTCTCCTGGGTCTGGGCAGGAGACAAGGAGCTTGGGGTTGGGGCAGGAGAGGTGACTCTTTTCAGAGGAGGATGTAGCTATCGGACCCTTCCAGGGAGCGTGGGAAAAATGAAGACCTTTCTGGCTTCAGCATGTGGTCAGCCCAGGGGTTGAGGAGGACCTGGTCTTCTAGCCTTTTCTGCCCACCCTGCCATGAGCCACAGAATCCTTCTAAAGCCACCAAGGAGAGAAAGGACATTCTCTACTCCCTATCCCTAGCTGGGGGAGGAGGTGAGCCTAACCACTTCCTCAAAAGTTAGTGCCATCCTGATGCCACATCTACACATTTGTGTTACTTGTGTGCCAGGAAGTGGGTAGAGCTTGTGT
Organism: Mesoplodon mirus; assembly: GCF_964341445.2. Classification (NCBI taxonomy): domain Eukaryota; kingdom Metazoa; phylum Chordata; class Mammalia; order Artiodactyla; family Ziphiidae; genus Mesoplodon; species Mesoplodon mirus. Next base: position 8,391,790 of record NC_138994.1, read on the forward strand.
GGAGAGACCTGTGTCTGGGTGTGCAGTTTACCAGGGACTGGCTGTGTGACCCAGGATGAGCCCCTTTCCTCTTCTGTGCTTTAAGCCCCGTCCTCCGTCTGGGCTTCATTTTTCTTGAGCAGCCTGAGGGATGCCTTCTGCCTCTTGGAGTCTACAGGGCTAGGACAGGGAGCTGCTTCACGACTGTGAAGCAGGGAGCTCCAGGTGGCCCCAGTGCCACTACCCCCGGGAGCCTATCTCCCCCAACCCTCCCTCGCCATTCAGACAGTCAGAGCCTGCCTGAAGCAGCCCAGCCCTTTCGCTCTGCAGCCCCATCTGACCTACATCCCAAAGCTGGCTGCTCCACTACTGCCAGGCCTGCCTGCTTGCACCCCCAAACCTCATTTTCTCCAAACACTCACGTTCCTCTGGAGCCAGGCTGCCTGCATTCATGTTCACACGCTGGGTAACCTAGGGCAAGTTCACCTTTCCGAGCCTCAGTTTCCCCATCTGTAAAATGAGAACAGTGACTGTTTCTACCTCACAGGGTTGTTGTGAAGATTAAATGAGTGAGTACACGTAAAGCTCCCTAAATAATGTCTGGCATACCGGAAGTACTATATACATATTATTTTCACCCCCTGTGTGCAAGCTATTTTGGCTCCTTTAAGTCCTGGATCTAAACTTGCCTCTTCCAAGAAGTCCTCCCAGGTTGGCCCCACCTGGCTCTGTTTTCTCCTTATCCTCAGAGCCAGCTTGCCCCGTTATACTTGGTACTGGTGACCATGAGCCTGTGGCTTTATACTTAACCTGAGGAAGTTAGGCGAGGCTAACCTAAGCTCAGCTGTTTGCCTGCCCAGGAAAGGGGTGGGTAGAGAGGGCACTGTAGTCTCCCCTAACCCTCCTCCCATCCTACAGTTCGCTGGACGCTTGCAGCCACTGCCATTTCCACCTTGGGCTAGGCCAGGGAGGGGTAGGGGAGGCAGGTTCACGGCAGGGGGGTTGGGAGGGGGGGAGTGGCACTGGGGCCGCCTGGAGCAGCCCGAGCAGAAGTTACTCCTCCAGGAGCTGAGAGATGATTCAGAAGGTGATTTATAGACGGAAGGCAGAAAGCTTGGCTCCTGGCAGAGGCCTGCCGCTTAATTACATTCTTCGGGGGGTGGAGGTATGAGTGGGACAGCAGCGGGGGAGCACCTTCTCCCCCCTCCCCCTCCAGATCTTGTCCCTGTGGCTGCCCCAGCTCCAAGCAGGGTCCCTTGGTCTCATGCTGCTAGAGAGGGAATTCCCTGTTCTCAATGAGAGACTAGGCCGGGGGCCAGGAAGAGCTTCTGGGGGTCAAGGGGGTGGAGAAAAAGGGAAGATGCCGGAGTCCCAGCTCCTGGGACTCCTGCAGGGGAGTCTGGGATGCAGAGGGGGCTGGAAAACAGGACTGCCTCAGGAAGATCACTTGGTCTCCTCCCTGCTCCTGGGCAACTGAATAGCTAACCCACCTGGGCAGAGGGTTTCTAGAATCTTCCTGAGGGTGCAACCCCATACTTTCCCCCCAGTGGCCTATCCTACAGCTGCTTCAGCGTTCTCCCTTCAAGTTGACTCCTTTTCTGTTGCTTGGTTCTCAGTGGGCTGGGGCCTGGGGATCTGGCTCTGTGCTCAGAGATGAAAACCCAGTTCTTTGGCGTTAGGCAACCTGTGGTACGTGGCACAGTGGCCGCCTTAGATCCAGAAGGTTCTCCAGGCAGGGTCAGCCTTGCATCGGAGGGAGAGAAACTTTCCTATCCTCACATTAAACTAATGTCTCAGGGAGTCGCCACAATTCAACTGCTAAAGCTAAAATCACTTCTGTGCTGCTAACAAGCAGTCCCCGTTCTGTCGGTTACTGGCTGTGGTGATGTCTGGGTTCCCTCTATGAACACTGACCCGTGCGGCAACCAGCCTGACATCTCTCCACTGTTTCTTAGTTCCCATGCAGCCTCCATCACGGCTTTGAAACCCCCAAACTCCGCCTCTAGTTCTTGAGGCCAGCAAGGTGTGTCGGGGGCAGGGGGTAGGGAAGCCCAGGCCGATGGAGTCTATTTAGCGTGCACAGCCGGGAGGAGTTGGCAGGGGTCAGGATGGGGACACTAGACAGCTCTCTGGTTCCCCCTGAGGCAAGCCTTCTCAAAATGGCCTCATTATGTGTGTGGAGTGAATTCCAGAAATGTCAGGCACACCCATACATCTAGGGGAAGTATGTTGGGAGACAAGAGGGGGCAGTGTGGGGTGGTGGGAGGTTTCTGGGCAGGGAGTTAGGAGACCTGAGACCCGGCTCTGCCACTGGTTGCAGTGTGACATTAGGCAAGTCCCTTCACTGTTCTTGACTCAGTAAATAGGGGAGTTGAAGAAGCTGCTGGCCTTGGACTTCCAGCTATTTGGATTATCTGTGTCTGGTTAGTGGCTGGGGGCAGTCACTGAGAGCTGACCTCAGGGCAGGGTGGGGAGGACTGAGCCCCAAACTTTATACTCAAACAGCTGTGAGATCATGGATGAGTCTCTAACCTCCCCAGGCCTCGGTTTTCTCGTCTGCAAAATGGGCCACGAGAAGGCGTTAAGAGCATCAGAGAAATAATCTTTATAAAAGCCCTTGAGAAACATCAAGTTCTTTCCAGAGAAGCTCTCTATCATTGCTGGCCCTACCAGAAAAGAGGAGTAAGAGCCAGCCCCTAGTCAAAGGGTGCTGAGGATGGACCTGGCAGGACTCTCTGAGTCTTTGAGCTTGAGATTTGGTATTTCCAGCAGAGGAGGAAGGAATGGGAGCTGGACAGGGGAGTTCTCAGCTCCTTCCTGAGGGGATCTTGAGGTTCAGTGGGGGACACCGAGGGGAGGGAGCAGAGGTCAGAGGTCAAGTGGCCACAGGGCATGGCCAGGTTCACCCGAACTAGTGCAGAGATCACAGGCCTGACCTGGGCTTAGCCAGGGGTAGGATTTCTAAGCAGGGGCACAGTGGTGGGGGATGCGAGTAGAGGTGAGGAGGAGTAAGGGTAAAGGGCTAGGAGCTGGAAGGGGCTCTTCTGAGGTCTGTGGCCACCAGGAAATCCTAATCACCTGGATGGGGACCAGCAAACTGGGAAACCATTCACTCAAGCTAGGCTGGAAAAACAGGAAGGACTGTGTGTGTGTGTGTGTGTGTGTGTGTGTGTGTGTGTGTGTGTCTTTCTCTCTCTCTCTCTCTCTCTCTCTCTCTCTCTCTCTCTCTCTCTCTCTCTCTCTCTCGGGTGGCAAGGGGGATGGGAGCAACAGGACCAAGCACCCTGCCCCTGGGCACACAGTCCCACTTATCTGCCAGAGCCAGCTGGGCCAGCGAGGAAAACCGAGGAAAACCAATCTCTCCTCGCAGGGCCCATTAGGAATGCAAATAGGGGCCGTGGCAGCGGGAGTGAGCCAGCCTCCTACATCCCGTCCAGCTCCTCAGCACGTATCTTCCTAACCTGGCTTTCTGAGGCTGTCTCTCCCCTGCTCTAAAACCTCCCATGGTTCCCCACTTCTTGTCTGGCACCGAGGCTCCCTAGGCTTGGCCTCCACCCATATCAGCCGTACCTTTCATAATCCCCCATGAGCCTCCCAACATCCCTCTGTGCCTGTTCATGGAAATACTTCGCCACCTCCTCTCTCCCCTCCCCACACGCAACTGCTGAAATTCCATTTTGCTTTCCAGATCCAGATCAAAATCCTCTTCCTTTGGGAAGCCCTCCTAGATTCCCGAATCACTGCCCTGCAAGCAGGGAATATGTCATCACTCCCTTCCCTCCCCACCTGCCCCCAGCCGTGCCATGTATTCCCACCACCTTCTCCCACGGGCTGGGGGCGCTCCTGCTCCTCTACCAGACGACAGATACCTTTTAGCCGCCTCGTGCTCTCCTCCCCCAGTGCCGAGCCTATGGTGGGGGTCAGTAAACAAAAACACAGCTCCGTGCTGCGTGTAATACACTCTGTAAAGGCAAGCGGGCAAAAGAGGTTCTGAAGAGTGCCAGTTGCGCATGTGAATCAAGACAGTGTCGTGAGCAGACTGAAGGAGGAGAATGAATTAAAACCTCGTCCCTGGGTGTGACCCGGGGTTCAGGGCTCGGAGCACAGTGCTTCCACTGACTTTGAAAGGCAGCTGAAACTGATTCCCATTGCTCAGCTCAGGACCCATGTGGCTAACAGCCCCTAGGTTCAGAGGGTACCCAAGAGGATGGGACCCCTGACCTGAGTAGGCTGCCGTCCCAGAAGCTGAGGTGCACCTTGTCTCCCTGGGCTCAGTTCCCCTGGGATTATTTTTTCCATCCCAGCTCCATTTGTAAATGTTTCCTATCAGTGTCGTATTTCTCCCTCACAGCTCACACGATGCTTAGGTGTCTGAGTCTTCAGCTTAAAATCCCATTCGGTGGGACTTGTTTCCCTATGCAGGCGTGGGTCAGTATGTTCTCTAGTTAATGGTGCGTATGTGCCGGTCCCTATACCCACATCATGATTTAGAACGAAACCCTGCCCATTTTACAGATGAGGACTCAGGTCACAGAGCCTGTGCTCTGAACCCAGGCTCTGTTGGGCCCAAAGCTTTTTTTTTTTTTTTTTTTTTTTTACGGTACACGGGCCTCTCACTGTTGTGGCCTCTCCCGTTGCGGAGCACAGGCTCCGGACGCGCAGGCTCAGCGGCCATGGCTCACGGGCCCAGCCGCTCCGCGGCATGTGGGATCTTCCCAGACCGGGGCACGAACCCGAGTCCCCTTCATCGGCAGGTGGACTCAACCACTGCGCCACCAGGGAAGCCCGGGCTCAAAGCTTTTTCCTTCTACCACCATTCAGACTCAAAAGTGGACTTCTTGGGAATTCCCTGGCAGTCCAGTTGGTTAGGACTCCACGCTTCCACTGCAGGTTCCCGGATTCGAGCCCTGGTTGGGGAATTAAGATCCTGCAAGCTGGCATGGCCAAAAAAAAAAAAAAAAAAAAAGTGGACTTCTTACATGCGGCAGGAATTTACTTATTCATATTCTATGTTGTTCCTCAAAGGATGGCTTTGAGTCAAGATTACATTTGACATTCAACTTGAAAGCTGCTGCTTTGTGTTTGTTGATACTATTTCTGAACCTCTGGGAGGTCTCTTATTTGGGGACATGTGCAAGTCATTGGCAAGCTTTCCACATCTACGAAACTGGCAGTAGTGGCCCTGTGACTGTTTTGTTGCCTGGGTGGGAGTGGAGGGAGGGTGGCCTTGGGCAAGTCACTACTTACGGGCCTTCATTTTCTCACCTGTGAAATAGGAAGGAGGTAGAGTCATGACCTCTCACCCCTCACATTACTTCCAGCTGTAAGATTTCTCATTCAACTTAATCCCTTATGCTCCTTCACATCCAGCCCCCATCACACATACCAGAAAACAATAGGACAGAATCCTCTTTCTTGCCCAAACCAATTCTTGTGTTAGTATCTCTGATATAGATGATTTTTTACTTGACCTTTATACTTCAATATTCACCTTGATTTCTCCCTGAGGAGCTAGGATGATTCCTCCTTGTAGTTAAAGTATGTTTCCCTTTCTGTCCTGACTGCGAGAAAACTAAGTCAAACGTGAGCTCAGGCCTTGCACCTGTATTGACCTTGACTTGGTGTATTTGCCATCTTCTTCACCTTAATCCTGATTTTCTATTTTCATTTTTTTATTCAGTCCCATGTGTTTTGTGTTATAAATTCCTTGAGGGCAGGCACTGTCCCCACACCGCTGTCTTCTCTGTGCCTGGCAAGTACATAGTAGTTGCTCAATAAATATTTGTTGCCTTTGGAATTTGTTGCCTCAGGCACTTCAGATCCTTCTGGAAAGAGGCAAGGCATACATAAATTTTAAAAAAATCTTGCTCTATCAGAGAGCTGGCCCTGACCGGATTGTTTTGGGTTGCAGGAATTCTGATCGGTTTCTTTCTGTTTCTTTACCGTCAGAGTGTCCCCCAAGTCTACAGAAGCTTTGTCTTTGGGGATGTCACCATCTTTTCTTTTCTCCATGAACTCCTTCATTCTAAACTTGAGGCTGATACATAATTTTCCTCTTGGGAGGCTCTCTTATTTCTGGCCAACGGCTGTGCTTTCCTCTTTCCCTGTCTCCCTTCACCCCTGGTTCCTCCCACCTTCCTTTGCCCTGGAAGGCAGCCAGTGCTATTGGCCATTCTGCAGGTGACGGGGTGCCCTGGTAGCATCCACCCTGTCTCTCCAGCTGGGCTGCTACCACCTCCCGCCCCCCAGCCGTCGTGAGAACTGCTGTCGCTGTGGGCACAGGTGGGGAGGAAGAGGGAGGCCTGGCCGAACATCACACACGACGAGCGCCAGGATCCCTCGCTGCCAGCCAGGCCCTTCCCGTGAGCAAAACCCTAGCGGGGCACTGGCTTGACCTGGGAGGTGCTGAGCCCCCATCAGTGGGTGGAGCCTCAAGGAGGGACAGAGGATGGCTGGCGAAGGGGGGCCGGGCTGGCCTCACCCATCCGCCAGCAAGGTGTCCTCTTAGCCTCTCACCTCCTCTCTGCTTCTGCACCTCTGGGACCACCCTCCTCAGCCCCTAGACTTCAGGAAGGAGAATGCCGAACCACAGGCCGGGTGGTCCTCCATCCTAACTGAAGCTTCTGCAGGAGAGACTCTGCAGCCTTCCTCAGCTATCAGTAAGGAAGGAGTCTATGACCTTGACACTGTCCTTGAAGCTAAAAGAGCCCCATGAGATTGGCATCTTCATCCCCATTTAATCTGTGAGAAAATGGAGACTCTCAGAGCCCAAGCAAGGAGCTGGGAAGCAAGTGGGGAGGCAGGATTTAACGTCCAGCTGATAATTCATTGTGTATGGTGTGTGCTGAGGGAACACAGCACACACTTGAACTCATCCTCCCAACAGCCTCGGGAGGCAGATACCCTTGCTATCCCCATTCTACAGATGAGGAAACTGAGGTCCTGAGGAATCCACTCCATTGCCCAAGGCTCCACAGCTGGCAAACCCCAGAGCTCCAACCACGACACAAACTGTCTGAAGCCGAGCTCGCCAGGCTTCACAGCCTGTGACACCACATCTCAACAGTCAGGAAGTTCCTCCTTAGGTCTGACTGCAGTTTTTCCTGACTTAGTCCAAGCCCAGATTCTCTCATTTGGTCTTCTGGGGTCATGAGCTTCATAGTAGATTTTCAGCTCGACTCAAGGACCAGGATGCATTGCTCACTGAATTTTCCTTTTTCCAGAACAATCCCTCCCAGATGACCCAGTCTCCTGCACACCTTTAACCATCTTGTTCTTCTGATCTCTCTCCAGCTTCCCTACGTCCTTTTGCAAGTGCTGTGACTCATAGCACAGCTGTTAGAACAGGGCAAAGGGGTCCTGCCAGGCCCTTCAATTTAGAGGGCTCCACTCTGGTGTCCTAAGGCTGCAGCCCTCCCCGCAGGGCAAGGAATCTGGGGCCCAAGGGGTCATACCCACAACACCTCACCCCCAGCCATGCTCTGGGTACTCAGAAGTATCTGCAAGGCACCCTGAAGAGCCTAGCTTCAGTGGCTGTGAGTCTACTTCTGGGCTGGGCGGACCTCCGTCTGGGGTTCACGCTATCAGGTCAGGCCATGCTGCTGGCGTGTGCCCCTAGGGATGAGAATGGTAAAGGAGAGGCCGTTTGCAGGGCCTGTGTACAGAGCCTGGAGGTTCCGTCGGGGTGACCAGTGTGGATGAAGCAGGGATGAGGGGGCTGCTGGCTGTGAGCTGGGGGCTGGCTCTCTCCATGTCACTTTCTAGCTCAGAACGCCGTGGAGAACCTAGCCTTCTGGAGGTTCTGTCGGGGTGACCAGTGTGGATGAAGCAGGGATGAGGGGGCTGCTGGCTGTGAGCTGGGGGCTGGCTCTCTCCATGTCACTTTCTAGCTCAGAACGCCGTGGAGAACCTAGCCTTCCAGGTGGTGAATAAGACAATAGAATCTTTTTTAGCTTATTATTGAAGAATACCTAAATAAAAGTACATGAATTATAAGTGTGCAGCTCATCGAGTTGGATAGAACATATATATATATATATATTTGAAGTATAATTAATTTACAATGTTGTGTTCATTTCAAGTATACTGCAAAGTGATTCAGTTATACATATATATATATATTCTTTTCAGATTCTTTTCCATTATAGGTTATGAAAAGATATTGAGTATAATTCCCTGTGTTATACAGTAGGTCCCTGTTGTTTACCTATTTTATATATAGAAAAGATATTTTATTTAACAGTTTGTTAACCTGACATGAAATTTTAAAATATTGGGGGCCTGGTGGATGAGGCTTCCTTTAGTACTCTCACCCCAGGCCCTGTAAGTGTTCCAACCAGACCTGGGGACTTGGACAGGAAACGGGGTTCCCCGGGGTCTGACTAGCACAGAAGCTGGAAGAAGCCCTGCTTTCTCCATCTCTGCATCATCTTATCATCTTTCTCCATCTCTGCATCATCTTCCTACCTTAGTAGGCTGACTTCCTTCTACATCAACACTTCTAGCTCCCTCGCAGTCTGTGGTCACGTCTTAGCTTCAAGTCCTTTTTGATAAACTGGGACCTTGTCTTACACAGTCTTGGCCTCAAAGGATTTTCCTTCATAGTTGGTCAGTTTTGTCTTCTTTCTTTCTTTCTTTCTTTAATAAAGACATATAATCCAGGCTGGATAATATTCATTTTTTTTCTTTCTGATTTTTTAAAAAATATTTACTTATTTACTTTATTTTCTTTCTTTCGTTTTTTTTTTTTTTTTTGTCTGTGTCGGGTCTTAGTTGCGGCATGTGGGATCTTTGCTGAGGCACGCGGGATCTTTCACTGAAGAGTGGGCTTCTCTCTAGTTGTGGCATGCAGGCTCCAGAGCGTGTGGGCTCTCTAGTTGAGGCATGCGGGCTCAGTAGTTGTGGTGTGCGTGGGCTTAGTTGCCCTGTGGCATGTAGGATCTTAGTTCCCCGGCCAGGGATTGAACCTGCATCACCTGCATTGGAAGGCAGATTCTTTACCACTGGACCACGAGGGAAGTCCCAGTTTTGTCTTTTTTTTTTTTTTTTAATTTATTTTGGCTGCATTGGGTCTTTGTTGCTGTGTGCAGGCTTTTCTCTAGTTGTGGTGAGCAGGGGCTACTCTTTGTTGAGATACATGGGCTTTTCACTGCGGGGGCTTCCCTTGCGGAGCACGGACTCTAGGCGTGTGGGCTTCAGTAGTTGTGGCACTTGGGCTCAGTAGTTGTGGCGCATGGGCTTTGTTGCTCCGTGGTATGTGGGATCTTCCCAGACCAGGGCTCGAACCCGTGTCCCCTGCATTGTCAGGCAGATTCTTAACCACTGCAGCACCAGAGAAGCCCCCAGTTTTGTCATTTTTAAATGGCCCAGCAGAAGAGCATTCAACCAGCAGGTCTGACTGTGATGTTCCACCCTCTTTTTTTTTCTTTTTTAATTAAAATTTTTTCTTTACTTCTTTTTAAAAAAATTTTTATTGAAATATAGTTGATTTACAATGTTGTGTTAGTTTCAGGTGGTGTTCCACCCTCTTTAGCCTGGCCTGTGAAACCCGGAATGATCTCGCCCCTTCCTGACTCTCCACCCTAACTTGCCTCCCACCACCACATCCTCACCCTATGACCTACCTTCACCTGCACAGGTGAGAGCCTGCACGTTGGATGACAGCAGCCCTGGGCTCTAGATGGTTCTGCCTTAATATCTTGGTGACCTGAACCTGTCTGAGCCTCCGCTTTCTCTCTGTAAAATGAGGAGTAAAGAGTGAGGTAACACATGAGAGACTTAGTATCGTGTCTGGCGTCCACCCTTTGCCGTCAGTGTCGCTTTATCATTTGGATTGTTCTTACACTACCTCACATCTCCAGGCCTTTGCGTTTGCCCCACCTCCTTTGGAATGACTTCCATGAACTCCCCTTCGTTCTTCAAAGCACAGTCCAGGCACCACCTTCTCTGTGCTTCCTTCTTTCACACCTGGCCCCAGCTCAGCCCCTTCCGGGTGTATCCGTTTCATTGATTAGACTGTGAGCGCCCCGCAGGCAGGACTGGGTCTCCATCACCCTTGCGCCTACATCACAAGGATAGCGCAGGGCACACATTGCATCCTCTATGACGGGTGGTAGGATGAAGGGACACCATTGAGAGTCACCTGCCAGTCGCAGGCTCAGTCTGCAGCCCCAGCTAGATTCCCATTGCCTCTGTGAGGCCCTCCTAGGAAGACCTGGGACCCTTGTCACTAGTTACCTCTTCATGTGCATCTGGCTTGTCTTCCCAACTAGAGGGTTGGCCCCTTGAGGGCATGATTCTGCTTTGTATTTCTTCATATCCCAAGTAAGCCCCACACGTCATCCTGAATATTGCAGGAGCACAGCTGGTAATAGTATTGGTTGGTTGGCTAATGCTCTGGGCTCCTTCCCAGGCAAGCTTGAGTCCAGGCTCAGCTGGTTCCCACTCTCTGGGACAGTTTTCCCCTCATTCTGTGATTCCCCAGAGAGTCCAGCTCTGAGCTTCTAGCCTCTGTGCTGGAAGGCAGCATGGTGCTCCAGGAAGAGGAGTCAAACCGGCCTTGATGTGAATCTCAGAAGTGCTACTTAATAGCTCTGGAATTTTGGGTTGTTAAAAAAAAAGTGAACCTCAATTTGTTCACCTGTAAAATGGGAGCAGAGATTCCGATCTCAGGGCAGTTGTGAGGAAGAACTGAAATAGTACTCAGGAACTGAGTTAAAGATGAAGAAGTATTAAATGAATTAAGGATGTTCTGAAGTCATTCCAATGTATCAAGGGTCATAAGATATTCTATCCCAGACCAGGCTTCTTTGGAATAGGAAGATCTGAATTCCTTCCAAAACAGGAAAGGCCATACTCAGGGAAAGCTGTACACTTCGTGGCTGTTGGAGTTTTTTTGGGGGGATTCCTAGGACTGGTCTGTGTAGGTTTAATATGGCCCTAGTTAATGGCTAGACACTGGCCATTTCAGCCCTGCTAAGCACAGTGAGGAAGTTTGACTGGGGTACCAGGCAGCCTGGGTGGGATGCAGGCTGACCCAGGGATGGCAGTCACTGTACACTTCCAACCTTTAGGGGAGAAGAGCCTGCTGGATCATAGGAAGGAAGGTGAGGAAACTGAGGCACAGAGAGGCCACATAATGCTTTTTGTTCTTAAAACATTTTTGATTGCAGACTGATACAAAATGTTTTTTATGATGTGATGCTTGATGCACATGAGAGAATAAACATACCATAAATACAGGATATAATAACAAGATAAAAACAACCTGGGCCTTACCACACCCCTGAAGAACCAGAATATGATCAAGGTCATTGCATCTATCTGTGGGGTCCTCCCCGTCCTATCCCCGTATCTTCCTCCAGGCATGATCACATTCTGAATTTTGTATATTTATTCCATCACTTTATTATTTTTAAATTATTTATTTATTTTTGGCTGCGTTGGGTCTTCGTTGCTGCATGTGGGCTTTCTTTAGTTGTGGCGAGCAGGGGCTACTCTTCGTTGCAGTGCATGGACTTCTCACTGTGGTGGCTTCTCTTGTTGCGGAGCATGGGCTCTAGGCGCACGGCATTCAGTAGTTGTGGAGCACGGGCATCAGTAGTTTTGGCATGTGGGCTCAGTAGTTGTGGTTTGCGGGCTCCAGAGCACAGGCTCTGTAATTATGGCTTAGGGGCTTAGTGGCTCCGCAGCACATGGGATCTTCCCAGACTAGGGCTGGAACCTGTGTCCCCTGCATTGGCAGGCAGATTCTTAACCACTGCGCCACCAGGGAAGTCACTATTCCATCACTTTAAAATAATAGTTCTCCCAGCTAGGAATGCCTAGACAATATATATTTTTTGTTTATTTTATTTTATTAAAAATTTTTTATTGAAGTATAGTTGATTTACAATGTTGTGTTAGTTTCAGGTGTACAGCAAAGTGATTCAGTTATATATATATATATGTGTATATATTGGGTTGGCCAAAAAGTTTGTTAGGGTTTTTATCATAAGATGTTTGTCTGTTCCATCTCCTCTCAGTGGGCGAGTGTCTTGAGGCGCACATGAGGCAGAATAGCTCTCTGGGAGGAGTACCTACGCAGGAGTGGAACTTTGGGGCTGCAGAACATGTGAAAGTTCTACTTTGCAAGTTGATGCTCAACTGTTTTCCAAAGAGGTTGTGCCCATCTGCTCTCTCATCTTTGCTCTACGTTTTCACTGACACTTGAACTCGTGTGGGTTCACTCTTGTCAGTCTGGCAGCTGTAGAATGTGGTCTGTGATCTTCATTGGCAGAGGTGGGACTGCTTTAAGGTCCCAGGGTTGGGAGAAGCAGAGGCGGGGCTGGGACCCTGGGGTTCATGTGGACACATAAAAATGCACATTTGGGGGAATTCCCTGGTGGTCCAGTGGTTAGGACTCTAATGCTTTCACTGCCAGGGCCGGGGTTCAATCCCTGATCAGGGAACTACGATCCCACCAGCCGCACGGTGCAGCCAAAAAAAAAAAAATGTGCATTTGGAAGAACATATGGCCACATCTGGTGTGTCTGGTGGACATCCTCCCCGACCTCCAGCTCCTCACGTTGTCTGCCCAAGGGCCAGAGGGCGCCACTGGCCATTTGGTGGCAGGGGCAAAAGTAGCTAACGGAGCTGCAGCCTTCCCTTCCCTGGCTCACCTCTTCACCTCACTGGGTGTGAACGCCCTGCCCAGTGTTCAGAGATAAGGCCACTCTTCCCAGGAGTCCCCATCCCGTCAGCCCCACCAGAGCCAGGGCACATTTTCCTCCTGGCCCCCTCTCTGCCCTTCTGTCCCAGTGGGCCACCCTGCCTGAGTTACAGCAATAACATCTCTCAGGTGCCAGTTTATGCCTTTTTTTTTTTTTTTTTTGTGGTACGCGGGCCTCTCCCTGTTGTGGCCTCTCCCGTTGCGGAGCACAGGCTCCAGACGCACAGGCTCAGCAGCCATGGCTCACGGGCCCAGCCACTCCGCGGCATGTGGGATCTTCCCAGACCGGGGCACGAACCCGCGTCCCCTGCATCAGCCGGCGGACTCACAACCACTGTGCCACCAGGGAAGCCCTATGCCATTTTTTTTTTTTTTTTTTTTTTGGCTGTGCTGTGCAACTTGCGGGATCTTAGTTCCAAGCGTGGAGTCCTAACTACTGGACTGCCAGGGAATTCCCTCAGGTGCCTTTTCAGGGAATACCAGAAGGTGACTTCTTCCCCCAAGCCTTCATCCAAGCGCTGGGACTCCCTCCTTCTGAAAGAAAAGCCATGAGCTCTTCAGTGCACATCAGAAACCAGATGCGGCTGCCATCACCTAGTGGCATCTCTGTCCTCACTGTTAGGTCCTTACTCATCCTCCCTTCCTGCCCTGGAGCAAAATGCTACTTCCTCGGGCCTCCATTGTAAAGATAAAGGGGTCTTAGGACCCCTTTACTGACCAAAAAATTCTTTTCCATCACTCCTCCATCTGGCCATGACCTTTCTGGACTTTTTCAAAATCCCGTTCAGAGCGGTCACCTTCCTGGGAATCTTCCCAGTCTAACTTCCACCCTCTCTCCCAGGTCTTCTGCATACCTTTCGGGTCAGAGCAGCAAGTTGCAAACTGTGTTTCTTACACCAGTCCCACATAATCCTGCTGAGGAGGGCTTTTGGGGTCCAATAAGCTTGGGAGGTGCCACCTGCTACTTCCAGCCTCTTGGTGTTTGTGGTGCTTATTAGCATCTTCGCATCTTATATTAGCAACACAGAGAGGCCTGCAGGCATGATCCTTGTTTTCATTTGTTTAGTCTGTTTTCCAAAAATATTTACTCTCTCAAGTAACAACTTATTACCTGTTTGGAAACTGTGATCTAGGAGATTCTCCTGTCCCTTTTACGTGTCAGTTTGTCCTTGTGGTCTTACTCATCTCAGCAATTGGACTATGATTCCTCTGACTTTTTTTTTTTTTTTTGCTATGATTCCTCTGACTTTTAAAAATCATTCTGTGTGAACTAGTTCAGTCCAGAGCACCCATCCCAGAGGGTCTTGAGTTGAATGAATGCATGAATGGATGAATGAAGCAATCAGCTAATCAACTGGTCAATTTAGCTGAATCCCCTTTCCTGTGAGGCTGGCAGAAACCAGGCCCAGCTGATCTTTGTACCCTGGGGACATGGGTCTCCCTGGCCAGTGTCAGACCCTTCCCACAGTATTTGTACAAAGCCTAACCCCATCACCCCGGTAGAATGCATCTCCTGCATTAGGTCTCCTATCGTTTTCGTTTTAGGCATCTATCTCCCTATGAATCTGGGAGCCTCTGCAGGGCAAGGACCATGTCACACTCACCTCTCTGTTTTCCCACGAGCGGGTGCTCGGTCCCCACCTGCTGAGTAATGAAGCTCTCCACCGACCTCTTCCAGAGAGCCGGTGGAGCACTGTGGTTAAGGCTGAAGGCTCTGGAGTCAGACTGGATGTGCTCCCGGCTACCCGGGTAACCTCCGGCAAACTACGTAATCTCTGCAGTTCAATTTCCCTCCCCCGGTGAGGGTGATGATAACAGTACCCTGCGCACATGAAATAGTACCTGGCATGGAGATGGCATTGGTCTGTTAGCACTTATAACAATAGCAACTACCATCTATTGTGCCAGGGATTGTGATAAGGGCTTTACCTACATCCTGTCAATGACTCCTCCCTCCAGTCTCTTTCAAGTAGGTGATGTTTACATTTTTCCACCTCATGAACTGGTGGTAGCAAAGGGACCAGGACTCAGGTGAGCCAGATCGGCCCGTAGTAGGCGGTGCTGCTCACCACTCAGGGATTGGGCATCTCCTCTACCTCTTTTCACCTATAATTAACCCTAATGAGAACCTGACTTATCCTCTAGCCTTCCCAATAAGATGGAAGTCCATCGCAGCGTTGGGTTTTACGTGTCCGCATGCGCATAACAGCGAGCACATTCACGCATGCGCATAACAGAGAGCCCATTCGGTGAGCACGAGAGAGGCCGGGGAAGTTACCAGCACCTTCGTGGCTGACCCAGAAAGACCGAGATACTGAGGCAGGACTTTGAGACTACACAGCAGAAAGTCACCCGTGAGTCAGCAGTGCTGCCGAAAAGGCAGAGAGGTCCTGGAATTGCTTGGTATCACCGCCCCCAGCCCCTCGCCCGGGGCCCCGTGTGAGCCTGGGAAATGTTCGCAGGCAGGAGGCCTGTGGTGGCGTTTACCCAGCTTGGTTATCCTGGTGAAAGATGGGAAGATTCCTGAGGATTATAAAGGGGCACCCGGATTTGCGGGGGAGGGGGCACATCTCCCCGACTTCTGAAATGAGCAACCTGGAGTCCCCTTCCGCACGTGGCAGCTGGCCTCCTCAGACCCCGGAGGCGGACTCCATTCTTCCCCAGCGGTCACGGGGTTGACCATCCTCCTCTTTTCGTACTGGCCAGGGCTTTATTTTAGCCCCTTCCCTGGTCTGGCCGCACAACAGAAGTGAGAAGTGGGGGCCTTGGGAGAGGGGCTGAAGCTGGTGATGCGAACCAGGAGGTTTAAGATGCACATGCCAGAGGCTGTTTCTCTTGGAGCAGAGAAGGTTGGGGGACTTCATTCCAGGCAGGTGAGCGGCTGCTGCCTTAACACCTGAGAGCACAGGTCACGGGGGCCCAAATGGCGGCCGGAGGGCCGGCGGTGCGGTGAGTGGGGAGGATCTCCCACCAGCTGTCATGAGGCAAAGGCACCCCCGGATGGAAGCAGCCAGTGGATCTGGCAGAGGGAGTGAGAGAAGGGGGTGCTGAGATCTTCCCGGCCTGGAAAGAAGAGGGGATTCCCAGGAATCCCTCTACGGACTGGGCTGTAGCAAAAGCTTGAGTCTGGTCAGGTGTCAGCTTTTAGATTTTTATCTTCTCCACATGGTGCAGTGTGTTTGTTCTGTGAACAAAGGAGAATCTGAATTCTGTGAAGGCTTGGAAGCACCCCTTCCCCCAGTTGGCTGAGTTGCCCAGCACCTCAGTTCCTGGGACCCCAAGTGAACTCCCCCATTGGGGCCATGGAGCCTCCTGGGGGCCTTTGTTTTGTGCCAGCTTGAACCCAGCGTTCCTTCCAGCTCTGAGGGACCCCTTTCCAGGGGGGCCAGCCCTGTGTAGGGCCCAGGCCTCTTTCAGGTCCATAGGTGGTCCCCACTTCCCTGCCTATGGGGTCTAAACTCATCAGCTGGGACCTCAAGCCCTGGCCTCCTCCCTCTTTGCTCCTCGGGTTTCCGTGTTTTGAGTCACAGCACTGTCTCAGAAGTGCCCTTCCTCTTCCTTTTCTCTCATAAAGATCTACCCCAGAGCACAGCCCTTTGAGGTCTTGTGGATCATCCGCACCCATCCCGCTCTGTGTGTGCCTTCCGTCTCCACCAGGACGGTCTGTGTGCTGGCTGGTCCTCGGTTCCTGTGCACGTGGCCTGCCCGTTCCGTTTTACCTTCCTCCAGGTGAAGGACGTGACACTGTCCTGTGCCCAGTTCCGTACAGAGCACACAGTGGGTGCTGAATAAATGCGTTCTGCTTGAATGAGCTGGTCATCACCAGTGGGTGGAATCTCCACAGCGGAGCAAAATAGCAACAGTACAGGATTTGGGGTCAGACAGACGAGGGTCAAACCCCACCACCACTTACTGGCTTATGGTGCCCTGTCTGAACCTCAGTTTCCTCCTTTGTAAAGAGACAGTATTTCCCTCCCAGGGCTGTTGTGAGGATTCACTGAGATCCCGTTGATGCCTTGCAAACTGGAAGGTGCTAGAACGTGTGTCGTCTACCCTGACCTCTCCTGGAAGAGGTCAATTCATGTGTCCTGTCTCACACGCAAACCTCTTCAGCCCTCAGATGGAGGTCTCCTCTCCCCGGGGAAGCCCTGAGTGTGGGTCTGGCCTTGTCTGAGATACAGAGAAGTAAACCTCGAGTGTGGAAGATCCATGACAACATTCAAAGGGAGAGAGATCAATAGGCAGGGGCCCCAACATTTGAATGTATAGGGCTGTAAATCCAGAGAGCAGCCTGAGTAGCAGGACAGACCTGAGTAGTCCCCTCCCCCTCAGCCTTCCACCAACACGCTCCATACAGACCTTGTCCTAATGTCTCACCTCATCGCTCTAGTGGCCATCTCAGCACCACCATATCCTAGCTGTGTGACCACAGACAAGTTACTTAGCCTCTCTGAACCCATGTCAGATGGGGATAATAATAACCTCGTAGGGTTCTTTGGCAAATTAAAATATATGTTGTATGTTAAGTGCTTTACATGGCTCCTGGCACTAGTCAGGGCTCAATAAATGTTAGCTGTTATTAGTAATAATAATAATAACCATTCTGAGTGCCCCAGTAAATTGGTCCCCTCACTACCTTACACAGTTCAGTAAATTATTTCCTCATGACCTTATTAACCACTCTCTACCCAAATAAATGCACTCACATTATCTTATGCACCACTGGGTATGCACCTGTAAAAGCCTTCCGCTTTATTTCGTTTACAGCTCTGCATGTCCCCATTACATCTCTCTTGTGTTTTGTGGCTACCTTCTCCTGTCTGTGGTACTCAGGCCTTCTCTTAGCCCAGGTGATTTACAAAGGACCCTTAACTGGAGCTAATATGCTATGGTATTTTGCCCCTCATGTTGAACACACATCCTATTAGAGAAATTGGTAATTAATTTTTTTTTACTTTAAATGTCTGCTCTGTGTGTGTGTGTGTGCTTGTGAAAGAGAGAGAGAGAGAGAGAGAGAAAGAGAGAGAGACAGATTGATTTTATCCTTTCTGTCCAAAGTGTATTTCCCCTGGAAGAAATACTTTTGTAACAAATGTGACTAGGAACACAGGACTGAAAATATGGAAATTGCCTGTGGCACCAGCACTCGTGCAGGGATGCAGCTGGTCTGGTGGGACAACGGTGTGTGCAGTGAGCAGAGGTGAGGGAGGGGAAAGTGAGGGCAGACGGAGAGGAGGCGGGTGGACAGGAGAGCTCCACCATGGATGTGGGGAGAGAAATCACTGCCGGTGAGAGATGAGTGGGGAACTTGAAATCCTAGACAAAAACAAAGTAGCTGTGGGCAAGAACCAAGAAAGATGGGGAAGAAAGGAGGAGAAAGGCCTCGGTACCTTGAACCCCAAGAGTGTTTGGTGGCGTCCTGCCTTTCTGCAGAGAGAATTTCCACTGAACAAACATATACCCACCACTGCAAGGCTAGGAAATGGACACAGGCTTGAAGGCTTGGGTGGGAGGTCACTAGATGCGGCTGTAGGAGGAGATGATTCTTTGGAAATATACTCTCTATCTTGTCTTTTTCCAGTGCATGTTAGCGTGTGTTTTGTAATGCACCTAAAAGGTGAGCATGGTGGCAGGCTGGCGTGTGATTTAGACCTAATGTATGTAAATGGAGGGGGCGTGCCCAAACACTTTTTACTGATGTGTTGCCGGATCAGAAAAGGTTTGCTTCCGTTCCCATAAAGATGGAGATTTGTTGGGAGGCCAGGAGAGAGACGGTGAGGGAGAGACGATGAGGGAGAGGACGTGGACAAAACCGTGGTGGTAAAGGATGGGTTAGTGCTGGCGCAGGAGGAGGTAGGACCCCTGGGGATGGATGGCAGAAGGCTGAGGCGGCCCAGCTGTGCCCCCGCCCGACCCCCGGTGACCACTGGCAGGTTCTGAGCCTTGTCTGTGACCGAGGACAGTGTTTCTGGTCCCTGACCAGGGATCCAACCGGTGCCCCCTGCAGCGGAAGCGTGGAGTCTTAAACACTGGACCACCAGGAAGGTCCCTTGCGTGCTCCTCTTATAATGGAGGAAGGGAGGCGACCACAGAGAGGAGGGGACACCACCCAGACCAATTAAATCCCTTTCTCCGGGGATGGGGCCCCAGCATCAGTAGTTTTAAACTCCCCCGGAGCCATGTGACATGCAGCCAGGGTTGAGAGCAGGTGACCCACCCCTCTGAGTGCTGGAACATTGAAAGGTCCTGCGTGGGTCTGCGGTGGACCCGAATACGACTCCTAATAGGTGCTGAGTAGATGCTCGCAAAACTCAGGCGCCTGTGGCGAGGGGGCCCTTGAGAAGAAAGGACGGGGGAGTGAGTGCAAGGACACTGCAGAGGAATTGGCGGCGGGAGTCCGGGACCGATGGATTTGGAGGGGCGCAGAGGAAGATGTCGAGGCTCGCTCGGGCTGCCTCGCCTGCGGATGGGGATGGGGCCGGGAGAGAGGGGCAGCCACCGCTTTGAACTTGCGTGGAGCCTCCCTAAACAGAGCGGGGGGGTGGGGGAGGAGTCCAGGTGCCGGGCAGGGCTGTTTCCCACCTGCGCGTGCTCAGCGCCGTGGGGGGACCGGGCTCAAGGAAGCGCTCCTGGGAACGCGGTGGAAATACCCGCCCTGAAAGGCGGGGAGCGGACGGCGCCCTGAGCGCCCAGCCATGGCGCAGCGCGCCCCCCGTCCCCCGCCCCGCCGGGTGCACCTGCTGCCGCAGGGGCCACAGCGGGTCCGGAGACTCGGCCACCCTCCGTGCTCGGGGCGGGCGAGGCCAGGTGCGAGCCCCGCGCGGGTCGTGTCCAGAAGTCCCCACGAGTTAGTTGGAGTTTATTTTCCTTCTAACTTTTATTATGAAAATTGTTAATCAGGAAAACAGAAAAGATAATTCCAGGAGCACCCACGTACACACCTCCTAGTTCAAGTGTTTTTCATTTTGCCGTAGTTGCTCCCCCCTCCCCTTTCTCTCCTCCCTCCCCGCCCCCCATCCCCTACACAGTGTTCGGTTTGCTGAACCATTTCAGAGTAAGTTACAGTCATCATGACTCTTCACCTCTGTATTTTACAATGTAAGGATGACGCCTGTGACCACATACCATTTTCACACTTAACCCAATTATTAATGATTCCTAATGATTCACATTTCCCCAATTATCCTCAAAATGCCTTCATGGCTAGGATTTTCAAACCAGTTTCCAGTTATTTGATTGTTCTGTCTCCTAAGTTTATTTTAATCTAAAACATCCCTCCCCTCCTTCCCCCAACACACACACACGCATGCACACACACACACACACACACACACTTTTTAAAAGTGACTTGGACTTTGCAGGGTTCAGGCCTGTCGCCTTGTGAATTTGTCTGGTTGCTTCCCCATAGTGTCATTTGGTTTGTTCCTCTATCCCTCGTGTTTCCTGATAGCTGAAAGTTACTTCTTAAGGCTTGTGGAGACTCAGGTTAAACGTCTTTGGCCAGAGAACCTTCTAGGGTTTGCTGGGTACTTCACGTTGCATCATCTCATACTGTGCTGTGGTCATACTCTGGAGGAGGTTTTCAACGATCCAGCTTCCTGGACTCCTCCCCAGAGAGTCTGATTCAGCGGGGCTGGCTTTGGAGCCCAGCTGTCTGTATTTTTCAAAACCACTGCAAGTGATCTGAGTGCCCTAGTGCCATGGCCTGCACCCCCGAATAGCAGCCAGCTGGTAAAATCATGTTCTTGGTCCTCCAAAAGGCGTGGTGTAAGGGACTGTGGGTGGGGTGGTCGAGGCAGGTGAAGTCCTCAGGACCTGAGCCCTCACCAGGGCAGGTGGCCCTTGCTGTCTGGGTGTGAGGCAGGGTGGGTGGGCATGCCGGCCCCAGTCAGGGAGGAGCGCGGGCTACCTGGGGCAGCGCGCAGGCTCAGCTGGGAGCTCATGCAACACCAGGGGTGCCCCAGGCACCACTTTGTGCACCCGGTGCCCAGGACAGGGCCTGGCCTACCATGAATATTTGTTGAGTTGAAGACACAGGGCTTTCAGAAGAGCCCTAGGGAGCCACTGTGAGAGTGAACTCCCAGCCAAGCAGCTCTGATTTCCATGTTCCCTCCTGGGCTTCTTCCTAAGATTCAGATAAAGGATTTCTAGACAGTGGAAGCAGAGGCTGTGTGATAAGGCCCAGAGGACCAGTGCGGCCATCCCCTGCCCTCAGCTTGTCCTGGTGGCAGCCTGTGGGATTTGGGGGAGGTGAGGAGGTTGGGGTAATCAAGCGGAGCCGCTCGGTGCGGCAGAAGGAGGAGGTGTGCTGGGCCTGTTGGGGAACCAAGCACTCTGCCCGCCCAGCCTACAAAAATGAAAGAAATGGTTCCTCCTCTCAAAAAACTGTTTTAGTGGAAAAACACAGCGTCAATGGACAATTCAATGGAAAGTGTCTTAGTTTCCCCCTGAGGTATATACAAGAACTGGGAAATACCCAGAGGGAACAGTTTAAACTGGACACATTAAGTGGGGCTTTTAAAATTGGATCTTGATGGATGAATAGGAGCCCAAAGTAAATAAGAGGGCTGATGGGCTTCCCTGGTGGCACAGTGGTTAAGAATCCGCCTGCCAATGCAGGGGACACGTGTTCGAGCCCTGGTCCGGGAGGATCCCACATGCCGCAGAGCAACTAAGCCCGTGTGCCACAACTACTGAGCCCACGCGCCACATCTACTGAAGCCCACACACTCTAGAGCCTGTGCTCGGCAACAGGAGAAGCCCGCGCACCACAACAAAGAGTAGCCCCCGCTTGCCGCAGCTAGAGAAAGCCTGCATGCAGCAACGAGGACCCAATGCAGCCAAAAATAATAAATAAATTTATCAAAAACAAAAAGAAAGAAGAAGGAACTGCGTGGTGGAAGGGAAGCAGAGTTGTGGCTGGGGGCGTCTCAGGCCTGGGCTGTGCTCCCTGCACTGTCTCAAGCCTGGAGGTACCCTGGGCAAGTCTGGGCTTCAGCCGGAACTGGACCAGATCGCGGCCAAGGTCCCACCAACCTGGACACTGTGCGGCCTGGTACTGTGATAGAGTAACTAAGGCCTGTGGCCGCTCACAGAAGGCTTTAAAGCCTCTCTAGGGCATCTCATGTCCCTCCCCCGCCCCGCCTCCTCCAACTAGCAAGAGACGGCAGGGGAACCTTCTCAGGCAGGGAAACCTTCTCAGGCTGACACTTTCGTTCCCCAGGCTTTTTTTTTTTTTTTTTTTTTTTTTTCAAAGGCCCTGTACCCAGACGTTTCCGGGGGAGCGTCCCAGCCCGACCCCTCCTGTTCCCCAGGCTTTTATCAAGCATCTACCTTTGTGCCCAGTGAGCACCCCAGAGACCTGGTCCCACCATGGTTTCTAGAATGCTCAGCGTCTCTCAAGTTGCTAAGGCTCGACTCGTTTGGAGAGAAGCCATTTGGCAGAAGTATCCTGAACCCCAAGCCAGTCATTTAAAGTCTTCAGGCCCCAGCTGCCTCCACTGTGAAACAGCATAACCAGCTGTGCGGCTCTGGGGGCAGAGGCTGGGCCGAAGCTTCCAGCTCTGAAGGGTCAGGACTCAACAAGTGTGACGTGTTTGTTTTTTTTTTTTAATTATTTATTTATTTTTGGCTGTGTTGGGTCTTCATTGCTGCGTGCAGGCTTTCTCTTGTTGCGGCAAGTGGGGGCTACTCTTCGTTGCGGTGCGCGGGCTTCTCATTGCGGTGGCTTCAGTAGTTGTGGCTCACGGGCTCTAGGCGCGCGGGCTCAGTAGTTGGGGCGCACGGGTTTAGTTGCTCTGCAGCATGAGGGATCTTCCCAGACCAGGACTCAAACCTGTGTCCCCTGCATTGGCAGGCGGATTCTTAACCACTGCGCCACCAGGGAAGCCCGTGACGTGGTTTAAAGGGCTCGCCTGTGAGTTCCGAAGTGCTCGGCGACCCTCTGTGTCACCTGGAAACATTGTCCGCCAGGGGTCTTGGTGCCCCGCAGGAGACCCTTTGGGGGTCTGAGGAGTGAGGCCCTGGGCCCCCTTTCACTTCTCTCTGGACACCCACCTGGGCTCAGGCCCCGTCTTCCCAGGCTAGTACCTGCCTGAAGGAAGACGCCGAGAGCTCGTGTGTCCTCTGGGTGCGAGGGAGGGCACAGCCCTGAGGACCCAAAGCTGGAGCCGCCGGAGCCCCTCCCGCTTCTCCAAGGCCTCTGTCCCCGTGCTTCCTCTCAGTTCTCACCCTCTCTTCCTCCTCCCCAGGTCTGACCATCCCGCTCTGTGCCACCCCCCTCCCCCTGCAATTTGCCTGAAGGGGTCAATCCCTCTCTCTTACCGCCTCCCTTTCTCCACTCTGATCAACTCCAGTTTCCTATGAAATTGAGAAGGAAAAAAAAAAACCCTAACGCTCACAACACAACCAAAAACAGGTTTCAACATTTTACAGGTTTCAACATTTTTCAGGCCGCCTTGTCACATCTTATCAGATCAGCCAGGAGCCTCAGGCCAGGCACTCTGGGAGCCGCTTTGGAGAACAGAAGCTGTAACATTCCAGCGAGGCCCTGCCCCACCCGCTGCACCCCTCTCTTCCCTCCCCCGTCCCCACCTTCTTCTCCCCAAAGAAACGTCCCGCAGGGCCCGCCCCTCCCTCTTACTGGGAACTCCGCAAGACCTTGGAGTTGAGTGTCCCCCCACTCGCTTCTCTCCCTCCCACGGCTGTGGCCCCTCTGAGCTCTCAGGTGGTCTGAGGTGCCCACTCGGTCCTGAAAGGTGGCTTCTAGAAGTCGGGCAGCAGAGGGGAGTTGTCATAGCCGCTCACAGAGTGCACAAGTGGCCATTTGGCCAGTAGGGCCCTGAGTTGTGCTGGAGAGTTTAGGGCACCGTGGCCAGCCCTCAGGGGCTGCTGCCAATGGGAGGGAACGGCTTTTTACTTTGGTTCCATTTGTTGGGGGATGTGTGGGTTTTGTCACCCATAGCGATGCGGACTGCTGGCCTGGAATACCCCCTTTCCCCCACATTCACACCAGTGGACCTGGATCACGACAGATCCAGGAAGTGCTGACCGAAGTCCAAAGGGCCAGATTTCAGCCAATACAACCTGAGGGAGCGACCCAGATCCTGGGCCCCAGGGCGAGCGGGACGAGCTCCCCGGGGGGGCGGGGGGCAGGCTGGGAGGTCCCACTGTGAGCACAGAGAGGTCCCTCCATCCACACCCCGCAGGAGGACAGGGCTGTGAACTGAAGGCTTAGGATGCATCACCCAGGGAGGAGGGTGGGGACAACAGTGGAAGAGGGAAAGAGCAGAGGAAGGGAAGGAAGGAAGGGCCTGGTGACTCTCTCTGTCCAGGTCCGTTGGCTGCACGTCTCCTGATCAGGAATACCTGCAAGAAAGCAGACCCGGGTGCTTGGTGCCCATGTTGGCTGAGCCCAGCCCGGCCAGCCTGCCTCCTGCCGGGTTTTGGAAAAGCCCTCCCCACCTCTTGGCCTGAAGTTCTAGCCCCCCTGGTGTGAGGGCCCTGTCTCCACCCTCGTGCCCTCCCTCTTCCCCTCCCTTGGCACATGGCATCCACCGCCGCCACCATGAGGCTCCCCGATTGTCTCACCCTTTTTCCGGGTGCCCCCTGGGGGAGACAAGGCCTCGAGTATTATTCAGCTATTAGCTCCAGGACAGATTCCCGGATCTGAACTTCTAGCCTTGGTCTTTCTCTTGGGCTCCAGCTCTGCACCTCCGGTGCTGTCTGGACCTGGGTGCCTGCAGGCCTCACCAGCCCCACAGACGTCCTCTTTTTTCCCCAAACTGCTTTGCCTCTTACGTTCCCTTTCTTGGTTGACAGCATCTCCATCTTTCTGGTCACCCTTTCCTCCTTCCTGTTGTTTCCATGTGACCCATCCTTACTCACTGCTTCTGTTTTTTGTTTTTTTAAATTTATTAAATTTATTTTTTTGGCTGTGTCGGGTCTTAGTTGGGGTGCACGGGCTCCAGAGCGCACGGGCTCTGTAGTTTGTGGCCTGCGGGCTCTCTAGTTGAGGCGCGGGAGCTCAGTAGGTGTAGTGTGCGGTCTTAGTTGCCCCGCAGCACGTGGGATCTTAGGTTGGGATCGAACGCACGTCCCTGGCATTGGAAGGCAGATTCTTAACCACTGGACCACCAGGGAAGTCCCTTCCTCTCTGCTTCTAAGGCCACTGTCCTGAGACCCAGAGCCACAGGCCCTGCTAAACTAAATGGGAGGTGCTCGGGCCCCAGCCCAAAGAGGCTCACCCCTGACCCCTGAAACCTGTCCCCCTGGGGGACTGTAATACGCAGACAGGCCTGAGACTCTCCTTAGCATAGAGTGTCACCCCGGCCACCTCACCCCCACTCCTTTCCCAGCCTTGGGTCTCGTAGTGCCCACCCCCTGGCCCCATTCTGCAGTTAGACGTTGTCTAATAGGTTAATATTCCAAAGCCCAGCTCAGGAATCCTCAATGGCTGCACACGTCGCCAGAGTAAAGCTTGGCACTCAGGGCCCCCTTCCCCTCCTCTGTTCCTTTGTAAGGTTCCTGGACTCCAGCTGGGGTGGGCCCGCCGCTGTTCTCTCCCACCTCTTGCCTGGGGCTCTTCCCTGGCACCCCAGCTCCCCCTGAGGGAGCCCCAGCCATCCTTCGCCAGCTCAGTGTCTGCCTTCCAGCGTGCCTTCATGGTCATCACTGCCTGGGATTTGCTCGCCCCCCTTCCAGGATGCCCCTGCTCTTACCGTGTGCTTTCTGGCATGAGGGTTACTTGGGTGCTAAGCTACAGGTGCCTGGGGACGCTTTGTCACTCATGGCACACATGGCACCCAGACCTAGTAGGTGCTGGAAAAACGCTTGTTGGTCTGTAATTGACAGATGCCTCCTGGTCTGGGTGCCCCATGGGTGTGGCTCAGTTCATCTCCATGTTTCCAGTGCTTGGCACTCTGCCCGCTTCACTCGTCAGTTAAATGTGTGTTGAGTGAATAGGTGGGGAATGAATTTGTTTACCAAGGGAAGACTTTAAGCTACTCTCCTAAGGGCAGGCACCTCTATGCACTCCACATGGTTATTGCTCTTGGGGTCAGGCTCTTGCAGTTGCTTCTTCACTGACTCCTCTCTGGACCTTGGGTCCCAGCTCAGTCTGTGGATCCTTTCTACCCTCACCCTTCCCTTCCTGTGTATAAACAAGGGTGGCCCTGTAGCTCTTCTTGGGACACATGAGAACCAGAGGACCCATCCATGCCTACTGAGTGAATAATGGACCAGCTGCTGACAGGAAAGGTCCAGGGAGATGTTGATGAAAGGCATCTGCTGGGGTATCTAGGCCTGCTCTGAGGACTACGGGACCACGTGAGCCCTTTGGACTCAGAAGCACCTCGCTCCCCTTGGCTCGTACTGAGATGGGTTCAGGGTTGGGTTGGGAGGGTGTAGAGCTGTGCTTGGCACCCGTGGGGCCCACATGTGCTCCAGGGAGAATAAGCGGATGGGTGGAAAAAAGTGGTAGCTTGTGACCCTTGACCTAAGTCCCTGCTCTTGCTTTGTCACAAGCTCCCTGCCAAAGCACCAGGGTGAGTGGCCCTTGGCACTTGTGTTTAAGCTCTTTGGAAGTTCCAGGAGTTGGGTGCATCCCTGCCCCTGCCCTCCCCCACCCCACTGGGTACATGTGCCCCTGAACTTGTCAGGCTCCCCTCATGATGTCCACCAGCCCTGAGTGGCCTCTTGAGCTAAGTAGAAAGGTAGTAGCCTTGAGTTCCAAGGCCAATGCTGGATCTTTACTTTCTGCCCATTTTCAAGATTTTCTTTCCCCTTCTGGAAGTTTCCGTCTTGCCCCAGGCCAGGGTTGGGCCCCTCTGGACCCAGGAACAGGAAGGCCATCTGTCCAGTACTGTCCAGGAGCCAGCGGTAGAGCACCAAGCACTGGGCTATTGTTTCCAGAAACACGGTGGTCCCTCTGGAGGAAAGAGACAAAGGACCACAAAGGACGTGGTTCTGATTCCTCCCTTTTTCCATCTCCTTCCCTTCCTCCTGAACTCATGGCAGTCAGCTTAAGAGGCACCGGTTCTTTGGGTCAGCATCTTAAGGTGGCCTGTCTGGGGCTAGCAGAGATGGTTAGTCCTCGCCGTTGGAAAAGCTGAGGCCAAGGGGACCATGACTCCAAGAAAGGCATGACCGGGGGAGGCTTGGCCACGGAGCTCACCCTGAGAGCAGAGGTGGGGACCCTGGAGCCTTTCCCTGGGCTGCACCCTTGGATCCACCTTCCACAGCCCTGCCCATATGTGACTGTGTGACCTGGGAAAATAACAAACTCTCTCTGGGTCTCAGTCTTCCCATCCAGAGGAGGAAGGGATTAGATAAGACCAGTGGTTCTCAGACTGCATCCTGCAGAGGGGCCATAGGTGAGAGCAAGGGGAAAGTCAAGGGATAGGTCTCTGCACCCCTGCCTTGTTTTTTTTTTCCTTCAATTTAACCATTTTTAAGTGTACAAATCAGTGGCATCAAGTAGGTTTGCAATGTTGTCCAACCATCACCACTATCTGTTACCAGAACTTTTCATTGTCCCAAATAGAAACTCATACTCATTAAGCTGTAACTTCCCCTCCCAGCCCCCAGCTACCTCTAATCTATTCTTGGTCACTATGAATTTGCCTATTCTTGGTACCTCATGTAAGTGGAATCATACTGTATCTGTCCTTCTGTGTCTGGCTTATTTCACTTGGTATAATGTTGTCAGGGTTCATCCATGTTGTAGCATGTATCAGAGCATCATTCTTTTTTGTGGCTGAATAATATTCCACTGTATGGATTTACCACATTTTATTATCCATTCATCTGCTGATGGGCACTCAGGTTGTTTCCACCTTCTGGCTGTTGTGAATATTGCTGCCATGAACACTGGTGTACAAGTATCGCTTGAATCCCTGCTTTCACTTCTCCAGGATCTATACCTAGGAGTGGAATTGCTGGGTCATATGATGATTCTATCTTTAGCTTTTGGAGGAAGAGTCCCTCTTTTTATCTGTTTTACGTACCGTGGAGGGTGGGGGGAGGATGTATATTAGGAAAAAATGGCTAACAAATAAGAAACACCCTAAACTAGATGACTCCTGAGGCCCCTCAATCTCTCAAATACTATAATGTTGGAAGAGTCGAAGGTCAAAAATGTAGGAGAGTTTGAGTGCAGGGGAGGGCACCTGGTTGGGTGTAGGGCTCCAACCCACGTGGCTCGTTAAGGGGAGCAGGGTGGGGACAGCTCGTAGTCCCCGCCGGCAGGTCATTGCTGGGTGGACGGCAGAGTCTGTGGGTCCACGGCGCCACCTTCACTGAACAGGCTACGCTGTGTGGGACCCTTGTAGGCCTCTCACTCTATGCTGTGTGCCTAGGCTGGCTCAGCACTGAGGTGGCCTGTGCTCACCATGCAGGCCCACCTCCAGCTTCTGGAGGCCGAAGGCGCCGCGCGTGGTGGTGAATGGCTCGGTGGGGCTGGGAGGCTGATGAGACCGTGCGTGGCATTTAAGCCTGGCCTGTTTGCAGAGGGGGTTTCATCCTCAGAGGTCAACATCGAGGCCTCTGGAGCCGCCTGTCACTGGCTGGCACCTGCCGCCCATCCGCCTGGCTGCCTGTGTCTGTCCTCAGCCCAGCTGGGCAGTGGGTGGTTGGGCGGAGGATGAACTGTCCGTAGGGGAGGGTGGCAGGGCCCTTGGGCCGGGCAGGGCCAGGAGCTGGGTATAAATAGGCCTGGCGGTGCCCTCCCCCCTCCCCCTCACCAGCTGCCGGTGCCAGGCAGGTCCCCACCTCCCTTGGGAGCCCAGCCACTGTCTCAGGTCCTAAACGTAGGAACTTCCTCAGCGGAACTGAGGAATCTTGTCCTGTGTGTAGGTGGAACCTCCGGATGCCTGGAGGCCTGGGGAGTTTGGCTGAGGGGCTGCAAGACTGGGGGTGGATCAGGCCGGCCTTTTGGGAAGGAGTCGTTCTTTTATTCCTCCCCTAGAGAATCGGCGAGTACCTGGCATGGGCCTGGCCCTTTGGTCGGCCAAGTGTGCCTGTGTGTGTGTGTGTGTCTGGTATGGTGAGAGGTGTTGGGGGGGATGGGAGGAGACACAACGCAACCTCTGTCCTCAGGGAACTCACACTAGCACAGCCAGATGGAATTGGAAACAAGTCAGTTCAGCCCTTTGAGATAAGGTCTGAGTGAAGTAGAGGAAAAACACAGGGAGGAGAGGTTGCTTCTGTCTGGGGGCCCACGAAATTCTTCAGAATGGAGGCGACCCAGGACCTGGAGGTTGAGGGATGGGTAAGATGTTTGCCGGGGACTTGGGCAGTGGTGAGGAGCTCCGGGTGGCGGGCTGCTAGCCGTCCAGCAGGCGCTCCCACTTCGGTATGAAGAACTGAGGAGGAGGAGGCTCACTGTGTGGCCTCCTCCAGGGGAACGTGCCCCTCACTGACGGGGACAAGGAGCTGTGAGTCAGGTTAGCGCATCCGTGGTGGTGGAATCTCAGACGTGAGCGTGTGTGGGCAGGAGGCTCAGGGCTCGGGTGGCAGGGCGTACTTGGGGGAGGGCAGCTGTCCTGCAGAAATCAACCCCACGGCCACAGCCCCATTAGCCCCAGCACCAGCCCTCAGAGCTAACCCCCCACCCCTAGAGGCCCTTGCTCATCACCGGCAGGATGTCCAGATCTGAGCTGAAATCCTTGAACGGAGCATCCTGGAAAGGTCCCTATGCCCTTGCCCTTTGGGTTAACTTTAACCCTCGGCCAGATCACAGACGTCTTTTCAGCCACACTGGTTAGCACTGAGCTCCCGGGAAAGGGGCCAGCTCTGCATCCTTCCCAGTGATGGATGGGAAGGGGCTCTGAAAATTCCGACGTGTTCTGTCAAGTCAGGGATGGGAGGGCTGAGAAGTGAGGTTGATGACATAGCAGGGGACAAAGTGCCGGGAACAGCCCCTAAACACAAGGCAACCACCATGACCACCGCGACTTGAGGGCTTCCTATGTGCCAGGAGCTTTCTATCCTTTATCCCTCCCATTATGTCTATTTAATAGATGAAGAAACTGAGGCACGAGGGGTTAAGTAAACTGCTTGAGATCAGCAGCTCGGAAACAGCAGAGCTGGGTTTGAATGCAGGCAGCCTGGCTCCAGGTGCACGATGGACCTGGACAGCAGGAAGGAGGCAGGGTTTGGTGGGCGGAGGGCAAAGAACTCATCATCTCTGAGGCTGGGAGTTATTTTTGGAGGATATCATCCCTGGAGTCAGACAAACCTATGGTTGCCCAACTTCTCTGCCTCAGCTTCCTCATCTGTGAAACCGAGATGACAGTACCCACGTCATAGAGCTCTTGTTGAGGATTAAGTGACATGATATCTGTGAAGTGCCTGGCATATAAGCGCTAAATAAATGGTTGTCGTGACGATCGCTAGTGTTGAATCCGACTGCAGAGGAAAGGAAATCTGCTCGGTCAGAGGAGAGATTGTAACTGTCCAGGAGGAAGGATTCACAGTCAAGGGCTTGGTGCCCCAGAGGGGAGCACAGGGGACCGTGGCATCTCCCTACTGGGAGATGTCTGGGGGACAGCTCTGGCCTTTGCAGCCAACCAAGCCCTGCCAGCCAGTGCGTAGGGCTTGGGCATTCTGCTGGGCTGGGTAGGCCCACCTGGGACCCACTGGGGTGGGGATACTGGTGAAATGAGGGAGCAGGGAGCCGCTCGGAGGGCTGGGATGAGGAGCAGCCTCACTGAGTGGAAACGAAGAGCCAGCCGGGGCTTCCCCACACCCCAGCCCCCCTTCCCTGCAGTGACACCAGCCTCACCTGGCTCCGTGGATCTGGCTGTGTGGCCTTGGGCAAGCTGCTTCTCTCTGTGGGCCTCTGCTTTCTCATCTGTATAATGGGCTTTGTGCTCTCTAAAGGCATCTCTTGTAGGTTCTTATTCTGATCCAGCTTAGCTTGAGGGTGCCCAGGCCTGCAGAAGTGCCAACGGGTGTAGGGCAAAGGCCGGGAGAGGGACAGAGGATGGGGAAGGAGTGAAGGAAGGAGCCCTGGGGCCCTGGTGTGGTTGGTGAGCAGACCAGTAAATGGGGGACGACATGGGACAGAGCCCCCCGGTGCCAGAGGTGATCGTGACACAGGCCTGACCAGGTTAGAGTTTGCAGTGGGTCCAGGAGGCCAGGTTGAAGGAGCGTGTGGGCTCCGCAAGGCCAGTCCATCCCTCTAGGGACAGGCATGGATGGAGGTGCCTGTGGTGGGGGAGACCGGGGAGGGCTCTGGCCGAAGGGGAGGGACACGGAGGCTGGGCAGTGGGTGCCAGGTCTCCCCATGATGCTCTGGGACAATCAGGGACCAGGCCGGGTATGAGGAAGTGGCAAAGAATCACCATATTCCTTTAGAGGGGTCCTCATGGCCCACGCTCAGAACCAAACCCAGGTGAGGCCATGGGGGTAGCAGCGCCCTCCGTCTGGCCCCAGCTCCCCTCTCCAGCTCTCTGCATATAGGGCTTTGGGGCCTAAACGTCAGAGGAGGGAGTGGGAGAGGCCTGGCCTTCTTCCCTTCCTCCCATGATGGCCCAGTGCTGAGTCATCTGCGCTGAGCCCTGGCTCGGTTTCTCTATCCGGTGGTTGCAGTACCACTGGGCAGCTGCAGGGCAGGCCTGGACGTGCTGGTTAAGAGC
Source organism: Mesoplodon mirus (assembly GCF_964341445.2). Taxonomy (NCBI): domain Eukaryota; kingdom Metazoa; phylum Chordata; class Mammalia; order Artiodactyla; family Ziphiidae; genus Mesoplodon; species Mesoplodon mirus. Next base: position 8,423,116 of record NC_138994.1, read on the forward strand.
ACGTGCAGAGGCAGCCTGAGCTGGGGCGGGAGGCTCAACTCTGCTGCTGCACAGTCCTGCAGACTTGGGCAGTTTACTAAGCGCCCTGGCCTCAGTTTCCTTGTCTATGAAACGGGATGTTGACGATGATAATGAAGTTCCTACCTCACAGACTTGCTGTGAGGTTTCCATAAGGTAAGACATGAGCACTCAGAACCGGTCCAGCACATAATAAATGATAGGTGTTTGATTATCATTATTATCACAATAACCAGTGTATAACTGTAAACAGGGCAGGGGCAGGAGAGGGCAACCTGCAAAGCCCCGTCAGATGCTGTGTGTGTCTTGGTGCCCATCAGGGGGCTCTGGGCTGACCTGCTCTATCACTCAGGTTCAGTCTTAAGGCCCAGGGTGCAGACGGGCCAGGCCTGCAGTCACTCCCACCCCTCAGGACCCAGGCAGGCACTGCCCAGAAGGCAGGGTGGTACGTGGTTAGCCCCACCTAGATGGACAGGCTACTGACTGAAAAATGAGGGACATTAGAGTGACGTGATTTGATCAGGTCACTTGCATTGGACGGGGGAGTACGATCTGAGGTCTTCTCCCTCCTGACCCTGAGCTAGACTTTCATGAAACAAAGCCAAGCTCCAATCTCTGGTTAGAAAAGAGATGGCGCTCCAGAAACTTCTAGGGAGCTGCAAAGATGGTCACAGAGGCCCTGGTGGACAAAGACCTGGGGAGAGACACTGGGAGGCTCTGGGCTGGGCAGGCATCATCCTAGGGAAGAGGCTGAGAGGCATTGCCATGGTGGTATGTGTATGTGTGTGTGTATGTATGAGTGCAAGCTTGCACACGTGCAAGCTCCCTGCTAGGACTGAAGCTTCTCTACTTTCTGCTTTCTCTGAGATGTGATGGGGGTCAAGCCAGCTCCTGCCATCTTCCTCTCCGTAGATTTTGTTTCCTTCCGATGGATCATTGGAAGTCTCCACGTGGCCCTAGAAACTGAAACTCCCAACCTGACCTCTCCCCATCAGGGAAGCTGGCCCAGAGCCTGGGAGGGACTTGACCTGGGCCTCTAATACCATCTCCATCCAGGGTTCTTTTCATAGTATTCATTGCCCCCAGGCGCCCCTGCAAACTGGAAATGCCCACGGCGGAGGGCCAGCTCCCTGGATCAGAGCTCTGCTCTTCAAGGGACAGTACACACGCAAGGTCAAAGGTAGTGCATTCAGATGCCGGGTTTCTCAGGGCCACGGCTTCAGGCTCACAGGCCCTCCATGGCTCCACCTGCCCTGAGTACTCACGGAGAAGAAACGATGCCCACAGTGGGCCGCGTGCTTTGTGCCTGCAGTACCACTGCCTTCTGTCTGCCCGCAGGTCCCTGGCCCTGGGCCAGCAGTACACAGCCCTGGGCTCACAGCCCCTGCTCTGCGGCTCCATCCCAGGCCTGGTCCCCAAGCAACTGCGCTTCTGCCGCAATTACATCGAAATCATGCCCAGCGTGGCCGAGGGCGTGAAGCTGGGCATCCAGGAGTGCCAGCACCAGTTCCGGGGCCGCCGCTGGAACTGCACCACCATCGACGACAGCCTGGCCATCTTCGGGCCCGTCCTCGATAAAGGTACCGTCTCTGGGCGGGTCGGAGGTGCGCGAGGAGGTGAGGGGAGGGCATCAGGACACAGTCACTCTTCCACATCAGGGCGTCTCAGCTCTGAGCCCAGGGTCCCCAGGGGAGGGCGATAAAGCTGGTCACGACCCACGGCCTCCACAGAAAGTGGGCCAGGTCCCTCTCTGGCCTGACCCAGGTTGTCATCGTGGTTGCCACGCCTTCCCAGGTGCTGCTGGGGGCTGGGCAGCCTTGAGATCCCATCCCCCGAGATCCTAGGGCAGGCTAGGAGGCTGCAGCCTTCCTTTCCTCCTGGCTGGCACAGTGGGTGGCCCCAGGCTTTGATGTGGACTTTTGTGACATTTTCCCAGTGGAGTGTTAAGTGCTATGTAAATCTAGTTTGGGGTGGGGTGAGAGCATTGTCCCCCTTAGGTCCCTCCCATGTAGAAAATTCTGGAGTTGAGGGAGCTGCCTCATGCTGGTGGCACTGCCTTGCCCCCAGGTGCTTCTGTGGGAAGCTTCTGCTGGTCCCCATGGCCCTGATAGCTGGATATGCCCACGGATTGTGGTGGGGCTAGAGGGTGTGCTGGCCTCTGGGTAACTTGCATCTTGCAACCTGGGAGTCTCATTGGCTGTGTCGCAAATGAATGGGATTCACATTACTTGACCTTGAACGTGAAGGCACTGGGAGAGAGGGATGAGAGGCACAACTGCTCCCAAGAAGGGGACTTTGGGGCTGGTGAGTTCTGGGCTGGAGTCGGGCTATTCTTTGAGCAATTGCAGTGTCTAGGAATGTAATGACCCAGCTGGCCTCCCGGGAGCTACCATTCCTTTTCCTCAGCAACTTGAACCCTCCTCCGGCCACCACCAGGGCTTGGGCACCCAAACGGGTGAACTGGGCCCTCCCTCCTTTTAGAAGAGTTGCATTTACAGCCAGAAAGAAAAGGGATCTGAGAACCAGCTGGGCCTGGGGAAGGGTTGGTGGGGGGAGTGGCAGGGAATGAGTGGGGTGAAGCCGACCCCCCATTTTAGAGTGGAGTCCCCCTTTACCTGTGCCTCAGGTGCACCTTGTAAGTCCGACCTGTTGTCATGGGACAAGGGCAATTAGCGAATCAATGGATGATGATTCTGCGAACGCTTCTATTACCAAAGCTAATTATTCCTTGTTTACATAAAAGGTTTGGCCTCCAATTGGGGCCAAGTGGCGGTGGTTTGCATTTCAAACCTCATCTTGCCGGCGTGTCAGTCTCCTCGCCTTCCGGTGCCCCACCTCGGGCCAGGTAGCGCTTAATCAAACAGCCTGGCGTCTAGACGCGCTCCCCAAAGCAAGACTCACCTTCTGATTGCTCTTCCCCGCGCGGGACGTTAGCCTGTGAAAACCGGGTCTCTGAGCTTATTATCCCTTCACGTCTGTGTTTAACGTTTTAAATCACCGTTGTAGGTTCTAGGACTTGCCTACATCTCGAAATTGCAAGAGGGCAGTTTTGTGTGGGGGGAGGGAGGGAAGGTGTTAGAGACACAGGGAATCTGAGGGAAGCTCTGCGGTCTCCGGGAGGAGGGCCCCCGCATGCACGCGCGCCCCAGCGCCCAGAGCCCGGCGGGAACGGGTTCGAACGCAGCTCTAGGCTCCACGCTCGGGCCCCGCCTCTGGCGAGTCCCGCACCCCTGCCGTGTGGGCCACCAGGGTAGACCTCTGCCCACGGCTTTGAGACCCAGGGTGGCAGGGAGGCGGTCGGCTCCGGGGCGCGCATCTTCCGCGGACGCCGGGGACCGACCCCCTGGGGCTGGCCCGCCCGGAGCGGAGGCCGGGGCGGGGCTGCACCCGGGCGCGGGGGGCGCAGGGGTCAGCGGCCGGAAGGCGCGAGGCTGCGACGGCGGGGTGCGGGCGGCGGGGGATCGCAGTCCCCGGGCGGGGCGGGCGGCCCGGAGGGGCTTAGGCGGCTTGAAAAGGGGCCCGAGAGCCGCCCCCCACCGCGCGGCCCAGCCCCGCGCCCGCTGCGGCCGCCGAGCCATTCACACGCCCTCTGGCCATTCGGCGCGGCGCGGGGGCGGGGGGCGCCGCTTCAATGGGGATTTCGCGGGCCGGCGCCGGGGCCGGGGGCGCGGCCCGGCCGCGGGAGCCGCCCGTTGCTACGCGGTGGCGGCCGGCCCGGCGGCCCGGGCCCGGCGGCCGCATTATGCGGGTAATGCGGTGTGACACCGCGCGAACAAAGGCGGATTGAGCGGCCCAGCGGGCCCCGCCGGACGGGGACCAGCACAGCAGGGCTGTCAGCGCCGCTCCCAGGCTAATCCCCGCCCCGCCCCCGCCGCCCCCGCGTCCCCGGGGCTGGGAACCGAGTGCGGCCCGGGGCCCGGGCGCCGCCGCCGCCGCGAGAGGCCGCGGGCCGGCCGGAAGCGCGGCGCTCGCCCTCGGCGCCCCCGGCCCCCGGGTCGCTGAGGGGTGGCCAGCCGGGGTCGGGGTCGGAGCCGGGGCACAGCGCCTCAGGCCTCGGCCGCCCCGTGTCGCAGTTGGCGCTGGCTGCGCGGGTCCACTGCCCAGGCGGGGACCGCTCCCACTCCACGCCGGCCTGCTCGGGAAGGGGGACGCACCCTCCTCTGCAGGTGGCCCACGGGGGCCCCGGGGCCTCTGAAGAAGCGGCAGTGGCCACGAGGGGGTTACCAGGCTCCCTCGTCCGCCGAGCTGCCCTCAGCGCTCAGGACCGGAGCCACAGCCCAGGAAAGGAGGCATCCAGGCCAGCAGCCCGGCGTTTTGCAACCTGCCTGGCCTTGGGCAGGTCACCTCCCTGCTCTGGGTTCCTCACCATTAAGGAGACAGATGGTTGGACTGCAGGTCTTTCAGGCCTTTGCCTCCCTAGTTGTCAGTGTCTGTATCTGCTAAATGGGCCTGTAATAAGACTCTCTGCCTCATAGGGGTGAGAGGATTAAATGGGATAAAGCACATGAGGGGCAGAATCTGGTGCAAACCCAGCACTCAAAGGTAGTCATTATAATGATGTCGGCGGGGTCGGGGGGCACCCTGAGAATCTCTGCTTTCTCTTTGCTGGACCCTGGGGCAGAAGCAGGGAAGTGCCCTGTGACCCTCCATCCTCCCGGGAGGGGCTTGGCCTTCTCAGTCCAAAACCTTGGCTTTGTCTGGATGGAGGACAGGAGAACGGAAGGGGGAAGCTGACATGCTGACCACTGCACTCCTGGTCAGGAACTCTGGTGGCAGAGGGAAGTTGTACCCATTTTACAAAAAGGGTAACTGAGGCTCAGGAAAGGAAAGGGTCTGCCCACGTGCATCCAGGTGGGCAGTGGGTGGACTTGGGTAGGCTTAGGCTGTAGGTTCCCAGGCCTCCCTCCCCACAGACCTCAGGCTCTCTCAGGAGTGGGAGGGCCCGGGCCTGTGCTGGGATTTCCAGTTTGGGAAGGTGGAGGGCAGGGGGGCCTGGGGCCAGGACGGATCAAGGCCACCTTATCTCTTCAGCAACCTGCCAGAGTTGTCTTTCCACCCCTGTTTCTAACAGGCTCCACTCTGCCAGCTGTTAAAGCCCTGGGTTAATCAGTTAGCAGCTCTGGGCCTCAGTTTGTTCATCTGTAAACTGGGGATACCCACTAGGGGCTAGGCCAACCAAAGAGGAAAAGGCACTTCTTCTCCCTTGGGGCTGCAGGGCCCCTTTTCGCAGCTGGGGAAGTCGAGGCAGGGCAGCCGCGTCCCAGGGCCCGGCCTGAGCAGTGCCTCCCGATGCCTTCCTTCCCCACAGCCACCCGCGAATCGGCCTTCGTGCACGCCATCGCCTCAGCCGGCGTGGCGTTCGCCGTCACACGCTCCTGTGCCGAAGGCACCTCCACCATCTGTGGCTGCGACTCGCATCATAAAGGGCCGCCCGGCGAGGGCTGGAAGTGGGGCGGCTGCAGCGAGGACGCAGACTTCGGGGTGCTCGTGTCCCGGGAGTTCGCGGACGCACGTGAGAACAGGCCGGACGCGCGCTCGGCCATGAACAAGCACAACAACGAGGCTGGCCGCACGGTGAGCCCTGGCCGCCCTCACCCCAGCCCAGCCCAAGACCCCTTCCCGGACCTGTCCCCGCCCCTCCCTGCCCCTCCCTGTGGCCCTTGTGCATTCCCGGCTCCCTGCTCTTCTCTTTCCCCCTCCTTTCTCCTTGGACTGCTCCCGGTCCCCATCCCCGCCCCACCCTGGGGATGCGGCAGCCCGCGAGCGCAGGTACCAGCCAGCCCTTCCGGTGCACTTCAGCTGCCTGTGTAGGGCTGTGAGACCCATGGACCTGGCTTTGAATTCAGGCTCCATCCTTTCTTATGGTTGCTTGACCGAGGGCTAGTCACTTAAGCTCCCAGCCAGTTTCCCTGTTACACGGGAATAACAGTCCTTATTTCCTAGGGCTTTGAGAAGTGGATGTGATTTCTGCCCGTGCTTGGGGTGTGAAGGGGAGGGACACAAGGTCATCATTCTTTAGGTCTGAGCCTCAGTCCCCAGTCAGTTCTCACCCTGGCGTAGTGTAGGAATAGAGAAGGCTTCAGCGATGGGGGGTGGGGGTGGCGAAGAGTGGGAGGGCCTGGGTGTGCTCCCAGGTGGGGTCAGTCTGGGGACCACCTGCTACTCGTACTCTTCCCAGACCATCCTGGACCACATGCACCTCAAGTGCAAGTGCCACGGGCTGTCGGGCAGCTGCGAGGTCAAGACCTGCTGGTGGGCCCAGCCCGACTTCCGCGCCATCGGGGACTTCCTCAAGGACAAGTACGACAGCGCCTCGGAGATGGTGGTGGAGAAGCACCGGGAGTCCCGTGGCTGGGTGGAGACCCTCCGCGCCAAGTACGCGCTCTTCAAGCCGCCCACTGAGAGGGACCTGGTCTACTACGAGAACTCCCCCAACTTCTGCGAGCCCAACCCCGAGACGGGCTCCTTCGGCACCAGGGACCGGACTTGCAATGTCACCTCCCACGGCATCGATGGCTGCGACCTGCTCTGCTGCGGCCGCGGCCACAACACAAGGACGGAGAAGCGGAAGGAGAAATGCCACTGCATCTTCCACTGGTGCTGCTACGTGAGCTGCCAGGAGTGTATCCGCATCTACGATGTGCACACCTGCAAGTAGGGAGCCAGGTAGGGTGGCCCAGTGGGGAGGCTGGGGTGCCTTGGCGCAGGGCACTGGGTTTGCTTGTCTCCTCTTCTTGGCAACCCTGTTCCGTTTCTGAGCGGTCCAGGACACGTTTCCAAAGCCAAGGTAGGAAGCCAGGATTTCCCAAGCTTCAGTGGGAACGGTCCTTGGGCAGTGTGTCAGTGGATTACGCAAAGCACAGATAATAACCAAGTGTGCGCACACGAGGCTGCGGTTGATTAAATTTGTGTACAAGTTAGTAAGTAAATTAGGAGCCACGTCCAGTTTTCGCACAGCCACTAGCTCTCATTATTGAACATCTGTGGAGCCAGAGGAGGGACTGTGGGGTTGGAGGCTGGGACGCCTGACTTCTGGTCTTGACTGTGCTCCTAACTTCCTGTTCTTTCGCTTCTTTGGGCCTCAGGTTTCTTTCTGTAAAGTGAGGGGGTTAAAATCCTTGGAATAGCAGGCCAAGAAGTCTCTTGTACACCTGAGGCAGAGTTGTTTTGCATCCACCTTGAACTTAGAGGGCAGGTTTTTGTGCAAGTGTCAACTCCTACCACCCTCAAGGAGGTGGGTGGGAGGAAGCGGTGTATAAGCCCATATCCCCGCAGATCTGAGGCTTGGGTGGAGCGGGGCACACTCTCACCACGTTTATGGACGGTGATGGGGAGGGAGGAGGACGCAGTCAAGCTCAGAGTGATGGTGGTGAGTAATCAAGGGATCAAAGGCTGGTGGATGAGGCTCCCAAGCTTCCCAGAGGTGGCCTGTGTGGGAGACACTGTTGCCCGGCCCTCGGGTCCATAGGTCCCCAGGACAGGTCAAGATTGGCACGTGGTGGTCCTGATCTTGGAGGGTCTCTGAGGCCCAAGGGAGGGTTTCTTCCTTTTCTCTGCCCTGAGAAGGGGCCTAAGCTACAGGGGTCCGAGCCCTGGTCCAGCTTCCACCACTCGCCCACCGTGTGACCCAAGCAAGACCATCTCCTCATCTGTCATCCTCCCCCGAGGTGCTGTGAGGAACAAAGTGAAGGACACTGGAGACAGTGCTTGTCTGTTGTGAAGGCCTCCCCTGCCTGGGTCATCGCTGCCTGGGGCTGTGTCAGCGGGGGCACCCCACTGGGCGATGCGGTCCCACACAGGGCGGGACTGGGGGACATGGAGGGACCTCACGTGCTGGGGAGAGCTCTGCTGGAGGGGTGGCTCAGCCAGTCTGGGAAGCCCCTCTGTGTAGCTCACGTTCCGTCCTGGCAGGGCCAGAGTCTGGGAAGACAGCAGGAGGCACCACTTTTCTTGGTGTCTGAATAAGAGCAGTGTGGGGAGCGGAAAGAGGACAGAGGTGGTTCTCCCTCCACCACTTCCCGGCTGGAAGCCCGGTGTCCTCGTCTGTACGGCAGTGGTGATGATGTGGGCCTAGCAGAATTCTCCTGCGGTTCAAGCAAGCCAGCAGGTGTGAACGCTCGTCTGAATAGGGTGCTAATAGAAAGTGATAAATGCCACGAGAGCCAGGACATGAGGGCAGTCATCGTGCAAGGAAACGGTGTCATCACTTGGGCAGTTTCATTTACTGCTTTTCAAAACGATGGAAGAGAAGTCAGTGAATAAGAGAGAACGCCCAGGCTCCCTGTGGCTTGTCAGGTAGAAGGAATGTTTGAAACCTGCAGTGCTTCCTTCCTCTGATGTCCACTCTGGCCAGAGGCAACAGTGTCCCCGCTGTCAAGCAGGACACGGCTCTGGCCATTCTGAGAGGAGGCTGGGGGGAAATCGGAGTTTCAGAACACTAGCCCTGGAGGGGGTACAGGGGGCCGTTTGTCTGGCCTGCCCATTGCACAGATAAGGACACTGAGCCCAGGGCTCTGCCTCCAGAAAGGCCCCATATGTGGGTCCTGCAGAGGCCACGGCAGCAGCAGCCCAGGCCCCGGCAGTGGCTCTAGGGGGCTCCAGGGTGTCACGGCTCTGTTCCAGCACCTCCCCTCCCCTCCCCTCAGTGAGCAGCCAAGAGAAGCCATCTGCCAAGTGGGAAGGAGGTGCTGGGTTTGCCCTCAGTGTCCATAAAAATCCCCTGCCTGCGATCTGATACTGATCGTAAGAAGAGTCAACACTCTCCATCAGCCTTCTGTTCCCCGTTTCTGAAACAGAATGGCATTGCCCCCAGTCTTATGGAAAGTACTACGTGGATGTGGTTTCAACATGCCACACCCAGGTAGATGGTGGCCCCCTGGGCCCTCATATATGGATACTCTGGAGTCCTTGCTCTGGGACAAGTGGAGAATTGTCCCCCAATGTGGTGCCTTTCTGACAAACACTCAGTTTGGTGAGTGATTTGGGGCAAGTTGTTTTGCCTCTCTTAAGCCCCAGTTCCCTCACCTGTGGACTAGAGGTCATCCACACAAACAGCCCTGGCACAGGGTCCAAGGAAGCAGCAAAAGATTCCAAGGCTGAGTGGAGCTGACCTCCAAGGGCGACTTTCCCCCAGGCCTGCTGCTGGTCTGGAGCCACAGGCTGAGACCAGTTACCTTTCCTGTCCTTTCATCCACACCGACACTCTGCAGGCAAGATGAGAACTTTCGAGACAGGCTGGCAGGGACTTCAGGGAACAGAGCCTGCAGCCTTTCTCTTGGCTGCACTGTCTCCAGTGCAGGTGGGAGAGAGAAGAGCGCCCCAGAGCAGGACATGTGCCCTCCACACGCTCGGGGAGGAGCCCCAGTCAAGATGCTTTATGCCACAGGAAGGCCAGAGTCCTGGGCCTCCCTTGTGGGGAAACCTCTTCCCATTGCTTGTAGATTTTGTCCAGCGTCTCAGGCTAACCACTGATTTCCTACCTTAGGAGTTCCAGGTTTATTCCTTGTTATTCAGATTCTGTGAGCACAGTAAGCTGGAAAGGGCTCTGCCTGAGAGTCAGGTGGCCTGGCTGACCCCAAGTCCTGGGTCTGTCACTAACTTGCTGCGAGACTTTGGACGTGTCCTTTTAATCTTGCTGAGTCTGTTTCTCTCCTTGTAAAAGTCTACTGGCCAAGGAGTTGGGGGTCGATTGGGAACACCCGTCAGAGCCCTTTGGGCTTAAATCCTTTGTGACATGTAAATACAAATACAAATGAAGAAAATGTACACATCGGTGCTCCTATGAGAAGGAATTATTCATAATGCAATAGACTTTCTTCTGTTTGGACAGCTTGATACAGAAACACAGTGTACAGGAGTCTACGAAGTTGGGAATTGGGCCCTAGATCTGCAAGGTTTCTCCCAGTCTCTATGCTTGCGACAGGTTCCTATATCAGTCTAGTTACCTGCTACTGGGCCTCCTGTTGCCCAAGCCCCAGCTAGAGGGTGGAGAGGTAGAATGTGGATCCCAGCGTGTAGACGCTGAAGCTCTACTGTTCTGTAGCTCACACGCCCTTCCTCAGCGGTAGACCCCAGGTAGCGGAGGGAGCATGGAACAGCCACTGGAGTCTCCTGTTGAGATACCCGATCAGCAGCCTCTGAGCTTTGCACCCTGGGGGTGGTCTCTCTGGGAAAATAATCATGTTCCTAATTCTTCCTCTTTACTTTCCAAAGGGCACTGGGAACGGGTGAAGTGTGTGGCTGGGCAGATTCACCGAAGTCCTATGGGAAGCGGGACCCAGAGCCGGGCTCAGCCCTCAGCATCAGACAGCAAGGAATCCGGACTGTTGCCAGATGCACGTGTGGTAAATTACCTGGATCCAACCAGCCCGCTGCCTGGGAGGCCTCCCTCCCTTCTCTCTTCATCTTAAGTTTCTCACCCTACTCTGGATGGTGTGTGGTTTTTAAAGAAGGGGCTTTCTTTTTAGTTCTCTAGGGTCTGATAGGAACAGACCCAAGGCTTATCTTTGCACATGTTAAAGAAAATAAAAATGGAAAAAAAAACCCCACAGAAAACCACTTCTACTCCAACAGAACAGGCTGGGCTCATGTGAGCGCTCTGCCTGGTGGTAAAGACATCAACGTGGGCAAGATTCTGTTTCCCAGCTGCTGCTTCTGGTGACATTCCAAGATGCCTGCGAGGTGAGAGTTAGGAAGTAGGACAAAGCCCTGCAATCTCCTTTTCTCTGTCTACTCCCGTTCAAATCTGATAGACTTTCACATTCTGATAAAAGCCATAGGTTTAGCTGGGATCAAGTGGTAGGGAGGCCCAAGGCAATCGTTAGAGTCAGGTTTTGAGTCTGAAGAACCGGGAGTTCCAGGCGGCCTGGTAAAGCTGTTTGAAGAGCAGCGGTATGTTCTTCTCAGTCCCATTTTCTCTGTAACCCTGTTCTGCACGAGAGGCTCTTGGGAACTGCAGTCAGATCTCAAAAATCTTTTTCTACCATTCTGCAGTTTCCACCGTTAACGCAGTACTTTTTTTTTTTTTCTGTAGTGAACGTTGTAAATAGGTTATGTGTGTGGGGCAAGCCTCCTCTAGCTCCAATGGCTTCCTGAAGAAAGTGGTATCTTTAAAGGGGCCATTCTGTCCCTCCCAGCCCTGCTCACCTGCAGATTCTCCATAGAAACAAACTCCAGGTCGAGCAGTTGGACTGTAGGTCACCTTAGTATACATTAGACAAAGGGTCAGAGGGAGGGTAGCAATATATTCCTGAAGTTCCAATGTTGTGGCTAGTAGATGGGGAGCATACCGAGGATTCCTTCGTTTCCTCTCCTATAAGGACACGTCGTCCTGCACCCTCGTCTTTCGTTGGCCTGCGTGAGGAAACAGAAATGCAGAGTTCCTTCACACAGGCCTTCCGGCCTCACCTGTATGCTGACGGCATCAATCCATGCAGACGCCAAGGATCAGCATTAGGTGTTCAAACGGGGGCAAGCCGTCACTTGCTCCCTGGGGTAAAGCGTCTCACAGCTCAGTTCTCCTTGATCCGCACGGGTCCTCTGGAGTGTCCTAGAGGAAGCGAGCACAGTGGCGGCAAGCGGGTCTGATGGTACGAGTCAGTGCAACAGCTCTGCCTTAGAGTCAGAAAGAAGAGATGCAGCGGGGCACAGTACAGGACTCAGTGATTTCTTCCTCTTCCCCCTTCTCTCTTTGCCTAACACTGACCTAAGGTACCAGGTCAGGCCATCTTCCTATGTGCTCAGGCAGGTTCGCCAAGACGACTGTCTAGAAGCCGTGCCTGCACTCTTGAATCTGCTGGCAGTGAGCCCTGCTAAAAAGATACACATCCCATCCCCTCTAGAGAGTCTGAAATGCCCCTCCCCATCTCAGACTGAAGTTTTAAATCATGTCAACCAGATGATGCTTGCTTTATGTGAGAATTCTTTCAGCAGAATGGATACAAATTTTCAAAAGTCTTTTCATATCTATGTATTCTATATTAAAAGTGATAAAGTCATGTTTCTGGGGCGTATTCAAGTAGCTGACAAGTAATTATTTAATAATAGTACATTGAGTGCATTGTAATTATTCTCGCCATAGTCAGGTAATAGTATCCAACAGAAATTTCCTACCAACCTGCTGTATCCAAAGTTTTGTAAAAAGTTGTAGAAGTTGTTGATCTTTTTGATTTTATATTCAAAAAGTCTCTTTTTATAAATATTATTTATTATACAATGTATATACCTTTGAGTTAACTAAGATTATATATTATATAAATATATATATATTTGGAGAAAATATATTTCATCATGCAGTTTTTTTCTGTTAAGAAGTCATTAAAGAGAAGGTAAACAAACTTAAAACGGATACATTGTACAATGTGTGGAGTTTCCAGATTAATGCTTAGGAGGTCAAGAATATGAGATTCTGAATGTGGTCGCCTCCACTTTCACTCTGAAATTAGTGGCCCAAATCAAGGTAATTTCCTTTGTTTTCTAAGCAAGATCATCTGAGACGTCATGGACAGTAGGTCTGATCTACTAAAGGACCTTCTTACAGGCTTACTTTGTTCTAAATCAGCTTCTAACAAAGAATTTCGTTTTAGAAGTCAGCAATTTGGGCAGTACTTCATCTCATAGACCCCAGCACTTCCAATGCACAAATTAATGTCACAAACACAGATACGGCTCGAGGCCCACAGACCATGGGGTTGGCCACCGACTTAACCCCTTTCTAACCCATGTTTTCAACTCCATTTATTGGGAAAATAGGATTTGCTTTACTGAAAATGAAACTTGAGTGGACATGGCTCTCCCCTGCTAGTTCCACTTGAGAGCTAAGCTTCGGAAAGGGTAGGCTGGCGGGAAAGAAGAAATGGTGTGCCCTGGGCTCTGGAACAGGTGTCGTTTGAAGGTTTAGATCTGCTTGGGCAGAACAGACCCACTAGTGGGCATGCTCTTGGGAAGGCCATCCTCTCCTTGGACTGAGGCTCCTAAAGGACTCACCTGAAGCTAATAGGTAACGCCTTTTCATCAATGAGATGCTGTAACTCAGTTTTATGACCACAGACAATCCTTTGGTCTTCAGACCTACCCATAAAATGTCACCTTCCGTTTATTTGGCACAGCAAAAATGTTTTCCTTTTTCTTTCTCCTGATTTACCTTTAGTAGAAGTAAATTCATCTCACTTCACAGAAAAAAACAACAGAAAAATGGGTCTGCCTTGTGCAGTGGAGATGGGCTGCCTGTGCTCTAACCTTAGATTAGGGATGGCTACTAGAAGTTCATGAACTTTCTTTTCCCCGTGACATGTCTTTATTTAGTACCTGAAAAGCTTAAATCACAAAAACGGTGGTTTCGGCTGTGCAATGAATCAGACGTGGAAAGGATACAGATCTCCCCGTCTCATGGAGCTGCTCACCTTTGTATTTCACTTTTACATGAAGCTAATACTCATCTACCCCAGTATTTTGGGCACTTTTTTTTTAACCTATAAAATTGCCAGGCTTCCCTGGTGGCACAGTGGTTGAGAGTCCGCCTGCCGATGCAGGGGACACGCGTTCATGCCCCAGTCCGGGAAGATCCCACATGCCGCGGAGCGGCTGGGCCCGTGAGCCATGGCCGCTGAGCCTGCACGTCCGGAGCCTGTGCTCCGCAACGGGGGAGGCCACAGCGGTGAGAGGCCCGCGTCCGCAAAAAAAAAAAAAAAAAAAAAAAAAAAAAAAAAAAAAAAGCCAAATATTTAAATGGCCCCTGGTCACACTCACCAAGGCCACTGGTAATCCGTTCTATGATTAATTATATTCTATGATTTAAGAGAATACAGTTTATAGCAGTGCTTGAACATTTAGTTTCTCCATAAGCATGAATACTATTAAACATCTAAAAACAAAAGGAAGATCCGCCCCCCAAAAAAAATCCAAAAGAAAGAAAAGAGATAATATAATGGGAATCATTATTATCTTTCAAAGCAGTATTATTTTATGAAGAAAGAAGGGAAGGGGAGTGTGTGAGAGAGTTCAGGGATGAGGGGATGAGGTACAAATAAGGGCAGAAGGAAGCAGCAAGGCTGGGGAACGATGCTGGTGAGATTATTCTAGGTGCGTCACATGGTGGTGTCCAACGAGCCAACGGTGTATCCACACGGGCCCTGGGGATGTGGACGTGTGCTAATGTGCATGGCTCACCTACACGCACACACAAGTGAAGTTGCTTCAGCAAAATGATGGCTGCTATAGTGTCATCATTTCTCCTAGCTCAACAGAGGACTTTCTAGGAGGCAAAAAATGATCTTACCATTAATCTTATACTCCCAAAATGGAGTGACAGAGTCAGCTGTGTGGAGACTGTACGCTGGGAAAATTTCAAACCCGAGTCCCCCTTGCAAACTGTCTCCGCTCCTTGGGATTCTTGCCGATCGCAGGCGCCATCTCCTGCATCTTAATGTCACGGTGTCCACACAGCACACGCCCTCTGTGGGCCCAGCTCCAGGACCCAGTCTCGGCACTGCTTGCCAGCTGAAGAGAAACTTTGGATCATTTTGCAATAACTTCTGAAATCTACATGCTTTTTTGAACTCTCGAACACACCTTTCCCAGTCACTTCTTTGAAGAGGCTTATGGATCAAGTTGCCGGGCAAGGAAAATGAAATCTTGCTTTTACCTTCTGTGTTTGGGCTGGGTCGGTTGTTTATAGCTGACTCAGTGCTTCAGCAAGTCTGTGTACCAGGATTTGATTATTATACACACTTAAGTCTACTTCAAGACTTGCTGCTGAAACTTAGGGAGGCTGTTCACTGTAATTCTTAGGATATGAAAAAGCCTTAAAGTAAAACAAATTTCAGGTTTAACCATCATTATCCAGGTTTTCTGTGTTACATTAAAAAAAAAAAAGGTGTTTCAGGGAAGTTGTACAACTTTAGAAAGGATAAAAGAACCTCCTTTTCTGAGGTTTTAATTACACCTTCTGATAAAAAAAGTAGCCTGTTAACAGTTCATCCACAGAAGAAGAAATCTAAGGCAGCAGATAGTGGAGTCTCCTTTGCTTTATCACCAGGCCGTGCTGTAATCTCGAACGCTCTCTGCTCAGCAACAGCTTTGAAGAATTCCAGGGTGGCTTTAAGACTACCTTCTCAAGGCTACGCAGGGACCAGGTGACCTCAGGGTCCTCCTCCCAGGAGGGTGTGGACAGCTCCTGGGGAGCTGACCCTGCTGTTGGAGGAGCCCTGAGGTTGACCTCTCCCCACAAGCCTTGCTGATTTTCTGGGTGGCTTTTAGTCCTAACCCGAGCCACCTCTAAGCATCAGGGTTTAGGCTAAAAGATCTGAGAGCTCAGAAACATGCAAACTGGATGAAGGATACCAAAACGAGTCACGTGAAGAAATCTCACGGAGAGTGTTTGAGTCCCTTGGCTTGTACGTGTCATAGGAAGGAGTAATTCTACTGGAGAAACAATTTTCCCTTCCGGTTTATTACTAACCCGCTTATGACTTTGGTACACTTCAGTTTTTTAGTAAAGAGAAATAAGTAGAAGAGGTATAAAGATTCTTGCTGCGCACTAACTTTATAAAATATGCTATCGATCTGTATTTCCTTTAAATTAACTATATTTTCTGAATGATTAAAATCAGAGATTTTAAAATAAAAATCATCCATCTCCTTACACTAGTTAAAACAGAGGGGCTTTTCTGATCCCTTTCTTCATACACTCATATCAGTTATGTATGTTGTTTTGTACAAAATATTGGTCTACAGAATGTTTTCAAGTATATGTACTCTTTATTGCATTCCTTCATTTGCATTAAACAATATAATATTTATATTTTTTCAATATAGTTTTGGACAAAACACAAAGACATTAACCTTATTTAATAAGACACATAAGTTAATACAATGGGTGCTGCTTTCATGGGAAGAGAAAAAAGAGGCAAGATCTAAGACAGAGAAGGGAATCCAGGATACTGGCCACCAGCAATCACAGAATTTCACAATACAATCCACCTAAAAAAAAAAACCAAAACAGCCACAAAATAAGCTAGGGGTGAAAACCCAAAAGAAAGTAGATATGACATACAAGTCTACCAAAAATATACAGAGAGCAAGATCTGGAGATAATTTACCTTCTACCACGGGAACAGATGACATAGCTACACCCAAGTACCTTACGCGTGACAATTCTTACAGGTGGCGTTAGGTACCTTCAGGTGGCTCCTGATCGCTTGTCCTAGAAGTTTAAGCAGCAACGGGGAGACAGTGGCATGTTCCACGAGTCTCCTCACCAAACATGACGACCTGATTAAATTTCTTCAAACTCGGCTTACACCACCGTTCTCCTTCTCTTCGGAAGAAGTGCGTAGTGGGGAAAGGAAATGTCTTCAGTGTATTGGAATGGATGTTAAAGGACTGAGGGGAGAGGACTAGAAAGTGGTTTATTTTTTCTGGAAATAGTGTTTTATTTAGATGCTAGGTAGTACAGATAATTTAAAGGAAGGATACATTCTAAGTCAGTCATTAAGCTAAGGAAAAAGGAAAAGTGGTGATACTGAATAAGCCTTTAATATTAAACTAAGGGATTGACCCATTTAGAGTTGGACACTAATGAGTGCTGAGAGGGTTGTAAGTTACTTTCATGACACCTTTCTGTTTAGGGGTGTGTGCTTTTTCCATACACATCTCTCACAAGCTGTTAACAACATCTACCAAGTGGTAATGATTAGCATATCTCTTGCCACAGAGCAAATTACTTATATTAAGGGGGTGTCACAGCCAACATGATAATAATCTGACTTTCTGTTAAGAAAGATCTACTGACTGCAACTTGGAAACATCTCTGAAAATGACTGAGAACAGCATCTTAGAAATTCAAAGCCCTGTTTCTTTAGGCAAAGATGACCGGGCTTCCGGGAGAACCTTTAACCATATATCCAATTACCTTTAGTGTTAGCACAAGGAAGTTACAAAATAACCCCTTTGAACCCATACCTCTATTCACTGCTCCTGGTTTACATGTAGAAAGTCTTCCTTCTACTCTGCGAACTGCTGTTTTGCAACATCGTTGCGTTTATTGAGTTTTTGGCTGACGGTGGTGGTAGGGAGCTTAGAATGTGTAGTGTTCACAAGCACAGTATGTTTCCCACGTTTAAAGACTGAGCAAGAAGGAATCGGCTTGCACGGAAAGGTGAGCACAGCATTCTAAAGCAAATTTATACCTTCCACAAAACTGAAGATCTCAATAAGCACAAGGAAGGGAGTTTCACTGCGCTAGTCATGCAGAGCGAGCACGTGTTGAAGGCAGGGAACATTTCACTTTGTCCAGTATCTTGAGTAAGTCGAGTGAAGATCCCCGGCCACCTTCACCTTGGTCACTTTCCTTGGTCACTTTGTATCTGAAAATAGTTCATTTTCAAAGTCGAGGGGGCTACTGAAAAAGAAATATCCAAAACACAAAAAACAGATGACGGTCTGCAAAAAGCCGTTCATCACAAAACCACACTAAAAGCTTCTGAGTGGCTTTTCTACATTTTCACCTATGTAGTTGCTATTAGATGAGCATTTCACAAAAGAAAATGGTTACGCTCCATGCAATTTAAAAGCAGGTTCCAATAAATATGTACCATCGAGCTTGTTCCTGCCTTGTGACAAGGAAGTTTTGCAAAGCAGGACAGGGAGAGCAAACCAAAAGTACAACCCATTTCCTTGCTTGGTCTCCTAGACCTACAACACAGCCAAGAATTCTAATAAATAGAAACAAAGTTGTCCAGGAGAGGTTGAGAATTCAAATCCACATGCACTGTACAGCAGCCCTTAGAACAGGCACATGGGGTTAGAAGAGTGGGAGGTCTGGCCGGCCGTCTTAAGTGTCGCATGTACTTACGCTCCTTCTTCTCTCAAGAGGGCCAAGAATTTTCTCACACGGTATTCAGGATCCATCTAAACACATCATAAGAAATAAAGACGACGGGTTAGTGGCGCCTTCTAGTCACGATGCCCTTACTTCATGCCAAGAAAATGATCGGGTTTATACTTCCTTAGTGCTTTGCTGAGTCACAGAAATGTGTTACCTGCTCCTTGACCAGTATTCTGATACACAGCAAAGCAGACTGTGTCACTCAAGGGAAGTGAATGGGATTTCCCAGCATAGAGAATCGCCATGCACGAGGTTGTGAATGACCCAGCTGGTCATCCACAGGCACCTCAGTTGAGCGCTCCCTTAGCTAGCACCGGGTAAGGAGGCAGCACTGAGAGGCACCAAGTGTGAGACCGGGGCTGCCCATTCATGGGGGTGCACATGGCATCCAATTCATAGGGTTCATCAAAGGCTTCAAAGTGAGACCAAAACTGAAGAAACCAATTGGTGTTGATTAAGCAACTAAAAAATAGCTTATTAACTCTATATAATGGACACTTGAGCTTTTCTTAGCCTTGGTCTCTCTTGCATAGTTTCTTCTTTGCAATTAATGAAAAAAATTGTGCTGAAACTAAAAAAAAAAAAAAAAAAAAAAAAGAACTGTGGGGCTGATTCCTCTGACATGCTCTCTGGATAATCTGGGTCTCTTGTGACTGAGAACTGCATTGTGAGTCTAAAAAAAAGATGGGGGAGTTAGTTCTGGCTCAGGTTGTAGGTTCAGGTTATTATTAATTATCCCTACTCATTTTCATTTCATATTCATATTTCTACTAATTTGTTTAACTATATTTTATTCTCATTGGTCCACCAGAGATGTGAAGTAATCTAAAAATGATCATTAGAAACATCTTTAATGGGGCTTCCCGGGTGGCGCAGTGGTTAACAATCCTCCTGCCAATGCAGGGGACATGGGTTCGAGCCCTGGTCCGGGAAGATCCCACATGCTGCGGAGCAACGAAGCCCGTGCACCACAAATACTAAGCCTGCGCTCTAGAGCCCACGTGCCACAACTACCGAGCCCGCGTGCCACAACTACTGAAGCCTGCGCGCCTAGAGCCCGTGCTCCACAACAAGAGAAGCCACCGCAATGAGAAGCCCGCGCACTGCAACGAAGAGTAGCCCCCACTCGCCACAACTAGAGAAACCCCGTGTGCAGCAACGAAAACCCAATGCAGCCAAAAATAAGTGAAACAAATTTATAAAAATTTAATTCCTTAAGATGAATTTTTATTGTAAGAAACACAATAAATTTTTATTGTAAGAAACACACCTAACTTTTAAAAAATGTTCCAGGGCAAGGAGTCTGTTTCCCAAGAGGGAACTCCCTGCCCTCCAGGAATAGCTTTCAAATGCTCAGTGCAGCTGTGGATAAATGTGCAATTGGATTCCCCCCTCCAACCACTTTTTTTTTTTTTTTTAAGATTTCTTCTCTTCTATCCCAGAAAAACATCTGAACAGAAGTTTCAAATGTATCAAAGTTAAGAGGTCAGACTACAAAGGACTAAGAAAAAGTGTGAATATTTAACAAGAGAAACATTTTTCCTCTTTGGGAATAGAATTACATATGAGTCAATTGTCAAGTTCTTTAAAAAAAAATGGAACTGGCTGGAGTTCCGCTGTAGTCAGTACTTGCAGGTCTTTGCCCATTAAATATATTTAATATGTGTGAGCAAGGACTTACTGACTTGCCTGTAGCTATGGAATTAAAAGTCAAGAGAAAGGGAGGAAAAAAGTAATCTAGATAAATGACTTTATTCCCTCAGGTGACATCCAGTCAGAGCAGATCCTCAGCACTGTGCAAGTTTTAACAGAATTGTGTATAGTGAACAGAGAGGTAACATGACTTATATTCTGCTAAACTACATGCCTCTTCACTTAGGCTCGGTCTCTTTAAGGCAGATCTAAAGAGAATTCACTCAGCTGCACCAAATCCATTTGATGTGAAGGGGTTCAAACTCAGAGGCCTATGAAGTGTCAGTCGCTGAAGATTAGGCCTGAGTGCCCCACTCTCACTTTCCACCCCACATACAGAGGAAGCATTAACTTGAATCACTGACCGGTGGGCATCAAAGGAAGAGGAAGGGGTAGGGATTGGGGAGAAAAACCCACATAGTTTCTTCTATGCAATTATTGAAAAAAATTGTGCTGAAACTTAAAAACTGAAGAATAGAGCTGACTATCTGACAAATTTATCTTTTCTAAGGAAAGAGCCAATGTATATGCACCTTTACCAAGAATAATCCTAAGCAAAGTGATTTGTCTGTAACTTTAATTTACTGCTCAAAATGAAAAATAAATTGGCTTTAAAATAGTCCAGCTGAAAGTTCAGTAAATTAAACTTTAGGTTTCTGAAAGCTACAATTTTATTTTAAAATAAATTTACCGGACTTCCCTGGTGGCGCAGTGGTTAAGAATCTGCCTGCCAATGCAGGGGACACGGGTTCAAGCCCTGGTCCAGGAAGATTCCACATGCCATGGAGCAGCTAAGCCGGTGCGCCACAAGTACTGAGCCTGTGCTCTAGAGCCCGCAAGCCACAACTACTGAGCCCGTGTGCCACAGCTACTGAAGCCCACGTGCCTAGAGCCCATGCTCCACAACAAGAGAAGCCACCACAATGAGAAGCCCACGCGCCACAACAAAGAGTAGCCCCTGCTCGCCACAACTAGAGAGAGCCAGCGCACAGCAATGAAGATCCAATGCAGCCAAAAATAAATAAAAATAAAATAAATTTATATAAAAAAAAATTTACCAGCAAAGATTAAAAAGCATTTGCTTCGTGATTCCAATTTGTTATTGGTCCAAGAGCCTATCTCAGTAAGTAAGTGAAACTTAAATTTCACCTCATCCACCCACAGCTCGCACTGCTGGAAGAACAGGACTGAGCATAATACATGACTCTCAGAATGCAGCCAGTCTGTCCACCTAAGACCCGGGAGAGATTCATTCAACAGAAGTTTACTGAGTGCCCGACTATGTGTCCAGTTCTGTTCCAGGGGTCGTGGATTTAGTAGTGAGTGAGAGCCAAGGCCCCTGAACTCACAAAGCTTGGAAGTGATACATTTATTATCTAACTAGTATGTCAGATAAGGACAAAAAGACACAGGATGTGCACACGGAGGGGTGGAGTTACAAAAAGAAGAAAGGGAAGTTGCCCGTAGACGTGAGAAAGTCCCAAAGAGGTTTCATCTGTTTTTGCCCAGGCAGTAGCCTGGGGCTTAGTTGTCTATGTGATCCTGGACGCTTCAACCCTACAGTAGTTTGCATAAAATTTCTAGGAGCCCTGCCAGGGGAGAATATACACAGCCTAAGTCTAATCTGTACACCCAATTACCTTGTCCCTTGAAACCGTCTCCCAGGCCCCTTTTGGTGTCTGTGCGTCGCTTCCTGACCTCTGATGGACAACGCCATCCCACCCCCCGACCCCTGTAGATAACTGGCTGTGACCCTGCATAACTCACTGACAACCGGTGGGACACTCGGGACCCTCACCTCTCAAATGAGGGGGCAGCAGAACAATTGTTCTTTCAAGTCCTTTCTAGTTCTAAGACCTAGTGACTCCCTAAATTAAAACTTAAAGTAACTCTACATTCTTTTCTTCTACTTTTGAATTTTAAGAAGTAGGAAAGAAAAGTACCAATAAGTTATTGTTTGATCTCAGAAGCAGGCTACTAACACCAACCTGATTCTGGAAATAATATAAAAGAATTATAACTTAAAACCTCAGCGAGAGGAAATGATAAAAACTCTTGGGATATACGGTGAAGCTTCTATGTCTGAACCATACGGAGAAGGAAGCATCTTACCTGTAGGGACATCTCGATCAACATTAGTAACTTCTTGATTCCTATCCAGACCTTCTTCCCTTTGACTTGCTGTGCAATTGTGGTGCGTTCTTTATCCCTGAAGTTGCCCAACAGCTACAAAAACAATTTAAAAAATTAAAGCACTTCTATAAGCGCATCAACAACATTAGTTAATTCCCACATTTACCCTCAAAAGAACAGTGATAAGAACTACCTAACTGGTTCAAGCTGACAGAATTCTCTCATATTTTAAAATCCAACCTGACTTTCCTGAAATCCATTAGCTGCGATCATGAAAATGAAAACTGGTATCCTAAACTCTGTTTTCTTACGGACCTTGATTATAATTTAGAGATATATTTGCTGGGGGAAAAATAGCTCCAATCCATAATAAATATCAGTTAAAATTTTTAACATTCCTTTCTAGGAATAATCTGTATGTGTCAAAGCAGACTAAATAATTCTCTTACTCAACCAACCGCAGCACGAAAACTGCTCAAACAGGTAAGTTGGAAACATTTATCATATAGATGGTTTCTATTTTGTTGGGAGTACGCCCCAATTGTATGAGTCTTGAGGATTTTAAGAAGCCTTCCTGACTCTCACTGCTGAACAAGTCACTAGATAATATTTTCTAACACTTCATCAAGTCATTTGTGCACACTGATATTAATCAAAAGTTTAATAAAGGATATATTTTTTTTAAATCAAAGACTATGTCATCCTCAAAAAACTGTGAGAAAACATTTCTACATTATGAACTTGTTAGTAAAGGGGTTGCTTTTACTTCTATAGCTTTTTTCAAGTTTCTAAGGCTTTAACCATTGCTCCAATTTATTAAATGCAAGTAAATGGGCTGAAAGCTACTATGAATAACTGAATTTTCTATTTATTGATTACTGTACTCCCTCCCCCCCATTCCAAGTTTCTGGTCCATGTAATCTATATGCATTAGTCATGCTGGGCACAAAGTAATTCATTCCTGGCAGTTGGTATGCTGCTTCCACCAAGGAATGAGGAATTACTTCACTCTCACTTATATTTATCTCTTCTTCCTCTAATTCCTAAAAATGACTGCAGGTGTATCCCAGGTTCCGTGTTCTAGGTTAACACAGAAACTAAACACCAGGTGTGATGTCTGGGGCACCCTTAGCATTAATCCAGCCTCAACTCCTTTCTCTGAACGGTGTGCACTCCACTGGCTCATTCTCACCTCCAAAGCCTCTAGCAGCTGCTCTCCTGTGGCAATGCTGGGCACGTGGATGGTGGTGCTGAAGGCGTTAAGCATTTCCATCTCCTGAAGGACATCTTTGCGGCTCGTGGTCCCAATGATAAGAAGCTTGCGGCCCTGATCATAGGGAGAAAATGCGTTAAAACACATGTGAAAGGACTGATTAGGAAACTAGAGTAAGCCTGAACAATATCCATTTATTTAATCGCAGAAATGCAAATGATTAGGCAAAAGAGAAGGAAAAAAATTCAGAACTGTCCTCTTGAAAATGCTTTTTTTTTGGGCCGTGCTGCACGGCATGTGGGATCTTAGTTTCCTGCCTGCAGTGGAAGCGCGGAGTCTAAACCACTAGACCGCCAAGGAAGTCCCTTGAAAATCTTAAAAAAATGTATCAACAACATGATTCAGAAAGAGCAACACTTTCTTCAGCACGTGGTTCAGGAAGAGGCAACTGCTCTTTCTCTTTATCCATATCAATAACATCATGGATCGGTAAATCAGGAAGATACACAAATCAAATAGAAAGATACCTTAGTATATGTTTGTAATTCATTTTTCACAGCCAACATAGTATCAATATATGTATGGTTGGGGAAAAAATGAAATGAATGAGTGGAAACCCCATGCCACCCACTTAGCAAGGCTTTATTACGGTTTTTAGGAGAGGTAGGATAATAATAGCTTACATTTATGCAGCAGTTAACTGTGAAAGGAATGGTGCTAAATGCTTTACATAATTGTCTCATTTAATATCTTTAATTTCTTTTTAATTTTTAGCCCCAAAATATACAAGGAATGTTTAAAAACTATAGCAGGCTTAGGCCACCATTCCTGATTCCCTCTCTCCAGAAGCAACCATTTTCTACTCTCTTAGTTTTTCTTCTTGTATTTACTTCCTCATCTTTAAATAACAATGGTACACTATTATTTTTAGATTTTTCTTTTCAGCTTTAAATATTATTTCCTGAATTCCTATTATGGAAGAGGGAGAGTTAATATTAATTTTGCACAGCCCCCCACCCCAATATGTCCTTTTTCTCATCCTTCCAATTATTTCACAGTCTTTGGTTAAATCTATATTCAGTATTTATTATGATTATATAAATATGACTTACAGCTAAGCCATGTAGTGTACTATTAAATTTCCTTTCTTGGGCAACATTTTGTTTTTATTAGAGTTAATAAGTGCCATTCCCCCAACCCCCCCTTTGCTTAGTTTATCAAGTACTTACCACAAGTTCATCCCAAACAAATACAGCCATGGATATCATACCAATATGTTCAAACATGTTAGGGAATTTTAAAGTTTTGGGTGTTTTTTCTCAAAGACATTCCCCTCCTGGAGTCCTCTGTTCTCAAAGTTCAATCTGAACTGACTGTTCTCTAGGCCTGCTGCACAGCTGTAGCCCTAGAACTTTCCTCTCTTCTCTGTTAGATCCCCTGTCTCCTCACCTTCCTTTGTTTTTTCATTTATTCTCTCTTTTCCATGGTACATATACTTCAAAAGCTTCCTGAGAAAGGGTGTATGGGAGGTAAAAATTTTAAGACCTGGAAATGCCTTTATTCCACCCTTAATACTGTACACTTTATACTTGATAGTTTGGCTAGGTATAGAGAACAAGGTTAGAAACAATTTTCCCCATAGAATTTTCAAGGTATTGTTCTATTGTCTTTTAATTTTCAGTGTTGCTGACTAGAAGACTGATGCCATTCTGATTTTCTGACTCATTGTTTCTAACTTTTAAAATATATATAATTTTAAAAGAATCTTTTCTTTATCCGTATGTTCTATAAGTTATGAACCTTGAGATAAGTCACTCTTTGTTTACTGAATGTTTCTTTTTTTGTTTTGTTTTTTGTGGTATGTGGGCCTCTCATTGTTGTGGCCTCTCCCGTTGCGAAGCACAGGCTCCGGACGCGCAGGCTCAGCAGCCATGGTTCACGGGCCCAGCCGCTCCGCGGCATGTGGGATCTTCCCAGACCGGGGCACGAACCCGTGTCCCCTGCATCGGCAGGCGGACTCTCAACCACTGCGCCACCAGGGAAGCCCTGAATGTTTCTTTTTTTAAAAAAAAATTACATCCTATTATATTTCATGGATACTACCTTATTTTAGATCTCTGTGAATACTACACATTTTAAAAAATGTTTTCTTCTTTTCTCTGCTTTGTCTCTTCTGAGTTCCTTTTTCTTTTCTTTTCTTTTTTTTTTTCTTATTTGTTCATTGGTGGTTTTCTTCAAGTGTCTGGTGATTGTTGGATTACTATTCATACTTAAGAGTTAAACTAGTGACTGGAAGCTCTGAGTCCGAGAGCTTCATGATAGGATGATAAGACTTGGCTGATTACTGGGTGTCCCCCAAAGGTTAGGATGTGTACATTTTCCCCGGAGAATCTTCCAGTCTCCTTTCTGAGGGTTATAGAGACTAGTTCCCAACATACTACATGGGAGTCGATAGGGGAAGGAGTCTGGGTACCTCACCACTCGATATGGAGACTTCCATTTACTCCTATTTGCAGTATGGCACCTCTTTAGATCAATCTCTCATTCAGTGTCCATTATAATCCTAAGAATTAAGTATCAGCATTATCTCTATTTTACTGATGAAGCTACTGAGTCTTACAGATTTAACTAATTTGTTCAAGGTCTAATAACTAATAAATGATGGAGCCAGGAATGGAAACCAGATCCAGAATCCAAAATTGTATACTGCCTTTTTTCACAAAGAAAAACACGTTTTAAAAATGTTTACTCGGAAAATGGAAGAGGAATGGATTTTAAACTATGTCACTAGATTTATGACACACACTCATTCCACAGATAAGCCTTTAATACAATTAAACCTTTCACAGATCTTAGAAACTCAGGGCATTAAAATAAATGAGAAAATTAAAAAGTTATGTGAAAATTAAATTAAATGTAGGAAAAGATTTTAAGAAATTGAAGATCAGATGCCAAAACAATTTCAACTGGGGTTTTGTAAATATTAAACCACTATTGCTAATAAGGTGTGCTAGCCTTTCTCAGTCTTACTGATTGCTTTTGTCCATCTGTTGTGCCAAGAATGGATGATGCACCAACATAAACAAAGGCCTACTAAAGAAACAAGGTTGAGGCTTTCTGGTATAATTAGTAATTGGCATATCAAATGCCTGTGCAAAGACTGTGAGAGAGAAGTATACCTCTGAAGTATACACATTAAAGGGTAATCATTGTTATTATTCAAGAAACCAACTAGCTAAAAATCAAACACATTGTCAACAGACCTTTACCAAGCTCCTGGATGAATACGGAATAGACCCTGTATATACAGAGAGACAGATACAAAACAGATCATTATAATACAATATGGAACGTATCCTTGAAGGCTCATAGATGCCAAAAGCCACATAGGCTGGTATATCTTCATTACAATTAAAGATAACTGTTACTTTGCTTTTTTCCTTAGGTTTTTAATGTTCCATAGTCCATAATTCAAACCCCCTCATCTTGCCCCTCTCTTACAGAGGACAACACTGGCCCTAGAAGAATGGCTTCTTACCCATTCCAGAAGGCTGGTATTGCCATTTTCCTAGTGAAACTTTGTCTTATGTTACCAGTGACTATGCTCTTCAGAGTGTTAAGACTGGGAAATGTAGAGCAACTTATAATGGAGATGTTAATTTATGTTCTGCTTTTCTTCTGTTTAACAAGACTGCAAACACTGCAGAGAGGTCATGACCCAGGGAAGTTCAGGCCTTGACTTGTTAGCATCATCTTTAAGAAAACACCGAAAAACATTACCAAATAATTAAATTGTGCTGGGTCATTCTGTATATTAATTAGTGGTAATACTCATGAGGACGCTTTACCGTGAAAAACCAGCTCTGAATATATTAATATCATAAATCACACTGGAGAACATTTTGGAGAAAAAGTTGCCAGCAGCATGAAATGAGAAGGCCAGCTTTAAAAATAGAAGTAGAACTCAACCCCAAAAGAGAAATCCAACTACTAGTGGCTACTAGTCTGAGTCTATAACGCCAAAACATGCCCCTTGATGGAAAGGAAAAAAGCTGAGCGACAACTTACTTGGAAAAAATTGTTCCCAGCATACTCTTCACTGAGATTTTCTAGTTCTGATGCAATAAAGAAAAGGCCTAAATAAAACGACTATCTGCCAATCGGATTATGATAAACATTGTTCCAAGGTTAAATAAGTATTAGTTAACTAATTCTTAGTACCATAAGAAGCAACTCAGGTGAAAACATTACCATGAAAAAGGCAGGGCTCAGTCAGGTGTTGATCCTTCAGAAAAACCACTTCTTTACATGATGAAGAATGAGCCAAGTACTAAGCAGTATCTAAGCCTTTTGCCACACAAAGGACTAACCAGATAATCCACACCCTTTCATAGGCCCTGCCCATTGATTGGCCCCAATAAACTGATTTGCAACAAAAGTTCATGTGGAAGAAAGCTTTTTTT
This sequence comes from Mesoplodon mirus, assembly GCF_964341445.2. Classification (NCBI taxonomy): domain Eukaryota; kingdom Metazoa; phylum Chordata; class Mammalia; order Artiodactyla; family Ziphiidae; genus Mesoplodon; species Mesoplodon mirus. Next base: position 8,450,519 of record NC_138994.1, read on the forward strand.
CCCCTCCCTTAAATAAAAATGCCACCAATATAATACTGCAGTGAAATGGAAGGGCTGATTTTAACCTGCTAACAAAAGTAAAGTCAGTTATGCAGTAAAGAAAGGCCAATTATTTCCATATCATTCAATGCTGAGCAAGGGCAATACACCCTTGGTAAAAAGAATGAACTGTGAACAACTGGAAACCCTGAAACGGATTAAGAAGTGAGTGTGCTGGGGGCCTTAAACTTTATTTTCTGGTTGTTAGAATTTGAGGCTTTTGTAAACAAAAGTGAAATTTTTCAGAATTCAGAATTTATAAGCCCAGTAAGTTAAAGATAAAATAGATTAGTTGATCAGACCATTAACATGAATTGACTCTGTTCAGGTATTTATGGAATTATGAGATTCAGTTTGTGCCTCTAAAGTGAGCACAATCTGGCTGGGGAGACCAAGTAAATACTCAGGGACCACTGCCAAGTAACACACCAGCAAACACAAATGAATAATGGCTGAGGGGACACAGCTTATGGGCACAGCTTCACTGGTATGGGGTCATCCGGGAAGATTCCTATAGCATCATAGAGACACTGATGAAGAGGAGGCCCTGGAGGAGAAGGGACTGGTCTTCCATGCTCCTAATTCCCATGTGGGTGGTGGAGGCAGCTGAGCCAGAGCCCTCAGGGCTGAAAACGAAGTCTTTTTAGAGAGATGGGGAGTAGGCAGCCAATAAAAGGAAGACTCAGAATGCCAAACTAAGAAAGGAGATTTAGTATAAAAAGCAACAGGAAACTAAAGAAGGTGCTGGAGGTGGAAGAACTGTGATGATGAGAAAGATGATCCCAGCAGCTTCATGCCGGGCAGTCCGGCAGCCTGTGAGGGGGCTGCTGCGGGAAAGACGGCTCTGAGAAAGGGTCTCAGAGTGAGCGCGCCCAGGAAGGGTCGGCGCCTCGTCATCAGTGATGCACACACATGCCTTCCATTTCAACGCAAGCCCAGGGTGGGCAGAAAGCAAGGGAGGAGAGGCAAGTCCCCTGATGGACAGGTGGCCTGGTGCCATACAAAAAGCACAGGCTCCACCATTCATAGCTGGGTGATTTGGGCTAGATTACTGAACTTCTCAGCACCTGTTTCATCCTCAACCATAAAAACGGGATTAAAAATCCTGCCTACTTGTCAGAGTAGAGCATGAGGTGAGAATGCGTGGGGGAGGGAGGCCTTTGCCATCACTGTCAGAGGAGGCAGGAGTGAAAGGAAGTGAGGGCTTGAACGATGGTCTTGAGAGGAACCTGAAAAATTGTCCTCTGCCTGGGATGTCAGGAATCTATGACATCGAGTCGGGTGGGCGAGCAGTGGGGCACCTGAGAATTCCTCTCTTCCCAACAATGCACGGCCCTGGCCGCAAACGACGCCAAGAGAGTGCATTCTCCCAGAGGGCCAAGATTCTCTCTGCATTAGGGGGAGATGAGCACGCCGATCTTCAGCTTAACGACGGTTAGTCAAGGCCCAGACGAGGCCTGAAGCTAAAGATCAAACGCCCCTCAGAAGCAGCCGTGACAGCAGGTTGAGAGTGAGGGGCCTCGGTGAGAGGCAGGGACTCTGAGGAAGAAATCAGCTCAGGGCAGAGGATGTGAAGCTTTTCTGGTAAGAGGTGCTTCAGTTTGTCACACTAGCTTCATTCTTGAAATGGGAGTAATGTCTGATATTTTAACTTAATTTGTTATTATTCAGTGCAGATTAAATAAAAAATTCTATCCACCATAGAGCTTAGACAACTTTACCACTGCATTTATTTGCAAGTCTGAATCTTGTTTCTAGCCTGTCAGCTCCCTGGGGGCGGGGCCATGTTTTATTCATCTCTGTCCTTGCAGGTCTTTAGCACAGCATGCCTGGCACACAGAAGATACTCTGATGTTCCCTCTACCTAGAATGCTCTTCCCTTATACACCCACATGGTTCTCTGCCTCCAAGTCAGGGTCTGCTCCAGTGTCACCTTTCCCACAAGGCCTACCCCCCCATACCCGCTTCATCTCCCTTTATCTTGCTCCTTCCCCCCACAGTAGGGACCACCTCTTAACATACTATATACTTTACTCATTTACTGTCTTTACTTATTTATTCTATTTATTGCTGGTCTTCCCTCATAAGGACAGGACTTGTGTCTGTTTGGTTTCACTGATGGATCCAGGGCTAGCATAGTGCCTTGAACATAGTGACAGGCTGATACATTTGTGTTGAATGAATGAATGGTGATCTCAGTGTAGGTTTCAAGGGCCGCAGGTCACTCCTTCCTTGTTACACTTCTCTTCTGGCCCTGAATAATGCACACTATACCAGATGTTCAACAGGAAAATAACTACCGTTTCAGAGTCTATACATCTGAGCCCCAAGTGTTGAATACTATGATAACAAGTCAACAAGTTTTAAAGAAAACAATCCAGAATGATCAGCATGTATGCTTCATTTACAATATAACTAGATGCAAAGGATGTCATACCGCTTTCTTTTAGCTAATCAATTGATCGTCAATAGTTAAGCTATTCATAACTATTCATAATACAGACTTCTCTAACAGAGAAAAGATAAGACTCGTTAGAAGCCATTAATTTAAGCTAGCGAGATAAGTATTATTAAGCATCTCCTACAACTCTTGGTTTCCCCAAATCAAGGGAAAAATTTGACTACTATTAAAAACAACCAAGAGTCTGGACAGCGAGGAGAGGAATGGGGCCTCTTTGCATATCCTGCATGCATTTGATTTCTCATGGCTCAAATGTCTGTAACTTCTTTTTTTGGTAGTTAAATGTTTAAGCTGAATACCAAAGGAAGGATGTTTCAAATAAATCATGTTACAACTAGGCAGACAACTACACTTAAACTCTCCATTAGATTTTACCCTGAAGCAAATTCTTAGCCTACTGTCTTTGTAACCATCCTCCTGGTGCTGCAGGCAGGACAGAGGACAATAAAGAGGGGGAATTCATAATGCACATTGAATATGAAATGAGAAACTTCACCCCAAATAATTTTTAAAAATCACTATAGGCAAGAGCAGACCACTTTGAGATATTAAAGAATATTTTAGTACCAGTTTGTGAAAAAGACATGGAATCATCAGATTTTATACTCGGAGCAGCTCTGAAAGCTTGCCTAGTTCTCTCCTCCTCCCTCTCCTCTCCTGGCTATTTTGTAGGTGAGAAACGGGGGCAAGATTTTACATCCAGGGAGGGAGCTGAAACCAGAGGTCAGGCATCACTGATATTCCCACTATGCTTTGCTGTCCATTCTTATTTGTGTAATTTTTAACTTATATCAGCAATGGCTGATCTCTTAATTATGAGTTAGATAGATATATCACCTAGAAATTACGACCTCTGAGCTCTTAGGAGAAAAGGTTAAATAAATTAAGAAAATAAAGACGTACTGATGTACGGTATTCTTAGTGTCCAGTTTTGTAGGTGCTCTCTCATTAGAAACTTAACTAAGAGGATCACGGATTCATCAGCAAATCCAAACTCTTCCACCTGGCACCCACAGTAGACTTTCCCTCCGCTTTTAGCTTGAGATGCCCTAAAATGACCCCTGTGCTCTAATCAGGTCAATTTTCTTCTTCTTTCTCATTTAACTTCTACCTCTGTGATTTTTATCCATAGCATTCCTCTTTATTAAAATGCTTTCCAGAGTTTTCTACCAGTTCGCAATTATCCCTCATGTTCAAGATATTTCAGAACTTGCCTTCTCTCCACATTCTGCCCTCCTTTAACCCTACACAACCCAGTTTGCTCCTTCAGGCTCCACCCTCTCCGAGCATAGATTCAATGTGCCCAGTAAAAACACCTCATTTATCTGGAGGCCAATTTACTGAACAATGTCAACTATCTAGAACATAGCCAAGAACCAAGATATATGCAGAATTCTCTAACTTCTAGAACTGAAAAAACACAATAAATCAGGTTCAAGTGACTACTCACAGGTAGTACCAGCTTATCCACTGGGCACAGCGGGCACAGGGGCAAGGGCCCACAAAAATATTCTAATTTCTTCTAAAATCAGAAGAAAAATAAAAGAACTTTCAGGTTGGGGAAAATGTTTTAAATACCAACAGTTGGAAAATAAAAGTTTAACATTTTCTTTATGAAGAAAGGGACCCACGGAATTCACGACATGGCCCTGCTGGCAGGAAGCTCCCCCGGCTCTCATCAGAGCCTAGCTGCTCTCACTTTACAGACAACTCAAGGGTCCTGGAGGTTGCCTTTCTTAGCTCACAGCTGACAAGAAGCAGCAAATTAGACGAGGGGGAATTGTCCGAGGCAGGCAGACTGACACAACTCACTTGAATTCCTCAAGTAAAAGCTGATAGCAAAACCATTAAAAACAAGAAAAAGTACAACAAACTCAAAAAAACAGGGCACACTGGGCCTACTTAATGACTCCCAGGGCCGAGCCCTCTACATTCCAACAGTTCTTGCATAATCGCCACGTGATTATGGTTTGTAATGAAGATCCTTATTCACTGACGTAGTGTTTATAATACTTTGCTTCAGACACCACAGATGTATGTAGCATTTCTTTCCTTTTAAAAAAGGCTAAAGTGTAACAGCAATTGATATTTAAAGAGGTTAAGCTTCAGTCATTTCGGAAGAATGAAGCCTTTGATTTCTTACTAATTCCTACTCTTCCCTCCAGTGAAACTGAATATGCCACGTGAAGCCTAAGATAAGTAACTGTACACAAAACGTATCCTTAAATTCCCAAGTATCAGTTAGTATGTAAATAATAAAAATGTGCTAGTTCTGGCGCAGGCATATCCATCACCATCTCTGCCCACTGCTGCGGAGCTGGAATTCCTCGGCACAGCATAACGGTCCTGATCAATCTCCCTTTTACTCATCTTTCAAGACCAGGATCAAGAACTACTATTTGTGAAATATTTGCAGCTTTTCTCGGGTAAAATGGACCATACTTTCCTCCATAGTCCACTGGAACCCACATAAGTTATAAAACTTAACTATTTACATCATCATGTTTACACATCTTTCTCCCTCACTGGATTGTGTCAGGGACACCAGTTGGCCTGCATACAAATAAGAAAAAAAAAAAAATACCCCTCCTAGGTGGATGAATTAGAAAAAAGCAGTCATCTAGGTATATGTAGCCACCCTTGTCCCCATCTCCTAAAGCCCCAGCACCTTGTATAAGTAAAAAGGCACCCTTTTTCCTCTTCCTCAGGCTAGGGTTGCCAGATAAAGCCCTGAGTGTTAAGTATGTCCCAAACAATGCATGGGATATGCTTACACTAAAAGGTTATCTGGTGTCTTTCTGAGATTCAGATTTAACTTGGCATCCTATATCCTCATCTACTAAATGTGGCAACCCTACTCAGCTGGGCACTTACAGCCCACGTCAGGGTACACGGCTCCCAGGGTGACTGGAGTGTGGGCTGGATGTTAACCCCCACTTGCCAGTTGACCTTGTGCACAGCTCATGCCCAAACTGCACAGCTGAATAGGTGGTCCTGGATTATGAGCTCTTTGAGGGCAGGTAGCATGTCTTATTCATCTTTGTTATTTCTATAGTACAGAACAAAAGTTTATGAAATGTACATCCTAATAAAAGCATATATTCCCTAAAGAAATATTTCAAACTTGCATTTCAAAAGAAATAGTTTTGGATAGAAAGAAACTTCTCATCTCCTTTCCATGAAGCTTAGTAGAACTGTCACCATCTATCCTGGTCAACCTTGGTCACATTGGCATCCAACCATCGTTAAGTTCAGCCTGGAAGCACAGCACTGAGCGGAATGCCAGGTGGGTGTCCAAGGACAACCGTGAGAGTCAGGAGACACTGACATACACACCTTTACTCGCAGGACCACAGAGTATCTTACAGACCAGACCTTAAATTAAATCAGGCTTAAAGAAAAAACAAGGCTAACAAAATATATTGCATACAGACAAGCTTAGATACAAAGGTAGATTCATTTAACTGTTGTTAGTCAAGCAGCAACTTAGTTGCAAAGGACTGGAATTTTGACAGTTACACTGCTGAGTTAAAAATAAAAACAACTGTATACACATTAAGTTTTTATTTTTCCTGATTATAAAGTAACAAATGCTTATTGTAGAAAATGTATAAAATTTAAGAAATAATAAAGCAGAAAAACCCACCTACGATATACCATCTAAGAGCAGTTGTCTTTAAGATGGAGAAATAATAGAACTTCCTTTTTGTTTTTCTCTTCATTCTTTTTAAAAATTCTTTTGTACATTTTAAAATGAACATCAACTAACAGAATAATAAATGCATTAAAATATTGGGAGGATGAGCTCAAACTTTTTTTTCAAAATTTGGAGGCAATCACAGAAAACAATTTTGGCATATTTCCTCCAGTCCTTTTTTCTTCATAACTGAAATCACACTTAGAGAATAACTGAGGATTAAGCGGAAGGTGATCTGATCCTTAGGCAGGCAGTTTCTGACATGGGCCCACTTTCTATAGATGATGGATCACTAGCGGGGCGGCCACCAAGCTTTCATCTCCCTGCTCTGGCTGGTATTTCTCCCTGTCCTCCCTTCCCATTATTACTCCTTACTTGGGGAACTGGCACCCTTCTTCCACCTGCTCCAGGGCTGGCCCCAGCACGGTCTGCAGGAGGAGCCCGATGGCTGGCAGCTAGAGAGAAAGGAAGCTGTCACTCCTGCTGACATTTCTAGGGCTGGCTTCTTCCGCAGCAGCCACCTGGAGCCTAGCTCCTTTGATATGGGTTGGTGACTTTGTTGGTTTTATGTATTTTTTGTGTGAGGAAAGACAGAGTCAGAGTTTTCTTTAAAGTGAATAATAAACTAACCATTGAGCTGTGATTTGCAGTTTACAAAGAACTATCATCAACATTTATCTTATTTAATTCTCACGATCTAAATATTAGTTAAATATTACTACTGTTCCCGTTTTACAATGAGAAAATTGAGGCTCAGAAATTAAGTGACTGAATTCAAGTCTTCTAACTCCTGAGCTCTTATTTACACTGCCAATGCCAGTTCTACACGTAGACTCACCATCTTCAAGATATCCATTCAACAAATATCATCATCTATGTAGCCTAAATAGGTCTGCAAAGAAAGAGAGAGAGGGGAAGAGAAGAAGAGAGGAAGGAAGGAAGGGAGGAAGGGAGGAAGGAAGGAAGAGGAGAAAGGAAGGGAGGGGAGGGGGGAGAGAGGGAGGAAGGAAGGAAAGGAAGAGAGAAAGAGAAAGAAGGGAAGGGAGGGTCTAGGCAGATTGTCTGGAGCTTTGCTTGTGAAAAGCACTCTTGACATTTGCCATTTCCCAATGTGAGAGGTAAGCAGGACTGTCAAGATGAAAACATGGTTACAGACCAAGCTGTGACGTGAAAAGATCAAGGCCTTGTTCCATCTACATTCCAGTAACTATCAGGAATATTGACAGATTGTTCTGGACCCTTTGTAAGGTTCCCCTTATTGGTTCTTCTCACCCAATAGTTGTTATGCCGTATAGTATAAACCCTTATGGATCTTCAAAGATCTGTGTATTTGTTTTGGGGACAGGTAGGTAGAAGAGAAGCTGTGAAATGCTATTCTGTTCCACCTTGGATTAGAAAAAGAGGTGAACTTTAGTCACAAGCAACAGGTAGCTACAGGGAAAAAGGAAGGGGGCCCAGTCCCTGGAGGCTAAGGACAAGTGTAATGGGTAGTGTACTTGGGATCCCACAATGGCCAGAAGCCCTGGCTCTCTCTCTACTCACGCTGTTGAACTCTGAAATACCTTCATTCTCCCTTTTATAATAGGGATCTCCAATCCCCAGACCAGAGTATTTGTCTTAGGACTCAGGAAGCTTCTAAATTTCAGTGAATGGGCGGTGGGGAAGCAGGGTGCCTTTACTTCTTTTTCCAGTATTGCAAATGAGAGAAGTTGAACCTGGGCATTCCAACTTGAAACTCTGAACTCACTTTCCATGGAAATTTGCTATATACAGTTACATTCTTTAGTTTTCCTATCTTACATGCTAAAGAGGTTCTGTGGACTATCTAAAGGCACCTCTTTTCTTAAAACAACAACAGCTGGGAAATATGTTTCTAGTTCTATACAACAGCCTAAATAAAACACTAAACCGCTAAGAACTCTGAAACATTAAGAAAACGAGAAGAAACAGAATCTTAGATGTCAGCCCTTAGGCTCCAAGCAATGGGAACATTCAAATCACGCAAGAGAAACATTCATCCTTTTTTAAGGATAGGACTTTATAAACTGATTCTTTACAAATGACATTCTCTGTGGACAACAGCATACTCCTACTTCTCAGTAACTCTACGCTTTTCACAATAAGGCATTAATACCTTACATCTGTGCAGCCCGCAGGTTTACACAGAACTTAGTTATGTGAGTTGGCCGTCACTGTGGTAGGTAAGGAGGAATTATCATTTTACAGATGAAGAAATAGACACAAAGGTATTAAGGGACTAGTTCAAGACTAAAATGCCAGATGGCTGTGCTAAGACTCAAACTCAGGTTTTCTGACTCCAAGTCCAATATACAATGAGTAAGCTGTGCAGAGAGGATACTCATGACTAGATTCATGGCCCCATGGAACATTATGATGGTATAAATCGACACCTTTCTAATGCTGATGTCAAGTCACAGGAATATATTTAAGACAGTGAGAGAATATTTTGTCTCAGCACCATTAGCATTTTTCTATGATTAAAATTTAGATATTTAATTTTGAGTTACCTGAAAATGGTGTCTTATCTATCTTATAATTTTTTGCATTAATTAATACGTATTTTATATGTGCCCTAATGAAAAACAAAACAAAAAACCCTATTTTGAAAACATGGTTTTATTTATTTATTTTTTAATTTTTATTTATTTATTTATTTTTTTGCGGTACGCAGGCCTCTCATTGTTGTGGCCTCTCCCGCTGCGGAGCACAGGCTCCGGATGCGCAGGCTCAGTGGCCATGGCTCACGGGCCCAGCCGCTCCGCGGCATGTGGGATGTTTCCGGACCGGGGCACAAACCCGTGTCCCCTGCATCGGCAGACGGACTCTCAACCACTGTGCCACCAGGGAAGCCCCAGAAAACATGGTTTTATTTAGCAGATATCTGCAGCAATGTTTTATGAAAGGACTCACCAAATTTCTTTCACTGTTTTCTTTTTTTTAACATCTTTATTGGAGTATAATTGCTTTACAATGGTGTGTTAGTTTCTGCTTTATAACAAAGTGAATCAGTTATACGTATACATATGTTCCCATATCTCTTCCCTCTTGTGTCTCCCTCCCTCCCACCCTCCCTATCCCACCCCTCTAGGTGGTCACAAACCACCGAGCTGATCTCCCTGTGCTATGCGGCTGCTTCCCACTAGCTATCTATTTTACATTTGGTAGTATATATATGTCCATGCCACTCTCTCACTTTGTCACAGCTTACCCTTCCCCTCCCCATATCCTCAAGTCCATTCTCTAGTAGGTCTGTGTCTTTATTCCCGTCTTACCCCTAAGTGTCCATCAACAGATGAATGGATAAAGAAGATGTGGTACATATATACAATGGAATATTACTCAGCCATAAAAAGAAACGAAATTGAGTTATTTGTAGTGAGGTGGATGGACCTAGAGCCTGTCATACAGAGTGAAGTAAGTCAGAAAGAGAAAAACAAATACCATATGCTAACACATATATATGGAATCTAAGAAAAAAAAAAGGTCTTTCACTGTTTTTTGATGAACTTGAAATTGTTCTCTCTCTCTCTCTCTCTCTCTCTCTATATATATATATATATATATATATTCAATTTACATAGAACTTTCTGAGATAACCTAGTAAGTAAAGTACACTTTTAGAGAAATTTTTAAACTATAGTAGCCATCTAACGTCACTGACTTAATAAATGAGAAAACTGGGCTACTAAACAGTCAATCATCACACAGATTTTTTATAAAGAAGTCCAATGCAGAAGTCACCACATCAGTGATTACAATTAATGTGTCTGGCAAAATTACTAAACCTCTCTCTTAAAGTGGTTATATATCTTCTTGAGTCATATTGTAGTCATTAGCCAGAGTTAATTTTGAACAGATAGACAGAGAGGTATTCATGTTTAGGCCTGTTTGATTTGGAGTCTCTTCCATTATTTGCTTATTTTGCTAAAGCAACCTAAAGACTGAAGAGTTGCTTAATATCACCAAGACCCCTAATAACATATCCAAAGTAAGATTGCACTGAGATGTCATGTAAGGATTACAGAAAAAGCAATCTTGTAGAGAGACTGGTGATCTTAAATTAAATCCATGGAGAAACAAATATGTCTGCCTGAGTTCCCATCAGGAGTTTACTAACAGTCTTACTGTTAGTTATACCCTTCCCAGCTCTAAGCCCTACTTCTTTCTTATCAGGTAATATTCCTAAGTGCCAGAGCAGTAAGGAAGTAATTTTTTTCAACAACTTTATTTTTCAGCTAAAATTCTAACAACTGTCAGGTCCAAGTTCTACTTCAGTAATATTGCTATTAATTTGGAGTGATCTTCTTTTGTAAAAGTTTACAGTTTCCAAAGAGTTTTCCAGCTGGCATGCTGCAAATGAATTATAAGTGTTCTAAGATATCAATTCTTGTCAGCCCTTGGGAAGGCTGGGTGGCACTTGGCGTGGCTGCATCTCTGGCCAGCTGTGAATGGCCTCATCCACTTACCCAAGTACATCATCAGATGTTATCATTTTCTACATGCCATGATATGAAAAAGGCTGGGAAGCACTGAAGTGAAGAAGGAGTGGTTCTCCATTCGTTACAAGGTTATTCTGGTACATATGGATGAGGTCTTCCAAACGGATTTGCAAAAGTGTCAGGTAAACATTAAAGCAGTCAGGTTAATGGGCTTAGCTACTCTCACACTTGTTGAGGAAACTGGAAGTCATGTCATTTTACAGCTGAGGAGTTCCTTTTCAGGCACTTTGTCTCCCAAAAAGAGAAAAAAAGAAGGTGCCAGAAGAGACCTATGAGGAAACTCATAAAGCCGCTGGTGCTGCAGTTTGCAGGAAGATTTACCTGGCCTTACTGCGTTTCTACCGCCTCTTCCTCGACACGAAGACTAAGGCTTTCATCCTCCTGATCCTGAAAGGCACATTCCCTTCGACTTCCATAAATCTGCAAAGCTTGAAAAGAGCCCCAGTGTCATCAAGCAAAAGAGACGGCTTTAGGAATCTCACTGGAAGGAGGGGTGTCTTCAAGCCTCTCACTGCTAAGCCGGACATTTCCTAACACTGGACAAATTGTACGTCCAGCTCAGGGAGGGTGAACTGCAGTGGTCTTTTACCCTCCAAGCCAATTGTTAGCTTTTCACAAGAATCAGCAGGGAAGCACATGTGAAACCTCTGTGGTGATGGTGAGCACCCCCATGCCTTGTGTGACTCTGCATGTAGATGAAGCAGGCTGGGAGCTTTCTTAGCTACTGCTGCTGAGTTCTCAGAGCAGCCCTTTTCTGCGGCGTGGCTCCCTGCTGGGACAGCCCTTTTCAATTTTTCTATCCCCCCTCGATCTCTTCTCCTGCAGAACACAGGGAAACTTGATTGAAATAAAGACTTAGGGAACATGTTTTATTTTCTCCTGTTCAATCCATTTTAGAAAAGCTTTTAATTGGTTTTAAAAAGATGCTAAACAAAATGTGATGATGTTTTTCAGTCTTCATGAACTACAGATACCACTTTTTATACTTTCAAAGGGCTAATAAATCAATCATGAAATTAACTCTCCAGCTAAATTTAAAGCAAATCCACTGAATACTGGGTTCATTAAAAATCTATGCATTTACTTGGAAAAATTTTAAATTCAAAGAAAATTATCCTAGTAACTGAAATCTGACTTGAATTTTTAGTCCTACGCTGAAAATCCAAGACCAAAGCAATCACAAAGGGAAAAAAGGAAGGCTTGTGAGCCAGTTTTAATAAGCCAATTTACAATGAGGGAGGGGAGATGGGGGAGGGGGAGAAGTAGAAAAAAAGAATATCTTGATACATAACAACATAGTACCCCTGAAGGGATTCTTTTATTTGAGCATGTGCACACATGCACATACAATTTTTCTATGTGAAAGCTGAATTACAACAAATGCAAAATTAAGGATTCTGTGACTGATATGATTACTGTATTGTATGCATGTACAGTTCCTCTTTTGAAAGAAAAATGCCTACAACTTTTCTGTTTTCTTGACAGTGATAAACTAATAGCTTTCCACCAGTCTATGCATCTCTACAACATTCAGATTCATATACATTTAATATTTAATTGAAAACATCTGAAAAACCTACCTGATAATGGTTTGGTAAAGTGAATGCTTCTACTTTAGAATGACAAATAGTCTTGACACTGGATCAGCCTGAAAAATTTTCCCTTATTGTCCTGAGAGAATACAAACTAATTTAAAAAAGCAAGGTGGTACAGAGAGAGCATATTTTTATTTTGTTAAATATATGCCAACTAGAAATATTTTAAACGTTACTTTCTTCTGCCACTGATTCACTTATACAGCAGGTCATCTAGCAGTCCAGGTCAGAGTCACCAAATTCTGATTAAGGACAGGCTGGTATTCTCTTAAAAGAGAATCCCCACCATTTCCAATCACTAAGGCAACCAGATCTATCTTCTACTTCTTAATTGCTCCTATATCCTTCCGTTCCAATCCTTAGAGAAATTCATTCCACAGCCCTTTTTTAAGGATTCAACTCCTGTTTCTAAGATTTCTTCCAAGCTGGGCCATGTATGTTGTATGCTCACTCCTTACCTCTAGCTCTGCATGGAATTCTCCTTTCGTCATTTAAGCTTCTGACACTATCTATCTATGTATCTATCTATTGTAACCATTTTATTAAGATGTAACTCATATAACACACGGTTCACTGACTTAAAGTGTACAATTCAATGGTTTTCAGTAGATAGCACGGATATGTGCAACCATCACTGGAATCAATTTTAGAGCGTATTCATCATCCCCCAAAGAAACCCCGTACCCATTATCAGTCACCTCTCATTCTCCCTATCCATCCCTCCAGTCCTAGGCAACCACCGATCTGTTTTCTGTCTCTATAGATTTGCCAGTTCTGGACATTTCATATAAATGGAATCATACAATATGTAGTTGTTTGTGACTGGCTTCTTTTGTTTAGCATGTTTTCAAGGTTCATCCATGTTATAGCATGTATTAGTACTTCATTTCTTTTAAATGCCAAATAATACACCATTGTATGTATATACCATAGTTTATTTTACTTGATGAACATTTGGGTTGTTTCCACTTTTTGGCTATTATGAATAATGTTGCTATGAGTATTCATGTACAAGCTTTTGTGTGGATATATACTTTCATTTCTTTGGGGTATATACCTAGAAATAGAATTGCTGGGTCATATGGTAACACTATCTTTAACTTTTTGAGTGCTAGACTGTTTTTCAAAGGCTGCACAATTTACCTATTCCCACCAGCAGTGTATAAGGATTCTAATTTCTCCATATGCATGTCAATACTTGTTATTATCTGACTTTTTGATTATGGTAATCCTAGTTGATATAAAGTGATATCTCACTGTGGCTTTGATTTGCATTTCCCTGATGGCTAATGATGCTGAGTATCTTTTTGTGTGCTTACTGGCCATTTGAACTTTGCTTATTTTTGAATGTTTTCACTTTAGTCATATCTTGCCAAATATAAACTAGAGCAATACTAAATACTCAATCCCACCAAAATGAGGGGACACTCAAAAAATATTTAAAAGTTTATATATATGTGTGTGTGTACATATATATATATTTGAATAAGTTATTCATGAAGCCTATCTGTATAAACCTCAGTGCGAGATGCTGTAAGATTTAAAAGCATGAGATAATGTTCCTTTCCTCAAGGGTGTTAACAATTATTTTTATAAAACAAAAAGTTATTCCTAAGTCTTTATTCAAGATTTTGCAAGTCATTTGTCAATATGTTCTATTTATTTCTATTAGTATCTATTTTGGATTACAAATAATTCTCAGGGGATGTCTGTTTAAATCCATGTGTATAGTATTTAACAATGTAAAGGGATAGCAGTTTAAAAAGTACCATTGGGGCCTCCCTGGTGGCGCAGTGGTTGAGAGTCCGCCTGCCGATGCAGGGAATGCGGGTTCGTGCCCCGGTCTGGGAGGATCCCATATGCCGCGGAGCGGCTGGGCCCGTGAGCCATGGCTGCTGAGCCTGCGCGTCCGGAGCCTGTGCTCCGCAACGGGAGAGGCCACAACAGTGAGAGGCCCGCATACCACAAAAAAAAAAAAAAAAAAAAAGTACCATTGAAAAATTATTCTTTCTTCTCTCAAATGGCTTGTAGCATAAATTATTTTTAGCTAAAAACCTGAATATTATAAGAAGTAAATTTTAATACCTGGGAAAAGTCTCCTAATCTTATAATTTTTTAAATGCTGATTTCATAAAAAGGATTTTTTTGTGTGTGTGATATATATAGTTTTACAATTTATTTATTGGGGTTATTTTTATTCTAGAAACTTTAGATATATCTATATACATTAAAAAATTTTTTAACATCTTTATTGGAATATAATTGCTTTACAATGGTGTGTTACTTTCTGCTTTATAACTATATACATATTTTTTGAAGGAATCAGAAAAGAAAGAAATTCTCACTTCTCTAATTTCAGCTTCAATATAAGCTAAAACTCCAACTCCTGGGAATAACAGTTTACAGAAAAATGATTTAAAAAAATCCTTTCACTGTGCAAATATGTAGTAAATTTTCAAGGTTGTTGTATGTTTCTTTTCACTAGTTTAGGGAAAAAAAACCCTAGAAAGTCAAGACAAGTCCTTTACCTTTAGGTCTAACACATACACACATATAATTTTAACTGTTAAATTAAATATTAGATTCACCAGCTTAACACTAAATATTTTCCATACAGCTTAGTTTATATCTCGAACTTCAAATATGAGATTCCCATACAGACATTAAGATGTTTTTTAAGTTAGTGCTTCACCCCTTTGTATCTGCCTTTGATTAGCATTTCTTCAAGGTTACAACATGCAGAATCAACCAAGAGAATTCATGTCTTATGTGATTGCCAAACATGCTCTGGCAGCCTCTACATAATTAACATATTTAACCAACCCTCATAGGTTAGTTTAAATGTGTTAACCTATCAAAATCACCAGTCTCCTACAGCAACATGAGTAAAAACTACAACCACATGAACCAAGGTTCTGGCTATAAACTCACTCTTCAAAAGTGCCACATGACACAAGAAAAATAACTCAAGCTCATCTGTAAAAACTAAAAACAAAACAAAACTCCCTACAGGATGTAAATTACCCCAAATACAAATTTTTAGGAAAACTTATGAAATGAAAAACAAAACAAATGGGAACATGTGTTTAATCCCTTCTACATTAATATCATGTATTAATATCTCTCATGGGAAATGGAGGGATGTAGGGATGTGTAATATGGTGGTGAACTTATAAAGCAACACAATACTAACTGAAACTGGGATTTTGAGATCTTCAGAAAAAGAACAGAAAATTTCTCTGATTAAGAAAAGTGATTAAGAAAATCATTTACCTTAAGGCAGAAGGCCAGACCAGACAACCTTTCAAAATCTCTTCAACAAGAAAATTTTATATGTTTATGATAATCTGCTTATTTAGAGAGTGCACTGTCGTATAATTTACTGGAGAAACTCTGTGAAAATGTTCCTTATATTATTTTTACCTGAGGAGGTGCCTTTTTCAGTAACACAAGAAGAGCCTGTAATACCAGATTAGAAAATCGAGGGCCAATAGGGACATAATCTGGAAGAGAAACATTGCTATGTTTAGGGATTTGATATACATATGCACATATTCCAAACATCCTGATTTTTCTGCATAAAGAGTAAACACAATCCTGCGGGGTGGTGGTGGTGGGATGAACTGGGAGATTGGGATTGACATATATACACCAATATGTATAAAATTGATAATCAATAAGAACCTGCTGTATAAAAATAAGATAAAATAAAATTCAAAAAAAAAGAGTAAACACAGTCCTAAATAACTGTCATGCAACTAACGATAACAAGACAAAATATCTACAATAACTTAAATGCTTAAAATAATACATAAGAACCCTTATCTGTAAATTTTTTAAAAAGCATCTAAATATCCATTTTGAGTTCATGTAGACATCTCTGTCTGATATTCAGAGACAGTTTTTTTTTTTTAAAGAGGAAAAAAAAATCCCCAGGAGTATTTACTAAACATTTCCAAGTTACTGCACACCATGGTAATACAGTGAGTACACAGGCAACAAAACATGATACTAGAAAATGGGTAGAGGGGAAATGGCAAGTAATAATAATGTAAGTAAGGTACTTCAATACAACTGAAATGATGGTAAAGCCACTAAGATTGGTCCACAGATGGTGAAGAACAGTGAACTTCTCAAATAACTTTCTACCTGTTAAAACTTCTACCCATCCTTCAAGATTCGACACAAATGCCACCCCCTTTGCTTTCTCTGCATGTTGCACATGCACCCTTGCCCTGTGCTTAGAGCTGCCTTCAGGCATCAGCCCTCTGAAGTCAAAAGTGATCCTCCCCTTTCTGAATATCCAGAACACATGGCACATTCTACTTTGTATTAATTTTTGCCAATGTATGTCATAATGACAGCATCTTACTACTTATTTTTCTGAAACCCTAATAATTCTAGCACAGTGGTAAGGGCTCAGCAAATGCTTACTGAATAAATGAACAAATAAGTACGGATAATAACTATTCATACAAGTGAAAATATACTCAGAGGGCACACATTCCTGACATAGTACTGTTGCTATGACCACACATCTCAATTGTGTTTAGATAAAGGACTTTACACAGAGCTATGAGTATGTGCCTAAAAGCTTTTAAAGAAATAATCCCAGAAACTGAGCTGAAGTGTATCAAAAATAGCAGACCCAAAACCCAGGTCACTAGATAAAACTATTGATTTAAGAAGACCTCATAGATATACCTGCTTTGCTTTGGAATAAACATTGCCTTAGGAAACAGGAAAATAAAGAAGTAATAGAGGACGTAACACAAGTCTGAAAATCATGGGAAAAATGTAGGAAGAACAGTTAATGTGAAATCATTACTACACCATTATGGACCCCTTAATGAAGAAGGGGTTAGTTAACCAGGTGTTGGCAGTAGTTTCAGATATTTATTAAGTTACCAGGTAGGTTCTATTTCAATCAAGTTTATTATAGCATCCTGAGCCATTGTTACAATGAATTTATTCCAGATTTATCTATTTTTTGCAATGAAATAAAATGTTAAGAGTAATAACACTGTTCTGGCATTTATTTGTAGAGTACATCTTATGAGCTGAGTACAGGGACTGTTTTACTCATCTTTGTATTCTGCAGGAGTGCACTTAAACATAGGAGATGTTTAATAGGTATTTTTAAAAATTACTATAGAGCACTTTTAACTTTCAGAATGTTTCTAACTTTCACAATATTATCTCATTTTTGTCTTTACGATTACTCTGTGGGATAAGGAAGGAAGAGAATACAGTCTCTTTTTCATGTGAGCAGAAACTGATGTACAAAGAGCTTACAGCTTCTGCCCCAAGTGTTACAGCTAACCTGTAGATTTCACTCCAACCCTAAACCCTTCTTTCCTTAGTTCTGTCAAAGTTCACAAATGGAATCCCTGAGCTACAGGCAGCTCAGAAATAGTATACAGCAAATGTATCCATCAACGAAAATTACTAATCATTTATTATGGGCAGGGAACTCTGTGGAAGATACAAAATAATATGAGACATGGGCCCTTATAGGAAAGCAGTTTATAATGTAGTTATGGTCATAAGGCATATTTAACATGAATTCCACTGTTGACTTCAGATATAAGAGATAGTGTTATATTTCTTTATTAGACAAAGAAAGGTATTTCTATTGCCCTATGGATTATAAACACCTGTATTTTTCTCTTGTAATTTGTGAGACATTAGCTGTAATGTGGCAAGGATAGTACGATGGCAAAAGTTATGACTCACCAAGCAGTCTCTCAATGTCATCCACAACCACACAACTGAGCTGGGATTTATATGCATCATCAAAGATCTAGAAGAAAGCAAAACCATTTATTATCTCACTGCCTTCCATAATTATGTCAATTTCCAAGGAGATAAAATTTAGCTAATTCTTGACCAATGCTCAAACAAAACACAGTAAAACACCCAATATTTCTGACTACACAAAACTAGAATTTAATAGAACTTCAGAACTTGAAGGTTCTTACAATTTTTAAAAATTTATTTATTTATTTATTTTTGGCTGTGTTGGGTCTTTGTTGCTGTGTGTGGGCTTTCTCTAGTTGTGGTGAGCAAGGGCTACTCTTCGTTGAGGTGCGTGGGCTTCTCATTGCGATGACTTTTGTTGCTGTGGAGCACGGGCTCTAGGCACGCAGGCTACAGTAGTTGTGGCTCGGGGGCTCTAGAGTGCAGTCTCAGTAGTTGTGGCACACGGGCTTAGTTGCTCCGCAGCATGTAGGATCTTCCTGGATCAGGGATAGAAACTGTGTCCCCTGCATTGGCCGGCGGATTCTTAACCACTGCCCCACTAGGGAAGCCCAAGAGTTCTTACAATTTAAAAGTGAGGAAACTGAGGCCCAAAGCAGTTAAATGACTTGCCCAAGATGTCACAGCTGAATCATGGCTGAGCAAGGGCAGGGTAATGCTGCTTTCAGCTCTAAGAGCTGGATGTGTCACACTGGGGTGTGCTGAGGAACAGCTGGATTTAATCAACTGACAAATCCATCAAGTTTATCATAATGGTCTCTCCTATCTATGTCAGAAGCAGGACTTCAGTGTTATGACTCAAGAGCTAGATGGAGCCACAGGGATGTGCAGGGTAGAACTGAATATCATTTTATTATCTGTAAGAATTGTGGCCTGTCAAACAGGAATAACACAGAAAGCAGAGAATTCTGTCAACTCAAATCAGACCACAGCAACCAAAGTGTTTACAAAAGAATTAAAGCTGGTATAAAGGATCAGATAGATGCATCGTTAGAACTAGACAAAAGATAATAGAACATTATCTTAAGATAACCAAAGAAATGCAAATTAAGCAAACAGCGAAGGAAGCTGTTATATGCTGGCAAGGATGTAGCAATTTCAAGCCAGAGAGAAGAATTAATTTATGTATAAATTGAATGTACGTGCTCAAGGCCTTGAGACTAGCCTTTTTGTAAATGTTGTGCATTCCTGTTCCAGTGACCATAACTGGGGCTCAGTGAATCCCACTGGTGTCATCTGTAAGAATTAATTCCTGTATCCCAGCCCAATCTGATTGATAAGTAACCCCAGTGCACCAAGATGGTAACCACACCTCTCCCAAGTTTGTTTGTAGTAGCACAATATTCCTTACTGGGTATCTTTTAACTATAAAAGATTAAGAATTAGGTATAGAAATAAAGTAAATTAAACCTCAAATATTAATCTTTTTCATACTAAGTTTAAAGACAATCTGTGAATAGTTGGTCTTTAAACTATTTGTAACAATTAACTTACCATGTTAGATTAATAGATTAGCCTTGCTAGTTCAATTTAAAATATGCAGTTGAATAATTAATTTTGATAAACTTTTATGCTGGAAGGTAAAATATAACTTTAATAGCCCTACAAGTGGTAATGGTAATCTGAGATTCACCATAATTATATTATTAGTTTTAATTTATTACTAAGTAAATGTACTTATAGATTTACTTTGAAATTTAGAATGTTTTGTTTGTTAAACAATTGAAGTACATCATAGAGAAAATAAAATGTTTTAAATGTGTAAATATTGTTTAAAATGTTTAAAGAAATTTAAGTTATAAAAGTCTCTTTTTGAACTACCTTTTACTAGACTTACAAATAGAATAAAAGTGAACTTAATTTATTTTTATTTATTTATGTATTTATTTATTTTAATTATTTGTTTTTATTTCTGGCTGTATTGGGTCTGCGTTGCTGTGCGCGGGCTTTCTCTAGTTGCAGCGAGTGGGGGGCTACTCTTCATTGCATTGCGCGGGTTTCTCATTGTCATGGCTTCTTGTTGCAGAGCATGGGCTCTAGGCTCGTGGGCTTCAGTAGTTGTGGCGCGCAGGCTCTAGAACGCAGGTTCAGTAGTTGTGGCACACGGGCTTAGTTACTCCCCGTCATGTGGGATCTTCCTGGGCCAGGGATCGAACCCGTGTCCCCTGCACTGACAGGCGGATTCTTAACCACTGCGCCACCAGGGAAGCCCCAGAGGTGGACCTTTTTAAAGTTTAAGTTTTCTTTTGTGTTGAAAAACTAGATTTTAAATTATATAATTTTAATATGTTGAATTTTAATTTTTTAGACCTCAAATTAGCTACACATGGTCTTTTCTATGCTCAAAAGTCACCCTCAGAGATGCAAAAACAACAAAAACAGAAGCAAAATAATAACTCATGTTGACAATCTAGATGGTAAGTTCCTCCCCAACATACTGTGTGTGTATATATATATATATATATATACATATATTTTTTTTTTTTTTGTATATTCTTTAAGGTAGGAATTGTCTTCCTCAGTATTATGTTTTCACGGTGTGATGTCTCATTGGTGCCTAATAAATGTTTGCTGTATGCATGCGTGAAAGAATGCCTCTGTTGCTTTCCTTTGCACCATCCCCCATACCCCTCAGTCACCCTCCCACATTGTATCAAAATCTCACCTACCCTTTCATCCTTAGCTACCTGTCTCCTCACTGGACTGTGAGGTCAAAAAGAACTTTAATCATGTTATCCTCAGTACCCAGCATAGAAGAGTATTTAGTAATAATATTTGCTCAATGGATTCAATGGTTGAAACAACACAAGTTCTAATTCCATCTTGCCATAAGTCACTTGTTTCTCTTCTCCTTTGGTATAGCATTTTGTATATTGTATATATATTAACGGATTCATTGTATTCTTCCCTATATTACACTAGATTTTAAGCCCTGTGAAGGCAAGTACTATTGTATTGATCTCTGTATCCACATCACTTCATATAATGCCTTCTCAGAAAGTAATCGATAAATATTTACTGAAGGAATACATTTAAATTTATGCATTAAATTCAAGTAGAAATACCAAGTAAGTAGTTGGAGATGTAGGACTGAAGTCAGGGTAGGGACATCACCCTCAGGGCAGTGATTGCTGAAACCATGAGAGAGGCATGTGATCTTCAAGGAGAAATGGTAGAAGTAGAAGAATAAAGAGCTAAGGACTGAATCTTGAAGTGCTGTTCTATTCATTCATTCAACAAATGTTTTTGAATTCCTATTATGTGTCAAGCGCTAATGAAGGCAACGGAAAGCGTAAGGAGTAAGGTCACATGTAACTACGGTAAAGCATGGCATCACGACGTTAGAGGAAACACAAGATGATGTGCTGGTACACAGCACGGGAGCTGTGCTAGTCCTTGGGGATACCCTACACATCCTGGTTCTCTTTCTGGCACATGGTAGGATTGTACTTCCTTACCCCCTCTTAAGTTAGGGATGATTATGGGGTTTGCTTCAGGTAATAAAATGTGAGTACAGAGTATATCACTTTCTGAAAGGAGCTTTAAGAGCCACTGCTTGATTCATCATACTTCCTTTGTCCTGCCTCGGCTATCATGGAATCGCAGGTGAGATGGAGTCTCTATTACCTATTAGCTTGAGTCTCTGAGAAACTCTGGCAGAGCTTCCCCTCTGAGTCATGACGGACATGTAATGTGGGCAAGAAATAAACTTTGTTGTGTTAAGCGCCTGAGATTTTCAGGGTTGTTCATTATCGCAGCATAACTTAGCCTATTGTTACTGATAAGAGCTTATGGAGTCAACGATGGTCTCCTAAATTTAGGAAGTGACATTTAAGCTGAGACCTGAAGGATGAACAGTGCAGTAAAAAACAGGAAAGAAAGTGTTCTAAGCAGAGTGTACTGATTATTAGGAGGCACAGAGATGAGAAAGTTTAGGAGCGCTGCAGGAACTAACATACAGTCAACAAGAATTAAAATGAAGGGGTGTCAGCGTCGGTGCTGTGTGTATGGGGAGCGGTGGGTGAGAGAAGAAGCAGAAGAGAAATGGAAGAGACGATGCAAAAGTTTAGAAGCAGTTCCACTGTGGTTCTTCGCTCTTTTTTGAAAACTGGACCATATAGCAGCCAATGTGGTCTCCTGCAAACTCAGGTGATTTTAACAAGTCACTGAAAAAAATGCTTGGCTCTTTAAAACATTTGTTCAGAATTCTACTAAGGGCTCTGATGCAAGCATATCATTCTGTCTGACAGGCTGTAATATCGTGGATTAAAGCCACAGGGGCCCAAGACATCATGGACTGGCTACTTGCATTAGTTTTACACTTTCCCTGAATCAGCCCTTCTCCCTTCTTAAAGCTTACAGAGCTTACAGGGCTACAGGAACCTTATTCAGGACCCTGCTGGGGTCTAAACTGATGATAAATTCGTATGCAGTCTCACTAACTTACCTCAGATACTGTGATTCACAAAGCATTACAAATCACTTCACAGCTGACCACATGGGTTACCTATAACATTTTAGAAGAAAAATACCTACAGCAGTCTTTAATGTAGCTTTTTTACAGACAGCTCTTAATGTACTAATTACTACCATGGGGATAGGAGTACTCACGGCAAACTCTCTTAACAACATACTAACCATGACAAACGCTATGCAATTCCAGTTGTAATCTGACCAGTTTCAGTTAACTCTGCTTTAATTTAAATACACACACACACACCTTTCACTTCTTACACACACGTTCTTTTCCTTATGTAGTCACGAGCGTAATATAAGGTCATCACTCTTCCCCTGAATCCATGTTTCTGCTTAGTCTCCTCAGCCTCTTCCATTCTTGGCTTCCTGGCCCAATGCTAAATAAGGAGATACTCAGATTCCGCTGGCAAATTTATGCAATTAGCTGCCAGACTAAAATCTAAGTGAGATATTTACATACTGAGCTGGGAAGTTCTACCATAACTTTAGGTAGATAAGCCCAAAAAGGAGGAGAGGTACACGAAGGAAAGATGAAAGAAAAGTAAAATTGTACAAACTGCCGCAGCTCGAATGCAACAACTAAAGTACCAAACTTGCCGTCAGTAACAGCACACAGCAAATACACAGTGCCTGCTCCAGACCAAATGCCCAAACAACATTTAGCCAGGTGGGCTGAAGCTGGGGCTAATAGTGGTATCTTACAGACTCTTTAAAAAATTAACTTAAATTCTGATCCTTTCCTTTAGTAAGATGAAAGTATGATGCTCAAGTCTTTTCTTGCTGAAGAGGTTATCAGAAGGGGATCATAGAAGTTATCGTGCAAAGCAGGACACTTGAAAGGTGGGAGTTGTTAATAATCATGCTGGAACAACAGGTAAAAACCATGATTGCACACAGCAAATTGGAGTGTGTGGTCATCCTAGTTATCAGGGAGTTTCCTGTAGAGCAGGTAAAATGAGCAGAATAGACATATTCTTAGAGTCAGGTGAGAAGTCTGAAAGAGAAGGCTAAAGAAACAGAATGGGAAGAACGGAAGAAAGGAAAAATGTGGAAAAGAGTGTCAACAGTCAACAGGGAAAAAATGAGAGGTCTATTCTAGAAGATGAAGAACGTCTCTAGAAAACCGAGTTCCATAGTCTACCTCTAGCTGTGGACATAATGAGGTTGTCATCATTAAACTCTGGTGCCTCCGCTCTTGCGTGCAAAGGCAGGTGTAGTGCGTCGTGAGAGACAGCGTGGAATGTGTGGGGCCTGGGACTGTAGCAAGGGCATGCTGGAGGCCCTGTGAGAGGAGGTGTGGGGCTCCTGCTGCCAAGGGTTTAGGGGCAGGTCTGTTATGGTCCTCAAGGACACAGCAAGCTCTCAAGGCACAGAGCCTGCTCCTGGAATCTTCAGACAAGCTGGGAGCCACCTGTGTGCAGGGGAGGGGCAGCAGCTGCAGACGCTGGAGTCCACACGAATACAAATGGGAACATGCCAGCATTAGCTCCATGTTAATCCCAGCCTTTCAGAGTCACAAACCACAGCAAAGCGGGTTCTCAGTAGACTCTGTCCTCCATTTTCCATAACCTCTTTAGCACTCTGAGGTACGTGAAGCCAAATGTTCAGGTTCTTTGGGGGCTGAAAGAGCTCATCTCAGTTCAGAAGTGCCTGGCATCAAGTACCTAGTTAGTAGAAATCTGATGACAGTAGGAATTTGACGACTTAGAAAATCCCTAAAGTAGTAAATCTGTCAGCAATTAGTTGAAAGAATACTCTCATCATATTTGGTAGCACATAAAAATGTAAATGAGCAAATTCAAATTGGTGCTATCAGTAATAATCTCTAGTTTCTAAAAATAACTTGGGAGCAGACCAAGCAAACATTAGTTGTCTTCTAATGAAACTGCCTCAGGAAGTGGACCTAAACTTTTGGCAAAGCACCCAAGCTTCCTGGAATGACCTTAAAATCCCTTATTTATCCCTGCTTTTCAGGAAAAATTCTTAAATTTTCACATGACATGAGCGACAGAGTGGGGTATTTTTAATAATATAAAAAGTCACAAGATCCGAAAGTTAAATTCCACCATAGAGCTACACCACCTTCCTTTGTGTACCAAACAGATACAAACGTCAAAAGACAGAGTGTATTAAAAAAAAACAACAGAGTGTATTAAACAAAAACAACAAGTGCTCATCCCCCAGCAGTACAGGGACCTGTAGTCACTTCCGGGGTGTCCACATCTCTCAGTTAATGCATGCACAATCTTCAACAAATCAGCTACATGATATATTAGGATGTTAACCAAAAACATCCAAATTCTGTTGCTTAGTAACTGCTGTCAAAAGATCCAATTTCCAGCTCTGCTCTTTGTATGGACTAAACCATGAAAAGAGGAGGATTAGGCACCATGATTCTGTTCTGTGCAGACTACAATTTGCAGCGGGATCTACAGGAGGATATTCAAAGAAGATTATTTCTTTCTTGCAAAGCTAGTGGAAAGGAAAATTTCTTCCATTAATTTTCAGTCCTTTTAAAAACAAGACTATATTATGCTATTAATGGGTATAGTTTTATAAACCACTAATTTTCTACTTAATATTGTTCAAACAATGTAGTCACATCGGATTGTTCTATTTCACCTCTGTACAGATTGTATACTCAGAAAGCACCAACATTAGGTAATTAGTTAAAATCAAATTCTACTGCTTTGTTTTTTTGTTCATTTAATGCCATTAATAGAACTAGTAAAATAGGTTTTTTTTTAAGTATAGATGCAAAAATGGATAAAGGAATTAAAATTTTTAAACAGAATAAAGTTGAGGAAACAAAAATAAGATGGGGGAGAAGAGAAAGATCTGTGAACACTTCAAATATCTTAATGGAACACATAGTATCCCCCCCAGAATGTAATGATAATACTTCAGACTTTGCTAGTATTGAGGAGTTTATCTATGGAGAAAGGATTTATTAAGCAGATTAAGAGAAGTACAAGGTGAATTTTAAATTAATTGAGAATAAACTACTTTCATATATTTTAGCACCATCTGTATGTGAATAAGAATACCTTAGTTGCAATTAAATCTTACTCATTAAAGCAAGCCTAATGGCCCTCTCTACTAACAAAAACTCATCTCTTGGTTTAAGTAATAAAATGGTATATAAAGATATTCTATGACTTAAGTATTCAGACCACCTCTCTTTAAGAAAAATTAATGTGTTATAATATTTCTGAGTTTCACAAACTATTGCCATTGCAAAACATTTTGAAAAATCTTTAAAACTGAGCATCTAGTCATTAAAACGTAGGTGAATAAATGATTTTAATGTCAATCTTTTACCTATCAAATTTGCAAAAAATATATATATATTTTTTAACATCTTTATTGGAGTATAATTGCTTTACAATGTTATGTTAGTTTCTGCAAAAAATATTTTAACAACATCAAGTTCGGGCAAGAGCCCAAGGAAACTGACATTCTTATATGATGGGGCTGCAAGTGAAAATTAGCACAACTTTCTTAAGAGGTGGGCTTTATAAACGTTAGTATTTTAACATAAGTTTTAATAGCAATACTTATTAAAAATTTGAAAACCATTAATATTTTTACCTTAGCAATCTCAATTCTGAGAATTTATCCTAAAGAAATAACCAGAAATGTAATGTGCAATAATAATGATAAGTAAAAACAACCACTATACTTTATTGAGCACATATTATATCCCAAGGCACTATGTGATACCGTACATAAATCACCATCTCATTTAATTCTCATAACAACCCAATGAGGCAGCTATTAATATTATCTTCATTTGGTAGATAAGAAAACAGAGGCTTATATGTTAAGTGAATATAAGAGCTGGTAAGAGCAGTGGAGCTGGGGTTCAAATTCAGGTCTATTTGAAACCTAAGTCCAAATTCTCAGCCAGTAAATCAGGATGCTACTCTCAGAAAAATGTAATAAGAAAATGGGGGCAGTGATTGGAAGTTCTACAGAATATTGTTTATAACTGTGAAAAAACCTGGAAACAACATAAATGTTCAACAAAAAAGCAATGTTTAAATGGATATTATACAGCTATTAATTTAACATAATATTGAGATACATTTTAATGACAATGAAAAAATTTCATATTAAGTGAAAGAACCAGGTTTAAAACAGTATGTCCAACGTGACCCCCAATATATGTGTGTGTGTATGTGTATCTGAGGAGAAGAAAATAGAAGGACAAATAAGGACTTTATTTTCTTCTGTATCCTTTTCTGCATTTTCTAAATTATTTTTGAAATTGGGAAAAGCTACATTTTGGGGGTGGGAGGGAAGCACTTAAAAGGAAAGAAATGTCTTCTCCCTAATGATAAAGAATTATAAATTATTTGTGCTTTGAAAAAAAAATCTTCTTTCCATCTTCACACTAAAAAAAAAGAAGGGAAGAGAACAATGGTGGGAGGGAGACTAGAGCTACTAAAGAATGGCATTAATATTTCATTTTCAAAAGCAAACTGGAAGACGTAGCACCTTTAGATGGGTTTGAGCCCTCAGGCTTTTGTCAATCTATCATTAGGCAACAATGTGAAAACTATTTGCAGGGAAAGATTTTGCAGTATTTCTAATATATTTCTAAGACACCTATGCTTCATTCTTTTCTCTGTTCTGTTCTTTAGTCACAAGGAATAATATTTTTCCCCAAGGAAAACCCAAAAAGTCTTAACATGAATCTATTATACTGCTGAAGCAGAAATAATTTTTGTAACTTTAAGGGTACAAGGATGATCCAGACAGTGAATCATGAATCCAAACCATTTCAAGTAAGCTTGTATAGACACTTATTTTTATACACCTTAGCCTTCTACTCATCTGAAACCCTACCTTGAAAGGCTTCAACAATTTAAAGATTAAATCATAAGTTATTAAGCCATTAATTTAACCATTTAAGCCTCTAAAATCAGCACATATTACCTTCCCCCCTCAAGTCAATTTGCAAGAGATTGAAATAATAAAAATGATAATATCTCACACTTGCAAAGCAGCTTTGATGTGCAGGAGCCTAAAATACTTCAAAAAAAACTTTATAGAAAAAACCAGGACCATCCACCCACATCTCAGAGTACACGTGAGGTAGAAGCTGGCAGCTGGTGGAAAGCAGTGGAGTAATTTACCATATGCACAGAAGACGACTACTTTGAACAAGTATAAGGAATAGATGGAGTTAGGAAAATACAAATAGAATCAGCTGTTCAATTAAATGCTAAGTTCAATGGCCACCAATTCCAAGGGCTATTTAAATTTTCAACGAAAGTAGTTTAAAGGTTCCCTTTAAAGGGAAAAAGACCAAAAAATAAAGAAAAGCAACCCCTACCTACATTAGGGAGGTTACTGGTCCTAGTGATCCTGCCCAGATTTTCCTGGGAAGGATAGATACTACGGGTCTCACCTCAGACACAGAATAAACAGACTATGATATTTAAGTTCTTGTATCTGGCAACATTTCCCTGGCTTTCACACTCAACTTCAAAGACCTTATGCAGAATATTTACCTTGACGTTTTGGTGTGCAGGCCTGGAATCCTGTTCCAAGCTCCGCCTCCTCTATCCATTTCAAGCAAGCTACACAAATGATTTTCTGCTACCTGCACGAACATGAGACTAACTTCTCAAACTTGTATTTTTTTGGAGTCTGCTTTTGAAAGAATGTATTTTCCTCTTCAATCATTCTATCCTACATCTTTATAAAGTGAGGGCCTAAGAACAAGGTAAAAGAACATCTGAGCTGTCTTTACTAGGCAGCAATCCCATTCTCAAGATTCTTTCCCCTCATTCTGATTTTCTCACATCTCTTTTGCGGTACGCAGGCCTCTCACTGTTGTGGCCTCTCCTGTTGTGGAGCACAGGCTCCAGACACGCAGGCTTAGCGGCCATGGCTCACGGGCCCAGCCGCTCCGCGGCATGTGGGATCTTCCCAGACCAGGGCACGAACCCGTGTCCCCTGCATCGGCAGGCGGACTCTCAACCACTGAGCCACCAGGGAAGCCCCTCACATCTCTTTAACTTACAGTAAGTTCTTATCTATAAAAGATCAAGCATGAAAAAAAGGATTTAAGTAAAATAAATACTTCAACTAAATATATAAAAAATAATCTTTCTTCACTGTCTGGGAGTATGCAAAATAAGAATATCAATGAAAATCAAATGAGGTGAAAACAGCCATTAAGAGTGTTCAGCATTGATTTTTGTTGTTTTTGATTTCTGTTTTTAATGAGCAACTGCCTACTATCCTAAATGCCTTACATGGTACTTGCTTGAATGGAAGAGCGATGAACCAGATGATCTTAGAGTTCTTTCAGTGCTAGGATTCTATTCTATGTTGTTCTAACTTTCACCAGTGGTTCAAAGCAGCTGTATTAAGAAGGTGACAAATGGCACTTGGAGAAAGGCAAAAAGACAAGGACCGCACTAAGTCTGCCAAGCAGACTGATTACTATCTAATATACCACCATCTTTCTGTAGGGGTTTTGAGAATATCTTTCCAATGATACACCTCTGTTCTTTCCCAAACTATACAGTCAATTTAATTGACCCTAGTCTGACTTTATACATTGATGAAAGAACTTAAAAAATCCTAAATGAATTTGCTCCACTCTACTCAAACACTCTTAACTGTGATCTTTCAGTCAAGTCAATACAAACTTAAGAAATGAAAATTAATCATAATACACACTAAACAAAGCATAATTTGGAAGATAAGGATACTCTAATAAAAATGCATTACAGGGCTTCCCTGGTGGTGCAGTGGTTGAGAATCTGCCTGATAATGCAGGGGACACGGGTTCGAGCCCTGGTCTGGGAGGATCCCACATGCCGCGGAGCAGGTAGACCCATGAGCCACAACTACTGAGCCTGGGCGTCTGGAGCCTGTGCTCTGCAACAAGAGAGGCTGCGATAGTGAGAGGCCCGTGCACCGCGATGAAGAGTGGCCCCAGCTTGCCACAACTAGAGAAAGCCCTTGCACAGAAACGAAGACCCAACACAGCAAAAATAAATAAAAATTAATTAATAAACTCCTACCCCCAACATCTTAAAAAAAAAAAAGCATTACAAAGTTAAATACTATGTCTAAAACAGTTGCTGTTTCCCACCAAATTCTGCTGATAGTTTAATTCTACTTGAGAAGAACATAACTGCCATGGCATATATATATACACACACACAAGGATAGATATATATGTACATGTGTACGTACACATGCACATGCGCGTGCACACACAGCTAAGAGATAGGAAATTAAAATGAAAGTAAACATCTTGATACCTTCTTCATGGCCTGACACTTGGCTGTCTCAGAAAAGCCAATCATCTTATCAGGAGAACAGATCTTGATGAAGGGGAAGTTGGATTCCTCTGCGATCTTTGCAGCCAAAGCAGTCTTCCCACTGTGAGGAGGACCTGCATAACAATACGAGCAAGTCAGGGGAAAAAAGCCAACCTAAGCAAAGAGGAATAAAACAAGTTTGAACTTTTATCCTCAATGTGCTGAGGCCTCAGCTCCTTAACATTTCCTGACACAATTTCATGGCAGACATGTTTTCTCTTATTTATTAGCAACTAAATTTAATGAACTGATTAGCACTTCTCAAAAGTATGTTGAAATATATGCCTTCTTTCTTTCTCACATAACCTTAATCTTTCAAACTTCTGGCTAAATATACAAAATGCAAGGGTTTTGCTTCTTAAAAAAAAAAAAAGAGAATGCATTCAAATGTATATCAGTACCTATGTTATTAGTTTTATCAAATCATTTGTCTGACAAAAAAATACAATCTTCTTAGGAGGTGATATTAGGGGCAGGGAAAACTGCCTTATTAGAAGCAAATGTGACTTAAAGAGCTAGGAAACTAAAGACTCAGGTCTTCTCATGAAGGCAACCAAAGCTACAAACTTACTTATATTTAGACATCTCTTCCTCCCCTTCTGTGTCATAAAAGATGTGCCCCTCTTCCAACCATAAACTGACCAATCATTCTTTCCCATCTTCTCAGGAACCTGACATTATTATTTTTTTAATTTTATTTTTTATACAGCAGGTTCTTATTAGTTATCCATTTTATACATATTAGTGTATATATGTCAAGCCCAATCTCCCAATTTATCACACCCCCCACCCCACTTTCCCCCTTGGTGTCCATACATTTGTTCTCTACATCTGTGAGGAACCTGACATTATTGATTGTACCCTCTCCCCACTATGTTTCACCCCTCCGTCTTCCCTGGAGCCTTACCAACAGCATTTAAACATGCTCTAGTCTACTGACAGTTTAATAAACAAAACAAAAAAAACCTCTTTCTTGACTTCACTACTCTCAACACTACTCTGCCTTCTCCCTTCGAAATGGAACCTCCCTAAATAATCATCTACGCCAGCTGCCTTCACTCTTCACCTTCCATCCATCCTCAAACAAACGCTATGGCTTCCATTGCCATTACATGGGACACGCTCCCATCGGGGTCACCAATGACCGCCGCCACGTCACCAAATCCAACACTTTATCTGTTGGCCTCTCAGGAATATTTGATACAACTGATAACTCTCCTCTTTATTTATTTTTCTTTTTTTTTATAATTAATTTTTATTGGAGTATAGCTGCTTTACAATGTTGTGTTAGTTTCTACTGTACAGCAAAGTGAATCAGCTATACCTCTCTTCTTTCCTTAAATACTTTTCTTGTCTTCTGTGACAGCACATTCTCTTCTTTCCCCCTCTTACCTCTCTGGTTATTCTTGCTCAATCTCCTTTGTCAACTCTTCCTGCTCTACTTAGTCCTTAAATGTTGACACACCTCAGAGATTAGTCCTAGGCCCCCCATTTCTTCTCAACCTACCCTTTCTGTAAGTGACTTCTTCATCCACTCCCATGGATTCAACAACAGTCTACATACTGACAACTCATGAATGTATACTGCCAGCGAGACCTCTCTTCTAAGCACTAGACCCGCATATCCAGTGGGCTACTCAACATTTCCCATTCAATTATCCTACAGGAACCATGAACTTAATGTGTCCAAAACTGAACTCATGATCTTTCTTTCTGAAATGTACTTCTCCACTAGCGTTCCCAGTCTTAGTGAACAATAACATTTACCAGCAGTGAATACCAGAAACCTGGGGATCATGTTTGATCTCTCCCCATTTTCAATCTACTTACTATTTCTAAGCTTCAGCTTCCTCATCTACAAAATAGGGATAACAGCAGCATCTGCCCTCACAGGATTGAAGTGGGGTTTAAATGAGAAAGTATGTGTAAAATGCTAGTAGACTGACTGGCAAATAGTTAAGAGTTCAAAGAATGTTAGCTTAATTATGCTTAATAATTAAGTAATCATTATTATAATTATCATAAAGTCTCTTTTATTCTCCCTCCTAAATATTTCTCAAAGTGGTCTACATAACTCCATCTCTCCTACCACTACAGTACTTCAAACCATAATCAGCTCTCATTAAAACTAATGCAACTGCTTCTCACCATTGGTCTTTCCTGTGTATTTTCGCCACTCTAATCCATTCTTTATCACAAAGCAGTCATGATGTTTTGAAAATATAAATCTGATCATGTCACTTCACTGCTTAAAATCCTACAAACGGCTCCCCACTGCCCCCTGGACAGAGTCTAAATCATTAACATGGTCTACAAGGCTTTGCATGAACTGGCTCCTGTCTTCTTCAGTCTCATGTCTTAGCCAATCTCCCTTTCTGTTTCAGTATCCTTCCAGCCCAGGGCTTTTTCACACGCTGGTCCCTCTGTTTAGAACATCTTCCGCAGTTACTATGCCCGCCCAGCTTCTCCTCATCCTTTAGGTCTTGGCTTAATGTGTTTCTCTCAGGGAGCCCCCACCCCTAGCCCTTTGGAAGGGGCTGGATTCCCCTGTCATGTGGACTCACTGAACCTTTCTGTTGTTCTACTAATTATAACTATAAAAAGTAATTGGTAGAATGTCCTTCCTTTTTTGTCTGCTTGGTAAAATCCTAACTGATCCTTCAAAGTCTAAATTGAACACTTTCTTTGACCACCCCTGGGCAAAATGACTTGCATTCACATACCCTTACACACATACATGGTAGTTAGGTATTTGTTTACATGGCTTTTTTCATGACCAGACTCAACTCTGTGAATGTCTTTGTGTCTCCAGTAACCAGTTCAATGCCTAAGACATAGTAAATACTCAGTGAATATTTTTTTAATTGAATTGAATATTATGTGGTATCATAGAGTCTATTAAGTAACACAGAAATTTAGATACAATCTTATAAGAAAACTAGTTGCTATCATTCATTAGTAACATTCTAACCCAAGAAGATTTAAATTCGTGCACAATATCGGAACACAGAATGGATTGCTATTTTCAAATCATGAACAGGTTTAGAACTGAAAATAATTCATTTTTCTGGAATGTGCTAAATGGTTTTGTAAAAGTGCTTCTTTTTCTTTTTTCAGCTTTTGATGCCATCACATCATTTTTTCTCACCTTCCAGAAGGACGCTAACCAATGGTGTGCGGTCACTGTTTTTAGTCTGTTGGACCAGCAGCTCCCCATCTTCTAGAACTCGAGTAACTGGATCACCCCATTTGATGATACCATTCATAATGTAACTTGCATAATCCTCTTGGTTTGTGCCAAATGCCTATGAAGGAAAAGGACAGTTTAAAGCATTTTCAGCATCAGTATTAAAAATTAAATATTTAAAGGTGTAAAGGATGAGTAATAATTCCTACATGCTAGGGCCATAGCAATATCCCATATTAATATAAAAAGCCTGAAAAGCAAAAAAAAATTTTTATAATTTCTCATTTAACTTTTTACCCAATTGGGGCAAAAACTGCTTCACATGACTTAATGGAATAAAAAATATATTCTAGGCTCAGATTCTGTGAGGGCTCAAGCCCTTGCAATCCCTGAGAAAGGGTATGTTCCAATGTGCTTGTTTCTATAAGGAGTACATGGGTTGTGGCCCTCTGTCAAGAGCAAAGAGAAAGAGAGAATATGGATTTAGAAATTAGAAACAGTTGGCTCAGCACACAAAGATACTATCCTAACACTGACTGTAGGTGTCAGATATTAAAATGGAAATATGAAATGGTAATGAGGAGATCTTGTCCACATACGCTTGGTGGTAGGGGATATAAGTCGAATCGCACCAAAAGGTAAGTGTGTGTGTAAATGTAAGATTTAGAATGAGCTAGAAATGAGCAGAGGTAATGAAGATTGAAGGGTTAGGGAAAGGAAAGAAAAGCAATTGCTATATATAATCATTTCATTTGTACTGTATATTGGGGCATAAATCACATCCCTTTTCATTTTCAACTTCTAATCTCAAATTGTAACTCCCATCAAACCAGCTACCAAAAGTAGTTAAAAACTTTAGTACTTATTTACTTAATTGAATAGCATTTCCACAAGGTTAACAGGAGAAGAAATGAGTAGGAAAATATAACCCAATGTAATATAAAGCTCATATAGCTTGACAATTCCTAATTTAAAAAAATTATCACAACCCTCAAGTCAAGTTTTCACTCCCCAATGTATGGAGTAACTTTAACAGTTCTTTAGAACTTGCACCTCACAGAAAGTCACCCTTTGTAATACTGTTTATAAACAGTATACAGTGGTCTCACCACTCTATTACTCTGCCACCAAATCATTTTTCAGACCACTCTTTGGTCCTTGCATACACTAGTGCTTTGATTCCTGAGTACAGAGTAAAGTTCTCATTCCCTGGTCTGAATATGGTAAATGCAGTGGCTGTGTAAAAAGTTATAAAGGAAGAGCCTAATAAATACCGGTTGGAAGGCGGTTGTAGGAAATATGTAGATTGGCTGGCTTTTGTCTAACAGCGTTGAGATACGTGAACCAGAAAACAGTGACCCTCCCAAGCTATATAATATGTATGAGTCATCCTTACTTATCCTGTCATTTCAGTTTTTGTTTTATCCCCCAGACCCTTGGAATAAATAAAAGTTACTGCTTACTTAACTAAGTTATCTTAGTTGCCCTTTCCTTGTAGCCAAATTATCTGTCTTGAAAAAATTTTAAGATAGATCAGTTAGGCTGGGCTCTAATATTTTTGGTAACTATTACGAATAATAACAGCAAAAGATTAAACCATTTCCACTGCTGAGTAACTTTTGAAAGTAATTATTTTATATTTAAAAGTCAGAATAGTCATAAAAAAGCAGACAGGGGGCTTCCCTGGTGGCACAGTGGTTAAGAATCAGCCTACCAATACAGGGGACACGGGTTTGAGCCCTGGTCCGTGAAGATCCCACATGCCGCAGAGCAACTAGGCCTGGGCACCACAACTACTGAGCTTGCGCTCTAGAGCCTGTGCGCCGCAACTACTGAAGCCAGTGAGCCACAACTACTGAGCCCGCGAGCCACAACTACTGAAGCCCACGTGCTTAGAGCCCGTGCTCCGCAACGAGAAGTCACCACAATGAGAAGCCCACACACCACAACGAAGAGTAGCCCCCGCTCGCCACAACTAGAGAAAGCCCATGCACAGCAACAAAGACCCAACGCAGCCAAAAATAAATAAATAAATAAATTAATTTTTTAAAAAGCAGATAGGGCTAAAAGAAGTTGATTTTTGTCTTTAAAGGAGATACTTGCAACAAATAATTACTGTCAAGGATATATAAAGAACTTATACAGATCAAATAAAAATAAACAATACAACAGAAAAATAGGCAAAACACATGAATGGCATCTCACAGAAGATACTCATATGGCCAATAAACATATGGAGAAATACTTCATAGGTAATCAGTGAAATGAAAATCAAGGCCAAAACACGATCCCATTTTACATCCAACTGAATGGCAAAAAATAATTCTGACAATACCAAGTATTGTAGAGGATGCAGAGAACAGGATCTCTTTTACATTATTGGGGGAAGTGTTTATTGGTTCAACCACTGAAAAAAACAGCTTGAAAGTCTTAGTTTGAAGTTGTACATTCATATACCCAACAACCCAGCCATTTTATTCCTAAACATATATCTAGGAGAAACTCATTCAAGAATGCTTTAGCAGCAGTTGTTTGTAATAACAAAAAACTGGTAACGTTCCAACTGCCCATTGACAGGAAAACAGACAAATTGTGTTAGTCACACAATGTGATGCTATTCAGCAATGAAAATAAATGAGGCACAGCACGATCATATAGATGACTTGATAATAAAATATGTAATAAAATAGCAAGTCTCAAAAAATCAATATATACCATATTTTATTTTACACACTGTAGACTAATGACAGCATGTCATGAATTAAAGATTAAGGTTAATCCAATTCTGTGCACCCAAGGTCCATCGAAGAAAGAAAAACAACATACACACCTTTTTAAGGTTCTACAATTTGTTTTATTAATATAGGATTCCAAATAATGGTTACTCAAACATGAGTGGTTGTTTTATAGGAAAATGGGTTAATGACCTTATAATGTATTCTAAAACTAAAACTATGACTATTGAGTTTTGAGTACATTTTAAGAAAATTGACACCTTTTTAAAAAAAGGCACTGAAAATGGTTAAAAGTTTTAGAAACTATAGCAGTTAGAGGAACTGGAGATATTGAGCAAGAAAACGGGATGCCTTGGAGGAGGGTGGGGAAAGGGAGAGAGAAAGGAGATGAGAATTAATTTTAAACATAATAAGTAAAATATGAAGGATGGATGAATTAGGATGAATTTAGGTATCCATAGCTTCAGATTATATAAGAACCAATGAGAAAACTATTTCTAGTTCAAAACAATTTAAGAACAAATAATTAGAAAGTCTCAAAATTGAACGGTCTGCCTTACAAGATGGAGAGCCCCCTATCATGAGAAATATTTCAGTAAGTCTTGGTTAATTACCCAGCCATCAGAGTTACTGAACAGATGTTTCTTATATTGGACAGTTCCAGTACTGAGATTTTATGATTTTTTTAAAACTACATGTGATATAACCTTCCAAAATATTGGGTAAAATGGCACTTATTTTCCCCCTGAATTATTATTTTTCTTTTTGGCTTATACATCACTCAGTATTCATACTCACTGGTTTGATATCATTCTCCAAAGAAGCAAGGAAGTCTCCTCTTGTCACCTGCAGGCTCTCTGCTTTCTCCATGTCCACTTCCACTTTAGTACTGGCCTGATTAGAAATGAAAACAAAACGTTAAGGACTTCCAAGATTTAAGAATATTTTCAGCCTAAGAATATAACACCTGAGGATATAAAAGGCATATTTCCATAGACAAAAAAAATCTCTCTCAAATTCACAAACACACACACACACACACACCCCTACATATACATATATTATGCCTTTTGCCTGAACAACTCCACTTCTAGGTGTTTATCCCATGGATATACTCACAAATGTGCACAAAGTTATATGTACCAGGATATCTACTAGAGTAATTTGTAATAGCCGAAGACTGGAGGCAAATTAAATGTCCATGAAGAGGGTACCAGTCAAGTAAATTATCACATATCTTTACCAAAGGACACTGGATAGCGTTTTTTTTTGTTTTTATTTTTCAAAATGAGGCACGAGGAGGAGAAACTATTTAGAGAGGGTCTCCAGGAACAGTGGTTTTCATCCTCGGCTGCCTATCAGAATAACGCCTAGAGTCTTTAAAGATATACACACACACACACCTACATACGTATATAGATGCCCAGCCCCACCCTGCAGGATTTTGATTTAACAGGTCCAGCAGAGGGTCCAGGCATTTACATTTTTATAAAGTGCACAGGTGGTTCTGATGCTCAACCAGGTTTGTGAACCATTATTCTAGGAGACCAAGGACCTACAACTTTGATTTTTGCTCATACTCTGTGCTTGAGAATCTATGTGCCAGCTCCAAATATTCTGCTTACTGCACCTGGAGCTACCACTTAGAACAGACATCTGGAGAAGCATCAAGGCCTTTATCAGCACTTGGAGCTGCCTGGACCTGATGAGTGATTGAGATACCAACACACTTTTTAATGTGACTGGGCTCACTCCCAATAGCACAAGGCAAGTGAGTCTAATTTTTAAAATGGTACTATAGGCTTTAAAAAAACATATCTTCAAAAAAATCTGACTACAAAACCAAAGTATGTGAAGCAGTATCAACCTTCCAAAGGTTATTATAAAATATGAGTCATGTTCCTTTAGGAATGGACTGCTGAGACAAATAAAATGACAAACATTTTTGTAAAACTCAGCCTTATGGGACAAAAAGAACTCTGTCAGAAAACTAGATCAAGATGGTAAACAGAACACTTTTATTTGTCTCCCTTCCTGCCCCAAATCCCATGAAATGACAGAAAGTGAGAGAGAATGGTTAAAAAGCATGGAACATGTATCTGGAAGTTTTTTTTTTTTTTTTTTTTGCGGTACGCGGGTCTCTCACTGTTGTGGCCTCTCTCGTTGCGGAGCACAGGCTCCGGACACGCAGGCTCAGCGGCCATGGCTCACGGGCCCAGCCGCTCCGCAGCATGTGGGATCCTCCCAGACCGGGGCACGAACCCGTGTCCCCTGCATCGGCAGGCAGACTCTCAACCACTGCGCCACCAGGGAAGCCCTATCTGGAAGTTTTAACACTGATCTAAGAGGAGTCTCAGAGGAGAGAAAAGAAAGAATGATAGAGAAAAAACAATAAAAGACAGAAGAAATAAAATTTCTCCGGCTGAAGAAAGGTGTATCTTTGCAGTTTAAAGGTTTCAATGAGTGATCAGGGTAAATGAAAAGAAACCCACATCTGTCTAGACAGTGTTGTAAACTATCAGAACACCAAAGGTGAAGAGAAATTTCTAGAACCTTTTGAGAGACAAAAACAGGTCACCTGTAAAAGGAACCAGAATAAACACTAGAAACTAGAAGAAAATGTAATAACCCTGTCTTCAAAAATCCATCCGGCTATCTATCTATCCTAGAAAATGATTCTCGTATGCACATAGGGAGGCATAGGCAAGCATTTTCATAACAGTGTTATGAAATACTGTTATGATTTCCTTTTAGAGTGAAGCTGAATTCAAATGACAGAAACATATAGCAATATGAAGGGAATATCTTGTCTATCTTTCAGCATTTGCTGAAAAATATGACAGATTTCAGGACTGGAGCTGGTGTGAACCTGGAATTTTTACTACTAAGAAAGGACTCACCCAATGAATTAAAGTGAATTAAGATGGCTGGGGGACAGTTATTTTAGAACAAGTTGTTTTTAGACACTCTAGGAATTTCAGAAGTCACCTAATTGTAAGTAATCAATACTACAATGATAAACCTTTCATACCTATTCATTAAAATAAGTTTTCTAAGGACTTCTCTTGGCTAACTTTTACTATTTTACTATTTTGTCAAAATCGCAAAATGTTATTTAAAAAAATCTACAATTCTGAATTTTTACTCATTCAGAAAACCTTTTCTTATTTGTCTGAATTAGTG
Source organism: Mesoplodon mirus (assembly GCF_964341445.2). NCBI lineage: Eukaryota > Metazoa > Chordata > Mammalia > Artiodactyla > Ziphiidae > Mesoplodon > Mesoplodon mirus. Next base: position 8,489,521 of record NC_138994.1, read on the forward strand.
TGATTTTTTTCTGCATTTTATTTATAACAGCTAATCAATATGGAAGAGGCAACATCTTTCAGCTTATACCTGCAGAAACTAATAAACTTGTATTTCAACACTAGCAAATATCCAGTGGTCACACTTAAATTTCATAACCTTTTAAATCTGACCTTTCAAAGTTCTTATCATTCCTCTTAAATTAAGGGTAGAATGACCTTAATCATTCAAAATTCTACAGAAAATAAAAAAGAATTTTATTGCAATTCTGCAAACATAAATCAGCTTTGATTCAGTTGTATTGTGTGTGTGTGTGTGTGTGTCCTCAATTTATTTCCTTATAACAGATTAGAGCAGAAGATATTTGTGTTATCTTCTCTACCTGAAGCAGAAATTCCTTTCAAGCTAAAAACAACCAAATGTCACATGAATTTTAGTTGACCACAAACATGGATTCAAGCACAAATGACATGCACATCAGGTGTTCATGACTGGATTTTCCACTTGCTTCAAAAAACCTGAAAGAACAGTTTAACAGGGAAGACTTGTTTAGTTTATTCCACCTGACTTTGTTTAAACCTAATTCTTTTGAAAAGGAAGCAAAATAACACTATTAATGGCTTTTTTTTTTTTTTTTGGCCACGCCAGTCGGCTTGCAGGATCTTAGTTCCCCGACCAGGGATTGAACCCAGGTCCTGGCAGTGAGAGCACCGAGTCCTAACCACTGGACTGCCAGGGAATTCCCAATAATGGCTTTTTATAATACAAAGAAAGAACATCATAATAAACAGATGAATGTTGTGTATAAGTTCTACACCAACTGTAAGTCATAAGTTTCAAATTAAGTACTTGCTCATCAATCACTACTAGTAAAGCTATAAATATGTACAGAAATGAGAATATTAAAACTGTGTGTCTTTTGTTCAACTGAGGAAGAATCTTGTTGGGAAAACAATGTTTAAAGACCTGGACGGTGCAGATTTTTTTAAATGCAGAAAAGAAAGTAAATGTTAGTACTATTTCTTTTTTGGTAGTGAGGTTAGTGTCTTAGATATCTCTCCCTTCCCCGAAGTACCTGTGAAGTCCCTTGCATTAGATATTCCACTGATACCCAAAAAACCCAAAAGCTGTTTGGTACAAAAGGTGTTGATCACAAGCCTATATGCATCATCTGAAGTTTAAGTTAAAGATAATTCAACCACATGGAAAAAGTGCGGGAAATAATGTCCACTATTTGCACTACTTCTTACTTGCAAATCTAAAAGGATAACATATTCCGTACAGTGGTGGTGAATATTTTAGCTTTAAATCAGAAATATTATAACTGCAAATAGTCAACAAAAATCAGAAACTCAGATATTGAAAAGGATGTATACAGTATCCTCTCAGATCAGCCAATAATAACAAAAATGGAAGTAAACATTTATATAGTTTGTAAGGCACTTCCACAAACAGTATTTGATTTCATTTTCACAAAAACTTGATGAAATAGGTAGTCATTTCCCCTTGACAGACCAGAAACAAAAACAGTGGGAAGAACTGTAACACATAACCACACCTTCTGACTACAAAACTTGTGATTTTTCCACCGTTTCTCATTGCCTCGTGTGTAAATAAATCCAACACATGCTTAAAGAAAGCATGTTTCTTGACAATGGCTTAGGGACACTTTGGGATAAGATTATTGTGATAAAAATGACAAATGACTAAATAAGATAAAAATTCAGTGGCTAATGCATATGAAAAATCTGATACCTAATAAACTAGCTGTTGTGGATTACAGTATCAAGAAGCACTAATGTGGTCTGAGGTGAAAGATCGGTACGGTGGGGAGCAATTTTCACATCCTTTATACAATTTTTCTTGAAGTCAGCATCACTTTTTCTAAGACATTTCTTATGGCAAGGAGAAAGAATGGATGAATGAAATGAATGGATCCATTCTATAAAGGACCCAATACTATACTTCCCACACTGTCCAGTCCTTTGGCATTCTCAATGTGTTTTGTTTTGTTTTAATGCAGTGGTACTAGTATCCTCCTCCCCACTGGGTCTCCAGTATTTTTCTTTTTTTCTTGCGGTTCGCGGGCCTCTCACTGTTGTGGCCTCTCCCGTTGCGGAGCACAGGCTCCAGACGCGCAGGCTCAGCGGCCATGGCTCACGGGCCCAGCCGCTCCGCGGCATGTGGGATCTTCCCAGACCGGGGCATGAACCCACATCCCCTGCATGGGCAGGCGGACTCTCAACCATTGCGCCACCAGGGAAGCCCATGGGTCTCCAGTATTTTAAAGAGTTTTACCATCTTGTCTAAAGTGGCCTCTCCCATTATGGCATTCTTGAGCTAGAACAAAGTCAGTTCCATTATGTAGGGGAATTATGGCTTATAGATAGAGTTTGATACAGAATACATATTTACTAATTTAAAAAGTATTTACTAAACAGCTACCATATTCTCAGTATTAAGACCTATATGAAATACTGTGGGAGATTCAGAAATGAATAAGATACAGACTTAAAGTCTACAACAGGGGTTGACAAACTTTTTCCATAAAGGGCCAGATAGTAAATATTTTAGGCTTTGTGGGCCATGCAGTCTCTTTTGCAAATACTCAACTCTGGCATTGTAGCATGAAAGCAGCCACAGACAATACATAAATGAACAGGGGTGGCTGTGTTCCAAAAAAACTTTATTTATAAAAACTGGTGGTTGGCTGGATACGGCCCATGGGCCACAATTTACCGACCCTTGGTTTAAAACCATTGCCAGGGTATACCCGAATAAAACATACTCGACCTGACCGTTCAGGCTTTTACTATTTCCTGCGTGAATTGTTATACAAGTTCCCCTCTCTTGTCTTATGTCACCAACTTCACTCCCCTAAATACTCCACTCGACACAGCTGCCAGAGTGAGCTTATGTTTTAACACTATGTCACTGCTATTCTTAAAACTCTTCAATGGCTTAGCACTACTCACAGAAAAGAAGTCCATACTTCTTAGCACAGTATAAAAGGCTCTTTGTGCTCCATCCCCTGCTTTAGCCTCCTGACTTATCCCCCACGTCTCTCTCTACCTCCCCTTCCCTACCTTTTATGCTGCAGCAATACTGAATTACTCTAACACACCATGCTGTTTGTGTGTCTCTGTTCCTTTGCATATTTGTTCTTTCTACCTAAAATGCCTGACTCCATCAGGAAACATATCCACCCAGAAATTCCTCTGTGAAGGCTCCTCTCACCGACAAGCTGACCACACCTGACACCTTTTCACTTCCTTACCCCGTATGTACTTTCTATTACTGCATGTGGAGGATTAGACTGTGAGCTGCTCAAGGGTAGGCAATTGGAGCATTAACCCCTAGTACAGTGTCTGGCACACACTAGGCTAGATAAATCCACTGATCGAAAGTCAACAGAAGGTATTGTAAATGATGCGTTACTATTTCTTTTTTTTTTCTGGCTGCACTGTGTGGCTTGCGGCATCTTAGTTTCCCCACTAGGGATTGAACCTGGGACACCGCAGTGAAACCGCCAAGTCCTAACTACTGGACCGCCAGGGAATTTCCGATACGCTACTAGTTCAAGAAGGAACAGAACACACCATTCTTGAAAGGGAGAATGAGAAAAAGTTTGAAGAAAGTGGTGGTACATGAGCCAGGTATCGAAAAGATAAGTAAACACAGAGGGTAAAGCTTCTCAGTGAAGAAAAAAGAAAAAAGAGGTAACAGCAGAGAAGTAGAAAAATACATTAATATCTGATGACTGGTAAATATTCAATATTTTAGTTTGGCTAAAGTGTATGGAGGGCTTCCCTGGTGGCGCAGTGGTTGAGAGTCCGCCTGCCAATGCAGGGGACACGGGTTCGAGCCCTGGTCTGGGAAGATCCCACATGCTGTGGAGTGGCTAAGCCCGTGCGCCACAACTACTGAAGCCCATGAGCCTAGAGCCCGTGCTCCGCAACAAGAGAGGCCACCGTAATGAGAAGCCTGCGCACCGAAACAGAGAGTCCCTGCTCGCTGCAACAACTAGAGAAAGCCTGTGTGCAGCAATGAGGACTCAACGCAGCCAAAAATAAAATAAATAAATAAGTAAATTTATAAAGTGTATGGAGAATAACTGGGAACACATCAGGAAAGGCCAATTTAGGGTCAGATCTAAGAGGACCTTAAAGACCAGACTAAGACTTCTGTACTTTGTTCTGTAGATCATGGTGAGTCACTGAAAGTTTCTGAAGAATAGAATGGTGTGAAACAGGAAGGTTAATCAAACAGAAGACAGGTGGTGGCAATGAGAACTGAAAGATACTGCCAAGATAGAACTGACAAAATCTGGCAAATAACTTGATGTAGGACACAAGAGAGTGGTAGAAATCAAAGATAATCTTGGAGTTTTAAGCTTAGGAAATTGGGATAAACAGGGAAGTAGGAGCAGGAAGGAAAGTAGTGAAAAAAACAAAAACAAACAAAAAAAAGTGAATTTGGTTTTGGAATATTAAAATTGAAACCTGATAACACATCCAGGTACAGGTATTTGGTATAAACCTGAAAGTGGGAGAAAGATACTTTCAAGAGGTGAGACATAAATCTGGGAGTCACCTAGCTACAGGTGGTAAGTAAAACCTGAAGAGAAGCGATGGTAAAGGATCAAATGCACTTTATCAAATTTTATTTACCAAAATGAAAGTATCCTTTGTATGTATTTCTACCAAAGTATCAATAACATTATTGTATTAATTTGCAAACATATGCATTTCCCTGACTCTCTACTCCTTGTGGGAAAAGGTCATGCTTTATTATCTTTGTGTCTCCCGCTTAATACCTTGAAAATAGCAGGTATTCAATATATTTACTTAATGAAGCAGCCCTCATAATTCTAGCATGTAGAAAATCCAACTTCCTATGTCATGTTACAAGTCAACACAGCACAAATTTTAAAAAAATTCTTCAAAATCTTCATCTTCACGTGTCTATATCAAATGGTGGCAACCTAAGGTAAATGGGTCAATGGTTACCATGGAGCAGATGCTACCATTATCTTTTTTCCAACTACTCGGAAGATTTAGCAGTTGACAATTAATTCCTATACCTTTTACCATGTCTATTCTCCATCAAAAGTCAGTATTACCCTAGTTCTTAGTATGCTTGAAAGGAAAGAGAAAGAATACTGGCATGGTATTTACAGGGCTGCAGACTCCTAATACGGTAGTTGATTTTACTGACCTTTATGTGTCTGTTCATAGCAGTGGACTGCGCTGCTCGCACCAGACCCTCGAGCTCAGCACCGCTGAAGTTCTTGGTCTCTACGGCCAGTTCTTTTATGTCTACATCAGCAGAGAGCAACTGATGCCCTCTCATCCTTGCTGTGTGGATGTGAAGGATCTGGAGTCGGCCTTTCTCATCTGGTAAGCCTGATAAAATTGAAAATAAAATAGACATTATTATAATCTTAACGTTTTTCTTATAGGTACTCAAGCGTGTAAATACCTGCTTCTGATACACAACTTTTTCAAACTAATATTACATTATATGACTTTGCTCCTGCTAATGAACTCTAATTACACTCCCCTCCCCCAATCAATGACAGATCTATTTACCTATCTCCATTTTAACTTCCAGTCTTCCAGGTCGAAGGAGAGCCTCATCTATGAGATCTGGTCTGTTGGTCATTCCTGAGCACAGTTGTTAAAACAAAACAACACACAAACTATCAGAATTCAAAAATAAGATAAAATGTCCCTTCAGTATATGTAAGAATAGCAATTTCCCTGACAAGCTAAGAGGACATTTTATAAAAGTCAAATAGAAAAGCAGTCATTTTCAACAATATCATTTGTTCTCGACCTAATGACAATACCTGGGGACTTTGCTTTAGTATTTCACTACTGTACAGGCCAGTGGAATATAAATGTAATGAAAGCTTCAAATATTTAAAAAGAAAATTTTAGGTTCAGAGAGGGTAAGTAAACTGTCAAAGTGAGAGAGGGGCAATGTGAACATGATCTGTCTGACCCCAACATCCCTTCTCTTTTTTGTAGGCCAATGGTTTTCAACCTTCATGAACGGCAGAATTTTTGTTTTGTTTTGTTTTCAAAGCCATCTTAAGAAGAACTTCAGTACATAAAGCAGTTAAAAAGATAAGTTATAATAGGGATGCATGATCTGAAGCTCAAACCCTGGCCGCACAGACCCTGAAGTAGCTCTGAGGACTCCTGGAGGCCTACAGGACCCAGTTTGAAAACCACTGCATTACATCATGCAGCCTTTTTCATCTGTTAACTGTAAGTTTAAAGCCATGAGTTGGGACTTCCCTGGTGGTCCAGTGGTTAAGAATCCGCCTTCCAATGCTAGGGGACGCGGGTTCAACCCCTGGTCGGGGAACTAAGATCCCACATGCCACAGGGCAACTAAGCCCACATGCCACAACTAGAGAGAAGCCCATGTGCCGCAACAAAGAGCCCACGTGCCGCAACGAAAGATCCCATGTGCCACAACTAAGACACGACGCAGCCAAAAATAATAATAAATTTTTTATAAAAAGTGAGGATTTTTATTAAAAAAAAAAAGCCATGAGTCACTAAAACCCATCTTTCACTTGTCCTAGTAAGGCTAGACATTAAAATAGTGAAATTCTTCAATATCACTTGATTCTAATTTGGAAACATTGGCAGAATAGTGTAATTACAAGCTACACAAATCTGAATTCAGAACCTATGTATCTAATATTTTTGAAATCACAGTACTTTTCTTTTTTAAACCAAGCAAACATACCAATGACTAAGATGTTGTTTAGTTGCTCTACCCCATCAATTTTGGACAGCAACTGGTTGACGACAGTGTCATGAACTCCTGTGCTTCCAGCCATGCTCCCTCTCTGTTTGCAGATGGCATCAATTTCATCAAAGATGATGATGTGCAAACCACTGTTAGCACCAAGCTAGTAAAAGAAATTACATTAAAGGTCATAATTTGAATATATTATTAAACAAACTAATCAAAAAAGCAAAACAAAGCTTTCTCGCCTTTTGACTAATAAATGTAGCCGGTATAACCATGATTGCTGCCCTCTCAAAGGTGTTGGAACTGCAGTCTCAGAATTCTGCAAAGTGAAAAGGCATTCCAGAACCTCATATTTAATAGACATAAAACAAAAGCCCACATTATATACTGATGAAAGTGAATAGTCCATCATAACTAACTATTCATTCATACACATTTCTTATCTCACTCTTTGAAAGAAGAACTGTCAAGCATTCCTTAAGTCAATGAACAGCAGCTCCCTCCCATTTTCCCTGAGTTTTGGTGAGAGGATAGCCCCCAAAACAGTAAGTTTAATATTTGTCATACTATATAGCTGAAGAGTAACTCCACACAGAGGTGGACTGGGAATTGGGCAAATGGGAGAAGATACTGAACTTGATTCATATTCAGTTATATCATATGAAAACAGATTGCTTCTTCTGAACAGTAAAGTGAGAACAAAGTTTATAAAAAGAACATGGTCAAGCAGATGCTGTTTCTTCTACATAGTGATTTCTGTTTTACTTTGTCAGATATAAAGTTATCATTAAAAGAAATCAGTTTATATATTTTGAACTTTTAATAGATGCAAATACTTTTAAATGCCAATAATTCACTAGGTTAAGTTAACATGGACCTTCTAGCAATTTATATTTAAGTAATTATAATTAAGTCTCTTGTTAGGAACCAAAGGGGGAAGTGTATTGCAGAGATTTTTTTTTTTTAACAGAAACCAGTAGGGATTAGCAAAACAAAACAGGTGAAAATGAACATAACCTAAATATGACAACATACGGATGGTATAAATGATGGGCATAATGAGATTCAAGATTAGATATGGTCGGTATTCACTAAAACTCTGGCAAGGATATCATTTTTTTTTTAAATAGACTTAAAACTTTTATTATGAAAGTATTAGATGTTAACTGAGCAAAAGTTATAAAACAAATAGAAATAAGTTAAAAATAAACTATATTATATTGCTTAAAGATAAATGCTGTTAATGCAGATTTATTTAATTTTATTTTAATTAAAAATTGGAAACTCACTGCATCTTGCATTCTCTTGAACATTAACTGTTTTTTAAAAACAATTTAAAATTGTTATTTTGGGTTCTAATTGTAAAATACATGATCACTATAGAAAACTTGGAAAAAATACCAAAAGATGTAAAGAAATCTCAATCATCCAAAATTCAACTAGATAGAAATAACTGATATTATTAATTTGGTACTACATAAAAAGTTTGTATCTCTTTTTTTCAGCCCAGATATTATCTTAAGCCCTTTCCCATGTCTATAAATACAGCTATACATTATGATTTTTAATGGCTCCATAATATTTCATCATATGACTGGTTTCACAATTTAATTCCCCTACTCCACATTAATTCTTTACTGTCACATATTTAATACTTTCTAAGTTTTTAGTATCAAGAAGTTGTTGCAATGAACATTTTTTTTTTAAAAGAAGATATTGGGGGTAGGAGTTTATTAATTAATTAATTTATTTTTGCTGTGTTGGGTCTTGGTTTCTGTGCGAGGGCTTTCTCTAGTTTTGGCAAGTGGGGGCCACTCTTCATCGCGGTGCATAGGCCTCTCACTATCGCAGCCTCTCTTGTTGCAGAGCACAGGCTCCAGACGCGCAGGCTCAGTAGTTGTGGCTCACGGGCCTAGTCGCTCCGCGGTATGTGGGATCCTTCCAGACCAGGGCTCAAACCCGTGTCCCCTGCATTAGCAGGCAGATTCTCAATCACTGTGCCACCAGGGAAGCCCGCAATGAACATTTTTATACTTAAATCTTTGACAATATGCATGATTACTTCATAAGGCAAATTGTTATGTTAAAAGGTGTTTTGAGTATTTTAATGCTCTTGAAATAGGCTTTCAAATATTTTTCTAGAAAGGTTTTTATCATTTTGTAACAATCCTACCACCGTATATGACAGTGACTATCTTGGTATATCCTCGAAAGTAATGAATACTAGAAATTTTTAAAAGTAGTTATCAACTTGATGGATGAATAATGGTATTTTTCAATCATTTTTAATTGGCATTTGTCTAATTATTGACGAGGCTAGCACTTTTTAAAATCCTTTTTTTTACCAATGATAATTTTTCTCTTATTATTTGTTCATGTACTCTGTACATTTTTCTGTTGGGATTTAATAATTTTTATTGATTTATAAAAATTATTTATATATTACAGGTATTATTATATTTGTTATAAATGTTTTATCCCAGTTTGCTATTTGTCTTTTAATTTTACTTATGGTATATTTTTGATAAATGGAAGGGTTTTAAAAAATGTATTTTTACTATTTAAACAGCCAACATTATCAATTTTTGTTTTTATGATGTTTTCCATTACTTTTATCCTTAAAATCCTCTCCCATTACAGACACTGGTAGTCACCTACATTTTCTTCTATTGTAAATTTTTACTTTACGTATAATTCTTTAGTCTATCTGGAATTTTATTTTTGTATATGGTACAAGTGAAGTAAGAATCCAAGTAATTCTTCAAAGAGTTAACTAACTGATGCAATATTGTTGACTAAATAACCTTTTCTTCATTGACTGAGATGCCATTTCTATCAGGCTTTATATTTTTATATATGCTAGACTATTTCCAGCCTATACTATGGACTATAGCAGAAGTTTCGGCAAGCTCTTACCCTCCACACATTCTTCTTCTTTTTTATAACTGTCTTGGCTACTTTCAACCATGTTTACTTCCTGATGATTATTAGAATCATTCTACTAGAGCAAAAACAACTTTCTCCAATGAAAAACAAACAAAAAAATTAAAAAATAAACAAAAAAGCCAAGCTTTGATTGGAATTAGATTCAATCTCTAAATTAGTTTAGGAAGTACTAATATCTTTATAGCATATTCAGTTCTTAAGAATATGTCTCTCCAATTATTCAAGTCTTTTACATCTCCCAATAAGGTTTTGTACTTTTTGTCATATTAATTCATTCATAACATTCCTAACTATTTACGCTTTTTGGTTGCAGTTGTGCATGGGATTTTTACATTATATTTCAAAAACAGTATATATGAAGAAATATTAATTTTTGTATATTTATTTTATATCTGGCTACTTAACTTTCTTCTAACATCTAAGTTTTCTTAGTTGATTCTTTTGAATTTTCTAAGTAGACGATCATATTACCTACAAATACAACTTTGTGTCCTCCTAAATCACAGGTATACTTGTTTTGGGGTACGAGAAATTATTCCTGAACAAAGACATGTAGAAGGAGAAAGAGAGGGCCTAACAGATAAGAATTCAGAAGCATGCAGGGCCACTTGAGCAAACGGCTAAGAAGCAATCCAGGCCCTATAAAAGGGATAATAAAATTTACCTAACATGAGAAACAAAAGTTATAGTACTGTCACAACAGGGAGCAGGCCTTTCTATTGAAACTCTCTCTCTCTCTCCCTCTCACTCACTCACACACACACACACACACACACACACACACACTTGCAAAAGCAGAATGCTCTTTATGTAAGATGATTTTAATCCTGACTTTAGGACGGAAATGGAGAAATACATAGTTGGAAGGTCAGTGAGAAACCATGGTATGTAAATGAGGTAAACAGAATCTGTAAGAGAGTTTCGGTGATGGGAGTAGTGATGACTAAAAAGCAAAGTCCTAGGGTTGGTTACTGCCTGCAAGTAGAAGGTAAGAAATTATCTTGTAGTTATGATAAGAAAGCTGTAGAAGGGAAAAGATGGAAGGGAAAAAAAATTTTTTTTAAGTTTTTTTTAAGTTTTCTTAAGTTTCTACCATAAGAAGATTAAAGAGTTAACAGGACATCTAATTAGAAACGTCCTCCAAAGAATAAGATATAAACTGAACAAAACAGGTGAGAAAGATAGATCTGAAAGTCATCTACAAATGGTAAAGGAGAGTATAGTAGCAAACTAGGTTCTGTAAGAAGATGAATCATATAATTAAGCTGGAGGCATATACAAGCAAGACAGATTCTGGGCTACAATACCAGAAGATGACTCCAATAAAGGCAACCCAAAGGAAAAAGGATCAAGCAAACATGACAAAGATAAAGATGAAATGTTACATCAGAAGTAGGAAGAAAAACAGTTCTAAAAATGACCTGAAGGAAATTGGATTGGATCTAAAACACATCTGAATATATATTAAAAAAAATAAAAAACAGACAAAACACTGTATGATCAAGCAATTCCACTCCTTGGTTTATAGTTCTACTCATAACTGCCCCAAACTAGAACCAACCCAAATGCACTCTAGTGGGTGAGTGAATAAACAAACTATGGTACATCCATAAGATGGAATACTACTCAACAGTAAAAAGGGATGTTTGATACATGTAACAACTTGGATGAATCTCAAAGGCAATATGATGAGTGAAAGAAGCCAGTCTCAAAAAGAAGAAACCAGTCATAGTTACATATTATGATCCCATTTATATGACACTCGAGAAGACAAAAGTATAGGGATGGAAAACAGATCAGTAGTTACCAGGAGTTATTAGCAAAGGGACAGCATGAGGGAATTTTGCGGGGTGATGTAAATGTTCTGCATGTAGATTTTGGTGGTGGTTACATGAAACTATACACATGTTAAAATCTATAAAACGGTACACCAGAAAAGTTAGTTCTACTTCATAATAATATACAAAAAATAGATACAGTATCTTATAACACTTACATTCTATTATTCATTATTTGGAGTACTGTTCATTCTTTAATGCATTCTTATGCAAGATGATACTCGTGTTCATCAAGGTTCCGAAATTTAACTAAGTTTCATTATATTTTTTCCTGAACATAACTTACAAATCATTCTCTTTCCACAACTGTTTCAAAACTAAATTAAAATCTGAAAAAATTAACTTTATTTCTCAATCATTGTCATATTTATTGAACAGATGTCTGATGATAAGTGATAGCTTACTGCTTAAAAAAATTTCAACACCAAAAACTATTCACCTTTCCATCTGTAGAGAAGACAGAGAATGAAGAATTGGAACTACAACCTTAGCTTTGCCAAACACTTCTATATAGTAGAGCATTAATGCTTGTTGTCTTCAAAGAAAAACTAGGACACCCCTGTTTGTGACTAAAAAGCTGTGAGATTCTACATTATTTTTAGAAAACATTTTTATTCAAAGTTGTCTGTCAATATAGCATAAAACAAAAAGCTGCTATAATGTATGGATTTTGCTATCAATGTGCCTTATGTTACCACTGGAATCATGACTTCCTCCTCAGTCCAACCTCAAAAATCATCTACATGGAAGGGAAGCCAGAGACAATAAGGATACTGTGCTTGATTTAATGATCACAGGAGCAATCTTCCCTAAACATAATTCAGTACAATTCTGACCTTTTCAGAACCTTGCTAATCTTATGACTTGTCATCAGGTCCCTTCTGCCAACCTACTGAGTACGATAACATCAATTTCTACAGGTGTGTTACTTAAATAAAGGCAAGTTCTTACTGCAATAAATTAGGAATCAGGTAAGGAAGATGTCAAGATTAATGTTCACAGATTAATATAGCTGAATTATCAATAAACCCTTTACTGAAGAGTTTAAAGTTCCACAATGCAATTCTCTTCAACTCACTGACTTCTAGCTCTGTTCTTACCATTTGCAAAGTCTTCCCCCATAGAAAAAGAGCTGATGCTGTTGAGCCCCTGGCAACAGCCTTGGAAAATGGCTGTTCTATATTTAGCTAGTTTGACCTATATGCAAGTGTTCATCTTTGTCAGCCTGGACTGTCCAGAATCACAGAGGTGATGCTTTTCTTTATTATGTAACACATATATACTCTCCATGGGGTCATTAACTGAATATACCAAGCCTTTCTGGATGTAAAGATTGAGAAAAGTATATCAGAAAAAGCTGGCTATGATTAATATCTACCTAGAAATTCTTTGCCAACTCAGTTTTATTATTAATAGTGTCATACTTAAACTGTCTGCAAGTTTAAAAACAGCACCAAAGATACCTATGCATCCATTTGGAAACTATCACAACAGATTTTATAAAATGCTTCTCACCTGCACCTAATGCTTAATCTTCAGTATACCATTAGGGTCCACTTGAAAAACAATTTCAGTTTTTAATTTTCATTGTTAAGCAGTTTTAACTATTTATAAAGATTGATATCTCACGACTACGTTTTTTCTAGAAGTATTCCACAGGAACAAAACGGAAAATATATTTTTTTAAAAACAGAAAAAAACCTCATTCTATCTTGCAATTACTGTGTGGGTCCACTGGATCTTTTTATAAATCTAAGATATATTATGCTATCTCAAAATTCTAGAAATTATGTCATCATTACTCATCAATTATTCCTAACTGTACTGAAAAAGATTAAAATAATAAGAAAATAAACGGATGGAATTGCTCTGAAGAATGATGCAATAGTGAAAAAAATATCACGATGACACCAACTTCCAGCTTTTTCATTGTGTTGCCCAAAGTATTGCATCTTCTCTCAAGAAGGTATAAAAGAAGTCTAGACACCACCCACCATCTTTGTTGCCTGATTTTAGCTTTAACTGAACACAGTTGAGAATTCAGATTTTTGTTTGTTTTTGTTCCTTGGCCTTCCTTGGCAAAGAAAAGAAAATCAACAGAGGAAAATATTTCCTAATTATTAGATGAATCCAGAGATGAATGCAAAGAGTGATACTGCAGCACCTGAGACACAAACGAAGATGGTGACATGGATCAGTGTAAGTAAAATCTCAGACTCTGTGCCTCCAGATAATGGTATCCTACATAGATTTTCTCAAACTCAAGGATGACTGAATATTTCTTGTTTAATAGTTTATTTATTTATTTTTGGCTGCTTTGGGTCTTCATTGTTGCGCACAGGCTTTCTCTAGTTGTGGTGAGTGGGGGCTACTCTTTTTTGTGGTGCGCAGGCTTCTCATTGCGGTGGCTTCTCTTGTTGCGGAGCACAGGCTCTAGGCACGGGCTTCAGTAGCTGTGGCTCGCGGGCTCTAGAGCACAGGCTCAGTAGTTGTGGTGCACGGGCTTAGTTGCTCTGCGGCATGTGGGATCTTCCCAGACCAGGGCTCGAACCCATGTCCCCTGCATTGGCAGGAGGATTCTTAACCATTGCACCACCAGGGAAGCCCTGAATAATATATTTCTAAGGACAAAAAGAAAACACAGCATTTTCATCCAGTTACTTATTCAACAGAAAGTCTTTGTTGTGCAATATTTTTTTGATCAGCTAGGCCATCTCATTTTTTTCTAAAGGGACACATGACAGTATTCTTTCATCTCTTCTTTCATCTGTGTATCAGAATTTTCTTGACATGGTTTCTAGCAGACATATCCTGAAGGCAGGTATTAGAGAGATAACAAGAAGAAATAGATGATGTAGACATTTAAAAATTGGATTGGGGGACTTTCCTGGTGGCACAGTGGTTAAGAATCCGCCTGACAATGCAGGGGACATGGGTTCGAGCTCTGGTCCAGGAAGATCCTACATGCTGCGGAGCAAATAAGCCCATGTGCCACAACTACTCAGCCTGCACTCTAGAGCCCGCGAGCCACAACCACTGAAGTCCACGAGCCTATAGCCCGGGCTTCGCAACAAGAGAAGCCACTGCAATGAGAAGCCCGCGCACTGCAAGGAAAAGTAGCCCGTGCTCGCCACAACTAGAGAAAGCCCATGTGCAGCAACAAAGACCCAATGCAGCCATAAATAAATAAAGTTAAAATGATACTTAAAAAAAATTAGATTGGCCATTCTAAAAGGTGTATACAAATCTAAAAATAAAAATATTTTGCAATTATGGAGTGCCTGGTGTCCATCCCCTCTTCAACAAAATTATAAGCCAAAGATTTTTAAAAAAACTCTGCAAGTATTGTCTTGACGATGCAAGTAGAAGAACAAGAAGTAATGATAAGCTATAATCTATTAGAGATGTATTTGAAATTTAGAATCAGTGTACAAGTTCACGCATGACAACTGATGAACAGTTAGTTACATACAGAGGCTCCTGCGCATTTTGGGTATATATCTATCGATCAATCAGTAGATATCTTCAAACCCAGGAAAATATGGAATAAAAATTTGGTTTGCTATATTTAAGCTCTATTAAATATTTTAATAGTCTCTACTTCCCTTTATTTTTGTTTGTAAGTGATCTGTAATCAACTTAAAAACAGTTTTTAAAAAGAAGTTCTTTCAACCCAGATAGTAAATGGTAATGACTATTTTTCTTGGTATTCTGAGAGGTAAAAAGATATCTGAAACAAAAAATATTGTAGTATTAGGAACGAACTGTAAAACCGAATTGGTTCTGGGACTGTCTGAAGAGTTGAGATCAGTTATTAGACTTGCAGTAATATACCAGGATGCAATGGAGCTGAGATGGCTAGAGATCTGAATATGAACAAGAACTTAACAGGATATAGGGAAGCAGGGGAGAAAACCACCTTGTGTAAAACTGAAATGATTAAGCACCCAACAAGTAGATCTGAAGCAGTAGAAGGGTTGTTATAAAGGCAATGTTTAAAATTTATTTTTACCATCAACAAAAATAAGAAAAAGTAGGAAATGACAGGATAAATTAGATTTAATAAAGCTTACTAGATTAAGAAAATAGATATTATGTTTCTGGGTGTTATGCATATTGATCCATGTAAATCTGTTATTTATTTTAATGTCTAAGATGATACTCCATTTCCTACTGAGAAGAATCAAGATGTTTCTAGTTTTCCCCCCATTGCATATAGTGTGGCAATCAACATTCTGGTACATGTCATTTGGTGAACTACTGCAAGAGTGTTTCTCTAGCGTAGCTGTCTTGAAGTAGAACTCATGGGTCATGAGGTTTATGCATCTTCATTTTTGTAAGATGTCAAATTAATCTGCACAATATTACTCACTATTTTTCTAATTTATACTATGACTAGTAATGTATATGAAGCCCTGTTTCTCCATAACCTCATCAACTTCTGGCATTATTAGCCTTTGTAAATTTTATCAGGTTGTTTATAAGGTGATTTCTCTTTTATTATGCATTTTCCTGAGCATTATTTCATCTGCTTATCATCAGATGGGTTCTTCCTCTGAGAAATTGCCTGTTCATATCCTTTGCCAGTTTTTAAAAAAAATTGTGGTGTTTGTCTTTTTCTTACTTATTATTCAGGAGTTACTACAGAGAATTTATTATAGAAGAATACCAATTTTTTGTGGATTATATGGGTTGCAAACACCTTCTCTAGTTTGAGACATTTGTATCCAGTGTAATTTGTCAGAGAGAATTTTCTTTATATTAATGCAGCCAAATAAACATTTTTTTTCTTTTATGGATTTAATTTCTATACCTTATTAAGAAATTCTTCCCTAGCCTCAATTCTTAATGCCTTTCCCTAGTTTTCTTCTAAAAATTTTCTCTTGTAAGTTTTAGTTTTGTTTTTTGCAAATCTATTTTGTAATTCTGTATGAAGCGAGATAGGGACTGCATTTTATCTTTTTCCAAACAGAGAGCCAATGATCTCAGTCCCACCATGTTACAGTATATCATTTCCCCTCTGATTTGTATTGCCACTTTTCACGTAACAAGTTCTTCCTGTGTTCCTCTATTTCCATGGTCTGTTTTTGCATGAATATATAAAATTGTTTCAATTACTATAGCTTTCCAGTAAGTCTTGATATCTGAATAAGTAACTTTTCATTATTCTCCAAAATTTTCATGAGTCTTCAAGCATCCAAAAAAAAAAAAGTCAAATTCCAAAAAAGTCCTGTTAGACTTGACTGGAAAAGCACTGAACTTACAGATTAATATGGACACAACTGTCATTTTTATGATAATGTCAGGATTCCCATGTGAACATGTTCTATCTTACCATTTATTAGCTCTTGAAAAAAGATTTTCAAAAATGTTTATAATTTTCTCATTTAACGTTCCTGTTAGATTTAATCCTAGTTACCTTATCATTCTGACTGCTATTGTAAGTGAAATCTTTTTAAAAGGTACATTTTCAGTATCTTCACATTTTCTTTGAGTCTTGTTATTCCTTTCTTGCCTTCTGAAGTATTTGAGTTTTCTTTATTCCTTCCCCCACTCCTCCTTCATGCCTTGGAAAAGCTTGAGAACTATAAACAATTTTCACATAAACATTTACTTAAGTTTTATGTTAATTAACATGTCTAACTTCTTCCCAAATAACACAAGGATCTTACAGGGATTCAACCCACTTCCCACATGTTTTGTTCCGTATTTTAGTTCTATCCTTAAAAAGATATATTGATCATCATTATTATTTTGTACAGTGAATGCTTCTTAAATTTAACCTCTTTTAAAAGTTTTTATTGTGGAATATGACATACATAGAGGGAAAGTTCCACAAATGTGAATGTATGTCTGAAGAAATTGTCACAAAATGAACATCCATGTAACCATAACAAGGCACAGAGGAGTGCCAGCATCCTGGCAGTGCCTCCTCACCACCCTTCCCCAACACCCCTCCCCCCCGTGCCGCAAAGGCAACCACAATCTGATTTTTAAGGTAATTATTTCTCACTTTCCTTTATAGTTTTACCAACTTAGAAGCATGCATCATTAAACACTGTACTTTAGTTGAGCTGTATATAAATGGAATCATACAGTATATATGATCCTTTCTTGTGTTTTCTTTTGCTCAACATTTGTTAGATTCACAACTGTGTACAGCCAGTCTATTTTTATTACGATACAGTACTTTATTGTATATTTACATGACAATGTAAATTCTAAGTTGACAGCTATTCTCTTAAAAAATGACATTCAACTGATTTGATTTTCGTCATTTCTGTTGAGAAGACAGCTGCCAGCTAGTTGTTGTTTATTGGAAGGTAATCCTTTTTTTCTCTAGCTGCTTTTGAGATTTCTCTCTCTCTCTCTCCTTTTTTTATTTTCAGCCATTTAACAATGATTATAAGTGTAGAATTCTTCAGTATTTCTTTTGCTTGAGGTTTATATCACTGCTGGAATCCATGGACTGATGTTCTTCACCCATTTTAGAAAGTTCTAAACCCTTTTCTCTTCAAATACTGCTTTTGCCCCATCCTCTTTCTCCTGACTTCCTGGAAATTTAAATTGTGCACTAGACTTTCTTGTGGTATTTATCTCTCTTCATTCCTTTCATCCTTTGTCTGTAGTTATTTTTGTCTAACATCTTTCAGTTCACTAAGTCTCTCTTTAGATGTGTCTAATCTGTTGTTTAAACTTGAGTTAATTTACTGAATTTCTCATTCCCAGAATTTCCATTTGATTTTTTTAACAGTTTCCAGTGCTCTGCCAAAATTTTCAATCTTGTTTCTCTTTGAATGTAATAAGTATACTTATTTTAAAAGTCTGTATCTGAGAATTCCAGTATCTTGAGGCCCAATTTCTATCATCGTTTCTCTTTCTTCATGTTGTTTATGTCTTTGTGTATCTGATTGCTTTTGATTATAAGCCAGGCATTGCATTTGCAAACTATAGAAATAGTTTATGGCCTTGCATGATACTACCTTCCACCAGGAAGGATCTACAATTCTGCCACATGTCTGGGGGCACTAGTGGTTTAGGAACCCTCAGCCTAATTTTAGAGAATAACATGACTCAAAGCTGATCTGTAGCCTCTGTAACAGCATGTCTGCTTCTGGTTAACACTTGCTCCTATGGTGTAGCCCTTCAGAGTTCCAGCTCAAAATGGGGCATGCTCATCAGATGTCCCCTCTTTGTGGGCCATAGGCTCTAATCTCTGTCCCCCTTATACCCACTAGCCAGTCAAGAGGGCTGCATAGCTGTTTAGCAGCTCCCTCCAGAAATGGCTAATTGCTCCAGAGAAACAGTGACCCCCATAAACTGGGACCTTTTTTTCTGGGCCTCCATTCTCCCCCTAGATCTTGTAAGCTCTCTGATACCTCCAAGCACATTAAAAAAAAAATTAAACACTTTGTTGAGCTTTTACGGTAGGCTTCAGTGGCAGGCATGATTCAAATTACCTAATCTGTCACTACCAGAAGTAGAAGTTCCAGATTTTATCTACATTTTTTACCAATTTCATTGCTCACCATTGTTTCTCGCATCCACTGTTTCCTTCTGGGTTCAATTTTCTTCATTCTCAAATATATCCTGCTTCACATTCTTCCAACAAGCTTCTGTGACTAGTTAATTGTATTAGAATTTGTCTGAAAAAACACCTTCATTTCATCTTATTCCCGAATGAGAATTAAGCTGGGTATAAAATTTTAAGTTGACAGTTATTTTTACTTAGCTCTGTGAAGATATTCTTCCACTGTTTTCTGGTCTCTCTTTCTGTTGTTAAAAAGTTTACTGTCAACATAATGGATATCCCTTTGGATGTCATCATCATTTCTTTTTTGTTGATACTAAGACATTTCTCTTTTTTTCTTTGGCATTCTCCAGTTTCACTACGATGCATCTAGATGTAAATTTCTACTTATCCCATTTGGGCTCATGGTGCTACATGAATCTAAGTATTTATGTTTATCAATTCTAGAACATTCTCAGCCGTTCTATCTTTGAATATTGCCTCTACACTATTCTTTCTATTTGGACTTCTCATTTTAACTCTGTTATCTCAATTTCTCTTTCATATTTTCCATCTCTCTATCTCTCTGTGCTACATTCTGGGTGATTCCTTTAGATCTATTCTACTGTTTATCACTTCTCTCCTCAGCTGAAACTACTGCTTATGTTTAACCTAGTTGCTGAGTTTAAAATTTTGATGATGACATTTTCCATTTATTGGAGCTATTTTAGCTTCCCCTGTGAGAATCTCTTGTGGCCTGGCTTTGTTGGAGTATCCCTTGGGGTGTGCTAAAATCTAACAACCCTATGTGGTAACATTGGCCCAGGATTCATTTTAAAATTAATTTCTCAATTTGGGGGCCCCAGACTACATAGTGGGGTGTTTATGTATGTGTGTGTGTGTGTGTGTGTGTGTGTGTTTTCAAATCCTAAGCATGAGTTAAAGATCCATGGTTTAGAATTCCGATGGCAGATTCCTCATCTCCCACTCTACAACCCAGGCAAATAGTTAAAAGGTTCTGTTATTTCTCTGTGCTGATAGGGAAATATTTTCTAGTCATGCTTTTCATTGATGATAGAGCTGCTTTGAAGGTTCCAGTTCCTAGGCCACACCTTAAGGAAGTTCAAGGACTCATTTTATGCCCCCTAGTGGATGCTAAAACCCAAATGCACACATTACCAGAACCAAAAGCTGCAGCTCATTATCTTTACTACTCTAGTTTTCAGTTTTCTTTTGATTTCTGAAGACTTCTTTTTCTTTCCTGAGAGCTCAATTGTGCATTTGAAATGATTTTAGTTATATTTTACCCAGCATTTGAAGATTTTTGTAGAAGGAAGGTTTTCAGGTTACCTAGTCTACTGTATTGCCAGAACCAGAAATCCCACTTTCCTTTAATGAAACAAATATGTTAATACTAGTATATTAGTCAAAGTTTTCCAGAGAAACAGAATCAATAGATCTATAGATCTAGTCTATCTATTCTATTGGTACCTGAAAAAAAAAAGAATATATATATATATATATATATATATATATATATATATATATATAATCTATCTATCCATCTATCTATCTAGAGATTAAATGTAAGGAGTTGGCTAACATAATTATGGAGGCTGACAAGGCCCAAGTTCTGCAGCTGGCAAACTGGAGACACAAGAGAGCTGATGGTGTAGTTCCAGTCCAAAGGCCTGCAAGCTTGAGAGCCAGGAAGAGGTGTTTCAGTTTGAGTCTGAAGGCAGGAAAAAACTGATATCCCAGATCAGGCAGTAGGAAATTCCCTCTTACTCAAGGGAGGGTAAGCCTTTTTCTTCTATTCAGGCCTTCAACTGATTGGATGGCATATCAGGGACAGTCTACAGATTCAAATGGTAAACACAACCCACCCAGAATAATGTTTAACCGATGTCCAGGCACCCTGAGGCCCAGGCAAATCAGCACAAAATTAACCATCACAATTAGTAAACTCTGGCTTGATTTTTAGTTAATTTTATTTTTTTCTAAGACCCCAATCAAGTTTTCCTTTGAGACCTAACAACTTATACCTGTCACTACAGCTGAGTTAAGTCAGTGGTAAGTAAGTTAGCTTTCTGCACATGAACCTTACACATACTTAATTCTACAAGTCCCTTTATGGATTTAATTTCTCTCTTTTAGGATAAATGAGTTCAAGTCTCTGGAAGTAATGTGGAATAAAAGTGTCACTTAAAAACATATTCATGATCTGTTTTGCAAAATCTTTGGCTCATATAATCATCTATCTTTGTATTATGAACATGTGGATATTGACATCTGCTCACAACATGTAAATCTCCCATAATCCCAGTTCAGTGACATAACTCGGTTCAAAATAAATTTTATCTGCAATTTCTTCAAACTATAAATCACAGCGACAAGTCTTCCACCATAACTCTGGGTTTCAATCATCATATAAGTGATTACAAACTTTTACTAAATTGTACTTATGTTAACATTACCCTCCTTTGCTCCTCTTCAGCATCAGCAAAGAGTTTACGAATGTTAGCCTCTGATTCTCCCACATATTTGTTGAGGATTTCCGGCCCATTGACCACTTTAGGCTCTCTTGCATTCAACATCTTGCCAATCTGTCGAGCCAAGAGAGTCTTACCACAACCTGGAGGCCCATATAACAGGATGCCTTTAACATGTTTGCAACCTAAAAAGGAAAATAAAACAGTCTTACATCAACTAACTAAAATCCAAGTAAGACATCAAAGTTTTCTTTCTTCTTCACATGAATGTTAGGAAGAATACAGCAATAGCATTAACATATATTAATATCTAGGTGCTATAAACAGAACAAGAATGAACTGAAGATCTTTTTAAAATAGAAAATCCACAAACAATTCCTACACCAGTACCAAGAGTTGAGGGGGAAAGCTGCCAATTAAAGGTCCTTGGAAAAGTATATTTGAACTATCATTGAGAACGAATACTTTTAACTCTGAAAATGTCTCTTTGACCTAAATACCTAATTAGGAAATATTACTTCTTTTTCATTATCCTTTACTTTAAAGCCAGGGGGAAAAAAGATCTGTTTTTAGGCAAGTTTAACCCAATACAGATCTATTATGATACAACAGGCTACGAAAACTGTATCTTAGTCAAAGAAATTACAGGTCTACCTGTCAATACAAGCACTTGAAGAAAAGGCAGACATGTCTGAGTTGGGTGGGTATAGAGCAATCCATAGGGTCCAGATGGATGTTACAGACTTTGTGGATGAAGTTGAATGCCCTATTTCACGTGACTATGCCAAGTGAGAAAAGTGTTTTCTCAGAGCCACCAGGATGAAAATGAAACTGAAGCTTCACAAGAATAGTATTCAATTCTTTTCTAGGCAACCGTTGCTAAATGCCTTAAAGGTATCATTAACAATAGTAAAATAGCAAGACTAATGATTTAGACTCCCTGGGATTTCTTTAGCCCACTCTACACAAGCATTTACTCCATTTCTTAAGATAAAGATGAAATTTGGTTACTGTTTACTCACTCTAGGAATTCTCACCTATTTAAGTTTCACACTTAAGATGCATGACTCTTTACTTAATGCGTTTTTTCTTTATACTACACCAAAAAAGCACTCTGTGAAATAATGAATTCTTAGATTTCAAGTGTTACACTCAAAACTACAGGTGAACAAGAAAATTTCTGGAAATGGGATACAGCGTATTTTTATGGAAAATGTCCTCATTTGGAACAAAAGCCTCAAAAAATTTTATCTTTAAGAAAAATTACGACAATACATCGAATGACTCAATAAAGTAAACCACAAGATTCAACCAACTCTACTAGAAATTTTAGATTCTGAGGAGGAAGATATTTTGGGTTGTCAGTACGGCCACTGCTTCTATCTTTGTTTCAAAAAAAGACTCCCTTTTAAATCCTTGAAAGTAAAGAGATCTGTGCTTCTGGTTAGACTTGTAGAGACAAGGGGAACTTAGTGGAAACCCTTAAAGGCTTAGATTCTTAACCATTCTCATCACAGAGTAAATTTCTGTCCTAAGAAGTGTGGCCCAGGGACTTCCCTCGTGGCTCAGTGGTTAAGAATCCACCTGCCAGTGCAGGGGAAACAGGTTCGATCCCTGGGCCAGGAAGATCCCACATGCTGTGGAGCAACTACGCCCGTGTGCCACAACTACTGAGCTTGTGCTCTAGAGCCCGCAAGCCACAACTACTGAGCCTGTGTGCCACAACTATTGAAGTCCACGTGCCTAGAGCCCGTGCTCTGCAACAAGAGAAGCCACCGCAATGAGAAGCCCGTGCACCACAATGAAGAGTACTAGCCCCCGCTCACCGCAACTAGAGAAAGCCCGCGTGCAGCAACAAAGACCCAATGCAGCCAAAAATAAATTAAAAAAAAAAAAAAAAAAAAAAAGAACCGTGGCCCATAAACTGTCTTTGCCCTTGTCCCACCCTTGGGGCATGAGGGGTAAGGAGATAAGGGGATAAGCCTTGAGCTTCTCCTAGAGGCCAACACCACCAGGCACTGTCAGCATCCAAGCCACTGGGACACATCTGATGAGGACTTTGGAACCTGGCTCCTAACCTTCCTCTCCAAACCAACTGCTACTATCATGATTGAAACTATCTGTATAAACCATTGCAGAGGCAGGTGGTGGTGGAGGGAGTGAAACAGGCACAAGGAGGGGAGAGCCAGAAAGGATAAAATGAAGACTTGCTAAGTACCTACAAAGTACCAGCCCTCAGCCACATCTCTCCAGTCTCAACCTTCTCCAAGTTTGTCAACTTCCTTCTAACCACACTTCCTTCCATATTAAGCCATGCTTTCTTTCAAAGGCTCTCACCTCCTCAGCATTCTTATACTTCTGTGATACCTACCCTATGAGCCCTGAACACAATATGGCTTTACTGCACCTCAACATTGGCCACAGAGTATGACCAGAGAAAATCACACCACTGGCTGACTGATATCCTAACAGTCTCATGCTATCTGATTTCAGTTCTACTCTCACTGCTTTCTCAATATTGCATGCACCCCTTACCTGTTTCTGTTCATCTCCCATTCTCCTTAGTTATTACCCAGACTTCAGTGTTCTCTTCTCAAGCACTACCCATGCCATTAATTCTTAGAGATGATCTAGTTTCCTACTTTTCATATTAAAAAAAAAAAAAAAGACTATCAGGTATGAACTCCCTTCTGCTCCCTGCTTCTTTTTTTCTTTTTTTGGCCCCCCTCTTTTTTTAAACACTGCAGATTTATTATTTCACAGCTCTTTAAGTCAGAAGTTTGGGTGGCTTTGGGTGGTTCTGCTCCATTTTTCATAAGACTGAAATCAAGGTGTGGGCCAGTGGGGCTCTGGGAAGAATCCACTTCCAAGTTTATGTGGGTTGTTGATAGAATCTATTTTCTTGTGACTATAAGACTGAGATCCCTGTTTCTTTGCTGGCTGTCAGCTAGGGGTCAGGTTGATCTTTTCTCCTAGAGGCTGCCTACTTTCCTTTTGACGCTTTCTATGTGGTCCCCCTCCAGCAAGTGACTGAGTTTCTCTTATGCTTCAGTTCTCTTCAGCTTCTCTTTCTGATACATCTCTCTGCCTCTTCTGCCTTAAATTACCTTATGTGATTATGTTGGGCCCACCCAGATATTTCAGGTTAATCTCCCTATCTTTTGATGAGGTTATTAGTAACCTTAATTACATCTCCAAACCCCCTTCACATCCCTGCTTCTTTATCTACAAATTTATCTGCAGACATCTCTTTTCTCAACCTCAGCATCAGTTCTCAAAGAAGGAGCTTCCTTCCTCTTCTCCAAAGTTTAAACTGCAATTATTTGTTTTTATACTTTCTTTTCTATTAGACTGTAAACTATTCAAGGGCAGGTACTGTCTCATCAATCCTGAATTGCAGACACCCAGCCTAATGCCTAGTACATAATATGTACTCAATAAATAGCTGAATAAGTAAATTATTGATTCTTTCCCTACAAAACTCAGAGAAAATGGGGGGATAGAAGATGGTTTTTAAAAATTATTTGAAGCTCTTAAATTATGAACAGTATGTACTTTCATGGCTGAACTACTTTAAATACCTAAAAAACACCTTTGCAATGACTGGGACTTACAAATTTAGCAAGACAAACTACATACTACATAAATACTAGATTTTTAACTCTGTAACTCTGTTTTTGTACGTGGGAAATGCTCAATTTAATGTGTTTTGAATTAAATTGACTCAGATGTCATAAAATAAATAACCCACAAAATATTACCATGAAGTTTGAGAGAAAGATAAAATGCACATCTGTGGAACTTATATATAATACAGATCTGTGAAATTACAGAATTTATTCAATATAACATCAATAAGAATGTCATAGAAACTCTAGTCTGCATGAGAACCATAATTCTTTTAGGATGTCAAGAAAGCACATCAAAAATATACAATGGGGCCTCCCTGGTGGCGCAGTGGTTGAGAGTCCGCCTGCCGATGCAGGGGATACGGGTTCGTGCCCCGGTCTGGGAGGATCCCATATGCCGCGGAGCGGCTGGGCCCGTGAGCCATGGCCACTGGGCCTGCGCGTCCAGAGCCTGTGCTCCGCAACGGGAGAGGCCACAACAGTGAGAGGCCCGCATACCGCAAAAAAAAAAAAAAAAAAAAAAAAAATACAATGACATGTGAAGATTTTCAAAATCCACTTCCACAAAGGAAGCAATTACTTGAATAAGCAGTATAAATGGGACTTTGTTATTACTATTATTGTCACAGCCTTTCTGACTTATTAAATAAGCATTGGTCTCTAATTTAAATGAGTCATAAAAACTCTTCATAAGTAATTCCATTCAACAAAAGTGTATTAAGCTCCTGTTTGGACTAGGCACGAAACTAGGTGTTTGGATACAAACATGAAAAAGGCAGTCCCTACCTGCAGGGCATTTCTGATTTAGTAGGAAAGACAAATAAAAATAGGTTATCTACAATATAATGTGACATTATCAGAGATGTGCATGAAATGTTTTTTGGAACCTAGCCAAGAGAGACTGATTCTGCTACAGTGATGGCAGAAAATTAGGGATGGACACAGGGGAAGAGGGAACATACAGCCTGGGTCTTGAAGGCCAGCTCGAGGTGCATGGTTGGGCAAGCGAAGGGAAATGGCACCCTAGAGAGAGAGATTAGCATTAGATTAGGCATGGCAGTATGGACCCAGAAGCTGTCCTCTCAAAACAGCCAGTTATCACCTTCTGTGGCTGGGAGCCTTGGAGGTGAGTGCCTGAGTAAGGGGATGACAGGTTCCCAACTGAGGAAGGCCTTGACACCATGCCCGGGAGTTTTTAATTTGTTTTGTAAAAACCCAGGGTTTTTTAATCAGGGAGGATACATAATGAGATGTGTGTTTAAAAACTAACCGGCGGTGGAGTAGACAAAGGACTAGAGGACAAAGATCCTCTAGACTCCAAAGGTGGGAGTCTAGTTGGAGGAATGTTCGTAACCTTTTTCTGGGGACACCGCCTCGCTGGCTGGCTCTGGATTTTTGCCAATTAAGCTTTCCTATCCCTCCAAGTCCTTTGGAAGCACATGAACAACTGGGTCCAGAGGCCTCAGAAGGCTGCCTCCCTACTGATACCCCAGCTTTCCCCTGAGCTTCTCCAGGACATTAAGGCCTAGCTCTGATGCTGGGGAGCCTCTGATCTCTGGCTGCTGGACTGTCTGACTGTGAGCTGTACTGTTCCATTTTTTTTTTCCTTTATGTCTTACATGCCCCCTCACTACTCAGAGATCAGTTCCCTGGGTTAGGGAACTACATAGCAAAGGGCAGGCATAGAAGAATGAGAAATCAGTGGAACTGACTTGTTTAAAATGTCATATTCTCTCATTCTATCTCTCATTTTCTTTCCCATGGAATAGTCTAATGGACCTGCCCAGAAAAAATGCCCATGTACAAAAATTTGCATGCAATTTTGAGAAGATTTTTAGATCCTCTGGGGTCCAATCATGGAATTCAAATTAAAATCCCTGAATGTACTACTGAAATAATCCAGACAAGAGACCAGGAATGGGAAGAGGTAATAATCTTAAGAAATAGTAGTAGGAAAAGAATGGAAGAGAGGGGAGATGTTCATCAGAGCTTAGAGACCAAATGAAAATAAGAAAAAGAGGAAGAGTCAAGGATGACCTTAAGGCACCTAGCCTGGGGGCACATGGGAAAAATGACAGTAATCTCAGAAAACAACCAAGAAGTTAGCAAGAGGAAATCATAACTTTGTTTTTGGCTACAAGGCATTTGAGATTCAGGCAGCAATGTCCATTAAGAAAGACTTGTTGAAAGCTCAGAGAAGATATCAAAACTACTGGTTCGATATTTTTGAATGCCGGCTCTGGGCACATGAAAAGCCTCAAAAAGCTTTAAGCAGAGGAATGTGACAATAGGGACAAATGCTCCAGAGACAAAGGATGAGGCCTGGAAAGAGAACATTAGATTTAAAAATCGGAAAGTTTATGCTGATCTGGGTCAGATCATTTTGGGTTGCGGTAGGAGAAGGAAGCTAAGTAGCATAAGCAAGAACAGACAGAGATCACACTTTCAGGAACTCTGGCAACGAAGAGTAGGGATTTAAGGAGATAGGATTTAAGGATTAAGGAGATAGTTGCAAGGAAACCTCTTCTTCTGAGACTAGTTAAGTAAAGGGAAGAGGAAGTAAGCTGAGGTTATGCCTGTTGGGTTCTGTTTACTATGTGAAGTAGAGGGCTTAGGTCATCTACAAAATGCAGGATGAGGAGATGATATTGGGAAACATGGTAAAGGTTTGGAAAGAACGTGGGGAATTGGGAAACGTGTGGGGAAATGTGCTTGAGCAGACACATGCCATTGGGTAAGTGAGCTCAGCATACGAAATTCAGGTTACTGAGGGACTCTCCTCTTTGCTGTAATTATATAAGCAACTTACAGTGTTAGGTAAGGTAGGTTCTTACTCAATTATATAAATATAAATTTTATCAAAGCTGGCATAAGAATCTTGACTTTTTTGGTTTTAACCATCTCTTTTTTTCAAAACTGAATCTTAAAGTTTAGCAACACAAGGTAAAGTATTAATTTAATTTGAAGTCTATTATCTAATTTTAGCTAGAGTCTATTATCTAATTTTTACTCAAGTCTATTATCTAATTTTCCATCCAAAAAAATCCAAAACTATCACATGGCCTGTTTTCAACATTCTCCCTCCATTCTCCACCAAGTTTGAGGCTTTAGCCTTCATTTCTAAGTCATTCGCACCTTTTCTCCTTCCTCCATAACTTATATAAGTAATAACTAATGTGGGCTAATAGTATAATCAAATATAGTGCCAAAGCATTTCTTCTCTTCATTTCCTGAGTTCAGTTATTTAACTGCTTATTTTATTAACTGCTCCTGTTAATCATCTTCCTAAAAATAACTATTTTTATCTGGATGAGGCAAAACATAACAACTCCTGGTTACAATAACATAAAGGAAGGTGGTAGTGAAAAGCATAATTCAAAATGGCCCAAAATGGCTTTATATATTTGGTTTTGGAATTTTAAGTTGCTAATTATATTTGAATATATGAGTAAATGAAGTTCTGGGATATCATGTTCTTTGATTCATTCAACAAATGCTACATCTGGAGGTGGGAAGGCAGTTCTCTTCTGATTATTTCTATTTTCTCAGTGTAATAAAGATTCCAGGTCAGCAGCTGCTGGTGAGGATGGAAGGACGGAAGAGGTGGTGTTGGATGTTTGAGAAGAATAGAGAGGAACTAGTCATCTCAGAGAGTAGGTGAGGAAACTGACAAGACTAAGGAAATACATCCCTTCTCGGCCTTTTGGCTAAGATCAAGTGTAGATTAAGGAAACACAGAAGGAATGCAAGGAAATACTGATTCCAAGAAATACTGAGGGCTCGCTTGAGATTTGGTTCTTAAATTTAAAGTGAGATCAAACACCATGGTTTTGTGTTTTTCTTAAGCCATATTTAAGTCTAGGTACTGATACAGAGTAAGCAGGTAGCTGAGAAACCCCTGACATATACAAGATGAGGAGCAAGGCTGTTAAGGGTGTATGTGAGGAGGGTGAAGGTGATAGACCATGGAATCTAAGCTGGGTAAAGATGACAAAAAGGCTGGGAAGTGACAGAGTAAGTTAACTGGAAGGTGCCCATGTCAAACTTGCTGGAGTTGGGGTAAGGGCTATGCTAGAAGAAAGCAAGGAAAAAATGGGAGGTGGCTAGAGAGCAAGATGCTTAAAACTGAGATCCCCGAAGTAGTGGTTATTAGTGATGGTGCAGTCTTGGGTACGACCAAAGAGTGAGCGGCTGAGATGAAGTGAAAGAAAAGTTAAATGGAAATGAGGACTCCAAAGAACTGTGAAGACAGACTGTTGAACAAATCACCAACAAGGATACTGAAGTCACCAATGACACATAGATAAATAAAGCAAACAATGAAGATTACAGTTAGAGCAACAAGTAAGCCAGACAACTTCTTTGTCTGGCTCCCCTGTTCATTCTTCTCTAGCAGGGCTACTCTTGTTCTCTTCCATTTTGTTCTCCATATGTTAGGGACAATGAAAAGTATTAATATCTATTAATATATCACTATGTAATAGCTATTAATAACAGTACAAATAATGTAAAACACCAAAGAAATAAACATAGCAAATGGTAATGCCATTGTTTACTAAGGATTTAAGTAAACATGACACTGGAACCTCACTATAAGACTACATTCTGTAAATAATTTAGTACAAGGCTTGTTTGTATCTCATTCTAGAGCCCTTGTCATAAAGTATTTTTAATGATTTCCTAAAATATGAACCGCAAAGCTGCATTTCAATTATATTTCACAAGAGATATTTGTCAAATGGATGAAAGTATGACTTGTGGTCAGGTGCCAGATAGGTGAGGACTGATTGGATTAAGTGCATTAGGAAATAAATCAAGTGAAAAAATCTCTAGAGAACATTAAAAATTACTAACTAAGAGTCCCATTTTTCTGACCAGTGATTCTCAGACTTAGATTTCCAAAACTAGCTAAACAACTTCTGTTTTCAAAAATACCTGGAGATTAGTGTTATCATTGGGTTGCTTAGTTTTTATTCTGCAAGGTAAAGATTTCTTAAACAAACAAAAATATCAAACCTGGCATCTTCTATCAGCACCACTTCATATAAGAAAATATATTGTAATATCAAAAGGTAGGATGGACATAATCTCAGAATAAAGGATGGTTTTTTGTATTAAATAAATTCAAAAGTGGGGGCTCTGGAGTCAGCTTGCCTGGATTCAAGTCCTGGTTCTTCCACTTACTAACTGGAAATAATAGCTACTACCTCAGAAGATTATTATGAAGGTTAAGTATAATGCACATAAGGCAGTTAGAATACTTCCTGGTACATAGGAAGATCTCGTAAGTATTGGCTTAATAAATATTAGCTTATTTTTTATCACCTTGCTGCAGAGGAGTGATGAAATGGAACCAGACTCCCAACTGCTAATGTGAGAATTAGATCATTGTTAAGTGACTGTAAAGCTTGAAAATAAGTGACAATTTTGCTTGTGAAATTCCTTCTGAGACTATTGTGACCATCTGGCCCCTTAGACACTTTATCTAAAACACGAGTGTCACTTGGACATTGCAAATTATAGTGCCCATTCCATTGATGAATCTCCAACTCCAAATTAACACTGTAGTAAATGAGTTGTAACAGTAGTTTTCACAAAGATTTTACTAGTGTTCAGTAGGGCAGGAATTTCTGTAGCTTTAGTCTCTCTCTTCCAGGTGGATTACTATCAGAGTCAGTCCCACCTGCTTCTCTTATGCCTTAGGCAGAATTCAATTTACACCTATTTCTCAAGCCTTCCAACCTCATTTAGGGTCAAGATGTAGCTCCATCCATAAAAACCAAGCTACCACAACTATCAGTTCCATGTGTACACATCCTTCTGTCATCTTCCTCCCCAACCTGTTCTATTATAATAAATATTTCTTTTCCAAAGTTCCCCTTATCCCCCCAATTGCACCCACTCTCACAGCCCTTAACTACCAGGTATTAGAAAGCTGCCCCCCCTCTTTCTTACGGGGGCATACACCTCACTCTGCTAGCACCCACCTGGGATGATGTGGTTCTATTGAGAGGAACTGGGGCTATTGCTGGGTTCTTCACCCAAAAGGGCATTTGCAGCGCTAGATTACCACTGCCCATCCTTTGCCTCTTAGTTTGAGGTAGATTAGTATGATATGCACTTCTCACCTTAATTCTAACTACCACTCTCTGCCAGGTGAATTAGCAATTCGCCAACAATGTAAAAATTTGCAACACCGTTTGAGCCCCAGGTATTGCTATTCAGCGATCATACAAATTTTGGTGGAGAGAACTTTAGGAGGCTTTAAGTGTGTGCTATGAATAGCTTGAAATGATTTTTGACCTAAAAGTCTAAATATAATAAGACCTTATCCATTATAATAAGGCTTATGTAGCCCCTCTGATGAAAATAATACATGAAAATATGTATGAGATCTAATATACTAATTGTAAACTATTTTCTTAAAATAGCTCAATGAAAAATACACAGCCTATTTCTGCAGTAAAAATGAATAAACAGTAATGTTTACTGTTTATAATCTTTCAACTATTATCCATAAAAGTGACAAATATGTATTTGCTAATCACTTCAATTTTAAAAAGCAGTGAATTTTCTTTGCTTTCCTGAGATTATATCAGAGGCAAGCTGCATTGAGGAAAAATTGTCAGTCAACTTTTAGGTATCCAAAAGAGGAAAAAATTACAGCAAACATTAATTTTACACAAGAGTAAGCAGAATAATAATAAATTAGGAGGAATGTCTGTCAAATTAGCATCAGGATAAAGAGTGTTTAATTTATTTTGTGGGAAACATGATCTATAAAGAGAGAGAAGTGTAAAGTGGGTTTTGTGATGCTTAAAGGGGAATCCCAAGTAGCTTCCAGTTCAAATGCAGACAGATTTGCCAAGTTTGCCAAAATAGGGAGGCTATCAACAGACTAGCAGCAAGTCAGGACATATTCACAACTCTTGCAAGCCTCTCTCTGCAGTTGTGCAAACCAGATTTGAATGCTTATTTTTAAATCATGCATGCACTTGCAGAAAATACAATCACAAATTAACATCAATATTTAATCTTTATTTTAAAGTTTGCATAATTCTAACTTCTCCTAGAATTATGAGTATTTTCTTAGTTCTATTCAACTTATCATTTTAGTAGTACAATATGATTATTTACACTAAGAAACAGTTTTCCAACCATGCAATGAGGACATGGAGACTAGCTTCCACCAACTCATAATATAGGAGGGCTTTTTGTTTGTTTGTTTCAAAGATTGTCAGTCAGCCTCTAAAACGAGTTATCTACATTTGTTTAGCTGGGCACTTAGCAAATCTTTAAGAAAAGGAAATACTTAAGACTAAAAACACAACTTCTGACCCCATTTGAGCAGTCAGGTCTTCGATCGTCTAATCTCTGGGTGTCATTTTGTCCAGTAGAGACCTGTTGTTGCCCCATCAACTTTAAAATGCCAAGAGCACCTTGAGTTCCATTATGATAAAGTGGAAAAGGCCTGTGCCCTAAGCACCAAGCATCTATGCAGGATGCCTACCACCCGACTAGTCTATATCCAAATTAGCTACCTGAGATTCACTATAGAGCCTCTCATTAGATAGCCTAGAACTAAAGATGGGGTATGTGTAGTAACTCTCCAAACTAATCTTTGCTGACACCCCCATCCGTTTTTTACTCCCTCAGAGGGTGTGGCCTGGTATTTCACAAATTCTTGATGACAAAGATCATGCTTCTACTATAGCAGGTTCTGCCTTGCTGCCATCTGGCAGCATGTATCTTTATTAGTTTCAGAATTTTACAGCTTTTCCTTTCTTCTTTTTTTCCCCCTGTCCCTTAGCTTTAAACTCATTTTACTTGCAGTCCCCAATGGAGCCTCTTAAAATGCAGATTTCCAAGCACTACTCCTAGAAATTTGAATTCATTAAGTCTGGAGTGGAGCTGGGGAAGCTATTTAACAAGCACCCTCCAGGTGACTGTAATGCAGGCCAGAGGACACTTTGAGAAACATCATTCATAGTTATAACTGACACTACATTAAGCTGCCTTCTAAGAGTTCTCAGGTTTTTATTTTATTTAGTGTACATGTTCTATAGCCTCAATTAAATCATAAGCTAATAAGGATATTTTTTTATTCCTTGACAAGTTGTAGCTGTTGAAGAGCAAAGAGCTATTCTAACAAGATAAAAGTTACCAAGAATAAATGTAAGGGACTTCCTTGGCAGTCCAGTGGTTAAGACTCCACGCTTCCACTGCAGGGGGCGCAGGTTCAAACCCTAGTCTGGGAACTAAGATCCCACATGTCACGAGGCGTGGCCAAAAAATTAAAAATTAAAAAAAATAAATAAATGTGGGACTTCCCTGATGGCGCAGTGGTTAAGAATCTGCCTGCCAATGCAGGGGACATGGGTTCAATCCCTGGTCCGGGAAGATCCCACATGCTGCGGAGCAACTAAGCCCGCGCACCACAACTACTGAGCCTGTGCTCTAGAGCCCGTGAGCCACAACTACTTATACCACGTGCCACAACTACTGAAGCCTGTGTACCTAGAGCCTGCGCTCCGCAACAAGAGAAGCCACCGCAGTGAGAAGTCTGCGCACTGAAACCAAGAGTACCCCCACTCGCCACAACTAGAGAAAGCCCGCACGCAGCAACAAAGACCCAACGCAGCCCAAAATAAATAAATAAATAAATATTTTAAAAAAAAGAATAAATGGAAGATTTCTACACTTGAGTACAGCTGGGGGAGATCTGGTTTTGTGAGAGATGACTTGGGGGTTTTACTCAACAGTAAAGTCGGTATGAGTCAAGATAGAAGGTGGATGTCACAAATGTTAACGCAATTTCATCCTGCATTAAAAGAAGATTGATGTCTTGAACAAAGGATGGATAGTTCTGGTCTACGGCATCACACGGACTACACTTGCAGTACTCGAAGTACTCCACTGACTTCTGAGTTTCACAGCTTAAAGCAGATGCTAAAGTTCAGAGAAATGAGGATAGAATGATAGAGGGCTAAAAATTAAGTTACAAAAGGGCTTCCTAGAAGAACCCATCAGGCTGGGAGTGTTAGCTTAGGGAAAACATGAATCTGAGGAGAGTTTAGTTCTGGACGGAATAGCTCGCTTCACATACCTAAAGGGCTTTCACAGGGAAGCGGGATTATCCTTGTTCTGCATGGTCTTAGCGGGAGAACTAGAGTTCGCAGAGAAACTACAAGGACGTGTATCTCATCTTAAGTTAAGGAAGACTCAAATCAACAGTTGTCCAAAAAATGGAATGCAGTGTTCAGAAAGAATGAGTTTCCTGTTACTGAAGGAATTCAAGCTTAGCCTAAAGAACTTGGCAGAAGTTATTCAGCAGAAATGGAGAGAAACTGTAAACAAAAGACAAGTATATGAATTAAATGACTTTTAATATCCCTTGCAATGCTGAGATTCTATAATTCCTTTGATATTCTGATAGAAACAGCTAGTTTTGCAAACACAGTAAGATTTAAAATAAATATTCCAGGATGGGAACAAAGGAGACTGAAGGCTAGTAAGACAATAAAGAAGCTATTGCTATAATTCAAGTGTAATTTACTGAAGCTATGAAAAAGATAAGAGGAATGATCCAAAAAACAAAGCAGAAACAAAATTAGGAGCAGTCAATAATGGATTTGAAAAAAATGCATGCACACATGAATAGAGCCAACTGACCTTTGACAAAGAATCAAAGGCAATACAATGGAGAAAAATAGTCTTTTCAAAAAAGTGGTGCTAGAACAACTGGACATCAACATGCAAAAAAAAAATTGATCTAGACTCAGACTTTACACCCTTCACAAAAATTAATGCAAAATTGATCACAGACCTAAATGTAAAACACAAAACTACAAAACTTCTAGAAGATAAAGCAGGAAAAAACCTAGATGACCTTGGGTATGGCAGTTCCTTTTTTTTTTTTTTTTTTTTGTGGTACGCGGCCTCTCATTGCTGTGGCCTCTCCTGCTTTGGAACACAGGCTCCGGAGGCGCAGGCTCAGCGGCCATGGCTCATGGGCTCAGCCGCTCCGCGGCATGTGGGATCCTCCCGGACCAGGGCATGAACCCATGTCCCCTGCATCGGCAGGCGGACTCTCAACCACTGCGCCACCAGGGAAGCCCCTGGCAGTTCCTTTTTAGATACAACACCAAAGGCACGATCCATGAAAGAAAGAATTGATAAGCTGGACTTCATTAAAATAAAAAACTTCTGCTCTATTAAGAACAATGTCAAGAGAATGAGAACACAAGCCACAGAATGGGAGAAAATATTTGCAAAAGACACATCTGATAAAGCATTATTATCCAAAATACACAAAGAATGGGACTTCCCTGGTGGCACAGTGATTAAGAATCCGGCTGCCAATGCAGGGGACATGGGTTCGATCCCCAGTCCGGGAAGATCCCACATGCTGCAAAGCAACTAAGCCCATGAGCCACAAATACTGAGCCTGCACTCTAGAGCCTGTGAGCCACAACTACTGAAGCCCACGTGTCTAGAGCCTGTGCTCCTCAACAAGAGAAGCCACCGCAATGAGAAGCCCGTGTACAGCAACAAAGACCCAACGCAGCCAAAAATAAAATTAATTAATTAATTTAAAAAAACAAACAAAAGAACCCAAAATACACAAAGAACTCTTAAAAGTCAACAATAAGAAAACAACCCAATTAAAAAATGGGCCAAAGACCTTACAGACACTTTACCAAATAAGATAACCAGATGGCAAATAAGCATATGAAAAGATGCTGTACATAATATGTCATCAGAGAAATGCAAATTAAAACAACAGTGAGATATCACTATATACCTATTTGAGTGGCCAAAACCCAGAAGACTGACAACACCAAATGCTGGTAAGGCTATGGAGCACTGGGATTCTCATTCATTGTTGGTGGGAATGCAAAATAGTACCGGCACTTTGGAAGACAGTTTGGCAGCTTCTTACGAACCTAAACGTATTCTTTCCATTTGAGCCAGCAATCGCTCTCCTTGGTATTTACCCAAAGGCATTGAAAACACGTCTAAACTAAAACCTGCACACAGATGTTTACAGGAGTTTTATTCATAACTGCAAAACTTGGAAGCAACCACAATGTCCTTCAGTAGGTGAACGAATAAATAAACTGTGGAACATCCAGACAATGGAGTATTATTCAGGACTAAAAAGAAATGAGGTATCAAGAGACAAAAAGACATGGAGAAACTTTAAATGCATATTACTAATCCAAAAGGGCTACTATATGACATTCTGGAAAAGACAAAACTATGGACACAGTAAAAAGATCAGTGGTTGCCAGGGATGGGTGGGCGTGGCACAGAGTATGTTTAGGGCAGTGAAAATACTCTGTATGATACCATAATGATGGATACACATCATTATATATTTGTTCAGACTCAGAGAATGTACAACACCAAGAGTAAACTGTAAGGTAAACTGTGGAGCTGTGTGATTATGACGTGTCAAAGTAGGTTCATCAGTTGTAACAAAGGTAGCACTTTGGTGGAGGATGGTGATAATGGGGGAGGCTGTGCATGTGTGGGAACAGGAAATCTCTGTCCTTTCCCCTCTATTTTCCTGTGAGCCTAAAACTGCTCTAAAAAAAAAAAAGTCAATTAAAAAATGCATACAAAGCACAAATGATATGACTGATAAGGGATTAATATCCAACATTAACAAACAGCTCATACAACTCAATATAAAAAAAAAAAAGATAAGCTGACTGAAAAATGGGCAGAAGAACTGAATAGACATTTTTCCAAAGAGGAAATGCAGATGGCCAACAGGCACATGAAAAGATACTCAACGTAGTTAATCATCAGGGAAATGCAAATCAGAACCACAAAGAGATATCACCTCACACCTGTCAGAATGGCTATTATCAAAAAGAACACAAATAACATGTTGGTGAGGATGTGAAGAAAAGGGAACCCTTGTACACCGTTGGTGGGAATGTAAATTGGTGCAGCTACTGTGGAAAACAGTATGGTGGTTTCTCAAAAAACTAAAAATAGAACTACCATATGATCTAGCAACTCCACTTCTGGGTATATATCCAAAAAAAAAAACAAAAACACTAATTTGAAAAGATAAATGCACTCCAACATTCCTAGCAGCATTATTTACAACTGCCAAGATTTGGAAGCAACCTAAGTGTCCATCAACAGATGAATGGATAAAGAAGATGTTGTGTGTGTGTGTGTGTGTATGCACACACAAACATACACAATGGAATACTACTCATAAAAAACAATGAAATTTTCCCATTTGCAGCAACATGGATGGATTTGCAGGGCATCATGCTAAGTGAAATCAGTCAGACTGAGAAAGGCAAATACTGTATGATATCACTTATATGTGGAATCTAAAAAATACAACTAGTGAATATAACAAAAAAGAAGCAGACTCACAGATATAGAGAACAAACTAGTGGTTACCAGTGGAGAGGGAGGGGAGGGGTAATACAGGGGAAGAGGAGTGGGAGGTACAACTACTGGGTATAAGATAGGCTCAAGGATGTATTATATGACATGGGGAATATAGCCAATATTTTGTAATAACTGTAAACAGAAAGTAACCTTTAAAATTGTAGTAAAAATGTGTAGAAAAAATAAAAATAATAAAAAGTGGGGAAAAAAAGCATGCAAAGCAAAGGAAAAAGGGAAGAAAACATGACTCCAAGGACCTAGAAAATAAAGGTAGCTGGGAAGACAGAACTATTTGTGGGGTGGGGAAAAAAATGTTTAATAAATATAACAAAGTTTTGAACACTTCAAGAATTCACTTAAGAATTCTAATGGGAGATGGTGAAAGCATCTGGAGATACAGTCATACATTACATACAGTAAAGGTGATCTAAAAATCACAACTAAATGCTTGGATAAAAGGAAATAAGCCTCCAGAAAATAGGGAAGCTTATTCTAGAGAATGGGTAGTGTGGCTTCACATCCAAGTTGTGAAATCTAGAATAAGAAATCCAATAGTAAATCAACTCATTAAAAATGATGAATCAAGAAGCCTAAAGAGCACCAGACTGGGAGTAAGGCAACCTGCATCCTAGCCCCTACTGTGACTCTAGCTTAAATAAATTATTTACCCTCCTGGGGCCCCCAAATCCTCATCTATGAAATAAGAATGACATAAGCTTTTAAATAAGCTTTTCTCAAACTGGTGTTCCTTGAAACATTAATAATTATATCTTTATATCCGTATGTTTGTTAAGTAAGTTTAAGTAAATTTGGAAAATGTCAGACTAGATAATTTCTATGGTCTGCTGCTCTAACATGGTGTAATTCTGATCCAAATATACAGTTACCTTAATGAATTTAAATCTAATGTATATACAGATATACTATTTGCTTTTGATTATCTCATAGAGAGGAGTATCAAAGAATGTAAAATGGGTGACAATCATTTTGAGAAAATTTCATACCTCGACAGTGACGACTGAGAGCAGAAAGCAAAGGGTCTAATAACAAGAAGGACAAAAACTGAGAAAGGACTGGAAAATTAACGTAATAAATGTAAATAATGTCTTTCATTCTGTTTGTCTATCCTTCTAAATGATCTTTTCCTTCAAATTCTTAGATAAGGTGCTAAGAACAGAATTACCCAACTACAGGTTCAACCCATTTGATTTTTTAAAAATTCATTTTTAGGCAAAATGGAGAAAAGGATTCAATCTTTTGACTGTGGCAATAAACTATCATCTTTATGTTACACACCGTGTCTCACCTGGAGCTATTACTACATATAAGACAAATATGAATTTTGAATGGCTGAGTTCTATATCATTTAGTATGACATATGGTCAGCCTTCTGTAGCCAGATAAAGAAAGATCAGACTACAGAGAATTTGTAACACAGTAAAGTGGGTCTTCCTATCTCCCTTTTTCTAAGCTTTCACAGCTACAGTTGGTTGCCCAAATGAAGAGTTATGTTCTGGGCAGTTTTTTGCTCACATTATTGTTAATTCTTTCTTCCACTTCCTTTCCTACAACATCCTATTCTCTATAGTGCCTATCAAGATGGTTGTTGTTTTTCCAAGTCAGTATACCACATATAAGAAGAAACTGATGAGATTTATAGAAGGAAGTGACAGCGCATTTATCAGCTCTCCTCTGATGGAATGTGATAAAAAGTAAATATAGATCAGCCAAAGTATGAGTTCACAAACAAAGAAAACATATTTCTAGGTGTTCCCTTGACTACCTTATCAACAAACACTGTTCAAAATGGGTAATTACAAAATAGCATATGAGGATAATCTAAGGCGTAAACTATTTTGAACAGCAACAAAAGTTTAAGATAAGGATTTGATTAAAGGGAATAGATTAAATATTTTTGTCTTTCATAAAATTACTTTTTGGCAATATAATCATACCAACCACCATCTACATAGTACCCTGCTCACTGTGAACACTATGTTAGAAAATTTATACACATTAATGCTATACTGACAATAAACATACAAAGTAAATAATTTTGCAGGTGAGGGTACCAAGACTCAGAGAGTTTAGGGCCCAGGGCCCTTAAATATTAAGAGGCCCAGGACCATACAAGTGACAAGTGGTAACGGCAGACTCAAAGTGAGCCTTGATTTGGCATACCCAAGAGCCTTCTTACTGCTGAGGAAGACATGTTAATTTACCAGTACAGGGCTTATCTGGATACAATTTTGCTAATACTATTTATCTTTAAAAAAAAAAGTTATCTACCTGTTCTTTCTTGGAAAAAAGCTCATGACACACTATTAAGTAAAGAAAAAAGTCACAGAACAATGACTAGTATGATCCTATTTAAACAGAAAAATAACCTATACTTGAGTACAGACAATCAAAAATACATATGGGTATAAATACCTAAGCAAAATACTTTCCCCCTTCTTATTTCTGTAGTCTAGTTCCATTTGGGGCCAATACAAGAGGTCTTTCCTAGATTAAGAAGGAGTCTCAGAGGATCAATGTAGATTTAGTAACTTTTTAAAGACATGGCTCAAGTCTTTACTCCTTCAGTGCATCTGCTGCCTCCTCATATTGCCTACTTTGTTAATTTGGTTCACAATGGACCTTATACTTTACACGACACTGCTCTGCGGGACTTCCCTGGTGGTCCACTGGTAAAGAATCCACCTTACAATGCAGGGGATGCGGGTTCGATCCCTGGTCGGGTAACTAAGATCCCATGTGCCGCAGGGCAACTAAGCCCACGCAACACAATTACTGAGCTCGTGGTCCTCAACTAGGGAGCCTGCTTGCGGCAAATTACAGAGCCCATGTGCTCTGGAGCCTGCACATCACAACTAGAGAGAGAAAACCCACACGCCACAACTAGAGAGAAGCCCACGCGCCACAACGAACGATCCTGTATGCCTCAACGAAGATCCCATGTGCCGCAACTAAGACCCACCGCAGCCAAAAATAAACAAATAAATTAAAAAAAAAATACTGCTCTGGGATGTGCAAATATAGTGTTAGTCCCAAATACACTGTAAGCATCTTGAGGGCAGGACTTGGGTCTAACCAACTAAAGTGTTCCACAACTGAGATTAACCAAGTTCTCGGTGTTTATTCTTTTCCTGAAAACTTATACTATGAACCAGGCACCAGCACAGGAGCAGAACATACACTAGTAACCAAATAAACAAGGTCTCTTCCTTACTGAATTTTTATTATGCTTGTGGGGGGTGGGTAGGGGCATGCAGGGGGCTGGAATATATGTAATAAGCAATTATGCTACAAGGTAATAATGCATAAAAGAACACATGGAATTACTGGAACACCTAGGAGGACACTAAAGTCAAGCATTCTGAAAAAAGTGAGATCAAAGCTGAGGCCTAAAGGATAAACAGGAGTTGGATAAAAAAGATGGTGAAAAAGTACCCTCGGATATAGAGGTAAGAAACAGTAGCATGGCAAATTAGACGAACTGAAAATAGCACAGGTCGGCTGGAACCCAGAGCATGGGAGAGGGGGCAGAGGCTGAAAGAAAGGGTGGGAAAGTTTGGCAGGGGGCAGACCACATAGGGCTTGTAAGCCATGGACGGAGTTAAGGAGAGCTACTAAAGAGTTTTAACCAGTGGAGTGACAGGATCAGACTTGCCTTTTTATAAAAATCGCTCCAGTTACAGTGTGGAGAATGGATTAGGGAAGGGCAAGGCTGAAGGCTTAAGGAGCAATTCAGGCAAGAGATAATGGTGGCCTGAAGGAACGCAGTGGCGGGGGAGATGGAGAGAACTGGACAGATGTGAGATTCTGAGAAGACTGCAGCACTGACAGGAAATGGGAGGTGAGGGAAGGAGACGAGTTAAAGAGGGTGCCCAGAGTCTCAGCCAGAGCATCGCCTGAGCTAGAAAACAGAAGTATGTTTAGGGGGGATGGAGGGGGCAGTTGAACGAGTCTGACTGTGAATTTACTGTATGATCATGAGATAGCCAAGAGGTTATGCTGCTAAGAGCTCTAAGTTAAGACGGTGATGGAATATGCGTATTCGAGAGGTAATGGCATAAAGACACTAATTTAACCTGCGGAAGCGGATGTGATCAGTTTGGGGGAGAACAATTACAGAGTGAGGCAAAGAGAAGCTCCAGGACAGACTCCTGAGGAACTCCACTGTAAAGGACACAAGAGACTGAGAAGGAACAGCCAGAGAGGTAAAAGGAAGATCAGAAATCCTTGGAGGGAGAAAAATCAAGTAATGAGCTTATTTCAAGAAAGAGTGATCCACAGTGTGTTTCTCAAATGTGTGTAGACTGACTGAAGCTCTCCTTCAGTAAAAGTAAATATCAGCGATTCCTCCTTCTATCCTCAGTTCAGCTTCCAGTTTCTTTTTGTGGTGATGAAAATATGTGCAATGATTATTCTCCACTCCCCCCAAATGAGGTCCTCCTCATTTTCTTATTTCTA
The DNA here is from genome assembly GCF_964341445.2 of Mesoplodon mirus. Taxonomy (NCBI): domain Eukaryota; kingdom Metazoa; phylum Chordata; class Mammalia; order Artiodactyla; family Ziphiidae; genus Mesoplodon; species Mesoplodon mirus. The sequence goes on from NC_138994.1 coordinate 8,531,588, forward strand.
ACATTTTCTCACTGAGACATGAGTCTCACCTCCAATTCTGTCACCACAGTAAATAATGACCAAACTCTGCCAATTTCATCTTTGTAATTGTTTTCACATCTTTTCTTCCCTTTCCATTCCCACTGTCACCGCCCTAATCCAGGTTCTAAGTACCATACAACTTGACAATTATGGTCCACTGGTCTCTCACTATTCCATCTTTCACTTCATCTCTAGAGCAATGCTTTTCACATAGAATAACCCTATTAATTATTTAAAATATTAACTTTAACTGCTTTATTCCACTGCTGAAAATTCCCCAATGATTTCCCATTATAATTGTTTGTTCACAAATTTCATTCATTTAGCAAATATTTATGTAGGGCAGTACTTCTCAAACTACCTATGCTAAGGTCCTGTTTTTTTTCTTTTTCTTTTAAGTTTTCAATCCACTGCAGACCAATATTGTAAAATGCAATAAAAAAACGTTGTGGTAATGTTAAATTACTAAAAAATAGTTTCTAAATTCTTGTTTTCAATTTTGATATTTATCTTATTGCGGACTGGTAACAACAGTTCATGGTCCAGCAGTGATCTGTAGACCTTATTCCAAACAGCCCCATGGTTGATAATACATGGATAAAAAGACATTACAGTTCTGCCTTCAATGCATGTGCTCAATGCAGGGCAATTCTGCCATTCAGGGGAAACATGTTTGATTGTCACACAGGAGGAAGGAGGGAACTAGTAGCAGGGAGTGAATAGAGCCCAGAGATGCTGCTAAATATCCTAGAATGAACAGGATAGACCCCCTCCAACAAAGAATTACCCAGCCTAAACTGTCAAAAATGTCAAGGTTGAGAAACTCTGCTTTACAAGTGTAATGCAAATGAATAACTAGAAGACATTAAGAACAGAGCTATACACCCGAGAACTTGCAGTGTGTTTCACTGGCATAGTTTCACCCATTGTTGGAGCCCATCGGGCTGGCCAGCCCCCCGCCTCTCCACCAGTGTGTCACGCATTCCTTCCACATCTACCTACTTGAAAGCATCCCTCTGTGATGAGGATGGGGTGATGGTCCACAGAGTCCAGTGCCAAGAGGGAAAATCGTGTGGCTGACAGGGTCTTGGTGCTCCAGCCGGGTGTCAGGCCTGAGCCTCTGAGGTGGGAGAGCCGAGTTCAGGACACTGGACCACCAGAGACCTCCCGGCCCCATGTAATATCAATCAGCGAGAGCTCTCCCAGATATCTCCATTTCAACTCTAAGACCCAGCGCCACTCAACGACCAGCAAGCTCCAGTGCTGGATACCCCATGCCAAACTATTAGCAGGACAGGAACACAACCCCACCCATTACCAGAGAGGCTGCCTAAAATCATAAAAAGTCCACAGACACCCCAAAATACACCACCGGACGCGGTCCTGCCCACCAGAAAGACAAGATCCAGCCTCATTCACCAGAATGCAGGCATCAGTCCCCTCCACCAGGAAGCCTACACAACCCACTGAACCAACTTTACCCACTGAGGGCAGACACCAAAAACAATGGGAACTACAAACCTGCAGCCTGCGAAAAGGAGACCCCAAACACAGTAAGTTAAGCAAAATGAGAAGACAGAGAAATACGCAGCAGGTGAAGGAGCAAGGTAAAAACCCACCAGACCAAACAAATGAAGAGGAAACAGGCAGTCTACCTGAAAAAGAATTCAGAGTAATGATAGTAAAGATGATCCAAAATCCTGGAAATAGAATGGAGAAAATACAAGAAACGTTTAACAAGGACCCAGAAGAACTAAAGAGCAAACAAACAATGATAAACAACACAATAAATGAAATTTAAAGTTCTCTAGAAGGAATCAATAGCAGAATTACTGAGGCAGAAGAACACATAAGTGACCTGAAGATAAAATAGTGGAAATAACTACCACAGAGCAGAATAAAGAGAAAAGAATGAAAAGAATTGAGGACAGTCTCAGAGACCTCTGGGACAACATTAAACTCACCAACATTCGAATTATAGGGGTCCCAGAAGAAAAAAAGAAAGGGACTGAGAAAATATTTGAAGAGATTATAGTTGAAAACTTCCCTAATATGGGAAAGGAAATAGTCAATCAAGTCCAGGAAGCACAGAGAGTTCCATACAGGATAAATCCAAGGAGAAACACGTCAAGACACATATTAATCAAGCTATCAAAAATTAAATACAAAGAAAAAATATTAAAAACAGCAAGGGAAAAGCAACAATAACATACAAGGGAATCCCCATAAGGTTAACAGCTAATCTTTCAGCAGAAACTCTGCAAGCCAGAAGGGAGTGGCAGGACATATTTAAAGTGATGAAAGGGAAAAACCTACAACCAAGATTACTCTACCCAGCAAGGATCTCATTCAGATTCAATGGAGAAACTAAAACCTTTACAGACAAGCAAAAGCTAAGAGAATCCAGCACCACCAAACCAGCTTTACAACAAATGCTAAAGGAACTTCTCTAGACAGGAAACACAAGAAGGAAAAGACCTACAATAACAAATGCAAAACAATTAAGAAAATGGTAATAGGAACACACATATCAATAGTTACCTTAAATGTAAATGGATTAAATGCTCCAACCGAAAGACAGAGACTGGCTGAATGGATACAAAAACAAGACCTGTATATATGCTGTCTACAAAAGACCCACTTCAGACCTAGGGACACACACAGACTGAAAGTGAGGGGATGGAAAAAGATATTCCATGCAAATGGAAATCAAAAGAAAGCTGGAGTAGCAATATTCATATCAGATAAAATAGACTTTAAAATAAAGAATGTTACAAGAGACAAGGAAGGACACTAAATAATGATCAAGGGATCAATCCAAGAAGAAGATATAACAATTGTAAATATTTATGCACCCAAAACAGGAACACCTCAATAAATAAGGCAACTGCTAACGTTACAAAAGAGGAAATCAACAGTAACACAGTAACAGTGGGGGACTTTAACATCTCACGTACACCAATGGACAGATCATCCAGACAGAAAATGAATAAGGAAACACAAGCTTTAAATGACACAACAGAGCAGACAGATTTAATTGATATTTATAGGACATTCCACCCAAAAGTGGCAGAATACACTTTATTCTCAAGTGCACATGGAACATTCTCCAGGACAGATCACATCTTGGGTCACAAATCAAGCCTTGGTAAATTTAAGAAAATTGAAATCATATCAGGCATCTCAACGCTATGAGATTAGAAATCAATTACAGGGTAAAAGAATGAAAAAAGCCACAAACACATGGAGGCTAAACAATACGTTACTAAATAACCAAGAGATCACTGAAGAAATCAAAGAGGAAATCAAAAAATACCTAGAGACAAATGACAATGAAAACACAATGATCCAAAACCTATGGGATGCAGCAAAAGCTAAGAGGGAAGTTTATAGCAATATAAGCCTACCTCAAGAAACAAGAAAAATCTCAAATAAACAATCTAACCTTACACCTAAAGGAACTAGACACCTAAAGGAATTAGAGAAAGAAGAAAAGACAAAACCCAAAGTTAGCAGAAGGAAAGAGATCATAAAGATCAGAGCAGAAATAAATGAAATAGAAACAAAGAAAACAATAGCAAAGATCAATAGAACTAAAAGCTGGTTCTTTGAGAAGATAAACAAAATTGATAAACTATTAGCCAGACTCATCAAGAAAAAGAGGGAGAGGACTCACATCAATAAAATTAGAAATGAAAAAGGAGAAGTTACAACGGACACTGCAGAAATACAAAGTATCATAAGAGACTACGACAAGCAATTCTATGCCAATAAAATGGACAACCTGGAAGAATGGACAAGTTCTTAGAAAGGTATAACCTTCCAAGACTGAACCAGGAAGAAACAGAAAATATGAACAGACCAATCACAAGTAATGAAATTGAAACTGTGATTAAAAATCTTCCAACAAACAAAAGTCCAGTACCAGATGGCTTCACAGGTGAATTCTATCAAACATTTAGACAAGAGCTAACACCCATCCTTCTCAAACTCTTCCAAAAAACTGCAGAGGAAGGAAAACTCCCAAACTCATTCTATGAGACCACCATCACCCTTATACCAATGCCAGACAAAGATACTACAAAAAAAGAAAATTACAGACCAATATCACTGATGAATATAGATGCTAAAATCCTCAACAAAATACTAGCAAACAGAATCCAACAACACATTAAAAGGATCATACACCATGATCAAGTGGGATTTATCCCAGGGATGCAAGCAATCTTCAATATACACAAACCAATCAATGTGATACACCATATTAACAAATTCAAGGATAAAAACCATATGATCATCTCAATAGATGCAGAAAAAGCTTTTGACAAAATTCAACACCCATTTATGATAAAAACTCTCCAGAAAGTGGGCATAGAGGGAACCTACCTCAACATAATAGAGGCCATATATGACAAACCCACAGCAAACATCACTCTCAATGGTGAAAAACTGAAGGCATTTCCTCTAAGATCAGGAACAAGACAAGGATGTCCACTATCACCACTATTATTCAACATAGTTTTGGAAGTCTTAGACATGGCAATCAGAGAAGAAAAATAAATAAAAGGAATACAAATTGGATAAGAAGAAGTAAAACTGTCACTGTGTGCAGATGACATGATACTATACATAGAGAATCCTAAAGATGCCACCAGAAAACTACTAGAGCTAATCAATGAATTTGGTAAAGTTGCAGGATACAAAATTAATTCCCAGAAATCTCTTGCATTCCTATACACTAATGATGAAAAATCTGAAAGAGAAATTAAGGAAACAGTTCCATTTACATATGCAACAAAAAGAATAAAATACCTAGGAATAAACCTACCTGGGGAAACAAAAGACCTGTAATGCAGAAAATTATAAGACACTTATGAAAGAAATTAAAGATGATATCAACAGATGGAGAGATAGACCATGTTCTTGGACTGGAAGAATCAATATTGTGAAAATGACTATACTACCCAAAGCAATCTACAGATTCAATGCAATCCCTATCAAATTACCAGTGGCATCTTTTACAGAACTAAAACAGAAAATCTTAAAATTTGTATGGAGACACAAAAGACTCCGAACAGCCAAAGCAGTCTTGAGGGAAAAAAACAGAGCTGGAGGAATCAGACTCCCTGACTTCAGACTACAGTACAAAGCTACAGTAATCAAGACAATATGGTACTGGCACAAAAACAGATACATAGATCAATGGAACAGGATAGAAAGCCCAGAGATAAACCCACGCACCTATGGTCAACTAATCTATGACAAAGGAGGCAAGGATATACAATGGAGAAAAGACAGTCTCTTCAATAAGTGGTGCTGGGAAAACTGGACAGCTACATGTAAAAGAATGAAATTAGAACACTCCCTAACACCATACACAAAAATAAACTCAAAATGGATTAGACACCTAAATGTAAGACCGGACACTATAAAACTCTTAGAGGAAAACATAGGAAGAACACACTTTGACATAAATCACAGCAAGATCTTTTTTGATCCACCTCCTAGAGTAATGGAAATAAAAACAAAAATAAACAAATGGGACCTAATGAAACTTAAAAGCTTTTGCACAGCAAAGGAAACTACAAACAAGACGAAAAGACAACGCTCAGAATGGGAGAAAATATTTGCAAATGAATCAACGGACAAAGGATTAATCTCCAAAATATATAAACAGCTCATGCAGCTCAACATTAAAAAAAAAAACCCAATCCAAAAATGGGCAGAAGACCTAAATAGACATTTCTCCAAAGAAGACATACAGATGGCCAAGAAGCACATGAAAAGCTGCTCAACATCACTAATTATTAGAGAAATGCAAATCAAAACTACAGTGAGGTATCACCTCACACCAGTTAGAATGGGCATCATCAGAAAATCTACAAACAAATGCTGGACAGGGTGTGGAGAAAAGGGAACACTCTTTCACTGTTGGTGGGAATGTAAATTGATATAGCCACTGTGGAGAGTAGTATGGAGGTTCCTTAAAAAACTAAAATTAGAATTACCATATGACCCAGCAATCCCACTACTGGGCATATACCCAGAGAAAACCATAATTCAAAAAGACACATGCACCCCAATGTTCACTGCAGCACTATTTACAATAGCCAGGTCATGGAAGCAACCTACATGCCCACTGACAGACGAATGGATAAAGAAAATGTGGTACATTTATGTGGTATATATATACAATGGAATATTAGTCAGCCATAAAAAGGAACGAAATTGGGTCATGTGTAGAGACGTGGATGGATCTAGAGACTGTCATACAGAGTAAAGTAAGTCAGAAAACGAAAAACAAATATTGTATATTAATGCATATATCTGGAACATAGAAAAATGGTCCAGATGAACTGGTTTGCAGGGCAGAAATAGAGACACAGATGTTGAGAAGAAACATATGGACACCAAGGGGGAAAGCGGGGGGTGGGGTGGTGGTGGTGGGATGAATTCGGAGACTGGGATTGACATGTATACAGGGATGTGTATAAAACAGATAACTAATAAGAACCTGCTATATAAAAAATAAATAAAATTAAAAAAAATAAAAAGGAATCCCCATTGAGACAGTTTGTCCACTCAAATTTTAAAACCCAAACAGATAAAGAGATCTTTATGTCAAGACCCTCACTGCCTTGACAGAAATCCGAGATTTTATAAAATACCTCTACTCTTAAAAAGAAAAAAGGGAAGAAGGAGGGGTTGGGGGGGAAGGGGGAGAAGCAGGAGGGGGAAAAAGAAGAGCAGGAGAAGGAGATGAAAGGGAGGATGACAAAGAGGAAGGAGGAGGAGGCAGTTTAGCTCTTTAGCAGAGGAGGAGAGGCCAGAGAAGTTTAAACAGTTGTCTGGTATCTAAATGCAAAGGTCAGATTTCTGTCGTTATTAACTATCTCTCTATATACTTAATATGTAGAATTCTACCAAATCACTAAAGTACTGGATAATTTCTGAATTTGAAGGCTGTCATTTATAAGTGCATATAGGTATTGGTAGGGGGTGAGGCCAGACCTATAGATCTTCAGTGTTTTAATAATTCCTCCCTTCCTTTTCACCCCCAAACCTATTTTGTCTAAGTTCTCACAACCTTTATATACATGGAAAGCTTTGTAAATTTCCTTGAGAATTAATTCAGGAAGAAAGGCAAACGTGGAACATATGTACTCATCATAGGATATTCTCTGACATAAAATTCAAGGCTTTATTGACTACTTGATTCTTAGATCTCTTCAATAACCGGAGAGGCAGTTCAGAATGCAGACCCTGGAACCAGACACCCTGATTTCCAAACCCAGTTCTGCCAATTACTAGTTGTACAAACTTAGTGAGTCATTTCCTTTTCCTCTTTTTCTCCTGGTTCCTGAACCAGGAGAACCAAGTTCTACTCCTAGTTCTGCCTGTGACTTGCTTAGTGACCTTGGGCCACAGTTTCTGCATCTGTAAAGAGAAGGAGTCAGGGGACTGTACTAGATCAGTGGTTCTCAACCAAGGGTGATTTTGCCCCCAGGGGATGTTTGACAATGTCTGGAGATACTTCTGGTTGTCACCACTAGGGGTGAGATGGGGAGTGTTACTTGGCATATAGTGGGTAGAGGCCAGTGATGCTGCTAAACATCCTACAATGCAAAGGACAGCCAGCACCCCATGACAATTATCCGGCTCAAGATGTCAGTGGTGTCACAGTTGCAAAACCCTTGGCTCCAGCTCCCTCAAAGACCACCTCAGAGGTCCCCAAGAAGTGGGGCTGAGAAAGCCCATTTTAACGGTTTTATGTTATGGGCTTTCATGAGAAAAGAACAATATAAGAGTTAACAGCATGGGACTTCCCTGGCGGTCCAGTGGCTAAGACTCTGGGCTCCCAATGTAGGGGGCCCAGGTTTGATCCCTGGTCAGGGAACTAGATCCCACATGCCGCATCTAAAGATCCCTCATGCCGAAATGAAGATCCCACATGCCGCAACTAAGACCCGGCGCACCCAAAAAAATAAATAGAAAAAAAAAAAGAGTTAACGGCATGGACTCTGAAGCCAGACTGCCTGAGTTCAAATGTGACTCCACCACTTACTAGCTATATGTCTTGGACCAATTACTCAACCTTTCTGACACTCAGTTTCCTTCTCCATAAAATGGGGACAATATAGTATCTACCTCATAAGGTTGTTGTGAGGATTAAATAAGTTAATATATGTAAAGTATTTAGAAGGGTGCTGGCCCTATATAGGTATTAGCTAACATTATCATCACCACCTAAATATGGGAATAAAATGGAAAAAAACACCAACCATTTCACTTTTGGAGTCACATGAGTTAGGTTCCTCAGTGGAAAGGTTTTGAAGACTGAACAAATTCAAGCACAGTTCCTCACACGTCAGAAACTCTGCTCTCCCTCCCTCCCTTCTCCCACTCTTTCCTCTCTAATGCTTAAGCAGCTGCTTAAGCCCTCAGATGCAAATGTTCTCACAGTTTGGAGGGAATACAAACTACCTATACCCATTCTATAATGCAAAAAGTAACTGGAGGAGGTAGTTTGTTACACATCAAGAAATTGTTTTTATCTTTTAGTAGAAAAGGACAGGCACGTCTGCCTATGCTCGGTAAGGAGCTGCAATTAAAGCCCTCGGGATCCAGGCCTCACCCTCTTCTCCTCCACTGAAACCCCATGAAAGGAGTGGGTCCTATCTGTCCCCCTGCTCCTTTGCTGTGCTGTCAGGGGAGCCACCACAAGACAGAAACAGCCTGTGATAGTACCTTTTCGTTTGTTTTTTAATTACACAAGTAGAAATATAATATCCCAGTTAAACATTCAGAGAAGAGGTACACAGAGTAGAAGACCAAAAATGTCCCTCTATTTCCATCCTAAATTCCCTTTCACAGAAGTAAACAATTTTTTTTCAATTTAATGTGAGTCCATAGGGACTTCTGTAATGCATTTACTTCAGGTTTTTTTAATTACTAAAACATATCTGTACATTTAGAGCTATACCATTTTAAGATTCGCTTCACTCTATTCCATAATGAGGATGGGAGGATGCAGCATAGTTTATTTAATCATTTCCTTACCGGTGGACATTTAGGGAAAAACGTAGACTTCAACTTCATAGTGACCCGATTATTGATTTATAAGTAACTCAACTGTAGTTGCCAGCAAATCTAACCCATTGGTGATTCTATAGACAGCTCTGACTCCCCAAAAGAAAGAAGTCACTCTAAAAGTCTGTTTATAAATAAAAAATGCCAACTGAATTTACATATAATTTGACTCTGAGATATAAGCACAACTACATTATTTCTATTCAAATGTAAGTAAATTTAACCTGAAAAGTTAAAACCAATGGAAAAATTAATTCAAGGTTAAATTTTTCATTTTATTAAAAGGCATCCATAGTATTTTTAGGGTGTCTGCTTTATCTCTATATCCTGCTCTAGAGATTCTGGAAATCACATGATCATAAGGCCATTTTCTTCTTCTAATTAAAAAAAAAAAAAGATAAATTCCCCAACCTGAGTTAGAATTAGTAAATTATTAAACTATTACATTCTTCATATTCAAGTAGCATCTATAAGTACTCTGTGGAAAAGCAGAAAGGGTAAGTTTTGCATCTCTAACTAGTGAGCAATTGCTTTCTTTTCCTTTCTTAATAAATTACAGGCAGACTTGAACAGATGTCAGGTTGGCATTCAAAACCTAAAATATAGCTGAAAAGCAAGTTATGACTAATACAAGGAAAAAAGATGAATGTCAGAAAGCTTCATTTTTTTTTTTTTTTCAAATTTCAGATAAGCTCTTTAGCCTTAGGGTTCCTTTTACAGAGCCCTGGAGTTCAGTAAGATGTCTTAACCACCATGTAAATTGCAATCTCTCCTCATGAGTTGGGGGTGTGAAAATGCATTTTAAGAGTGTCAGTGTTTATGTTAATCTTAGCAAGAACTCCCTCTCTCCCAAATATGGCATGTACAAAACCTCAGTGCCCTTTCTTCCACTGTATTTTATTTGCACTGTTCTTAGCATGTGAAAGATGTCCGCATGTGACTGAAAGGCTCCTTATCTTCTCCGTAGCTCTACTTGCAGGGTAACTGCAGTTTCACTTGTGATATCAGAAATGAGTTGCTTTCCTCTAGAATTTCAAAAGAAACCTTAAAAATACAGATTGAAAATGGGCTTAGAGAGGGAGGCACAAGAAGGGGGACCAAAAAGAACAGTGTCCAGTTTCAAAGAAAGGGCATACAAAACTCTAACCAGTGGCTTTCCTCCCCACTGGGCAGCCTGCAATATCTACATGGTACAGGTCCACCCAAAGACAGGACAAGGCTTGAGGCCTTTAAGTCTCTACACTCCTTTCCTTTCAGCTCTAATACAGATAACTTCTGCCAAGGCCCCTTTCCTTGGATACATGTGAACCTAGTCCTAAAATTATATTACAATTCTTTAATTCTTTAACAATTATTTCACTGTTCTTTGAAAAAAAATTGTTGTTGTTGTTTTCGCTCTGACATTTACAGTTTACAGGTAACTGCCAGGGATGCCAAAAAATGAAGTTTCTTTGTGGAAACTATCTTTTCCAACAAAAGAGCTACAATGAGAACTGAGGTCATCAATTATTTATCCAGAGCACTCTGCACAAAACTGCACACAAGGGAATAAGCGTGGTGAACGTCTGAACAGCAGTACATGCATATGCCATCGACACCTGGGTGCACCCAAGGACTGTTGAGTTTATTCACCCATACTTCCAGATGCTGGTTTTTGATGCCCACATTTCTATCCTGGGACCCAAAAGGTACTTCTATATTATCCCACAAAGGATTTAAGGTCTTTCCTAACTTAACGGCTATCATTGTAGGCGTTAGAGGCTATTCTAACTAAATTGCTGAGGGTATCTGCTAAGTGCAAGGTTTAGGTCTAGTTTTCCTTGCTAATGCTTTCGTGTGCTTTCAAGGAAGAGCTGCCCCATGTGGGTTTGGGTGAGTCCAACTGCTCCAGACAAAGAAAAAGTTAGTTACACTGATTAAATAGTTACATTGATTAAAACAAGAACAACAAAAGTCTAAACTGATATCCTAACTGATATCAGTCTAACTGATATCCTTTTTCATACTTCTACATATGACCTTTCTTCCATTCTCTATAGGGCTGGCTGTATGTGACTTCTTCTTTTCCCTTTTAAGGCCTTCCTTGACTTTAATTCTATAAAAATGTTACAACAAAAACAGGAAGTACTTGAATGCATTTCAAGAGAGAAACTAACATTTTGGAAACTCTAGGACACTTATTTCATGTGTATTACCTCATCTGATCCCTATTTTTTCTGCATAAATGTGTGCCTCTGGTTAGTCCTTTAGTATCTCTGTATCTCACTGGCAAAATTCTGTATTACCTAAGGTATATTTGCAGTTTTCAAAAGCAACATGAAGTTTTTCAAGCAAAAGGAAAGAACTATATTACTTATAATTATCAGTCTCATAAACACAATGACAGAAGGTAATTCTAAATTTATCACTTTGTGAACTTGAAACTTTGATATATAGGCAAAAAGATTCATTTAGTTAAGATTCCTGTTTACAAAGTAGACATAACTCTAGACTATGGTAAAAACAATGATTTGGTCTCAAGCCAAAAGTAAAAATGTTCTCTGCTTAAACAAAATAAAATAGTCCCATAACCTACGTTAATTATTCTTTTCTAGTCACTATTTTTTTTCCATTTTAATTGATTTAACCAATCATATCCAGTGTCCAGTGAGATCTCACAACCATATAGGTTGACGATTTAGTTAACAGAGAATGAGGAAAAAATTAGCCAATTTTGTTTCTACCCAGCAGGGTAAAAGAACACAGGATATATATAAAAAGGGACACATATAATGTCATTTTATTTATTTATTTTAAATTTATTTATTTATTTTTGGCTGTGTTGGGTCTTTGTTGCTGCGCACGGGCTTTCTCTATTTGTGGCGAGTGGGGCCTACCCTTCGTTGTGGTGCGCGGGCTTCTCACTGCGGTGGCTTCTCTTGCTGTGGAGCACGGGCTCTAGGTGTACAGGCTTCAGTAGTTGTGGCGCATGGGCTTAGTTGCTCTGTGGCATGTGGGATCTTCCCGGACCAGGGATTGAACCCGTGTCCCCTGCATTGGCAGGCGGATTCTTAACCACTGCGCCACCAGGGAAGTCCCTGTAATGTCATTTTAAATTAAATGTAGCAATCTGTACTTTTATATACCTTTATCAAAGCCCAATGAGAACTTTAAAATCACACTGCACTTAGAAGGCAATGAAATAGTCTATTATGTAATTCCCCCGAAATTCAAACAAAAAAAGAAGCCTCTATTGGAAAATAAGGAATGACACATGCACAGCAAGAGAATTATTTTTCAGCCATTTTACCATAAAAAAAGTAGCACAAGGACACTGAGAATCTTCATTCAGAATAAAGAAAAAAAATGTCTTTCAGTTCAGCTCAAAAGCCAAGGTACCTTTAGACTTAATGTCTTTTAAATCAAATTGATAACACAAGCTTCTGGATAGCAAAAAGCCATAAAGTGAAAAAAATTTACTACATTAAAAAAGAAAAAAAGAATTCATTTATGCCTAACTAAGTCAGTATAAAAGTATTAGAAAAGTAAATCCATAAAAAAAGGTTCTGGGGATTTCCCTGGTGGTGGTGCAGTGGTTGGGAGTCTGCTTGCCAGTGCAGGGGACACGGGTTCAAGCCCTGGCCCGGGAAGATCCCACATGCTGCAGAGCAGCTGAGCCCATGCGCCACAACTACTGGGCCTGCTCTCTAGAGCCCGCGAGCCACAACTACGGAGCCCAGGTGCCACAACTACTGAAGCCCGTGCACCTGGAGCCTGTGCTCCACAATAAGAGAAGTCAATGCAATAAGAAGCCCATGCACTGCAACTAGAGAAAGCCCAAGCACAGCAACGAAGACCCAATGCAGCTATAAATAAATAAATAAATAAATAAATAAATAAATAAATAAATAAAATATAGTAATTCTTTGTTTGCCTAAAACAAGTTAATGGTTAATGTTGCAGTTAAATAAAAGATTTATTACAAAAAAAAAAGGTTCTGGGTAGGAGTACTCACCAACAAAACTGAAATTCAAGGTCCTTGGTCAAAAAGCACATTAACAACAACAAAAAGCATACTATATAATTCAACTAATTTCAATATGGATTGCAAAAACAGATTAAAGTCACTCAGAAATTCCAAATCTGTTTTAATTTCAAACTCTTCAACAGCTGGCAGAGTCACAAATTGACTGAAATGAGTTTACTCCTTTACCTGTTATCTCCTCAACCTCAGACAGAGGCCCTAATGAGCAGGGTTTGGATAATGCACAAACAGGAAACTAGTATCTGAATAACGGAATCCTCAAAAGTTTCTAAACCGTGAGAAAATACTTAAACTATAATTAAAAGATATAACATAGAAGCAGTAATTTTTCTACTTGTTGGCTGAAGAGTACACATGCTCAAAGAAACAATCATTAGACTATTTCTATATGGGGCTCAGGCTTGAAAACTAGTAAAAATATTCCACAAGAATAACTTAGAGCATTTGGAATCACCCTTTAATCTCTGCTTATACCCCAAGTATACTTAAACAATATTTCCATGTCTTTATTTAAAAGTTTTATGGATTTATTGTGCCTCAAAATACACATTACCAAGATAGTGAACTACCATATTTTTAACTATTTTCCAAATTAAAATTCTGTTTTTTATGGACTTGGCCTTTGTATCTTTCAGATAAAAAAGTATGCTATTGCCATTTCAAGGTGTATAAAACTCAGGTGATGAGGGTCTCTGTCATTTTCTCTTAATCCAAATCCAAACTCGACCTTTAGCCAGTGAACAGGTGTGTGCTGTGCCTGTAATTTATCAGAGTGAGCGACCAGGCAGAAAAGCTACCAACAATAGGAGGTTGATAGAACCAAGCACTTAGTGCCTGGAAAGCAGTTCTTATCCCCACCATGATGAATATACTTTTATCTCCCAGCAGCAATTTAAAGATAAAGAATGATGGAGGTGAAGGGAGTAATATATTTGTATTCCTTCAGTTTTTTTGGATACTGTTTTTAATACTAATAGTCTTCCAGAAGCTGTTATGTTACAAATTCCTTTCTCATATATTCTGTTGCTCACATTCCAATCCAACCTATGATATGGATATGAAAACAGTCATGACAGCATTTCCACCAGGGCAAATAAAGCCATTTCACACCCACAGATAAATTAAATAAACCTTCAAGAAAAAAGTGATAAATGACTAGTGCATTTCTTTGGAAATGCATGGAAATTCCAATGTCTATCCTGCATCTGTCCTTTTGCACAAATTTAAAACATGTCAAGTATCCATTTACTAGGTATGAAGATGCACCAACTGGGTAATACAACAGTACAATAAAAAGAAACAACAGCTAATATTAGAACAATGCCCATAGTCTAATCGGTAATGACTATTCGGCAGGGTAAATCTGACCTCTAGTGAATCTTTAGAGTCAGATGAAATCTCTAAATATGACCTATTAAAAAATTCATAAATATATAAATAAAATGAAATTTCTAAATATGTCCTATAGAAAAACATACTTGAATACATAAAATCAAGCAACCACAAATATTTCTATGATTTCCCCATAAAATTAAAATGCAATTTTAAAAATCCTAATTCAAAGATTTTTTTTAAACTTTTTTTTTAAAGTTAAAAATACTTTGTCAGGTCTGAAAAATAATTTCAAAACATTACTGAAAAGAGACTTTATCACATCCATTTTTAAAAAAAATAATACAAGATTTTATCAAATTTTCCTTTTTAAACTCACCCATCTGCTCCACAATCTCTGGAGGAAATACCCGGGAAGCAAATGCTCGTCGAAAAATATCTGAGAATTCCTTGTCCAGACCTCCTATTCCCATTTTTTCAAAGTTCCAGTCAGGATTGATAATAGATTGGCGATTTTCCTTGGTTTTAGCTTTGCCTATGTCAAACAAAGATAATCAAATGTGAGACGAGAACTTCATCACTAAATGTAAAAAGATAGAACTCCCTGGGTATCCTCAGCGAATAAAGAAAAGCTACCCTTATACAAAGATGAACAACATGCTCTTAGATGACTTCTAAGAAGGATGAGTTTTGCTATGTTCACTACTTTGTCTGGTCCCCATTTAGGGTCAGTAAAACACTTTCAAAATGACTAGCTAAACTCATGCTGTAGTCAATCCCTGGAGCCTGGTCTTATTAACCTCTAATCCTAACCAAGTTAACTAACTTGGTTGATTAGAAGAAACACCATGTGCATGTCTGATGAAGAAAACACTAGTTGCCAGAAATGCAACTGAAATCTAGCAGTCCCTCAAGGCTCCTAGAGCAAGATTTTAAAATACATATATTTATCTAGACTAAGTATATAATTGGGAATATAACCCCTCAGTCCGAAAAGATGCACTAAGTTTGATGCCTTAGTTTTGCTTTTTCTTCATTTGCACACAAAACTCTAAAATCATCCTAAAGTCTCTCATGATTTCAAAATTCGTGTTTTCAAATTCTTTCGCAAATGAAAATTATCTAACTTAAATGTCATAGTGCCCCCTAAAGTAACTCAAGAGAACCACATTAACTATCTCAAACACAAAGAATAAAAGTGCCTTAGTACATTCCACTATAAACAAAAATAAGAAAGTAATATTATAGTTTTTTTAAATTAGGGATAAAAGGTCGCATTAGAAAAAGTTTACCCTAGATGTTATTTGTATGGTTAGAGTTTTGTGGACTCAAACATTTCCTTTATGAAGCTATCAAAAATATTTTTCTTACACTCTACTGCCCTCTTGTGGTCAACTTTACTGCATGTTAAATCACTACACAATTTTACTTTCCAATGGGAAAAACACTATCAATCACACCTCTGCATGAATTACTTAGAAATATCCACATTGTACGAAAGTCATGCGACTCTCTTGGGATAATATACCTTAACAAAATGTGTACAGAATATGATATACCAAGAAATCACTCCAGAAATGTATTGGACCAATAATAGGAGATGATGATATATCCCACATCCATGAAACAATATGTATAGTCATTAAAAATTATATTGTAGAAGGGTATTTATTAAGATGCTTGAAATATGTTCAGCAAAAAAGAACAAATTATAAAACAGTATGAAAATATAATCAAATTTAAAAATTTTAGAGTGTGTTATTTTTTTTTTTTTTTTTTTTTTTTTTTTTGCGGTATGCGGGCCTCTCACTCTTGTGGCCTCCCCCGTTGCGGAGCACAGGCTCCGGATGCGCAGGCCCAGCGGCCATGGCTCACGGGCCCAGCCGCTCCGCGGCATATGGGATCCTCCCAGACCGGGGCACGAACCCGTATCCCCTGCATCGGCAGGCGGACTCTCAACCACTGCGCCACCAGGGAGGCCCTAGAGTGTGTTATTTTTGAGTATCCACATCTCATGAGCTAAATATTTTATTTTATAATTAAGAAAAAACAATAAGGGAGGAATGGTAATTTATGGATCAAGAGAAAGGCCACATATTCGAAGTTCAATGACTTTGGATATAATGGTGTGCAACCATCGAAAATCATCTACCTTGTACTGGGTTAGACATGACATAGTTAAGTCAACCAAAAATAAGAATTCCTATACAATTAACGGCATCATTGTTCTGGTGAGCTACTGTTTTTAGGGATCAATCTGCATTAGTTTAGTATCATAACAGTCGGGCTAACGTACCAGAGCAGGACTGAACTATGAACCTGTTGGACAGACGCCCTTTACCTGCACGTTCATCATTTAACTCAATCAGTAATGGATGTGATGCTAGTATCACCTTACACACAACCAGCTGAGGGACATCCTACAAAATAAGTGACCAGCTCTCAAGGTCGTGAAAGGCCACGGAAGTCTGAGGAGCTGCCAGAGACTGGAGAAGACTATGGAAACTAACCCACTAAACGCAATGTGGAATCCCAAGTTAGATCCTGGAACAGAAAAAGGACATAATGAAAAAACTGGTGAAATCCAAATAAAGTCTGTAGTTTAGTTAGTAGCAGTGGAACCACGTGAATTTAGTTTCGGTAGCTGTACTATGGTTATTTAAGATCTAACATCAGGGGCTTCCCTGGTGGCACAGTGGTTGAGAATCCGCCTGCCAATGCAGGGGACACGGGTTCGATCTCTGGTCCGGGAAGATCCCACATGCCCCAGAGCAGCTAAGTCCATGTGCCACAACTACTGAGCCTGCGCTCTAGAGTCCGTGAGCCACAACTACTGAGCCCACGTGCTGCAACTACCGAAGCCCACGCGCCTAGAGCCCGCGCTCCACAACGAGAGAAGCCACCGCAATGAGAAGCCCGCTCACTGCAATGAAGAGTAGCCCCCGCTCGCCGCAACTAGAGAAAGCCTGTGTGCAGCAACGAAGACCCAACGCAGCCAAAAATAAATAAATAAGATAAAATAAAATAAAATAAAAAGATCTAACATCAGAAGAAGCTGGTGAAGGGTATACAGGAACTTTCTGAACTATTTTTTATGAAACCTCTGTAAGCCTGAACTTATCTCAATATTAAAAGTTTAAAATTTAATTTTATCTGTATCTTTTCCCTTATTTTTTATTTTATTTTATTTTTTTGCAGTACGCGGGCCTCTCACTGTTTTGACCTCTCCCGTTGCAGAGCACACGCTCCGGACGCGCAGGCTCAGCGGCCATGGCTCACTGGCCCAGCCGCTCCGCGGCACATGGGATCTTCCCGGACCGGGGCACGAACCCGTGTCCCCTGCATCGGCAGGCGGACTCTCAACCACTGCGCCACCAGGGAAGCCCTTACCTTATTTTTAATGTAGTTACTGGGAAATTAAAAATGACATACATGGCTCACATTATATTTGTATTGGACAACACTGACCTAGTGAAGGTTTTAAATTCTTTTCTACATCATCACATTTGACAGATATGAAACACTCCATGATTTTGTGATAAGCTTTCTCAAGGGAGGTGTCCCTATTCTCCTTCCCCGCTCAAAAATCGCTGTAGTTGAGTCACATGTTATAACAGAGATAGTCCTACTTTACACTTTACTCAGAATCTTCTAAAAACTGTAAATCTTACCAATAAGATTGAGTGATGAATTTTCTGCTTTTTCAAATGCAACTTGACTGTTTCCAACAACCAGTCCTACTTCAATCTGTACAGAAAGACAGTAATTAGTAGTTAGTCTAATAGCAGACTTCTGGACTTCTCAAAGCAAGGCAGAAAACAAACGGAAAATGAGGTCTCTCTGAGCAAAGTAAATCTTCCAAACTATCAGCTAAGTTACATTTACGTCTGTCATAACTATCTTCTATTATTCCTATCTTCTATTATTCCTATTATATTTCAACACATATATATATATTTTTTATTTTTTGCTTTATAACAAATTTAATCAGTTATACATATACATATGTTCCCGTATCCCCTCCCTTTTGCGTCTCCCTCCCACCCTCCCTATCCCACCCCTCCAGGTGGTCACAAAGCACCGAGCTGATCTCCCTGTGCTATGCGGCTGCTTCCCACTAGCTATCTACCTTACGTTTGGTAGTGATTATATGTCCATGCCGCTCTTTCACTTTGTCACAGCTTACCCTTCCCCCTCCCCATATCCTCAAGTCCATTCTCTAGTAGGTCTGTGTCTTTATTCCTGTCTTACCCCTATGTTCTTCATGACATTTTTTTTCTTAAATTCCATATATATGTGTCAGCATACAGTATTTGTCTTTCTCTTTCTGACTTACTTCACTCTGTAAGACAGACTCTAGGTCCATCCACCTCATTACAAATAGCTCAATTTCATTTCTTTTTATGGCTGAGTAATATTCCATTGTATATATGTGCCACATCTTCTTTACCCATTCATCCGATGATGGACACTTAGGTTGTTTCCATCTCCGGGCTATTGTAAATAGGGCTGCTATGAACATTTTGGTACATGACTCTTTTTGAATTATGGTTTTCTCAGGGTATATGCCCAGTAGTGGGATTGCTGGGTCATATGGTAGTTCTATTTGTAGTTTTTTAAGGAACCTCCATACCGTTCTCCATAGTGGCTGTACCAATTCACATTCCCACCAGCAGTGCAAGAGTGTTCCCTTTTTTCCACACCCTCTCCAGCATTTATTGTTTCTAGATTTTTTGATGATGGCCATTCTGACTGGTGTGAGATGATGTCTCATTGTAGTTTTGATTTGCATTTCTCTAATGAGTAAAGATGTTGAGCATCCTTTCATGTGTTTGTTGGCAGTCTGTGTATATCTTCTGTGGAGAAATGTCTGTTTAGGTCTTCTGCCCATTTTTGGATTGGGTTGTTTGTTTTTTTGTTATTGAGCTGCATGAGCTGCTTATAAATTTTGGAGATTAATCCTTTGTCCGCTGATTCATTTGCAAATATTTTCTCCCATTCTGAGGGTTGTCTTTTGGTCTTGTTTATGGTTTCCTTTGCTGTGCAAAAGCTTTTAAGTTTCATTAGGTCCCATGTGTTTATTTTTGTCTTTATTTCCATTTCTCTAGGAGGTGGGTCAAAAAGGATCTTGCTGTGATTTATGTCAGAGTGTTCTGCCTATGTTTTCCTCTAAGAGTTTTATAGTGTCTGGACTTACATTTAGGTCTTTAATCCATTTTGAGCTTATTTTTGTCAACACATATATTTTTGATAACACCTGTCTTATTATTTATTTACAATAAATATCACTTGCATTCAACCAGAATTACAAGTATATATACAAATTTCAAATTATTATTAGATCTGCAAATAAGTATATTTTACACTATATTTTAATAAATATGTTGGCTAGAAAAGCAGTTTTTTCCCCTACTATCTTAAAAGAAAGAGCACATAATATCAAAGAAATCACTGAGGGAGAAAATGGCTAGGAAAAGTATATTAATTTGCATAATGCACATCATAAAGATTACTAAAAATAAAACATACCTTTTGTCTTTTACCTGTCGCAGGCTCTCCCTTCAGGATGCTAGGATCCATGGCTTCAATGTCTTTTACCAGTAAGCCAAAAAGCTTTTCATTGAAGCTAAACACAAGCTATGTAGAAAAGAAGGGGAGAAAAATCACTTCATGATTCAATGGCTTGATTCTCACATCATCATCAATGTTTTCCAAATGCAGGCAAGCAGCTTTCTCTTGTATATCACCACGAGCAAACTACCCACATAACCAATGAGAGGTAACCACTGGTTACCATAACCAACTAACATTTATTGAGTATCTGCTGTGTGCCAAACAAACATTACAGGAGGCTCTATAACTAATACTCACAAAGTCTCTTGCAAACAGATACTGTTCCTCAGTTTTACTAGGAAGGAAGCTGAGATCCAGAGAGGGGCTAAACAATGGGACCTAGAGTCACAGTAAACGACAGTGCCAGGATGCAAGCCTGGGTGTGTGACTCTAAAATAATGCTTTTCTACAACCAATACAAAGTGCCTGCCATTCGAGTGCAGAGACAGCTTCTGAATGGTCATTCATTCACCAAATATTTATTGAGTACCTTCTACAAGCTAGGCCCTCTTCTAGGTACCGGGGTATAACAGAAATATAATAACCCAAGCTGACTGTCAATCCTGCCACTACTAATTACTACGAATGAGAATAAATACTAAGAAAAATGATTTGAAGTAAGATATTTACTTCTTCTCTGTATTATGGAGGATTTTGTTTCATGGGTTTATAGACATCTGCATGTTACTGGGTTTTAAATTATTACAAATTATTACAAATACCAAAGCATTTTCTATTAAAATACAAAAGGAGAAGGCAAAAACAATGAAGTTTAGTCAGGCAATTTGAGCACAACTATCAGTCAGAAAGTGTAGGAATCCAGAAGGACTATGGTAAAGCCCCCAAAGCAATGGACAGGTAAGTCAACTAATTATCAGCTAATCTCTGCCATCCTGGGGAGGAGCCTCCTCAATCCATCTAATCCAAAGTAGCAGCCCAGTGGCTCTCTAGTGCATCATCCCATTTTACTGACATCAAAGTACTAAACAGTGCGTGGCATTTCTTATTTTCTGTCTTTCCCAACTAGAAAGTAAGCTCTATGAGGGTAGGAATTCTGTTTATTTTGTTCACTGCAGATCCACAGGGATACTGAAATAGTATGCATGGAACACATACTAGGTGTTCAATAAGCACTTAATTAATTAATTGATCAACTGACTAATAGGTTCTTGTCTCAGCTACTCCCCTGGCTGAGAAGGTCATGGACCCTCGCTGGACCTAAATAAAATGCCTCATTTGCAAAATGAGGTTAGACAAGATAACCTCTGAGGTTCATTCCAATTCTAGTACTTTTAAAAAAAATGATAAATGCTCTACATCCTTTTCCTGTCTACCAGGAATTGAGTTCACACTTGTGAAAGTTGGATATTATGATGTATGGTTATCCAAATCCTCAAGAGTCGCATTTCTCCAGGTAATGACACTCCACTCACTCCCACAGGTCTCTCCTTCTACCACTTCTCTCATTCCCCATCTTACAGACCTTCCCACGTGAGAGACGCAGAGACGGTCTCTGTAACTCATTACAGATCAGAATTCTAGAAGCTGGGATTCTCAAACTTTTTGGTCTCAGGATCCCTTTATATATAAGCCTAAACATTTTTGAGGACCCCCAAAATTTTGTTTATATGGATTATATCTCTTGATAGTCACTGTATTAGAACAAGAAACTTACTTTTCAAAAAACAATTAAGTACATTATGTGTTAATAACATTTTTAATTTCTTTAAAAAATCCCTCCATTTTCCAAAATAAAAAAATATAAATGGGAAGAGTGGCACTGTGACATTTTCGCAAATCTCTTTAATTTCTTGCTTAATGGAAGACTGCTGGACGCTCGTGTCTGCTTCAGCAGTCAGTGTGCTATGCTATACCCATCACACAGTCTACAAGACTCCACTGCAGACTTGTGAGAGAATAAGAGGAAAAGGGCACATAATGTCTTGATATTATTATGAAAATAGTTTTGACTTCGCAAACCCCTTGAAAGGGCCTCAGGGACCCCCACAGGTCTCTGAACCACAGTTTGAGAACAGCTGCTATGGAGCTATGGGAGGAGGAAGGAATTAGGAATGATTAAGAAAAGTCATAGAGAACGAGACAAATGTAATGGTGAGGTCAAAAGAGCAATGATTTATGTGTCCAAACAGCAATTTATGAACTCATACATTTAACTAAAATTTTAAAAGAACAGAATTTCTTCCTAGGAGGTTAAACAATATGATATTAACTGAAGTCCAAAAAAAGGGAGCAATGTAAATATCATTTTCAAGAAAAGAAAATCTGGGTTTCAAAAGCTCCATGAAAAACACTAAATATATATATATATACACATATACATACACACACACACACACACACACACACACACAATTTTCTTAAGATTCTCAAAGAAGTTCATACCCAAAAAAGTTAAGAATTACTTTTCTACAGAAATATATCAGTAAAAGAGAAAGACATCCAGAGACAAATGTCCCACAATAAGAAGAAATTTGAGACATGTATGTCTATAGTATTTCCAATTTACAGAAAGAAAAGCTGCTGTAATTATATATGACACTGTAACCTAAAAGCTACTTTAGAATTTTTCTGAACAGACTGCTAGAAGTTCAGCAAACATATTTCCCTCACTTTTTATCACTCATCTTAGATATAGCTGTTCACATGCAAAGCTCCTCTCAGTTTTTGAAAAACAGAATTAATTTTCCACAACTGCAGAGATCAGATGTCTAGAAATGAAAGAAAATTTAAAACGACCTGTTGTCCCACTGAGAACGCCTGGTTGTTGAACTGCTGAATAAATTCTGCGGCCATCTTGTCAGTATCATAAGGGTTAGAGTCGATACTTTTTTTCTGCAGGAAATCAATCTCGATGGTCATTGTGCCAATACATTGTTTGGCTTTGTCAAATGTATACAAGAACACTAGAGAAAAAAAGAAGCATTTTTTAAATCACAGAGACACCAAATACTTGCTGTGCTTCGAAAGTAACTAAAAGTTTCATATAAATGAATTATAACAGAACTTGACCAAAAGGGGATTTTACATGGCCTTCATTGGAGGGACACATAGGCACAGATTTTTAAAAATAATAATAACCACTAGAGATGTTCTTCCCTCTGACTTAATAAGAACATACTGGGCTTCCCGAGGTGGCGCAGTGGTTGAGAACCTGCCTGCCAATGCAGAGGACACGGGTTCGAGCCCTGGTCTGGGAGGATCCCGCGTGCCGCGGAGCAACTGGGCCTGTGAGCCACAACTAATAAGCCTGCGCGTCTGGAGCCTGTGCTCCGCAACAACAGAGGCCACGACAGTGAGAGGCCCACGCACCGTGATGAAGAGTGGCCCCCGCTCGCCGCAACTAGAGAAAGCCCTAGCACAGAAACGTAGACCCAACACAGCCAATAAATAAATAAATAAATTTATTTAAAAAAAAAAAAAAAAAAAAAAAGAACATACTGAACAGCACTCTCCTATACTTCTACCCCTCAACCGACTCTTCTAAGGAAATCACAGCCCTCCCTACACAGCCTCTGCATCTTCCTCCTTCTCATTAAACAGAGGACAAAATGACAGTGGGAAGTCCCAGTGGAGTTGGCATAACATACTGTTTCCAAACAACATTTTTGTTTGACGCAAGAAAGAGCTCAGGTGAGAGGTGTGTGGGCTCTTTTGCCCTAACAAATTAGAATGTAGGAAACACACACACAAAAAAAAAAAACCTTGAGAAAAAAAAAATGTTTAATAGAGGGATTTCCTCCAGAGCAACACAGAGTGTGACATTTCTTTTTTTAATACTACAGAAATATTTACTGAGCACCTATGATATGCAGGGAACTACAGTAAGTTCTACATGTATAACAGGACAAAGGCCAGGTTTTTAGCTCTTCTTTGTATTAACAGCACCCAACAGTGTCTGTAGGATGCTTAATATATTCATGAACTGTTTAAATGAAACAACAGCAGCAAAATACCTATCGTCTCCGTGCTAATAACAAAGGAGGCAAGACAAAGGGACTTTGGAGTCTGTGTGCTTCAATAGAGTCTGTTAGTAACTAGAAGACTCTCTGTGCCTTGATTTGTCGGTAAAATAAGACTGCCTAGATAAATCTTTATGGTCCTTTCATACTCAATTTCTGTTCTAAACTTATCTCTTATAGTCTAGCCACTTGAAGAATGCACAAGGATTTTCTATAAATCCTCTGAATGAAATTGCTTGAGTAATCATATTTTTATATTTTGGTTTGCCATAATAAAGAGGACACACATATTTTAAAGATAAACATTTCAAATGCAAAATAACAAAGAAAGCCAGGGTGAGGGTTGGGAAATTCACTGAAGATTGAAGAATAAGTTCAAATCTCAGCTGAAAGTTTCAGAATACTCTCTGACCTCCACTTCTGGGTGTTTTGTTCTTTAACATTTCCTAGAAAGTACAGGTTACATTCTGAGTAACTTTCATAAGCAAGAGAGCTTAGTTGTTTCCCAAATAATGAAAATATTTATGGGGTGAAATATTAATGTGAAAAGGAATAAGTTGATTCAGCAATTCCATTTCCGGGTGTCTGTGCCAGAAAGACTCTTGAACATTTGCCTAAAAAGAGATTTATAGGGAGGTTCATTGCAGCATTATTTCTAATAGTCAAACACTTAAAAAATGCTGATCAGTAGGGAAATGATTAATAAAATGTGGCATATTCATGATGTGGAATAATGTATAGCAATTAAAATTAAAACTTGATGTATATTTAATAAAGACAGATGGTCCATTAAAATATAATATTGAGTGAAAAAAGTACACTTCAGAAAGATGTGCACAATATAATACCATTTTGTGCATTAAAGACTCCAAAACAATTCCATAATGTCATAATGCATATATATGTATGCATATATATACATATATGCATTTATACATGTGTATATATACATGTGTGCATCATCCTTATATCAAGAACTTTGAATAAGTATATTAAAATATCATCATCACTGACTATAGTTTTCAAATGCATTTTAATTTAAGGTCAATGTTCCTAAACAGAAAAGACCAAGCTGTTATCATTTCAAATGCTAGAACAGTACCATGGACAGTTTCATAGGCAGCACCATGGCCAGCACCATCACCAGCCCCAAAGGGACAGATGCCCTGAAGGTTTCAACCAGAAGCAAAGGGCCAGAAGGTTGAGAATGTTCTCTTATTTTATGATTAAGAGCATTTTAATGTCAGACTAATACAAAATATTTTTATAAACAAAAGAATTATAGCCAATGCTGTGAATAAACAGACGTTACAAAGACAGGTAATGGGCAAAAACATGTGTTAATTGAACATCAGTCTGCAGTGCTTAAAATACGGCATTTCCAAGTGGAAAGAAGACTAAATGATTCTTCTAAGAAGATTTAGTCTGAGGACTAAAATCATTGACTTGACTAAAAAATGGCTCCTTGCAGACAGAACTCCTGTTCAGAATCTTTGAATTAGCTCTCCCCTTCATACCAAACTTCCTACCCTTTCCTTACCTACATCTCTACTTACACTGAACCAGCTTTCTATCTTTATGCTACATCATGACATCACTCAGGGCCCCAAATCCTTCCTTGCCTCATGCTTACTCCACCTTAGTCCCACCTGAACACTTAGTTTTATAATAGTTTTATAATTTTTCCCATTAGGTCTGTTTGAGTTGCCTTTTAAAGAACTGACTTTACATTCAAGATAAGCATTTCTGGTAGGAGGAGAATGCTTTAAACACAATTCAGGCCACAAAACACATTTCTCATTTCATCTTGAATTTTCACATCTTCACAACAGAATTTATCTGCATTAAAAGTTAAATTTACACACACTTCACCCTATATTTAGAAAAGTAAGTTTAAGGAAATTAGAAACCTAAGCTACGTACACACCCATTTTCTCATTAGATTTAACAAGTGTTCATTTTTATTTCTGCCACTGTCCACAAATAGGGAACCCTGGCTTCAGGCACTGACCTACTTCCCTTTGGCGCCAAACTCCTCCACTGTCTCAGCTTCACACTATGCTTCAGGTGAGGCAGTGACAGTTAAGGGAATCACTTATGTCAGTGTTTCCAAAAATGTGGCTGATAAGAGCTACTTAAGGGTGATTGTTAAAAACACAGATTCATGAATCAGACTTCCCAAGGGAGGGGCCTGGGACTCTTTCTCTTTTTTTTTTTTTTGCGGTACGCGGGCCTCTCACTGTTGTGGCCTCTCCCGTTGCGGCGCACAGGCTCCGGACGCGCGGGCCCAGCGGCCATGGCTCACGGGCCCAGACACTCCGCAGCATGTGGGATCTTCCCGGACGGGGCACGAACCCGCGTTCCCTGCATCGGCAGGCGGACTCTCAACCACTGCGCCACCAGGGAAGCCCGGACTCTTTCTTTTTTAAAAAACAAACTCCCCAGGTGTTTCTTTGAGGTAAGTTTAGAAAGCACTAATTATGCAACTACCAGCTACCTATATCTAAAGTAATTTCCTTCATTTTCACCCCAAGTCAAAAAATTTTCTCTCTCATCCTACTTCCACAAAGAAAAGGCCAAATAAAGATAATCCCAATATTTAAGTTCCCTCTAACTCAGAAAAAAAAAAAAAGTATAAGTTGCCATGTTCTTAAATGAGGAACAGGATATTCTCTCCTTCCACTTTACCAACTTCTCTTCTCAGGCATCTCGACTACAGACAGACTAACCTCGTAATGTGTTCCAAGCAACTGCTTTAAGTATTTGTTTTCTTTCAACCAGTTTCAAGTTAATATATCTTTGAATATCTTCAAAAGCATTGGCTCTAGAGGATCTGAATGTGAATCTGAACATTCCCACACATCTTCCTAAAACCCCGTGGACACAAAAAGGAGAATAAATAATGCTACATACGCCCATACCTTCAGCATTACTTGGAGACAGAGAATACCATGAAACTCAAATTACTTAAAAGTAAAGAAATATGTCACAAAATTAGACAGAGCTCCCATTGTGGAAAAAAAGGAGAAGGGAGAGTACTACATAGAGAAAATATAGACAAAATCACCCCTCGAAAGAGAAAGTCCAACACCAAAACCAACACACTACACACAGGTTTAGGACTTGGTAGTCCATGACTCCAGGTACAGGGAAAGGACCTGAAAGTAAGTAGGACTGGTAGTGGCCGCATCAAAGAATCCCTGGAAAGAATCAGGTAAATAGAGAAGGGATGGTGCCCTCTGAGACGTGGCAATGAAGGGAAGAAGGCAGTAAGAGAGGAAAATGAAGGATCATGCAGGAACCAAAGAGAAATAAGCTATGCCAACCGACCTCGGTACCTCCCCCTCCACCTCACCATTACTCCTTATGAAAGAAACTGCACTTCTCTACACTAACAGAAAAGAATGCTCTTGCACTAATAATTTTGTCTACAAATCATGTGAAACAGAAAAAAGTAACTCCACAAAGTTACTGTAAAGAAAATATAACAAATAACAAAATATTGCAGCATTTCAGCTGATGAAGCATCTTCCCTAAAAAGATCAACGATGAAATAGAAAATATATGTAACATTTTAAACTAAATTAAGTATCCTCAAACAAGTATTCAGACATACAACAAAACACCTAAAACCAGAAGATTGAAAACTAAGACCAGAAATAGACAAATAAAAGAAATGCAATGACAGTTTATCAAACACAGGAAAGAAATTGAGGAAAACGACAAACTACTCAGAAGTGAATAATAAATTACAAAGTGCCCATGGGAGAACAGATTCAAATTAATATTTAATAAGAGGCAGTGAATAAAGACAGGAAAACAACCAAGGTAGTAGTAAAAATAAGGCAAAGAAAGAATTTGCAAAGATCAGGGAGAAAGTAGTTGAAACGGAAGACAGGCCGATAAGGCCTAAAATACATTTATAATTGGAGCTCCTGAGAAGAAAATCAAAACAATTGGGCCAGAACTAATACTTAAAACCATAATCTAAGAAAATTTTCTGGAAAATAGAGAAAACTTAAATCTACATACTGAAATAAAGCATTGTATACCTCGGTTGTTGACCCAAAATGACCAATTCCAAGAAATATCCTAATTAAGGATATTAGAATTTAAAGACAGAAAAATCCTCAGCGTTCCCAGGCAGAAAAATCAAATTCCTTATAAAGATAAGAAACTTAGACTGGCATCAGCCTTCTCAAGAGTTTCATACAAAGCAAAGTAATGCGATGCACTATTTTCAAGAAATTCAAGGGAAGAAAACAAGCCAAGAATTTTATATCCAGCCAAGCTGTCCTTAAGATATCAAAGGTATAAAAAAAATTAGTTTGAATATTCAAGAACTTAGGAAACACTGTACACATTTATACTTCCTGGAGGGATCTACTCAATTTATCCAACTAAGTAGAAACTGGCAAAAGGACTGATCATGATCATTTAAGAGATTTAGTTGCAGAGTTAAGGCTAAAACAAGTATGGGGTCGTACATGGAAAAACAGCATGTAAATACCATGCTCTTCTAACGCAGACAGAAATCAACTAGCATGGTCACTATAATTAGTGATACTGTATTGCATATTTGAATGTTGCTACAAGAGTAGATCTTACAAGTTCTCAACACAAGAAAAAAAAGCTGTAACTATGTAAGGTGACATGTTAACTAGACTTATTGTGGCGAGCATTTCGCAATGTATACAAAATATCAAATCATTATGTTGTACGCCTGAACTAATATAATGTTATATGTCAATTATATTTCAATTTTTAAAAATTTGCTTCTTCCAGTAAAAAAAAAAAAACTTAAAACTTGAAAAAAAAAAGAAATTAACAAAATGGGAGGAGAAAGGGGAAGGCAGAATATTAACTGTTGTATAGGTAATAGATGAGAGTCAAGGGATATCATTTAGAACAGACAGGACAGTTTTTTGAAAAGGTTAATTAAGGAAAAAAAAGAGGAAGTACTAAGGGCACTAGGAGAGGTATAAATGCAGAAGTAATCACTAAAACAAAAACGTAAACATTCCTAAATATCAAAATAAATTTTAAAAAATAGCAAAGAGGCTGGATCAAGATGGCGGAGTAGAAGGACATACTCTCACTCCCTCTTCCGAGAACACTGGAATCACAACTAACTGCTGAACAATCACTGACAGGAAGACACTGGAACTCACCAAAAAAGATACCCCACATGCAAAGACAAAGGAAAAGCCACAGTGAGACGGTAGGAGGGGCGCTATCACAATAAAATCAAATCCCATAACTGCTGGGTGGGTGACTCACAAACTGGAGAACACTTATACCCCAGAAGTCCAGCCACTGGAGTGAAGGTTCTGAGCCACACAACAGGCTTCACAACCTGGGGGTTTGGCAACAGGAGAGGAATTCCTAGAGAACCAGACTTTGAAGGCTAGTGGGATTTGATTGCAGGACTTCCGCAGGACTAGGGGAAACAGAGACTCCACTCTTGGAGGGCACACACAAACTAGTGTGCACCTCAGGACCCAGGTGGAAGGAGCAGTGACCCCATAGGAGAAAGAACCAGACCTACTGCTAGTGTTGGAGGGTCTCCTGCAGAGGCAGGGGGCAGCTGTGGCTCACCGTGAGGACAAGGACACTGGCAGCAGAAGTTCTGGGAAGTACTCCTTGGCGTGAGCCCTCCCAGAGTCCACCATTAGCCCCACCAAAGAGCCCGGGTAGGTTCCAGTCTTGGGTCGCCTCAGGCCAAACAACCAACAGGGAGGGAACCCAGTCCCACCCATAAGCAGACAAGCGGATTAAAGTTTTACTGAGCTCTGCCCAGCAGAGCAACACCCAGCTCTACCCACCACCAGTCCCTCCCATCAGGAAACTTCCACAAGCCTCTTAGATAGCCTCATCCACCAGAGGGCAGACAGCAGAAGCAAGAACTACAATCCTGCAGCCTGTGGAACAAAAACCACATTCACAGAAAGATAGACAAGATGAAAAGGCAGAGGGCTATATACCAGATGAAGGAACAAGATAAAATCCCAGAAAAACAACTAAATGAAGTGCAGATAGGCAACCTTCCAGAAAAAGAATTCAGAATAATGATAGTGAAGATGATCCAGGACCTCGGAAAAAGAATGGCGACAAAGACTGAGAAGATGCAAGAAATGTTTAACAAAGACCTAGAAGAATTAAAGAACAAACAAACAGAGATGAACAATACAATAACTGAAATGAAAACTACACTAGAAGGAATCAATAGCAGAATAACTGAGGCAGAAGAACGGATAAGTGACCTGGAAGACAGAATGGTGGAATTCACTGCTGAGAAACAGAATAAAGAAAACAGAATGAAAAGAAATAAAGACAGCCTAAGAGACCTCTGGGACAACATTAAACGCAACAACATTCGCATTATAGGGGTCCCAGAAGGAGAAGAGAGAGAGAAAAGACCAGAGAAAATATTTGAAGAGATTATAGTCGAAAACTTCCCTAACATGGGAAAGGAAACAGCCACCCAAGTCCAGGAAGCACAGAGAGTCCCAGGCAGGATAAACCCAAAGAGAAACATGCCAAGACACATCGAGTAATCAAATTGACAAAAATTAAAGACAAAGAAAAATTATTGAAAGCAACAAGGGAAAAATGACAAATAACATACAAGAGAATCCCCATAAGGTTAACAGCAGATTTCTCAGCAGAAACTCTACAAGCCAGAAGGGAGTGGCATGATATATTTAAAGTGATGAAAGGGAAGAACCTACAACCAAGATTACTCTATCTGGCAAGGACCTCATTCAGATTCGATGGAGAAATCAAAAGCTTTACAGACAAGCAAATACTAAGAGAATTCAGCACTACCAAACCAGCTCTACAACAAATGCTAAAGGAACATCTCTAAGTGGGAAACACAAGAGAAGAAAAGGACCTACAAAATCAAACCCATAACAATTTAAAAAATGGTAATAGGAACATACATATTGATAATTACCTTAAACGTGAATGGATTAAATGCTCCAACCAAAAGACACAGGCTTGCTGAATGGATACAAAAACAAGACCTGTATATATGCTGTCTACAAGAGACCCACTTCAGACCTAGGGACACATACAGACTGAAAGTGAGGGGATGGAAAAAGATATCCCATGCAAATGGAAATCAAAAGAAAGCTGGAGTAGCAATACTCATATCAGATAAAATAGACTTTAAAATAAAGAATGTTACAAGAGACAAGGAAGGACACTACATAATGATCAAGGGATCAATCCAAGAAGAAGATATAACAATTATAAATATATATGCACCCAACATAGGAGCACCTCAATACATAAGGCAAACGCTAACAGCTGTAAAAGGGGAAATCAACAGTAACACAATAATAGTGGGGGACCTTAACACCTCACTTACACCAATGGACAGATCATCCAAACAGAAAATTAACGAGGAAACACAAGCTTTAAATGACACAATAGACCAGGTAGATTTAATTGATATTTATAGGACATTCCATCCAAAAACAGCAGATTACACTTTCTTCTCAAGTGTGCATGGAACATTCTCCAGGACAGATCACATCTTGGGTCACAGATCAAGCCTCAGTAAATTTAAGAATATTGACATCATATCAAGCATCTTTTATGACCACAATGCTATGAGATTAGAAATCAGTTACAGGGAAAAAAACGTAAAAAACACAAACACATGGAGGCTAAACAATACATTACTAAATAACCAAGAGATCACTGAAGAAATCAAAAAGGAAATCAAAAAATACCTAGAGACAAATGACAATGAAAACATGACGATCCAAAACCTATGGGATGCAGCAAAAGCAGTTCTAAGAGGGAAGTTTATAGCTATACAAGCCTACCTCAAGAAACAAGAAAAATCTCAAACAATCTAACCTTACCCCTAAAGGAACTAGAGAAAGAAGAACAAACAAAACCCAAAGTTAGTAGAAGGAAAGAAATCATGAAGATCAGAGAGGAAATAAATGAAATAGAAACAAAGAAAACAATAGCAAAGATCAATAAAACTAAAAGCTGGTTCTTTGAGAAGATAAACAAAACTGATAAACCATTAACCAGACTCACCAAGAAAAAGAGGGAGAGGACTCAAATCAATAAAATTAGAAATGAAAAAGGAGAAGTTACAACAGACACCTTAAATATACAAAGCATCCTAAGAGACTACTACAAGCAACTCTATGCCAATAAAATGGACAACCTGGAAGAAATGAACAAATTCTTAGAAACGTATAACCTTCCAAGACTGAACCAGGAAGAAACAGAAAACATGAACAGACCAATCACAAGTAATGAAATTGAAACTGTGATTAAAAATCTTCCAACAAACAAAAATCCAGATGGCTTCACAGGTGAATTCTATCAAACATGTAGAGAAGAGCTAACACCCATCCTTCTCAAACTCTTCCAAAACATTGCAGAGGAAGGAAAACTCCCAAACTCATTCTACGAGGCCACCATCACCTTTATACCAAAACCAGACAAAGATACTACAAAAAAAGAAAATTACAGACCAATATCACTGATGAATATAGATGCTAAAATCCTCAACAAAATACTAGCAAACAGAATCCAACAACACATTAAAAGGATCATACACCATGATCAAGTGGGATTTATCCCAGGGATGCAAGCAATCTTCAATATACACAAACCAATCAATGTGATACACCATATTAACAAATTCAAGGATAAAAACCGTATGATCATCTCAATAGATGCAGAAAAAGCTTTTGACAAAATTCAACACCCATTTATGATAAAAACCCTCCAGAAAGTGGGCATAGAGGGAACCTACCTCAACACAATAGAGGCCATATACAACAAACCCACAGCAAACATCACTCTCAATGGTGAAAAACTGAAGGCATTTCCTCTAAGATCAGGAACAAGACAAGGATGTCCACTATCGCCACTATTATTCAACATAGTTTTGGAAGTCTTAGACACGGCAATCAGAGAAGAAAAATAAATAAAAGGAATACAAATTGGATAAGAAGTAAAACTGTCACTGTGTGCAGATGACATGACACTACACACAGAGAATTCTAAAGATGCCACCAGAAAGCTACTAGAGTTAATCAATGAATTTGGTAAAGTTGCAGGATTCAAAATTAATGCACAGAAATCTCTTGCATTCCTATACACTAATGATGAAAAATCTGAAAGAGAAATTAAGGAAACAGTTCCATTTACATATGCAACAAAAAGAATAAAATACCTAGGAATAAACCTACCTGGAGAGACAAAAGACCTGTAATGCAGAAAATTATAAGACACTTATGAAAGAAATTAAAGATGATATCAACAGATGGAGAGATAGACCATGTTCTTGGACAGGAAGGATCAATATTGTGAAAATGACTATACTACCCAAAGCAATCTACAGATTCAATGCAATCCCTATCAAATTACCAGTAGCATCTTTTACAGAACTAGAACAAAAAATCTTAAAATTTGTATGGAGACACAGAAGACCCTGAATAGCCGAAGCAGTGTTGAGGGAAACAAACGGAGCTGGAGGAATCAGACTCCCTGACTTCAGACTACACTACAAAGCTACAGTAATCAAGAAAATATGGTACTGGCACAAAGACAGAAATACAGACCAATGGAACAGGATAGAAAGCCCAGAGATAAACCCACGCACCTATGGTCAACTAATCTATGACAAAGGAGGCAAGGATATACAATGGAGAAAAGAAAGTCTCTTCAATAAGTGGTGCTGGGAAAACTGGACAGCTACATGTAAAAGAATGAAATTAGAACACTCCCTAACACCATACACAAAAATAAACTCAAAATGGATTAGACACCTAAATGTAAGACTGAACACTATAAAACTCTTAGAGGAAAACATACGAAGAACACTCTTTGACATAAATCACAGCAAGATCTTTTATGATCCACCTCCTAGAGTAATTGAAATAAAAACAAAAATAAACAAATGGACCTAATGAAACTTAAAAGCTTTTGCAC
This sequence comes from Mesoplodon mirus, assembly GCF_964341445.2. Lineage (NCBI taxonomy): Eukaryota > Metazoa > Chordata > Mammalia > Artiodactyla > Ziphiidae > Mesoplodon > Mesoplodon mirus. The sequence goes on from NC_138994.1 coordinate 8,565,620, forward strand.
AGCAAAGGAAACCATAAACAAGACCAAAAGACAACCCTCAGAATGGGAGAAAATATTTGCAAATGAATCAACGGACAAAGGATTAATCTCCAAAATATATAAACAGCTCATGCAGCTCAACATTAAAAAAACAAACAACCCAATCCAAAAATGGGCAGAAGACCTAAATAGACATTTCTCCAAAGAAGACATACAGATGGCCAAGAAGCACATCACGAAGTATTAGAGAAATGCAAATCAAAACTACAATGAGGTATCACCTCACACCAGTTAGAATGGGCATCATCAGAAAATCTACAAACAACAAATGCTGGAGAGGGTGTGGAGAAAAAGGAACCCTCTTACACTGTTGGTGGGAATGTAAATTGATACAGCCACTATGGAGAACAGTGTGGAGGTTCCGTAAAAAACTAAAAATAGAATTACCATATGACCCAGCAATCCCACTACTGGGCATATACCCAGAGAAAACCATAATTCAAAAAGACACATGCACTCCAATGTTCATTCCAGCACTATTCACAATAGCCAGGTCATGGAAGCAACCTAAATGCCCACTGACAGACGAATGTATAAAGAAAATGTGGTACATATATACAATGGAATATTACTCAGCCATAAAAAGTAACGAAATTGGGTAATTTGTAGAGTTGTGTATGCATCTGGAGGCTGTCATACGGAGTGAAGTAAGTCAGAAAGAGCAAAACAAATATTGTATATTAACGCATATTTGTGGAACCTAGAAAATGGTACAGATGAACCAGTTTGCAGAGCAGAAATTGAGACACAGATGTAGAGAACAAACGTATGGACGCCAAGGGGGGAAAGCGGTGGGGGGTGAGGGTTGTGGTGTGATGAATTTGGAGATTGGGATTGACATGTATACACTGATGTGTATAAAATGGATGACTAATAAGAAAAAATTAGAAGTAAACATTAAAAAAATAGCAAAGAGGACACACCACATAAATACAACTAAAGCATAAAATGAAGGAATTGAGAACAAACGTAGCAGTCATATCAATAACTGTGAATGGGCTTAACAAACCTATTAAAAGAAAAAGATCTTCAAATTAGTTCATAAAGCAAAATCCAAGTCTACGTTGTATATAACAGACACATCTAAAACAGTGATTCAAAAAGGCTAAAAGTCAAGAGACGGGGAAAGATATTTTGAGCAAATTAAAAACAATAAAAAAGCAGGTATTATGATCCTAATATCAAAATATAATTCAAAACACATTAAACAAGATTAAAAAGGATATTTTATAATGCAAAAAGGCATAATTCACAATAAAAATATAAGTTATGAATATCTACATACCAAATAACACAGAAAGTACTGTGTAAAGTAGAAACTACAGGAGATGCAAGGAAAAGTAGAAAAACACTAATAACAGTAGATTTTAACACACCATTGTCAGTGCAAGACAGGTCAAGTGACCAAAAATAAGTAAGAATATAGAAAATCTAAACAGCATGATCAGTAACGTAGAGCTTATGGATATACAGCAAACAGTAAACGCTGATAACAGAGAATATATCTCTTTCTCAGTGCACATGAACCATCTTCTTTCCATGTGCATGCGTGCGTGTGTGCGTGTGTGTGATGAGGACACTTAAATCTACCCTCTTAGCAAATTTTAAGTATCCAACACAGTATTGTTAACTATTGTCATCACGCTGTAACTAGATCTCCAGAACTAATTTATCTTGCAAAACTGAAACGTTGTACCCTGCGACCAACAACTTCCCCATTATATAAATGTATTCTTCAAAAATGTCACCATCGTGAAAGGAAAGAAAACCCTGAACATTAGAGAAATGACAACTAAATGCAATACATGATCCTGAACTGGATCCCACACTGAAGGGGAAAAATACTATAAAGGAGATAATTGGGACAATTAACAAAATTGGAATATGAACTATAGATTAAAGTTTCAATGTTTAATTTCCTGAATTTGATCACAGTTACGAGCACATCTTTTTTCTGAAGAAACACACACTAACGTATTAGAGGTAAAGAGGAATGATTTCTGCAACGTAATCTCAAATGTTCAGGAAAAAAATGGATGTGTGCAGGTTGTGTGTGTGTGTGTGTGTGTGTGTGTGTGTGGAGAGAGAGAAAAAATGATTTTAAAAAATGACAATTAGTGAATCTGGGTAAAAGTAGTACATAGGGTTTCTCTGTATTATTTTTGTAACATTTCCATAAATATGATTTTTTTTAGGTCTTAAAAGCTAGTGGAAAAAAAAGCTGACTTAATTACACTTGCATTTTCTTTTCTCCCCCTACTGAACCCATTAAGTTGACATGAAATTACCTGACAAAAAGACTTATACTCCATTTTCCCAACTTTGCCACAATGACTAAGAAACAATTCCAGTTTTTACTTATTAGCTCCTTAGTTTATAAACCACAAGGGGTTTAGTCTTTTTTTCCCCCTGAAGTCATAAATTGCCTTCCATGCCCTTCCCTAATGAACTATGATGACTTTATAACACATTTCATTTTAAAAAGTACATTGTTTTCTTAAGTATTGTCACCCTTTCTTCTCCTTACCCTAAATCAGATTTATCTTTCTAAACAAAGACATTAGGAAACATATCTCAGTACACAGTAAAATGGAATCACCATGTAATACCAATTATTCCTCTTTAACATAACTTCGGCTTTTAAAAACATTTTCCATAGCCATAATTTCACAAAGTCCTATTCAGCTTAATTCTAGGCAAGTCAAATAACCTCCCAGCTATTTTCTTTCAGTCCTGAATTCTCCTCACTCCTCACCAGACTGCACAATGATATTAGAATTCTTTTCTAAAGGTAGGATTTTGTTGGGCTCATTCAGAGATTCTCAGGAGCTCTAAGTGTCTTTGTGTAAAATCCAAAACTCTCAGTATGTACTTCTAGGCCCTCCACTAACTTCATACTCTACTCTACTCTAATCACGTAATACAATCCATTCAGGCAAATCCTTTCAGTCAGACAAACATACTTAGGAGCACTGCCTATGATTTGCTTGCTTCCAACTCAATGCCTTTTATTTATGTCTCATCTTAAGAGTCCTTCTTCCTTGTCTCTATCATGTCATGCTTTTCCCCTACTTCATAATCATGCTCAAAATTCCAGTGCCTAGAAAGATGTCTCTGGCTAATTTTCCAATCAATTCATCCACTCCTGTTCCGTCTTAGCACTTTTACACAGAGCTCCTAAAGGTAATATTTGTGCACAAATTTACCTTGTACATCTTCTGTGAGGTATGAACATGTGGATATTCCTTTCCCTACTAGACTGTAATTCCCAGATAGAATAACAAGTAGATAAAGAGGTAGGTTCCATAACTAATTACTTTCCATTCTCATAGACCTAACTGTAATATGGATGAAAGTGTAATGGCCTGACAAGTAACAGAAAATTGTACAGATCTCCATAACTATGAGAAAATCATAAAGACAATCTACCTCAGGTAGCTAAAAAATATACCTACCTTCTATTTCTTGCCCAATAGAAAGTCCAGCCCATTTTCGCTGTAAAATAAGAGAAAAAAAGACACTTAACACAAAATCAATCAAAATTAGAGAAATGAGGAAAAGAGGATTTCTTTGAATTTCATTAACACATTCCCAGACCAAAACATGGCTGTTAAGTGTTGAATTGTGTCTCACAAAACGATTTGTTGAAGTCTTAGCCCCCGACCCCTGTGAATGTGACCATATTTGGAAATAGGGTCTTTGCAGATGAAATCAAGGTAAGATGAGGTCATATCAAATTAAGGTAGACCCTAAGCCAATATGGCTTCCTTATAAGAAAAGGACACAGCACATGGGGAGAACGTCATGTGACAATGAAGGCAGAGACTGAAGGGATATATGTACCAGTCAATGAACATCAAGGATTGTCCGCAACACCAGAAGCTAAGCACGGAACAGATTTTTCCCTAGTGCCTTCAGAGAGAGCCTGGCCCTGCTGACACCTTGACTTCAGACTTCCAGCCTTCAGAACTGTGAGAGAATACATTTCTGTTGTTTTAAGCCACCCAGTTTGTGGTACTTTGTTACAGCCACCCTAGGAAACATATGCTATAGTTTATTTATGCCTGAACATCTATCCTCAAAACATATAAAGCTTGCCTTTTTACAGTAAAGCTGGCACCACTGAATAGCATGCTCCTTTGCATAATATAATGCTCCTGAAAGACTTCGTAGTATCAGATATGCCAGCGTTCTAAATGTACTGTGCATACCTATACTGTTTGATACAGTAGCACAAAAAGAAAGATGTTCACTTCATGAAAACTAAATTAAAACTTATCAGATACTCTATACTGAAACCCAAGCAGGGATTCAAATCATTAGATGGTCATGACTGTTCTTTGTGTACCAGCCAAAAGAGTGTCAGGCATTTAGCTTTAGCTTCTCCCCAGTACCTACTGGCAAGAATGTACGGAGGCAGGACAGATTGTGTTCAGGCCGGAATTCAAGACTGGCTTGGTACAGATTCAAAATTAGCAGTTATTGACAGAACTCCAAAGAACAGTGAGAAAAATAATTTTTGACCGGAAATCAAAAGTTGTGTCTGCTCATCTGAACTTTGTGGGTTTTGTGGTGGGTAGTTAAGAAGATGCTGCGTTTTGAGTATGTGCAACACGTGCTCTACCTTCCAGCTTTCTTACCACCTCTCCACCCTTCACCTCTCTCTTCTGTAGTACCCCATCCCACTTCTGGCCAACTGAAAATTTAGTAGCATACTGGTTAAGCCCAGACTTTGGGTCACAAAGCAGCCACAATTAGGTTCTATACCCAGAGACAGTCTCAAGGATGATAAAAACAGGATCTATCATTTGGGGTTGTTAAGAGAATTAAATGAGTGAACACAGGCAAAAGCACTTAGAATAGCACTTGGCCTATAGTAAATGTTGGGAAAATTTTTTTAAAGCAGAGACAAGGAAAAATAGTGAGAAAACCCATTTCTGGCCAGCAGAATCTCAAATGCAGCTCTGTAAAAGCTGGTTAACTCTAGAATATTCCAAACCTTTGATCTATAAGAAGCAAATGCGAAAGGTAGTCCTGATATTGGAGAGGCATCTGAACAGAGAAAAAGGGAAGAGTGAGTGATCATTTCCCATAATTTGTGAGGGATTCAAGAGATCTTTAATAGGTCCCTAACAAGTGTTTGATCTCCTTCCTTAAACCTCCAGGTGTGGGAGGGCAGGAATCAATGCTTATCAGCATACTACAAGGAGGTAAAGGTTGCATTTGCATTGTTTAGGACTGGGGACCAGCAGCATGAGTAAGGTGACAAGGGAGAAAAGGATACAGACTCCTACTGGTGAGGCTCCTACATTATATATTATGTGCCTGCAATAGTGCTAGGCCATTTCCCCTCCACAGAATCCACCAACAGTTATAAAGTAATAAAGTAATCATAAAGAATCATATTCTTTAGTCTAACATCATTGCTTTTTTTTTTTTTTTTTTTTTTTTGCGGTACACGGGCCTCTCACTGTTGTGGCCTCTCCTGTTGCGGAGCACAGGCTCTGGACGCGCAGGCTCAGCGGCCATGGCTCACGGGCCTAGCCGCTCCGTGGCATGTGGGATCTTCTCAGACCGGGGCACGAACCCGTGCCCCCTGCATCGGCAGGCGGACTCTCAACCACTGCACCACCAGGGAAGCCCGACATCATTGCATTTTTAAATCACTATTAGATGTCAATTTTAGAAGTAAATGCTATTTTTATATATTTTATACATTTTCTGTTACCCTGTGAGCTAACATTAAAATAACCTGACACTTTGATAGCTGATATCACTGCAGAATTCTTTTAAATTAGGGGGAAAAAGTGAAGGCAATAAAAGGTAGACATAGTAAAACTTGGCAATTAAGAATATATCTTTTAATTCCTTACCTAATACCTAGATGGTTTACCTCAATATGAATCAATACAGTTACAGCGTGACACAGCTTGCTTTAAATGAATTGATTCTTCTATGACTTTCAAGAATAGAAGAGAATAAATTCCTGAGTTACCTGAGGTAAGCTGAATGCAATGCTCCCTGGAACCACAGATGGGTGGGTCCTCAGTGTAAACGTGTACCTGTGGTTGGGGGAGGTCCTCACCATCACGTGCCTAAAGGACAGAAACACAGTCAATACTCCACGTCAAAGGAAATAAAGAACATCAATTCCAAATGTGCTTATTTCCAACAAATGATGCTTGATGAGTACTGGGTAGAAACATGGCATTATATGAGTCCTGAAGAAACAGGACCACAGATTTCATTTCCAAAAATTGTCAACAATTCAAAATGTTTTCCAGGAATAAGGACCGCCTCAGGCCAAACAGACATCAAGCAGAATTAGGACCAAGTTCAAGAGAGTACATACCATCCAAAACATCAATGTCATTGCATTTCCAGTTTACATAAAACTGAAGACAGTGATTTACTTGATATTAAGTAAAAATTAAATGAATTTCCTCTCCTGAGACTTATTTCACATTCTAACTAGACTAAAGGAAGGAGAACTGAAGATAGAATAAAGCCAGGATATAGCAGTCAAAAAAAAAGTTAGTTTTTAGGACTATTCATTAAATCTCTTTGCAGATTCCCACAACAGGTTGAAATACTAACAGCCTGTAAAATTAAAAAGGTGGTAAAAATGAAAAAATTTCACAAAATATATCAGCTTCCATATAGATTATCAATATTTACTATTTCAAAGCATTTTGTGCTAATTCACCCTGCTCAGAAGTTACCTGTAAACAGATGAACTATAGTTATCTCATGATCATCTCCTATACCAAGAAACTACCAAGGACTGTGAGTGAGATAGAAGCTTCAAACTCTGCTACAATAGCACTATCTTTTTAAAAATTATCTTTTAGAATGCTATAATTTTTTAACTATTAATGGTTAATGTTTCTATACATATCGTTTTGTCAGTAGGACACAAGTTCCTTACATCTACTCTACTTTAAGTAACCCCCTCATGTGTACAGTGAACATCTAACACATAAAAGAATTCCATAAGCAAATTCTCACACTGATTGTCTGTAGTCCAGTTTATACGTAGAAAGTTCTATGTTCAACTTAGAATCACAGAATTTTTAGGACTGGAAACAATGTTAATACAATTATGTAGTATAGCCCTTTACTCTGAAGCGGAAAACCACAGAAGATTAGCAATTCTAACCCTGTGAAACTCATGTATTTCTCAGATAGCTTTAGAAACAGAAAAAGGCTCAGTTAAAATCCCACTTCCTTCCTCATTTCCCTAGTCTGCTTTCTGGAACAGCCGCTTCATGTCCTCATCTCCACCAACCTTAGAAGCACATGGATGGCAATGAACTTGGTAGCAGGGTATTTAGAAGTTCTGCCAATGGGTGATGTGAATCAATTAAAATAAATGACAGTGAAAAATGCTTGTAAAGATTCTACAACTGCTGTGCATCTTCCAATTTTCATGTCTCTTGGATTATCATAGTAATAATGATCAAAACAGCTAATATTTATTGAGGACTTATTAATGTGATAGACTCTAAGTGCTTTCTTTGTGTGTAACTCAATATTCACAAACACCCTGAGGAAGCCAGTACCATCATCCCCATTTTACAGATTAGGACACTGAGGCACAGGGTAAATAACTTACCCATGGTCACCCAGTTTATAATTGGCAGAACAGGATCCAAACTCAGACAATCTGACCCAAAGTCAAAAACCTAATGACTACGCTATATATGATTCATATATCCAGTATGTTTAGTTCTGCTAAGAAAACCAATGGAAAAATAAAGTTATATATAAAAAACTATGTATCATTTAGAAAACATTTATCAAAATTTGATACAGTAAATACATGACTCTTTCTCATCTCCCATTTTCCAATTCAGCAAGAGGAATTAAAAAATTATACTCAAATGTTTCCCAAAATAAGTAAATTAATTAATTAAATAAGGACTCTCTAGAAGTTTCTAAAATACCATTTAGCAAGTTAGAAGAAAACAAAGTCAGATACTCACTGGCCAGACTGGAAATCCTTTTCATTCACAACTGCACAGTTAGTTAAAGATAATTCATCTGTAGGACATCTTGCAGCTTGCATACTCTGTAAGAATCAATGATTAGGAAAATAAAATTAAGTCACCTTTTATTTTCTTAAAGAATATTTTATGCTTCCCTGTCCTCTATTCCCCATCACCTGTAGTAAACACTTACTGTTTTTGACCCCCAGCACCCCTTACTCTGTGGTAACAGTAAACCCTGCCTTTCGGAAACTGCTCCCTCCCCATTCCATGTGCTTTTGTGGGCCGGCCAATCACAGCACACGTGCAATCACACAGAGTACTATCCCATCCACGGGACTTTATATAGACAGGCGCTAGAAGAAAGGCACTCTCCTTCTCACCACACGAAGGAAGCCTTTCTGCTCTAAAAGAAGAAAACTATCGCAGAGAAAGCAAAGGTGACAGAGACACAGACAGACACTTTGAGACTCAGACCTGACAACGAAGTTAAAACCCTTGAGACCAGTTCTGAAAGTCGGTTGAGTCAATAAACTCTTTTTTGCTCAAGCTTATTTGAGTTGGTTTTCCATTTCTTCCAAAAAAAAAAAAAAAAAGATTTTGACATAAAAATGCAATGATGTAAATTCAATACATTTGATAAAGTATATCGTGAAAAAGTATCTCCTCATAAGAGATCTCAAGTGGCTATGAACCATTTCTCCTATAGACTAAGAAAAGCTATCTTCCAAATACCTCCCAACAAAAATAATTACAGGTATATTTAAAATAAAATAGCAATTAACAGTCCTTTTGATCAACATTGATCAACAGCTACTAGTAAAACATTCCTTCATATAATGTATGTAACCAATAATCCTTCCACCATCCTCTAGGGTTTCCTAGTTATTGAAATATGACACTCATAGTCTGTTTATGACTAACGTACTCACTCTTCAAACCTCAAGCCAAAGCTGATTCTTCTTAAATTTGTCTCCCAAATACAAATTTATAGAGGAAAATAAATTACTCTTTGCCTTGCTTTTGTTTTTAATAAAAGGCTAGTTTCAATACAGCTACCCCAGTTGTTCAGAGCAGTGGTCTCGAAAGTGGGATATGTGCACCTGAAGGGTTTGCAGGATAATCCTTTGGGGTATAAGAAGAAAATATCAGTTCTTCTATTTATATTTATTTATACCCATTTTTATTAAAGATGAACCCCATGCTAAGTGTATATTCTGCCTTAAGATATAACCTATATAAAGTCTGCATAATCTGCCAGGCCTTTAAAAATTCAGTATTCACAGCAAGAGAGAAACTTCTCTAATTTTTCCACCTATGTTTAAAGTCACATCCTATTGAATCTAGCAATTCACAGAATTGTATTAAAGTTAAATAACTGCTGAAACTGCTAAGGTTTCCTGAGAGAAAAGACAAGAAGCTATGACCCACAGTAAAAATGACTAAAATGATACATGGAAAATAAAATGGTGACAAACTAGTATTCTTTTATTGGTAAATATAGCTAAAATCTCTTAGAAAACTCTAAAGAGCTGAAGATATCAGAACATATTATAGAGTGTAGGAGGTCTGCTATATAGTTGAATCAAAATATAGTTATTTCTTTCATTTTAGAAGATTTGCTAGGTAATTGCAAAACACACCAAGAACTACAATTTTGCGAGTCACTAAAGGAAAGATGTACTGAAAAAAATACGGTCTAAACTATAAATGAAACAATATGCTTTATGGGAAAACTGTAACCACTGATGGAAGGGCTGTTTTGACTGGAATAAAAAGAATAATTCCAGAATAAAGTTACAAAGACAGCACATTAAGTGAAAGTTGTTCACTGTTTCATTCACAGGTAAACTGTTGCTGCATATAAGTCAGAGCCAAAGGTGTGCACATGTCCTTCAGGATGTCACTGAGGTCAACTTTATCAAAAGAAGACCCTTACAATATAGAATCTTTCCTACACTCTGTAAAAGGCCAGGAAGCAGCGTCAAATCTTTTTTTTTTTTTTTTGTAAACCATATAGGGATTCACTGGTTACCAAAAGGTAAAGTGCTACCAAGATATTAAAAAAAGAAAACAAAGAAAGAAAAAGAAAAGAAAAATTCACTTTGCTCCTACAAGATAAAAATGAACAAAAACAAAAAAGAAAAAATACCTTGTGCTAATGAATAGAGCATTTCAAAAATGGTTACTTAGAAACATTTCCATTGCTAAGCGATTCTGCTATTGAAAACAATGTATATTACCTAAAAACAAGCAAAAAATAAAAACTCTCATATCTGCATGCTTTAAAAAGTTAGAAACAAAATTTTCTAATCTTTAAAAAAATCATCCAAATGATTTTTCAATGATTTTTGAACCCGTTTATTAGTACTATAAAAGTACAATACATTCTGATTAGTCTGCAAGAAAAACTAATAGATGGAAATTTACCAACCACATTTCACACATTTCAATAAAACATTTCCATAAATGGTAGACAATCTGGGGGAATTTCAAAAGTACAGCTAAATTTCCCCCATTCTTATCTATGCTTTGATGGCCATTAAAATCAAGTAACAAAAAAACCCTAAATTTAGGGCTTCCCTGGTGGCACAGTGGTTAGGAATACGTCTGCCAATGCAGGAGACATGGGTTTGAGCCCTGGTCTGAGAAGATCCCACATGCCGCAAAGCAACTAAGCCCATGCACCACCATTACTAAGCCTGTGCTCTAGAGTCCGTGAGCCACAACTACTGAGCCCGCGTGGCACAACTACTGAAGCCCGCAGGCCTAGAGCCCGTGCTCCGCAACAAGAGAAGACACCGCAATGAGAAGCCTGCACACTGCAATGAAGAGTAGCCCCCACTCGACGCAACTAGAGAAAGCCTGCGCACAGCAACGGAGACCCAACGCAGCCAAAAATAAATAAATAAATTTATTTTTTTAAAAAACCTGAATTTAGAAATAGACCTCTGAATAGTTGTATCACAAAATATTAAACCAAGTTTTTAAAGAATAGTAAAGCATCACTTTGCTTTCTGAATTATTAATAAATAAAATTAAGAGAATTTTCTACAGTTCATCTTTAGCTCATCCTTTTTCTTTTTTGTGTATGTTTTACTATGTATATAAACTATTAGTGTATCACTTAAAAATAAATAGCTATATATACTGCGGATATAGGATCAAAACATTTTTTGTGTATGAGATCTATGAAATCACTAATTTAGAACATGACACAAATAAGGTCTAGGTCATAAGTTTGATTTCCAAATGAGACACTATTTTTGCCCATGGTCACTGTTTGACCAGCCACCTGACCAAAATGTGCAGAACTTTGTTTCCCTCTTACCATGGGTCTCTCTCACCTACAAGCTTCTTTCTCTCTTTTTTTTTTCCCAATATTTTAACCCCGAGGCCCTGCAAAATCCAGAACTGCTTTCTATGACATTCAAGTTCTTTTTTTTTATCCTATAAATTTATTTATTTTTGGCTGCATTGGGTCTTCGTTGCTGCGCTCAGGCTTTCTCTAATTGTAGCGAGCGGGGGCTACTCTTCGTTGTGGTGCGCAGCTTCTCGTTGCGGTGGCTTCTCGTTGCAGAGCACAGGCTCTAGGTGTGTGGGCTTCAGTAGTTGCAGCTCGCAGGCTCTAGAGCGCAGGCTCAGTAGTTGTGGCACGCGCATGGGCTTAGTTGCTCCACGGCATGTGGGATCTTCTTGGACCAGGGCTCGAACCTGTGTCCCCTGCATTAGCAGGCGGATTCTTAACCACTGCGCCAGTGCCACCAGGGAAGTCCCACTTCTTTCTCTTATATTCCTCTCTTCCCTAACCCTGAGCCCCTTGTCCAGCCAACTCCTACTTATTCCACAATTTCTCAGCTCAGACATTACATTTTCTAGAAGACCTTCCTAGATATCTTCTCCTCCTGTAAGATAAAGGTCAAATGGAAGAACTTAACTGTATTTTTATTGTCTGTTTACACTGCATAAAAGACATAAGGTTCTCAAGGACTGAGACTACATCTTGCTCGGATCTATGGTTCCCAGGGCTAAGACAGGGCATGGCACACAGTCAGCGCTCATTAAACATTTGTTGAATAAACTAACTTACAGATCAATACAATCTATCCCAACTGCAGAATAAACAATTCAAAGAACATGGACACAAAGGACATTTCAAGGTTACTTAGGAAGTGATATAATTTAAATAAAATTATCTAATAGTTCAAAATTACACAGAATTGATATACCCAAAGTTATTTAAAAATTTACAAAATGCTAAGTTAAGCTTTTCATTTGTAAACTTGTTTACTTGTCAAGGAGTTGGTGTCCTTCAAAAAAGAGTGAAAAAATCTGTAAAAGTCATCTGGCTGGCCAACTAAAACAGATGCTGTGAGCAAAAGGCATCCCTACTGGAGTCTAGAAGCATCTGTGTTTTTATGGTAAGCCAAGCACAGTATCTCATTTTCTCATCAAAATATAAGACCCTATAAATAGTAGCTGTTTACTTATCACAATAATGCCAAGGGAACATTCCACAATTTTTCTAACACTGACCTTGCCTCTAGGAAACAATGATAAAAGCCCAGCCACGACGGCCACATAGCCATTATGAAATGAAAATACGAAACTGACAGGTAAATTTATATAAGTTTAGTTATCTGAGGTACTAGAATATTTAACTATCTGAAGGCTATAAAATGTTTTCATTAACAACTTGAAATGTAAAAAATCATTAACTCATTGCTACGCAAAAGAATGAAAATCTCAACAAATCTTTAATGGAAACTTCAGCAGGAGTAATTATATCATTACTTTGAACACTCTTGCACTGTTGCTGGGAATGTAAATTGATACAGCCATTATGCAGGTTCCTTAAAACACTAAAAATAGAATTACCATATGACCCAGCAATCCCACTACTGGGCATATACCCAGAGGAAACCATAATTCAAAAGACACATGCACCCCAATGTTCATTACAGCACTATTTCCAATAGCCAGGACATGGAAGCAACCTAAATGTCCATCAACAGAGGAATGGATAAAGAAGATGTGGTACATATATACAATGGAATATTACTCAACCATAAAAAGGAATGAAATTGGGTCATCTGTAGAGACGTGGATGGACCTAAAGAGTGTCATACAGAGTGAAGTAAGTCACAAAGAGAAAAACAAATATCGTATTAACACATATATGTGGAATCTAGAAAAATGGTATAGATGATCTTTTTTTTTAAAATAAATTTATTTATTTATTTTTGGCTGCTTTGGTTTTTCATTGCTGTGTGCGGCTGTCTCTAGCTGCAGCAAGCAGGGGTTACTCTCCGTTGCGGTGCACAGGCTTCTCATTGCAGTGGCTTCTCTTGTTGCGGAGCATGGGCTTTAGGTGCACAGGCTTCAGTAGTTGTGGCACGTGGGCTCCGTAGTTGTGGCTCACGGGCTCTAGAGCGCAGGCTCAGTAGTTGTGGCGCACGGGCTTAGTTACTCTGCGGCATATGGGATCTTCCCAGACCAGGGCTTGAACCTATGTCCCCTGCACTGGCAGGCGGACTCTTTAACCACTGCACCACCAGGGAAGCCCGATATAGATTATCTTATTTGCAAAGTAGAAACAGAGACACAGACATAGAGAACAAACGTATGGATACCAAGGGGGCAAGGGGGTTGGGTGGGATGAATTGGAAGATTAGGACTGACATATATACACTACTGATACTATGTATAAAATAGATAACTAATGAGAACCTACTGTTTAGCACAGGGAACTCTACTCAGTGCTCTTTGGTGACCTAAATGGGAAGGAAATCCAAAAAAGAGGGGATATATGTGTATGTATAGCTGATTCACTTTGCTGTACAGCAGAAACTAAAACATTGTAAAGCAACTATACTCCAGTGAAAATTTTAAAAATACTCCTTTCTTTTCCAACTACATATCTGCATGAGACAACAGATTGAATGCAGATGCAGATGTGTGAGAATTACAGCTGTCTTCTAAGTCAGAGATTTGCAAAAATGTAAAACAGTGCCACTCACTATTTTTTTTTTTTTTGCCTTGGAAACTACAGTTATCTTTTCATAAAGATAGGTTCTTTTTTTTTTAAACATCTTTATTGGAGTATAATTGCTTTACAATGGTGTGTCAGCCTCTGCTTAAAGATAAGTTCTTTATGATAACCTGTAATGGGCTTTAATGTTATTTTTAAATGACTCAATCAATAAATATTTAAAAAATTTTAAAATATATAATCCTTATGCCAAAGGAAAAAAAAAGTTATATCATTACTTACGTGAGAGCCTTTAAAGTGCAGAAAAAGAACTGGCTTCTTCCCATCAAAAAAAAAAAGGGCGGGGGGGGCGGGTAATCAGGACTCCTCTGGGTATCACTGCATAGTTTTCAAATTTAAATAACATACTTTCATCCAAAGGTCCACTTTAAAAATTGGATTTTTAAAATATATGCTTTATTGTTTACCAAAGAACTCAGTAGGGCAAAATAAATAGAAAAAAACAAAGTGTGTAGTACCTGATTATAAGACCTCATTACAGATAACTGCAACACTCATGAATCCATTGGTCTTCTCTGTGGTGCTTCAGGCCTAGGTTACATCTCTCTAGAGACACAAATTCCCCCACAGGGAAGGGAAGTAGGACAGAATATACGAACTTGCCCCAGAGCCAGCTTAGCTAACAAGTCTCACTCAATTTTGTGCTTCCTGAAAAATAACATTTTAGAACTGCACTATTCAATAAAGTAACCACTGGACACATATGGTTATTAAAATTAAAACTAATTAAAATTTTAAAATTCAGTTCTTCAGGTGCACTAGTCACATTTCGAGTGCCACATGTGGCTATTAACTGTCACTGAAGAAAGTTTCATTAGATGGTGCTAGTCTAGAGCAGTGTGAGAAAGGCCATCAGTAATCCGTGTCTTCAGGCCTATGGAACCACTCTGCTATAAACTCCTGAAATAATAATTTCTATTAAAATTGTGAAGTCCTGTGGGACTAGAAGTGATGGATAGAAATAAGCTAAATTTGTTATGTCCTATAGTAATCTTGCAAAGAGCATGTAGGGATACCCTTCACATTATCCATCTCAAATCAGTAACTATTCACATAGGTGACATCCCTTAGGGCCTTAAAATTCCTTTACAAACTTATATTGAAAAAGAAAAAAAAAACTGAGCTCCCATTTTGGTTTTTTGAGGGGAAAAAAAAACACAAAGGAAAATATAAAAGGCTGACAGCACTAAATAGTGGCAAAGATGTGATGCAGTTTCTTATAAGGTTAACGTGACCCAGCAGATCTACCCCTAGTAAAGTTTTAAGTAAAGAGAAATGAAAACATACAGCCACACGACGACTGGTACACAAACGGTCACAGCAACTTTATTCATAATAGTCAAAAACTGAAATAACATGAAGATCTACCAACAGTTGAATGGATAAACAAATTGTGGTACAGCCATACAATGGAACACTACCCAGCAATTAAAAAGAAACTACCTACTGATATACGCAACAACATGAGTAAACCTCAAAAACATAATGCCAAGTAAAGCCAGATGCTTATATAATATAGGATGACCTCTTTTTTGCATCACCTTGTAATTAGATGAAATCCTAGAAGAGGCAAAATTAATCTAGAGTTACAACCACACACACACACAAAATCAGTGATTGCCTGGGGCCGGGGTGAAATGAACAGCAGAAAAGCATGAAGTAATTTTTTGAGATAACAGAAATGTTCTATATCTTGATTGTATTTTATTTTATATAGGTTATACCTCAATAAAGCTGAGAAGTGATGGTCTGATTTTTTAATGGCTGGGCAATCACCAATAATTCCCAGGTAAAGACAGTTATAAATGTTCAAACTAGAAAACATAGTTTAGGTACAAGGTACATACACTTATGCAACAAAGACCTAGACCTTGGTACATCTGTACTCAGGTAGGCCTACTGGAAAAGAGAGCTAACTAGGTCTGCAGAACAGATTCAGTTCTCTCCCCAACCAGTCCTCATCCCAGCTGTAGGAATAAACAGAACTAGGAGAATGGCCAGATCTACCTCTAAAGGACAGTCTAAGGTTGCTGACCATATTGGCCTGCTAGTCCTGGGCACAGGATGTGAAAAGAGGAAGTATAAAACCTACAACTCCTGGCATGAATGTCCCATACTAACCATCAGATTGGCAATTCTTCCTCCTGAGAAAAGTAAGATTGTTTGTTTTCCCTGTAATAATTCTTCCACTAAGACGCAAGGGAATTTGATCTAAAGTTCTACTCTCCCTATGGGCAGGAATGGAAACAGGAGGACATAGGAATAAATGCACAACCACCCAAACATACACAAGAGAATTAAATAAAGTATTCTTATTTACTTGATATAGAGTAAATAATAAATCTCAGCTCTTATTATGACCATCATAGAGATATTCAGTAAAGAATTATTTGTAATAGAAAAAAAAATCACAATCTAAAGCTAAATAAATGCTGTGAATAGGAGCATGGTTAAAAGTATCACAACTGTGCAGCCATTTAAAAGGTCAAGGTACCTCTGTATGTACTGACAAAAGAAATGTCCACAATATAGAACTAAGTTTTAAAAAAGAAATAAAATAGCATGTAGAGTAAGTTTTTAATAAAAAAGATACACACTAGGGGCTTCCCTGGTGGCGCAGTGGTTGAGAGTCCGCCTGCCGATGCAGGGGACACGGGTTCGTGCCCCGGTCCGGGAAGATCCCATATGCCGCGGAGCAGCTGGGCCCGTGTAGCCGTGGCCGCTGAGCCTGCGCGTCCGGAGCCTGTGCTCCGCAACGGGAGAGGCCACAACAGTGAGAGGCCCGCGTACCACAAAAAAAAAAAAAAAAAAAAAAAGATACACACTAAATTAACAGTAGTTACCACTGAGGTGAAACAAGAAGGTATAAATGAAACACCTTCGCTTTTCACAATTCTGAATGGTTGGAACTGTTTTTTACAATAAATAACCCTTATCTTAGGAAAATAATTTTAAATATAGAGAACTTTTATGTACAAAGTTGTCCTCTACAGGTTTACTTTAACGGTGATGAATTAGAAGCAAACTAAAAGTCCTATTTCAAAGTGATGGTTACGAAAACTAAAACATATCCACTTAATTATCATATCCTCATAATATTCAAATCACAGGATAGTATATGTATACATGTATATATATACATATATATAAATTTTACTTTATAGTTTTATTTTTTTAAGTATAGCAAAGCAATTAAATAAAAACACACCAAAATGTAAAAAACAATTGTGATTGGACAATGGGACTATGAGTGATTTATTTTCTTCCTTTCTGCATTTTCCAAGTTAAAAAATATAGATAGCTGCTATTTTACTACCCAAATTAAAATTTTTGTATTAAAGTTAATTGATGGTATATTTCATTTCAGACCTCTGTTTCTGCTTAGACAGTGATGACCTCACACATTAGGAAAATAACTGGAAGGACATGCTTAATAAAAGGACACTGTCATTATTCATGAAATAGAAGACATGGTCTCATAATTTGCTTATTTTTTTTCATAATTCTTTAAAAGTTTTTTCTTCATAATTAAACCATGTAAGTAAATCTAATTCTCTTTGACTACAGTGTGGCAAAGATTTTTGTATATAAATTAAGAAAACATACTTTTTAATAAACTCTGTAAGAAATTACAAAATATGGTCTGAAACACAGAATCTTTTGATATATAAAGAGTTAAAATTTTATTTATACTGGGCAGATTAACCAATGACTGAGCATCAAAATGAACACCAAATCATAAGCCAGTTAACTAAATCCTTGGCTCTGTGAATAAACAATTTCCTCTCCAAGACTGCATTAACTTGGGAAAGTTCATTAATGCCTCAAAATACATTACTTTAAAATTTGGAGAAGTACCTGGTACAATATTTAGCACATAATAGGCACTCAATAAATATTTGTGGAATTAAAAAATTGGGAGGGCTTCCCTGGTGGTGCAGTGATTGAGAGTCCGCCTGCTGATGCAGGGGACACGGGTTCGTACCCCGGTCCGGGAAGATCCCACATGCCGCAGAGCGGCTGGGCCCGTGAGCCATGGCCGCTGAGCCTGCGCGTCCAGAGCCTGTGCTCCGCAACGGGAGAGGCCACACAGTGAGAGGCCCGCGTACCGCAAAAAAAAAAAAAAAAAAAAAAAAAATTGGGAAAGAAATATATCTAGAGAGTGATAAGACCCATATGAAGAAAACTAACAGAAGCACATAAAAGAATATCCAAGTAAATGTAGAGATATATGTCATTCTATGCAATGACTCAATACTGTAAGGATATCATCAACTCCAAATTAACCTATAAACTTAATGTAATTATAAGAAAATCCCAATGGGGCTTTAGCAAATTCAATCTAAACTGTAACTGGCAAAGTATTATAAATGTAGTAGGCAAAATGAGAAGGGAACAAAATTTTTTTTTAATTTGTGAAAGTAGCCAAGAAAAAATTCAGAAAGAATGAGACTGGCCCTACTAGACATCAAAACATGTCATACACAGTAATTAAAACAATTTAGTGGAATTCCCTGGTACTCCAGTGGTTAGGACTCCACGCTTTCACTGCCGAGGGCCGGAGTTCAATCCCTGGTTGGGGAACTAAGATCCCGTGGCCAAAAAAAACTAAAAATAAAATATAAATAAATAAAATAAAACAATGTATTGTAGTATTAGTACAGAAACAGACAGTTCAATGGAGTAGAACAAACAATCCAGAAATAGAACCAGGTGAGAACTTGATATGTGAGATTTAGAATCAGTAGAGAAAAGCTGAACTATTCAATAAACAGCACTGAGACAAATGATTATCCACTTGGTGGCTGGACTGGAGGAGTGTCAATAATAATAGCTAATGTGTTTTGAGAGCTTATTACACGCCAGGCGCTGTTTTAAAAGCTTTACACACCTGCAAACACCCGGCCCTCGCTCTAGCTAACATTTTTGTTTTCTCATAAGAAAATTACTTCTCTCTAAATGATTTTCCAAATATGACTCATTCTGAATTTTGTATACTTATAAGATTTTTAAAAATCTAATTTTAAAGTGAATAAACTAAAGATTGTGTTTTAATCCTATAGCTACCTCTAATTTGATTCAAGCACATACTGTAGCTCCATTTGGTCACATTCAAGGATCACAGCATTCTATTCTTAACCTTACAGAAGCATCTTAAGGCACATATCTCGAATGTATAATAAGGAGGTAGAATCCCTCATCTGTAGGTTTGATGGCGACCCGCCTATCCAGCCTTTGGTCTTTCGCCTCTTGGGTCACTGCCAGTAAGCCTCTCTCATTCCAGAGGCAGGTACACACCCCTCATAGTGACTTAAAAAGCAAAAGTCCCTTAATTCTCTTACCTCAAATTATCAACCTTTCTCTCTTCACTTTACAACCAAATTTCTAAAGTCTCCCTTCCTTGCCTCCCATCTTCTCATCCTCTGGCAATCTTCTTTGAAATCCTCTCCAGCAACTACTTTACTGCAATGGCTCTTCCAAGTCACCAATGCCTTTCTAATTGCGAAATTCAGTGGTATCTCCCTCTCCTCAGTATTCATTTTAATTTGTTTCTCTGGCTGTCCTAACATCATCATCCTTTCAATTCATTCAAATTCACAATTTCAAGGTCATTCTTCCCTTCACCATCCAGTACACACACACACACACGTGCACACACACACACAAACTGGGGCCAAGACCTATTAATTCTACTTCTGCACTGTAACTTGCATTTGATTCCTCCCTTCCATCCTCACAACTGTTGATCTAATTCAGCCAACATCATCTCTCTCCTAAAAAAACTGCGATAACCTAATTGGTTTCCCTGACTCTAATTTCTCTTCTCCAATTCAATCTTCTGTCTGCCACCAGACATGACCTAAAACTAAAAATGTGATTCCTAAGTAATAAACCCCATGTATTGATACTTCATATTCCTAACTCCATACCTTTGTTTTACACTACCCCTTTTGCCTGAATTCCCCATTCCAAACCCCTTCCACCTATGGCTATCTTACCCATCTTACAAAGCCAAGTTTATACAACTGTTTGGTTCCTAGTAAGACTGGGTATCTCCCATATCCCTATTATTTGTGCTTCTCCAACAGTCTTATCACTACATATCACCAGCTGCCTTAAACTACTTAGTTGAGTACCACTATTCTAAGCTCTGGCATGCCTGTGCCACCCAGTATATGCAACGTTAGTTGAAGTGTTTATTAGCGTTTTTTGAGATACACTTCTGCTATGGTTTGATGTTTGTCTTCCCAAAATCCATATGTTGAAAACCTAATGCCCAAGGTGATGGTATTAGAAGGTGAGGCCTTTGGGAGGTGAGTAGGTCAAGAGGGCAGAACCCTCATGAATGGAATTAGTACCTTTATAAAAGAGGGCCGCCCAGAAAACTAACTTGTCCCTTCCAGCAGGTGAGGATACAATGAGAAGTCTGTGACTCAGAAGAGGGCCCTCACTCAACCATGCTGGCACCCTGATCTTGGACTCCCAGTCTCTAAAACTGTGAGAAATAAATTTCTGTTGTTTATAAGCTACCCAGTCTCTGGTATTTTGTTACAGCAGCCCAAATAGACTAAGACAAGTTCATATAACATAAAATTCATCACTTTAAAGTGTACACTTCAGTGGTTTTTAGTATATTCACTACATTGTGCAATTATCACCACTGTCTAATTCCAGAACATTTCTAGCACTCCAGAAAGAAACGCTGTACCTATTAGCTATTTAATCCCCATTCTCCCCTCCCTCATCCCTTGGCAACCACTAATCTACATTCTATTTTTATGGATTTGCCTGTTCTGAACATTTCATATAAATAGAATCATACAATCTGTCATCTTTGTGATTGCTTCTTTCAATTAGCATAATATTTTCAAGATCATCTATGTTGTAGCAAATGACAGCACTTCATTCCTTTTTGTGATCATATTCCACTGTATGGATAACCCACATTTGTTTTATCTATTCATTAGCTGATGGACATCGGGTTATTTCCACGTTTTGGCTATTATGAATAATGCTGCTATGAACATTCATGTATAAGTTTATGTATGAACATATATTTTCAACTCACTTGGTTATATAGCTAGGAGAATTGCTGGATCATTCTATGTTTAACTTTTTGAAGAACTGCCAAACTGTTTCCCACAATGGCTGCTCCATTTTACATTCCCACCAACAGTGTATGAGGGTCCCAAATTCTCTACACTGTCACCAACACTTTTTTTTTTTAAACTATAGCCATCCTTGTGGGTGTGAAGTAGTATCCCATTGTGGGATTTGATTTATATTTCTCTAATGACTATGATGCTGAACATCTTCTCATGTGCTTATTGGTCACTTTCACATCTTTTTTGGAGAAATATCTATTCAAATCCTCTGCCCATTTTAAAATAGAGGTTTTTTTTATTGTTGAGTTGTAATGGTTCTTTATACATTCTGGATACTAGACCATTATCAGACATATGATTTATAAATATTTTCTCCCATTCTGTGGGTTGTCTCTTCACTTTCTTGATGCATGATAATTTTAAATTTTGATGAAGTCTAATTTATCTATTTTTCCCTTTGGTGCTTGTGCTTTTTGTGTCATATCTTTAAAAAAATCACTGTTTAATGCAAGGTCATGCAGATTTTCACCTTTGTTTCCTTCTAAGAATTTTATAGATTTAGATCTTTGACCCATTCTGAGTTCATGTTTGTATGTGGTGTGAGGTAAGGGTCCAGGTTCATTCTTTTGCATGTAGATATCCAGTTGTCTCAGCATCACTTGTTAAAAAGACTATTCTTTCCCCACTGAATGGTCTTGGCTCTCTGTTGAAAATCAATTAACCATAAATGTATGGTTTTCTTCTGGACTCTCAATTCTATTCCACTGGTTTACATGACTATGTGACTATCCTTAGGCCACTGCCATATCATCTTGATTACTGTACTTTATAATAAGTTTTGAAATCAGGAAGTGTGTCCTCCAACTTTACTCTTCTCTTTCTCTTTCAAATTGTTGTGGCTAAAATGGCTTTGCAACTCCATATGCATTTTAGGATCAGCTTGTCCACTTCTGGGAACAAAGCAGTTGGAATTTTGAAAGGGGCTGCACTGAATTTATGGAACAATTTGGGGAGTATTGCTATATTAACGGTATTAAGTCTTCCGATCCATGAACAGATTTTCGTCTATGTTTCCTTCTAAGAAGATGTCTTTCCATGTATTTAGATCTTTAATTTCTTTCAATGTGTTTTATAGTTTTCAGTGTACAAATCTTACAATTCTTTGGTTAAACTTAGTCATAGGTATTTTGTCCTTTTTGATGCTATTGTAAATGGAACTGTTTTCTTAATTTTATTGTCAAATTGTTCATTGCTAGTGTATAGAAATGCAACTGATTTTTGTACATTGATCTTGTATCCTGCAACTTTATGGGATTCATTTTTTAGCTCTACGTTTTTTTCTTGTAAATTCTTTCATCTGTATATAGATATAATTTTCTTTCTTTCTGATTTGAATGCCTTTTTTACTCTTTTACTTGCTTAACTGCCCTACCTAGAACCTCCAAAATAGTGTTGAATAGAAGTGGTAAGACAGCAGACATCCTTATCTTGTTCCTGATCTTAAAGGGGAAAGCTTTCAGTGTTCACCAGTAAGTATGATGTTAGCTGAGGGTTTTTGTGTTAGTTGAAATATATTTGTTGAACTGAATTTTCAGAGTGCCAACTCATAAGGTTGCTCTGAGAGTCTAACAAGAAAGGATCTGTGAAGGTGTTTTCAAAACTGTAAAATACCATTCATTCAATTTAAGATATTCTTATTTAGTAACTTAGTGTTCTTACTCTGAAAAGTTTACTACAAATGTTCTTAAAGAAATCAAAACAATGTTTGTGAAGCTTTTTTTTTTTTTTATTCCTAACATCCTGATGAAAGTTTGGCACCTACATTCTTTTGAAGGGTGAAGAAGGAGAGAAGAATTTTTGGAGAAGGAATCAGAACAAGGATCCCAGGCCTTAGAGCCTCTCCCCAGTCCCAACCCCTAAGTCCCATAGCTCTGGGCTCTTCCCTTAGCGAGACACAGGGCATTCAGGAAAGCAGAAAGTTAGAGATGCAAGACAGGCAAGAAGCAAGAGGCAGCACGGTACAGAAGGTGGAACACAAGTTTCAGTAGAAAAAGTTAGCTGTGATTTCAGTTGTTCAGAAAAAAAAAAAAGAAAAAAAAGTGAGGCACCCGAAAATATTATAAAGTCTAATAAATTTCACATCTTCAAAGCTGCAAAATCTATTGATTTACACCCATATTAATCTAAATTGCTGATGTTAATCTGAGTCACTATAATTAAACATGCTAATAATTCATGATACAAGTGCCTGTAATACTGAGAGGTTTCTCTGTTTAATAAACTCAGCTTGACAGTATAAGAATAATATAATGGTATTATTTATATTTTTTGGTTATTTAGAAATAATTATTTATAAATAATTGAGTAAAAGATTGGCTGTCAGAAGGCAAAAAGGAATAACTACCCTACTTTTGTTCAATGGAACAAATATTTAATGAATACCTATAATGTTCCAGGCACTGTGCTCTGTGCAGGTGATATTCAATTAACAATGAAGTAGTGACTACTTTTTATATTTTTTGAATACTGACTAAAAATAAAATATTACTTAAAAACGTAAGATATAAAATACCAAGAAACAATCACCATGTTCCTACCACCTAGTTTAAGAAAAAGAACATTACCACTTCTTTAAATCAACTTTTCATTAAAGAAAATATACATACAGAAAAGTACACACATTGTGTTTGGCTCAAAGAATTTCTGCAAAGTGAACACACCCAGGGTAACCAACACCCAGTTAAAGAAAGAGAACATTACCAACATGCCATACTGCCCCCTCCTAATCACTAGCCCTTCACCGCCAACCACAGATAACTGCTATCTTGTTTCTACCACCAGAGATAGAAATCAGAGTTTAGCCTGTTGAAAACTTTATATAAATGGAATCATATAGCTTGTATTATTTTGTGTGACTTCTACCCATCAATATTATGATTGTTAACACTCATCCATTTCGTTGCATGTAGCAATAGTTCATTTTCCTTGCTTTTTATGGTATATAATTATATGAATAGACCACCATTATTTATCCATGAGTTGTTTCCAGTTTTTAATTATGAATACTGTTGCTAATAACATTACATGTCTTTTGAATAATATATGTATGCATTTCAATTGGATAGCTATACTCCCACCCCACCCCCACCCCTACATACACCCGCTCCAGAAGAATTGGTGGATCACAAGCATACACGCACACGTTCAGCCTTAGGGAATTTTGTCTAAGGTATACAAAGTGATGTTTTGATATAAGTATACCTTGTGTAATGATTACCACAACAAGTTAATAAACATATCCATCACCTCACAAAGTTACGTGTGTGGGGGTGTGTGTGTGTGTGTGTGTGTGTGGTAAGAACACTCAAGATCTACTGTCTTAGCACACTTCTTTGGCGGTCCAGTGGTTAAGACTCCACGCTTCCAATGCAGGCAGCGCAGGTTCGATCCCTTGTCAGGAACTAAGACCCCACAAGCCACCCAGCACGGCCAAAAAATAAAAGAAAGAAAAAGAAAGATCTGCTGTCTTAGCAAATTTCAAGAATACAACATTTTTTAATTAACTATAATCACCATGCTATCTAGCATTGCAAATATTTTCCATGGAAAGGTCAGTCAAGGTACCTAATTCTCCATACTGCAGGAAATAGCTTATGCTTTCTTAAATGTCTGAAAATTGGATATAGGTGAAGGTATTAAAGGAAAGGTAAGACAATAACGCTGAAATCTAGAAATAACAAGGTTGAGTATACATTTGGAAGGAAATCTGGAGAAAAAAATCTTGAACAATTTGTTAAAGTAAATTGGAGAGCTCAAAATCCTAAGTCTACGGTCCTCAACTTTAGCATACACCAGAATCATCTTCAGAACTGTTAAGGGATTGCAGGGGCCCCACCTCCAGAATTTCTAATTTAATCAACCTCTGTGGGATAAGAGAATCTGCACTTCTAACAAGTTCTCAGATGATGCTAATTAGCTGGTCTGCAGATTGCACTTTGAGAATCATTGCACTAAGAGAAATAAACTTCATAAAAACAGAAATAATGGCAGGTTCATTTCCTTCTACAATAGAAGAGAAGAAAATACGGAAAAGAGACTTCAATGATGCTCTTGGTCCATTTCATCCTTTAACTTGGTAAAACTTTATAGTTAAGTTTATTTTGATGCTTTATAAGTAGTAAATTGATTGGAAGTCTATTTAAACAAAAAAGTTATCAGACTCAATATCTGCAGATCAAGAAAAGGACTGTATCGGAGGCCAGCAGCTATTTAAAGTTAGATCTATGCTATATTAATGACTTGGATAACAGAATAAACAACAGTAGAGTATTCAATAGTTGGCAGAGAACATAACATTAAAATCCAACTACAGACACTGTCCAAAATGATAATTTACTAAGGTATACAGAAATAAACAGTCATTCATCCATTCAACAATCATTTACTAAATAACACTTTCATGCCAGGCTTTGTTCTAAACAGTGGGATCTAAGTCTGCTATCATCTCAAAAAATTTTGTCAATATTATTCTCTAGGAGAAAAGTAACTAGGATAACTAAATCGTTTTAATCTCCCCACTCAGATGTTTTTTTGGAAGACCCAGAATTAGTGATAAGTTTTATTTTCATTGCTTGTCAAACCAAGTAAGAAAATGTTTGCTCATATGCCCATAACACTAAAAACACTTTACACTTTAAAAAAATCCACCAGCGATGGGAATTCCCTGGCGCTCCAGTGGTTAGGACTCTGCGCTTTCACTGCCGAGGACCCGGGTTCAATCCCTAATGGGGGAACTAAGATCCCATGAGCCACTCAGCCAAAAATAAATAAATTAATAACAAATTAAAAAAACATAATCCATCAGTGAAATCCTAAAATTCTCTTTAATATTTAGTGATTTTATAAAGAAGTGAATGTTGGATTTCAAAAATGACAACTTATTTCTTACTTTAATAATTTTCCTATTTTCTCCATTACCAAAGATCTACATAGCTAGTGCAAAATACATCAGAACTTTAGCACTTCATTCTGAATTTAGCAAAAGACCAAAACACCCTGCCTTACTCATAAACAGCTAATGCTAATTCATTTGACTGCAGATCTATAGGGCACAAAGTTGCGATAAATTATTAGCACTTTGTGGCTTAATGGCAATAAAACAGGAAAGAAAGGAGGGGGGGAAGGATAGGGAGGGAGGGAGGGAAGAAAATCAGCTTATCAGCTTCCTAGAGTAATTCAGCTAAATTTTATTGAAATGATCTTTGTATCTGCCCTTATAAAATACTATAAGGAAAAATGTAAATCAATGGCAAAAGATACATTTAAATATAAAAAATTTTTTAAAGGAGGGATTAAGTTGCTCGTAAACTTCATATGGAAAAGGGCCAAGAAATGCCAAATGAAGAAAAATGAGGGGGACTAACACTACCAGATAGCAAGAATAATTTTAAAGCTATGGTAATTAAAACAGTGGTATTGGTGCACATATAGACAAACAGAATAATGAAACAGAACAGAGTCTAGACTTACAGTGGATCTAAAACAGAGGTAGCATTACAAATCAGTGGGAAAAAGGATGGAGTCAATACATGACATTGGGACAACTGGTTATACATATGGAAAAGATAAAATTAGCTTCCTAATTCACACCAAACACAAAAATAAATTCCAGATGAACCAAAACCTTTTAAAAGAAAATCTTTCTAACTTCAAAGTGGGAAACGATCTGTTTTAAAACATACAAGTACACTAATTATAGAGGTTTTAAAAATGGGTAGTTATAACTGAAATAAAATTTAAATCTAAAACTCTGCAAACATGAAAAGATCACCACTGAACAGCCCAAAAGAAAAAAAATGGGCAAAGGATATGCAAACGTAATTCACAGAAGAGGAAACTCTGAAGACCAATATGAAGA
This sequence comes from Mesoplodon mirus, assembly GCF_964341445.2. Classification (NCBI taxonomy): domain Eukaryota; kingdom Metazoa; phylum Chordata; class Mammalia; order Artiodactyla; family Ziphiidae; genus Mesoplodon; species Mesoplodon mirus. The sequence continues at coordinate 8,592,722 of NC_138994.1, forward strand.
ATGCTCAATCTCACTAGTAATCAGGAAAAAAATGCAAATTTAAACAATAATATTATTTTACCCCTATCATATTGTAAAAATTAAAATGTCTGCAATATTAAGTGCTGGAGAGGACATGAGTATCAGGTACTCATATACTGCTGGTAAGACTGCAAACTGTTATAACTAGGTAAAGATAAAGGTCACTGATCACCCAGCAATTCTATGTAGCTATTCTACATAGGGTATATGTCCACGTCTCTAGACATATATCTTAAAGAAACTGTTACACACATATGTAAGGAGACATATACAAGAATGTGTGCACCAGGAGAAATAAAATTGAAAACCACCTAAATTGTCCTCTGATAAGAAAACAGATGATTGTGGTACACTTACAAAATAGAATACTACACAATAAACAGAATTAACTAGCTCTATGTAATTTCAACATGACTAAATCTCAATCACAATTTTAAATGAAAAAATGCATGCTGCAGAAGGAAATATACAGTATGACACCACTATATACTTTTTTAAAACACACAAAACAATATATTAGTTATGGGCACAAACATATGTAGATGTGAACAGAAAGGATTTATACCAACTTTAGGGTAGTGGTTATTTCTGGAAAAGGTCAGTAGAATCAAGGAGGGATACAAAGGGGATTCAATTGGATCTATAAGGTTTTATTTCTCAAAGTTAAAATATATAGAGCAAATATCACAGTATGTAAACTTTCCTGGTGGTGCAGTGGTTAAGAATCCGCCTGCCATTGCAGGGGACATGGGTTCAATCCCTGGTCCGGGAAAATCCCACATGCCGTGGAGCAACTAAGCCCAGGCGCCACAACTACTGAGCCTGCGCTCTAGAGCCCGTGAGCCACAACTACTGAGCCCCCGTGCCACAACTATGGAAGCCCACGTGCCTAAAGCCTGTGCTCTGCAACAGGAGAAGCCACCACAATGAGAAGCACATGCACCGCAACGAAGAATAGCCCCTGCTGGCCGCAACTAGAGAAAGCCCGCACATAGCAACGAAGACCCGACGTAGCCAAAACTAAATAAAAAGATAAATTTTTTATAAAAAGAAGCAATACAAAGGGGATTCAACTGGATCTATAAGGTTTTATTTCTAAAAGTTAAAAGATACAAAGCAAATATCACAATATGTAAACACAATCTGGATGATGGGCACATAGATATATGTATATGTTATACTATTTTCTGTACTTTTCAGCATGCTTGAAATCTCTTAAGGCGCATATGAATTATTCTTGTTTAAAGTGCATAGAGCTAGAAATAGTTATAGTCACACAAGGAATATTTAGTTTGCATCACAAAAAAATAAGTTGAAAATGAGTTTAAATCACTAGGAAATTGAAGGCAGTGTAAGGTAGGTCTCAGAGCCCATTCAAGGGCATTAATATTGAAGTAGGATAAAGAGATTTTTACCTATACACTATACCCAGAGTATGGACCCTTAAGAACAGCCTTATAGCAAGTGACTAGTGTATTGCCAATGCAGCTGTTTCCAAGGATTCACTGCTTTAACAATTCAAGAATTTTCAATAGTAAAATAATATACTTTCACCTTACACTTTTGCACCCTGACTTAAATACCTGGAAAAAAAATACATCCATCTTAAGCATAAATTCCTCTGGGTTTCAGAAAGAAGAAGCTAGCTGATAGTGCTTACAGAGTTCAATTTTATTTTCTAAAATGTATTGCATTTGAACATACTTTATAAAATCTCCACTAGAGTGATACACAAAAGCAATAACTACTGCATACAAGATTGCAGAGAGCTGATATGTTCCAGACAGTAAAACTCTGATTTAGGAAATGGGACTACAAAACATTTTATATGATTTGTTTTGACTTGTGGTACTGCCCATGAGCTGTCCCCAATCTAGGACTTGTGTTCCAATCTGAAGGTTGGTTATTTGGTAAAGATGTCATTCACCCATAAAAATGTTATAAATGGTCAGGTTTCTGGACTAGGTTACAAAAGCTTTTTCAATATACTGATACTAAATATACTAGCCTGACCTAGACAAACAGCCAGATTAGGTAAAACTTACCTCTAACATCCTTCTAAACCCCTTTCAACACCTAAGAGAGTTCCCTCTCTTAGATTCCTATTTAACATCATCTTACTCCTATTTCTTAAAACAAATTACCTCCACTAGATGTAAGAATTTATGAAGAAAACAATCCCTTGGTTTTATTTTCATTAATGTATGTGTATTTTCAGAAAGGGACTGCCAAACCTCCAGTAAGTGAGATTTCTGGCAATTTTAAAAGAGAGAGTACAAAAAAGTTCAGGCATTGTGGAAAGCCTATCTTCTTCTCTTTCCTTTTTCTTCAGGAGTGGGGTGACAGTGGTAGTCTAAGGGGTCTGGAAAGCAACACCAAACAGAGAAGCTTTACTAAGGAGCTTCTCCCTGCCTAGAGTCAGCTCTCCTCAGCTATTAAGGCTACATTTCAGATTCTTTCCTCTGCTTCTGATTCCCTGATTCCAGAGCAGCTGCAGCACGAGAGTTCTGAAAGACGGGTGTGGAGGCCTGGGGCAGTGGCAGCCATCTGTACGTAGAGGTCTTTTATAAATAAGAGTCTATATTCAATGTAAGTAATAAGAATTATAACTTTAGAATCTGATTTATTACTAGCAAATATTTAAAGCAGCTGAGAAAAACCTATTACCTAATTGAATCTTTTGAAAGGCCAAAAGGAACCAGATACGTTTAAATTAATTGATCATGTTATAAAATGTATCCAACTTGTCATTCCATATTTTTCTCATATAATAAATACACTAAAACAATAATGACAAAAATTATTTTCTTTTAGGTTCTTTAGTTTTAAGATTAGGGGCTTCAAAGTATTTTAGGGATTAACCAAGTTCTGATGACCTAGATGCTATATTGAATAACATCACACAGTTTATTCTTCAGTTTCCCAGATGGACTAAATATGATGCTTTCTTTTTTGGTCAGGAAAAGCAAAGGCCAAGATACACAGGTTACTAATGTTATCATCAGCAACATAGATACAAATCTTCAATTACATACATAATACCGTTTACAAGATGATGTCAGAATGCCAAAATTAACTAAACCAATCAAAAGCAGTAAAAACTCAAAATAGCTTTTCTCCCATAAAAAGAGAATTACAACAAGGCTGACTGTATTTGTTAAACATGGATAGGTAGTTGTTAGACAATTATGGCTATAGGAAGAAAAGATAAGACCACTCGAGATGGGCCAAAGGTCTTAAATTTTCCAAAAGACAGAAGGTAGTTTTTGAAAATTAAAGTTTGACAGCAGGCTCTAACAAGTTCTAGGTAAGGTAAATCTACTCTTCTTTATACCCTTGCAACTAAGTTGATGAACTGACCTGAATTCAAATGCTAACCCTGCTTCTTGCTGGCTGTGAACCTGGCAAGTTACTAAGTCCCTCTCTCTGAGTAAAACAAAGTTAATACTACCTACCTTGCAGGGTGGTTTTGTCATGATTAAATGAGATACATTTTTAGTTAAGCAATGGTACCCAAAGCATACTGATGTATGCCAGCCTAGAGGAGAGTCTCTAGCAGCATGCTCAAGGGCTATTTCTGACCCTGTCTTATCCTACCTTTTCTCAATGACTAGAATGGAGACACAGAAGTCATGATTATTAAACCTACACATGAAACAAAACTGAACGAGAGCCCTACTATGTTGTATAACATGAAAGAATCAAGGAAACCTTCAACGGGTAACAGAAATGGACCCAAAAAAGGTGAATTGTAAAGGGGATAAATGTAAGGTCTTACACTTAGGTTCAATAAAACAACTGCACAATACCTAGAATGCAGACGAGGGGGGCTGATTTTAAGAGAACATGAGAGTTGTAATTGACTGTAAGTTCAGTATGGGCCAAGAGTGTGATTTACTGCAGAAAAAAGCAAATACAACTTTAGCTTCTATTAATAATGGTAGTGTCCAGCTTAAGACAATAGTTAAGATAACAAGTCAAGGATATTCTTCACTGATCACTGTGTTAGTCTCCTGAGCACATTTTAGAAGAAACACTGACAAAACAGAACATTTCCAAAGGAAGATAACCTAAATGATGAATGGTTTGGGATATAGGATATTTGAGGAATTGGGGATGTTTAACTTGCAAAAGAGAAAATCCAAGGGAATATGTAACCTGTTTTCAGACAGCTAAGGAGCTATCAGACGGAAAAGGAATTGTGTTTAGTTCTACGCAGTTCTAAACAGCAGAAATAATATGTATAAAAATTACATGGAACCCCATATAAAAAAGACCTTTCTAACATGACACTAAAATGGGCTAGCCTTATGGCGACGCACCCTCTATCACTAGAGTATTAAAACAGAGATTAGATTCATTTTCAACAAAAATGTATTGAGCACCTAGGCCCCGGGCAGGTGCAAAGCACTGATGATAGTAAGTAAAAAACTAACATGGTCTCTGCTTTCATGGAAAGCAAAGTCTAGTGGTAGAGGCAATCACACTAATAAATTTTAAATGACAGACATAAATATCTAAGGAAAGGAATTCAGTTCTTCAAGAGCATATTAACAAAGGATCCTGACTTAGTGGGGGATCAGAACAGGCCTCTCTGAGTAGCTGAGTGATCTATGAGTAAGAGGTAAATGGTTGGGAGCAGAACATCACAAAGAAAGGAAACGCACATGCAAAGACCCTGTGGTAAGAGGTTCAAGGAACTGAAAGGCTTATATAACCTGAGCATAGAGAGTAAGGCGGTGAGTAGAGATGCAGGAGCACAACCACAAAGGGCCTTCAAGGCCCAGTTAAGGATTTAGTCTTCTCCCAAAAGTAATTAATGAGCTGTTACTGCGGGAGGGGTTTAAGTAGCAATGGGCATGGGAGGGAATAATCAATGTGGTGAATGGCATAAGGCCACTCGGGAGCTTCCCGCAGTAGTCCAGGCCAGAAATGATAGTAGTTTGGAGAAAGGGGGTGGAACTGAAGATGTAGAGAGGTTGACAGATTGGAGAGATTTTTAGGATGTTAAAATGACAGAACCCATGTGACTAGTCCAGTGGGTGTTTTGGATATCGTTTAAAGCAGTAATGCCCAACCCAGATTCTTTGGCCCTAATAATTAATAATACCCTTTTCCGAGGGGGGAAACAGAACTCAGTGACGAATCTTCCTTGAGGGCAGAGGATATCGTAAGAGACAGAAGTATAAAGAATGACCCACTCCCCCCCCTCCTCAGGTTTCCAGCTTATGTAAGTGGAATGCATTGTGATGCCATTCACTGAAATAAGAAACCCTGTAAAAATACTAATTAGGTGGGCTAAGACCATGGGTTTGAATTTGAACAAGTTGAGTTTGAGGTGCCTTGATTTTAAATAGTCAGTTTGACATACTGATCTGAAACTTAAATGATAGGTCTGCACTGGGAGTAAGATACTGAGACTCGTTGGCATCTAGATAGTAGTTGCAGCTGGGCTTAGAAGAGATTGCCTGGGGAGAAAACAGGGTGAGGAGACAGCCTTGAGGAATATCTGCATTGAATAACAGAGCAGAGGAGGGTGAGTCTGCAAAAGAGCAGTCTGACTAAAAACAGGAGGGAGGCTGAAGCCAAGGGAAGAGCATTTTCCATGAAGGAGGCAACGGTCAACAATGTCAAAGGCTGTTGAGACATCAAGGAAGACAAGGAATGAAAAATGTCAGTTTAGGGGCACGTTTCAGTGGGATGACAGGGCCAGAAATCAGGCTGCAGTGGGTTGAGGTGTGAGTAGGTGGCAAGCAAATGGGAGACAAATAAATGGAGACAAGATTTCTAGCTGTAAAGTGGGAAGAGAAAAGGTGACAGCTGTGGGAGTGGAGGGAGGGTTTAGGATGGGAGAAGCCTGAGTTTGTAAAGAGGGAGCAGGTGAATACAGAGGAATGGGGCTCCTTAGAAGCGGGGGAAAGAGAATCTGAAGCACAGTTGGAGGAAGAAGCTGTAGATAAAAGGAGAGGCTGCGGGGAAAAGAAGAGAAAGAGGCCTAATTATATGACCTTTAAGGTCTCTTCTCACTCTAGAATCTCCTGACTTAACAATTTCCTTTAGGGAGAACATTTGCGTTACGCATAATCTATGCAAATGTATTCAAATAGTCCAGTAGAAATAAATCAGTCAAGCACATCCTTATCCCCTAATGACGCAGTTAACATCCCCAGGTTTATGACCAGTGTAATCTCTGGGCAGGATCCATCCCTCAGAGAGGTTTTTGCTCAACGCACACTGCAGTACACCCCAGAACCAGCCTTATCTCCCCTCGCCAAACCCATACTACCCCGCGATCTCAGAGGCTAAAGGAGGAAGTAAATTTTAAAACCCTGAAACTACAACATATCCTGCTGCATTCGAAACAGCTGTCATTCATAAAAGGAAAACGCTACACTCCAAATCCATCCCCACTCCAAGCTCAAGGCATTTCTGCCTGAGCCGGCAGTGACACGTCCCCCAGACGGCCGGGGTTCAACACTAAAAGTCATTTGCACCCCCTCCTCCTTTCTCAAGACCTTTTATTGTGAAGAACCAGAAATGGGTTCCTTCTGGTCCCTGTCACAGCCCTCGCCCCAATGCAGCGGACGGATCCCCCGCAGTTTTTTCCAGAGGCGGCACCTAATAAGCCCTCGCAAGAGGGTGCGGAGAAACCCCTAGAGCCCTCAGACCGGCCTGGGACGGCCACGAGCCTGCCGCTAGCTTGAGAAGAGAGGGGGACAAGCCCCAAGGGATGTAAGGGAGGATTAAGGGAGACCTAGGAGACCCGGGTAGCGAGGGGGTCTCCTCCCTCGAGCTTCTAACGGGGATGGAGTTTCTGAGGAGGGCTAATCCCCTGCCACCGCTCCCTCTTCCCAGCTTCTCTGGCCTGCCACCCCCTCCACCGCCCCGTTTGCTCAGGCTCATTCCCCTCCCCTGGGGCCGCCTGGACCTCCAGTTGTCCGTGAGCCCGGCACCCCCGCCTCGAGCCGCGGCTCCGCGAACTGCACTCACCCGGCCCGCCATCTTCGCGGACACGTCCGGCTCCGCGGCTGCAGCTCAGCGCTCGGAAGAGCCCGCCCCCGCCGCGCGCGCGCGCGCTCGCTGCCCGCCCTCGCGCAGGCGCGCAGCCGTCTAGACGCCGCGCACGCGCCCCGCCGCGTCTCCGACACCCCCGCCCTGCTGCGCACGCGCGGGCTCGACGGCAGCCCGGGGCGGGCGGGGCGGTGGCGCCATTTTGAACGCGAGCTTCCGGGAGGGTGGGGCTTCTGGGTCTTTCACGTACGTGTCTGCTGGCGACCTTCTGTAGGGCTCCTTTTGCGAATCTCATCACAACTGGCTGTGTGCGCCGGACTTTATAGGAAGTATAGGACGTTGATGCTTTTAATCACTGAGCACCTGCTTATCTCTGCCCTTTAATGGCCTTTTAACTTTATGCTTCCAGACCCACTTAAGTGTGAAAATGTACGTAAGAGCACCCAGCGCGGTTACTGGCCTTCCCCCCTGGGAACATCAGTAATGTGTAGTTGGTTCTGAATTCAGATTCTGAGTGAATTCAGGCTTTTGTTTGTAGGCGGACGTGTTTCCTAGCTCCTGAAAGTGAGCGGCCTTGACATTTACATTTAGCTTATGTGTAGCCTGGAAAACTCAGGTTAAGAATTTCTTCAAATGTGTAAGTGAATTGTAACTGTTTGTATATCTTTATATATTCGTTTATTATTAAATATATTTATTAATAAAGGTAATTTGTGTCTCTAACAACTTTTGTCAATTCCCAGTGTTCATTTTAGACAATATATACACGGGGAATGTGAATAAACTATGCCCTAAATTAGGCCTTTTTTTTTTTTTTTGACCTTGATGTTTCCTTTCTACCATACCATTCCCTCAGAATAGATAATAATAACAGCTCTCTACAAGAAGAGAGGTTCTCCCAAATAGGGTCTCTGATGATCTTATTGCCTCTACTATCTTATATTTCTCTTTATATTTACACAAGACAATAAAAAATGATCAGACGTGTTACCTTTTCAACAGTTAATAGAAAAAAAAATAGTTTTTTTCCAATATGAGGAAAGGAAAGAAATAATTAGAAGAGCTGGGCAGGCTTTAGCGGTTTAAAATGGAAAACTAATAACAATAAGTGACCTGAAGATGGGCAGGGGACAGAAGACAAAAAGTCAGGTACGTTTTGTAAACTCTCACGCTGTACCTGAGAACCAGAGTGTGCTGTTGGACAAATCAGATGTTAACTGAATCATCGATGGATCAGAGAGTTTATCAGGAAGGACAGGGAACTAGTTGAACTCTGATCTGTTAACTTTGGAAAAGCTATAAAAATAATTAAAATAGATTGGGGAGTTGGAAGGCTTAGATTCTCATCCTTTTCCTTGCTCTGCTACTCACTTCCCACCTCCCTTCACCTCTCTGAGCCCCAGTTTCCTTACTTGGAAAGTGAGAGGTGTAATTTGATGAGCTTAACAGGTTGTCTTACATTTTTTGATACTTTGAATCTATAAATCAAGAGATTTTGCCCATATATACACTACCAAACGTAAGGTAGATAACTAGTGGGAAGCAGCCGCATAGCACAGGGAGATCAGCTCGGTGCTTTGTGACCGCCTGGAGGGGTGGGATAGGGAGGGTGGGAGGGAGACGCAAAAGGGAGGGGATATGGGAACATATGTATATGTATAACTGATTAAATTTGTTATAAAGCAAAAAAAATAAAAAATAAAGCTTCTGCAAAAAAAAAAAAAAAGAGAGATTTTGCCCAAATAATTACCAGATCCAGAAGATGACATTGGCTCTCAGTACAATGATCTGACGTTATTTACAAGGCCAGAGAATAAGCAAATGTATTTATCTATACCACTGCTTTGTTGTCTTGTTTTGCTAGGTAAACTAGATTGCAGGTGAAAATGTCTTGAATCTCTACACCGAGGAGGAGTGTTTATCATGTAGGAAAGACAGGTTTGCTGGATGCCGGAGAGGTTCCACTGTGTCAGCTTACAAGCATATCTCTGCACGATAAGGGACTCTTTGTATCCTCTCACAAGTGGTATAAATTCATTAGAATCATGTTCACAGCCCTCTGCAGGGTCTACCAAAGAAATCATAAGCCGACATGAGCTCCTGTCCTTGAGATGCTTACCATCCAGCTGGAGGGGAGACATTACCCCAGGTTGTCACATGTCTGTGCATCCCATCTGTGCCTTACTCTAATATTCAAGGTTGTCTTAGAGAGTGGAACTGATTCTGCATCACCTTCTGAGCAATCCTTGCAGTTATGGTTGATAGACAACAAATACTTTTGCTGCCCCAAGTTCATTCCCCTTTTTTTCTGGTCACAGCTACCCTGGTTCATGCAGCCTTGAAAGCATTGTCAGACAATGCACCCTGCCCTCCCCTGGCCTAGGAGGGAGCACAGAACCCATGCTCAGTCAATCAGATGCTCTCTCTCCCAAGCAACTACAATCTGGACCATCCTGAGGAAGAAAGACAGAAAATAGCAAGAGCTGATTGACCCCAATGGTGATATTCTGAAAAGACCATCCACTAATTATCTAGACCTGGAATTTACCTGATTTCTGTCTTTGGCAAAATCTGGTTGTCTCTCTTTGTCTTGATTTCTGTGACTTAATCAGTCTTTCCTTTCCTCAAAAAACAAAAAGCAAAACGAAATGCAACTCCCTCTGTTTGTCATCGATCCCTGAAATCCTTAATGTACTTTCCTCTCACAGTGATGAGAAAACAGGTAAGACAGCTTACAATGATTTAAATGTAACCTAAAGTGCAAATGTCTAGGGTCATTTTCTAAGGTCTGAAGGGGTTTTTCGGGGTAGAGGAGGTTGGTGAGGTGAGACTAGGGATAGACTAAGAGAGGAAAAGGGGACTGGGTACCTGAAAGGTGAGGAGAGAAGATGACGACATCATGAAATGGAGGTAACAGTGCCCAGGATAAAGAACAGTGAGGCATGTGGGGAGAGGGGTAAGGGTTTGACCAAGGTCAACTCTCACTGATTACAGCTACTCTGTGACCCATTGTGCTGGTTCATTTTATGTGTTAACTTGGCTGGGCCACGGTGCCCAGATACTTGGTCAAATGTTATTCTGGATGTTTCCATGAGGGTATTTTGGGATGAGATTTCCATTTGAATCAATGGACTTTGAGTAAAGCAGATTGCTCTCCATAAGCCCTCATCTAATCCACTGAAGGCCTGAATTGAACAAAAGGCACATCTCCCCAGAGCAAGAGAGAATTCTCCAGCAGACTGCCTTTGGACTTGGACTGTAGCTCTTCCTGAATCTCCAGCTTGCCAGTGTCCCCCATCAGATTTTTGGACTTGCAAAGCCTCCATGATCACATGAGTCAATTTCTTAAAATAAATCTCTCTATGTATACACATCCTGTTCGTTCTGTTTCTCTGGAGAACCCTGACTAATACACTATGTTTCCTGTCAGTGACAAGGAAGTGACTCCAGGCTTTTATGTAGTGAAACTTGGTATCACCTGTTGCTCCCTGTTAGGTAACGAGCATCTCTAGGTGGAGGCCCAATTCAAAGTCTTGGAAACCCCATGGATATAATTCTGTTGATATGTTCAAATTACGTCCAGTTAAACATCACTTAACAAGTGCTCCATTAGAATGGGGCTGAGTAAGTTTGGGACATTCTGGTTGTAACAGGGATGCTCAACTAGGGGGAAATAGATTTCTTCTGTGTTTTGAGGAGTGAGAGCAATAGTAAGCGACATAAAAGTGAACTGATTCACTGTTATCCAGTTTATTTAACAAAGCAATGTGATGTTTTGCTGATTTCCACAGTAGTCAAAGGAAAACTAACTTTAGTCTGTGGAAGCCTAGGGCTAAACAAATGGCACTGGGGACAGAAAGGAGTTTTAATCACTTCAAGGTGTAGGTTTCAAAGATCTTGCAACAGGACTGCATGCAGGAGTTTCGGGGAACAGCGCTGTGCATTGAATTCACCACTGCATTGTGACTGTCAGAGGGTGTCCTCCAGGGTGTGTGTGTGTGTGCGCAAGTGTGTGTGTGACAAGGACCTGCACTGACCCCTTGCAGAAGATATCCCTGTGAAGCAGACAAAGGTGGTCTTAATAAATCCTTTGATACCCTTCCCTCTGCACCTCCTCCTCTTTCCCAAGTTCTTTCAGCATTAATAACCTAATATATTACTCTTTCCAGGAGTGTATGCAATTTAAGAGAATATTGCTGGGGAGCAGTAAAAAAAACCAAATCTCTAAGGGCAAAATTTCAGAGACTGGGACATCTCTATGTGGACAGCAATCCTTATTCTCGCCCTTCCAGTCATAACCCACAGGTCAGCCACCCATGTCCTCAGCCCAGGCTTTCAGAGAGCCCTGTTGAAAACTTGATATTATGGCCCCATCATAGCCAGTTTTAGGAAGATGAAGCTGCCATCTGTTTGTTTTCTGTCAGAGAAAACTATTTCCCAAAAGGATGGATAAGGCTAGAGAACAGAGCAAAATGGAGAAAGAATATAGAGTTTTTTTAAAAGAAGACCAGGGCTTCCCTGGTGGTGCAGTGGTTGAGAGTCTGCCTGCCAATGCAGGGGACACGGGTTCGTGCCCTGGTCCAGGAGGATCCCACATGCTGTGGAGCAGCTGGGCCCGTGAGCCATGGCCGCTGAGCCTGCGCGTCCGGAGCCTGTGCTCCGCAACAGGAGAGGCCACAACAGTAGTGAGAGGCCCGCGTACCACAAAAAAAAAAAAAAAGGAAAAAAAGAAGGAAGACCAGCTGACGCAATGCAGCCTTTTAGCTGCAGTCAGGTATTTTATTGTTGGGTTATTTATTTATTTTTTGATGAGTATGTCTTTGCTCTTTGGAGGATCAAGGACAAACACCTATAGTCACAAAAATCAATTCATTCTGGAAAGTCTCAGTGGGCAGGAGAGATGATAGAATCCTCCGTGGAAAGGAATGAATGTTGCTATGGAAACCAGCTGATCCTCTTTTGCAAGCCCCAATGCACTTGCCAGGCTGCATAACCCTGCATAATAAACATCGTGGGTCCCGAGAGCTGCCTGCATCTCTTTGAAAAAGAATCATTCAGATACTGGTCTGATGAGCTTTTATGCAGCTCGAGAGAAGGAAGTCACAGTCTCCTGGGAGTGGCTGTGTTGCCTAGAACTTCACAACGCCAGAGGCCCACAGACCACATTGGGGGTGACTATATTTTCTCCAGAGGACTCCTGAGAAAAAGTGAAGGGTGTCTTAAGGTTTCTCCTAAGGGCAAATTTACTGGAGAGGTTTGTTTCTAGGGCAAGGAATATGTACAGCAGGACTTTCCAAGGGAGGGAAAATACATCTCTCCAGCAGGAGCATGACCAGAATAGAAGGATAAGTTTAGTGATACTTGAGGGGAGGGTCCCTGTATACTGTGTTGCATTTAAACTCTCTAAACTTAAATGTATTCATGTGAGAATTGGATGAGGTAATTATCATACAGTACCTAATACATTAAGCACCTGACCAAGCAATTATAAGGCAGATACTAACTACCACTACCAAGAGTGCTAAAACTAATACTAATAACGCTATTAACCAATTTTAAAGTCGAACTCAGAGGCGGGGAGCTATCTCCAAATAATATGCTTCTGAGGGTGAAACTATCTCTCTGCTTCTCCTAAGAGCACTTTGTACTTTCCGTGCTGTACAAATAACATTATATTGATGAGAAGTGTTTTCTATTAAGAAAAAAAAAAACCCACTCAATCAATATCACCATAAGCAATTTGTATTTATAGAGTGGCCAGAGTTTGAGCTTGTTAAATTTCCCCTGAGCACCAATCATGATTTCTATTATTCTATTACACTTCCTTCCTAATTATCAAAATTTTGTATTTAAAAAAAAATAAGTTGTTTTGCCTTATAAAGTTAGTACAACATTTTCTCACAATCACTTAAAAAAAAAATCACAACCTCAACTCCTGGATACAATCACTAGTAAGTTAGGTCTCTTTTCCTTCTAGCCTCCTCCCATGCATTCCCCATGGATATTCATTTTTTTGGCCAAACCAGCGGCTCGCGAGATCTCAGTTCCCTAACCAGGGAACCCGGGCCCCTGGCAGTGAAAGCGCTGAATCCTAACCACTAGACCACCAGGGAACTCCCCCCATGCATATTCTTATACAAAAAATAAGCTCTTCCTCAGCTAACAATGTGGTTATGTCCCTATGAACCATCATAAGTTGAAAATATTGTTATGTTGAAAATGCATTTAACACACCTTACCTACCTAGGCTGAGCCTAGCCTATTTTAAACATACTCAGAACACTTACATTAGCCTACATTTGGGCAAAATCATCCGACACGAAGCCTATTTTGAAATAAGGTGTTGAATATCTCATGTAATTTATTGGATACTGTACTGGAAGTGAAAAACAGAATGGCTGTAAGGGTACAGAATGGTTTTAAGTATATCAGTTGTTTACCCTTGTGAACGTGTGCCTGACCCACAGACCTTGTGGGAGCTGTGTGGCTTCGTGTTAGATGATTTTGCCCAAATGTATGGCATATCACTGGCCCAGAAAAAGATCGAAATCCAAAATTTGAACTATGGTTTCTACTGAATGTGTACTGCTTCCCCACCATTGTAAAGTCGAAAAATCATAAGTCAAAACTGTAAGTTGGGGGACTTTCCTGGTGGTGCAGTGGTTAAGAATCCGCCTGCCAATGCAGGGGACAAGTGTTCGATCCCTGGTCTGGGAAGATCCCACATGCTGCAGAACAACTAAGCCCGTGCGCCACAACTACTGAGCCTGCACTCTAGAGCCCGCGAGCCACAACTACTGAAGCCCGCGTGCCTAGAGCCCGTGCTCTGGAACAAGAGAAGCCACCGCAATAAGAAGCTTGTGCACCACAACGAAGAGTAGCCCCTGCTCGCAGCAACTGGAGAAAGCCCGCGCGCAGCAACAAAGACCCAACGCAGCCATAAATAAATAAGTAAGTAAGTAAGTAAGTAAATAAATAAATAAATAAATAAATAAAAGGACCCTATATATTTTTTTTAAAAATTGTAAGTTGGGGACCATCTGTTTATATATATGAAATATATATGTATGTATCAAACATATATATGTGTATGTATGTACCTACATAGTTGTAATCCTTTAGCAATTGAGTGCCATATGGACTGGGACTTTGCTTTATTCATAGGCTTGATGCAGCTCATGTGAAAATAATGCATATTCTCAGGTTGTGAGGGTTGGAGGCAAAATGCTCTATTGTTATCAGCCTAAACATTGTTTCTGTAGGCACAAACAATGGTAGGTAAAAAAAAAAAATCTTATCTTTGCTGTTTCACCTTTTTTTCAGGTTATGATGACTCCATTCGAACAAACAAACTTCATAGTTGGGGGCAAAACTTCTTTACATCTTTTCTTACAAGTCATCAGGACACAAATAGATCATTCATAGTGCAGGAAATAAAAATACTAGTAAACATTTGGGGGAAAATAAACCAAGTAATCAAAGAATTGAAAATTAAACCAACATAAGATACTTTTTTTTCTTTTTTGGTTATCAAGTTAGTAAACAAAACAAAAACACTAAAAACCCTCTTTTTAAAAAGAGCTTACCTAATGACAAAGTAAGTAAGTTTGGCTTTCACTCGGTTGATGGGAATGGAAATTTTTATACTATACTCAGAAAATAGTTTGGCACGTAATATGTATCAAGAGCCTTAACAATTTTAATGTTTTGACTCAGTGATTGAACTTTTGGAATTCTTTTTTTTTAATTATCAAGGAATGCAGGAAGGGAAAAAATGTTAGCTGCAGTATAATTCATAAGAGAAAAAAATTTTTTTTAATCTAAATATTGAACTATGATGAAATACAAATTTGTACTCTAAGGCAAGTCAAGGAAAATTTAAACTTAAAGTATTTTCTTAGGAATTCCCTGGCGGTCCAGCGGTTAGGACTCCGAGCTTTCACTGCCGAGGGCCCAGGTTTGATCCCTGGTTGGGGAACTGAGATCCCACAACCTGCGTGGCACAGCCAAAAAAAATTTTCTTTTTCTCTGCCCTTGGGCCTCCTCTCTCCCCTCTACTAGGGATTGTGTATCTGCGTTACACATTCACCAAACCTCCTTATCAGCAGAAATACCTGCTCAACCATAAATAGCAACATTCTCCTAGCATCACCAAGACAACTCCCCTCTCTGCTTAATTTCACAAGGGGCCACCGTGACCCATGACCCACTACTCGCTTTGTCCATGTAGATCTGGATTCTGTAAACTGTCAATAATATGTCATTTAGGGACTTCCCTGGTGGCGCAGTGGTTAAGAATCCACCTGCCAATGCAGGGGACACAGGTTCGATCCCTGGTCCGGGAAGATCCCAAATGCCTTGGAGCAACTAATGCCTCGGAGGGCTCTAGAGGCCACAAGCCACAACTACTGAGCCCTCGTGCTGCAACTACTGAAGCCCGTGTGCCTAGAGCCCGCGTTCAGCAGCAAGAGAAGCCACCGCAATGAGAAGCCCGGGCACCGCAACGAAGAGTAGTCCCCAATCCCTGCAACTAGAGAAAGGCTGCATGCAGCAACAAAGACCTAACGCAGACAAAAATAAATAAATTAAATAAGTAAATCTATTGACCTTTAACGGGCAGAACAGTTCTTGGAGCTTTCTGAGGGGCTGTTCCTGGGTTATGATCCTCAATTTGGCTTTAATAAAATTGTCCATGTCTTTCTTAGATCAACTGATTAATTTTTTTCGACAACTACATGAAAATGATTAAATAAATTGGTATATCCATATGATGGGATATCACACAGCTATCAAAAATGTTTGTAAGAAAAACGTTAAACAATCTGGAAAATGCTCACATTAAAATATTAAGTGAAAAAGACAAAATTGTACATATTCATAATCTGAACTATGTAAAAATTTCATGGAAAAATGACTGGAAAGGAATAAACCAAAATGGTAGCAGTGATTGCCTCTGGATGATAGGATGATGGGTAATTTTTTTCTCCTCCTCCTCTTTTTCCTCTCTCTCTGTGGTGGGAAGTGTCTTTTTTTTTCCATTATATTTTAAAAAATGACTTTTTTATAGTTAGGAAAAATATTATAATTTTAAAGGAGTCATGTAGAAAAACCTCTCATATGTACTTATATTTACCCTCATATATACAGTCATTGTGATCAGGAAAGCATTTGATTAAAAAGATTAAGTTGTCAGACAGACCTAGGCTTAAAACTCTGCCCAGCTACTTAATTTTCCCCTTTGTAAAATGGGAATAACAGTAGATTCCAACTAACGGGGCTTTATGGTCATGCAGGTTAAGTCCTTAACATATTTCCTGGCACATACCACGTTCAACAGATGTTAGTTTCTCTGTTTATGTACCATTAGGAACAGTTATGTACCATTTACGGGCGTTTGTAAACTTTTTAGTGAACCAAGTTGGCATTAGGGGGCGGAGTTATTGAGAGTATTTCTCAGAAAGTGAGGACTGTTGTTCTGTGCGCCTGAACTCAGGTGCAGGTGGCTAGTATTTTCCCCAACTGTTGAAAATCTGTTCAAAAGCAGGGCGGCTGTCTAGCTTCAGACTGAACAGGAAACCTTCCTTATGCCTAATTTCGGTGTCGGTGTCTGGATGTTTCCCACATAAAACAACGCCCCAAACTAGTTTCTACTTTTAGCTCAACCTCAGCAAATTTCCTTAAATAGCACTATGAGCTTGGCCCCGCCCACATGCCCCTACCCAGTTGGTCTGAATGGGGTTAGTTCAATCCTTTGAATTTTTCCGAGTTGATTGGAGCAAACCGGAAATCTTTTTACTTTTTTGATTGGTCGCGCACAGCCTAGGGGCGGGGCATATGGGTGTGTCTCGCCAGGACCCCGTGAGCTGTCATTGGAAGACGAAGCCGGCATTTCCAGAGCTTCGTGCCGTCGCCTAGGTCGCGAGGGGCGGGTCTCCTCCCTCCCCGGCTCCTATTGCCCTTTGCATTGGCCAGATTTGTTGTCACTCATGGAACCTCGCGCTCACTGGTACAAAAGCTCCAAGGGGCGACGGGTGATTGGTTGGTTACTGTTCCCGCCCCACGCCTGTCGCCATTTCGCAGAGAGGATCGGAAATCCTAAAGGCCGCGGTATTGGTATCCGTGGTCAGTTTGGGGACCGGTGAGTCGCGTACTGGGGAGAGAGGGTTGCGGCACTCTAGGCCTGGCTGGATTTCCGCACCTTCAGAGGTCGGGAAGCTAGAGAGCAGCGGGTGGCTTGCAGAAAGGGGTCTTATCCCTTCTCCGCCCTCGTGTAGGCCAGGGGCTGCGGGGATAGAAAGAGGCTTGGCTCGTCCGTCGCTGGGCCCTGCGCTCTCCCCGGGGCCCGGAGGTCGAGAGGAAGCGGCCTGGCGGCTGAGCAGAAAGGACACTCGGACGCCTTCCCCGGGGACCCAGCGCGCGTGCCTGCCCGCTGCGCACGCCCACTTGGCCACCCGCTCTGGTTCGTGTCCTGGAGATCTCCACGCAGTTCTCCCTGACAGTTGGTGCTTGTGGTAGGGAAGGGTGAGCGTACCAAAGAGGCGCCAGGGTCGCCGGCGTCTTCCAGAGGGTCTCTAGCAGCGCAGCGGGCTCTGGGCGCCTCTGGCAGATGAGTAGGAAAAAGAGGAAAAGAGAAGCAGAAGGGAGAACCTTGGAGGTGTACTGTAGTTGGGAGGAGGAATCAAGTATTTGCTTCATAGGACATCTAAGTGGGAAGTACCTTCCCTCCCCCAGAATGTTCCTCACTGTTTTTTTCTCATCTGTGAGATTTATCTTTTTTCGGAAACGAAAATAAGGAATCTTTAGTTTTGTCGCCCAACAAGATTTTGAGTGCCATAGTGCAATGGACTTCTATATACTTTCTATATGGCCCTTCTATGAATGATTAAAACATTCATCATTATTCTTTGGTTGCAGCAGCTCCCCGGTACCTAGTTTATGGACAGGATAAACACTCTGCTCCTTTTCTCAGGTCGTAGAATAAAAAGGTGTGTGCTTGGACATCATCCATGAAGTTAAGCTACTGTAGGACACAGGTGAATTTCAGAGGTGGAACTTGGTGACCTCCCCTCTGAGGTCCCTAAGGTCCCGATGAATGGGAGATGGGCTGTCCCTGTTCTGCCTTAACCCTGCTCTGCTCAGGAATAAAGTTTTCCTATGGTTAGCAGTTTAAAGGGAAACAAGGATTTTTTATTTCTCTTTGAAGAATCTTTGTAGACTTCCAGGAGCAAGGTTAGGGTTGTAGACAGTACTACTTTTTTTTTTTTTTTTTTTTTTTTTTTTGCGGTACGCGGGCCTCTCACTGTTGTGACCTCTCCCGTTGCGGAGCACAGGCTCCGGACGCGCAGGCTCAGCGGCCATGGCTCACGGGCCCAGCCGCTCCGCGGCATGTGGGATCTTCCCGGACTGGGGCACGAACCTGTGTCCCCTTCATCGGCAGGCGGACTCAACCACTGCGCCACCAGAGATGCCCGACAGTACTATTTTTAAGTCTTTAATTAGAATGTCAAGTTCACACTTCAAATAGGCTGATCTGTTAAAATTAAAGACGTAGAATAAATTTCTGCAGAGCTAATCTGTCTTTTAAGATTTTTTTTACTTATTTTTGGCTGTGTTGGGTCTTCATTGCTGTGTGCAGGCTTTTCGCTAGTTGCAGCGAGCGGGGGGGCTACTCTTCGTTGCGGTGCTCGGGCTTCTCATTGTGGTGGTTTCTTTTGTTGCAGAGCACGGGCTCTAGGTGCGCGGGCTTCAGTAGTTGTGGCACGTGGGCTCAGTAGTTGTGGCGCATGGGCTTAGTTGCTCCTTGGCATGTAGGATCTTCCCACACCAGGGCTGGAACCCGTGTTCCCTGCATTGGCAAGCGCATTCCTAACCAGTGCGCCACCAGGGAAGTCCCTAATCTGTCTTTACTATTGCCTTCCTTTATAGAATCTATCATGCACCCTACTGAAAAATATTGAGTATTTATGCGGTTAGACGTCAATATAGTGATTACCTTTTGGGGAGTAATGATTGGGAAGGGGCACAAGGAGATCTGGCTCGCTGGTAATCATCTTTTTTTGATTTGGTTCATGACATTTCCCTGAACTGTACGTTATCATTTATGTTTATATGTGTGTGAATTGTTTCCAAAACAGCTAAAAATAATCAAGAGTAAGGTGATGGTCGACACTGGGTGCTATGGTATCTCCTCTACTCTTTGTCTAGTTAATTTCTCTGCTAGCAGTGCCGTTTCCCAGTGCTGTATTTCCTCACCTCTGAAGTTTTTTAGGTTCTTTTCTGGGTCTCGATACTGTCTGCTAGCCAAAGGCAACTACTGAATTTCTAAAAGGTGCTGATATTTAACCTGCCTTAAAGACTTTGCTTCACATCGTGTAAAATAAACTGGTGGTTCTCCGCTTCCTGAGTTCTCATTTCAGAAGTGTTAGTTGTGTCTGTTATGACATTGCTTTCATACTTAAGATGACTAAAGCCTGCCACCATTGAGACTGTGCTTCACATATCCCACTTGGATGCTGCAGCGGAAAAGAGAATTTTTTGGCAAGGTATCAAAAGGCTTAGTTGAGTTTCCCTTTGAAAACAAGGTACTCTATTCCTTACTGGCCAAACTATAAAAATTGTTCAGTATTTACTAGGAGCCACCTCTAATGGAGACTTGTATTTCATGTATATATCTTGTATTTATGTTTCTGTATCTCTGCAAAGAACAATGACTTGACTTGCCTTTCTTTTCCTTCAGGTCACAGAATTCAGTTACAATGGGGAACGTTTTTGAAAAACTGTTTAAAA
Organism: Mesoplodon mirus; assembly: GCF_964341445.2. NCBI lineage: Eukaryota > Metazoa > Chordata > Mammalia > Artiodactyla > Ziphiidae > Mesoplodon > Mesoplodon mirus. The sequence goes on from NC_138994.1 coordinate 8,612,540, forward strand.
GTCTATTTGGGAAAAAAGAGATGCGGATTCTTATGGTGGGTTTGGATGCCGCTGGAAAAACCACCATCTTGTATAAATTGAAGCTGGGAGAGATTGTGACTACCATCCCTACGATAGGTATGTTAACGACCTATGACAAGACCAGTTTACACTTTAGTATGTTATACTTTTGCATACTTCTTGCATTATTGAATTTTTGGGGGGAAAATCTTGTCCGCCCCAAGAGCGGTTTTGAGGCCAAAACCAGGTAATATACAATTTCCTAATTGCTCCCTGGCATCTCTGGCACAGTGCTAGGTTTACAGGGGAGTCATATGAACACATTTAGGTAGAACAAGTTTAACCCTATGTGCTTGGCAAAAAAAAAAAAAGATAATGATTATTAAAATCCATCTTTCTTCCAGCTGGCCTTTCTAAGTGGAAGCATCTCTCCATACCAAGTATGTTCCTAGTGTTTAAAGATGTAGTATGATTTTTTTTTGAGCTGGTGATCAAGTGAAGAATCTGATTTGTTCAAATGCTGGAGGACTATCTGGCGGTGTAGTTATTCCTACGAACCAGCACTGTGTTTTGTCAGCTATTTAAGACTTTTGCAAAGGCAGGGTTTTGTTTTTTGTTTTTTTACAAATTTATTTATTTTATTTATTTATTTTTGGCTGCATTGGGTCTTTGTTGCTGTGTGCAGGCTTTCTCTAGTTGCAGCGAGCGGGGGCTACTCTTCATTGTGGTGCACAGCCTTATCACTGTGGTGGCTTCTTTTCTTGCGGAGCACAGGCTCTAGGCGCTCAGGCCTCAGTAGTTGTGGCTTGCGGGCTCTAGAGCGCAGGCTCAGTAGTTGTGGCGCACGGGCTTAGTTGCTCTGCAGCGTGTGGGATCTTCCCAGACCAGGGCTCAAACCCATGTCCCCTGAAGTGGCAGGCGGACTCTTAACCGCTGCACCACCACAGAAGCCCCTCAAAGGCAGTTTTGACAGAACTTAGTCTGTGCCTCATCAGCTGCCTCCAGATCCAAACTCCTGAGCAAGAATAGCCTCCCCAGGATGGCATGTGAATGTCAGTCGTGTTCCGAATGTTGGATTAGGCACAGGAACCAACCGATCAACTTCCAACTCGGGCAGTAGCTTCAGAGATCGCAGCACTTAAAGGAAGAGGAAACCAGATGGAGAAAGTGTTCATACCCATAATTTTAAAAATGTTATTAGTCCAAAATGAAAATAGCATAGTTACTTGGTTTTCTCCAATTATAAAAATAATTCATGCTTCCATAATGTCATACATACAAAAAAAATCTAAACAAGTGTTGAAAAACACGGTGACTTTGGTGAATATCTTTGTAAAGTCATATGCAGGCTGTCTTCCAACTTACTCTGCATTAAACAATGTGTTTGGATCTCTTTCTATGTCATTTCCTCTCTGTGGAATGCTTTCCTGCCTTCTTTTTTACCCCCCTCCTCCCTTTATGTAGCTAATGCCGGCTCATTCTTTCCGTCTCAGTTTAAGCATCATTTCTCAGGGTCGCCTTTCCTGATCCCTTGGATGGGTTTTCCCCTGTTGTAAGTTTCCATAGCAACCTGAACTTCTTAGTAACTCTGAGCACATTTGTCATTGCTTGCTCACTGTCTCTCTTCCAAAAGTGTGAATAAGAGCAAGAATCATGTCTGCCTTGTTCACCACTGTCCCCAGGCGCCTAACAAAATGCGTGACACATAATAGATGTCCAGGAAATATTTGGTGAATGAATTGAATACTGATTTTGTGGTAGATTGTTAAACTAATGGCGCCCAATGAATCATGCCCCTCAGTAGCCATACCCCTGTGCGGTCCCCTTCCACAGTGGTGCTGAGCTTGGCCACGTGACTTGCTTTGGCCAAGGGCACATCAGCAAATGTGATTCACACAAAGATTTGATAAGTGCTGTGTCTTGGGGTTGAGGAAGCTCAGTGCTCCTTGGGAATAAAAAGACCACCTGGAGAGAGAGAAGTCCAGCCTAGCCCCCAAAGGACTCAACAGTTGAATGCATCTACAAGAGGAAGCCCAGGCAACCCACAGAATTGGGTAGGGGGGAAAATCATTGTTCTAAGCCACTATGTTTGGGGGCTTAAATAATAATCAGTACAGATCAACATCAAATTTTAGTAACTAGATAGTATTCCATTATGTGGCTCTATGTTTAACAAATTTCCAGTGATGGATGTTTAGGTTATGTGCAACAGTTCTATGTAAATGATTTTGAACTAAGCATCATTTAAAGATCAGTCAGATGTGGCTGAGCTCACTAAAGAGACTGAGAAGGTACAGCCATGGAAACAGAAGAAAAATGGGAAGCCAGGGAAGAGTTTCAAGGAGGGAGTGAGCAGTAGTGTCAGATATAAAATCAAATCACATAAGAACTGGAAAGCATTTGTCAGATTTATTGACATGGTGACCTTGCTGACCTTGGCGAAACCAGCGAAACATGGTAAAGTAGAACTAAGGTGTATTGGGTGAGAGGTGACAAGGTTGGCACAGTGAAGGTAGCTAGACGTCTTAGAGAAGTTTGACTTTAAAAGGGAAAATAGAGGGTGGTAGCGCGTGAAGGTGTGGAGCCATCTTTTTTGAGAGATGCAAAAGACTTAAACAGGTTGGAGATTTTGAAGGTTCCAGACAGCGTGGGTGAATTGGATCCAGCACATGGGGGGATGGGATTGGCATTAGCTAGTTGCCCCCTTCCATTGCTCCAAGAGGGAGGGAGAAATGGGTGGGTGAAGATGTAGTTGGGTTTCTACAACGTGTGGTGGGAAGCGGAAGCAGTCCCATTGATGGCTTCTGTTTGCTCTGAAGTATGCAGGAAGAGCTGCTGGCAGGGGAGGGGAGGTGTGAGGAGCGGGGCTGGAGGGAGTGGAGAAGGCTGGAGACACCTGTCACAATGCATGGGGGAGAAAGCTGACTAACACGTTCTGTTTTGTACGCTATGGATCTTTGACTGGCAAGCTGCTTCGTAAATGAAAAGTACTGTCCAAATGTTGGCTGAAATTATTTTGAATGGTTGAACCAGCAGAAGTCTTCATGAAACACTTTCTCCATCTTCCCAATTTAGGTTTCAACGTGGAGACGGTAGAATATAAAAACATCAGCTTCACAGTCTGGGATGTTGGTGGCCAGGACAAAATCAGACCTTTGTGGCGACATTATTTCCAGAACACACAAGGTAAAGATTATCCAGTTCTAGCCTTGCAACCATTTCTGTTAAACGCACCTAAAAGGTCGATGCTTGAAGCAAAACCTTGTGGTGCGCTGCTTTATTGGGACTGTCAGTCATTCCTTCTTTTCTGCTGACCCACTTAAACTTACTGGGGAGGTTTCTTTTTGAGAAGTGGTCCCTGCCTTCCTTGAAAAAGCACTTGGGCTTTAATGCCTTATATAGGAGTCTCCTCTTAATCCAGAACAGTTAGAAGATGGTTGTTCTAATGAATGTCATCTTTTGGTTAATTGAAAGTTGTATGTGCCTTTGATGAAGTACCAATTTTGGAAGAACTTGAATTCAGTACACTCTTTTAAACCTGTGGAGAATATTTGAAAATCATTCCTGTGGAGAGAAAGAAATGAACAGGGATGGCTGGAATCCCAAATCCCAGCATCCTGTGTGGCCACAGTGCCTCCCCTACTGCGCTGTTATTCTACAAGTGCTTGAATAAGCATGAATATCCCAGATCATTACCTTAATTCCTTATCACTGGTTTCTTAAAATTTGGGGTTTTAACGTGTCCCAGTCCCCCATCAACCTATTTGAGTTTTTTTCATTGATTATATTTTGGATAAATGATACCTTACAGAGTATCACCTGTCAGGATATCCGTAAGCTGTTCATATAGTTTTTACACCTGATTCTCAGGTAGAATCCTAACCACCTGGCATCTACATACTCATTTCAGAATTTATTTGGACTCTTTTAATTTTTTTTTTTTTTTTTTTTTTTTTTGCGGTACGCGGGCCTCTCACTGTTGTGGCCTCTCCCGTTGCGGAGCACAGGCTCCGGACGCGCAGGCTCAGCGGCCATGGCTCACAGGCCCAGCCGCTCCGCGGCATGTGGGATCTTCCCGGACCGGGGCACGAACCCGTGTCCTCTGCATTGGCAGGCGGACTCCCAACCACTGCACCACCAGGGAAGCCCTGGACTCTTTTAATTTTGAAGATTCTACTACCTATGGTGTTTTCATTGCATGTGTTTCATGGTAAAGACCCATATTTGTTGATCTTTTCAGACCAAATACCCGAGTCGACTGTCCCTTTATATTATGTATCATTATTTTAGCTATTACCTTTAACACTTAACTCTATTTATAGTTATTTCCTTAGCCTATAGATTTAGAATGTCTTTCCTCAGAATAGTGCATTTATCTTTTCTTTTTCCAGTTTCGTTAGTGGAAAATTTAAGCAAAAAAGGAAGAGGATACATAACAAATCCCCAGGTACTCATCACCCAGCTTCAACAGTTATCACCGTTTTGCCCAGAGTGTGTTACAGCAAATGCCAGACATGATGCCTTTTACTCATACGTCCTTCAGTGTTTATTTCAAACTGATAAAGACTTTTTAAAAACATAATCTCCATATATTATCACACTTCCAAAATTAACATTCTTTCTTTAATATCTGGTACCCAGTCCTTATTCAGATTTTTCCAGTTGTATCAAATACGTCCTTTTCACATTTGATTTGTTTGCGAAGGAATCAAAGTTTACACGTTGCCTTTCATTGCTATGTCTCTTTAGTCGTCTGCTGCTCTCCAACAGTTTATCCCTCCATTTTTTTCTGTCATTCCATCTGAGTCTATTAAGCTGAAATCCTTCTAAACAAAGAATCCCTTCATCAAATATTTGCTTTCTCTGAAATATAGTTTATATAAGAAAGGCAGGAAAAATATTTAATTCTTTCCCTTCATTGATTTTTAGAGAAACAACTCGATACCCTAGCAACCTTCCATGATGACTCTTAGATTTTTATGTCTTTGTGTTTCAATCCGTTGCAGACAATACGCTTTTTGATACTCAGAGTGTCCACTTAACCTGGATTGGCACTTGCCATATTGGTCAAACTATTGTAATTCCTCTCCAGTGGTAAAAGTAGAAAATGTGGGTTTGAACCACAGCTCTGCTATGAAACCTTGGGAGAGTTAGGTAATCTTTCCTGTCTCGATTTCCTCATCTGTAAAATGGAGATGAATACCTACTGTGCCGGATCATTTGGCTTGAATGAGATTAATTTTATAAAATGCTTAGTTCTGTGGTTGGAAGGTAGTGGGCACTCAGGAGCCTGTATTAGTCTGGGTTCTCCAGAAAAACAGAACCAGTATGATGGATGGCTATCCATACATGTTTGCACATATGTTTTTGTGTATATATATATATATGTGTGTGTGTATGTGATTTCTTATAAGGAATTGGCTTATGTGGTAAGGGAGGCTGAGGAGTCCTGGGATCTGCCGTTGGCAGAGGCTGGAAACCTGGGAGAGCTGATGATTAAGTTCCAGTCCAAAGGCAGAAGACACATATCCCAGCTCCAAGATGAGTGAACTCTTTCGTCCTCTCTTTTGTTCTAATCAGGCCTTCATTGGATTGGACTAGAGCACACTGAGGAGTGCAGTCTGCTGTACTCAGTGTCCTGATTCAAATGTTCATCTCATCCAGAAACACCCTCCCACACACACCCAGAATACTGTTTGACCAACTGTCTGGGCACCCTCAGCTGCTGTCATTACTGTTGATCCAGCCTAGGATCAAGTTAGTTCTTTTGGCAGCCACTTCCCATTTGTGTCTCACAGAAGGCTTATTGTCAGCTCACCATCCAGTTGTTACGACCATTAATGTCACGTGGACTACTGCTAAGAGAGTCTTTTGCATCCTGTGTCTGGAGTGTGTGCTGGATCCCTCCTGGGCACCTCCTCTGAGATCCTATTGGCCCCGCCTCTGCCTCCAGCCAATGTGGCAGTGACCAGATCTGTGCAGGTTTCAGCCACCTTTGCTCAGATACAGTGTGGTGGTCCCTTTCTCTGACCTGTCTTTTGCTTCCTGGGATTCCTCTGCTGCTGTATAGTGTGGGATGCTGCGAAGACTTCTGACACCAACTACCTGGGGTTGGGCCGTACGTCACAGGTTAAGGGCACAAGACTCCCTCACTGCAGCCACCAGGTGGAAATTCGGGGCTCCCCAGACCACCCTCACTTTTTTCCAGCTGTCTGCAAATTTGGCAGTTCCAAATATCCCCTCAGGTTCAATATTCATTAAAACAACTCACAGGACTCAGGGGAGCGCTATACTTAACGATTACAGTTCTGTTATAGCAAAAGGATACAAATGAACCAGCCAAAGGAAGAGATGCGTAGGGCAAGATCTGGGAGGTACCACACAAAGCTTGCATCATCATCTTCCCATGGGGTCAGAGTGCATTACCCTTCTGGCACATCGCTGCGTGACATACGCAGAGCATTGCCAACCAGGGAAGCTTATCTGAACTTGGATGTCCATAGATTTTTATTGGGTCTTCATCATGTAGGCATGATGTAGAAATGAAGTGATTAAAAATAAGCCTAACCTTTTCTCTCTCTATTCTTGTTATTGTTAATCTGGTGAAGGGCTATGATGCCTCTGAAAAAGGCTAGTTGGGTGTACAGGAGGCTTCCCAACTCTAAAGATTATATATCCTGTATTGATTGCTTTCAGTGAAACCACACGTGTAAGCAGGGAGAAGCTGTAAGGACGTATAAACAGCTGCCTTCCCAGGTTCAGATTACTAACACGCTTGTGCCTTTTTTCCAGGTCTGATTTTTGTGGTCGACAGTAATGACAGAGAGCGGGTCAATGAAGCCCGTGAAGAACTAACCAGAATGTTAGCCGAAGATGAGCTCAGAGATGCAGTTTTATTGGTGTTTGTAAATAAACAGGTATGTCGCTGGCTTTCTGAATCCTGGGACTGAAAAGTACTGCCAGCTGCTCACTTAAAAATAGAGATATTTAATTAGCTGCCTTAAAAATAGATATTTAATTAGCTGCCTGCCTTCCTCTCTCCCGTCCCTAGCCTTTCTCTCCACCTCTTTGTTAGCATATGTCTTACATTCATTCACTCGCTCAACAAATATCGACTGAGCATTTACTAAGATCTAGGCATTGTTTTAGGTATTGGTGATATAGATATAGCAGTAAACCAGACAGACGAAAATCCCTGTGTTCACGGAGTTTATGTTCTAGTGGGAGGAGAGTCAGTCAATAAACCACAGGTAATATGTCTGGGGGGAGTGTCGTGGAGGCGGGGGGCAGGTGCGGGGAAGGACTAGAATGCCTCTCTGATAAGATGCCATCTGATAAGATGACGCCTGAAGGCCAGCAGGAAGGCAGCCAGTGCAGCTGGGACGGGACTGGGGGTGGGGGGAAGCAAAGGAGGAGATGAGGTTGGATCATCTGGGGCCTATCCTTGGGGGAACTCGGCTTCTTTGTAACTATAACCAAAAGCAGTAAAAGAGGAGTAGGAGGAGGGTGTGGAACCGTCCAGCCTCAGGAAGCTGAACTAAGCGTGGAAAAGAAGGCAGAATCCTGCGGAATGCACCAGCCTGAGATAAACCAGGGTCACGTTTTGACGTGTGTCCCCGCACTTTCTCCTCCACGAGTCCATTCGTTATGTAATCGAGATCGTACTGTTTTGACAGTGTTGCATCCTGTTTTGTCACTTTATTGAAGGCATTTTCTCGTGTCATCTAGCCCTTTGTAAACATGGTTTTAAATGGTGGGTGGATCATCATTCACTCAGCCATTAGATTCGATGTCAGTTTGAAGTTCACTAGTGAACACAACGGACTTTCATAAAAGAAAATGACATTTGTTCTTTTTAATTATAAAAACAGAACATGCTCATGGTATAAATATGCAGACAGTTCACAGTATCAAGTGAAACATTCTAGCCGCACTCTTCAGGGTAGAACATGGTTAAATGTCTTATATTTCTTTCCAGAGATAAAACTTTCTGTGCCTATATGAGCAGTTATATGATTGTATTCATATTTAAATTCTGGAGATCATATTCTGCATTCTGTTTTGTAACCTGCTTCTTCGCTTAGCATATCTTTGATGTCCTTCCAAATCATTGCATCTAGATCTACCTTGTTCTTTAATGCTAATTTATTCAAATTTGGTTTGAGCTTACTATGTGCTAGGCACAGTTCTAGGCACTTGGAATACATCAGAGAATAAGATAGAGATTCCTGCCCTGGTAAAGTTTGCATTCTAGTTACGAGAGGCAGATAGTAAACACACTAAGTAAGTCAATTTTATAATATAGTAACTTGTGGTGAGGGCTGTAGGTAGAGCAGGACAGTTAGGAGGGGTCACGGGGGCTCAGGTCACGAAGGCCTTGCAGAGCATCCTGAGGACTCGGGCTGTTACCCCGAGAGAGACGGAGATGTCACAGGGTTTTGATAGAAGAATGTCTTGATCTGACTTTCACTGACTGCCGGGTTGTGTTTAGACTTTTGGGAGCAAGAGCAGAAGCTTGGAGACCAACTTGGAAGTAATTTCAGTAAAACCCAAGTGAGAAGTGATGGTGGTGGGATCCGGGTATAGCTGTGCAGGTGGTGAGAAGTGGTCAGATTCTGGATGTATTTTGAGGGTAGAGCTGGTGGAGTTTGTGAGAGGAGAGAGAGAGAGAGAGAAAAAAAAAATTAAGGATGATTTCAAGGTTTGGAGCCTGAGCCACTGGGAGCCTAGAGATAAGACTGGGGGTTAAGGGCAGGTGTTGGGGGAAGAGCATAATGTTCCATTATGAGGATATAACATTGATCAACTGACTTTTGAATATTCTCTCTCAAGGATCTTCCCAATGCTATGAACGCAGCAGAGATAAAGGACAAGCTTGGCTTACATTCCCTCCGCCAGAGAAGCTGGTACGTTCAGGCTACTTGTGCCACCAGTGGAGATGGGCTTTACGAAGGCCTGGACTGGCTCTCCAACCAGCTCAAAATCCAGAAGTGACAGGCAGCGCTGCGCTCCCTGTGCGTCGTGTCAAAGTCAGCTGGCCTCTGCTGTGTGCGTGTGTGCGTGTGAGGGGCTGAGTGTGGGCACGTGGCCGGGCGTGGGAGCAGCTTTCCCACATGGTGCCTTATACGCCCTCTAAGGAAACCAGTCCTACATGGTAGGACCATGTGTTACATTTTATATGCCACCTTCCATTTCTATAGCTTTGGTGACCAGTTTTGCAGTCGACGGAGGAGTCCCGAGGGCTCCCTGGTGCCCGATAGCCAGAGTGGTCTCCGTGGTGGGAGGAAGGGGGAGGGCGGGCCATGGACTGACTTCCTCTGTGTGGTTCCAGTCCAGGTCTGGGGTCTCTGCACACCTGGGGGTCCTTTCGTGAAAAGGAAGGAACTGTCTTTCTTTCCCATCACTGCCAGAGCTAAGCAGCTCACTTTTCAGTGCTTTAAAGCAAATGATCCTCCAAGACAAAAAGGCCCTTGCTTACCGCAGATGTTAAGTTGTTGTTAAGATGTTAAGTTGTTAAGATCTGAGCTTAAGTTATTTTCTAGCCCAGACACCCTGGTTTAATGTACTTCATTGGGAGGAATCAGTGATCTTTTTTCTTTAGAAAACCACCCCCCGTAACACTAGACCCCGTAACAGTAGAAATCATCTAGTCCTTCCCTTCCTAGCCCAGCTTGCAGTTTAGCTTAGCTGTGTTCCCAGAACCACACACACCTGTGAGTTCTGAGAGTTTGTGAGAGAATCAAGAGGTTCATTTGGGGAACGAGACTCCCAGCAGCCGAGTTGGTTGGTGCTAAATTTCGCTGTGAAGGAATGTCTCGTCCAGACCACTCTCCGTGGCACTGACGCCCTCTTCTGGTTGGCAATAATGTCTTCCGTGGAAACGTGCTTTATGTTGTCCTCAACATAGTAACAATGGCCTGGAAATGAGCTGGATTCACTCAATAGTCTAGAGCTGTTTTACCCAGACAGCTGTTGGCCACATTTGTACCTAAGCTGTTCCACTACTACCTTTTAGAATTCCTTTTTCAGAAAAACAATCTTCATTTCAGATTACAGAGGAGGAGAATGTAAGATGAATTTTAACAAAAGTAAACCTTGTTTACTGATTAACAATGAAGTTGCTCTTACTAGGAAGAAATTTCATGCCATGATAAATGTGGAGTTTTTTCCTTAAAACATTGACTTTAAAGAATGTTCCTTGCAATACTGGCAATGAAGTCCAGGTTTGATTTTTAACCATGGAGTTAAGTCCTGAGAAAGATTTAGATTGTACGCCTCAAATTGGCAGGGACTGTGTCTTAGACTTCTCTGTTTATGCTTAGTACCGCGTATGTGGTACAGTGCTGTGCCTCATTAAACACTTGTTGACTGGTTGGACAGTAAAGAACTTTTCCTGGAGGAGGAGAGGACAGCCATGTGCTTCTGGATGTCTCGAGCTACTACTTTAAAATCCCTTTCCCTCTGCATCTTAGCAGACTTGCTCTTGAAAACTCCCAGGGCACTTGTACAAAAGGCAGAGCCCGCAGAGGCGCTGTCTCGGCCCTTCTGCTTCAGCAGTGCTCCCCATTCTTACCTTACATGACACTTTCAACTACTGTCTTTCTCTTTCTGTGAATTTGGAGCTGGTCATTTGGGGTTTATGGGGGGGGCACTTCAGTGTAGTGGGTTTGAGCGAAGACTTGGGTCCCTGAAAGCCATGTTCACATCCCAGCCGTGTCCTCACTAGCTGCTTGGCCTCAGGCCTGTTACTCTTTGACTCCATATCTCTGAGCCTCAGTTTGCTTAACTGTTAAATGAGAATAATACCTACCTCATAGGGTTGTGAGACCTTTGTATGCCTTGCCTGGTGTTTCCCTGGGGATATCTTGATGTCTAAGGTGTGAATAGCAGTGCTGGCCACAAACTGATCGGTATTATTTACAGGAACAGTGAAGTGGGATGGGATGGGGGGCTCTGTTTAATCTTTCTCACTCTATTCACCTAATCCTGCTGAATCCTCTGTCTTTTTCTAACCATAGGAAGTGCTAATAAGACCATTTGGGATGCTTGTTTAAAAAACCATATTGCTGTGTCCCACACGCACTGTTTTTCTTTTTTTTTTTTAAGTGTGATTTTTAGCATATTCACAGAGTTGTGTGACCACCCTACTCATTGTTCATCACCCCCAAAAGAAACCCTGGATCCATGAGCATCCAATGCCTATTCCTCCCTTCCCCATGGCCCCCCTGGCCACCACTAATTTACTTCCTATTTCTATGGATTCACCTATTCTGGGCATGTGAGGGGCCTGGGGAGCTGGTGGGGGCTTTGGGAAGTGCTGAGGTGCTGTTGGCCTGAACACAGCTTCAGTCCTGAGGCATCAGCCTGATGACAGATGAGGCAGGGCCCCAGGGAACAGACTGCCCCAGAGTTAGGTGACTGGAAGAGGGAGAGAGGTGCTGCTAATAATTATGCAGGGACGTGGGGCATGAAAGGGGATGTATGGTTGCCCTATCAATCAGAATGGCGGGAGCTCTGAATCTGGAATCAAAGGCCAAGGCTGAAATTCGAGCTCTGCTCGTTCACTAGCTGGATTCAACTGGACTCAACCTCTGACTCCCAGTTTCCTTGCCTGGAAAGGAAGTTCCCAGGCTTACCTGGGGTACAGCTCTGTGTGAATACCAAGAATATGGGGATAATGGCGGGGAGGTCCATGAGTCAGTTCTATATATCGTGGGTCATGTAATTTGATCTATTTAAAATGCCTTAACAGGCTGAGAATATTTGCATGTGAGTTTCTGAAGACAGGTAGCTTTATACTCCTGTGGAGGTAGATTTCAAGAGAAAGGAAGCATGACATCTTGAAGTGACCTGAGTCCTTTGTCCACGGGTATCTGGAGGTTGTCAAACAGTACACAGAAAATCTGACAATATGCTCTGAAGACCCTTTTTTCTTTTGAAATTTTTGATATTCTTTTCACCCTTTCTGGCAGCAACCTTACTGAGATACATTTCCATAAAGTTCCCCCATTACACTTCGCTGGTTTTATTCGATAGTATCCTCCCAGATTTGTACAACAATCACTGCAATCAATTTTAGAACATTTTCATCACCTTGAAACGCAACCCTGCATCCTGTAGCAGTCACTCCCCATTTATTTCATACCTCCCAGCCCTAGGCCATTACTAACCACTGGTCTCTGTTCTATCTAGATTTGGTGGGGACACTTTTTTTTTTTCTTTCTTTTTTGTGTGGTACACGGCCCTCTCACTGCTGTGGCCTCTCCCGTTGCGGAGCACAGGCTCCGGACGCGCAGGCTCAGCGGCCATGGCTCACCGGCCCAGCCGCTCCGTGGCATGTGGGATCTTCCCGGACCGGGGCACGAACCCGTGTCCCCTGCATCAGCAGGCGGACTCTCAACCACTGCGCTACCAGGGAAGCCCGGTGGAGACACTTTTTAAACTTTGCTTTTTACCACCAGGTGGACTTGGAGGAGTACCACACTAAGAACTTTTCTCCTATTTTGATTTTCATTCTTTTACTCTAATGCACGGCATGGGAAGGCTTCTAGGAGGATGCTGTGACCAACACGCAAGCCTTGGAGGGACCACTGAACTAGAAGACTTCTGAGGTGTGTCCAGATCCTTAGACCAGCTACTAATTTGGTCAGTAAATAGCTTGCTGCTGCTCACTGCCACTAGGTGGTGCTGCTGGGCCACCCCACTGACACGGAGCCCTTGCCGGGGTGGGTCGCCGGGGTTCCCAAGTGTGGGAGAATCCATCCTCTTGCCTGGACACCAAGAGTGACCCAGAAAACTACAGCGTGGAGGAGAAAGACAAAGTAGACACCCAGAGCACCCAGGAATTGACTGCCAATGACTATAAAGGTGGCCCCGACAATTGTAATCGTGAAGCAGTAATCTCTGCTATTTACTGAGCATACTGGGTACTCTTCCAGGCTCTTTGCACACATCATGTCTAATCGTCACACCCAGCAAGGCACTTGTATTATATCTGCTTTGCAAAGGGGAAAACCAAGGTTCAAGGATACAAAGTGATTTGCTGGTGGCCATGTGATCATGATTCAAATGCAGGTCTGGGGCACCAGGGCCCATGTCCTTCCAGTACATACTACTGCCGTGGGCTCTGGCCTCCAGAGGTTGCCAGAGGTGGAGGGAAGGCAGCAAAAGTGCCCAGTGGAGACGTCTGGGGAGGGACACAGAGCAGCACGCGCAGAGCTGTGTCAGCTGACACGCCAGGGGAATGCGCAGTGGATGAAGGGGAAAAGCCAGGGCACAGAGATGCGCTGAGGCCAGTGGAGACCTGGACCTACCCTGGAAGCCAAAGTGATCATCACAGTGTTCTAACACTGGATTGTGGCGATGGTTGCATAACTGTACATTTACTAAGAACCATCAAATTGTTTGCTTACCGTGGGTGAATTGTATGATATATGAATATTCAATAAAGCTGTTTGAAGTTTATAATCAGGAATCCAATAGCGATGAGGGTGCCAACTCGGTAGGTCTCAGCAGTGCTGTAGGCACTTTGAGAAGAGAGGGAGAGTAGCATCTCAGAGTAGAAAGCCTGACCAATGGCTGTCCAGCATCTGCTTGAACGCTTTCAGTGTCAGGGAGCTCAGTACCTCATAAAGCAGCCCATTCTAGTTTGAGATAACTCTCTCTAATCCTTAGGAAGTTGAAATCTATCTCTTAGCCTGTTGTGCAGAATAAACCTCTTTGCTTTGCCATATACCATCTCTTTCAGCGCTTGAGGACAGTCGTTGCACTCCCCCCAAGTCATTTTTATCCTGTGTAGAAATCCCCAAGGTTTTTCATAGGACAAGATTTCCAGCCTCTCCTGTTCTCCTGGTGGCTCTCTCGGCCATACTTGCTTTGATCTGTCAGCATCCTTCCTAAAATGCGGGGCCAGTGGTGGGCCCGATATTCTGCAGATGCCAGCCCAGTACTATGGTTAACAGGTTGGATCCTAGAGTTAAGGCTCTCTGGATTCAAATCCTTGCTCCACTACAGGCCAGCTGTATGACCATGGTTAAAAGTACAAACTTGGGCTTCCCTGGTGGCACAGTGGTTGAGAGTCTGCCTGCCGATGCAGGGGACATGGGTTCATGACCCGGTCTGGGAGGATCCCACATGCCGCGGAGTGGCTGGGCCCGTGAGCCATGGCCGCTGAGCCTGCACGTCCAGAGCCTGTGCTCCTCAACGGGAGAGGCCGCAGCAGTGAGAGGCCCGCGTACTACAAAAAAAAAAAAAAAAAAATGTGGGAAACTGAGGGAAATCCTGAGAAAGGAGCCTGAGATGATCAAAGGGATGGACTTTGGATGCAGGGGAATGTTTCAAGGTGTTGGTAATGTTTAAGTGGGAGAGGCGGCTCAGGGATGGTTTAGTGATTCATTTGAATTCATTTTCCTTAAAGCGATTTCTGTCCTGATGCATCCCCCGCTCTCCTACTGCGTGTTCGTGTGAACTTCTAAGTTGCCATGGAAGAGGCAACCTAAACTTGAGAGAGTGGGGGCTGCGGGGAGAGACCAAGACGGTATTAATCAGGAGAGGTTAGGCTACGCTGCGGTAATAATTCAATGCTGGAATTTCAGTGTCTTAACACAGTCAAGGTTCATTCCTCCCTAATTTCGCCATCTTGTCCCTGCTTGGTAGCTCCCTCCAAGAGGTGGCTCAGAGACCCAGGCTACATCCATCTCACAGCTGTATCATCTGGAATACACATTTTCCCCAAGGTTCTGCAGAAGGGGAGAAAGAACTGGAAGATCATGCAAGATGTTTTTAAGGGCTGAGACTGCAAGGGGTTTATATCACTTTTACCCATAACCATTGGCCAGAACTCTGTCCTATGGTCCCACGTTACCTGTAAGGGAGGATGGGAGAGGAGGTCTTCCCGTGTGCTCTGGAGGAGGCCGCAGTGTGGTAAGGATGTTGCATTGTCTTTGCCATCTGTCTACTAGGTTTTCTGAGGGAGATGCCAATATTCTTAGGGGAAAGGGAAGTATGGTCTCTGTATCCACAAAGCCTGAAAGGAGGAAATGATGTTCAACTAAAATAGGAGGCAGCGGTCAGACCTAAAGAGAACTTTCTTGGTTTTAAGGGAATCAAACATTAGGGCAATTGGGAGGTGACATCTACCCTTGAAGATTCCTGAGAAAAGAGGTCCTGGGAGTTGATGGATCTACCTGCTTGCGGGATGAACCAGATAATCTTTTGGAATTCCACCTAATGCTGGGATTCTCCTTTCAAATATGCAGGCCTCAGAGGTTGTAAAGCTGGAGAACAAGGACCAGGGGTGGATCCAGGTTTTGCGAAGCCTGAAGTTTATACCACTTTGGGTGCAAGTAGAGGGCCTCAAGCATAAACTTACTACCTTTCTGATAAGTCCTCCTCTGGCCAGGAGAGGCCCATTGTTCACTGGAACCAATAGATTCCAACCCACCTTCCCCCAACAGACTTGCTCTTCCAGATTCTAGATCACCCTCATGATTTTTTCCCAGCTCTTTAACTCAGCAAAAAGTTGTTGCATGCATACCGTGTACAAGGCACTAGGCTGGACCCTTCAGTACCTGCCTCTGTCACAGGGCTGAGTTGGGCATCAGCCCAGGGTTGTCGGTCCTGATTTGAGAGGCTCCTGGGTCTGTGCAGGCAGCATCAGGGCAAAGGAGGAGGAGGAGGAGGATGGGCACAGAAAGCCAGAAGGGAGAGCAGGGCCACATGTGACCTGAGGACATGGGCATTCATCTGTGGACGGCAAGCCCCTGTGCTTGGAGGAGAAATCCTTGCTGCTCTCTGTCTTGCTTCTAAAAGGAAACGTTCCTGCAGAAGCTTGCTGTGGATTGGGAGGCTCGGCTGTTTCCTGCGGCACCCCCGTCAGACACATTACTTCTCTCTAGGGGCTGGAGTAAAGTGTCACCGCAAAGAGTCAGCAGTCTGCGCTCAGACACTTGGTCTGGAGCCCAGCTGTCAGCCCTGTCCCCACTGCTGTCCCGGCACCGTCTGGGCCTTTTTGAGCTGATCGAACTGCGGTGTCTGGGAAACTCAAGAGCAATGCTAAGTCCTGTATACAACCTCCAAGTGTTTTCTTTTCTCTTAGAATTTTTAATCAACAGAGTCACAAACCAGCAGTGGTTTCTGAGACCCCCTCCCTAGTCAGAAGACCAGGCCACTGATTTGCTGGACAACTTGACAGTCACTTTCATCTCCCTGGGCCTCTTTTTCCTCATCTGTAAAATTGAGAAAATAACCCCCGTGAAGAGTGATTTTGGTCACGGTGGCCAACGTCACTATGGGTCTGGGGGACGGGAGGGGACATTGACATCTCATAGTTTATCCTTTGGTCCAGCCGCACAGGTGCTAGCCAGAGTCCCAATCAGTTAGGTAGAATGGAGGTAATTGGGCAGGTAGGGTTCTTGGAAGCCCCCAATTTGCTTTACGGTTTGTGACGTTCTCACATGGTTTGCACTGGGCCGTGGCCTGGCAAGGCTGGACGGAAGGAATAAAAACAATCAACTTCCTTAAAGTGACTTGCTTGGAAATTTTTGCATGGAGACACACTGTACTGAACAGACCTGAAAGTGCATTTTTAAAGCCTTCCTAATGAAGCAAATGCAAAACAACTCACGTTAGATATGGAAGAGGACTATTAGGGAAAGAAGAGAGGTTTTCTCAGCCAGAGAAGGTGGGCCAAGGAAGAGGCGGGGGAGATGTCAGGGTGGCCAGAGAAGGCATGGGGAGGCTGATTTGGGGTCCCCTCCAGGGTTCACTATGACACCGATTTCTACCCAGAAGCCCCAGAGCCCTGCCCTCTGCTGTTTACACTAGTTGCTTCCCAAACTTCTTGGGTGGATGTCTAATTTGGGGTCTAAATGACTTTGGGGCTTCATTGATGGACTTTGGGAGATGCCACACCATTGATATATGCAAATTTCCTCTACGTGAAAAAATTTCACGTGGCTGGGCTTCGAATTTTTTCTGCAAAGAGGGGCCTGACTTTTCTCCCGATTCTCCCACGGGGCAAGACCCAGGACAGAAACCCTCACTCTAGACCAGTGGTCCCCAACCTTTTTGTCACCAGGGACCGGTTTCGTGGAAGATAATTTTTACACGGACTGGGGAGGGGTGGGGGAATGGTTCAGACAGTAATACGAGCCATGGGGAGCGACAGAAGAAGCTTCGCTTGCCCTCCGCTCACCTGCTGCTGCATGGCCCGGTTCCTAACAGGCTGCGGTACCAGTACTGGGGGTTGGGGACCCTTGCTCTAGACCATGCTGGGGGCCAGAGAGAAAGCGGGCAGCTGGGTCACTGGGAGGGTGGGAAGTATAGGCCACTCCCAACTTTAGAGGGAAATGGGGTACCCAAAGGAAGATGGAAACTTGAACCTTAGAACACATTTTCCTCTAAGAGGCCTGCCCCTGTGGCAGTCATGCTCCCTGGCAAGTAGCAAGAGCCTCCAATGTATGGACCCATTCAGAGCCCCTGACTGGCACCCAAGGTGAGCCTGGGACCGTGTTGGGTGCGGGGCACAGGAGGAAGATTAGACATGGTTCTTGTCTGCCCATGTGGGACTCTCAAGTCTAGGGGCCTAGGTGCCCAGAGAAATGACAATGCGATGTCATTGGCCATGTCCAAAGGCGACTCTGCTGACTCTTTGAACTTGAGTCCTGACCCTGCGACAGGCCCTGTGCTTTGTCTGGAGATCCACAGCTGGCTGCCCTGGGCGGGAGGGGAGGCTCCGAGACTGACAGCATCCCAACAAGGGCATGGGTACCTGGTTCAGGCTGACGTGAGCTTCCCCTTTTTTCTAGAACATCTCCCTCCACCCTCTTTGGCTGCCCAGCTCCTACCTGCCCTTCAGGACTTAAGGAAGACATCTCCTTCTCCAGAAAGCCTCCCCTGATGCTCTGGGTGCCCCTTTGAGCATCCATGGCACCCTCTAGCTGAATGCTTTCAGGCTGAATTGAATTGTTTTCATGTTAGACTGTAAGCTCCCTTTCCTAATAATCCCAGAGCCCTTACATCTGGCAGAATGCCTGGTCGGAGAGGGAGGAAAGGAGAGGGAGGGAGAGAGGGAAGGAAGGCTTCCACTGAACTCCAGTGAGGGGCTGATTAATCTGGCACGTGGTGCCCATTCCTGAGGCAGGCAATGACCATCTGATCAACCACTGGCATTGCCTTGGTCCCCACGGCCCCAGCACTATGGTTTGCAGACATCTTGGACCTGCTGGGATAACCCAGGGAAACTGGGAGCTGTGGCCAAGTCTGGACCCAGGGCCTATTGCACTGGTTAGATTAGCACAGAATAATGAAATATGTCGTGGGTTGGGCTCTCCAGAAGCAGAGGCTGCAACAGTTTACTGGGGATCAACCATAGGGGGAAGAGGAAGCAGCCGGGCCAGGCAGAGGGGGAATTGGAAGTGTGAAGCCCGACGAAGTTTCAGCCAGCCCGGGGTGGGGTGGGGCTCTGAAGCAAGCAGTCAGCGTGCCCTGCACCCCAAAACGTGATGGAGCCTTTATTCCCCCTGCTTGCTCAGCTACCCGATGAGGGCTGCCCTGGGAGGGGCTTGACCTGGAGCAAAGCCGCTCTCTGTAGCTGAAGCTGTGTGCTTACCCGGCACACCCCGCCTCCCAGCCCCCTGAAGCTGGGCAGCCACCCTTTCCTTGAAGGGGTTTCTGGGTAGCAAGCCTCCGTGTCTCCCACAGTAAGAGAGTCACCGAAGCTACAATTCATCGAGCCCTGCTGCCAAGCTGTACATTATCATCCTTTACAGGTGAGGCAAGTGAGGCTCAGAGAGGTAAAGTAACTTGCCTGAGGTCACACAGCTAGGCCACAAAGTGGGGGAGCTGGACAACCAGACAGGCTGATTTCAGAAAGTCCACTTTTAACCACTGATCTTAATTGCTGAGATGAAGGGGCATAGTTATACAGGGACAAGATGGATACTTTTTCACAGTGAGTTCTTTTTTTTTTTTTTTTTTTTTTTTTTTTGCGGTACGCAGGCCTCCCACTGTTGTGGCCTCTCCCGTTGCGGAGCACAGGCTCCGGACGCGCAGGCTCAGCGGCCATGGCTCACGGGCCCAGCTGCTCCACGGCATGTGGGATCTTCCCGGACCGGGGCACGAACCTGTGTCCCCTGCACCGGCAGGCGGACTCTCAACCACTGCGCCACCAGGGAAGCCCCCACAATGAGTTCTTAAACTAGAAAAACCCTTAAGGGTATATACAGGAGGGGTGTTGTTCACAAGAGAGCCCTTCACCTGTTGACCTCACGGCATGCTTCTCACTGTCCCCAGCGGGAGTGGAAAAAACTCTGTTGGTGCCCTTCCCCCATCGCTATCACCAGCTGATCCCGCCGAGGGACGGGACAGCCTTCCGGTGCAGCCTCCTTTCAAAGCCCCATTTTGCCCACTGAGCTGGGGCTCGGGAAGCACATTCAGCGAAGAAAAACCCTGCAGTGCAGTTCCAAGGATGTGGAGGGGGCCCGAGGGAAGTTGCCTTGCTGAGAGAATTGCTCACATTTTCATGCTTTTGCAGAAAGGGCGGCTCAAGATGAGGGGTGCTGGGGGCCGGAGGGAGGCGGACCTGGGGGCCAAAGCACCTTTCTTTGTCCTGGGTCTCACTGGAGGGTCGAGGCAGTCTTGCCTGAGAACCACTGCCCCAATCCAACAACGGCATCATTTTATATTGCAGGAAACCAGAGCCCAGGGAGCATGAACACGTTGTCCAAGTTGACACCATCAGTCTGAGTTGGAGGACTCATCCAAGGTGGCAAAGTAGCATTAGGATCTGGTTTTTTGACTCTAGCCAGCCCTCTGTCCATGACCCAAGGTGACTCTCAGGGCTGGAAAGAGGGCACCTGCTGTCTGTCTGTAACTGCTATGATTTAGATGGCCTGTCTATGAACTGGGTTGAAGGTGTGGTGTAGGGGACACCCTGAGGTCTCTCTGGAGAAGCGGAGTTTCAAGCTTACCCAGTTTGGGAGGCAGCACAGGCGGCAGTTGTAACTGTGGGCTTTAGAGGGAAACAGAACTCCACTGACTAGCTGTGTGACTTTGAGCAAGTTACTTTACCTCTCTGAGACACACTTTCTCCATTTATAGGATGGGGACAAAAATACCTTCCTTGTGAGACTGTTGTAGGACTAGAAGAGATTATGCATGTAAATGTTTAGCGTTACTCCTGGCACAGAACTGTGCTAAACAACAGGCGCTATTACGGTATTTTTATCTCCTCTTAGTATTAGATGTACTTCTGAGCCGTTCATAGCATCGTGTGGGGTATTCTTAGCAAAGCGAGAGGCAGGAGCCCAATCGGAAGATAGAGGGCATTCTGGGCACGGGGAATGGTTGAGGAAAGGCCCCCAGGTGGGAGTGACTGAGCTGTGATGAGATCTGGCTCTGTGAGGCCATTCAGATACCCCCAGCCCTGCCCACCTCCAGACTTTGCCTCCCAGAACCTCTCCCCCGTCCCAGATCCTGAGCTCTGTTCCGCTGCGGGTGGAGTTCTCGCTGCCTTCTATTACTTTGGGGAAATGGCCTCTGTGTGAGGGTAGGCGTGCCGTTTACATTGGTAGCACCCTAGGTGCCCAGGCCCCTGCGTGGCACACAGTAGGTACAGCCAGTCTGGCTGAAAAGAAAGTGACTTCTGATAAACATCGAAGAGAGACAGGGCAGGGAGGGCCGTGGCGAGAAGGCTGAAGAGCTCGCATCCGATGCTGTGGGAAACAGGAAGCCGTGGCTGGCCAAGCTGGGACTTGTAAACAGGAGCCCCTCAGGGGTTCCTGGGGACCCTGTACTTCTCTGCCCCTAAGGCCAGCTGCTCTGGGCAGAAACGTGCCTTGGCCCCAGGCTGGGCTGGGGATGCTCCCTGCCCATTCGTGGTCACACCCTTCCGCGTGTGTTTGATGCAGCAACTCCCCCAAAGCTTGCAATCCGTCCCCCGCTCACTGCCAAGGCTGGGCCCAGGGTGTCTGAGCCCACAGCAGCCACCCTGCCTGACAGTGCTGGGCAGCCTGCCCACGGCCCAGGGAGGCGGGGAGGAGAAGGAGGGGACCGGCTAGGGAGAGGCAAGGGCTCCCCTGTGTCCTCACAGGCAGGTCTCAGCAGTGGGAGAGCTAGCGGGTCTGGAAGGGGAGAAGCTACAGGTGATTTGGGGTCCACCCAAGCCAAAGCGGTCATAACTGCCTTCAGAATCCCGATGTCACCCTTTGCATCTGTAATAACAGCATAATAGTGTTGACAAAATGCTTTCCCATGACTTTCTCATTTAGGCTTCTCAAACCATGTCTTAGCCTCTCTACTTACTTTCTCGGGGCTCGGAGATGTTTTTCCAGGTGGGCCACTGGGGGAAAAGTGTTGGCCTTTCACCTGATGCTGATGATCCCTAACCTACCCGTGCCTGACCTACCCCATCCAAATAAAGGGGCACAAGGACCCCTGCCGTGGCTCTCCCATGCTCCCCCTGGGATCAGGGTGTCGTGGTGCTGGTACAGGGAGCACACTGTGATTTTCCTCCAAGGCCATAGACCCAGTCTGGGGGTGCCACTCATTCTCTGAGCTCCCAGGTTTGTCCTCCCCCAGGGACCCCTCCCCAGGCTAGTGTCTGCCCCGCCTCCAGCCCCCTCAGGGCAGAGAGGCTTCGGAATCCATCTGGAGACAGAGAGCATGGGGTAGATGTGCTGTTTTTAGTTCCATGGGAGAAGTCACAACTGGGGTGGCAATTTCTCTGCAGTTTCTCCCCTCCACGAGGCATCTGTTGGCATGCTTTGAGGAGACTCTCATCAGAGCTGACAGGGCCTGTATTTGGAGCCAGCCTCACAGGTGTGACTGAGCCTCACAGCCCCTTCCGCCTCTCAGAGGCACTTGGCTTTGCTCTGAATCAGGGGAGCCGTTTAGGGGCCTGTGGTCTTTCTCTCCCTCTCCGGCTGATTCCCATGCAGCCTTCAGGCCTCTCTGCCCTGAATGGCACCTGCCTATGTCTTGGTCACAATCTTGTTTCATGCTCTGAGTCAGGTGGTCTCCTCGATACATCCCCTGACCCCCGCTCAGTCACCGCTCTGACCCTGCGCCAGGCCCTGTGCTTTGTCTGGATATCCACAGCTGGCTGCCCTGGGCGGGAGGAGAGGCTCCGAGACTGACACGGGATGCTTGGGGTCACAGGGGGCCTCAGACCTCATAGAGGGAAACCCTCATTTCTCGTGGGGAGTGATTGCCAGGGCTGGAATCCCAGACTCGTCAAATAGAGAGACTGTGATATTTGGGGAAAAAATGATTTTAGATTTTGTAATGAAAAATGTTACTACATTTACCTGATGACAGGACATGCCTCCTACACAGCGAGACACCTTGTAGGAAGAATGGGAATTTAAACTAGGAAGCTTCCATGTGCATATACTTAATAATACCCTGCTCCCCACCCCTGAGCCATATCCGGCGCTACCAAGCTGATCTTTGTCCTTGCCCTGGGCATCAAGGTTGCCAGTTACGGTTCCGGTGGTTGAGGGTGCACCAGAGAGCAGGTGCTGCTCGAGCTGAGTCCTGCAGGCGGCCAGACCTGACCAGGGAATGCAGGATTGGGGGTGGGGGATTCTGGGTGGGGGATGGAGGTGCGAAGGCTCACACCGTATTCAGAAGATAAACATGGTCTTGCTGGGCAAAGGCTTAAAGGAGAGAGGGCAAGAGATGGTCCTCAAACGGTAGATGGGGCCAAATCCTGAGGGCCTTGAACGCCACGCTAAGGAGGTCACAGCGTCCCACCTTCAGACCCTTTGCTCATCCTGAATTATGAGTCCCCTAGGAGGAGGGCCAGGAATGGGGTGAGATGAGCAAGGTACCCAGGGAGCAAAATTTCAGGAGGCACTCGTTCTCAGAGTCATAAGAGGGGAGGGCTGGACCCTGAGAGTGATTAACTCCTTATTTTGCCCTCTCAAGGCCTACTTGCCTCACCCTAAACCTGGCCTGCTCAGGAGACAGGTCACATTCTGTAAACCTTTGTATCCCAAGGACCTAAAACAGTGCCCGACCATAGTAGGTCAATAAGTGCTCACTGAATGGATGAATGAACAATTTTTTGTTTCTCTGTCTGGATTGTGTTTGCCTTCCTCATGGCCCAAGTGTCATTTCTTTTGTGGCTTAGTTCTTCCCCGCAGCCCCTCTAGAGAGCCCTTCCCTGTGTCCTCAGCTCCTACGTTGAATACACATCTCGTCTCCCAGCCAGATGGTGTTGTGTTGCCTTGGACAAAGACGTAGACACAGTAGGTGCTCACGCTAGGGGCATAATCAACTTCTAAACCTTTCCTGGGCAGGCTCAGTAGTTCTAGAATATCCTGGCCCCTTGGATGGGAAGGACCAGCTGCAGCTGCTGCTGAGATTTGAGGTCTCCCTTCTTCCCCTCTCCTTCTCTACTCTTCATAGGGCCAGACTCAGAGAAGGTTCTGGAGGCAGTGGCTCCAAACTGCCCCTCCACAGTATTACCCTCTTAGAATCCAGCCTGCTTCCTTTGCTCAGCCCCCTTGGACCACTCCCAGCTGGCTGCTGCTCATGCAATTATGAAGGTGCCAGAGGTCTTCTGATATACCCACCCCTCCCTGCCTTTCTGACTGATGGCACTCCTCGCCAGGCTGAGAAAGGACATTCTTGGGCTGTTGAACATTCCTGGACTATTGAATCTGGGGGATGATTAATGATGCTACTTGGGGAAGGTTGAGACGGTTGCCTTCCTATCCAGTGGAGGATCTATTTCAATCAGGGAGTCACTCTTGCTGCCCAAAGACGCCGATCATCAGTCCCCTCCCACGGTTACTCACTGCTGAAGGGAGAACAAGCATGTGGCGTCGAGTGGGCACCAAGAAGGGGGCCACTGCTTTGGTATCCTTCAGGAGCTGGCATCCTGTAGATTTTATCTCAGGAGGCACCAACCTCTCAGGAGCGTTGTTACTAGAGAATCTGTTGCACAGGTGAACTTTGAGCAGCTGCAGACAGAGGAGGAGACCATCTGCAAATAGCAACAGAGGGCTGGAGACAATGCCAAACCCCAAATTTCCTGTATGGTGAAAACAACTTGGGGGTCCCAGAGGAGTTCCAAGGTCTGCAAAATAAAGAACCAATTCTACTTCAATCAAGGAAAGAACTGGAGTATCCCCTGCCAATCCTGACCATAATAGGTACCTTACAAGCTGCTCTGGTTGTTAATGATGCTTGAGCTGGGAGGCAGTGTAGAGTCCTGGTGATGAGCTCTGCCAGTTTTCTAGCTGTGCACCCTCAGGCAAGTTGCTTAACCTTGCTGGAACATAGTTCCCTCATTTGTAAAATGGAGACAATAATTGTACCTACCACAGGAAGTGTGATGATTAAATAAGCCCTTCGAAGAGGGCCTAGCCCACAGCAGATGCTGTGTGCAGATATCAGTCTGTGGTTCGTCTCTTCATTTTCATAATAGTATCTATTATGAAAATAATAACAGATAGAAATAATAATAATTAATAATAATAATAATTGAATGGTAGAAGTTTTTTTTTTAATTTATATAGCTCAACTCACCACTTTTTTCTATTATGCTTGGTCTTTTTTTTGTGCCTTGGACCCAGAATTTGAACCCAGGTCTGTGGGCATCAACGTCCTCCCTCCTATTCCATTTAGTGTAGTGTTTCCTCAAAATCTATCCTCAGACCAGTGCTATGCTGGTACCACCAGAATCACCCAGGGAGTGTGTCAGAGTCCTGGGTCCTCACCCCAGGGAATCTGCCTCGTTGGGCCAGGGTAGACCTGGGAATCTGTATATTTAACAACTCCCCAAGTGACTAGGTGAGCAGCCAGGTGTGGAATGGACTTTAATCAGGGCCCCAGGCATCCCTGAGTCTTCCACTCTGGCTACTTCTTGGCTTCCAGCTGGCTCCTGCAAAGCGTTGCTGACGGTGGTGCTTCTTGGTCTGTTTCTTATTGTATCCCCGCTGCTTTCCTCCTCCTCAGTTCCTTGGCACCGTATCCAACAATCAGCAGATGATCAAAGCATGCTTTTGAACTAACCAGCTTACTCTCCACCCGTAGTGGGGAAAGGCAACCCCACTCCGTGACTGGCACTAGGTGGAACCAAGTAGAAATTGTGTAATTACTGACCTTGGTATGAAGTGTTCCCATGCAGCCCCGCTCCGGAGCTGTGGGCGGCCACTTAAGCCAGTTTCCTCAACCTCTAGCCCAGTCAGAGGGTTTCCCACCTGGAGAGACTGTTATGTTAAAGTAGCTCCAAGATTGGCTCACTGGAGTTGAGCGGGACACTTCTGCAAGTGAACAGCTGTGCCAGCCTCCAAATAAGAGAAAACTGTATTCATTTGCAGCAGGCAGTGGGGAAATGGAGTGTGTTTTGGTTTAAGAGCAAAACAAGCACGTAGAGGTTTTAGCAATTTTTCTCTGATGTGTCAGATTGTGACCTGCTTTCCCCAAGCACATTGGGTAGTGGATAAGGGAACTAGGATCTGTTGAGCCCCTTCTATGAGCCAGGGATTCATATTTTTAATTCTTCCAATAACCCATAAGGTTGATATTATTATTATTCATATTTTATAGATGGGGAAACTGAGGCTCAGAGAGGCTATAGAACAGCCAGGAAGTGCTGGAACCAGGAGTTAGAGTATAGCTGACAGGACTTCCCTGGTGGTGCAGTGGTTAAGAATCCGCCTGCCAATGCAGCGGACACAGCTTCGAGCCCTGGTCCGGGAAGATCCCACATGCCGCAGAGCAACTAAGCCTGTGCACCACAACTACTGAGCCTACGCTCTAGAGCCCGCGAGCCACAACTATTGAGCCCATGTGCTGCAACTGCGGAAGCCCACGCTCCTAGAGCCCATGCTCCGCAACAAGAGAAGCCAGTGCAATGAGAAGCCTGCACACCACAACAGAGAGTAGCCCTTGCTCGCCGCAACTAGAGAAAGCCTGCGCACAGCAACAGAGACCCAACACAGACAAAAATAAATAAATTTATTTAAAAAAAGAATGTAGCTGAAGCTGAGCTTCTGTAAAAAGAGACCTCAACATACCGTGGCTTAAACAATGTTGGTTGATATTCTTTCTTCCTCATATAACAGCCCAAGGTTAGTAAGAAAGCTCTTCTCCAGGCAGTCACTCAGGGACCCAGGATCTCACCACCTGTGGCTTCTACAACTGGAGTGGCAAATGTTTTTCCGTAAAGAGATAATGAACATTTGGGGCTATGCAAGGCATATGGAGTCTGTCCTTACTACTCAACTCTGTTATATCATGAAAGCAGCTACAGACAATATGTAAATGAGTGGGTGTGGCTGTGTTTCAATAAAACTTTATTGATAACAAACAGGCCACAGGGTGGATTTGGCCCAACGGGCTTAGTTTGCTGACCCCTGCCCTAGAATAGTGGTTCTCAAAATGTAGTCCCAGGGACCCAGCAGCATCAGCAGCATCTGGAAACTTGTTAAAAATGTACCTTCTTAAGCCACTCCTGAGACCTACAGAATTAGAAAATCTAGGGGTGGGGCTCAGCAGTCTGTATTTTAAAAAGCCCTCTGGATGACTTTTTTTTTTTTTTTTTTTTTTTTTTGCGGTACGCGGGCCTCTCACTGTTGTGGTCTCTCCCGTTGCGGAGCACAGGCTCCAGACATGCAGACTTAGTGGCCATGGCTCACGGGCCCAGCCACTCTGTGGCATGTGGGATCTTCCCGGACCGGGGCACGAACCCATGTCTCCTGCATTGGCAGGCAGACTCTCAACCACTGCGCCACCAGGGAAGCCCATCTCTGGATGATTTTTATACATGTTGAAGTTTAAGAACCACTGTTCCAGAGCCCTGGCTGCACGAGAGCATCACCTGGGGAGCTTTCAAAGTTCTCAATGCCCAGGCACATCCCAGGGTAATTACATTAGACCCTGTGGAGTAGGGCCCAGGCATCAGCATTTTTAAAGCTCCCCAGCTGAGGCTAAGGTCCAGCCAGCATGGAGAAGCACTGCCTTAGAGCACTGTCACCATCTGCATGGTCACCGGCTTGCCACCTGGCCTACTACCACACCTGCCTCTCCAAGGAGGATGTCCTTTGCTCCCTGAGATCTGGGTTTTGATCTCTTCCTTCATCTTACCTCCCAAGCCCCCAGCACCCTGGACCCTTCCTGGGGACTCTGTATGGGGCTTCATGATATGAGAGGACCTTGGCTCAAGTTTGTCAAAGTAACCCATCTCTGGCAGGAGGCGGGCAGGAGGAGGGGAGGACTTCATGGGGGGTGAGGAGTGGAATGGAAAGCAGCCAGAAGAGGAGGGAGGTGACAACAGGAGGAAGACTTGGATGTGGAAACACCTAGCACAGTGGCCTGTCGCTGGGGCCCAGTCAAGTCCAGTTCTCTTCCCCATCCATGCTCTAGGGTGACCGAGAGCAGTTTCCATGTATCCCAGAGCCTTCCTTTATACGGAGAGCACGTACGGGGCACTTACTGTGTGCCTGTACTCTGAGTGCTTCACGTAACTTAACTCATATCCTCACAGCAACCATCTGGGGTAGGAACTATCATTGCCCCCATTTTATAGTTGGTGAGACTGAGGCTTTAAGAGGTTAGGTACAGGGGCTTCCCTGGTGGCACAGTGGTTGCGAGTCAGCCTGCCGATGCAGGGGAGGTGGGTTCATGCCCCGGTCTGGGAAGATCCCACATGCCGCGGAGCGGCTGGGCCCGTGACCCATGGCTGCTGAGCCTGCGCATCCGGAGCCTGTGCTCCACAACGGGAGAGGCCACAGCAGTGAGAAGCCCGCGTACCGCAAAAAAAAAAAAAAAAAAAAAAAAAAAAAAAAAAAAAGAGGTTAGGTACAATAAAGATGTTTAAAAAAAAAAAAGAGTTTAGGTGACCTGCACAAGATTACACAGGTAGTAAGTAGTACAGCTGGGATTCAACCCGGGAAGTCTGGCTTCAGAGCTGAGCTATTGGCCACTATGCTCTGTTACCTCTCTTCGTAACAGCCACAATGATATTATTATTCCCATTTCACAGGTGAAGAAACTGAGACCATGAAACTGGCTCAAGGTTACAGAGCCAGGAGGTGGTAGAGGTAGGATTTGAACCCAGGTCTCTCTGCCACCAAAGTCCTTGGAATTGCCAGTTTGCCCCACAGGCTGGTTTGGGTCCCCTCCCATCTTCCCTCCATCTGTCCACCCAGAATATTCTGGGTTTGCATGTGTGTGGCTGACTCACAGGGTAGAGGAGAGTGCATCCTCTGGAATGAGAAGGCAGATTTCATTTCTGTTCAGAGGCTTCTTGGGTTGGTGCTGGGAGAGCTGCCAAACCCAGCTGACAGATTTCCCCTGCCAGAGCTGCAGAGTGGGTGGGCAGCCCCCGGGGGCCCCAGGAGGCCCTGTGACACCAACTCCTCAGATGAGTCTCAGCACCCAAGAGAAAGACAGGCATACCTGCTTCATCTGCCTTAACTACAGTCTCTTTCCCTGAGGGAGTTTACTGGTTCCAGTTGCCAAAATCTCTCTCACACTTCCTCTCTGCTCTGGTCCAGAGCTGAAAGGAACCCCAAGAAACCATTTGTTCCAGGCTTGCCTTTAGGCAATTGACATAATCCCGGTTATTCCCATTTTACTGATTCAGTCATTGAAGTTAGCTGTGGCTCCTCATTGGATTGTCCTCTTTCCATCAGCCCTATAATTTCCCAAATGTCCCTGATGGTAAGAGTCACCTGGGGTACTTGTCAACTCTCTAGATCACTGGTCTTCTGCTCTGAAAATCCTGATGCAGTAGGTTAGAGCTGGGGCACACGTGATTCTCATCATCAGGGATGATGGGAAATACAAGAGGGACCCCTACTGGGTGCAAGGATTCTCCCACATTTCAGGTGCAGCCCTGACTCTCTGCCTCAGCTATGCCCAAAATAGTAGTAATTGCCCCTTGAAGCTTGGATGAGCAACATTTCACCCCCAGTCTGACTCAGGAAATCAGGAAGGGGCTGGAAGGATGGTGTGGGTGGGGCCTTCACCCACTCTGGCTAGTTCTGCTGTGTCCTCCAGGGAATGTTTGCTGAGGGCTATTAGAGACCTTCCAAATGTCCTCAGATATTTGGATATCTTATCCCCACTTCAACCAAGTCCTCCAGATGCTGAGGGGCTCCTACTGGCTGGAGGGTCCCTAGCTCATTTGTTTGTGGTCTGTGTAGGGAAAGCCAAGGTGGTTTTAAGATATGTATGCAGGGTTTCCCTGGTGGCGCAGTGGTTGAGAGTCTGCCTGCCAATGCAGGGGACACAGGTTCGTGCCCCGGTCTGGGAAGATCCCACGTGCCGCAGAGCGGCTGGGCCCGTGAGCCATGGTCGCTGAGCCTGCGCGTCCGGAGCCTGTGCTCCGCAACGGGAGAGGCCACAACAGTGAGAGGCCCGCGTACCGCAAAAAAAAAAAAAAGATATGTATGCAAATTCTTTGACACTCCATCCTGTAGAGGTGGAGTTTGATTCCCTTCCCCTTGAGTGTGGGTGGACTTAGTGACTTCTCTCTAATGTGTAGAAGAAAGTGGAAACAGCAGTATGTGACTTCTGGGACTAGTCATCAAAGGCGCCATGTTGCCTTCTCTTTCTTGGGGAGAAAGCTGACTGCCATGTGGTGAGAACACTCAAGCCACCCGATGGAGAGATGGTCAGAAACTCTCACATGGTGAGAAACAGAGGCCTCCTGCCACAGCCAGTAAGAACTGAGGCCTTTGGCCAATAGCCACGTGAATAAGCCATTTGAAGCAGAGCCACCAGCCCTGGTCAACCCTTCAGATGACGGCAGCCCAGACCAATGTGTTGTCTGCAGCCTCATCAGAGACCCTGAGCCAGAACCCCCCAGCCAAGCTGCTTCTGAACTCTGATTCAAAGAAGCTATGAGATAATGAATGTTTGTTGTGAAATAATAGGAAAAAATATATCTTGATCTTTGTCCCTGGTTCCTGACACAGAGCTTCTGAATCCCTTGGACATTCCTGGATGGTAGGAGTGTCTTTTGTTCTAATGGGGCAGCTCTTGGTGGGCTCCTGGAAACCTTCAGGATGGTGGCTGGTCACCAGAAACACCAAGCCACGATTAGATGTTTGGAACTTGCAGCCCCATCCCCCCATCCTTCAGGAAGGGGAGAGGGGCTGGAGATTGACCTAGTGATCGATCGTGTCTACGTGAAGAAGACTCCATAAAAATCCCCAAAAGCTGGGGTTCAGAGAGCTTTCCAGTTGGTGAACAAATCCACGTGCTGGGAGAGTGACACACCCAAACTCCATGGGGACAGAAGCTCCTGCACTCTGAACCCTTCCAGACCTTGCCCTGTGTATCTCTTCATCTGGCTGTGTATCTGTATCCTTTACCATATCCTTTACTATGTAATAAACCAGTGAATGCAAGTAAGTGTTTCCTTGAGTTCTGTGAGCCATTCTAGCAAATTATTGAAGATGGGGACCAAGAAGGAGATCCTAGGAGCCCTGATTTATAACCAGTTAGTCGGAAATACAGGAGACAACCTGGGATTTGCAATCGGCCTCTGGAGGTGTATGTGTGGGAGGGGTCAGTCTTGTGAGACTGAGGCCTTTATCTGTGGGATCTGATGGTCTTTCCAGGTAGATCCTGTCAGAACTGAGTGAAATTGTAGGACACCAGCTGGTGTCAGACACTTGCTTGATGTGTGTTTTTCCTGTACAGTTGTTTTAAGTTTGGGGTAATTTTTTTTTTCCACCATGGGGCGCGGCTTGCAGGGACTTAGTTCCCCGACCTGGGATCGAACCCATGCCCCCTGCAGTGGAAGCTTGGAGTCCTAACCACTGGACTGCCATGGAATTCCCTTGGGTAATTTTTTTTCATACAACCATAGATAACTAATACACAAAGAAAAAGCAGAAAGACCCTCTACAAGCTGAGAGGGTAGTGAGAGAACTGAGGCAGGTGTGATACCGAAAGACCTGCCACCACTTGGTGGACAGGGAACCAGCATTTGCAGGGCTGAAGATCAGCGTTTTTAGGTGTGCCCTTTCCTTTGCTGTTAGGGCTCTTATCCTGCCTGCTGTGCATGTGAGGCTCAGAGAGGTCAAATCACTTAACCAAGGCTGCTCAGCTGGTCGGTGGAGGCGCCAGGACTTGAGGGCAATCTGTCTGCCCTTGCCATGCTTTTTTTTTTTTTTTTTTTTTCGGTACACGGGCCTCTCACTGCTGTGGCCTCTCCCGTTGCGGAGCACAGGCTCCAGACGCGCAGGCTCAGCAGCCATGGCTCACGGGCCCAGCTGCTCTGCGGCATGTGGGATCCTCCCAGACCTGGGCACGAACCCGTGTCCCCTGCATCAGCAGGTGGACTCTCAACCACTGCGCCACCAGGGAAGCCCCTTGGCCATGCTTTTTCATCCTCCACGCTGCTTCCATGATCTTGGTGACCTTGGGCAAGTGCCTCCCTTTCTGAGAGCTTTGCACAGAATTTGAGCAGGCGGCTTACACATCCTTGAGAAGATTGAAGCTAGTGCTCCCTGGCTCTCAATGCTCTGATACAAGGTGTGTGCACAAGGCCCGCACGGCCTTCACTCTGTAGGGTGCCCTGGAGTAGGTTGGCCCTGTGCGCTAGAGATCTAGTGACCCAAGGATGAGTTTCGGCAGCTTGGCTTTGGGGGCCCCGTGCAAACTTGCAGCAGCCCTCGAGAGCACCCTCTACCCCACCCTTGCCTCCCCCAGCTGGACACACGCACCCAGGCATCATCCCCTGCCCTTGGCCTAGCTCCTCTGGTCACCTTTATCCACACAGAGGCCAACAGTGGGCACTTGTTCAAGAAACATGTGCTTGGGGTGATAAACCTTGAGGCCATCCTGTCACCTGGACCCTCAGGTGTGAGGCTGTCACCACTTACGGGGACACGACGCGGGAAACATTGGCCTAGGGGCAAACCCAGCCTTCAGAGGTGGGTTCTCTCCTGGAGAGTCAGGTCAGGAGCACAGGGACCTGGGGCAATCTCGGGAAGTTGGTTGCTTAGCAGTTGCTGGAAGTTTCCGTCCATCTCCTGGGGCCTTGGCCATCACCCTTGGCATCTGACATCTTTCTTCCACACCTCTTTCTGCAGGCCAGGACAGATGCCACTCCAGGACCCCTCCCCACAGCTCCATGCAGGTCTTCGATGGGCCAGTCCTCAGCCATGTCTCTCTGATCCACAGCTTCCATCCTGGCCACGACCCCTGCTCCCACCTCAGCGTCCCCCTGCCCGCCCCAGCGCACATTCTCACCGCCTCGGCTGACAGCCCCCATTAGCTCCACGCTCACAAGTAGTGGAGCTCCTCCAGGGAGCTTCCTGCAGCCCCACCCCACCTTGCCCCCCACCCTCTTCCTGAAGAGCCCCCACGGGCCCCTCCTCCTGCTCTTCCAAGCCCGCCACTCCTCCCCAGTCCACGTACTGCATCGTGCTCTTCACCAGCCTCTCTCCAAGTGGGTTGAGTCCGGGGTTGCTCCCAGGACTGAAACCCCTTGTGTAGACAGCCCCACTCCCCTGCACCCACTCCCACACCAGGAGTAGAAGAAAGGCAGATGGATAGAGGTGTCTGCACAGCTTGGGGGGTAACGTGTGGAGACAGGCAGGTAGGGCAGGCCCCAGGATGGACAGATGGACAAGGCATCCAGCTTTTGCCTCTCCCTGAATGGCCACAGGAGGAATGAGGTCGCCGCCCCATGCCTCTCGCAAGATGCTGAGAGTGTGAATGAGAACAGCTTGTGAGGGGCTCTGACGGGCAGGGCCTGGTGGGGAGACCTTTTGTAACCTTCCGGACCTGGCGTTGAACCGGCGGGCAGGTCACGTGACCCAAGTTGCCCTGTCCCTTTAGCCTTCCCGGCTCACGTCCCAAATGCCCCTTCGCTCTGCAAGGACTCTTCAATCTGGGGAGCGGACATGGATTTGTCTGGGGAGGGAGTGGTGGTTCTGGGATGCATGGTGTATGTGAAACCTTATGCGTATGTGCGCACGTACATTTTTTCCCCCAGAGTGTCTGCAGCTTCTCGAAGGGGGTCTGTGACCCACGAAAGGGCCCACCTTGGTACCAGGCTATCCAGACTGGGCTTCCATGTATGTTTAGTCCAAGCAAATCTGGTTTCCAAGTTGAAGGGCTGTCAGCATTCACCCTGAAGAAGCGCTCACCTTTTCACGTTGAAACCCTAACCCTTAACCTGCTTTGGGAGATTTGAGATCAGACCATCCTCTTATCCTTCTCACCCTCCCAGGCAGACAGGTTTCCCTGCATTTCAAAGCGGACCAGCCTCGTGTTCCAGCCACACCCCCGGCTACAGGAAATGCTCCCAGCAACAGGGAAGTCATCTGCCCTCCGCAGACATCCTGCATCTCAGCAGCCCCTTCTCAAAGGCTTTTTTTTAGAAATCGAATTTAAATGCATGGGTTCTGCATTGTGTAGGAGTTTTTGTATGTTTCCTGGACCTGAACTCAGCTGCCTAACACGGAGTACAAACAGGATTGTTCTTTGGCTAATGGCCTTGATCACACGGCAGAAATGACTTTTGTCTTGATCTTTTCTAAATCCTTCCTCAATTCTGCTTTGATATGAGGTCTGAAAGTTGACCACAGCGTGCTCATGAAAGCCAAGTGCAGCAAAGAGGGAGCTTTCCTCAAGGATTGCCCTGTCCCAGTAGAACTTTACCTTATTTTTTTTTACATGTAACAAATTCCTGAAAGCGTTTATGAATATCAAACATATCAAAGTTGGATGATGCCCTTATTCTATACAAGAGGCAGTGTGGTCTAGTGGTTCAGAACATGGACAGCCACCCTTGTTGCATGGGCATAAATCAGCCACTTCTTGATGTTTGGCTGAGAGCTCTCTGCGCCTCAGTTTTCTGAAAATGAGAATGATTATAGTAACTACCTTGAAGGATTCTTGTGCAAACTAAGTGACTGAATGCATTTAAAGCCCTAGAACAGAATCTTATTGCACTCTGTGAGTTAATGATTGTTGTTGTATGTTTTAAGGTGGATTCTTTACTCAGAGAGCTGAAAAGAATGATCGACTCCGTAATTATATCTTACCTCTAAGACACAATTAATGACAATTTATTTCTAAGACTTTTTTGGGGGGCTGCTGCCATGCCGCTTACAGGATCTTAGTTCCCCAACCAGGGAAGGAACCCGGGCCCTGGCAGTGAAAGTGCTGAGACCTAACCCCTGGACCAAAGTCAGGGAATTCCCAAGACTTTGTTTTCTTTCCCTCACGTGTGAATCCAATCAATAGGCTCAGAACCAATGAACACTCACGGAACCCAAAGATTTGATGCTTTCAGCATCCTGATGATTTTCATCTTAGTTTCAAAATCATATTAAGTTTGTGAAAACTTTTGTTTTTTATTACTAATACTTGCCCTTTTAATTTCCTGGTTTTGCTCATTTTTTACATCAATAAACACAACAACATATTCAAACAATTGCACCAACATGTCATATGGCACAGGTCAAATGGAATGGGGATGCTTTAAGAATGGAATTGTTGGCTGGTGGTTTGTGTCACCTTATAACAGCTCAACATGTTTGCCAATGTATGTGCAAAATCCAAATCTGGTGAAGGAAAGTCAATTTAGGAATGTTAAAGTCCAATGTAATATGATGATGGCAATGGTCCGAGAGCCAAAGACCACTGAGGCTGGCACATATTTCTGGGTTCAGGTCATGATCTGCTTGTTGAAAGGACAATTTGTTACCATGAACTTGGAGACAGGTAGCCTTCACTTTAATAGCAGACCCATTCCAAGAGAGCTGGCTATAAAGCAACCATTTATAAAATGTTATATATTTTTTTAAAAATTCACTTTAAAATTAAGATGATCTTCAAAGGAAAATGGACTACTTTGAAAAGTTTTGGTGATGGGCCAGGTCTATGTCATGCTGGATTCCGGGGAGAGAGATTTGAGAGTGCTTTTAATAATTGCTGTTCCTTCCTGTAGCAGAAGCTTCAAAGGAGGTGATTCTTTTTTTTTTTTTTTTTTTTCCTTTGCAGTACGCAGACCTCTCACTGTTGTGGCCTCTCCCGTTGCGGAGCACAGGCTCCGGACGCGCAGACTCAGCGGCCATGGCTCATGGGCCCAGCTGCTCCTCGGCATGCGGGATCCTCCCGGACCGGGGCACGAACCCGTGTCCCCTGCATCGGTAGGCAGACTCCCAACCACTGCGCCACCAGGGAAGCCCCAAAGGAGGTGATTCTTAAGTGGAATTATGGTGAGTTCTGCTGTGTACCCTGCTTAAGGAGTTACAGGGGGCAGCAGATACTCAAGGCTGCTTCCTCACTGTGGCCTGGATCCCTCCCTTCTTTTGTTCCCCTGGAGAGTGTCTTGCATTATAGCTGATAACTCTTACTAACATCTCTAATTCTTTTATCCCTCATTTCTTTGACTTCTCCTGTGATTGTGGTTACTTAGGTCGAGTTGGAGTTCTTCATTCTCCTCACAATTAAGGTTTATGTAATCTTGGTATTCTACTTACTTTGTTGGCTAGATTCCAGAAGCTGGAGAAGACACGTGCTATGTTGAGCGGCATGAGTGGCAATGAAACATCAAGAGAGTCCTGATGCTGATGGAGACTTCCACACAATAATGGATGGCTTTGTATATAGAAGCAACCACTGGGCCCAGAGAGGGAGTACCATCACCAGAGAGCGCTTCATAAGAACAAAACACAGAATTCCTTCCTTCCCCTCTGTGGTAATGCCCCCTACTTTTTTTTATATATATAAATTTATTTATTTGTTTATTTATTTATGGCTGTGTTGGGTCTTCGTTTCTGTGTGAGGGCTTTCTCCAGGTACGGCGAGTGGGGGCCACTCTTCATCGTGGTATGCGGGCCTCTCACTGTTGTGGCCTCTCCCGTTGTGGAGCACGGGCTCCAGACGCGCAGGCTCAGTAGTTGTGGTGCATGGGCTTAGTTGCTCTGTGGCACGTGGGATCTTCCCAGACCAGGGCTCAAACCCGTGTACCCTGCATTGGCAGGCAGATTCCCAACCACTGCGCCACCAGGGAAGCCCACCCCCTACTTTTAAATTCTGGGATGTGAGTTGTTTTAGTGACGGGGGCTTGCTAACTTGACAAGGGATGGCAATTGTCATAATGTCAAGTGGTGTTTGGATCATATGAACATTTGTGAATTTTTTTGCTATTTCCATCCCCTATGCCTGTCATGCCAGTAGGCATGTGAGGTCAATCATACCTTCTCAGCTTCTACAGGTCAGCCTGGCTACCACTGTCCCTACATAATTCTGGGGACTCCAAAGAGGTTCCAGAGACCAAGGAGAGTCCAGTATTATGGTCCTGGCCAGACTGGGATTTCACCCTTGACCTTCTTCTCATCCTTATGCTTCTCCAGACCATAAAGATTTCTCCTACTCGGAAGAACTCAGCTGTATCCTTGCCAACCTCGTTAGTCCCAAGGCCTCATCATGTCCTTAGATGAGGTGGTTCCAGGAACTCCTGCCTACCTCCTCTCCCCCCCGACCCCTGGACATTTGTCATAGCTGACAGAGCCAGATGCCATGTCACATTCCTTCCACCAGTGGGAATGGGCAATTAACATGTGCAGTGCTGCCCTTTGAAAGCACCTGCCCTCGAGAGTTCTAGAAAATAAACTCTTGCCCAGCTTTATCGATCCTGGAATCTCACATTTTAGTAAAGTTCATTTACTTCAAAGGAGGTGTGAAAAATTGTTCAGGCCCACTCAGAAATCCATTATAAGTGGTTCTGGCATTTACAAAATTTTATTATTTTCCCCACTATGAGAGTAATACATGCTCATTGTGAAGAATTAAGAAAATACAGAAAGGTGTTCACAGAAAGAAGTAAAAGCTCCCAGAATCTTCTTTCTCAAAAATAATCATTATTAGCATTTAACGTGCCACCTTTTTTTTTTCCTGTGCACAACTATTTATAAGATTAGGTGGTACGTTATATACAATTTTGCATCTTGCTCTTTTCATTTTATACAACCACAGCTTTTCCCTATGTCATTATCTAGTTTTCAAAAACGCCATTTTAATGACTACATGATATTTCATTGTCTGGTTGTATCAGAATTTACGTAGCCAGTTCTCTATTTGCAGGCATCTAGGCGGTTTCCTATTTTTCATGATTATAAATGGTGCTGCGGTGAATATTCTTGTCCAGGAAATCTTTATCTGGATTTCTGATAATGTCGTTAGAAGAAATTCTCCGAAAGGAAATTATGGAGTCTCAGCTCTGCTGTTTGGTACCTCTCTCTTTACAAATGCCCTGGGGAAGTGAGTGACTCCTGTCACCCCCTGAGTTGGTGGCCTTTGCTGTTGCCTCTGAGGCCTGGACAGGAGGATCTTTTATTCCTGTAAGAGAGAGATGCACAGGGGGCCCCTGCAGCCTCCCCAGGCTACTTACCTGAACCCACTCCATGCAAAACAGAGTTCCCCCTGCAGGAATCATTTCATAATTAACTTTGAGACTAAAGCATATTTAACTAGCCATGAAAACCCTCCCAGCCATCTGCCTCTGTTTTTATTTTGAGGAAAATGGCAGATCTTTTTTTCCTTAGCCCTCTCTTTTTGGGGATGAGTTTCCAGCATCTTGGTTCTTTTTTTTTTTTTTTTTTTTTTTAACATCTTTATTGGAGTATAATTGCTTTACAATGGTGTGTTAGTTTCTGCTTTATAACAAAGTGAATCAGCTATACATATACATATATCCCCATATCTCCTCCCTCCCACCCTCCCTATCCCACTCCTTAGGTGGACACAAAACACCGAGCTTATATCCCTCTGCTATGCAGCTGCTTCCCACTAGCTGTCTATTTTACATCTGGTAGTGTATATATGTCCATGCCACTCTCTCACTTCGTCCCAGCTTACCCTTCCCCCTCCCCGTGTCCTCAAGTCCGTTCTCTACGTCTGTGTCTTTATTCCTGTCCTGCCCCTAGGTTCTTCAGAACCTTTTTTTTTTTTTTTTTTTAGATTCCATATGTATGTGTTAGCATACGGTATTTGTTTTTCTCTTTCTGACTTACTACACCCTGTATGACAGACTCTAGGTCCATCCAGCTCGCTACACATAACTCAATTTCGTTTCTTTTTATGGCTGAGTAAGATTCCATTGTATATATGTAACATCTTGGGTCCTGTATAGAGCAGAGCCCCTGCTCTGCTGTGGTGCACCAGAGGGGCAGAGCTAGGGGCTTAGCCTGAGGTGACAGTCAAGGTCAGAGGTCACGCAGGCCTCTGCGTGCAGGAAGGCACCTTAAAGGAAAAGACCAACACCCTCATTTCTCAGGTGAGGAAACGGAGGCCAGGAGAGGCTCAGGGTGAGTCCGAGGACACTGGGCCTGAGGCCCTACTTCTTTGCTCCTTTGTTGTGCCCTCCAGGGAAGGGGTATGGCTTTGCTTTCAGCTGCACTCCAAGGCCAGAGGATTTAAATGGAATCCTAAGGGCTATAATGGCCCACAGTGTCGGAACACTTTAAAATGTGCAAGTTGCATTCCCAGGTCACATCTTGCTGGACACTCACCCCAGCCCCAGAGCACTCAAGGGAGACTCAGGAAGTCACGTGACTTGCCTGTAGCCACACAGCTGGTGAGAGAGCCTGGAGACTGAAATGGAAACATTAAGTGCTTTGATCTGAATTGCTAATATGTCAAAATGCCTTTCATTTCCATGGTATTCCTTAGAAGGCCCTGACCAGGAGCTCACGGAGGAAGGGTCCAATGGCACGTTAGTCCAGTTACTTCTCGTGACATCACCTCCTCCAGGAAGCCTTCCTGGAGTCACCCCCCCCACCCAGCTGAGTTGGGAGAGAGGACTGATTCTCTGCCCCTTTGTCACCTCACATGTACCTCAGTATTATAGCCTAAAGCTCTCAACTTCCTATTGTCCCCAGTGCTAGCAAAGAGCCTGGCTTACACTAATAGATCAATAAAAGAAATTGAATTCAGTGAGACTGAAAGTGGACATAGGAGTGATTGCTTCAGTAGTTTCCCCTCCTCCTTCCCCTTCACTTTGGCAAGGGGTCATCTGTGATCCTTCTGGGGGGTGAGCATCATGTATGCCTTGGGATGGTCCCTGAGGGCTGCCATATGGACCCACTCATGCTGCCAGGCTGGCCCTGTGCCCCAGATCCTGGAACTGTCAGCAGAGATGGGGATCTAGTCCACAGACTCCAGCCAGGTAGGGGGTACTGGGGACATCCACCACCAGGTAGCCTTGCGCTTTTTGGGCAAATCATTTCCATCCTCTGAGACTCATTTTCTCCTTTATCAGGCGAGGCAATTAGCCTGGACCCTTTCATCCCCGATGTTCCATGTCCTGTGACTCTATTTATTGTGACCCCTGGGAGGGTCCAGGAGTGACAGGATGAGGGCCAGGACAAAAAGATGGAGAAGTCAATTCCAGCAAGAGGTCGAACGGAGCGCTGGACCCAATAACCTAGCAAAAAAGGCATCCCACGTATCAAAGGTTTGAGCCAAAGAGGAAAGTGCAAACCTTCGAAGAGTTCCTGTATCTAGTTCAATGTTCCTGCCAGGCTGAAAATCTCTCTCCTTTTAAGATGTAAAAGATTTGCTCCCTGAGATTATCTTCAATCATATTCTATCCCTCTCCAGCCACTACAGACAACACTGAAGAAGAGGGAATCTGTGGTGATGAATTAGGAATCCGTAGATATTCCTCCAGTGCTGCCTGTTAAACTCAAAGCACGTTTTGGCTCCGATAAAATCAGATCAACCAAGAAACTCCCTCAGTGGCAGAGCACCGGGGCACCCCCAACCCAGAGCCTCACTGCTGTCGCCTCAGCATTACGCGCTTTGGTGCCTCCACACCACCTGGGCCTGGGCCAGCTCGTCTCTGAAATACAGTGAAAGGACAGTGGAGAACTTATATTTTTTTCCTCTCAAGGGATGACCCACAGAATCGAAAAATAAATCAATGGAGGAAGATGAAAGTAAAATGCAGCTTCCTTCAGGGAACATTAGGGTGAGAGAAATAGAAAACGTTTCCATCAATTGCTTTTAAAAATCAAGAATGGGAAACATGTAACTCTAGTCGGTAAATACAACCAGTAATAGAAATACACTTCAGTCATCTACTGTGGTCAGTTATTGAGAGAGGCTGAAGACAGAGGAGAAAGAGGTTCAAGGAATGGGGAAGGGGGAGAG
Organism: Mesoplodon mirus; assembly: GCF_964341445.2. NCBI lineage: Eukaryota > Metazoa > Chordata > Mammalia > Artiodactyla > Ziphiidae > Mesoplodon > Mesoplodon mirus. Next base: position 8,652,683 of record NC_138994.1, read on the forward strand.
AAGCAGACTCAGAAACAGGTGACTAAAAATAAGAAAAATATTGAAACTCAGAGAGAGGCAGAGAGAGAGAGAGAGAGAGAATGCGAGCAACAGATTCAAAGAAACACAAAAATGCAGACAAAAAGAGAAGCATGTACACACAACGCATACGCACAGACACTCAATGTGAAGAGAGACAGAGGTGGAGAAGCCAAAGCAAGAGAGAGAGACACCTAAAGAGAGATATGAGAGGAGATGGCAAAATTGAGCTCATCAAGGAAAACACCTATTTAAAATAAACAGGGCCATCTACAGTTATTTATTTATTTATTTTTTTAAAAGAGACAAACATTACCAGAATTACTTCTTTTTTTTCAGAATTCCTTTGTAAGGTGTTTTCATTTCTATCTAACGTTGAGAAGCACGTGCCCTCTTTCAAACCCATTTTCCTCACGTGCCACAGCAGGAAACCCCTCGTTCATTGTTCTGGGAAGGAAGACATCAGCCTCAGATGAGAGCCTTTTAAGATGATGCCACTGCTGCGTCTTCACAGCTGCAGACCTAGGGGGTCTCACCTCTCATGGCAGCTAAATGGCCACATTCAGCTCAACCCGGTACACCCATCGAAGTAAACCTTGTTTGCTCAGAGATCACTAACTCGGAATTGGGGATGATTCCACCAGGGCCAGAGCTGCCCGTGCCGCTCTGTCAGAGTTTGCTGATCAAATGAGTGAGGGAATAAGATGGCAGCAGATGTGCTGGGTGACAAGCACCAGGCACTCCGGCCACATGGTACTCAGCAACGGCTTCCCAAACCTGCCAGCCGCTCTTACACCTCGCAGCCAGGAGCACCCTCTCCTTCCTCCCTGCCTCTGCCTGGTCAGATCTTCCTATCCATAGCTCATCAATCGTTCATATGTACTGAGCCTCTCTGCGAATCCGTTTCCAACAACCCTCTAATCCCTGGGAGTTAATCTTTCCTTCCTCTGGGTTCTCATTATTCACATCAGTCGTTGCTACGCTGCAGGTCTTGGCATATTCTGTCAGAGCAGACTTTCTCAACCTCGGAACTGTTATTTGGGGCTGGGGCTGCTTTGTTGTAGGGCTGTCCTGTGCGTTGTCAGATGTTTAACAGCATCCCTCGCCTCTACCCACTAGATGTCAGTAGCCCGACCATGCCAGTTGTCACAACCAAAAATGTCTCCAGTCACTTCCAAATGTCCCCAGGGGGCAAAATTGCACCCAAAGATGCAGTATTAGAATGAGCTGTTTGGTTGTGTCAGCCCTCAGAGAGGGTGCATCCTCTGGACCCGCAGTGCTAGAATGGTGCCTGGCATGGAGAAATCACCTGGATCCCATGGAGGAAGGATCCAGACCCTTGGACTGGGCCCCTGGGCAGGCAGACGTTGAACTGGCCAGCTGTGCACATTGGTCATGCTGATCATTGCAATAGGAGCGTATTGGCACTTGAGGTCTGTAACCAAATCCACGGGTCTCTACTGAATGCTAACCTACTATGAGCTGTGGGGGACACACACAAGGAAAATAAAAGCTTCTACATTTAAGGCACATGCAATGATCTAGTTCATCAGAAAAAGCCTGTAGCCACGGGATGCTGAGGTAGGAATATCAGGCAGCTTAGAATGAGGTTCTGAAGCAGTGCGGGTTCCTCTATAAGGGGTTAAGGACTTACACCAGAGTGGTCTGCTACTCCTGTGGAGGGCCTGGGACACTATGTAGAACTCGACCTGGGCCTTTAAAGATAGGTGGGACTTGGATGAGGGCAGTGGAGTTGGGGTAAGTGTGGTGTTGCCTCAGCAGGGAGAGTCCACCTCGTGGGGCAGACCTAGCCGGCCTGGCCCAAAAGTTGGTTCTTTTTTTTTGGTACGCAGGCCTCTCACTGTTGTGGCCTCTCCCGTTGTGGAGCACAGGCTCCGGACACGCAGGCTCAGCAGCCATGGCTCACGGGCCCAGCCGCTCTGTGGCACGTGGGATCCCCCTGGACCGGGGCACAAACCCATGTCCCCTGCATCGACAGGCGGACTCTCAACCACTGCGCCACCAGGGAAGCCCGCTCTGAGGCTTTCTGATGAGGTGAGAGGCAGCCTTGGGACACAAAAGAGTGTCCTGGTGGGGTCAGGTCCCTCCCAGTTTGCAGTGTGAGAGGAGACACTTCTTGCCTCCCCGGCTCTGGGGCGGATGGACATATTGGAGGCCCAGAACCTCCTCTTGTCATTGCCAGATGGCAGTGTCACTCCTCAGCAGCTCTCACCCTGGGGGGTCCCAAGTCAGAGCAGAAAAGAAGGGAGGGCAAACTGCTCCATCTGTATGAAGAGCCATGGCCCGGCCTTCCTATTTGTACTAACATGACACGGTGTCTAAGACCCTGCACAATGTCCTCCCCTGAGCCCCACAACAACCCTGAGAGGTGGGTGGGGAGGTCTTGCCCACCCCATTTAAAAAACAATGGCTTTGGGCTTCCCTGGTGGCGCGGTGGTTGAGAGTCCGCCTGCCGATGCAGGGGATACGGGTTCGTGCCCCGGTCTGGGAGGATCCCACATGCCGTGGAGCGGCTGGGCCTGTGAGCCATGGCCGCTGAGCCTGCGCGTCCGGAGCCTGTGCTCCGCAACGGGGGAGGCCACAACAGTGAGAGGCCCGCATACCGCAAAAAAAAAAAAAAACAAAACAAAAAAAACCACAATGGCTTTATTGGGCTAAAATTCACAGACCATGTGATTTTCACCCTTTTGAAATGTACAATCCAATGGTTTATATTCTATTCCCAGGGTTGTGCAGCTGTCACTACTATATAATTTTAGAACATTCCATCACCCACCAAAAAAGAACATTTTCCTCACTCCTAGTCCCCCAGCCTTCCCCCAGCTCTTGGCAACCACTTATCTACTCTCTGTCTCTATGGATTTGCCTATTCTGGACATTTCAGGTAAATAGATTCATACAATATGTGATCTTTTGTGTCTGGCTTCTTTCACTTAGCATAATGTTTTCAAGGCTCATCCATGTTGTAGCATGTAGGGAATTCCCTGGCGGTCCAGTGGTTAGGATTCCATGCTTCCACCGCAGGGGGCATGGGTTTGATCCCTGGTGGGGGAACTAAGATCCCACAAGCCTCGCGGTGCAGCCAAAAAAAATAAACCTCAAACATATTGTAGTATGTATTAGTACTTCATTCCTTTTTCTGGCTAAATAATATTCCATCATATGGGTATACCACATTTTGTTTATTTATCAGTTGATGGACATTTGAATTGTTTCCATGTTTTTGGCTACTATGAATAACACTGCTAATAAACATTTGTGTACAAGTTTTTGTGTGATCATATGTTTTTATTTCTTTAGGTATAGCCCTAGGAATACAATTGCTGGGTCATATGGTACCTCTATGTTTAAACTTTTGAGCAATTGCCAGATTGTTTTCCAAAGTGGCTGCACCATTTTACATTCAAAGTGTATAGGGTTCCAATTTCTCCATATCCTCACCAACATGTGTTATTACCTGTCTTTTTGATTATAGCCATCCTAGTGGGTGTAAATAGGCATCTCAGTGTAGACTGATCCCACTTTATAGATAAAGAAATCAAGGCTCAAAGAGGTGAAGCAACTTGTCTAAGTACACTCAGACAGACAGAGGTGAAGCCAAAATTCAAACCAGACATGTCTCACTTCCAAATCCACGTTTTTTTTTGTTTGTTTGTTTTGTTTTTGTTTTTTTGCAGTACGCGGGCCTCTCACTGTTGTGGCCTCTCCCATTGCAGAGCACAAGCTCCGGACGCACAGGCTCAGCGGCCATGGCTCACGGGCCCAGCCGCTCTGCGGCATGTGGGATCTTCCCGGACCGGGGCATGAACCCGTGTCCCCCGCATCGGCAGGCGAACTCTCAACCACTGCACCACCAGGGAAGCCCTAAATCCACATTTTTTTTCTATTATGTCAGGCAGCCTTCCAACTGGACAACTTTGTCTGGGCCTGGCCCAGTCCCTAAGTCCAAGTGGTTCTTGGGATCCACACCTGTCATGGGACAGGGACACTCTGGCCACGAGCTGGTCGTTGTCTGCTCTCCTGGCCAGGCTACCAGCCAATGCTCATTGAACCCCTACTATGGGCCCAGCTCCAGAGATGTAAGTAGAATAAGAAAGGCATAATCCCTGCTTTCAAAACGGACGGATTTCTCAAGATGCTACGTCAAATAAAAGATGGATTTTTTAGCTTCTAGATTTACAATGTGCCAGCAAAGGGCAAAAATGTGGCCTGGACAACAGGCAGGAAAAGAAGAATGGAGAGACCCCTGGCAGGAGGCTTGGAGGATGATGGTTTGAGCCAGCTTAAGGAAGATTTGGTGCCAAGGCTGGGGGCGTGGCCAGAAAGGAGAGGGCCAAGTTAGAGAGGTAGGTTGGACTGCTTTCCAGGATGGGGTTTAGCATGTAACTGAGGAGTGATTAAGAGGGAGAAATAAAGAAGAGGGTTGGGGGCTTCCCTGGTGGCGCAGTGGTTGAGAGTCTGCCTGCCGATGCTAGGGGACGTGGGTTCGTGCCCCGGTCCGGGAAGATCCCGCATGCCGCGGAGTGGCTGGGCTGCTGAGCCTGTGCGTCCGGAGCCTGTGCTCCGCAACGGGAGAGGCCACAGCAGTGAGAGGCCCGCGTACCGCAAAAAAAAAAAAAAAAAAAAAGGGTCGGAAGGAGGAGGGGAGAAAGAGTGAGGGCTGGTCAGTGTAATAATATCAGACACATACCTTCCATTTAGTGGGCGCTTCAGGGCTAGGCACTCTGTTGAGGTAAATGTGAATATTCTTATTTTACAGATGAGGAAACCGAGGCTCAGAGAGGTTAAGTGCTTCAGCTAAGGGCACACAGCTGGTAAAAGTCGTCTGACTTCCAACCCCATTCTCTTAACCACTGAAACATCTACTGAGTGAATAACTGAGGGATCTGATGGGGGACATGCTGCCAGGGGTACTGGAAATGGGAACCTTGTTCAGCCTCCTTTCTAGAGGGCTGCTATTTTTGGAAATAGAAATGCTGTGGAGCTGAGGGTCTTTCCTGTGATGGTTTCAGCCTGTTTGGGCTTTCACACTTCAGTTTACAGCCTCAGCCACGGATTTGCTTACTTATTTATTCTTTTTACAGGAAAAAAGCCAATGAATTTTCAATAAATTGGGCTTGAGTATTTCACCAGTGAATCAGAAAGGTTTCCAAGTCTTAGGGTGGTTGAGGGGGATAGAAAATTCATCCCCATCTATCCCGAAGGAGGTGGTGCTGCGGAGAGTGAGGGCCTGGGGGTTCCGTCCGGGGCCGGCACAAGAGGGCTGAAGATCAATCCCACAGGCTCTCTGTGCAGGATCTCCAAGCTCTTTGGGCATCGTGTCTCTCAGGGGACAGCAGCTGGTGAAGGTGCCGCTAGTGGATAAAACATCCAGCTGCACGAGGATGGACTAGCCCAGGGGCAGCAAAATTTTCCTGTAAAGGGCCAGATAACTTTAAGCTTTGCAGGATGTCCGTGGTCTCTGTTACATGTTCCTGTCCTCGTCCTTCCCCTTCCCCTGCCCCCTTTAACTCTTCTTCTTCTCCTTTCTCCATAACCATTTAAAAATATAAAAACCATTCTTAGCTCATGGGTTTTACAAAAACAGACTGTGGGCCAGATTTGCCTGCAGGCCAGTTTGTCAGCCCCTCGTTGAAATATATCTCAGAAACTCGCTTGGATACATTACTTAACTTCTTGGGGTTTCATATAATATATTTATTGAACACCTACTGTGTGCATACCAGAGAACATTCACATTCTTTGTAACGGAAAAAACATGACAATAAATCAAGAAGCTTAGTTCTAGTGGCTGTAGGGATGAGGTAGGTGGAACAGCAGCGGACCTGCTGGGAGCCCTGGGGGCTAAAGACCTTGCTGACACCTCCCCACCCACTCCATGTGACTGTGGGCCAAGAGCCAGCCTTCCAAATTGCTTTGACATCTACTGAGGTGCCCTCTCCAGAAATATCAGCTGTTCACCAGATCTGCTAAAGGACATGGCCGAAGCATCCGGTTTTCCTGAGGGGAGAGCCTTCTGCAGGCAAACATCTCCCTTCCTTATGTTATTTCTCCTGATCCTCAGTCTATATGATCTCCTTTTTATTAAAAGGAGGAAATGAGAGAGAGGGAGAGGGAAAGGGGAGGGAGAGGTGGGGAGAGAGAGAGAGAGAGAGAGAAATATTATTACAGTCTGCTCTCTGGTTTCACAGAAGGTAATCAGGAAAGAAAGGAGGGTAGGACTCGGCTTTGTGGTTACCACAGCTATTAGCAGGAGATGATTTGTTCATCAGCCTGTAAAAAGTTCCCAGCTTTGGCCAAGGTAATTACCAGCCTAGGTGGCTGGCCAGATTGGGACATGGGGGAGGTGAGGCTGTCATTTCCAGTTCACCAGCCTCCATTTGCTGCTTGGGCAAGGGGTTCAAATGAAAAGGTTAATTAAGAATCAGAGGATTTGTTCTTCAGGTTAAGTCATGTATACACAGCACAAAGGTCATATCTCTACATGATAACTGCTTTTAAAAAACCAATCCAATTCCACATGCACGTATTGACATACGCACCTCCTCTCCCACCTCCACCTGCCAGCCACATCTCCATTCTCTCTGGACCAGGTGTCTGCTAGGCTTTTTTCATTACAGAGGCTGAGTAACAGGTGCAGCATGGATGCTGCTTTTTCGGTGCTCACTTGGGAAATGCGGCTCATACCCCAATGGCAGCCCACAAATACCTGAGCTCCTTTCACGCTAGCCGCTCACCTGCTGTGTGTCCCTGGGCAAATCACCTCCTTTGTCTCAGGGCAGGTGGGAGTAGATCAGCAGTTCCTAATCACGATGGCCTCTGTGTGTGGGGGGGGCAAGGTTGTAACAGAACGTCTTGGACAACTCTTTAAACTATGCCTCCTCCTGGGATTCTGATATGTGCCCTTCACCCAGTGTGGTCCAAACCGTTGGTCCAAATTGTTGGTCCATGTAGTGGATGATGTGAGGTGTCACCCTGATCTCTTCTTCAGGACCAAGGTCTTCATTCCTCTAGCTGTTGGGAGTGTTGGCAGATGCCCATCAGCTGAGTCCCTCTCCAGGACTTGCCCTCAGCCAAAACAGCCATCTCACTCAAGGTCATATCACCTTCCTGCTTCCTGGGAGCAGCCGGCATCCAACTCTGAATGTGGGGCTGTAAATACCCATCCCTTTTGCCTCGGGACAGGACAACTCAGAAGTGTCATCCCAGCTCCAGAGCTCCCTGTAGAACTGGCTGAGAATTTGGTGAAGCTTCAGCCCAGTTCAACTCCTCTCTCTGCTCAGTCCCACTTCGTTCACTCTCCTCCCCAGCTCCCACTCCCAGTTGTTGCTGCCAAAAGTAACTTCAATAAGTTTCTATGTGTAAATGTATTGAAATTTACACATCTCCATTTCAGAGTCTGTTTCCCAGGTAACCTATTGTAAGACAATACAAAAAAATTGAGGATCGGGCTTCCCTGGTGGCACAGTGGTTGAGAGTCCGCCTGCCAAGCAGGGGACACGGGTTCGTGCCCTGGTCCGGGAAGATCCCACATGCCACGGAGCGGCTGGGCCCGTGAGCCATGGCTGCTGAGCCCGCGCGTCCGGAGCCTGTGCTCCGCAACGGGAGACGCCACAACAGTGACAGGCCTGCGTATCGCAAAAAAAAAAAAAAAAAAATTGAGGATCACCAGATTCGACGCTCACCAGGGCCATCCATTCATCCATTCAGCAAACAAATGTTTGGCACCTAGGGTAACTCTAGCCCTAGAACTCTTCCTGAATGAGGAAGGATCCCAAGTGGGCCTTGAAGGGCAGGCAGAATGTGAAAGGAGGAGGAGAGGCAATAAATTTAATGGAATTGGTGTGTGTGTTGTGCTGGTTGTATTTGTTTTATCTCAGCCTGTGGAGCATCCACCACAGTGGAGATGCAGTAAGCAAATGGATTTTTGAAATTATCATGGATTACCAAATTTACTAATTCCAGCTCTAGAGTGGTACTATCCTACCTCTACTGGGTGCTGGATTATTGCCCACTGAAAATTCTATCTTTCTCCTGCCATGTGATGTGTCCCACTGGCACCCCTTCTTTAAAGTGGTGACCCATCTCCACCCCACAGCCAGTATCAAAAAGCCAGAGGAAACTCCCAGCCCCATAGTATTATTTGCAACCTTTGTCTTGAACCTACCACCACTTTCCACTTTGAATCTTCTCTGAATTGTCCGTGCAGGCCTCAGCTGCTGGCCCCTTGTCTTGTCCCCTACCCAGGGCTTTGCCGACTTTAACGGCTGAGGTTGCCCTCCCAATCAGGCTTTGACTCCCTCCTTATCTGCAGTCCAGATGTGTTCTTCATCCCATCAGTCTCCTACCAAGCTCAGACCAGTCCAGGCTCTATCCCAGCATCACCCCAGGTGGCCAGGTGTTCTGTTGGCTTATAACTCCGTGACTACAGACCATGTCGGGCACTATTGAGACGGGTATCTGCAGCTCTTGGGGGTGCTTGGGGACTGTGGCTCTGGCTGGGACACAAAATTCAGGTGGTCTTTTCATTCTAAGCACAGCAAGAAATGTAGTGAAATCCCTTCCTTTCCAGGGTCCTTCTCCCACGTTTTCTTCTCCCACCTGGCATGGTGTGGCTTCTGGCTCCCGGTGCAGTCCCCCCAGGATAAAGGCATGTTTGAGGGGAGCTGAGCCCTCAAGGAGGCAGCTGGTGGCTTTGTCTTGAAAGAAATCAAACAGCCTGGGAAAAGGAGGAAGAGAGGAGAGGTTCTGTCCATGGTGCTGAACAACAATCACAGAAATAATTAGCCGCTGAGCTTCTATTCACGGATCGGCACTCACCTGTGCACTATGAAGAACCCAAAGGACATAGGGAACCCAGTTCCTGCCCTAAAGGGTCTTTTAATCAAGCTGGAGACAATAAAACACCCACGTGAGAACACACAGGAATAATCCTAAACAGTCCATATAATGATGGGTCTCAGAAAACTGCACAGGGGGAAGGGCTCTGGCCATCTTGGTAAAGGGATCCCTGAGACAAGCCCTGTTTAAGGAACTATGCCCTTTAAGGGGAAAAAACCCCACTTTATAATGAAATGTTCTTCCTTTAGTCACCATATCATTCCCTAGAGTATTTAAAGCCTAAAGGTCTTGGATATAAAATCAGTTGATCTAACTGCAGCAGTGCCGTTTAAATTTAAGTGCTAATGCTACATTTGAAATGTAAACATATGATTGGTTTCTTAGTTATGTCTTTTAAAAGGATTGGTAGGCAGGGACTTCCCTGGTGGCACAGTGGTTAAGAATCCACCTGCCAATGCAGGGGACACGGGTTCGAGCCCTGGTCTGGGAAGATCCCACATGCCGCGGAGCAACTAAGCCTGCGTGCCACAACTACTGAGCCCGTGTGCCACAACCACTGAAGCCTGCGAGGCTGTAGCCCGCGCACCGCAGTGAAGAGCAGCCCCCGCTTGCCGCAACTAGAGAAAGCCCGCGCGCAGCAATGAAGACCCAATGCAGCCAAAAATAAATAAATAAATAAATAAATTTATATAAAAATAAAAAAAGGATCGGTGGGCAATTTTTGTCTGAGTGCCCAGCCCCAGACTGCATGGCCATGGTCTCAAGCCCTGCTTGTCATAGTCACACCCAGCTGTCCCTAACAGCAGGAGGCTCCAGAAGGTCAGTGCTGAGAGAGTGCTGTCCCTCCTCAGTCCCTCCTCTGCCCTCAGAATTCTCAGGACCTGGACCCACTGGGACAGTGCCCATCCCCCTTCTCCACCCTCAGCATGTGCCCTCCCTTGCCTTGAACGGGGAGAGGCTGCAACTTGGGACTCCCTCTTTAGCTAGGGACCTCCCTGCCTTCCCCACTCATTTGCAGGAGGGATAGGAGGAGGCAACTTGCCCATGCCTTCATTCAGACTGTATCTTTGTGAAGGTCTACTACTCACAGAGGAAAGGAATTGCTTTAGCTCTATCACTGGAACTGGAAAAGTTGGTGTTTCATCAGACCAAAACACTGATCCCTGACTAACTTGCTGAATGAGGGGCAGGTCGCACGTCTATTGGTCTCAGTTTCTCCTTTAACCTAGAGGAATCGACTGGATGGTTGAGCAGTGTTCCTGCTGGTTCATCCTTGTAGTCTGTGAATCAGAAAATGTTGGCTAGGTCGTTACTCACCTTGGACATATATGGAACCCATTCATCGAGCTCACTCCCTAAAGTCTTAACTTCCTGACAGCTAATACTCAGGAAAGTTTCCATCCATGGGCATACTCTTTATTCTCATATGGGACTGTTGCTTTCAATTTTATTTGGTTTCTTACCAGTGGAGCTGGGTTAGATAATACGGACCCTAAAAGAACCCTACACCCATCTCTTTCCTGAAACCTTAGCCAGAGCCAGGCTCACTAGCAAGACCCTTTTTAATTTCTATTAACTCTCAAGAGAAAAGGCAGTGGGTATGACCCATCCCAAAGCCTCACCACCTTGGAAGGAGAAAATAGAGAAGAAAGAATAGAACTTCACCCCTCCAGACAAAGGTTTCACTCTCAAGGCTTCAGGAAGGGACTGAGTAATGCCAAGAGGAGGCTTGTGCAAGTGGGAATGTGGGATAAGACATAAACCCTGATTCAGTGTGTGACAAGGATCCCCCAAGAAGGTTTCTTCATAGAAGCTTTCAGAAGAGGCACTGAATCAGGATTTGCAGAGAGATGGGGGTCCTCTACATTGTAAAGACAGAAGCAGTCATTGGCAAGTTGAATGTGTTTGGGGAGCAGGACAGCTGAGTGGGCTCTAGAGGGCCATGTGAAGAGAGTGTGAGATGTGTCTGTGAGGTGCAGGACTGTGGGGTGGGCAGACAACCAGGGCCTTGCATGCTGGAGTCTAGAGTTGCTTCAGTAAGAATGAGAGAGATGTTGGTCCTGACGCCATGTCTCTGTGGGTTGGGTTTTCGTCCTGGGACCCCCAAACGTGGGGAGACTTTAGGGCTCAGACATAAGTTGGTGTGAGTGTGTGAATATGTGTGGAGGAGACCATGGAGATGGAATTCATTTGGGTCATTTTGGTTTGATCCAAATTAGTCTTAATTCAGTCCAGAGTATTAGTTCAATGTTTATTAGTAATTAGCTCCAACTCAGCCCAGGCCCCAGGGACTGGCTGTCAGGCTGTGTAATTGCTTCCCTGCCAGGAAAAAAGAGAATGGGGCTTCAATGTTTGGTAAATACTGGGTTGGGGAAGAGAAATGGAATATTTTTCTCTTCAGTCCATCAGTTTCATTATTCTCAACTGCTGTCCCAGTGGATTCTGCATCCCCTAGACATCCCTGAAAATTCTGCCACATTTGGTATGGCTAGGGACAGGAGAAGAAATGCTGGGAGGGGTACCTGGGGGAGAGTCTAAGCCCTTCTCAGAGAAAAGTCAGCCATATCTGGATGGGCAGTGGGACTGCACCATGAGAAATCCATGAGCCTTCCCTTTCAGGGGCTCCAGAGACTTCATTTCCAGGTCTCCCTCTTGCTCCCTGCCCAGCAGCATCAGCACTGGAGCCAATGCTGAGTCTCCCCACTCCCTGCCCCCTCCAGCCCCATATGCACCAGGGGCCAGTCTTGGGAACTGCAGGAAGGGTGGGGAAAGCATGTAGGGTCTGTTGACATGAGTGAGTCACTCTGAGTGGGAGTAGATGATGAAGAGAATATGACTCAGGGAAGGGGATACAGTGTGGGTGAAGGCAAGGGGTTTGCACATTCTTACCTGCTCAAGGAAATACAGAAACTCAGGGGTGTTGGGGTGGGGGCAGCTGGTACCCACTGATGGCTTGACATTCTCAGGTCTCTCTTGATGTCACTCATGTATATGGCATTGTCTTCCTGATCTTGTCCCATCTGCATTCTTTGGTGTTTCCCTGTGTATTTTGTCTTCATCTCTTTAGTCCTTCTTAGTCAGTGAGCTTGGTGAATAGAAGTTTCAGGGAATCTGTAGCCAATGACCTACTGGGTGCACATCCATCAGAAGAAGATGGAGCTAGTGGCCAGTGTCCTGGCCTGAGTTTTGGAGCAGCGTCTGCCATGGAAAAAGACTCTTAAGGGTCTGTCTTAGTCACTGGACATAGCAATAGCCTGTCTAGGCCTCTCTTTTTGGAAAATAGGGTTAGGAATATTATCTTGGCTGCTATAAGGTGTTGCCTTCCTTCTGTGGCCAGCACCTTGAAAGGAGCAGCAGGACAAAGTAAACTGAAGAGGCCAAACTATACAAGGAAAAAGAGCAGGGGGTATTGCCACAAGCCACACAGGACTGGCAATCACCTGCCTCAGGACCTTTGCACATGCCATTCCCGTCAAATGGAAGGCTCCCCTCCCACCCACAATATATCTGGGTGGCCAATTCCCTTACCTCTTAAATATTTGTTCACATTTCACCTTCTCAGTGAGGCTTCCCTGATCACACTATTTTAAAATGTCACCCCACACCCAGCATTGTCTATCCTCCTTTTCTACTTTATATTTTCCCCATTATTACTTATCACCATCTAACATGCGGTATCTTTTACTTATTTATTATGTTTATTGGATACCTCCTTCCACTAGAATGCAGGGTTCACAGGGGTAGGGATTTTTGTCTGTTTTAGTCATGGCAGTATCTCCTGTATCTAGAAAAGCACCTGGCATGAAGAAAGTGCTCCATAAATCTTAGTTGAATTAATGAATTAACAAAGACAATTCTGAGTGCTCTTAGGACAAGTTATATCCCCAGCAGTGAGTTACCCACTGTAGGAGATGAAGTGGACAAGGTCTCAGAATGGGATTTGGGAGAGTTGGGCTTGAGCTCCAGCCCTGTCCCCCACCAGCAGTAAAGAGAAGATAAGGCAGCTCCCCGCATCCTCCCAGGTAGCTGTGAAACTCAGGCCATGTGATGGAAGTAAAAGCATGCTGTAAATTATAAAGGGCTGCCTCTCATGGTCCCTCTCATTCTGGCGCTACCATTTTGTCTGGGGCTTAGTTATGGTGTCGTCAGATGAGGTTGGTGTAATTAGAGATTTCTTGGGGGAAGTGAGTCTTGAGCTGGGCTCTAAATGTACAGGGAACGACAGTGGCAATGGCCAAGCAGCAGGGCCTCTATGGAGATCGTTTCTTTTAAAGTCTTTTTTTTTTTTAGTATTTATTTATTTATTATTTTATTTATTTATTTTGGCTGCGCTGGGTCTTCGTTGCGGCATCTGGACTTCTTAGTTGCGGCATGAGGACTCTTAGTTGTGGCATGCGGACTCTTAGTTGCGGCATGCATGTGGGATCTAGTTCCCCGACCAGGGATCAAACCCGGGCCCCCTGCATTGGGAGTGCAGAGTCTTACCCACTGGACCACCAGGGAAGTCTCTGGAGATTGTTTCTGATGCTAATTCAAGATGCAGGGGACTAGGGTAGCTTCTGCTGGGGCCACAACTTCTAAGGCTGGTTGCCCTGGCTGAGCTGTGTTCTACTTAAGGCATGCTTGTTACCAGGAACTGTAACTCACTGACTGCCTGGGTGTGTTGCCGTTTGTCAAAGAAAACAGGCAGCCTCAGGGCAGCAGAGATGGGCCTCAGAGGCTGAGCTGGAAGGTCTGAGACTCCAGCCCTTCTCCTGGGGCCCAGCAGTCTACTCACTTTGCACAGAGCTATTTTAACTGCCCCTGCCTTCTCCCCATGTTACAGCTTTTTGGTTTCAGTCCCCATTCCTGACTCTAGTTTCTGTGTGTCTCAGTGATGTCCTCAAGAGAGAGCATTTCTGGTGCCCTTGAATCAGACTATGGATGAAGCAGTCACTTGTCCACCCCTCATCCAAGCCCCTGTGGCCTGGAGGGGGACAAAGTCACAGGGCACATGGCTGGCGGGTATATGGCTTCTCCTTTAATGTCAGGGGGCAGGGAGAATTGATTTAGAAAGGCAGTCGGGCAGAGAAGGCCAAATGGCTGGGGTGGAGTACAAGTCCTCAATACCATTTTGCAGGCAGGGCTCTCAGGGTAGATTCTGGGAAAAGGAAACAGGGCCCTTCCCACAGTGACCCTGCCTGAACCTTTACCTTCATTGTCGCTTTACTCACCCACCAACCCTCAATGTCCACCTCTGCCCTGCCCACCTCTGCCCATGCTGTCTCCCCGCCGGGCTCTTCTCCATTGATTGAAATCCACCCATCCTTCAAAGCTCAGTTGTGCCCCACCTCCTGCCAGAATACTTCCTTAACCTCTCCATCCCCTTGATCCCACCCCTCCTCTCCTTCTCTCTTACGGCTCTTCAAGAATGATGAAGCAGAAAAGGAATTGGATAGGAATTTGGGTCCTAACTTGCTGTGTGATTTTGTCCAAACGTTTTACCTTGTCTGGGTTTCTTCACTCAGCTGGGGAGGTTGAACCAGATCAATGCCTTTCAGTCTATCTTTTTCCACCCATGAGTGCACAGGCTTGCCTCTCCCTCTGGCTACCCCAGGACTGCTCCAGGGGCTGTAGTAACGCAAACCCTTATCCCCCTCTCCAAAAACCTCATCAGAACAATGACCAAAAATGGCATTGCAGGGATACCCTTGCCTCTGTCCTAATTTACATCACAAAATTCAAAGCTTTTGCACTTGATATTTAGGAATGATTTACTGAGCACTTGGGTCACTGTCTTGAGAAACTCCAGGCTTCCCAGGTCTCTCCACTCAGGGACTAAGATGCTCTGATTCTGGCTCTCTGGGTGTGCCCAAGCACTGGTCTACTGAGGGAGAAGCAAAGCTGGGCCAGAGCCTGGTGTCCAGTGTGCATGCCCTTCAGTGCCAGGGACCCCATTGCCACCCATTTCCTCCATTGCCACCTCCCCCTGCCTGAACCCCAGACTATGGCCAATGGCAGGGAAAGTGGGTCAAATGTCCAGATTCCTGCTCTGGGCTCGAGCAGATCCAGCTCAACGTGCTCCCCAGCCCTGTTCCCTGGGGCTCTGAGCTGCCGTTTCCCATATCTCCACGTCCCTTTCTCTGGTCTCCAGTGAATACTGCAATACAGGGAGCCTGATTTACCACGTCTTGCAAAAGTTGAGAGATGCTAATAGACCCCCTGCGGATGACAGGATGGGGCAAAGGCTGGCATGGAGAAGGCAGACTGCACAGAGGCTCCCACCCTGACACTGAGCACTGTGGGCTGCGGTGGCTCCCACACTTCAGAGACACCCTCATCAAGGTCATTCCTACCTCTGGGTGAGCAAGCCAGGCTCAAGGGCACTGCTGGCTTGCGCTGCGGGGGCCTCTAGGCAGCACAGAGGGCCTCCCTGGCGAACCCAGGTTGGACATTTTTCCTGCTCTAGGCACAGTCCAGCACTGATTTCAGAGCCTGCATGTGGTGCCTGCAAGTGCAGGGTGCCCTGTTCCGATGGAACTTAAGGCCCCAGGAAGAAGGAAGAAAATTACACTTATTAGGACCTGGGGGGTAATGGTGACTCCTTCAGGCATCATCTCATTCGTTCTTCACTTCCCTACAGCCCTGAGCTGCAGGCAGCACTATTCTATGTATTTACAGGGACATTGCCTACAACCCAGAGACACCAAGCAGCTGGCCCAGGGTAACACAGCTGGCCAGAGGCAGTGCAGGAATTCTGCCAGGCCCATTGCCCAAACCAGAGTAAGAAAAGCCAGGAACTGGAACCCCGTTTAGAGTGGACAGGACGGGGCATGTTTCTTCCTTCCCTTGCCCTGGGTGGGAGTGATGACCCTCTTCCTGCACCAGCTCCCACTTGCCTCTCTTGAGACCCCAGCCAGAGCAATATCTTTTCTGTTCAAGAAGGAAGAGAATCCTCATCTCCTGCAGGCAGAAATCAATAATTTACGAACTACGGCTCCAGCCAGAGCAGAGAGCGATTTCTTTCAAATGCTTCTTAAAACACAATATTAACAAGTCTTCTAAAGGGTGAAAATATTTGAATTAGGGGAAATGAATGTTTTACGAGTTGGCTGGGGAGCAATCCCCTGAGATGGGCATGTGGGGAGGCAGGAGACAGTCTTGGATTGGGACTGGCTGAGCTATCCTGGGGCTCCAAGCCTGAAGCCACAACTCAAAGGGCAGAGCAGGTTCAGAATCAGGCCCAGCAAAGGGCCCCAAATGGCCTCCATCCCTGACATTTGTTAGGTGATGGCCACGGGTGTCCAGGTCTAAAACCACTGCAGATTTTAAATTCTGGCTTCTTGGGACCTGCTCCCCTAGAATGGTCCTCCAGACCTTCCCGCCCAGGTGGCTGTAGGCAGAGTCACGCTTTATGGAATACTGTGTGACGTTCAACATATATTACTCTCCCGGCGTCACTGTGCAGCCGAGTATGCTGCCCTGCCCTGCTGACTGTGGCTTTGCCGATAGATTGTAACTCATCCAAGCAGAGGTCTTAAATGTGCTTGCTTGGATGGCTTGGCCTCTTGGGCTCCAGCCCTGCACCCTGAGAAGAGCATGCCTTGTGCAGCCACTGATCCTTCAACCTGGGTCCCGGGATGAGAGATAGGTGAGGCAGAACTGAATCCTACCACAGCCGGCCTGCAGACTCATGAGCTCATTGTTATAAGACACTGAGATCTGGGCGGTGGTTTGTCACAGAATCAGCATCATCACAGAAAAGTGAACACACCTTCCCAGCCCCTCTGCCTCCACCCCCTTGTTGAAGAAGTATCTCCTTGCCCCTTTGTCCAGGCCCCCCATTGTCAGATGCATTCCCTTGAAAGAGTACCCACTTTCCTCCCAGACATGCTCCTACCAAAGAGGGCAAAGCAAGTTCCCCCAACTTTTTCCATTATGAAAGCCCCTTTACATCATCATCCCATGTCTCAGACCCCCAAGGTTCAGCAGTTTTATTTTGGTCACCATCGATTGGGACCAGATTGGGGAGAGGGACACAGTGTTAAAAAAGCAACTCTGAATTTGTTACCCTTTAAAATTGATTTGTTTTTATCCAGTATAACAGCAGTTTACAAACATTTGAAAAGCAGTACACAAACAGAAAATGTGTAGTATTTATTCCGTCATTGTTTGATACACTACAGATTCGTGGATTCTTTGCAATCTGAGACTCCGAGGTACCGGGAAAAGAACGTGAATTTTATTGTAACACAGACCACTCACCAGCAAGCCCCTTAAGCTCTCTGGTTCTGTTTTCTCTTCTGTAAAATGGTGAGAAGCACACCCGTGCTGTAGGGTTTTCCTAAATATTACGTTTGGGAAAACTTTAGTGGCAAAGCACTTGGCAGTCATGGCAGGCGCTTGGCTAATCTTCTTTCGGTTCTGTCTTTGCTGCTTATTTAGCCCTGTGACCTCGGGCCAGATTTAGAGCCGGCTCTTGGCCTCAGTTTTCTCATCTGCAGAATGGAGAGCACATAACACATATATACGGAATTAAAAAAAAAAAATGTCATGAAGAACCTAGGGGTAAAACGGGAATAAAGACACAGACCTACTTGAGAATGGACATGAGGATATGGGGAGGGGGAAGGGTAAGCTGTGACAAAGCGAAAGAGAGGCATGGACATATGTACACTACCAAACGTAAGGTAGATAGATAGTGGGAAGCAGCCGCAGAGCACAGGGAGATCAGCTCGGTGCTTTGTGACCGCCTTGAGGGGTGGGATGGGGAGGGTGGGAGGGAGGGAGATGCATGAGGGAAGGGATGTGGGAACAGATGTATATGTATGACTGATTCACTTTGTTATAAAGCAGAAACTAATAAAAAGAAAAAAAAAGTGGTGAAAAAAAAAACTTTTAACAAGAGTTACCAAAAAAAAAAAAAAGAATGGAGAGCACATACTTATCTTCAAGTATTATTGGGAGGATGATCCAGAGTTCTGAATGTAAATGAACCTGGTGCACAGTAGGCACTAAAACAGTTTTCCTCTTTCTTTCTTCTTTGCCAACCCCACATATCTTCTTTCATGACTGTGTGCAAGTCACACCTTCTCCAAACAGCTTTCCCGAGACCCCCACTCTGCCCCGGTGCCTCCCTTAGGACAAAGCTCTTCTCCAGGAATGCATTCACCACAAGCTAAAGACCCAATAGCTGATGTCAGTAACAGAGAAGTCCTAATCACAAATTGATTTAAGATCCTGTTTACACCCCTTAACCATGATCATGTGTTCCTTTGACCTGCAGTCCTGAACCTTAATTAAAGCAATTAAGCGCTGGGCAGTGAGTGACAGTCTGGATTTCTCAGACCTCTGCCAATTTCACACTTGCCTTCGCTACCCGAGGCCAGGCTGGGTCAGCCCAGCTACACCTGGTGTTCATAACTGGCCAGGCTCTCACCTAAGTGACTTGATCACGCTTCAAAAGGGAACTGGAAATAGAATCTCACCAGCAGGGACAAAACAAGGCAAGAGGAGTGTTTTGCTGAAGCAGGGACCACGCGATTTTTTTTTTTTTTTTTTTAGCACAGACCTCCTATTTTCACATCAGTAACTGGGCCACAGTGACCTACATCAGCCTCCTAGGGGCCAAGATATGTTCTCCTCTCCCACATGTCCTCACCAATATCCTCTTACCCTGAACTTTGCTCTCTGTTCTGAGGACAGCAGCAGGATATTAATATTACTAATAGTTAGAATTGGCTCCGCATTCATTTGTGCCAGGCATGGCACTGAAATGTAGTTCGAAGTGTGGTGGATAAGAGCTCCACTTCTGGGCTTGAGTCCCAACTCTGCTGTGTGACCTTGGACAAATTACTTAACCTCTCTGAGTCTCGGTTTTCTCATAAATAAAATGAGGCAGTAATAGCACTGGCATTTAGGGCTGTTGAGGGGGCAAAAGGAAGTAATGCTTATAAAGTGCTCGGTGCAGGGACTGGCACATCAGAAGAGCTCAAGAATTGTCAGATATCATTATACTTTGATGATGAAATGACTTCTCCCAATAACCTATGGACTAGCTGAACTTATACCTCTTTTACACCCGATGAAATGGAGACTCAGGGACGTTAAGTAACCTGCCCAAAGTCACACAGCAAATAAGAGGCGCTGAGCCCAGCTCTGTGTGGCTTCAGGCCTTGCTCACAGCCCTGGGAAGCCACTCTGTGTCAACGAAGGAACAAATGCCTCCTGGGTGTCCAAAGTGGGATCCCATCTGAGAACCCCACCTGGGGAAAAGCAGTCGGGCCATGAAAAAGCTGAGTTCAGAGCCACAGACCTCGGGGTTGACAACAAGCTCCATGCCTCACTGGCTCTGGGCCTCCACAAGTTCTTGGCATTACTCAGCCTCAATTTCCTCCTCCGTACAATGGGTGTGAACGCCTGCCTGTGGTGGTGATCATTACACGAACACTGTGGGGCAAGGTCGTGCAGCACAGTGCTTGGCACAGAATGGATGCTCATGAAATGTGAACTCCTCTTTCTGCTCCACTAAGGGTTTTGGAGTTGAGGGTCCCTGCAGTCACACCTCAGCCAGGCCACCTCTCACCCTGCTGATACATGGTGCTGGTCTTAAGTGAGACTGCTGCCCATCAGTTCCTGGACACTTCTGTGCTGAACCTTCACACAGCACAAGCTCGACTGTGGGTGACACTCTACCAGCTCTCTGGGTGACCTTGGCGAATTACTACTCTATGCGACTCAGTTTCCCCACCTGTCCCATAAATGGTTTGGCCTAGATAGGGGGCCCAGTCAGCACATCTTGGATGGTGGGCTGCATCGGAATCATCTAGAAAAATATTTTAAAATACAAATTCCTGGCACAATCCTCTGGAAGATCTGCTTCACTGGGGGAGATGGGGCCTGGGAAACTGTATTTTACTTTTTAAATTTTTTATTTATTTACTTTATTTATTGGCTGCATTGGGTCTTCGTTGCTGCATGCAGGCTTTTCTCTCCAGTTGCGGCAAGCAAGGGCTACTCTTCATTGCAGTGCGCGGGCTTCTCACTGCGGTGGCTTCTCTTGTTGTGGTGCACCGTGTCTAGAACACAGGCTCAGTAGTTGTGGTGCACGGGCTTAGTTGCTCCGCGGCATGTGGGATCTTCCCAGACCAGGGCTCGAACCCGTGTACCCTGCATTGGCAGGCAGATTCTTAACCACTGCGCCACCAGGGAAGTCCCTGTTTTTTTACTTTTTATTTTATTTTTTAAAGATGAAAGGGTGTTTTTCTAATGAAGTATAGCTGATTTACAATGTTGTGTTAGTTTCAGGCGTACAGCAGAGTGATTCAGTTATACATACCTATGTATCTTTTTTTTTCAGATTCTTTTCCCTCATAGATTATTATAAAATATTGAGTATGGTTCCCGGGAATCTGTATTTTTAAATGTTTCCCCCCAGTGATTCTGTTGCCCAGTCAGGCATGGGAACCATCAGCCTAGTTTCTAAACTCCTTGTGGCTCCCCTAGGCTGCAGTTCCAAGCAGGGACCACGCTGCCTCTCTGTGTGCTCCCCTCCCTCTGGTGCCACCCTGCCCCCCAGCCTGGGCTGGCTGGTGAAGCAACGGATTAGGACATGATGGTTGGAAGGAGGAATGACTTTCCAAGTCAAACAGGAACCTTGCCAGATGCCTTGGGGCAATCACATGCTCCCTGGGAACTCTTCCCATTTTCTACTGGGGATGAGGTACTTCTCAGCTGGGAAGATTCACGCCCATGTGGTTAGATTCCCTTCATTCCCCGCAGACCATCCCACCCCAGACACACATACCAAGGAATCGAATCTGTCCAGGCCTTGGCTTTGCCCATGCTTTGAAACAGCTGGGGGTTTGCTAGGGCTGGGGTGGTGGGAGGGGTAGCTAGACTTTTTCATTAATTTCTGAGAAATTGGGTGGGGTCCCACAGGAATTTTTTTTTTTTTTTTTTTGCTTTTGCTTTTGAGAGTAGTGGGCACCAACCATCAGAGTGGGTTTTGTTTTTTTTAATATTTATTTATTTGGCTGCGCTGGGTCTTAGCTGCCACATGGTAACGTAGGATCTTTAGCTGGCATGCGGGCTCTTTTAGTTGTGGCATGCGGGATCTAGTTCCCTGACCAGGAATCGAACCCACACCCCCTGCATTGGGAGTGCGGAGTCTTAACCACTCGACCACCAGGGAAGTCCCCAGAGTGGCCTTTGAAATAAGAAGACCAACACATGATGAGCAAGAAATAAGGGTCAATCATGACAGGAAAGCTGTTAGACTATGGAAAGAACTGGGTTTGGTTTTGTTTTCAATGATTTTATTTGTTAGAATCAGAACAAAATCCAAAAGTTACAAAAACGGTTTCCTCTGAAAAGTGCCACCTTCAGTTCACGCACTTAGGCCCGCCCCACAGCCACCACTCCACTTTCTTACAGATCCTTCCAGAGACGGTCTATGTCAATCAGTGCACGTAGGAGGAAATTATTCTTGTTCTCCCAGAAAAGGTAACATATGATACACATTCTTTTGCCCCTTGATTTTTCCAGTTTACTTGTCTTGAAAATCTTTCCAGATTGGCACAGAGTAGCCACATTTTTTAAACAGTTTTGAGACCGTTGCTGGTATTCCATATTATGGACAATTCATTTAGTAAAAATCCTCTATTAAGCATTTAAATCATTTTCTAACCTTTGGTTTTACAAGAGGTGCTTCAATACAACAGCCCTGCAAGTACCCACTTCTATGCTTAATCTGTGAGATAAATATTTGGGAGCAGAATTTCTGGGTCAGAGGGCATATGAATTTTTAATTTTGTTAGGGCCAAATTGCCTTCTTCAGAGGTTGTACCAATTTACACTCTCCCCGGCAATATAGCAACATAAAAGTGTGTTAACAAATATTTTTTATCTTTGCTGATTTGATAGGTGAAAAAAAGTGCTATCTCCTTGTAGCCTAATTTGCATTTCTTTCATGAGTGAAGCTGAGCATCTTTTCATGTGTCTGAGAGCTGTTTGTTCTTCCTTCCTTGTGAACCGTCTGTTTATACTCTTTACTTGCTAACTTTGCATGTGGATTGCTGTTCCTTTTTCTTATGGATTTGGAGGAATCTTTACATATTAAGAAAACAACCCCTTTGCCTGGTGCTAAGAGATGCCAGCTTGTTGTTTGCTTGTGGTATTCTTTCCCATGGCAGAAATTCTTGACTTTTATGTAGTCAAACTTATCAACCTTTTCTTTATGACTTCTAGGTATTGTATCACATTTTAAAGGTCTTCCTATCTCCAAATTAATTTTTTAAATCTCAATATTATTTTTCTGGTGTCATTTTCTTTTTTTATGTTTTAGCCTTTGATGGATATGACAGTTATTTTAGTATAAGGTGTGAGACAGGGATCTAAATTTCTTTTCCAGTTGTTCCATGCTATATAATAAATAATCCGGGCTTCCCTGGTGGCGCAGTGGTTGAGAGTCTGCCTGCCGATACAGCAGACTCGGGTTCAAGCCCCGGTCTGGGAAGATCCCACATGCCGCAGAGCAGCTGGGCCCATGAGCCGTGGCCACTGGGCCTGCGCATCCGGAGCCTGTGCTCTGCAACGGGAGAGGCCACAACAATGAGACCCACGTAGCGCACAAAAAAAAAAATTAAAAAAAAAAAAATAAATAAATAAAATAAATAATCCATCTCATCTCCAGTCATTTGAAACACGATCTTCACCACGTACAAAATTGCTGTTGCTATTTGTTTCTATGATAGAGTTGGCTTTTTTTTTTCTGTTCCATCGATCGGTTTGTCTATTTATGTTGTTTTACTCACCACAGCTTTATACTGTTTTAAATATCCCATAGGTATAAGTCCCCTCACTATTCTCTTTTAGGTTTCTGCCTATTCTTGCTTGCTGATTTTGCTGTATAAACTTTAGAAAGAGCTTGACTGATTCCCAAAAGGAAGATGTTTTAGTGGTGGTGTGGGTGGTATGCTGCTTGCCTCCTCTGGTCCTGACATGGAGCACCCAGCAGAGAAGACGCAATGGTGCCGGGCAGTTACATGTGACTCCTTTTTCCTTTCTCTCCCTTACTCAGGTGAGGGATTGCCCTCTGGTTGTTGGAGATGGAGATGGGCTTTCAAAGAGAGAATAGCACAGGTGAAGGCATGGAGTTGTGAAATAACAGAACAACGGAGTGCTCGCCAGTTAGGATGGTGAGAGGAAGGCGTCATTGGTGGCCCTAGGATGGTGGGTGAAGTCAGGAACTGACCTCAGAAAAGCCATGTGGGGAGGGCTGAGCGCTAGACTAGGACCCAGGAGACCTGTCTTTCAAATTCCAGGTCCACCATGAACCATGGATCCTTGAGCAGGTCATCTACTTCCTCTGTGCTTCAGTTTCCTCATCTGTTGAACTGAAGATAGAGCCCCTTACATGAGGCAAGGAGGAGAAGGAGTGGGCGCCTGTGCACCTTGAAAATTGCAACGTGTTTGGTTATTTGGATTGAGAGGCAGACAGGAACAGCTGAGACATTCTCCTGGGGCAGCTGTGATGGGAGGGCTAAGGGTCAACCGGGAAGTGACTTTGCTGAGAAGAGAGAGGGAGAGAACAGAGAGAGGAAACCCAAAATGGGCTGCAGTGGGGAGGAGTGGAGCTGGAAGCAGTTCCAGCAGGCGACCAGATGTGGCCAGTGGACAAGATTTCTGGTGTCTCATGACAGAGTCAGTCCAGCCGCTTTCTGTGGAAGCAGTGAGAGTGCAGACTGGGTCCCTGTGGCTGTCAGTAGGCTGTGCACCAACACTCTGGTGTCCCACCACCTAGGTACATGGTAGGACTGCGTTCTCCATGCCTTTGAAGCTCTGCATGACCATGTGACTGGCTTTGCCCAATGACAAGTGCGTGGAAATGCTAGCATCACTTCCAGGTGGAAGCTTGAAGAGCCAAGTATGACTCACCACGGAGGCGGACTCCATCAGTGCCCCACCCATATCCCTTGGATCTTTCTTTTACCTGCAGCATCTGCATCTCGGGGCCTGAGCACTTTCTCAAGACCCCAAAAGACAGTCTGCCTGCATTCTCAACAGGCCCGAGCGCCCGGAAATTACAAATCACCACCCCCATCAGCCCCCATCAGTGACTGGGGAGTTGAGATGTAAATACCCCAGCTCTCTCACCCCTCAGGTGGGCTCACCCTTAGCAGGCAGGTTCCTCACCACACGCTTGGGATTGCCCACTGGGATTAAGTTCATTCACCCACAGTGGTAGCTGGCTTAATATGCATCCATTATTAGCTGCCTTCCTTTCCCTGTTGCATTTTCCCACTCCACACCAGTGTTCCATGCACCTCCCAAATAAACTCTTTGTATGCACATCTTTGTTTCTGGGTCTGTTTCTGGAAGGCCATGTTCCTCTTTCCTGCTGTCATGACAACCCCCTGAACAAAGAGAGAGTGGCTGCTTTGTCATCCCAGGCCTTGGGGTGCAGATAACTAGAAGCAGAGCCCCCAGTGGACTGACCGTGGACAGACTTCAGGAGTAAGAAACCCAGGGGCCACCATGTGTGCCTCTCACCCGTTATCCTCTTGGGTAAAAAGTTCAAATTCCTGGCAGGAAGAATCTGGCTGGCTAGCTCCAGTCAGATGTCCTCCTTTGCTCCAATTAGCTAAATCCAGGAGTGGGGAAGAAGCTGGGGCACGCTGGGGCCAGGGCTGAGGGTGGCCAGTTCCTGGAGGATGGGGAGGTGTGAGTCTGCCATCCACTCACACCTCCTCTCTGAAGGTCTTGTTCTTCATTTTTCCAGAGAGCAGGGGTCTCTGTCACTGAATTCAACCCTCACTGAGGTTCTAATTGATGTGTCCCAGGCACCAGGTGCCATAGAGACAATCCTCACACCCCTTGTTAAGACAAGGGAGTCAGGCTTCCCTGGTGGCGCAGTGGTTGAGAGTCCGCCTGCCGATGCAGCGGACACAGGTTCGTGCCCCGGTCCGGGAGGATCCCACATGCCATGGAGCGGCTGGGCCCATGAGCCATGGCCGCTGGGCCTGCACATCTGGAGCCTGTGCTCCGCAACGGGAGAGGCCACAGCAGGGAGAGGCCCGCGTACAGCAAAAAAAAAAAAAAAAGACAAGGGAGTCCACCAACCACAGCCTTGATCTGACTGAGCTAATCAGCACAGTTGCATGTGGACAGAAAGTGCTAGAAGTTTCCTTCATCTGCTCCCCAGGTTCCTACATGGAAGGCTTCAGGTTTGTCAAAAATTCCAGAGCTGATTTTCATTGACTCATCATATTAAGATTCTGTCAGTGGAGGGAATTCCCTGGCGGTCCAGTGGCTAGAACTCGGCACTTTCACTGCTGGGGCCCAGGTTCAATCCCTGGTCAGGGAACTAAGATCCCGCAAGCTGCGCAGTGAGGCCAAAAAAAAAAAAAATAAGAGATTCCATCAGTGGAGTTTTTCCTGGAGACGGAGGCCTGCCCTTTGACTCAGCTGTGGAGCGGCCCACAGTGTTCCCTCAGCTCAGCCTCTCCCCCACCGCCCCTCCTCTCCCTGGGGACTCCCTCTGGGTGCCTCCAGGCCAAAATATCCTCCTGCTCTTGGAGGGAGCCTGGCCAGAGGCCCTGTTGTTATTTTCACTCCTGTTCTCATAACAGTCCCTGTGGAAGGAAAGAAAAATGTCACCTAGATAAAGACACAGAGCATAAAGAAGAAAAAGACCGAAGAGCGACATTTGGGAAAGTTTACATAAGAATGGCCTGGGCAGGGCTGAGCTTGAGAGGAGGAAGGTCAGAGCCTGGGGGAATGGGGACGTCAGACGGCTGACAGGGTGACAGGAGCTGTCTGGCCCTGGGTTCCTCTTTCATAATGATCAGAGATTGCTCCCTGAGCTCTGCCAGGGCGCTTGCTAGATGCTAAGAAGCTGCCATTCATTGTCACATTTAATCCACATGACGACCCTAGGAGGGCGTTACTATTATTCATTCAGTGGATGATGGGAAAACTGAGGCTCAGGAAGGTAAAGGAACTTTCCCAGGGTCCCCTATCCAGCCCGGACACTGTCTGACATCCATCTGACACCAAATCTTACCCACCAAGGCTTGCTGGGCTACCAGGACCTGTCTGGTTTTGAGGTTCAGAGTAACTGAGATGTCTGAGATGGTAAAAAGCTTAACCTAAGCAGGGGAGACTTGCTTAGCGAGCAATCCTTGTGCTCCTGGAGAATAGGGTGGCAAACTGGAAAGAAACTAGCTTGGAAGCCAGAAATAACTGAGTGTCCACCCTGGCCCTGCCTCTTATAATCACGTTACCTTGAGCAACTTACTTTACTTTTGTGAGCCTCAGTTTTCTCATCTGTGAATGGACTAATAATACCTACTTTGTAGGGCGTGCTATCTGGCCCAGCTCAGGTACTCAGTAAGTGGGAAGATTGTCCCTACATTATGGCTTCCTCAGCATCTTCTTCTCCAGTGTGCAGGGTTTCAGAGCCTCAGTACAGCCCCGATGAGTTTTTCGCAGAACTTTCTGGTGGGAAGCCAGCTGCACAAACACACAAGCCACCCCCTCCCCCTGGTACAGACCCATCTTTACTCCAGCTTCTAGAAAAGGGGAGGGAGGGGACTTAACAGCTCAAGTAGCCAAACCACTGGCTGGGCAGGAATGCAGCTGGCCTCAGCGGTGACAAGAACCAGGGCCTCTGGGGCCACCAGGCCTCACTCCTACTGTCTTATCTCTGATCCCCTGGGTGTCCCCTCCTGCTCAGACACCTCCTCCCATGCTGCTGTTCCAAGGCCTAATACTCCACTGAGGACCAAAGCTCTTCTCTCCAATTCCAGTTACAAACACACAAACAAGGAAAGACTCCAACTGGCCAGACTTGGGTTACCCATCACCTTCTCGACCAATCATTGAGACCCAGAAGCAGAAAAGTACCATGAATGGCCAGGCTTTGATCAGGTGATCACACCCAGACCAATCATTTTTAGCAAGATGGCCACTCCCATGCAGATCCCCTAACTAGAGCAGGAATGGACAGTTCTCTGTCCAGAAAAAAAAGGGGATGACATGTTCTGGACAAATTAACACGTCTTGTATTTTTCAAATCCCAGTTCTCTCTGCTTCTAATCATTTCCATCCAATACTGAAGTGCCACTACTGAAATTTACATCCTGCCACCTCCTGTCCCCTACGCTGGTGCTTAGGTCTCTGCTTTCTGCTTGCTGGGCACAGCTAGCCTGAATCAGCCTGGCTGAAAAACCTGACCGGTTTTCCTGAGTTCAAGGAAGTCCTCCCTTCCTTTCAACTGTCTTCAATGCCTTCCCTCCTCTGCTGTTTTAGCAATTTCACTATTGGAGATTCACTTTTTAGCTTAATAGGGCTTGTTCCCATTAAAATGCACATCCTCTTGTGAGCAGGCACTCGCTGTCTGAACAATTATCTCTGATTTAGTACTAGAGGTTTTTTTTCGCTTTTCCCCATTTGGGCAGGGAAAAGGAGAGAGCGCGCGTGAGAGGACTTGCCTGAGGCTGGAGAAGGGAAGAGATCGGATGCAGAATGAGGAAGCTGACCACTCTCCTGATTCAACGAGTCTATCCTAGGTGAGTCCAGGTGCCTGTCTGGAAGCCTTGGCCATTCTTATTTCATCTTGGAGAAGCAGCAGCTATTTTCCTTTTTTCCCCTCTCTCCCAAGTTTAAATTTATTCATTTACACCTTTCAGTCTTGAGATAATTGTACCTTCACATGCAATTGTAAGAATTAATAGAGAGAAATCCCATGTGCCCTTTGCTCAGTTCTCCCCAGTGGTAACATCTTGCAAAACCATACAAGAATATCACAACCAGGATCCTGACATTGCTACAGGCAAGACACTGAACATCTCCATCACCACGAGGATCTTTTTTTTTTAAATTTATTTATTTTATTTATCTATTTTTGGCTCCGTTGGGTCTTCGTTGCTGCGCGGGCTTTCTCTAGTTGTGGTGAGTGATCTTCTCATCACGGTGGCTTCTCTTGTTGCGGAGCATGGGCTCTAGGGGCGCGGGCTTCAGTAGTTGCAGCACACAGGCTCTGTGCCTGTGCCTCACGGGCTCTAGAGCATAGGCTCAGTAGTTGTGGTGCACGGACTTAGTTCCTCTGCGGCATGTGGGATCTTCCCGGACCAGGGCTCGAACCTGTGCCCCCTGCATTGGCAGGCAGATTCTCAACCACTGCACCACCAGGGAAGCCCCAGGGAAGCCCCACCATGAGGATCTTCATGTTGTTATTTCATAGCCACATCTACTTCCCTTTCTACCTACTCTCTCTTTTTTTTTTTTTTTTTTTTTTTTTTTTTTGCGGTACGCGGGCCTCTCACCGTTGTGGCCTCTCCCGCTGTGGAGCACAGGCTCCGGACGCGCAGGCTCAGTGGCCGTGGCTCACGGGCCCAGCCGCCCCGCGGCATGTGGGATCTTCCCGGACCGGGGCACGAACCCATGTCCTCTGCATCGGCAGGCGGACTCTCAACCACTGCGCCACCAGGGAAGCCCCAAAATGATTTTTTAAATTACATATATACAATATACATTATTTACATTGGATATATTATTTATATTATGCAATTATTTTGGAAGAATTTTAGATTTACAGGAAAGTTGCAAGGATAATATAAACAGTTCCCTTATGCCCCTCATTCAATTTCCCCTAATATTAATACCTTCCATTACCATGATACATTGTCACAACAAAGAAATGACATTGGTACACTACTATTAATTAAACTCCAGACTTTATTTGGATTTCACCAGGTTTTCCACTAATATCCTTCTTTCTGTTCCAGGAGCCCATCTTGGATCCCATACTGCATTTAGTCATGGTTTAGTTTTATGGTTTTTGCACTAAAGCCTCAGGGATGTGGCAGAAAGCTACTGTGGAAGTGAGGTGGGGAGGTGAGAGAGGCTTTTAAAAAAAGAAAAACTATGGTATAATTTACATCTGGTAAAATTCAGCCTTTATAGTGTACAATGCAGTTATTTTGGAAGAATTTTAGATTTACAGAAAAGTTGCAAGGATAATATAAATAGTTCCCAGAGCCAGAGAAACTGAGGACTGGCTCTCAGAATTCCCCTGGACACTAGAAAGTTCAGGACTGCAGTTTTTAGGAAGGCATGACTATCAGCAAGTATGTCAAGGAGAATCAGGACAAGGGCTAAGGTGGGAGGGGCACTAGGGCACAAGGCTGGCAGTGAAGGGCCTGGGAGCATCAGTACAGAGTGGCAGGACCTGGAAGACCTAGCCTGTCCACTCAGGGCT
The DNA here is from genome assembly GCF_964341445.2 of Mesoplodon mirus. Taxonomy (NCBI): domain Eukaryota; kingdom Metazoa; phylum Chordata; class Mammalia; order Artiodactyla; family Ziphiidae; genus Mesoplodon; species Mesoplodon mirus. The sequence continues at coordinate 8,681,805 of NC_138994.1, forward strand.
TGCTGGTAGAGGGAAAGGGTCTTCTGGGGCCCAGGGTAGGCCCCACGGTCTCAGCACCCTCCTGCTGCCCTCCGAGCCTCCCAGCCATTTCCTACAGAGAGAACTGAAATCTCCTGGGATCCCAACCAGCTTGAGAGGGAGAGGGAGGGAGCCTGGGAACCAGAAGCCTGGCTTGGGGCCCAGTTGTGTGACACCTGAATCTTGGGGAAGGTGGCTGAGGGGCCAGGCCACTGGAGCCTCCCAGGACAGCTGGGGACAGGGAGGGGCGGCTCAAGTTTCATCACTGCTTGGTGTGTTACCTGGGCCCTGACTGGGCAACAGAATAATGCCAGGTCCTGGCCCCTGAGGGGTGATACCTTTCACCAAGAAACTGCCATCCTTGCATGCTCCACAGGGACTACCCTGGCCCCGACTTTGGGTCCTGTGGCCTAGAAGTAAAGAGACCAGATTTAAGTCAGGTCCCAGGACATGAGCCTAGAAGCTCCGCTCTGGAGGGGATATGTGGGGTGTATATGTGCATCTGTGCGACATGTGTCTGCAGCATGCAGAAGGTGTCATGTGGGGGATGAGTAGCCTCCAAATATTTGCTTTCAGTTTATTAGCTGTGTGACCTTGGACAAGCAACTTAACCTCTTTGGGTCTAGGTTTCCCTAACTTTTGACTCAAAGGTTTAGTGATTTTCAAATTTCACTGAATATCAGCGTCACCTGGGATTTTTAAAATAAACTACAGATTTCTGGGCCCCACCACAGACTTACTGACTCAGCATCTCCGGGGGTTTAACAGGTTCCTCAGGTGGGTTTTTCTGTGGCCAGCGAGGCACTGATATCTCTAGAAGCACAACCCAGTAGTCCAGTAAGTTCAGCCTCGGGCAGCCTCTGTCGGGGGGAAAAAAAAAAAAAAGGTCATGAAGAACCTAGGGGCAGGACGGCAATAAAGACGAAGACCTACTAGAGAATGGACTTGAGGACACGGGGAGGGGGAAGGGTAAGCTGGGACGAAGTGAGAGAGTGGCATGGACATATATACACTACCAAACGTAAAATAGATAGCTAGTGGGAAGCAGCCACATAGCACAGGGAAATCAGCTCGGTGCTTTGTGATCCCCTAGAGGGGTAGGATAGGGAGGGTGGGAGGGAGGGAGACGCAAGAGGGAGGAGATATGGGGATATATGTATATGTATAACTGATTCACTTTGTTATACAACAGAAACTAACACACCATTGTAAAGCAATTATACTCCAATAAAGATGTTAAAAAAAAAAAAGAAGAAGAAGTTAGGGAGGCTGGTCCAGAGAGAGAGAGAGGAGCCAGAGAAGGGGAGCCAATCAGAGACCAGGAAGGAAGAGGAGCCAGAGGGGGAGCCAATCAGAGACCAGGAAGGAGGAGGAGCCAGAAGGGGAGCCAGTCAGGAGAAGTAGATGCTTCAGGACTGGAAGGAGGATTTAGTCTGGATAGAGAGACAGCTGGGCTGGGAGCCCAGGAAGAGAAGTTTCTGAGAAGAGAAGCCAAAGTAGTTTGGCTATTACTGTCTGGGTGTGGCTTCTCGCATCACGAGACAGTAAGAAGGGGACCACCTTTGGGTTTCAGGAGGAGAAGGACAGGGGAGGGCGGGCAACGGGGCACCTTCCTTGTCCGCTTGGATACTCTGAGCAAGTCTAGGAGAAGCTGCCTCTGCCTGGAAGGACACTATAAACACTGCAAACCCCGAATAGCTCCTGGGGCATAAATGGCTGCGTGGACCCTGGCCAGTCCACCCCCTCGGTACCTGACTCGGTTTGGAGGACCCAAGAGTCCTGGTTTGCTGCTTCCTGGCTTTGTGACTATGGGCACGTCCCTCCAGCTTTCTGACTCTGTTGCCTCATGTGTAAAATGGGGATAATAATTACAACTGCCCTACCCCTCATGGCATTACTGCGGCCATCACCTACGATGCGGGAGGTAGTGGTGCTGCGGGACCGGCAGCATGGCAGTGGGCACTATTGGAACCCCGGGAAGGAAAGGATTGGTCTCACTCCTCTTCCCCATGGTTGGAATGTCCGTGCTTAAAATAAAATCACACAGGCCAACTCCTTGTAAGTTGTTATACAGTTACAGATCATCTCCCCTTCGATGCCCCACTTTCAGGGGTAACAATTACTATATGAATTTGGTGTGATCCTTCCACACTTAAAAATATTCGGGCCCATGGAAAATATACAGTATTTTGTGAGGGTGTGTGTAGGTGTGTGATTCATTTCACATAAAGAGTGTCACAATGTCGTATCATTCAGCAAAATGCTTCTTTTAACTCAAGATTTTATGTCTGAGATCTAATTAGGTCATCCTTTTATCCGACGTGTAGCATTTCACTGCGTTTCTCTCCCACATGGTGTTTGGCTTGATCTCAGAGCTTTCGTGTGCCTTTTCTTGTCTCGGGGCAGCCAGATGGGCTGCCTTTAGCCAAGCCCAGCAGGGTCAGTAAGAAGCCGGAGGCTGGAGGCTGTCGAGGAAGCCTGAGGGTGAGTCGTCACCTCCGAGCCTGGAGAGAGCGTCCTCTGTGCCTGACCCTGCTGGTTCATCCACAGCCAGCAGGAAGGAGAGACAGAGGGAGCCACAGAGAGAGGAAGAGAGAGGGAGGGAAATAGAGCTGAGGCCCCCGCTGCCAGAGAAGACCTTGGGTGGCCATCCTCCCATTGTATTAGCACCGCCCTGTACCCCTTCAGACGAAGGTCAGAGGCCTTTGTCCAGAATCAGGGCAGGGGACATACTTTGCAAGGCCCAGTGCAAAATAAAAATGCAGGACCCCTGTTTCAAAAGTACGAAGACTGCATTGAGCCAAAGGCAGCCTCCTTCTAAGTGTGGAGCCCCGCGTGACCCTGTGAAAGTGCTGCCTGAAACTGTCCCCCGGGGTGTTGGGAAGAGGGAAATTACTGTCATTTCTGAAGTGCTCGGGGACTTTGAGCACCATCACACGGAACCATGGAGGTCACTGCTCCGAACAGGTTGGGAAGAAGCTCTGATTTGCTGGAACAAATAGATGCCTCAACAAAAAAGAGGCCTCCATCCCTGGGATGGAGGCTGGGGAGCAGACAGGGTGCAGAACCAGCTGGTAAGTCAGAGGCCCGGGCACAGGTCTTCCCTCTGTCCCTGTTGCGCTGAATGACTGTGGGTTTGTTACTCAGCTTCTCTGTGCCTCAGTTTCTCTATCTGTGATATGGTGTCTATTAGGCAGGATTGCTTTGAGGATTAATCCTAACACTCTATGGAGAGCCTTAGAAGAGTGCCCGGCACGTGGTGAGTACTTAGTCAGTGTTAGGTGCTTTTTCCTAGAAAAACGGAATTGGGGGTGGGGTGGGCAAAGATGGAGGGAGCCCTGGATCTGGAGTGAGGGGCCCTGGGTTCCACCCTCAGCTCTGCTACTGACCACTGTTGACCAAAGGCAGGCCACCCTCCCTTCTGAGTCTCACTAAAATCCAAGGCGTGTGTGTGTGTGTAGGGGGGTGACGTGTCCCTTCCAGCTTTATCATTCTGTTTCCAAGGGAGCCTACCCCTCCCTCTCATTGGCTTATTCAGTTATTTATTTTTCTTCTAGATTTAAGAAGTTCTTCCTCTTATCTGACTGCAAATCTTTCTGCTTTGGTTAAAGTCCATTTCTCCTTGGTCTGCCCTTCATGTGAAAACAACTGGCCAGTGACCCATTTTATAGACTAAGAAACTGAGGCACATGAGCCATCTGCTCTCCAGAAGGAATAATCCCAGTCCCTGTCTTTGATTTCTCCTTTCATTGGCCCTTCACTGTATCCCCTCCCCAGGAACCTCCACCTCGTCCCACATTTAGAGACGCACACTGGTCGCTCCTGTGAGCCAGGCACCGAGCTACATCCCTCCCCGCGTCTTCCTGTTCAGTCCCTCACCTGTAAGGAAGCAGATCTTGTTCTCATGTTTATAGCTAGAGAAGCAGGCTCCTGGAGCCTGGACTGAGCGGGTCCTTTGTGGATGACTTCTAAGACTCCCTAATGCTGTGAGCCTGAGCCCCCGTCCTGTGGGGCCCACCCTTCCCTGGAGAAAGTCTTCCCCTCAGCAGTCATGATGGAAGTTGTCCCTGCTAAACCCACCCTTGGGCATGCGCAGCTCTGGGCATGCCGGCTGCAGCTGTGGCCCCCTCGCTGCCACTCAGGAAGACCCACGAGAATGCAGACATCTGTGAGGGACCTTGTCGGGGGCAATCCTCAAATCTGGGCTTCTCTGCACAAACCAGGTCAGGGCCCCCATCAGCTCCAGCACTATTACAATGCAGTTTGAATATTTATTTGTGGGGATTATTTAATGTACATCTCCCCCTAAAATACAACTCTTGGTTGTATTGGGTCAGGGGGCTTGGCTCGTTCACAGATGCCTGCCACGCTGCCTGGCACGTTGGAAGTGCTCAGTAAGTGTTCCACGGGTGAGCAAACGATCCACTGTGATTTCTTTAAAGTAAACTTCTGGTAAATGTTGGCTTTTTACTCTTACTAACAAGTTCCTAGAGGCACAGCTCTGACAGGATCACTACGACCTCGTACCAATTTAGAAAAGTGCTGTTTCTGTACCACGTTGTGATGATACATTCATTCGGTCCATATGTACTGAGCACCTACTATGAGCCAGGGCCCCGGGGAGAGAGCAGGAAACTAGCCAATGTCCCTGACCACATGGAGGTCACATCCTAGTGGGGAGACTTTTAAAAAGCAAACACCACTCACAGCTACACGATAGGATTGGGCAATGCTTTATGCTACGGAGAAAAATAAAACTGGGAAAGAAGACAGGAGAGAGGTGGGGTGGATGGGGTCCTATTTTAGACCAAAGTGTCCATGAAGCCCTGAAGAAGAGCTGGTATTTGAATAAAAGCTGCCACTGAGAGAGAATCAGGGGATTTGGTGGCCAGCAGGATTCAAAAAGAATTCCTTGAAGTCTCAGGCTCCTGGATGAGCCAGTGGGGACACACTCTGCTCACCATCAAAGTGAATTAGAAACTCATCCGGCTCAGAGCCTGTGCCAGAGTCATCCAGGCAGCAGTGGCCTCTTTCAAAGAAAAGAGTTTCCCGAAAAAGAGGGCAGCATGACATCCTGATGAGGACCGGGGGCTTTAGAGTTTTAGGCAGAAACATGTTGAAATCCCAGCTCCAACAAGATTAAGTTTCATGTCTTAATCACCCTGTGCCTCGATTTCTTCATCTGCGAATGGGGCTAACAATAGTGTCCCCTACCACAGGGCTGCTTGTTCAGAGAACTAACCTGTGTAAAGCGCCTAGCATTCTCTTGGCTGCCAGTGAGGCTCTTCTCACTCCTTCATTCCACAATTCTCCCACCTACACGTCGCCAAGTACTAGATACTAGGGGTACCCAGAGGAGAGACACTTGAGCTGTCCAAAGGTGGAACAGAGGGAACACCCATCCAAGAGGCAGAGCCCTGGGCTTTAGGCTGCCATTCCTGCCCGAATGAACTTGGCCACGTCGCTTTGTCTCATTGGACCTTAGTTTCCCCGACTGTTGATGGGGAGATCCACTTGGCAATCACTAGGTAGTCAGTGGTGGGGTCTGCCACCTCCAAGGACCCACCACATTGGCCAAGGCCCCTCATGGGGACGTGGAGGGAGCAGCCTGCACAGGGGGAAGAGGGTCCAAACATACCTTCACAGGAATAGGGCATATAGGGCATGCTCAGCAGCATTGAAGGAAATTCGAGGGGGGCTCCTGAAGGAGGAAGCCACCTGGGGAGGTAGCCAGGGGGGTCAGATTGAGGAGGAAGACCTCAAGGGGGAGAAGGGACTTGTCTCACTTCTTCCCAAGTCCTGTTTTCCCTTCTGGTTCTGGGAGTACTTATCAAGCGCATTTTGGGGCTCCCATACTTTGGGCACGCCCTCTCCTCCTTTCCAGCCCCCTCTCCTAGGAGTGCCTCATTCCCTGGTACTGCCCCCTTCTAAGTCCTCCTCCTTCCCTGCACATCAGAACTTACCCAGCCTGTGTACCTCTCCCTCAGGGCTATGGGGAACTAGGCTCTAAAGAGTGTTCATTCACTTATTCAAAAATCTTTCCATGGGTTTTGTGCCAGGAGCTCTTTGGGCACTGATAACATAGTAGTGAACAAAACAAACAAAACCCCTGCCCTCTGGGAGCTTGCATTCTAAAAAGTTAAGGGACAGTAATAATTTAGTGCAGCATCTTATTAAAATTCAGTCTCATTCAGTAGCTCTGGGGTGGGGCCTGAGAGTGGTCCAGTGTTGCTGGACCACAATTTGAGTGGCAAGGGTTTACGTGTTATCCCTTGCAGGGGGATTAAAAACTGGAAGAGAACTCCCTGAGATGAAGGGATGGCATTCTCCCTGGAAGAGAATTCCCTTATCCAAAGGAATGGCTATCTAATAGTGGAGCGCTGGATTTGTATAAGTGGTGGTAGGCAGGTACCTGAGGACGTATGGCGGCCATTGGCCTGACCTTATGGGTGGCTGCTTTCTTTGCCTGTGTAAGAGGCTGGCTCAGCTTTCCAGCTCTGGCTCTTTAGGTCCCCACTGCTCTTGTTCAGCGAGGCTGCGGGTGAGAACATCTGGAAGGGATTCCCTGGAACTGGAGGGAATTTCCAGGCAAATGAGGCTCTGTCACCCCAGCTGGGAACACCCACCCCTGCCATCTGCTCCAGACGTCATTACAGAGTCTGTGTGAGAGGAATCCGGCTGTTTCCAGCTCCTCCAAGGGAACATGCGTGTCCTGCCTGGGGCACATCAGCAGACTGCCCCTGCTGCTGCTGCGGCCCGGCTGGGAGCCTGGGTTCCTGAGCGCATGAAGCAGGTCCCTTTCCTTTCTCCCTTTCTCTGCAGGGAAGTAAGGTGCCTTGGAATTCCAGAGATGCTCTGAGTGTCTTTCCAAGAATAGTGATGGAGGGAGAGGCTGCCCTGGTTGCCAGAAGCAGTGCCATCAGGCCAGAGTTTTCTCATCCTCACGAGGCAACGTTTGTCCGATACCCTCTGTGCTCTGCCTTATGCGACCCCTTGGTAATACCCACTTCTGTGTGCAGGTGGCCCTGCGTACCAGGGGCTTTACAGCTTGACCTCATTTGATCTGCTAGAAGCTCTGTGAAACTGGTCTTATTCTCACCTTCCTACAGGTAGGGATGTGGCAGCTCAGAGATCAGGTTACCCACAGGCAGTGGCAGAGGCAAGATGTGAACACAAAGTCATCCAGTGCCAAGGCCCAGGGTTAACCCCTCGGCCATATTGCCTCCCCACGTGTTCTTCTGAGAGCAGGTGCTGGCCAAGAGGGACAGCGGGGCTGGGTGGGAGCTCATCGAGCCGAAAGTCTTGCCTCTCCCTCTCCTCCAGCCCCACGGGCAGCTCCTTGCCCAGGGCTCTGGGTGGCTGTATCCGCCATATCTGTCACAGGCATCTGCATGAGAGACGAGGCAGCACTTGTTAATGAGAGTGACAAATGACTGTCATCAAGCCTGGGAGTTACTCAGCACCAGAGATGGATCTCCAATTGTGACATCCTCATTAATAGCATATATGAGAGCAGAACGCCTAACCCAAACCAGGAGGCCCAGGTATGCATTCGGGAACTCCCAGGGGACTCCAGGGAAGCTTGCCCAGTCACAGGGCAGCAGGGTGGGGGAGCCGGGGCTTGGGGTCTGCTCTCATGGAGGGGGTCTGAGACTGCAGTGTCTCTACCCTCCATCCCCAAGCCCCACTGCCATCAGAGGATGTGGGGGGGGGTGAGTACTATATTGATGCTAAAGTTGTTATTTTATTACATTCCCCTCCCACCACCACCACTGTCTTCCACTCCTTCCTCCTAGCATGGATGCCCCTGGCCCGGGAGCCCTGTGCTGAGCCGGCAGGTGGATTAACAAGCCTTGATGTGTAGAACTCGTGCTCAACCACGGTGAAACAGAACCTCCTGCCCCTCCCAGCTGGCTGGGACCATAAGATTAAACAAGCAACACAATCGCTCTGTCTTCACCTGCTCCGCTGCCCTCTTTGTCTGCTGTGCCCTCAGCTTTAAACCCGAGCCGGGCAAGTGTGATCAGGGAGAGAGGGCTCCGTGACCACGATTGGCCAGAGATTAGGGGCCCCTGAGGAAGGGCCTTTGTTTCTGTATTTTGGTTTCACAGCTTGGGGAGATTGGAGATAGAGCGCATTCCCTTGAGCAGACTGGCTGTGAAGGTTCTATAAAAGCCAAGCAATGTTCTTGCCTATAAATGGAGGACAGACATTGTCATTTTATGGGGCTGAATCATCTCCCCTGTGGGGGAGGGAAAAGAAGACAGGCCTAAACTCCCACCTCCGAATGAGGCAGCTGTTGGGGTAGAGAACAGGGTCTTGAGATGCTTGGAGAGGGGTCCTGGCAGTGGACTGGCTGTGTGTCTCCAGGCCGGTGAGGCACCTCTCTGGGCCTCAGAGGGAGGAAGGAGGGAGTGATTTCGGAAGCTGAGGGTACAGAGTGTTGGTGAGAGACGTAAGAGTGACTGGGGAGGTGGCTGCAGGTTGGAGGGAAGAAGGAAGGGTGGGTGGGAAGTAGGTGGCGGGAGAGACAGGACAGGCTCAAGTGTGCTGTCCGCAGCAGCTGGGGGGCCCCCTTCCACTGGCCTCCTCCTCTATCTCCTGCTTCTTCCTCATAGCCTGGGTGCTGCCGTGCTGAGTTGGCAGATGGGTGAAGTATAGGACTTGTGCCAACCACTGTGAAATAGATGCCACAGGCCTCCAAAATCCTGCCCATCTCCCTGCCCCTCCAGCCCTCCCCCACCCCACAAGGGGGGCTACTCAACCTCCATCTGCAGGGTTGCCCCCCACCCCAGGCTTTGCTTCTGACCCTGTTCCCAGATTGAGGGTTAGAGAGTCCATCGATTCAAAATCAAATCACCTCTTACCTTCTTTTTTCCACTGAAATCTGACCTTCATCCTGGGCCTGGTTCCAGGCATGGGTTTGGATCCCAGCTCTACAGCCTTTAGGTCTACAACTACCTTCTGCCCTGAGTCCCATCTCCCTCTTTTATAAAATGATCCTAATAATAGTGCCTCCCTCCTAGGGCTCTTGGAGGATTAAATGAGAAAACCAGAGATCCCAGCAAAATGCCCAGACGTGGTAGGAGTTCCTCTCCCTCACCTCTCCTGATCAGCTCCTTGGGTTATGTGGCTAAATGTGCTTGTTTACAAAGGCCTGGCCAGGCAGCACACAGCTAAGGTGCACGGAGAGGGTCCCCGCTGCCACTGTCAGCTATAAGCGTGAGGGCGTGCCGGGAGCTGTCACTTATTGACTGCTGTAGACGGCCAGACCCATGCCCTGCAAAACTGTAATCCTCACATCAACCTCGCAAGGAGGGTTTTATTATTTAGAGATGAGGAAACAGAAGTTCTATCTTCTTAAACATGCTGCCCAGGTCCCAGGGCTACTGAGAGGTGGAGCCTGGATTCGAATCCAGCCCCTATTTCCAAGCTGGCTGAGCTCTCTCCGTCACCTCACTCTGTGAGACAGTGTCACTCAAGCGATGGGTGGCTGAAGGCTGATGGGCCCAGGTGAGGAACACCGATGCTAGAAGCAAAGTACCCCAATGTCAAAGCCAGGGCTGTGAGGAATGCTCAGGTGAACAGAGACCAAGAGCAGGGCAAAGGGCCCCTGGGACCCAAGATCAGATCCTGGACTGGATCAGAAAACAGGCAGACAGAAACCCAAGCAAAACAACACCTGGTGGGCTTCCCTGGTGGCGCAGTGGTTGAGAGTCCGCCTGCCGATGCAGGGGTCATGGGTTCGTGCCCCAGTCCGGGAAGATCCCACATGCCGTGGAGCGGCTGGGCCCGTGAGCCATGGCCGCTGGGCCTGCTGGGCCTGCGCGTCCGGAGCCTGTGCTCCGCAACGGGAGAGGCCACAACAGTGAGAGGCCCGTGTACTGCAAAAAACAAACAAACAAACAAACAACACCTGGGGCCACAGCCGTGACCGTGGGAGCAAAGAAGCATGGAGAGGCCTCCATGGTGGGCCGTGGTGGTCAGTGGGTGCTCAGAGTGGGGGGCTTATGCGATTCCTTCTAGACAACACATTTGTCCAATCTGACAGCGGCCAGCAGGAAAAACTATTTAATCTACAAAAGCCCAGTGTATAGATATGACCGAACAATGTTTCAGGGAGCCCCCAGTCTCTTCGTGTTTCCAAACAAAGCTATTTCTCCCAGAATCCCACAAAATGGCCAGGGACTTGGGCAGACTCGCCCAAGGTCAAAGACACTATTCCAGGTATGAATTTGATTGTTAACCAGGTGGCGCTCGAAGAGGCTCAGAAATCAAGGTGAGAAAAACTCCCTGGTTGTTATTACTCAGTACAGCCTGGGAGGAAGAAAGGGCTCTTTGTGGAGCAATGAAAGGGATCCAGATAGAGGCAAGCCCCTGCCCTCCTGAGCAGAAATCATCTTTTCCATCACCAGTTTCTGCTTTGCACGGCCCAACCTCATTGTTCCCCTGCATTCCGCCAGGGGCGAGAAGAATACAGTTGGATAACATTGCTTTCTCAGTGCAAGTGCAGGTATTCCTACACAAGGACCTGAATGTAGATCTATTCTAGCCATCTAAATATTATTTAGAAATATTTTGACAAATAATTTCTTTAAAGGTACTGCTGTTCCCCTCCACTCTTTTTGTTGTTCATCTTTTTTTTTTTTTTTCTCCACCAGGCAAGGGTATAATTCTCCACCACAATTTGCATTATAAAGCCACAACAACATTGAATTGAAATGCAGCAGTGGAGGCCTGGTAGGCAGAGATGGCATGTGTGCGTGACAAGAGCATAGATCCAGGTGGCCACCAGCACAGATGGCTCCTCCAGACCTGGCCTGCCATGGTCACGGTCACGGCCCACCCCCGCTCCCCGGTCGTTCTCCTCCCCCTCTGTCCACCCCAACCCTCTGTCCATCCCACCCGTCTGTCCTCCTCCTCTGTCTGTCTCAGCACCAGAGCTATGGTGGTGAGTCAAGGAGACCTCTTTCCACGCCGGGGGTGGTGGGGCAGGATACTTAATAAGGTTGTTTCTAGGAGCGCTGGGTGGCGGGAGGTATCAGGCTGATGGGACCAGATGAGGAGCACTGATTTGGGAAGGGAAGCACCCAAATAGTCAAGGCCAGGGCTGCAAGGCATAAAAGAGGTGTCTCAACTCTTTGAGGGCTTATGTTCTAGCTAAGTAGGTAAGACGAGCTTTTCAATGTGTCACCGAGGCTGTGGCCTCTGTGCAGAAGCAGTGACAGTAAGAGAAGCTTGTTGGACTGATGAATGTGGGCGAGCTGGTAAAACACACAGCTGCCCTACCGCGGTGGGTGGGCCTGGTAGTGGGTAGCTTGTCCCCAAGGTGGCTGCCGCCTACACCCTCCTTTTCTATGGATATATGCCATTCTCCCATCTGCGCCTCTTGAATCTGGGCTTTCCTTAGTGATTTGCTTGACCTGTAAAATGTGGCAGAAACGACGCTCAGGATTTCTAACCAAGATACCAAGAATCTTGCAGCTCCTGTCTGAGCCTCTAGGGACTTGGAGCCTTAAGCTGCTGTGTAAGACCAGTTTCCCTGAGGCTGCCATGCAGTGAGGAAGTCCAAGGTGCCATGTGGAGAGACTGAGCAGGGAGAGGGCGACGTGCCAGGCCACCTCCATAGGTTCCAGCTCCCAGCCATCTGAGTCACCTGAACTGCAGCCATGAACACCCTGGAGCAGCGAGGAACCATTCCCTCTGAGCCCTGTTCAACTGTCTAAATTCCTGCCCCACAGAATTGTGAGACATGATAACAACAAATTGTTTTTTCAAGCCACTGAATTTTGGATTGTGTGTCATGCATCAATAAATAAGAACCTGGGCAGGGGGTACGTGTAAGTGCCAAGTATGTCTGTCGACCCAACCATCCCTCTTTAAGACAGTACCCAGGACTTCCCTAGTGGTCCAGTGGCTAAGACTCTTCATTCCCAATGCAGGGGCCCAGGTTCCATCCCTGGTCGGGGCACTGGATCCCACATGCCACAACTAAGAGTTCACATGCCACAACCAAAAAAAGATCCCGTGTGCCACAACTAAGACCCGGTGCAGCCAAATAAATAAATAAATAAAATATTTTTAAAATTAAAAAAAAAAGACAGTACCCATCTTCTCTGCTCCCCCAGACCTCCACCGCCATGGCCCTCATAAGCCTTGGAACTTCCACCCCAGGACCAATCCTGATTCCTACTAAATTTCCTTCTAGAAGCCCAGTTTGGGAATTAATTTGCTGCTGGGGGAAGAGGTAGGAAACACTGGGGGAATGGCAAAGATTCCGTGTGGCCTGTCTCTAGGGTAGTCCTGATGGACTGGCCAGTGGGAGGGGAAGCAGTGTGAGTCTCGTGTGCACAGTGGCTATGTGGTTCCTCGACGGAAATGATTCCTCAAATGAAAGCTCGTTCTTGCCTCCCCGCCAGAACTCCTGTCCAGTGTGTCCAGCCCTCAGCTGGACTCTCCTCAGCACCTCCCTCAAGTCCTTCAGATCCAGCACATCCCAAACCAGAGCTTTCTCTAAACGCACCCTTAAGGCTATTTCCCGCCCTGCCCCATTTCTGGTGGGAAGCAGACGTCACTGGGCCCATCCAGGTGTGGGCAGCCAAACCTCCAGGGACAGGACCTGCCCAGCAAGAGCTGGGGCCAGCAAGAGTTTTCTCAAATGGCTGGAAGTTGGTTCTAAGGACCCCAAGGCGGGGGTGGAGGGGGAGGCTTCTGGCTATGGGCCAAAGTGGGAAGACTTGTGGCTAAGGAACTGGGCAGAACCCAGCCAAGGTCATAGGGTTCCTCCTGCAGAGGAAAGGGGTCCTGAGGCCGTGTCCTGGGGGCTGGGAGATGCCCACAGGCAGCTAACAAGGCCGTCTCCAGTCTTAGAATCCCCTCTGCCCCTTTGGCCTCCTTCCCTCCCACTGCTTCTGGAGCAGCCATCAGGAAATGCTGTGGCTTCCTACTTTCAGGGTTCCTCACACCCCTCCTGTCCTTTCCGTCCCCCTGTCAGACCCTGGTTCAGCTTGTCATTGCCTCATCCCTCACTCTGGTCTCCCTCTGGTCCCCTGCCCCACACCCCCACTCCAGCCCAGCCATCCCCCCCCGAAGTCGCTCTTCTGAAGCTCCGTCTCCTCACAGCACCCCTCTGCCAGAGACCTTCAGTCAATTCTTACTGCCTGTGGGATGAAGCCCCTCGGTGGCCCAGTGGTCCCAGAGCCTTGACCCCTGCCTGTCCTTCAAAGAGTCCCCAGCATGAGCTCTCCTGGCTTCTGCCACTCTGGCCTCCCTCTGGGGCCCCTGACCCCCTCTGTGCAGTAGCCCCCTGCCTTCGCAGACCCTAAGCCTGCCGGGTCTTCAGGCCTGCGGTCCGGTCTGGTAGACAGGTTCCCTGCACCCCCACGGCTGTTGAACGCTTGGAGCTGGCTAGTGCGATTGAGGAACTAAATTTTTAATTTCATTTACATCAATTTAAGTTTTAAAAACGGATAGTGGATTCAGTTATTGGAAAACTCTAAAGTATATCTGGAACAATTTGGGTATGTGAACCTACTTTTTCAACTGTGCATTTAACGGAATCCAAACGCAGATCTAATATATCCAGTGAAATACACTTGTGTCTGAATTTAGCATCTACGTTGAGATGTGCCGTAAGTGTAACATACACGCTGGGCTTTGAAGATTTTGTACAAAATTTAAAAAGAATAAAGTGTCTCAATTTTTAAAATTGATTCCAAATGAGATGATCATATTTAGGGTATACTGAGTTGATACAGAGAGCAAAGAGAAAAAAATCTTTGGTTTCCTTTTTTTTTAACTTTTAAACTGTGGCTACTAGAAAACTTAAAATTATATATGTGGCTTGAAGTCTATTTCTGTCGAACAGCACTTATGTAAGCCACTGATCTAGCACTTGATTGACGGTTCAGCCCCGCCCAGTCTTATCCTCCCCTACAACCTCAGGCTCAAATGCCAGCGCCCTTGGGTTTATGGATGGCCCATACCTGGCATGCTGATCTCAGTAGGACACACACGTTTGCAAAGAACATGCGTGCATTCATGAGGTTCTGCGCACGTGTGTCCCTACCCACATGTATGTGTGTGCCTGTGTGCATCCAGACCTCTCCACGTTTTCAGTGTGTAAACACCCGGGAGGGCTCCCTGCATGAAGACATTCTCAGGTCAGTGTCTGGATGGGAGCCCGGTGCCTATGGGGAGTTGATATGGGGACAAGCCTTGGGCGTGAAACCTCAGGCTGCTTGTCCACCCCCGGGGGACGCTGGAACAGACAGCATTTCCTTGGCAAGCTGATGAGAATGTCATGTAGGAGAGAACCAACAGCCGCTCTGAAATCAAGACAGATGACAGCTCCTTCTCGCCCCTCGCCAATGAAGCCCGTCACTCTACCACTGGAGAGGAAATTAAATTGGTCTGGCACAGTTTGCTGTTCCCGAAGCCAATTTGGTCATTGCTGTGTAGTGCGTTATACACTTCTGGGTGGTGTCTAATTGATCATTTGGTTTACAGATAAATTTCCAAGGTACAGCCTGTGGCGCTAACCACACCATAGGAAACCAGGAGGATGTCCTTGTTCCTTTTCTAAGGATATGAAACAACCCCACCCTCCATCATCCATTCATCCACCCATCCATTCATCCTCTGAGTCATTCAGTTATTCAGCCAATACATATGGAGCACCCACTGTGTAGTGGGCAGTGTGTAAAATAAAAAGAACTGTGAGGTGACAGTCTGGAAGACCAGATTCCAACACCGGCCCTTGGGTAGGTCTCTACGCTCTTTAAGCCTCAGTTCTCCTCTGTAAAATGAGGGGGTTGGACTAAAGATCTCAAGGCCCCTTCCAGCTCTGGCACGTCAGGGTTCAGGGCCGATTTTCTGGGCAGAGATTTCTCACTTCCAGGTAGATGTCCTCTCCTAGAGCCCAGGGGCTGCTTCGACACTATAGTGAGATGAGGGGGACACAGAAGGATGCCAGGGTCATGGGCATCACTAACCCCCACAGGCTGAAAGCCTGATTTACAAGAATGGGGGGACCCTGAAATATAGAGGGTATTTATGTGTTTGGTTGTTGTACCTCAGAGATTTGCAGGCACCAGGCGGAGTAGCAGTGGCTTAGTCTGTTTGGGCTGCTATAACAAAGAAACTACATTCTGGGTGACTTAAACAACAAACATTTATTTCTCAGTTTGGGAGGCTGGGAAGTCCAGGATCAAGTTACCAGAAAATTCTGTCACAGACGATGGTCTTCTTGCTGTGTCCTCACTTGGTGGAAGGAGTGAGGGGGCTCTCTGAGGTCTCTTTGATAGGGGCACTAATCCCATTCATGAGGGTTCCACCCTCATGACCTAATCACCTCCTAGAGGCCCCACCTCCTAATACCACCACATTGGGGATTTGGTTTTAACACATGAATTTTGCGGGGGAGGATGCATACATTCAGTCTAGAGCAAGCAGACTCTGGCATTAGTATTTTGGAGACTGTGGCTTGTCTTGTGATGTGCCTTAGCCCCTGGAGCACGTAGGGTTGCTGGAAGCCCTTTCTGGTTCCTAACCTCTTCCACAGGCAGCCTGTGTCTTTGGGCAATTCCAAGGCTCCCCTTTCTTTCTTTTTATTTTTATTTTTTTGCTGTACGTGGGCCTCTCACTGCCGTGGCCTCCCCCGTTGCGGAGTACAGGCTCCGGACGCGCAGGCTCAGCGGCCATGGCTCACGGACCCAGCCGCTCCGCGGCATGTGGGATCTTCCCGGACCGGGGCACGAACCTGTGTGCCCTGCATCAGCAGGCGGACTCTCAACCACTGCGCCACCAGGGAAGCCCAAGGCTCCCCTTTCTTGCACCAAATAAGTTTTCACCATTTCCTGCCCTGTCTTCCCTGCTTCCCTTCCACCCTGGGCTGGTTTGGTTTCAGGGTCTGCTTCTCAGTGCTCCACATGTCGGCCGGAAAGCCCAGCCCTGGCGCTCTGAGGCATCTTGTCCAGCTGGCTGTCCCTGGCTCCCAGGACCCATTCCAAGCCCTCCTAGGAATCCTTTGCCTCAGCCTGGCTGATTGGTGCAGATTAACGGAGATGTGCTGGTCTGGTTACTGAGGGCGCTAGATTTCCACCATGAAAGTCAGATAAGGCAGAAGCTTTCTCAGATCCCCGTCTGCGTACCATCAGTCTTCGTAATGAAGGTGCCTGATTGCAGGCTGGGTTTTAGGAGGGCGGAAGCAGAGGGACAGGGACGGGGAGAGGGGAGATTTGTCGCTGAGCTTTGCCTGCTATGATCCTGCCCGCAAAGAGCAATTTCCTCGGGCTCCTCCTCCAACATTCAAAACCTGTGAAAACCCCTAAACCAAAACCACAACGGTGATGGCATGTTGGAACAACCCGAATTCAGAAAAAAAGATGGGAGGAAAAGCGGATGTTGAGAGTATCCATACTCACCTCCCAGAAAAATATCTCCGCCCAGCTAACCTCCTCTCTTCTGTAATTTATACCACGAAGGGGCTCTGATTTCTGCTGTGTCCCCTGAGCCTAGCGCAGTGCCTGGCATGTCATAGATGTTCAATAAATATCATTGAATAAATGGATTTCTAGCCCTAGGATTACACTGAGATTTCTTGGTCATAAACCAATTCAGAAGTGGCTGACGGCATCACCTATTCATTCAATGAGCATTTGTTAGGCAGCTCCAGGCTCCTGACACTGTGCCGGGTGTTGAAGACTGGGATGACTAGACAATAAACCAGTCAACAATAGCAGTAAGCTCCCATCCTGCATCCGGCCCTGTGCAGGGCTCTGGACATAGAAAGGTGAGCAGGACAGATATGGCCACCTCCACGGAGCTCAAATGTCCCCCTCCAAAGGAGACAGACAATAAGTAAGTACATAATTAATAAGCAAGATAATTCTAGATTGTGTAGGTGCTGTAAAGGAAATCTGTAAGTGCTGTGATAGAGAGCAGCTGGACAGGGGCCATCTAGGGACGGGCTCTCTAGTACCTGAAGACTGAGGAGAAAGAGCCAGGGAAGAGCATAGCAAGTGCAAAGGCCCTGGGCTGGAAACAGCTCAGTGGGTTTGAGGAACAGAAAGGAGGTCAGCACAGTAGGAGTGCAGGACTGAGGGGACATCAGGGCAAAATGAGGTTGGACAAGTCATTGCTCTCCAGTGGGAGAGGCAGACAAGCAAACGCTCAGAACAGAATGGTAAATGTGGCAATGGAGGGGGGAATGTAAAGAGAAGCCCTGAACTCAGCCTGGAGGAGACCACGTTGGCACCAAGTCTTGAGACTTCACCCCCCAAATCTCTCTCCAGTCCAGCCTGGCCTTCCATCCTTCTATCATCATGGACCTTGCTCCAAATCCCTCCCTTTGCTAGCCAGGAGCAGGGTGCTCTGGAATGGTGTCAGCTGCACCCTGCTCCAGCCCAGCAGAACAGCCTCTGAATGATTTCCCTGCACTGAATCTCCTCCCAGTCTCTTCCACTGCTGCAGAAAACTGCTGGAGTTACCTGGGGCGAGCAAGTTTGGCAGATGTACTGCGTGGGGTGATATCACCAGCGTGGCGAGTCTCTTCCTTCCATCTCCCTGGGCTCCCTGGGGGTTTTACTATCATTGAGCCTAGCATCTAGCAAATAGCTCCTTTTATCTGGCTAGCTTTCAACTTGAGACACTCTCTCCAGGGGCCTTGCTTGGCAACAGCACTCTTTAGAACTACCGTCCTTGGAGTAGGGTATGCCAGGTGCTTGAGTAATAATAATAATAAATGATGTAATAAAAAGTGTATCATCAGCTCCCCACTTATTAGGGTCTGGGCATGCCAAGCACTCTGCTAAATACTTCACATGCATCATTTCATGTAATTCTCACTACCACCTTATAAGGCAGGTGTTGGTATGAGGCTCAGAGAGGTTAAGTAACTTGATCAGGTTGCACAGCAAACAAGAGCTGGAATTGACATTAGACCTTTTTTTTTTTTTCAAGTTTCAAACTATTTATTAATCAGTGTAAACCCCATCACAATACACCAACATGATTTTGTGCATCTAGAGGGGAAATATTTCCTGGTTAAGTGGAAAATTGTGTGGATGGCTTCTGGAAGACCTTCATTCTAAGCATCTTTATACTGAAACATTTCATTTAGAAGTCTGGACCTTCTTTCTTCAGTTTGCTGTAATCTACATTCACTGAGTAGAACTCAGGAGAACTCAGTTTGTGGAACTCAGTTCCACAAACACTTCCTATTGGTTCCCAGCTCCAAGCTGGCTGCATCAGAATCATCAGGGGAGCTTGTTGGAACTTAAGATTTCTGGTCCCTCATCCTCAGAAATTCTGATTCTGTAGGTTCGGAGTAGGGCTCAGGAATCTGGTTTTATTCGTTGGTGGTTTTTTTTTTTTTTTTTAGCAGGTTCCCTCAGGAGATTCAGATACAAGGCCAGGTGTATACAGGTACACCTCCTGTAGATGTCCACTTAATCTTAATCTTCATGAGTAGAAGGCAAAGAGAGGAAGTGGGTTGGGGGAGGGGGGTGCCCCTGAGGGGCACATCTGACTCCGCGGCCCCCAGCTGTCCTTTCTCCCGTCAAGAGCCAGAAACCAAACCCTTCTCAAGCTCACCTGTTTCTCCCGCAGTGAGGAACAGTAGGGAAAACACTGTTGAGAACAGACTGAATAGAAGGGCTTTCAGGGAACACAGGAGGGACTTGGGGAAGGGTATCTGAAGCTGGGAGCCAGGCGGGTAAAAGGCATGAGAGAAGGCGGTGAGGTGATCTGTGGGGTCACTGGTCTACCATAGTGATGGTAGACCAGCATGACTTTTCAATCACCGAACACATTTTTTTAATAATATTTTTTGTTGTTCCTGTTACATGTGCATGGCACGCAGGATCTTGGTTTCCCAGCCAGGGATCAAACCCACGCCCTCTGCGGCAGAAGCGCAGAGTCTTAACCACTGGCCTTCCAGGGCAGTCCCTGAACAAATTTTTATTAAGCAGCAGTATGAACTAATACTGCCCTGGAAAGGTGTCGTAGGGCAGAGAGGAGCATAAACACTATCCTTGCCCCAAGCCTCCATCCCAGCACCTAGCATTCTTTTTGGCCCATATTAATCTTCCTAGACAATTTTGTCACAAGAATAAAGATCTTCAATTCTGGTGGGAGGGCAAGTGCATCATCAGGAATAGCAGAAATGACTATTGGGACCAAATAAAATTAAGTGTTAACACATGTGACAGCATGGATGGACCTTGGGGACACTATGCTAAGTGAAACAAGCCAGTTGAAAAGATAAATACTGTATGATTCACACTTACAAGGTACTTAGAGTAGTCTAATTCACAGAGACAGAAAGTAGAACGGTGGTTACCAGGTGCTGGGATGGGGGAGGGAGAATAGAGAGTTGTTTAATGGGTACAGAGTACCAGTTCTGCAAGATGAAAAAGTTCTGGAGATTGATTGTATAACAATGTGAAGGTACTTAACACTACTAAACTGTACACTTAAACATGGTTAAGGTGGTAAATTTCATGTTATGTGTATTCTACCCCAATTAAAACAATTTTCAAAAATTTTTATATAAAAATAGTTGTGTTACATTGTGTGTGGGGATGGTAGAGATTGTTAGTTTCCCTCCAATATCCATTAACCCCTTTTCTTTTTCTTTTTGGCTGCACCACATAGCTTGAGGGTCTTAGTTCCCCAACCAAGGATTGAACCCAGGCCCCAGCAGTGAAAGAACAAAGTCCTAACTGCTGGACAGCCAAAGAATTCCCCATTCTCCCCTTTCCTAATGGAAAGAAATTGTAGGGACTTCCCTGGTGGCGTGGTTGAGAATCCGCCTGCCAATGCAGGGGACACCAATTCAAGCCCTGGTCTGGGAAGATCCCACATGGCGTGGAGCAACTAAGCCCGTGAGCCACAACTACTGAGCCCACATGCTGCAACTACTGAAGACTGTGCACCTAGAGCCTGTGCCCCACAACAAGAGAAGTCACCGCAATGAGAAGCCCATGCACCACAACAAAGAGTAGCCCCTGCTCGCCACAACTAGAGAAAGCCCGCACAAAGCAACGAAGACCCAATGCAGCCAAAAATAAAAATTAATTAAGTAATTAATTTTAAAAAAAAGAAATTTTAGCTGGGTGCAAGGTCACCCGGAATAAATATTACATTTCCCAACATCTTTTGCAGGCAGGTGTGGCCATGTGACTAAGTTCTGGCCAATGGATATAAGTGGAAGGGTCCTTTGGGAGCCTCTTGGACTTCTTTAAGAGATTGCACCAGTGCACCCTTTACCCCTCCTCTTTGTCCCTTCCTCCACTGGCTGCCAGGAGCATGGGGGCTGCCATATTGGAGCATGAAGTTGAGAGTCATGAGCACATGGAGGTCACACCTGGTAGAGCAATAGGGTGTGAGGCCCTGGAATGAAAACAGCATATCAACCTGGATCTATCGGCACCGACTTCTGCATGAGAAATAGACTTTCATCTCCTTTGAGCCACTGCTACTTTTCTTTTTTTTTTTTTTTTGTCATTTGTACTCAAACTTCATCCTAATAAAGAGAAGGGTAGAATGAAAGATGGTGGGAACAGAAAGGACCATGAGGATTAGAACATTCAAGGAAGGCTCTATGGGTGAGGTTGGACCTGAGCTTTCCTGATGGATAACAAACGGGCTGCAAGATGAGTAAGGCCTGGTCCACGTCCTCAAGGAGCTCCCTGAGTAGTGGAGGGAACGGACATTTATACCTTATCTATAGTCAGGGCCACTGCAATCAGCTGACATTCGAGGAACACTTGCCATAACACATGCGTGAACTTTTATATTTAATCTTCACAACAGTCCTATGGTGTCAGTACAGTTATTATTATCTCTGTTTTTTCAAGGGGAAACAGCTGGTGGAGGTTAGGCAGCTCATGAAGGTTGTACAGAGCAGTGGCAGAGCGGGGATGGTGACCCAGGCGGTTTGATCCTTAACCATGTAACTAGGCAGAGTATAAAGGAACTCAACAGAAGGAGGATTCATGGTCTTTTGCAGGGATTTGGAAAGCTCTAGGTGGTGACTTTTTTTCTGAGCCTTGAATGGGGCATGGTGGGGAGGGGCACTCTAGACTGTGGACACAGCAGAGGCAGTGGCATGGCAGGGAGCTGGTGAGGCTGATCCAAGAGGGGTGCAGTGGGAGACGAGGCTGGAAAAGGGCTCCAACTCCACACAAAGGGTTGGATGGAAGCCATCTCATGGGCCTGAGAGTATTCCCAGCAGAAAGGCTTGAATTATAGAAGACTTGGACCTGGGATGATGGGTCTTCCCATGATTATTTAAAAAAAACCAAATTTGGGACTTCCCTGGTGGTCCAGTGGTTAAGACTCCACGCTCCCAGTGCAGGGGACCCAGGTTCGATCCCTGGTCAGGGAACTAGATCCAGCACACCACAGCTAAGAGCCCACATGCTGCGGCTAAGACCCAGTGAGCCAAATAAATAAATAAATAAATAAATAAATAAATGTTTTTTAAAAGCCTAATTTTTCTTGAGAAGAAAAAACTGGAAAGGTGTGACGGGGAGTAAAGCACGTGAACTCCTGTCTGGATAATTAGTACTTGATGGCTTGATTCGCATGGCAGGCAGAGGAACTGGGAAAGGCTTTTTTAAAAGAAGAATTGAAAACTGCTTACAGATGTCCATGGAGAGTTCCAGACCATGGATTCTGAAAACTAAACTATTTCCAGAGAGGCTAAGGGAGGGGCCAGAGTTAATTTAAGCAGAGCTTGATAATAGTTTGTTTGACAGAAGGCACCCATCTGTACTCAGGGGTTGGGGGTACTTTAAATCTTGCTCCAAATGAGATTTTATTTTAAATTTAGGGGGCAGAAGAAAGGAGTTTGATAAGCATTTGTATCATTGTTTTAATGTTGCTGCTTTATGAAAAAAAATCTAATTACAACTAGAAATGTGTGGGTTGTGGCAGCCCCTGAGGAATAACCCACCTCTCTGACTTATGCTCTTTGGGGGTGTCTACTTGATTTGGGGAATGGTGGTCAAAGAGAAATTAACCAGCCCCTCCAGGGCAACAGTCCCGCCTGGGCAATGCCACGCCCATATCAGGAAGAGAAAATGGGTAGGATGGGGGGTGGGGGAAGAGAGTTTGAGTGAGGGAGGCGTAGGACTGGGGAGAAGCCTGCCCTGCAGATGGGTGGGAATCAACAGCCCCCACCCCCACCCCGCCAGTGGGAGAAACTTTAGGTTCTGCAAAGTGCTTTTATTTTCTGTGACCACAGCATTCCTGTGAAGTAGGAACAGCATCCACAAAGTGGCATTATCCTCACTTTGCAGATAACGTGCATCCCAGAGAAGTGATGTGGTTTCTCCAGGTGGTACAGGAATGACCCCCAGCCTCAGGGAGAGGGATGTGGGTGTAGGTGTCTGAGCAGGGGACTCATGACTGACAGAAGTCATATCTGATCCAACCCCATCTGGATTGTGGGAGGGAAGGGATCAGGCAGGGACTGAAGTCTGGGGGAGCTTCCTCATCCCAGTGTCTTTCTCATGCCCTTCACCCGCCCTGGGCACCCTCCTGCACACAGTGGACAGACCACCCCCTTCCTCCAGGGGACTGTGCCCGACTGCCCACGCAGAACTGTTCTATCATACCATTTGCAACCAAGCTCCCTGTCTCCACATGCATTGTTCCCATTTTTCTTTTTTAAAATATCAGAATGAAATTTTATTAAAAAAAATCAATACCCATGACATAACCCGCGGCAGATAAATCAGAGAAGCTTATGTTTCACGGTCTGAGTGCCTTTTGCAAGGATTCCCCAGTGTCCCTTCCACTCCCTTGGCCAGAAACCTTTCTGTCATGGAGTCTCCGATGAAGCCAGCCCCACCCTCCGGTCTTGCCAGCAGCTTTGCTCAGCAAGCTTTTCCCTCTTCTCATTATACCTCTGTTCCCCAACCTGGCTGATTCCCCCCAGCCCCAGGCAGGCCAGCCTCCTACAGACTCACACCTCTCAGCCTCAGTCCACCAGCCTCTCCAGCAGTCCCGCCCATCACTTCCTTCAACACCTGCTGCCGTATCACCTCCTCCAAGAAGCAGGCACTTTGGAGTCAACAGCCTCTGGTCTCCTCTCACTCCTGTGTGATCTTGGGTCCACAGCATAGCCTCCCTGAACCTCAGGACCTCAGTTACCTCAAGGGTAAAAATGTGGACACCGGCACCTCTTGCATGGCATTTTTGAGCTAAGCAAATTACCTAGGGTAGGTAAGAGCCCTTAGCACGTGCTCAGCACTAGTAAGCTCTCAGTAATGCTTGATTCCTTTCTCTGGGCCCGTCTGCGCCTTGCTCCTTCATCCCACCTCTCTGGGCACTTAAATGCCAGAGTTTATCCTGGGAACAAGCATCCTACCCTTTTCCCCTCGGTTTGGTGCATCCACGGTGCTGGGCATCGAGCTCCCCTCTAGATGGTCAGAGCCGGAATTCTGTCTGTCATGAGCACTCAGCGCATGCCCTAGGGAGATGGGACCAGGAAGGCAGAGGAAGGAAAGGAGGGAGAAGGGAAGGGAAAGGGAAGAGAAAGGAATAGAGGGAGGAGAAAGAAAGGATTCCTTCCTTTCCTCCCGGGGAGCAGGGAGGAAAGGAAGGAAGGAATCCTTTATCAGCAATAGACGTCTGGTGAATCCCACAGTGACTGGTACAGAGCAGGGGCTTGAAGCACTTTGAATTGGATGGGTAGATGGATATGGTTAGAGGGAGGGAAAGAAGAGAAGGAGGGAGGAGGGAGGGAGGAGGGAAGGAGAGAATGTGGCGTTAGTCTGTGTTCCCCTGGTCTGGACTCCCCCTTCCTGTCCAGCTCTGCTCTCCCTTGAGGCAAGAGGGGGCTTCCAGGTAAGAGACCTTCGCTCCAGAGGCCTTGTGCTGCCCAGTAGAATCAGAAATGCCCCACGGCCAGGTGCAGCAAGGGGCCGGGGACAGCAGCTGCCAGACACAGTCAGGCCGGATATGGGCACCTGGCTGGTGAAAGACGCTTGCGCCTTCCACCTCGGCTTTCCAACTAGCCCGCAGCTCTCTATCCTGGGGCCCTACTGTGGGGCGGGCCTGTTTAGCAGGCATGGGGCCTCCTGCCTGGCTGTAGGTGGGCAGGGAAGCAGGATAAGAGCCCTCTGGAGATTACTGGGCTTGTAAAGGCCTGTCTGGATGGATGGATAGTCAGCTGCAGCATCTGCATGGCAGGCAGGGGCTGGGAGCCAGCCCAGGCCTCCGTGGAGCTGCCAGAGTCCGCGCTCACCTGGAAATCTCCAGGAGAACCCTTTCCCAACTGGGTTCCATGGAACTCTTCAAGATGAGGAGAGGGAGGAAGGGAAATCCTTAGTCTCTAGCCCCTCCCTAGACATTCACAATGAAGTGAGTACAGTAAAGGGTCTGAGGAGTCCCACAGCAAGGGAAACTGTTTAATTTGAACTCTTTGCTTCCCAAACCTTTTCCATCATGGAAACATTATTTTCCCCCTGCGGGCACTTAATTTACATCTTGAAGATACTAAAGTTTGTAGGATGCAAGTTGGAAATGCTGAGGTGGCCTGGGGAATAGAATTTTGGCACTGGACTTACTGAAAGGATCATTGAGGTTCCCTCTGGAAAACTCCTACCTATCCATTGAAACCCACTTCAGATGCCCTCAGGTTCTCTGTGGTGTTTCTCTACTCCCCGCTCAGGGAGAATTAACCAGTGTGTGCCCCACGATGCTCACATTCCACTTTACTCTCTTCCTTTTGTGTGGAGTTGGTTGGAGTTGGTTGGTTTTCAATCTTGCTGGACAGAAAGCTCCTTGAGGGCAGGAACTACATGTTGCTCGATTTTGGTTCCCTCCTACCTGGCACATTTCTCAATAGAATTTAGTCCAGCACCCTTGTTTTACAAAGAAGTAAGCTGAGATCTAAGGAGGAGCCAGGGCTTGGCCTGTCTTCACCAGCTGGACTTGGCAGGGTATGGGGGTGCTGACCAGGCTTCCAGGTTCCCCTGAACCTGCCTGTCTCCATCCTTGACACTGAGCCAGTTGTCATGAGTGCTGGGTTTTCCCTACTGAATTTCTGTTCACAGTCAAGCTGGAGAAGGACTCAGGTAGGAGAAGCCGTAGCTAATCCATCCACTTGATTCAGCAAATGTCAGGGTGGTCATTTCTGTTCCCACCTTAAGACCCCATTAATGTCACCGGTGACTGTAGGTTTGGTTTAAGGGCTAATTCCCCTGACCATGGTCCTAGCCTGAGCCTGGTGGGTAGAGGATTGTGCTTCCTCTTATCCTTTTGTGTTTGAAGCTAACTTAATGTCCTGGCAGGGAGAGTAGCCATCAGTTAAATAAGCTGAGCGAGGGCACAGCATCCTGAAAGCAGGTGAGAGGTCGCCGCAGAGCAGGTCATCAGCACCTCACCAGGCAGGTGGCAGGGCCTGGCCTCTGTAGTGTCCCCTTCTCCACCATCTTCTTCAGGGGCCTCAGGTGGGGTCGGTGGGGGGGGGCTGGAGCTCTGTTCCAGCCTGGTGGGGACAGGGTTGGGAGAGCAGGGGTAGGGAGCAGGGAGAGAAGGGAAAAGGGTCCTGGTGCCCTGAGAGCTGATGCCACCTCCTAGGTCCAGCCCTGCCCACCTACTGCAGCGGGCTGACTTCTGGTCTTTATGTTTGTGTCCTCAGCCTATGGCCTCGTCCCTCCGTGGGGTTCACAAGCAGGGTGTAGGTTCCAGGAGATGAAGGCAGAATCTTATCTTGGACCAATTAAATAATGATGGAGTGGGTACTTTTTGTACTGATGCCTGGAGGTGGGAGCGGGGCACAACAGAAGTGCCAGAGGTAGTTTCCTTTTAGGGAGCTTAGCGTCGAGTTACCCCAGACATGCCTCTGGACCTTTTCTAGGGCTCAGCAGCTGGGAGGGATCCTACAAGGGCAGATGATCAGGTGTCAGCCTGGGGTAGGGCAGCAGGATGGGGTGAGGGGAGGGGTATTAAGGGAAAGAGGACTGGGCTTCCAGAAGAGCCATGTGCCTTTGGTGAAGCAGTAGGGCTACAGGACACCCATGTCTCTGGAGGAATCTTACCCTCACACCCCCGCTAGGATAACTCTGAGGCACGCATCCCACACTGGCTCCCCAGGCTCCTCAGTGGGATTCAGCTCCAGTCACCACAGGGGTTACTTGCTCAGCTTCCTTCCCTTCCATCTCACTTCCCCACTCCCCTACTAGAGCTTCCTGGGATCACCCCCCAAATAAACTACCTGCTCTAAATCCTTAGCCCAGGGTCTGCCTCTGGGAAAACCCACGCTAAGACAGTGTAAATTTTGCAATCTATCTGGAGGATGATTTGGCAATAATCAAAGTTGTACATTTGGCAAGTATCAAAATTATAAATGCACATGTTCATGGGCCATGGACATGAAATTTATCCTGTAGATATACTCTTATAAATGCCAAAAGATTTATGAACAAGGTTATTTTTTGGCAGCACTGCTGATAAGAGCCAAAGATGAGAAACATCTAAATGTCCATCACTGGGGACAAGATAAGTAGATCATGGTTCATCTAACACATGGAATACTATGCAGCCATAAAAAGGAATGGATGGGGACACTCTTTATGGGCTGATTTGGAACAATCTCCAAGATAAACTAAGTGGAAGAAAGCAACGTACAGAAAATCATGTTTGTATGAAACAAAATCATGTTTGAAACAAAAAGAATATACAGCCATAATTGCTTATTTATGTAGATAGACAGGTGATCTCTGTCAGGAAACTGATAACCGTGGAGCCTCTGGAAAGAGGAATTAGGAGGCTGAGAGCAGGGAAGGGAAGGAAATTTTCAGGCTATATCCTGTGCACCTTTTGATTTCTGCATCATGTGCAAGCTCTGTGGCAGCTATTAAAAAATATATATATATATATATACACATACAACTTAAATATAATTGTAAAGAATAACCATATAGCTGGATGCCTGATCACAGAGTTTTGCTATAATGATCAACCCAATTTTAGCTCATCTCAGGAAAGTTGAACCCATGGCCAGCAGTGTTCAACCTTCCTTTTCTCATTTAGCTTTCCCATAAGGTGGTTCTGCATCATTAGTCCACGTTTCTAAATAAGGAAAGCAGGCCTGAGTCCAGTCTTCCCCCAAGATGCCGAGAGTCCAAGCCGTCCTTCCCTTACCCCTTACCTGGGATGACAGAAGCTTCCTAAATCTTCCTGACACAGGGAAGTTTGTAGCCCTTCCTTTACTGAGCTATTTGAAATGCAGAGTGCCCTCTTTGGAGAGGATGAGGAGAGGCAGGGGGCTAGATAAAACGACCTCTCCACGTGGGCTTCTTGTGGGCAGACGCCATATTCTATTTCTATATTCCAGAGGCTTGATGCAGCACTTGGCATATTTGTTGAGTGGATGGATGGATGGATGTCTTTCTGCCCCAGAATTCCAGGTATGGAGGAACAAAGGGGAAAAGGACCCCCTCCTTCCAGCTCCTAGGATCCTAGGTCAGTAAGCAGAGCTCTGGAGTTGAAAACATTCTGCTTAAAATTCCAGTTTTGCTCCTCTGGCTGCCATGTGACCTTAGGTTAGTCTCTTCACCTGATCCTCAGTTTCCTTATCTATGCAATGTGCAGTGGGCACAGAGTCCTCCTCTGCAGAGGATTAAATAAGATTCTGTCCAGGTGCCCCCAGTGTGCCTGGCACAGAGTGGGCTCTGCTAGGTGTTTGCTCTCCCCGCCCCCCCTCATTTCGGCAGAAGAAAAACCAGCACCAAGACCAGACATTGTTGCCTCTGCCTGAATCAATCACTCTCATGTCAAGGGGGTCCTCCTGTCTAACTGACCCATCCTACTATAACCCAAGTCTGCAGCCTTCTGTACTGTGGTCCACGGGCAAGAGGGAAAGCTGTCAGCATGGTCCCTATGGGAGGCTTTTCCAGATCTGAAGGCACAAAGAAAGTCAAGTTTGAGTCTTGTTGACTGTGGACGCAGCGGCCCCAGCCCCTCCTGCTTGGCCCATCTGTTTTAACTTCTCTACTTCCTCCTGGGCTCAAGGACTCTTCGCACAAGGTCATGAGGATTGCCCAGGGTTCCAGGCACAGCGCCTGCCCCTTTTGCAACCCACTCCCTTCCCCTCCACCCAAGCGATCAGCAAATAGCTCAGATTCCCAGAGCTAGGAGGTTGAACCCGGGCATGGAGCTGACGAGTTGCATTTTACAATAAATCTCTGCAATTAGACCCTTGCAAACATCTTCACTGTCGCTTCCCTGATATACGGCAGGGAATGAGCTTAATGTCCCTGGCAACCAATTCTTGGACTAAAAATAGTTAGCTTGTGGGTTTACCTTTCCTTGTTTAACATCCTATCTCTGCTGGGGCCATGGAGGGAGTGAGACTGGGATCTGGGTCCTTCCCTGGAGCTGGGCCGGGTGTCAAGGGTTAACCCAGCTTTAACTAATGTGACTGCCAAGGAATTAGCCAGCAGGGCAGGGGCGGGGCCGCCTTCTTTGAGGGAGCGGAGCCAGGCTGAGCTGTTTTATTTTAAGTGTGCAGGCTTTTTGAGCAGGCAGCTACCTTCCCAGAGGACTTGTTAGTTGGCCTTCTGAAATACCACCTCTTCCTACACCCTCACACTCCCACACACCCCCCAGCAGACACCACCATTCAGTGGACCAAGAATGGGTTCTAACCCACTGTGTCACCTTGGCCTGGCCCCTTCTCTCCGGTTTGCTGTTTCCTCATTTGCAGAAGGAGGGATTAAATGAATCCATCTGTTTATGTATTGGATTTTCAGATATCGTGGACTCATGGTTTCCAATATTTTGTCTCAAATGTCCTCACAAACATCAAGGTTCCTGAAATGCCAACACCTCAATGTGCAAACTCCCTCAGGGACCATCAGGCAGATTGTACTAATTTTTCCCCTGGAGGGAGAAAGAAAAAACAACTTTAACATTACCTTTAAAGTCCTGTCCAGAGCTAAAAATTCTAAAATCCTTCTGTCTTGGAGCTACTTGCCAACAGTAAAACACCAACTATCCCCATAAAACAACTTGTTCATGAAGTCTTATCAGTCAGTCACATCTTAGTATAAATCAGTCTATAAAGTCCTTTCCCAGAAGAGGAGGAGCATGGAGTCTTGGGGTCCCTCATGGGGCTGTTAGGATACTGAAAGCCTCACCTGGCTCCCCACCACCCCATATGAGAAGCCCCCATGTGGAAGCCAGGGGCCTCCACCAGCTGTGGCCCCAGCCCACCTGTCTAACCTCAGGACCTCCCAGTCACACTCTGCTCCAGGATCACAGGACTCCCTGGAGTAGACCAAGCACAGTCCCACCACTGGGCCTTTGTTCACAATGGTGCCTCTGCCTGGAATGCCATTTCCCCTTCTCCCCTCTGTCCCCACACCACATTTCTCGGTTGGTGGAAACCCTACCCATTTTTGAATGCTTTTGTGAAGGCATTCCCTGTCCCATGGCGAAAATGAGTCCCTCAGGGTCCCTCTTCTACCGGCATTTGGAGCCATGCAGTATTAGAGACAGAAGAGGCTTAGGGACCATCTACACCAACATTTCCCAAAGTACTTCGACTGTGACCCATTATAAGAAATCCGCTCTGTGTTGTGACCCAACACACACACAAAACATACATAAATGCACATATGCACACAATGAATACATGTATACACTCAACTATAGACACATGTAAACACACACAGATACAAAATACACACATGTACACATACCCATGTCTTTTTTTTTCTTTTTTCTTTTTTTTTTTGGTTGCATTGGGTATTCGTTGCTGCATGCAGACTCTCTCTAGTCGTGGCAAGCGGGGGCTACTCTTTGTTGCAGTGCGCGGGCTTCTCTTTGCGGTGGCTTCTCTTCTTTCGGAGCGTGGGCTGTAGGGCGCGCCAGTTTCGGTAGTTGCGGCTTGCAGGCTCTAGAGCGCAGGCTCAGTAGTTTTGGCGTGCGGGCTTAGTTGCTCTGCGGCATGTGGGATCTTCCCGGACCAGGGATCGAACCCGTGTCCCCTGCATTGGCAGGCAGATCCTTAACCACTGCGCCACCAGGGAAGTCCCCTCATTTCTTTATGTACTACTTATCTCTACTATGTGCAATGCTCTGATTCTGATATAGTTGCTTTCCTTCTTTTTTTTTTTTTTTGAATTCTGGTTCTGACTCACTAAATTTATTTCACCATTTTGTAATGGATTGCAAAACTACAGTTTAGAAAATGCCGACCTAGTTGAACTCCTTATTTTACAAATAGAATTACCAAAGTCCAGAGAGAGGAAGGGACAACTCGAGGTCGCAGAGCTGGCTGGCGGCAAGACCCAGACCAGACTGCAGTTCTGTTGGCTTCACAGGGGCGACCTCTCCTCTCACACAGGTTGCAGCTGTTCCTGCAAGATTATAAATCCGGGAGGAAGAGGGCGGTGTCCCCAGCGCCCCCCCCCAGCCCCTCCCCCTGTAAAGGTCTCGTCCATAGCAGGTGCCTAATAAAGGGCTGCATTGGAATAAGGATGAGAAAGTGTTTGGGAAGTCAACGACGGCCCTGCTGGAGCGAGGGGTTAATAAATTCAGCAGCCTCGGCTTGGAGACCAGGTCAGCTTTAGCTCATTAGTGGGACTGGGCTTTCCCAGGATTTCGGAATGCTGAAATTCGCGGGGGGGGGGGGGCAGAAATCCCGCTGCTGAGTTGGGGTGGGGGCGGGGAAGCCAGGAGGGAAGGATGGAAGAGGGGTGGCGCCCCACGGGGAGGGGATGTTGGAGGGACGGTGGGCGGGGGCGCGGTGTCAGGGCGCGAGCGAGCGGGGCTGCGGCTCATTGAAAATCTGAACAAGCTCCAGAGAGAATGGAACTCAGTCTCCTTCTGCCTCGTCTCCTGTCATTCTGGGAGAAGTGGCTCAGCTCAGGAGGTCGGAGAGGCGAGGCAGGGATGTGGAGAGGGAGAGATGAGAGAAGGCGAAGACACAGAAATGAGCAATTTGGGCACAGTTAATATCAGAGGCGATGCTGCTCAGGTAGTCACTTGAGGCTTCCCACAGCCCTTTCCCCCTCCACTGCCACCCACACTCCACCCCCGCCAGAGCTCAGCCACCCTGGGAACGGAGGTGCCAGTCGCTCATCCACCCACCAGAGCGCCCCCCTCCCCAAGTCCGTGGGCCTTATGGGAAATCAGAGCTGGGGGCTGGGCAGCCTGGGAGGGACGGACACTCATTCACTGACCTCACGGGCCACGTTCTCGGCCTGAGATAGACTTGGAGTCTGCGAGCAGAGTCCTCAGGGGTCATCTGGGCCCACCTCCTGTGTACCTACACCCCTGTGTACCTGCGATCAGCACAGAATAGAAAAGGAGACAAGTAGGGTGACCTGGCAGGAGCAGGGGCCTGGCCACTGGTTTATTCATTCATTTGACAAGTATCTAGAGTTCCTGCTGTGTGCTGGGCCCAGGGCTAGGTGCGCTGGAGTGGACTTGTCAACAAGGCATAGAGCCGAGGGTGGAGCAGGGACAGCAGACTCTGAACAGAGGTGTTTTGAGTGGCCAGGGGAAGACCAAAGAGCTGGCCTGGGGTACTGGTGAAGGCTTCCTAGAGGGTACGGTAAGGTTTAAGGTAAAATGTCCAGAGTCCAGATGAGGAGTTGACGTGTGACAGGTGGCCTGGGGAGTGCCTCGTGTCTGTGGTTTGGTGGGGTCACCTCAGCCCTGTGTCTCAGCCTCAACTCTGCAGCACTGGGAACTTTGTTATTTTAGCTGTCTCCAATGGAACAGAGCTCAGTGGGACTGACTCACAATAAACAAACCTTCCAGAGACTGAGTCATACATCAAAATGCCAGTTTGTTTTTCTGTAATGGAAGTATATTTGGCAAACTAAGCCTCACTGGCAGCCTACTTTAGGACTAGAGACCCATAGTATGAGTCTCAATGCTACATCACACCAACAAAGGAACTTGGGCAAACCTTTAATCCTCTGTGAGTCTTGGTTTCCTCATCTGAAAACAGGGATAATCGTGGCTACTTAGGGTTGTGGTGAGGATTAAGTGAGCTATTGCATGTAAAAGTGCCTCATTTCTCTGTAAGAATATCTATACATGGGTTAGTGATTTCTTAAATTTGTATTTATTTATTTATTTATTTATTTATTTTTCTTTTTGCGGTATGCGGGCCTCTCACTGTTGTGGCCTCTCCCGTTGCGGAGCACAGGCTCCGGACGCGCAGGCCCAGCGGCCATGGCTCACGGGCCCAGCCGCTCCGCGGCATATGGGATCCTCCCAGACCGGGGCACGAACCCGTATCCCCTGCATCGGCAGGCGGACTCTCAACCACTGCGCCACCAGGGAGGCCCTGTATTTATCTTTTAATAGATGGTGAACGTACATGGTACAAAAGTCCAAAGGTACCAATGGATTTAAACAGACAAATGAGTCTCCTCCCTGCTCCCCACCCCTGCCTCAATCCTCAGCTACCCAGTTCCCCTCATTGGAAGCAAAACAAATAATTATCATGACTTAAAAAAAATTTTTTAAGTCAAAAAATTATGACTTTTTTTTCAAAAAGAATTGTGTTGTATTATAAAAGTAACTCATGGATTTAAAAATAATCCAGAGAGAACACAAGGGAATACAATGAATACTTTTTCTTTCTCCCAAGCCACCCAAGCTCACACCCCAGAAGTAACTATGGTCGATCATCTTGTATTCCTTTAAAGGATAACAGTTATTGCTTGTTCCCAATGCACCTTTCAAGGGAGGGTCTGCACAGGAGAGGTTACAAATGAGAATGTGCTGGATTAGTCAGGAGGTGAGCAGAGGTGGTAGGAAGTTCTCAGGAGACATTTCTGTCAATTTAGGGCCGTGGAATGAATTGCCTTTCTCCACTCCGGGGAGCTTTATCATCCATCCACCCACCCACCCACCTACCTGCCCATCCATCCATCCAACCCTTACCAGCTGGGCCCTCTGCTAGGTGCCGTGGGGAATACAAGGATGAATGAGTGAAGTATGCTGTCCTCTCTTGCATCATCAGTGGGACAAAAGACATAGATCCATGGATGTATACAAGTCTGAAAGGGACAGGAGTAGTACCTTAATATACCACCTGCCACCACTACCCTTTCATAAACAAGGAAACTAAGATCCAGAGGAGAAATGTGACTTGCCCAAAATCACACAGCAAGTAAATGGCTAGGCCAATGCTGAGAGACAAGTCTGGGGACACAACCCTATGTAAGATGGGAACGGATGGAGGAGAGAAGTGGGCCTAGAGTGGCAGTCCAGCAGAGAGTCTAGCTATCCTAGAGAGGGTCAGGGCACTCCGGGCAGCCAGCAGAGCTTGAGGAAAAGTGCCAAAGCAGGGAGCTTGGCAGTGTCCAGGATTCATTCCGGCTCCCTCAGGATATTTAGAGGGGAGGACCCAGAGCAAGGCGGGGAAGGTAGGTTGGGCAGGAGTTCCTTGTCCAGCGAGAGGGGCTCATCCTTGGGAATTCAGCAGCCATGGGCCCAGACCCCTAGAGCACCCCTGCAGTTGTGTAGTGCATAGCTGGCTTCCTCAGCACAGCTGGAGAGGAATGGGCAAAGGCTGGCCTTGCTGGTCTTTGTCCTGGACCGCTCCACCTCTTGCCCTCCCCTCCCCATGATAATATCCTTCCAGTGAGGCTTGGGGAGACCCTCAGTTCTCCTCCTGACACCTCTACCAACCACACCTCCAGTTGGATGCCCTCTGCTGGGTTCTCTGCTCGTTTGTTTTGGGTTGTCTCACATCCCTCCTTCACCCTTTGCCCTCTCGGTCCCGTCAGGCCCCCTGGGGAGGCCTCACCATCCCTCCAGTTCACTAGGGTTACATGCAGAAGAAGACTCATTGTGCAATCACATTTGCAAACTCAGCTTCTGAGCAGCCTGCATCGATCAAGGACTTAGCAGGGAAATGAATGGCCCACCTGAATCTAGATAAACGAGAAGGGTTTATTAAAGGGACTGTTTACAAAAATTTGCACAAAATGGGGAAACCACAGGGTTTCCTGTAGTCAACCACATGCAGTATCTTGGGGGACAGAGGAAGGTTACCAGAACCCTGAAGGAGAGTCATGGAGAGATGCTGCCATGAGAGCTTGGGGACCCTCAGTCAAGGGACATAGCTTAGCCCATGGCCTCCCCACAGGGAAAGAGCTGGTGGGTTAAATACCCCAACTCACGCTCTTCCCTTCCTCTCATCTTCAGCCGGGGCTTCCTATTGGCTAAATCCAACTGGAAGTGGGAGGGTGAGGAAGCCCATCGGTGCACTTCACACCAGTCAGCCCTGGAGTGCACAGCAGGTAGGGAAAGGTGGAGGCTGGGTGTAGAGGGGCAATTGGGAGATCCCTTGCACAGCCCCCATGGCCTCCTTCAGCTCTGACACTCCTGCTCTTCCTTTGTGCCCTCCCGAACCCTACCAGGCTCTGTTTCCTGTGAATGGATCACCTACCTGTCTCACAGGCAATTTCCCCTCTTTCTCCCCTCTTCTGCCTCATGACTCAGGAGCCCTCTGTGCTTCTTTCCCACGTGGCCTGCTGGTAGGACCCAAGAACTTCAGCCTTTATCACCCCTTTCCCCTGACCACATCGGGATGGAAACGTCTGGCCGGCCTCAGGCCAGTCCTCTCATGCAGTGGGACTCGGGAAGGAGCGAGCATGAGACCTTCTTCCAGAACAAGCTGCTGCTGTGTGTGCAGTGGGCTGAGCCCTGATCAGCCCTTCTTTGGCTCAGGCCTGACTGGAGGTGCTGGCTCCCACCCAGCTGAGCCACTGGGGCTTGGCCAGATGGCAGCCAGCAAAGCTGAGGCTGGTTCTGAGCCACAGGCCTGGCTTTGGAAGCCAGGCAACGAGTGGCCCATGGAGGCTACATACCGTAGGCACCTCAGGTCAGGGGTAGCATGGCCCGGCCCCCAGCTCAGCTGTGGCTCACTAAACTTAAGCCTCAGGTCTTCCTGAGTCTTACAGGGGTTGTGGGGCATCAGCTGGGCCTGAGGAAGGCTGTGTGGTACCGTGCAGAGCACAGGAGGCTGAGAGGCAGGAGACTGGGCTCTGTCCAGCTCTGCCCCCAACACAGCTGGTCTTGGAAAAATTTCTTCTCTCCTGGGCAGAACCCTTTTCCCAAAATGAGATCTCCCGTAGAACTCCAGTATATAAAAGTGGTTCAAACAAAAGTGCAGCCTCAGAGCCCCCTAGCCAGTCTCCTTACCACCACTTTCTCCCCCCACCCCATTTCCAGCATCAGTCCTTGGAGCATCTTTAAAAAATCTTGGGGTTGCACAGAAAATGATTTGGAAACCCTAGCCAATATACTCCCTGAGAGGTCTCAGACAGCTCACGTGCTGTGAATCTTTAAATACATAAAAATAGACAAGGACTTCCCTGGTGGTCCAGTGGTTAAGGATCTGACTGCCAATGCAGGGGACACGGGTTCGATCCCTGGCCCGGGAAGATCCCACATGCCGCGGAGCAACTAAGCCCGCATGCCACAGTTACTGAGCCTACGCTCTGGAGCCTGCGAGCCACCCTACTGAAGCCCGCACGCCTAGAGCCCATGCTCTGCAACAAGAGAAGCCACCGCAATGAGAAGCCCACGTACCACAATGAAGAGTAACCCCCGCTCTCTGTAACTAGAGAAAGCCTGCATACAGCAACGAAGACCCAACGCAGCCAAAAATAAATAAAAACTAATTAAATAAATTTATATAAAAAAATAGACAAAATGTTACCATAACCTCCCATGTGCCCATCACCCAGATGCAATAGTTAACAACTCATGGCCAGCCTTGTTTCGTCACTATCCCCACCTGCTTTCTCCCTTCCTGTATTACTTCAAAGCAAATCCCAGATATCATGTCATTTCACCTGTAACTATTTCAGTTTGTGTCTCTAAAAGATTAGGACTCATTTTAAGTATATAACCACAGTGCCATTATCACACTTTAAAATATCTAATCAGAATTCATATTCCCAGTTGCTTATTTATAGGGTTTTTGTTTGTTTATAGTTTGTTAGAATCAGGGTCCAAATGAGGTCCACATATTGCAGTTGTTTGATAGGTCTCTCTTTGTCTTGTTCTATGAATTGTAAGTGGCCAGTGAAAGTCAGGGTGGTCCGTTTTTGTGGGTTTCTCCGGGGGTAGTGAAGACATTCCCAGGAACCTTGAGGGAGAATCTGTTCAGTCCTGAGCCTCTAAGGGAAGAGGCGGGAAAGAGTGAAAAGGCCAGACTGAGGTTCAGTTCTGTGGTTTCCCACCAAGAAACTGTAACTGTCTGTTTGCAGGGGGTGGGGGGGGTGGGGCGGTGAGGTCAAACCCCAGAAGAGGGGGTGCCTCACCAGTGGTGTGAAGGACCCAGAAGAATATGGATGCCTACAGGGTCTTCTGCCCTGGAGGCCGGAGCCTGGGGTCTAATCCACTCGTAAAACTGACCATTAACTGAAAACATTTCCTTTAGCATCTCCTGAGACACAGGGCTTTGCCAGAGGCTGAGACTGCTGAGATGAATGGGGAAAGTCTGACCTCCAGGAACTCATAGCTCTTCAGGGAAACAGATGACATTGTATATTTAACCTCTAGACTTCAATTAGTGATCTGTAAAATGGAAATAATAACACCTTACTTATTAGACCAGCAGGTTTCTATGAGAACCCTCCTAGTTACAAATGGGATTTTATGAATAGGAAAAAAGGGACAAACTATACCTACAAAAGAGGTGGAGGGGAGGGAGGGCAGGGTGCTAACCTGGTGGAGGGATGAGGAACATTCATGAAGACCCCAGAGTCCTCAAGTCCTGGCTTTACCAACTACCAGCTGGGTGGCCTTAAGCAGGATGCCCCCACCATGGGTGTTAGCCCAGTGTCTTCCCTGGGGCCTCAGTGTTTTGGAAATGATGGAATTCAGGAAGTGTAGAGTGGGAAACCCTTGCTCTCTGGTGATTCTCAGACAAAGTAGAGTGTCTGGGTTTGGATCATAGCCCCATGGAAAGCCACGGTTTCTGCTGTCCATGGTACCAAACTCTTGTCTAGGTTTCAGTGTCTCAACCTCAGCACTGTGGGTGTGTTGAAAGAGATAATTCTATGCTGTGGAGGCTGTCTTGCACTTTGTAGGATGTGTAGTGGCATACCAGGCCTCTATCCACGAAATGTTAGTAGCTTTCCCTCAGTTGTGAAACCAAAAATGTCTCTAGTCTTTGCCAAACATCCTCTGGGAGACAGAAGCACTCCCAGCTAAGAACCACTGGTCTAGGCTAAAGGGATGCTATTTCTCTGTAAAGATATGTGAGTATGTGCCCTTCCTTTCGACTCCACACTTCTGACGGGTGCCTCTGATCTGTTTTCACTTCCAGAATGTTCCCAGGGTGTCAACACTTCTTATTTCAGTGCACCTTTCAAAAGTTCTTTTAGGGGGCTTCCCTGGTGGCGCAGTGGTTGAGAGTCCACCTGCCGATGCAGGGGATACGGGTTCGTGCCCTGGTCTGGGAAGATCCCACATGCCGCGGAGCGGCTGGGCCCGTGAGCCATGGCCGCTGAGACTGTGCATCCGGAGCCTGTGCTCCGCAATGGGAGAGGCCACAACAGTGAGAGGCCCGCATACTGCAAAAAAAAAAAAAAAAAAAAAGTTCTTTTAGGGACTTCCCTGGCAGTCCAGTGGTTAAGACTTCGCCTTCCAAGCCAGGGGTGTGGGTTTGATCCTTGGTCGGGGAGCTAAGATCCCACATGCCTCGGGGCCAAAACACCAAAAAACAGAACACAGAAACAATGTTGTAACAAATTCAATAAAGACTTTAAAAATGGTCCACGTAAAAAAATCTTAAAAAATATTTCTTTTAAAGACAAACAACTTCAATGGCCCTCTTGGCCACACTTAATGCATGAAAAAATATGGTAATTGTGCCCAAGGTAAGCACATTTGCCCTTGATTGATACAGACTCAGTCTTGGGAGGAGGAGCGGGTAGGTCACTTAATGAGCCTCTGTGACCTAGCGGCCCACCTAGCAGACAGTGTCTGCGGTAACCATCAGGCTGTGTCGTGTAGCTTGCCTTTGCTCCTCCCTTTTGTCTGTCCACTGGGGAAAGACTGGTCCTAGAACATCCTTTTTCTGGAGCCAGGGCCTCCTCTAGGTGATATCACAGCTCCCTGCGGGTCTAGGCTCAGGTCACCCCTCCACAGTACACTGAGAAATACCTGAAGCAGGAGC
Organism: Mesoplodon mirus; assembly: GCF_964341445.2. Lineage (NCBI taxonomy): Eukaryota > Metazoa > Chordata > Mammalia > Artiodactyla > Ziphiidae > Mesoplodon > Mesoplodon mirus. Next base: position 8,720,008 of record NC_138994.1, read on the forward strand.
TGAGGTCGTGGGGCTGGAATCCTGCCCTGTGACCCTGGGCAAGCTATCAACGTCTGAACTCATCCGTAAAGTGAGGCTATTAATACCTCCCCACAGGGTTGTTATAAGGATTAACTGAGAAAATGTTTGTGAAAACCTGTGTGGCACAAACTGCCCCACACATCCTAATTCGTATTTTTATTATCTGTTGTTCTAAACGAGAGAATGAATAATATCACCCAGTCACTGCACCCCCATCACTTGTCCCCATCAGACCAGTCTCCTCCCCTGTTCCATACTTGTGCCTCTGGCCGTATCTCTAACGGACGCTCCTGCCTTGAAGGTCTCCTTCTCTCTTCATCTGTCCACATCCACTTCCTTCAATATCCAACTCCTGGGACTTCCCTGGAAGTCCAATGGTTAGGACTCCAAATTTCCACTGCAGGGAGTGCGAGTTCGATCCCTGGTCCAGGAACTAAGATTCCACAAGCCTTGCGGTATGGCAAGTGCTCGGTAGATCTAGGTGGATGATGATCAGGATGATGACAATAATTTATAAGATTTTAATAATAAAAACAGCTAACACTTATGAAGCGCTCACTATGTGCCAGGCACTGCACTAAGCACTTTACATGAATTAGCTCATTTATTGAGTGCCAGCAGGCTACATGGAATTGAACATCTGCCTCTCTGCTTTCAGACCCCAGCACAATATCACTTACTTAGTAGACCTTCGCCATTGGCCCCGAGCAGAATTAATATGTCTCCCTCCATGCCCATGATGCCTGGTTTATTACTGACCTAATTTCACTAGCTTTTAATTATTCATCAGAGTGGCTGTCTCCCCTTCCAGCCTGAACATCTTGAGGGCTAAGGCCCTGTTATATTCATCTTTATTAGCTTTGGCATCCAGTGGTGACTGGCATATAGTTGCTGCTCATTAAATGTTTGTTGAATGAAGGCACAGATGAATTGAGTAATTAACACCATCTCCCACGATGTTCATGCGATTTTATAAGCTGCTCCCTCCGTGAGGCCATTTTCAGAAGCATTCTAGTGCTATCCGAGCATGATTTGCCTGCAGACTATTTGTTGCCAGTTGTAACAAGGTAGGTGCAGAAATAGAGTAAGCATGTAAAAAATTTTAAGCAATTTTAGAGTAGTTTTAGGTTCTAATAATTTTAAAAATTGGGCTTTTCTTTTGTATGTCTTTATTCTTTTTCTTGCTTTTGCTTGGTTTAATTTTTAAGTCATGAGATCAGAAATTGTAATAGATTACAGTTACTGAGCTCTTATTATGTTCTGAATATTAGGCTTGTATATCTTTATTTTTATTTTCTAATAATTCATTCCCACTATATTTTACAATGGTATCATTGTGCAACAGATTAGAAATTTAAAAATCAAGAACTGGTTCTTCATCACAAGTGGTCTGAGAAATACAGTTCCAGACCATCGACCTCACCGGTATGCCCATGGTTAAGCCAATGGCAGAGGGGACATACTCAGCCCTCTCTCGCTGGGTCCTACCCATCACGACTTATTCTCATACCTGTTTCTCCTACTGTTTGGAAGGACTGTGGAATTGTCTTTTAATCCTGTTTGGATTCCTCATTATTTCTCTTTTTTTCCAAATCAGGCAGGTTCATTGGATGAAAGCTGACTCTGGTCTGGGCTTGGACAGGAAAAGGAGAGGGCAAGGGAGGGGTCCGAAGAGTTTGGGAAGGTCTGGCTGGGAAGAGGATGCTGGCATGGAGCAGAAGGTGGTCCTGAGGAGGGTTGGAGAGGCTGCTAAGGAGACCACCCTGAGCCATCAAGGTTGGTTGGCTGGAGCGGCTGGGGTTGATGTGGGGGAAGGGCAGAGAAGGCTCCTGAAGGTGGAAGGAAGCAGTTTCAGGGCAAATGAAAGAGGATGTGGAATCCTTTTACAGAAGGAGTGTTAAACCTGAGGCTTTCATAAACCCCCTGAGGTGGTCAAGGCCAAAACTATAAATAAGTAGGTCATGGAGTAATGCAGAAGGCCCCCTCCTCCCACCCGGGGGTGGGGGCAGTGTGGAGGTTAAGTCAGTGAAATCAACACAATCAACTGGATGGGGAGAGAAAGGGGGATGAAATGTGCCATCTGTAGATGCCCCTTTAGAGAGAGAAGGTCTGAATCCCAGGCCAAAAAGGCCGGAAGAGCAAGACTTGATTACAGCCTGATCGATGGCATTAGCATATTTAAAGATCACGTCAAGGAGAGAACAAAGGGGCTCAGAAAGGGGAAATGGTGTTTATTAAGCAGAGAGAAACAGAATCTGGAAATCTGGAGCTGTCTGGTCCTTGGAGAGCCAGCTCCAAGGTCAAGCAGGGCTGGGGAGAAAGGGCTCTGCAGGGCCTGGGCAAACTTCCCTTAGGACCCGCCAGCTTCTCCTCTGATTCCACAGTCCATCGCTGCTGTGACCTTCTAATCGAGAATTCAGCTTTCCATAAAGAACTGCCTAGAGGGAGGGACCACTCTGCCCATTTGAGCATCTGGTCCATTCGGTGATGATGATGATGATGGTGGTGGAGGTGGTGATGATTACAGCTAACCTTCACTAAGCCCTTGCTACGTGCCAGGCACTGTTCCAAGCCATTTACAAATATTAACTTGTTTAAACCACCCAACCTGTGAGGTAGGTAGTCCTACCTCCATTTTATAGATGAGAAATTTGAGGCAGTGTTAAATAATTTTCCAGGTTTATATAGCTTGTAAGCGGAACAGCCTAGACTCAAACTCAGGCTGACTCCAGAACCTGCACTAGACTGGACTACCCTGCATTTAAGTTTTGTTGAAAGCAATTCATTGGCAATCTGGTTGGTGCATCCATCTCGTTGGGATTGGTTGGGATTACTCTGTGCCAAGATCAGCACGGCCAGCTCTGGGGCACTAAACAAATGGGTTTTTTTTAAGACTCCGGATTGCGTGCTTCATTTAGAAAGTGCTACCCAGTGTGGCTAAGCCAGTGTGACCAGCTGGTTTCCTGGGCACGGCCCCTCCCCCACTTCAGAGCCCCAAACCCCATCAGGGCCCAGCCCTCCGGGCACTTTGAGCTGAGAATCAGGAGGTTGAGGACTAGGCTTACCAGCTATGCCACTTTGGGCCGGTCACCACCTGTCTGGGCGCCTCAGCTTCCTCACAAGACCTCTTAACAAAAACTCCCTGTCTAAATGAAGAATCAGTTGGACCCATGAATGTGCTGGCTTTTGCTCAGTGTGCTGAGAAGTGGGTGGAAGGAAGAAGGCGGAAGGTGGAAGGTGGGCGCGGTAGGGCACAGAATCCAGGGGGGTTAGGTTCAGAGTTGGCTTGCAAAGCCGGCTGACCACCACCCCGGGAGCGTGCTCCGCCCGCAGCGCTCCCGCTTCCTCGGGAGGGTCTGCTGCTGCCGCTGCAGGCCCAGGCTCTGTGGGGTAGAGTCACTTCTCTACCTCCCCCTTCGGCTGTGGCGGGAGGAAGGAAGAGATAGAAGTCAAAAGTTCCGTCCGCCTGGAAGAGCTGGAGGGGAAAGTCTAAGGGGCTGGGGGAGGCGGGAGCTGCTTCCCAGTGCTGGGGGCGGGATGGAGGCCAGGAGGCCTGGCGGGGCGGCTGACCCTACCCTGAGGGCTCGGCCGAGAGGGGGCGCTGTGACCTCCTCCTCGCCCAGCCCGTTGGATTCCTAGCTGCTGTCCCTTTCGTAGCGCAATGCGCGCTCGACTTTCCCCCTCCGCGGCGTTCAGAGGCCGGCTAGTCCTGCAGGGCATCGCCATCTCCCCTGGTCTTGGGGTTCCCAGGTTAAGCTCTTTGCCGGGACCAAACTGGGCAGGCGCTTAGTTTGTACAATGAATGAAGGATGAACGAACGAATGAAGGAAAATGAATGAATGAATGAATGAGAAGGGTTCCTCCCTCAGAGCTTTCGCACCTCAGCGCGCACCTGGCGTGCCAGTTCCAAAGGCGCGGGGGGTCTGGACCAACACCCCGGCCCTGCTGAGGTGGGGGCGGGGGGACCTTCCGGCCCGCCGCAGGGCGGGAACTGCCCGAACGCAGTTCCCAGCTTCACCAGCTTTCCGCGGCGCCTCTGCTCAGTCTGGGCTGCCCTATTCCCCAGCCTCCAAGAACCTCGCTCTTAGAGATTCACCTGAGCCCCCCAAGTCCCCTCAGACTCCCTCGGACTCCCCAGGCCCCAACCTGAAATCCGGCGGGAGGCGGGAGGCTGCCTCCTCTCCCGCCCCCGGCCCCCCAACCCCCGGCTTCTCCTCGGGCTGCGGCGGCCGCCAGCGCTGCCAGCGCGCCCAGCCGACTGCCGCAAACCCGGGCTCGGGGAAAAGGGGGTCAGGGCCGCGAGGGCGCGGGGAGCCGGCCCCGGGAAGGAGAGGGGACCGAGGAGGCGGGGCGGGGAGAGGGAGCACAGGGGCGAGGCGCGGAGGAGGGACCGGAGGGAGAGGAGAGGAGAGGCGCGGAGGGGAGGGGAGGGGACGCCCAGGCGAAGGGGCGGGGAGCCGAGGCGACTAGCGGCGCGGACCGCCGGGGAGGCGGCGGGGGCTAGGCGGGCTCCCGGCGGGCGAGAGGCAGCTGCGGGCCGGGCTGGGTCAGAAAGCGGCGGCCGGACTCGCCCGGGAAGGGGAGAGCGAGAGCCCGGCGGGCCGGGCTGCGGGGCCGGGGAGCGCGGAGCCGGGCGCCTCCGCCACCCGCGGCCACACAGGAGCCTGGCCGCCCACCCACGCAGCCCGAG